>NC_140775.1:191543508-194218118 GCF_044657685.1 Stegodyphus dumicola
GCAATATCGCGAAATAATTTTAAAATGAACGTATTAGCAATTTTCGATACACAGTATCGCGCGCTGGAGATAACCCCTCCTCCCCCCGTACAGTGTTGACATTGACCGCTGTGAAATCGCTGCGTTTCTTAATTAAAAACTCATAATTGCTTTACAAAATATGAAATAGACTAATTCCAAGACAATATAAAATAGACAAATTCCAAGTTTGGGCTTTCCATATGCCCATATTCAAATGGAGAACTACGCTATTCAGAATTTGATGTCTCTAGTTACCGTTTTTTTTTTTTTTTTTTTTTTTTTTTTTTTTTTTTTAAAGTGCGAGAAACATACATACATTCATGCAGATTCCTCATTATTTAATTTCTTTAAATATAATGCAGGGCTCTAATATTTAGTGGCAACAATTTGAAAAGTGAACCTACATTTTTAATGAATCAATGCAAAAGGCCGAAACGGAATTAATAACCCTTCTGGACTAACGCCATTTTGGCTAAAAAACGCCGCTTTGGGCGTAATATAAAACCTGAAAACTTTCAGATTTTTTTTTTTTTTTTTAATATTTAACGTATTTTATTCATAGATTTTCTAAAATGTTTTATTTATACATTCAATGTAGTTTAATATGTATCTTAGGTATTTTTATCTTAACAACTTCGAAACACAGGAATTTTATCTTCCATGTGCACTTGGAAAAAATTAATCTTTAATTTATTCCACGAATTTAATCAACCTCTAAGTGACTTAAAGTAATGAACTCATTTCTTAGTTATTTAAATTTTTGCTTTATTTTTCCCATTATAAATCTAACTCAGATAATTTTAAATACATTTATTTTGTAATATATCCGATTAATTATTTTTATGTACATTACCAGTACGATTTGAAAATAGTAAAGGATACTTTTGGCGCCATATATTACACTCCTCAGTAAAGAATTTGCTTTTTCTCTTTGCGGAGCCATGAAATAATATTCATGGCTCAGGGAACCTCTATAAAATTTATGCATATGTTTAGTGCACTCTTCACTATTAAGTAACACCGAACATTTTCTCATGAAGCACTATGTGATGCTTCTTTGGCGAAATGAAGCAACTCCAATGATGGAACACAGCAATAACTTTTATTTAACACTAAAAAAAAATGGCGACATACAAACAAGAAGAAAAAAAGAATACTAACATTTACAAATAAATTACATTCTTCGTGCGAGAGTCGCACGTGGCACTCGAATCTGGTTTCAAATATTGCCATTCACAAATACCTTAATGTTCATCTATTTAAATTATTTAAACTACAAGATTTTAATATTATTTAAAGTTGTTACAACCTCTCCCCCAACGGAGAGACTTTTGCCGAAGGGAAAAGTTCTGTAAAATTCGAAAGTCTATAAGCTCGGCTTGCTCAATTGCTTAAAGAGAAAAGATAACTTTTCTCATAAGTTTCCAAATTTTCAAACCGAAAATTTTAAGTTTTAGACAAATATTTTTACACCACATTTAAATAGGAAGAAAAGGGACAGTGTTCAAATTAGTCTTCCTTTTTTTTTTTTTCTTGACGGCGCCTAGATCTCTTCCATGGCAGACCAGTTCCTCGGCTATATTTCACAGCAAAGCCTTTCCTCAGTTCATCTGTGCCTTTCGGATAATATTCATTTGTCATTTGCTTTCGACATTTGTTTTCTTCGTCTATTAGTAGCGGCTTTGATATTAAATCGAAAGCCGAAAGATGATGATAAAGTTGCATTGCAAAAGGATTCTCAATATTAATTTCTTTTACGTTTTTCAAATTTTCGTAAAAATCTTCCACGTTTAATTCCGGTGATTTAACTTCTTCTTCAAAGATATCTTTGGATGATTTATTTTCTTCCTTCATCGGTTCCAAGATCTTCTCTTCAACTATTTTTCTTTTCCTTTGAGCTCTCGGCATTAAAATGGTATCACTAAGATTACGTTCAAGTGATAAACTAATAAAATAAGGCAGTTCATTGTTAACAGGAAGTAATAACCTGATATCACTAATATTATGTTCAGTGATGAACTAATAAAATAAGGCAATTCAATATTAACTGGAAGTAATAATCTGGTATCACTAATATTATGTTCAGTGATGAACTAATGAAATAAAAATACGCACGATTATTCGATCTCGTCGGTGCCTCCAAAATAATTAAGACTGTGATGCTTCTTTGGCGAAATGAAGCAACTCCAATGATGGAACACAGCAATAACTTTTATTTAACACTAAAAAAAAAAAAAAAAAAAAGGCGACATACAAACAAGAAGAAAAAAAGAATACTAACATTTACAAATAAATTACATTCTTCGTGCGAGAGTCGCACGTGGCACTCGAGTCTGGTTTCAAATATTGCCATTCACAAATACCTTAATGTTCATCTATTTAAATTATTTAAACTACAAGATTTTAATTTATTTAAAGTTGTTACAACCAGAACTTCGGGGAGATCCTAACGATAAACGTTGTTATAGACGTTTCTAATGTCAATAAAAATCTGAGATTCTTTCAGCTGTAGAGTCATCAGGTTATTTTGGAAGCAGGAGGCATGAAAAATTGACCAATGCCCTCACCAAGACTCTAACCTTGACCTCTCAAATACGCACCGAGTGTGGTACCGTTAAACCACGAAGTGATGCAGAAAAGAAGCGGAGAAAATAACCTTATACAGGCATTATTCCTCCCAATCGGAAGTTCTGTCTTAAGTCTGAGGAGACTCATATCTAGTTTTTAAATTTTCTAGTCTTGTGACTGCTATTTTTAAGAAATGTAATTAACATTAATTTGCATTTTCCCAGCTATGGAGTAACATAAGTTATCACTCTCTGTTTGGAATTTTAGATTGAATCAAAATAAACAGCTTTTATGCTTTTATCTTTCTTTCTCACTATTTGACTTAACACTGAACTAATTTTTATTTTACGGAAAGCATTTCTAGGATTTTTCCTTATTATATTTCGCTTTCCTTATTTTTAATTAAATGTGCGAATGCAGAATGGTTAAAAATCAGATTTTTACCCGTTATTTCCAAAAATAGCTTTCCCGTTTGAGGTTCATTTGCTATGCTTGAACGAAACTGTTAAGCTGAGTAGCAGCTAATTATTTGCATTTTTAGAATAGCAAGATCTGAGATAATACATTTGGATGCTATGAATAGAAAGAAAATGGGAGGCGGAATATGGTAGTTGCTTCCAATACAACAGAATTCATCTAAACAAACATATAGATAACATCTTCCACTCTCCCAGTTAGTCTGGTTTCGCAGGGGGAAAAACCGTCCTCGATTTCCGAATTGTACATAATTTCTTTTTGTCACAAAAACAATATGATAATCTGACATTCTTAAGAAATAACGTTAATTCTGCAAGGGAAGCAATAAAATGCATGGCAACTCGACTGCTATTTTAATACCAGGAGGCAATTAAATTTAACAAATACTTCTTGTCGCTCTTTTTATATCAATCAAACAGCAAATATATACTACTAGAAAAAGCCTGGCGGTCATACGAAATGACCGCTGTTCTAGATATTATAAATTGTAATTAAAATGATTTGTGCAAAGATGTCTGCTAATTTAAACTGAATTACCCAGGGCAGGCGGCGAGGACGCTCCTTTGCCTACTGCCCCATGGGGTTTCCGCCTTCTACTTGCTTAGAGTGCAAGGAAGGAAACCACTGGCGGTACATTTCTTAAGAACACACCGCTAGCTCAATCAATAAAGGTGATTTAAATAATGAAATGTTAATTCACATGTCAAAGATCTCTTTGTACACAACATTTCTTATGTAGATCTTTCCATCATTTTTAAGCTCGCCTTGCAGACCATCCATTATTTTTAATTTTACGTCCGTTCTTTCAAGAACTCTTGAACAGGCAACATAAAGTTGACCGTGTCCAAATGCAGGCTCAGGTCAAAAAATGCCAACACGCTTAAGCGTTTGGCCCTGAGACTTATGGATGGTCATAGCAAAGGCAAGTTTTACAGGAAATTGTCTACGTCTCAATTGAAACGGCATCCCTGTGCCGTGGCAACTTCACCCCATTGGCTAGTACAGTTACGCAAGCAACCAATTAAACATCGGCGACAAACATACACCTAAGACGTATATATATATATATGGGGTGAAGTAACATCATCTCCTCCCTCTGGCTCCGAAATGGCTGGTTCCCGGGCTTAGCGAAGCACACCGTTGGATTCCGCAGGTCCGTGGCACGCCATTTTGACCATTCGCGTCTTCTTGGGACTTCAATTAACCGAGATATTAATTAAAAACTAATTTTCCCCTACGTTTTCCGTACATTTTCCACTTTCTTTCTTGGGTTTTCCCCAAGGTCCGTACAGTGAAAAGGTTCGCGCATTCGGAAACTGAGGCATAGAGCGCATGCGTCAAGTCTCAACGTATGACGTCACAGGGCGACCAGACGAGGCCTACGTGATATACGAGTCTAAGGGAAACGCCAAGTCATTGCTTTCGAATGCTGAACTCCTGTGAAGTCCTCTGTCAGTGAGAATATTTTCTTCAAGGTTAGTAAAATTTCAGTACTTTTGTTTTATTTTAATGTTACGTAATATTCACTTCTGTTTTATACTATCAAATATTTTATCTTCAGTACTAATTGTAAAATAACAAGCTTAAGTTCAGAGCTTGTTTATAGACGAATTTTGTATATCTATTTGTGCCAAAACAGCTTATATTACAGAATAAAGATTACAAAAATGTGTATATATGTGAAATTACAATTTTTTTTTTTTTTTAAAAAACAAAATATAAACATGTCTAGTATTTCCGCGCATTAGTTGTTAAAAAATTATCAGTAAAGACATGAAGTAAGAAATTTACTTTTCACAAAGACCAAAAGGTGAAATTCGTAATTAATAAATTTCAAATAATTCTTTAAATGCAAAAAAGAATTTTAAAAAGTTTATAAAAAAGTATTTAAAAAATGTTTAAAAAGTTACATATATACATATTAATGTAATATAACATAGTTTCTATATCAAAAGGTTAAAATATTTACTGAATATTTTTATATTATATTATGGAATGCTTACAGTGCAGAAAAACGATTCTGAAATTCTTTCTTTTGTTCAATTTTACTAGATGCCTGGAATGCGATGTGCCGTTGCTCTTTGCAACAACAGTTTAGAAAAAACTAAAAATTTATCTGAGCGCATAGTTTATCATAAATTTCCAAGTGATCCTACATTAAGAAGGAAGTGGATAAATCTTTGCCGTCGAGAAGATAAATGGAATGCAAATTCTTCTAGGATATGTTCTGCCCATTTTACTGCGTATAAACTGAAAGAAGATCCAAATTGTATTTCGTCGTGGATACAACATCTGTCTCATGGAGGACTAATTCAACCCTCTGAAGAGTGGAAAACGCAGGTCCATAAAATGGAAGAACAATTTTTAATTTTCAACGGTTCCACTTTAAGAAAGGGAGAAAATATTATAAAGGACTTTGTCAAAACCCTTAAACAGCAGTTTTCCGACACAGATGAAAACTTACTTAAGTCCTTTGCTAGAATTCGAACTTTCATACGATTAAGGACTTTAAATCAAAAATTAGTTAATAAAAAATATTCGAAAGCACAAAAAAGAAGACTAAATTCAGTCGACGAAAACTGTGACATAACGCGGAAAAGAAAAAATAAATTGAAGAAAATAATTTCGTAATATCAAAAAATTATTTCTTTAACTGAATATAAATCGAGCTATCTTTTGTTTTGTTATCTTAGGTGCGCTATTTTTTTAGCCTAACCATTGTAAGGAATACTTAAAATTTTTCTTCAAGCAAAGCTTAGCTGCGGAAAAAATGGTGTTATATCTGTTGAAAGAAATATTTTTTATTAAACAGAACTGATCCAAATTACGTAACTAGACTAAATTTTAGATGCAAATACCTGGTTACTTTTGGAAAGAAAAATATATTTTGTATTACTTATTATCTGATATATATATATTTTTTAAACATTCATCTCATAATATTTGTATATATTATATATATATATAAATGCATATATCTTAGTGTAAAATATTATATGTATATATATAATACATCTTCATAATGTAAAATAAATAAATAAAAATATTTTTGATTCTGAAAAAGCGAATTGTGACATAAAAAAATCTGCAACTACAAAAATCTATTTTGTTTTTTTACAATAGCATTTGCGAATTCATGTGCCGGTTCCTTATTCAGTATGATATTTGAATTAGCTTAGATTATGTTTAGAATTTAATAAATATAGCCACTAAACTTATGCAATTTACAGCACATAATTTGGGTTCTGAACTTAATTTGCCCTCGGTTTAAATTATTCAAAGTTTATTTTTATAAGATATCTTTATATACTGTCTTAAAAATTATACGTTCAAGTATAAAATATGTCAAAGAAATAAGGGTATGTACAATGCAAACTTATTTTTCAGGTTAGTGTTCATTCATTGACTTGCGTATTTATTCGATACGTTTAGTTTTAAATATATATTTCAAAAGTCGTATGTATGTCGATAAAAAATGTTTATTAGATATTTATACATGTTAAATTATGATTTAGTTAATATTCTTCTTTAACATTTTAATGTAAACACCTAGCAAATAAGAACAGTCAAATAAGCGCAAATTCGTTTCAAGCGCCTACCGTAGTTTCTACCCTCGTAGTATGAGAGAAAGCAACAGAGGTCTCCCTGTGACGTCACGATGTGGTTGACCATTCAACGCGTTTTTCCTCTTATGCGCGAACCTTGTCACTGTACGGACCTTGGGTTTTCCCTATTAGAGGGATTTGGCTACGCGTCAAATTCCTTTTTCTCGAATATTTACGGAACGGCGCCGAGTTGAAATTCGAGACGCATATCCTCGGATTCCAAAAAATTCTCCGAATCCATCGATACCGTTCTCATCTTCGTACGACTTTAATCGGCCGAGATATTAATTTAAAACTGCGGAAACGTTAATTTACGCGCTGATTTTTCCGAGTGGCAACAGTGAACTATCGGCGACACACACTTTAGCCGCTTATATGTATAAAGATATGTTTATGCGAATGTGTATTTACATACCGTATCTTCCGCATAACGCGCGCCTAATTCTTCACGAAGAAACCTAAAAGGCACATGTGCAATGTTCTTATAGTTTGAGATCACTTATTCAAACCTAGCGTTTCGAAGAATGGTAAACCGCACTGACAAAGCGACAAGAGGAGCAATATATGTGAGAGTTAAATGCTTGAGGGAGTAAATATTCCGGAAAAGAGAGTAGATTGTATTCAATGCAGATGTCGAAAAGAATGCTATTGTAGAGCACTTCCAACCTGAATGAATTTGTGGAATTAGGAGTTGGATGTCTCCTCTTACTGTAGACATTTGAAGCCGTGATTTTGAAGTGAAAATCAAAGACTTTAGTAAATTGTATCTTCTTTAGTTGAAATACAGTTGATCTAGTGCTGCTTTTAGTAGTAAATATGGCTTCCGAGAAAAGAAACAAGCACAGTGCTAGTTTCAGATGCAAAGCCATTCATTTTGCGGAAGAAATGGAAATCGCGCTGGAGCAAGGAGGTTTGGTGTTGGTGAAAGACGGAAGGGATAATGATTATTTATTTATGGATCAAAATAACAATGATGGTGAAGATGAAACAAAATTTGATGATTATGTAACGGACCAAAATGATATAACGCACCAAAAGTATATATACATACAGTGGTGGCCAAAATTGTGGACACTTTTGGAAATTTTTATGTTTTTGAACTTTGTATGCTTATAGAAAATGTTACCTTTCGCAAAATGCAAACTTGTATATATCATTTAAAAAAAAAATATTACTGAATTCAATACAAAACACAAAACTCAATTATTTGCAATACAAAAAAATTATATGTACTTTAATATAAATAAAAAACACAGTTATGAAGTGGTTTGTAATGTTTAGCTTTCCTGGCAAATCACTTTTCTTGTTCTGAGAACGAATCAAATGTTAGTAACTGCCAGTAAAAGCTGACATCATGTTTGCACTTGAAACAATTCATTATTTTGCTTTGTTCCGTAGAAGGAGGACCTGTTTCTTATACACTGCAATTACAAGTAGGAATTTTTGTAAAAATATTTAATATATTGTCAAGAAGCAATGACATCAAATAAAAGAGTAGATTCGACACCTAGAAAGAGATGTAATATTATTGTGTTACGCGAAAGTGGTCTTTCCTATGCTGAAATTGCAAGACAGGTGGGTGGTTCAGTGACTAAATCTGGTGCCCGAAAGTTTTGTTTACGATATCAGGAGACAAATTCAATAAAAAACAAAGGTAAAGGCCGAAAAAGGTGCACCACATCTATTGATGACAGAAGAATAAAAAGACTATGTCTCCAAGATAGAAAAATGTCATCAGCGGCCATCAGAAGTGATCTGAATGATGCTGATGTTTCTGTCAGTTCAAGAACAATCAGGAGAAGATTAACAGATGTTGCACTGAGAGGTAGAATTCCACGAAAAAAGCCTTATCTTAATTTTCAGAACGAAAAAAAAAAAAAAAAAAAGACTACAGTGGGCAAAGGAACACATTAATTGGGCAGATGATCAGTGGTTACAAGTTATATGGAGTGATGAAAGTAAGATATCGTTATTCGGTAGTGATGGGCGAAAATATGTAAGACGTAGAATAGGAGAAGAGCTAAATCCTGACTGCATTCAAGCAACTGTGAATAACCCAGTTAGTGTTATGATTTGGTCATGCATGTCAGCAGATGGTATGGGTCGCCTTCGTGTCATCGATGGGACACTGAGTGCCAGAAAATACATTGACACTATTCTAGAACCAAAACTTCTACCTTCCATCAGAGATGTCTTTCCCAACAATACTTCGTTTATTTTTCAAGAGGATTCTGCTCCTTGCCACACGACCAAAATACCGAAAGAGTGGTTTGTACAAAGAGCATTAAATTGTTGTCATGGCCAGGAAACAGTCCTGACCTCAATCCTATCAAAAATTTGTGGCACCGTTTGAAATCTCTTGTCCGAATGAGGCGCCCGTCAAATAAAAGGGAACTAATTGAGGCTATAATTGTTTCCTGGCATCATGTAATAACGAAAGAAGAGCTTAAAACTCTTGTCAGCTCAATGAAACGTTGATGTGAAGCTGTAATCAAAAATAAAGGGTACCTTACTAAGTACTGATAACTCACTGCAATCATCACTATCTAATGTATATCGATAACTATTATCGTTTAACTTTTTTTGTATTGCAAATAATTGAATTTTGTGTTTTGTATTGAATTCAGTAATAAATTCTCTTTAAAATGATATATACAAGTTTGCATTTTGTGAAACGTAACGTTTTCTATAAGTAAACAAAGTTCAAAAACATAAAAATTTGCAAAAGTGTCCACAATTTTGGCCACCACTGTACATCCACTCTGTTACTACGCTCCGTGAGCTCAGATTTTTTATTCTTATATGTTTTTAAATTGGGCATTTTTCGCTTTAAAAAATGATTGAATTATGTTGTTCTTAGTTTCCTGTTAAGGTCTTTATGCCTTTAGTTAATCTGCATGCAATAGTTGTAGAATTATCAACAATTTAAAAGTTGTTTAGATGTGGCTAAGCCTAATTTTGTATACTTTAGCAGCCATATTTGAACTTTCGAAACTTAGTAGAATAGTGAATTAAGTCAGTTTCTGAACATTCAATGTTTCTTGTCGAGTTGCACCAAAAGTAAACTTTCAGGTTTGTGCACCGAAAAATCCGACTTGTTGGCTGCTGGCTGAATTGCTTGTTTTCGCGTAGAAACTCTAATTCTAAATGTAAAAATTGTTTTTTTAATTGTTTTAACTGTATTTAATGTTTTATATTTTTCAATTTTTACGCGAAGGGAGAACTGAATGAATTGAATGAGAAATATATCTCTAATGAAATTCGAAGAAACAAGTTTAAATGAAATGCAGCCAAAAAATGCATATAATTTAATATTCCGTTCAAAGAAGTCATGTGGTACCCGCATCAGATTTTTTAAACTAAATTTTACTTTATTTTTCCGTCTCTCCACAAAAGTACTTCAATGTATTTTCAAATATTTCAAGCGAATGGTTATAAATGTTGAACCAGGTTTTATTTTCCGTTTATCTTATTTTGATTAAAATGTTTCATCTTCCTTTATTTGAACATAGTTGAAATTTGATAGCACTAAGTTTGAAAATTTCTTATTCTTAATATCACTTTTCCTTTATTTATTTCCTTTCCTGAACAACTAAAATGCTCCACTGTAGAATCGATGAATTTTGTGAAATTTTGTTGAATTCACATAAATAAAAATTAAGTTTAAAATGTAGGTTTTTTTCGGTGTTAATTATAAAGCGGACTTTGCACCGTTCGTGGAAAGCGGAATAAAATATTATATTAAAAAAAAAAAAAAAACGACAGGAAATAATCATTTTGTTCTTGGCACCAGAAAATTATTTTTTTCACTTTTTGAGAAGAAACTCGTGTCATTGCAAAACAGGAAGATGTTGCCAATTCAAGCTTACTAAAACATTTTGTTAATCTTCCATGTTGTAACAGTATATTATTTGTCAGTGGAATAAAGTGAGTCATTTAAAGTCAATAGTTATTTCTTAATGGTTATCAAATGATTCGTAATGATCGTGGGAAGAAAAAAGAACAAAAATTGGATAATTATGTTCCCTTTTCAGCTAAAACGAATAAAATTGTTTTAATTTATGTCTGTTTTTCACTTTTGGGTAGTTTATTGATAAAGGAAGCAGCAATAAACAACTGGCAATTTATCTCATAAAAAAAGTTAAGTTTCAAATTTGGAAAGTTTTACATAAATGTTGCTTTCTTCAATAGGAGAAATTGCTCAAATAAGGAATAAAAACAATGTTAATAATAATAAAAAAAAAAAAAATCTCAAAGCTTTCAGATTTTACATTACGCCCAAAAAGGTATTTTTTAAACGGTTTATGTGTAATCTTTATAAGGTTAAGGTTTATAAGGTTACTTTATAAGGTTAATCCTGCCTTCTTAGGATGCCTTCGTGGTGTAATGGTCAGCACGTTCAACACGTATTCCAGAGGTCCGTGGTCCGAGTCCCGGGAAAGGCATTGCTCATTTTTCACCTCTTCTGCTTCGAAATAACCTAACGTCATTACTTATTTATTTGTTAAATAATGGGTTGGCAACTAAGTAATTGCGGATTTCACTTCAGTGGAATTTTTAGGGTTCCAGACTTAGTACAAATGTAAAAAACATTTTGTTATTTGATAGTTGGCAATTCAGCTGTCAATCAGTAAAAAAAGTTTTTTGATCGGTTGCGTAGTTTTCGTTTGGCGTTCGTTGAAAAATGGAAAATCAAAAGGAACATTTTCGTCATATTTTGCTTTTTTATTTCCGCAAAGGGAAAAACGCATCGCAAGCTCATAAAAAGTTATGTTCTGTTTATGGTGACGAAGCCTTAAAAGAACGGCAGTGTCGAAGTTGGTTTGCCAAATTTCGTTCTGGTGATTTTTCACTCAAAGATGAAAAACGCTCTGGTCGTCCAGTTGAAGTTGATGACGACCTAATCAAAACAATAATCGATTCGGATCGTCACAGTACAACACGTGAGATTGCATAGAAGCTTCATGTATCACATACATGCATTGAAAATCACTTAAAACAACTTGGCTATGTTCAAAAACTCGATACATGGTTTCCTCACGAACTGAAAGAAACGCATTTAACGCAACGCATTAACAGCTGCGATTTGCTAAAGAAACGTAATGAAAATGATCCATTTTTAAAACGACTGATAACTGGCGATAAAAAATGGGTTCCTTACAACAATATCGAGCGGAAAAGATCGTGGAGCAGGCCAGGTGAACCAACTCAAACATCAAAAGCTGATATTCATCAAAAGAAGGTTTTGTTATCAGTTTGGTGGGATTACAAAGGAATTGTCTACTTTGAACTCTTACCACCCAACCGATCGATCAATTCTGATGTCTACATTGAACAACTGACGAAATTAAACAATGCAGTTGAAGAAAAGCGGCCCGAATTGACAAATCGAAAAGGTGTTGTATTCCATCATGACAATGCAAGGCCACACACATCTTTGGTCACTCGGCAAAAATTATTGGAGCTTGGTTGGGATGTTTTGCCACATCCACCATATAGTCCTGACCTTGCACCATCTGATTACTTTTTGTTTCGATCTTTACAAAACTCCTTGAATGGTAAAAATTTCAATAATGATGATGATGTCAAATCGTACCTGACTCAGTTATTTGGTAATAAAAACCAGAAGTTTTATGAAGGTGGGATTATGATGCTGCCTGAAAGATGGCAAAAGGTCATTAATCAAAATGGGCAATACATTACAGAATAAAGTTATTTAGTTCCATGAAAAAATTGTCTTTGATTTTCTAAAAGAATCTGCAATTAATTAGTTGCCAACCCAATATCATGTTCTTCGCACTTAAACCATAAAATTCAAATCAACAGCAACATCGCAAAATAATTTTAAAATGAGCATATCCTTAGAATTTCCGATACACAGTCTCGCGTGCTAGAGATAAAAAAAATTTTTTTTTCGCACATGTTGCCGTTGCTTGCTTTGAAATCGTTGAGTTTATTAATCAAAAATTCGTTGAAGTATTACAAACTATGAAATCTATAATAAAGCTAATTCCAAATTAGGGCTTCCAGATGCCCATATTCGCTGGAGGATTGCGTTATTCAAAATTTGAAAGCTCTAAGTAACCGTCGTTTTATCACAGTGCGAGAAACATACATATTTTGATGCAGATTCCTCATTATTTAATTTCTGTAAATATAAGACCTCTGTCTTATATTTATAGAATTGGCGTGTCTTATATTTATAGAATTGGCGTGTCTTAAATTTACAGAAGGAGGGAGGAAATACCTTGTAACGTAATTGTACTGGTGCTGTATTGTCTGCTGCTTGGTTGTGGGGGCATTACACTGTCAGATATCGTGGGTTGTCCGAGGGGGATGGGCTCCCTTTGGTCAACACTTGGGACAGACGATGTCTGACCTTATAACACAAAATAGCATGGTTTCTCCAGTATAAAGGAAAAGAAATATTTATTTTCTTTAGAAAAGCTACTGAGTGTGCATGCATTTAAATTTGCTCATTTGTATATTTTCGAATAAATGAATTATTTTTTTAAAAAGGCTCACATTTTACACTCTTCTTGCTTTCACAAAGATGGATGTAACAACATTTTAGTCGACTAACGGACTACTAAAAAAATTATATTAGATTCATGGAAAATTAGTAGGGATTTTCTTACCAATTCACCTTAAAACCCTTATGATCCTCGAATATGTGACTGTTGCAAGAATTGGGATATTCTATTTATTTTAAAAGCAATTACTTCCAACTTTTTACAGCTGACTACATAATAGAGCTGCTTTGTGAAATAGCAATCAGAAAGTTTGTGTTGCACAAATATTTTTATAATTTAATTTGTTTTGTGACAAAATTTTTCGTCATTTTTCCACCTTGCGCGCACAGTTTAAAACATTCTGTTGCATAATTTAATTCCATATTTGATATATAGCTTTTATAACATTTGGAAACTACTGTGAACCAAAAATTCTAAGAATATGATGTTAAATTTTTATTTTATTTGGAGTTGAGTTTATAAAATGTATTTTATTAAAAAATCTGTAATGTTTTCGTGCATAAAAGTTTTAAATATTAAAATATTCATCAGATTTTTGGTTCAGTTAGAAAATAGTGCCCATATAAAGAATTCCATGAAATTTCAAGTATGTACCATTAGCCATCATTAAAATATCGTGCGCGTAAGGTGGAAACAGGACGAAACATTTTGTTTCAAAGCGGATTAAATTAAAAAAATATTTGTGGCAACACAAACTTTCTGGTTACTAGTTTCCAAAGCAGCTATATTATGTAGTCAGCTGTAAAAAGTTTGAAGTAATTGCTTTTAAAATAAATAGAATATCCCAATTCTTGCAACAGTCACATATTCGAAGATCATAAGGGGTTTAAGGTGTATGAGCCCCCTTAAATCAGGATGGGTTTGTATATGAAAGATCGCATTGGCGCACGACGCGAGTCGATTGTATTCATTCGTCTTTATACTATATATATATTGTTACGTTATTATATTCCTATTCTTCTGACACCAGTTGTTGCGTTACTTCCTTCCTTCACGTTCGTACGGGGTTCGTGTAGATTTGGAGTGAATAACGACGACACTTTATGAAGTATCGAAACACACTTTATTTGCCAGCATTGTCAGGACAGCTCCAAAACACGTTTTACAGTCGTCGAAGATCTACTGTAAACACGCTGACACGATCAGCAACACAGCCTTCAGGTTATCAGGCAATAACGGTGGAGACAGCTTCCTGCAAAGCAGCCGACTCTGCTTTCCGGAGTACAGCTCCCGACTCTGCTTGGTCGTTCTAGGAGCTCCACGTACTCTCGAGACTCTCCACGATGCACTCGACGACACACGAGCACAGCTCCCGACTCTTCGGTTCAGTCTTTCCCGGAGCTCAACACGCTCTCTCGACGATGCACTAACCGCGATACACTAACAGACTCCTTCAGTGGACTCGACGACCCACTCGGCACTCGCTGCCCGGCTGTCAACTCGATCGACTCCGTAGGGATTGACTCGCTAGACGAGGCACACACACTCTTGATGAGAGACAAACGCTTTTCCTCTCGAGGAAGCACGCTGACTGACTGCGGACCAGAAGGGTTTATATAGCTTTCGACTTGTGTTCAGGAACATTCTGGACTAAACCAGTAAGAATTGGTTCCAGAAGGTTCTCCAACCGTCCATGGTATGTCGCCTAGTTTTGTCGCCAACTGGACAATTTCTCGCCAAATGCGAACAATTTTACTTCTTTGCCTGTATTCCTTACATATCACTCTCTTACACTCTCGTCATTGTGACGTACCATCGGTGTCATTTGGTTATTTCCAGAAATTTGCATATAATTCTTGAAGATGTGTGTAGTGATTTTACAGATGATATATTTATTTTAGAGTTCGATTTCCGCGTGACTCCGAATCATCCTTAATTTATGGACATGAGTGTAAGTTTGTTCACGTGGCCAAACAAGGGAGTCTTAAGTGTACAATGGATTTTTGGTAGATTTGGCATCTTAATGGTAAGACATACATGCAGCTTAAGCATATACATTTGAAATACATGACAAATAAGTGCAAATAGAGTAAACACAGTTCGACACACACTATACAAAACATAACAGTACACGATACAAAGTACACATAATACATCATTAAACAGCAGAAGACATATATAAACATTATGTTAAAAACACACACACATTGCATTAAACACATAAAACTTATATAAGAAAACGAAAAACACATGAGAGCACGCGCGAATCAAAACGCACTATATTTAACATGAACGCACCTAGGCACATTACGTTTAACATGCGGAACAAAACGCAATGCGTTAGTCATACATGGGCAGTAGATATTTACATTGATGCTGATGCTTATTTCGTACAGGAACTTAAATTGTGCATTACAGTATTGATACATTGTGTTCACAGTTATGCATGCGCAGGGTATAATACAGTTATACATACACCGTTATGCATGCGCAGTTATACAGTGATATAATATTGAAAGGTACGGTTATACGTGCGGAGTAACATTACATGGTACTTACAGTCTGCTTAATTATACAGTACATTATTCATAAAGTATGCTGAATACATTACATTATTCATACTGGGTGCTATATTATACAGTACATTTATTCGTACATTTTGCAAAGGTACGCAGATCATGGGGAAAAACACGAAAACGTCCAAGCAGCCGGCCTGTTTGCCGAAACAAGAACTCCGGGCCGAACTACCAGTAGTCAGCGGATTTTACCGCTCAGCCGCTGGCGGGCCAATTTTACTGTATTGAACTTGATTTTCAACTAACGGAATCCTTTAAGCTACCAAAATGTCAAGGCATGTTACCGCCGTCATAAGAGTAAAGATGGGTTAGGTTAGGTTATTTAGTTACGGCAAAGCCTCGAGGGCTATTTGCCTAAGGGGGGGATGCCTTCATGGAGGACTTTATAATGGAAACTGGTTAGTATACACGTTACACATGGGGAAAACCACGAAAACACCCATGCAGCCAGCCCGTTCGCGGGATTCGAACCTCGGACCGAACTACCAGTGTTCAGCGACTTTACCGCTCGGCCGCTGGTGGGCTCATAAGAGTAAATAATTTAGTACTTTAAACTTCCATTTAGCTAGAATATATTTTCCAAATCTTGATTAACTAGAGGCACAGGAGCAAACCCTCAGAAGCGATGAACATTCTCGCGAAGATTCGAAATAAATTAAAGATAAGGTATCGCAGTATTTGAACGTACTTCTCACACAGCTGACAAAATTAAGAAGTAGGAAAGTATAAAAATTAAATTTTATTTTTCAGGAAAATTCACATAATTTTCATGTATGTATTAAAAATTTTTATTAAATTAATTTTTCATTTGTTAACTTAAGGCTGCGGTAGCTCATTTTTCAACTGATTTCAATTATTTTTTAGCACATTTATGCCAAGTCACCTAATTATAAATGTGGGAAGGACTTAGCGGGTTTGCATAGTTGTTCAAAAAGCTATTTTATTATAGTTGTTATTCATTTTTCCTTCCTAAAAGCACAATTTGACTCTAGCTTTTTTTCTTCTTTTTAGAGGCAAATCTGTCCATATTATGAAGTAGGTGCACAGACAACGCAGCTCTAATATACCTTTAAAATAAAAAATAAATTTGTCTCCCTAATAACCAAAGTTAAAGAATTTGAGGTGAAACTATCTTCTTATCTTTATCTTATAAACTAGTTTCATTATCTAGATAATAGTGATCTTACAAGCTTCGAAACCACGTTTTCAAGTCAACCCCTCCCAGCTCAGAGTGTGTCGTCAGAAATCAACTTTACCTGCGGATAAATTTTATGTGTATGTGATTTTAAAAAAACATCGCGGGCGCAACTGCGTTTCAAAACTTGAAGCTATATTCGCTGCATGAGTAAAATAAGCAAAATATAATGGTTTTTATTTTACATCTTTATCGAAATACTTCAAAAACATTTGACTACTTTTAGCTGAATTATAATCAATTGTTATTCACTATTCCTTCATTGTATGATCAGTCATCTTCTACAAAAAAATCTGATGTGTACACCACATGACTTCCTTATACGGAATATTAAATTATACGCATTTTTTCTTGTATTTCATTTAAACTTATCGGATTGAATTAAATGTACTTCGCCGACAGCACATAAACCACAATAGAATAAATACATTCTTTAAAATTCACTCTAGTATTTGTTTACCATAGCGACACTCTGGCGCTAGATTCACTTAACAGTATTAATAATTATATAACAATTAACGTATATAATAATTATATAACGGAAACTAAGTTAACTGTTATATAATCTAATAATTATATAACAGTTAACTTATATATTTCGTTCATATTATAACTCATAATGCACAAAATTTCTATCATTTAAAGAATAGAATTATCTAATCGTTGCCACATGTTCTATTCAAAGACTATAATAAAGCTAGAATGATGTATAAAAGAAATTGAGCAAACAAACAAAAAAGAAACAGTTTTTCACAGACGATTGAGTATTTCTCATTTAATTAATTCAGTTCTCACTTCGCGAGAAGGCAAAAATACATAAAAACTCAAAATATCTATATTAAAAATTACGAAGTAAATCTTAAACACTTATTTCCTCGAAAAAATTCCAGAAAGAATTAAGCATGATTTAATTGGCAATAATAAATGAACGCGTTATCTTTGTTGTTGCGAAGCTAAGTTTCTCTAGATTGGCAACAAATCCACTAATCTCCTGTTTCAAATGTAAACATCAATGGCCGCCATAAAAAAAAGGCTTAGTGGCACTTAGACAACTTTAAAATTGTTTATAATTCTAAAAATATTGGATACAGATTTACTAAAGGCATAAAAACCTTAACCGGAAGATAAAAACAACATAATACAATCATTTTTAAAGCAAAAAATGTAAAATTTACTGAGTAAAGAAACTGAGATCACTGAGCCGCGTAACAGAGTGGATATATATATAAATATATTTATATACGTTTGGTGCGGCCGATTGCAACCAAAATACGAGGTGCACAAAAGAGTATTTTATTCTGTCCTTACGTACAGATATCACGAAAAAACATCGTTAAATTGCATTCGAATGCGGTGAAAATGGATATTTTCGTTGAAATATGCTGCCTGAAACTTTTCGCGATTACAATACTTCCTTTTTACTTCATACAAGGAAGTAAAAAGTACGCATTTAAGTTGAATAAAAAACATCTAATTGGCCTTACTTTTTTCAAGAAACATATGTAGAAAATAATTGCATGAAGAACTCGTAAAGTTTCATAGGAGAAACAAAATTACTTTTATTAGGCATATTAAAATAGACTTTTATTTTTCTTCCAGGAAAACAAAGATGGAGTTCTCAAAAATTGAAAAGATGTAGCTTTCATTATGAAGGAACTGCAAAGATTTGAATGCATTCGGGAAAATGTAATCTTTGTTTCTTGTAATGTAAAGGATTATAAAATTAGGAAAAGGCACGAGAAAGATTAAAAAGGTAAATATAATTAATCTTTTATGAGAATTTCTTTCTGAATGTTAACTCAAACAACTAATCATATTTTTTTCCATTGATGAGTAAACAAAAAGCGCTTTTTGACGTTTTTATAAATTTAGCTTAACGACTCGTAACTCTTGATTCGCGACATTCTTTAGGGTCTACAGCGTTTAATAATTTCTAAACTAGTAAAAGCAAACAGCATTTTGACGATTGTATGAGGGACATGGTGGTTTGTTTCCCTCTTTCCCACTTGATTTTACTGATGGATTTTTATAACTAGTAGTCGTAGTTAAGTTTTTAATATTAACACAAAGATAACAAACACCTTTTTAACATCGGTGGAAAGATGAATGGTAAAACAAGTAGTAAACTAACGAATAATAACTATGTTAAGTTTATATTTTACTTTTATGGGTCAGTTTCTGAAGTGGGAAACTTGATTGAAATTTTCAGTGCTGGATTTTTATGAACTAGAAATTGTAATTTTTATGGTAGGCAGTATTCTCCCCTCCGTTGTCAGAAATCTTATCATTTTAATGTATTCTTAGCTATAATTAGACCCAGAAGGTGTATTCATTTCATTTTGCAATTTTGCGTCGAATTATTCTGAATGTCCTTTTCACTTTTCAAACCAAATGTTAGAGTCCTGCATTATATTTGAAGAAATTAAATAATGAAAAATGTGCATAAATGTATGTATATTTCTCGCATTGTGATAAAACAACGGTACATAGAGCCATCGAATTTTAAATGACCTAATCCTACTGCGAATAGGCCCACCAGCGGCCGAGCGGTAAAGTCGCTGAACACGGGTAGTTCGGACCGAGGTTCGAATCCCGTGAACGGGGGCTGGCTGCATGGGCGTTTTCGTGGTTTTCCCCCGTGTGTAATGTGTATACGAGCCAGTTTCCCTTAGAAAGTCCTCCACGAAGGCATTCCTTCCCTGAGGAAGATAGCTCTTGAGGCTTTGCCATAATCACACACACACCTACTGCGAATATGGGCATGTGGAAGCCCAAATTTGAAATTTGGAATTTGTTTTATGATGGATTTCATATTTTGTAAAACTTTAACGAATTTTTGAGTAACAAACTCAAGGATTTAAAAGCTAGCAATGACAACACTGTATGGAGGGAAAAAACCTTTTTATCTCCAGCGTGCGGAGCTGTGTATTGGGAATTCTAAAGATATGCTCATTTTAAAATTATTTTGCGACTTTGCTGTTGAACTCAATTTGATAGTGCAAAAAACATGATATTTAATAAATAAAGTTAGCACACAAAACGTTAAAAAAACGCTCCTTTAGACGTAATTTAAAATCGGAATCCTTTCACTTATTTTTTTATTTTATTTTATTTATTTATTTTTAGTCCAACGGGATTTGAATCCCGAAGGACTATTAGTTTCGTTTTGGCATTTTGCGTCGGACTCATAAATGTTGGTTCACTTTTCAAACTGTTGCCACAAAATGTTAGAGTCCTGCATTATATTTGAAGAAATTAAATAATGAAAAATCTGCATAAATGTATGTATATTTCTCGTATTGTGATAAAACAACGGTACTTTTCAAACTGTTGCCACAAAATGTTAGAGTCCTGCATTATATTTGAAGAAATTAAATAATGAAAAATCTGCATAAATGTATGTATATTTCTCGTATTGTGATAAAACAACGGTACATAGAGTCATCGAATTTTGAATAACGTAATCCTCCAACGAATATGAGCATGTGGAAGACCAAATTTGAAATTTGAAATTTGAAATTTGTTTTATGATCGATTTCCTATTTTTTAAAACTTTGACGAATTTTTGATTAACAAACTCAAGGATTTCAAAGCGAGCAATGGCAACGTTGTGCAGAAAAAACATTTTTATCTCCAGCGCGTGAGTCTCTGTATCGGAAATTCTAAAGATAGGCTCGTTTTAAAACTATTTTGCGATATTGCTGTTGCACTGGATCTTATGGTTTAAGTGCGAGGAACATGATATTTAATAAAGAAAGGTAACACACAAAATGTTAAAAAACGCCCCTTTGGACGTAATTTTAAATCTGAAACATTTCAGATTTTTTTTTGATTGAATTTTAATATACATAATGTAAATTTCTGTGTTTTTTAACTGTCATTTTGACACTATGTATTTTATACTTTCTTTCCAAGTGTTTCGAAAATGTGCAGGGAAAATTCTGGTACATTTGAGATTCGAGGTTTCGTTTTTATATGAATTTTAAAGTCTTTAATTAAATCTATTTTATGGTTTTTGATCTGAAATGGACCAGGGAAACGAAACGTATTTTCGAAACATATTAATCGAATTTTATGAATTTTTAAATTCATTTTTCCCTGATGAGTTCTGAATTGAATTTTTAATAAAAGGAGCTTAATTTTTTATTTGTATAATTTTGTATCTTTTCCCTTTCGCATTTTTATTTTTCGCGATTGTTCTACTGTAAACTCTTTCTTTAAATTGGATTTGTTTTGATATTGTGTTATAACTCTTGTACACGGTTGCAATTATTATATTATAAAGGAATTGCCTTGCTTTTATTCGAATTTACTAATTTAGATGCTTTAAGTTTATAGGCTACTATATTTTTATTAGTAAAGGCTCCTAGTAAATGAAGTATGAAAAATTTCGGATATCATATTTCGGCGAAAATATGCATTTTAACCGCTTTTGAATCCATTTAAATTACGTGCGGATAAAATAAATGACTCCTTTTTCCGAAACTGATTGTAGAATGGATTTGTAAAAGAGATTGTAAAAGAGATTTTTTTTCAGAAGATTTCAGAGATTTGTATTCAAAAGAGATTTTTTTTGTGACGTCTGTACGTACGTATGCATCTCGCACAACTCTAAAACCGGTAGCCGTAGAAAGTTGAAATTTTATATATGGGATTGATATAACATTCAGTTTATTCATATAAGATAGAAGAAATCTTAATGTAATAAATATGTGCCACTCTAGAAATTTTGATAAAAGTTGAGCTCAGTATAAAGAGAAAAAGCATTCGTTAATAAACACTCGGGTATTTTATTATTTACTAGCCGCTCCGTGGTTTTTCCCATGTATAACGTGTATACGAGCCAGTTTTCCTTAGAAAGTCCTCCATGAAGACATCCCTCCCCTTAGGCAGATAGCCTTCGAGGCTTTGCCATAATCACACACACACAGAGTAGCCGCTATGCGGCCAGCCTTCGTCTGGCTTTTAAATGTACCAGAAAAATCAATCTCTAAAGGGAACAACAAACATCAAATTTAAAAACTGTACAGAATATTACAGAATTTTATATGTAAAAAAAATTACAATGAAATAAGCAATATCCCTTAACACAAATATTAATTATCCTAATAAATAAAGTAACCAACTTCCCGTTGCAAAATCTTAAGAATTCAAATGCTATAAAGAAGTTAAGAACTTTATTTCCTAAAACAAATCATGCAAAACTTTTTATATAATTAAAATTATATATAATTAAAACATAATCTAAAAAAATTACAATGAAATAAGCAATAAATCTCATATTTTCAAGAGAAAACAGTCAGCAGTCCAGTATCCAAGGCAATGAATGAAAAACTGTTGGCAAAACCATATTTTTAAAAGAATGATAGATTCATTGTTTTAGAAATATGGTTTTGCCAACAGTTTTAATGCCTGCATAATTGCAATTATGCATGCATCACAAGATACAGATGACAATGATTTTACACAAGGTAATATGTAAGTTAGGTCTGAACTGTTCAATAATTTGTATTCGGTTCTCGTTTTTTCACAATGGAGGAAGTTTTACGAAGAAATCTTTCCTTCCTCTTGGCCTATAGAAAGACATAATTAAGATTTTTTCAACTTTGCATTCGTATTCATTAAAGGGAATTCATAATATATGAATCAGCATTTAAATTATCCTGTACTGCAGATTACCATTGATTGTTGTTTTATTACACTGAAATTTCAAAAGTATTTAGACAAGAAATGTTTCTTTTCTCATCGGAAATTGCTTTCAAATGCTTGGTTAATTATACTGCTTTCAACAAGAACTTATCCTGCTACCAGTACTTCATGGATATCCCATATGAGGCTTCACGCTTAAATGTTCTTCATAATTTCAGAATGATGAGAATATCTTGTAAATGTTACTTGATGCATTTGTTTTATTAAAAAAGGTGGTGAAGATTCTGACTTTAATTTACGTCAACAAGATCATAAAACAGAAAGTGCAAACAGCTCTCTGAGAGTCTTCGACAAATTTTGATTTCTGATATTAAAGTTGTTCGCGATAAGCTGAAACTGTGGGCACTTCACAAATGCCAACATTTGTATCACAAGCTTCTTCAACTTCATACTTTCTTCTTAAAACACTTCTTCAAAGTACAACTCTGACAAGATAAGCGGATTATATCAGGCATGGGTAATTTTGATGTTTTTCTTAACAGAAAAGTAGATGTTTACGGATTAAAATCCCGCAGTAAAAAACTAAGAAAACGTGCGGTCATCAGCATTCAAGTAGTAATGACAACAGTGACTCGTTAAGCGAAGTTAAACAACGGAACTAGTTTTGATACGGCTGAGTTCCGCGTCTTTTTATTATCTAGGTAAAACAAGAAATGACACTTCTTTCTATCTTCTGAAAGAAGAAAATTTATTGAGCACTAGAACCATTCATAAAACTTGACCATATGGATATATATAAATTAAATAGAAAAGCTGCCTACAAATAGAATTCTTTAAGGTATCAATTTGGCTTGATATCAAAATTTAAAGTTTAAAGAAAAACAAATATTAAAAGCTTCCTTTTTGAAACAAATTTAAAACGAACAGTGGCAATTACTTCATGTACAGGTGTTCAATTTAAAAGTGGACCTCACATTCAAGAATGAATAGTTTATTTATATTTTATGAGCAGTGGTTCTCCTACTTTTGCACACTTCCATTAAATATAAAAGATTTATATGCCAGTTTGACGAAGATGATGAAACTCTTCGAAAGCGGAAAAAAAGTTTAATAAGTTGTGGAGTTTAAGTTTGGAACATTATTACATTGTGCGTCGAATCGCTGCTTAGTAAATAGCTTCATTGTGGCGATATTGTTGTCGTTAAAGTTTTCTTATTCCACATGATCTAGCAATAGATAGCTATCTATAGCTATAGAGCAAGTTTAGACCAAGTTTCCGAGCCCGAGAATCTTCAAAAATTCATAAACAGGAAGAGGATCAATAAAAAGGTCAATCCTATCAAGTTGTGCATAGTTCAATATGTGATCGGGAGAGGCCTGAACAGAGTTGCAGTTGGTGCACGTCGGTTAGATCTTTTGTCCCTGATCAAATGAGAGACATCTGATGTGTCCACTTGCGAGCCTGCTAATGGTGGACTGAATGACTCCATCAGCCTTGACGACAAGGGCACCTGGAGCCTGCCTGTTATTCCATTATGCTTAGCTAAGATCTGCAGGTAAGGGAGCCAGTTCAGACTTCTGTCATCGGTCCTTCGGATTCTTGATCTACAAAATCTGTCTCATCGTTCCTTTTACCGTGATCTTTACTTCTTCGTGGAGATATTTCCGATTAGATCAGGTGTTTTTCACAGATGAGTCATGGTTTGCTCTTAGTGATGTATCGGTAACAAGACTCAGCGAACACGAAGCTCTCAAAACCTGTGTTTGTTTATTGATTTTTCTCTGTGGCATACATCATGTCATGTCAAGGGAACGACTAATCAGTTTCCTGTTCTCAACCATGGATGCTGAAATCTATCAAGCTATTGTCTAGAACTTTATTACAGATGTTTTTCACAGATGAGTCACATCTGTGAAAAGCTTCCCATTGACATGATATGACTGTAGATCCCTTGACATGATATGACATGACATGACATGACTTGTGACATCCCTTGACATGACATGACTTGTGTTCCTTGACATGACATGACTTGTGTTCCCTTGACATGACATGAGGGAACGAGTAATCAGTTTCCTGTTCTCAACCATGGATCTGAAATCTATTAGGCTGTTGTCTAGAACTTTATTACAGAAGTTTTTCCCAGATGAGTCACATCTGTGAAAAACTTCCCATTCACATGACATAACTGTACATCCTTTGACATGACATGACTTGTGTTCCCTTGACATATGTCATGTCAAGAGAACTAGTTTCTTGTTCTCAACCATGGATGCTAAAATCTATCAAGCTATTGTCTAGAACGTTATTACAGATGTTTATTACAGAAGTTTTTCACAAATGAGTCACATCTGTTAAAAACTTCCCATTGACATGATATGACTGTAGATCCCTTGACATGACATGACTTGTGACATCCCTTGATATGACATGACTTGTGTTCCTTGACATGACATGACTTGTGTTCCTTGACATGACATGACTTGTGTTCCCTTGACATGACATGAGGGAACGAGTAATCAGTTTCCTGTTCTCAACCATGGATGCTGAAATCTATTAGGCTGTTGTCTATAACTTTATTACAGAAGTTTTTCCCAGATGAGTCCCATCTGTGAAACACGCTTTCGAATCTCGGACCTCTCCAATACGCGCCGAGTGTGCTGACAGCTACACCACGACGGAATGTTTGGCGGAAAAATACCGTATAGTTCGTTTCAGACTTAACAATTAATCGACGGCTTAACAGTCACAATTGTCATAGTCATAAAGCTATAAAATCATTAATTTCGTTTTGATCTTGGAACAGGGTCAGCCAATCAGGCAAGGTAAATTTGCGCATCCGGGAAGAAGGATTAGTTTCCTAGAAATAATACAGTTGTTTTAATGCCACTTGTGACTTCTAAGCCATCATGCGAAAGATCTCTAAAGATTAACACGGCAGTCTCAATTTTTCATTTTTGAGGAATTCTTAAACTATTCTTTCCTCATAGAATATTTATACAAACCTGTTTATCACTGTCTCTGTTGGAAACTAATGATTTAACACGGACTATAAGATTTAAGAAGTGTTGATGTAGAACACATGAAAGATTTTCTAACTTAATGCGAAGTATAAAACTTTGTGTAAACATGTATTACTTCAAATACTTTGTTCCATTAAAAAAAAAAACGCACATTCCTTATAAAATCAAAATTATCAACAATTCGGAATGCTGTAGGGCAGGGGTTCTGAACAGGTGGTACGCGTACAACTGGTGGTACGTAAAAGGAAAATAGGTGGTACGCAAAGAAGCAAAGTAGTTTTAACTCTTAAATTCAAAAATTAAAACCCCAACATCCTGATTGAGTTTTTTCTCTAAACTCGTAAATTTATGCGATCCGAGCTTTGTTCAAGAATGATGGTGGTAATAGTACTTGTGGTACTAAAGGATTTAAATTTTTGTTTAGATGGTACGCGTTAGTCAAAAAGTTGAGAAACGCTGCTGTAGACTCGTTAGATTTTTTGAACCAGGAAACGTGAAAAATATGCAATGCCCTGGTCGCGACTCGAACACGCGCCAAGTGGCATGGGGTAAAGCTTTACCCCATGAAGGCATGCTGGAAGGAGGGAGAAAAAAACCTTATAATGCAATTTCGTTACAAATTCAAAACTTTTCTAGATCTAAAATATCAACACATTTCTATTTACATTTCAAAGAAGAAAAGAAGCATATAGCTAATAACAAACTTCTTTCTATATTTCAAATAAAATATTATACAATAAATTTGTAAGGATTATGCTAATTTTATTAACAGTTAAATTTTAAGTTCTTTTCCTGTCAAATTCTTAACTTCAACTTACTACTTCCGGCCAGAACGTAGTTTTAGAATCACATCTGAATACATAATGAGGAGCGGTATTTAAACCGTAAAGTTAATTACAGAGTTAAGCCCCGTTTACAAGAGCAGATTCGACCGGTAGCGAAAACCGGTTCTTCCAACGTGTCCCGTTCACATTGGACAAGCATTAACTGCCTCGCCGAATTGGAGGTAGAACTTGGTTGAATGTTTCTTACCTCTCGGGAGCAGGGCAAATGGGGAGATTTCCCGTAATATACTGCGCGGTTCACTTAATTTTACTGCTCAAAAGTTAGTTACTGCTCAAAAAATACCCTCAAAAATTAGATAGACCTGTACAAGATACGGAAATTATAGACAAATACAGACAAGGTTATCTGATGCTAGGTATTCCAGAAATATCGTTCAAATTAAAATAAAAGTTAAGACAAGTGCATATCGGCTTCAACGCGACAAGGGACTCGGCACCTTCTGAATGATTTTAAAAAAAAAATTAAGAATTTTCATCTACTTTTTATGAATATTATTAAATGGTTTTGTGAGACAAAATAATTTTAAGCTGAGAAAAAGTTTTTGCTAGCATTTTTTTTTAATTTAAATATTTGAAGAAAAATTTTACAATTAAAATGTCTTTCTTCTCCTACAATTTTCAATGCCTCCCCCCCCCCAGTTTTTTTTATTGTATTTATTAGAGTGCTCTTAATAACTTCAAGGAATGATTTTGCAATTAATGAATTAGTTTCTGAGGGGAAAAAAATACACTTTTATCTAAAATCTTTAAAACAAATATGATCTCAGTCACATTTTCATTTCAAATAATTTATTCCGAAAGTATTTTGAAAAATCCATCCTTGTTTCTATAAAGTATATAATTTTATATAAGCAGTAAAAATAATAAAAAATTTAGTCCATACCTGTATATGTTTTAGGAGTAAAAAGATTTATTGAAAAAAGTGCAAAAGGTTTCTCAGTTTGCATTTTCAGTTTAAAGAATACAAACTGTCTAAATAGACATTTAATCATTTCAAATCTTTAAAATTTTATTACTGAATTTCAATATACACATATGTATATAAATCAAACTTAGTGCTATTTATTCAATTGGTAAATATAAACATAAATAACAATCCTTTTTTTAAAACCTTATGTGGCCAGAAAAATTGCAAAAACTCATAAAGCGCAAGCAGAATTTTTCTTTACCAGTTTTTGTTTTGTAAAACACGTTCAAAATAATTTTAATACATTAATTAATTATAATATTGCTGCGTGCGTACGGGTTTGTAATAGATTGATAATAGTTCGTACATGATTGTCATTGCACTCAAATCCGATGATAGCTTAATTAAGTTTATTTTATCAACATAAACACTTCAAAGTTCTGGAATTTTCCACAGAAATACTCGTAGAAGTGTTTAGCATATCACTAAGTATAGTCAGTAGTTATGCTTCAATCTAAAAAACGTTAAACACAACGGAATGCAAAACGCATCTTAAGAGAAAGCTAACTCAGAAATATCTCCAATCTCACGCTGAACTAACAACTGGCAACAATAACAACTTATATAGCGTAAATAATGTCATAAAAATAGTGTGGTATAATGATATTATTACTTTGAAACCGATGTTTCGAATTGATGCCCAAGAAGAACCAATATTTTCCATTCTGCTTCATTGCATATCTTTCACAAAAGTACAAAATCAACCAATTAATTTCCTTTATCATTTTTTTTAAATGCGAAAAGTTTGTTTTATAAGCAGTGAAAATGTCGGAAGTTTGTAACCGATATATTTTTAGATATGAAATTTTAAAATTAATGGGTGTCAAAAAGTCTAAAAATATGAACGATTTTCAAAAATTCTCCCAAAATATTTTTTAAAAAAATTACGCTAAAAATTTCATTTAATTTTTTTTTCTTTCACAGTGTATTATGGTGCAAACTATAATATTCTGAGATTCTCAGTTTATTTGTTAATATTTGCAAAGAGTCGTTTCAACTTTAAATTTGAAAAAAAAAAAAATCTAATCCTCTAAAAATCAAAAGCGTGACACCACATCCACAGGCAGTGTATGTACAAAGTTTGAGTTCTATATCTTATCGGGAAGCAGTTTAAAAATCCATGACCATCTTTTAACCATAGCGGCAAGCACCAAGAGTGAACTAAATATAACAGCTTATAAAATAATAATAATAATAATAATAATAATTAAAAAGCATATATTTTTCAGGAACCATTACGAAAGTGCAGGTACCAGTTGCGAAAATGCAGATTACAAAATTAACAACAGTAAACCACGTTAAAAATGTGTAAACAGTATTAGAAATCTGCCAATTCGGAGACGTGATTGTTCACAGAGGCTTTAGGTGTAAAGGGGAAGGAAGACGGTGATCTTCTGAACGGGTCCTAAAGACGAAACTCTTTCATGTCTCCTTTTTCTCCCCTTGCACGGCAGCTGTGCGAAGGAGCGTTGCATGTGAACGGGGCTTTAGAGAGAATCAGAGTTTCTGATTTACGCGCGTCTGCCTTTTGGCTACTCTCTCTCTCTAAGCTGTTATTACGCTCGTCCGTAGTCAGGCCCTTGATAAGCTTCGTAGTTGAATACAGTTGAGGGGCCAACTCGATTAGAATATTGATAGCTTCCGGTATATTTCTTTAGATAATCTTAGTTTTAGTTCAATTCTTAGTCTCTTAAGTTCAAGCCCAAGTGTCGGCTTTGATTGTACACTCCAAGACGGAGTTTTGTTATATCTTATTGGAATGATAAGGGTTTAGTTACCCTTCCATCTTGTTGTTTCTTGTCACACGAACTTAAGCGATTATTCGCTAACTAGTTCTTAAAGATTCGTCACTTTCTACAGAGAATTACACTAGTGAAAATCTTACAAACTTATAAGATATTTTCTACCTCCTTTCTGCGTGCGTTCGTGGTGTAACTGTAGCACACTTGGTACGTATTCGAGATGCCCAGGTTGGAGTCCCGGCGAAGGCATTACTCTTATTATTATTATTATTATTATTATTATTATTATTATTATTATTATTATTATTATTGTTACTGTTATTGTTATTCTAATTGATATTGTTATTGTTATTCTAATTGTTATTGTTATTGTTATTCTAATTGTTGTTGTTATTGTTTTTGTTATTATTATTATTATTATTATTATTATTATTACTACTGTTATTATTGTTATTACTGTTATTACTGCTATTGTTATTGTTCTTATTATTACTATTATTATTATTATTATTACTATTATTATTATTATTATTATTATTATTATTATTATTATTATTATTATTATTATTATTATTATTATTATTATTAGAGCCCACCGGCGGCCGAGCGGTAAAGTCACTTAACACTGGTAGTTGGGTCCGAGGTTCCAATCCCGTGAACGGGGTGGCTGCATGGGCGTTTTCGTAGTTTCCCCATGTATAAAGTGTATACGAGCCAGTTTCCCTTAGAAAGTCCTCCACGAAGGCATCCCTCCCCTTAGGCAGATAGCCCTAGTGTGCTTTGCCATAATTAAATACACCAGCACCATTTTTTTATGTACTCCTGCATCAAAATAACCTAATGACTCTAGAAAGTGTTTCATCGTAACTACATGTAATGGCACTATGTGAATAAACGGGAAACAAAGCGAAAAAAACTTTATATATCAAGTTTCAAAATTGAAATTTCAGGAATCCTGCTTTTATTCTATTAATATTAAAGCGAAAATTTGTAGTAAACTTCAAATTATAACTATACTTTTCTTTCTTGTAAGATGTATAAAAATTTGAGAAAAGGAAGATCTGTCCAATTTTCTGAAGATTTATAATCAAAGGAAACCTCGCTCTCATTGTCGTAACTTTTCTCATGAAATAAAAGATGAATATCGGTTTACTGTAAGTTACGGAAATCAGAAAAAGAGACAACGAAATAATCAGAACTGTCTATGAGATCGCGAACTACCCTGTAGTCGTTTATTTAAACGGTATACACGATTTTTTTAGTGAAGAGATTTTGGAGACCCGTTCTGAGGAAGGTGAGGAGATAATTATCTACACACTTATGAATTATGAATGGTCTCGATTCCCCGCTGAAGAAGAAATTCACTATCTTTTGATACACAGAATGTATTATTAAAGTTTCGAATAAATTGCAAAGAATAATAATAGTTCGTGTCTGAAACCGTAACGATGACGCCGTAAAGGGAAAATGTTCTGCCAAAGGATAAACAGCATTAATTGTGTCATATATAAAATCATTACTGGTGTTTAGGTTTTTCAAAATGTAAGTTAAAAAAAATCCTGCATGAGCGATTGCAGAAAGATAAAAATTTATGAAGGCCATAGGATTTTGTCAGAACAAGATATACTAGTTGCGGTGATACAAGAATAGCCCTTAGCAGAATATTAAACAAGTGAAGGTGAAAGGTTAAACATTATGACAATGGGAAATTTTTAGACGAGTCTGTAAAATTCTTTTGTTACTGAGAAGTCAAAAAGTTCGCTCGAGATTAATAAGGTCACAGCTTCTCCCTGTTTTTTCTGTATTTCCTAAAATAATGCCAACATATTTCATAGAAGAAATATATATTGCAGTCTTTAAGCTTCAGATTAGTCTAACATTTCAAAGAACAGCTAGCACTAAAAATTTCGAAATAGTAAAGCAGTATTAAAAAATTAGGAAATATAAAACATTGTAAAAAAACATGCTGTACCAATTGTGTGCAGCATACGTTCTATTAATTACAACTAAGCTACAAATATTCATAAAATTTTCAGTTAGATATACACTAAATACAATTTAATTTATACTAATTAGGTACAATAATAAAGAAGATAAAAAAGCTAAATTACTAAGAAAAGAATTGCTTAGCTTTGAGGTCCTATGGAAGATAAAATATATGTTTTTTTCCCCCCGCAGTGGTAATATTTGCTAAGGTGCTTTGATGATATATGCTATTTTTAGATAAATCTATTCGTTCTTTAATTATCCGTTTTGAGGCGTTTTTGTGCCTTTTTTATTTTCTTGGGATGTTATTTTATACTTTAAATGCAATATCTCTCCTTGGAGATTTTTAAACCTAAAATCCAGAAGAGAAATGGAAAGTCTATTTAATTTTGCATTATTATTTTAAATAAATCTTGGGCCCACCAGCGGCCGAGCGCTAAAGACGCTGAACACTGGTAGTTCGGTCCGAGGTTCAAATCCCGCGAACGGGCTGGCTACATGGGCGCTTTCGTGGTTTACCCCATGTGTAACGTGTATACGAGCTAGTTTCCCTTAGAAAGTCCTCCACGAAGGCATCCCTCTTTTTAGGCAGATAGCCCTCGTGTGCTTTGCCATAATTAAATAATCCAATCCATTTAATTAAATCTTATTCCAAGTACCGTGTTTTATGTGTTGCTTTAAAATTGCCCTGAAGTTTTCGCAACATAAAGTATCACATTTCTATAAACTGCATACTTGGTGCCTTAATCAGCACAAATAGCGAAATTTAAGTGCATGTAATATTTTGAAATTAGAAATATTTTTACGAATTGATTTAAATCGCTAACATCGATAAAATCTGCTGCAACGAAAAAGTACCATAAAGAACAATAAATTATTCTTAAAGATTTCACATTGTTACAGAGTACCATAAAGAACAATAAATTATTCTTAAAGATTTCACATTGTTACAGAGTAAAGCAATATAATACTTTGAAATTTAAATGAAAGGCTTTACGCAGAAAATGGCAAAATTCTGTATCTTACCAGCACAGAAGAACCTTTATCCGAAAATGGAAAAAAAAAAGCACACCCACTTTTGAGTGCAGTTAGTTTGAAATAATCAAAAACATAAGTACGTCTAATAGTGGCATACCTGTGCAGAAAGATAAATTAACCAGTTAATCTTCTTAAAGCTGCAGATTAATTATTCTGCTTCAGATTTTATCTTAACTCCGAAGTACGTTTTCAGAAATTTTCTCGCTTTTCATTTCTTGAGCCGTGGAAAACAATTCGTCAAAGAGAGAGGAAATAGTTTCGTCATGCTACTCAGGAAAGAGGTGTCCGACTGGATGGAAAAAATATGTTTCATCCTTTTATGGAAACCCAATAAAATATACATTTAACTCGAGAAAAAAAAAATGAAGCAACCAAAGCTGTTTCTGAAGCCCTTCGGGGTGTGATGTACGATCACAAACGTCAGAAGCAGATTCAAACACGTTTATAAATACAATGCAGCACATGTAGTGATAAATTACTTTAGAAAGACGCATTTAAAATTAACAGCTTGTGGCTCCTCCGTTTCCTTGAGGCTTTTTTATGTATTCATATATAATTCCATCTGTTTCACAAGGAAAAATTTCAAGTTAGAGATTTATTTGGAATGCAATTTTCAATCGGTTTTGAATGAAACTCATTACTTAAAATGCAATTTACATGGATTCATTTACGCCATTTTTTCATTGGAATGTATAGGAAGACAAAAAGTTTGCTATATGAGCAGAAACGATCTTTAAAAAAAAAAAAATAAATATAAAAAAAAAATAAATAAATAAAAAAAAAGCGCACCCGGGGAGGGGGGAGAATCTGAAACCTTTCAAGTTTTATATTATGCCTTGAGGGTTTTTTTTTTTTTTTTTTTTTTTTTTTTTTTTTTTATGTTTTGGGTGTTTTTTTAATGTTATGGGTTTTTTGTGTTACCTTTATTTATCAAATATCATGTTCTTCGCACTTAAACCATAAAATTCAATTCAATGGCAATATCGCAAAGTAATTTTAAAATGATCATATCTGTAGAATTTCTGATACACAGTCTCGCGCACTATAGATTTTATTTATTTATTTTTATTTTTATTTGTTTATTTATTTAATTTTTTTTAATTTTATTATATTATATATATATGTATGTGTGTGTGATGTACCAGCTTTTGTCAGGCATAAATAGATTTGTGAAGAATCATAGATGTAGTCGTAGCTTAAATTATCAGACGATAAGTTTAAAAAACAGGATCCATTTATTATTATTCAGGAGTAATAGCAGTTACAAAATCAGATATCCGGAGTAAATAAAAATAATTACTAATAACTTTTTGTTTACTGCATCGTTACATTAAAGAAAAGCCCTCAATATTCTTTTGCGAGTCCTTTTATAGCCTCTGGAAAGGCGGAGCTTTCAAGAAATGACGTCAGCCTCGTCTGCCAATCCAGTTCGCTTTAAATATTTCCAGAACATTCTATAACTGTACGTGTAGAAAAGGCGGGAAAAACAACTTGACTACGGGGCTGTGGATTTAATTCCACGTACTTTCAAATAAGAGAACGTCGCCATTAAAAATGAAAAGAACATACAGTTAGAATTTTAAGTGTATTCTTGACTATGAAATTTTATTATTACATATATATATATATATATATATATTCTTTTTTTTTTTTCGTCGTACAGTGTTGACATTGCTCGCTTTGAAATCGTTGACTTTCTTAATCAAAAATTCGTCAAAGTTTTACAAAATCTGAACTAGATGATAAAACAAATTCCATATTCCATATTCCATATTCAGGCTTCCAGATCCCCATATTCTAGAGGAGGACAACTTTTTGAAAATTTGATATCTCTAGGCACCGTTGCTTTCTCGCAGCGCGAGAAAAATACATACATTCGTGCAGATTCTTCATTATTTAATTTCTTTAACTATAATGCGAAATGATTCTTTTTTCCGTGTAGTGTTGCCATTGCTCGCTTTGAAATCGTTGAGTTTGTTAATCAAAAATTGCTTAAAGTTTTACAAAATTTGATATAGATAATAAAACAAATTCGAAATTCAAACTTCGGGCTTCCCAGTGGCCATGTTCGGGTTAAGGACTACGGTATTCAAAGTTAGATGGCTGTAGGTGCCGTTGTTTTATCACGATAAGAGAAACATTGATGCATTCACACGGATTATTCATTATTTAGTTTATCAAATATAATATATAGTTATAATATTTGCTGGCAACAGTTTAAAAAGTGAACCAACGCAGAAAATGAAACGATGCAAATTGCCGTTTTGAGACTAATAGCTTTTTGGGTTAATAAAGACATCTCAAAATTTTGTAATGCATAAAATCTCGCCCAAATAATTTTAACGGTAATGAATCTGATTGTTGGCTTTGCGCGCGTATATGTGTAAGTAAGAATAAGCATTTGTATTTGAAATTTATAATACAGTATAATGCTAAAAATTCAAAAACTTCCAAGAACAAAATTATCACAGTTTCAATTCAATTGTTAAAGCTAAAGCACAAAGAACTGCACTTATTTTCATGTACGCTTACTGATGCATAAATCTGTGTTGAAATTTTATTGCGTGTTGCCATTTCGGATGTGATAATTTATTCGAAATGATTAATGGCTATGAAAATGTCTTCATTTATATGTATATCAATGCATTAAATTGGAGAGAGGTATTTTTCTCCAACTACTCTATTCTTCAGCAAAATCCTCCTTATGAAATACAGTAAGACCCCGCTTAACGCTGTTTCGTTTAGCGCTGTTTCGGTTTAGCGCTCTTTTATTTCAACCCGGGGATTCCACGAAATCGCTCGCAGCATACGGGGATTCCCCGAAATATTATGCAGCGATAGGTTTCAAATACATATCCGAAAGAGTGTACTTGTATTTCTTGTTTGTGCGGTATTTTACAGACATATTTTGAAGGGGTAAATGTGGAAGATGTCGAAGAAATAATTCAAGAAGCAGCGGCTAGTCTTTCTAATGATGAGCTCAAGGAATTAACTGAACAAGAAGAAAACAAAAATGTTGACAGCAGTGATTCAGAAGAAGAGCAAAAAGAACTTTCGATGGCGTTTGTAAAAAGGAGTTTGTCTACCATAACTGAAATAATGGATCAATTCATTGAAAATGATCCGAATTTTGACAGGAGCTCAAAAGTAAGGCGTGGTGTTAGAGATGCTCTATCCGTTTATGAAGAACTTTTAAGAGAACAACGCAAAAGAAAAAGGCAAACAACATTAGATGCTTTTGTCACAAAAAGGCAGAACACTGAAAACGCGAAAGGCTAACTAAATACTATGACTGACTGAGAATTTTATTTGTTTTTTTTTTTAAGAATATTCGTTTTGTTATTTATATTTTGTTTTTATTTTTGCAAGAAATAATAATGTGGTATTAATTAGGGCTTTAAGAAATAAATGTTTGGTTTTATTTTTATTAAAAAAACATACTTTTTAAATTTAATGCCTAACCAATTTCCTAGCCATCTTCCCCTAACCCCAATATTTACATGTAAAGATAGCCTCGTTTGCTGTTTCGCATTACGCTCTACTTTGATGGAACGTATCCCCCGCGTTAAGCGGGGTCTTACTGTATAATGATATTTTATGTAATTTAGTTACTCTTTTCTTCGAAATTAGTCTTAGAAATACTGTGTCAGCCACACTTTTGGAGAAATAAGTTGTTTGCAAATCAAAATCCCGTTTTAAAGCAGAGTAAGAAACGTTTTCAAACCAAAGCGTATAAAGTCATTAGGATTTTTCGATGCCAGGAAGCTGAAAAATGTCCAGTACCCTCCCCGGAACTCGAATCTGGACCTGTCGAATACGCACCGAGTGTGCTAACGGTTACACCACGAAGGCATTCAGAAAGAAAGGAGAAAATACGAATTCAGAAGTCAAACAACAAAAATTATATTTTCAAATTTTCACAGGACCAGTTTCGATGGTTTTACCGTACCACCATCCTCAGCTGCAAAAACGCAAATGAACGAGATAGGATATAATGATCAGAAAAGATAAGAAAGCCTTGACAGAAAATAAGCTAGTGGCGCCAATATACTCCCCTCTTTTAATGGGCGACTGGAGATGAGGGGACCGAAACGCCAAATCCTGGTGGTGAAGAATTATCATCCAACACATTTTCGTTCGGGCGCCACGGTTACTTGTAGCCTATTACTTTCTTATATTGTACAAATAGTCGGTTTTATTTGTGATGCACATAGTATTTGTTGTATGGTACTGAAATCGTTCTTAATCATATATATATATATCATGATTATTTTGTTCAGTTTTGTAATTGTTAATTAAATTAAACAGAAAATTTTTGTGACAATTTTATTATTTTGCATATTTTAATGCGTTCTTTTGTAATTGAATTGATTCACTTTGGTGAATTTGATAGGCATTAATTGTGCATTCTATTATAAAAATTTGCATTCATGATAGTTATTTTATATTAATTTTCTTTACTTTAATCTTGAATGCATTTTGTATTTGATTTTGAAATTCTGTAAAATTTTATGTCGGCATTTTTCTAGTATTGCATTTATCTTAGCGATGCCAGCAAACCTAATCTAGAATAATTATTTTGTATACCTTTTTGCACTTTTCTGAATTGAATAGTTGACCTGTTTTTGTGAATTTGATCGGTTTTACTTGAGTTCTCTATTGTAAAATGTGCATTTAAGGCAGTATTTTATAATAATTTTCTTTGAATTTATTTTTGAATGCATTTGGTTTTTGCATTTGAAATTTTTCATATCTTTATGTTGGCATTATTCTTGTACTGTATTTCTATCGCGTTCCCAGCAAACCTGATGTAGAGTTTTTATATTACTTGGAGTGGTTTTGTTTTTAAACCAATTTTATGTTTTGTATTGTAATAATATCTCAGGTTCAGTGTATTTTATGATAATATTGTTCAGTTCTCAAAGTTATTGGTTCTTAATTCTGAATTCATATGAAAAAATTTTATTTGGCAGTTTATTATTGTCTTAGTTTATCTTTATGCATTTTTTTTCTAAATTGAATGGTTCTTCTTGAAATTGTGAATCTAATTGATATTAATTGTGTATAATACAGTAATGGATGTATTATATTTTGTTTGTACCATAGTTTTTATTTAAATTAGTTGGACTCAGCTTTGAAAGTATTTCGTATTTTCAGTACAAATTATGAAAGTATACTCGGTTTATTGTTTGAATGCTATAGGTACTACTTGTAACATGCTTTCTTTAGGGTCTATTAATGACTATGTTACTTATGTCCTTGTGTTCTTGAAGGCCTTGTATGCCACTGTAAACTTATTCTGCTTAGTTATAATAAATAGCTTCTGGAGGCAGAGGCTTTAATCCGTGTAAGGCAGACATCATGTCAGCTAGGTAATGGAGCCCCTGTTCTCTGGTTAACAGTCATTAGGTTAATTTGAAGAAGATGTGGAAAACTGAGCAATGCCGTCACCGGGACTCGAACCTGGACATCTCGAATACGCGCCGAATTTTCCAACCGTTACATTACGAAGGTATGTTGGAAGCAAGGAGAAAATAGCTGGTGAAGAAAAATTATTCTTCACCACCTTTTAGTTCAGGCGCCACTGTAATGTCATTATGTTATTTTGATGCTAGAGACGTGAAAAATAAGGAATGCCCTCGCAGGGACTCGAACCTGGACCTCTCGAATACACGCCGAGTGTGCTGACCGTAACGCCACGGAGGTATGCAGAAAGAAGGGCGAAAATACTTAAAAAAACTTTGTCTCATTAGAAAATCACAATTTTATTTTTTTATGATTAGTTGCGCAAGCCCCGCAAAATACAGTATTCATATGATGATGTAAAATGATTAAATTTTAATAACTGCGAAAGAAATTATCGTTGTTCGTGATATTTAAAACTGTTCATTGAATTTAACCAAACGTTTAACCCGCAAACTAAACACGCTTCAATGACACAATTAAATAAATTTATCGGTAACTCTGATTTCAAATACAAAATGAATATACTACAATTCCCTATAGTTTATCCCAAATATCGACAAATTATCGCCTGCTGCCCAAATTCGGCGTGCCCCCTGTTTTTAATCCGGTCCGCGGGTAAATATTTTGTTTTTTACACACAAAAAAAAATTAAAAATAAATCAAATTATACGTTGTAACGCAACGGCTAATAGTGGAGTTGAGAAGTTGCTGATAATGATCGCACTTGGAGCTACTGACGTCCTGAATTCACATTATGTAGCCTGCCATTGCCATGTAATTTCTGTTGACTGTTCTCTGTTTGGCTTTAGAAGCGCACGTGGTATTTATTGTCTCTTATGGCACTTCGCGATATTTCATTCTTTTTATTTTATTATATTTGTTACCCATCGCTGCCATGTCACTTCAAGGGCAAGTAACAAGATAAAAATGCAGTTTGTATGCTGTGCTTTTAAAAGCACAGAATTCTGAATTAGTTTATCGTAGCATTGTGTTTATCATGTAACGAAATAAAAGTACAATATACGCCGTCATTACTAAACTAAGCACGCGACACAGAACTCAAAATGAAGAGAAAATAAACAATCGATAAGATTGTAAAGGTAAAACGGAATGCTTTATCACAGCACAATATATTCTTAAAAATAAAAAATGATAATGGAGCTGAAACTTACAAAGTTAGCTTACAAATAGCTCATTTATTAGCCACGAAACCATTTACCGATGGTGAAGGAAAAAAATCTGATGTGTACACTTAATGACTTCCTTGTACGGAATATTAAATTATACGCATTTTTTTCTTGAATTTCATTTAAATTGATTGGATTGAATAAAATTTACTTCGTCGACAGCGCATAAACCACAATAGAATAAATGCACTCTTTAAAATTCACTATATTTGTTTACTATAACGACACTCTGAATGCACAAAATTTATATCATTTGAAGAACTATCTTATCATTGCCACATGTTCTATTCAAATACTATAATAAAGCTAGAACGATCTATGAAAGAAATTGAGCAAACAAAACAGAAAAGAAACAGTTTTTCACAGACGATTGAGTATTTCTCATTCAATTACTCGTAATTCAGTTCTCACTTCGCGACAAGGCAAAAATACATAAAAACTCAAAATATCTGTATTAAAAATTACGAAGTAAATCTTAAACACTTATTTCCTCGAAAAAATTATAGAAAGGATTAAGCATGATTTAATTCGCAATAATAAATGAAGTTTTTATTTTTTTTGTTGCAAAGCTTAGTCTCTCCAGATTGGCAACAAATCTACAATTCTGCTGTTTCAAATGTAAACAAATATGTCCGGCATGTTATTTAAAACTTAACCGCACTTAAACAGCTTTTAAATTGTTGATAATTGTACAAATATTGCTGCCAGAATTACGAAAGGCATAAAAACCTTAACCGGAAGATAGGAACAACATAATTCAATCATTTTTAAAGCAAAAAATGTACAATTTACAAACATATAAGAGTAAAGAAACTCAGATCACTGTGCCGAGTAACAGAGTGGATATATATATAAATATAGTATTTATATACGTTTGGCGCCGCCGATTGCAACGAAAATACGAGGTGCTCATCTACATGTTATACCAGTCCTATATACAAAATTTCAACGTTCCGTGGCTACTCGTTTTCGAGTTATGCGAGATACGTGCGTATGCACGCACGTACGTACGTACATACATTCGTACAGACGCTACGAAAAATTCTCTTCAGAATTAATTTTAAAGCAGTTTTATAATTTTTTTGGAGGAAACGAGTCTTTTATTCTGTCCTTACGTGCAGATATCACCCAAAAACATCGTTAAATTGCATTAGATAGCTGTCAAAATGGATATTTTCGTTAAAATATGCTGCCTGAAACTTTTCGCGATTACAATACTTCCTTTTTACTTCGTACAAGGAAGTAAAAATGATCTAAGACAATTCCATAAGTATCTATCGTGAGGTAAATACGGTCAATCAAAATCATATGCACTGGGATTTATATCCGTACTTTTAAGGGTACTTACCAATGTGAAAGAACATTTTTGAAAATGAAGCATGTAAAATCATAATCCAGATTACTATTAACGAGTGGTCGTTCGCTAATAACTTAAATGATAGGAAGTACTAACGCCGAACTCCGCTATGACGAAATATTTTTTTCAGAAAAAAGAAAGTACATTTATCGCATTAGAACAAAATTTAACCTTTCTGTAATATGCTTTGAAATATGTTATTCTCTCTTTCTCTCTCTCTCTCTCTCTTTTTTTTTTTTTTTTTCTTTTTAAGCGTTAGCAAAATGTAGAAAATATTACTTAAAAATATACTTCCCTAATTAAAAAATTTTGAAACTTTTTCTTTTTAGTTGTTATTGTTGTGTGTGTGTGTTGCTTTGTGAGTAGAATTATACCTTCCAGTATGCTACCTGAACCGTCGAGCCTAAATTTTTAACATCTACCTCTTTCCAGAAACCATTTGCCGACCCTTGGTTTATACTATTACTAATTTTGTATTTAAATAGCTAATTTTAGTAGAATTATAATTAATATTGTTGTTTTCCGCGTGCAATTTCAGCACGAGATAAATTTTTAATAGAAAACTATGCCGGAAAAGTGAGAATACAGGGCCACGTGCATTTAACACTGAGTAAAAGGTTATCTCCGTAATTTGTATTGAAATTGATTAAATGTAATTGACCAATATGCTAGCTGTAACCGTACTTCCATCCTCTTACTGCTTTCCAGGAATCTCGAGAAACAGAAATAACTAGAAATATCTCGCGACCGGCTGAAATCTATAAGAGGCCGGAGAGATAACGTTTTAGTTAGTTGCTTATTTACTGTTGTTGCGTGTTAGCTTTTTGTGTAGATGAAATCCGAGTTAGCTTTTTGTGTAGATGCGCTTTGTATTGAGTTTGACTGAGTGATATTGTGAACACTTGCACGAATATCTCTGAGGAAAATTCAAGCGCTCTGATATACACTGACTACCAATGAGTATTTGGACACCTATGCAAGTGACGATATCTGCGGTCCTAAGGTACGTTACCGACACCACCGGTAAATATCGTGTAGGAAACAGCATCGGCTTTAGTCGCATGCAAGATGCCTCGCAGTTCGGAGCTCTCTGATTTCGAGAAAGGTATAATTATCGGGTATCACAAATGTGGCCGATCCTTAAGGGACATATCTAGAGATCTGAAGTATCCAAAATCTAGAGTGGCAATCTAGAGTGATTAAGAAGTGGAAGGTGAGCGCTGATTGTCGGAATGTGCCTCGAGTCGGCAGATCAGCGAAACTGGGAGATAGAAACCGACTAGTGCTGTCCAGAGAAATTCGGAAGAACCGCACCCAACCGATGGCCCTCATCGGCGAGGAGTTTCAACAGGCATCCGGGAGTATTGTTTCAATGAATACCATCCGTAAGGAAGCACATCTGCTTGGTTTTCATGGTCGTGCTGCTGCCCATAAGCCTTTGATCACAAAGTCCAACCGCACTGCTCGGTTAATGTGGTGCAAAGCACATCGAAATTGGACCTTAGATCAGTGGAAACGGGTTCTTTGGAGTGACGAATCAAGGTTCACCCTTTACCGTTCGGATGGTAGAGTCTGGATCTGGCGTCTACCTGGAGAACGTCTCCTGCCAGAATGCATTGTGCCAACAGTCAAGTTCGGCGGAGGTGGGATTTTGGTCTGGGGGTGTTTCTCCTGGTATGGGCTGGGACCCTTGTTCCCCATTCATGGTAAGCTCAACTCCGATGCCTACTGCACTATTTTGGATGACAATGTGCTTCCTACGTTGTGTCAGTTTTACGGGTTGGACCCCTGTTACTTTCAGGACGACAATACCAGTTGTCATATTTCGACGTTAACCAAGGCTTGGTTGGTATAGTGCCAATGGAGTTCATCGAATAGACTGGCCTGCCCAGAGTCCAGACCTGAACCCTATCGAGAACCTCTGGGAGGAGTTGCATCGGCGAAAATCGGTGAAGGAACTTCTATGTCTTCTCCAAGCCGAGTGGAAGAAAATACCACTAGTTGTCATACAAAGACTTGTGGAAAGTATGCCCCGGAGGGTCCACGCTGTAATTACCTCTCGTGGAGACTCTACCAACTATTGATTTTGAATAAAGTTAGTTTTTCTTTTCTATCACAGGTGTCCAAATACTTATTGGTAGTCAGTGTATATCTTTTGATAAGAATAAATTCTATTAAACTGTAAGGTATATTTTTATTCTATAACAGTTATTTTAATTTGGGAAACCTTCCTTATCAATTCTTGTTTCGACTTACAACTCCTTACCATCGTGAGTTTTTAGAATCGCGTTGATGCAAATGAGTTAGAAGCAGTATTTAAGAAAGGATCAACTTACTTTGAGAGAGTGCTAGGAATCCTGAGTAGCTCGTGTTTGCCTTCGGGCTAAGTCTCTCTTGAACACGTTACGCTCGGCCGTATTATTACGTGCCTTTTGATATTCGCCGGCTGGTTCAAATTAAGGGCCATCTACGTTAGATACTTGTGTTTAGCTTCGGCTAAGTCTCTTTTAGTTAGTTATAGTTTAGTTTCTTATACTAAAACCTGACTGAAGGCTTTGTTGTAAGCCCAAGAAAGAGGCCGACTTTTATTCTTATCTGAGGGAAATAAAAGGTAGTTTAAGCTTTCTTGGGTCTATATCTTCAGTTATTTGAACTCAGCGATAAATCGCTACACTGTTTAGATTCCTCAACGTTTATCTTAGATAAAAAAATCTGATGTGTACACCACTTGACTTCCTTGTACGGAATATTAAATTATACGCATTTGTTTCTCGCATTTCTTTTAAACTTATTGGATTTAATTAAATCTACTTAGCCGAAAGCGCATAAACCACAATAGAATAAATGCATCCTTTAAAATTCACTCTATTTGTTTAACATAGCGACACTCTGGCACTAGGTTCACTTAACAGTATTATATTTCACCCATGTTATAACTCAGAATACACAAAATGTATATCATTTAAAGAATTATCTAATCGTTGCCACATATTCTTTTCAAATACTATAATAAAGCTAGAACGATCTATGAAAGAAATTAAGCAAAGAAAACAGAAATGAAACAGTTTTTCACAGACGATTTAGTATTTCTCATTCAATTAATTCGGTTCTCACTTCGGGACAAGGCAAAAATACATAAAAACTCAAAATATCTGTATTCAGAATTACGAAGTGAATCTTAAACACTAATTTCCTCGGAAAAATTCCAAAAAGGATTAAGCATGATTTAATTCGCAATAATAAATGAAGGCGTTATTTTTGTTGTTGCGAAGCTTAGTCTCCCCAGATTGGCAACAAATCTACAATTCTGCTGTTTCAAATGTAAACAAATATGTCCGGAATGTTAATTAAAACTTAACCGCACTTAAACAGCTTTTAAATTGTTGATAATTGTACAAATATTGCTTCCAGAATTACAAAAGGCATAAAAACCTTAACCGGAAGATAAGAACAACATAATTCGATCATTTTTAAAGCAAATTTTACAATTTACAAACATATAAGAGTAAAGAAACTGAGATCACTGTGCCGAGTAACAGAGTGGATATATATATAAATATAGTATTTATATACGTTTGGTGCGGCCGATTGGAACCAAAATACGAGGTGCACATCTACATGTTATAGCAGTCCTATATACAAAATTTCAACGTTCCGAGGCTACTCGTTTTTGAGTTATGCGAGATACGTACGTACGCACGAACGTACATACGTACGTACATACGTTCGTACAGACGCCACGAAAAATTCTCTTCAGAATTAATTTTAAAGCAATTTTATAATTTTTTTGAAGGAAAAGAGTATTTTATTCTGTTCTTACGTACAGATATCACGCAAAAACATAGTTAAATTGCATTCGATAGCGGTCAAAATGGATATTTTCGTTGAAATATGCTGCCTGAACCTTTTCGCGATTACAATACTTCCTTTTTACTTCGTACAAGGAAGTAAAAAAGACTGAGGAAAAAAAACCTGTTACCGGGGTTGTGGGCATTCAATCTGTTACGAACCCGTACGCACGCAACACTACTGTAAACATGAGAGATAATCAGAACAATGTATTCAAGCGAAATTTCGAAATAAATACACGCGGGAAAAATCGCCAGCGAAGTCCCTTATGCTTTAAAGGCTACAGTCATGGTGGCTTGCCGCGTCAATTTTTGGCAGGCCATATGGAGATTAATAAAAGTTATTATTTAACACGGTCCTTATCCACCACTTCATAAATTAGATAACGAATTTTTGCAGGAGCGCAAGTCTTGTTCACGTGCAACATATATGGCATGAACTTGATTACAGATTTAGTGTGCACTGACTTTGGAAGTTGCACATATAAATTACAAATATATATATATATATATATATATATTACAAATATATATATATATATATTACAAATATATATATATATATTACAAAATATACATATATATATATATATGTGTGTGTGTGTGTGTGTGTGTGTGTGTGTGTGTGTGATGTACCAGCTTTTGTCCGGAATAAATAGATTGGTGAAGAAATATAGATGTAGTCCTAGCTTAAATTATCAGACGATAAGTTTAAAAAACAGGATCCATTTATTATTGGTCAAGAGATATAGCAATTACAAAAATCATATTTCCGGAGTAAATAAAAAAAGAATTAGTAATAACTTTTTGTATGAAATTTACTGCATCGTTACATTAAAGAAAAGACCCCGATATTCCTTTGCGAGTTCTTTTATAGCCTCTGGAAAGGCGGAGCTTCCAAGAAATGACGTCAGCCTCGTCAGCCATTCCAGTTCGCTTTAAATATCTCCAGAACATTCTATAAATGTACGTGTAGAAAAGGCGGGAAAAACAACTTGACTACGGGGCTGTGGATTTAATTCCACGTACTTTCAAATAAGAGACCGTCGTCATTAAAAATGAAAAGAACATACAGTTAGAATTTTAAGTGTATTCTTGACTATGAAATTTTATTATTACACACACACACACACACACACACACACACACACATATATATATATATATATATATATATATATTTTTACCCTATCAGGTCAGGCGTAATACATATTTGTGCTGCAAGAAATAACAGTTTTCCAATTCATAAATTAGCTACTTCTTTGGGAAACGTCCAGCATTATAACTTTTGAATCCATATTTGTATATACGAAGAGCATAAGGAAAAAATAAACATATACGACACTGATATTTAATAATCAAAAGGAAATCGCTGTTCAGACTGCAGATACTTTATTAGTGGGCTTGTTACCATTGTAAAATATCAAAATATCATTTGTTAAACACAGTAACCATTGTAAAATATCAAAATATCATTTGTTAAACACATTAATATGTGATATTACTAAACAATACGCTTTTAGTTTAAAAGATGTAAAGACGGTACTATGTCGGATGCAATAATTTTAATTTTCTTTTCTTCCACTGCCAAAAAAAAACTATTGAGGCAATTATAAATACGTTATATATACAGAATACATTATGTGATTAATATGTGCGCAATAATATCCTTTGAAGATGCACTTATAAATATTGGTTTAACCAAAAGAAATATCTGTATGAAAGAAGCACTCGGGATAAAAATGTGATGTATGATGCTTGAAGGGATAACAGAAATATTATTTCTTTACCTCAACTTTTAAAGTCATTAGAGTGTTTTTTGAAGCGGGAGATGAGGAAAATGTGCAATGCCCTCACCGGGACTCGAACCTGTACCTCTCGAATACGCGCTGCATGTGCTACCGTTACAACACAAAGTCATGTAGAAAGGAGGGAGAAATTACCTTATATTCTCCCCCTTTTAACCCCCTTGTCTACGAGTTTGAAAAAAATTACCCCGTTTTTATCCAAGTATGTCATAAATAAGATAAATTTAGCATTTGGGTTTTTTTTTTTGACCAACAGTTTCAAGCCAAATCTGGGACACATATGTCCCAGACGTGTTAATGGTGCGATGTATATGTCCCACATGCAGTGATTGACTTTCTATAAGCACACCTATTATTCTGGAAAAGTTTATTATATGAAATAGATTTTACATTGTATATTACAGGATAAAGCATTCATTGCATAATCCAACAATACACATTGGGCAAGTCATATTTATTCTTTTCTTTAGGTTCATTTGTGTACAATGGGCACAGCGGCGTCTCGATTTTCCAACTATTGGAATATGATCCCCAACATTTGGGAGATTATAAGTACTTTTTAACCCAGCAGCAATTTTAAAACTTTTATTGGAACATACATGTCCCGTTAATAGTCAAAAGGTTAAAGGGCGACTGGGAATTAGAGGACCCAGTTCGCCAAATCCTGGTGGTGAAGAATCATCATCCACCACTTTTTAGTTCGGATGCCACTGTATAGTCATTAATATTCAATTTAGAAAAGTACATAAAGGTAAACTAAGACAATAATAAACTGCCAAATAAAATTTCTTCATATGAATTCAGAATTAAGAAACAATAACTTTTATTGGAACATACATGTCCCGTTAATAGTCAAAACTTTTATTGGAACATACATGTCCCGTTAATAGTCAAAAGGTTAAAGGGCGACTGGGGATTAGAGGACCCAGTTCGCCAAATCCTGGTGGTGAAGAATCATCATCCACCACTTTTTAGTTCGTATGACACAGTATAGTCATTGGGGTTCAATTTAGAAAAGTGCATAAAGGTAAACTAAGACAATAATAAACTGCCAAATAAAATTTCTTCATATGAATTCAGAATTAAGAACCAATAACTTTTATTGGAACATACATGTCCCGTTAATAGTCAAAACTTTTATTGGAACATACATGTCCCGTTAATAGTCAAAAGGTTAAAGGGCGACTGGGGATTAGAGCACCCAGTTCGCCAAATCCTGGTGGTGAAGAATCATCATCCACCACTTTTTAGTTTGGATGCCACTGTATAGTCATTAATATTCAATTTAGAAAAGTACATAAAGGTAAACTAAGACAATAATAAACTGCCAAACAAAATTTCTTCATATGAATTCAGAATTAAGAACCAATAACTTTTATTGGAACATGCATGTCCCGTTAATAGTCAAAACTTTTATTGGAATATACATGTCCCGTTAATAGTCAAAAGGTTAAAGGGTGACTGGGGATTAGACGACCTAGTTCGCCAAATCCTGGTGGTGAAGAATCATCATCCACCGCTTTTTAGTTCGGATGCCACTGTATAGTCCTTAGGGTTCAATTTAGAAAAGTGCATAAAGGTAAACTAAGACAATAATAAACTGCGAAATAAAATTTCTTCATATGAATTCAGAATTAAGAACCAATAACTTTGAGAACTGAACAATATTATCATAAAATTCACTGAAACTGAGATATTACTATAATACAAGACATAAATTTGGTTTAAAAACAAAACCATTCCAAGTAATATAAAAACTCTATATCAGGTTTGCTGGCAACGCGATAGAAATACAGTACAAGAATAATGCCACCTTAAAGATATGAAAAATTTCAAATTCAAAATCGAAATGCATTCAAAAATAAATTCAAAGAAAATTATTATAAAATACTGCCTTAAATGCAAATTTTACAATAGAGAACTCAAGTAAAACCAATCAAATTCACAAAAAACAGGTTAACTATTCAATTCCGAAAAGTGCAAAAAGGTATACAAAATAATTATTCTAGATTAGGTTTGCTGGCATCGCTAAGACAAATGCAAGCAAAATAATCTTGACATATACATGATTAAGAACGATTTCAGTACCATACAACAAATGCTATGTGCGTCACCAATAAAACCGACTATTTGTACAATATAAGAAAGTAATAGGCTACGAGTAACCGTTACAATTAATAAGAGCATTCAATGTGAGATACGTCTGTTCTACGTAAAACCATTTCTAATTTTAAATCAGTAACATAAGTAGTGAAAACAACCAAACTGAACAATGATACGCATCAAAGACAATAATTTAAGGGGGCTCATACACCTTAAACCCCTCATGATCTTCGAATATGTGACTGTTGCAAGAATTGGGATATTTTATTTATTTTAAAAGCAATTACTTCCTAACTTTTACAGCTGACTACACAATATAGCTGCTTTGGAAACTAGTAACCAGAAAGTTTGTGTTGCCACAAATATGTTTGTAATTTAATCCTCTTTGTGACAAAATATTTCGCCATGTTTCCACAATGCGCGCAGGATATTTTAAAAATGGCTAATGGTACATACTTAAAATTGGATGGAATTCTTTATATGGACACTAATTTCTAACTGAACCCAAAATCTGATAAATATTTTAATATTAAAAAATTTTATGGAAGAAAACATTAAAAATTTTTTTAATAAAATACATTTTATAAACTCAACTCCAAATAAAATAAAAATTTAACATTAAATTTTTAGAATTTTAGGTTCACAGTAGTTTCCAAATGTTAGAAAAGCTAATATATTAAATATGGAATTAAATTATGCAACAGGATATTTTAAACTGTGCGCGCAATGTGGAAATATGACGAAAAATGTTGTCACAAAGCGGACTAAATTATAAAAAATTTTGTGGCAACACAAACTTTCTGATGACTATTTCAGAAAGCAGCTATATTATGTAATAAACTGTAAAAAGTTGGAAGTAATTGCTTTTAAAATAATAACGTTATCCCAATTCTTGCAACAGTCACCTATTCGAAGATCTTATGGGTTTTAAGGTGTATGAGTCCCCTTAAACAATTAACATTATGCAGTAAAAATCTGTCCTTGTGTTCTTGAAGGCCTTGTATGCCACTGTAAACTTGTTTTGCTTAGTGATAATAAATAGCTTCTGGAGGCGGGGGCTTTAATCCGTGTAAGGCAGACATCATGTCAGCTAGGTAATGGAGCCTCTGTTCTCTGGTTAACAGTCATTAGGGTTCTCTGAAGCAGGAAATGAGAAAAATGTGCAATGCCTTCGCCGGGCCTCGAACCTGGAGCTCTCGAATAAGCGCCGAGTATGCTACCATTACACCACGAAGGCATGCGAAAAGGAGGGAGAAAATAACTTCTAAATTTTATTAAAACTAGATCTAATTAAATTGCTTGTTAAAATCATAGATAAAGAGCAAGGTAAATTCTCTTATTTAAAAAAGAAATTTCCCAGTACGGTCATGTTGCATACAAGTGGTAATAAATGAGTCTAAGATAAAAAAAAAAAATGTTTTCATAATATTATAAATTGGACATATTCTGAAATTTTAATTTCAGAGCTTAGATGATATACGGTGTGCAAAAATTAAGGACTAGACGGTTTTTTCAATATAACTTTGTACAAAAGCTTTCCAAATCAACACATTTAATACCGTAAGATCCCCAATACGTAAGGACATGAGTAATGTAAGCAACACTTACTAAAAGAGAAATCAGAGGGATAAAAAGAAGCTTTATTGAAAAAGTAGCATGGAGCGCAATGCGACTGAAGGCCGAAACATCCCTGTGATGGGTGTCCAGCAAGAAACATCCGGTCTTTAATAGGGGATATGATCTCCCCTGACTGCTAGGCAGGTTTCACAGCGTCTGCCCATGCTGAGAATGAGGGTGTCAATGAGTTGTTGAGGCATTGCTGCCCATTCGTCTTGCAGCGCCAGTCGAAGCTCCGGAATCGTTACTGGTGGTAAGGTACGAGCTGCTAAGCGTCTGCCTAGAAAATCCCATACATGATCGATGGGATTGAGATCCGGATATCGTTCCGGCCAATCCATACGTTCAATATTCTCACTCTCTAAGAGCTGTTCGGCAGCTACTGCGCGATGACATGGTGCATTGTCGTCCATGAAAAGGAACTGCAGACCCATAGCGCCTCTAAAAAGACGCACATATGGAAGAAGAATCTCGTTACAATAACAGGTTCCGTTGACTGAACCTGCGTCGAAGATGTGAAGGTCTGTACGACTACCAAGCATGATGCCTCCCCAAACGAGAACACCGCCACCTCCATACCTGTCCCTTTCAATGATGTTCGAGGGATGATTGTGGCTTCCCCGCTCTCTCCAGACGAGTATGCGATGAGAATCGCTACTCAGACTGAATCTGCTCTCATCTGTAAAGAGTACTCGTCCCCATTCATTGTCTCTCCAATTCCGGTGTTCCCGGCACCACAGAGAACGCCTTCTTCGATGGGCAGGCGTTAGAGGTACACACCGTACAGGGCGTCGTGCAAACAGACCACCTCCGTGCAGTCTTCTGGCCACGGTAAAACGCGATATCGGTCGTCCAGTCGCCTGTGTCGGCGATTTCTCCCGCTGTCTGCCGCCCGTTTCTTCTGGCCTGTAAGGCAATATACCGGTCATCTGCGGGTGTGGTTCCTCGTGGACGACCACTACTAAACCCCCCGATAGCTGTTCCTGTAGTTTAAAATTGTCTCCAAAGTCGTGAAACGATGCTGTGAGCAATTCCGAACTCTGCAGCCACACTTGTCACACTGCAGCCTTCCTCCAACTTCCCAATGATTCGACCTCGGGTAAAAGCATCCAGATGTCGTCTAACAGATTGATTAATCGCTATTTCTCGCTGAGGCAGCAACTCGGTGTGATTTTAACTGCTATAAGACGTGCAATCTCTTTGCCAGAAATACTGATCTTACACCGACAACATGCTTTATACTACTCAGACACTCCCCCATTACGTCTACCTGCATATCTGCGTATGTGCTACCGTACATCACCTTACTTAATCTCCTGATTGGTCTTTCTGTCCGCTCTGCCTCTTCGTTCAGCTGATATGCTAATTTTTCGACTTCGTCCTTAATTTTTGCACACCAGTGTAGATAGCTTAAACGATGCCTAAGAAGGAGCCTGAAATGTATTTTAATAAATTTGTAACAATTTTTGAAGGAATAAGAAATTTATAAACTCTAAAGATTTCCTGCGGAAATTACTTTCTTCCTACGGAACTCTTGTTGTTGTTGCTTATCCTCGAAAGATCTGACATATGTCAGATCAGCTTTAGATGACCGTCAAAAAATCTATAATAATAAGGGGATCGGATGGTAAGTCCACCTTAGAAAGTCCAGTGAAGTGGTGCGATGAAGCTGGGTGGTCACAGCATTTTTTACAAGTGAGGTGGACTTTTCTGCCACTATCAGAAGAAAAACAGTTAAGGTGGTCACTTATCAGTCTACCCAGAGCAGTGTGGGAGCCACGATCATATTTGATTTCCACCAGGGAGCCAGGGGATGTTCTTGTGTACCATTGGCGAGTAGGTGGAATACGCCGTATTAAATTGAGTTTAGCTCTTTCATTTGAGTATAGTTCTTGATAAGTCTCTCTTTGATAAGTCTTTTAGCGACCTCATTACCACCAATGTTAACATATGATGGGATCCACTAGGTGGACGTCGTGGGTCTAAGAGATCGTCCTCAATTTCAGCAGAATAGATGCCGTGGTTTCATCGTTTGCAAAGGACCAGCCACTAAGACGTTGTAGTGCACTGCGGCTGTCCGATAAAATCCATACTTCCCCAAAATCACAATCATAAGACGTGAGAGCATCAAGCCGTACGTTAATTGCAATTAACTCGTTCCTGAAGACCGAGGAAGTGTCAGGATTTCGTTGCTGTATTGCAGTCTCAAGGTGTGAGGGGGGCTAATAAAATACCGCTTCTAGAGCTAAAGGATGCAATATCTTAACTCAAGTTGAAACTTCCTTCCTTCGGTTCGGAGATATTTCCCGAAAATCAAGTGAGCATAACAAAAATTCTCATCAACATGTAAGGAAAGTCTCTGAAAAACATTACAAAAATACACGGTAATTTTTATTCTCTTAATATGAGACATATAAAATGACTTAATATGACAGATATAAAAAGGAGAAAAGTTAACGTAAAGTTAGAGAGTTAACACTAATTTTCTAAAGTTCAGTTTATCTGAAGCAGTGAAAATCCGTGGGCCATAATTAAACTGACAGTGCTCACAGTGTTCTGTAGCGCGATCTATTTGCGAGAATGACGCCACATTTTGTAGGAAGATTAAACAAGACGGGGAACGAAGGATTCCGCGAAAAAAAAATTAGTTCCAAAAGTCACCGCTAGGGGAATATTTGGCGCTGTGTAATAGAAAATAGAGTGTTAACAAATGCAAATTAATACGGAATAAAATTACCTTTTATTATGGATATGCCTTATGGAATATGGATATGCCTTACAGTACGGTATAGAAAATCTTACGAAAGATTATCAACTTCTATCCGTACAAGATCAGCCGTGTACAGAAGTTACTGTACTCCAACCATGATAAGCGATTGACTTTTGCTGTCACCTTTCTTGCCAGAATGGAGGTGGATGATGCTTGGCCGTGGAAAATCTTATGGGGAGACGAGGCCCACTTTTACCTGAATGGAACTGTGAATGCCCAGAACTGCCGAATTTGGGATGACAAATCACCACATGCAGTCACAGCAATTCCCTTACATTCACCAAAGGTAACTGTTTGGTGTGGGTTCACAGCGGAATTTATCATAGCTCCATTCGTCTGTGAGAACATTACCCCGACAGGACCGTAAACCTGTTCTGTTACCGGAGAGAAATATCGCCAGTGTTGAACAGCTTTGTCATTCCGACACTTCAGCAAAGACAATGCCTGGGGGAAATAATTTTCATCCAAGATGGAGCCCCTCCACACGTTTCTGTACGGGTGCAACAGATGCTACGACAGAAATAAATTCACAGCAGAAAGAGTCATTAGCCGCTACTTTCCAACTGCATGGCCACCTCGGTCGCCTGATCTTACCCCATGCGACTTCTGGCTTTGGGGTTACCTTAAGTCCAAGGTCTATCAATGAGGGGTCCAGGACCTGGCTACGTTGAAGGATAACATATCACGGACTGTACGGGAAATTCCTGCAGACATGTTACTTTCTGCTGTTGTGGATACTATGCACAGAATGCAATATGTGGTCCACAACAACAGCAGCCACATTGAACCTCATTTGAATGCAAAATAAAAGGTAATTTACGTATTGATTTGCATTTGTTAACACTCTATTTTCTATTACACAGCGCCAAATATTCCCCTAGCGGTGACTTTTGGAACTAATTTTTTTTCGCGGAATCCTTTGTTCCCCGTCTTGTTTAAGCTTCCTACAAAATGTGGCGTCATTCTCACAAATAGATCGCGCTACAGAACACTGTGAGCACTGTCAGTTTAATTATGGCCACTCGGTATATATTTAAGGTTCATCAATTTGTTTTAAGTAACAGATATTTTTAGTACTTTCCTATCACTCTTTTTCCACCCACGCTTTTTATGCCAGAATGTAAATGAGACAGCGAGCGTTTATTCAGATCGAGGTAGATTAGAAGTGCCATTTAAGCAAGAGCTTCGATACTGTTAGAACGTGTTTGCCTAGTTCAGGCCACGTTGTGCTGTGATTATTAGAGATTTGATTATGTGGCATTGAGTGCTTCTAGCCATTTAGCTTGTCTCACCGGTTTTTCTACAAACCAGAGCCTTTTCTGCGCGTTAAATTATTCTGTGAGCCGTTAGGCTAATCTGCCAGATTTGAATTTGTTCAACGTTACGTATTTCTATTAAGTCAGAAGTGCTTGGCTTGTGTAAACCTAAGTTAATTCATCGTTAATTCTTGTACTCGAATCAAAGGGTTATTTACACCCTTCTTCTGACTTCTTTTGTCTGTCTGCAGTTTAAGACAAGAGGATTATTCCTCTGCAGTCTTTCTAGAGTTCCCCGTTATATGATATCAAAGAAGGTGAGAGAGTCTCTAGATATGAAGATGCTTTTAAAACTAAAAATGTATTAAATATTTATTTTTGACTAGTATTTAAACTTCGTACAATTCCTCTCTTTCATTTATGCTGGGTGTACCCAGTAGCGGCCGAGCGGTAAAGTCTGTAAACACTGGTAGTTCGATCCGGGTTCGGCAAAACGGTCCGGGTTCAGTTTCTGCGAACGGGCTGGCTACATGGGCGTTTTCATGGTTTTCTTCTTAAAATGTCCTCTTCTAAGGCATCTCTTGCCTTAGGCAGATAGCTCTAGTACTTAACCGTAATTAAATAAACCAAACCTAACTGAGGCCTACCAGCTGCCGAGCGGTAAAGTCGCTGAACACTGGTAGTTCGGTCCGAGCTTCGAATCCCGTGAACGGGCTGGCTGCCTGGGCGTTTTCGTGGTTTTCATCATGTGTAACTTGTATACGAGTCAGTTTCCCTTAGAAAGTCCTCCACGAAGGCATCCCTTCCCTTAGGTAGACAGCCCTAGTGTGCTTTGCCATAATTAAATAAACCAAAACCAAACCTAACTGATGGGTGACAGCGAAAAATAAATATCATATTTAGATTCACCAACGTGAAATCTACCAGAAGCAATCCAAAGTACTGCAAGAAGTAAATGATTATTTTAACGCAAAACAGTATTATTGTAGTAATGACTATGAATTATAGTAGAAATATGCTTCGAAATTTTAACACTATCTTTCGAGACTGCTAACAAATGAATTCTGTGAAAAGAAATTTTACAAGTTTCTTCGCTATCTTGATTACTTCGTTTCGGCAAGGTCTTTGTCTCATTCAGTTGCGAACAATAGCAGGTACAACAGTACCTTTGACGAAATAATGCATTAAAAACGTTGTGCTCTTTCCCATTTACTTAGCAAACTTTTCTTATCGGCATAGCAGAACTTCCTATTTTAATTTTCCCGAATGGATAACCTCGGAACTATTAAAGTTGTAGACGACTTTTTATCTCAGTCTTCAAAGCAGATTCAGTCAATTCAGGTATTTTTTTACTTCCTTGTACGAGGTAAAGGAGGTATTGTAATCACGAAAATTTTCGGGTATCATATTTCAACGAAAATATCCATTTTGACCGTTATCGAATGCAATTAACGATTTTTTTGCAGCATAAATGACTCTTTTTCCCAAAACGGTTTGCAAAAAGGATTTAAAATGGATTTTAAAATTTGGTTTTTATTTTTGCTTCTTATTAAGTTTCTTTATGTATATAGTTCGCCGCAAAAATTAATCTTTTATTTGTATACAATTAAATTTTCATAATTTAAATTTAAATTAGCTTTATATGAATGAGAGAATATTTGTTACTTCTTATTTCAAGTATTTATGCATCTCCCTCCGAGGATATTTCTCCTTTGCTTCAAGATTTAGAATCCATCTTGTTTTCCTTCCGAGGTCCACACATAATTTGTGGAGACTTCAATTCACACAACCAGCTTTGGGGCTACAATTCCACTAGTCCAAGTACTTTATAACAGGACATGGACCCTTCCCCACATATTTCTACGCAAGAAATTTGGCAAGTTCTGACATCTGCATATGTGGGGAACAGGGAATTCCTGATCACTACGGTTTCTCATGCCCCTTAACTGAGGATATTCACATAAAGTCCCCAAGAACTGACCTCCTGGCATTCCAAAGATATTTAATTAAGGATAAACATCAATATCCAAAGTTTCAGAAAATTATGCAACGACTCTCTTCCTGCGGCCTAGATCTCTGTCAAGTGTAAGTCCACATACAGTTTAAACTTAGTGAACTTTTACATGCTGTGATTATGGACAAAATGGATCCGCTCGTAAACTTTATAAACTGCAGTAAACCAATATATCTGAAATAACCCATGGACACCTACCTCTTTAGCATTATTATAACAATTCATCTAACATTGTGTTGCCAGTACTAATTATAATTATCTCATTATGTTTATTTGTTTATTAATTATGTTTATCTCCTATTTTTTGTTGCACCAAATCAGATGTTCAATTTATCTTGTGAATCTCAAATTGTATTCCTACTATTTTGTAATCTACTTATGCCCTACACCATTATTTTTAATAAATACTGGATGCGGGGCGTACTGTGGAATTGCACGATGTACCATAATAGGCAAACTTTAGACCTTTTGAAAAGCTTCATTTTATGCAAATTCTTATAAAACTTGCAATTACCCCCCCTTTTTTTTTTCTTTCTCTCAAAGAGTTAGTTTGGGAAGGCATTACCAGTTGACCAATGGTACATCGCTGGTGTCCTCCATACTTTTACCTGTACCTTTACCTTTAAATTCAAATATGTATATATATATATTTGCAATAATAAAATTCCATAGTCAAGAATACATTTAAAATTCTAACTGTATGTTCTTTTCATTTTTAATGGCGACGGTCTCTTATTTGAAAGTACGTGGAATTAAATCCACAGCCCCGCAGTCAAGCTGTTTTTCCCGCCTTTTCTACACGTACAGTTATGGAATGTTCTGGAAATATTTAAAGCGAACTGGATTGGCAGACGAGGCTGACGTCATTTCTTGGAAGTTCCGCCTTTCCAGAGGCTATAAAAGGATTCGCAAAAGAATATCGAGGGCTTTTCTTTAATGTAACGAAGCAGTAAATTTCATACAAAAAGTTATTAGTAATTCTTTTTATTTACTCCGGATATCTGATTTTGTAACTGCTATTTTCTCCTGAATAATAATAAATGGATCCTGTTTTTTTTAAACTTATCATCTGATAATTTAAGCTACGACTAAATCTGGTACATCACATATATATATAATTTAAGAAAGGAGAACAAACTAAAAGAGACCTTTGTGGTCAAGAGTTTTGCGCATTGAGCTGCAAAAATTAGAAAACAACGTAAAAAGAAAATTCTTCATGCTTCCGCTTAAAAGTCGTTGTGGTACTGTGGTTCCGGTGAAACATTTTTTTTAACATAAGTTAAAATAAAGTGCAATGAAAAGCATAAATACAAAATAAACGAAATTATCACTAGAATACTTACAAATAATAAGCTTATTTAAAACCCAAATCAAATTGGAAGTAATATGTAGATTAAAGTTAAGACAAGCTCTAAACATGAATAAAAATACAATTGTTATATAAGAATAAGCAAAAATACAAAGAATACAAAAAAGCGGTAAATGGTAAATTAGCCCAATTCGAATCTCATTATTGACTCGTCAGGGGAAATACATAATGGTTTTCGAATCCAGCTCATTCCACATCGCGTTTCGTCAAAACAGAAAATCGACATATACACCCACTCTGTTACTCGTCTCCGTGAGCTCAGTTTTTTTTATTCTCATATGTTGGTAAATTGTACATTTTTTGCTTTAAAAATTATTGAATTATGTTTTTCTTATCTTCCGGTTAAAGTTTTTATGATTTTAGTTAATCTGCATGCAGTAGCTGTAGAATTTATCAATAATTCAAAAGTTGCTTAAGTGTGGCTAAGCCTAATGTTTTTATTGTAGCAGCCATATTTCTTCACATTTGAAATTCAGCATAGTGAGTTAAGTAAGCTTCTGCACCTTCAGTGTCTTTTTGCCGAATGGGACCAATAGTAAACTTTCAGTTTTGTGCACCGAAAAATCTGCCTTCTTGCCTGCCAGGTGAATTACTTGTTTGCATAAACTCTAATTAAATTGTAAAAATTTTTTTAACTTTGTTTCGCCTGTATCTGGTGCTTTATATTTTTTTATTTATTTATTTTTTATTATTATTTAATTTTTAATAAAGCTATTTTGAGGTTTCTATGTATTTTTGCCTTGCAACGAAGTAAGAACTGAATTTATTGAATGAGATATCTATCTCTAATGAAATTCGAGGAAATATCTTTCATGCAAATCTGACTTTTGTTGAATGCCGCTTTCATGATGTATCAATTTTAATGACCAGTGTATTTAATTACTTTATATTGCAATAAAAAGCCTCTACTTCTCTCTTTAGTGTCAAACCAGTTTCTTAGTTCGGAACATATTATTGTTGCTGATTGTTATTATAAGTGTTTACGCTGAATAGGCTATTTGTAAACCATACTGAGTTTTATTAATTAATAACTGGAATAGTTCTTTTAGCATTTACGGCATGAATTCAAATTGTAATATTAGAAAACTGTAATTTCCACTTCCTAGAATCGCGAACAATTTCTTCTTCATTAGGTTCTTAAAATACAACAGCATAAATACAGTTTCACTGTTTAAACCTGGTCTTTCTAATTTATATTCTTCCCCAAATTCATGTATAATAAGAATTTTATTTCTGTAAACACACACAAAGAAAAAAAAAATCATTTAAGCAACGGATGAAACTGCAGAAGAAATATTTTAATAATTTCTAGCAATAATCGTTGCTATAGTCACGGTTAAAGCATTTCATATGCTTGCTAATGTCGAAGCTTTTGTTTAGTTCAGAGCCTGGGCTTACCAGCAATGTTATATAAATTTATTTATTTAATTTATTTATATACGGATATGATCAATCTAATTACTTCATTTTTAGAACGAATAATTAATTAAATTTGCCAAACTGGTTACTTCAGATCTGTTATATCGGAATGAAATGTACTTGACTGAAAATTTATGAAGAAATTCTGATGAATCAAAAAAAAAAAAAAAAAAAAAAAAAAATCTGATGTGTACACCACATGACTTCCTTGTACGGAATATTAAATTATACGCATTTTTCTTGCATTTCATTTAAACTTATTGGATTGAATTAAACCTACTTCGCTGACAGCGCATAAACCACAATAGAATAAATGCATTCTTTAAAATTCACTCTAGTATTTGTTTACCATAGCGACACTCTGGCGCTAGATTCACTTAACAGTATTATATTTCCTTCATATTATAACTCAGAATGCACAAAATTTATATCATTTAAAGAATAGAATTATCTAATCGTTGCCACATGTTCTATTCAAATACTATAATAAAGCTAGAATAATGTATAAAAGAAATTAAGCAAACAAAACAAAACAAAACAAAACAAAAATTCACAGACGATTGAGTATTTCTCATTCAATTAATTCAGTTCTCACTTCGCGAGAAGGCAAAAATACATAAAAACTCAAAATATCTATATTAAAAATGACGAAGTAAATCTTAAACACTTATTTCCTCGAAAAAATTCCAGAAAGGATTAAGCATGATTTAATTGGCAATAATAAATGAAGGCGTTATCTTTGTTGTTACGAAGCTAAGTTTCTCTAGATTGGCAACAAATCCACTAGTCTGCTGTTTCAAATGTAAACAATCAATGGCCGCCATCAAAAAAAAAAAAAAAGCTTAGCGGCACTTAAACAACTTTAAAATTGTTGATAATTCTAAAAGTATTGCACACAGATTTACTAAAGGCATAAAAACCTTAACCGGAAGATAAAAACAACATAATTCAATCATTTTTAAAGCAAAAAATGTACAATTTACAAACATATAAGAGTAAAGAAACTGAGATCACTGTGCCGAGTAACAAAGTAGATATATATATATAAATATAGTATTTATATACGTTCGGTGCGGCCGATTGCAACCAAAATTCGAGGTGCACATGTACATGTTATAGCAGTCCTATATACAAAATTTCAACGTTCTGAGGCTACTCGTTTTTGAGTTATGCGAGATACGTACGTACGTACATACTTTCGTACAGACGCCACGAAAAATTCTCTTCAGAATTAATTTTAAAGCAGTTTTATAATTTTTTTGGAGGAAAGGTGTCTTTTATTGTGTCCTTACGAACAGATATCACGGAGAAACATCGTTAAATTGCATTCGATAGCGGTCAAAATGGATATTTTCGTTGATATATGCTGCTCGAAACTTTTCGCGGTAACAATACTTCCCTTTTACCTCGTACAAGGAGGTAAAAAGAGAGCAGAGAGTTTTGCTTTCTTAGAAAATTAGAGAATGTATACCAACTGTTTACTTCTATGCCTCCCGAATAAATTTACACTTTTTCTTTGCCCTGCGTTCGCAATACACTACAGATTTGTCGTTGATAGAATTTGGTTGATGAAATTTAGCTGATCTATAACACTTTTTCGTTGCCCTGCGTTGGCAACACATTAAAGATTTGTCATCGATAGAATTTGGTCAAGATGTTTACGCATGGCTACTTTATCATTATGAGTTTACAATTTGGTTTGTATAAACTGAGAGTAACTGAGTTTATTAAAGTTATTTCAAAGCGAAACTACTCTTTCGATTTCGGCGCCATTTGACTATCGAAGCTTGAACAACAACCACTATAACCATAAAAAAATATTAGATTTTTGAAAATATTTACATCGAAATATAAATTTGATCAAAGCTTTTTTGTTTCATAAGTTAGTTGTTGAGGAAAAAATATTTCATACCTTTATACATAAAATTAAATATGGAAAATGGACAACTAGTTAATAATTTAATATTTTCACTTTTGTAAAAATGTTGCCTATTTAGAAAATTTTTATATTTAAATCTAGGACATTTCAAGAAATGTCACATATAGACAAACCTTTCTAAAACTAAAAAACATTTTCGGTAATAATGCGTTCTAAAGTTTATCAATTCCCGAAAGACGATAATTTATCTAAGTTTACTCAAAATTACTGAAATGGCTACTTACCTTCTAGCATCAAAACTTAAACTCCTATAAATGTTTCATATTTGTTTGAAATTATAGGAAATAGCCGCGCAAAAAATTTTGTCTCCACCTTTTTCTGGAAACTTCACCAACACGAAACATTTGACGAAGAAGTATAAGCCAAAAAGCTCGGAATGACCCTGAAATCCGGTTAGCAGAAGAGACTTAACATAGTTGTTTAACGGCTCCTAAAAGCCTTTTTTTTGTCATAAGGAATTAGATCCAAAAGAGAGTAATAATCGTAATTTTTAACATAATAAAACTCATTTTCTCTCATTCGCTTTTATCAGATTCATTATAAAATTAATTTACACAAATTTTAGTTAATAAGAAAACGAATATTCTAAAATACATCTGATAGTGTCTTTTTAGCCCAAAGTGCGTTAGTCCAGAATTCTATTTATTTCGTTTTGGCATTTTGCATCGAAAACTTAATCACTTTTCAAATTGTTGCTACCAAAAATTACGGCTCTGTATTATATTTAAAGAAATTAAATAATGTAGAAACTGCGTGAATGTATGTGTGTTTCTACATGAATGTATGATAAAACAACGGTACCTAGAGCCATCCAATTTTGAATAACGTAATCCTCCAGCGAATATGGACATCTGGAAGCCCTAATTTGGAATTTATTTTATTATCTATGTCATATTTTTTTAAACTTTAAAGAATTTTTGTTTAACAGACTCAACGATTTCAAAGCGAGTAATGGCGTCACTGTACAGATTTTTTTTTAAATTTTTTTTTAAATCTCCAGCGTGCGATCTCCAGCGAAATTTGTTTTAATATAGATTTCATATTTTGTAACACTTTAAGGAATTTGTGATTAACAAACTCAACGATTTCAAAGAGAGCAATTGGCAACACTGTACGAAAAAAAAAATACTTCCAGCGCGCGAGACTGTGCATCGGAAATTCTAAAGATATGCTAATTTTTAAATTATTTTGCTATATATCACTGTTGAATTGTATTTTTTGGTTTGAGTATGTAGAACATGATATTTAATAAACAAAGGTAACACACAAAACATTAAAAAAACTGTCCTTTGGGCATAATGTAAAATCTGAAAGCTTTCATGTTTTTTTTTTTTTTTTTTTTTTTTTTTTTTTTTTTTTTTTTTCCTTTGAAATAATGAAATAAAATAAATAGACTATTGTGTGTGTGTACATTGTAAGTGTCTACTTTATTTATGTTGTTACTTAACGAAGTTTAAAAAAAAATTTAATTTTTGTTCCTAAACAAAGGCAGATCGGTGATACATACAATTTTTAAAGGTAAAATACAGAGAATGTTTAAGCATTTTTAGAAAAATTTCGGGGCCTTTTGAATGTTTGAAATGAAAAGAGTATTTTTTTTTTAAATGTTCGATATGATAGCCTTTACTAGTGGACTATAAGTTTGCATCCTGATTTTCATGATAGAAGGGAAGGTTCGAATACCGCGAACGGGCTGGTTGCATGGGCGTTTTCGTGGTTTTCCCAATGTGTAACGTGTATACGAGCCAGTTTCCCTTAGAAAGTCCTCCACGAAGGCATCCCTCCCCTTAGGCAGATAGCCCTAGTGTGCTTTGCCATAATTAAATACACACACACACACATGATAGAAGGGCTTGCGGTAAAATTTTCAGGGATATTGATCTTCATTTGTTTTCCACCACTTTCCATCCATAGTGGTGGGTTTGCGCTTAGAAAGGTCTCTTTTCAAGAGACCAAAGGCACAATAGTCCATAGATGAAACAGCAGGGGATTTCGCAAGAATATGTTGAAAAGGCATATAAGCAGTATCTGCATCAGCCTTAATTTTTTCAAGTAATGCAGTTTACTTTTCGAAGTCCTTTGTTGGATGAAGTTTCACTGTTTTATATTCATTCGAATGAAGAAATGGAATCACTTCTGGAAATATCGGAAGTAAAACTTTCTCTTGATAGTACTTTTGAGTTGATTTTAATATTTCTTCCACTCTTGTTATTTCTAATTTCCCAGAATCCTACGCGAATCACAAAACCCTTACTGAAACTTTCTTTCATTGACGAAACCAGATTAGTACATTTTTTTTTCTCTTCGTTTTCAATCATAAATAGACCTTAACTCATGCTTCATCAAGGTTTACAATTCACTTCCATTTATATCCCGCTATACTATTTTCGGAAAGGATTCTCTAAATGGTTCTGCATTGAGGTTCATGCTTCGGCAAAAGCTTGTGAACATTATATATTTAGCTTTTAAGTTATAAGGCTTGATTTATTATTTTATTTACTGTTGCTACAGATGTATTTAATGACTTTGCAATTAATTTCTGCGTCGGTGGATTTTCTCTTGCTACCAGCGGTTCAACTTTAGATACATTAGAAACAGTGCGTACCATTTTCTGTTTGATTGGAGTTTTCCTTCCTGTAGAAGTAATGAAATGCTCGTATCGGTTACAAGTAGTGAAGTTATAGTCATACTTCTTGTAATCTGACCTCCAGGAATATTTTACATTAATGTACAGCCTAATTTAGTTTTCATAGCAATTAAACCTGCTTTAAGTTCTTTTCTTCCACCTGTAAAGAGTTTTCCTACAACATCTGATTCAAGTAATATTTCAGTAAGACTTAAGCCTTTTTGCATGTCACTTACAATAATATTATAATTTCCAAGTTCTCGAATCCAGGGCTTATAGCTAATCCGAGGATGTCACCACAAATCATTTCTTGATTTAATCCTTCAATATTGCAAAGATATCTACCATCAAGATTACCTAAATAAATGTTATTAAATTTATGTTTTGATTAATTTATTACTGTCTCTCCAAATAAAAAATGTTATACAGTTTCTTCTGTAAGTTGACTCGTAATCCATATTTAAAGCTGAAGACTTTAAAAATATGTAACCGCTGATAGCGGATTGTAGATAGTTTCCATCAATAGAGCACAAAAGCTGTCATAATGATGGTGCAGTTGCTCTGTTGATGGTCTCCTGTCTCCTGTAGAAATAATGACTGACGGTTTTTCCCTTTATGATTAAAATTGTTGCTTATTTTTCACTGAGAAATTTTAATAGTATGCATTTAAAAGCTTTTTTGAATTATGTAATAGAAATGTTTTCTTCGAAAAGCGCAGAAATATATCCTTCAATTCTCAGCTTGTTTACATATGAGATTTTGAAAGAAAAATTTAAAAGCAGCAAAGGATATTTCTCATTTCAGATAATAAGCTGTTGAGAGAAATTTTTATTCCAAAACATTTCTTTCTTAAATGTTTTATCGAAATTGTTCTAAAAACGTGTAAATACGATATAAGGTATTCCTAGTGTGCCTTCGTGCTATAGTGGTTCTGCTGTGCCGGTATTCCAGAGGTCCGTGGTTCGATTCCCGGCGAAGGCGGTTGCTCATTTTTCATCTCTTCGGCTTTCCCAATGAACCTAATGTCTCTACAACCATTTGTAGTAATTACAGAAAAAACTCATTTCTCAGCAAGCAAAGTTATATTTGTCGAACAAGAAACTACTAAAGTGTACTTTACGTTATTATATAAATCCGTGGTACTCAGGTACTATTCACAGATCTTCAAGTAGTAATCCAGATACATTCGTTGCAAGACATGCTGAGACAGCTAGAAATGAAAGAAGAGAGAAAAAATTAAACACATCTGCGTCCATCAAATTTCTGAAATGATGTTTTAATACTACGAGAATATATGAGGGTCCTTAAATGTCCTGAAGTCAACTGAGCCAAAGACGTTTGGTCCTTCGTGTCACCCTTCAAACCAGTAGCAATACCAGGACCTACACTACGATACTATGAGTGTGTGGTAGTTCACCCTTGAAAGCAATAGCAATACCAGGACCTGCACTACGATACCATGAGTGTGTAGGTAGTTGTCTCCGAGAATTCTTAATTACCCAAGTAGCACATGACGTAGCAAAGACGTTACAACTGGTCCGAGAGGTTGCAAAGTGGTCCGTAGTAACGTCTTTGCTACGTCATGTGCTACTTGGGTAAAGTTTGCTTCTTCTTTATACTTTCTTCTCGAGTATATTTTAAGATAAGACAAAGCTTCAGGATAAATCTGACGCATGGAAGTACCCTCCTTTGCTAGTCTTTCAACTGTATTATTATATTTTAGATCTACATGAGATGGTATCCATTGTAGATGGAAGACAGACGAATGAAACAAGGTCTTGAGTTTTTCATCCATATGTCCGTCAGGATGTATAGTATGCCCACATTACTAGTGACTAGGGATTTTTTCTTGTATTGTTCCACCATTTCTTTCACCTTTTCCAATAGCACGACAATTCAGCATTTTAGTACGTCTCTGGAGTGTTTTTCTTCCTTCATTATTATTATTGTTACGAAATGGCCACCGCGATAAGAAAGCTTTCCCTCAAGGCGAATTTAGGGTTGCCAGAATGGCAAAGGAAGGCAAAGTTTCCATATTTGGCACGAAATTTCCCCTTTGGCGAAAAATTGGTGATATGCCATAGACGGATGGAGAACATTCTGGAACGAATTCTTACCGGTTTGGCGCAGAATGTTTTCGAATGGTCGTCGACCGTATCGCGAGAGTTTATCGTCAGTATATCGCGAGTTCGTGCATCGAGCGTGTGAATCGTTGAGGTTATCGATTGTATTGTCGAATGCATTGCGAGTTATAGCGTGGAGAGTCTCGACAGTACGTTAATTTCCGAGAACGACCGAACCGAGTCGGGAGCTGTACCCTAGCGCTTTGCCGTGAAGCTGTCTTCATCGTTGTAGCCTGAAGGCTATGTTGCTGATTGTTTCAGCTTGCTTGTCATAGTTTTTCGACGACTGTAAATGTGTTTTTGGAATTCTTCTGAGTAATACTAGCAAATAAATTGTGTTTTCAATCTTCATCAAGTATTGTCATCAATCACTCCAAGTCCACGAACCCGTAGAAATAGAACAGTATTTTCTTCCTCAGTACGAAGCTGTGTCCGCCGATAACATCGCGGCAAAAACATCGCGGACGAAAACGTCGTGGAGAAAACAAACGCAAGGTGAAAACGTCGTGCTACAAAACATCGTGGGAGAAAACATCGCAGTCCTAAAATATCGTGGTACAAAACATCGTCGTCGAAAATAAAGCGGTTCAAAATCTTTGCAGTTTAAAAACATCGTCGTCGAAAATATCGTGGTAAAAAATAAAGTATCCACAAATCATCGCATGACGATAACATCGCAGACATACTTTTTTCATATATGCTTTTCGCAAACATGCTTTAATAACTGTAAATGAATATTCCCATAATGATTTGTGAGCGCAAGATGTAAAGAAGGGTAATTTTTACTTTCACATTTTTTATTAACTAATAAATTGTAAGAAGGAAACTTAAGCATAGAAAATTAAATGCAACTTATAGCTTAGACTTTTCATGAAAAATTACCAGTGAAAACTTTATAAAAATGATTATTAATGGCCTTTGTTAGTTAACTATGTCGGTTTAAAATTCTATTAATTGCTATAAGTTGCATTAATTTGCTATGCTTAAGTTTCCTTCTTCTTCAGAAAAAATTTATTAGTTAATAAAAAAATGTGAAAGTAAAAATTATCCTTCTTTCCATCTTGCGCTCACAAATCATTATGGGAATATCCATTTACAGTTATTAAGGCATGTTTGCGAAAAGCATGTATGAAAAAAGCATGTCTGCGATGTTATCGTCATGCGATGATTTGTAGATACTTTATTTTTTACCACGATATTTTCAACGACGATGTTTTTAAACTGCGAAGTTTTTGAACCGCTTTATTTTCGACGACGATGTTTTGTGCCACGATGTTTTAGGACCGCGATGTTTTCTCTTTGCGATGTTTTCTCCCACGATGTTTTGTAACACTACGTTTTCGCCTTGCGTTGTTTTCTCCGCGACGTTTTCGTCCGCGATGTTTTTGCCGCGATGTTTTCGGCTGTAACCGTACGAAGCACATTTAGTAATATGTGTCTGTTCCCTGTTCCAATAAAATGTTTATACCTTTCAATGAATTATAAAATAAATTGATCATTCTTCTTTTATCAGGTTCAATGTTTCTTCTAACCTTCTTCGGAAACATACAAGGACCTGACTAGGAACAGAGAGCTTACTAAAGCTATGTTCACTAATTGTAGTAAGTAGACAGGATACAGACGAAGGGTATACAAAACCCTTTATTTTTTTTCTTTATATACAATGACTTCCGTACTTCGGAATACAATGACCCTCCACTCGGGGTCTAACGTAAAAGATATCAAAATAAAACTAAACTCTAATTTAACTTTAGAATAAGATTGGCCTTATAATAACAGGAAGCGTATGTAGCACAGAGACTGTGAACACTACAATACGTTTAATTTATCAAGAGGATTTAATACCTCTGGCCTGGAAGGCAAATAGCAACTGCGTAACTTCTAAGGTAAGCGGCCTGCTCGAACTCACTGCTTCCTCTCTCTTTCGCTTGGCAAAAAGGCCACACTTAAATACTTGGCGTTCGCCAGACAAACTTTGCATAAAATCCTTCACGCTTATAATTCTGGCCGGAAGTAGAAAATAAGAAGTGATAGTAAAGATTTAAAATAAAATAAACGTTAGTAAAACTTAAGATCCTTACACTTTTATCACAGAAGTGTTTGCTGATGATATTTTTATGGTAAGAACGTGACGTTAAATCAGCGTATAAAATATATATTTAAAATATTTCATTTTTAAGCACAAATTTTGTTCTCTGTGTCCCAGTTTCGTTAAAATTATCATAATTCAAAATTTCAAAAGGTGAGTTCATAATTTCACAAATCACGTGGAAGATTCTCCGATTCGTCTCCTGGAATATCCTCCATCAAAATTGGTACGGAGCTTCCCCGTTGTTCCCATGATTCTTAGCCGAGATTCATTGTATTTCCATCTTTACGTGATTCATTTTTCAGTGGTGAAGAAGGAATAAGTTAAAATAAATTCGTGAAAACGGCACGCTAATTAAGACAGACGGCCGTCTTTAACTTATTTACATACAGAATTCCGACTTAACAAGAGGAACTCCAATTTTGAATATTTTCAGAGTGAATGTCCTTTCGAGTCATAAGATACAAGAATTTCAGATTCAGAATTACACAATGTTGGATTCAGCTTCACGTCAAGCTTACTGTTATTCCTAGGGAAAGGATTCTAAGATGCAAAACTTTTGAAAAAAAAGTAAAATATTATTCTGAAAATGTTTGTAAAAGCCTCCCCAATTATTAATTAACTTTTATTTAATAATAACAAGAAAATTAAAAACATTTAGAATTGAGTGAACTTCATTGAAATGTTTCATATTAGAATTGAAAGACAAGCACAACAAGTTCCTTTGCAAATGAAGAACGTAATAATAGTAATTAAAAAATTAATACTTTCATCGTTTTTATTATTTTTACTTCCTTGTACGAAGTAAAAAGGAAGTATTGTAATCATGAAAAGTTTCAGGCAACATATTTCAACGAAAATATCCATTTTGACCGCTATCGAATGCAATTTAACGATGTTTCTCCGTGATATCTGTTCGTAAGGACACAATAAAAGACACCTTTCCTCCAAAAAAATTATAAAACTGCTTTAAAATTAATTCTGAAGAGAATTTTTCGTGGCGTCTGTACGAAAGTATGTACGTACGTACGTATCTCGCATAACTCAAAAACGAGTAGCCTCAGAACGTTGAAATTTTGTATATAGGACTGCTATAACATGTACATGTGCACCTCGAATTTTGGTTGCAATCGGCCGCACCGAACGTATATAAATACTATATTTATATATATATATATCTACTTTGTTACTCGGCACAGTGATCTCAGTTTCTTTACTCTTATATGTTTGTAAATTGTACATTTTTTGCTTTAAAAATGATTGAATTATGTTGTTTTTATCTTCCGGTTAAGGGTTATATGCCTTTCGTAATTCTGGAAGCAATATTTGTACAATTATCAACAATTTAAAAGCTGTTTAAGTGCGGTTAAGTTTTAAATAACATGGCGGACATATTTGTTTACAATTGAAACAGCAGAATTGTAGATTTGTTGGCAATCTGGAGAGACTAAGCTTCGCAACACAAAAATAACGCCTTCATTTATTATTGCGAATTAAATCATGCTTAGTCCTTTCTGGAATATTTTCGAGGAAATAAGTGTTTAAGATTTACTTCGTAATTTTTAATGCAGATATTTTGAGTTTTTATGTATTTTTGCCTTGTCGCGAAGTTGCTGAATTAATTGAATGAGAAATACTAAATCGTCTGTGAAAAACTGTTTCTTTTCTGCTTTGCATGCTTAATTTCTTTCATACATCATTTTAGCTTTATAATAGTATTTGGATAGAACATGTGGCAACGATAATTCTTCAAATGATATAAATTTTGTGCATTCAGAGTGTCGTTATAGTAAACAAATGTAGTGATAAAGAGTGCATTTATTCTATTGTGGTTTATGCGCTGTCGACGAAGTAGATTTAATTCAATCCAATCAATTTAAATGAAATTCAAGAAAAAATGCGTATAATTTAATATTCCGTACAAGGAAGTCATGTGGTGTACACATCAGATTTTTAGAAAAGGGTGCATAAAAGTATATAAAATGGAGATATCTTGACGACAGGTACGTGATAAATGCTAATTCATTTTTCTCATACCCATAGAAACTGATATAAATAAACAACCTTCAGAACATAGCTTGTTTTATGCAGGGAATAAACGCTTAGAATTTCGTTTCCGTCCTGTTGACCTTCAGGGTTCTGAGTTCGAAGGGCGTACCTGACAAGAGGTGAATAACCTCAGAAGACAGTTTTTGTGCAAATCATATCATTTACATCAATTGTTTTTAATTGAGTTGTATAATTAACTGAAAATTATTAGTCGAATATATCGACATAAATTAGCCTTACTTTTAAAATCTCACAAAATTCGATTTATATATTGATTAAAGGTTTTTCTCGTTTGTTATGCTATCAGCTTCAATCTAATGCTGTATTTTGAATATTTTAAGTTTCCCATTGGTACATAAGAATAAATGTATCTAAAGCTCTAAGGTTATAATTTCAAGGTTTTGAAGATTAATACAATATTTCTAGGAGTGAGTTGTCGAGGCATACCTACCTAAAGACATAACAAAAGTCATTTAACTGTCTGCGTGACTATAAATTTTATTTACACAGATATGACACTCTAGCTCAGGAATTCGAAAAACCATTTCTTTGAAAATACGTCTCTACTTGTTTCATCTATTGTTGTTTTTACAAAAAACATATAATAAAGTTAGTGGCATCATACCTGAAACCACTGGAATAAAAACGATTTTCTTTTGTACAATATATTTTTTTCTTTTGTGTGTGTGTGTGTTTATTATTTCAACTTCTCCAAATGGGAACAAACGGGGAAAAAATTTAAATACATAAAAATCTGAAAGGCTTCAGATTTTACATTACCCTCAAAGGGGTGCTTTTTAACGTTTTGTGTGTTACCCTTATTTATTAAATATCATGTTCTTCATATTCAAATCATTAAATTCAGTTCAACAGCAATATCACAAAATAATTTTAAAACATATCTTTAGAATTTCCGACACACAGTTTCGCGCGCTGGAGATAAATTTTTTTTTTCGTTCAGTGTTACCATCGTTGACTTTGAAATCGTTGAGGTTGTTAATCAAAAATTTGTTAAAGTTTTACAAAATATGCAGTACATAATAAAACAAATTCCAAATTTGGGCTTTCAGATGCCCATATTCGCAGGAGGATTACGTCATTCAAATTCGATGGCTCTAAGTACCTTTGTTTTATCACAATGCGAGAAACATACATACATTCATCCAGATTCTTCATTATTTAATTTCTTTAAATGTAACGCAGGGCTCTAATATTTGGTGGCAACGATTTGGTAAAGGAATCGACATTTAAAGTTTACAACGCGAAATGCCAAAACGAAATTAATAGCCCTTCTGGGCTAACGCTCTTTGGGCTAAAAATGCCAGTCAAATGATTATCAATTTTTCTGGTTTATGAGTGTCTACTCCTCTATAATTGATCGCCCACCAGCGGCCGAGCAGTGGCGCTGAATACTGGTAGTTCGGTACGAGGTTGTAATCTCGTGAGCGGTCTTGCTGCAAGGGCGTTTTCGTGGTTTTCTCCGTATGTAAACATGTATACCAGCCAGTTTTCCTTAAAACGTTCTCCCCTCTTAGGCAGATAGCCCTTGAGGCTTTGCTGTAATCACATAAACCAAACCAAATCTAAAACTGGTCATATTTTGTGTAACATACAGAAACACTCCTTTTATAATCAGATTTTCTGTTCATTCCTTGTGACATTTTTTTGTTGCTTCTGACCATAAAGAAGATTTTAGAAACGTTTTGGTTTATATCAAATAAGGAATTTTAGGCTATTAACACTACGAATATTCATGTTTTTTGTATTAATGATGTGCTTGTTCTGATTAGGTGTATCACAATTATAAACAGTCTGTAAATTTGGGAGTTTGCAACAAACATTGAATATAAAAATTTCAGATGTATTCGTTGTGTCGTAGGAAATGTATGATATCTTGCATTAGGAAAGTGATTTGAGAATGATTGTTTGGGCACTGAAGCTGATATTGTTTTATTACACTAGGTTGTAATTACTGCTTTTCATTTCTAGGAAGAGAAACATCAATTAAGTTGCCCATCTTCTGAGTCCATAAAATGACTTCTTATGAAAAATTGGTTGCAGTTACCTCAAGAGGGTGGACTTCTGCCTTCGACCACCCGAAGGAGGCATTCCACTGTCCGCCACCGTGGGGACGCGCCCTCTAGGGGTTATAGGCACCCTCTATGGACCATTATTAGATTGAGAACCCGCCATTTTAGAGGAATGAAAAAGTCAAGGATAGTGATGTGCAACTTCGGTACTTTCTTGTACCCGGTACGAGAGTAACGGGTACATACAAGTACCCGGTACAAAATACCCGTTACTCAAGTAACCGTTACTTTGAAAAGTACCGAAAACCGATTTCAAGTACCGAGTGCCCAAGTAACGATTTGGAGTACCGAAGTAACGAAATACCGGAGTAACGGTTTGCTGTACCGGAGTACCCTAGTAACGATTTGGAGTACCAAAGTACCCTAGTAACGATTTGGAGTACCGAAATACGCAGCTAACGATTTTGCGCACTGAAGGAACTCTGCCACGTCACCACGTGTTTGATTTTATCTGTACGGAGTAAGATTTTGAATATCAGAAAACATGTCAACTACGGAAGTGTCTGAGGAGCAGGCCATTCATGGACACAAGAAGCGCATATCACCATTTCGGAAATACAACCAGATACTACTATCCTCGAACCAGAACCGAAGTGAGCTGAACCCTCATCGATCCTCCAGTAACGAATACCGAAATACCGAGAAGAGACGCATATTTTCGTTACAATGTAACGAATAACGAAAAGCACCCGTTTCGGTACAGAAGTAACGAATACCGAAAAGTATCCGTTTCGGTACAGAAGTAACGAATACCGAAAAGTACCGATTTCGGTACTGAAGTAACGGGTACTTGGATGTACCGATTTTCAGTACCCGGTACAACTAAGTACCCGTTACAAAATACCCGGTTCGGTAGTACCGACTCATCACTAGTCAAGGAAGTCATGTGAATAAGTTTAAATGAAATGCAAGAAAAAATGCATATAATTTAATATTCCGTACAAGGAAGTCATGTGGTGTACACATCAGATTTTTTTTGTTCTAAATGAACGTTTTGAGGAACCTAGTAAACTCGTTGGCTGCTTCTGGCTGAATTCAAACAACTAAGATGTGGACTCAAGAAGGGTTAACTACCCTTCATTTCACAGAATAAGATGAACAGTTGGCCCCTTTCTCGGGCTTACAACAAAGCCTCCACTCGTTCTTGAACTCAAAATAAGAAATGAGCACTAAATTAGAACTAACTAAAAAGACACTTAGCGGAAGCCAATACAAATCTAACGTAGTTTGCATTTAATGTAAACTAGCCGGCGAATAATTCACTATTCTGCTAAGTTTCAAACGTAAACAAGTATGGCAAAACTTTCGGACTAGCCGCACTTAAACAAATTTTTAATTGTTGATAATTCTACAACTATTGCATGCAGGATAATACGTAATATACGGTCTTAACAGCTTCAAGAGTGACTTAGCCCGAAGGCAAACATTCGCTACTCAGGATTCCTAGCTCTCTCTCTTTCGAAGTAGGTTGATTGTTCATTCTAACTCATTCAATGCCATTCTGAAAACTCATTCTGGTAGGGAATTGTAAATGGAAACAAGAATCGATAGGAAAGTACATTAAAATTAAATAACTCTTGTAGAATTAAAATGTACTTTACAATGCACTCGGAAATCCTATATTTTAAAGCTAAATCTATGGAATTCTTTGGAGACAATCACTGTAATTAGATTTCGCTCTTTTCCTCAACTGTATTACATGTTATGGGTTTGAAAGGGGTGTTAAAAGTCAAGGTTACTTTACCATCCGCTTGCTTTTTCAGGAGACCCAACACAAAACTGCTAACAAGCAACAATAAACGGTTCAAATTCTATTGTATACTTTTTTTTTTGCATGTGCAATGAGCAGTTTCAAAACATCCGCTCTTATATTCTACCTTTCATTAACTGAACAAGATTGTGTTGCTTTCACCTTTCAGAATACGAATTAAAAATACGGATGAATAATTGGAGAGCAATAGTAGTCAATTTTCTACGCAAAACATTCATTCACAGAACTTTGGAGGAAGTTTCTAATTTGAACGGAAAACAGTAACAAAGGTCTCTTTCAAGTCCACTATAATATCGTGCCAGGATGAATAATGGAAATAGGACGAGTAGAAAGCTTTCGAGGAAACGATTCAAATAAATATTATTTTTGGGTTAAACCTGAGGTACTTATTTCTATAAGCTATTTTTATGAAAAACGATCATAAAAATAGATGCGTTTCTGCACTGTTCCCGATTTTCACAGCTGGGTTTACTTATTATTCACATATCTTTTACTCTATCTTACTTCCTGGTACGAAGTAAAGGAAGTATTGTAATCGCGAAAATTTTCGGGTATCATATTTTAACGAAAATATTCATTTTGGTTATCGAATGCAGTTTAACGATATTTTTGCATGACATCTGAGCGTAAGGACAGAAAGAAGGACTCTTTTTCCTAAAACGAGTTGCAAAAAAAGGATTTAAAATGGATTCAGAAGAGATTTTGTCATATACGCACGTATGTATGTATTTATCTAGCATAACTCAAAAACGATTAGCCTCAAAACGTTGAAATTTTATATTTGGGACTGCTATATAACATGTAGTTGTGCACCTCCCTTTTTGGTTGTAATAGGTCGCACCAAAAGTATATAAATATATACACAATCTGTTATTCGGCTCCGTGAGCTCTTCTTATGATTATGTGTTGTTAATTTAAAGATGTTTTTGCGTGACATCTGTTGTACGTAACGACAAAACGGAGGACTCTTTTTTCCAATACGGGTTGCAAAAAGGATTTCAAATGGATTCAGAAGAGATTTTTTTTCATGACGCCTGTACGTAAGTGTGTATGTATTTATGTGGCATAACTCAAAAACAATAGCCTCGAAACGTTGAAATTTTGTATATGGGACTGCTATAACATGCAGTTGTGCACCTCCTTTTTTTGGTTGCAATAGATTGCGCCAAAAGTATATAACTGTATTTATATATATATACCCAATCTGTTACTCGGCTCCTTGAGCTGTTTTTATAATTCTTATGTGTTGGTAATTTACAGACGTTTTTGCGTGACATCTGTATGTAAGTACAAAACGAAGGACTCTTTTTTTCCAAAACGGGTTGCAAAAAGAATTTTAAATGGATTCAGAAGAGATTTTTTTCATGACGCCTGTACGTACTTATGTATGTATTTATCTGGCATAACTCAAAAACGAGTAGCCTCGAAACGTTGGAATTTTGTATATGGGACTGCTATAACATGCACTTGTGCACCTCCTTTTTTTGGTTGCAATAGGTTGCACCAAAAGTATATAACTGTATATATATATATATACCCAATCTGTTACTCGGCTCTGTGAGCTGTTTTTATAATTCTTATGTGTTGATAAATGCTGCAGTTTTTTTTTTTTTTTTTAAATGATTGAACTATGTTGCTCTCATCTTCCGATTAAGGATTTTATGCCTTTAATTAATCTGCATGCAATAGTTGTAGAATTATCAACAATTTAAAAGTTGTTTAAGTGCGGCTAGTCCGAACGTTTCGCCATACTTATTTACATTTGAAACTTAGCAGAATAGTGAACTAAGTCAGTTTCTGCACCTTCATTGTGTTTTTGCGGAATGGGATCAAAAATAAACTTTCAGTTTGTGCACCGACAAATCTGCCTTCTTGCCTGCTGCCCGAATTGCTTGTTTTTGCGTAGAAACTCTAACTTTGATAGTAAACATTTTTTAACAGTTTTAACTGTACCTGTTGTTTCCTATTTTTCAATTTTTAATAAAGATATTTTGAGGATTTATGTATTTTTGCCTTCTAGATAATTGAATGAGAAATGTATCTCTAATGAAATTCGAGGAAATAAACTGTAGCGAAATGCAGGAAAAAAGTGCGTACAATTTAGTATTCCGTATTATTTAGTATTCCGTATCCGTACAATTTAGTATTCCGTATATAATTCTTATGTGTTGATAAATGCTGCAGTTTTTTTTTTTTCTTTTTTCTTTAAAAATGATTAAACTGTGTTGCTCTCATCTTTCGATTAAGGATTTTATGCCTTTAATTAATCTGCATGCAATAGTTGTAGAATTATCAACAATTTAAAAGTTGTTTAAGTGCGGCTAGTCCGAACGTTTCGCCATACTTATTTACGTTTGAAACTTAGCAGAATAGTGAATTAAGTCAGTTTCTGCACCTTCATTGTGTTTTTGCGGAATGGGATCAAAAATAAACTTTCAGTTTGTGCACCGACAAATCTGCCTTCTTGCCCGCTGCCCGAATTGCTTGTTTTTGCGTAGAAACTCTAACTTTGATAGTAAACATTTTTTAACAGTTTTAACTGTACCTGTTGTTTCCTATTTTTCAATTTTTAATAAATATATTTTGAGGATTTATGTATTTTTGCCTTCTCGATAATTGAATGAGAAATGTATCTCTAATGAAATTCGAGGAAATAAATTGAAACGAAATGCAGGGAAAAGTGCGTACAATTTAGTATATGGTGTACACACCAGATTTTGTTTTAATTTAAGAAGTAGGTTTACTTTCTTGTTTCATTTTCGCTTTATTTCCATTATTTATTTATTTATTTACTTATATTTTATTCTTGAAAGTTATGTGCCTTTATACATCTAGTAGTATTTTAGGATGCATGAAAGAGAAGACAAAAATTATTTTTCAATCATGGCCGAGATAGTTATATATGTTGCTGGCATACAAATAGAATGCGTAATGGAAGGATGCTACTTGGAGACCAAAAGCAGTTGTAGATTCACCATATAATTTTCATTCTTGATGAGTAATTTTTAGGACACGTATTCTCAATTACAATCAAATCTTACATATTGTGACGAAAGGCCCACATGCGATAGCAAAGTTTGCCCGCAAACCCGGTTTAGGATTGTCAGAAAATGACAAGGAGAGGCAGGGTTGCTAGATTTGACTCGAAATCTAGCAACGAATCTAGCAATCGAAATCTAGCATTGAAATTTGGCGACAAAATTGGCCGAATGCCATGGACAGAGAGAGAACATTCTAGAACGAATTCTTACCAGTTTACCCCAGAATGTTCTCGAAGGCTGGTCGAAAGCTATATAAACCCTACTTGCACTCGGATTAGAAGTGCATCGTGAGTTTATCGTGACTGTATCGTCAGTGCATCTTGATTGTATCGTCGAGTTTTATCTTGAGTGTGCTGAGCTCCAAAAGCGATCGACGGAGTCGAGAGCTGTACTTAGTGTTTTGCCGCAAAGCTGTCTTCTAGCCTGGTAGCCTGAAGGCTGTATTGCTGATTGCCTCAGTGTGTTTGTCGTAGTTTTCCGACGACTGTAAACGTAATTTTGAAACTATCCTGAGTAATACTGGCTAACTAAATTGTGTTTCGATCCTTTATCAAGTATTGTCATCAATTACTCCACGAACCCGCAGAACGCAACAATATATAAGTAAGATAAATATGTACTCAAAATAACTAGCTTAATTTTAGCAATCATTCCTTTAATTACTTATTTTAATTTATTTGTGTTCTCTTTCTGGTATCTAAAACGCGTCGCTTGAAAACGAATCTCCATTATGTCATATGCAACACGGTAAGCCGCAACCAATTAGAGAAGCTAAATTTGCGCGTGCGTGGATGTGACTACAACTTTCCCACTCTATATTCTCTGTCAACAGGTTTCGCACGTTAGCTTTGATTGGTCCAGTCTTATACTAAGTTGGCATAAGGTTGAAAACTTCGAACTTTATGCTTAAAACCCATAAACCAGTTTTTCTGACGTAACAAGGTCTGGTTCATGTACCTTATAAGAAATAGACCAACCCTAATGGGTTTTCTCCCTCGTCTGACGCGTTCCCGGTTGTCACCTTGACCACATCCGCAAGAGTAGGGACGACTTGCAGAAATTTAACAGTGGTTGCCTATTGCAGCGTGTATAATTGTCAAGAAAAAGCTGGTTGTAGCGCCTCATTTCACAAATTAGAATTCTACATATTTTTATTTTTGAAACTGAGACTGATTTTTAAAAATTTAGCATATTAATCAAGCATAATTAACGTTCCAAATAATTATAAAGCTACTACATTCTATCAAGGCTGGGTATTTTTTTAGCTTTTCCTATGATGTAAGGAAATTTGTAACTACTTCTTTTAGAAAATAATATTTTAAATCTGAATTAATAGAAAATTTCAAACAAGCAATTTTCTCTTGCAATTTTTATACTTTTTATTGGTTTAAATAAATAAAAAATGCTAAAATATGTAAAAACGAATTTTTGAAAGTTTTGTTTAAAATTCTAAATTGTGCTGCTTCTTTAAAATTATAGATGAGTATTATAGCACAATTTCTATAAAGGAATTTTATTTCAATCATATTTCATAATACATCATAGTGATAAACACTTTTGACTCCTTAATAATTTTTATACATTTAATTCTAATATTAAAATTGTATTTAACCGTAATAATTAATTTTGCTTGTGTTTTATAGTGATTATTTTTTTAATTTATTTTTAGTTCTGCATAATATTTTTTTTATTTACTGTTAATTTAATTTATTACCCCAAAGAGGCGGTTGGGGTAAGTTAGTATCATGGCTGTTAGTTTCAAAGCGGCATTTTGCGCTGCTTCATTAAAAGTGTCCATGTATCCTTGCAAATTATTGTTACCAAATATTATCGCCCTGTATTATATTTAAAGAAATTAAATAATGAAGAATCTGCATGAATACATGTATGTTTCTCGCACTGTGACAAAAACGACAGTATCTAGAACCATCAAATTTTGAATAATATAATCCTCCACCCGAACATGGGTATCTGGACGGCTGAATTTCGAATTTGTTTTAATCTATTTCATATTCTGTAAAACTTTAACGAATGTTTGATTAACAAATTCAACGAGTTCAGAGAGAGCACTGTACGGAAAATAACAGTTTTATCTCCAGTGCGGAAATTCTAAAGATATGCTGTTTTCAAATGTATGTGGTTAACGGACGAAGAACATGATATTCAATACATATAGGTAACACACAAAACATTAAAAAAAGGTTCTTTTTGAGCGCAATATAAAATTTGAATGCTTCTAGATTTTATTTTACCTCCCCCCCTTCATTATACTCAGAAAATTTTATGCTCGTAATTCTATAATAATATAAATATTCCACTTTAACGTTAATAAGTTAATGATGATCTAATCAAATAATTGAGTGTTTTGTAATGTTATTATAGTTTTGAAAATCACTGCCTGAAAAGGGTCATTAAATTTAAAAAAAAAGGTTATCAGATGTTGTTTAATTTTACCTTATTTATTTCAAAGTATCACGTACTATCAATCTTATTTAATTTTATGTTATTTGTACGCAAAATTAAATTCACAAATTTTGTGCTTAGAGTTTTTACCGTTTTCCCAAAGTAAAGATGTTTGTACAAGAATTACGCGTGAAAAAAATGCGCGAAATGCAGTAAAAAGTGCTTTAATGAGATATATATTAAATCCTATTTGAAAGAAACTGTGACTTTCATAATCTCATCACTATACAACGTATCACATTTAATAATTAAAAACAGTTATGTGATACAAACGCCATAGGTTTTAGTGTTAAAGTAAACCAGATCGTCCCTATTCTTTCTTGCGGACATGTCGGTGACGCGCGTCCCGCCCACTGGATTAGTCTATCTCTTATAACGTTCATGGTCTGCTTACCTAGCAGTGAAACTGGGCTTAAACCAGTTATGACATTTATACCACCGTCTGAACGGAGCCTTAGTCTAGACTCCTTATTAAAAATCTTAGTTTTTAGGTAAGAGCAACTACGCGGTAGCAACTATGTGTAGTTTAAGCTGTTTAGTTCTATTTAGCCTTAATTTAAATTTTACATTTTCTGTTTTAAGTTCAAGTCAAAAGTGTTGGCTTTCTGTACGTCGAAGCGAGGCGTACAGAAAACCAACACTTTTGGCTTTCTGCTCTTTCTGTACTTTCTGTACGTTTCTGCTTTTTCGGCTCTTTCTGTACGCCGAAGTCTGTGATTATCTTAAGTTTAAATAAAAAGCTACTTTAGTCCTTCTTCGCAGTTACTTTTACGCGACAAAAACTTTGCGAATAGTCGCTAGGTAGTTCTACTAGGTTAAGAACTTCATTTAATTTAGGACATTACAAGGTGCCTAAGGCCTTAGCCAAAGAGAGGCACTCATTGCTTCTGGGCCACGAGGAATTCATGGATCTCATCGAAAGAATCCTTTAGATAGATCGGGAGGATTAGAAACAACAGCATATCAAAAACTACAGATTTATTCAGAGGGCAAAGACTGAATCATTCAGTAATATAACAGTTTGAAACAAACTAACAATCTCGACTTTGAACGTTTGATTCAACGTGCGGAGTTTGGCAGCCTCTTTCTTCATATTTTGTTCCGAGAGGAATGGAAGGCAACTCAGAAACCCTTAAAAAAATCCTTTTAGTGCCTCAAAAAATATCTGCTCTGGAAGTTTCCATAATATTAAAAAGTTGGCGATAGATCGCCAAGTGTCGCCAAATCCTGGTAATCGGTCTTTATCCCATTTCTTCGGCTTTCGTGAGCTCTTTTCACATTTCGAACGACAATCGACTCAAATTTATATAAAGGACTGTTAACATGAACCAGGACATTATATAAAGGACGTGTAATATTATAACATGAAATACAAATTAAACATATGCCAACAAAATAAATGGCTGCAAATCAAAGATTTCATAAAAAAGGTCATGAATAAACATAAAATTACTTTGAAATACTCACTAATAAATAATAAAAACAAAGCACAATAAACTAGAGAGGCACAAATATTTACCTAAATTTTATAACTATACACATACGCATGTCTATATTCTGGAAAAGGAATCAGAGAAATATGCCTCACCAAGATTCGTTAAAGATACTTCATTATAAGGAAAGAGGAGTAAAGGATTACAAAAATCTGTTTCAATCCATCTAGGTTGCATTTTGTTCTTCAAACCGAAAGAGCATTTGCTATCGGTTACTCATTAAAAATGTGCCTTGTAGCGTGAACTCGATAAGGTCCGCTTATTTATATGTACCCGTATCACACTAAGACACCGAACAGAACTTCTGAAATAGGTGAAATCTCTAAAAATCAGCTTTGCGAAAATTTCCTCAAAATTAATTGAAAATAAAGACAGTTCTAAACAGAGCAGTTTGCTAAATATTGAAAGGTAAAGAAAATTAGAGGAATTAAAACGTTTTTATCTTAGTTAAAATCTCATTTAATCTTTCCTCACCCCAGAGTACTTTTCTTATGGCAATACTGATTACGTTCAAAAGTGATATATTTTATGTTTGAGATAATCTTGCAATTTTTCATGTGGTTTTCCTAGAAATAAAAGGGTTCGCGTATGCGATAACCTGACTTATATCAGTTGATATACTTTTTACATCTAAATTATAACACTTCTAAATTTTACTTGTAAGTATTAGGTATAGTATTAAACATGGTAAACCTAAGGAAATAAATTTACTCTCAAGTTAACGGATAGGTGAAAAAAATAATGCCCTTTTTGACTTCTTTGTACAATGTAAAGGAAGTACAGAGGCTGTTCACACATTTTTTAGACGATGTATATTGTATTAACAAAACTAAATTACATAAACTTCTTGCGTTTTAAATGTTCTATTTGACATCCCTTATTTTGAACTATCTTTCGACACCGCAATTTCCAGGATAATAATGCCTTTTGAGGTGGCAGAAGAGGTATTCTATTCTATTCCTCCCGAACAACTTTCCACAGTCCTGTTAGGGTTTGGGGACAACGATTGGGTAATGCAGTTTTTAAAAGTCCGAAAGCACAAAAGTCCATAGGTGACACATCGGGAGATTCAACAGGGATATCAGTGAAGGGTATGGCCTTGATACCAGTTTTGTGTTCCATTTCTTTTAGGAAATTTACAGTGGATTTTGATGTGTGACTGCTAGCTTTGTCCTGATGGAGTCTCACAGATGGATGGCACTGTGGGTAAAGCGATGGTATTTTCTTCAGCAAAATTGGCGATAAAATATGTTCCTGATAGTATTTGGAGTTAATTTTGACATTTTTTTGCACTCTCTTTATTTTTAACTTGTCATTATAAGAATACCAGCAATAATCTTGAATCCCTTAGAAAAACTTTCTTTCGATTCTTTAAACCATGTACTTAAATTTTTTCCCCCCTTTTGATATAATAAATGGCTCTTTTTTTTTTTTTTTTTTTTTTTGTTACAATCATTTAAATACACCCATGCTTCATCTGTTGTGACAATTGTTTTCCATTTTTCTTTGTTCCGAGCAGTTTAATGATTTTGCAACTGTCCTTTGACTAGGAGGATTTTCTTTTAACATTAAACAACGTACCTTTGCAATAGTCGAAGATGTCCGTTTTTTCCTTGGATACTCGGTTAGAATTTTTGTCTCACTTGAGGCTCCAATTTGACGTTTTTTTTTTTTTTTTTTTTTTTTTTTTTTTTTTTTTTTTTTTTTTTTTCCATTCTTGTTGATGATACCTATCGACGCTTTAGATATCACAAAACTGTTACTCTCACATCGTTTTTGGATAACGGAGTATGCATATTTCTCTTCGAAAAAAGTGTAAATGTAGCCTTCGAACCACTGCTTTGTTAAATTCGCCATTTTGAATAAAAACAAAACTTTCAAGCCACAGACGGTAATGTTGACTTTTAAAAACATAGCAAAATTGCAATTACTTCTTTTGCAGCAAACGATGTTTTATTACCGCTTACCAAAATCGTCTAAAAAATGTGCGAACAGCCTCTGTATTGTAATCTCGAAAATTTTCGCGTATTATGTTTTGATCCTTACATCCATTTTGACCTTTCTCGAATACATTTTGATAACTTTTTTGGGGGGGGCATCTTTACATTCGGACAGAATAAAGGACTATTCCCCCCCTCTAAAACGAATTGTAAAATATATTTAAAACGGATTCAGAAGGAATTTTTTTCGGGACGTCTGTACGTACGTATATTTATACCTCGCATGACACAAAGAGGATTAGCTCTAGAACCTTGAAATTTCACATATAGAACTACTATAACATCTAGTTGTGCACATCCCTTCTTGGTTCCAATCGGCCTCACCAGAAGTATCTAATATATATTTTATATATATATATACCCACTATGTTACCCGACTCTGTGAGCTCAGGTTTTTTTATTCTTATATATTGTCACAATGTGCATTTTTTGCTTTAAAAGTAATTAAATTATATTTTCCTTATGTTTCGGTTAAGGCTAGCCTTTAGTTAATGTGCATGCAATATTGTAGAATTATCAACAGTTTAAAATTTAAGTAGCTCTAGGCTTAAAGTGGTCACCATTTGTTTGCATTTGAAACTTAGTAGAATTAAGTCAGTTGGTGGACAAAAGTTCACTTTGTGCACCAAAGGACCAAAAGTAAACTTTCAGTTTTGTACGGGTTTTTCATCGTTTATGATCAAAAACCTAAGATTTTGCCGTCTTGTACGTTACCCCAATTTCTTGATTTTGCATACAAAATCTAGTTTTAATTGTAAAAATTGTTTTTCAACTGTATTTAGTGTTTTAAGTTTTTCTGTATTTTACAATTTTTAATGAAGGTGTTTTGAGTTTTTATGTAATTTCTTCTTGCCGCGAAGTGAGAACTGATTTCATTGAATTAGAAATACCTCTGTAATGAAATTCGAGGAAATAAGTTTAAATGAAGTGCAGCAAAAAGGTTAAAGATTGACACAAAATATCTTTTTAGTTAATCTATGCATAAAATTTTAACCAAAATATCTTACTTTTTTAAATATGATGTAAAGGACTGTGTTTAATTTAATTCCTTATCTTATCTTAAAAAGTGCGACTTCATTAATGATTAAAATTATGCTTTTAAATATTTAAGGAAAATGTTTCATTAACTCAAAACCTTTTAATTTGTATTAAGATTGTATTTTTTATTAAATATTACTTCAATTAAACTTTATAGTTATTCACTTATAATGCATCATCGTTTAAGATCAAAAACCAACTTCACCTGTTTGTCACTGGCAAAATTTATTTTCTCTTAAATGATTTAAAAAAGGTCCGAAAAAAATCTGTAGTCCTTTTGGTTTGAATTTGTACACATGTCCAAAACCAATTACAAATAAACTGCCATCAACAAATTACTTTTACAGTTATTTTTCTGTGTTGTTTTTCTGTTAGATTTCTTCTTGGCATTTCTGAAATTTTCATTTAGTTATACGATTGCATGATTTATAAAATTTTGTAAAAAAATATATCACTGCATGTGTGATGTTCGCATACATGAGATGTACATTCAGATATAGTCCATCAGTTTGAATTTTTTAAACTTGGCTCTAAAAGACTATAATTTTAACAATATTCGCTTGGAAACATTTTTGTTTTAATTCATATACATTATATTAATTAAATTAATAGGGGGAACATTTTTAGCCCAAACGGCACTAGCCCAGAAGGGCTATTAATTTTGTTTGGGCCTTTTGTGTCGAAAACTTTAAAAGTCTGGATCACTTTTCAAATTGTTACCACCAAATATTATCGCCCTGTATTATATTTAAATAAATTAAATAATAAAGAATCGGCATAAATGTATGTATGTGTTCTCGCATTGAGATAAAACAACGGTACCATCTAATTTTGAATAACGTACGTCTTCACTCGAATATGGGCATCTGGAAGCCCAAATTTGGAATTTATTTTATTATCTATTTCATATTTTGTAAAGCATTTATGAGTTTTTGATTAAGAAATTCAACGATTTCAAAGCGAGCAATGGCAACACTATACGGGAAAAAAATTTATCTCCAGCGCACGAGACTGTGTATTTGAAATTCTAAAGCTATGCTCTTTTTAATTATTTTGTGATATTGCTGTTGAATTGAATATTATGGTTTAAGTGCGAAGAACATTATATTTAATAAATAAAAATAACACGCGAAACTTTAAAAAAACATCCTTTTGGGCGTAATATAAAATCTGAAAGGTTTTTTTTTTTTTTTTTTTTTTTTTTTTTTTATGGAATTTTTTTCGGTCCCAGCTGAAGTTTTAAATATAGATGCATATGTACATTGAAGTTTTATACAGTATAGGTTGTTTAATGTTATTTTTCAACTGTGTAATGAGAAATTTATATAATTTTATATATTTTGCTTTGCTTTTATATTATTACAATAAAAATTATGCGGTTAAATTAAAAAATCGCAAGCCTCTCCTCACGCGACTTCTAAACGAAAGGTCTCAGAGTTAAAATGTAAACTAACTGTTGCCAAAAAGAAATTAAAAGATTCGATTCAAATTTATTGTTTATGGTATGTAAATTTACACATTAGAAGCAACATGCATTTTCACTTGCATTACATATTATTTTATTTACATTATATGGCAACATAAACTTGCGGATTCCTCTTTACTGTCAAATTTTAGAATTACTTTCAGTATAATGTCTCAAATTATTCAGCAGCAGCAATACAGTCAGTCGTAATAGTTTCCTCGTATAATGTAAAAACAAATTATGTAAATAAATCTTTGATGAGGATTTCACTGAAATATAAATTATCCATACAGAAAAAAAAAAAAAAAAACAGTTCTCCAAAGGATGCAAAGCGATTATACTACACCAAGGTACGTAATATACGAAATTAGAAGTAACTGACTGTTCAAAGTTACCGTTTATGTATTCTGAATTAGTACATCAATAAAAAATATTGTGAATTATTTCAGTTCGACGCATTACGAATTGCTTCAATTAAGTACGTTGCAAATTACATTGATTAGCAATTTTATAAAAAAAAAAAAAAAAAAAAAAAAAAAAAAAAAAAAGTTAGTTAAAGATATAAATTATTAAGACACGCGCTTATTTTATTTAAAATTTTTAGTCTGTTAAACATTGTATTATTTTCATTTAAAGGCTAAACTATAGATATTATGCCTCGTGGAATGGCAACAACTTTGAGAACTGGTACTTTCTGTAGCACAGGGTCAGAATTGGCTCCTGACCCTGTGCAACAGAAGTTTCGGGGCCAGATGGCAAATTTTGGAGCGCCAAAATTTTAAGAACTTGGGAAGCATTGCGCGGCAAAATTCTATCGCCAGTCCCTGCTTGGATGAAAAATTAAAGATGTATGCTTAATAGAATGGTAAAGTATAGTCTACACGTAAATGTATAGCTTTCGTGAGGCTCCGCTCTAGCCAGCTTTAGATAAGGGTGGACGTGGTGCTGTACTGATTAATCTTTACGGCAAAGGGACAGTGCCCACGTCCACCGTCACTTATCACTTAATAGAATGGTAGCTCCTTGCCAAATGGCCGTACTACGGGGATAATAATGCCTTGCATCGTAACAAAACATGACGTAATATAATCCAAGAAATTATTTCTTTTCTTCGTTGCCAAATAAAAGATCCGAAGTTGAAATTCCAGTAAGGGCGTAGTTGATTTCGTACTTACATATTATCCCATCGACCGGCCAAGTAGCACGATTCAGAGCCAATTATGGATGGCCGAGTCCTTTGTTTACAATTGGGTGCCCCTTGTTTTTTTGGCGATTCTTTTCTGACGCCAAGATCGGCGCCTGGAAGGCATAGTTTCAAAATAGCCGCTACACAAAACCAAAATTATAAGTCAAAGAATTGGGCAAACTTGGTGTCCATCTACACATCGACCTATTTTCACTTAAAAAACATCACAGAATTGGACAAACAAGGCATTGCGCACTGCCTTAACTTTATCCATGTACACATCGATCTATTTTCACTCAAAAAAAAAAAAATCAGTAAGCTAAAGCAAAGTTAAAATTATCATGGTAATCAGGAATGGGGTTTCATCGACAAATTGAAAAGAATTCGTCGCTAATCGAAGTGGCACCCAATTCTACACTAGAGCCGAGTTTCGAAGTAACGACTGGCGATTGGCGACCAATGCCGGAATTTCCCTAACAGGATTCTTCTAGGGATAATAATTATCCCTTCGACTTATTATTATCCCTTCGACTTCGATTAAATATGTAAGTACCGTTGGTTGTTCACTTTTTCTAGCTTCGAAAAGATGAAAAAGAAAAGTCCTTTCTACGTAGCATAAAAAAAAAAAAAAAAAAAAAAAAAAATCTGTTGTGGAACCACAGGATTTCCTTGTGCGGCCTGTTAACTTATACACATTTTTTGCTGCATTTCACACAAACTTCACTCAAAAAGCCTCCATTCAAAAAATTACTTTGCATTTAAGCTAAGTTAAATTACTACGGAACCGGTGGGCGGTAAGGAAATTTTATTACCTACAAAGTGGGCGGTTGATATAAAAAGGTTGGCTACCCTTGGTCTGTACGATAATGAATACAGACTCGGTCGGCAGATATTGCTTTCAGTTTTACATTATGTATAAACACTATTTACAGATTTCTATTTTCACATTTACCGTATTTTCTATTTATTCCTGTACACTAGTGTATTAATTACAGATAATCGAGGTTTATGTTTAAATCAGAGTTCAATATAAATTTTCCTTATATTATTGCACTCAATTTGGCATGCGGTGCGGAGTATGTTTAGCTCTGTGCTAGGAGTTCGTAGGGCATAGGTTACAGAAGCGTTTGCACACAAGGTTGTTCACGGTTGCTTAGTTCACATAGATAAACAATGTGCACATGTGTATAGTTTGCCCATATAATTCGCCGTTTGCGCGGGTTGTTCACAATTTTCACATAGTTTACAGTTGCTTGAGGTCTCTGTTTGCGAACGTGCTCGCACTTCACAGATCGTTGCGAGAATTTTGACGGAGGGAACGGGAGGGTGCAGCTGGCTGCGATTGTACTGATGCACCTGGCGGTGATTATAGTACAGAAGGATGCATATTTATGCACTCTGCAGTTTCGTAGTTGGCGCATTTGCACAGTTCGTGGTTTTGGCTAACACACATCGTAGTTTGCACAGTTCACATTGTTAAATACAGGATGTTTTCCTTTAAACTGACGGTACTCAAAGACCTCTGTAGCTTGAACTTTCAGCCGCAAAGCCACGAAATTCTGTAAAAAAAGGACTATTGACGACATGGGAAAAGGAATCCGTGTAAAAAAATTGGTTTCAAAAGTTGCCGATGGGGGAAACATGGCGCTTTTGATCTAAAATTTAAGTTTAACTGCACGATAAAATTTCTGAGCACTTTAAAAAGTTACAGTAAACAGTTAAATGAATAACAAAGAATTAATTTTTCCATAAATGTGCTTTATTCTAAAAAATAACTTCTGTAAATGGCAACAAATTTAAAAAAAAAAGAAAGAGAACATTCTATTCGACTTCCTTTTTATTCTTTATTCTTTTTTTTTATTCAGTAGAATGGCTTTCCCGGAGAAGATATCGGCTATTTTCAATATGACCTCCATTTTCTTTCATTTTTCCATTCTCCATTTCCCGCTTCTTTTTTATAATTCAAAGTACTGGCGCTGGTGTCGACTGCGTAATCGGGATTTGCAATTTTTTCCCATGTTTTATGCAAAATTTTAGCTGTCTTAAAGTGTAAAGCGCCACATTTTTCCCTATCGGCAACTTTTAGAAATAATTTTTTTTCACGGATTTCATTTTTCCATTTCGTTAATAGTCCCTGTACAAAATTTCCTGGCTTTGCGACTGATAGTTCAAGCTACAGAGGTCTCTGAGTATCGTCACTTTAAAAAGAAACACCCTGTAGCTTATATAGTTTGTAGTAGTTGTGGCAGTGGAATGCAGGGACTTCTGAAAATTGTATAGAGTTTCATGGAACTTAAAATGTTAGCTGTAGTTGCTCTTTGCTTGCACATGTAGATCATGAGGTGGATAGATACTGAGAAGCTAGCGAAGGTTTAGGATGGCTGGCACATATCTTGGCTCATGGAAGTAATGCGTCAATGATTTTACAAATTTATATTATTGTTGGCTTGGTGCTAATAACGTAGCGCTGGAAGGCCTCAGTTATTGTTGTGGGATGCGTAATGTGTGTTAAGGTTGTCAATGGGCAATGGAAGATGTAGTGATCGGGTGCTCCTTCTCGGCCGCAGATGCAGGTGTCCGTGTTGAAGATGTGATGTCTGAAGTAATATGAAGAAGGCCGTGTTCAGTCATACGTCTTGTGAATTGTGGGTTGCAATAAGGCAGGCCGTTGACACTTTTGGAAGGAAGATGTATGTACGGCTACCTATTTCACTTGTGTTCCTTTCATGTTGACACTCTCTGAGGACTGCTTGATAATGCTTTTAGATGAGACGGCGGGGACCAGGACGTCTCTGGACAGACATAGCAAAACAAAATGGCGACAAAGCCTTGGGTTCGTCCCATGACCACACTATCTTATCATATCGTGTCAAGCAGTGCCGCTTTCCTGCGCTGTTGTATTCAGTAGCGTATGAGTAGAGTGTTTACGAATTTCGACAATATTCCTAAAGACGATATTATTATTTTTTGAAATTTTTTGAATAAGTCTCCGCGTGCCACTATTAAAACTCCGCCATATATGTGGCACGCATGCCGCAGGTTGGCCATCTATCGCTTAGCCTAAATTCCTGATCCGAATCATGGCATTTCGAATCCATGAGTATTATGTAGCATTTGATGAATTAGAGTTGTTATGGTTGATAAATCTAGTATGTCCTTTCTAAATATACCTGGTCCACAGTATTTTTATATTTTGAATCTTGTAATTTGTCTCGTTTGTGCGTTTAATTTTAAAAAAATTGGGAGGTAAACAGGGAAAGTATAAAACATATTCTTTTTGAAGGAAAACAAAACTTTCGACATGGAACCAAAACAGGAAATTTTCATAGTCATCTATACAATCTGCTGAAATTTTTAATTTCTTGAGGCTTTTGTACATATTTTGAGTGTATTCTGTGAATTGAGAAATGTGTAGAAGCACGTGTTCCATAGTTTGAGAACCACTGGCATAAATGATTGTTAATAAAATTGTTTAAATTATGTAACAAAGTATGCAACGCTTATAAAATAATTTCTTAGTCTCTACAAAATAAATTTAAGTTCCAGTATCTCATACTTTTTTTAAAACATAAAGAAAATATGTTTTTATCGAAATAGAAAGCAGGAGAAATTTTCATGAAGGTATGCTAATGCATATTATTATTTCTCCAGAAACAAGAATATTTCACGAATTAAAATTTACCATCATTCCACCATAGAAAATCCACATTATGAGTACCACTAATATCTTTTTTTTTTTTTTTTAATTCCCCGCAAATAAAAATATGTTCAAAACCAAAACATTTCTTGGAGCTGTGCGTCAAGCCTCTGAGAACTGCGTCTTTTCTGAATCGGAATTACTAATACTGAAGATTAAGAGTTGCAACACGTTTCGCTGTGGTCTTCGTATTGAATAAAGGTAAACAGTTTTAAATGAGTTTATAATACTTGTGTGTGAAATATTATTATTTCACAAATTTATTTTTTATACCCCAAATCTGGTCGTTAGTGTTATAGTTTTAAAACATATAAAGTCAAACATCTAGTATGTTTACTAAAAGATTGTTCCCTGTTTTTACTGTTTCTTCTGCAGTTTTACTAAAAAGTACTCCAAAGTTAAATGCTCATGTAACTGTCGATTTAATTAAATCTGCTCCCAACTTAGATCTTGTAAGATATGCAGCTAGAAAAGGAACTCGTGCAGCAGCTTTGGCCAAGAAAAAGGTAAGAAAACTTCAGGAGGCAAATAAACCTCCTCCTGTTCCAAAATATCTTCAAAAAAAAGTGAAGGTTTCACGGGAGTTTGAAAGGAAAAGATGCACGGATGAGAACTGGCTTGAAAGTCAGCCTGTTGATAACGTTTGGAATATGAGACTGTATCGTGGTAAACCATACTCTCTTGCCGAGGCTATAAGAATGCATAGAGAAACACATGAACCTGAAATGTTAAACAACCCATCTGCTTTTATTTATGCAAATATTGAATTGGATTTGAAACTAAAAAAGCAGAATCGTTTTATGGATGATTTTAATGGTATTATTACATTTCCGAATGAATTTGAAACACCGAAAAAAAATAGAATCATTGCAATTTGTAAGGAACCTGAAGACCAAGCTAAAGCCTCAGACGCAGGTGCTGTTTATACAGGATCCGGTGCACTGATTAAACAGATTCTTTCTGGTGCTATATCTAAGGAAGATTTTGATTATGTTGTGTGCCATCCAGAAATGTTAAAAGAACTGAATGTTTTGCGAGGTATTTTAGAAAAGAAGTTTCCTAACACCCGAAATGGTCTACTGAGATTGGATGTAGACAAAGCAGTTGCTAATTTCATCAAAGGAATTGAATATGAGTTGAAACGAAGTGTGATTGAGCCTGATTTTGGATGGGTGGATGTATGCTTTGGACAACTGAATATGCCTATTGAGAAGTTGGAGGAAAACTTGAAATTTGCTTTAAGCACTGTTGAGAAACATAAGCCCATGGGAACTGAACATATTCTTTTTATCATTCGAACATTATTATGGTGTGAAAAGTCAAAAGAGAAGTTCAAAATACCCCACTGGGAATATTTGCCGAATTATCCAGTAAATGGTATTTTAAAAGATGATGAAGAAGCTGAAAGTGAAAACATGCAGTCTGCTTGAAAATTTTAAATTCTCATCTAAATTTCCTTTTTGTATAAATATTAAACATGGTTTTGCTTGCAAGTAGAATTTGTTTAGTTTAAACACACTTCTCAGATCTTCAGCAAATATTTTTGTGGTTAGATTCGGAACAGTTAATATTTTGCCATTTTTCCTTCTAGATAAAAAAAAATTTTAGTCATCAAATAATATCTTTTGAATAATAAAGTGTGTTTAGGTTATTTATGTATATTTTGTTTTATTTGTTGTTTTAATAAGTACCTTTAATAGACTATGAATTATTTATTATAAATTCAGTTGTATATAACAATAAAGGTATTTTTTTAATTTATAAAAATATTGCTGTTGAAGCAGTATATACACCTTTATAATACTCAGAATTATATTGGTTTTTTGAGATAAACTCTTTTTGTATTTAATGAATACAGTACTCTTTTTATATTTAGTTTGTAGAGACATTAGGTTATTTCGAAGCAAGAGACATGAAAAAGTAGCAATGTCCTCACTGTGACTCGAACCACGTACCTCTCGAATATACGTCGAGTGTGCTGACCACTCTACCATGAAGGCATGCTTAAAAGGGAGAAATACCTTAATTTTTTTTTTAAATAGTGGTTGGAGAATAATACAGTTTGTATTACAGTTTTGCAAAATTTAAATTTGGGAAGATATTTTAAAAGCTTGTTCTAAATTTTTATTATTTAATGAAAATAAACTTTTCCCTATCAGTGATTCACAGATTTACTGGAATTTGTTAATAATGCTATAACCTGCATAATGTTAACATTACTAGACTGGTATGTAAATTTAAATATCTTATTGAATTAATTTAATGGAAAACAGTCAAATAAAATAGTTTTAGAAGAAATGCATTATATATGCCTTAAAAAAAATGCGAGTAGAAAATAATACATTTTTACTGAAGAGTGAAAATGGATCGAAAGTCAAGCAGCATTGAACCCTATCTTGGGAAGGTAAACTATTTGTGAATGTAGCATGCTGCTACGGAATGTTTTTTTTTCCCTTTAAATCTCCTTCCTTATCCATCTCTAGCCTCTTGGAAGTTTGTATTTAGGTATTTGTAAATCTGCATTAAAGTGTACTTTTTTTTAATGTAAGAATTGATAATTATCTGAAAAAGTATTTTCTGGAAGTGGTTTTCTTATATAGTTTATGTAAGAAAAATTCTTAATTGAGAACCTTTTTAGCCCAAAGGGGCGTTAGACCCAAAGGGCTATTTATTAGTCTGAAAATGGCATTTTGCATCGTTTCCTTTTTTGTGTTGAATCACTTTTCAAACTTTTGCCACTAAATGTTATCGCCATGTATTATATTAAAAAAAAAACTAAATAATGAAGAATCTGTGTTAATGCTTCTCACAGTGTAAAAAAACAACAGTGCCTAGAGCCATCAAATTTAGAATAACATAGTCCTCCAACCAAACATGGACACTTGGAAGCCCGATTAGAATTTGAAATTTGTTTTATTATCTATTTCAAATTTTGTAAAAGTTTAATGAATTTTTGGTTAATCTTTGGATTATGGTAACTTGGCGAAAATTTGGCAACCAGCCCTGCTACAGCAACCTGCTAGTTTTTGTTTGGACGCCATTTTGTATTCACGAAGTAAAGTTTTTCCCAACAATCTGCTAGCCGAATTACGCTTATGCTAGAACTTTTATGGAACAAAAGTGCTTAATCATGACGAAGATTAGGTGCGAAATTGGGAGAAAGTGCAGAATCGCCCACTGCTTACCGCGTTTTTAAGAATTGCACATACACGGTATCATCCATGTACACGTCGACCTATTTTTACTTTAAAAAAATATCTCGAAATTGCACAAAAATGGCATTGCGCACACCCTTGACTTTATCCATGTACACTGCTAAAGTCCTAGCTAGTAACCTTTATTGCCTTACCAAAATGTCGCCAAACTCCCTGTTACCATATTCCAAAGATTAGCCGAATTTTTTATTAACAAACTCAACGATTTCAAAGTGAGCAATAGCAACACTGTACAGAAAAAAACATTTTTATCTCTAGCGTCCGAGACTGTGTATCGGAAATTCTAAAGATATGCTGTTTTTAAATATTTTGTGATCTTGCCGTTGAATTGAATTTCATGTATTTGAAGTGCGAAGAACATGATATTTAATAAATAAAGGTAACATACAAAAAGTTAAAAAAAGCTCCTTTGGGTGTAATATAACATCTGAAAGCTTTCAGATTTCCTTTTTTTTTTTTTTTTCATTTTTTATCTGTAAATCTGTATATTTCTTCCTTTTTCTTTTGTATGCTGCATCTTTCTTTCTTCCATGTGCAATATCAGCAATTATCTTCAATTCTATTAGCATTGGTATGATCCTGGTGTTTTTTACCAAATTCTTTAATATCTCACTGGGAGATACAGTGGATGGACAAAAATATGGAAACACCTTGTGAAATGCATGTTTGAAAAGAAAGATTGATTTTAATGAAATATGTAGGTGGCGCTGGTGTTTTTGACTACTGACACCACCTACACAACTTCGTAAATGTGCTAAACAGTTCAGTTGTTGTCGGAGTACTGTTATGTGAGGTTGTCATTGCATTATGTCAGAGTTAACAGACTTCGAATGTGGGCAAATTGTTGGAGCACATATGGTAGGTGCTTCCGTAAGCAAGGTAGCCGAGGTGTTTAGTGTTTCAAGAGGTACTGTATCGAAGATTTATTCCGCATATTTGAAAAGCGGAAAAACATCATCTGCTAAATCACAGCGCGGACAAAAGTGTGCCTGAGTGATCATGACAGACGATCATTAAGGGCAATTGTGACGAAAAATAAGACCACAGCTGCAAAAGTTACTGCTGAAATGAATGTTGTGTTACCGAACCCTGTGAGTACCAAAACAATTAGAAGGGAGCTTCATAAACAGGGAATTGCTGGCCGTGCTGCAATTGAGAAGCCACTCATCAGTGATGCTAATGCCCGTAACAGGAAAAGGTGGTGTTTAAGTCATAAAGCCTGGACTATAGAGCAGTGGAAGCGAGTAATATGGTCTGACGAGTCTTCTGTCACACTGTTTCCCACTTATGGCCGAGTTTACGTCTGGAGAACGCCATCTCAAGCCTATAATACAGACTGTACTCTTGTTGCCAAGAGTGAAACATGGTGGGAGTTCTGTTATGGTTTGGGCAGCCATATCGTGGTTCTCTGATAGCCCCATGATAACTGTGTCAGGGCACATGACTGCCAAGACTTATGTGAACATTTTGGCCAATCAAGTTCATCCCATGGTACAAACTTTGTTCCCCGATGGTGATGGTGTCTTCCAAGACGACAAAGCCCCTGTTCACACAGCTCACATTGTCCAGGACTGGTTTTCTGAGCACGAGGATGAGTTGTCCCATCTCCCCTGGCCACCACAGTCAACAGACCTGAATATTATCGAACCTTTGTGGTCTACATTGGAACGGAAAGTGCGTTCTCGTTATCCACTGCCAACATCGTTATCTGAACTTGCCACCGTTTTGCAAGAAGAATGGTATAATATTCCCTTGGCAAACATACAGGAACTGTATTTATCCATTCCGAGAAGACTGCAAGCTGTTTCGGATGCCAACGGGTTTCCTACACCATATTAAGCAAAGAAACATGTTTTTTTAAAGGTGTTTCCATATTTTTGTCCAAACCCTGTATCTTCTTGTTCATCACTTACTGGTCCAAGAATTTCTAGGTAAAACTTTTGATGCAAATTTAAAAACTGAAGTTATACTTCTTGAGCATTCTTAACACGTTGACTGCCACGACACTTTTCGGATTCTGGTCCGAGAAGCCAAATCGATTTGATCATATTATATTATTAAAAATACTAATTATGATTTGTAATAATCATTAAAAAGTTTAAAGTGTTTTTTTTTTTTTTTTTTTTTTTTTTTAGAAAGAAGGGTGCTATGAATTATCTCGGCTTTTGTTAGACGAAGCTCTTTGCAGAAGCCCACTACAAGTTGATTCGTACAGACATGCTTTGGCTTGTCGTCTTGGTATGGCTAAAACAAGCATTTAGCTAGTAAGTACTGTATTTGACGGCATATAAGACGCACTTTTTTCCCTAAATTTGGTCTCAAAAAAGTAAGCTGCGTCTTATACGTGAAGGTAATTGCATTCAATAATTGTTTATTTGGCTTTTACGAAACGTGAGAACTAAAAGAAACCACACTATTGAAACTTTTTTTCCTTGTGTGTGGCCGTCTAAATAAGGGTGCATCTTATATGCTGTCAAATACAGTAACTTGTAGTGGTGCAAAAGTGGCATGTCAAGAAACTACGAAATAACTCATATTGGGTGTCCTGAAGAAGAGCGCTAATACAAGTTATCTCGTGTTGGGCAGGCAACATGTTAATATTAAAATTTTTGTTGCATAACTTCAACTTAATAACTAGAAACTTAATTGTGACATTCTTTCAGGCAATCCAGATTTTTTTGGCTTCACTTATGACAAATTCAGAGTTTTTATTTAATATTAATTTTAATATGTTTTCCAATGAAAGTCTCCTACTTCAGTTACCTTCTGATAGGAGAGAAAACTTTTTATCAAATTATTCCTATCTTTTACAGCAGAAACTTGCAAATTTGATACAGTGTGGACCGAGTAGATAGCAGGTTACCAAAAATGATGAGTTTTACAGAATCTGAGGTGGATGTTTCATAATATATTACTATAAATTAATCTGTTAAATGTTTAAATTTCTTAAATGCATAAAGAATAAAAAAAAAGTTTAATCTGGAATAAAATAATTATCTTTTTATAGGCCAATGTAGGAACACTGAATTCAAAATTCATTTTAAAATGTTTCATTTACTTGAAAATATTTTATTTATAAATGAAAGGGGACTTGATTTTGTATATAAAAATCATGTTTCAGACATAAAAACAGAAAATGTGTAGAAATTCATTAAAGAATTAATGAATTGTATTTGGGTGTTAATTTTATATGGGTAAAGATATTATATAATTTATAGTGTATGTGTATGATTATTTAATAGAAAGTATTTCATAAATTTAACTACCAATAATTAACTGAAGAAGATTTTTCTCTATATAAAATAACAATGCGTGTCTAAGAAATCTGTTCATTAAAAAACAATGCAGACATTCCAAAATCCATATATTAAGACTAGGATTACTGTATTTTAGTGAAAAAAAAGCTAGGGCAATATGTGTTTATGAGGGGGAGGCCAAAGTACACGACCCCACTGGAATCAACCAGTGAAAAATTTATCAGGGACGTAGCTAGTTTCAAGCGTCCGGGGGCAACTGAAGAATTTGCGCCCCTTTCTGTGTGCCAAGAATGGAAACAATTTCATAGCATCAATTTGGTGCCCCTTGGATGCTGCACCCAAGGACAGATGTCCTCCCTTGCCCCACCCTAGCTACGCCACTGAAATTAATTTTTGTATTGGGGCAATTGTGCACCCTTATTATCTACTTACATACCCCCCAAAAAATAAAAAAAACTGAGTAACAGTTGATGGCATTATTTGCCAGCAACTCGCTACTGCTCTACACCCTTGAAAATTTTATATGGTTACAGTGACCATGAGACTGAGAAAGCCTTTTTTATCATAAGGCCTTGTGTTAAATCACAAACTGTAAAAGTCATTTAGTCCATTCACACTTCTTTGATAAGGTTTAAACCATAGCCAATCAGAAGGGAAAGTAGTACATATATGCTCAACCATCGACCAAATATCAGTTCGTATTTACGTTGGTGTGGTTAGTTTCTTCTTTCTTATACCAAGTTTGCACTTTGAACTTTTAGGCAAAATCCTTAAACCAGTTTTTATGATGTAGCAAAGTCTGGTTGCCTAACAATAAACCTCAACTATGACCAAAAAACAAATATGTGAACAGAGCCTGACATTTTATGAAAAATTAATTTTAATAATTAGAAGACCTACAATATATATATTGTTACGAATTTGATATTTAAAAAGCTAATGTTAGTTCAATTATAAATTAAATGGTTTTATTTCTCGCGCAGTGCAGCGCATGACGAATATTAAAAGAAAGCTAAGCCGGAAAAATTAAAAATACAAGAGCGCGTGCGTTAAATAAATAAATATCTCTTTTTGATTTCGAGAAAGTGCTGGAAAATTCTAGCGCGTGATTTTAAAATCTTATAAAAGGAGGAAAACATCTCAGTTTGTAGTAGTTGCTTAATTTGTTGTTGTTTAGAAAACTGCTCTTGTTGATTGTAGCGAATTCGCAGATTAGTGTTCTTTAGCTGTTTTGAATTACGTTCTATTGGATATTTGAGTAGTTAAAAGATAACTACTGTGAGATATTGTAATACAGCATGATAATTTGAGAAAATTTAAGCATTTTTGTTGTGATAATAATAAATTTTTGTTCATTTTTCATCGGACTTGTGCATTCATTTAGTAACGAATCCGTACGCACGCAACAATTTTTGGTGTCAGGAGTGGGGTTTGAATGCCAATCACAAGAGCGATGGAAGAACAGTTAAAACAATTCAAGGTAGCTTTTGCTACATTTAAAGAAGAAATGAAAGACTCTGTTAAAGAAGAAATTAGGTCCGTTAAAGAAGAAATGAAGTTGGGCCAGGAATCTGTTAAGGACGAAATGAAAGCCATTCAAGCTGGTCAAGAAAAGATTGAAGCAGGTCAAGAAGAAATGAAAAGAGAGATTACCTGCATAATAGAAAATAAATTTGAAGCTATGGAAGGCAGAATTGACACAGTTGAAAATAAAGTTGGACTAATTGAAGAAAGAGTTTCTTCGGTGAAAGAAGAAATAGAAGAAAGAGTTTCTTCTGTAAAAGAACATATAGAATGGAGAGTTTCTTCTGTGGAGGAATGAATTGAAGGAAGAGTTTATGCCGTCCAACACCAAATTGAACAACAAATTGATGAGAGAGTTTCTGCAGTTGCCAAAGAAATGGATACTTTAAAGAAATTCGTAGCGTCGGCAGGGAGCAGGAGTGATGATTTTAAATTCTTACCAATGCCTGCTCGTCCACCTCTGAAGCTATCCACATATGATGGGAAGACCTCCTGGCAGGTGTATAAGACACAATTTTCTATCGTGGCGGATGCGAATGGATGGGATTCCCAAGCTAAGGCCTGTCATCTCGCCGCTTCTCTAAGAGCCGACGCAGCGGATATCCTTCAGACTCTTCCCGAAAACAAAAGGTTAGATTTCGAAGTTCTGTCCGGCGCCTTGGAGTTGCGCTTTGGGGAGAAGTGTTTAAAAGACTACAGCAGGCTCCAATTAAAATCTCATCAACAGAAGCCTACCGAAACACTTCAGGAGCTCGCCGCGGATGCTGAAAGGCTGTCCCATCTCGCCTTTTCGGAATGCCCGACAGAAACAAGGGAAATCCTGTCCTTGCAATACTTTATCGACGGCATCCGAGATACTGAAATACAGAAAGCTCTACGAATGGTGGATGTAAAAGATTTAAAAAGTGCTCTAGTGTACGCCATGAAATTTGAGGCAGCCCAGCAAGCCACTCGTCGAGATCGCTACCCAGTCAGAGCTGTGCGAGTCCACGACCCAGGGGACCAATTGATGGCTCGTTTAGATGATTTATCCAGACAAGTCAATGCTTTGATACGGAGTAGCAGTAAGAACAAAGTGGCTGTAAGATGTTGGAGATGTGGTTCTGAAGGTCACCTACGACGGCATTGCAGAACACCCCAGGGCACGGATAATAAAACGGATGAGTTGACAAGACCAGTGAATGCTTTAAGACGGAATAGTGGTGAAACAAAACCGACCCTAAAGTGCTGGAATTGCGGTCTTGAAGGCCACCTACAAAGGAACTGCAGAACTCCCCAGAGCACGGAAAATAAGGCATACGATTTAAACAGACAATTAAATGCCACGGGAAGGAAAAGGACTAACAAGAAACCAAAGTGCTGGAACTGTGGAGCTGAAGGCCACGTACGAAAGAATTGCAGAACACCCCAGGGTATGAAAATTGAGACAATTTCTGAGCAACGACGCAGGAAACAAATTAATGACCATATCAAGGAACGGAGGTTGCCAGATAATGAAAAACCCTGTTTTAAAGCGCTTAAGATCTCTATAGTGAGTGGCAACAATAACGGACTGTCCATCAATGGGAATATCGATGGAGTTCCTTGCAATATTATCATTGACACAGGAGCTAATGTTACCATCATTAGGAAAGATTTAGCTGAACAGTTTAAAGATAAACTTATTTGGACGCCATCCTGTGTTACCCTTCAGACTGCGTCTGGTGACAAGATCGACATAACTGGGAAGTTAAACGTAAACATCACGTTTGGAAGTGCCGCCTACCATCACACGGCATATGTGGCGGATATCACAGATCCATGCATACTCGGATTGGACTTTTTAAGGAAATACAATTTTTCCTTAGATTTCAAAAACAATAAGCTGCTTTCAGCATCTGATGGCATGACTATCCATCCTCAAAAGGGATCCTCGCCTGGAAATGTCGACGCCTTGTCCGAAAGATCGAGCTCGGGAAGCTGCCAAAATCATACCAGGGTCGAAAAGAAACTCAAGACTACCAGCTATTCTCCATCCCAGAAGCTCTTCGGTCGAGACCTTCGTCTGCCTTGTGACCGCCTGTTTAGTCGCCCTACGGATGCGCCTTCATCGCCTGAGGAACACATCCAAGATGCCCAGGCCCGGTTTGAGGGGATGCACCGTTCTGCACGAAAGCGAGTCAACTTGGCGACGGAGAAAATGAAGACCAGATGCGACACAAGAGCTGCTAGACAGAGATCCAACAAAGGAGACAAGGTGTGGTTGTGGAACCCAATTCAACGAAAAGGACTGAGTCCTAAATTACAGTCACCTTCGGATGGTCCATATACAGTGCTGAACACGAATGACGTCGTGGTTCGGATCCGTGAGTCTTCGAACTCTTACGACAGGTTAGCTTATTACTATGGCCATAGTACATAATGTAAATAATTGTAAATAGTATCAGACCATGGTCCTTTTTGTTTTTAAATGTGTATTTGATTTGTTTTGTATTTAGTATTTGATAGCATTTGATTTGTTTAAGTTAGTTATTGCATTTATTGTTTATATTGTTTGATATTGTAATGTAATGTTTATGCCTCAGTTGCATTTATGCCACAGTTGTAAGTTTAGCTTCCTGTCCAGGGATTGTACTGCCCGGGACGTGCAGTCCTTGGGAAGGGGGCACTGTTACGAATTTGGTATTTAAAAAGCTAATGTTAGTTCAATTATAAATTAAATGGTTTTATTTCTCGCGCAGTGCAGCGCGTGACAAATATTAAAAGAAAGCTAAGCCGGAAAAATTAAAAATACAAGAGCGCGTGCGTTAAATAAATAGATATCTCTTTTTGATTTCGAGAAAGTGCTGGAAAATTCTAGCGCGTGATTTTAAAATCTTATAAAAGGAGGGAAACATCTCAGTTTGTAGTAGTTGCTTAATTTGTTGTTGTTTAGAAAACTGCTCTTGTTGATTGTAGCGAATTCGCAGATTAGCGTTCTTTAGCTGTTTTGAATTACGTTCTATTGGATATTTGAGTAGTTAAAAGATAACTACTGTGAGATATTGTAATACAGCATGATAATTTGAGAAAATTTAAGCATTTTTGTTGTGATAATAATAAATTTTTGTTCATTTTTCATCGGACTTGTGCATTCATTTAGTAACGAATCCGTATGCACGCAACAATATTTTTATAATCCTGTACAACAGATAAAAGTTGGTATGAAGGAATAAAAGAACATCATACAACAAGAAGAGCTCAGTATTCAAAAATAAACTGCACTGCAGATCATTCAAAAATAAACTGCAGATGTGGATGGCTGGGACTCTTGTTTGCGTTCCATTCTTGCATGTTCTTGATTACAGAATATTTTCTTTAGGTACTTTGTTGACTTTATATGTTCATGAAAATCTCTAGAATGAAAATTTATAATTCACATGGAAGTTTAAAAGTTCCTCTATCATTGAGACTATAATCGACCTGTTTCTGGAGACCCATATGTTGTAAAATTGATATTGAATAATAATTGAAAAAAACCTTCTTTAGTGGAGCTGATGCATTTAACAGCAAAAGTGATTAATTAGACGAACAGGCCATCTTATTTAAAATTTCTGGAAATAGCCTCAGATGCAGTTACAAATTCCAGACTATCTAGGCTAGTACTGGACATCTGGTAAAGACTTGCAGAAAATATTTCTCACTTGTTCAATCTATTTTTGTTCATTCTTACGTTTAAGTAAAATTTAATTAATTAATTTTAACATTAAAAATAAAGTTACCTATATAAGCAACTCTCACAAGTATTGTGAAGAATACTGTCTACAATCTAGCTACTTCATTTGAGTTTCTTAATATACATTTTTAATATTTTTAGGTTGAATTACCTAAATTATTGCAGTTTACAATTATTTCTTGATTTTAACTATATCAAAGTCACTACATGAAAATACTATTTTTAAATCTTTAAAATAATTTAGTAAATCTTTTAAATAAACCAGTGCCATATAAAAAGTTTACATTGTTCTTGAGCATTTTTAATTTCCTAATCAGCTTGTGTGCCAAAATATAAACAAATTCTGTTTCAAAATTTTTTTCAGGACAAACTGTTGGTTTTTTAGATTTTCATACTAAATAATTTTCTTCTCTCAATTTTATGAATGTTAGAAATGTTTAAATAATTCAAAATACTTCGAAAGTCTATTTGCTTCTTTTATGCTTTCCTATCTATTAGCTTTTAAAACTTTTATTAATTTCTGTTTTATTAAAGTGTTCTGCGAAAAGGTAGTAATTTTTATGTCATACCAAAGAATTACGTAAAAAAATAGTAACTGTAAGTATGTTTAACTTCTGCTTTTTCATTGTCAGAATTTACTTTTCTTGTTTCTTTAAAATTTTTTACTATTTTTCATGCCAGTTAAAGCTGCATGCAGTTCCTTTGATCAGTATTTAACCATTGTTTCAATACATGATTTCCAACATATATCATGAATCTATAGAAATTTGTAAAAAAATTTCAAAATAATGCTTGATTGCTTGTTAATCCTTGAGGATAAAAAGTTGGGCAATGTAAGTATTTAGATATAGAAACTGGTCTGTATTACATTTAGCCATGCTGGAACCCAACTCTGAAATCGGACAATGTCAAAAAAAAAAAAAAAAAAAAAGCTCCAAATGCAAGTGGATCACTGACTAATGTGCCAATTTTTAAAATGTTATATTATTTGGGTGTTTGTGCACTTGAATTTGATAAGTTAACGATCCAGCAAATCAGTAGTGATTCAAGTCTCATTTCACACTTAGAGGATGGATGAAACACACCCACATAGATGAATCAGCCAAGCCCGATTATGGCAACCCTAGTGCCCATGTTTGCTTGTCTCCTCAGATTCCTCAATCTCGTTTCATTCTAGCTTTTGTTAGTGCACTATGTCTTCTATTGATGACAGTGTTAAATCGGCCACGATTACATCTGCAAATGAAATGAGAGCTAAATTTCTTGGGTAGTTTTTAGAAAGTTCAGGTGACAACAGCTGTGTTTTCATGTTCAAAAAATATGAAAGGTTAATGACGAAATGAAAAGCGGTTTGAAGAAAAGAAAAAAGGAAGAGCCCCTCCTCTCTAAGGATTACAGAAGACTAACTATAACTAGTAACTATTTGTGGTATCGGAAACTTAATTTTAAAAAATGACAAATGATGATCAAACCACAAAATATTTTTGCCATACTGACGAAATATTTGAAGTTATTCATAAAGCTGATATAGATATGGGTCACAAAAGAATAAAATGTATAGAAAAGGAACTAAACTAGAAGTACTATAATGTACCTCGAAAAGTAATCGACTTTTCTCTCTGTGAACATTTCTCTCTCATTTGAGAAAAAAATCTGATGTGGGCACCACATGACTTCCTTGTACGGAATATTAAATTATATGCTTTTTTTCCTGTATTTCATTTACACTTATTGAATTGAATTAAATCTACTTCATCGATAGCACAGGAACCGCAATAGAATAAATGCACTCTTTAAAATTTACTATTTATATTTACCATAATAACACTCTGGTGCTAGGTTCACTTAACAGCGTTACATCTCATTCATTTTATAACTCAGAATGTACAAAAGTTATGTCATCTGAAGAATTATCTAATATTTGCCACATATTCTATTCAAACAATATAATAATCTAAACTGATGTATAAAAGAAATTAAACAAATAAAAAAATAAAGTTTTTCATAGACAATTCAGCGCTGCTTACCTAATGTGCATGTGCTGCTCATAAACATTCTCATCTGTCCAAGGCAGACTAAAAATTGAGATCACGGAGCCAATAACAGAGTGAGTAATATATATGTATATAGTTTTTGGTGTAGCTGATTGCAACCAAAAAGAGAATTACACAATTACTTACATGTTATAGCAGTCCTAAATACAACATTTCAACATTCTGAGGCTACTTGTATTTGAGTTATGCGAGATACGTACGTACAGACGTCACGAAAAATATCTCTTCTGAATCCATTTTATTTCAGTTTTATAATTTATTTGCGGAAAAAAGAGACCTTTATTCTCTCCTTACATACAGATGTCACACAAAAACATCATTAAATTTCATTTACAATATTAGCCGACAAAATGGATATTTTCATTCAAATATGATACCGAGAAGTTTTTGTGATTACAATACTTACTTCCTACAAGAAAGTAAAAAGGTAAAAATAAGTGAGTCATTGTTGAACCAATACTTACTAACGCATTCCAAAAACGAGGACGGTTTGACCTCATTGACTTCCAATCAGAGCCTGATTGTGAGTATAAATTCATTTTGAACTATCAAGATTATCTTACTAAATTCCTTTTTTTCACACCCACTGAAAACAAAAACAGCTGAAGAAATTTCTTATAATTTAATCGATATTTTTGTGTCATATCATATTTCACCCTGTATTTTGCAGTCCAATAATGGCTGTCAGTTTTCGAATAAAATCTTCAAAGAGTTAGCATGCATATTTGAAGCAAAAGTACTTAATAGAAAACCCAGACACTCAGACCCAAGGCTTCGTCGAACGAGCAAACCAAGATGTTTGTGACATGTTGGTAATGTGAATGGCAGACAAGTCAGTGGGCAAAATCATTACGAATCTTGCAAATAATAAACAAACAAAATCGTACCTACCATCATGGAATCACCAGAAGCCCAGACAAAACTTTGTTTGGTGTTCCACTTGCTAATGGACTTCCCCGAAAATTTTGTTGTTCAGCAGACCTTGACACTTATGAACATCTAAACATCTGATCTTTTGGCCAGTATACCTGAAAGTAACCATGAAACTGATTCATCAGATTCTGAAAACTATGACATCCATCTTACAAAAACGGAAGAAGTTAATTGAAGAGAAACAAGGTGATCGGACCAAAAAATTAAAAAAGCAAGTCGAAAAAGTGCTAAGAGGCAGTGACAGTAAATTTCCTCCTATGAGTGTCTGTCAGAACATTGTGTTATGGATTCCAGAACTCAACAGAAAAAAGAGCTGTGCCCAGAAATGTGATAGCTGTGATAATGAAAGTGAACGATGATGGCCTATACAAACACGGTACGAAATCCGGAATGTTGGAGAACTTATATTCTAGAAATGAATTCAGACTGATGACAACTTCATATCTGAGAAAGACATTCCAAACTTCAGATACTCTCTTTGAACCACAGTTACCGTCGAATCAGGAAGCTAACAACGTCTTGTTGCAGTGTGACAGCAAAAGATGCAAGTGCCTATCTACTGGTATCAAATGTAACTTCATCACAGTATTTGCCATCACAGTTCTGCCTACAAGAATAAGTTAACAGTGCATTTTTCATTATTTTTTCCATCATTTATTATTTTACTATGTTTTCATTTTGTTCATCACTATGGACATACTTTTTTAACTGTAAGGTTGTTCAAAAATGCAATACATATCATTAAAAGGATTTTTAACTCATTTCATTCAGTCAAATAATTAGAGTAAAAAATGATATTTTTTCTAATTTTATCTAGTTCATTTATCCATGTGAGGGGTGTTCCATCCATCCTCCAAGTGTGAAATCATATATGGATCACTACTGATTTGCCTGATCACAAATTGACCAAATTCAAGTGCACAAACTCTGAAATTATGTGACATTTCAGACCTGGTGCATTTGTTAATGATCCATTCACATTATGAGCATTATTTTCAGACACTGTAAGATTTTGGAGGTTGGGTTCTAACAGCTATATCATTTACTACTAAATTCAAGGAATGTGATTAGCATACACTATAAAATGCATATGCATTTAAATTCAATAAATTTTTCCCCTGTGCATATTTGTGTGATTTTCATAGCTTTAAAAATCACACCAGAATTGCACAGCTCTTGTCCTACTTATAGAATATGTTTGTGTATCAGTTTAATTTTTAGTGTAACTTTTATTATAATGGTATACAGGTATTTTCCTATCAACCATGAAAATTGGTGACAAAATTAACAAATACAAGTTCCAGATATAGATAATGTAAAAAAAACTTAAATAAATATGATTTTTAGCATATCTAAAAAAAAACATAAATAAATATGGGTCCAAGCTTGCATTAATCATTCCAGCAGAAGTTTGGTAGAGGTCATTCTTTAGTTAGTTAGATAAACTGGCTGGCTGAGGGTAAATTTATGTTTTAACCCTCTCAGCGTTATGGCCGGAAAATTCCGTACAGAAGGTTGCCTTCCACATTCATTATACATGAAAATTTCTGCTAGCTTTTAATGTATCTGATTTCAGTTTGGATGTATATTGGAAGAAAAGGAATCAACATACAAAATGAAAGAGTCATTTTTTAATTAAAATCAAGAAAATATCGGTAATTCATGACATTTTGAGGAACTTTGAAATTTCAGGGCTAAACCCGTAACGCTCAGAGGGTTAAAAAAAACCAAGGCAAAGATTTTATGAGCGTGTTGTGTTGTAAACTTATCTGTAATATGTATGCTTTGCTGTTTAGCTATGGTTTTATTTGTCAAAAAGGGTGGAAGGGAAAATATACAAGTACCTTTATAAAATATGTTTATTTTTTTATTACTTTAATTTTTTTGAGACAAATTAGGTATTCATTTACTTCTTATTTTTGGGGGGATGACCACACAGTCTAGTATAATTTAAGATGTCTATATTTATTTTCTGTTTAGCATTTTTTAGCATTAAATAAATCTGCTATGTATTGGCTAATGTATAATACCAATAATATCACATGCAATTATACTTTCTTGCAAATGTCACTGAAACTTTAAGCTCATGTATGGCTGTGCTCTCCTGAACTTTAGAGGTTGCCATGAGTAGTACTGTTGACAGTGTAACACTGAATATGAACTACTAGTATGCTTAAATCGTTGTGAATATCAGAGCCAATGTTGTGAGCTCTCTTTTTTAGATGAATTTTAATTTTATTTAAGTGATTTTTGGTGCGTTCGGATTATCCACTGTACTAAGAAATATTGCCAAATCATTGGCAACTTTATTGAATTGGCCAAAAACATCTGTTTGACTATTTTTATAGCTTGCATGTACTGCTGTATTCATATATGGTAATCAAAAAGGGCATGTTTATACGAAAAGAGATTTTATGAAGGAAAAATTATCTATACGGCTGATATTTATATTTTCAACTCTTCAGTAAAATGACATTTAAATGGAAATAATATAGTAAATCCACATGTACTTAAATATATGTGTGATTGTTGTTCAAAAATGGACCACAAACACAGCAATTCTATCGAATGTTAAAATGAGTGATGCAAATAGATGCCCCTTTTTCTAAAAGTTATGAAACAAACTAAATAATTCGATGATTTCTTAATTAATGTTTATTTTGGTTTTTTTTTCCACTTTTGACAATATATCTGGAAAGCAAAATGTTGATGTTATTTTTCTAATTGCCTTATTTAAGCATGAGACAAAAAGGTGAAAAAAATTGTATGATATTGAAGTTCGTGTAAAAAATGAAATTCAAATTAAGCATATTTGATTTTTTACATTACTGAGTGGAAGCCTGGATCATGAATGTCTCTACCTTGAAAAAACTTTATGAGCAAAGAATGCCTCAGCAAAGGATGTCTTTTATGAATATCCAATTTGGCAGTTAATGATTTCAAAGATGTTTTTAGGTAATCTCTGATACAGAATTAGCGTTTAGGAACATCTAGAAATAGCATTTTCTGCAACTCTCGTTAACAAACATGGCACCAAGTGACTCACATGACCATGAAATTATGAACAGATTGTGTCGCAAGCAAATATTTTAAGGGCTTTGACAAGAAGAATGTTTTTTTTTTCTGTGATATTGTGTCTGTAGGCAGTTAACGATGAAGGCATGGAAGAGTTACTATGGGACTACAAAGTTGAGCTCAACAAGAAAGAAGTAGAACTGTTTTCAGAGAAAAAGGGTAGAAGGAATGAAGATCCTAGTTCTTTGATCCAAAATTTGTGCAAAGTGAGGTAAGGTAAAAATTTCATATAGTGATATTGATCTAATATAGCAGTAGCAAGCTACAGTGTGAGCATTTTTGCTGACGGTGTCGTGTCTCATTTTAGAAACGTTTAAAAACATTGACAACAAGTCATAGTTGACAAATTTTGAGCGAAGTGGAGTCCCAGTGATTCTTAAGTAGAGTCGACTGGTGCTAAGAGACAAAAATATAAAATAAGATGCCTTCGATGATAGCTGCTACATGATGTTTCATGGAATGACACTGCTTATGTAAACAATAGCTTCTTATGTCATCACCTTCTGCTTATGTCATCTACTCTTTTGTATCGGTACTGTAAAACTAAATTATTATTTTTTTTTTAATCTGTTTACTGTTGTGTTTGTCTTTTTTTCACTTATCTTAGATTCAAAGATTTCCACTGGTTTTGTGTAATGAACTTGTATGTAAGCAAGTTTTGTGTTGTTGTTGCAATGAGTGAAATCCCTGGGCCCTGGGCCGAAACAATTTCAGCCATCAGGCCATAACAGGCACCAACCCATCAAACAATAGTGGAAAACAGCGAACCAGCCATGTTCCAACAAGTTTTCCAGTCAAATCAAAATCCCTATCACTTCTGTATTCTGATTAATTTTCATCATAATTTCTTCAGCTACTTCTTTAAATTTCTCATAATTTTCAAAATCCCCATTTATATCAAGCTGATGTCTCCTAACTATGTCTCTAGTTAAACTACAGGATTCAAGGAAGTGACAGTTATTACCTTTTACTATACAAAATTGACAGTTTTCTTGAAGACCAAATCCCTTAAAATATGCTGGGAATCTTTCATGACCAGTAATAAGCTGGTTCATATCTGTATAATTAAATATCTTTTCCTTTTTATCAATTTTTAAAAATCTGATATAACCAGATGATTCCCAATTTTTTTTTTTTTCCATTCCACAAATATCTCCTTTTTCATAATATTTAATAACTTTCTTTTCATGTACAATGCTTCAAGATCTTTCTTTCCTAGGCCTTATGCAGCTTCCTTTGCCTGCATGTCCGATGTCTCATTACCAGTATACCCAACATGGGCCTTGATCCAGTATAAATTTATATTATGTATTTCAGCCAGAAATTTGAAATCATTTTTAATTTGGCTTATGAATAAATTATCAGTGTGTATATTAGAAATTGTATATCATGCAGACAAAGCATCGTAATAAATATCTGTTTTATATCTGTAATATTGTAAGTCAAGTTTTCTTTAATCCATAAAAAATTACCCTAATCTCAGTTTAAAAAACTGAATTCATTGAATTTAACATATATTTTTTATACTCGATCTCTGTTCAATACAAATAAATCACACATGAGTTTTGTGTTATGAACTTGTAATGAATAATGTAGTAAATTTTAAATAAGCAATCATCTGTAATCTTGGAGCAGTTTAATCCATTTTGCATTAACCTTTTGAAGATGGGATGGCCATCATAGTGGCCATAGAGTCCTCTCTTTGAAAAGACGGGTTTGTCCACTTTAGTGGCCATGTCTTTTCCCCCCTTTTTCCAGGCTGAAAAGTGGGGTGAAATGTCAAATTTGACGTACCTGTGGTTTTAACCACTTATCTCTTTCAAAGGTCTTCCTTTTGCGATATAGATGCACCCCTCTGAGAATCCGTTAAACTACACACAAGAATCTTTGTTGCAAATAGGACGTGATTTCTCAAAGGGGGGAAAGCATTCGGTTCAAGATTCCCCGCCTTTTGGTAGCTTTTACTGCTACCAAAGCCACGGCCTCAAAAGGTTAATTCCTATGGCTGAAATATTTTCAGTTTACGAATATTTTGTGTGATAAACACACTTCATGAATGAACTAAATTTCTGAAATGAGATTTTATCGTATATTGCACTAGATTTTGATTTCTGCTATGTTTCTGAACCTTTAACTGCTGTGACAATTTTTTCAGCATAATTACTGTGAGTGGTCTCGCAGACTGCTTTAATGAAACGTGCAAAAATACATACTTTTATGCCTTTTTAAGGAATGTTATAGATACTTTATGTATATTTATTGAATTCTAATTCATTTAAATCAATATATTTTAAAATTAAATTATTAAAGATAAATAATTTAATTTTATGCAGTTAAATTCATATAAAAAATGACCATTTTCTTCATTTTAAGGAACAAAGCTTTTAAAGAACAAATATTTTATTAAACATGTATAAAAATATGTGAGTTTAATAAGTATTGCTGTTGATGAAACCATAATTCTACAACCATGAATTTAATTATTAATAAAGAATAGATTAGTATTTCTTTGTGTACAAGGAGATACTAATCTATTCTTTATTAATAATTAAATTCATAAGATGATACACACTCATATGAATTTAATTACTCATGAATTCATGAAAAATTTATAAGATTATACACAGTCAAAACACATTTTTTGAGAGCACTGAAGACATACTGGTTCCTTGCATTCCAAGCATTTGTATGCTGTTTTTCTCTTCTTACAAGATGGGCACAGACTACATGTTTTTCTTCATGATTTGATAAATCCATTCTCTAAATTTCCAATGATTCTTCTAATTGTTACCTTCAGTTCTCTTTCTAAAAAAGCGGAAGTTATCAAAACTTTCAAATGCAGTTTAATAAGTTGATTAGCTAATAAAAGCATAAAAGGTTTTCTTTTCAGTTTTGTAGTGTCAAGATGACTGGAAAAATATGTATGAATTCCAAGTAGCTTCGAGCTTTGCTCTAGAGCTTACTTTTGCAGGATGTTTCAGACGGTGGAGCTGAATTATTGTGTTATGCTTTGGCGTTCGTACTGCCCAGTTTGCTTCTTTTTTGTACCATTTCAAGTAAGTTTTTCCATAAAAGTTATCATTTTGTTCATAGTCATTAGAAAAATTATGATATTCATCTGCAGAATGTTCAGATTCACTTTTGCTTTCACTGTGAATACTACATGATTCTTCAGAATCAGAGTGTTCTACATAAAAAATATTGTTGACAAAATATTCAGTTTCTTTTTGAGTGAGATATACAGGACGTTTTCATGTAAAATTTGAAGCCATATTTATCACTTTTACGAAAACAAGCAACATAAATAACGTCTATCGTCTACTAAAACTGGTATGCATTTGCTCCCACACAAAAAATAAAACACACAGTAAGTGAAACCATAATAAAGCTAGAAGTGTAAAACTGGATATGTGATCTTGTGGGACAGATTTGGGAAGGCAGGAGGAAGGACAGGGACCAGTCTCCATTTTTAGGGGTGAAAACAACGGTTAGAAAATCCTCAGCGATCTCTCAGACCACTCACAGCAGTTAATGGTTAATTTGCTGTCTCTAGGAGCTATATGAATGTATTAATGTGTATGAGAGATAAATGAATGATAACTGCATGAATATGAAATTTTAGGTTAAAGAAACTTAGTGTATTAAATATTTTGAAAGTTATTAATCCAATATAGATTAAAAAATTCATTAAAGTGTAATTCATGGAAAAATTTGAGGTATTCATAATAGGAAAATTCAGTATGGCCTTTACTGTATGTTATATTTATGAAACACGCATGGTAGAACTCATCTTCTGAACTTTAATTAAATCCCACTTCATAAAAATGGTGAAGTAAATATAACTTGACAAGTAGGCTCCAAAATCAGTCATTCCCAATTTTCTTTAATGAATCTTTCTTCTTCCCATTGTGATTGTGTTTATTTGTGAAGATACTTTGAAATATAGAGCAGTTTCATAAAACTTGCAGATGAAATTGCATAACTGACATTTGTTTTTTAAGTTAGGTGTATCATGAATGTATGTAATGTAGTATGTAATAGCCTGGACTGTTTTATCATTTACTACTATAAAATAAATGTAGATCTGTTATAAAAAGTTAAAAACTCTCTGGTATATTACAAACATTTATAGATTTCTCACAGGGCCACTGGCAGGAAGAAAAATGTCAATAAATGTAAATAAACCAAAAAAGGAACTAAAGTACATATTGCACTACAATACACAAGTTTGAGATCCAGACATGTCAGGACTTCAGCAATTCCAGGTTTGGGATATTTCTGCATATTAGGTCATCAGTTTAAATCTAGTAAGATGACATGTAGAAAATATAGAATTAAAAGTATGAAATGTTTATGACCCTTAAGGGAATGACATTAAAAAAAACTCAATATTTAAGCATTATTAAATATTTCTTTCAACATAAGTTATTTAAGTTGCTTTATTTTTTGAGCTAATACTTTCTTTTTATAGATATGCATAACTTCTTTTACAAAGTTTCACTGTTCAAGTCCTGTAATTGCATATTGCATGTCGAGAATTCCCACTAAGTCTTGATTTTTTTTTTTTTTTTTTTTTTTTTTCCCTCGACAATTCATCTGTCACTTTCTTCACAATTGGTAGTGGTATTTTGTGAATTTAGAACCATTCTACTGATCTTACTGTCTGTTGGTTAATTGATGATTGAGGCATTGTCATCGCAATGAAAACTTTCATTTTTCATTTTTCAAATATCATTTTTTTTACCATCACTTCTCCACATTTCTTCACAAATTCGATTCATTAGAAAATTAGTTTTTTTGTTTGCAACATCTGAAAACCTTTGTATTTTCAGCTATCATCATAAAGCTTAACTAGTGGCCCCTATACACTATTTGCAATGTATCTGAGACTTGCATGTTGTTTACTAAATATTGTCTAGCTTTTATTGCATGCTAATGAAGTTAAATCTGAATTATATTAGTTTAGTTAGTATGTCTGTGCCTATAATTATATTAGTTTAGTTAGTATGCCTGTGCCTATAATTATAGTATTAGTTTAGTTAGTATGTCTGTGCCTATTTCCTCCCGCAAGCTTAAGACTTATCCGAGTCCTACATGTCCTAAATTCTGCACATTTCTAAATTTTGCATCTCATTACCTTACCATCTCATTAACATCCTCTGTTTATGCCTAAATTCTAAAGGTTTTGCCATTCCATAATTTTGTTGCTAGGTGCTTCTCTAAATTCTAAAACGTTTGCCTGCTGTAAATTCTGCTGCACCAGCTTTGGTACCGGACCCGGGCTTATCTGAATAACAAATCATTTTTTCTCAATTCAGAGAGCACTAAATGTAATCTTTTGGCCTGTCAATATCATTTACAAAACTTTTTTTTTTTTTTTTTTTTTTTTTTTTTTTTTTTGTTACATATAGAAAGCAATTTTTGTTAAATTTCTCCTCAACTGAAGTCTGCAATCATCACAAAGCATAATATTGACATAAAAGATTACCATGCTATCTGGTATTCGATTACTTACATTAATTTAAAAAAAAGTTTAGATGTCACTGTGTGAGTAATTTTTTAAGTTATTATGTGTTGATAGTCAAGCTGTGATGACAGCAAAAATGTAAGAAATAATGTTTGACGAAGTTGGCGTCAAGTTTATAAATTATTCTGTAAAAATGATGTTTCGGTTTGAGAAGCATATCAAGCAAAATGGCAGCTACATGGCCAGATTATTGATCATATCGATTTACGCTAAAATGATTTCTTCAATATGGAGTTATTTTATTTAGTGCTAAAATGAAATTAATAATCGGGATTTTCCGCATGTTTTATTATGAAAAGAAATTAAATGCACATGTGTAAATCATCCAAAAAGAAAGAACAATAAAGGTTGCTGTTGGTCCTAAGGTCCAAATTTTAAATCATTCCAATTATTTGATGTTCGGATTTTGGAATTTGTACTGTATTGAAAAAACTTTACAACCACCTTCCATAATGAGGTGAATTTAGGTGTTGTTACTTAAATTGTGGCATGTGATTCTTACCATCTCTTGCCTAAACTTTCTTAGAATTCTGAAAGATTCTTTGTTAGAAGCATATACTTCAGTTGCAAATGCAGGCTTTAGTAGAGACTGAATTGCTGCTATAAAATCTCCATCAAATGACAGTGATGAAACAGAATTTAAAGGAAGGCAGATTTACAGAATGATTTGCCAGTATTAGTGCTAAATTATTTTCTTTGCTTACTGCTTTACAGAAATCTGCCTGATCCCACAAAATGTAAATTGTTGCCAACTTTACTAACAGTTTTTTTTAAGTTTGTTGTAGTTACTAAGGTTTCTAGGATATATTTGACTGAACGACTTTCTCCGAGCCTTTATAAAGCTTTTGATTTAAAAGTTTAAATGGGATCGAATGTTAATAAATTTAATATTTTATTAGTATGTGTTTCCTGTCATTAACTTTGTATGTATTTTTACTATTATTATTAAAATTTATCAGAAATTAAAATCTTATGATATTGATATTTTTTTCTTTCTCCGAGATTGGAGACATTGAGGTTTGACACCAGTTCTCAGTAAATGTGCATGATAATGTAATCAATGTTAAATAGATCATAAAAGGTATCTGCCAGAGAGATATACCGCTGTATTTACAAAATCGAGTTTTAAACGTGCAGTTATTTCCATTATATACTGCAGCTAATCAACATTAAGAAAGACATTGAGTGCATGATGCTTCCACAGCTGATGAAAAACTGTAGACAGTTATAGGCAATAACATGTATGATACATTGTAACAAATTTCCTGACGTGCAATGTGTTGTAGGTAGTAACATAAATCAGTGCTAGAAACTCAAGTAATACCGTAATATAAAATAAAATTTCCCACCTTCTATGACGCTCGAGGACAAATTGCCCTCTTGATTGACAACAGTTAGACTGCCAGTCCAATAATTGTCAAATTTCTGTTTGCTGTTTCTTGCTAAGATCATAAAATCTGTTTGTGTATGCAAGATGACTGGATGTCAGAAACTATGGGGGCAACGTAGTGGTGAAAAAAATTGGAAAGAAAATCATTGATTGTTTTAAAGCTTTATATGTATTTTAACTCAATGATAAGAAAACAGTTAACAGTAAAAAAAAAATAAAAAAAAAAAATTATTCCAATCATTGTATTCCTTTATAGTTAAAATTTTGATCTATCTTGCTAAATAACTATATGTAACTGTTGTTGCTGAATTATAATGTTTGATCCATTTCTTTGTAGCTGAGTGAGAAATGGATGAGACTATTGCAGTAGAGGAAAGTAAGTTGGTTATATTTGATGAATATATCATTAAAATTCTTTGAAATATTTAAAACTGAGTGACATGTATTCTTTGGTGAAAAAAAATATTTTTGTTCATCTTTGTAAAGTGTTTTTATGTAATACTGCTGAATGAAAGAGAAATTTTTTTTTTTTTTTTTTTTTTTTTAGAATATGTTTTAGATGACTGTATGTGAAAGAGAGAACAACTATGTTTTAAATATATATTCATGAGAATTTAATTTTTTTATATGAACTCAAAAGAAATTCTTGGAATCTAAGACTCATTTTGAAAACAGTACACCATATGTTTAATGTGCTAATGGCTTGTTGAAGGACAGAGAAAGAGATATAATGTCAATGAAACTTCTTCCAATGGCTATCACCAAAAGTGACCAGTATTTCAGAAAACATAAATAAACATCGATGGTAGTGATTACAATATTATTTATTCTCTTAGATAATGTCTTAGATTATCTCTTTCATTCACTGTTGAGACCAAAAATATTAAGGTGACCCTTAAAAATGTCTGACTTCTGTAAAAAAGTAAAATACTGTGCTGAACAGAATAATAAGTGCATAAGGAATTAGATTTCCAATTTTTAAAGTAATGGCAACAATATTTTAATTGAGAACAGTTGTTAATTACATCTGAATCATTAATTTTATCCTTTTTAGCATGATGTTATTTGTCATTTAAACTTACTTTTACATTTATGATATGTCTATATGAATCTTCCTACACTGTATATGCTATTATTATTATTATTATTATTATTATTATTATTATTATTTTTGGTTTTTTTGTTCGTGCTTACAATAATGTACAGTATATCAAAACTCAAGTGGCTTAAGGAAGGTTACAATTTTATTTTTTTTAATGTTATTGTGCGTAATAGTATTAAAATTGAAAATGCTTAGATTTGCAATAATTTAAAAAATGGAAGTGGTATCATTTGTTTATAAGTTCTGTTATGAGCAAATAGATGGCATTGTAGAAAAGCTGCCAATAGGGGGCGCACGATGGCAATCGGGAAGTGAGAGAATGTGATTAAGGTTAAGAATGTTCCGTAATGTTAGCTTTTAATCTCCGTTATTAATCTCAGGACGGCTAGGGCTGAGTTGGGCTTTCACTTTTCATTCAATCGGGATAACTCTTGCATTTTATAAATACTTTATTATTACAGTAAATATATACATATCATTACAGAACATTCTTAACCTTAATCACATTCTCTCGCTTTTGGATTCTCGATTGCCATCGTGCGCCCCCTATAGGTGGCTTTTCTACAATGCCATCTATCGGCTGATAACATTCGGTCATTCTGACCTGACAATCGTCCCAATTGTTCGGAATACAAATCATTTTTATAATTAATACATTTTTCTACTTCAACTCTTATACACAATACTTAACATACATATTATTAATACACTAAGAAGAATACACATTATACTAAAATTTGTTATGATAATAAACTTACTCAAATATTTTCACATACATAAATTCACATATTTTTTTGTACATTAGCATAATAATCGAAAATTTCTGTAAATCATTACTAAATACGTGATATATATGAAATAATTCAATTTTTTATCAGTTCTAAAATGATAAGTTCATGAATATGCACTAAAGTCTTTCAGCTAATGTTCAAAGTTCAAAGTTTTTAAAGTTTTCTGTCAGCAAACATACGTAGATAAGCACACACACACACACACGCAAAAAAAAGGAAAGTTCTCACCTTAATCACAGGGAGAGCATTACCATCAGTCCTTACGAACAGATCTGATTGGATTCTGTCGAGGAATCAAGCTTGATAACTGGTCAGTACCTTGATCGTCGCCGTCATCATCATCATCATGAGAGCTGGGATCGCACCTCCATGGCTTCAGCTGGGTCACATGAGCAGTGGTTAGTTAGTTAGTTCTAAGCACTGGCCCCAGCCCACCTAGCAGGCAAAACCTGCCATATGGCTATGAGGGGACAGGACAAGCCACAAAGGCATAACCCAAAAAAAAGAAAAGAAAAAAAAAAAAAACGTAAAGTAGATACATACATTCCAAGCATTCTCGGTGAATTAGTATATAAATACGTCATTTCCATTTCTGACTTTTTTTCTGAAGTTTAAAATCTTTATAAGTTTTTACTTTCAATCAGTTATTATTATTCAAATTTTCTTTATATTATCAAAATTCATCTTAAATTTATAAGTTACCTCAATTATTTCTGTTTTCAGTAAGATTTTCTGCTTTGTTATATCTTGATACCAATATTCTTCTTATTCTCATTCACCGTTTGCATAATATCTCTTGCAAATTTTCTAAACAATTTATAATTACTAAATAAATCCTCAAACTTTGCAAATTTATATGTTTCTCTCACACTTCTAGTCAGGCAACAGTCCTCGATGAAATGCTTTGAATCGCCGAATTTATTACAAACTTTATGTATATCATTTTCCTGGAGGTGGAACCTTTTTAAGTAAGCAGGGAACCTTCCATGTGCAGTGAGAATTTGATTAACATCTGCATCTTCTAAAATTCCCATTTTTTTGCTAATTTTTAAACATTTTAGATAGTTTTTGTTTCTTTCAGAGAGATCCCATAAATTTTTCCAGTCTCTAATAAGCTTGTCATATATTATAGTATATGTCTTCTTTTTCGAATCTTGAATAAAAATGTTTTCGGTCCCAACCCCAGGCAGCGCCGGATCTTTGATTTTTCTGATGTGGGGCAAAAGCTAAAACTGCCGCCCTCACCCATTATCCTTTAAGTTTCTCTAAAAAGTTTTAATTTCTTTAATAAATACAGAAATAGGTATGGTTTAAGGTAAAAACCTAAGCTCCATTTTATACTAAATTCTTAATGTGCCCCCCCCTTTTTTTTTTTTTTTTTTGCTATAAAGGAAAAAACGTAACGAAGTTACATAATTAGAAATTCGTACTCTCCCTAGGAGAATTGCCTTACCTGATGATCTTACTTTTGGATTCAAGCCTAATCCTAACTAAGCCTGAATGCTTGCAACCCTCCAGTCCTCGCCACTATTCGTTTTCCATTCTAGGGACAACGGGCAACCCCTAAGTTTATCACTGTTCCGTATTATTGCATTACTGGTTAAATTAGGTTGGGTTAGATTATATGAATATGGCAAAGACAGGAGGGCTACCTGCTTAGAGGAGAGGTGCTTTCGTGGAGGAATTTTATAATGGAAACTGGCTCGTATTCACATTCACATGAGGAAATCCATGAAGAGAAACCAAGCAGCCAGCCCGTTCTTTTGGGTTTTAATCCAGGCAGGGTCGAGCTACCAGTATTCAGCGGTCTTAATCACTCGGCCACTGCTCAGGACATTTGTTTGATTATTTACTATGTGTTTCGGCATTAGGCACTTCATGGAAAGGGAGGAATGCCTTGTGGGAAAAAATTTTAAGGAGACTGACTGATATCTGCTTAGAGGAGAGGTGCTTTCATGGAGGAACTTTTTAAAGGAAACTGGCTCGTATTCACGTTACACATGAGGAAGACCACGAAAACAAACCATGTAGCCAGCCCGTTCGCCTGGGTTTGAACACAGGCAATGTCGAACTACCAGTATACAGCGATCTTAATCACTCAGCCACTGCTGAGGACATTGTCTGATTATTTACTATGTGTTTTATTTACTATGTGTTTCGCCATTAGGCTCTGCATGGAAAAGGAGGAATATCCCGTGGAAAAAAACTTTGTAAGGAAAACTGGCCTGTATCTATGTTACACACGGGGAAAATCACGGAAATACTCATACAGCCAGCCCATTCACCTATACTTAACCTTCAGACCGAACTACTAGTGCTCAGCGGCTTTTGTTGCTCAGCCACTAATGGAACCATTGCATTCAAAATATGGGCTATTGCTGAAAGGAAGTATTCTGAAACGATGATACAGAATATGGGCTATTACTGAGAGTATTCGTGCTTCCTGTCTTGTTTTTCATACTTCCTGTGTCATAATTAATTTTAAGTTCTTACTTGCCTTAATGCTATTAAAATGTCATGGAATTAGTAACTAAAATTAAAATTTTACACTGCAAGCCTTTTGTTCTGCAAATAAGTGCATGGAATCTGATCTGCGGTTTGATTTTGGGTTGCCAGAATCGCGTAGCTAGAACCGATATTTTTTAATATGTTTTAATTTGCTGAAACTTTGATCTGAACAGGTTGAAGTGTTCGTGATTCGTCCTCAAACAGTTCATCGGATTGCTTTTTGTGATTTTGAATTCTTTATTTGTCAGAATAGACTCAACTGCGATTTTTTTCGGCTACTGTTTTAGACTCTTGTATCCGATATTCCATAGGATTTTTCTCTCATTTTTTATAATTCCTCAGTTTTGGTCAGTTCTTTTGTTAACTTCACAGAATGCAGAAGAGGAATTTCTTTTGAATTTCTATGTTTACTCGATTGAATTCTAGAAAAATATTTGCTCAAATAATCAGGTTGAGTAAATTCAAATTTTTCAGAGCATGTAACAGATGTCCTACCTCATGCTTTGATTCCGCATCAATTGAAATATCTTTAATTTCTTTTAAATATTTGAATATTTCCGGTAAATTCATTAGAAGGACTTTCACAGCCACATATTTTCCGACCATCTCGTCTGGCTGCTTCCTTTTAAGTTGCATTTTGTACATTTTTTAATAATATACTGTTGAGTAGTGCATCCGACCAAAAAGCAAAGTATTTTCTGAGTAATTCCAAACAAATTAACTGCTTCTGGGGATGAAGAAGCAGAATGCATACTGACAAAATACGAGGAGTGAGCCAAATATGGCACAAATTCATCCAGCTTATTCATTTCTGTAAATCTAGCTTGTACTGTTTTAGAAATGCCAGCCATATTAGACCCGTTGTCGTAAGACTGACACCGACATTATCCAATATCTAAACCATCAAGTGTCAATTAAGACACTAATTTTCTACAATGCGTTCAGAAATACATTCTCCTAGCTTTCCACCAACTTTTATGAAATCAATTAAATTTTCTTTTATCTCACACAATCACCACATGTTTTTACGTTTTGAGTCACCTGATTCATTTTTCCCGTATGAGACACATATGGGGTAAATATGATACCTTTCTCTTTGTTAGGTGCTTGTACTTAAGAGTTGAATTATGTTTGGCAAGTGGAGAGATTAAATTCAGAAAATTTCCTTCGCTACGCCGAGGACACTTTGTGAACAGGCTACTTGGGATTTCATCAGACCCAAGAAAAGAATGACAGAATGTTGAAAGATGACTATATAGAATTTTTCTCCATTTTTCTTTCTATGTATGAATGAGTCGCTCAGTGTCGTGATCGATGCCTTGGCACGATTTCATTTGTTGTACTCGAATTTTCCACTTAATCATGCACCTCTGTGGATTCCAGACACTTTGCACTCAGTTAATCTTGCTAAAACTTTTTTCCAATTAATGAATCCTGTTGTATGGTGTAACAGCAGCACCATGTTTCTGATAAATCTTGCAGGGTGTACAAAAAATTGCATTCTTGTTTTTAGAATATGTAAACCAAGATCTAAGCTCTTTATTATTTACTAATGTTCTGTATAACACGTCAAATGTCTGCCATGATGTTCAATGGGATTGAGGTTTACGTTTTCCTGGATGTTTACCGGCTAATAATACTGATTGACTGCTTAAGAAAGATTGTTGGTGACCGTTCATTTTTTTTTTATCACCGGCCAATTGCATGCGTCCAACAAATCAAAAATTTTTAGTTTTTTGTCTTTCTGCTGCCTGCTCCCATCTAAATGAAGAGATCTTTACATCATGGTTTAATGTCCTCCAGCTATTCGTTTGATGTCGATGAAGAAGTTTATTCTTTCAAATGCTGACTTGTAGATTGCTTGGAGATGATATATGCAGTCATGTTTGGTCGTGCAAATTGCAAGAAATATTAATTCCCTCTAGAATCTCAGCACAATCGGAATTGCTGCAGGATCTGATAGTTTACTTCTTCCGTGAAGTTATTTTTTCATCTTAGCTGAAATTTGTTTTCTCTGTTTGGCCTTATCTTTGGCTCGTTTTCTGTATTTCACTTTTCTTCCCCTCGATACACAGATGGTTCCTTTTAATCTAAATGAAATTCGCTATGAATTGCCTTAATAAGAATAACTAAGAATTGACATAATTACACTGAACAGTCCTAAATAAATGGTCGTGGGTCGCTAAATATAGTGCGGGCTATTAAAAGCAAGCATATCTTTAAAAAAAAAAAAGTCCAGAAGAGTCCTGAAAACTGGGGGAAAAAAAACATAAAAATAATAAATCTAGCTTTAAAATTCAACATGCGCTCCACCATTCCGAGTCAAACCAAAGGTGAGCCTAAATTGCCAACTCGCTGCAAAAAAATCTAAATGCCTTGCTTCAGCTTGAAGATATAATATCTGTGTCTTATATATACTCGATGAATATTAATTTGAATTATTTCATTTGTACAGGATGGCCTAGAAACAAGAAAATTTAATAAATCAGAATGTCAAGAATCAGTTGATAGAATAATTAATTTTTCGGAAAAAATAATTTTTTTTTTTACATTAGAAATGAAAGAAATGAAAGAATATTTCAATCACACAATTACAATGGTGATATGAAAAATTAAACAGATAGTTTCCATTTTCTAACTGATGAAAAATCAATAAGTTTATATTTAGAAATTTTAGCACTTAAAACAACCAAATGCTATAAATTTTGCTGATATTCTACCGAATATTTAATTTGAAGAAACTTGTTATTTCAATAAATTTGGTTGCTAGAGCAAGATCAGATATTTTAAAAATGGCTTGGTTTGATTTACTTGATTATGACAAGCATGCATGAGCTATCAGCTTAAGAGGAGAGATATCTTCTTGGATGACCTTCTAAGAAAAACTGGGTGGTATTTACATTACACACAGAAAGAAATCGCTATGTTAATTCCCTATGTTATTATTATTTGAAGTTATTTTTTGGGGTTAGCTCTTAAAAAATAGTTACACTGCTTCTCAGTTTCCCAGCAGACGTTGCTATGGGAACCAGGTGACTTCTTCTATCTATCGTTCTATTTATTATTTGAATACGCCTGGCCTAGACAGCAAATGATACAGGGACTCCAGATGTTACTGATAGGGTCAGTCTGATTCTATCAGTGATGCCTGGAGTCCCTCTATTGGCCTCTTTCTGATCTTGTATTTATAGTTGTAATCGGCTGTACTTTATTTTAACTCATGTTTGTTTAAAAGGGTTCTTGGTATTTAATTACAAATCTTCTTAAAAGAGGTTTTTAAACTTGGCCTTAAAACTATTAACATTGTACTAAAATTAGAGAGCTGTTTTAGCAAACAACATACCAAAATGTTCCAGCGTTATATTTGAATTTGCCGCCCGGGGCAAGAACCCCGGCTTGCCCCCGCTAGGGGCAATGAACCACGCGCAATGAACTGGAAGATGATCGGTCAGCACTATCCTTATCTTCAGGGCAGATGTTTTTATTTTATTCGGCTTATAATTCCTTACTAAATGAGTATTTCATCTCGATGTACTTCTGTCTTTGATATGATTTAAATCAAATTCCTCGTCATTATAAATATCACGAATACACATAAAATAGTTTTCTGGTTGCAATTTTCTAATTTCGACTATGCATAATGTATGCTTTACGCATGCGCACGTTGAAAGAAATGTTTAATAAAGTAAACAAATAAATATTAAGCTTTTTTTTTTTTTTTTTTTTTTTTTTTGTAAATTTTGATACCCTTTAGATCATAATTGCTCTTACATAAATTACGGTTTCATATTTTTAATTTTATAATTTCTGCATGCCATCTTACCAGATTTAAACTGATTATCTATAATCTGGAAAAACCAATAATCCGAAATCGCTGAAGTCCCGATGAGTCCAGATTAAAGACTTTTGACTGTATCTGGTTTTTACTTCCTTGTACAAAGTAAAAGAAGTATTGTAATAATGGAAAATTTTGGATATCATATTTCAACCAAAATGTTAATTTTGACCAGTCTTGAATCCATTTGAATGATGTTTTTTCACAACATCTGTACGTATAAACAGAATTTAGAACTCTTTTTCCAAAGCGAGTTGTAAAATAACTGAAATGGATTCAAAAATACTCTAACATAGGGAATTAACATAGTGATTTCTTTCTGTGTGTAATGTAAATACCACCCAGTTTTTCTTAGAAGGTCATCCAAGAAGATATCTCTCCTCTTAAGCTGATAGCCCATGCATGCTTGTCATAATCAAGTAAATCAAACCAAGCCATTTTTAAAATATCTGATCTTGCTCTAGCAACCAAATTTATTGAAATAACAAGTTTCTTCAAATTAAATATTCGGTAGAATATCAGCAACATTTATAGCATTTGGTTGTTTTAAGTGCTAAAATTTCTAAATATAAACTTATTGATTTTTCATCAGTTAGAAAATGGAAACTATCTGTTTAATTTTTCATATCACCATTGTAATTGTGTGATTGAAATATTCTTTCATTTCTAATGTAAAAAAAATAATTTTTTCTGAAAAATTAATTATTCTATCAACTGATTCTTGACATTTTGATTTATTAAATTTTCTTGTTTTGCTCCTTTTCATATTCTACTAATATATTCACTTTTAAAACTAATTTTTCTCATTTCTCAAAAATATCTTCTCTTATTTTATGTAAAAGAGATAATCCTTCTATTATGTTTGCATGTGTAATTCAGTATGGGAAAACATACAAGAGATGTATTTGCCTAAGGAGAGAAATACTTCGCAGATATATCTTTCTAAAGGAAACCACCTCATTTTAATTTGCACATGGACAAAACAATAAAGCTAAAATAATAACAATAAACCTGCAACCAACACATTCGTTGGGATTTGATATTATGTTGATCCTTGTATTAAACATGCAACTTTACATAAAGTTAAAATTTTTGCAAGATTTTATCTGTTTCTTGCATAGTTAAATTCCATGCATGAAATTTTTAATTGATTTGCTTAAAGAGGTTATTAATTTCAGCCCATTTCAATGATATATCATTTGATACCTTATGTAAATTTGAGACATTAATATATTGTAACAATATTTATCTAAAAATTGTATAAAATATGGGATATCAGTTTTTCTGTCTTGTTTTAAATATTAAATCATTATAAATTAATTAAGCTCTTTATTTGATTTGGCTAATTAAATTGCACATAAGTGTGTTAAGTGCTGACAATGAAGCACTCTTTGTATTGTTTTATAATACTCTAAAGCAGTGTTTTTGATACATTTCAAAATTAAAAGTTAACAACCATAGTTCTTTTTTTAAGTATATTTCTAAAATTTTGCTCATAATTTGGTGCTTCTCTTGCCCATTCACCTAAAGCAAGCACTCAAGGACAACTGATTGTTTATTTTAAGAACTATGTTGTATGACTCTAAAAAAATGCTGTAATTTTAGAACTTGTAAGTGATTTACTTGTCCACTGTGTACATTTTTAATTTCCCTAGACTTTGTCAGATGAAAGAATTTCTTAGAATTTGTTAGAAAATGCATAAATTCCAGTATGAAAGTTAGGTTCGGAATAATACAGTTATGATTTCACTTTATTCCAATTTCTTTATAAGATTTTTTTTTTTTTTTTTTTTTTTTTTTTTTTTTTGAAAATTGTATTATTGTTATTGTTAACTAAAGCATTATGCAAGAACATTTTAATGCTAAATAACTTTGCCGATAGCACATTTCATAACTAAAACTGTTTTCCTTATATCATTTAAATTATTATATTATTATATATATTTGTTTATAGCTTGATGTGTTTTATAAATCTGTTTAGTGTGTATGTAATTATAATACTTGAAACTTCGTTTTATTCATTTTCCATTTGTATTCTTTTAAGGTACGACAAAGATGGATGAAAACAGTGAAACTTCTGAAAATCAATTACTCACTTACATACAGAATATTTTAAAGTACCAGATTATTCCAATGGATTTCATGACTCTAAGAGATCTAGTAAAAGAAGCACCAAAAAATCTCAATCTTTATAATTATATTGAAGAAAAATATCCTGGCTTAGAATTTTTAGAGTTTCTGAAGAAGTATCCAAATGTTTTCACTCTAAACCCTGATCGAACTATCACATACGCTGGTCCTAGTTACTGCATTCAGGCAGTTGGTAATGCTATGAAGAATTCTGCTATAATAGGTGATGAAGTAGACGGATATAATAGAAAAGAATATGTATCTGACTCTGATTCTGATTCAGACAAAAGTGACACAGAAAATGTTAGTTTGTTAAATAAGGATAATAATCAAGATTCTGGCAGGTTCAGCAGTGAACGTCCGCAGCGAGTAATTGAAACATCATCTTCATCATTTTCAGACTCATCTGTCGACTTTTTCTCCTCAGAAATAGTGCAGACAAGTGACTCTAATCATAGTTCAAGTCTAAGTTCAGACAGTTCTTCGGAAAATTAATAATTTTGCTGTGAGGTAATAATTGCCAAATTTACTGATGTTTATGCATAGAATTGCATCTTTGCTACATCTAAATTTTTTCGAGTTCATGTATTACTCCAAATTTCATTATATTCAATAACCAGTGTAACTCTTTGCTTCCTGTTTGAAAACAATAGATTTACTTTCCTTAACAGTGAAATATGCTAGTCAAATCGTACATGTAATTCGATGCATAAATGGATATTATTGTCGTGTTAAATGTCATATGTATATTAAGCTAACTTACTAACTATTTCTTAAATAATAGTATGTGAAAAATAAAATAAATCAGTAATATTCTCTGTTTGTTTTTTTTATATTACTGATACCTCAAAATGTTTAGGAAGAGATGCAAGAAAATGAGGATACTTTTCCTCAAAAATAATTGCATTCGAAACTAGCTTTTAAATAATACTTTTATTAAAAATGTGTGTAAGATGCTGCTCTATAAAAACTTATTTTTAAATTTAAAATGCCGAGTTCATTAATTGCTCAGTAAGTTAATAATTACTGATAATAATTAATAATTCAGTAAGTTAATAATTAAATAATACAATATTTAATGAACTTATTCAATGAATGATGTGAAATTCCTTTAAGTATTTTTCTAATTCAAAGAAAGCAATATGTCAGTTTTAATTTTTTCAGTTGGATAGATTGGTTTATTTTTTTAATAAGTACCTTTCAAAAAGATTTTAGAAAAAACAAGAGTCCTTATGCAGACAAAATTAAGGATTTGTTTAGTTAAAATTAAGAATTTAAATTGAAGATTTCAAAAATACAGTGATGCCGCCCAACTGGTATAGTGGTTAGCATCGTTGACTGCAGTGCAGAGGGGCTCAAATCCCAGAGAAAGCATGGATGTTTGTAAATGTATAATGTTGATATGGCATGGCGGCATTTTAAATGTGCAGTGAGCCGAAAGTCCTCTCGTGTGGTTTGGTGGAAGGGGAGAGGGGTGGGACACCCTCAGACCTGTTCCCCCGGGGTACTCTCCATCAAAACTGTGGGCGAAGGCTGGTTGCCAATGGCAGGCGTAATGTAGCACTCCTTGCCACGAGAAATTTAATGGGCTTGAGCTGACTTCGTCAGACAGTTGAGCATAAGCAACAACAACAATAAAAATTCAATAATGGTTTTAAGTGCTTGCTAATTTCGAAAAAAGAATGTAATGTTACGCGTATTTTGAACAGCACCTTATTAGTTTCTCTAATGTGGCTGGCAAGTACAAATAAAGTTCCTGTTTCTATGTGCAGAAAGAAATACTGTTTTAAACGGTACCTGCTGTTAATACCCATGCAAGCTTGTCATATGTTTTCTTGTTTTGAAACATGATATGTGACACAAATAATATTTTTAACAAAAGTTTAAGAGCTGAGGTGAGGGATATTCAGTCCGAAGCTTTGTTAGGGCAACAAAGTTATTTTTGTCCTTGGAGAGGGAGCTTCATAAAATAATGCATAATGATTTAAGAATTATCCAACTAATCAGAATATATACCTTTCAGCTGTGCTTAGTAATTGTTCTGTTGTTGAAATTGTCTGTTTTTAAAGCCCGCCAGCAGCCGAGCGGTAAAGTCGCTGAACACTGGTAGTTCGGTCCGAGGTTCGAATCCCGCAAACGGGCTGGCTGCATGGCCGTTTTCGTGTTTTTTCCCATGTGTAACGTGTATACGAGCCAGTTTCCCTTAGAAAGTCCTCCACAAAGGCATCCCTCCCCTTAGGCAGATAGCCCTCGATGCTTTGCCGAAATCACAGACAGCACTGTAAGTTTTTAATGTTATCATCTTTACTGAATAAGTGTTTCTGCTAGGATTATTCTACCCCCCCCCCTCCTTAAGGGAACTTGTTACATTTTGAACTATTCTTCTTTGTTTAAGGACTTTCATCTATTTTCGTGAATATTATCAAATCATTTTGTTAGCCTGAAAAAAATTTGGGGGAGAGGGGGGCTTTTTTTTTTTTTTTTCTTTTTTTTTTTTTCAAAATGATATTTTTTGAAAAAATAATTATGATTAAAATACCTTTCTGCTATGATTTTCAATGTTTTCACCCAAATGTTTTTCATCATATTTATTAGAATGTAACATTCAGGATTGATTTTGCAAGAATTACCTTCTGAGGGAAAAAATAAAAAGCATAATCATATAGGAAATCTTTAAAAAATGATTTTAATTACATTTTAATTTCCCATAGTATTTTTTAAAAATATTTTGCAAATCATCTTGTTTCGATTAAGTACTCTCTCTGTCCCATAATAATGGTAACAGTTGATGAATTTAATTTGTCCCATTATAATAGCAAAAGAAAACAAATATAGAATGGAATGTTTATTATTGAAAAACTAGATTAAACCAAAATTAAAAATATTACTGTTAATTTTTATTTTGAGCATTCAAACAGTTTCTGTATTTTTGAATAATTTTGTTATTGCATTTTAAACTTGTAGGTAGCAACCCTTGGCTGTGAATCTAGGGATGCATGAACTTGAAATTATTGGAGCAATTGTTCTTCAATGCTTTCAGCATAACTTGTTGAAGAGATAAAAACGTATTATCCAGTATCTGAGGAGAAATATTATCAATGGCTATGTTTACTGCTGCTGTGGTATCTCTTCTAAAAGGAATATGTCTAAGTTTTTCTCCATAATCTTTGCATTTATACCCAGCTTTGTTTTTTCAAAGAATCAACATTAGCCTAAGATTTGCCTTGACAATTATTTTTAGAAACATGTTTCTTGTTTCTTGAAATGATAATTCTGTTACACTAAAATTGTTTTGTGGCTAATATAATTGCACCTTTCTGCATTCTTTTGATTTGTTAAGAACTGGACAATCCCAACTCAATCTTTCTTGAAAATTCTCTTTTTTTTTTTTCATCTTACATTTACAGTGAGTTGATATTTAACTGAAATAAACAATTGATTTCGATCAACAAATAAAATTACGAAAATAGTTATAATACATAAGTAGGTTAACCTAAAAATTGAAAAATCTGTCAAGAACAAATGACAGATGACCTGAAATAATGGTTTTGATTGAAGGCTTCGCAGTTTTGCCCTACAACATAACTATCACCAATAATTCCTATTTAAATATTCACTTGTTGCTATTATTATGGGACAGAGGGAGTATATGATAGTAAACATGCAGTAAAAATATTAAATAATTTAGTCCATATCTGTGAAAGTTTTAGGACTTTGAATAAAAGGATTTATCAAAAAATTGCAAACTGAGAAAACGAAACTCAAAGAATGTAAACTCTTAAAATACTCACAAAAATATATTCAATTTTTTAAATATTGATGCTACTGAATTTCAATATGTATGTATCTATCTAAAATTAAAAACTTGTTACTATTCAGTTAGTGAATATAAACATAAATTACAGGCTTTATCTGACCAGAAATATTGCAGAAAAAATCCTAAAATGTAAGTAGAATTTTTCTTTGCCTGTTTTTGTTTTGTAAAACACATTCAAAATAATTTTAATACTTAAATTAATTATAATAGTTTTTTCTAAAACACGTATAATCAATATTAATAATATTAATTTGTTTTTTAATTCATTTTTTCAAAATGTATAATTTGAAATTTGAACAGATAGAATCTTTTTAATTTAAAACTGCCCTGCAGCATACATGATTTCTTCTCCATTATCCATTTGTTATGGTTTATGTATTGCCGTTTTAATTCATTTAGTAGTATTTTAATTAATTAAAGAGTTTAATATTTTTCCAGTATGGTTTTTAATAATGCTACAGTCAGGAATTTAGGTAACTTTCCTTATGCCACCTCTTTCTATTTATGTCTGTCCCAAAGAAATTCTGTTCCTGGAGAGGCATAACAAAACATGTTGATAAATAATGCATACCGAAATATTTGAGGTTTTTTTTTTTTCCCTTAAAGAGAGAGTTCATTTTTTTTAACTTAAAATTAAGCAGATTTGCACATATAAAACAGATTATGCTGATAGTTGCACTCACAGGTAATTATGTTACTCTTCTTCTGCACTGATATTTAATAAATAACTGAGGCAATGAAAAGTAAAAGAAAAAAAAAAGGAAGAAAAACACTGAGGTGAGTGTTAAAGGGATGTCAGAAATTTAAGTCTTTTAACACTATTTATTTATCAACAGATCGTTTCGAAATTTCTTCTCAATCGTATTCGAAATCTGACCAAATTTAGTAAATGGTAGTCAAGGTATTAAAATATCTTTTTAGTAAAAAAAATTGGAAAATCGTTAATTTCATCAATTTTTAGGTAGTAAGTCCCCTTAAGAAGAAGGAAAAAATATTGACAAATACAGAACCTTTTTATTGTGTAAACAAAGTAATTTATGTTTTAGATTACTTTTCAAATTTTCTTCGAAATGAGTGTATTACTCATTGTTAGAAAGTATTTTTACTCAGTTTATCTTCTTTATAGAAATAAACAATTAAAAGTTATTCTAGCTGTTTTTTAAATGATTTATGTTTTTATTATTTTTAATTAGCTGTAAAACAAAACAAATAAACGAAAGAAAAGTCTTCTCTGGCTTAAAATAAAAATAGTCTAAAAGTGTAATTTTAATTAAACATACTATGTAAAGTAAGAATAACTTTCCTACTTTTATGAGTTAGTGTCAATTTTGTATCAAATGCAGTTATATAGGATAAAAGTAATATAAATTCTTTGTCTGAAACTTCTATAATTTAAGAAATACAATCACTGCGAACACAGAAAGTAATTTAAATATGATTATAATGGTAGCTTAGTGAAACTTTATTTCAACAAATGAGAATTTGTTCTGAATACTAAACTCAGTTTACCTGTTCTTTTTCAAAGACAAAAAGTAACAGCTAAGCAAAATTTCCTCAACTGAATTATTTTGATCGCATTTTCTGAAAGAAAATGAGTTTTAAGTGTTATGTTGTTGAGAACATTTTAGTATTTACTTTGAAAGTATGATCGAAACTTGAAGTCTTTGTAGCAGCTGACAACAGAAATAAAATTGGGGGTCATTTTTTGTAAGCTATGTACATAAGCCTACTGAAGTCTCACTTTTTACTCATCTTTTTCATTAAATAAAAATTATAAAAGCCAATTTTAGTGTAAATTAGCGAGAAAAATGGTTCTAAAACGATTGTTTAATCTTCTAATAGCCTTTGTGAATTATCTGTTGAGCAAACCTAATACAGTAGCTTCTAAGAATGTATGTACCATTAGCGTATAAATTTTTGAATTAGATATTTATGAATATTTAAGTGAAGCTGAAGATGTATCAGAAAAGAATTTCTGAAAAGGGTTGTCTTGAATAGTTGCTAAACTAAATTGTTGCGTATAGGGATCTTCGTTTTCTAGAAAATGAGTTTTAAGTGTTATGTTGTTGAGAACATTTTAGTATTTACTTTGAAAGTATGATCCAAACTTGAAGTCTTTGTAGCAGCTGACAACAGAAATAAAATTAGGGGTCATTTTTTGTAAGCTATGTACATAAGCCTACTGAAGTCTCACTTTTTACTCTAATCTTTTTCATTAAATAAAAATTATAAAAGCCAATTTTAGTGTAAATTAGCGAGAAAAATGGTTCTAAAACAGTTGTTTAATCTTCTAATAGCCTTTGTGAATTATCTGTTGAGCAAACCTAATACAGTAGCTTCTAAGAATGTATGTACCAATAGCGTATAAATTTTTGAATTAGATATTTATGAACATTTAAGTGAAGCTGAAGATGTATCAGAAAAGAATTTCTGAAAAGGGTTTTCTTGAATAGTTGCTAAACTAAATTGTTGCGTATAGGGATCTTCGTTTTCTATAATATCTTTTAAAACTGCAGGTGCATTAGTTATAATTCCATCAACTGCCATATCGAGAGATGAGCGCATGCGCTGTTTGCTGTCTATTGTCCAATGGTATACTTTATCGAATGAACTGCTGTTTGAATCTCTAGCATTAAGTGCTTGTTGCAGACGTGTGTCAGGATACAATTGACTAAAACAATTAGTGGTGCCATCTCCTTGCCAAATATTGCTGTTTTTCAGTCCATGTCTTTCCCACATTTCTTCGATTAGGCTTAAGTCGCTTATTCCTCCATCGAAAGCAACATAATCGTTCAACAGAGTAGTCAGATTTAATTCTCGAAACCGCTGAAGAAAACCTCTAATGACGTCTTGATTATAAATGCTGTTGATGCTTACAACAACTTTCATCATGTTCTTACTATCGGTTTCCCACAGATCTTCATAAATATGTTGAGCTAATTGCTGGCCAGCTTCAAATTTATCGTAAACGTTAGCCAGTTTCAGGTCAAAATACAAAAGAGTTAATTGGTTGAAATATTTGCCGACGCTAGGTGTCGTGATAGAGCGAACAAATTGCAGATAATTTGAAAAATCAGATTTCTGTGTGCAAGATCTCATGCAATCACATGGCACTCCATGAAACACTTGATGTATTGAACCGTTGTTAAAAAATGCTACATCCAATTCTAAAACATTAGCACCACTGCTCAAGAAATACGTTACTTCATCAATGGAATTAACCATATGTCCTATTACATAAAACGGTCTTCTATTAGCACTTTTATCACAGTGTGAAGGCACGTTCGTCAACACAAGGAAATAAATGAAATACTTCATTATAAGATAATTTATGAAAAGATTAAAAGAATTGCTCTGTATCTTAATTCTTTTCACTTGATAGACTCTGTGCCCGATTTATATATGTATTGCGATGGAATCTGTGTCAGTCTTGACAAACTAGTCACTTGGAAATGCGGGAAGTACCTGCATATTTTAGATTACCATTTCTAAACGTAAATAATTTCAAAGGTCAGACAGAACAATTGGCCTCAAGATAGAAAATATGTCCCTGCATTACAAAATGTACATATTCCGGGCATGTTTCTTTAGTTGCATTTATCATTTGTCTTCCTCTTTTGGCGGCTGCACTGAAGTTATTATTTGAATGTTCTGACTTCGGAATTTAGCAATAAATAACAGATTGATATATACTTCTCTCTGAATTCAGTAAAAAAAAAAATAATGTAAAATTAAGCTGTATATTGCACTGCTAGCCAGAGTTGGGTTTGGTGGATAATTTGCAAAGATAATAATTCACGTTATCGGGATAACAAAATGGGAGGGAAATGTGAGCATGTGCAGATATATGCGATCTTAGCCGTAATCTGGAAAGTAATGTTCGCTTGTGATACCCGAAAGTATTCTGCCGCCTGATCGAGGTATTGCCAGCAGGTGGATGTACTAATAGTGGATAAGTGTGACTTGAATACACAATCGTAAGATGTGTTTACTTTGGTATAAACCTTGATTTTATTGCTTATTCAAATATTTTTGTTATATTCAAATATCTATCAGAATATTACAAATGGAGCAAAAGAAAAAGGAAAAGATTTGGTATCAAAAACGAAGAAAAAAGATTGTACCAGCCTGGAATGCAAGGAAAGATTCAGCTAACGGTTTATGATTGTCGCAGGATTCTCTTACAGTAGAAAATAATGAGAAGAGTGGGGAAAAAATGTTAAAATCATCTCAGTGGTATGTCAAAAGAAAGTTTTAAATCCGATATTTACAGATAAGATTCTATTTTTTTTTTTAACCCTAGTTACTTTCAGAGAGTGAAGTTTCTGCAAAAAGTCATACTTCGGAAAGTACCACTGCATTCGTTGAAAAAAGGAAGACTGATATAAGTATTACATATGTACTTTTTCAACGTATTCCTGCGATGTCCTTTGACGTTTCACCTACGGACTATTGTGCTTTGTCCTCTTGAAAAGAGCTCTTTGTAAGCGCAAATTCATCATGTGTGTGTGTACGTGATTATGGCAAAGCCTCGAGAGCTATCTGCTTAAGGGGAGGGATGCCTTCGTGGAGGATTTTCTAAGGGAAACTGGCTCGTATACACGTTACACATGGGGAAAACCGCGAAAACGCCTATGCAGCCAGCCCGTTCGCGGGATTCGAACTTCGGACCGAACTACCAGTGTTCAGCGACTTTACCGCTCGGCCGCTGGTGGGCCCACAAATTCGTCATGATTGATGGACTCTGGAACGTTGGGGAGGGGGAGGAATGGAAATTAATGCCCCTGGAAATTTTACGAAAAGCCGAGATATGAAAATCACAATGCAGACAAAACGCTAACAGATCGACCATTTAAAAAAAGTGCTCTTTATATTTTAAACATTAATTAAACGGCCCCGAAATCATTCTAAAATGTAAATGTCTCCAGTCCTGAAGCGGTTAATGGTATAATCGGAATCATCGAGCATGTTCAGATTTTTTGGGGGTAAGTTGATGACTTTAGAGATTTTGCCTTTTTATGAAGCGGTGTTTGAAAATTTAGAAGGATCCGAAAATAGAACAATCCAAAAAGGATGAAAATGAACTTCAAAGTTTGTATTGAAATACAATTGGTATAGCATATTCATTCAGTGTGCTTTTCTTGGTCTTGGTACACCAAAAGCAATGGCGACACTATCTTTTGTTTCCCTCTGTTTTTTTTTTTTTTTTTTTTTTTTTTTTTCTTCATTAATTGAAGCTTTAGGCAGTTTGGAAATAATATATTAAACAGATTAATCCATTCTTGAGGCCACTGACGATTATTTATTAAAATAAAGTTCATAGTACAAAAGCAATGAAAATCTCCCCAAGCGGGCGTTTTTTTAACGTTTTGTGTGTTACCTTTATTTATTAAATATCATGTTCTTCGCACTTAAACCATAAAATTCAATTCAACAGCAACTGCAATATCGCAAAATATTTAAAAGAGCATATCATTAGAATTTCCGATACAGTCTCACGCGCTGGAGATAAAAATGTTTCTTCCGTAGAGTGTTACCACTGCTCGCTTTGAAATCGTTGAGTCTGTTAATCAAAAACTCATAAATGCTTTGCAAAATATAAAATAGATAATAAAACAAATTCGAGCTTCCAGATGCCTATATTCGGCTGGAGACGTACGTTATTCAAAATTGGATGGCTCTAGGTACCGTTGTTTTATCACAATGCGAGAAACATACATACATTCATGCAGATTCTTCTTCATTTAATTTCTTTAAATATAATACAGGGCTCTAATATTTGATGGCAACAATTGAAAAAGTGATTCAGATTTTTAAAGTTTTCGACGCAAAATGCCAAAACGAAATTAATAGCTCTTCTGAGCTAACGCCTTTTGAGCAAAAATGTAATTTAATCTTATCGTACCCTTAGGAAGAAGAGTGGACGGCGTGTTTGAAATGGAAAGTGACGAGGAAGAGATAAAATATTATCTGGATGAGCAGTTCTCTTATCTGATAACATCAGGTAACCACTTTTCTGGGACATCTCCTTTTATTTTTATTTATTTTATTTCGTCGCATAGCGTCACTCGACTCTTCAGATTCAATGGGTTTCTGCTTCACTCAAAATTTTTTCGCTGTGTTTTGCTATTGTTTACGATTTAAAATATTTCTAAAGTTAGGTATGCCATTAAAAATTGCTGTAGCTTGCAAATGCTTTATTAGGATGATATTATTTTAGGAAATTTTGCACCTTAACCTATTGTATGCAAACTTCGCGCATCAAAGAAGTAGGTTTGTCTTCTCTTTCTTCCTCTTCTGCAGGAGAAACTTCCTTCACATTTGCTTCAAAAGTTGATTTAGTTATTTTTTTGCTGAGCCAATTTTCAAGACGCTTTAGTAATTCTTTCACGTCTTCGTTTTTGACTTTCAGACGTTTTGCCTACAAACACAAACAAAAATATCCATACTGTCAAACTTCTCAAAATCTCTTCCTGCAACACAATCTGGCCGCAATTTCCTCCCCTTCCCCGAATTTATGGTCCCGTGCGTCATTTGTTTTCCAGCTTTGCTAATGGGAGTTAAACGACAGAAAATCTTAAAGCGCTGTTTCTAAAGGTGGCTAAGTGTTATGTCTGAGCGAGATGCTGCCTCTGAAAAAGAATGAATTTCAAATGAAATAAATTTACAGTTCAAATTTGAAAAATAACATCTAGGAATCTGGAAATCTTCTAAGTGTTCGACTTCACTGCACCACAACTGCCACTTGTGATCCAGTGACGATGGAAGTTTGTCATCCCAGTCCATGTCATGACTCCACAGTTCTTGTAGAATGTACTTCAGCGTTATGATGAAAGGTCCAAGAAATCCGATAGGATCATAAATACGACCCACTACTCGAAGAATAAACCTTTTCGAAGCAGTTCCGTTCTTGACAAACTGTGATGATAATTTCACGTTGAAAGATATACTGTCCTCATCTGGATCCCAAACTAGACCCAGCACCTTGGATGGTGAGTCAAGTCCCATACTTGAGCTCTTTTCCTCATCGATGTCGAACTCAGCATCTTTAAAGCTGTGGTAAGGATCGGATTTCTTGGACCTTTCATTATAAAGCTGAAGTGCATTCTACAAGAACTGTGGAGTCATGTCATGGACTGGGATGACAAACTTCCATCGTCACTGGATCACAAGTTTCAGTTGTGGTGCAGTGAAGTCGAACACGTAGAAGATCTCCATATTCCTAGGTGTTATTTTTCAAATTTGAACTCTAAATTTATTTCATTTGAAATTCATTCTTTTTCAGATTCCATCTTCAGATATAGCTCTTAAATACAACACAGCCTAAAAATATCTTGGCAAAACGTCGATATCGGAGCCCGAAACCTGACACTGTTCATGAACCGTGAGGTTATTTATTCAGGTAGTAGCAGTGAACTTATTTGTTCGTTAGATTTCGCTGTACTTACGTTAACATCTGTACCTCTTAGCTAACACTTTGAAGAGTTCAACTGTTAAAACACGCAACACATTTACCTGAATGCACAATAACATAATTAAATATAAGCAACGGCTGTAGTTAAACATTTGCGGCACAGTGTTTCCGGTCTGGACACACCTAAACATTTCCTTCTGTACGCACAGAAAAATTGAATGAAAAATGATTTATAGGTTACTCTGAACCTTTCTTTATTTATAGTAGACGGCAGCTCAACACAAACCAGTCCATATATTTTAGCCATGTTTAGTTTTTAAAGACCCTCATTTTTCAAAGAAATCTTCCAGATTTTTTTTTAGGGTATAAAAGAAATTGTTTGAAAAGAAATTTCTATGTTTTTTTTTTTTTTTTTTTTTTTTTTTTTTTTTTTTTTTTTGAAATCTTGCCTAAAATCAAACGGCTAAGGTGTTTATAGGTGTGCCAGACCGGGCTCACCGATAATCTAGGACAACTGAGAGTCTGTATTCTTTGTTTCTCCGCATCTCATCGGTCAGTTCGTTGACAACAATGTTCGTTTCAGCACTCTTTTCGAAGCTCTATTCAATCAGTGTGCCACTTTGGGCACACCCACAGAATTAAAACGATAAATGCTATCTTCACAAAATTTTACTTGTGTACTCCTTAGGCCTAGACTGCCTACCTTTCTTTTTTTTTATCAAAACTCCGACTTTAAAAGGTAGCGTACCGGAAAGGGTTAAATATTGCAGAGCACTCTAATGATGCTTTTGCGGAGGATATATAGGAAACCTAGCTTGTATCAGGGTGGAAAACATGGATTCGTGCAGCCAGCCCGCCAGGAACTAAACATGATGTCTTTAAGAATTAACAAATACAGTAAGACCCCGCTTAACGCTGTTTCGTTTAGCGCTGTTTCGGTTTAGCGCTCTTTTATTTCAACCCGGGGATTCTCCGAAATTGTGCGCAGCGCTAGGTTTCCAAATAACATATCCGAAACAGTGTAGTTGTGTTTCTTGCTTTTTATCATTTGAAACAACATTTGTTGACATTATTGTAAGTTTAAATTTGATATATAATACTATAACGATTAATAATACAGTGACAAATATTATGATCTTTAGTTTTTATCGTAGGTGATAATAAAAAACAAGAAAAGAAAGCAACCAGAAAAAGCATTTCACTGGAAACTCAAATGCAAGTGATTAGAAGATTAGATTCTGGTGAACGTCAATCTCAAATTAGTGCTGCATTGATTTTGGCAACTTCAACAATAAGGACAATTCTTAAGAATAAAGAAAAAATACTGTCATCGGCAACTGCAACTACGTCAAGCTCTGCAACTAGAATTACCCGTTCTAGAAATAACATTATAGAGGAAATGGAAAAACGACTGTCTATATGGATTGACGACGAAATTGAACGCAATATGCCATTAAGCCAATCTATCATAATGCCTTCTTGACAAAAAGGCAGAAAATTGGAAACCCAGAATAGACTGAATGATCTGACTGAGAATTTTATTTGTTTTTAAAAGTATATGCGTTTATATTGTTTTTATTTTTGTAAGAAATAAATGTTTGATTTTATTTTTATTAAAAAAAAACATTATTAAATTTAATGCCTAACCATTTTTTATCCGTCTTCCCCTAACCCCATTATTTACATGTTAAGATAGCCTCGCTTAGCGCTGTTTCGCATTACGCTCTACTTCGATGGAACGTATCGCCCGCGTTAAGCGGGGTCTTACTGTACATGTTTGTAAAATCCGAACCCGCGGTTGTATTATAAACAGATTTTTAAACTTGTGTGTCACAGTTCGTTTCATGATGTGTCGTGATCGCCAGAATAAGAAAGTATTTTCCACTTTTTAACACATTCAGTTTGTTTGAATTTAGACAGCATAAAAGTTATAAACAAAAATTCTGTTTACATATAGTTAGCTTCGAAAAGCATGTCTCCAACACGCAAAAGTACACCCTTATTTCCTGCTGCAGTTTTGGCATACATGCAGCTACTAGTAAGTGCACGCCTAAATCTGTTCTGGAATTATCAATTTCTTCTCGGTAGGGAATCTAACAGATTCCCTACTGCTCTTAGTCGCAAAGTGTTAGTTTGGTTTATTTCATTACGGCAAAGTACATGAGGGTTATCTGTCTAAGGCAGTGGTGCTCAACCTTTGGCCTTTCGCGAGCACATTTCCAAAACATCAACATTTTTGTTAAACATATTTCCAATCTTATGTGATACACCTGAAATATTAATTTCGGCAAGTGGCTTTGATATGAATAATAATATTGGTTGAACTCTATGGAAATCAGAGAAGCGGAGTTCAAATTTTTAGTCCAAAGGGATTTGAATCCCGAAGGACTATTAGTTTCGTTTTGGCATTTTGCGTCGGACTCATAAATGTCGGTTCACTTTTCAAACTGTTGCCACAAAATGTTAGAGTCCTGCATTATATTTGAAGAAATTAAATAATGAAAAATCTGCATAAATGTATGTATATTTCTCCTATTGTGATAAAACAACGGTACATAGAGTCATCGAATTTTGAATAACGTAATCCTCCAACGAATATGAGCATGTGGAAGACCAAATTTGAAATTTGAAATTTGTTTTATGATCGATTTCCTATTTTTTAAAACTTTGACGAATTTTTGATTAACAAACTCAAGGATTTCAAAGCGAGCAATGGCAACGTTGTGCAGAAAAAACATTTTTATCTCCAGCGCGTGAGTCTCTGTATCGGAAATTCTAAAGATATGCTCGTTTTAAAACTATTTTGCGATATTGCTGTTGCACTCGATCTCATGGTTTAAGTGCGAGGAACATGATATTTAATAAAGAAAGGTAATACACAAAATGTTAAAAAACGCCCCTTTGGACGTAATTTAAAATCTAAAACATTTCAGTTTTTTTTTTTTTTTTAATTTATTTATTTATTTCAGTGCATTTAGGTTTTCCGAGTATTTCTCTGTTTCAATTGCCTCGTGGTTATTAATATGGCTCGATAAATTCTGAAAATGGGTGAAATTGTTTTCTTTCATCGTATTTATCCACAAATTTAACTTTATCTGAAAAGCAGTTACAGTCCCGGTCATTTTTTTTTTTTTTCCCTGGAGATCTTCGTTTAGTTTTTTCAGCTTAGCTGTTATATCCGGTAGGATTGCTAGAACGCCCCAACCCGCCTGATCACAAATTGATCTTATGGTCTAAAAAGGGGCGTCCCATTCACACCACAAGCGAAGGCAGCCAGCGACCCGGACCCGGAGAGTCCCCCAACAAAAGTTAAAACGCCAGATTAATAAATAAAAAAAAAAAATTAAAAAAAAAAAACTAATCCAAGATATTATACACGAAGCAACTTTAACATTTAACTTAAAATTCAAAGTTCCAAGAAACCAAGCCCGGTATACCAAGCTGTTATATCCGTGAGAAAATACAGATCGGATAACCTATTACTATCGTTCAATTCTTTATAACTTTCGTTTCCGGATTCCAAAAACTGCTTTATTGGCGAAAGAAGTTGTACAAATCGGTTGAAGTACTTTTCCCCTGCTGAGCCATCTAACATCGGAATGAAGCAATAAGATTCCATGTTCGCTATGAAGTTCGTCAGTCAGCAATCCATTATTTTATAACGTCTTCCAAGATATCTCTTATGACTATAAATGCTTACTATATTTTAACCATTAAGAAATATAAATAAATAGTGTTTTTTTTTTTTTGTTTTTGTTTTCCCCGTAGTTCCTGATCGGGCTGGCGAGCACATACAAAACGATCGACGAGGACACTTGTGCTCGCGAGCACAAGGTTGGGCACCACTGGTCTAAGGGAAAGAAAGCCTTCGGGGTGGCCTTTATAAAGGAAATTCGTTGGTTTCCACGTTATATAATGCTGTTCGCACATTTTTTAGAGGATTTTCATTGTATTTACAGAAATAGTTTACCTAAAATTCTTATATTTTAAGTATTCCATTTGATAAGCCATATTCTTCACTATCTTTCTACACCGGAATTTCTGAAACAATAAAGGTTTTTTTAGTAGTGGAAGACGGGTTTTTATCCTATATCTCTTTAACAGCATTCCAACGTCCAAGGAGGGATATAGGTCGACGATGCCCTTTTTAAAAATTCAAAGCAAAAAAATCCGATAATGATACATCAGGAGATTTAGAAGGAATATGAGTGAAGGGTAAGACCTGGATGCAAGTTTCTTGTTCCTTTTTTTTTTTTCCGAGAAATTAACAGTGGATTTTGGCGTGCGGCTGTCTGCTTTTTCTTGATGCAGTTCTACTTATTGATGTCACTGTCGGTAAAGAGAATTTCATATTTGAAAATTGGGTATAGAATATGTTCCTGATAATATGTGGAGCTGACCTTAATAGCTTTCTGCAGTCTCTTTAATTTTCATTAGTCGTTATATCAAAAACCAGCAACAATCATAAATCTCTTTGAAAACTTTCTTTAGATTATTTGAATTATGTTCTAAGATTTTTTTATTTCCTCTTTATTTAAAATGGTAATACTTTATAAAAATAATACAACAGATTTTCTCCCACTGAAGTAAACAAATTATTTACTTAAATGATACATAAATACTTCTACGATTATATTTGCCTAGTATTTTAGTACTTCTTTTAGCTAAACAAAATCAAAATATGCGAGGTGTACGTATTTTTGATGCAATAAACATTCATTTAACAACAGATGAAAAGACCCCTTGTTACAATAAGTGCAATAAACAATCGTTTGACAATCTATGAAAAGACCCCTTGTTACAATACCGAATTTCAGTAATAAAATACATACATGCAATCATTTTCAAAAAAACACTATACGGCACCAAAGTAAAACATTAAATGGAAAACATTAAATTTTTCAAAACAGATGGGAAGTAGCAATCCCGGAACAAAAGTAAAATAATTAATGCAAAGTTTTAAGGGGACTCATACTCTTAAACCCCTTATGATCTTCGAATATGTGGCTGTTGCAAGAATTGGGATATTTTATTTATTTTAAAAGCAATTACTTCCTACAGCTGACTACATAATATAGCTGCTTTAGAAAAGTAGTTACCAGATTTGTGTTACCACAAATATTTTTGTAATTTAATTCGCTTTGTGACAAAATATTTCGTCATGTGCGCATGATATTTTAAAAATGGCTAATGGTGCGTACTTGAAATTTCATGGAATTCTTTATATGGGCACTATTTTCTAAGTGAACCAAAAATTTGATGAATATTTTAATATTAAAAAAAATTATGCACGGAAACGTTACAGATTTTTTTAATAAAATACATTTTATAAACTCAACTCCAAATAAAGTATAAATTTAACATGGAATTCTTAGAATTTTAGGTTCACAGTAGTTTCCAAATGTTGTAAAACTATATATTGAATATGGAATTAAATTATGCAACAGAATGTTTTAAACTGTGCGCGCAAGATGGAACCTTGACGAAAGATTTTGTCACACAGCGGATTAAATTATAAAAATATTTGTGGCAACACAAACAATATCTTTTAAAATAAATAAGTTATCCCAATTCTTGCAACAGTTACATATTCGAAGATCTTATGGGTTTTAAAGAGTATGAGTACCCTTAAGTATATCAGTCACAAGCAGTTTATTTACTAACAAGTCTTGAAAGACTCAGCAATTTTAATTATGCAACAGAACAATGAAAAATATCAATATTGTAACGTTGAAACGCCATTGCCCATCTCTAATTTGGTGCGCACCTCTATAATTGAGGTGCGTACCTTGGCATATACACTGGTGTGCAAAAATTAAGGACGAGACGGTTTTTTCAACATAACTTTGTACAAAAGCTTTCCAAATCAACACATTTAATACCGTAAGATTCCCAATACGTAAGGACATGAGTAATGTAAGCAACACTTACTAAAAGAGAAATCAGAGGCATAAAATGAAGCTTTATTGAAAAAGTAGCATGGAGCGCAATGCGACTGAAGGCCGAAACATCCCTGTGATGGGTGTCCAGCAAGAAACATCCGGTCTTTAATAGGGGATATGATCTCCCCTGACTGCTAGGCAGGTTTCACAGCGTCTGCCCATGCTGAGAATGAGGGTGTCAATGAGTTGCTGAGGCATTGCTGCCCATTCGTCTTGCAGCGCCAATCGAAGCTCCAGAATCGTTACTGGTGGTAAGGTACGAGCTGCCAAGCGTCTGCCTAGAAAATCCCATACATGCTCAATGGGATTGAGATCCGGAGATCGTGCCGGCCAATCCATACGTTCAATATCCTCACTCTCTAAGAGCTGTTCGGCAGCTACTGTGCGATGACATGGTGCATTGTCGTCCTTGAAAAGGAACTGCGGACCCATAGCGCCTCTAAAAAGACGCACATATGGAAGAAGAATCTCGTTACAATAACGGGTCTCGTTGACTGAACCTGCGTCGAAGATGTGAAGGTCTGTACGACTACCAAGCATGATGCCTCCCCAAACGAGAACACCGCCACCTCCATACCTGTCCCTTTCAATGATGTTCGAGAGATGATTGCGGCTTCCCCGCTCTCTCCAGATGAGTATGCGATGAGAATCGCTACTCAGACTGAATCTGCTCTCATCTGTAAAGAGTACTCGTCCCCATTCATTGTCTCTCCAATTCCCTTGTTCCCGGCACCACAGAGAATGCCTTCTCCGATGGGCAGGCGTTAGAGGTACACACTATACAGGGCGTCGTGCAAACAGACCACCACCATGCAGTCTTCTGGCCACGATAAAACGCGATATCGGTCGTCCAGTCGCCTGTGTCGTATGTCTAGCGATTTCTCCCGCTGTCTGCCGCCTGTTTCTTCTGGCCTGTAAGGCAATATACCGGTCATCTGCGGGTGTGGTTCCTCGTGGACGACCACTACTAAACCCCCGGATAGCTGTTCCTGTAGTTTGAAATTGTCTCCAAAGTCGTGAAACGATGCTGTTAGCAATTCCGAACTCTGCAGCCACACTTGTCACACTGCGGCCTTCCTCCAACTTCCCAATGATTCGACCTCGGGTAAAAGCATCCAGATGTCGTCTAACAGATTGATTATTCGCCATTTCTCGCTGAGGCAGCAACTCGGTGTGATTTTAACTGCTATACGGCGTGCAATCTCTTTGTCAGAAATACTGATCTTACACCGACAACATGCTTTATACTACTCAGACACTCCCCCATTACGTCTACCTGCATATCTGCGCATGTGCTACCGTACATCACCTTACTTAATCTCCTGATTGGTCTTTCTGTCCGCTCTGCCTCTTCGTTCAGATTATCAGGTTCAGTATTCCTCCTTACTTGCTTGGGGAACATTCAATGACCTGACTCGGAACAGGGAGTTTACTAAAGCTATGTTCAATAAATGTGAGAAGTAGACAAGATACACAGGAAGGGTATACGAAACCCTTTATTTTTCTCTCTTTACAATGATTTCCGGACTTCGGAATACAGAGACCAACCACTTGTGGTCTGAACGTAAGAATATAAAAATATTAACTAAATTCTAACTAAACTAACTTTGGATTAATAAACAAGGGTCTACTTGAAGATTGGCCGTATATTAACAAAAAGGCGTATGTAGTACAGAGAACTGTTAACACTACGATACGTTTAAAATTATCAAGAGGATTAAACCTCTGGCCTTGAAGGCAACCAGCAACCGAGTAAAACTGCTAAGGCAAGCGGCCTGCTTCTACTAACTCCTTCCTCTCTCTTGCTTGGCAAAAAGCCACAACTTAAGTACTTGGCGTTCGCAGGACAAATTTGCATAAATAATTTAAAGCTTTTAATTCTGGCCGGAAGTAGAAAATAAGAAGTGATAGTAAAGATTTAAAATAAAATAAACGTTAGTAAAACTTAAGATCCTTACAAGATGATATGCTAATTTTTCGACTTCGTCCTCAATTTTTGCACACCAGTGTACATTAGTGCATTATGATCCGTCACAAGCTCGATATTTGATCCAGAGACCCAACATTCGAACTTCTTTAACGACCAAACAAAGACGTAAGCGTCACGTCTAGTCGACAAGTATTCCCGACGTTTTGAAAATTTTTGACTGACAAGGCTGCTAGGAGGCAAATTGCCTTTGCTGTCTTTTGTAATAAACATGCACCAACTCCATAGGAATTAGCGTCACACTGTATCTGTACCATTTCTTCGGGTTTGAAGTGTAAAACTGCGGTGTGTTTACATAATCGATGATTTAAATCTTAAAAAGCTGTTTCCTCAACATCCATCCAAGCAATTATCCCCGGAATCTTCTTCTTTTTGGTAAGTTCCGTCAACAGGCGAGCTACTTCTGCATAATTCATTACGTAATAACCATAATAGTTAAACAAGCCTAATGCAATCTTTAGAGCAGTGTCAGTTTTAGAACTTTCTATAATTTCGATGGATCTTAAATTTTCAGGATGATACTGATGTCTTCCAGTTCCTATTATATATCCTAAAGATTTTTATCTTTGAACGTGCAAAAACACACTTCTTACATTAACAATAAATTTGAGATCGCTTTATGTTACTAGCACTGGGTCTAAATGTTTAAGATGTGAGTTCCAAACTGATAAAAAGATAACTATATCATTAATATAGGCTTTGCAAAAATCACTATGTTCTTTTAATGCAGCATTCATCACTCTATGGAAAGTACCAGCTGTATTTTTCAATTCAAAAAGGCATCACTTTCCAGCGGTATTTGGAACGATATGTCTTGAATGATGTTAAATCACGACTTTCTTCTTCCTACAATATCTTCTAGTAACCTTTTGAAGGCAAATTATAATGTTCTCTCATCCAGTTTAATTGAAATTATTATAAAATCAAGAGATTTCGCCATGGTATTTAATAATCTGAAGTCGATGCATAAGCGCATACTTCGAACGTTTTTTAGCTATACATTCAACTGGGTATGCTATTTCAGCTTCACATGATCAATAAAACCCAAGTTTTATAAATCTTCGATCTATTTATCTATTTTAGGTTTCAAAGATTCAGGGAATTTATAAATATATGGCTTTCAACCTTTCAGCTCCAGGTAACAAACGAATTTTTCGTTCACCAACACTGGCTATTTGTATTTCAGCAGAGAACAAACAACATGATGATGTGCTTGAGCTAGTGTAACTCCTTTTTGCTTACTGTCGCATAAATGACCTATAACGACCTCAGTGTCACTTTTGATTACTGCCACTTTATTTGGAGCTGGATAAATTTCTCCAAACTCGGCAACGTTCTGAAAAATCATTCCTACAGTTTGTGGTCCAAACGTGAAATTTTCTTATTTTGTTTACTTGAACATGTCGTATATTACTATTTGATAATTTAACTTTATAAGAATGAGGGTTTACTCTCTCGAATAGTTTCACCTGGTCCTGTCCACATAGCATACAGCTTGTTGCTAGAGTGTTGTGGTATAAGTAAATACTAGATATACATCATCATTTTTTCATACGTTTCACAAATTCTGTCATACGTTTGCGATAGTTAAAATAATATGCTATGCATAAGCTTCTTGTTCTTCCACAACAGATAAAGAAGCAAGATCAGCTGCTTTCTCTAAATTTAATTCTTGTAGGTAGTCAATTGTTGAATTCCTTAAATTAAGAGGTAATAGTATTTCACTAGACCATCATAATTTTAACGCGCGTAAGAGACCTGTAGCTTTACGACCGTACATGAGTTGAAACAGAGATACACGTGTAGTAGTGCAGTCTGGAAGCGTACACAAGATAGGGTGAAAATTATTTCACTCAGCTACACACAGGGTAGGGATGCCTAGGAACCTGGAGGCGTGACTTCGTCACTTAATAGCACTTCACGGAATGCCAAAAGTAGATAAGGAATAATGCTTGTCCCAGTTAACTAGATCTTTGTGAATTACATGATATAACATTTTGTTTAAATACACGATTGCATTTCTTAGTCGGCCGTTTGATGCAGGGTAAACTGATGTTGAAAAACGAGGATTAGTTCCTAACCTCTTTTCAAGTTCTTGAGTCAACTGCGAGATAAAGTTATAAGGTATTTCTCCCGCCTTCGTGGGGTAGTGGTCAGCACGCTCGGCGCATAATCGAGAGGTCCGTGGTTCAAGTCGCGGCAAGGGCACTGCTCATTTTTCATCTCTCCTGCTTTCAAAAAATACCTAATGTCTCTACAAAGTTTACCTTGATCGCTACAAACTGTTTTTGGAATACCTGTTTCCATAAAAGTTTCCAAAAGAGTAGGCTACAAGTAGCTTTAGCAGAAAAACTTTCTAAAGATATGTCTTCCGGCCATTTTGAATATTATATGTTAAACAGAGATAATACTTACGTTTTCTCCCTAAAGACGGTCAGATCTCACCAATCCATATTTATTGTATGAAATGTATATGGCGCGCTAACAACAGGAATGATAAAAATTTTATCCGACTGCCTTTCAGGACATTTTTCGCATGCTGTACAATAATTTTGGCGCAATGTTATGATTTTTTAAAAGTTATGAAAAAGTAAGCATAATGTCATGCAAGGGTCCTATAGACAACATAAATGAGTTTAAAAAAAATTTTTTCGTCCCCCTTTATGTAAAGGGAACCGGTTTCGCCTTGAAACCACCCCCATAGCACAAAACATCCTCAGGATGTCCTATTTAAGTCGCAATATCCCGGGACATACATAGGATGTCCTAAGGATGTTGATTCTCAGATGTCCTGAGGAGATCGTAATTTAACATCCTGAGGATGTCTTATTTAAGTCGCTATGTCCCGGGATATGACAGGATGTCCTGAAGATGTTGATTCTCAGATGTCCTGAGGAGTTCACCAATTTCACATCCTGAGGACATTCATTCTGCATTGTCCGGAGGACATTCGTTGTCAAACATTTTGAGGATATTCGTTCTCAAATTTACATGTTTTAATTTTTTGACATTGCACATCTGAAACTTGCACATTATTTTATTTTTCATATGTATTTTACTAAGTTGTTTCTAAATGCTGCACATTAAAAATATTGATATGATTGATGATTTATTCTTGTTATTTTGTTATTAATTTTAACTGCTATTTTTTCTGACGTTTTTAAAAATTTATTTAGTCATGGAAAAGATTTTTTTCAATGGATTAGCATTTTCTAGAATATTTGCAAAATTCTAAATTACATATATTTTTTTATAAAAAATGTATAAATTACATGTATAATTACAGATTACAAACCCTACTACAAATATAGGTAAAATTAGATATAGATATATTTAATTACGGAAACGATTTTTTTTTTTTTAAATTTGGGTATAGAGACATTAGGTATTTTTTTGGAAGCAGGAAACATGAAAAATTAGCAACTGCCTTCGCCGGGAATCGAAGGATGGACCTCTGGAATACCGGCCCAGTGTGCAGAACCACTACACCACGAAGACACGCTAGGTGTGGTGGTGGTGTATTTAATTATGGCAAAGCACACTAGGGCTATCTGCCTAAGGGGATGGATGTCTTCGTGCAGGACTTTCTAAGGAAAACTGGCTCGTATACACGTTACACTTGGGGAAAACCACGAAAATACCCATGCAGCCAGCCCGTTCGCGGTATTCGAACCTCGGATCGCACTACCAGTGTTCAGCGACTTTACCGCTCGGCCGCTGGTGGGCCGAAGACACGCTAGGAAAGCGGGAGAAATACCTTATATTACTTCTCTTTTTAAAGGCCGACTTTTTTTTAAGGGAATCCAATCACTTAATCCTGGGTGTGGATATACCTCATCCAACACCTTTATAGTTCGGGCGCCACTGTAGAGATATTAGGATTTTTTTGGGAAGCCGTAGAGATGAAAAATTAGCAACCGCCTTCGCCGTGAATCGAACCACGGACCTCTGAAATACCGGCCCAGCGTGCAGAACTGTTACACCACGAAGGCACGCTAGGAAAGCGGGAGAAATACCTCATAAGGAAAATTTTTTTCCTCTAATTACAGGACAGAAAATGTTTTTCAATCGCGCGATCTGTTATTGATATTGAATTACAGTCGTGCGATAATTTCGCAGTAAAGATACATCTCTGATGACTATCTAAGATTCTAGAAACTTTGGTCTTATATAGAGATGGTCGTCTTATAGAAATAATGCTTAATATCAATATTTATTTATAATCTCAGAACTATTGGTCACTTTCAGAAGTGGTCGTTTGAGAGGCGATATTCTATATATTTATTTACTGATACTCTCAGATTCCAAAATTTGTTTATATTCTCAGAAATATTGGATGGAAGGTGGTCTTCCCATACATGCAAAATTTTACATTTCATTAAAAATGAATTCGGCATTATTTAACTATTTCCCTATTAATTAATTAATTAGATAAAGAAAAAATTAGGAAATAGTACTGTTTATTACGGAGTAATGTAGGAAGTTCTACAGAACTATATTCTTTCGCGTCATTGCACATTGTATCCGGCAAACTACTAGTTCCTCGTATTCTTCCGCAAATCCATAAACATCTGTCTGATTTGAAACGAAATCATGGGCAAAATTTATGAGAAAATCCTTAACAATAGACTCACAAACTTCCTAGAAAATAATGACATTATTGATAACTTACAATTTGGATTTAGAAAAGGTCACTCGACCACTCATCAAGTCTTAAATCTTGTGGAAACAATAGCTCTTGCGTTTCAGAAAAAAAGTGCAGTTGCCGCATGCTACCTCGATTTTGAGAAAGCTTTTGATCGAGTGTGGCATGCTGGGCTAATTCTAAAACTCATAGATCTCGAAATTCCTAAAAATTTAATTAAAATTATCTTCTCTTTTCTATGTAACAGAACTTTCCAAGTCAGAATAGGTAATACCTTCTCCAAAAAGAAAAGGATGTTTTGTGGCGTAGCTCAAGGCAGTGTTTTGAGCCCAAAACTTTTTAATATTTATATTAACGATCTTCCTCAACCTCTTAACTCCAAAGTACTCAAATATGCAGATGATGCTGTTGTACTCTCTGAATCTATTCAACCTCAACTGGCCATTAACAACCTCCAAATGTATGTTAACAATATTGCACACTGGTGCACAATTTGGAAAATAAATCTCAACGCTCACAAATGCAATACTGTTCTCTATAGACGTTATAAAAAACTTCAGAATGTCAACACTGAAATTAAAATCAATAGCACTCTTATCCCACATAATGATGCTTACAAATATCTGGGTGTTTATATCGATAAACAGCTGAACTTCAAAACCCACCTTCAATACATTGCCAATAAAGGGAATTCTGCTTATATGGCTATCTATCCACTTATTGGACGTAACTCCAAACTTAACTTACATACAAAAAAGATTCTCTATACTTCTCTCATTAGACCGATCCTTACATATGCCGCCCCTGCTTGGGCTATTGGCAATAAAAATGAAAGGAAGAAGATTGGTATTTTACAAAATAAAATATTAAGATCAATCACAAACGCTCCCTGGTTTATCAGGAATAAAGATATCCAGAAAGACCTCAAAATTCCTGATCTTATGGATCACATCCTCACCATATCTCACAATTTCTTTGAGAAAGCTAGGAATAGCGAGTACCAAGCAATCAAAAACATCATTGATTATGATCCAACTATTGAACATACGGTAAAAAGGCCGCGGACAATACATCACAATCCTAGATGGTGATTGTAAATATGTAAATAGTGTATATATCTTTTCCATTTACCCAAGATCTCATTTATTCAAGTTTATTTCTATTATTTTAATTTCCATTCAATTGAATCAATCATGTGACCGCTCTGGTCAAATAGAACTTTGCGAACTAAGTTCTTCTCTGATTGGCTGACCCACATCACGTGGGTTTCACTTGTTGCTTAGAATTCTAAGTGCTCCTCTCTCATTCAGGGAGTGGATGCCGAGGTTGAAGGATTGCTTTCCGATCTGACCGCCATGCCGCCTGACTGCACGTGAACTGAGACCACTGCCGTAATAATTGCTAATGCCAAATTGCTTATCACATGTACAGCTAAAATCGCAGGATTATCTCCTATAAATTTTTCGCCTCTGTGCGGGTGCTTATGCACTACTACTCTCTCTAACCAACTGGCCGAATGGCATGATCAAAACCGATTGGATTAAGGCTCTTTGTAGCCAAGGCCAAATTTGTAAAAGATACCGATTAGATTAGATTAGAAACGAAATCCAAAATGGCTGCGCCATGAGGTTAACTTGTATGGATATTTTTTGTTGCATGAAAGGTAAGTTCATTTGCAATACTTGTATGTTTACTTTTTTTGCTTTTCGAATTTATGTTATTTATGTCATTTTGACAGTTAAATGTTTCACAGCTTTATAAATTGTTACCATTCTGTCGTGAATTACGTGTATCTCAATGGCTGGCTGTCATTTTCAAATATCTAATTTGCCCTGCTATCCAAGTGTTTATGACTGAATTTTTTTTAGTCTAGTTTATGCATTCAGTTTCAAAATAATATGTGTGATCAGATTGCTTATTATTTTATTGCAGCAATAAATTTATGTTAAATAGTTTGAACAATTGTATAAAAATAAGAGTTTGCATTGTTTTGTCCCAAATATGTATGGTTGAAACATTATCTTAATCTAGTTTGTAATTCAACTTTTTTTGGGGGTACTGTTCTGTTATTGGGACCAGAATCGGAAATGTATGAACCTGTGTTCGTAAGTATGTGCATAGATGTGTATATGTAGACACACAAATATACAAGCATACATAAATACAATTCTGAACCCGGTCCTGATAACAGAACAGTACCTTTTTTTAATCTTTTTTGAATATTTTATAAAAGGATTAAGCATTTTTCAAACTGCATATCATTTTAAGATTTGACATGCAGGAAGACAAAATATGGTCATTCAATCAAATGCTTATGATTGCTTTTAACATTTTCTCATAAATATTGTTTGCATTTTTATTGTATTTTAGATACTTTAGTTGTGTAAAGTGAACATGAGAATATTAGGAAAGCTGAAGAATATGAATAGCTTATAGAGTAGTATTTTTTCATCGAGCCCATTGTTTTAGAAACCAATGCACCATTATTATATGCTGGCTTATTTTATAGTTATATGCAGTTTAATTTTATGTTCATGTTACTGTAATATTGTCATTATAATAAAAGTATTGATAATTTTTGTTGAATCTTGTAAGTTGCCTAACATTCAGAATTATTACTACCGAATTTTACTGATAGGTTTTTTTCGAGTTGACATAATCTGTCTGATAAATAAAATAAACTAATGTTTAAATTATATACATTTCTCTTAATGTTTCATTGAAAGTGAGATGGAACTATAAATGCTATCCAGAAAAGTGAATTCTTTTTGCCTGAAATAACAAACTGTACTAAACGATTAATGTTTATATCAATTTAGAAATGTCAATATTAAAGTTTCTCCCCCTTCTCTTCTTTGATTTTGAAATAATTTATAATAAAATAATATATGCATAAGTGTAATTAATGTTCAATAATATAATTTATTTTTACTGATATTTTTATATTTCTTATCTGGGTTTTCTTTTGGTGTTAGAAGGAGGAAAAGACTGTAATGTTTTAATTAAGGAAATAATTAAAACATTACTGTCTTTTAAATAACACAGTTACAGTAATGTTTATTGAAGCAATCAGTACTGTGTGATTGCAAGTGATTGAATAATGTTAAAATGCATTGTTCATAAGGAAATTTGCTTATCTTTGTGTTATAGATTTTATTTTGACACAAGCTGAAATTTGAATTATTGGAAGCACTTTGAAAATCCAAATTATTTCCTAAATCATTAATCAGGCCAATATATAACATACAAATTTTCATACAAAATTATTTCTTTGAGCATATTATAAAGAGCTCATTTAATTTTATTATTTGTACAAATTTTAGACAAAAGTAGCATGTAACAGTTAAAGATTTATTGAAGCCTACTTGTTACTTGTGGTAACAAAGAAGTGTGAAAAATATTGCCACATTAGCGAACATGACGATCATTGATGCTTAGTTTAGTAATTTAATAATATATTGAGAAATGCTGGGAACTTTCAGAAGTAGACATTTCGGAAATGATGGGCTTGATAAGAAATTTACATGGTTTTATTATTTATTCTTTAGTTAAGAATGGATTTTAGATATTCATGTGAAAGAATTCTGTTTAATTATATGTGAAAGAATTGTTAAAGTTTGGCATTTAAAAAAAATGAATTAATAATATGCAATTATCTTTTTATTATACATATATTACTATATATTTCTAATGCGCTATGTAAATGTCAATGCTAAACAATTGAGATACTATTGTCAGGGCAATCTTTTCTTATACATGAAAAATTCTGATACTTTCTTATCATCTGCCCTCACAGCTTCAACTTATGCTAAAACAGCAAGAGTATGCACACGATAATAGCAAACTATGAATATGCATACCACACACATGTATTTACATACTTTATATTTAATCTTTATTTCTGAATAGTATTCCATTGGATGAAAAATATGTGAATATTGACCAAATGTATATATTTTTGTGTGTGTGCATCCTAAAATTTCTTGTTTCTTATAAAGTGCTTATTTGAATTACTACTTGTGAAAAGAGCAGTAGATATGAACCATAAACTAACCATTTTGCCAATTTTCACAGCTTTGCAGATAGTCAGAAAGCACCAAAATTTGTAATAATGTTAAGTTTAAATGATGTTCTATACTTTTGTTAATTTTTCTATTCTATTAATTCTATTACTGTGTTATCAAACTTTCTGCAGGAATTTCAACTGGTTAAGATGTTATTACCATGTGGAGAAGAATTTGGTTTTCAAGCTAGAAAAAATTGCAGCTAAAGGATTTTGTAGAAGGTCAGTCAAACTGGTTTCAGTTAATTATAATTTAATTTTGGGTGAAGAATTCTCAAATTTATTTATCATAAGTGTCTAAAGGTCTTCTAAATTAAATTCTACTTGTTTTTGAAATTTTTCATAACATTCATTCTTTGATTATTATTATTATTATTATTTTTAATTTACTAACTTATATCCAGGCACATAATGTTGCATTTAATGCCATACCTTAAATATTGTAAAATGTTAAAATAATACATTTCACTTAAAATGTCCACTTTAACATGTCCAATAATTGTTATTTTAACTCCGATATCGTAATAATATCAAAATTCCTTACTTTTTGATAGGTAATCCAAATGTAAAACAAGAAAAGAAAAAATTAAAATCTAGAAGTATATTTATTTCATACCTCTAACAAATAAAAACAACACAAGCACTTTTTACTGTCTATCTGCATAGTGTGGCATGTCCCGTAAGACTGAGATTTGTATGGTCAAATCCGTTTCAGTTAAAGGAAAATGCACGCACAGTCTTCTGATTTTCCCTTCGATTAAGGATTCTGTATATACTAGCATAAGAAATATATTAGTTAATGCAGTGTTATACATCAATATTTATAGACAATTATTGTGGCTATGTTTATTATAATTTTGTTCACTGTAATAGCTGGAGTGCCTAAACCATCATGCTGTGTAAACAAAACTCAAATCTTCATCCCTGCATACTGCTCCACTAGTGTTTAAACCACTGAAATGGTGATTATGGTAGAGCATCTTTGGTAAAAATTTACTCTACTGTAACCCTTGGCGAATCTTTTTTTATATATATATATATATATATATATATCAAGATCGTCACTTGAGAGGATCGGCACCAATTTCAAGGTGGCCGCTACACAAAACCAAAATAAGAAGTCAAAGACATACACAAACTCTGTGTCCATGTACACATCGACCTATTAAAACAGAGAACTGCACAAACTGGGCATTGTGCACTGCCTTAACTTTGCCATGTACACATTGATCTATTTTCACTTTAAGAAAATCAGAAAGTTAAAAATATTATAGTTACCAGAAAAAATTCGCCACTGTCTTAACACACAGACAACCAAAAACACACAAACAGAGAGGAATAAGTTACCAAAAATACATATTTCCTAACATAAAAACATTAAACAACAAACAAAAATTAACACACAGAGACAAAAAAATAAATGAAACGTCATTTTTTTAACATACCTTTTTTTTCACATGCATATGTTTAGGCTTCCCACCACCATCCTCCAGGTAAGCAATTCAATTAAATTTTTCGTCTCTTAGTCACCTCAGACATACTCAAACGATGGTACCCACACCAAAATAATAAATAGCATGTTCAAAATACAAGACCATACCAGTTCCGTGCAACCAAACACAGCAATTGAAAAGAATGGTAAGAACCAAAAACCTGGGACCGTACAAAAGGTTTACTATTAAAAAAAGTACCCCAAAACTAAATTTATCACAGCACGTTGGCAATATTTGCAGAAATAACTCCTTTTTATTGACAAAAAAAAAGTGTCCCCCCCCCCAAAGGCTACTTTCGCCAACATTATCAACATTAGGGTTACCGAAAAACTTATTTGATGCAATGGGCTTCCACATTTCACAAACAACCAATACCACTTTGCGATTTTTTTTTCAGACAGAAACCAAGGTGTACCATACAGTAAAGATTAGCCACATCTTCATTTACTACTGTTACAAGTACTTCTTTGGTAAATTACTGCGGTTAAATTCAAAAGTTTAAAATTGCATTAACATGTTCAGAGTCATAGCTAGGGTTTTCAGCGCTCAGGGACAACTGAAGATTTCGTGCCCCCTACTGCTTGCCAAGATGGAAAACATTTATTTCTAAAATGTTCTAACATCAGTTTGGCGCCCCTTGGATTCTGCACCCGGGGACAGATGCCCCCCTCTAGCTATGCCCCTGATCAGATTTTATTTTCTGCATGTAGCTAACAATTACTTATGTGTTGTCAGATAAATGTTACCAGATGCAGTTAATTATTTTTTACTTGCCAATCTCATGAGACAAGTTTTTTTTTGCTCCTGCAAGACTTTACTTTGTGTTGCAAAATAAATTCATTCTCACTCTTTTTGGACTTGTCTACACATTAAATTTAAAATAGTTTTATGAATAGGTAAGATGTGATTATCATAATTTTGTTTCTCTCTTTATCTTGGCAACTTTATATGTTGATTCAGTATCCAGGTTACCTACCAGTGGCTGATTGATAAAACTGCTCATATGTTCATCTGGTGGTTTGAGTTTATTTTCTGACATAAAAAATTTTAAAAGGCATCCCCCCATGTTTATTTTACTATAATCGAAAAATCAAATAATTGCTACTCTGTTTATAGGTACTAAATGTTAAAATATTTTAAATGCTTCCTTTAATTTGCATTCATATAATCATTTGTTTAAATTTAATTATGAATTATATTCATATATAGTAATTGTGAGTGTTTTCTTTATTTTAGGTGCTGTGAAAGGCAATGACAGATATCCAATTTATCAAGAGTTCTTATATACACAAGAATACATGGATATAAGATTGTTTTTCATGAATTCAAATAAAATGTGATAAATTGGATTAATAAAAACTATTTTGAATTTTGAAAAGTGTTTTTCCTCTGTTAATCATAATATAGTGCCATAAATTTCTGAATGTGTTTATTTTTCATCCAAATAAATAGCTTTACAAAAATTTGTCATATTAATAGATATTGCATAATTTAGCATTATTATAAATATTTATTATAGCAGATTTAGCTGAACTACTTTTTTAGTCTCTTTGCAGATGAAGTCATAAAGGTAAGTGGTTAGATATTTTTCTGTATTCACCATTAAGTAATTTTATCTGGTAAATCACCATTACTTATATACTAAAGGTGAAAGAATAAGCTTCCTTGAAGATACAAAAATTTACAGATATTTAAAAAAATTGGTATACGTAAAAAAGTTCTTAAATTGCCACATATGCAAAACTGAAAATGTTATATATGAAATAGTTCAGAGATATAAATATTTTCACTATTTTTTAACTATAATTCACTGCATTTGTTATATATAATCACAGTTTAAGGTAGAAGTGCTTTTCTCACTGTGATTTCTCATGTATTTTGATTCATAAATCCACGTATTTTGATTTCTCTTTTGAGACCGAATAAAAAATGAATTAAACATTCTCGTTGACATTGAGAGTTGAATAAAAGCTCACCTCAAAATAAAATGAATTAATAAATGTATGGAAAATTTTACATAGCATATATTGAGCAGAAAGTGTAAACTGAATATACTTAGAAGTATTAATAATTGGTAGAGTTGATTGCGGAATGAATTGCATGGTAAACAGTAGATCTTTTGGAGTTTTTCTATGTTGCGTAAAATGCAGATTTAAATTTTTGATATTAATTTTCATATAAATGGCAATTACTGTTTTATTTTTCTCTGAAATGAATGGTTAGTAATAAAATTCTGGATGAGATAACCTTTAACATGCGCTAGAATTTACAAAGTTGAATTTGGTGCTGATTTCAACTGGTAAATTTCATTTTACTGAATTTTACATAAAATAATACCAATAAACCATTGCAAATTATTTTCAGAATTTTTTTTTTTAATCTAAAAGGGCGATTAGTCTCGAAATGTGACTTCATATCGTCAATCGTAAACTTGTTTCGCTTTTCATTCAAGTCTTGCCATTTGGCAAAATTTAACATATTCACCTTTAAAATCTTAATCTCTTATCGATTAACAAGCCAAGCTATTTAAAAGCAATACACACAGTTCTCAACAATGTATTTTTTTACTTTTTAATCTGATTGATTTAAAATGCATTTAATTCATGATATATCTAATTGAAAACATTTAATATTTTTATACAATTACATGATATAGTTCATCACTTTTCAAATATATAGAAGATATTTAACTTTCTGGTGTCAGTATCTTATAAAATGTTTTGCTATTTTCACTGCCCCATCTGTATTGATAATCTATGCACTCATAAACATTGAGCCCTTTTGAGTGCCTGCTTAAATCTGAGGGCTTTAAGATTTTTTTTTTTTTTTTTAATTCTGTGATCAGAAAGATAGAATTTTAGAAGAGCTTCTAGAGTTACTTTTTGAATGATATAAAGAATTGTTAACATAATGTCAAATTTTTACAAATAAATATTAAATATATAAAAAAGCCTGCAGCATTCTCATGTTATGAAAACATATTTGTTTATTCTGAGGCTAGGAATTGATGTAGTTTTAAAAATACAATTTATTCCTTTTAACAATTTCCCAATAGTGTCATCAAAACACTATAAACTCCTTACATGTTTTTAAGAAAGATGATTCATTTATGTAAAGATTATTAAATGGCTAATTTTATTATTGAATTTTTAATACAAATTAACTGAAATTAGGAACTGATTTTGTAAAATAATTTAATTATGAATAATTCAATTTGGGGGCTATTGGATGTTTAAAAATGATCGAAAGATTTTTAATATCTTAAAAATAAAAACAAAATTTTCAGTTTTAATATTTTTTATTAATAATTCATTTTAATTTCCTTGCTCAGTTTTAATATATTCACAAACTCAGATTTAAAAACAAAATAAGTTGTATAAATATTTTCAGCATTTCTGATTTTTCCATAGTAAACATAGAAGGATTTGAGACTATCTGTGTAAAATAAGTAGGTTTTAGATCATCACAACTTCACATACTTTCACTGGAGGTTTCCTCTATATATATACTGGGATGTGACACTAAGCAGTTGAGAGTATGTATTTAAGAGGTTAAGGGGATATTGTAACTAGTATTTCAAATCCTGATAACATCCCATACGCTGTCGGTGGGACCTAGATAGGTTGTGACATTAAGCACTCAGGAGAATGAGTTTAGGAGGAAATTGGGATATTACGGATGTCCTGAGGATGTAGTAACTAGGACTTTAAATCCTAATAACATCCCATACGCTGTTGATGGAACATAGACAGGATATTTTTAGGATGTAATGGGATGTGTTTAGGAGGTTTGTGGGATGTCCTGAGGATGTAGTAAGTAGGAGTTCATATCCTAATAACATCCCGCACGCTGTCGATTTCTTTATCATGCTTTATTTCTTAATTATTCTTTAAATTCTTTGGCCTACCAGCGGCCGAGCGGTAAAATCGCTGAACACTGGTAGTTCCGTCCGAGGTTCGAATCCCGTGAACGGGCTGGCTGCATGGGCGTTTTCGTGGTTTTCCCCATGTGTAACGTGTATACGAGCCAGTTTCCCTTAGAAAGTCCTCCACAAAGGCATCCCTCCTCTTAGGCAGATAGCCCTAGTGTGCTTTCCTATAATTAAATACACACCCAACAGTGTCATCAAAACACTATAAATTCCTTACATGTTTTAAAGAAAGATGATTCATTTATGTAAAGATTATTAAATGGGTAATTTTATTATTCAATTTTTAATACAAATTAACTGAAATTAAACTGATTTTGTAAAATAATTTAATTATGAATAATTCAATTTGGGGGCTATTGGATGTTTAAAAATGATCAAAAGATTTTTAATATCTTAAAAATAAAAGCAAAATTTTCAGTTTTAATATTTTGTATTAATAATTCATTTTAATTTCCTTGCTCAGTTTTAATATATTCACAAATTCAGATTTAAAAACAAAATAAGTTGTATAAATATTTTCAACATTTCTGATTTTTCCATAGTAACCATAGGAGAACGATTTGAGACTATCTGTGTAAAAAAAAAAGTAGGTTTTAGATCATCACACCTTCACATACTTTCACTGGAATTTTTCTCTGTATATATACTGGGATGTGACACTAAGCAGTTGAGAGTATGTATTTAAGAGGTTAAAGGGATATTGTAACTAGTGTTTCAAATCCTGATAACATCCCATACGCTGTCGGTGGGACGTAGATAGGATGTCCTAAGGATATACTGGGATGTGACATTAAGCGCTCAGGAGGATGAGTTTAGGAGGAAATTGGGATATTACGGGATGTACTGAGGATGTAGAAAGTAGGACTTTAAATCCTAATAACATCCCATATGCTGTCAATGGGACATAGATAGGATGTTTTTAGGATATAATGGGATGTGCTTAGGAGGTTTGCGGGATGTCCTGAGGATGTAGTAAGGAGGAGTTCATATCCTAATAACATCCCACACGCTGTCGATGGGACTTGGTTAGGATGTCCTGAGGATATCCCGGGATGTGACATTAAGCACTCGGGAGGAGGTGTTTAGGAGGTTCGCGGGATGTCCTGAGGATGTGCGCATATCCCGCGAGCAACATCCTTGGGATATCCCAAGGATGTTTTTGTGCTATGTGGGCAGCGCCCGTCTAGAGCATTTAAGATTAAGCATTTGCTTATTTATCTTTACTTTGCTGGAAAGTATCTGAACGTAACCCAAATTGCAGATTATACTAGTAAATTACTGAACAACTAATGAAGTAAGTAATATTTGCATGAACACGCATTTTTAATTATAAATAAAAAATTTAAAACAGGAAACAAAAATATGAGACAAAAAGTAACTAATAAATGCACTAAATTACTTACATAAAACTATGAAATATTTTTAAAAATTATGTTAAAATCTAAGAAAATTATATGTGAAAATAAAATGAATTTAGATGCATACAAATATTTTACCATGAACTAGGAGCATGAGAAAAGCGACGGCTAAGAAAAGCAGAATAAAAACTCAACTGTGAAGTGTTCTTCAGTGTGCTCTGTGCCTCTGTAAAAATTAAGAAATGTTTTTCCTCTCTCAAAATCCTCAAAATCCCCATAAATCTTCGTTTAAGTGAATTATATCCCCATAATCCACTTAAACGAAGATATGGTGCAACTGTTTACAGCAGTGATTCGAAAGCAATAAGCACAGCTGTAAAAAATCTCGCGACTGCGTCATCTGATCCTTTCTTCGATGTCTGAGAGGGGCGGTGTTTCATACCGAAACCGCGATGAAAACATTCAAAATTAAAAGGGTTCCATTTTTTTTTTTTTTTTTTTTTTTTTTTTGTGTGTGTGTGTGTGTGTGTGTGTGTGTGTGTGTGTGTGAACTAAGGACATTTCATTAATCATTGATGCCTGCTTATAAAATATATCGTGGAAATTAAAAATTGTTGGGTTTTTTGCTTTTAAAACAGCTCAAAAAGAAGACTGTTCCAAACAAGCTATTTTTGAATGATTCGTATCAATTAATGGATGCCCAGAAAGGTCTGATGCTGCCATCTGTTATCAGCTTTAAGAAGTAATTTAATTTTAGCAGCGGTTTTGAGAAAATGAAACCAAATTTTCTAAATTAAAAAAAAAAAAAAAATGTTGAAAATGTGTTTTTAAGGCGAAACCACCGCCCCTGAAAGGGTTAAACAGAGATAATACTTACGTTTTCTGCCTAAAGACGGTCAGATCTCACCAATAATATCTATATTTATTGTATGAAACGGATATGGCGCACTAACAACAGGAATGATAAAAATTTTATCCGACTGCCTTTCAGGACATTTTTCGCATGCTGTACAGTAATTTTTTACATTTTTGGATATCCACGGGCAGTAAAATGAAAGTTTAATTCTTTCCTTGTTTTTTCACATCCCTAAATGATTTCCAAATATGGAGTCACGTGCTGATTGAAATTACTTTACTTCAATAATTTCTTGGCAAACTAACTTTTGTGTGTTTTCATTACTTTTTTTTTTTTTTTTTTATGAAATAATAATTCGTCTCTTTACAAAAAATTATTCTTTCCTGATTATTCATCCTTAAAGAAATCATTAATGTGTTAGACATTTCCTCTGCTCGACCTTAAATTTATTCAACTCTGAACAATCTCTTTTTGTTTATTATCTCATCATTCCGCTTCGTAATAGAGCTATAAAAAAGATTCACATTTGACATTTTATCGGTTCAGCTCCAGGACCGAATTTAGACTGGATAAGGCCCTAAGCTATTTATAGGGCCCTTTTATATTATATTTTAATACTATATTTTCATTTTTTGCCCCTTCCCCAAGAAAGTGGGGGCCCTAAGCTAAAGCTTGTGCAGCTTATACGTAAATCCTGCACTGGTCAGCTCTTTCAACTTCGAATTGTGTTTGTTAAAGAGGGTTGCTGTTAAAAATAGGACTGAAAAAATTTTAAACATCTTACTAGTTTTAGAATGCTTTCTTATAACAAATTAAGAATTGCAGTGAAGGATAGGAATATAATTTTTCTTAGAAGCTAATACTTTTTTTTTTCAATTATATGCCGTATGTCTTATGTCTATATTTGAAACAGAAATTGTGTTATCACACAGCTTTTTAATAAACAGTAATGTAAATTTTTGGAAATCGCAATGTGTGCATAATAATTTTATAAACAAATTCAAACTATGCCTTATTTGCTCATCTATGATAAGTAAAAGCGAAAGGCAAATAATTTCATATCTGTTGCTAACATGTTGATGCTACTCTTGAAATGTGTAGTGGCTATCGAGGCAACGGAAGAGACTTTAGTTGATGATCAGGGCAGTTTATTTAATAGCCATTAGCTTTGTGCCACTACAAGGCGCCGGAAGTGGTAGCTATTTTATTATGGAAGCATTTAATAGGAGACCACCGTTGCCTCCTATGAAGAGAAGTAAGTTACAACGATGCCGTCTAACGGGAGATTCGAACCTTGGCCCATCGCTACCGCAGTCAGGGTCACAAACCTCTATATCGGCTAGGCGGCCCGCAGAGGAATAAATGTAGGAAACACCTAGCAACACCTTCATTCATAATGTACTTTAAATCTTACCGAATGTCCTGTGAATATGTGTAGACCACCGTTGCCTCCTATGAAGGGAAGTAAGTTACAACGATGCCGTCTCCGGGAGATTCCAACCTTGGCCCATCGCTACCGCAGTCAGGGTCACTAACCTCTATATCGGCTAGGCGGCCGGCAGAGGAATAAATGTAGGAAACACCTAGCAACACCTTCATTCATAATGTACTTTAAATCTTACCGAATGTCCTGTGAATATGTGTAGTTGTGATTTGCATTAGAAAAAACAAAACATATCTAATGAACCAAAGTGCCAATGAGTTAGTTATAGGATTTAGTAGTTAGTTTTGATCTCTGTATATTGATCCTCAAGTTACTTGTGTGAGTCAAATGCCCACACGTCGCCCAGACGATATAGTGGTTAAGGAAGCCTACTGAGGAACTGAAGGGCCCGGCTTCGATTCCCGAAGAAGATATGGATTTTTTAAATGTCTGTGGGACATGGGGGGCACTCTAAATATGCGGCGAGCTGAAAGTCTTCTCGTGCGGTTTGGTGGAAGGGGAGAGGGGTGGGAGACCTTCGGACCCGCCTCCCGGGGTGCTCTTCCTCAAAATTGGGTTGGAAAATAGAAGTCCAACCTCTCTTTGGAGTAGGCTGTGGCAACCATTCTTCCATGAAATATGGGCAAGACAACAACAACAAATGCACACACAATAGGGGGGACTTTTTATAAAATCTAATAGCTTGAAAGCTTTCTGTTCCTTTTTTTTCACTTTTTCCATGTTTTATACCATCACCATGATACCATGAGGAATTTGTATAGATTAGAGACAAGAAAAATCCCTTCAAATTACTGCATTATTTTTACGTTATTCTAAACAGCAGTATGTCTCTACCTTTATTTTCAATTTACTCCTATCAAAATCCGTGTTTAGTTATAATTAAAGAAAAAAATTGAAAAACCTTAAGAAGATGTTGTAGTTATTATTTGAAAGGAATATACTTCCTCGATTATAGAGCAAAATCAATGACAGTTATTTGCTTATGTTTGTAAATAAGCATAACTATTTAAGTGCAAAATCCTTGTTAATTTATTTAAGTATTTTTTATTCGAAAGCTGCTTTGCTAATTTTGAAACTTGATAAACGCCTAATTGTAGTTGTTGAATATTCCTGAATTCTAACATGTTCTTACTGACATAAAGTTTGGCCACTTTTGAAATAAACATTAGGTAATGTAGTATACACCATTTGTACTGACTAATACTCGAATCTTTAATTACCTGAGCAAATATTCTCAAACCTTTGTAAAACTGGACCAGTCTTTATGAACCAGCAAGTGTAATAGACCCCTGAACGCTAACAGTTTTGTGCTGTCTTTGGTTTCTGCATGAATATTATCATGATTTTTTCCCTACTCTCAAATTTTCTTAATTTTAGTAACTGCTCATCATTTTGTGAGCTTAGCATAAGAAATATGTTCCATGCAATAAATCATATGTGAATTTAGTTTTTTTTTTCTTTGTCGAATTAAAACTGTACCCTGGAAAATGAGAATAAAATGCGCAGTTTTGAGTCAAAAATGCAGTCGCATGGCTAATCTGAGAATACAAAAGAAGTACTTTTATGAATTTTTTTATTTTTTCTTAACCTTTCAGTCAGCGTCATTAAACACTATACCATCTGGACGACATAATGTACCGATAGATACAGTAGAGACAGATTGAAACAAGGTCGGTATACTAGGTAGGACAGAGCCTTGCTAACTGCTTCTGCTTAGGGTGGCATTCTGAGCGAGAATATCCCAGGGAGAGTCTCCAACCGTCCTTTCCCCTCACCAATATCTCAAGAGATAAGCTTTGAAACGTAAGCCTTTTCCGGGATAAGCCTTCTCCGGGATTAGAACCCGGATTTTTCGGTACGATAAGTTAGCTTCACTAACCACTATACCGTCTGAGCATCTTATACATACTAACAGCATAAAAAGGGCCGAATCAATACATAACCAAATGTTTGGATTTTATACCTTAAAATATACTGTTAGTCGAGCTGAAAATTTGATAGCTATATGCATGCTTGTACTGCGCACCTAATAGAACTGGGCGTTAGTATTAAATAGATTCGTATATAAAGAAGCAAATATCAGCAGTTTAGAAAATTAGATTCTGACAGAGATTCATAAGAAAATAATAAATATATTCTGGCCCTTAAAATTGCTACACCAGGAAGGAAAGCAAGTAGCAGAATCTTATTTATCATATATTTACAATACAATAAGAGGAAAATAGGATTAAATGTATATTGGTTTGGTCACAATGCACGCAGAATTCAGTGCGAAAAGCTGCCACTTCTGGCAGCAACAAAGGCTATAATCCTGATGCTTATCTAATCGAACTGAGCTCGGATACAGATACTTCATTGCATGCAACTTCAGCTCTGTGCCAGAGTTCATCAAATATAGTGGCTCTCGAGTGGTGGCCAACGACTTCATATAACCAGTATATATCTTGTTGGTGGTAGCATGCCAGTTTTCCAGCAACCCATGACAGGAGAACGGGCCGACCAGGGTAACTTTCGAACATACTCTGAATCGAGAAAGGTCAGGGCAGCAGATGCAATATGAGGTCGAGCATTATCTTGTTAAGAAATCTCGTCCACCACTCATGTCTATAGTCAGATCTATATTTTACGAACACGTTTCAATGTCTACTCCATTTTTGTCTTTAAAAACTCCGCATGCGCGAGAACTATCTAAATTCTACGTTATATGAATCTCATGAAAAGTTGAGAAAGTGAGGTTTGGAAATATGCGAGCTGGTCTCAGTACTTTAAATTTTCAAAATATGGCGAGAGTCGTTCAGAACGCCTGAAAATTGTACATTTCTTCTTTATCTTGTGCATAAAACTAATTTTGATGATTTAATGAATGTGATAAGATTATTTTCTTTAATTTAAATGTAGTTATCACAGTAAGGGGTTAGAATAGCCCTCTTTAATTTGACCACTGACTTCTTGGTAAATTCTCTCTTTTAACCTCCTTGGGTAAAAAAAAAATGGAAACGCCTTGTGGAATCAGTGAAAGAATCATTTGGCGTCCTGAAAATGGTGCAACGCCAGGCGTGCGTAGCTGTGATAAAGCAAATGCGGCTCAGCGAAACCGTTCAGTTGGACACAGAAATATGCAGAAAAAGAAAGTACGAATAATTTTCGGGCAAAAGGTAAAAGAATACTATACAGTGAAGGACAAACTTCATCATTTGAACTCTAATATTCCAGTTGTACTGGAATATCTGATATTTTGAAACAAATAAGACCAATAAAAGCTACTGAATGCAACACGAGCTATTAATTTGACTTCAGAAAAGAAGTTCTTTGTCGCAGTTATACAATTATGTATTTCTATGTGCATAATGATATTATATTTTAGGAAATTATCAAGATATGTAGCACATTAGATACACTTCATTTTAACTTAAAATCTGACTGGTGTCTACATTTTTACTTTCATATTGGAGTTTTCAGGATTTATAACTGCAACAAAAATAAGTGCAATATTTTTTTCTTCAAGAAAGCAGCCGTTTTATGTTGCTTTTTCAAGTGTCGTGCATTTGCTTCCAGCTTTGAAGGAATTTTTAAATGTTTATGTTAGAGTAGGGTGGCAGCTTTATGGCAAAGCAATGTTGTCTGCGTGTTGTTGATGACATCGTGTTTACATTACTTAATTATCGTTTTAAACAAATAGTGACTAAAGATAATGCACTCCAATGCATAAACAATTTCTTAACTTTACTTAAACATTTCATCCTCCTAAATTATGGATGGTAAGGTTTGTTTCTGCATTCATAAGATTACCTGAAGTGTACAAAAATTATAACACATGTTAACATCGGCATTATGTGTATGAAGTACAGAAATTTTCAGAAAGCAGGATTAATCGTGATTTTATTTTTGGAATTGTTTTTTCATTAAAATAAAAACGTTTTGAGCCGAAATTATCAGTATTTCTATATCGCGTTCTCAAATTATAATCGATTGAAGGGCATTTTACGTATTAATTTTCATGTTTTGTTTTTTTTTCTCTGAATGGTAAAGTTTTCGTACCGTGATGGAAACATAGTACTTATGCTGATCTTGAATTAACATTTCATTTGATCGTGCACTTTTTCTGTTCTGTTATATATAATTGTTCATTATTATGTCCGTTTCATACTTTATAATATGTACCATATGTAATCAAAAATAAGCCCCTTTCGAAATAAGGCCCTCTAAACATTTGGGATAAGTTTTAAGAAGTAAAATGGGTACTTTTCCATTTCACCGGCGCAAATCTCGCCAAGCAGACTTTATTGGCGATAGCATACAGCATACACATAAAAAATGTTAACAAATGTTAGTTCTAAGAATTTTTTTATTTTGAAGGCATAAATATTTTAATATGGTTTATTATTTTTTTTAAAGCCAGTAAATAAAGACAATAAATTTGTAAAAAGACATTAATTTAAAATTTACTATGCTTTCATGGTTCAACATCGTGATTCGCTGGTTCATATCAAGGTGGTGACCCCCAAGTGATCTTATCTCACGTAAACTACGCTACATAAAACTAATTCTCTCAGTAATTATCTACATTAATTTCAAATTAAATCTTAATTTGGAATATAAGTTTAAATGCAAGAATTATTTCAATTCGTACAAATAGCTTACTCAGAAATTATGTAAAACTGCATTGCTTTACTTCGCTAGTGCATTCTCATTAGAATTGATGAATTTAATCCTTGATTTTGCCTTTTCTATATTTTCACCTTCGGCTGAGTGGTATGATTGCATCCTTATTGACTTAATTACCGCGAATGGTCTTAGGGCATAAAATTGAACTATCTTGTAAAACTTCTATGTAATTGTATGCCAGTATTTAAGAAATGGCTGCGACTTGTTTTGAAAATGAAGCATAAAAGGTTACCAGCAAAGATATTCCGTTTCACATTAGTTGTACCATTATTGGTGGCTTTATAGTTTGCGCCAGCAAAACGGAAAAGTACCGTAAAATGTATGTAAATATCTGATTAAAGTATGATTCTGATTGGAGTGATAGGTAAAGTACCCAGTTTAATACGATGTTTACCATGGTACAAAGAGAAGAGTTAGGAAAAGCCATTGATACAGTTTTCCATATTTGTTTTCAAGCGTCCCAATGATCAGAATAGCGAGTGCAAGCCCAAACTGAAATCATTTAGCTGTACATGGCTATACTAATTAGTGATTGTTACACAGTTTATATGTACATGATAATTATCTGTGTGACGTATTTAGTATTTAAATGGCATAATTATGCAGCATAGTATGAAAATAAAACTTTTCTCTCATTCTGTAGTTTCATTTATTAAAACCATGGGCTAATCTTTGGAATATGGTAACAGGTAGTTTGGTGACATTTTAGTAAGCCGATAAAGGTTACTAGCTAGGACTTTAGCTATAATCTGAGAAGTACACAGTTCCAATCAAAAATTATTTTGTCTCAGAGAAATGAGAGATCATGAGACATGTCACGGGACATTTTCCGGAAAATTCCAATTGTGATTTTAGCTAATAAGCACTTAGAAACAATTTCGCACCTAATCTTCGTCATGATTAAGCACTTTTGTTCCATAAAAGTTCTAGCATAAGCGTAATTCGCCTAGCAGATTATTGGAAAAAATGTTGAGTAAAAAAAAAAATGCCTTTACTTGTAAAAAATATTTACCTTAAAAAACATGAAAACAAAATGGTGTCAAGAAAAAAAAAAACAAAAAACTAGCAGGTTGCTGTAGCAGGGTTGGTCGCCAAATTTTCGTAAAAAAAATCACCAAGTTACCATAATCCGAAGATTCACCGAACCATGGTTATAAGGCTATGAAAATTTTGAATAAAAATATAGCAGAAACAGAGTGTCTTGTGTTCTAGAAATTGTGTTAGATATTCTAATTTTAATTTGCAGTAGTGCCTTAACTCTCTATTTTAATTTTGCTTTTCTCCCTACCCCCTTCTGTCATAAAAATAGTAATTGCTTTATAATAAATCTTTGCTCACTGTGTGATCTCAAAAATAGTAGTAGCTGCCATATGATTTTTGCATAAAGCTTATAATGCAGATAACTTCAGGCAATAATAATATTAGAAGCTCAGATATTAACCAGTCATGATATAGCAAACCAAAACTGTCTCATATAAGAACCAGAACTTTGAATTCATCTTTCATTCTGTTCCATCATATTGTCATTAGAAATGGAAAAGCAGAAATGTGATTAAGAATGGATATGCATATTATGCTTAGTATGATGTGAAATTCATATTAAGAGTGTGCTATTCAGAAATAAAATAAAACATGCTAAATCATCATGACAGCTAACATTTAACTGCTAATACATATGTGTGCATCTACATGCCATCATTACATACATCATCATCACATGCATGCATTATTATGTAAGATAAAAGAAAACATGTAAATCAAAGATCTAACTTAAATTACCAAAAGTCCCATAATTTTTCATTTTAATTTGCGTACTTTTTCTTTCTGTTCTAAAAATAGTAATCGCTTATAATAATTTTATTGAACTGCATCATTTCTAGGTTAATCTGTATCTTATGACTTTTATATAACTCCCTGATGAAAATAATTTTTGGCCTGTAATAATTTTAAAGCTTTATTAATTATCCAGTCAAAATATTTTGAAAGTGAAACTAAATCACTCCGATTTAAGATTTTGTCTTGAGCGCAGCTCACTTTACTCTTGCTTCTCGGCCTAGCTAAACTGCTGCTACGCTGTTCCCTTCTTATCGCAGCGACATAAAAAATTTAAATGTTATGTTCTGTAACAGGTGTGCCAAGTTATTTGTAGCCACATATGTTTAATTCAAATGAAAATGAATATTAAATCTGCCTTACTTGTCAGTTTGGTCTTCATTATGAATTTTCTGTGTAATCTTCAACATCTATTTGAGCAATCAACTTGTTTACATCATTGTATATATATGTGTGTGTGTGTATTATAATGTTTTGAGAATCATTTAGTTGAAAATAGGGTAAAAGTTTATTTACGGGTACCACGTGGTGAAAATTGGCAATTTTTGGTAGTACATGGATACCAAGTTTGTGCAATTCTTTGACTGGGCATTGTGCACTCCCTTGACTTTATCCATGTTGACCTATTTTCACTTAAAAAAACATCAGAGAATTGCACAAATTTGGCATTGCACACTCCCTTGGCTTTGTCCATGTACACATTGATATATTTTCACTTAAAAAGTCAAAGGAGCACCCAATTCTAGATAAAAGTATATTTACGGATCATTCAACTACTCAGGTTACCATAAATGAAACAGCAATTTGGCGATAAACTAAACAACAACTTGGCGATAAATGAAACAACAACTTCGCGACAACACAAGAGGTACCTTTCAGTATACTGTAACCGAAAATATTTCCACATGTTAATTTGATATTTAAATTACAGACACTTTGTGAATTAAGTAAAAATCTTAATAGTATATTTACTGACATAATTTTCTCTCTTTGTTTTCTTTAATTAATTTTTCTTTAAAATGGAGAGGGAAAAACTGGAGCATATACTGGTTCTTAAAGAGAAAGGTAAAATTATTAATTTTGTCAAAAAACACACATAAGTTATTTATTCTAATATTAGTTGTAATTACTCCTTCAATGATTTTTTTTTTTTTTTTTTTTTTTTTTTTTAATTTCCACACTGTAAGTAGCTTACCATCCCTTAAACACAACATGAAAAAGCAGATTTCTTGTTAAGCTGCAGAGATCATGAGGTGGTCAGTTAAGACCTGTGATAATAAATTTTAAAATGATCTAAAGAAGAAGAAAACTATAGAGTGTATCTTCAGTGCCCATATTTTAACTAATCACTGGAAGTTGATACCAAAGAGACTAACAATAACATCTTTGGAAAATAAAGATATATTCTTCTTTTTAAAGCAAAAAATACGACAGTTTATATAAAACCCTACCGGAACACAACATAAAGAATGCATATGAAAGTTGGGATGTCGCTTAACTGAAGAATTACTATGAATAAAATTACCTGGAGAATGTTTATGCACTTGCTTGCCAGAGTTTGGCATATTATTATAATACGGCAACTTTACTAAGGTGGTTGCGATAATATGCAAGTACCAACTTTTATTAGTGATTGTTTTTCGTATATTATATATTCCCTTCCCTTTTAAGGAGAAAAAGACTAGGTGATAAAAAAGCCTTTTGAGCAGAATTTTGAGGAGGGGGAGGAAAAAAACGTTAGAGCACAAACAAAGGTAGAGAAATATCATACAGTATATACGATTTCAACAAGAAAACAAATAAATGACTTCAAGATGTAATTTAGTAATACCAGAACAAAATATGATTCTGTATATTAAATTTAGAATGTAGTTTAAAAGTTTCTAAAATGTAAGTTGCTAAGTTCTTGAAGTGGCTGGAAGATCATGTAAGAAATTTTAGTCTTGTGAAAATCTTTAAAAAAAAGTAAGTGTTGTTATCAATATATTTCTGGTACATATTCAAGAAATTTGATTACAATACCTGTTTACTCATTATAAAACAAAATCAGACTTTCCTATCATATAGCATAGTTAATATATGGAAATGAACAAAATACACTGCAGATTAACTTTTGATGAAATCTGCAGGTCTGCCGAATCATCCTAATTGCTTGCTAATGGCTATGAGATGCTTAAAACAACTACAAAAAACACTATTCCTTATACAAGGTAACTGGCTTTTAGTATTCTGTGAAAAAAAAAATATGGCCATAAAATTCTTCATATTATATACTTAAAATTACCATAAATAAATATACAAAAATTAAAATTCTAGTTAACACAAGTTACTTGAATACTCAAGTAACTTGAGACATTGGAACATCAGTAAACAGAATTTTGCACTGAAAGAGAAGCCGGATTGAGAGAAAGGATGAAATTTGGAAGTAATTGTTACAATTAAGATTTTACAATCTTCATAATAGTATTTGTTTAGGAAAGACCTTTCAAAATATTAAAATTTTGAATACATCCATTAATTTTATGTGATCACAATGAATTCAAAAATTTTATAATGTAACTAATTTTCATTCCATTTAAGATCATTTTAAAGTAATTTTGCTGAAATTATGCTATTTATTATTATTATGACATGTCTAATTTATGTAGTTTTGTATGAAACTGGAAAGCATCACAACTTTCTCTAAATACCATCATTTTCATCTACTAAGCAAATCCACTTTAACAAACTGGCAAACGGTTGCTAGGCAGTTACTTCTAAAATTTTATTAATGTTCATAAAATAGTGCTAAATTTTAAAAATCCATTACAATAAGAAAACAGCATTACATATTTAAATTTTCTTTATAATAATAATGATTAGCAATTTTTATATGATATTTCTAGATGCACTAATTAAAATCTTACTATATTTATAAAAACACTTACTATAAAATTTTAAAATTCATAGCACTATATTGCCCACAAACTTGAAGCGCATTCTTTAAACAGAGATTAGTGCCCTTCAGAAGCATTGAAACAATTTGGAATATTGGCACACTGAATCTTTGAAAACACTCCTTAAATCATTTATTATATAAATGAATAGTAAAGTGCTCACAGCAGATGTATGATATATGATTTTTTTAGCTTTGAAATATTGAAGAGGTGGCCAAAATAAATTCGAAACTGATTTAACTATCAACTGCAGTAGTAATTCCACACTGCATTTCACTTGCATGTTAGAACTTATCATTTGTAGTACTTGCAGATAAATATATTCATATATATAACATTTATAGACACATATAGAAATTTATTTGGGATCAAGTTTCATAGTTTCGTATCAACTGTCTGTGATGTAGTTCTGGTAGAAGATGACACCAATTCACATTTTAGTCATGACTGTAATGCTGTAGAGAGATGTAGCTTACACAAAAATAAGATATGTCATGGAAGATAGCTTGAAGATGTTGCATAGATGGAATGATGGAGAGAGATTTGCCCGAGTTCAACATAGTTTTATTATTGGATAAAACAGGTTTGGAGACACAAGTGATTACGGGTGCAATAGACATCCTGCAATTTTGTACGTGCTGTTAGAACGGTGGAAGAATGTTGTTAAGCAAAGAGATGTTATTTAGCAAGCAAGTTTAAGCAGCAAAAGAAAATGCACTTAAGGCAGCTGAAGTATTTATAGCTCAGAAATTCTTTGAGTTCTGGGTAGCAATTCGGCAAGAGTTTTTGCAGTGTGGAATACTCCAGGGAAGGAAATGATACATTGGTTCATATGTGAAGAGAATTGTGCTTGTATTTTAAATCAAGAAGTTTAAAGGTCTAATATCAAAATTTTGTTAGTGGTTGTCTTTCACATTTTATATTTTATACATATATGTATGTTTATGTGAGTAAGTGTGTGTTTATAAGTTAAATATTATGAATATTTAAAAAATTTATTTGGTCTAAATACATAGTAATTGTACCTGTTAGCTTTGCTAAATTAATGGATGATAAATTGTTCGGAACTACTCTGATATGCGCCTTCAAGTCGCCAAATATTTTTGGCGAGAAACTTCACGCTGCCATATTACTATCTAAATTTTTTGTCTACATTTTGAACTTTTAGCCTAAAATGTCTCCAAAAACGCGGTTTTCGCACATGCAAAAACTACGTTTTGAACACACAATTTAGCTAAAAATCCGAAACAAAAACAAAAAATTTAGATAGCAAAAACGTAAAGTTTCTAACCAAAAATATTTGACAAGAATCCATGTACACAGCGACATGTTGTAACTTAAAAAAACATCTACGAATGGCATAATGTAGGCAACGAACGAATCTACAAACTACGCACACCTTGCTTTAATAAATTAACATAACAACAATAAATTTCAAAGAATACCATGTACACAGCATCCTGTTTAAACTTAAAAAAAATTCTACGAATTGCACAATTTAGGCAAGGAAGGAATCTACGATCTACGCACTCCTCGCTTTAATAAAATAACATAACAACAATAAATTTCAAATAATACCATGTACACAGTGTTCTGTTTCAACTTTAAAAAACATCTACGAATTGCACAGTCTAGACACTAAACAACAAAATAAACTAAAATAAATTTCAAACAATTTAAAAAAACAACAATAACGACAGAGATTCATACTAAAGAACCAATGAACATAACATTCTACAAAATAAGAACAAGGATAAAATAAAATGCACTTACCATGAATTAATGCGTTTTCGAATAGCAAAAAATATAAATTTCATACCACCTTTAACATGCCGCCACGTTATCACTATCATATTTACATAACAGCCAGACACACTATCCAGAAAATTTATACTATGGTTCACAAATAAATAAAATCACAAATCCCTACTTCTATCATGCACTGCCATTAAAAATAATCTCCCAGACCCTCTTTCCACACTTCCAAATACCCACTACCCCTCAACAGGATAGCCACAATGATATTTCCTTTTGCCGAACTTCAATTCAACAACTACCATTTTATCTTTCCCTCCCATCTTCTCAGATACAGAGGCGAACCAACGAGCTCCAGCGAAAGATTTTTCAACGTCAACAGGGTTGCCATAGAACACGCAGTCGCGCCGAAAACCAGCGCAGAACACATATCGCCACATTTGGTGAAATTAGGGCGTATATTAGAGTTGTACCAATTGTTCATTTTATTTTTTTAATGTAGAATAGATATTATTGAAGATTAAGGAAAACTATATTTTGCTAGAATTGAAATATCTTTAGTTATCTGTATGTTTAAGAGTAAGCTAGACAATACTAATCTCATAATACAATAAAACCATAACTATCTTTGAATGTACAGAATACTGTATTATTATTTTATTTAAATGTCATGCCAGGTGAGATTTATCAGCTAGATTTGAGTGTATTTATGATTACACAAAAATGATCTTTTATGTGGTATTCATATATTTCCTACTATGTCCACCTAAAATGAAATAAATCAGGGATAGAATAAAAATGGGACCTTTCTGTATTAGAGTTCTGATATAGGTATGTTTTTAATTTGTATTTTTTAATTTATTTTTACATATTTATATGTGCATTTATGAGTCTCTATTGTATGTGCATAATTTAGCTGTTATAATTTTTTGTTAAAATTGTGATATATATAACTCTGCATATATAAACTTAAACAGAATTATAATTTATTTTCATATTTCTTCTTTTTTACAGATCTTAGGCTTCGAAATAATTCCACTAAGTTTAGTACAGTAAGTATTTCTACATAATTATTTTAAAGAGACAATAAATTAATTACTAAATACTATACTTCTAACGATCAGATTATTAGAGTTTTTGCCTGAATGTGTTAATTTTACTTGTATAATTTGTCAACGAGATTCTAAAAAGAATATCTTTCAGTAAAAGTGCAAACTAAGGTTAATCATGTAGCCAATAGATTTTCATCGAAATTTCTCCAAATAGTATTTGAAATGCTAGTAATGCATCATTTGTAATCATCATTTTCTTGCAATATGATATGCAATTTTACGTTAGGAGACGACACATTCTGATATTGCCTATTAATAAAATCTAAAACAAAAGTCGCAATATATTTTTATTAATTTATATTTATGGAAAAAAATCATTAGTGCTTTATGTTAATTTTAAGACATATACTCAGGTTTGTTTGCTGTGAGCTGTCTTTATTAAGTAGACACTTATCAAATTAAGTATGAACCTAAAGAGTTGAATAAATAATATAAAACCAAGTGCTACTTTGGCAGTTTCTAGGTTATAAATGACCTGGCTTAACAGTGTTTTATACTGCACTCTGTTACTTTAAATAAGCACTTGAGGGTTGTAGCAGCCCTCTCCTCCTAATTCATAATGTGCATGGAGGTAGGAAGTAAAAGGAGAGGCCCTAACTAGTTTTCTCCATTCACTGCTTTGAAGCAGGGGCGATCGCCCTTGTGGAGACCAAAACATTCAGTGACTTACCATTGAGATCAATGGGTTTTGACATGATCGGATGTAAACATTTTGTAATTACATCGTAAACGTATATATTTTCTTTTGCTACAGTATTTCAGAGTCCTAAGTATATTAAAAAAATTCATTTTTAATCATTTCATTCTGAACATAATTATGCTATACTTTTCTCAGAAAAGTTTGCTTCAGTTTAATTTGAATGAAATATTTTCACAAGTTTTCATTAATTAAATTTAAAAAAAAATTAAGGTAATTCGATTTTATTCAGTTAAGCACTATAAAAATTAAGATCAAAGTTTATTGTATTATTAATATTAAAATTACACATTTTTTCTTTTCTGTTTACAGAGCTTCTTCCTAAAATACTTTGTCAAGTAGAAGATGATTTTTTAGCACCTGAGGCATTTTTTAAATCACAAATCTGAGTCAATTTATAATTAATGCTCTGTTTGGTTCATTTGGTTCATTTCAAATTTGAGCACCTTTTATTTTAACAGTGAAATATGTTAGATATTGGTACTGATGTCCATGTACTTAACTTTCTGTGAATATTTCTGAAAGGGAATAAAAAAAAGATTTTTTTAACGTTATTTAAAACTTGTAACTGAGTTATTATAAAATATAAGAAAATAATTCTTTTAATACTTATAATTTTTTTTACCCTTAATTTTAACAATAGACATTCTAAAAACTCTTCTTTACCACTTCCTTAAGTACACATCTCATAGAATTTGCTTTTGCAGATTGCTTTCCAGTGTAACAATTCTTGCTTAAATATTATTATTAACATATTTGTCAACAGAATTTCAATTTATGTTTACATTTAAATGTTAAGATTATTATATATTTAGGTAATATTTATAATTAAATTCGATATATTTAATAACTGGATTTCTTCACAGTAACTTTCACATGAGTTTATGAATGAATAAATTCTTCATTTCCAGATACGTTTATAAATAATTTAATAAGTATTTACATATTTTGTTTAAGGCAAATGCATGCTTTTTATAAGGATCTGCATAAATACCAGTACTATATATTTAACATTTTTCATTTTTGGCATGTGCAAATCTTTAATTTCTGTGCATTCACTATATTTTTCGAGTAAAGCAATTAACAATTTAGCAGATACCAGAATTTTTTACATAAGAAATATGTATAAATATAATTTGAATGAAAATTACGAGCATTATTTTCAATACCCTCTCAAAATCAGTTTTCCTTCGAAATTCTTCCACGATGGCACCTCTCTCTTTAGGCAGACAGCCCTTGCATGCTTTACCCTATTTAATGAAAACTTAACCTGACCTATGTGCCTAATTACAAATATTTTAACATGCATAGTTTTATATTTACATTTGCCATCAAGTTTCAGGCTTTTGAACATGTTTTAGGATACATTCATTATCAAATTCAAATATTTTAGTAAATATATTTTGGTATTATTTTCTAGTTTCTAGTTAGGTAAATTATTTTCTAGTATATATATATTTCTATTAAATCTATTCAATACCTCTTTTAATGATTTTACCCAGTTTAATAGTTCTCTGATAATATAATAAATAATAACTATCCATTTCACATTTATACATTAACATCACTGTCATCAGATCACAATCTTTATTGCCTTACTCTACATAATATTGCTTCATTTTTTAAAACAGTTAAAACAACTAATTGGTCTAAATTAACAAATACCTGAAATTTTCATACTGTGAGGTAATCCAGATGGTAAAAGTATTTTTATATACTGATTAATAACATTGATGATGCTTTTTTCATGTCTTGAAACATTTTCAGAAATAACAGACCACTACTCAAGTATATGTATTGAATAACAAAGATTTTTCCATTTGTAATTTTGTATTACATTTAATCTTCAGTTGAATGTGTTGCTAAATAATTTAAAAAAAAAAAAAAAAAAAAAAGAGAGAGAGAGAGAGACAGAACTTAATTTTTTTATATTTTTTAGTTAACTGAAAGTGATTATTTTTCAGTTATATAAAAGTAAAATGATAATATGTGGATGACAAAACATGTATTTTATTTAAAACATTTTGGTGTTTGGAATATAAAATAAAAGTAATAAATACTGTATCAAGGGTATTGAAAGACATATACAATTTTAAAGGTACCACAAATTCGCTGTTGCAAGTTATCGAAAAATAACCAAGATATGATTTTTGCGGAAATGTCACTAAACTACACAAATTTCTATTATCCATCCAACAATGAATATTTCTTTTATGCGGAAGTGTCTCGCTTTTCGATTTGTATGGAACTGTCTTGTGTGGAAATACTCTCAAAGCGCTGTCAAGGAAGCTCTGGATGTAAACAAAAACACCCCATCTGGAGACCAAAGCCTGGGAGCACTGCTTCAGTCATAGTGCGGGGTTGCCCCCTCCTTTTATTCTTACCCCCATGATAATGTGTGTCTTCATCAGCCTATAGAGGAAATGAGGTAACATCCCATCAAATTAGAGGATTTGACCTCTTTTTCCCTAGCAGTTGTTGCCATGGTTATAGGTCATGGTTTGAGGGAAAGAAATGGCCTTGAAGTCTCTAATCTAAAGTAACGCTGTAAAAATAAGTAATGCTCAGAACTTAAAAAAAAAAAAAAAAAAAAGAGGATAGAATTAAAAAAATGTGCTATAACTGATGTTTTTTATTTCTAATCAGTTACTGTAATACTGGTGTTGACTTTTCTCTGAAGTAATTATTGAAGGCAAAAGTTAGAATAAAAAGCTGAGACTGCTATTTTATTCTTGACTTGTGTACTTACTAATAGAACTATTAACATGTGAGTTTGGTGGGTTTTAGATGCAGGGTAAGATGATGCACAGTATGTGGATGGCCAAATTTAATGGTAGCAAAATGATTATCAAACATATTATATTTTTTTTAAAAAGGAGGCGACCGACAGTCTAGGATCAGTATTGTTTGTATGTGGTTGAGTTTGATATGCATTTGTGATATTTTTTAATAATTTATTTTCTGAAACCTATCATTTGGCCATTTACACAATTAAGTATATGTATATCAATTTTTGATACTTCCAAATGCTAAATTTTAAAACTCTGATCTCTGAGCATAATCTGCAAGATTGAAATATATAGATGAAAACATAAATACACAGAATTAAATAAATTAAAACTATTAGTTTTGCAAATATTCTACAGAATGAATAAATCATGGTATTTAATTAAAATCTGTGTACTTTACCTGGGTTTTTAACTCAAGAATTAAAAATTTTCATGTAGTGTATTACATTATGTTGTATTAAATGCTGAAAGTGCATTTTATACATTCTTTCCTAAAAATCTGTGTTTTGTCAAATTGAATTTTCAGATATGTGTATGCATACTGTATTTGTATACATTTATTAAGTATTTATACATATTTATCTATGTGCCATGAAATTATTTCAAGTTATGTAGAATTAAACTGAAAGCATCACATAGAGATACAGTCAAAAGTCGTTAATTCGGACACCCATAATATGGAATGATCTATAATCCGGACCTCAAAGCTACAAACTTTCTGCGCATGCGTCGATTTGACGCATGCGCGTAAGACCTTTACGGCTGAGAATATGCTTGTGCGCGTGCGCAAAATATGTTTACGAGTGCGCGTTTAATGTATAACGGACGGTATACGCTATGCTAAAATTATCTAATTATCTATTTCAGTTAATGTTGCAGATTGCGTTGTTCCTTAATCTTCGAATTGGATCTGGCTTATTATTTTTTGCAGACTGTTAGAGCAATTTTATAAAAGTAAGCTTGAACTCTTGATTATGTCAAATAGAATTTCTGACATATATTTATTAATATGTAAAGGATCTACAAAGCGAAAGTATGTTTCGAAGTTTATTAAACAAAAATTGGAATTGCTGTAAAAAATGCATAAAGACATATTCTTTGTTTATCTTTAACGCTACAGCGCGCAATGAATTGGAAGTTGATCTGTCAGCACTGTCCTTATCTTCAGGGCAGATTTTATTTTATTTGGCTTATGATTCCTTACTAAATGTAGTATTTCATCACATTGTACTCCGTCTTTGATATGATTTAAATCAAATTCCTCGTCATTATAATTCGCCTCCGATAGTGAAGAAAGTGACAGAGGTTATTGAAAACAAAAAAATTTTGATTGACAAATTAGTCGGTAGACACAGGAATTATAGGACTTGAACAGCAGAACTTTGTAACTGAACAAGAAATTATGTCTGTTTATAGAATTAAAGAAAATGTATTATCACATAAAAAACGAAGCAATTTAAACAACTTACATTAAAAGAAATGTTTAATAAAGTAAACAAATAAATAATAAGCTTTTTTTTTTTTTTTTTTTTTTGTAAATTTCGATACTCTTTAGATCATAATTGTTCTTTATTTGAATAATTACAGTTTCATATTTTTAATTTTATAATTTTTGCATGCCATCTTACCAGATTTAAACTGTTGATCTATAATCCGGAATCGCCAAAGTCCCAACGAGTCCGAATTAACGACTTTTGACTGTATTTGGTAAACTTGAAAGATGTATTTGATTGTAATACGAGATTTTGAAAATATAAAACTGTTAACGATAAGCTGAACTTGAAATGTATGAATACTTTGCCCAGCATATATAGGTTATTTATCTCTTATCTGTTTATTTTATATTTGCTTTTTTAGGTGAGTGGAAAGATCCTAGGAAAACATAGATTTTCTACTTTTACATCATTTCTTCGAGAATTTAAGCCTGTATATAAAGATAATAGAGTGAGTAAATATATACATGTGAATTTTCTGTTAAGACTGCTGTTCTGTTAAGCTAAATTATTTTATTTAGATTGCAAAGATGAATTTATTCATTTTAAGTAAGTTTTTAAAGAAAGTATAATTTTTCAATATCGTATTTCAAATTTAAAGAAACTAATGGTGAGTAAGTTGAATGAAAATCCTACATTGAACACTTTTCTATTAAAAATTAATTTTTAAGAAGATTTAATGAAATATTGAGATCAGATTAAATTTCAGATCTGTAGTAAAATAAAAGATACACTTCTGTGTTAAACAAAACCCCTCCAAAAAAACTTGTATTAACAGTAATGTATTTTATAATATGTTTAATGTGATAAGTTGCCAGATTTCTGCATTCTCTCATATTTCTTAGCATCTGCTAATTGCGTAAATTTTTCATGTACATAACAATCTGTTATTTTGCTTTTAAAAAATTAGAAAATTGCAGAAATTTGGCATTGTGAGTATCCTTAGCATTGCATATATTAAAGAATGGACAGCTATTCATGATATGATGTAGACAAGCTATTGCATTTGGTGCATATTATTAAGTGACTGATGGCATTACATATTAAGTGACTGATGGCCTATTAACAAAAAAGTTTAAAGCAAAATTCAAAGATTGGCAGGGGAGAGGAGGTAAAAAGTGTAATTAATATGACCTAAAATATTTTTGTTTTTTGTAATAATTGAGTTTTTAATAAATTTATTCATTTACAGTTATTTTTAACTGTTAATTATTGCTGAATTAATTAATGTGAAAAGCATGATTGGTTCATCACATATGTCATCCATATCATTAAATACACATCTTTTGTCTTTCATAGTTACCCTCTAGTCCAGTGGTATTCAAACTTTTGGCTGTGTAACCCTACTTGAGACATCAAGATAACATGACAACCCAAAAGTTAAATCAATCAATAATCTAATTCTAATTGCTCAAAATTAGCACTAGGTAGTGTTAAAAATCAGGAAGATGTTAGTTTTTTTTTTTTTTTTTTAATTTTATACAGAACAAATATTAGTGTCAAAGCAAGTACAATAAACTGAATATCAAATCTGCACTTACCAAATATTTAGTTGAAAAATTTATTATCATTAATCATTTATGAACTTAAATTAAATAATACAATTAAAAAAATTACAAAAGGAAAGCAATGAGACCTATGAGCCTGTTTCTTGTTCATAAGCAATGATATTTTTGTCTCTATTGTGCTCAGTTTAAGTCTTGCAGATAGCTGTATTGCTGATTTGTTTCTTATTTAGATTGTATACAGAGAAACTGGAAAATCCCATCTCGTATTGACATGATGTGGTGAATGGTAATAATACGTACTGCATCAGATAGTTCCAAATATTCCTTGCAAACTTTAAGCCAAAAATTGCTTAATTCAGGCTCTTTGAAAACAAATTTTAATTCTTCATCAGGTGACAACTCAATTACTTTTTCACTTAAATGGAATGATAAAGTTTTGGGTAATACACACTGAAAGAGATTTTGGAACCATTCAGTCCGAAAAATATTTCACAAAATAAGTATTAAACTGATCAGTCAAGTAAGTTTGTTATATCTTTTATAACCAATTGAACAACTTCTAGTTGTTTTCTATAACAGAACTTTCTAAAATGGGAAATGCTACAAAAGTACTCTATGTATTTTTAAGTACCACAAATCAATTTTCTTTATAAAGGCTTTAATGCTATCATTAGCTAAAAATATATTTAATTGTTCTCCTTGAATCCTCTTTAATTGTCCTCCTCTCCTTAAATCTCCTTCAATTTGAGAAAAATATAAAACTTAACCAAGCTAACCTTCATAGCTATTCTTCATCAGTTAAAATGTATAAATATTTTTTTGTCATTATCATTGCCATTTAAAAACATAAATACTTCATCATTAAGTTGCAATAGTCTTAGTAATACCCTACCTTTTGAATTTTAGTGCACTTCTGTATGTAAAAGAAGCTGCTGGTGTTCACTGCCCACTTCTCAGCATATTTGCAAAAAAATCCTTAATTTCAGAGGATTTGCCTTTACAAAATTTATTATTTTAATTCTATCTAAGACAGACTAAGTTCAATGGAATTTTTTTTTTTTTTTTTTTTTTTTTTTATACAAGCACTTACATACATTGGATCTATGTTGAGAGAGACTTCTTTTATTCAGGCTACAGGTCCACTATGTTTTCCTACTATGACACAAGCTTCATCATTGCACATCCTCAAATTTTCCCATGATGTAATAATTCACCTGTTTAAAGATTTCTTCTTTCATTTTTGGATTCGTATTTTGCAAAATGAATTAGTTGTGCAGCATTTGAGCAATCAGTGGATTCCTCTAACGGAAGACCAGAAAATTTCCTTTTTTAATTCCAAGTTCACATTCCACATTATCTGCCATTTTGTACAGTTGAAGCATCCAAAATCGAATTTTAGCCATTTATTCCTGAAGCCAAAATTTATAACTTTGAAAGCAGTCTGTTTAACATAAATACGAAATTTTAATTCAGAGTAATAATTAAATTTATAAATGTATCACATTGAGAATAAGTAGAATCTGTGCTGTCGTTAGTTGTTTGCACACACATCCTTTGAAAATAAATGTGATGATACTATCTGTATATCAGGAGAATCACTTTACTAGTTGGAGATGGTTGCCATAGCAATAGGGCTAATATATTTATTTTAAGTAAAGTTGAGCTAAATAAATGTTATTTTGTTTTTGGCAAATGTTGGCCACAGGAAAGTAATAAAAGTTTAGAAAAAATCAATTCATCATTAAGTACACCAAGATGGCAAGCAATTCTTCCAGACACTTTCTACAAAAAACGAGTTAGGACTCTTTCTATGGTAACAGACTTTCTATGGTATGTATGGTAACAGCTGCAGACTATTTGTCAAGACTTGTTCTTGTGTTGTAGACAGACACTACAGGACATCATCCGATGCATATCCACACCAAATTAGATTTTAGAAAATAATTTCAAAGAGATAGGGCCTATCTCTTTGATGTTATTGTCTTAAAATTAGAGTAATCTCTCTAGAATTTAATAAAATTTTGCATTTTAAAAACCAAAAATTTTTCTCAAAAAGCTTTTCAGTGAAATTTTTATATTCAATTACATTTATTTACCCTTTTTTCAACAAAAAGGGTATGGAGGTATGGGCTCCATAGATTGAATACTACTGCTCTAGTCTATGTCACAGTGTCATGCATTGCATTTATAGCTGAAATAATACATGCCTATTTTTTAATCCTGATTACTATTAATATCCAAACAGAAGTTTATGTATATATTTTGATAATCAAGCATTTTTAGTATTATTTCTACAATATGAATTTGTTATTAATGAAGAGAAATTACAAATTCCATGAAATTTTAGAACAAATTATAAACAATTGTACTTGTTTCTTTGTAATATCATTATTATAAAAACATTGTATTGAAACATGAAAAGTGAATTGTTACTGTTAATATTGTACGAAATCATTTTATAGATTTTGATCACAATTTAAAGTTGAGCATTTAAAAAAAAAAATTTCGTAGTCTATTTCCCCCTATTTTTGTTACCTTCTTTTGATTTTATCTCTAAAATTAATTGTGGACTTTTTATATGTATTATTAATATTAGTAATTATTTCACAGAAGGGAGGCAAAATTCATGAGGCATTTGTTGAATAAATTAGGAAGTTTTTGGCTTGAGATTTACACTGGCAATTTTGTAGCTAAAGATTTTGGCTTGCAAATAAAGCTGATGTAAAATAGTAATACAAATAACTATTAACAAGTGTATAAGTATTATGTTATGCATTTTTAAAATTAATTTCTTAATTTTCAGCTTGTTAAATTCCAGGGCTGTGAACCCTTTCTCAGATGATTTCTCATAGTTGGTCATCTTGGATACATTATCCGTCTTTGAGAGAGAATCTGTAATCTGGATTATTGACTTGCATAATGGCTTTATCCTATTCAAGGCTTCATGAGTTAAAGATAAAACCTTGATTCAGAAATATGATGTAAACTTCTTAATATTAAAATATTTATTTATTAAATATGAATTAACTAGAAATGATTAGAAAACAGGATCATAATAAAACAAAGTTTAGGGGAAATTTTATCTCATAGAATTTTTTAAAAATATTTCTGAATGATAGTGTTTTAAAATAGAGAAATAGATTTTATGTGTAAAGCTTAGAAAAGTGTGTTAAAAATTTTGCACTACATATTTTGCATACTAACTTCAAAAACGCTTACTGCTTATTGTTTATATTTTGAAGTCAGCTTCTTGATTTCTACTTTTTAGATTAACATTTTTCTTTCTAAAACATTTTGAACTTCATAAAATAAATCAGCCATCTTATTATTTCTCATATTGTGATTTAAGTATTTTGACTTATTTACAGAATAATACAAAGAAGTAGCCAAAATTTATTCACTTTCTTTCTCTGACATATGCTTGTTTGATAGTCATATGTTTCTAAAATTTCAATGCATATTTTCAGGTGCAGGTTTTAAATTCAATAAATTGCATTTGTTTCTCTCCCTAACCCCCTTATAACTATTGAAGAACAAAGTGTGTTAAAAAGGCAATGTAATTATGAGCAAAATATGTAATTAAATACTTTTGATTGCCCATCAATCCAAAATTTCTCTGTGCATATATAATTATGAAGATTTAAATTCCCCCCAGAATAAATTTATGGATTAAGAAGTTTTTTAACAGTTATTTTGAAATATTATTAATATTATTCCACCATCCTAAAAAGGCACACACACTGTTTATCATATATACAGTATAAGTTCTTGTTTTCAAACCATTCATCCAAAGAACTATCAGTTTTGTTGTCTTTTTCACTGTCATGATTGTAAACATGGCTCTCCCTTGAAATTGTAAATATTTTTTAATTCCTTCCTTTGCATATGAGATTCTTATTACTTTAGAATTTTTTCAAATGTCCTGGACTGCACTTTCCTGTGTTGGCACTTCACACAGATCTGTAAGTAGTTCACAAGATCATTGATTTATCCAACCCTTTTCTATACTTGCTCAGTAATTCCATCTGGTAATTTTTCCTCTGCAGAAATGCTAATATGGCCATTACAGAGATCATTTTCTCCCCCCTTGTTATATGCTTTTCAGGAGACCAAAATGTAGACATTATTCAGTATGTTGTTTCTTAGAATAAAAATGCCAAATAGATATAATAAGTGAAGAATAAGAATAGAATAAATGAATACAAATGTCTGCAAGCATGTGATTTTTTTAACCATTTTTACTGAACATTGATTTGTGATATATTTACAACTATGCAACAGAAAATAAAAAGATTAATATAAAGAGCCTAGGAATCTGATCATGCATTTAAAGACTGCTGTCTTACAACTGATGCTGTTTAATTATGGATGCTAGTTTAGGGACTTCTGACAAATTATTTATTTGACAACAGTTGAAATAGGGATAATCAGTAGTATCTGGTCTAATATTGAGTGAGGAAACCATCAGCCAATAATGGTCAGTTTTGTCAAAAATCACCAAAGCAATCTGCATATCAATGTTGAAGTCTAAGAGACTGTGTTATGTGTGTGTGTTAGGCATAGGCAGATTTTTGGTTTTCTATTGTACTGTAAAAAATTATATTTTAAATGTTCTACTACTTTTTAAAATGTTTCAGTCAAAATAGAAGCATTCTGTATATAGTGTCAATATTTTATTATAATATTTTGAGGTGTTAGACTTAATATGCTTCTGTATTACGTAGAAGCACATACATTTCTGTGGAGGTCCAAAATCATACTATTAGCATAAAATTGCCTTTTCCTTATCGATTTTCTTACCTCATTAGTATAAATTTTATGTGTTTATTTTTCAGTGTGAGAAAATAAATATAGAAAAAGTCTAGTAATATTTCAATTTTTTTAATTAATAATTTTTGGCTATGTAATAGTTTGACACACATGCACACTCACAAAACATGTGCATGTATATGCAAAAAAAAAAAGTTGTATTTTTGTATTATATAGTTTAATTGCTTTTTCTTAATGTAGAAACAATTTGATGAGTTTTTGTTTATTATCATAAATATAGTAATGTAATTAAAAATTTGAGTTTATTTCTACATTAGATTTGAATCAAAGGGACAGATAATGTATTCTCTTTCTTTTATTTTAGTTCCAAAGAATAATATGGCTTGGACTTGTAAATATATTTTCATTTATGATACTCCTAAAATGGTATAACAATACTCAGAGTATGGGTGAGTTATGTATAAAATTTTTCTAAATTTATTTGGTCTTTCTTTTGGGGGAGGAAGAATAATTTGCTTTGATAAAGTTTGTTATTTTTATCATGTTTTTTACCTCCTAGTATAGTTTTTTACCTCCTAGCAGAAATCCCAGTATTTGAAATAAATGTCTAACAAAATTGAATTTTATCATTTATTGTGTAGATACACAAGTCAGCTTGTGCATACTGTTAAAACCCTCTGACTTGTACACGGTTTTGATAAAAAGCCTAAATTTCCTCAAATTGCCATGAGAAAAGGTATTTTCTTGATTTTAATGTCAAAATGCTCCTGATACTTTATACCTGGATTTATGTACTTTTTATATATTGCCTTAATTTCTTGGACTTGTGTCAAGATGCATGTATGTATTTAATGATATTTTTAAATCAATTGATTAAATTAAATTCTAATCATATTACTTAATAATGTGTTGGTGATTCTCTACCTAAATTTTGACAAAATACTTTTTTTATTATAAATTATATTAACCTCTTGGCGCCCACCAAATCACCAAACTCATAAATCTGTAATATTACATAAAGTCCTTAAGAATATTCCTGATAAGAAGATAGCGTCACCTCGGGATTTCAATTAATATTGCTAATTGGATGAGCATGATGCAAACATATCTATAAATAGGGCTTCTCCTCAAGGTACAGGGCCCACCAGCGGCCGAGCGGTAAAGACGCTGAACACTGGTAGTTTGGTCTGAGGTTCGAATCCCGCGAACGGGCTGGCTGCATGGGCGTTTTCGTGGTTTTCCCCATGTGTAACGTGTATACGAGCCAGTTTCCCTTAGAAAGTCCTCCACGAAGGCATCCCTCCCCTTAGGCAGATAGCCCTAGTGCGCTTTGCCATAATTAAATACACACACACACACTCCTCAAGGTACAGGAGGAACACTTGTGAGATGGATGCTAAAATAAACGTATCACTTTATATTCCAAAATTTGTCTCAATCCTGTTGCCCAGCTGTACAACGCAAATAATGTATGAGATTCTACATTTCATGTATATTTTCTTAATGATGCTACTAAAATTATTCTAGGGCGTATATATATGTGATAATAAGAGCAAATCAAAAGACGGAACACTGTAGATGCGTGATTAGACCCATATTGAAGAATATTTTGATTGCGTAGTATGCTAGTAATGCTAACTTGGTAATATTTAAAGAACTTGGCAGTCGAGGCAGTTTTAATTCCATTTTTATTGGCAACTGATATTTGTGGCCACAATCACTTGGCACTCTAGTCGTGCCTTTCCACAGAAGATTTACATTTCTGATATTGTTGAGATAGAAAGCAAGCCAGCGAAATTACACCTTAGCACAGTAGAGAGCAAAAGCTGAAGTGCGTAGTTATGAAGGATGGAAGCACGCAAAGAGAAAAGTTTTGGTTTACAATTATTACGTCATCAGAGCTGTGCGGGCCATAGAGTGATCTAGAAATGACGCAATGCAGAGAAGTTATTACGATTTTAGAATAGAGAGGAAGAGTTAATGTTTATAGTTATATTATAATTCTGATTCATATAATTTTATCTTACATATCCCCCCCCCCTTCAAAAGAAAAGGCATAGCGACAGAGAAGCCTTTTTAAAGAGAAAGAGTTAAAGCACTAGCAAATGTAAAAAAAAAAACATAAATGATAAAATTTTGATTCTATAAAGGTATAATTTATAAATACCAATTTTCTAAAATAAATTAAAAATTTTTAGAGTTCTATTGAATTTGTCAGCATTTCAGTCTAAAAGTCTTTTTGTTTGAGAGTTCACATAATCATAATTCTTCAGGGCAGGTTCTTGTTATTACAGAATATCACAAAATAAACTTTTACATAATCATAACTTGTAATTAAATGCAATGCACATAAATATTTATGATACTTATTTCCATACTGATAAATTATAATTTAACATTATAAATAATAGGATTAAGATTTTCAGAATTTATGGTTTCACCGTTATCATCTTTCATTTACAATTCCTGATTTTACCAAACTGGAAGCCTTGCAATACTTCTAAACAAACATATCCATCAATAGGGCTGTCCTCTTGAGCTAACCAGTGTGTTCTATGCACTGGTGGCCCAGGGTGCCTAGGCAGTTACTTGAAAAGGCCTCCGTTCCTTGCATAAGGTAACAGGCCTCTGCAAACTGCACTAATACATTCCATAATAAAAAAAAGTATAATAATAATAATGTAAAAAAATTACACACACTCATAAAATGAGAGCCTCCAACATTACTTGAAGAGGGTGAAGGGAACAACTGTACAGAGGTAATTACAGGCCTCTGCTTAGGAATCCAGTACTCCCTCGACATACACTATACTTAACATACAATCACCCATAAATTTAACATGCATTTACCATAATTTCATATTACGTATCTGTAATAATTTCACTTATTTTTTACACCTACTTCATTTTTATAATAATTATAAAATTCGTATTCAAAATTCTCAACAAAATTTCAAAAACAAAAAAACTTATCTTAATATCCTTCCCTATGAATAATTTTAAATAGCTTAAAATTCGTTACTTAATTTTCTCACACATAATTATGAAAAATTAGAAAAATTAATGAACAAGAATTTCAGATTTTCTCAAAACAAATTGCAGAAATTTTAACCAAAGTTGAAATGAACGGCGCGCAATGAATTGGAAGTTGATCTGTCAGCACTATCCTTATCTTCAGGGCAGATGTTTTTATTTTATTTGGCTTATAATTAATTACTAAATGTAGTATTTTATCTCGATGTACTCCATCTTTGATATGATTTAAATCAAATTTCTCATCGTTATAATTCGCTTCCAATAGCGAAGAAAGTGACACAGAGGTTATTGAAAACGAAAAAATTTTGATTGACAAATTAGTCGGTATTCTCGACACAGCAATTATAGGACTTGAACAGCAGAACTTTGTAACTGAACAAGAAATTATGTCTGTTTATAGAATTAAAGAGAAAGTATTATCACATAAAAAACGAAGCAACCTAAACAACTTACATTGAAAGAAATGTTTAATAAAGTAAACAAATAAATATTAAGCTTTTTTTTGTAAATTTTGATACCCTTTAGATCATAATTGATGTTTTATGTAGAATGATGTTTCTATGTAGAATGTTTCAGTTTGAGATTTATGCCAAGCACATATGCAGCTATGTAGTCAGATTATTGATCACACAAATTTATGCTAAAATGATTATTTCTTCAATAATGAGGTATTTTTATTTAGTGCTGATGTGAGATTAAGAATAGGGACTCTCTGTATATTTTCTTATGAGAAGGGAAAAAAATCAAATGTGCATGCATAAAGCATACACCCCCTCCAAAAAAAAAAAAAAAAAAAAAAAAAAAAAAAATTCCTAAAAAAAATTTATTGGTGGTGGCTCTGAGGTCCTGATTTTAGATCATTCCAGATATTGGATGTCTGGATCTCGGACTTTGTACTCTATATGGCCTTGTCAGTCAGCGGGTTAAGAATATCATAAGCTTTATGCTAGGCTTTTTAATCTTCGTTTTTGCAAATTTAAACTCTGACATAAATCTGCATTTTTTGTTATTTTTGTTTGTATATTTTATATGTTATTTATTAATGTTCTTTACTAAGTGAAAAGAAAGAAATGCATATTCTGAGAGACAGATAAATGAAAATTATTGTGCAGAAGTCATAACTTGATTTTTTTCAAAATTAAGCATATGCCAAAAATTTAAAAATATTTTTCTTCTAAGTTCCAGTATTGCAGTTTCATGCCTTTGAAACAGAGGGGATAATATATACAGAATCAGCACCAAATATATATTCATCTTTAATTGTCTTTTTCCTTTCTTTGCATGAGATACATGCTTGCATTGTCTTCATAAAGTATTTTTATTTCTGAATATTTGAACAACAAAATAAGTCTGTTGTTATTTGAGCGAAGAACTTTTACTAGCAGCTCTTAAAGAATTCTTGAAACTTTATGACTTTTATTATTTTACTTGAAATTTAATATAAATTCAGTGTTGTTTTGTTTTTGTGGGTGTTGAGCGTACTTCTGTAGTGAGAAACATTTTAGTGTACCAAAAGAGCATGAGGTAGGTAAATGAAATAATTTTTTTTAATTGATGCTTGTCTTGAGCTTTAAACATACACAATAGACAAACAAGAAATGTGAACATGTGGCATATGAGAAAAAACATAAGATGGAGAACAGGTGATTACTTGACTTGCATAAATATGACAATGACAGGATTCGTAGCCGTCCTTATATTTGAAAATAAAAAGTGCTTATATTTGAAAATAAAATATAAAGGCCCTTATAGGTGCTTACTTTTTCTTTAAAGCCCCCCCCCCTTTTTTTTTTTTAAGTGCTTATTTTTTGCTTTTAGTTTTTTTTTTTTTTTTTTTTTTTTTTTTTTAATGAATGCGCAGTTTTTCCCCATACCAAAGCCGAAACTAAATAAACAACTTTTCTTCCTAATATGGAATGTCAGATGGTGAATCATACTCCCGGAAATAGCTTTTCCCCCTTTCTCTGCATGAACATAACCTTTGGTGTGCGCAGAGAGTACAGACAGGTGCTCGTTGTTCTGTTGGTCAAAGAATTGCGAAAGCAGTAGAAAATTCAGGTACATTTGGCGTTCTTTTCCTCCCACCCAAATACTACACACATTTGAATTTCTATCAAGATCTTAATAATTTGCATTCTCGTTCCGCTTGGTCAGTTCATATTCATGTTTATTACGATCGTTGTGCTTATATTATGAGCATATGTATGAATGTTTATAATAACAGTTGTGTAACTGCTAAAGTATAGTAAACTTCCAAAAATGGTTGTGTTTTAGCACAGATTAGCTTTCTAAGGAATAATATTCGGAATGGCTTAAATAAAGCGAAAGTAATCGAATAGTCAAAATAATTTCATTTTTTTGGCTAATACATTATACTGTATGAAGGTTGGGAGGTTCTCCCCTTTCTCCGCAAAATCTCGAATATTGAAACTGTTACAGTTCGCTGCAAAACAAGCAATGGACCTTTTTTTTTTTTTTTTTTTTTGTCACTTTCCAATCTGGATTGAATAGGACTAAAAGTTCTGCGATCTACCAACCCAAGCGAAGAATGATTCTATTCCGGAAATTTAACGCAGTCTGTTGAAAATTAGAATGAAAAACACCCCAGATTGGTAAGTCTCTTTCTTTTCCTTTAGACGCTGAACACTGGTAGTTCGGTCAGAAGTTCGAATCCCACAAACGGGCTGGCTGCATGGGCGTTGGTTTCCCCGTGTGTAACGTGTATACGAGCCAATCTTCCCTTAGAAAGTCCTCCACGAAGGCATCCTCTCTTCAGGCAGATAGCCCTCGTGTGCTTTGCCATAATTGAATAATAATCCAATCCCCCTTTTTTTTTTCTTTTATTTAGTTCTTTATTCTCCCAATACCGGCAGCTGTTGAATCCGATTGCGTAAGATCATGTAGGAAAGAATTACGGCGCATGTATTGTTTGTGATATTTTGCAGAGATAATTAATTTTGATGTTCGGTCCGAGATTTGTTTATGAACACTTAACAGAGTTTTACTGTGCATGCAAAACAGAATATTTTTCTGTTCCATTGATTTGTTTTTAGGATACACATATTGAATTGTCAAATGCATTTATTTAACGGAAAAATCTAAAGAATGGCTACAGTCTATCTCCCCCTCCGCTCCTCTTTTTCAAGTTACGCTCGACTGTCCGAATATTCGCCAATTTTCAAGTATGCAGGTAGTTAAGCGTTTTCTGTTAAAGGATGACTGCATGAAGCAAATTTCTGTCTTCTGATTTCAGAAATGTTCCTCTGTTTTACTTAAAATACTTTGCTTGCAATATCTGTTAAGGAAAAACTGATATACGATGAAAATTTAGAAAATGTTCAGAATTTAGATTTAAATTTGTTAAATATCAATATGAGTGGAAAAATAAATTGTATTTATTATTAAGTTCCATACGAATAGAATAAATATGCCTTATTATTATTTATGTCCTCTATTTTGAACTGAAATTCCATCATTAAATCTTGTAATATAGTTTAGTTCTGCATAGTTTTTTTTTTTTTTTTCTCTCATTGTAAACTAGTTCTGGAAATTGAACTGTTATTTAAACTTTAAAAAAAAAGTAATTATTTTCCATGGTTGAGGTAATGCTTATTCTCTCTTAGTAAATACTGCATTTCTCATATTTTAAATTACGAGTGTAATTTTTAAGATTATGCAGTTGTGTGTAATGTAATTAGAAATTATTGCTTATTTTTTTTCTTAAAATGTGCTTGAAAAGTGCTTAATAGGTGCTTATTTTTTAAACTAAAATGTGGCTATGAACCCTGAATGATAATTGCTGCATTATATGAATAAGATCAACTTTGTAGGTTGGCAAGTACTTCTCTGCAATTCTTTGCTTCATTAAACTTTCCTCGCTGTTGATAGCAAAATTTTCTGGATTTTGTTTTGAACCATACTACAGATTTTGCTGTCTGTTATTTGACTGATTTCTGGGGTGTTGTTATCGCAGTGGAATACGCAGTGAATATCATCATTATTTATTACTTCTCCATATTTCTTGACAAATTTCATTAATTGAAAAATTTTGTTTCTTGTTTTCAATGTCCAAAAACCTTTAAGTTTGCTGCTATCGTCCTAAAATTTATTAAGCATCTGCTTTACACTATTGACGTTGTCTCGTGAGATTGCTGACTAAAGGGTTTTGCTCTAATCTCCCACTGAGGAGGTAATGGCTGAGTTATATTAGTTTTGTTATTTCTTTTACTTACGTCCCACATATGCTTAATACTTACCTGAATCCTGAGGAAATAAATTCCCACGTATGCATAAAGTAGTATTTTTCCATTATGCACCTGTCATCCATTTTGGTGGTTTATTAAATTTTAAACAATATCTAATTATAAGAATAGTTTATAGATGGCAAACACACATTCACGCACCGCATGGCAGGTGCAAAACGTAAAAGTATGTGTAAGTCTTATCGAAACAACATATCAATTATTCTTTATTCAAACAACATTAAAGTGTATGAATATCATTTAAAAATTTCTGTTAAATTTTTTGTCCTCAGCTCATTTAACACTTCGCAGCACTGTTGCCTTAAGTTTTTAATAGTCGCCAAGAATAATGTCAGCGTAAAAGTTTACCATGCTGTTTGTATTCAATTTACTGTTTGGTATGAAACAAAAATTGTTTGAGACATCACTTCGTGAGCCATTTCTCAAGTTACTGAGTTGATAGTCATGTGGTGAGATGAAAGCAAAAAATAATAAAAAATTATTCAAGAGGCTAGCACAAGGGTTATATAAATATATATTTCAATGCCTTCTCCAGAATTTGAACCTGGGCCCTTCGGTATCGCAGTCAGGCTTCCCTAACCACTATACTGTCTGGGCAGGAGGTTATACGATATTCAGTAGGTGTAAAATCAGCAGTGAATTTTGATTGAATGTTTTGGTTTGAGATGTAAGATGTTTTATTTACTGCTGAAGTGAAATTAAGAATCAGGACCCTTCACATGCTTTATTATGAAAAAATGTCCATTGCATATGCTATTTTTTTAAAAATGCATAGGCTACTCTAGGAATCTTTCTCCCTTTTCACAAATAAAATTTATGTTGTACTTGTTATGCATCTTATTTTTATGTTAAATTATATCTTGGCATATAATTTGATTTTTCCACATCCAGATCAAAATAACCATCAAGAAGATAGACTATATAAGAGCATGTTTATCATATTTTCATTTTCCGCAATCACATGAAAGCTTTCTCATTAACTTCTTGCTATGAATGAGCATTATCACTCACAGAAATGAATAAATAAATAAATAAATACAGTTTAATAAATAATAATTATTATTCATAAAAAGTGCAGAGAGATTCATATTCCTTGTAGAGACAAGGAATAGAATGTCTATGGTGATGTAATGATGAACACCAGTGAAAACCTTTAGAGTTTTCGGCGGACAGGCTTGATTACTACCTAGGCTCACAAGGTTTGACGTTTTGAGGCCCCAGAACATTCTTATAATTTTTAATAAGCCTGTTTTCTCCTTATCAAAACAGGAAAATTAGACATGGGGGCTAGTTTCCCAGACTGTCTTAATTTGACGTGTTTTCAAGTTGATGCTCTACAAGTTGATTTATTTCAAATTATGATTAAATATCTGGAAAATTTTTAATGTTCTCTTTGAGAATGTTAGTGGTCAAGTGTATAACGGATCACATTAAAAAAAAAGTGAATTTCAAAGTTTTCATGGAAATATAAATTTTGCGGCATTTTCATTCTGTGGGATGTTCGTTTATCACGAGAAGAGATTCGATCTTGCTTGTTAGAAACGGCAGTTTATTTCATTGCGAGAAGAGATGCAGAGAGCCCATCCAGAGTTGTAAAAGAGTGAATCCAAACTCCATTGTTACAGAGCATGTCCTGTTAGTGTGTTACAGAGCATGTGCCTATTTTACCTGAAGTAGATGGTGGTACCATCAAACACTGCATGATGTGGGCTTAGTGACGTATCTTCTCATAGTGGATAGACGATACTCTAAATTTAGTTAATTGATACAATAAATGTCAGTAGAAGCAATTTGTATGCTTCACCAAATTTTTGGGCAGTTCTTTTGAAGACTACATCTGATTTAATGCTGCAGAAGCCATCATATCTCATAAGAAACTAAAATTGAAGCTGTTTTAACTCTACATCATCAACTAGGACAAATTTGACTTGATGCATGAAATTTTGAAATAGGGTAATTTTAAATAAAAAGTACAGTGTGGTGAAATTATTTTTAATTAATGCTAAAAATTTGACGTCTTCCTTTGCAACTGTTTCGTATCATAATAAATGCTGTTCATAAACAACTATATCATGAAGTGTGAATATCATATTTGCTTCGTAATTTATTGAAAGGTTATAAAAGCATGCTATTAGAATGCAAAATAGATTCAAATCAGTAAATGCCATTACTCAAACAAACAATGTATTCAAAACTGAGAAATTCCCATCAATTCCATCAAATTGAAACAGAGAAGGAGAATTTTAATAATAAGAACATTAAGTGAAGAATTGAAATTTATTTACTGTTAGGTGACACAACAGTTTTTATGCAAGCATCATGATAAATTACTACAAATAAAATTAATGTATTTTATATGTTTTTGTATAATATGTGCTCTTTGTTACTTAGATGTTTTGAGTGGCAAAAAATAGGTGGTGGTAATTTTTATTTCTTACATTAGGTTTCAAAAATATGTAATGAAGATTTAAGAAAAAATGGTATCTTTTGAAAAAATGATAGAAAAAAACACGCATGTATTGAAATCTACAATAAGATGTATGATTAAAGATACAGCAGCAGTGAGGATAAATTCAAATCTAAAACCATAGGGATAAAATGCTTCAATTTATCCTAATTCATATCATAGGGGTAAAACTTTTGACATTATCCAGTTAATGGTTATCAAATAATTTTGTAATTAATGATTTATCGGTTTTGTATAAGGTATTTTTATGTGTTAACATTGCAAGCAGTGAATAATAATCATTTTGGAAAACAAAATTGCTAATCAAAAGCCAAGTTTTGCATGTGATCATGTACAAATTCTTGATTCAAAACTCCAAGTGTGCAGCTTCCAGATCTTTCTATTCATAATTTTTATGTTCATGAATAATTTATAAATATATTAAAAATTGTTTTAGATGTTGAATTATATATCTATCTTGTTTCCATCTGAAATTAAGGTAATTTAATATCTCTTACAAAAATATGCAAATTTATGTATTTTAATTTACCCTTCATGTAACTGTTTGTGATTTTAAGTATCAAATATCCACTTCAAAAATATATTAATATTTCTTTTTGAGTAATAAAGTATCTTATTTTAATATACATATAAATTTCAATTAAGTATTTTTTGTGTGTTGTCTTATTATTTAAAACAAATAATATGATATCTACATATTTTTAAAGTTTCAAAAATTGTTGTATGTTGAATACTGAAAAGTTTCTCCAGGTTAAATTGGAAAATATGCTTTCTTCAACTTTTTTCTAACAGCAGTTAAAAAATATCTTTAGTCATTTTTCTTGTCCAGTCAAGTCTAGTCTAGTCTGTTGACAGTAAATATCAGAAATGCTTTATGAAAATGTTGATTATTTGAAAACGTCTCCTGTTTATAAAAACTTCAGAATTTAATTGTTGTAATCTTTATCACTAACCAAAACAATCCATCAGTGCATGAATAAAATCAAATTTATAATTTATACAGTTTCTTGGTAAAATTTTCCTATTGAGATGTTAACTGAATGTATGAACATTACATGTTAAAAGTTTCTACAGAAAGTAATTAAATGTCTTAAAAATCCTTTCTTGAAGTAAAACTAAGTAAAATGTGTACTTTTAGTGTAAAAGGTTAAGAATTAAGTGATAAATTATTTTAATATTATGTTTTTAAATGTTAGATTGCATGAATAAAATGGATGTGTTTTTCAGAAGAGTGTTTTAAGGGGAAAAGGACATTTTGTATTTAGAATGATGGGATGTACTTATAAAACATAATAATGACAACATACTTATTATCAGCACTGTCCGATTTTTAGTCTGCATTGTAAAGTTTAATTTTTAATTTATATATCTGCAACATCTTTGTAATGGTATTAATTTTTTTAACTATTCTGTATTATTGAAGATATCAATTATTTATGTATTTTTGAGTGAAAATATGTTTTTTTCTCATAGGTCTTCTTGCATACACATATCTAATCTTCTTTGATACATTATGGTATGTATTTTAAAGAAATTGTGTTCTCTTTTATAAAAACTACTCATGAAATTTTAGATTTTTTTTTTATTTAGGTAATGTCTGAAGCACTGAATGTAAGGACAGCCATTTTTAAAACTTAGTTTTTACTGTAATTTTAAAGATCATCATGTTTCTAAAATGCCGTTTGGTAATTAGCCCAAAACAAGTATTATTTTTAAAATGAACTGATAAATGATGGTAAAATTATTATATTTGAAATTAATAACTAATATGGTATAAATAGTGAAATAAATGAACCAGTTATGAAATGCAAACATTTTTCATGTAGAATTTAAATGTATTATTTAATACAGTTTTTATTTATTATTATTATTATTATTATTATTATTATTATTACTATTGAATTTGTTGATATTTCATAAACTAATATTGCCAACCAGCGGCCAAGCGGATAAAGATGCTGAACGCTGGTAGTTTGGTCTGAAGTTCAAATCCCGCGAATGGGCTGACTGCATGGGCGTTTTCATGGTTTTCCCCATGTGTAACGTGTATACGAGCCAGTTTCCCTTACAAAGTCCTCCACAAAGGCATCCCTCCCTTTAGGCAGATAGCCCTCGTGTGCTTTGCCATAATTAAATAATCCAATCCATCTATTATTGATATATTCCTTTAAAATTTTATATTTATTAAAATGTATTGAGATTCTAAAGATATCCTCTTGCTGATGATAATATTTATCAAGAGAGAAGAGAATATAGTATATACTGTGTCATAGCATAATTTCTTAATATTTTTGTTAACTAGTCACTTATATGGCTTGCTGCCAAAATAGTTGTTATATATATGCCTAATGAGTGTAATGAATCATTATGTATATATATAAAACTTATATAATATACCAGCTAATGTGGTTTTACAAGTCCAGTTAGTTATTAATGGTAACTGAAATGAATCTGCATTTATTGCTTTTAAATTGCTTAATTTGTTAATTAATAATAGAATAAATTTGAAGTAAAATTAAATAATTTATGCTTTGCTGAATAACATGCTGGTATATACTCAAATTTAAATATTTTTGGAAGATAAAAGTATGTAAATTTGGGCATGGGAAACACATTTCTTGTACATCACTGAATTATTTGATTAAATTCAAAAGATAAATATATGTTGTTTTGATGAGTGGCAACATAGTTTTCATATTGAGTTTTTAAACAGAAGTTCCTTAAATTTGCACAAAATAGGAAATAAACAAAAATAAATTTAAAATTAGAGCTTCAAAGCTCACATGTTCAGGTGCAACACAATATGTGTTTAAAATTTGGTGGCATTTATGGGCCCCTGTTTCTCCATAATGCAGTGTTAAATTGGAAAGGCAATATTGCATTTCTCAAAGAAGCAACACATTTCTTTTATATTGATGGGTTTTCTGATTAAATTTGAAGCAAAAATGTCATATGCTTTTGCAAAGTAGTAACATAAAGCATTTAAATAGTTGTGTTTTTAATCGGAAGTTCTTTTAATTTGCACAAAATATAAAATAAATAAATAAAACAAATTAAATATCTAGTCGTTAATGCACATATTCTGTTGTTACATATGGCTTTATTGGAAAGATCAATCCAAACATATAAAACAACTCAAGTATCACACAGGAACAATGATAAATAATTTAAAAAAAAAATTTATAAAGTAAGAATCAGAATAAATGAACATGCGAACAAAAGTGAAAAGTTAAAAATTTAAACAACAAGGAAAGGAACATAAGAGATGTACTCCTAACAAGAAGTTCATGAAAGCTGTGGCGTTCCAGTATAGTTTACTTATCTCATTATGCTTCTGAGATTCTTTATCTTGTTAAGGGCATATAAAAGGATGCTCTGCATTTGTGATGCCCGAATTGCATATTTGGCATATATTAGATTGAAGGATGCCAGTTTTTATTAAGATGATGTGCCAAGCAATCGTGACCTGACCCTGCAGTCTGATGTTTGCCACAACCTCTTTATGGGGTTTTTGATAAAACTTTTACCATGTGTCTTGAATGTTAGCCCAGGATTTGCGTTACTTTTGCTGCCTGGTCAGATTTGAGAGTATCCATTAATTTCTTAGTATTACTCACTTCCGTGATATCCTTAATTCATATGTGCTTCCTGGGTGGGGCTAAATGAGTAACAGCTATGGCTAAGCTTTAAAAAAAGAAAAGAAAAGAAAGAAATGATTAAAGAATGGTGCTTAGTTTTTCTGAGAAAGTGTTGATGAAGTGTGTAATTTTTAATGCACTTTTCTTTCAATTTCTTATGATATATATTTTATGTTGTCAAATTTATACCAAATTTACTCTAAATATTTTTTTTTTAATATAGTTTATGCATATGTGCCCTTAGTATATGGGTAGAACAGAAGAAACCAAATTCACAGTATACATTTGGGTAAGTGAAACTTTTTGTATTATTGTGATTTATTGGTATTTTAAGGAAATAAATGTGCCTGTTGTCAGTTTAAAGTAATTGTCTCCCCCTCTGTCACAAAATGAGTCTATGGCTAATATTCTCATTTACTACTAATAGATTTTCTTATTATTATTAATGTTTTCACGAAGCTACCAGTTTGAATCTAGCAAAACATTAGAAATAAACTAATAACTTTAGAAAGTGTGTAGATCGTTTTAGTGTAGATCGTCTATGTTGAAAGGCCATCACTCTTACACCATGCTTGACCATCTATGATTTTATTTCTCAATTTCAATGGCCACGACTTCCTTCTTTTTCTTTGCAACACTATCTGAGGCTCTTCTTGGGAGGCATCGTGAAATAATTATTTTCACGTTAAAAGTAATAAACAATTAACTCACAAGTGCACAAACACGTAGATCAAAGAACACTGAGTGATCTGATGAGGGGATTCCCCGAGTCGAGCCGAATCGGGAAATAGCGCCACACATACCAACAGCCTGGCTCATTGCTTGTTACTCGAGTCAGTGATTGTATTTAGAGACAAAGTTTTCACTGATACTTTCCTCTTATCTTGAATTTCTCGTATATAGAGGTACTCGTATCTCGAGGTTCCTTTGTATTTAGTTTGCAATTAATATTTTACACAGTTTTTGCTTTATTATTTATGTAAATAATTAAGGGTATTGTTAATAAAATTTGTAAAGTTTTTGCATTTGTAAGTAATATAGTGGTAAAATGAAAGTTTGGGGAGTTATAAAACCATTTCCCTTCCACTAAAGCCCAAAGAATTGACAGATAAGAACCATTTAAGTGGTGAAATCAAATCGGCAAATTTTGTTTGGAATTATGGCTACAGAATCTGAAATGGCATTTGGAAGAAGTGATGCCAGTATTTCATTCATCGAGAGATATGCGCTCTTGGATCTTAAGGCAAGTTGATCATCAATTATAGTGGTACATGTTATTTTTCAGCTGGAGAGCAATGTAAGAGCATCATGTGGAGGGACAAATATCGATATGTATGAGCATGTCATATACAGGATAAGCATTACTTACCAAAGTACATCACTGTCATTGAGAAATTTGACAAAGGAGGAGTTATAGTGTCTTAAGCACTGAAGCCTGTGATACAGTTCTGTGCTGCCTACATTGTGACAAAAAATATAGGACTGACCTTTATGTTTTTTTAACAGGACAATTTACCTTTCATAAAGCAAAAGCCATAACTGAGTAATTTAAAAAAATGAGAGTGAACAAACTTGAGTGACCTCTCCAATTTCCTAATCTCAGTTCAGTTGAACATCTGTGGGATGAGTTAAGGCATCAGCTGAGAGCTAGTGCCCAAACTATCACAGAACTGTTTGCCATGTTACAGGAAGAAAATACCTGCATATATTATAGTGAAGTTTTTGAAAACATTCCGTGATTCGGTCGAGTATTAACATTTATTTTACACTATATGGCGCATACAGAAATAAACACGAAGTAGTTTTTTTTAATATAATTCTTCACACAGTTACTACATTACCTACATTGTGAAGGAAATTTTGCATCTAAATTTCTCACTGCATATTTGAGAGCATAACAGCACCCTATCAGTCTAACTTATTTAGCAATTGAAGACCCTATATTATGTAATGAAACTTAGCAGAAAGTCTTTCTCAAAGGGTAGAGACTGTGATAGTGATGAAAGATCCAGTCATTGGTCGTTGTGATAAAGTCTAATCAATCACTTTTGCTGAAATAAATCATAATTATACTTTTTTCCTGGTATTATTTCGTAATTAAACTTTTTTTTTCCCACTTTTAAATTTAGATATGAACGAGTTGAAGTTCTTGCAGTTTTCGTATCTACAACTTTTTCCATAATTAGTTCACTTTTCACTGTAAAGAAAAGGTAAAAAAAATATTGTTTTATTTTTTAAAAAAAACTTCTGCATAATTTTAGTTTTATTAGTTAAAATATCATTCTCTTTTCCTCTTTCCTTTCAGTATAGTGCGATGGATACAACAATCTCAAGTTCATACGTATGTCTGCCTTCATTTAAGGATTGAGTAATATAATTCTGTGTGCATGTAAACTGAAATATTGATTTTATTCTCTTATCACAAATTACTATAATATCTTATATTTGATAAGTATTTTTGTTTTATGTTTCTAATAAATACTAGTATGAGAATTTTTTTATTTTTAGCTAAAAGGCATTTATTCATTATCAAAATGTTCAACAATTTTTAAAATTATATACTAGCGAGTAAAGTAAAACTTATATGTTGTATGTACACCTGAGAAGAAAATGGATGAAAACATTTTAATATAAATGAAATGAATTCATTCTTCCCAAGCAACATCCAATTCTTAAATACTTTTTTGTTGCCAAACCAGGAAACAAAAACTTTTGACACTTCATCTTAATATGTACGACATCGTGAATTAAATTTAATGTAATATAACAACTTTTTCTCAATAAAATTAAAAAAAATTAATATGGTAATAATATATCATGTCAGTTACCCTAACCCGAAACAAAAAAGTTACCAACAGCAGCTATTTATTTTAAAAGCTGACATTAATGAAACATTTTTGACTTAAAATGACATTACATGCAATCGTCTGCTTTCTTCAATGTCAGAATGTGACCTTATGTAATAATAGTATACAGTCAAAAGTCGTTAATCCAGACTCGTCGGGACTTCGGCGATTCCGGATTATTGATTTTTCCGGATTATAGATCATCAGTTTAAATCTCGTAAGATGGCATGCAGAAATTCTAAAATTAAAAATATGAAACCGTAATTTATGAAATAAAGAACAATTATGATCTAAAGGGTATCAAAATTTACAATAAAAAAGCTTAATATTTATTTGTTTACTTTATTAAACATTTCTTTCAATGTAAGTTGTTTAAGTTGCTTCGTTTTATGTGATAATACTTTCTCTTTAATTCTATAAACAGGCATAATTTCTTGTTCAGTTACAAAGTTTCGCTGTTCAAGTCCCGTTAATTGCTGTGCCGAGAATACCGACTAACTTGTCAATCGAAATTTTTTTGTTTTCACTAACCTCTCTGTCACATTCTTCATGTCTTTATCCATTTTTTGCAGCAATTCCACTTTTGTTTGTTGGACATCGAAACATACTTTCGTTTTGTAGATCCTTTGGAAGTTCCAGAATCAGAAATTGACATAATCGAAAGTTCAAGTTTACTTTTATAAAATTGCTCTTACAGTCTGCAAAAAATAATAAGCGGGATCCAATTCGAAGATTAAGGAACAACGCAATCATTAACATTAACTGAAATAGATAATTAGATAATTCCGTTATACATTAAACGCGCAGGCGAAAATGTACTCTGCACTTGCGCACGCGCATATGCGCAGTAGTCAAGGTCTTACGCGCACACGTAAAACGCCTGTGCGAACGCGGCGCATGCGCAGAAAGTTTTCAGCTTTGAGGTCCGGATTATAGATCATTTTGTATTATGGGTGTCCGAATTAACGACTTTTGACTGTATTTAATTTTTGGCAATGCTATTTTTATTTCATATTTTGTAAAACTTACAATTTTTTTACAAATGATTTGAAAGCGATGAGTGGCAACACTTTTTGAAATAAAGCCGATTTTTATCTCCAGTGTGCAAGACTGTTGCCACTTGGAAAAATGAGCATTTTCAAAGTTTTTAATTTTAACATCTTGACTAATTAAAGTCCTATGAAGAGGAGAATGATTGAAATAGCTTTCCACAAATTTTTGGAATCTGAGGATACTTCTCTCGTAACTCTTCTGGAGGAGATAATGCCACAAACAGACAGACATGCACAGATTTTAATAGTATAAATGTAAACAAAAACATTTCGTAATCATGCTAATTTATTTATATGGTTTAAAATATATTCTCGACACTTTTGTAAAGTGGCATATTGTTATAGATTTTTAAATGCCACAAGTTTTTAAGAAATTGGTATAACAGTGCAATCTTAATTCAGCTGTTATTTAAAAAAAAGTAAGTAAATATGGAGCAAATAGTCCTATTATAGTCCTAATTTATAGTGGCACTTTAAGGTATGATTAATTAGTTGTTAATCTGAATCTTAAAAATGGTTTAGCAAATGTATAATTGTATTTTCATTTATTTAAAAAATATAAAATAAGTTTATAAAAAATGCCTTTGTGGTGTAACTGGTAGCACACTCGACACGTATTTGAGAGGTCCATAGTTTGAGTCCTGGCAAAGGCACTGAACATTTTTGAGCTGCCCTGTCGATATTGTAGTTAGTGACCCTGAGTGCCATAGCAATAGGCCTGGGTTCGAATCCCAGAGAAGACATGGTTGTAACTATTTGAGGCAGTTGTAACCATAAAAGGCAACAGTGGCCACCTATCAGGTGCTTCCATAATGAAATGGCCGTAACTTCTGGAGCTTGTAGTGGTGCAAGGATAATGGCTATTAAATAAAGCACCCATCCATTTGAAAAAGTTAAAATACAGTATTAATCTCACCCAGTTTTTAAAAAGATTTAGAATGGGATAATTATGCAATACTTTTTGTATGTAATGAATAAAATAGAAACTATTTATTTAAAGTTTAATTTGTCATTTTCACTGAAGTTTTTGGAATATTTTATGTCAATTTTCATGATGAATCATACATAAAATATTTCCACTAGAATATAGTTTTTTGATGTTGTGTCAAAAAATTCTATATTTAGTTAATAAAGTCAGTGAAGTAACAAGTGCTTCTTTGTAATAAGTGTATTAAAAAGTAAAAGTTTGAAGAGAGTGTAAGATGTTATTATTTAATTAAGAATTCAGCCATCAAGATTTTACCATCTTAAAATTTTTTAATAGAATAAAAAAGTATTTCAAGCACACTTCATGAAAAAATTAACATACCTGCATGAAATTTTATTATTTGGAATGATGAATGAATTTGTTTTATTTATTAAGTGTATATCTGGAAAACTGGAAATGATTTAATTTAAATTGCACAATTGCGCATGAGTATTGGGAACATTAACAGTCCTGTTTTTAGGAAAGACGTCATTATTAATGTACAGTTGAGTTTAATTGATGTAGGATTAAATTGGGTTAAAAGTTAGATGATTCTAAAAATTGAATTATATTTAATTTATTATGCAATATCATTTATTAACCAAAGGGTGTTAGCCCAGAAGGGCTATTAATTTTGTTTTGGCATTTTGTGTTGGTTCACTATAAAACAGAGTTACAATTTTCAAATTGTTGCCAACAAATATTAGAGCCTTGCATTATATTTAAAGAAATTAAATAATGAAGAATCTGCATGAATGTGTTTCTTTCTTGCATTGTGGGGGGGGAAAAAAACCAGTACCTAGAGACATTGAATTGTGAATTACATAGTCTTCCACTCAAATGGGCAACTAGAAGCCCAAATTTGGAATTTGTTATCTATTTCATATTATGTAAAAATTTAATGAATTTCAGATTTCAAAGTATTTCATTAACATTAATATTGCATGCATCTTCAAGCATGGATATTTTATGTATGAGGATTCTTTACATTTCTTGCTGATATTATGTTGGTAGCATAGCAACGCAAAGACGTTACAATGTCTAACGATATTTTGTGTCAAATTACTTTGAATGTCTGTATCACTTTTCAAATCCAGTTTTGAATTCCTCCCTCCAAAAAACACTATTTTATTTATTTAGCTTGTGCATGTAGTAGAACATATATTTTTTTTCCTTTGTATTTATGGTGAAGTAAAACTTTCTTAGTAATATTCTTCAGAAAATTGTGTGTATAATTTCATTTGTCAAGTTGTAACATTAAGATGTTTTGATTTTCAGTACATCTTTATTAAACATTCTTTTTTTTTTTTTTCAACTAAGTGCATGTATGTGTTCCCAGTATGAAATTATTATTTAGATGTATTACATATATATGTAGTTTATGTATCACATGCATGTGCAAACATAAATATTTATATTTGAGAAAGTTCTTTCTATAACTTTATTTTTATTTCTCTTCATGCATTTTTTTTTTTTAGTGGCCGTTTATTTCCTGGAATTATTGTGGCTTTTTTATGTCATATGTTAATAACATATTGTATGAAGAATAAAGGTTTAAATCTTGTTATATGTGCATCTGATTCAAGCTGGCTACAGAATCGGATGTCATCCATTAGTCAGAGGTAAACAAATTTATTATCTGTATAGATATATTTGAAGATTTGTAAAGTAATTAAATATGCATCATCCTTTATTGTTGGAAATGTGGTTTTATACGGGTAGTCAGAAGAATTTATTCTGAATCTCTTAATTTAACTAACTTGGTCCTGAAATGAAACAATTGTCTGTAAATAAAAAGTAAACTTAAATCAACTGTTACTAAACTATTTATTATTCTTAAGTGCAACAAAAGAGAGAAATTAAAGGTATGGTTTTACATCCATACAGTGTGTCATTAAACATTCTGTAATTAAGGGAAAAAATTGAAATTTTTCCACACTGTTAGTATTTACTTTTTCCTAGTCCTCTTTTAGTATGTTTTCCACAAGATACAAGTCACTGTGACTTGTGTCAAACCATATTTTCTGGTGATAGATTATGCATTCAACTTTTATGGGTACTTCTTAAGTATTAAAAAATAAATAAAATCTTGTATAAAAATTAATGCAGGATAAACAGCTGTTGTCCTGAGGGCTTAGTAGTACTGTGGGTATTGCTCACTAGATTTTAGGTACTAAGCTTTTTGTAGTCTTTATAAAATCAGTAATAGATAGTTATAAATTAAAGAAATTCAGATTTGGTGTCAAAATCAGTAAATATTTTTGTATATAAAACTTTGAACTGCCTTATTGCAAAGCTGTTTTCACGGGACACAAACTGCATATAAAAATGTTTTTCACTGAAACATAAAAAATCCAAAAGTGTGATAAAAATCTATCTTTTGGTAAATGCTTGATGCACAAGTTTATTTGCTTGTAATATAATAGTGTAAAGAGTTACTATTCCAAAAGAATTTTTTGAATCGCAGCTCTGTTGTGTAATTATTTAACCTTAAAACAGGTAGTCTAATTGAATCTTAGAATTAATAATCTAGATCAAGTTTTCAGGTATTATTATTATTATTGATTTTTATTTAAAGTAAAAAAAAAATTATGGCCATTGCTAGAGAAATGTATGTGTTATAAAATTTGTCTTTATCGTATTTCAAGGGTAGCACACCATAAATTGATTCAGTTTTAATTCAGAAGTCGAACAACAAAGTCAGCGTTATATTTTCAAATTTTCACAAGACTAGTTTCGATGATTTTACTGAACCACCATCCCCAGCTGCAAAAGCGCAAATGATTAACGCTGATTTTTGTTGTGTGACTTCTGAATTAGTACTTGTTCGGCATGTTATTGTGTCTTGATTTAGTATGTTTAATCCTTTTGAGTAAAATGTTCATTGTTTTAAATTTTTTACTGTAAAAAACCTTCTAATGCCTAAAATTAAAATAATGTGTACTATCATTTTATTATCCCAAAGGGCATTAGCCCAGAAGTGCTATTAATTTCGCTTTGGCATGTTATGTCAAACATTAAAAACGGTGTATCACTTTTCAGATTGCTTCCACCAAATATTTCAGCCCTATATTATATTTTAAAGAAATTAAATAATGAAAAATCTGCATAAATGTATGTATATTTCTTTCATTATGATAAAACAAAGGTACCTAAAGCCATCAAATTTTGAATAGCATAATTCTCCACCCAAATATGGGCATCCGGAAGCCCGAATTTGGAATTTGTTTTATTATCTATTTCATATTTTTTGAAATTTTAATGAATTTTTGATTAATAGACTCAACGGTTTCAAAGCGAGCAATGGCGACACCGTACAGTTTTTTTTATATATATATATATATATCCAGCACGCAAGACTGTGTATCGGAAATCTCTTTTTAAATTGTTGTATGGTATTGCTGTTGAATTGAATTTTATGATTTAAGCGTGGAGAACATGATATTTACTAAATAAAGTTAACACACAAAATGTTTAAAAAAGCACTTAATAAACATATAAAATCGGAAAACTTTCAGATTTTTAAAATTTTTATTTTATTATTAATTATTTATTATTTTATATTTTAGAGTGTTTGATACCTCTAAACATTTGATGCTTGTTTCATGTTGAATTTTTTAATTAATTTAATTGGACTATTAGAAAACAACAGTTTGGTCGTATTCGTATAAAATGTTTATTCACTGTAAAATTAACAGTTAATCTTCAGTATGATTAAATAATCGCGTCTCATCACTGTAGCATTTGCCTATAATCCTAAATTGTTAATTGCACCAATGTATCAATGTTATATCTATCTAAAAATGTTAAAAATGCTTTGTTATTCCAAAAAAAAATATTTTTGATTTTCAGCTTATGTCATATTGTTCCTGGTTGGAATGGTACTTCGTGGCCTAGGATAAATCCATTTTCTCTTTTAGGATGTGCAGCTGGAATGATTTCCGTTTTTGCTCTCTTTTTTATTGATATTTAGTAAGTATAGCTTATACTGCCCAATCAGCTGTTTTATTTCCTTGCTTTGAGTAGTAGTTATTGCATTTTCCTTGACATAAATTTTCTATATTAAAGCTATTGTAAAAATAGGAAATAGATACACATTTTGAATTAATAAAACAAAATTCTTTTCAAAGTATTTTTACATATTTTGATGCACGAGCATCTTAAAATTAATAAAAATACACTATCCGATGGCTATGTGAGGAAATGCATGGTAACATATTGGATAATCCTTTTCTCAAATCTAATGAAGTGGCTGTACATTTTTCAGAGATTGAACTACAAAGACAAATTTGGTTGGCTGTTTGAGTTACAGTGATTGTATTTTAACTGCACATGAATTAACTATGAAGGTATTATGTAAAATCCAGTTGTACAAGTTAAACTATAAAGATAAATTTGGTTGGTTGGTTAAGTTACAATGACTATATTTTAACTGCATATGATTACATGAATTAACTATAAGTTATTTATTTTATAAAATCCTGTTGTGCAAATTAAAAACTGGTCTATGTTTCTAATTGTTCTTTCGTAATCGTATCATGTGTATATACATCCTAAAGTATTTTGTATTAATATTAATCTTTTTATGATGGGCCCAGTATATAAATCATTAATAATTTATTTATTAATATTTTAATTTAGTTTGTAAAATCCAGTTGTGCAAATTAAAAATTGGTCTATGTTTCCAATTGCTGTTTTGTAATTTTATCATGGTCATACACATCCTGAAATATTTTGTATAAATATTAATCTGATGAGCCCTGTATATAAATCATTAATAATATGTGTGATTACTTTGTTCAAGGAAGACATACGTGCTTGTTTATGATATGTGATGTACACATATGTGCTTGTTTTAATATTAATACAGTCTTTATTAAATTGATGTTCAATTAAGATTTAAAGTGTTTTTATTCTGAAAGATATATTCTTTGTCAATAGACTAAAGTCTTTCAGAATAAAATAATTTAATATTAAAATTTAAAACACTTAGATGTGTTACTGGGTATGTGTCTAAAGAACATTTATTCCTAATTTCCCATTAAAGTTATACCCCCCTTTTTTTAGCATATTGCTTCAGCATTTCAGTTCTTATCTTTCCCCATGTCTTTGGCTCAGTATTAGACAAAACAATCAGGAACAGTAACAAAGAATTTTCTTTTTCATGACCTAATCCTACAAATGTGCATTATGATTGGAGAATATATTTTTCTTTTTGTGAATAAACTTTCTTTCCATAATTTTTTAGTGTCCACTGATTTTAAGGTTAGAAGAAGTTACCAAGGAATTGATGCATACCTACCGTTATGTTGTGATTTATTTGAAGCAAATTTTAGTTCACAAAACTCAATAGATATCAACTCCTGATGTTGTAAGAAAATGAATTGTATGGTTGTAATATAAGCAATAAAGTGTTTATTCTGAACATGTATAGCCCACCAGTTGCCGAGCGGTAAAAGCCACTAAACAGTGGTGGTTCAGTCTGAGTTTCAAATTCTGCAAACAGGCTGGCTGCATGGGTATTTATGTGGTTTTTCCCATGTGTAAGGCGTATACGAGCCAGTCTCCCTTAGAAAGTCCTCCACGAAGGCATCCCTTCCCTTAGGCAGATAGCCCTTGATGCTTTCTGTTATCACATGCCCTTAAAAAAAAATCTCATCATGTGTGAAGGCTACACAGCCATTTCAGCTTTAATTTCATGACGTGTTCATTCAAACACAATCTTTTTTTCTTACTTTATAAAGAATAACTCTTTCTTGAAGATATTGGATAGCTCCTGCTTCATATCTTGGAAAATCTCAAGTTGTGAAATCTATTGCAGTAAAAAAGAAAGTAAGTAAGTAAAGGGAGAACAAAAGGTTAGGTGAAAAAGTATGGTTGTGCTATACTAGCAATGATTACAAAGGTGATTATCACCAGGACAGAAGGCAAACCAAGTTGTCAGCCCCGAGCCTTGAGGAAATCCACATCCCCTCCTAAAAAAAGTACCAAATGGATACCTTTAATAGAAAGTACTTATTTATTATTCATTTATATCTCTAAATGTAGAAACATGCATTTACTCCCTTTTTTACTTCTTTATATGAAGTAAAGAAAGCATTGTAATCATGAAAAATTCCAAGTATCATATTTCAACAAAAATATCCAATTGACTGCTATCGAATGCAATTTAACGATGTTTTGGTGTGACATCTATACATAAGGACAGAATAAAGGACTCTTTTCCCCAAAACGAATTATAAAACTGATTTAAAATTCATTTAAAAGAGATATATTTTTTCATGGTATCTACATACATAGGTATGTACATATCTTGTGTAACTCAAATACTCTGTTACTTGGCTCAGTGAGCTCATTTTTTTTATTCTTATATTAGTAAATTGCATATTTTTTGCTTTAAAAATGATTGAATTATGTTGTTTTTTATCTTCCGGTTAAGGTTTTCATGCCTTTAGTTAATCTGCATGCAATAGTTGTTGAATTGTCAACAATTTAAAAGTTGTTTAAGTCCGCCTAAGCCTAATTTTTTACCATATTTATTTGCATTTGAAACTTAGCAGAATAGTGAATTAAGTGAGTTTCTGCACCTTCAGTGTCTTTTTGCCAAGTGGGACCAAAATTAAACTTTCATTTTTGTGCACCGATAAATCTTCCTTGTTGCCTGCTCGCCAAATTGCTTGATTTTGTGTTGAAAGTCTAATTTTAATTGTAAAATTCTGTTTTAATTGTATTTGGTATTTTATGTTTTTCTATATCTTTTAATTTGAATGAAGATATTTTGAGGTTTTATGTATTTTTGACTTGCCACAGACAGAGAACAGAATTAATTGAATGAGAAATATATGTGTAAAGAAATTTGAGGAAATATGTGTAAATGAAATTCAGCAAAACTTGCATATAATTTAATATTCTGTATTAGGAAGTCATGTGGTGTACACATCAGATATTTCAATCAATAATATATTTGCATTTCCATTTTGTTCATGAGAATTTTTTTAATTAAAATGGAACATTATTTTCCTTCAGTTGTTGATCAAAAACCAGATTTTGCATTGTATTTAGAAACTGTGATTGAACAATATGCTAAAAAAAATGTTTTATTATTTTGGGGATTATTGTAGAGAAAATGCAACATTTATTGTGTTTAAAAGCTATGATTGACTAGCATACTAATCTAAACAACATGTTTTGTTATTTTAGTGACTACTATAGTGCAGATGCAATGGCTGGCATTTTCATATCAACTTTAACTTGCATAACCATGTATCCTATGAGTTCATATAGTGCAAAGATCCTGTTACAGGTTAGAGGCTGTTTTCACATGTACTGTTTTTACATGTATTATGTACTGTTAATTTATATGTAAATAAAAGCAATGTAGTATTTGTTTTATTGTTTGATTATTGAATAATTGAAAAATGTTTTATTGTTTAATTTTTAGTTAAGTGCAATATTTATGTAATGCTCTTTATATAATAATATATTATTGTATTAGATTTTCAAAATTATATAAAATTCTTTCTTAAATTTCCCATAGTCACAGATAAAAAGGTTTGGTGTATTTTAAGAGATAAAATATTGTTTAGTAGGGGCAATGTCCAATTGATTAAGAGTGCATAATACTGGGAGTTTGTCCTGGGTTCAATCTCAGGCAAATGAGTTGGCTGCATAGTTGGTTTTTGTGTCTTTCTTCATGTGTAATTAATTTCTATAACTTTACTAGGATTCTGATGATATTTTGATGACCTGTAATAATATTCCTTTGATCAACATTTCAGTGTTGGGTTGTGTAATCTGGCCCATTTCTCATCTAATCTGATGATATAAGGTACAGAAGTCTCTCTTTTGCACTTAATAATATTTTAAGTAGGTTTTGAGAGCATCTTTTTACTGTTTTGTGTTTTAAGAAATTATAGTTTTAAAGCTTTACATTGCAAACTCATATGAGACTGTTTTCATCATAGTGCATGTGTGGAATTGAAACAGAATCCCATTTAATATGTGATTAACTTGTGTAAGTAAGAAACATTGATTCTGTTTCAAGGTGTCAGTGGAAGGGGAGGTGGGTTTTGTTTATATATGTGTGTCAGTCAGTCTTGCCGCATGAGAGCTTGGGGGAAAAAGCATAAAAAAAAAAAAAAGGATCACAAATCGTATTGTCAAATACTCGTAGAAAATAGGAATTATGTATTGTTAGTCCAAAGGGGCTTTGTCCCTGAAGGACTATTGTTTTCGTTTTGCGATGGTTCACTATAAATGTCCGTTTCACTTCTCAAACTCTAATTTTAATTGTTAGAGTCTCAATGTTACAGTCCTGCATTATGTTTGAAGAAATTAAATAATGAAAAATCTGCATAAATATATGTATATTTCCTGTATTGTGATAAAACAACGGTACATAGAGCGGTACATCGAATTTTGAATAATGTAATCCTACTGCGAATATGGGCATGTAGAAGCCCAAACTTGGAATTTGTTTTATTATTGATTTCAAATTTTGTAAAACTTTAACGAATTTTTGATTAACAAACTCAAGGATTTCAAACTGAGCCATGGCAATGTTGTACAGAAAAAACATTTTTATCTCCAGACCGTGAGACTCTATATCAAAAATTCTAAAGATATGCTCAATTTAAAACTATTCTGCGATATTGCTCTTGAACTAAATTTTATGGTTTAAGTGCGAAGAACGTGATATTTAATAAATAAAGGTAACAGACAAAATGTTAGGTGGGGAAACCCTTTGGATGTAATCAAAAAAAAAAAAAAAATCTGAAACCTTTCAGATTTTTTTTTAATTATGTTCTCATAAATAATGGTCCCTTTCAGAAGTGGTCATTTTAATGAGGTACTCATCATGAGAAGTTTCAATGTCTTTGAAACTCTGTATTAAATGTAAGGGAAGGATGTCAACTGTGGAAGAGTTTAAGACTGATATTGTTTCTAAAGAAAATTGTATCCATTGGAGATTTTACAAATTGTTGTTTGCTACATGACATGTATATTCTTTTCAATTTCCCTGGCCTTCCTTTTCTTGATAAGCAGCTTTTTCTCTGGCTAGGTATTTATCTACAGGTCACAATTTGCAGTGATTTAGAAAAAATCATATTGTCAGTCATTTCGATGATGCTGAAACCTTTTTTTTTTTTTTTTAATTTATTTTTATTTATGAATGGCAGGCACTTGCCTTTTCAGTATTGGGCACTTCTAAGGCCAGAAGTGGTGGCTATTTTATTGTGGAGGCACCTAATAAATAGGTAGCAATATTGCCTCCTATGAGGGGACAGACAATTTACGTCCATGCCTTCTCCGGGATTCAAATCCAGGCCCTTTGGTATCTCAGTCAATTCCCCTAACCACTATACCATTTGGGCAGCTGATGCTGAAACCATTTTATCCATAATAAACCATTATGCAAAATTATCTTATAACCTTGGTTTTTTGGATTGGTTTGTTAAATAACCTTTGTGAATGGAGTAACAAATTATCATCTTAGTTAATTAAACATATATGGATATAATGAAACACTCGGAAAACATTAATTTTTTTAGTATGATTTGTATTTCTAATGCTTGTTTGTTACAATCATTTCTTTTTAACATCTGTTGAAATGGCTGTATCCTTAAGCATGTGTATTTCATTCTTTGTTAATTAAACATTTTATTTATAATTTACTTTTAGCATGGGTAAAGTCTTTTTTATGATTCCTCCTGATTTTATGATCTCGGCGAAATTTTCTTTAACATTTTTCTACTGTTTATAGTTTTCAGTGATTACTTTTAGCATGGGTAATGAAGCACCCAAAATAGATGAATAGAGTTAAGTTATTTGACTGTAAAAGAATCTGCATGTTGCTTTAAAAGTTGTATTCAATATTAATTTATACTAAATTCAGTTAATTTGTAACCCTTATTTTGCTCAGAATGAGTAACATTATTGCATTATTTGCTGAATATAATATTAACTTTATATAAAAATATACTATTAAAACATTTATCTCTTTTATTGGTAGGGAACTCCACCTCATGTAACTGATTTACTGGACAAGTGCCTTCGTGAAGCGTCTACATTGGATGGAGTTTTGGAATTTAGAAATGAGCATTTTTGGCTCTTAGGATTTGATAAAATTGTAAGTACCTGAAGTTTTTGTATCCTCTTTAAAAAGAAAATTTCCATTTTAACCCTTTCCGGAACGCTACTTTTTAAAGTCGGAGTTTTGATTTAAAAAAAAAAAAAAAAAAGGTAGGCAGTGTAATTAGGCTTAGAGGAGTACACAAGTAAAATTTTGTGAAGATAACACTTATCGTTTTAATTCAGTGGGTGCTCTATTCAATAGAATAGAGCTCTAATTAATAGAATAGAGTTTTAATTCAAGCTCTATTCAATCAGTGTGCCCAAAGTGGCACACTGATTGAATAGAGCTTCGAAAAGAGTGCTGAAACCAGCATTGTTGTCAATGAACTGACCGATGAGATGCGAAGAAACAAAGAATACAAACTCTCAGTTGTCCTAGATTATCGGTGAGCCCAGTCTGGGCACACCTAGGGTTCGCCATTTGATTTTAGGCAAGATTTCAAGGTAAAAATTTAAAACTAATATAGAATAAGGAGATTAGCATACATCCAAAAAATAATATAGAAATTTCTTTTCAAACAATTCCTTTTATACCCTAAAAAAAATCTGGAAGATTTCTTTGAAAAATGAGGGTCTTAAAAAACAAAAATGGCTGAAATATATGGATTGGTTTGTGTTGAGCTGCCATCTACTATAAATAAAGAAGGTTTAGAGTAACCTGTATTAACCTATAAATCCTTTTTCATTCAATTTTTCTGTGCGTACAGAAGAAAATTTTTAGGTATGTCCAGACCGGACACACTGTGCCGCAAAGGATTAAAATGTTAAAAATTAATTATCCTTTCCTGGTTATTTATAAAATATTAAAGATTTAAGAAACGTATTTCATTTGCTTTGAGTACGTTCCTAGTTCTTCATAGTTTTTTATACATTTTTTAAGTGATAAATGACACATTAAATTCCCTTTTTTTTTTTTTTTTTTTTTTTTTTTTTTTAGAATATATATATATCTATAGTTTTAAAAGCATTTGCTTTTCTGTAAATAGGGCAGAATAAGCTGAGTAGCTTAATCTATTTGGAGGGGATGAAACACTTCAGAATTTACATGCATGCTTTTTATTATGAATTTTCCTTCAAAATAAATTATTAAAAAAAGATGAAAAAGGGACTGGTAGCTACTGTATTTGAACATGGAACTTCTAGTTAGTGGCTGTGGCCAGGCTGTAAGAGCTTATTGCGAGAGAAGGAATTTGAATAATACTTTTTGATGAATTTCTTAGATTTTTTTTAATTTGTTGGGAGACTGTATTCTGTTTTTATACATTCATATTAAACACTCTATAATTACTCAGTATTTGGGAAAATTTGATGAAACTGAGGTCATATGCTTCACTTGTAATTTGTAATATGTTATTTTTCTCTGCGGTTGTGAAATATTGAGTGAAGTTCAAGAGTTACATAAGTGTTTTTTTGTGTGTCTTCAACCAAACCTTGAGAAGGCACAAGTAGGAATGTCTCTGAAACACTTCATAATTTCATTCTCTAAAATTGATTTAGGTAAGATTTATTTCCTTATATTTTATTGCTGATTTCATTTTTATTTATTGTATATTTTAAATACAATTCCTGTAATAATTGCTTTATGTAGTTTTTTTATTTAAATACATTTAGATAATTTTCATAAAAAACTCTCTATTTCTCCCTACGAAAGGGAAAGGAAACATACCAATGTAAAATGTAAATCACAGCATCAAAGTTTCTCTGGTTTTGTTGGCATATTAAGTGTGTTGCCAGTACTTTACTTGTATATATTTGTGAAATAAAAGAATTTTCTTCTAACTCTTTAAATTTCCTAGAATTTTTTCCCAAGCATGATTCCCATGGAAATTGCTTTATATTTATCAAATTTTTCTTCAATAATGGCAAACTGATTACTTCAATATGAAGGAATTATCAGCTGTCACATCATGTCCTGTGCTTTTATATAGTTTTAGAAGTTCTAGTTCTGCCTATTTATACTAATCTTCACCTTTCATGTTAAGATTTATTTTGTCATGAGAGTCATTAAAGCATGAGAAAAGCAATTAAACTGTATGTTTTGTTTCTAAATCAGGATTAACTTGAAGTGTTAACCAAAAAATTCATTTCATTGGAAGGATACAAATGATATTAAATTTTGCATTTGTAGACGTGTCAATATGTCCACCGCTTCTAGAAGTGATTATTACAAAATGGTGATCATCATGACAGGGCTTATTGTATTTTGAAAATAAAGACCGATGATTACATTAATGCAATAAATACATAAAAACTGAATTAAGAGAATATGCTGCAATAAATACATAAAAACTGAATTAAGAGAGGAAAACAAAGTGATCATGCCGTAATAAATAAAATGTTTTTTTAATTTGATGAGAGTCATAAAACTTTAGTAATTAATTAAAAATATTTTTATTTCAAAAAACTCAAGGCGAGCAAAACTTAGTTGATTTTGAAAATATTGTTAATTATTTTCAAAATGTGGGTATAATATTTCATGGAATAGGTCTAACTATTTTTTTGCTTCTTTTGATAATTTTTTATCTTCAAAAGTGTGGTTATCAAGCTATTGAGACCATGGAGTTGTGATATTAACAGCTGATTAGCAAGCACATTATTATAAAAGGGCTTCAATGATTGCTTGTGCATGCTCGGTAATATCTTGGCATCAGAACTTGCTTTTCGTACAGCTTCCCTGTCCATAATTTAAACTTGGAATGACTGTGTCAGTGTATTTGATTTCTAACCCTTTCACTTATCACAAGAAATTTTCATGAAGATAAACTAAAAGATAGCACAAAAAATTAAATAAATCTCACTTAAAGAAACACAAGAAAACTAAAATTTCTTATGACCTACCAGCAGTATTTGACAGAATATCTAAGCTATGAGAACAAGTGAAGGGCAGTCCAATCTCAACTTGAGTCCCTCCTGTCCAGGCAAAGAACCTGACTATAGTTGGAATGGCAGGCAGTTTCAAAAGAGATAAAATGTTCCTTTTAATGTTTTTGAATGTTAGGTAAAATTATATTTGAAAATGTTAATGTCTAAAATGTTGAGAGATAAGCTTACTCCACTGATGGCACACAACTGATCAGAAGGTATAGTCTTATTCTAAAATTTTAGATTTAGAATTATCAGTATAGTATCTGGCCATATCTAATCATAAGTAGTGCCATAGACTGGAAATTCTTGTGTGGGATGCTCATGTGATTTCCACTAGATTGTAGACAGTGTTCCTGAACCCAGATTACGCTTCCATCCTTGGAAGCAACTGAAAATAGCAAAGAAATTTGCTTATTAGTGATCATTTTCATTTGTTATGTATGTTGGCAAAAAGTGTCTTGAGAGTGAATGGTCAAATTAAAACAATACGTATATGATTAAACTATTAAACTGTTGCAGAAATGAAAGTGAATTACTTTCATGTAGTTACTTTAAAAAAATTTTATAGTGTAAATAATGTGTTTATTATTTATGCTTTTTATGACATGTATTATATCAATGTGTAGTTGTTTCTTTTTTCAGTGAAAAATGTCAAACATTGAATTTTATTATTTTATTAAAAAAAAGGAAAGAAAAATTAATACATAAACTATTTTTATCAAAAAATTAAGAGAAGTTCCATACATAACCCATTTATATTGTTTAAATTTTTTTGTTGTCAAAAGTCACGATTTGACTGTATTTTTTACTTTTATTGTAGGTTGGAACAATCCATGTCCGCATACGTAGAGATGCTAATGAACAGATTGTTTTATCCCATTTATTGAATAAGTTGTCATCTCTTGTCACAGATATTACAATTCAGGTAACAAAATCGGTACATATCACATTAACACCATAATTTCTTTTCTATTTATATTAACAAATATTATGTTATAAAACCGACTAATTATATTAACTCAGTTGACCTTTATTTGGTCATGCGATTTTTTTTTTATTTGATGTATATCAGCTTATTGTTTAAAATATTTTGTTTTCTTACTTTCTTAAATGAAAGTTTATCAGGGTTCGTAGCAGTCCTTACAAGTGCTTATAAGTCCTTATATTTGAAAATAAAATATAAAGGCCCTTATAGGTGCTTACTTTTCCTTTAAAGCCCTTATGTTTTTGTTTATAGTGCTTTTTTTTAATTTTTTGTTTTTCATTAACGCACATTTTTTCCCCCGTACCAAAGCCGAAACTAAATAAACAACTTTTCTTCCTTATAAAATGCAACGTCAGATGGTGAATCATATTCCCGGAAATTGCTTTTCCCCCTTCCTCTGCATTAACATAACCTATGGTGCGCGTCGTTCTATTGGTCAAAGAATTGCAGAAACGGTAGAAAATTCCAGTACATTTGGTATTCTTTTCCTCCCACCCAAATACTACACATGTTTGAATTTCTATAAAGATTTTAATAATTTGCATTCTTGTTCCGCGTGGTCCGTTCATATTCGTGTTTGTTATGATCATTATGCTTATATTATGAGCATATGTATGAATATTTATAATAATATAGTTGCAGTAACTGCTGAAGTATAGATAAACTTCCAAAAATGGGTGTGTTTTTACACAGATTAGCTTTCTAAGGAATGATATTCGGAATGGCTTAAATAAAAGGAAAGTAATCGAATAGTCAAAATAATTTCACTTTTTTTTGACAATACATTATACAGTACGGAAGTTGGGAGTTTCTCCGCAAAATCTCTAATATTGAAGCAGCGGACTTCTTTTGTCACTGTCCAATCTGGATTGAATAGGTGTTGGTGTATTTAATTACGGGCAAAGCACACTAGGGTTATCTGCCTTCGTGGAGGATTTTCATAGGAAAACTGGCTCGTATATATGTTACACATGGGGAAAACAACCATGCAGCCAGCCCATTCGCGGGATTCGAACCTCAGACCGAACTACCAGTGTTCAGCGACTTTACCGCTCGGCCGCTGGTGGGCCCGGATTGAATAGGACTAAAAGTTTTTGCAGTCTACCAAACCCAAGGAAAGATTGATTCTATTCCGGAAATTTAACGCAGTCTGTTGAAAATTAGAATCAGAAACACCCCAGATTAGTAAGTCTCTTTCTTTTCCTTTATTTAGTTCTTTATTCTCCGAATACTGGCAGGTGTTGATTCCAATTGCATAATATCACATATGGAAGAATTACGTCGCAATAACGTTTGCGGTATTTTGCAGAGATAATTAATTTTGATGTTCAGTCTGAGATTTGTTTATGAACACTTAAAAGTGGTTTACTGTGCTTTCTAAGCAGAATATTTCTCAGTTCCGTTGGTCTATTTTTATATGATGCACATATCGAAATGTCAAAATCATTTATTTAGCCTAAATTTAAATCTAAGGAATGGCTACAATCTCCCCCACTCCTCTTTTTCCAGTTACTATCCGGAATATCCGGCAATTTCCGAGTATGCAGGTTAGTTAAGCTTTTACTGTTAAACAGGGTTCGTAGCAGTCCTTACAAGTGCTTATAAGTCCTTATATTTGAAAATAAAATATAAAGGCCCTTATAGGTGCTTACTTTTTCTTTAAAGCCCTTATTTTTTTGTTTTTAGTGCTTATTTTTTGCTTTTAGTGCTTTTTTTTTAATCCTTTGTTTTTAATGAACGCGCATTTTATCCCCGTACCAAAGTCGAAACTAAATAAACAACTTTTTTTCCTTATATGCAACGTCAGATGGTGAATCATACTCCCGGAAATTGCTTTCCCCCCCCTTCCTCTGCATTAACCTCGAGAGTACAGACAGGTGCACGTCGTTCTGTTGGCCAAAGAATTGCGAAAACGGTAGAAAATTCTGGTACATTCGGTATTCTTTTCCTCCCACCCAAATACTACACACGTTTGAATTTCTATCAAGATTTTAATAATTTGCATTCTCGTTCCACGTGGTCAGTTCATATTCGCGTTTTTATGTGATCGTTATGCTTATATTATGAGCATATGTATGACTATTTATAATAATATAGTTGAAGTAACTACTGAAGTATAGATAAACTTACAAAAATGGGTGTGTTTTTACACAGATTAGCTTTCTAAGGAATAATATTCGGAATGGCTTAAATAAAAGGAAAGTAATCAAATAGTCAAAATAATTTCATTTTCTTTGCCAATACATTATACAGTACGGAGGTTGGGAGTTTCTCCGCAAAATCTGTAATATTGAAGCAGCGGACTTTTTTTTTGTCACTGTCCTATCTGGATTGAATAGGAATAAAAGTTTTTGCGGTCTACCCAACCCAAGCGAAGATTGATTCTATTCCGGAAATTTAATACAGTCTGTTGAAAATTAGAATCAGAAACACCCCAGCTTAGTATGTGTCTCTTTCTTTTCCTTTATTTAGTTCTTTATTCTCGGAATACCGGCAGGTGTTGATCCCGATTGCGTAATATCACATATGGAGGAATTACGCCGCACGTATTGCGCAATAACGTTTGCGGTATTTTGCATTGATAATTAATTTTGATGTTCAGTCTGAGATTTGTTTATGAACACTTAAAAGAGTTTTACTGTGCTTTCTAAGCAGAATATTTCTCAGTTCCATTTGTTTTTATATGATGCACAATATTGAAATGTCAAAATCATTTATTTAGCCTAAATTTAAATCTAAAGAATGGCTACAATCTCCCCCACTCCTCTTTTTCCAATTACTATCCGGAAATTTCCGAGTATGCGGGTTAGTTAAGCTTTTATTGTTAAAGGATGACTGCATGAAGCAAAATCCCGTCTTCTGATTTCAGAAATGTGCCTCTTTTTTACTTAAATTACTTTGTTTGGGATATATGTTAAGGGAAAACTGTTATGGAATGAAAATTTAGAAAATGTTCAGAATTTTGATTTAAGTTGAATTATTTAAATATTAATATGAGTGGAAAAATAAATTGTATTTATTATTAGGTGCCAAACGAATACAATTAATATGGCTTATTATTAGTTATTTTCTATATTTTCAGCTGAAATATCATCAGTAAATTTTGTAATATAGTTTAGTTCTGCATAGTTTTTTTCCTCTCATTGTAAACTAATTCTGTAAATTGAACTGTCATTTAAAATTTTTTTTAAAAAAAAAGTTAACTGTTTTCCATTTTTGAGGTAATGCTCATTCTCCTAATAAATATTGTATTGCTCATATTTTAAATTACAAGTCTAATTTTTCTTTTAAGGTTATGCAGTTGTGTATAATGTAATTAGACAGGTGCTTATTTTTTCCTTAAAATGTGCTTGAAAAGTGCTTATAGGTGCTTATTTTTTTAACTAAAATGTGGCTATGAACCCTGTTAAAGGATGACTGAATGAAGCAATTTCCCGTCTTCTGATTTCAGAAATGTGCCTCTTTTTTACTTAAATTACTTTTTAGTAATTTTTTACTTAAATTAACCTTTTTACTTTTTAAGTTACTTTTTTACTTAAATATATGTTAAGGGAAAACTGTTATGCAATGAAAATTTAGAAAATGTTCAGAATTAATTTATTTAAACATTAATATGAGTGGAAAAATAAATTGTATTTATTATTAGGTGCCAAACAAATACAATTAATATGGCTTATTATTATTTATTTTCTATATTTTGAACTGAAATTTCATCATTAAATCTTGTAATATAGTTTAGTTCTGCATAGTTTTTTTTTTCTCTCATTGTAAACTAATTCTGTAAATTGAACTGTCATTTAAAATTTAAAAAATAAAAAAAAGTTAACTGTTTTCCATGGATGAGGTAATGCTCATTCTCTTAATAAATATTGCATTGCTCATATTTTAAATTACAAGTCAAATTTTTCTTTTAAGGTTATGCAGTTGTGTATAATGTAATTAGACAGGTGCTTATTTTTTCCTTAAAATGTGCTTGAAAAGGGCTTATAGGTGCTTATTTTTTTAACTAAAATGTGGCTACGAACCCTGTTTATGAAAACAGAGACTAAAATAATTAAACAAAGTTCAGTTCTTCAGAAGTAGATTCAAAAAGCCATGCCACTGAGAGAGTTAAATGAAACCATGCCCGGTTTTAGTAAATTTTTGGCATGCAATGTAAATAGAGGTTTCTATCAAAAATTTATTGTATTAATCTTTCTTTTCTGTCTTTTAAAAAATATATATGTAATATAAAAAAAATACGATGAAAAAAATATGATGGCTTTGCTCTTTGCGAACCAGCAACCTTTAATTAATATTCTTTCTACACGATGATCGGAGATGCATAAACATTGTGAATATTCGAAGTGGGCAAGGAAGATTAACCATATTTCACTACATTGGCGACACTGACCTTGATTCCGAACACTTTCGATTTTGAACTTACAGATTTACTCGATGATTTTCGAAGCACTTTTTGAATATACCATTAAATCCCACACCGGAAATGAATTTGATGATTCACTGGTAGTGAGGCAGCAGAGTTCGAAATTCATTCGAGAAAACTTGCACCAGGTTAATCCTGTCGACTTTTTATAAATATGTAATGATTTTAAAAGCGTAGATGAAAACAGTGGAACCCTCAACAACTTAAATACTGCGTAGATGACCAAGAAGACTGCAGTCAAAATTTTATGACAATAATTTTGTTTAAAAGTTAATATGTTTGTATTTTCAAAATTATATCTTTCACATGTTGCTGCTCTAATGCTTGTTCTTCCACCCTGCTCACCCAACTTTTCTTTTGAAGGGAAAATATGATAGCTGTTTCAAAAAAATAATTGACGACCTCAAAATTAACATTCTAAATTTGGTAATCTGCCCCTAAATTCATCTCTTCTCACAGGTTCCAGACTTTTCTGTCTTATGTAACGTTTTAATGCAGATGCCTCTTGTCCAATCAAATTAATTCTAAACCAAAACTGTGAACTGAAACTTTCTCACTCCCAGCCTTCTTCCTACGAAAGTACTATAGCCTTCCCCTTTTTCCGCATTAGCTCTCCTGCTGGTAAGACGCATTTCATCCATGCTACTGCCGCTTACTTGCTTAAGATGACGTCGTACTTAAAATGGGAGTTATTCTATTCAAATATTATTAAGAAATATCTTGTCTGAAAAAGGATTATTTGATATGCATGGAAAAAATAAAGATTGTGATTTTTCAAGATATGTTGTGCTAAATTGCGTCATCATGCTTTCCACTCTCTTCAAGCCACTACAGTCTTCTCTGTCATCTACGCAGTATCTAAGTTGTTGAGGGTTCCACTGTTTTCATCTACGCTTTTAAAATCATTACATATATATATTCAAATGGGGGCACTTGCCTCAACATTGGCCACTCTTAAGACCAGAAGTTGTGGCCATTTTATTGTGGAAGCAACTACTAGGCGGCCACCATTGCCTTCTGTGAAGGGGCGGACAGTTATAAGGATGCCTTTTCCAGGATTCAAACTGGGGCTTTTCAGTACCACATTAGGTTCCCCTAACCACTATACCATCTGGGCATCTGTTTAAAAAAATGTGAGACTGTATATTAGAGATTTACTGGCTGTTGAAAAAAGTCAGGAGAAGTTGAATCATAATATGTAACATTCTGTGTTCGCTAGATCCCTGAAAGAAGTCAGTGATATGCTAATTGATTACTGGCAGTTTAGTTAAGTTCTCAGGCAAAATTTGTTCATGGTTTGCTGTATATTGTATATTAAGCAAACCTACTTACTCTTCACCTAAGATATTCCTCATAAGACAGGCAGCCCTCTAGTGCTTTTTCATAATTCATTGGTACCTAATTTTTGCTAAAAAAGACTATAGATATGAGTTTAAAATAATGTATAAATCTTCAATTCAGAATAAGTTCACCAGGTTCACCAGCTGAAATAAAGTTTTTGCTTTCATTATTTTAAAATTCAGTTGGACATAAACTATTTATGCAAAAATAGAATTTCCATTGTTAAAAATATTTTCAGAGTTGCCTACCATACTTGGGTTGCAGTGCATAATATGGACTTTTTCTCATCTGATATGTTATTCTGATTTTAATTTTCTTCAGAATATAAATACTTTCTGAGTGTATAAATATAGAATGACATATTACTAGTTATTTCTGCATTTAATACATTTTCTCTCAAGTTTTTAACAGAAATTTATGTTTCACATCTTTCAGTAAAATGTAAATACACTTATTTTTATTTTTTATTTTTGATAAGTAAAAGTGGATTAAACAGTTTTTCTTGATTAAATACTGAAATATTATATACTTTTTTCCAAATCACTTCTGATTAATTTGATCAATGGAACATTTTGAAAGTATGTTGTGATAGAATGAGATGATGTTTTGAGCCAAATAATTGTGAAATGAAAGGAGGAAAAACTTTTTTAATGAAATGGGGGACACGTAATATATGAGAAAACTTCATGACTATTTTTTAGTTATTTGAATCTCAAATTTTATTTTTTGACATTTTATTTTATAATATCATTGTCATTAATGGCTGTTATAAATGGCAAGAATAGACTTCATTTTAAATTGTAAAAATGCATCAGTATATTTTAGCTTTCAAATAAATATGTGGAGATTATTTTTCAAGAACTCTAAAAATATAATCTAGATTTCATGCACTATCAATGTGCTTTTATGCATCTGTTGCCAAAATTAAGTTTTAATAATGAATGCATTGTTTATTCATATGATGCATTAAACATAAACAGAATTGCTGTTTGTTTTGGGAGGAATGGGTCTTTATTTGCATACAGGAGACTAAATTTATGGTTTTACTGTAGTGTGTTATCACTTTATGAAATTATCTTTAGATATGTTCTTCTATTCCTCTGTAGAGTGCTTCAAGTCAACACACATGTATACCATAATTCTCATTATCTGTATGCATTTATTAAGAAACAATACAACATGAAAATAATAATTTTAGAGAACAAAAGTAAATTTTTTCAATACAAATTTTGTATGAATTATTTCTATTTGTTTCATTTCTTTGTAGGTTTTTAAAGATGAATGGGCATGGAGTAGCAGTACAAGACAAATTTTAAATGAATCTTTTATGAAATTTCCACCAATAACTGAAGTATACTCAGCAACCTCAATTCCTGTAGCTAATTCATCAAGCACTATTAAAGAAGCTCTTTCGTCTTCAAACTCTGCAAAAACTAATTCCTCATCTACATACACCAGTCCTCCAATAAAAATTCCTGAACAGACACATGCTTCTTATGGCTATGCAACCATTCCTCTCCCTCCTTCTTTATCAGGGTCTCAAGCTTCAAAGACTAAAATGCAACACTTTGCTGTAGATATGATGCCTGAAACGGCTTTCATGCCAAAGCATACGTCTTCTGAACTAAGTCTACAGTCATCCTCAAAAATGTACCAAACTGTATACAGCCAGATGCCGACCTCTCAGGCAAGTAAATATGGACGAGAATTAACTATTAATCCTCTTTTTACCACAAATTCTGATTACATCAAAGCCTACAAAAGCTGATACTATAATTTTATGGTAGTTATGTCTTTTTAAAAAAATTTATACATAATGCAAGAAGGTTGTGCAATTCCTGGCATTGCCGAACTTTCAGAAAGACTACTGATTTAGCTAAAAATCACAGGTATTGACATTTTGAGTTATAAATATATATTTGTGCTGCATTTGTATATTAAAAGTATATCATCCTCCATCATATGCTAAGTGAGTACATGTAATTGAATAAAAGAGTATTTTTATATTCTTTTGGACGTATTTTTAATGGATAAAATTATGTGATAGTGCTAGTTTATTAATCTTTTAATAAAATTTTCTAGTCAAAAGGAATTAATAAATATTTAGCTCATTTAAATTGTAAAACATGATTAACTTTTGATGTTTCATCTGGTGTAAAAAAAGTATCAGAATCGTGGTGTTGAAAAGTGAAAATTATTAGAATAAATATAAAAATTTATTGCAATATAAATACAGAAATACATTAAGTAAGTTTTATGTCATTAGAACATGCCAACTGTGCATTTGATTACTCTATTAATAGTAGAATGATATGGTTTAACCTTTGAACTGGTCAAGCGGGAGACTGTTGATTAATTTAACACATTTATTCGGTAAAATGAAAAGTGTTTATCTGTCAGTAGTAAACACAAAATGTATTGAAATTTATAGTAAATAGTGCTTCATATATAGTGCAATAATCAACTTCTTCCTTAAGCAGAAATTTAGAATACTAGGAATCATAAAAGTTGACATGTTTCTAAATTTCTTGCTTGTACAGATTGGGCTAAATAAATGTTATTAAGATGTTGTACATTGTTATATTTAATGAAAAATGTAAGAAAATTGTACTAGTTAATTGTGGTTAAGTGATTGATGTGTATCTGCATTTACAATGCCTTTGTGAATAACTTTCTAAGAAAACTAATTTGGTTTCATGATTACCTATGGTGAAAACTCGTGTATCCAGCCTTTTCAGACCTAGTGGGCAATTTTATTCATATTATAATATATGTGTAATATGTTAAGTATTAGATTTATGATAATTTATGTAATTTGAACATTTTGCCCATTTACTGTGTTTAATAACAAAGGTCTTTTAATTGTATATTTGTTTATACTTTTTGGTCTTTTAAGTTTTAGTTCATCATGCTACCTGTAACTATAGGTAATTTTAGGATTCCTGTCAGAATTCTGCATTCATTTCTTTTAGAATGTCATCCTACTAATCAATGAACTATTTGAAAAGAGCATATAAAAAATTAAAATCAAATAATCTTAGTAATATTATTATAATAATGATAATATTATTATTATATTATTATTAATCTTAATAAGACAAAAATCAAAATTATTTAATTTGCAGTGCATTTAGAAAATATTTTTGTAGAATGTAATACACAGATCTCTTATATCATGCATATTTCTTACAATAACTGATAAAATATCTGATATAAATCTGTGTTGAGTATTTTCTGTTGGTTTGCCCTTCCTTTAATAGCAGAAATATGAAATTACTTTCTTATAAAACCTAGCAAAATGCTGCAGTTTCAAATGTGAAACGAAAACTGTGCAAAAAAAATTTTAACTGAGTTTAAGGCTTGGTGTGTTTAAATGTAGGGGAAGTCTTGGAAATGTTGATTTTTTTTTTTTAAATTTAGTTTGAATTTATATTAAGCAAGTTTTTTTTAATATCAATATATTTTATTTATTATGTTGCATTAGTTAATGAGATCATTTTAAATTACCTATTGTGGTGTGAAATTATGTATGTGCAGCATATAGCTCCCATTATTTTTATAACAAATCAATAAGAGATCTGTACTCATTTGTCTTTCTAACTGAAACGTATAAATTCAGAGCAAACTATATTGATGATGTGAGTTTGTAGGAATACAAGATACACTTCTTATTGCTGTAAGATTGAATGAAATCATGCATTTTTAATTGTAAAATAGAAATTGCAGCAAATTCAATTAAAAATTTGGAAGTTTAAATCAAACTTAAATTTTTAAAAAATCTAGATTTTTTTTTTTTTTTTTTTTTTTTTTTCTTTTTTTTTCAGAGATTTTAAAATGTACTGGATGTACTATATCTCTGTTGCTTATTGATGCTTAGCTATTTTAAAAACTTATATTTTTAATTTACAAATATATTTTGCGGTTTTAATTTCAATGTTGAAAAAAAAGCTAACAATATGTTTGTTGAATATGATGATTGTGGGATAGTTATAAAATAGATGCAGTCTATAGCTGATTGATCCTATTCTTTATTCATCGCATAGCTTTATTGACATAAACATATATTTCTAAATTAAATTAGTACAAAAGATATGCCAATTGTTTAATAATTGTAAGCATATGTTCAATTATTCATAGCATTACAACTGGTGATGAAGAGAAACAGAAGAACTATGTGTTAGTGTAACATTGGCAAATATAAGAACAAAAATGATATTATTGATGCTAGATTTAATAGTGTAATTATTGTGTACCACAAAAGAGAGACACAGTATAGCTTAATTACTCTTGGTTAACAAAAAGTGTTAATTTAAATATTTTGGAATACTATTAAAAGAAAGGTTTCAATTCTGCTTTTAGAATTATGTAAATCATGTCATTATATAAGAATCATTTGACAATTTTAGTTTGAAATGATACTTTTATATCATTTATATCAGAGAGATTGATTGCAAATATTTTATTATTTTCATGCTAAGAAAAGGAGAAATAACCAAATGAAAATTTATAGGGCTGTTATAAATTAGAGTATTATCTTATATATACACATGTACTATGTTGCAGATATATTACATATATCTTAAATGATAAAATTTTATGCTTTGAGTCATTATCTGACTGAAATTTTATTTACAGACTGTTAAATTAAGTTATCAAAACTTAAAGCCATTTAGGTCTGTACTGTTATTTAATCACTATAAACAGTGAATGTCAAGGGAAGTAATGCAATATGCATAAAATACTCTCGCTTTCATTCCTTAAGTTTACTGTATAAAATTTGAAAGATGAAATGCATTAAGTAAAGTCATCCAGAATTTTAGAATCATTGAAGGAGAATGGCTGCGTTTGAAATTTGGAATGCCTAAGGAATGAGAGGTATATTATTCATTTACTGTATATATCATATGATGAAGCCTCAGAATTATGTTTTAGTCCTGTATGTTGTTATGTATAATCAATTTTCAATGTGTCTAAAGTAGTAGAAACTGGATATTTCTACAGTCTGTAATGGATTTTAAATCTTAATATTTATTTAAGAACTTTCTAAATATTTCATGACACTTTGATGTATTTTTCTTGTCTATGTTTTATGTCTATCTTTGTTATTAACGCCTTCCCCCCAAAAGGCTGTTTTTAGTATGCTTTGTTTTTTGTGTTTTCTAATGGAATGCTGACTTAGTTTCAAGTCTGAGTATAAATAAAAGCTGATTAGTTTTCTAATAAATTTAGTCTGTGTGATTTATTTCGTAAAGATCCGCTAATGACTTAAGTCAGGCATTTGTAAATAATAGTTGTAAATAATAAGTTTTGTAATGGTTTAGCATGTTATGTCCATTTAACAACATTTTCTTATATTTTTGTCTTTTATTTAATATTTGTGTTATATTTCTAATTTTTTTTTTCCATAAATCCATTTTTTTATGATTTCTAAACTTTTTTCTTGTGTGTGTTTGATTATTGTGAAAAATTAAATTATTATTAATCGAAGTGCAAATTTACAAAATTTGTAGAGACATTAGGTTATTTTGAAGCAGGAGACAAGAAAAATGAGCAATGCTCTTACCAGGACTTTAACCTGGACCTCTCGAATACATGCCAAGTGTGATAACCATGAAGGCATGCAGAAAGGAGGGAGAAAATACCTTATATACTCCCACTTTTAAATGGTGAATGGTGATTAGGGGACCCAATTGCCAAATCCTGTTGGTGAAGAATCATCATCCACCACTTTTTAATTCGGCCGCCACTATAGAATTATTTGTTTTTTTGGAAGCAGGAGACATGAAAAATGTGCACTGCCCTCACAGGACTCGAACCCAGACCTCTCGAATATGCACCAAGTGTGCTACCATTACACCATGTAGGCATGCTTGAAAACTCCCGTTTTTAATGCGACTGAGGATCAAGTGACCCAGTCGCCAAATCCTGCTGGTGAAGAATCATCATCCAGCACCTTTTAGTTTGAGCGCCATTGTAGAGTCATTAGATAATTTTGATGCTGGAGACTTAAAAAATTAGCAGTGCCCTCGCTGGGACTCGAACCTGGACCTCTCGAATATGCACCGCCTATGTTCAGACGCCGTTGTAGAGGCATTAGGTTATTTTGAAGCAGGAGATAATAAGCAATGCCCTTGCTAGGACTCGAACCTGGACCTCTTGAATATGCGCCTAATGTGCTAACCATTATACTATGAAGGCATACAGAAAGGAGGGAGAAAATACCTTATAATCATAAAATATGCACAATCCAGGTGTATGTATAACTTCATAAGCTATTGATTGGGACCTTGCATCTGATCCCCAAAAAATGTTTGTAATTGTTCTCATAACAAATATTTTTGCATAAAATAAGCACTGCAGTGATTAAAGCAAAATAGATGTCAGTTATAAAGAAATGATTAATTTAAAAAAATTGCTTAACCCCTTAACTGCTGCGGAAAATGTACAAGATTCGTTTCCCAGCGCCACGGTTTTTCACACAGGCGCGCGTAGTTATGCGATGTATTAAGGGGGAAATAAGTGCGAGTTTTGCTTTCTAAAAACTGTTTACTTTCACAAAATAAATAATAAAAAAAAAAAAAAAATGAATGCACAATATTTAATGTTTTGAGTAAAAGTATAATAAAAAGATGTAAGTATAATAAAAATTATGTTTTTATAATAAAAAATATCCCTAAAATGGAGTTTCGATCAATTCATTTTTAGACCAATAAAGTGTAATACAGTCAAAAGTCTTTAATCCGGACTCGTCGGCGATTCCGGATTATCGATTTTTTCCGGATTATAGATCATCAGTTGAAATCTGGTAAGATGGCATGCAGAAATTATAAAATTAAAAATATGAAACCGTAATTTATAAAATAATGAGCAATTATGATCTAAAGGGTATCAAAATTTACAAAAAAAAAGCTTAATATTTATTTGTTTACTTTATTAAACATTTCTTTCAACGCGCGCATGCGTAAAGCATACATTTCGCATAGCCGAAATTAGAAAATTGCAACCGGAAAACTATTTGATTTGTATTCGTAATATTTATAATGACGAATTTGATTTAAATCATATCAAAGACGGAGTACATCGAGATGAAATACTACATTTAGTAAAGAATTATAAGCCGAATAAAATAAAAACATCTGCCCTGAAGATAACAATAGTGCTGACAGATCAACTTCCTGTTCATTGCGTGCCGCAACGTTCCCCCTCTCCCCCGCGCAGAGCAGCGTGAAATTGATAAACAGATTTCGGAACGATTAGATAAACAAAGGATATGCCGTTATCCATTTTTTGCAGCAATTAAACTTTTTGTTTGATGGACATCGAAACATACTTTCATTTTGTAGATCCTTTCCGAGCTCCAGCATCGGAAATTCTATTTGACATAATCGAAAGTTCAAGCTTACTTTTATAAAATTGTTCTTACAGTCTGCAAAAAATAATAAGCCGGATCCAATTCGAAGATTAAGGAACAACGCAATCATTAACATTAACTGAAATAGATAATTAGATCATTTTAGCTTATACCGTTCGTTATACATTAAACGTGCACGCGAAAACGTATTCTGCGCTTGCACACACCGATATGTGCAGTCGTAAAGGTCTTACGCCCACGCGTAAACGCCTATGCGCATGCGCAGAAAGTTTTTAGCTTTTAGGTCCGGATTATAGATCATTCCGGATTATGGGTGTCCGAATTGACGACTTTTGACTGTATCAGGTTTCAGTGACCTTGTGAAATCAGTATGCCTAAAAAAACATGTATTTCTTCTGAACTGGTTGAATGCCACGATTTTGTTCTTGATTTTTTGTTTGCAAGGTGTTGGTTGATATACTCGTCTACAAAATGGTTAGTTTCAGTTACAATATGAAGCACGAGCAGTTCATTAAAAAATAATTCAAAAAAGATAAATGGTTTGAAACATCCGTTATAACTTTCTTTATTCCTGGAACCTACTACAAAAAGTAAATGAAAACGGAGGACACAGAATAAAAAAAAAGTACGTTTTATTCAAACAACACCAGCCAATAACCGGGCAGTCATTACTTTCACGGCCTTAGACACATCCCTCTCTCCAGTTTGTCCCCACACTTCTCTCAAATAGTATCCTCCTTCACATACTTTGTCAAGGTCATTGTGGTGTTGCATTCCAAAGCTTTACGAATAATTTTACAGGTAGCAATGCAAAGCAAATGATAGTATTTTGGAAGGGTGTATATATATATATATATATATGCCCGTGGCAGTTAATACTTCGGCTGAGAAGCGGTTAATGTGTAAAATTTGTGAATTTGATTAATTAGCAGTAATTTCAAATTAAGTATTTTTATAATTGTCTATTTATTTGTTATTAAAATTTGGGTACTGTTTAATGGAACAAATTTTTTTTTAAGTAATGTGGCTTGGGTTCGATGGTATGGTATGGTATAGTATCTTTTATCTATAAAGAGTTTTAAGATAAAAGATTAGATATTTATCTATAAGAATTCATAGCTGCTGATGCTACTGGTTTTACAAAGAGATTCCCAATTTTTCAACATTGCTGAATTTTTTCTCTTTATCAAGAAAAATGTTTTTCTAGCAATAAATAAAATGCCATTAAAACAACTGAAACTTAGATCTTACTATTCTTCAGCTGAATTAGTTTTTTCTACTGTTTTTTCTTTTCTGCTGAGTTGTAGCTTTAACCAAATAAACCAAAAATAGACCTTTGATTTTGCTTTAAAAGAAATGAAATATGGTATTTTTTACATATGAATTTTAATTAAGGAACAATGACAGCAATGAAATGTTGTTGTTGCTTATGCTCACTTATCTGATGTAATCAGCCCAAGCCCATGAAATTCCTCATGGCAATTCCATATGCCTGCCATTGGCAACAGCCTTGAACGCCATTCAAGTGACAGTGCGATTTAGCTCAGTTCTGACCCCAATTTTGATGGAGAGCACCCCAGATTCGAGGGAAAAGCTCTTCCCTTCCACCAAAACACCGGAGAAAATTTTCGGCTCGCCGCATATTTTGAGTGCTGCCGTGCTGCACCAACACATTAGTGGTGCTACACAAAAACATTTACAAACATCCATGTCTTCTCCGGGATTCGAACCCGGACCCTTCAGCACAACAGTCAGCGACGCTAACCGCCATACAAGTTGGGCGGAGGAATGAAATGTGATGACAGGAATTAAGGGAATTTTAATAGTGTAATCTAATGTGCATTACAGTTTCTGTTAGTATATTCCCAAATAGTTATTTTAATGCATATATTTTTAAAGAAATAGTATGTATATTCTATAATTCTTCTGTCTCTTCTTTTGTGTGTGTGTGTGTGTGCAGCTGCGGCCTAGTAGTTAAGGCAAGTGATCTCAAAATCCATTGAGTTTTCCCCATGTGTTCAAATCCTACCAGCTGCAAGCTATATCTACTCAAATTGCTAGTTTTGGGCCACCAGCAGCCAAGTGATAAAGTCGCTGAACACTGGTAGTGTGATTCCTATCAAACAGGCTATGTGCATGAGAATTTTCATGGTTTTTCCAATATGTAATGTGTATGTAAGCCACTTTTACCTTAGAATGTCATCCACAAAGGGAGATACACCTGTATGCTTTTGTGTAATCAATCAAACCAAACCTTTTACTTAATTCACGGTGGATCTGTGAAGATTTTTGCAATGCTTTTACTATACCGATAAATTAAATCTGTAATTCTTCCTGTTAAAACAAAAGGACTTGACCTAGTTAGATGTGAAGGTGCAAATTCATAGGCTGCGTCTAAAATCTAGATATGGGGTTTTCAAGCCTTTGAATCTCTTGAATCTTGAGAGATATTCAAAAACTAGAATCTTTGTTTGTTTTTTCTTCATTCAGGTCTTACTTATCCTGAACTAAAAACTGTTAAATGTTTTAACTAAAAAATTTGGAAAAATTAGTTTTATTGACATCCAGAAAATGTGATAATTAAAAATAGAATACGATTGCAACAATATAAATTGATCTATATCACAAGTATCATTTTGTGATTATTCGAGGGCCATAGTTTTAAGGTATGCCATCTAGCAAAATTTATCAGAATTTTTAAGTAATTGGAGCGTTTCAATTTTCTTAGTAACTCTCGAACTGTCTGAATGGTTGTGGGCATAGATAATTTAATAATAAGTCAAATGTTTCTAATTTTCTCATTCCTAAATTTCTACACAAACATTATGACACCCATATGACTTCAGTTGAATTGCTGATCAATCAAACCAGGTTCCCTTAGTTCCTCTAGGAAGACATCCCTCTCTTTAGGCAGATAGCTCTCGTGTGTTTTGCCATAATCAAATAAAACCAAACCAAAATCACATTTAATGGGCGAAATATTTAATCTTTCTTACATGAGCAATTTTATGTATATTATTTAATCTAAGACAAAGCTTTACTCCATTTTGCACAAATCAGATTCCAGTATTGAGACTATATTTTTTCTCTCATAGGATCATATTTACTTGCTCAATCTGAAATCCCCATAAATGTAGACTTATACAGTCAAAAGTCTTTAATCCGGACCTCAAAGCTACAAACTTTATGCGCATGCGCATATGCGTTTATGCACGCGCATAATACGTTTACGCATGTGTGTTTAATGTATAACGGACGGTATAAGCTAAGCTAAAATTATCTATTTCAGTTAATGTTGCAGATTGCGTTGTTCCTTAATCTTCTGATTGGATCTGGTGTATTATTATTTTGCAGACTGTTAGAGCAATTTTATATAAAAGGAAGCTTGAACTTTCGATTATGTCAAAAAGAATTTCCGATTCTGGAGCTGCCAAAGGATCTACAAAGCGAAAGTATGTTTCGATGTCCATCAAACAAAAAGTGGAATTGCTGGCTGCAAAAAAATGGATAAAGGTTTCTCTAACCATTCCGAAATCTGTTTATCAATTTCGCGCTGCTTTGCGGGGAGGGGGAACGTCGCGGCGCGCAATGAACTGGAAGTTGATCTCTCAGCATTATCCTTATCTTCAGGGCAGATGTTTTTATTTTATTCGGCTTATAATTGCTTACTAAATGTAGTATTTCATCTCGATGTACTCCGCCTTTGATTTGATTTAAATCAAATTCCTCGTCATTATAAATATCACGAATACACATCAAATAGTTTTCTGGTTGCAATTTTCTAATTTCGAATATGCATAATGTATGCTTTACGCATGCGCGCGTTGAAAGAAATGTTTAATAAAGTAAACAAATAAATCTTAAGCGCTTTTTTTGTAAATTTTGATACCCTTTAGATCATAATTGGTCTTTATTTCATAAATTACGGTTTCATATTTTTAATTTTATAATTTCTGCATGCCATCTTACTAGATTTGAAGTGATGGTCTATAATTCGGAAAAACCGATAATCCGGAATCGCCGAAGTCCCGACGAGTCCGGATTAAAGACTTTTGACTGTACAGCAGTTAACATATAAAATTTCATGAAGAAGCATATTCGTATATTTTTAACATGTACTATAACTATAAAAATGGCTAAAATGGGCTGTGTGTGTATGTTTTAGATAAAATATGTAAGATTAATTTTTGTGCATAGGCATGGCTATTGGAGTTCAGGGAGTGCATCCTCTAAACAAATTGTTATTATTATCTTAAATATTAACAACAGAAACTGACGAAAATGTTTCTTTCTCTTGTATACTTCTCTGAAGCTTTTTGTTTTTCTGTACAAGAACTCAAAAACTCCTGCACCGATGACTTTAATCTTTTCCAGACATCACAGCTTGTTGTGCAAATAATCAGCAGTAGGCTAGGTATGTCAATTCGGTTTCGCTTATTGGTTTATTTGATTATGGTAAAACACAAAAAGGCTATTTAACAAAGGAAAGAGATGCCTTCCTGGAGAACTTTCTAAAAGAAACTAGCTCATATCCGTGTTACACATGGGGAAAACACGAAACCCCCATGCAGCCAGCCCGTTCGTTGGGATTCGAATCCAGGTCGAACTACTGGTGTTCGGCGACTTTACCGCTGGGCTATGTGTGAGTTCAGAGTGAGTGCACCGCTATGATGGCTTCCGACCACGGACATGAACAAACGGAATTATATACCATCACGGCGGGGAAAACTCCAAAGTAACCGAAGTTGAATATTACATGCTATTAACAGTTTTTATAGCTTGATAACTGCAGGCACCAAGCATTATTCTGAATATCTGCTTTAAATTCTGAACGTTTCAAACGTAATTTTTTCCCCCTAATTGCGGGCACTTGCCTATGCCTTCCGGCCACTCCTAAAGCCAGATGTGGTGGTCTGTTTATTATGGAAGCACCTAATAGGTGGGCCACCTTTGCATCCTATGAAGGGAAGGACATTTACATCCATGCCTTCTCCGGGATTCGAATCCGGGCTCTTCAATATTGCAGTCAGGCTCCCCTAACCACTGTACCGTCTGGACGACTGAAACATATTATTCACGGTTGTTTGTGCTTGCGCAGTGTCTTGAGATTTTCTATATTTCACCAAGGGCTACTACTCTATTTTTGAGTGTGTTAGACTTCTACATTGCCCAGGCACAGTCCGCTGGTTTCTTTAAGTGCCAGGTTCTTGTATGTACACAAAGAAAGTAGTAATGGTCCGTGTCTCCTTCCTCTCCGCATTGGCAGTAACCGTTTGTTTACACTCACCTTAACCTTTTGCAGTTATATTAAGTTTATATAGTAACAGTAAGGACCATCCACCCTGGAATTTATCTGTACTAGCGGAATCCGTTCCTTTTGTCGAGTAGCTCCGCTATAACCTGAAGTTCAGATTTTTCAACTCGCTCCGCTATGAAGAAAAACTGATTTGGGAGCAGCTTCGGTTGTGTCAGATGTTTCTGTTAGCTCAGATAAACCTGGTTTGTACATAATACTCAACGTTATGAAACTTGTGACTTAAGATCAGTGTATTTCTTTGTTGTGGTGGCTGAGAGTAGACATACGACTGTCATAAATCTGTAGCAGGTAATAGTTTTAATTTCAAGGAGTTTCTGAAGATTGCATTGCCAGGAGAAAGGTGTTCTTTCCGAATAAAAGAATAGTTGCTCATTCACGAGTCGTTTGTTTCGAATCATATAAAGTGAATTTAATTACTGCGGAAGTTGCTGACTAAATAAATGGACGTGATCTTCGGCGTCATAAGCAGTAGCAGTGAAGATTGGCTGAGTAGTCAACTCTTTACTTCCTTTATAAATAATAAGGCATTGGATAGAGACTAATTGTAACTTAACTCTTTGACTACTATGGCGACATCCCACTAAAAGTTTAAAAATCACTACTGGGGTAAAAAGTACGTAGAATCTCTTGAATGTTGGGGATCATCTTCCAATAGTTGGAAAATCAAAATACCGCCGTTCTCGTTGTACACAAATGAACGTAGAGAAAAGAACAAATGTGAGTAGCCCGAAGTGTAATGTTGGGTTGTGCAAAGAATGCCTTACCCTGTACCATACGATGTAAAATATATTTCATGTAATAAAGTTTTCAAGAAAAATAGGTGTGCTTATAGTAAGTCTACCGCTACGTGTTGGACATATGTATCCCACCATTAACTAAGGCTGGGACACATATGTCCCAGCCTTGGGCTTGAAATCCGTGTGTCAAAAAAATCCCAGATGTTAAATTTACCTTATTTATGACATAATATTTTGTTCACTTGGCTGGAAATCGGGGTATTTTTTTAATTCGTAGTGAAAGGGTTAGAGAATATTTTTCTGAAATTTGCGTGATTGAATTGTTAAATTGCTGAAAGAAAACCTTTTGCTGTAGAATGAGTAAAGCAAAAATGGTCAATTAACAGCTAACTTAACTTCTAAAATAGAAGCGTTTTTAAATGAGCCATTAACGGGTACATTTACTAAAAGAATAATCGTTGAAGAAGTATGTGATCTTTTCTTTTAACTCTTTAAGTCAACGTCAACTTAAGCGTTGTGATAAGTTAATAATCGCTCGAAACCTTTTACTACGAAAAGCACAGTTTTGTATTATTTTTCAATAAAGAAAAATTTGCTCTCCACCGGTTGAGCGGTCAAACTGTTGAACCTTGGTAATTCGATTTTGACTTAAATCTCAGCTGGTTGCATTTCATATTTTCCCTATTTGTAACATCAATTTCCTTAAAAAAGTATACGGTTAATCTTTGGATTATGGTAACTTGGCGAAAATTTGGCAACCAACCCTGCTACAGCAACCTGCTAGTTTTGTTTTCACGAAGTAAAGGCATTTTTTTTTTTTTTTTTTTTTTTTACTTAACATTTTTTCCAACAATCTGCTAGCCGAATTACGCTTATACTAGAACTTTTATGGAACAAAAATGCTTAATCATGACGAAGATTAGGTGCGAAATTGGGAGAAAGTGCAGAATCGCAAACTGCTTGCCGCGTTTTTAAGAATTGCACATACACGGTATCATCCATGTACACGTCGACCTATTTTCACTTAAAAAAACATCCCAGAATTGCACAAAAATGGCATTGCGCACACTCTTGACTTTATCCATGTACACTACTAAAGTCCTAGCTAGTAACTTTTATCGCCTTACCAAAATGTCGCCAAACTACCCGTTACCATATTCCAAAGATTAGCTAAGAGTATTCCACAAATGCAAGCTTTCTTCTATTTGGCAGATAGCCTGGACTGCTTTGCCGTAACCTAAATAACCTAGTTCACGGGGGGGGGATTACCGCATGGGAGTTTTCGTGTTTTTCTTCCATGTAAAGCGTATCTGCAATCCAGTTTTAGAAGGTCCTTCACGAAGAAGTCCCTCCCCCTTGGGCAGATGGCTCTCGAGGGCTTTGCCATGATTAACTAAATTAAACCAAACAAAGCCATTGGATCATTTTCGTTATAGGACAGCATGAACACAGCAGTTTTCTACAGAGAAATTATGCGCGAATTTTATATTGCCATTAAGGAAACATACTTTCGTCATGAGGCCATTTCTAATGTGTTAACACTTTTTTAACCATAAGAAAAACTCTTAGGTTAGTTACTTTATTACAAAAAGAGATAGATTGGCACGTCTGAGAGACTTTCATTCATGGTAGTTACTTTAAGAACAAGAATATTGTTGTAACAATTAACAATAATTCCCGCCATTAGGAATGCTGCGCATCTATCTTTCTGCAGAAAATTGTTTGGCACATGTTGCCCTAAAACAAAAAAACAAAAAATTCATTATTTTTAATCATTAGATTTGTGTTTATTGTGCCCTAGATGTTCCAACTAAGGCGAACGCGCCGGTTGTATGGATGTTTTTCTCGATTTTTCGCAAGTGTAATATGTATTCGAATTCCTCATTAGACGGACAATTCTCGTGTGCTTTGCCATATTCCAATAACGTAATCTTTAGTAGATAACAATCATTAGTTTGCTTTTGTATATTGAATATTTTGATCGAGAATGATATATAAAATTTTAGTTCCATACTTTAAGACAAATAATTTTTACAGTTATTTGCTAAGAAAAGTTTTACTAAGAAAAATTTGTCCTAAATCTGTTAGTTAGTAATTTTTAATTAATTTACTTGCGTAAGAACTCGTTAACTCGATATCAGCGTTTAAAATCATTTGCAATTATGTTGGCAACCAATACATATAAAGACGCAGTCACGTTTCATATAATTTGAAAGGTACTTATGGAAAATCCCATCAACCATTTTTTTCCTATTAAAGAAAAGACGCCAAGCTACGCGATTTTTCGCCAAAAATGGAAAAGTCTTCTTCAAACACGCTGGGTTCGGTGTAAATCAAGGCCGTAATTTTCGCGAAAATGATTGATAAGTGCAAAATTTCTGATTTTTTATTATTATTTGAGGCAAAAAAAAAAGTATTTTGCGAGACTTATATTTTCTCGCGAAAATTAAAACTTAGCGGAAATAATTGCTTTTACAGTATATCTATCTCCTTAATAAAAAAAATAATGCAAATTTTTAATGAAAAATTAGATAGAAATAAATTATAGTATAATAAATTTGAAAGAAAAATGAGAATAGAACGCTTTTTCTTTGTATTCGGTAAATGGATTTTTTTTTTTTTTTTTTTTTCATTTGGCGCTGTCTCTTGTGGTCGACTGGATATAATAACTACCAATTTGGTAATATTACAGGTAACACTGTACTTGAAAAATAAATGGGACCAATAACTGTCTCGTAAATTAAGTATATCTATAAAATCAAAATTGAAAATAAATTCCCCAATGTAAAATTTAAAAATTGGGCAAAAAAGCAACCTTAAATTGGCGTAGATTTTCAGTAAGACTCAAAACTAATAATCAACAGCTTATGATATAATACATTAATAAATAACTTGTGATAAGTTATTGTACTTAACTTTTTAAGTTAAAAGAAAAGGTAATTCGCTAAAAGTTTTAGGTAACGAAATTGATAATCATATAGATTTAAATATTGTTGTATTACAGCACTAACCACGTCTTAATAGTTCGCAGGATGTAATTTCTCGCAGTTTACTAGAAGTACTGTGAAATTGTTGAAAGTAGAAATATCGAAATTTTATGGAGAATATAGTACGATGCTAGACTTTTGAAAGTGTTTTGAAGTAGCAATATAAATAATAAAAACATTGACAAAGTTTGAAAAAAATAAGCTATTTAAAAATCTATTTGTCTATTAGCTGAGGTTTCTGAATTTTCTGTAAGTTGTAAAAACTGTTCCAACAAAAAAAAAAAAAAACTGTTACAACTGTTCCACAACATTGCTTAAAGAGCGGTTTGATCGAAATGAACTTATACGAAAGTTCTCATATAAATAAATGGTTAGCTATCGACCCAGCAAGAAACTCCAATAACGTAAAAGCATTAAGAAAGTTGCACGACGAGTGCCAAGTACAGTTAAGAGGCTTACAAACTGTTAACGTCACCGCAGATGCGTACGGAAATTATGTCTTTTGATTTGACAAAAATTGCCGGTAGTCATGAACCTAGAATGCAATACAAAACGCGAATCAACTTTGAAGTTTAACATAAGTGAACTTTTAGTGTTTTTAAGAAAAGAAGTAGAATGTAGAAAAGCATCTGGCTTGTTAATTCATTCTAATTATAGAAACGGGTTTAATCCTAGTATCCGGTGCATACGGGATTTGGCTACTTTTGGCGACTTTTATGATGAGCAGTAAAAAACGGGACATATACGATGAAGTAGTAAACGGGTCATTCAAAGAATATATATAGTTAAGAATATATTATATACTATGTATACTATGTATTATATACTTCAAAGAATATATTATATACTATGTATATAGTGATAGTATATAATGTATAGTATATACACAGACGTTCTTTGGGTCATTTTTGGTGTTGGCGATAATTTTCAAAATCGCGCCAAGGCTGCACCGTATACTAGGATTTTACCTACAAACGTTAATAGTGTAGTTGGGAGGGAAACCTTCGAACAAAATTACGCTTTCTAAGGGAAATGCGAGAAGTGCACCTGCATTCCCCTTAGCAGCAATCCATTGCAAAATGGTTGTATTTTTTTAGAGTTAAGAATTTAGAAAATCGGCAATTCCAGATAGAAGGCGAGAAGCAAAATTGCAAGGATTATGTTTTGTTGTCTGAAACTCGGACATGTCACCAAACAGTGTGGGCTCAAAGACACTTCCAGGGACTTGATGAGGCCATAAGCTATTTGAGATATGGGGCCGTTTATAAGTCCAAATATTATATCAGCCAAATATGATTTTCGAATATCTAGAGGATTTTTTAGGGGGGGCTAAACTTATACGTAAATCCTGCACTGGATACTTGAAACACCTGCAACGAGCGACGTAATTACATAATTTGCGACAGAGCAGTTAAGAAGAGTGAGGCCACACCCGAATCTGAGGGTGTCAAATTCAGTTTCTAATTAAAATTTTTCACGAAGGCAAAACATTTTACGACAGATAGTAATGCTTATTTTAAAATCAGGTCGAAAACAAGAATTGGCGAGAATTTTACGATTCTGGATCTGCCGTTAAAAAGGAAATTGCGTATGTATTAGCACTAGAAGTAGTTAGACAGGAGACTGTTGAAATAGATGGATTTGGGGATAAAAGTTCATCTTCTTCGGTTTACGGCGTAGTTCGTTTGAATCCACAGAATAGATTTAATCCGACGTTGCATATTGCACTTAAAGCTCTTGTTACAAATGAAATCAGAAATGGGCGAATAGCAGTACCAACGAAATCGGTAAAACGAGTGGCACTTTCCAAAGGATTTCAATTGTCAGATATTGGAGCACATACACGTGTTTGATGTGTTTGTGCGAGATTTTATATCCGAAAGCGGTAAAATTAAGCAGGAGATTAAATTGCCGCTGATAGCATTTTCGGATTCGTAGTTCAAGGAAGAACGTTTCTTCAGCCAAGCTCTTCAATGGTGTGCGTAAGTAGTGTGATAATTGAATGAGAATGAATTTCTAAGCAATTAAAATGCCTTATGGGAGTTAAAGCGATATGAATCAAATCTGAAGTGTAGAGTAAATGCAGTCAGGCTAAAGTAACAATTCATATAAAGATATTATACGAAACAAAATGATCATCGAAATCTGGGTAATATTTATGAGATCGCAAAGTACCAATTCTTTCACACTTGGTTCACAGGGTGTAGTATGCACAGGGTTATTCGAGTAAATAACATGGATAAAGATGTTTGCTGACAATATCCGACTGAATTCTAAAAGGTTTCTTGATGGAATCAGAATTATATAAAGCTGAAATGTTCTAGGTTAAATATCTCAAGAAACGGTTCTGCACAAGGAATTAATAGAATTGTCTCAAGGAAGAGCGGTGAATAATTGAATCTTCTTGACTGGCCTTCTGCACTTGACCTGACAGTGGACGAAAATGCAACTGCTGACATTTCCGTCTGTTCCTGTATAAATGTCTACAACTTTCTCAAGTTTCCACATGTGCTGAAGTAAGACGACATGACCCGTCTTGAACTCATACGCCGCATCGATAAGAACTCTTTATTTGTAGTTTACAGCCCTTTCGCCAGCTGCGTCAAAAGCTATTCAGCAATACTTTGGAATACAGATACCTATTCTTCCCAGCAGTCTTCTTCATTAAACTGGGTGGAAGTTCAAACTATGGAATGGATACCTATTTCAAGATGGCATTAAAGTCATCAGTAGATCTAGCTAGATCAGGTGCAGATGTCGATTTTCTAACTACAATTTGTTGTTCTTCATACGCTAATTAAGGCCTTTTCCAGAATTTTCCTCAAACAAATTTTTGCTTATTATACTTTTTTTAATTTACAAATTCCTCAAACAAATTTACCATCCTCTTCTGAAATCTGCCCCACCAAGCAGCCTTTTGTACTATAGTTAGTGTAGAAAATATTCATACAGGAAGTGTTGTGATCTAAAAGTGCCTCGTCGGTAAAAATTATATATTCCACAATAAGTATTTAAAAATGCATAATGAAATATACTTGAATATTTCCATAGGAAATTTACATGAAAATAAATGCATGCTTAAAACATGCTAACATTTATCAAAAAGAAAATCATCTTGTGATGTAAAAAGTATTCGTATATTATGCATAATATTGCATATTTTTATAAATATATTTAAATTAATACCTTGTAGAATACCCTTTAGCGTAAATAACAGCTTCGAGTCTCCTTGGCATTGATTCAATCAAATTTGCTGCTACTGACTTAGATATGGACTGCCATTCTAGTTTAAGAGCTATTAGTAAGTTATTTTTATTAGAATGTGCCTGGATCTAATATTTTTATCGAGTTTCCCATAAATGCTCAATAGGATTGATGTCGGGTGACTGAGGAGGAAATTTCATGAAATTTGGGATGGTATATAATATCCACAGCTGCGTATTTAGCGCTGTGTGCTTGGGGTTATTATCATACATGAAAACATATTCACTAACCAAACTAATTTCTGTCTTACTGGACTGTAAATTAGAACTTTAGGGTTATACTGGTTTTCAGCAGGTGACCTGTACTTGCCAGTTTCTTGATGTATCCCAAGTTGGGCCTGACAGTTGTGATTCTGTAGTGTGATTTTCTCTCGTAGAAGTGCATCTGAAGGAAAGTGAAGCACCTTGCTTCTAGAAGTACGCTACTAGTGTAAGTACTACTAGTTCTGGAAGTAAGTGTGTTCAAAGAGGGAGGTACTCCTGGATTGTACCTTCCAAGATAAAATCACTACCTGGATTGGTTAGTGATCTTATTTTGGGAGATGGGCGGTATCTCTTGTCTTCTGCTAGGATGTCTGCAAAATTGGCAGGATTATTACAAGTGGATTGATTGGAGAAATTTTCTTTCATTCTGGAAATAAAGTCCAAAATGGTTTCCATATTCAGGTCAGAGTGGAGAATCTTATTTCTTACGTAGTACGGTGCATCGGTGATGATGTGTAACACCTTGTTTGACTGTAAATTATTTTTCAAAATAGAAAATGATTCATAATACCATTTATGATGACTAAATTACCGATTTCGGAAGCACTCGTACAACCACAAACGAACACGCCTGCATCTCCATGCTCATTGTTGGGGGTAAATTTCTTGGATGCATTTCTGTATTTCGTTCTCTCCACACCATTACCCTACCGTTCGATCCAAAAATACTTAATTCATTTCCATCTGTAAAACTAATGTTCTCCAGAACTCTAGGCTTTCATTCACATATTTTTTTTATGAAGCATAATCGTCTGTTCTCACTCACGACTGTTCTCACTCAGAGATTTTTCATCTCGCAACACGCCCATGATAACCTTGCTTCCTGCATGCATTTCGAATTGTAGTTACCAATGAACGAGCCAGAAATCGTCTGTCAGTTGATGCAAGTAGAATGGTCTCTTTTGGAAAAACTCCTTTCATTACCGATCTTAAAATTCTACGTTACTTACCAAATTCAAAATTACACCTGGTCGTTTTATATAACCTGTAGGAAAAATGACTTCAGTTATCAAGAAAAAACTGACTAAACCATGCTACCAAAATTTTGCATTTTTTTTTTTTTTGAATGTAAGAAAACTAATAATACGCTAATTAAATCTCCAGTTTTCATTTCAATTAATCAAGCTAATTAAATACCTTTTCTGCACTTATATTTGGTAAACTTTTTTTATTAGTTATTTCCTTTTGAAGATGTTTCGATAGAATTAGCATGTCGAAACAATAGTTTCTTTAGCGAAACCACTATAGTAGGAATAATGCGTATTTTTTTGGGGGGGGAAACGCTGTCATGTGAACCTTGTTTTTCTACATGCATTTCGAATTGTACATACGGGTACTGCTCTTGCCGTGTTTCTGCGGGATTGAAAAGAAGGGCTAGGCCCAGTGGCGTAGCGAGGGGGGCAAGGGGGTGTATGATGCCCCGGGCGCTGCTCGCAGAGGGGAGCTATATGGTCTCCAAACAAGATTTTCATCATATTACTGTGTTTCTTTCGGGAGAGGGGAGGCGCCAAAAAGGTATTTTGCCCCGGGCGCCAATTATGCTCGCTACGCCACTGGCTAGGCCATTTCTTTGTGTGATTCCTCGCCGACGCGATCCTCGTAGGTTGGGAGGGGGGTAACAGGAAGTAATCTGACGCCTGCTTTAAACTAGCAACGTGGATATCCCAAATTAATTTTAACAATTTTTATTAAATTAATATTTTAATATTTTGAGAAAATGTATGTTATGTAATAATTGTTACTAAATTTAAGTATGAAACACAACCACAAAAAATTTTTACATGTTTTTTTAATTTATTTTACTACAGTTTCCTTTTGTAAAGCACAAGTGTCCCATCTTTTTTGTGAGACACTGTATACTGGTTTACAGCATTCGCTGCTGCTACCAGTTCCGCTTAGTTTACCAGTTTAGTTGGGGTCAGTGTTATGTGGAATGCCAAACAAAGGGTTTCTCTACGAGAGAAGAAACTGGTGGGAGAGAGAAAGGTATCACTGTGCCTCATTCCGAATCAGTACCGGATAGGTAGTACTCTGCTCAAATATGATTTCTGTAGCTAACTGCATAGTACTGATATCGCTAGTAATCTGCCTAAATCCATCTGCAGTAATTACAGGTGCAGTTCTGATGCGTTTGGCGCTGCGAATTGCTGGCTGAAAGCCTTTGGTTAAAGCTTCGAACATTACTTCAGCTACATTGACACGCTGAAGAAATTCCTTTCGCTCATTGCCACGTAGAAGGCGGATTGCCTAAATCTGAAGCAGGTGTTTTTAACTGTTAAGGAAAGTCTCTGGAGCATCGGTATTTCGATGTGCAAGGCAATTTCATTATTATTTTTTTGTAGAAGAGATTCAACTTCAGTAAGGGAACTGGCTACTGAAAATTAGATGTTGGAACGATGAATCGTCATTTTTTTCACTGCGAGAATATGAATTCGTGGGAGTAAATTGTTTCTTGCTCGTTAGTCCAGAATTGTCTTTAATAACTGTACACTTCGTCTCCGTGGACATGTTAAATAAACACGACTGAAACAGAAAGAAAACTTCAAAGTCCACCCAAAATCCAAAGAGCGGATGGAAGAAATCAATGCCACGTGAGCAGTTTCACGAGACAGCTAAAAACATCTGCTTCCACCAGATGAGAGGATAGATCTATCATCATCAATTTATTAAAACAAATATTTACAAAAATTCCATAACATTTGTTACAAAAGTTCGACAATTCGTAAAGATCGAGAAATTCTAAATGCCGGAGAAGTGAAAATTCCAAATAGTTGAGTGTGTAAAAACTCCAACTCAGAAAATTTAGAAAAAACGAAAAGTGAATTAACAATGAAATTTTTAGTCTAAAATTATAAAAAGTCATCTTAATTGCTATTAACTTGAATATCAAATTCCTAATCAGAAATGTATTACATACATTACATTAATAGGAAATTTTGTGCAATCTCGATGCGCGATGTGTAACATCAAATACTCAAAAATTAAACATATACAAATTTCACGGAAACATTCAACTTTGCTTTTACACCCAAAATGTTTAAAGTAAACTACAATTGATAATATACTAAAAAAGAGCAGTAACATTTTTTTTTTAATTAATAGAATTAGTAATTAAACGAAATACAAGCTGTTTGAAGTTTGGTATTTGATTTTTGTTCTTACGATTTGTTACAGGTTTATCAACCTGGTTGAAAAAATTATCTTAGCATCAAGTCTGAAGTTTTATAATTTTGTATTTGTCTGTTACAAATGTTCCGCGCTAAGAAGTATACATTTGTTAGTAGGCGGGGCTTAGAAATCAAACTAGATGTAACCAGTTTGGAAGTACTAGTCTCTTTTGAGGATGCAGATTCAGTTTTTGCAGAAATTCAAGCTAGGTCCTTGGTAAAAAAGTTAACAATCTTTTCTAAGTTAACAATGCAATATAAAAGCTTAGTTCCCTCAGTATTAACTTTCTAGTTAATATCTTAAGTAAGAGGCGTGGTAAGTTAAAAAGTCACAAAAAGGCGGATCAAATTCCAAGACTTTCATGGAAATGAAGATGGGGAATGCGCTATCTCTGTCCTCTTTCAGTTGTGAGAATCGACGAGGAAAATCACATTTTCTTAGAATGGTTCTTATAATCCTATGGTATTTGTTAGTTTCACAACCAACAAAATCAAACCAAAGATTGGGCAATAGGTAACAAAATTGTTGGAATTTAGAGACGAATTGAGCAGCAAAATTTAAGAGGGTGGGCAGCAGCATTTTTAGAATTTAGAAAAGAATCGGGTGCTAGAATTTAGAATTCGCAGAGATTATACGAGGGCCAAAATGCCTAAAGCTGGCCTTGAGGGTGAGTGAGCTTTGTATCAGTTAGGAAGTTACTCTAATATTAAAATGATTTGCTATGATTACTTTAACGCTTTACCTTTTTAAATCAGTTGTTGTTTGACTTCTGAATCAGTATTTCTCATTTAGGATATCTTATTAGGGCACGAAACTGGTACTGGTAAAAGTCCTTTTTCAGGATTGAAGACCAGTCACTAGGAAAAGGATACGGATGCTTTTTTAATTACTTCATCCTCAGTTAACTTTCCGGGCTCAGCAACACAATCTGACGAAATTTTACACTGAGCTTAAGGAATTTATTGTTTAAATTCGGTGGTGCAATTCTTTCTTTATATTCCATAAACTTATTATTTTTATTACTTATTTATTTATTGGAATTCATCACATTCAATTAACACGGGAAAGATTTAAGAATTTTTAAGAGAAAAGATGCATAAAATAATATGAAATATTCATTTTCTTTCCGGTGTTAGCAAAATTAAAATTGGATATTAACTTTCATTTGAAGTTGAATCTTGATGGATTAGCTAATATAGCACCAAAAATATGTTTTTGCAAACATTGAAGAAATTTTACGGTAAATATTTTTTAAGTAGAATACGGTAAATCTTTTGAATAATTTCAAGTAACAATGGGTGTAGTTAAGGAGGTTAGAACCAAGGCCAACTTCTACTCAAGGCCTGCCAGACTGAACGAAATTCCGGTTCCCAGTTTTCAGTGGCTTTCGCAAAATTCATCACTAGGTGGCGCTCGCATTCTGCTACACGTTCTCTATTTGTAATCTGGCTCGTTATTGACAAAAAGTTCCGCTGTAACTAATAGTAACGTAGAATGATATATCGTTGCGTGCTATACGGCAAAGTTTTCTTCCTTTTAAAAAAATTATACGATTGTATTTAAATAATTATTCGCAACATATAACTGTTGGAAGCATTTCTATCTGTTTCATGCAATACAGATTTAATACAAATACAAAATTTCTTAAACAAAAGCAATCATTACGTAAAATTTTAAAGCTTTAAAATTCTTTTCTTACGTTTTTTCGCTGCTTTTGAATATAAACAAGCTTCTTAATATGTGTAAGTACGTGTGTTCAGCTTCATGTTATGTTTTCGTCTTCCTGAAATAAAATTATCATAATATTTTTTTATCATTCTGGAGATAATCTCTGTTTTCTGCATAAATGATATTTTAACCTTTCACATATATATATATATATATTAATTTAATGCAATTAAAATTTAAGAATGCATCCACGTATATATTTTATAAGAAATGCTAATTGCGTTAGCTTTTTTACGAAATTTATTACTTTTTAGCTCCCATATTCGTTATCTTTGATCCAGAAACATTTGAATGCTGTCTGTACTAGCTTCAAAATTTTAAAGCGCATATCTGATTTTAATTAGTGTGATGCTGTACATAAATTTCTGTCTACCTGGATGAGTGTTTTGTGGTTGCACTTGAAGTAATAGGGATTCATGTCGAATCCATAGATATAAATAATTAATAGATGTAATACTTTTTGTTTTAGGGAATATAGTTTTATTTTTTAAAATATGCTGTTAATGATATTGAAATTAGCAGTCTCAAAATTGTTTTTTCCCTTCGTCCCAAACTAGTTGCTACACTTCGGTTGAAAGTTTTGTCTCAAATGCTGCTACATTTCAAGTAGGTGGAGTCATAAAAACTTTCGATGCAGTTTAGTACATGGACATCAGTAAAATTATAAGGCGTACTACAAGGACTGTAATGCTTGCATACTAGGTTTTCATTCTCAGTTTTTACTTTCCACAAATGTAGCACTTATTTTAGGACAATTTTGTCCACGCAAATTTAGAGGGTTCGCACGCTCTTAAGCCACGCCCCATTTTGAAAGGACTATACCGCCCGTATTTCAGAAAGATCGTGTTTATGTGATTATGGCCTCGAGTGCTGTCTGCCTATGCTGAGGGATGCTATTGTAGAAGAAATTCTAAGGCGAACTGGCTCGTATAGACAAGACAGATAATTGAATTGACATTCAATTAGCCTGAAGATTTTAAGCGATTACTTATGGAAGAGTCCGTATGAAAGGGGGCGTGGCTTAAGGGTGTGCCAAAGCTGGATTTTTGAAATTATTTTGATACTGATTTAAGGAGGAAATGCTTGGTATGTAAAGTTGATGTTGATTGATTACGTACCACCCAGAAATTTCTGGAAAATGTGCAAACAAAATCATAAAATTTTCAGTATCAATAATCAGTACTCAAATGTAGCAACTAATTTGGGACAGAGGGAGTATATGATTCATTGTGATTAATGTCATACATGTTATTATTATATGCTGTAGGTGATATTGAAATGCTTGGTATTATTTCGAATATCAATAGTGTCACGTTTTCTCTTCAGAGCTCTAAATCTGCACTATTTAAAAATAATAATAATAATTTAATATTTCCGAAAAATGTATTTTATATTAATTAAAAAACAGCAAAATTTTCAGTACCTAAAACCAAATTTCTTTTAGAAATACTTTTTCTCTTATGTATTAACAAATTTACTTCCATCATTTCTTAATTACATATTTAATAGTGGCTCCAAATTATTTTGTTGCACAGCACAACTAATATTAATACGATGAGAAATTTGCGCTGAAATAGTTTATGTTCTGAAGCTACCTGCTAACTTCATACTCTATAAATAATTTTAAAGTAATACATGTGCTCTAAATTACTCTTAAATTAGAATAGGTAACTCTAATAAGTACAATTAAAAATAGCGTATATCTAGATGCAAGAAGGAATTAAAACCAGAATCAAGCATCCGACGGTTATATATGAAAAAAGAAAAATCGGATAACTTGAAATTTCATGCTTCCTTTCTAAATAAAAATATTTTTAATAAAAAGAAGTGTATAATTTCTGACTACTACAGATTAATCGTTTTTAAATTTTGCATATAACAAGACAATTATTTGTCTCGGGTACATTCTGCTCATTGTTAACGTCGCAAAGCGTAGCGGAATTGTAGCGCCCTCCTGCGGTCAGTAGAAATTTCACAGAGGCAACCGAAAACACAAAAGAATATTTTCACACTGGCAGGCCTTGAGTGTAAGTTGGCCTTGTTAGAACTGACCTCCTTGGGTGTAGCTGAGGTTTCTGAAATTGTGGGTGTGGTTTCATATCATAACTCCACCCATTCATGAGAACAGACTAACACTTTTGTGAGAATTCTGGAAAAATCAACGCACTCGCAGTATGTTAAAAATACTCTGCTAGTTTTATCAATCAGTAATTAATACCAATTGACTAAACCTTCATAGTATCAACTTTCTCTGACAGATATATAGTAAACTGTATGCGAAAGCTGTACGAGAAAGAAGAAAAACTGCAGTTTTTATTAAAGAGCTTTTCTCTTGTGGCTTTGTTTTCTTATCTATTTTTTGTTGTTGAACTGTTTCGACTCTTCCGCCATCCAAATTTGTTATTTAGGCAATGTCAAAAGGATTTGCCATTTGGGGTCAAAAGGGTTTAAGAATACGAGTTCAGTTTCGTTATCGCGAAGCATAGAAACATCACGCTTTAGAAAATATATTTCCTGTTAATGTCAAATTAAACTAATCCGTATAGCTTCTATATAGTATATCTCACATCTAGTAATGTATAAAAACTCTAAAGACCACAAGAGTATTCGAGTTTAATTAAACACTGCAATAATTGAAAAATAACAACTCTGATTTATGGCGTAATATATGTATAGGAATGAATAAAAAAGAACAAGATAAAAAGTATCGGAATAAGATAAAGAAATGAGCTTATTTACAAATGGTGGTAAAAAGATAAAAAATATATTATGCCCTAACCTTCAAACTGACATAGAGGTAGTAATTTTTCAAGGATTTAAGGGAAGTATTATTAATAAAGGGTAAGTCTGGAATTCTTTTTACTACAGCATTAATTTTACCTGTAGAAATGACAAAAAAAAATTTCTAACGCTTCACGTATATTTTCTAGAATACTTATTTAAAAAACAAAAACCACCAATTTTGTTATAATTTACTAAAACAAACCTATATATATCTATCATCGTACACACTTTAACCGCCCAGATGATCATCGGTGGTCCGGTGTGCGGGCTTCAAACCCGTAGCTGACGAGAGTCAGAGTGGTTCGATTCCACCCTCTGGGCGGTGATTCGACCTGTAGGTAGTTAGTTACTCTCTCAATACGTTGTGGGAGGAATGAAGGATTCTTTTTCCCTCTTTAAATAATGCTTTTCAGCCATAACTACTGAATGCTGATCGCTCTCAGAAACTACATTCACTTTAAACGACACTACAGCAAAGAATCTCTAAGGAGATTCTTACAGATTCTTTGACTACAGACCGGAATTCCAACATTTGTCTATTGCGCACCACATTATCAGTCACGGAATGCGCACATTCCCGGCGCTGACGAATGCGCGGAATCGCAATTTTGCACTCAAATGCATTTAATTCACACAAATAATTGCAGAATTGGGCATTGGTTGCAACATTAGCTTGAAAAGCACTTTTTTTTTATCATTATCCTTTAATTTCGATGGCAAATGTATGTCCACTGAGTCAGACCCGAACTAATGACGTTAACACTTTTAGGTTTACCAACGACTGCGAAAGTCATGTTACAAATTTTAACGTTTTCTATCTGGTAACTTGTAGAATTACTTTTGAAGCAGGAGAGATAAAAAAATGAACAATACCAGGACTCGAACCTGGACCTCTGGAATATGCGCCGAGTGTGCTACCATTACACCACGAAGGGATGCTGGAAGGAAGGAGAAAATATCTAATAAACTTTATTAGTCCAAAGGGGCAATTTGCCCAGAAAAATTTCGTTTTGGCATTTTGCGTTGATTCACTACAAGTGTTGTTTTACTTTTCAAATTGTTGCCATCAAATATTATCGCCCTGTATTATATTTAAAGAAATTAAATAATGAAGTATCTGCATAAATGTATGCATGTAATTTTCTCGCATTGTGATAAAACAACGGTCCCATCCAATTTTTAATAACGTAATCCTTCTGCTACTATGGGCATCTGCAAGCCCAAATTTGAAATTTGTTTCACAATTGATTTCATACTTTGTAACTAATTTTTGATTAACCTCAAGGATTTCAAAGCGAGCAATGGCAACTTTGTACAGAAAAAGCACTTTTATCTCCAGCCCGCGAGACTGCTTATCGGAAATTTTAAAGACATGCATTGCGATATTGCTGTTGAACTGAATTGTATGGTTTCAGCGCGAAGAACATGATATTTAAAAAAGAAAGGAAACACACAAAATGTTAAAAAAATAAATAAATAAATAAATAAAATAAAAATAAAAATAATTAATTAATTAATTAAAAAAAATTTTAAAAAATAAACGCCTCTTTGGACGTAATTTAAAAACTGAAATCTTTCAGATTTTCTTTTATTTATTTATTTATTTATCTGAAACCTTTAAATTACGGTCATAGTGAAAACAATTAAATCGCTCTTATTTTAAATTAGCACTGTGTAACAGTTTAATTCTGTCAATGCTACCTCTTTTACTGAACATCTTAAGCAAAAGGCTTGGTGAATATGAAAAAACAAAAAATCTTAGAGAGTTGCAATTGATTCCAAGACTTGTCATATGAAGATTACATATTGTAAGATCTTGCGAGAAGATATTCTTCCATGATGTTTATAAAAAAAATTTAATTAAAATAATATAATGCATTTAGTTAGTTTTATTGTTGTAAATAACATTTCAAAAACTGCAGTGAAAAAAGCGTTAAAAAGACCAGCTTTTTGAAGCATGGACTAATAATTAGACTGGAGGTGGGAAATAACCTAATAGTTTTAGTAGAACTTAGTATTAAATCTACGCTTATTGAAACAAAAGTTTCATGTACTGTGTGAGATTTATGTACATAAAATTCAACGAAAGAAAAATATTGATTGAAGTAATAATAATAATAATAATAATAATAAAAACCTTTCAGATTTTTATATTACGCCCAAAGGGGCGTGTCTCTAACGTCTTCTGCATTACGTTTATTTATTAAATGTCATGTTCTTCACACTTAAACCATAAAATTCAACTCAATAGCAATATCACAGAATAATTTAAAAAGAGCATACCTTTAGAATTTCCGATACAAAGTTCCGCGCGCTGGAGATAAGTGTTTTTTTCCCCCGTACAGTGCTGCTATTGCTGGCTTCAAAACCGTTGAGTTTGTTAATCAAATATTTGTTAAAATGTTACAAAATATGAAACAGATAATAAAAGTAACTCGAAATTCCGAAATTCAGCTTCCAGATGCCCACATTAGAGTGGAGGACTACGTTATTCAGAATTTCCTGCCTTTATGTACCGTCGTTTTTTCACAATGTTAGAAACATACATACATTCATGCAGACTCTTCATTATTTAAATTTTTTAATGTAATGTAGGGTTCTAATATTTGGCGGTAACAATTTGAAAAGGAAAATTAAAACTCCGTTTACAGTGAACCCAACTCAAAATGACAAAACGAAATTAATCGGCCTTCTGGGCAAATTGCCCCTTTGGGCTAAAAATAATGTTATTAATTAGCAGAAGAATTTAAGTTAATCAGTGATTTTGATCGTTTTGATTCATTAATCTTGAGGAAACGCATGAAATCTACTAAAGAAAGTATGCTTTTTAGGGGGAATTTTCTGATTCGCATGGGAAACCCAACTCGCACATGGGGAAAAGCACAAAAGTACTTATGCAGTTAACCTTTTCATCGAGATTATAGCGCTTAGAACTTACATCCACTAGTGGCATTTAGAGGAATTATTGCTTTGAACAGTTATTTCTCATGTTATCCTAGGGCCTTTTACACAATATTAGAATTTTTGCATCAAATTTAAGTACTAGATCTCCCTGTTTTCCGTAAACGAAATCAATATCGTCCGGAAAATATTCCGGAGGGGGAAAAAAAAAAAGTTCTCCACACAAATCTCGAATGTAGAAGACCGTTGAGTCATAGGTCATAGGTCATCGCTTATTTAATAGGTATACGACCCTAAAGTCTTTACGTATCTATATGTGTTCTAAGTGGGTATCCTAAAAGTGAAAAAATAAATCCAAATCTTGTAACAAACCTGTGCACTTGAAGTGCTGAATCACATCCAATGTGGCATTATGTAACAGTGGCATAACTTGGGTAAAATAGCGATTTAACATATCTGAAACATAACATTCACATCGTAAAAGCCAATTTGCACATCTGTAGTATAAAAACTTTGGCATAACTTTCTCTTCGTAGGTGCTACGGCTGTAGTGTCTTCCTTCCTCCCTGTCTTGAAGCCAACACAATATCGTGGGCGTAGTAGTTGAAGTAGTCATAATCTCCTATGCTATGCACAGCTTCATTTTCGTGATTATCGCATTTGGTGTAGAAATTATGTGAAGCAATTAAGATCTCGCTATCTAATGGTTGGATTTTCATTCCACGATGTATTTATTGTACTGTTTCTTACGTGTGTTACAAACCACGGTGAGTCTGTAATAGTTCTAAGAAATTTATTTTGCAATCTTTGCAAAATCTGCCGATTTGATCTGGCTGTAGCGGCTCATGCTGGTGCTGCGTACAGTAAAATCAGTCTTATAGTTTGAAGATAGAGAATTCTCTTAGTACTTAGTTGTAATTTTGAATGCCTCCCTATTAAGGCATAAATAGACTTAAAAGCATTATGAGCTTTTTCATGAATATACATAATATGCGGCCTGAATGTAAGTTTATTGTCAAGAATCACACCCAAGTACTTAATTTTTTTAACTGTGGGTACTGTGGCGCCACCTTTAAGGTTCACCTCTTTGAGGTCGTATCTAAAAAGGTCAGGTCAGGTCGTAACATTAAACTATGAGTGTCGTACTAATTAAAGTACATGACTCATCAATTATTAATCCAATTAAGGCTTTATGAATGGGAGATTTTTTGCTTCATGAATTATGAATGATTTAATTAAGTCAAATATTCTTGTTATTGAATAGCCACTGGTCACATGATTCTTAGCCAGAATGGTGAGAGCGAGAAAAGCTTGAAATTCCATATTTTTCAGTATATTGATTATATATACAAATATTTACATTGGCAATAATACTAACATTCAAAGTTAGTGTATAAAGTGCGATAAAATAATTATGATATAAATGATGAGAAAACTTGGATAAATAGGTTTGACTGTAATTTGCCAATAAGATACAAAGAATCTAATTTAAGAACTCTTACTACAGTAAGGTACAAAGATCAGTAGTATAAAGTAAAATCTTGATTAAATAGTAACATGAAATAACATGATGATGATAATTTACAGATGAGTATAAGCAGATTTCACCACCGAACATTATGGTGAATTGTTCTGGGTCTTTTATACTTTTGTTCAATAATATAATCATAATTGCCAATGTTTTGTATAATATTGGAGGGATGTTGTTGCATTCTATTATAAAATTTATAGACAATTTTGAGAATTTCTTCATCTATGGTATTTATATTTAGATCTCTATGTAAGACTTCATTTCTAACAAACCAAGGAGCACCCAGCATGGTTCTAATAATTTTATTTTGAATGACTTGGAGTTGATTTCTGTTAGATTTTGCTGCTGCAGCCCAGACTGGTGATCCATACAACATGACTGGTCTTATGAGTTGTAAATAAATTATTCTTTTCGTGTTGATGCTAAGTTTTGAATGGCTATTAATAATAGAGTATACACTCATGAATGCCTGCATTGTTTTGGTTTTGGTAGCAAGAAGATGTTCTTTAAAGTTGAGCGTATCTAAAAAATATGACTTAGTTGCATTGGTTTCGATCTTCCATGTGAAAAACCACTTGGTAAGGATATTAAAAAATATATACTATTACATTTTTGAAGCTTATCTCTTGCTCTGATGGGGCTGATAGAACTGCAGATCGCGGTGTCATCCGCATAGCAGACAAAAGTAGCATCTGGGATATTTGGCATATCATTGATGTAAAGACAAAATAATATTGGCGAAAGTAAACTTCCTTGCGGAAGATCGGCCTGAATAATTTTCTTGCTGGATAAAGTATCTTTAATTTTGACCTGAAAAGTTCTATTGTCCATTAGAGTTCAGTAAAAACCACTGAACACTGGTAGTTCGATATTGTAATAATTTCTGTGATTCTAAGACCATTGAACTAATACATTCTGGGACTTGCATAGGGCCTTAAATTGATGTCAATTTCTAGGAGCTCGTACTTAAAATTGTCAGAATAATTTACCTCCGCGTTGGTGATGGCTTTCTTGAAAAAATTATTATTTAATTTATTGATGAATAACGCCAGATTTTGGAGTTTAAGGTCTCTGTGTAGCTGTTCATTGCGAACGAACCAGGGTGATCCTGTGATTTTTCGTAAGTAGTTGTTTTGGAAAACCTGCAATTTATTTAATACGGAAGAGGGAACAGAGCACCATGCAGGGGAGGCATATGTAAGGATGGGTCTTAATATTGATGTGTAAATGTGCTTTTTGCGAGCAAGATCCAGTGGTGAAGAGGCGTCAGGAAAGTTTCGGAGCTTCCTAGAGACTCCTATGGCTTTCCCGATGGTCATGGAAATGTGAGGACCCCATGTAAGTGAGCCGTTGAAACGAACTTCCAAGTATGTAGCCTCTCTGACTTTGGGCACCGTTTGATTAAAGAGGGTCAGATCTGCATCAGTGTTTTTTCTTCTATGCCGTCCTATCAGTAATAATTTTGATTTTGTGGCATTAATGGACGTCCTCCATTTGCGACACCATTCCTCTATCTCGTGTGTGTGGTTTTGTATTCTGATCATGGTATGTCGTGGATTAAGTGAACTAGAAAGAATGGCGGTGTCATCCGCGTAGCAGGCGGTGATGCAGTTTGTATTTTCAATCATAGGGAAGTCCTTAACATATATAAGATAGAGAATAGGCCCAAGGATGCTTCCCTAGGGGACGCCGGCTTTAATTAATGTGTTTTCAGAATAAACATTGCCCTGCCTGACATAGAAGGATCAATCACTTAGAAAGGAGTGAAGAATCAAAATCGTTTCCCTGGGGAGATCAAGGGAAGCAAGCTTGTAGATAAGTCCGTTATGCCAGACGGGGTCAAAGGCTTTCGCCAAGTCCAGCATAAGGAAAGCAGTTGTCTGGTGCTTATGAATAGCTGCGCTTAAAAATTCAACGATTCTGACAAGCTGCATTGTGGTAGACAATCCTTTACGGAATCCAAACTCCTGGTTTGGAAGCGCATTTAGGGCTGGCTGTAGTCTTTTGCAGATAATTCTCTCTAGGATCTTTCCCAGTGCAGGAAGCAAGCTGATTGGCCGAAACCCATCCATTCTTGTATTATCTTTTCCCGGTTTGGGAATTAAGATGACAACCGCTTGTTTCCACTCAGCTGGGAAATAGCATAGGTACAGGCAGGCGTTGTAAATGCTACAGAGTTTGTTAATGAAATTACCAGGCAAATGTTTAATCATTGTATTAGAGATTTTGTCCTTCCCAGGTGCTTTTCTATTATGAAGTTTGGCTATAATAGGGCTAACTTCTGTGGGAGAGGTAAAAACAGGGAGATTTTTGACACTGGGCTGGTTAATCCAATTATCGACAAACATGTTAATGTGACTAATGAAATTTCGGTCTGAAGGGGTCTCATTTGGAGTGAACTGCTTGATGAAGTGGGTGGCAAAGGCATTAGCTTTGTCTTCGTTGCTGTATTTGAATCCAGTGTCGTCCTGTAGAGGTTTGTTGCTTGTTTTTGTCAACTTCATTAAACGGAGGGACTTCCAGAATTCTCCGTCTTCCGCATTTAATTTTTCAATTTTGTTATTCCAAAGTTTAGTCTGGTGGGAGTCAATTAACTTTTTAATATTGCGATTAAGTTTATTAATTTACGATTTAATTGCTGGGTCACGTGAGTAGGCGAAGATCTTGCGGAGTCTATTTCGTGTTTGGCTAATTAATTTAATTTCTTGCGGAAGTTTGAAGTGATGTTTTTTATTAATAATTTCTGTATTAGAATTTTGCAATGCCGTATCAATGCAGGAGGTGATGCTTGTGATAGCCTGGTCGATATCATGCGTATTTTTAAGTTGCTCTGTTTTGGGGAGGTGATTGTTAATTTCAGATTTGAATTTTTCCCAATCAGTAATTTTGTAAGTGGTGCTTGCTTCAGGCCTGCCAATACCAAAGTGTGCCAGAACTGGCACGTGATCTGAAGAAAGATCATTGATTACTTCCGTAGTGACCGGTAAGTTATCAGATGTGAGGAAAAGATCCAGTATGTCTGGATACTGTCTTGGGTGAGTAGGCCGGAAAGTAAAATCTTCTGGAGGGTAAATGTAGTATGGGTAATTGAATAGGAAGTTTTGAAGGATATCACCGTTTTTATTTGTTTTGCGGCATCCCCAGCTAACATGTTTAGCATTAAGATCACCTCCGATTATGGTGGGAAAGGGGTTATTTAGCAAATGTAAGTGTTGATCTTGCAGCCTGAGATCTGGAGTGTTATAAAGGGCGCATACAAGCATATTTCCCCAATTAGGGATCCGAACGACTACCCTAACTTCTTCAAACCCGCGAGAATTGTCAGAAGCGTAGAAGTAGGAATCCAAACTTCGCTTAACATAGATTACAGCACCTCCGCCTCTACATCTGATCCTATCACAGCGATAACTGCGATAGTTAGCAATACTCAGGGAGTGCGCTGGTGTAGCGTGTGTCTCAGTGATTAGTGCAATGTCGATGTTGTAGTGTGTGAGAAAGTCCTGCAGTTCGCTAATTTTGGTGATAATGTTCTGCGCATTCCATGTCATGCTCGTCACCGGGGTCATTTTTACTAAGGACCTACGATCCATAATTTATCTTAGTATCGGGCCTCACTGTAGTTTGCTTTTCTACCATGGCAGTTGTATTGTGTAGAAGCGCTATAAGATCAGCAAGGTTCTTCATGACCTGCTGAGCATCCGCTACAGCTTTCTGAATTTTCCCCGCGAAAATATCAGATTGAACAGCCTGGGCGTAGGATTTATTGACAATGACCCTCTCATCAAACTTGGGGGCATTGGGTTTCTGCTTTGGGAAGGCCTCACAACCCCTCCAGTTGCTGGTATGCTTCCCGAGACAGTTACAACATTTCGGCTCAGAATCTTTAGGTTCCGGGCAATCCCGGCTTTCATGAGAGCCTGCACACTTACAGCAGCGAGGCGGGTGGTGACACGCTGCCTGCGCGTGATGGTACCTTTGACATCGAAAGCATTGTGTCGGCCCACGCCGATCACGATATCTTTCGACTTTAATGTGCAAGTACATTAGATATTTCAGATGATATATCTCATTGTTTTTAGGGTTCTTAGAAAGAGTGACCAGAAATAGGGGCATTTTAGACCTATCTCTTCCTCTGCCCTTCATCAGTTGTTCCACTTTGAGCGCAGTGAAATCTTTTTCACGGAGTTTCTCCTGAATGTCCGTGGGTTTCACATCAATGGGAAGATTTCTTATCACAACTTTGAGGTTCTTCTCCTCAGGGAGAAGGAACGAGTGATAAGAAAATTCTTTATTGTCGAAAAGGGCAGTCATGCTTCGGAAGGTATCCGAATTTTTTGTGTGTATTTCATAGTTGCCTTCACCTTTCTTTTTCGCGATGAATTCTGTCAGTTGTTCCTTTTCAAGCAGTTCAGTAAAAGATTTCCAGTTGTACTTGCATTCTCGAATGCAAATCGGCGGGATTTTCGCCGTCCTGTGCGGGAAAGTGAACTGACTCTCAGTTCGGGTTGCTCCAGTCAGAGTTTCACGAGCATCACTATCCATTGGCACAACCGGGCACGTGACCTCATCCAAGATGTTGATTGGCCGAGCTACGCTTTCTGCCAAAGACATACTCGCGTGAGCTGACTTTTCAGTAGCCCCAATAAATGGCACCACATTATCATGACTACTGGTAACAACCTCGTGTGTTCGAGTGTTAGGGCCATTCACACAGATTGGTTGATGAAAGGCGGTGTCGATCACGGCAGATGAATCGCGTGGTTCTTCTTCCTGAACGGCAGGATTCAGAAGTTTCTCTTCCTGAGGAACAGGATTCACAGATTTTTCTTTATCTTTTGGGTTTATAGCCGGGTACGGCGTTTCCCGTGCGTTCGCCTAGTTTTCCGGACAGATTTCTTAATTTCTGTGTAATTTCCATCATCCGAACTGTCCATGTCCAGTGGAGTTCCATCTTCAGCAAAGGAAAATCTGTTAGCGACTGGAATATTGAATTCAATGGTGGGACTGAGCTTGCGTTTACTGCTAGTCCGCGTCTCATCCACTATCATAGATTCCGCAGCCAAATTTGTCATAGATTGTCCAGGTTCCGGTTGGTTCCTAGCAGGTATATTTTCCTTAACGTCAGTGTTTTCAGATCCTTGGAGAGTCATTTTGTGGAGTGTGGCTCTGAAACCGCGAAGTACTCGTAGTTCCATACTCTCCTTATCAGTGAGTGGCTTGTCATCAGGTCGCATATCGTACTCCGTGATTAGCAAGCACTCCAAGAAATTCAAAGAGCTTTTCAATCATTGTTCAATAGGTAAAGAGCAGAGGTCGTAGAAACAACAGACACGTGGCCGCGCTGTTAGGTTCGATAGGCCTTTTTACGGTGCTCGTAGCCGGGGCCAAAGCACCAACCTACTATTAGCCCCTAACAAAATCAAGTGCAGGGAGAATCAAAGCGGGAGGCTGAAGTTCCTTCACGCTCCGCGTTGAACTCAGAATCACGCCCAAGGTCGTTCTTTCAGCAGTGAGGAAAAAAGCGAGCGATAACGTGGATACGAGCCAGTTTCCCTTAAAAAGACCTCCACGGGGCATCCCATCCTTTCCGTATAGCGCCTGAGGGCGGAGCGTGTGATTAGTAAAAAAAACTTCCATACCATTCACTAATTTATACTAAATTAAATATTAAATTAGTAATAAATTTAAAAAAAATTATACTAAATGCAACATATATTTTAGTATATTGAGATTTTAAAAAATTGCAAATAACACATGAAGGTGCTCAATTTATAATTGATTTATAATTATTTCAATTATTAAGGTGCTCAATTTATAATTATTAATATTGACAATGAGTATTCGTGTACTTATGAATTGTGTTCTTCCCTTTCAACACGTTTTAATTTTCAAACTATGCTATTGCATTTTACGTTTAAATCACGTCTCTAAGATCTGAATAATGGTAATAACTCGATATCGTGTGAGCCAAGGAGGTTAGAATACATGGAGATGGCGTCCTTGCTATTGCAGTAAGAAGAAAGTGAAGCCAGGGGGAAGGAAATAAGCCGCGCCATGTGAGGGCAAGAAAACGATTACCTCACTAAGCGCTAAGTGAGGTAAAACGCCAGCTGGTTTCATGTCCTCAGTGTGTTTTCTGATTTTGTATGCATAGATGTGAAAGGCCTAAAAGGAATAGAATTGTTACAGTGAAATAATGTCTACATTTCCGACTTCATGTCCATGTAAAAGAATGTTTTAGAACATGCATAAACAAGTAGAATAATCGAAATGTGTGTTTCAATGGCCTTCAAGAAAGAGTTTGAGTATTTTCTTTGTGTAAAGTACACGAAGAAACATATATAGTTCTCAGATTTCCCTTTCCATAATAATAATAAAATTGATATTCGTAATTACCTTATATGTGATGGCAAAACGACAAGTAAACAAGGGGAGGGGGAGTGGCTAACTCTCCATGGAAAAAAAAACAGTTTAATTCAATGTCTGATCATGATTACATTACAGGTCTTACCTTTTATGCGTTTAACTACATTTTAATTTGTGCTCAAGCAAATATATAATAACTGGATTTGATTTTTAGTCACATTTGTTGTGTGAGTTTTAAAAAAACGACGTAAAATTTACATATTTCTATCATTGTGCATTCAAATTAAGTTTTTTCGAAACATAAGTAATATTTATAACATGAAAAATTTGAGAATTATATATACTCAGAATAAGTAAATTATATTCAAATTATAGTTTGAGTAGATAGTTACTGTTCTGTGTTCACAATACTTGTAATGCTAGCATTCATTAATTACAGAATGCAATTACATAATGTAGAAATTATTGCGATTACATAAAGTAGAAATTATAGTAATTACATAATGTAGAAATAAAATGAAATGACGAGAAAAGTAAAGGAAAGAGGACGTGAAGACTGCGATCCATTACGACTACCAGGAACAAAATTGGGTGTGGTTAGAGCACGTCAATCTTTTTAAGCTTCAAAGAGAGTAGCCCTTTTTTGGCTTGACTTGGACTGCGTGTAGGGCATCTCCATGAGTTCTAACCTCCTTGGTGTGAGCAAAGAACAGAACTCTGGTATGTATCGAATGTAAGTCCCTATTCTTTTGAGGCTATAAGCTTGTACGAAATTTACAGTTCCATTATATGACATTTAATTGAAGATAGTAATATGCACAGCGCCTTCAAAGAGAGTAGTAAATGTTTTTAGAAATGCTGAAAATACAAAGAGGTTCTTATGAAAATATAAGTTCAAAAAAATTGAGGTGGCGCTCTCATTGCCAAGGGTGAAGGCGGGGTTTGCGGTAACCCACTCTGTAACATCAGATGTCCCTTATCCAAAATTAAACTAGATACGTAATATTTAGTTTCGCACCACATGCCACAAAAATTTCATTAATTAAGCGTAAAAGATAATTTTAGTGTATTTAAATTTTACATCATTCGTTTTAGTAGGGGTTGCATGATGGCAATATAGATAAGTAAATTAAAATTATATACATTAAAAATAAAATTATATAACTAAACATGAGTTAATACAGGCAGATTAAATTGAGTATATTTTACATATTAAGTATGCATTTTAAAAATTAAATTAAATATGCATATTTTATAAATTTAAGCATCTCTGAAAACTACTTCCCTGTAAATTATAGGAAAGTAAAATTACTTCCCTTTTATAAAATTACTTATAGGAAAGTAAAATTACCTCTGAAAATTACTTCCTTATAAATCATAGGAAAAAATTTTTCAGAGGAAAGATTCAGTACAGAAAGATGGGGATCCAGAAATATGCAGTCTTCTCACCAAAATGTGGGATCATATGGAACAACCTAACATAACTAGGCCTGACTTCTTAAGCGGATATGCACATATTTATAAATAGTTTAATTTCTTTTTGAATTTTTTAATTCAGCTTGAATAACTGAATGCCTAGTAAAATTAATTTCACATTATTCGCTGGACATTCATTTTCAAACTTTTTAGGGGCCTTTCCTCTTCATTTAGTAAAATTTTAAAAATTAATAAAACTTTATACATATCAGATTATTAAATTTAAGTTTCTGCATGATATCTTAATGATATACTTATAGAAAATTTACTTAATTCCTTAAAGTGGGATACGCTTTTGAATTCTTTTTTACCTGTTCTATCTCTTCATAGAATTATAAATCCAATAATAATTTTTAAGCCGGTTAAATGGAATGCTGCATCCCCCCATAATTTTTCAAGATATTGAGAAAAGTATTTTCTCAAATATATTTGGCACTACTTTAAATTCAAAGGATTATAGACTTTTTTCCATGTGTGACGCATATCGTTTGTCATACTTCTTTTATGGCATGTAAATCTGCATTTCAAGAAGACATTTTGCATGATCAATGTAATGTAATTAAATATAAGAAGTCAGAAGCAAATTTTAATTTTTTTTTTTTTAAATGTACAAGATGTTTAAAATTAAAACACCCCTACTCTGAGCTCTCTGTACATCGAACTACTGAGTATAAAGGCTCCAAAATTGTTAAACATACTATTCAAGACATGGGAAACGAATTATGTGAAACAAAATTAGTTCCAGAAACACTATAAAAGGTCCATAAAAGAGAATTAAATAAATTACAGGTAATGCAGAATAAGCTTCTCAGAATGATGATCAGGGCCCATTGCTTTGTTTCAAACCAGGCGCTACACAATGACCTAAAACTTGAGACGCTGGAAGAGTATCCACATAAGGTGAATACAAATTTCTTCAAAAATACGCAGGACTATAGGCACATGGGAGACCTTAATGTTTTTAACTATATTGTTCTTGAGGAGGACTCCATTTATAGACCGCTAATGGCCCACCTCACTCGGGACATGAATTTTCCCACTTAATTAATCTTACGTTTTGTATATATTGCAATATCTTGTTATTTAATAAATAAATATAATTATTGTTGAAGTGGCATTGCTATATTTGTATTAAACCGTTACTCAGCAACGTGAGATACTGTTTTAAAAAGATTAGATTCTGAAGATTTTACCAGCTAGGAGTAGTATGCAAATTTTGCCACATAAGAGTAGTATAAAATTTGTCTATCACCGTGAACTAGAAATAAAATTTATGTTCAACTAAGAAGATTGTCTGTTTTCTAAATTACTGCAAAATACATTACAGTCTTAATTAATTGGAGGTTCCACCAAGATCCTGGAAATTAGGAGTGCAATTATCAGTTTCGATGGTGCTGGTCTCCTAATCCCAGAACTTTGTTGAATTTTTTAGAACAAGTTTGCTAATACCCAGGGCCGGCGGAAGCGGGCCTGCAAGGCCTTTTTTGCAGGCGGGCGCCGACCAAGAGAGGGGCGCCGACCAGCGGACCGACACTGAGCTATATTTTTAATGCAAAAGAATTTGCACTTACCAGGGAAGAAAAATAAATGTACCTTAAATGCTACACAGGACAGGGACTATGGGCGCTTGCGTCCCCCACCTTTCTTTTTTACAGAAATATTTGCAGGGGCATTGTTATTTGGTTAACTTTCGCCGTGAGCTGGTATCTGTTTTGTTTTCGGTGCTGTTGTGGCGTTGCACAAATGTGTTGAAGTAAGACTTAGCTGGTGTTTGGGAAGAGAGAAGTTTCCGGGTCATTGTACACGAAGCACTTGGCAAGCATCTAAGTTTGACCCATCACAGGTCAAACTTTTCCTTGTCCTTTGTTAGAAAGATGCTAATTCTTCACCAACTGCTCGAAAACGTTATCATAAAGGTTATTGTTTTAGTTTCATATTAGCTTCATTTTTTTTACTTTTTCTCTTTATTTAACAGATGTTATGATTTATTTTAAAAGAAAGATTTTTAGATATTTAATAATTAGAATTGAATTAATTTTAAGTGTTTTCTCACCGTGCTTTTCTATTACCTCCTTTTTTTTCTTACAGTGTAGTTGAGGTTTAGCTGTGCACCGGAGGATTAAATCACACCACATGAGTTTCCCCTCGGGTCTCATCACATAAGACTGAAAACTTCTCACTAAATTTTCCATTTTTTCCTTTTTTCTCAAAACCAGTACTTTAAAGTCCAGGATTGGCGACGCTGCTTCATTTTCCTTTATACATTCATTTGCAATTATAAACTCCTGCTGAAAATCGATTTAATATCTTTATTTAACAGATGTTATGATTTATTTTAAAAGAAAGATTAGATATTTAATAATTAGAATTGAATTTTAAAATTTAAATTTCAGTGTGAAATTTTGATTACATGGAAACAGGAGAAATCATCCGATGCGCAAAATTCTAAATGCAAGGCTGAAAATAATGCTGCTCCTCAGAAGCAGGCAGACGCAATGCATCATTTCATAAAGGAGACGAAGACTACTGCGGACGTAAATAATGTTCATATTTAATCAGGAGGAGAATCGTCTACAAAAGAATACACATCATTCAGCCAAAGAACATCAACTACATTGGATGAAGTTATTGAAAGGACTGATGAAACTCTAATGGAAGAGAATGATGATCCAAGCATGGAATTAAATGAATATTTAAAGATTATCCAGATAATTCGATGGAAGAGGCTGGCATAAATGAAAATTCCTTGCTTTAAATTGATTTTGATGATCCTGTAAAGTGGCCAACTCTTAGCAACAGAGTGAGAATGATTTGTCTGAAATGGGGCCTATTCAAAGGAAAGGTTTAATGTATCCGAAAAGTAATAATGGACGTAAATTTAGTGATACATATTACAACAGAAAAATGGAAAACGGAGAATTAGTTCCCCTTACATGGCTACTATATTCCATAAATATAAATTCTGTTTTTTGCTTTTGTTGCAAGATATTTGCATCGATTGACAGTAGTATCCTCCTAAAAGGCTACAATGATTGAATAAATGTATCTAAAGCCCAGAAAAGGCATGAGACTAGTTGAGCACATATGAAAAATTTCTTAAAAGGGAAAGAGCTTGAGAAAAATTAAAAAACTAAAGCAGCAATTGATTCCCAAATACAAGAGATGTACGAAAATGAAAGAAAAAAAAAGGGGTGGAATTTGGTTAAATGTATTAGGAAGCTCATCTGATGTGCTGTACCAAAAAGACAACGGAAACTTGTTAAAATTAGTGGATTTGTTTGCAAAGTTCGATCTAGTTATGAAACTTCACATAGATAGAGTATTATGACCTAAAGGTAGCAACAGTTCATTATCTAAGCAAAGAACAGTCAAAATGAAATGCTGCAAATTATTGACAATAGTCTAAGAGAAAATACTACTATCTCTTCGAAAAGCGAAGTTTTAATCTACAATTTTAGATTGTACTCCCGATATTAGTAAAACTGAACAGATGAGTCTTGTCATACATTTCGTCTACTGCAGTGATAGAGTGGTAGAAATCAAAGAGTATTCTTAGGCTTTCTTAAAGTTGATGATTCTGCAGGTAACGGCCTATGTGAGACAATAATGGAAATGTTGAAAATGTAGAACATTTTCCTTGATGCTGTGGGAGGCCGGGAATATGACTACTGAGCAAATAATGAAAGAGTAGAAAATAGGTCTTTAAAACAATAGCTTAAAAATAAATCTTAATGCTTTTTATGTTTCTGGTGCCGCTCATAGCTTAAATTTAATGATTAACGATGCAGCAAAGGTTGCAGATACAGTTAGTTTGTAGAGTTCCTCACTTTGTAATTCTAAGTTACAGTTGGAAGTGAAGAATATTAAAAACTGATAAGCGAATAATCGCTTGAGTTCGTGTGACAGGAAACAAGAAGATAGAAGGGTAAACTAACCCTTTATTATTCTAACTAAAGTTTAACAAAACTCCGTCTTGGAGTGTACAATAAAGCCGACACTTAGGCTTGAACTTAAGAAACTAAAAATTAAACTAAACTAATCTTAACTAAAGAAATATAGCCGAAGCTATCAAGATTCTAACAGAGTTGGCCCCTTAACGTTAATAGACTGCGAAGCTATCAAGGGCCTAAAGTACGGCCGAGCGTGATAATAGCTTACGAGAAAGTAGCTTAAAAAGGCGGACGCGTGCAGAAAGAATGCCTGGTATAAAGTACGGCCGAGCGTGATAATAGCTTACGAGAAAGTAGCTTAAAAAGGCGGACGCGTGCAGAAAGAATGCCTGGTATCTCTCTCTCTAAGACCTAAGAACTTCGCGGTTAAATACCGCTCTTCCTCATTATGTATTCAGACGTGATTCTAAAACTACGTTCTGGCCGGAAGTAGTAATTTGAAGTTAAGAAGCGATAGGAAACGAACTTTAACTGAAAATTTAAACTGTTAATAAAATAAACATAATCCTTACAAGCTTTTTTTCGACAATTTAAGAATTATGCAATTTATTTTTTTCTTCTGGCGATGGGCAATTCTTTCTTTAAAAAAAAAACATTTTCTGTTTAACCTTAAAGCCCCTCTCAAACACTTGATGGGAAAGCAAAATTGCAGCCATTCTATCTTTAAGATATCAACTAGGAGAAATCTATGACGCTCATTTTGAAATATCCGAAGGTGAATGGTTTTCAAAAGAAGTGCAACATGCAGCACAAAGTCTGTGTCCCAAAATCGAGGATTATAAATTTATTAGTTCCTTGATATTTTGCCACGATTTGCGTAACAGAATTAATCCTGGCAGCAAACAATTGCAAGCAAAGGGCTTGAGTGTTACACTAGCCTTAAAGACAGTAAGATAAAAGCATTCATTGAAGAATATGGAAGTGACACCAATTATAAAAGTATTCTCGAGAAAGCCAAAGAACTTAGTGAAGAAGAGGATGGCGAGCAATAGTTTAAAACTGTTGAAGAAGTCGGACGAAAGAAAAAGAAATGTCACTTCGATTGCGAACATTCTGATGAAAACCCTTAATCTCCATAGAAGAGAAGTTTAGGGTATAACGTTGCGCGCCTCTAACTAGCACGCAACCAAGAGGTGACTGTGAAAGCTTGTATAAACCACAGAGTCTTATAAAGGGTTTAAGTCCCTTTTTATTCAACGTACTAAATTACAATTGCGTCCTCTTGACGCTTGCAAACTGTGCCAACTAGGCAGTCAAATAAAAATAAAAACCTGAAAAGAAAGTAAAGACAATATTCTAACTACGAGGCTCTCTAAAATAACTAACTCACCGCGTTTTACAAATACCGCAGCTAATTCAGCAGACTTGAAGCTCACTGGAACAATTGCAACTACTTCCCGCCAAGCACATAGGCCACAACGCGGGGTTCTTCAATTCTCGATTTCTACCTCCGCGCTCGCGAAGTAAGAATAACTCTAACTGAACTTGTTTCCTTCTATTTAAATCATACTACTTCCGCTGATAGTTTGAATGCTTGCGCGTTCTACTCAAATTTACATATTCTGGCATTGGCAGTTCCAGGGGAAAGTAAGGCTTGACAGGAAAGATAGTTTAAACTTAAAATAAATGTTAGTTAAAATAAATATAAACCCTACATTTGCCGCTGCCAGAATTTGGAAAACTTGGAGCAGGTCCTACAAACGACCTGTTGTAAGTTTATCTAATTCTGAACTAACTGGCGAAAGCCTCGTTTACACAAAAAAAATCTTGTGTAACAATTATATACTAAAATTCTTTTGCTCGTTACAAAGCTTTCTTCTTACAGCAACTTTTCCTGGACTTCCTCAATCAGTCTTGGTCTTTCCTTCCAGCATCTGGAAGGAATAAGTATCAGTATCTTTCTACATACATTATAATTTACACTTTCTTGACACAATAAATTTTTGTTTTTTAACGATTCGTTTTTCTTAGTTATTGCTTACTTCACATTCATTCAATTTTTCAAGCATTAATTTAACTTTACCCTGGCTCTCCACCATGTGTGGTGTCAAACGGAAATATTCGTGTTTTAGTCTTACAACACTTCCCCTAACCACCATGATTTGTTAGAATTCAACAACCAAATAGACACACCTTACTCGACATTCTACAACTCAATGAGCTACTTTAATATTTTTAAAAATTCAAATGTAGGTGGAGAACCCTACGAAACACATTCATTCTAACTTCCCCCTCATTCATCTTTAAACATGCAGGCTTTCGCTCTAAAGCATGACTTTACAGTTTAATACTTAAATTTTGACTTTATTGCTTTTAAGCATTCACTTTTAGCATCTACAATTTTATGCTTCTAGACTAAATTCTACTTTTACATAACATGCAAGTATTTACATACATTTACAAAAGTTTAATACATATGCTTTTTACAATTTACCATAAAATGAATAAGAGAAAATAAATTTTTACTTTACTCATTCTTCGCCAAGCTGGCGGCACTGGAACTAAAATTCTTATTAGTACAAGAATACGAAGTTATTTTTATCTCCGGCCAAATTTTGGCTTTAACATAACAGAATTAGTCTTTCGACCAACCGAAAATGCTTGTTTTTAGCTTTTACACTTAAAGAAAATAATACTTTTGCCTTAGCTAAATAAAGTAAAACAAAACTAAGTCTCAACCGAGACATATTGACTTTCGTCAAAACATAGAACTTCGTACATAACATTTCGGAACAAAAGAGAAAAAAAATTTATAGAAGGTTTTAACTTATCTTTGAGTTTTCGATGCTCCGTCATCCGTTTTTGACAAAATTCATCCCAAGTTAGAGGTGTCATGGATGTCAATCTTCTCCTTATTGATCTCCGCGTGTCGTCCTCGTTGATCTTTCTTTTGCGTCCTCTACATGCTGGCCTCTTGACGGAGTAATCGTCTGGTTGTTGGCCTTTGCGTTTCTGCCTGGGACGGCTGGTCTTGACGTCCTCCGGTCTGAAGTCCTTGAATTTCTTCTGTTCCTCGTACTTCTGTGCCTCCTGTTGGCGTTTCAGTTTCCGGAACGGCGGCCTTGCTGGCACCTGACTCTGTGGCCGTGTGCGCGTTCTCCTTGATGTGTAATTTCTCCTGCCATCTTTTGTAGGTGGTGTTTTCGTCTTTACCACGGTTTCTTTACCCGGTTCATCTGTATTTTTGTTTTTCTTAAACGCCGGAGTTTGAAACTCATTTTTTCTTTTTGATACCGACGTCCGGGTTGTAGAAGTGCTAGGTCTCTCTTCAGTTCTCCGTTTCTTGGGTGGTGGAATAGTTGTTGCAGACTCTGGCCCTTCTATTTCGTTTAGACTTGAGTCCTGCAAGAAACTTTTAAGGATTTCAAAATCATTTGGATTATAGTATTTTTTCACCTGGTCGGGACTTGCTTTACAGATTTCCCCTCTCTCGTTTTTAAGATATAAGACTACTCCTTTGATTTCCTGAATTACATAGGGGCCTTCAAACTTTGGAGCTAGCTTTGCCATAAAATTGTCAGGGGCACTTGATAAAGAAAATTTCCGTTTCAATACTTTATCCCCAACTTTAAAATCTGCTTCACGGCGTTTTCTATCATAATAAATTTTCTGTCTATTTCTTGCCGTATCCGAAGTTTTAAGCGCCTGATCAATTAGTTTTTGCACGTCCTTTTGTCTAAATTCCTGCTCTCTTTGTTGCACAAAGAATAATTTATCTAAAGGCGTAATTAACTTTCTGCTTAAAAATAATTCTGCTGGAGTTTTTCCCGTAGTATCATGATGTGCCGTTCTTAAAGCATAAGCTAATTCATTTATGTAGCCATCCCAGCGCTTGTGATGTGTGCTAACGTAACTGCGAATTATTTTTACAATGTTTTTATTAACTCTTTCTGCTATGTTAGCCTGTGGTCTATACGGAACCATTTTGATATGGCGTATATCAAGTCCATTGCATATGTTTTCAAATATTTGACTAATGAATTGTTTTCCGTTATCGCTGATGACTTTTATCGGTGCACCGTATTTTAAAATGTATCTGTGTAAGAATGCATCTGCGACTGTTTTGGCTGACGCGCGTTTAAGTGGAACAATTTCTATCCATTTTGAAAAATGATCTACTATTACTAAAAGAAAACGATTTTTATTTAACTCGCTCTGGGGGAAGGGACCAAGGAGATCTATGCCTAAAATTTCATTCGGAAATGTAGCGCGAATGCTATTTAAGTACCCGGCCGGGCTGTAATTAATATCATTTATTAACTGACATTGATTGCAGGACCTGACATACGCCGTTACTATTTTGTATAATTGCGGGAAATATACCGCCTCGCGTACCCTTTTTATAGTCTTTCTGACCCCGAGGTGGCCCGCTGTTTTTTTTTTTTCGTGCAACTCCTTCAAAATGCTTAATCGAAGCGAGGCTGGGATGACTGGCTTATACTCAAGATTTTCGTTTGTTGTTTTCGTATAGAATAATAAATTATCTATTATTTCATAGTTTTTTGCTCTATTTCTTATCGCATCGATATCTGTATGCTCAAAGCTTTCGGGGTCTTTCAAATAAGCATAGATATTTTCAAATTCAGGATCAGCTTTCAGTTCAGTAATAACTGTATCTCTAGAATCTAAAATTTTTGAAGTCAACACAGCGCATTTAAGTTCATTACCTTCATCGTCCAGTTTTATACGAGAAAGTGCGTCAGCTACATTGTTTTCCTTACCCGGTTTATATTTTATTGTGATATTATATTCTTGGAGTTTTAAAGCCCATCTTATTAACCTGGGCGTTAGGTTTTTTCCCGAGTAAAGTCTACCAACAGCCGCATGATCCGAAAAGACTGTTACTGGCGATTTGCCGAAATAAACTCGAAATTTGTGTACAGCCATTAATACGGCTAATGTTTCTCTTTCTGTAGCTGTATAATTCCTTTGTGTTTGATTCAATGTTTTACTAAAAAATGCCAGCGGATGGTTATTTTGCATAAGAACCGCACCCACCGCATAGTCTGATGCATCTGCCGCAATTTCCAGGTTTTCATCCCCCTCAGGGAATTTTAAAACAGGGGCATTAATAAGCGCTTCTTTTAATCTTTCAAAAGCTGTGTTAGCTTCCGCTGTCCACGTAAATTTACTCTTTTTTTCTTTTGATTACTAAGAGTGGTTCAACAATATTAGCGAAATCTTTTATGAAAGATCGATAGTAAGAACATAATCCAAGGAAAGACGAAAGTTTCTTGGCGGTGTTGGGCGGTGGGAAATTCTTAATAGCTTTTATTTTTGAATCTTGCGTTTCTATACCCTTTTGCGAAATTTTATAACCGAGATATTTAAGTTCTTTAGTTGTGAACTTGCATTTTGAGGAGTTAATTGTAAGACCGGCCTCTTTTAATAATTTAAAAACTTGTTCGAGGTCACTAATGTGTTGTTCCAACGTACTACTCGTTATAATTATATCATCTAGATAAATTAAAGTTGATTTTCCTAGGACAGGCTTTAGAACAATGTCCATAGCTCTCTGGAATGTTGATGGGGCCCCACACAACCCAAAGGGCATGCGTAAAAATGCATAAGTGCTCGATTTTGTTATAAACGCGGTTTTGTGTATATCTTCGGGTCTCATAGCTATTTGATAGTAGCCAGACGTTAAGTCCAAAGTAGACATATATCTCGTCGATTTGATCTGTCTAATGATCTCGTCTATAACCGGCAAAGGTTAAACTGGGAATTTAGTTATGCTATTTAGTTTTCTATAATCGATAGCAAACCTCCAAGCCCTTTTATCCGAAGGAGGAAACTCGTTCTTTTTCCTACATAGTACGACTGGACTCGCGTATTCACTATTTATGGGCGTTATTATTTTATTCTTTAACATCTCCTGAATATGTTCTTTGATGATTACGTCTTTTTGTTTGTCATAGCGGTAAGGTTTAGTCCTACAAGGTTTTTCGGCATTTAATTGAATCTTGTGAGTCACGATCTGACAGTTTCCCGGTTTTTCTGAAAACAAATGAGAAAAATTACTCACCACTTGCTGTATTGCTTTACTTTCCTGGTCATTCAAATGGCTAAGGTCCAATTCAGGTGTCTCCACCGGTTCCACCACCCTCTGGTCCATCTCCAGCACCACGGAACTATCTTGAAAATTTAATTTGGCCCTCGCGGCCCTTAAAAAGTCCATACCTAAAATAAGAGAGTGTTGGAGGTGTTTCACCACAAAAATTAATACTTTGAGATTTTCCTCTTTTATCTGTAAGTTTAATGATACTTTCCCGATGCAGTGACATGTTTTTCCTTGCGCCGCTATAATTTCCGTATTTCTGGTTTTGAATAGTTGTATCCTATAAAAATTCTTTTTGAAGAACTTTTCACTCATGAAATTTCCTTCTGCCCCTGTATCGATGAGGGCTTCTACTGGTACATCGCCAACCAGGATTTGTATAATTGGTAGCTGTGAGTTTTTTACGATGACTGTATTAGATGTCTATTTGAGGGTTTTTCTAAAACTTCCGGGGTCTGGACCCTCCCTTTCACAGGCCCCTCTAGTCGTTTAAAGCTTTCCTTTCAATCTGTGTCTTCTGGGTACGCGGATGCTTATTTTCAAATTTTCTTTTTGGGCCTTGACCTTCGAGTTTCGATGCGTTAGCTTGATAGTTCTTTCCCTCATATGAGCGATTTCCATTTCTGGTTTCCTCCTTCCTTTTGGTACTTTGAGAATATGTTTCCCCTCTCGCTCTTTCCGCTATTCTGCGATTTTGATATTTCACCGCCAATTCGAAAAGTTCTTGCAATGTGGTTGGGTTTCTAATTTCAAAGTAGTCTTGGACAGCGGGTAACAATCTTGGTAATATTATTTCAATTATCTCCGCATCGGGTTTCTTGCCATACAGCATATCCGTTAGCTTGATTTTTCGTAAAATAAAGTCCGTCAATTGTGCTGTATCCCGTTGATAGAAACTATATAGCTCGGCTTCCAGCCGTGCGCGATCTTTCACTATGGGGAAGGCCTTTACTAACGATTTTTTGAAATTTTCAAAAGTATACGTCGGGCTTCCAAATTCACCTAGAAGAAATTTGCCTATATTTTTCCACCATAGCGCGGCTTGTCCTCTTAGTGCTGATGTGGCGATGGCAACTTTTTGTCTTTCAGGCACAGGGTAGAGCTGAAAGTGGTTTTCTATACCTTCTAAAAATACGGACACCGAATTTTTTCCGTCGAAATAGACGTTTGGCTTGATTGATGCTCTCAAAGTCTGGACCAGGTATCCAAATCCTTCTAACTGAGTTGTCATTTCTTGGTGTTGTCCAGCGGCTTCCATCCAATTTTCAGCCATTTCAGTTCGATAAGTGTTCGGGCGCCAATATAACGTTGCGCGCCTCTAACTAGCACGCAACCAAGAGGTGACTGTGAAAGCTTGTATAAACCACAGAGTCTTATAAAGGGTTTAAGTCCCTTTTTATTCAACGTACTAAATTACAATTGCGTCCTCTTGACGCTTGCAAACTGTGCCAACTAGGCAGTCAAATAAAAATAAAAACCTGAAAAGAAAGTAAAGACAATATTCTAACTACGAGGCTCTCTAAAATAACTAACTCACCGCGTTTTACAAATACCGCAGCTAATTCAGCAGACTTGAAGCTCACTGGAACAATTGCAACTACTTCCCGCCAAGCACATAGGCCACAACGCGGGGTTCTTCAATTCTCGATTTCTACCTCCGCGCTCGCGAAGTAAGAATAACTCTAACTGAACTTGTTTCCTTCTATTTAAATCATACTACTTCCGCTGATAGTTTGAATGCTTGCGCGTTCTACTCAAATTTACATATTCTGGCATTGGCAGTTCCAGGGGAAAGTAAGGCTTGACAGGAAAGATAGTTTAAACTTAAAATAAATGTTAGTTAAAATAAATATAAACCCTACAAGGGGAAATGTCTTTTTTAGAATTTTGGATATTGTTTGGGTATCATTAAATGAAAGGTTTTATGCGATGGAAAAATCACTGAGATAATTTTAGTTTCCTGGGTAATTTATCAGAAATTGATAATGCAAATTTGAAAATAAAATGCAGTAAATTAGAAAACTTGTTACAGTGTGGTGACAATAATGATATTAACACAGACCTTTATGACGAAATAGTAGCTTTGAAAGATATTTTTACAACCAGTATGAATGACACATTCGATATTCTGAACTTAATTGTGTCAAATAATTTGTGCTTCCCGAACTTGAAGATCATACTGAGAATACTACTTAGCATTCCTGTTAGTGTTCCTAGTAGCAAAAGATCATTCTCCAAAGTAAAATTGATCAAGACATGTTTATGGTGAAATATATCGCAAGAAAGACTTATAAATGCAGCTTGATTGCCACTGAAAATGAAATCTGTTAAGAGATAAGATGCAAAAGAAATTATAGAAAAGTTTGTAAATATGATAAGCAGAAAAATAAATTATTCTCGTTAAATTGTTAAAAAAATTTCAAGAAATGCTTTCTTCAGAACATCCTTCTCCTATAGGGAAATTTTAAAAAAAGTCGGGTGCGAGGACTTCAGCTATTTTGCAGGCGGGCGCCGGATAACCTTGCGCCGGCGCTGCTAATACCAATTGCCGAGTTTATTTATTTAAAGGAGAAATGGATGTAAGAAGTCTGCCGTTTTAAAGCCAGATTTGAAGCAGGTCATTCAAATGTTATCTTCTGTGCTTCTATAACTTGCGTCCGAGCAAAAATCTGTCAAAACAGGATACTGCTGATCTCTGAAGATAAGATTAACTTTTGTTTTCCTAAAAAAGCTTTTATTGAATTTTAATACTTTGTTTCAGAATTATAGTTTACCGTGTAAGATTTTGTTTAAAATAACTGTCACTAAAAATATTCAGCTTAAATTTATAGTTGATATTTGTGGTAAAGAAATATTTTAAAATTATTATTTATGCCTTACTTTATTTGTATTGAATTTTTATGTTGATAATTGATATGTGTAAGCCATCCCGGCATTTATATTTAAAAAAAAAAACTGCTAGCTGAATTTTGAATTTGTTGCCAAGCAGGCGCCTGGAAAATCAGTAGCAACGTCAAACTGACGTAGTGTGATTTGATTATCCTGTGGAATTGGCAAAAGATTTTTCTTAGTTCTCGCCATCCAGGTGTGTGGTAGATAGTAACGTCATCCCGACGTATTACAGATTGTATATTCTAAAAGTTGTATTGCCAAACTGGCAAAAATTGTTTTTGTTATCGCCAAACAGGCGTGGAGATAGATAGTAAATTCGTCAAACTGACGTGGGTAAAATTCCATTGTATTGCCCAACTGGCAAAGGTGTTTATATAGTTATAGCTAACGAGGCTTGTGAATAGTGAGTTAAAACGTCAACCCGATGTAGTATTATAGTATTTTGTGCCAACCTGGCAAAGTTGTTTAAATAATTCTCTCCAATTAGTTAGTGTGCATTTCGTATTTGAGAAATTAAGTCTCTGCAAAAAATTATATACTTTAATACAAGTACGAGCTTTTAGATTGTATTTCAAAAGGAAGCCTATGAAAGGTAACTTGTGTCAACATGTCATTCTTAGCTAGGAGTAAAAAACAGGATTTAAAAGTACTAGCAGAAGAGTTAGGTTTAACCGTGAAACCTGAATTTAAGATTGCTCAGTTACATAAATTGATTACTGAAAGTCCCGGTTATGATGAGGAGTTTACTCGAGAACTACTGGCTGCAATTAGAGAAGAAAGGGAAAGAAAGGAAGAATGTGAAAGAGAAGAAAGAGAAAAAGAACGTGAAAGAGAAGAAAGAGAAAAGGAACGCGAAAGGGAAGAAAGAGAAAGAAGAGAAGAACGCGAAAGAGAAGAAATGGAAAGAAAAGAAGAGCGTGAAAGAGAAGAGCGAATTAGAGCCTTTGAGCTACAGAAACTTCAGTTGGAAGCAATGACTGCAACAGCACAGCCAGTAGAAACTACGCAGTTACCTGAGCAGCCTTTAAAAATCAGAATTCACGATGTCATGCCACATTTCAACCCTAAATAAGATGAAATATAAATAACCTCAAATAACCTCAAATAACCTAAATAACCTCAAATAACACCAGAAATAAGTTTATTTCTGGTGTTATTTGAGTGTCAAGCTAAAATAATGAATATACCTGCTAAAAATCAAGTGACTCAACTTATTTCATTGCTGCCTCCTGACATTGTTCATCTTATTGCTAGAGAACCCGAAGAGGACGCGAAAAAGTATGAATATGTAAAATCTTTACTAAACACCAAAAATCTACTGAAAGTACTTGGTATGATTTCTACTATGAATTAAAGAATTATTTAGAAGGATGGCTTAACGGATTAAACATTAAAACTTTTGAACAGCTAAAAGAACTGCACAATTTTTCAAAAATAAATCATTTTTAAATTTAGAAAAAATAAATGCGGTTTTGACACGAGCTCAAGTAAAAAGATCTCATGAAGATGATCGAAGCAGAGAAATTGAAATGGAGAAACTAGAAGTTTATTGAAACTGACGAAGATATTTTACCTCAAGCTGATGAGGAAAACAAGGAACTTAAGAAAGTGATTAATGTTAATTCAAAGGAATTAATTGAATCTCAGCCTTAAAGCAGAGATCTAACGTCATTGCTTAATGTAGCTAAAAATGAAAATTCCAGCGAGACAAATGATTTCAAAGTAAATGAAACGGATTGTTGGTGATAAGGAAAATAGATAAAAATGGAAATGAAAGGGAATTAATTGTTATTCCTGAAAAATATAGGGATCAAATAAAGTCATTATGTCATGATAGCACATCTGGACATTTAGACGTCGTCAAAACTAAAGATAGATTAACAAGATACTTTTACTGGCCTAATTGCTATAAAGAAATAGAAGAGTATGTTAAAACTTGCGATCCATGTCAAAGAGTGGGAAAATCTAATGATAAAGCCAAAGCACCTTTGACTTTAGTACCACACCATGCACAGAAGCAAGAATACGTGTAATGAATTGCCATGAATTTCGGTCTTGACGAGTCTTCGACCCGAAGGTCTTTACTCCTTCATTATTTCCCCTACTGGGCAGTCTTGGTACGCATAAAGTTTCCTTAGAAAAGGAGCTTGTTAACTTCTTTAAGAACAGGAGGAAGGCGAGCGTGTCGCCATCTATTGACGGTGGAATTAATAAGCATCTTGGAATTTAATAAGCAGGACGAACGTAGTAGAGGTTACAGCAATTGTAAGGATGAAAGTGAAATTGTTGCATGAGTGAGAATGAGTAAATCATGTGTGGTGAACATAGCGAAGTAGTGAAGAGAGTAATTTTATCCATTTTATCACTAGAGGTGAAAGTAACATTTTATGCAGATCACGTGATGCGAAACTTTCTAAGTCGAATCTGTATTCCATTGCAGAACAATATTGGTGCATAAACAAATAAATACAAGTAGAAAATGAAGATAATCTTGGGTAAATAGTCACGTACGTGTAAGAAATAATACATACAAGTCCCAAAATTATTTGAAATCGCATGAGAACGATTAGATAATGGAATATCCGCGAAATTTACAGGTCACGTGATGAAAATTGTAAAGTTGATACGGAGTAGATAAGCAAGGTAAAATTATATGTAAAGTTCTTGAGTTAATAAAAATATAAGTCCAAATTCCTGTGCATTACAAGAATAAAATAATTAGTGAAAGGTATACAGATAAAACTACCTCCAGTTGTTATTTTAAAACATGGTGAGGGTCTTTTGACCAGTTCAATATTTCTGTGATCATAATTTCCTAGGTTTCTGATGACATTATTAGAGTGGTGATCACAGTTCTGATGGAACTTGGTTGCTATTTTCTGAATTTCGTCGTTGATTGTATTTACACTCATGTCCATAAATTAAGGATAATGCAAAATCAGGCAAAGGAAGAGTTAGAAGCAAAACAAATTTGACTTATTTGTAAAGCTTATTTATTAAACAAAAGGTAAAGAGCAAAATGAGATGCTATATGTTTGATATTATTAAAAAAATTAGTGATTTTTTCTCCCTGGAGCAAATTACAAAAAAAAAAAAAAAAAAAAAAAAAAACCCTATTTACAAAAAACCAATATTACACGGTTGGCATGATTGTTAATACATTGTATGTCTCCCAGACGATGCAATACAGTCCGTACAATGCCTAGGCATGCAGAGTATCAAATTATCGATCTGATCTTGGAGGATATTACACCACTCAGAAAGCAATACTCTCCGAAGTTCCGGTAGACATGTAGGAGGAGGTTGACGGGCTGCAACTCGTCGGCCAAGCATGTCCCACACATGCTCTACTGGATTCAAGTCCAGTGAGAATGCTGGCCAGTCTGTACGGGTGATATCCTCCGACTGAAGGCATTCGCTTACGATGTTTGCACGGTGAGGACGGGCGTTGTCATCCATAAACACAAATTGTGCACCCATGGCGCCCCGAAACAAGTGTACATGTTGTTCCAGGATGACGTCCCGATAGATTTGGCTTGTCATCTTTCCAATTTGAACACTCAGGTCAGTTCTGGAACCCAGAATAATTCCACCCCAAACGAGCACTCCTGCACCACCGTAACGGTGTTGGTTCAATGATGTTTTCTTGGTGGTAGTGTGTACCTGGAGCTCTCCATATGAATGTCCGGTGAGAATCAGACTGCAAGCTAAACTTGGACTCGTCGGAAAACATCACACAAGCCCACTGTTGCGGTGTCCACAATGCAAGCTCTCTACTCCAGGCTAACTGCAGGCGACAGCGAGTTGCAGTATGTGGCGACAGTAAGTTGCAGTATGTGGCGACAGTGAGTTGCAGTATGTGGAATGCATCTGCCTGGTCTACGAGCATATAGACCAATCTGCCCTAAGCGTCTGTACACGGTCTGCCTTGAAATTGTCATACCAGTCAGTGGCTGAAGAGAGTTGACGAGACAGCTCTGAGGCTGTGCTCCGCCTGTTTCTTTTGGCAGTAACTGCCAAATATTGGTCCTCATTCGGCGTTGTAACTCTGGAGCGACCTGTGCTGTAACGTCTACTCACATTACCATCATCTTGGAATCGTTACCAAAACCTGGAGATGACACTCTGGGAAATTCCAAGTTCGTCTGATGCTTCCAGTTGGGTATGCCCACATTCCAGACGGCTGATAATTCTACCACGTAAAATATCATCCAAATGCATCCTTTGTGTCATAACTATTCGGTTATTGCACTGAAATGCTTATAAAGCGTCTGCGAACCATTTTACTTCTTTGACTGTATTCTTTATACAGTCAAAAGTCGTTAATCCGGACTCGTCGGGACTTCGGCGATTCCGGATTATAGATCATCAGTTTAAATCTGGTAAAATGGCATGCAGAAATTATAAAATTAAAAATATGAAACCGTAATTTACGAAATAAAGAACAATTATGATCTAAAGGGTATCAAAATTTACAAAAAAAAAAAAAAAAAAAAAAAAAAGCTTAATATTTATTTGTTTACTTTATTAAACATTTCTTTCAATGTAAGTTGTTTAAGTTGCTTCGTTTTTTATGTTATAATACATTCTCTTTAATTCTATAAACAGACATAATTTCTTGTTCAGTTACAAAGTTCCGCTGTTCAAGTCCTATAATTGCTGTGTCGAGAATACCGACTAATTTGTCAATCGAAATTTTTTCGTTTTCAATAACCTCTGTTACTTTCTTCGCTATCGGAAGCGAGACGAGGAATTTGATTTAAATCATATCAAAGACCAGATGAAATACTACATTGAGTAAGCAATTATAAGCCAAACAAAATAAAAACATCTGCCCTTAAGATAAGGATAGTGCTGACAGATCAACTTCCAATTCAATGCACGCTGCCGCGGCGTTAAAGATAAACAAAGTTTAGATAAACAAACGTTAAAGTTTAGATAAACAAAGGATATGGCCTTTATCCATTTTTTGCAGCAGTACCACTTTTTGTTTAATGGACTCCGAAAGATACTTTTGCTTTGTATATCCTTTACATATTAGTAAATATATATCGGAAATTCTATTTGACATAATCGAAAGTTCAAGCTTACTTTTATAAAATTGCTCTAACAGTCTGCAAAAAATAATAATCCGGACCCAATTCGAAGATTAAAAAACAACGCAATCTGCAACATTAACTGAAATAGATAATTGGATAATTTTAGCTTAGCTTATCCCATCCGTTATACATTAAACGCGCATTCGTAAACATATTTTGCGCACACGCAAATTCGCAGCGGTAAAGGTTTTGACGCATGCGCAGAAAATTTGTAGCTTCGAGGTCCGGATTATAGATCATTCCGGATTATGGGTGTCCGAATTAACGACTTTTGACTGTATATACTCTCTTACACTCTCGTCATTGTGACGTACCATAGGTGTCATCTGGTTACTTCCTGAAATTTGCATATGATTCTTGAAGATGTGTGTAGTGATTTTACAGGTGATATATTTATTTTAGAGTTCGATTTCCGCGTGACTCCAAATTATCTTTAATTTATGGACATGAGTGTATTTTGAAGCTATTGCGAATGACAGTGTTTCGAACAAACCAGGGGGAGTCGGAGAGGATACAGAGATGATTATTCTGTTGGGTTTGAAGAGTTTTTCGATACGAATTAGTGGTGGCGGCCCAGGCTGGAGCTGCATAGGAGATTATTGGTCTGATGACTTGAAGGTATATTAATCTTTTGGTCGTATAGTTAAGTTGTGAGTTTCTACCAAGGATGGGATACAGAGCCATAAAGGCTTTTTTGCTTTTTCTTTGACATAGTTTACATGTTGCTTGAAGGTGAGGTTTTTTATCAATAAGTACACCTAGGTATTTAACCGCAGGTTGCTTTTGAATGATATGATTGCCAATCTTAATATTGTCAAAATTTCCTTGAATTCGTTTTTTGCTGAAAATAATAACTGTGGATTTTTCGTGATTGATTTTGATTTTCCATTTGGTGAACCATTCTGAGAGGGTATTTATTGCTTCTTGAAGTTTGATGTGGGCCAGATGCGGATTTAGAGATTTACTTAGTAAGGCAGTGTCATCTGCATAACACGGCACTAAGGCACAGTCAGTAGAAGGGAGATCATTAGTTGATCACCTGTTATATAAAATTGGGCTGAGGATTGCTCCCTGAGGCGTATGCTGTCTCTTCAGGCTTTATATACGTCGCACGGGTCGAAAAACAACGCTCAGTCAGTAAAAAGTACGATTTCTTTTTTGCAGCCGGGCACCACTCCGGTCGTAACAATTAAATTCAATTTGGTGTTCCATCCGCTCAGTCAGTCCCCCAGAAGAGAACCGAATGGAGCCAATCTCCCAAAGAAAGCCTCATAGCTAACCAGGTTGCCAAGGGGCAGATAAGACAGTACCATATGGTCTCTACCGAATCTGAACCATTCTCCGCATGAAGGGAGATTCTAGTCCTGTGAAGATTGGTGACATAGCGCCCGTGGCCAAGATTGGCTACAGATTGTAGTCAGTAACTTCATCGGTTTTCCGGTGTCGACCCCCAGTGGGAGGGGGCGAGCTATCTGCCTAAGAAAAGGGATGCCATTGTGAAAGATTTTCTAAAGGGACACATGGGAATTGCAAAAACCAGTCACGCAACCAAGCAAGCCGGTCACCTGGGATCGAATTCTGAAGATAAGATGTGATTCTGTATCGCATATACGTCTTCTTATAGTAAATATATTAGGATATATTATACTCGTTTTATTAGTTATAAATAAAATTTCAAAAACTGCACTGAAAAGTAGTGCTAAATTTCTCAAGTTCTGGATTTCTTCTTCTTATTTTTTTTTGGATTATTTATGTCCTTTGCACGGTAAACCAATTTTGCTTTTCCGATATTGCTTAAGCTTAGATTAAAATTGGCGGAATGTATTCCTCCCCTATTATTGGTGCCCTAGTGTTAGCATTCAAGCATTTATAATGATAATAAGAGCTGTAACTTTTTCAATGCTAACATCGAAGAGTGGCTACTTTCCGTGTTACTTGCTAAAAGAGCTGGCCGACCGCTTTGGCTTTACTCCTTTTTTGACCTCACTCTCACTTCATATTATTCTAGCATCTTTGCTTTTACATATTGTAGCTTGTCTGAAGAGGACCTTGTTTCCCTTCATAATTCGTAACACATTAATCAGTTTCGACAGAGGTTGAACTCTGTGACCGAGAACAGGGATTCAACACTATTTCTACACTTATCGTAAAAAGGTCTTGTTTCAGTGTAAAATGACTTTTATTTACCGTTGAATTTATCATAGGTCTGCCAACCTGCAACATTTTAACGAAAGTTCAAAACCGTTAATAATTATTTTATATTTTTCTTTATCCACCACCTTCTATAATATCTTCTTTAGTCATATAATAAAACGCTGCTTTTTAATTCTTACATTCCTTAGAAATTTGCAAATACACAAAGAATTAAAAATCAGACCAATTGCTGACCAAATTATTTCAAGCTGCCACAACTTTTATAGTAAAATTGAAGAGTCTCAATATGATCATATTAAGGAACTAATCAATTATGATCCAACACTTGAAAATGCTGCTAAGCGTCCTAGGAGCATTTTTCATAATCCAAGGTGGTGAAACTTGTAAATAGCTGTACATAATGTAAATATTTCCCCACTAGAGACTTTTGTGTTTTTTTCAACTTATTTAGGACTTAAAAAAGCTCAGTGGATTATTACTTTATATCATTATTTTCAAGAATTTTATATTTTATTAGTGTTCCTATAAAAAGACTTTGTTAGGGACACACAAACTGACTTAATTATGTGTGTTTCACCATCCCGCCTTCTAAACTGTGACTTATGCTGAAATATTGTGTCTTTTAAAATTACAAGTGTTTCTTAAAAAGTGTGTTTATTCCAGAACTTTGTACAGTGTGAACTGTTTGTGAATACTGTTAATTTATATGACTTTAACATTTCTCGTACGAGAACTCTTGAAATTCACCAGAAATATGTTACTGTTGACTTATTCCTCATTTGAGCCACTCCCACCAGTATAATTACGATCCATTTCATTCTGAACCTGTTTCAAAAGCATACTTAATTTAAATTACTTAATGTTTATTTTTTCAAATGCTTTATTAAGCAAACTTTTCAGTTAGTTATATCTTTCGTCACAGCTCGAACAGCTCCCAGATGCTTTTTCACTCTACATACCTTTGTATTTGCTTCAGTTTCGCCTAGTAGGCGCGGCTTTACACGCTAATTTTTTGCAATTATATATACCAACACCTAAGGGCATTTTTTTCAAAAGCGGTGGTTAAAGCAGCAGAGGCTGCTAATTGCCTCCTAACCATTCAAAAGACAAGACAAGATCTTTCTTACAGATATTTGTCATATTTCTTACATTACATCATTGTAAACGCCACGGTTACTGAAGAATGTGAACTTTTTCTGACCGTTGCAAGCATTGATTGAAGGCAGCTTTGTAATGAATTTAGCGTCATAGATTTTTCCCTATCACTTATGCATTCTGTTGTTTTTGTTTATGCATATTTTCTTTTACTTACATCGTCCATGAGTAACGAAAATGTTTTCGATGTAGATGAGATCACTGAATATAAAGAAAGAGGTGTAATCCTCATGCATCTTCAAATTAAAAACTATTTCATTTATTTTCTGCTACAGATGGAACGCCGGATAGATAGATCATAGAGTATCACTCATTAAAAGGGAATCGGAATCATCCCTTACCTGTTGGTCTCTACCACCTATCTTATCTAATAATTTCACTCAGAAAAATATTCTAGCTTTCAGATAATGCAAGTAAAGCGTTTTATTATTCAGTGTGGGAAACTCACGTGAAATCAACTTTTTAATTTTATATCTCATCTTTAATTTCGAGCAATCGTGCTTCTGTTTATTTTGAAATACTAATATTGAACAAGTGCAAGAAATACTCGTCATTAAATTAAATGGAAAAAAGCACAATCATTAGCAATGTTTCATATTATTTTATTATTATCATTTAAATTTTATTATTACTATTAGAAAAGTTTTAAGTTATTTAAAATATATAGATAGCTATTCTTTTCCGTGGGCATACTAACTCGTATGCCTGCTAAGGGGCGTCACTATGTGGATGATATGGAATATGAAAACGAAATCTATTTTCATTTTATTCATATTCATAGGCATAGCATATAAGATTATTATTCTAAATTTTTGGTCTGCATCTATAAGAAATTAGATAAATTCGATTTAAAATCAATATTTACTCGGAAAGGGGTGTGCCTAACTTGAATACGGGGCGTGCCAAACCCGAAGGAATGTAGATTATATACTATGTATTTATAGAATCAACACATAATATTTTATTCTTTCAAATTCTTTGCGATTCAATAACGGCTCTTATTCTTAAAATAATATTCTGCGGTTACTCAAGTTAATATTCTACTGTTATTTTACAGAACACCATCCAAGAGAGTTGAACAATTAAACTATGGTACAATACCAGAAGAGGGTGGGGATTGCTTCCCAGAATATTCCACCTCAATACTAATATTTAGAATATTCTAACCTCTTGCTCTGTTGCTGCACTTAATTATAAATGCTATTTTAAGCAAAAAAAACTAGTGTTTCTACTTCGTGAAGCCCGAACTGAGTTCGTTTTCACTTCAGGATATTCAGCTAAGACTTAGTTCACTAGTTTCATAATAGATGGCGGTACCGGTTTATATTTTCTATGGATTTCAGTCGGGAGCATGGACCTTATAAGAAATAGACTAACCCAGATGGGTTTTCTTCCTCTTCTGAGGCGTTCCCGTCTGTCACCTTGATCACGTCCTACGGGACGACTTGCAGAAATTTAACAGTGGTTCCCTATTGTAGCCTGTATAATTGTCAAGAAAAAGCTGGTTTTAGCGCCTCATTTCACAAATTACAATTTCTCCATATTTTTATTTTTGAAATTGAGATTCATTTTTAAAAATTTAGCATATTTATTAAACATAATTAACGTTCCAAATAATTATAAACCTATTGCATGCTTTCAGGGCATTATTTTATTATTTTTTCAGCATTTCCTATGCTATACGGAAATTTGTAACTAGCTCTTTTAGAAAATCATATTTTTAATTTGACCTAATAAAAATTTCGAACAAGCAATTTTCTCTTGCACTTTTTATGCTTTTTATTGGTGTAAAATACTGAAAAAATTAAAAAGGAATTTTTGAAAGTTTTGTTTAAAATTCTAAATTGTGCTGCTTTTTTAAAATTATAGATGAATATTATAGCACAATTTCTATAAAGGGATTTTATTTCAATTATATTTTGTAATACATCATAGTGATAAACACTTTTGACTCCTTAATAATTTTTATACATTTAATTCTAATATTAAAATTGTATTTAACCGTAATAATTAATTTTGCTTGTATTTTATAATGATTATTTTTTAAATTTATTTTTAGTTCTACATAAGATTTTTTTTATTTACTGTTAATTTAATTTATTAGCCCAAAGGGGCGGTAGCCTAGAAAGGCTGTTAGTTTCAAAGCGGCATTTTGTGCTGTTTTAATATAAATGTCCGTGTCTCCTTGCAAATTGTTGTTCCCAAATACTATTGCCCTGTATTATATTTAAAGAAATTAAATAATGAAGAATCTGCATAAATACATGTATGTTTCTCGCACTGTGACAAAAACGACAGTATCTAGAACCAATCCTCCAACCGAACATGGGCATCTGGACGGCTGAATTTCGAATTTGTTTTAATCTATGTCATATTTTGTAAAACTTTAACGAATTTTTGATTAATAAACTCAACGAGTTCAGAGAGAGCACTGTACAGAAAATAACAGTTTAATCTCCAGTCCAGAAATTCTAAAGATATGCTGTTTTCAAATGTATTTGGTTTACGGACGAGGAACATGATATTCAATAAATGTAGGTAACACACAAAACGTTAAAAAAAGGTTCCTTTTGTGCGTAATATAAAATCTGAATTCTTCTAGATTTTATTTTACCTTCCCCCCCCCCTTCATTACACTCAGAAAATTTTATGCTCGGAATTCTATAATAATATATATATTTCACTTTAACGTTAATAAGTTAACGATGATCTAATCAAATAAATGATTGTTTTGTAATGTTATTATAGTTTTGAAAATCACTGTCTGAAAATGGTCATTAAATTTTTTAAAAAAAGTTATCCGATCTTGTTTAATTTTACCTTATTTATTTCAAAGCATCACGTACTATCAATTTTATTTAATTTTACGTTATTAGTACGCAAAATTAAATTCATAAATTTTGTGCTTAGAGTTTTTACCGTTTTACCAAAGTAAAGATGTTTGTACAAGAATTACGCGTGAAAAAAATGCACGAAATGCACTAAAAAGTGCTTGAATGAGATATATTAAATCCTATTTGGAAAAAGCTGTGGCTTTCATAATCTGATCACTATACAACGTATCACATTTAATATTTAAAAAGAGTTATGTGATACAAACGCCATAGGTTTCAGTGTTAAAGTAAACCAGATCGTCCTTACTCTTTCTTGCCAACAAGTGGGTGACGCGCGCTCCCCCACTGGGTTAGTCTATGTCTTATAAGGTCTATGTCGGGAAGAGGCGTGGGCGTGTTCAGCTGCGCAGCTAAACAAAATCACATGTTGAGAATATATTGTTTCGGTTGTTTTTCCGAGAGTTTTATATCAAAAAGTTTCCTTTTTTTATGCCATGTATGATTCAGACGTCAATGAGGAATATTGTTTAAGTTCGGATACCGATATTTCTTCAAATGAAAAGACTGAACGACATGATGATATTGATATTTCTTCCTTTAGAGTTTGGAAGCCGTTATGTTCGGATGTCTTCCTCTTGGCCCTTAAAGGCTTCCATTTCGGTTAACACAAATAGGTTTACAGTTGATTCCTCAAATTTCACATAAGAAACAGAATATTTTGAGCTATATTTTGATAACAATTTGTTGGACATTATTACCACAGAAATTAACACATATGCCCAACAATGTATTCAAAGCCAAACCCTGAAATCAAAAAGATAGTTTCCAATCAAGGAGGTTAAAAGGTTCTAACCTCCTTGGTTCCACTGAATGAAAATGAAATGAAATAATTTTTCTTGCCTTGCACATTTTAATGGTATTGTAAAGAAACCAGCTTTAGAGATGTTTTGGTTGAAAAAGGAATGTGCTTCTATTCAAACTTTTCTGTACTTCCTTTGATTGTAACCTCCACCTCTTTGGTCAAGGCCGAATATCGTACTACGCATATTCTGTTAGGAAAAGAAACTGGAAAAAGTGAAAACACATACGATATATTTTACTCAGAACATAATTTTATCTACTTTCATCCTAAGTACTTAAAAGGGCCTACCAACGGCTGAGTAGTAAACTTTCTGAACACTGGTAGTTCGCTACAAGGCTCGAATCCCGGCGGCTTTAGTGATAGCTTTTATTTCGAGGCTGATAAGCGAACATTTATCTAAATATACGAATCATCTCAGTTCTATGAAGAGATTTTCCTAAACCACATTGTAGCAATAGCATTTTTATTGGTACTTCTTTATTACTAAAGTCAGTAGCTGATTATTTTCAATATTACAAATGCTAACAAATTGAAATTACATAAATAGTTTTTAATGTTATTTGCTAGTAGTAATATTTGTGAAAAGCTTGGTTTCACTCTGGATAACGTATTAAAGAGATGGCATAAGAAAATATCATGTAGAATTATGAAAGGAAGGAGGAGAGGGACTAAAATATGAAATTATTTTTACTATATAAAATGTACGAAATCGTAAGAATAACGAAAAACGTACGAAGAAAAACACGTACGAAAATCCGAGTTTAAATTATCGCGAAAAGTCAAAGAAATGTTTTGTCACAGAACGTTTCTCCATAACACTATTCCGCAATTTCCTGTACATATTGCGGAGAGGGAAATTCTCGTCGCCAGATTTCCTCGCCAAATCCCATGTCAAATTTTTTCCGTGATATAGTGCCGCAGTAAGTCAAACTGGTTTACATTATGAAGTATCAATTTAGAAGTCAAACAACAAAAATCAGCATTTTATTACATGGTTTACATTACTTCTATGGAACCTTTCCTTCTTTACATAGATGTCCTTTGGGCTGGCTACTTGGACCTTTTTCGTGGTTTTCCCCATGTATAATGTTTATACTAAAGAGTTTCCCTCAGAAAGTCGCTCCACGAAAGCATCCCTGCCTATAGGTAGATAGCCCTTGTGTCCAGTCCAATCGGGTATTGCCGGAATGTATCCGGTCCTGATATATTTGCCACAAGGGCTCCTAACATAGAAATGTCCGAACCGGTGGCGTACGAAATTTTGTCCTAATCAGATAAATGCTGTCAAACTTAAGTACTAAATAGTGGTTAATTTGCCTTCTCTACATATGTCCCTAACACCTTTCTTTTAATTAAGACCTTTCTTTTGTTTTATCCTAATATCTACATATAGAACTTGTGTCCAGTCCAATCGGGTATTGCCGGAATGTATCCGGTCCTGATATATTTGCCACAAGGGCTCCTAACATAGAAATGTCCGAACCGGTGGCGTACGAAATTTTGTCCTAATCAGATAAATGCTGTCAAACTTAAGTACTAAATAGTGGTTAATTTGCCTTCTCTACATATGTCCCTAACACCTTTCTTTTAATTAAGACCTTTCTTTTGTTTTATCCTAATATCTACATATAGAAATAAATGAAAAGAGATATTTTTGGTTTCGTTGTGGTCTGTGGCATGTAGGAACACATCATCCTACTATATTATAGAAAATAGTAACATATTTAAATATATCAAATATCGTCATCCTACTTCAGGTCTCAACTATAAAAGAGTTTTTACGAGTATTTGAAATTCATAACAAGCAACGTTTGTTTGGTTTTCAAAAACACTAAAATACAGTGTCTTAACAAAAACACCATGTATATAAATACATAATATTTCAATCCTAACTATAGAGTTCTAGCCCGTGAACAGTCCAGGAGGCTCAGCTTAGCAAAGTATTTAAATATATCTTAAGTCTTTGCTTATATAATAAGTATACGACCCCGAAGTCTTTACCTATCTATATCTGTCCTTAATAGGTATTTTAAAAGTGAAAAATAAATCCAAATGTTGGAACAAACCAGTGCACTTGAAGTGCTTAGCACATCTGTAGCATAAAATCTTTGACATAACTTTCTCCTCGTAATTGCTACGGCTATAGCGTCCTCCTTCCTCCGGGTCTTGAAGCTAACACAATATCGTAGGCGTAGTAGTTGAGGCAAATAAGAGAAGTGGGCGGAGCATATTTGCACTGTACGTTTTCGCTATAAATGAATGTAATAAAGGGTGAATATCGGAAGTTCACGCAGTGGGACAGCCCTTCCTTATATTGAAGAAACGCCAAGAGTTACGTAAATTTAATTATGAAATTTCGTATTGTGTACCTAAGACTTCTTAATAAGGAAAGGACTAATTGCTTATTTAATGCTCCGCCCACTGTAAATATTGTTCATGTTCGCTTCTTCCATTTTATGGTATGTTTACAACATAACTATAGACTATCATTTAATTTATCAATTCTTTGAGATAGGCCGTTAAGTCAAGGTACTCTTTTCTTGTGACTGGATTTTAGTTAATGAGAAGAAACTCAAAAATTACATCCCAGTAAACCTGTACGGCCATTAGAAAAAGAGGAGGGAACCCTACTTTCAGGGCGGGACTTAAAGAAGGGAATCGCCTTTTCAGAATGCCATACATGAGTCGATTAAAATTGATTCTGCATAAAACCAAGGCCAACTTATACTCAAAATATATAAGTTGACTCTGATAAAACAAACGCCACTCTAAGATTGAATTTTTCTTTTATTTTATTTTGACACTAAGAGTTCGACGATTGTAAACGGAATTAAATTAGGATCCTCTTGAGTTCTGAAATTTAAATAACAAAATTCTTTATCGGAACCAGAAAAAAGATGTAAGATATATTGAAAGACGGGATCAGATAAATAAATATATCTGAGTATTTTTGGCTACGCCCTTCATTCTAATTCCAATCTCAGAACTTCAGAGTACGAAACAATATCTAGAAGTTAAAATTTTTTTAAATATAAGAAGTCAAAACAATTAAGGCTCTCAATAAGGAACTATAGAGGAAGGTATTATATATTTACTAGAAACTTATTTATTTCCTTCAAGGTGTTAAATTATATTATTACAAAATATTGTTAACTGCAGGAAAATGACTGTTACAATGATTAGCTTTCGCTTTACTGAACTGTAATACAAGAAGTTTTAAGATAAATCAACATTCTTATAAATTGTTGATTAGCAAGAATAACTAGTCATCGCAGACATGATTTTATTCCAAACTGAAAAGAATAAGCAGGGCCATTGTGACAGTAATATGACCACTGTGAAATAAATTACCATTGAGACAGTAAATTCAAATGAGCTACTGTATTTTGTATTCTGCCCAATTTTTTTTTATCAGCAACTACGAAAGCTTCTCTTTTAAATACGAAGCAAAGTATTAAAGTAAGCTCCGCCCATAACTAATGTATCATTTCCTTTTACGTCGCTGTATGTTGACTCGGACTAATGTAAGCATTACTTACATCTATTTCTTTGAATAGAAATAAAGATGCGTTTCATCTATCAGTTATATTTAGGAATTAATTTATTTAAATCAGGGTTTCTTAAACTTTTTTCAGTCTCGATCCCTTTTTATCACTGATATTTTTTCGCGAACCACAGGATCCCCGTAATATTTACAAAAATTTTGTGAGACCCTATAAGTATTGCACACACGTGTATGAAACTGTCAATTTTTTCACTTGTACTGTAATATACTATTGCATTTTTTAGGTCATTAACTTTAATTACTAATTTTAAGACATAGAACAATGTGAAAAGTTTAAATAAGTAACAGACGAAATGACAGCGAAAGCAAGGAAAATGAACCTTTATATTATAAAAAGAAATGCGTCGAAACGTTTTCGTTTTTTTTCTTTGTCTGCATTGTCTTTTCTTTATCTATTTTCAGATACATTGTGTAAAAATATTTCTTAATCGTAAAATTATTATAATAAGTTAAAGAAATATCAAAACTGCTAAAATTTTTGATGGCCCCCTGCTGCAGGTCCGGAGACTCCCTTAGGGCTCGCGACCCACAGTTTAAGAAACCTTGATTTAAACTGATAGCGGAGTCAGCATTAATTTTGCAGTTCAAATTATACCCCCCCCCCAAAAAAAAAATTTAAAGGAATGATGAGAGTATTATTGACCTGTATGTGTTTGGAATTTTGCAGGTTATTTGTTTATTGGGCTTTACTCATATTTTTTTCTTTCATTACATCCATGCAATTGATTTTCTTTGAGCCCTCACATTTAAATAACAAGAAGAGCATTATGACGGAAGTTTAAATATGAATTCGAACTCCCATCCAGTGTTATTATAAAAGAACACTGCAAACTACATAACAATTACCTTTTTTTAAAAGAAAAACATTAAGCCTAGTTCCTTTATTTGGTTTAGAGAAAATTAATATACCATATCAAGCGTAACATGACTTAATCCCAGGCAGGGTAAAAGTTTACAACTGAGTGGGTGTCACTTGATTTTTGGCGATTCTATTTTGAGGCCAAGATCGGCGCAGGAAGGCACAATTTCAAGATGGCAGCTACACAAAACATAATAAGTAAAAGAATTGCACAAATTCTGCGTCATTGCACAAACTAGGCATTTGCGCACTGCCTTAAATTTGTCCATGTACACATCAATCTATTTTCATTTAAATAAAATAAGGAAGCTAAAACAAAGTTAAAACTGTCGTGTACGCCAAAATTAAAAAAAAAAAAAAAAAAAAAAAAGCTGTCGCTAATCGAAGTGGCACCCAATTCTACACTAGAGCCGCATTGGTGCATTTATGAGTTTTTGATTAAGAAACTCAAAGAGTGCAAAACGAGCAACGGCAACACCGTACGGGAAAAAAAAAAAAAAAAAAAAAAACTGTGTAATCGTTTTCCATATGACTGTGAATCCGAAATTCTAAAGATATGCTCTTTTTAAATTACATTGCGAAATTGCTATTGAATTGAAATTTATGATTTAAGATCGAAAATATTTAATAAATATAATGATATTTAATAAATAAAAGTAACTTTAAAAAACGCCCCTTTACGCGTAATATAAAATCTGAAAGATTTCGGATTTTTTTTTCTCACATTTTTCTGTACCAAATTTCTACGAGCAGCATATTTATGATTAATACTATGAAAGGGAATTTCGGTGCAAGTTAATATCTTTTTTAGCTGAAATGGGCGTTAGCCCAGGACTGTTAGTCTCGAAACGGTATTTCAACTTCAGCTGGTACAAATATTGCCGGAGCTACTATGCGAAAGCATAATTATACTGGATCGATGAAGAAATGAGCCCGAAGACTCATAAAAATCCATGACTTAGGAGAAATACAGACAATCTCTTGGGGATGAAATTAGAGAAGGGAGTGGAAAAGTGTGCGACAACTAAATGGGGCGGATAAAGCCTGAGGACATAAAAAGTGAAAAGACTTCGTAAAGTGGTGCCATCTGTCGTATCCAAAACGAACTAGATCAGTCATCTCATTGCGGCTGACGGGGAATTAAATTTCCGAAGTTCAACCAAGCAAAGTGTTAGCTGGAGTTTTTCTGCTGGTGTCTTCTTTTTCCTGAATTGTTCAGCAAATGTTAATAATTTGCTGTCAGTTTTTTTAATTTTGTTAGTCATCATCTGAAAGTTCAGGAGAAATAATCGGCGCATGAGAGGTGTGAGATTATCTTTACTGCAAATTGGTCAATTATTGCAAAACATTTGTCCAGCCATAAAAACATTTGTCCGAAAACGATATTTTGCGTCAAATCAAATTTAAATGTCCGAATCACTTTTCTGATCGTTGCCACCAAATATTATCGCCCTGTATAATATTTAAAGAAACTTGATAATGAAGATTCTACATGAATGCATGCATGTTTCTCGTATTGTGCCTCCATATTAGTACCCAGAATCATCGAATTTTGAATAACATAGTCCTCCACTCGAAATTGGGCACCTGGAAGCCTGAATTTGGCATAAGTTAGTGGTAACACTGTATGCTAGGGGTCCCCAAACTTATTTGTCCTTAAGAGCGCATTGTAGAATATCTGTTGGACAGATGGCACCATTTACATCTTAGAGGTGAATTTATAGTTACATAGAGTTAATAATACAAACACATAAAAAAAGAGATCGGTCGCATTTCGATTTGTGCTGGTATCTGTGTTGGACGCAATTACTATTTCATGAAATCATTAAAAATGAGAAAACTTTCGCATAGAATTTTATTGAAAACTAAAACATAAAATCGGGCACAGCGACGGGCACGCTTTAAATGATCGGCGGGCGCCATAGTTGGGAGCCCTGCTGTAAAGGCATCAAACTTTTTTACCTCCAGCCCGCTAGCTCTTTATCGGAAATTCTGAAGATATGCTGTTTTTAATGATTTTTAACCAATGCGGCATTAGTCCAAATGTTCTAGAAACGTGTATGTGCTTGTAAATGGAAAAACTCCCGTTTGTGCGTAATATAAAATCTGAAAGCTTTCAGATTTTTTTTTTTTATTGTTTATGTGCGCTTTGTTAAATATTTAGTAAGCAAAATTAAAAATTTATTTATATATTTTAAGAGCGGCTATCTTCATTTATTCAAACCTATTCTAAGTTCTTCGGTTTGGAACTATGTTATTATCATTAATTCTGCTATTTTTGAGTAGGTGAAGTTGTTTAGAATACAAAAGTTCTGCTTATTTCTTTTCTGAAATACGTGCAACACTGGAAAAAATAAATAAATAAATAAAAACTACCATTAAAATTACTTAATAATATAAACTTACTACATTTACTTAAATTTACATAAGTAACTACGTTTATTAAATGTAGAGCAAGGAAATGAGATAGAAGTAATAGTACAGTAGGTTCATAATTTCACAGATAGTCCATAAAAGCATCAAAGGTAATTAAGTAAGTCCTGAGTGAATATGCTGAGGTCTCCTTGATCGGTTTAGGTAGGCTGTAACAAGTGAGCGGCGAATTTATTAGCTTCATCAAGTATTTCATAGCTAAAGTTATGAAATACTTGATGAAGAAGTTTATCTTCATCAAGTATTTCATAACTTTAGCTATTAGCGAAATTAGTGGGTTGCAGCAATCACTCTGTTATTCGATCAGAGTACAGACTACGATTTCTGACGAAGTAGGGAGCTCCAGTGATTATTCTCAAGTGACGGAAAGTTAGAGCCTCTTTTCTAGATGTAGAGAGAGCTGTTCACATTTTAACAGTGGGAACAGTCTGAACATAATTTTGTAGGCCTTTCCACATACTTGGGTCACGTTATCGTTCCATGGGAAGACTCGAGTGTTAAACACACGTATATGCAGGCGCCTGGGCAAATAGCCACATCCTGTGTAGAAGACTTATGGAAGTGCATAACTCTGGCATAACATGTTAAAGTTCTTAGGTGAGAGTAAATCTCGTGAGTGTTTTGATGATGAGTCTTCGCATATACGGTTACTTCGGCTAACAATGTCAGTTGGTGTAAAAGCAATTCGTACTACTACTTCAGCAATAATAGCATAAAAGAAGCAATTTTAGGCATGTCGATGGTATGTCATGCTACTAGTTGGACAGCGAGAGCTCAAATGAACGAGGCAGGGTTGAAGTCCTTAGTGTTAGAACCCAGCCTCAGTTGTTAATTTTCTTTACATAGTTTATCACTGTAAGAGTGGCAACCATCTGATCTTTGTTATAGTTTGTTGTAGTTCTATGGATTTTGAAAATAAATATGACGCTGTAGAATTTTATAGGTAAAGTTATTTTATTTTAAGTTTATTAGGAGAAAGAAGAACGGTTAGTTCTTGCAAATCTCGAACAATTTTGGTGACGACGGAAGTGATCGGTAAAACAAGTCAAGGTAATTTTGTTGGTTTTATCGAGTTTAATTCTATTTGACTTTATTGAATTTATTTTCATTGAAATGGAATCGTTCATTGAGAAACGAAAACCAGAGCGTCTTTTACGAGAACAATTAATGCAATTTTGCAAGAATTAGAAAAGGAAATTCCTGATGCAAAATCTGTAAAAACGAAACTTGTTACTTTAGAACGTTTATCTGTTGAACTTAATGCATTTGATACTCAAATATTAAATTCGGAATTTTCTTCAAATGATCAGTTTGAAAGTGAATGGGCGAAAATTGAAGAATACAAAGAAAAATTAGATTTAATACGAGTAGAAACGGAATTATTCTTCAATCGCCAAACGACACTATCCATAGGCAGTGTTCCGCCGAATTCGAACAAACGGAAACTGAAATTACCTAAAATTGAGTTAAAACAATTCGGTGGCGAAATTAAAGATTGGTTACCGTTTTGGGGGCAATTTCGGCGAATACATGATGATAAAGAAATTCAAAACGAGGATAAGATGCATTATCTCGTTCAAGCGACCGTACCCGGTACGAGGCCACGAGATATTGTAAACAGCTTCCCTGCAACTGCCGAAAATTATGAAAAAGTTATAGAAAGCTTAAAAAATAGGTTTGGCAGGGAAGAATTGTTGGTAGAATTCTATATTCGGGAATTATTAGGTTTGATTATTAAAAATGTCACTGATCAAAAGGGAAACTACAGTATATCAGAATTGTATGACAAGTTAGAGTCGCATTTGCGTTCGTTGAAGTCAATAGGAATGACAAGCGATAAATACGCTGCAATGCTGTTTCCGCTCGTGGAATCTTGCATTCCCGAGGAAATTTTACGAGTTTGGATTAGAAATTATGCATCAATAATTACAACAGAAAATTCTCACTCTGAGAAATTGAAGTAATTATTATTGTTTTTAAAGAATGAAGTGGAAGGAGAGCAGAGAATTTCTTTGGCAAAAGCTGGATTTAAATTAATTGATTCGGGTGCCAAGAGAGAAAGTAGAAAAGATAAAAGGTACCAGAGTGAACATTTCGTGCCTACAGCAAATGATTTATTCTCAGGCCATAATAAAGCAACCAATTATAGCGAGAAGAATTCTTGCATATTTTGTGAAAAATTTCATGAAAGTCGAGATTGATTTGTTGCTTAGAAGATGCCTCTGAGCCAAAAGAATGATGAAATTAAGAAAAAGAAGGGTTGCTTCTTCTACCTCAAAATTGGACACAGGGCCAAGCAATGTAAGACAAATGTACGATGTTTGATATGCTCGGAAAGACATTGGGGTGTCATGTGTCCGGATTTGCCCACCAATCAAAAGAGCAATGATGTTGAAAAGAATAAAGAAGAGGAAACACAAAATGTATCACTTGCGAGCACTAATTTCCTAGATGAAGTGTTTCTTCAAACACTATTACTTAATATAGACGCAAACAAAAAGCAGAAAACAGTAAGAGCACTTATCGATACAGGATCGCAACGTTCATACATATTAAAGGAGACTGCTGTAGACATAGGGTGCCACGTAATTGGATCTGAATCTTTAATCCATGCACTTTTTGGAGGAGTAACAACAAAGAGAGAAATTCACAAACGCTATGAAGTGAGCGTTAGAAGACTAAGAGGTGATTTTTCTAGACGATTAATCTTGTTGGAACAGTCGAAGATTTGTGGACCAGTAGTCAGTTTACAGCCTGGACCATGGATAGAAGAACTAAGACAGAAGAATATCCATGCATCTGATGTTGTATCTGATGTAGGAAAAAAAATGATATCCATGCATCTGATGTAGGAAAAAAGGATTTGAAAATAGAAGTTCTTATTGGAGCTGACGTCGCAGGTGTTCTGTTAACCGGAAGAATTCAGAAATTAGAAAATGGGCTGACTGCTGTGGAATCACTACTTGGATGGACAATCATGGGAAAGAGAAAAGATAACGTTTCAGAAAGAAACTCCTTGTCCATTTCTTCAACCATAACGTCGATGTTGACTCACAGCAGTGACATAGAAAACTTGTGGAAGCTAGAAGCACTGGGAATTACAGATGCTAAAGAAAGTAAAACTAACTCAGAGTTAGAAGAAGCAGTGTGGGATCACTTTCACAAGACTCTGAAGAGGGTGGATGATCGCTATGAAGTCAGTTTACCTTGGATCAACGATAAAGAAGCTTTACCAAGTAACAGAGAAGTTGCTGAAAAGCGATTGATCTCCACGACAAAGAAGCTCATGTTGAAAGATAAATTTGAAACATACAATGTAGTGTTCGAAGAAGTGCTCGAATTTGGAGTAATAGAAGAAGTAACAGAAGAAGAGGAACGAGTTAGCAATCATTATCTTCCCCACAGACCGGTCTTCAAAGATAACTGTACAACAGCAGTAAGGCCTGTATTTGACGCTTCGTGCAAGCAAAAAGATTTCCTGTCACTTAATGACTGTTTAGCAAAAGGTCAAAATTTAATTGAATTAATACCTAGATTGCTTCTTGAATTTAGGCAAGGAAAAATAGGGATTATCTCAGATATTAAAAGAACTTTTCTTCAAATATCTATTCAAAGATCTGATCGTGATTTCCTAAGATTCCTATGGTGGAAAAACTCGGAACAAAAGGAAATAAAATTTCGCCATTGCAGAGTAGTCTTCGGACTAAAATGCAGTCCTTTTCTTTTAGGAGCAGTGATCAACTCTCATTTAGACCAATGTGAACTATCTTTGAAGGAAGTGGCTACAAAATTGAAAAATTCCTTCTATGTTGACAACTGTGTCACTTCAGTGAATTCGAATCAAGAAGCAGAATACTTTATTGCAAAATCAACTCAGTTAATGGCAAGTGCTAACTTTGACTTAAGAGGGTGGGAGCAAACAGAACTGAACAGTGGAAAATCTACAATGAGCGAACCATTGAAAGTACTTGGTCTTCTGTGGGATAAATATGAAGATTCTTTGTTTTGTGACATCCCTCATATCAACTTGATTGATCTCTCAGTGACAAGACGAAACGTTCTATCGATTGTACAGAGAGTTTTTGACCCAATAGGTTTCACATGCCCTTTTACACTCCTTCCAAAGTTATACTTGCAAAAGAGCTGGGAAACTAAATTGAGCTGGGATGCAGAGCTACCTGAAGATATTAAAAGAAAATTCTTGAAGTGGGTCAAAGAATTGCCCTTGTTATCCTCTGTGAAGATTCCCAGACTACTTTCATTGACAGAAGGACAATCTTTTAGTTTGCATACGTTTGCCGATGCTTCACATGGATCTTGTGCAAGTGCAGTATATTTGAGAAGTCAAAATAAAGAAGTGAAAGTGACCCTAGTGCAAGCCAAAGCACGAGTGGCTCCCTTGAAAAAAATAAGTATACCACGACTTGAATTGCTTGCATGTCTTATTGGAGTGCGATTAGCATCATTTGTCAAGAAGAACCTTAAGGTCAAAATTTCAAAGGAATATTACTGGACCAATTCGTCAACAGCACTGTTCTGGATAAAGAACGTAGAAGTTTGGAGCACTTTTGTGAATAACAGAGTTTCAGAAATTAGAATCCTATCGGATCGTGAAAATTGGCATCATGTACCAGGTGCGGAAAACCCAGCCGATATGCCATCAAGAGGATGCTCTGTGAAGAAACTCATTGAATCAAGATGGTGGGAGGGCCTACCTTGGTTGGCACTGCCGGAAGAAGAATGGCCTCGTTCTATCCCAATCGATAATAAAGAAGAAGTTAATACTGAAAAATGTAAAGCAGTTATAGTTTCGTTAAGCAATGTTAGCGATATGTCTTCACAATTCTTTGGCTATTTTTCAAAGTATAAGAAAATACTTAGAATGATTGGGTGGATACACAGATTCATAGGAAATACCCGAAAGAGGAAAGAAGAAACAGAATCAGGAGAGTTAAAATTTTATGAATTGATAAGGGCTGAGAAATCTATCGAGAAGATTATTCAACATGATTCTTTTTCATCTGATGATATCAAGAAGCTGAAATCAATAAGTGTGTTCAAAGATGACGAAGGCATTTTACGTGTCAGGTCTAGGTTGACTGAAAGGAAAGACCATGAAAATTTTATTTATCCGATGTTACTTCCGAAGAATCATAAGATTGTGGAGAAACTGATTATTGATAAACATCTCTCTATGTCTCATGCAGGAATTCACGTACTGATGTCAACACTTAGAGAGACGTTTTGGATCCTGAAAAGTAGAGCTGCGATTCCAAAAGCTTTTTATATGCATGTATCAGGTGCAGGAGACATGGAGGTAAACGACTACAGACTGTGCCTGCTACTCTACCAGAAAACAGAGTTAGAGAGGCTCGTGTTTTCGAGATTGTCGGCGTTGATTTAGCTGGCCCATTAATTTTGAAGGATAAAAGAAAAGCTTGGATTTTATTTTTCACATGTGCTGTTTTCAGGGCGGTCCATTTGGAACTGATTTTGTCCCTTTCAACTTAAGGATTTTTACTTGGTCTTAGAAGATTTATTACCCGTAGAGGGAGGCCATCGATAATTTATAGCGATAAGGGAAGCAATTTTTTCGGATCCAATAATCTCTTGAGATCGATTAATTGGAATACCATTGAGATAGAAGCCGCCACAAACAAGATCGATTGGAAGTTCAGTCCACCCGCAGCACCATGGTGGCTTTTGGGAACGACTTGGTCAAATGATTAAGAAGCTTTTGCGTCGAGTCCTAGGACAGTCATGTCTGAATTATAAAGAATTGATGAGTGTGCTGTGCGACTGCGAAGCAACTGTGAATGCCAGACCACTTACTTATGTGTCAGAGCACTCTGATGATCTCATCCCTTTGACACCTTCCTTGTTTTTAGGTGAAATTCCAGTCTTTGGAGTTCCTGACTTGGATCATCTTGATAAAGTTGATCTCAACAAGAGACTGAGACATTTACAGAATTTACGAGAGCTCTTGAGAAAGAGATTTAGAAATGAATATCTCGGCCTGCTAGTGCAACGTCCATCTACAGTGCCGATTTCTCAACAGATAAAAATCGGTGATATAGTTTTTATCGAATGCCATGACAAATGCAAGGTGTTGTGGCCTCTAGCAAAAGTAATTGAACTATATCCTGGAAAAGACGGCAACATTCGAGTAGTTCGTGTCAAAACTATGTCTGGAGAATTAGTTCGACCAATCCAGAGAATATTCCCTCTCGAAATACCTTCATCTTTGGAGTCAGATGAGGCAAATGAAACTGAGACGCAGGGTGAAGACAGTTTAGTCTCAAAATTACCAAAGACTAATTCAGCTGCAGATTTATCAAAGGACATTAAGACTGTCGTGACTAGAAGTGGACGACAAATCAAAATTCCATCTAGATTTCTAACCTGGACGGTTATTCTACGCTACGAGAGTCGACAGCAAGTTGTGGGCCGCCAGATGTCGCTGCTAGTAAAAAACAGGTCTGCCCGACATCCTATATTCTCTGAGTACGGAAGTTGTCGAAAGCGCGTGAAAAAGTGTTGCCGCGTCGTCAATCAGGGTTGTGCAGTTGACGTACTAAGTAGACAATGGCTTTGTATGTGTTTTCGCCGCTGATTTTTTCATATTTAAACGAAGAATACGGTCGTAGATCTCTGAATCGGTGGCGAATTTATAGAAAATATGTTGATGCTTTTGCTCTGCCAAAAGATGTTTTCATTGCGTATTTCAGATTGTCAAAATTTATAGTTATTTTAATTTGCGATGAACTGAGAAAGTATTTGCAGCCACATTCAGAAAACAAGAACGCAATTTCTACTGAAAGAAAGGTTATGCTGTTCCTGAAATTATAGATATAAATTGTAATTGTATGCTTTAAAAATGTAGAAGATAATAAGTTTATCAAGCACACAAACCTTCTTCATTTAATACAAATATAGACATCCGATAAGCTTCTTGTACAGCAAGAATTACGTTTACTTTAAAATCTAACAGTTGAATACCTTACGAATAATACTGTGACCACAAAAAGGAATGTCGTTCATTACGCGAAATTCACACTACTGTAAAATAAAAATAAAAATAAAAAATTATAAAACTATAAAATAGCTTTAAAATATTTTTTTCAGTAGCTGTACTACTACTAGTGTGATACTTTTAATAATACGTTTTAGCACAGAGGGCCTATTAATTTCGTTTTGCCATTTTGTGGCGCTTCACTTTTCAAATCGTTGCCACCAAGTATTATCGCACTCTATTATATTTAAAAAAATTAAATAATGAGGAATCTGCAGAATGTATGAATGTTTCTCGCACTGTGATAAAACAACGGTACTTAGAGCCATGAAATGCTGAATAACATAATCCTCCATCCTAATGTAGGCATCTGGAGGCCCATATTTGGAACTGGGAATTTGTTTTATTATCTATTTCATATTTTGTAAAGCATTTATGAGTTTTTGATTAAGAAACCCAACGATTTCAAAGCGAGCAATGCCAACAACATTGTACGGGGGAAAAAAAAAAAGAGGAAAAAAAGCATTTTCATCTCTAGCGCGCGAGACTATGTATTGGAAATTCTAAAGATATGCTTTTTTAAAATTATATGATATTGCTGTTGAATTGAATTTTATGGTTTAAGTGCGAAAAACATGATATTTAATAAATAAAGGTAACACGCAAAAAGTTAAAAAATGGACCTTAATATAAAATCTGAAGTAATATAAATATAATATTCAGTAATATAAAATCTGAAGACTTTCAGATTTTTTTTTTTTTTTTTTTTTTTTTTTTTTTTTTTTTTTGGGGGGGGGGTGTGTGTGTATAAATTTTATTATGTTTAAAACTGGTTCCTAAGTGAGGACTTTCTAAGGGAAACTGGCTCCTATACACGTTACACATGGGAAAAGCCACGAAAACGCCGGCCAGCTCGTTCGCGGGATTCGAACCTCGGACCAAACTACCTGCGTTCAGCGACTCTACCGCTCGGCGGCTGGTGGGCTTGTTAGTAGAATTATTATTGCATTATGCTATAAAGTAATAATGCTATAAGACTGAGGGGTTTTCTTCATGGAATAGTACTTTTGTAACCTATTATAGTATTAAAAAATCATTGTTTCTTTGCAAACTTAAAAAAAAAAAATTACTGTTCATAGCATTCTCATTTTTACATTGATTATTATTAGTTTTCTATTTAAAATGTGTCGAAACGCTGGTTTGACAAGGACTTCAACTGCAGGAGACCTACACTGATTATTTTTACTTTAGTACCTGCATTGTGAAAATATTACTATCTTTTAATTATTTTCACAGAATAAAATCTTTTGAGAAGGAAGAATATTTAAACTGAGCAAGCAGTTCTTATATATATATAAAATTAAAATAACAGCAATGTAATATTTAAAAAAAGGTATTAGTAATTGTGTGACAAAAATTGCAAAACGAATTAATCACACATACAGGATAGATTAGTTTAATTTTGGTTATATATTTTATATTGAAAAAATATTTTCTTTCATGTTAATTATAGAATAAATTATTTAAAATAAAGCATTTTGATGCGTGTGTGATAGTTGAATGCAGCAGCAATCGGCCATAGTGAATGAATTTTATTTCTTTTCCTGAAAGAAATAATTTTCATAGAAAAATAAAATAAAAAAAGGGAAGAAATATTAAGAAAGAAATAATTTCTTATTTAAAGAGATATTTTTCCAATAGTAACTGTAAAATAAATTGCGGGAAAACAGTTTTAATGTAAGCATGGGGAGGGGGAAACTTAGTTTGCTATTAGACTGTAATGCAAATTAATCATATTATAAATTTAAATGATTAAAATTGTTTATTTCTAAAAGGATTTGAAGTAAGCTTAATTCATCTACTCTTATCTATTTACCATTGCTTTCGTGGTATCCCATATCACTCTTTATTTCTTAGCTCTAAATTCCTGCGTTAGCTTTCCCCTTAAAAAACGGGATTTTCCTTCACATAAGACAGCAGCATATTCTGCTGCATGTTGGTCATAATACTGTTTTGTGCAATTTTTTTCGAATTACAAATACAGCGTGTGAGTTAGTGAAATAATGGGAGAATATTCCTAGAACTTCAGCCAGCGCGCACTATAAATTTCGTCACTCGTCCGTACTGCGATTGGTCTAAAGCTCCTTGAAGCCTTGTCCCCTTTCAGTAAAATGAAATGGACCCACCCGCCCACCAACTGAGGACCAGAGAATGGCTTTCTCCGATAAGTTGTGACGGCTGTTTATACCGGTTTTTTTTGAGTCAATATTGTTCGCTTAAGTTGTAGACAGATCCAGTGACCATAGAATAGGCCTCCTGAACACTACTTGAGTTGTGGCAACCATCTGATCTTTGTTGTAGTTTGTTGCGGTTTTATGGATTTTGAAAATAAATATGACGCTGTAGAATTTTATAGGTAAAGTTATTTTATTTTAATACTATTGAAGATAACTCCGAGGTAGCTTACTTTGTTGATTCTTGGGACTGTGGAGCCAAAAAGGGTGACTTGAGTTTTAATTTGGTCGAGTCTACGATACTTCTTGACAAGAAGAATTTTAGATTTTGTGGGCTGAATGCAGGTTTTCAACAACCACACCATCTTTCTATGGCTGGAATTTTCTCTTGCAGCCTGGCCACAGCATGGTCCGCTCGACGTTATTTGAAAACAATTGCCGTAGCTGTCTAGGAGAATGTTAGCGTCGTCTGGAAAGCTGGGGAAATCGTTAACGTAAAGTATGTAAAATAAAAGTCCAAGGATGCTATCTCGCGAAATACCAGCTAGGATATTCTTTACAGTAGAAATCATCTTTCCATGTTTGACAGTGAAAGTGCGCTTTTCGAGAAAAGAGTTTATCAGCAAAACCAGTTCACGAGAAAAGTCAAGTCTGAAAGTTTGTAGAGCTGACCTTGGTGCCAGACGCGGTCAAAAGCTTCTTCGTGCGGAGGACTTTCCAGGGGAAATTGAAATGAGTAGCGCAATCATGATGTTAGACATGGCAAAAGCTTTGGACCTTGTGTGGCATCAGGATTGTGACACTCATTTCAGTTTCCCTCTGAAAGTCCTCCACGAAGGCATATACAGACAGCCCTCGAGGCTTTGCTTTAATCACATAAACATGATCTTTCTGATATTACTGTTGGTAGAGACTTTACAAAATGGGGCGTGGCTTAAGAGCGTGAAACCTGTAAATGTTCTTCGAAAAATTTGTCCCAAAATAAGTGCTACATTTGTGGAAAGTAAAAACCAAGAATGAAAATACCAAGTTGTGATAATTTTAATCGCAAATAAAACATTTTTAATTGATGTATAATTTGACTTCTGTCAATCTGCTAAACTACATCGAAAGTTATTTATGACTCCACCTACTTGAAATATAGCAACTAATTTAGAACAGAGGGAGTACATCTTTCCCAGTATTTACTAAATTATTAAATTACGTTTATAATTGCAATAATATGTAGCTATTATATTTTGAGATTGTTTCTATTCTTTTTGCACTTGCTTGGTATATAATACGCGCACTGAAGCTGGGCCACTTTTGCAAACGCGATCGAAGTCACGTATGCAAGTTCCTGAAAGAAGACACCTGAAAGAAGTGATCATAACTTAGATAAGTAGTGATAGCAATTCGAAGAGATAGTATGTCATTGAAGAATTGCGAAGTAGAAGTGTCCAAAATAATAACGTCCGTGAAGTTGAAGGAATAGTCTAGTTGCAAAAGATGGTGTGAAAAGCAAACCGTCCGTTACCTGGCGTAAATTGCCGTAAGATTGAGTATTTAGTCCTAAGATTTTTACTCAGCAATTATTAACCTACGGGGTGCGTCCGGTACCTGGAAAGGTACTTCCATGAGATGTCCAGCTGTCATCTGTTATGGTGGTGGAATTCTTCCGTTAGAACTGACGCGTAGGTAAACGCGATGTTGTCTGGTTTAATTTTCTTACTAGTACTTTGCCAATGATTAACTGTTTCGGAGTATTAGCTATATTTCTAAGAACCAGGTACCTCCACATAAAAAAAAAAAAAAATACCTAAGTAGCGAGCAGAAATAGGATAATTGCATAAATAGTTAGTTTAATGCAAGTTAATTGCATAAATAGTTAGTTTAATGCAAGAGCCACATTAGCTCGAGCGAGTTTATGGTTAGGAAAAAGTCATTCCTTGATTTATCTTTGTAATTTATTTTTTCGGTTTTTATAATTTTTTGCATTCAAAAAAAATTTTTTTAAAGTTTTTTTTATTTTATTTTTTATTTTTTTATATTTTTATACTTTTAAAAAAACATGAAAGCAAAAAGCGGAAAGGATAGATTTTAAGATTAAGAAGTTCATTGGTATATAGCGGTAAATCAGAATGTAGTAAGAGAAAACGCAAGGAAATATTCAAGACAAAAATTAAATCTGCAAGCATGATATTTGGGGTAACCACCACTTTAAATAATGGAATTTGGAGAGATGTTTTATATACGGAATTCACCCTAACGTTACGTGACGCAAGCAAAGCGCCAACAGGTAGTAGCTATGTAGCTACGGTTCCTTCCAGAGGCTTGCTAAAGTAATGTCGACAGTGTTTGAGTGGGAGAGTGTTAAAATGTGCACCTCTTACATAGGTAGTGTCGTATAATTAAAGCAACTGAAACTTTTTCGTCTTTTTAATGAATGGAATTAATAATCAATAACGCTTCCTTGCTTAAGCTTGTTAAAAGTAAATTATTTTAATACTTGTTGAATGTTTTGTCTTTTAATGAACGAAATTAGTAATATACAAAGGTTCCTTCCTTCCTTAAGCTTCTCAAAAGTGAAGGCGGCCTTGATTTGAGTGTACCTATTACATAGGTAATGTCGTATAATTTAAGTGTAGCATTTTAATATTCGTTAGTTTTTTTACAACGAAGTAAAGAAAGTATTGTAATCGCGAAATTTTCGGGTATAATATTTCAATGTCCATTTTGACAGCTATCGAAAGCGATTTAACGATGTTTTTGCGTGACATCTGTACGTAAGGAATAAAGGACTCTTTTCCCCAAAAAGGATTGGAAAATGTATTTAAATTGGATTCAGAAGAAATTTTTAAGTGACGTCCGTACATACGCACGTATATATGTATCTCGCATAACTCAAAATTCAGAACGTTGAAATTTTGTATATGGGACTGCTATAACATATAGTTGTGCACCTCCCTTTTTGGCTGCAAGAAAAGTATATAAATATGTAGGTTATTCAGAACGTAACTTATGTTTTGGAATAAAAAAATATATTCCCTCCTTTTTTTTTTTAAGCCAAAATGGACAATTCGCCCAGAGAGCTATTAATTTTGTTTTGGCATTTTGCGTTGTCCACTATGAAAGGGCGTTACTAGCAAATATGAGAGCCCTGCATTTAAAGAAATTAAATAATATAGAATCTGCATGAATGTATGCATGTTTCTCGCATTATGCAAAAACAAACAGAGCTTAAATTGCGCCGGAGCCCGGTACTTCTTAATTTTGGGGATAAATCATAATTGTAGACGGAGCCCTAAATAAGAAGGCTCCGGCACTTCTTTTATGTAACTGAACAACAATTTCAGTAGAAATTTGGTCTCGAAAAAAAATTTTTTTTGCAATAAAATTATATTAAAAATCGCTTATTAATTTTTAGTTTATCTCTTAACATTTTATTTAATTACTTAAATCTTTAATTATTTAAATAAATGGTAATTAGTCTTTATTTAATTAAATAATAATCGATAAATATTAATTATTAATATTGATTAAATAATTAATAAATATTTTGAGGATAACTAAACTATTTAATTTTTAAATTATTAATGATTTTAATAGTAATTTTATTTATTTATTTGCTTTTGTTTCTCTTTGCTGACGGTCTCCCATAGGGCTCCGGTACTTCTGATTTTAGAAATTAAGTCTTGAAAACAACAGTACCTACAGACATCAAATTCTGAATAACGTAGTCTTACACTCGAATATAAGCATTTGAAAGCCCAAATTGGAATCTGAAAGTAGTTTTTATTATCTCTTTTACATTTTGTGAAACTTTTAACGAATTTTTGATTAACAAATACAACGATTTGAAAGCGAGCAACGGCAACACGGGAAAAAAAAAAATTATTTCCAGCGCGCGAGATTGTGTATCGGAAATTCTTAATAAATGCTCTTTTTAAATATTTTATGATAGTGCTATTGAACTAAATATTATAGTTTAAGTGCGAAGAATATGATATTTAATAAATAAAGGTAACACACAAAACGTTAAAAAAAGTCTCTTTGTGGGGTAATATAAAATCTGAAAGATTTTAGATTTTTATTTATTTACTATCGGAAGTACCCAATGCCAGTTAAGTTAGATTGAGTGTAATGTATCTAACAACACAGAGAAAAGGAAAATGTTTATTTTATAAGATAAAGTGAGAGGCCTTTGTTAAAATTTTCCAAGCTAACATTTGAATAACAGTATTCTCATCTGGAAAAAAGAAATAAGCATTATTGAAGCAAGTACCCAATGCCAGTTAAGTTAGATTGAGTGTAATGTATCTAACAACACAGAGAAAAGGAAAGTATTTATTTTATAAGATAAAGTGAGAGGCCTTTGTTAAAATTTTCCCAGCTAACATTTGAATAACAGTATTCTCATCTGGAAAAAAGAAATAAGCATTATTGAAGCAAGTACCCAATGCCAGTTAAGTTAGATTGAAAGTAATGTATCTAACAACAGAGAGAAAAGGAAAATGTTTATTTTATAAGATAAAGTGAGAGGCCTTTGTTAAAATTTTCTAAGCTAACATTTGAATAACAGTATTCACATCTGGAAAAAAAGAATTAAGAATTATTGAAGCAAGTATCCAATGCCAGTTAAGTTAGATTGAGAATGTATCTAACAACACAGAAAAAAGGAAAATGTTTTTTTTTTATAAGATAAAGTGAGAGGCCTTTGTTAAAATTTTCCAAGCTAACATTTGAATAACAGTATTCTCATCTAGAAAAAAGAAATAAGCATTATTGAAGCAAGTACCCAATGCCAGTTAATTTAGATTGAGTGTAATGTATCTAACAACACAGAGAAAAGGAAAGTATTTATTTTATAAGATAAAGTGAGAGGCCTTTGTTAAAATTTTCCCAGCTAACATTTGAATAACAGTATTCTCATCTGGAAAAAGAAATAAGCATTATTGAAGCAAGTACCCAATGCCAGTTAAGTTAGATTGAAAGTAATGTATCTAACAACACAAAGAAAAGGAAAATGTTTATTTTATAAGATAAAGTGAGAGGCCTTTGTTAAAATTTTCCAAGCTAACATTTGAATAACAGTATTCACATCTGGAAAAAAGAAATAAGAATTATTGAAGCAAGTACCCAATGCCAGTTAAGTTAGATTGAGAATGTATTGAACAACACAGAAAGAAGGAAAATGTTTATTTTATAAGATAAAGTGAGAGGCCTTTGTTAAAATTTTCGAAGCTAACATTTGAATAACAGTATTCACATCTGGAAAAAAGAACTAAGCATTATTGAAGCAACTGCAAGTAGCGAAAGAATATTCATAAATTAACAACTTCATAAATAATTTCCAAAAAATCACGTAAACTTTGCGTACAACGTGCAATATATTTTCATAACAACATGAAAATGGCTTCAAGAAAATTTTAATTTTATTTATTGTATGCTATAATTTTACAGAAATTCATAATAAAAATATTTCGTCGCATCTTTCGAGAATTTTTTAATTAAAACTTCATTTTCTTTATCCAAATGATTTCATGTTTGTTTTTCCCTCGGTTCTATTTTTCATGGAACTATAAATTTAAAAATCAGTTCTGCTGTGGATGCATTTTGAAACTTATTAAAATTATTTTTTGAAACTGGCTAGAATTTATTGTACATTTTGTGTTGCAATCTAAAGAATTAAAAGTTAACTCTGCGTGTTTCTTTCTCTGAAACTTAGGGATTGTGGCTTTAGATGTTCTACTAGTCCGTTGACAATTTCGAAGTGGGGTTCGACTCCTAGTGGAGTGGATATTTCGAATCGCTTAATTAATTCCGAGAAATAGGCCAGAATTTCCATCCAAGCTATCGTCTCACCCGGGCAGTTTCTCCTGCCTAAAAGAAAAGAAGTTTAAGATTAGTTAAATGAAAAAAAAAAAAGTTTTAAAGGAATCACTTTAATAAAGAAGAAAAATACTTGATACTTACGAAATATCCCGTCGACCATTTTTGCCTATTAAAGAAAAGACGCCAAACTGCGCGATGTTTCGCCAAAAATGGAAAAGTCTTCTTCACACACGTGGGTTTGGTATAACCTTAATTACAGGTGTTAGTTATTATTCTTGAGTAAAGACTCCTTTCCCCCCTCTATAACGCATTTAAAAACATTAAAATTTGGTAACTTCCCTACTACAGAAGAGGATGCTGTTGAATACACTGACTACCAATAAGTATTTGGACACCTATGCAAATGACGATATCTGCGGTCCTAAGGTACGCCATGGACTCCGCCGGTATATATCGTGTAGGAAACAGCATTGGCTTTAGTCGCATGCAAGATGCTTCGCAGTTCGGAGCTCTCTGATTTCGAGAAAGGTATAATTATCGGGTATCACAAATGTGGCCGATCCATAAGGGATATATCTAGCGATCTGAAGTACCCAAAATCGACAGTGGCCTATGTGATTAAGAAGTGGAAGGTGAGCGGTGATTGTCGGAATGTGCCCCGAGTCGGCAGACCAAGAAAACTGGGAGATAGAGACCGACGAGTGCTGTCCGGAGAAATTCGGAAGAACCGCACTCAACCGATGGCCCTCATCCGCGAGGAGTTTCAAGAGGCATCCGGGAGTATTGTTTCATTGAATACCATCCGTAATGAAGCACATTTGCTAGGTTTTCATGGTCGTGCTGCTGCCCATAAGCCTTTGATCACAAAGTCCAACCGCGCTGCTAGGTTAATGTGGTGAAAAGCACATCGAAATTGGACCGTAGATCAGTGGAAGCGGGTTCTTTGGAGTGACGAATCAAGGTTCACCCTTTACCGTTCGGATGGTAGGTTCTGGGTCTGGCGTCTACCTGGAGAACGTTTCCTGCCAGAATGCATTGTGCCAACAGTCAAGTTCGGCGGAGGTGGAATTATGGTCTGGGGGTGTTTCTCCTGGTATGGGCTGGGACCCTTGGTCCCCATTCCTGGTAAGCTCAACTCCGATGCCTTGGATTTTGGATGACAATGTGCTTCTTACGTTGTGGCAGTTTTACGGGTTGGACCCATGTTACTTTCAGGACGACAACGCCAGTTGTCATGTTTCGACGTTAACCAAGGCTTGGTATGGTGCCAATGGAGTTCATCGAATGGACTGGCCTATCGAGAACCTCTGGGACGGGTTGCATCGCCGAATTCAGGGGTGCACTACCCGTGCAAAATCGGTGAAGGAACTTCTATGTCTTCTCCAAGCCGAGTGGAAGAAAATACCACTAGTTGTCATACAAAGACTTGTGGAAAGTATGCCCCGGAGGGTCCATACTGTAATTACCTCTCGTGGAGGCTCTACCAACTATTGATTTTGAATAAAGTTAGTTTTTCTTTTCTATCACAGGTGTCCAAATACTTATTGGTAGTCAGTGTATTTCCAAACTTAGGCAATCTTACCGGCCTCAAAAAATTGCGTTAATGGCCACAAAATGGCGCTTTATTTAAAAACGGAGAAACAATGGCGTTGCAACGTTAAGGCTTGTGAGAAGCGAGTGTCAATTCGAAAGGGAACATGGTTCGAGGGTTCTGCTATTTCATTCCTAACTGCACTCTGATTCACTTATAGTTGGCGCAGAGAATTGACGACTATTGAATGGGGAAAAGAGAAAGACTGTTATAAATTGGAATAATTACCTGAAAGAAGTTCGCGCACAAAAAAATAAGAATAGGACTTTTTTTTTGTTTGTTTGTTTGGCGCGACTGGCGCCGTCTTTTGCGGCCGACGGGATTTTCCGTAAGTACCGAAAAGGGCTATTAGTAAAATAAATAAATAAATATGAACTCAAGGGAATTGGAAGAAAAACTGAAATTAAACTTTATTATGCTGAAAGAAGTTTTTTAAAAAATATTTTAAGGCCGAAAATGCAAAGAAAATTAAATAAAACTATATTAGCCGAAGGTAAGAAGACACATTATTTCGAATTTTAGTCAATTATAAAATCTTTATGGGTACTTCGATATTATCGCAACCACCTTGGCAGAAGTCGCCAAATTTTCAGAAGCTACCAAACTGTGGCAACCATGCGCATAACAGTTTTTCAGGTAACCATATCGATAACTGTAAGTTTGAATAAGCAACGTCGCCATTTTTGGACATGCTGTTTTTGGCTGTATTAGAAGCTTTAAAGACTTGTGATACTTTTTATCTTCGGTTGAATTTTGAAATACGCGATTGTGGGATTTGTGCCAGCAAACGAAGAAAGTTCTGTGAAAATTTTCCAGGAATATAATACTTAGCCACAAAGGAGGAACTTTTCATATTCCCATTTAATGATGATGTGTGTGTGTGATTATGGCAAAGCCTCGAGGGCTATCTGCCTAAGGGGAGGGAGGCCTTCGTGGAGGACTTTCTAAGGGAAACTGGCTCGTATACACGTTACACATGGGGAAAACCACGAAAACGCCCATACAGCCAGCCCGTTCGGGGGATTCGAACCTCGGACCGAACTACCAGTGTTCAGCGACTTTACCGCTCGGCCACTGGTGGGCCCCATTTGATGATGATGTATTTTGTAAAACAGTATTTTTGGAAGTGGTACGTGAAAAGGTTTAACGAACGCGTCTGCATTCGAAGCAGTAATTGGTGAATAGTCATCTGCCGTTGACTACAGCAGTCGAATTTTATATACTGCTGGGTTGCTTTGGTTTATGTGATTAGGGCAAATCCTCGAGGGCCTAAGGGAAGGGATGTCTTCGTGGAGGACTTTCTAAAAGATACTGGGTCGTATACACGGTACACATGGGTAAAAACCCGAAAGCACTAACGCAGGCAGCCCATTCGCAAGATTCGAACCTCGGACCGAACTACCAGTGTACAGCAACTTTACCGCTCTGCACCTGGTGGGTGTTATATACTGCTGGAGTAACGAATAAACGAGTGTTAAATTTTGCTTGGAAGAGTTAGAAATGGCCTTTAAGTCCGTGGTAGAGTGGAATAATTACATGCGAAAGGTACTACCTAAAAGTAGTTTTATAAATTGTTTTCCGAGATAGTATTGCAGTAAAATAAGAACCTAATAACATGTACGATATAAAATAAATAACTTTCTCGATATAAAATTAGCATTCTTTTTCTTCTTAAATATCACCGGATTTCGCCAAGATGGTTGCGATAATACCGAAGTACCTCTTTATGAAAGGATTTATAAGATTCTACACAGAATCGTATTCTTTATTTGAACCTGTCTTGAGTTAATAAAGCTATTTAATTTAATTGCTTGCCACAGATATTGCCTTAGGAATTTTTAGGTACTTTTTTGTTATAGCAACCGCCGAGATTAAATCGCCAATCAAGCCAGATATCTCGCCATACTTCGCCACGGCTGCGTGTTCTTATATTTCGTCACGTGATACTGTATTAGCACGGTGCTGCATTTTTGTCCTCGGCGTATGTTCTCCTATTATTAATTTTTGGTGAGGTTTTCGAATTCGTATTGTTTATTTAAAAATGTGTTCATCGCTCTTTGTGAATATGACGTTAACAGTCCTTTACCAAGTAATGAGGTGGATGCCATACCATTTTTTTTAAAGAAACTTTTATGTGGCAAACAAGGAGGTTAGAATACAGGGAGATGGCGTCTCTGCTTTTGCAGTAGGAAGAAAGTGAAGCCAGGGGAAAGAAAATAAGCCACGCCTTGTGAGGGCAAGAAAACGATTACCTTACTAAGCGAAGTGAGGTAAAACGCCAGCTGGTTTCAAGTTCTCAGTGTGTTTTCTGATTTTGTATGCTTAGATCTGAAAGGAATAAAAGGCACTGAATTGTTACAGCGAAATTATGTCTACATTTCCGACTTCATGTCCATGTAAAAGAATGTTTTAGAACGTGCATATACAAGTAGAATAATCGAAACTTGTGTTTCAATGGCCTTCAAGAAAGAGTTTGAGTATTTTCTTTGTGTAAAGTACACGAGGAAACACATATAGTTCTCAGACTTACCTTTTCATAATAATAATAAAAGCGATATTCGTAATTAACTTATATGTGATAGCAAAACGATAAGTAAACAAGGGGAGGGGAAGTGGCTAGCTCTCCATCTAGAAGAAAACAGTTTACTTTAATGTCTGATCATAATTACATTACAGTCTGACCTTTTATGTGTTTAATTACATTTTATTTTGTGCTCAAGTAGATATAAAATAACTGAATTTGATTTTTAGTCACATTTGTCGTGTGAGTTTTAAAATAACAACGTAAAGTTTACATATTTCTATCATTGTTTATTCAAATTAAGTTTTTTCGAAACATAAGGAATATTTATAACATGTAAAAGTTGAGAATTATATATACATAGAATAAGTAAATTATAATCAAATAATAGTTTGAGTACATAGTTAGTGTTCTGCGTTCACAATACTTTTAATGCTAGCATTCATTAATTACAGGATGCAATTGCATAATGCAGAAATTATTTCAATTACATAATGTAGAAATAAAATGAAATGGCGAGAAAAGTAAGGGAAAGAGGACGTGAAGAATCTGCTATCCTTTACGAGTACCAGGAACAAAATTGGGTGTGGTTAGAGCACGTCAATCTTTTTAAGCCACGACTACTAAGGGCATGCTTCCCCCCTTTTTTGGCTTCACTTGAACTGCGTGGAGGGCATCTCCATGAGTTCTAACCTCCTTGGTGGCAAACGAGTATGCGAAAAAGCCTACAATATGAAACGTTATGTTGAGCACGAAATCATTTGGAGGTACAATGTTAAAAATGGCAAAAAGAAGGGCCTTCGTGTTCGAAACTGGTTCAGCGAATCCAGAATATCGCTCGTTACTGCTATTAGATTTATTTATCGTTGGGCAGAGGCGTTTGTGTCCATGAGATGGTGCTTATTATGTCTGAAAGCGCTGCAGTTGACTGGAACAATTACAGGCCATAAAATAATAAGGATTCTTGAAAATATTCTTAGGAAACGATATGTGAGTATTATTGTTGCTATTATATATTTTGTTGTTTATTTTTACATTCGATTTCCTCGACCTTAGCGAAATTATACCTGAGATCTTCGCTCAAATCTAAAATTGCCAAATATGGTTGAGGGCAGCTATAACGAAGAAGTACCAATTTTTATAAACTTTCAGGGCTAGAACTAAAGTAGTCGACCTAAAGTTTGTCAGATTCAATTAAATTATTAATTTTTTAACCGAGTACAATATATCATTCCTCTCGTAGTTTGTGTTCGCTTTTATTAATGATTTTTCCCCCCTGAGAAAAAGGAGATAAGACCAGGTGCGCATGTTAACTTCATAGAATATTAGAAAAATTAGATTTTCGGTGGAAAAGTCGCAGTTTTTATTTTATATGACATAAGAATATTATTCAACAAAATTCGCAAGTAAACAGTTATCTCTTTACCACGCACTATTGCAGCTTTCGTGTGCACAGAGAAAAGACACTTTGGCCCACAAGCGGCCGAGCGGTAAAGTCGCTGAACACTGGTAGTTCGGTCCGAAGTTAGAATCCCGCGAACGGGCTGGCTGCATGGGTGTTTCGTGGTTTTCCCCATGTGTGAAGTGCCTCGAGGGCTATCTGCCTAAGGGGAGGGATGCCTTCGTGGAGGACTTTCAAAGGGAAATTGGCTCGTATACACTAACCTAACCTAACCTAAGTAACCTAAGAAAAGACACTTTCCACCTTGGATCGACCCTTCTGATTTTTATGTGTTTGAAAATATATCATCACAATATAAGCAATCAACATCTGATGTGTAACATGTGGAAGGGGGTAAGGTACCTACAACCTACAACCATCGTAAGTCGGGAGCCCACAGAATAATCGATGTCGAAAATCCATGGTGTCAAAAACTTTGCAAGTGGCAAATTTGACGATCCGTCTCTCTCCAGTTTCATGGGCTGCACACCTTTTGTACTGTGAGTGGGAAATCTTTTTGATGATCAGCCCTCCAGAGGTTTGGCCGTTGGGGCACGAGTGTACTGTTGACATATAACCTCCTTGCTGACATATAATCGCCATGCTGATCCTACGTTTCCTGCTGAGACAAAGAGCACCAAAAGTGTCAACTGCATCGTGCGGTCCTTAAGGGACACCGAAGCACATATTTAATCACTTAATCACATGGGAAACATAAGGTAAACCTCACTCAATCATTCCATTTACCTGGAACTCAATTCCAGACGAATTATCAATGTCTTATCCTCTCAGTATTCCTGGATTCATAAGCATCTGAATGTATTGCTATAACTTTTAGAAAATTAAATTCATTTATAGGAATTATTATTAGTTTTTGAGGGAAACGAACGTGCTCCTGAAGCTAACATTACCGTAAATTTTAATTAAAAAATATTATTAAATGGTCACTAATATTTCAAGAAATTTGTTTAAATGCCTGAATTAAATTAATTAATTTGGTAAATTTAAAAGGATGGTGTCTCCAGCTATTTTTTTATTACAACTTATCTGAAACATTACGATTCGTCGGAAGAGTAAATGATAAAACCAATTTCGAACAGAGAAAAATAGCGAAACAGCTGGGCAACTGAGTATGAAGGAAAGGTTTGTACTTAAAAGGAGATATTTTTATAATCCGCTTTAAGCAGATGAGCAGTTGGAAAACGGAGGATAAAGGGGAGGTTTGCACTTATAAGCAGAAGTTTTATAATCAACCGTATTATGCATTCAGTAGGATACTTTGTTAGTTAAGAATTAGTTGGGAAAGGCCGCAACCATCGATTAACCCATCATTACCGAGAACGTTGCCCAGGATACACCACAGGAGGAGATCGAATTCAACTCGCGAAATATAATAAGCTCCATATAATGAAGGTATAATTTTTTTCTTTTTCATCACCCGCCAACGCTTCCAACCAATTCCAATTGCTTTCGCTCGTACTTGGTTTCAACTACACAGAGTTATTACCAAAAGTTACATCAGACGACACACCTCTCATGAAAGGTGTCGCTATATACCCGACACCTCTCATCAGATACAACAATCTGCCTTCTGATTCGCCAGCTCCTGAGCCCATCTTTCTGCAGACTGAAACCCAGCCAAAGAAGCCAGCTCTTCTCTTACCACATTGATGATGGCGGCACGTGCAAGGACTTTGTATCGCTCTTCTCTTTTTGTTTTAGCCTCTTCTGATTTTTCCTGCTACAGGAACTATCTGATTTTCCTTCAAAGCTATGTTCCATCGGGATATCTCTCATGCTATTGGGAAGTACTGCCGCAGTGCAGTTGAAACCCAGTATATTACAACTAAGTATCTAAGTATCTGAAGCAGAACGCCATGGTCTTTATCTTTTAAATTAAGAAGCAATTAACAACCTCTGCTGCTTTAACCACCGCTTTTGAAAAAATGCCCTTAGACGTTGGTATATAAAATTGGAAAAAAATAAGCGTGTAACTTGAAAAAAATAGGCGTGTAACATAAGGCCATGGGAGAGGGATTCAAGGGTCTCCTACTTCTCTTCCCCTACTACCAACCTATCGAGAGCATGGGAAATAGAAGAATTCTTGTAAGAATACCCAAACGAGTTTTCTCCCTCGTCTGAGGCGTTGCTGGCTGTCACCTAGATCACATCCGGAGGAGTAGGGACGACTTGCAGAAATTTAACATCGGTTGCCTATTGCATGCAGCGTGTATAATTCTCAAGATAAAGCTGATTGTAGCACCTCATTTCACAAATTAAAATTTCTACATATTTTTATTTTTGAAATTGAGATTGATTTTTAAAAATTTAGCATATTTATCAAGCATAATTAACGTTCCAAATAATTATAAAGCTATTGCATGCTTTCAGGGCTGGATATTTTTCTAGCTTTTCCTACGCTGTAAGGAAATTTGTAACTACTTCTTTAAGAAAATAATATTTTAAATCTGAACTAATAGAAAATTTCAAACAAGCAATTTTCTCTTGCAATTTTTATGCTTTTTATTGGTCTAAATAAGTAAAAAATACTAAAATATTTAAAAACGATTTTTTGAAAGTTTTGTTTAAAATTCTAAATTGTGCTGCTTTTTTAAAATTATAGATGAGTATTATAGCACAATTTCTATAAAGGAATTTTATTTCAATTATATTTCATAATACATCATAGTGATAAACACTTTTGACGCCTTAAAAATTTTTACATTTAATTCTAATATTAAAATTGTATTTAACCGTAATAATTAATTTTGCTTGTATTTTATAGTGATTATTTTTTTAAATTTATTTTTAGTTCTGCATAAGATTTTTTTATTTAATGTTAATTTAATTTATTAGCCAAAGGGGCGGTAGCCTAGAAAGGCTGTTAGTTTCAAAGCGGCATTTCGCGCTGTTTTACTATAAATATCCGTGTCTCCTTGCAAATTGTTGTTACCAAATATTATCGCCCGGTATTATATGTAAAGGAATTAAATAATGAAGAAGCTGCATGAATACATGTATGTTTCTCGCACTGTGATAAAAACGACAGTATCTAGAGCCATCAAATTTTGGATAATGTAATCCTCCACCCGAACTAGGGCATCTGGACGGCCGAATTTTGAATTTGTTTTAATTTATTTCATATTTTGTAAAACTTTAACGAATTTTTGATTAACAAACTCAAAGAGTTCAGAGCGAGCACTGCATGGAAAATAACAGTTTTATCTCCAGTGCGGAAATTCTAAAGATATGCTGTTTTCAAATGTATGTGGTTTACGGGCGAAGAACATGATATTCAATAAATATAGGTAACATACAAAAGTTTAAAAAAAGGTTCCTTTTGGGCGTAATATAAAATCTGAGTGCTTCTAGATTTTATTTTATCTTTTTGTTTTTTCCTTCATTACGCTCAGAAAATTTTATGATCCGAATTTTATGAATTATTAAAATAACTAATCCATTTTAATGTTAATAATTTAATGATCATATAATCAAATAAATATGATCGTTTTGTAATGTTATTATAGTTTGGATAATCACTGCCTAAAAATGTTCATTAAATTAAAAAAAAAAAAAAAAATATCAGATCTTGTTTAATTTTACCTTATTTATTTCAAAGCATCGCGTACTATCAATCTTATTTATTTTTACGTTATTTTTACTCAAAATTAAGTTTATAAATTTTGTGCTTAGAGTTTTTATCGTTTTACCAAAGTAAAGATGTTTGTACAAAAATTACGCGTGAAAAAAATGCGCGAAATGCAGTAAAAAGTGCTTTAATGAGATATATTAAATCCTATTTGGAAAAAACTGTGGCTTTCATAATCTCATCACTATACAACGTATCACATTTAATAATTAAAATGAGTTATGTGATACAAACGCCATAGGTTTCAGTGTTAAAGTAAACCAGATCGTCCCTACTCTTTCTTGCCGACATGTCGGTGACGCGCGCCCCGCCCACTGGGTTAGTCTATCTCTTATAAGGTCCATGATCGAGAGTGGATTCGGCTCAAAAATTAAGCTCCCTTATGTTGCATAAGATACTACACACCCTAACATCAATGCCTTTTCTGAGATTCGAATCCAGGTTAGAGATTATTGCAGCCGGCTTCATTGCTATTATGGCAACAGGACGGCATCATATTATACATAAATCTTTGGACTTCATTTTAATTTCATTTCTGAATATTTTATAAACTATACTTACCAATTGAGAAAGGAGCATAACTCTTCGGTTGCTTAATGAGTGTTGTATTATCGTCAGCCAAGAATCTTTCAGGTTTAAATTTTTCTGGTTCTTCCCAGTAATTCGGATCGTTATGCAGGGCCCACAGATTGGCCACAATTTCTGCTCCTTTAGGAATTATTAATCCTCTGATTTGAAAATCCTGATTTGCGCTGAAAAAATGAAATTAAATATTGCTCAAAACTCTCCCTGTTAACGTCATTATTAACTTTCATTGCTAATGTACCAAGCGTTGAAAACGAAGTATATGAATTTTTGGTAAATCTTCGAATTATGGTAACTTGGCGATTTTTTGGCGAAAATTTGGCGACCAACCCTGCTACAGCAACCTGCTAGTTTTCTTTTTTTTTTTTTGGACGCCATTTTGTTTTTACGAAGTAAAGGCTTTTTTTTTAACTCAAAATTTTTTCCAACAATCTGCTAGCCGAATTACGCTTATGCTAAAACTTTTATGTTGCAAAAGTGCTTAATCATGACGAATATTAGGTGCGAAATTGGGAGAAAGTACAGAATCGCCCACTGCTTCGTGCGTTTTTAAGAATTGCATATACGCGGTATCCATGTACACGTCGACCTATTTTCACTTAAAAAAAATCCCAGAATTGCACAAAAATGACATTGCGCACACGCTTGACTTTATCCATGTACACATCGACCTATTTTCACTTAAAAAGTCAAAAAAAATTGACAAAAATCCAATTCTTCTTACTCTTGTAAAAAGCGCTAAACAAATAAGTGGGCGATTCTGCACTTTAGCGGCAAAATTGTTTCTAAGTGCTTATTAACTAAAATCACGATCGGAATTTTCCGGTAAATGTCACATGACATGTCTCATGATCTCTCATTTCTCTGAGACAAAATAATCTGTGATTCGAACTGTGTACTTCTCAGATTATTGCTAAAGTCCTAGCTAGTAACCTTTATCGCCTTACCAAAATGTCGCCAAACTACCTGTTACTATATTCCAAAGATTAGCCGAATTTTTTTATATTATTATTGTGTGCTTACGGATTTGTAATAAGTTGAACACGCACAGTCCGATGATAGGTTAATAAGATTAATTTTATTAATAGAAACTCTTCTAGGATCCGGAATTTTCCACAGAAACATTAGTACAGGTGTACACAGGATCACAGAGTACAAGCAGTACTTCCGCTTTAAACTTTAAAGAACGTTAAACACAACACTACGCATTGGAAAGTGCATCTAAAGAGAAAGCTAATCCGGAAATATCTCCCATCTTACTCTAAACTAACAACTCACAACAACAATAACTAAGCAACTAAGAGCAGGTGCTCTCTATTCGGTCTTATATAGTTTTCAATCGGCCGCTGGGATATTTCTAGTACTTTCTGTTTCTCAAAATTACTTTAAAGCAATAGGAGGGTGGAATCACGGTTACAGCTAACATAGTTGTCAATTACGTTTATTCAATTTCAGAACATATTACGGTAATATAAAGACCGGGGCAAAATGTCGCCAAATTTGGCGATTAAATAAGTTGCCGACACCATTGTCAGTTTGGCTATATCTTGCCAATTTGCTGATATACTCATCCTACTTTTCATATGAGATACATCACCATAGTTACTTTTCGGGCATAGCTTCTCTTTAGATTTTTCATATTATAAAAGGAATACAACCATTTTACTTATAATTCTACTAGAATTACCTATCTAATTACAAATTCGTAACATTGTTATTAAGCTTTGTTTCATAGCTATCAACACACACATATCTTCAGGTCAATTAGCTTTTTACGTTATTTATTTGATTTAAATTAATTGCGTGTTTTAACTTAAACGGAATTCTTTATTTTGGGTAGAATTTCACTAATTAACTCATTCATTTAAGAATTTAATTTTGCTCACAGGTATTGTGGCTTCTCTTTTATTACTACAATCAAAAGTCTTTAATCCGGATTATCGATTTTTCCGGATTATAGATCATGAAGTTAAATCTGGTAAGATGGCATGCAGAAATTATAAAATTAAAAATATGAAACCTTAATTTATGAAATAAAGAACAATTATGATCTAAAGGGTATCAAAATTTACAAAAAAAATGCTTAATATTTATTTGTTTACTTTATTAAACATTTCTTTTAACGCGCGCATGCGTAAAGCATACATTACGCGTAGTCGAAATTAGAAAATTGCAACCAGAAAACTATTTGATGTGTATTCGTGATATTTATAATGAATTTGATTTAAATCATATCAAAGTACATCGAGATGAAATACGGTTAGGAATGAATTATAAGCTGAATAAAATAAAAACACCTGCCCTGAAGATAAGGATAGTGCTGACAGATCAACTTCCAGTTCATTGCGCGCCGCGACGTTCCCCTTCCCTGCAGAGCAGCGTGAAATTGATAAACAGATTTCGGAATGGTAAAAGAAACAAAGGATATGCCCTTATCCTTTTTTTGCAGCAATTCCACTTTTTGTTTCATGGACATCGAAACATGCTTTCGCTTTCTAGATCCTTTGGCAGCTCCAGCATTGGAAATTCTATTTGACTTAATCGAAAGTTCAAGCTTATTTTTATAAAATTCCTCTAACAGTCTGCAAGAAATAATAAGCCGGATCCAATTCGAAGAGTAAGGAACAACGTAATCTGCAACATTAACTGAAATAAATAATTAGATAATTTTAGCTTAGCTTATATCGTCCATTGTACATTAAATACGCATGCGTAAAGCAGAAAGTTTGTAAGCTTTGAGGTCCGGATTATAGTCTATAAATCTACATATTCATTTTAAACGTTATATGAGTCATGAGGCTCGATTTGCTGGGAAATATTTGTCATAGAAATAGATTGTTTTGGAAAATAAGGTACATTTTAAATAAAATTTTATTTAATACATAGCTTTGTTAATACCACACAATAAAATACAATTATACATTAGTTATTAATGCTTTTTATGCTTTCCTGTGGATGAAAAAATTTTGGGTATCATATTTCAACGAAAGTTTCCAGTTTGATCGTTCTCGAATCCCTTTCGACACTTGTTTTGCATGACTTCTGTAGTTACGGAAAGAAAAAAAGATTTTTTTTTATTCCCTAACGGATTTAAAATGGATTCAGAAGAGATTATGTACGCCTGTATGTACGTACGTCAAGTCTGTATGTACGTTTACGTACGTAACTAAAAATATAGTAGGCATAGAACATTAAAATTTTGTATATGAGACTGCTATAGCATGTAGTTGTGCACCTCCCTCTTTTGTTGCAATCTGCGGTACCAAATGTATATATATATATATATTAATATTATAATTACGTTTTCATTAAATACTAATTAGTAACGTTAAATAAATTTAAATAATTCTCTTGCGCCAGTGCTGGAAGGAATGAAATATGAATTTAGCAAATACAATATAATAAGTACCTCATTCATATGTGGTAAATTAAAATTTTAAATTATGTAAATTAAATTGCAAATAAAATAAAATGATTAATTATTGCTGGTAACTAATTTGCAATATCATTCAAATTCAGAAAGTATAAGTAAATAATTATTATAATTATCATCATCATCATTATTATAAATATAATACACATATATATGTATATTCCAACTCGGATATATCGGAATATATGTATATTCCCACTCAGTTGCCCTGCTCGATGAATTTAGTTTTTTTTTTTTAATTCTTATATGTTGTCAAATTGCGCATTTTTTTGCTTCAGAAGTGATTAAATTGGTCTATTCCTATATTTCGGTTAAGGGTTTTACGTCTTTAGTTATTCTGAATGCAATAGCTGATGAATAATCAGTCATTTAAAAGTTGAAATGGCGTTCCGCTTAACGAAGCCGATATTTGTTTACATTTGAAACTTTCAGTAGAATAGTGAATTAAGGCAGTTGGTGCACGAAATTCCGTGTCGTTTTGTATAGTGGAACCAAAATTTAACTTTCAATTTTGTGCACCAAAAGTTTTGTTTTCCTGCACGTTGGCCTGCTTAAACTCTAATTTTAATTGTAAAAATTACTTTTTTTAAACTGTTTTGGGTTTTTCTGTATTTTACATTAGTAATCAGGATGTTTTGAGTTTTTATGTATTTTTTGCCTGACCGCGAAAGGAGAACAGAATTGATTGAATGAGAAATATATCTCTAATGAAATTCGAGGAATAAGTTTAAATGAAATGCAGAAAAAATGCGTATAATTTAATAGGTCACACAATGAAGTCTTGTGGCATCTGTATCAGATTTTTTTTTTAAATGTATTTGAGAGCATATTGATAATAACATAGTAGGAGATCATGAGTACTCATCGTTTTTTAAGTGACATGAATTTGAACATTTTGATATCAGGGTTACAGCTCCATCTACAGGTGAAACTTTGAACTAAAACATATCTTATGTTTACTTAAAATAAAATTTTCTTCTGTGTACCCATTACTTGCCAATCCACTCTTATTAGCCCCTTTGCTAATTTTATACGATATTTTAAAATGCGCTCAGACCTCTGGGAGATCTTATATTATTTTATCTAATTACACAGGTAATTTATCTCAACCACAAAATATTTACGTAAATATTCCTAGTGCACTTATGCACTTTGCTGCATAAACGTATGACCAATTTTTGCAATTTTCGGTATTCGATTCGAGCAATCCGTAACAAAATTAAGCATGTCAAATTTGATTTCACAGTGAATATAAAAAAACAACATATACTACACAAATTGTAGTTTTTCTTTGAGGTGACAAGTTTTATTTAATTTTTCTTAGCACTTGTGTGCCTTGCTGGATTAGCACTTATAATTTTCTTTAAGAATTTTTTTCATTCATACTCTAGTAAACTGTTTGAAGAAAAAAAAAACATAGTTTTCTGCTTGGCATGGTGATTTCTAGAAGGTGCATCATTTTTAGGCTTTGATTTAAAGTGGAAGCATGCCACTGTGCGTTTTTTAAGGAGCAACTGCCCTAATGTCAGTAAAATATCAATGAAAGCGACTGAAAATTTAGGAGAATTAACAGCCTGTGGTGTGTTGAGTGCTTGAAGTGGCAAAAATCTTTACATATAATAAAAGAAAGAGTCAGTCTGTCTGTCTGTGTGTCTTTCGTTTGGGCTGTGCGTAAGCTAATAGACCCACGACTACGAAATTTGGTACATAGGTGCATCTCGAAGCGATTTTTTCGACATTCGAAATAAAATTTTTTTAATTTTATGTTTTGTGACGAATCGCGTTTTTTTGAGACAGAATGGTCTATAGGAAAGCGATATTTTACTCTACACACTCCATTTTCACATTGTCATGAAACGTAGGCACTTAGCTATTTTACGAACTTCAAATAAATTTCGTGTTTCAATAAATCGATTGAATACGAATTTATTTAAGAAAGGGAGCTTAACACCTTTTCAACAGGATTTTTTCTAAAATAGTTTATTTTTAAAAATGTACAGTTTATTTTTCTTTGATTTTTGGACACGTTAAACTTTTATCCTTGCGACTGCTTTTACAAAAAGAATTTTGGAAAAATAATAATATTTTGTATTTTTAAAGAATTTTTTAAATGAAGCTTCCGAGTACACTTCTTACATCTCACATCTTTAAAAATGTGATTTTGGCAACAATTTTCCTGTCTTATTGTTGTTGATAGATTTTTGATGAAATCGCATCATTTTGTATAAATTCAATCTTTTAGAAATATGGGTTTGGCAACAATTTTTCATCGTATTTCTTATGTCATTGTTTTTACGAGATTCGTGTAGTTCATTGTCATTTAAATATATATATATATATATAATACATTTTTATCGATTTTTTTTAATAAAGTTGTTCTGCAGAGTAAAATTCTGCGCGGAATTTTATGTTGAGTTGCTTTCATGTTATTTTTTGCTTGTTTCTCTGTTTGTAAGATATTGAAAAGTTTTGCATGATTTTTTTTTCTTCAACGGAAAGTTGGTTAATTTTTTTATTAGGATAATTAATATTTGCATTAGGGATATAGCTTATTTTATTGTACTCTTTTTCTCTTGAAAATATAAGATAAAATATCATTAATTATACTTTGCTTCTCAGAATTTTTTTGTTTTTTGTATTCTTTTATGTTATTTATTGCTCATTTGACTGTTTTTAAGATATTGAAAAGTTTTGAGTGAATTTTTTTTAGAAAACAAAGTTCTTAACCTCCTTTATACCATTTGAGTTCTTACGATTTTGCAAAGGGAAGTTGGTTAATGTATTTATTAGAATAATTAATATTTATATTAAGGGATATTGCTTATTTCATTGTAATTTTGTTATACGTAATAACTTTTTTTTTCATGTTCTGCAGAGTAAATTTCTACGCAGGTTTTAAATTTAACGTTTGGTGTTCCCTTCAGCCATTTTTCCGGTACATTTAAAAGCCAGACGAAGGCTTGCAGCGAAGCTGCTAGTCTGTACATATAATAAAAGAAAGAGTCTGTGTGTCTTTTCGTTAGTGTTGCGCGTAAGCTAATAGACCCAGGATTACGAAATTTGGTATATAGGTGTATCTAGACAAGAGCCGGTGCACTTCGAAGCGATTTTTTTCAAAATTCGAATCAGTTTTTTTTTTTTTTTTTTAGTCCAAAGGGATTTGAATCCCGAAGGACTATTAGTTTCGTTTTGGCATTTTGCGTCGGACTCATAAATGTCGGTTCACTTTTCAAACTGTTGCCACAAAATGTTAGAGTCCTGCATTATATTTGAAGAAATGAAATAATGAAAAATCTGCATAAATGTATGTATATTTCTCGTATTGTGATAAAACAACGGTACATAGAGTGATCGAATTTTGAATAACGTAATCCTCCAACGAATATGAGCATGTGGAAGACCAAATTTGAAATTTGAAATTTGTTTTATGATCGATTTCCTATTTTTTAAAACTTTGACGAATTTTTGATTAACAAACTCAAGGATTTCAAAGCGAGCAATGGCAACGTTGTGCAGAAAAAACATTTTTATCTCCAGCGCGTGAGTCTCTGTATCGGAAATTCTAAAGATATGCTCGTTTTAAAACTATTTTGCGATATTGCTGTTGCACTGGATCTTATGGTTTAAGTGCGAGGAACATGATATTTAATAAAGAAAGGTAACACACAAAATGTTAAAAAACGCCCCTTTGGACGTAGTTTAAAATCTGAAACATTTCAGATTTTTTTTTTTTTTTTTAAATTTTATCTTTCGATTTTATCGCATCATTTTGAATAGTTTCATTCTTTTAGAAATGTAGATTTAGCAACAGTTTTTCATTCAATTGTATGCTGGACTGCCGACTGTTAAAAATCAAGACTGTTGCCACCCGGAAAAATGAGGGCGATAATTCTGTGCAGTTTTTAAACTTAATGTTTCACTTGGATACTGAACGTTTGTTGAGAGAAGGCACCGGGAAGTGGGTTAATTTATTTATTAGGATAATTAATATTTGTATTAAGAGATATTGCTTATTTCATTGTAATTTTGTTATATGGAATACATTAAAAAAATTTTTTTTGATGATGTTTGTAAAGATCGTGACTTGTAAAGATCGTGACTTGTAAAGATCGTGACTTGTAAAGATCATGACTTATAAAGATTGTGACTTGTAAAGATCATGACTTGTAAAGATCATGAATTGTAAAGATCGTGACTTAAAGATAACGTGAAATATAAATAATATTACAAGAACTTGCATTTTACGGTGTGGCAACAAGAAGGGAATTCGGAAGATTTTTTTTTTATAGTTGTAAGAGTTTTAACTGTAGTAGTAAAGAGTTTAAAATTTTAATAGTTAAGAGTTTAAAATTTTAATAGTTAAGAGCTGCAGCATTTTATTTTTTGGTTCTGTTCTAAAATTCAAATAAAAGTATTTTGTTCATTCTGAAAATTTAGCTTTGTTCTTCCTACAAGGTTCAATATCTGTTATATTGAAATAAGGAAAGGATTTTTACTAAGTTGTTCTGCAGAGTAAAATTCTGCGTAGCTTATAAATTTAACGTTTGGTCTTCCCTTCAGGCATTTTCCCGGTACATTTAGAAGCCAGACGAAGGATGGTTGCGTAACTGATAGCGTTGTAATATTTTGAAAAGAAATTCACCAGATGAGCAATTTTAATAGCAGACATAAATAAAAATAGAAGAATGTGATAATTTAAATAATTTCTCAGAATATTTAGATGCCATCATGTGATTACTGTTTTGTGTAATTTCAATGTAATTCTGATAATACATTTTGAATATCGGGAGAATAACAGAAAGACATCATGCAACGCAGAAACGTTTGGCAAATAATTGTGTTTTTCTTTTTTTCGCTTAAATTTGTTAATTTTACTTTTTATCTACATAGGAAAGAAAGGAAATTTTAGACCTTGCTTAGTAAATTAATCTTTCATTTTTCTGTCAGCCATCTGAGAGTACAAGTTTTACATTCTGAAAGTACATATATATGACAGAAATCAGCTACAGATTGGTCTTTTAGTTTTTATTGTAAATCGGTAAAACTTCTAGTTCGTCGAAAATTCTCAAAATCGAAGGTAATCGATGGTTAAAACATCTTCCTGAAAATGAGTGCAGTGGAAGATTATTTAACAAATATAAAGGACATAATTTATTCTACCATGACTTTTTTGAGTGATTTTAAAGATCAAATAAAATTATTATTACTATGATAAATAATCTTATGTGCACACCACATGACTTCCCTGCACAGAATATTAAATTATACGCAATTTTACTGCATTTCATTTAAACTTATTTCTCCGAATTTCATTAGAGATATAGTTCTCATTCAATAAATTCAGTTCTCACTTCGCGGCAAGGCAAAAATATATAAAACATGAAAATAGCTTTATAAGGTATTTCTCCCTCCTCCTTGGCGTGCCTTCAATGGTGTAGTGATCTGCACGCTGGGTGGGTATCCAGAGGTCCATGTTTCGATTTCCGGCGAAGGCGTTTGCTCATTTTTCATCTCTCCTGCTTTCAAAAAATCCCTAATGTCTCTACAGTGGCTCCCGAACTAAAAGGGAGGGTAGATGATGACTCTCCTCACCTAGGATTTGGCGATTGAGTCCCCTAAAAACCTCAGTCGCCCTTCGAAAGGGGGAGTATATAAGGTATTTCTACTTTCTTGGCGTGCCTTCGTAGTGTAGCGGCCTACATGCTGGGCGCGTATCCAGAGATCCGTGGTTCGATTGCCGGCGAAGGCTTCTGATCATTTTTCATCTTTGATGCTTCCAAATAGCCTAATGTCTCTACATTTTATCAAAAATTGAAAAAAATATAGAAAATATAAAACACCAAATGCAGTTAAAACAGTTAGAAACACAATTTTTACAATTAAAAGTAGACTAATTGCAAAAACAAGCAATTAAGCCAGCGGGCAAGAAAGCAGATCTTTCGGTGCACAATATTAAAAGTTTATTTTCTCTTCCACTTGGCAAAAAGACACTGAAGGTGCAGAAGCTGACTTAATTCACTATTCTGCGAAATTTCAAATATAAGCAAAATTGGGAGCTATGGTAAAAAAAAAATTAGGTAAAAAATTATGCTAAAAAAACCGCACGTAAACAACTTTTAAATTGCTGATAATTCTACAACTATTGCATGCAGATTAACTAAAGGCATAAAATCTTTAACCGGAAGATAAAAACAACATGATTCAATCATTTATAAAGTTAAAAATGCACAATTTAACCAACATATAAGTATAAAAAAACTGATCTCCCGGAGCCGAATAACAGAGTGGGTATGTTTATATAGTTTTATATATTTATATAGTTTTGGCTCTGTCGATTGGAGCCAAAATCTGAGGGGCACGACTGCATGTTATAGCAGTCCTAGGTGCAAAATTTCAACCTTCTGACGGTACTTGTTTTCGAGTTATTCGAGATACATATATACATACGTACGTACGTACGTACAGACGTCACGGAAAGAAAACCCTTCTGGATCCATTTTAAATCATTTTGCAACCCGTTTTGCGAAAAAGAGTCCTTTACTCTGTCCTTATGTACAGATGTCACACAAAAACAACTTTAAATTGTATTCGATAGACGTCAAAATGGATACTTTCGCTGACATCTGATACCCGAGAATTTTCGCGATTGCGATACTTCCTTTACTTGCAAGGAAGTAAGTAAAAGAAGTGAAAGGAAGTAAAAGTAAAAGTGCAAGGAAGTAAAAGTAAAGCGATATGTTCGTTTGTGATTTTATTTGCATATTTCCCTGGTAGTGATTCCAATACCATTGATTAATGGAAAAAGTCTATTTATATTTTAAACTAAGTGTATAATTTGCTTACCTCCTGGTGGTGCTTAGAGGAACTATACTTGAGTACCTCTGAGCCTCCATCACGACAGCGAAAGTATAAGGTATTTTGTGGCGCTCTTCATATCTGGCTATTCCGTCTTTACCCAGAACCTCCATTAGCTCGGTATAAACTTTTTGCTGAATATCTCTGTGCTTTGTCATTAGCCGCAGAAGCCATCCTAAAGAGCTAAATATGGTATCACTGGCCGCCAGAAATAATATATTCAAATTTCCTTCCAAATTTCTTTCTAAACGAAAAGCATAAAGGGTTTTTAAATCTTCAATTATAATTATTTGAAACATTTCGATAGCTAAAATGAAGTAATGAATACGAAATTCATGGCATATCTTAAGGTACAGGAGGACCCAAAAGTCCATTAACCCTCTAGCTGCTCATCCCGCAATTTCCGCGAACCATGTGTTTTTCTTCCTTTATTGAGGAGCACATCCCTTTTTCCCCGTTTAAGCATTGAAATAAATTATATACAGTATTAGACGTTTAGGTTACGTTTTGGCCAACAGATATCGCTAGTTGTCCACTAAATTGCGGCATTTGAAAGCACAATCCATAGAAAAAGAAGCTGCAGAGCCTCGAAGAGGTTGAACTTCTGCCTGTTGGTCCGCGGGAGGTATTTTATTTCCCTCCTACCACCCAAGGATAAACCTATGGAGGCTTTCCCTGATCCGCCACCTGGGGACGCGCTCTCTAGGGGTTACAGGCAAAGAATCTCTAAGGAGAAGAAGTAAAGGTTCCCCGGGGCAAATGTGGCTCCGTCAGACCGAAGAGACACATTATGTATATCCCTGAAGCTTACTTTAAAGGGGCAAACCATTCCAAAGCTATCCACCCTTCGTACCTGACTGCGCATGTGCGAAATAACATCAGGAGGCAACAAAGCAGCATCAAAGAATGCAGCATGCCGTCGGCCATGTTAGCAATCTTTTACCACGTTGTTCGAAAACGTTCTTTGTTGTTGTAGTCAGAGGTACTTGGTTTTAGCTATGTGAAATTCTTTTAAAAACTTTTTAAATGTAATGCTGTAAGTGAAATGGTTTTGGCTATTGGGTGAAAACTTTGCTCTTGGTTTTCACAATGGTCATTCCAAATAATTGTCTAAACGTTTTCATGGTAATTTGTTTTTAAAGTTGTTGTTGGATAATTATAATGTATTTCAGTGTTTTCAATTTATTTAGGGGTGCCTTTAATTGTCTTTAAATATTTTTTTTTTCTGTTTCAGTTAGTTATTGCAAATTTTGCTTTTAAAATTTCACTGTAAAATTTTAACTATGGATCCATAAAAATTTATTACGTTTTGTATGGCATGTGTTTTCCCCCCTTTTTAAGTTTACAGAAGAAAATAATTAAGAAATTTATTTCATTTAAATTTTGTCTTCGTACGGCTCGCTGTTTAAATTGAAAGTAAAAATTGGACAGGATTTCTATAATTCGCCCCAAAATTCCAACTAACATATTTTACTCATAAAACTCCAGAAATGTATGAAAATAAAACATTTTGAGTTATTTCAAAGTAAAAAAATTTACTATCTCCTCGAACTGTGCTGTTTAAATTTCACCCTGCGCTGGTGTTTCACTGCATAGCCGTGGCTCTTCGGTACAGCGGCGCAGAGGCGAAAAAGGTTTACATTGCGTCTATGGAACCTTTCATTCTTCTCCTTAGAGATTCTTTGTTACAGGCTCCCCCGAGAGTTTTGGTAATGAGAAGGCCGATGAGCTTGCAAAGGCATCTCGTGATTCTCCTCAGCCATCTAACTGCCTAACCCTCGTTGATGCCAATGCAGTTGCCAGCCAAAGACTAATCGGTCAAGTTAAAGGAAACTCCATCCCGGAATTGAACTGTGACAGAGCCATATCGACCATCATAACTAGACTTAGGACAAATCACTTAAAAGGAATGAGGATTTCTGCAGACGGACAGCGTAGTTACACCAACATTTTTCCTCATTGCCCAGATGACATCCCACTGTCTTGCCATCACATCTTCAGCTGCCCAGCAATCCAGGCCAGACTGTTTGACATCGGCATTGAAGACCCGGTGGACCTACTTTATACGGATAGAGCTGCCGAGGTTGCAAAAGCTGTCTTTGACAGCTTCGGAGCTAGATAATTGCACATTGCCATAGACACGACATCATCATCATTTGAAAGCACGTGGTATTACCGCTCAAACTCCATTTTTTGCGCTTTTTTTTAAAAAAAAACGGCTGCTGGAAAACATTCAGCGATTATCTTGATTATTTAATTAAATTATTGTATTATTAATTAGATTTGTTGATTAGATTAACAATTAGATTAATTAGTTTTATTGAATCTGGTGCAAAGACTGTGAAGTTGGACTTTGCTTTGAACCCTGTTTTTTGAACTCTACCATACTAAACTGCATTTCTAAGGTATTTTTTCCTCAGTGCTTTATTAAATTTTATATATTTTACTTTTTTATATTATGCAATAAATAGAAATTAATTGTAATTCGACTGAATTTTATTTAAAAAAAGATTTTTTTTTTTTTTTTTTTTTGTGATAACATCTGAAATTGGTTTTTCTGGCAACTTAGTTTCTCGTGATAAAAATCTATATAAAAAAATATTTTCTAGAAAGGAAAAATGCATTTTTCAACTCTCCAAGATTCAATAATTCATCGAATGATATAGGTACAGCAGTAAAAACTGACACACATGCTTGAAATGCCATGGGGTTTTACTGAAAGAAAAAAAAATGTCTTAAAACAGCCAACAGGTGGCGTTTCATACGATCACAAAAGCAATATTTAGCCTAACAATGGATGTTTAGCAAAGACTTATGTTCTTTGCAACAAATGTTCAACATGTTGGGCGTCATCCATCAACAATACATGTAGTCAAGAGACAATGTTGTGAACAGCACTGTACAGCATATCTGTTGGTATGGTGACAAATTGCTTTCAGATGTTGCCTTTTAGCATAAGGTGGGACGATCGCGGTAGATTTGCGACTTCAGGTAACAACACAACCAATAATCATACGGATTGAGATCTGGGAACCTCAGAGGCCAAGCATGAAGGAAGTAGCGACTCAGCACGTGTTCCTCACCAAACGATGTGTGTAAGAGATCTTTAATGCGCGTAGCAGTATGGGGTGGAACGCCATCCTGCATAACAGTCATACCTTCCAACAGATATTTATCAGCCAGACTAGGGGTGATGCGATTCTGCAGCATATCAGCGCATCTCACACCCATCACACTGACAGTTTGAATAGCAGAACCACGCATTTCCTCGAAGAAGAAAGGTTCGATCACGACTAAGGTGATAAATCCACATCATACCATGACCACCACCTAGAGGCAAGGACAGAAAAATGGCAGTCATGAAGTCATTTCTTCTCTAACTACAGCTCATTTCATGCACCGTTCTGATGCAGCGTCATATGTTGGCCTTTTTTTTGTATTTTTCTTTTTTGCCTTTAACCATTAACTGTGATTGACGAGTATACTCGTTATGGAGAAGCGACGCAATTTTGTGTATTGACGAGTATACTCGTTATGGAGAAGCGACACAATTTTGTGTATTGACGAGTATACTCGTTATGGAGAAGTGACACAATTTTGTGTATTGACGAGTATACTCGTTATGGAGAAGCGACACAATTATGTGTATTGACGAGTATACTCGTCATGCGTATATTATGTTAATGAAATGGAAAAATAAGAGGGAGGTTTATTTAGTAAGTACTGTACATAATGACAACGTAATAGAAGCAGAGAAAAGAAAAATAATAACAAAGAAACCGGAGCTAGTGATGGATTATAATAAAAAAATGGGTGGAGTGGATAGGAGTGGTGGAATTATCATAGCGTACTCCACAGCAAGAAAACGACTCAAAAAGTACTACGAAAAGATATTTCTTCATTTCTTAGACATTATGTGTCTGAATGCATTTATATTATATAAAAAAATAATGGAACATTATCGCGTATCAACTTTTCGCTCAAATTATTGAAAACACTTTTGCGGCGTATCCAATTGAAAGAAATAAATCGACACAAACTCGGCCATTTAGACCTAATGTAAGCCAATTAGGCGGGAATCATGTTCCGGAGTATATACCCGTAACATCGAAAAAAAAAAAAAAAAAAAAGAAAACCTCCGCGAAGGTGTTTGCATCGCTACAAACGTAAGATCAGGAAGGAATCACGTTACTGGTGTTCGATTAGCAAAGTTCCATTGTTTATAGTACCCTGTTTCGCTCAATATCACTCCACAGCAGAAATTTAAAGTCTTACTTTTATATGTGTGTATAATATTTAATTTAATTGATTGCGTTTTTAGTTTAATATGTATGTAATATATGATTATATTAACCAAATAAATAAATATTAGTAATAAAATTTTCAATTTTATAAAATAAACCCTTTTTTTTTTCATCCAATATCTTACCAGCGCAACTTGCTCTGTGATTGACGAATATAGTCGTCATGACTCGATTCTGGCGACAAAAAACGGTGCGCACTTTTAAACGAGAGCGCCACAGTTAACTTATAATGCTGCGAGGTCCTAACTTGTCAGCAACAGTGGTAGTGACTGCTTTGAACTGTAAATTACACAAACTCGTAAGAAGGGTTTAAATTCCTTTTTATTCCACTTTAGAAATCACAGCTGCGTTCACTTGACGCTCACAAACTACGCCGACCCTGCGGTTTAACAAAATAGAAAAGTACAACTAAAAATAAATGACAGGACGAATAAATAACTAAATCACTACCTACGAGGCTCTATAATCGTAACTAACTTAACCGCGTTCTAAGATACAGCTGAGATTCAGCAAGCTTACTGTTTAAGAAGTTGAAAGATTCAACGAACTGCCGAAATAGGCACACAGGCCGAAACGCGCGGTTTTTAAATTTCTACCTAGCAACCTTCACGCTCGCGATTCAAGAAGCACACTTACAATCTCGTTTCCCTTCTATTTAAACTCAATTTACTTCTGCTAAAATTTGAATACTCTGCGCGTTCTACTACGATTTACATACTCTGGCATTGGCAATTCTAGGGGAAAGTAAAGGCTTGACAGGAAAGATAGCTTAAAATAAATGTTAGTTAAAATAAATATAAACCCTAGAAATTGGTTAATAAAACCCCATTCATTTCAAGCATGTGTGTCAATTTTTACCTCTCTACCCACATTATTCCGTGAATTATCGAATTTTCAAATGTTAATGGACATTTGGATTACCATGTACTTGAGAAATGTGCATGCAATTAAGATGTAGATACTTCATTCCATATCAATAAAGCGTCATGGAATAAAAAAGAAAGAATAAGTTCCTGGGGTAAGAACATTTTGGGAAAGATGCTTAAAACATGACGCAAAAGATCTTCTATGAAAAGAAAGCTAATGTTAGATAACACAAACATCCTGGCTAGACACATTACATCAGCAAATCTCTCAGCGTTACGGCCGGAAAATTCCGTACAGAAGGCTATCTTATATATTCATTATACATGAAAATTTTTGACAGCTTTTAAATATATCTCATTTTGGTTTGGATGATACATATTGGAAGAAAAGGAATCAAGGTACAAAATGAGATAGTAATTTTTTAATTAAAATCAAGAAAATATCACTTATTCATGACATTTTGAGGAACTTTGAAATTTCAGGGCTAAACCCGTAACGCTCGGAGGGTTAATCATAATAATTTTTCAAGCGAATAAGAAAACGAATATTAAATAGGCAATCCTTTAGTATGCCTATACAATTTAACTTGAGATTCATACCTGAGAAATAATGCTTTATTTTTTCAGATGCCATCATTTTTGACTGCTTTTCAAGATAGGAGTTTATAAAATCATGAACATCCTGAAATTCGGGAGATGTTTTATGTCGTGAAATTTCCTCTCTGTAAAAAGAGCATCACATATTGGTTATTACGTTTAACAAAAGTGAAAATTTTATAGCCGTAAATAAATAGTAAAGACAAGTTTTTCAGTTTGCGGATAGGCAAGTTTAATTTTTTAAAATTATGCAACATATTGCATATGCTAACTTATTGGGCATTCCTCGTTCCCCTCAAAATAGGGAGCTACGAGTCCGCACCCCCTCCGAACAGGGCCCAGGGATGGTTCAACCCTGGAGGGATTGGCACCAACGCATTTGGTGCAACATAGGCCCCCAGGGCGTCACTGGTCGTCGATTAGCTACCCATCAACCACAAGGGCTGCCATTACCCAGAATACCGAGGCTACTAGATCCTTGATCTCCAAGACCTGCCAGACCCACGGGTCGACCAATATGTGATCTTATCTTTCCTTGGCCTTTAAAACCTCTAGATATATAATTTGCTTACCCCTATGGCCAATACTGCCTAGGTACAGATCCCAGCCAGTAGCTTCGCAGACTTCTCTATGTCAACCGTCGGAGAGATGTTGCATATACAGGGTGTTTCTGAATTCAACTGACAGATTCAGAAGGAGGATAGTTAGGTATCAGGAGAATGAAAAATTGTCATAGAACATGTGGGGTCGTAAACCACGTTTAATGGGAGAAAATCGCAAAACTATTTGTTAAGGATGTGACGTCGAATGGAACAAAAGTGGCAAGAATATGTAGAAAAATATTTATTTCACATTTATCAAGCAGGTTGCAATGCGTCACAGTTCAACGTCAGAAAAGAGACGAAGAGATAGTTTTATAAGAATTGTTCGAAGTTACGGCCGCGAAGGTCATTGCACAATCCCACAGCAACGGACGAAGGATTGCTGGACGCGCTCAAACATACGCGATGCTGAAATGACAACGATTCGTACTGTCAGATCTTCCGGTGTATCTACAAGCGTCTGATAAACAACCGATTTCAGGTGGCCCCAAAAGAAGAAATCCAAGGGACTGATGTCCGGGGGGCGTGGAGGCAAAACAGCTGATCCGCCGCTACCAATCTACCTCCCGGGATATGTAGTAGGTAAGTAGTTCGAGGTAGTTACGCACCGTAATCACAAAATGTGCTGGTGCACCATCATGCATGAATCACATGTTTTGGCGCCCAGTGGCCAGTATCCCCTTCATGAAATAAAAAAAAGTGCGGACAACAAGGTAATTTGTGTCATTTACAAGGTGCGGACAACAAGGTAATTTTACCAACGTGTAGGACAACGAGGTAATTTGCGCCATTTAGTTGAGGCGTTCGAGCAGAAGATATAAATAGTCATCCAACAGGCGATACAGCGTAAGTAAGTCGGTCCCAACAGATGATTTCCAGGAATCCTTGCTCTACCGAACTCCGTTGCATATTCGACATGACAATGCTGTGGGGATTTTCGGACGACAACATATACATAATGTGCATGTTGACTACACCTTCTCTCATAAAGCAGGCTTCACCTGAGAACAAAACAATGGCAGGAAACTGTGAATCATTCTTTGTGACATCAAACATCCAGCGTACGAACTCTACCCGAAAGGAGTAGTCGGCAGCACTCGGTAGTTGAACGTAGAAGGAGTGCATGCTTTCTGTACGCAGAACCTTCCACCATTTTCTGACGAATGCCCAATTCAACTGCAACCGATCGTATACTGGTCGACGAGGAAAGGCAAACCGTTGCAACACTCGGTATTCTGTTTAAGGTGTGCTCACACTGCATTCTTGCCCCACATTACGCCTCTTTATTTGGAAGGACTCCATCTCCAGCAGCGTCGATCGATGTTCGAGAAGATGGTATGACGCCTTCTCGGATATTACTGTTGGTACAACCTTCTGGGTTAGATCTGCACTGCCACCTGCTCGGAAACAAAGATGCATATCCGCATACTCCTCGTTCGTGTAATCTGACATGTTGTTTCTGACTGAAGTTTAACATCCGCGAATTCTGCAATGACCACTAATGAATACTTCCTCGATGCTTTTATTCCCCCCCCGTACGCATACGAAATCTGCATAAGAGAAGGTTTTCTTCTTCCTGACTGCTGTGTTCCTTATCATAGCCTTTGTTTGGCTTCTACTCTCTTCGTCAGGCTCACCGATTCCTGATGTGTGTTTTTGCGATTTCCACCAAATGTAACCACATGCTGTATGGTATTTTTTTATCCTCTTGATGCCTGCTATCGTCCCTCTGTCTCTTTGTTGCTCGAATTCGGAAACACTCTGTATATGCAACATCTCCGCGGGGGGGGGGTAGACATAGGAAAACCTGTGAGGCTTCTGACCAGGGTCTGAACCTAGGCAGGCTCGGCCACAGAAATACAAAATCACGAGCTTGGCCGTTCCTCGTAACCTATTGGTACAGGCAGGTGATCCTGATCTCGTTTGTTCGAGTGGTCGTCAAACTCTTAACACACATGCACATATTTCGTACTCACAATAACACCGAGGAGTGGAACTTAAGAATAATTTAATAATAAATTGAAAGATAAGTAGTAGTTCTGCACTAACAATTTAGTTTAACGCTAACTATGCTGACTCAACAACCTACCTAGCGATATACTTAGTAAATGGCCAAAAGACGTATCAGCGTAACAGCAGCAAGGACAAAACGGTAACTTGCGTTGGCTAGCGAAATCACGTTCTGAATAAACTACAAGATTCGTCCGTTTAAATACTCACTTCACTTAACTTTAAAATTGCATCCTGGGGAGGAAATGCGAAGGGACAATGAGGAGTTTAGGAAAGATACCAAACTTAAAATAATTTGTTATGCAAACCAAGGGAAATCTTACAATGTTATTGTACATGCTTATATTATGGTCTTTTTCTACCTATGTCACTACCGGCATAGTGGTTCGTGACGCTTGACCAAAGAAAGTCTATGTAAAGAAAGAAAGGCTCCATAGACGTAATGTAAACCAGTTTGTCTTCTACGCCGCTAGAAAGAAGAGGGACAATTCGCCAAGGGATTTGGCGACGGAACCTGTTGGCGAGAATTTCCCCCTTTGTGATGTACCTGGCCGAGATTTTCCACCTCCGCCACGTGTACAGGAAATTGAGAAACACGGGTTAAGATGAATCGTTCTTTGACTTTTCGCGATAATTTAAACTCGAATTTTCGTGCTTTTTTGCTTTACTAGTTGAACTTGTATCATCCATATCGCAGTTTGATGTCTGATTTTATATCTGTCAATATGTAGGGGGGGAAAATGGAGTCACACAGCTTTAAACTCTTGATAAACGTGACCGTCGAACCTGTTCGAACTTCGACATCAGCTTCGAGCTTTGGCGCTTTTTCGCGACAGATATTTCACGCATGCGCAGTTGTGTCCCTTTTCGTTCGGAGGGAGCCACTCCTGCTGCTGCGAAGCTTTCCTTCTTAACAAAACATATTCTTTGGCTTGGCTGCCGTACTGATGGGTTTGGGTTCGAATCCCGGAGAAAGCATGGATGCTTGTAAGCGTATAGTGTCTCTTCGGTAAGGGGCATTCAAAATATATAAAGAGCCGAATGTACTCTCGAGAGGTTGTGGTAGACGAAAAGAGGGTGGGAAAGCATCGAACCACCCTAGCCCGGGTGTGTTCACATACAGTTTGGGATAGAACTGCACAATTAATGGTGTGAGGACCAATGGTGAATTTCTGGCGTCTCACCCACTTTTTACCTGTACCTATATCACTTACGGTATTATACCTAAGTCTGATTGCTTCGTATTTCAGCACTGTACTGTATAGTCGTTATAATATAGCATTCTAATCAGCCACCCACCCCTTTCAACATGCAACACATTTATGCCTGTAGAGCTTAAATTGCACCGCAGCTCACCGGAGTTCGGCTTCGAAACTTCATAGTTTTGGCGATAAATCAAATTCCAGCCGGAGAGCAGCGGAGCCTTAAATAAGAAGGTTCCTGACCTTTCTTATGTAACTACTGAACAATAATTTCAATAGATATTTGATCTCGAACATTTAATTTTTAGTAATAAAATTATATTAAATATCGCTTATTAAATTTTAATTTATCTCTTTATATTTTAAATTTAATAAAATTTAAAATATTTAATTGCTTTAATAATTAATTCTTTAATTATTTTAATAATGAATCATTAGTCCAAAGGGGCAGTTTGCCCAGACGGGCTATTAACTTCGCTTTAGCATTTTGCATTGTTTCACTATAAACGGCGTTTTACTTTTCAAATTGTTGGCACCAAATATTATAGCCCTGCATTATATTTAAAAAAATTAAATAATGAAGATTCTGATTGTATGAATGCATGTTTCTCACATTGTGATAAAATAACCCTACCTAGAACCATCCAATTTTAAATAGCGTAGTCCTCCACTCGAATATGGACATCTAGAAGCCGGAATTTAGAATTTTATTATGTATTTCGTATTTTGTAAAACTTATTTAAAGAATTTTTGATTCACAAACTCAACGATCTCAGAGAGCACTGACAACACTATACAAAAAATTAAACGTTTCTATATCCAGCGTGAGAGATAATGTATCAGAAATTCTAAAGCTATGCTCTTTTTAAATTATTTGTGACACTGCTGTTGAATTGAATTTTATGGTTTAAGTGCGAATAACATGATATAATATATAAAGGTAACACACAAAACCTTAAAAAATGTCCCTTTGGGCGTAATACAAAATCTAAAAGATTTCAGATTTAATTTTTTTTAATGTTATGGATTTTATTAGTCATTTTATTTCTTAGCCCAGAAGATCTATTAATTTCGTTTTGGCATTTTGCGTCTGTTTCACTTTTCAAATTGTTGCCACCAAATATTATCGCCCTGTGTTATATATAAAGAACTTAAATAATGAAAAATCTGCATAAATGCATGTACACTGGTGTGCAAAACTTAAGCAACAGGTGTTCTTTTTGACATAACTCCACGAGATATCATCTGAGAGACATGAAATTCAGAAATAAGAGACAGCATTTTGTATTTAAACGATGATGAAAGCATAATTGCGCAAAAATGAATACAATGCATACAGTATGGAATCAAACAAAAACAGGGTTTATTGAACTCATAGTATCGTTGCACATGATTGTCTGTATAAGAGGAAGAACAACAAGCAGATGTTCCTTAGTATGGGATATGCCCTCCCCTTACTGCAATGGTTGCTTCCACTGTCTCCCCATACTCAGCAAAAGATTGTTCAACAGATCTTGAGGTGAGAGTGCCCATTCCTCAATCAGCATCTGTTTCAGTTGTTGCGTGTTCGCCGGAGGATGTAATCGTGCCTCAAGGCGTCTTCTCAAAGGATCCCACACATGTTTTATGGGATTTAAATCAGGAGAGTACGTTGGTCAATCCATTCGAGTGATATCTTCACTTTTCAGTAGCTTCTGAACAGCAGGAGTCCGGTGTGGCCGTGCATTGTCATGCATAAAAACGAAGTCTGCTCCATTTGCACCTTGGAACAGACGTACATAGGGAAGGATCACCTCCTGACAATAGCGATCTCCGCTTATAGAACCTCTGTCGCAAACGTGGAACTCTGTGCGCCCGTGCAGCATAATGCTTCTCCAGACGAGAACTCCAGGGCCACCGTAATGTGGCTCTTTCCGTGATGTTGCTGGGATGAAACCGTGTCCCGACCTCTCTCCAAATCAACTGGCGTTGAGAATCTCTTGTAGCGCTAAAACGACTTTCATCCGTAAAGAGGACAAAACTCCATTGATGAGATGTTCAAGTTTGTGCTCCATGCATCACTCTAAACGGTGGCGCCGATGGCCAACTTTCAAACGGATGCAGCGTTCAAAATGGCGGACCTTCTGCAAAAGGCTCTCCAAATCAGTTGGTGTTGAGAATCGCTTGGGTCACTAAAACGGCTCTCATCCGTAAGGAGGACACGACTCCATTGATGAGATGCCTAGTTTTTGTGCTACTTGCACCACTCTAAACGGTGGCGCCGATGGCCAACTTTCAAAGGGATGCAGCGTTCAGGACGGCGGGCGAATAGGCCATCTTTGTGAAGGTGTCTGGACACAGTAAACCACGACAATTGTCGCTGGTTGCGGTGCACAGTTGCTGCGGTGTGGAGCGTGCTGACTGGTTTTGCACTTTTCGCCTGTAGGACGATATATCGGTTATCTGCTGCAGTTGTTGTCCTGGAGCGACCACCGCCAACTTTTCTGATACCTATGGTTTGGAAGCTTTCCAAGGTCGCGAAACGACACTTTCGTTGATTTCGATATCTTCAGCCACAATGGTCACACTACGCCCGTCCTCCAGCTTTCCGATCATTCTTCCACGCGTGAAGTCATCCAGATGATTTCTTCTAGCCATATTTCACGAAAGATTTCACCTGTACTTGCAGCGAATGTCTTTAATTGCGTCTCCGTCCTTCCTTTTACGGTAGTCCCGAGTGGAGCGCATGCGTTTTGTGTACGATCATGTAACCTGTGACCTTTTTTTCCTGACATTTTCATATGCATGACTTTTCTACTGAATTGCGTGTTCATTGTACTGACAGCAAGAACCCATTTTCTGCAATTGCATGGTTATCTCATTAAAATTTGCATCGTTGCTTAAGTTTTGCACACTAGTGTATGTTTCTCGCATTGGGATAAAACAACAATACCTAGATCCATCGAATTTTGAATAACGTAATCCTCCACCGAATATGGACATCTAGAAGCCCGAATTTGGAATTTGTTTTATTATCAGTTTCACATTTTGCAACACTTTTTAACGAATTTTTGATTAGCATACTCAACGATTTCGAAGCAAGCAGTGGCAACACTGTATGGGAAAAAAAATTATCTCCAGCGCGCGAGACTGTGTATCCGAAATTCTAAAGATATGCTCATTTTAAAATCAATTTAAATTTTGCGATATTGCTGTTGAATTGAATTTTATGGTTTAAGCACCAAGAAAATGATGTTTAATAAATAAAGGTAACACACAAAACGTTCAAAAGAAACCTGTAAAATCTGAAAGCGTTTAGATTTTTTTATTTATTTATTCTTGTCCTTATTTCCTGACAACCTTTCATAGGGCTCCAGCATCTCTAATTTTAGAATGTAAGCGCTGTGTGTCTGTTTTATGCTCAGCATTGCGCATTTTCTTCACTTTTCTGATAAATGTGTGTATATGTTACGGTGAAACACCGAAATCTGGAGAATGTCGACTTTCACCGGTGAATGTCAACTTTCACATAGTCTCTTGGTGCATGTCCGAAATATTTTCCAAATACTCTTATTTCGGACTTACACCGGTCAATGTCGACATTCACCATGTACTAATAGTGAATGTTGAACATACAACAATATTATATTTTCTTCTCCGTAATTCAGTCGCGAGTAAACGCACTTGAAACTTGAAATAAGAACTTAAGAACATGAGAACCTAAAACACACAATACATTCAAAATGAGAAAGGAAAATAATAGAAGTTATAAACTTACCAAATTATGTGATTCAAATCTTATTCATTGCAACAACTTAAACTATTATGACACTTTGAATTGCACAAGAAGCCCTTGCCTTTACAACTGCATTTATTTGTGGAACACTTCCTTTTGGAATGGCAGCGTGTACATAGTCTCCTCTCTTTTCGACCTACACCAGAGCATATCTGTGATTGTCAACACACACCGGTGAGGGTCGGAATGTACAAAAATGTAAAGAAATATTCGATCTCTCACCGACGTATTTGGTGAATGTTGACATTCTCCGGTGAAAGTCGACATTCTCCAGTTTCGGTCTTTCACGGTAACATATATATATATGTTATCGATGTTATGCACTGTCTGTATGTATGTCTGTAGTTTTCGAAATCTCATGCAGGTTATGCACTTTCTGCATGATATTTCGAAAACTATTCCAGGGTACCTAGTCTTTATACAAACATATATATATATATATATATATGTCGACTTTCACCGGTGAATGTCAACATTCACATAGACTCTTGGTGTATGTCCGAAATATTTTCCAAATACTCTGACTTACACCGGTCAATGTCGACATTCACCATGTACTAATGGTGAATGTTGAACATATAACAATATTATATTTTCTTCTCCGTCATTCAGTCTCGAAAAAACGCACTTGAGATTTAAGAACTTCAGAATATAAGAACTTAAAACAACACACAATACATTCAAAATGAGAAAGGGAAAAAAAAAAAAAAAAAAAAAAAAAAAACTGAAATGTTTCAGATTTTAAATTCCGTCCAAAGGGGCGTTTTTTAACATTTTGTGTGTTACCTTTCTTTATTAAATATCATGTTCCTCGCACTTAAACCATAAGATCCAGTGCAACAGCAATATCGCAAAATAGTTTTAAAACGAGCCTATCTTTAGAATTTCCGATACAGAGACTCACGCGCTGGAGATAAAAATGTTTTTTCTGCACAACGTTGCCATTGCTCGCTTTGAAATCCTTGAGTTTGTTAATCAAAAATTCGTCAAAGTTTTAAAAAATAGGAAATCGATCATAAAACAAATTTCAAATTTCAAATTTGGTCTTCCACATGCTCATATTCGTTGGAGGATTACGTAATTCAAAATTCGATGACTCTATGTACCGTTGTTTTATCACAATACGAGAAATATACATACATTTATGCAGATTTTTCATTATTTAATTTCTTCAAATATAATGCAGGACTCTAACATTTTGTGGCAACAGTTTGAAAAGTGAACCGACATTTATGAGTCCGACACAAAATGCCAAAACGAAACTAATAGTCCTTCGGGATTCAAATCCCTTTGGACTAATAATAGAAGTCAAAAACTTACTTAATTATACAGTACGTTCTAAACGAGAAAATAAAATAACAACAATAAAAAAACTTACTAAATTATGTGATTCAAATCTTATTTATTGCAACAACTTAAACTATTAAGGCACTTTATGACCTCTCTTTTCGACTTTCACCAGAGCATATCTGCGATTGTCGACATACACCGGTGAGGGTCCGAATATACAAGAATGTAGTGAAATATTCGGTCTTTCACCGACGTATTTGTTGAATGTTGACATTCTGCGGTGAAAGTCGACATTCTCCATTTTCGGTGTTTCACGATAACATACATACACAACAAGGATATAAAACCTTTCGGAATTTCCCTATAGTGTTTTCCATTCTTAAATACACAAGTAATATTTATCTTAAGAATAGGTACTTGTAGAAATATTCTTGAATGCTTACTTTACAAAACTGCAGAAGCTTTTGATAATGTGAGCTGCTCTGTCGTAGCCAGCTATTTTAAAGAATTCGAACACTTTCCTCAGCCCAGGCACAAGCGACACTGCATTCGAAGGCCCCATGTAAGTGAAAGAGACATCCGAAAATTCAACTGACAACTGCACTTTGTCCGCTTCTACATCTTTTCGAAGTCTTCTTCCGATGAGGAGAGAGATAATGTTGGAGGAAATTGAAGAGCTCAAGGCATGAGAAATCTCCACCGGAGCTCCCTGTGTTTTCTGAAGTGTTTGACTAAAAGTCAACACCTCTTTCTGAAACAGCAGCGAAACAAATCGTTAGCTAACATTTTTATAAAAAATGTAATTCTGTCGCATCTAAAATTCAAGTTATTAATTTACCCTTTAAGAAAAAATCTGATGTGTACACCACATGACTTCCTTGTACGGAATATTAAATTATACGCATTTTTTCTTGCATTTCGTTTAAACGTATTGGATTTAATTGAATCTACTTCGCCGACAGCGCATAAACCACAATAGAATAAATGCATTCTTTAAAATTCACTCTATTTGTTTACCATAGCGACACTCTGGCGCTAGGTTCACTTATCAGTATTATATTTCGTTCATATTCTAAGTCAGAATGCACAAAATTTATATGATTTAAAGAATTATCTAATCGCTGCCACATGTTCTATTCAAATACTATAATAAAGCTAGAACGATGTATAAAAGAAATTAAGCAAACAAAACAAAAAAGAAACAGTTTTTCACAGACGACGATTGAGTATTTCTCATTCAATTAATTCAGTTCTCACTTCGCGACAAGGCAAAAATACATAAAAACTCAAAATATCCGTATTAAAATTTACTAATTATTAAAAATTAAATTATTAAAAATTAAGTAAATCTTAAATACTTATTTTCTCGAAAAAATTCCAGAAAATATTAAGCATGATTTAATTCGCAATAATAAATGAAGGCGTTATTTCTGTTTTTGCGAAGCTACATTTCTCGAGATTGGCAACAAATCCACTACTCTGCTGTTTCAAATGTAAACAAACAATGGACGCCATCAAAACAATTATTAGGCTTAGCGGCACTTAAAAAACTTTAAAATTGTTGATAATTCTAAAAATATTGCATACAGATTTACTGAAGGCATAAAAACCTTAACCGGAAGATAAGAACAACATAATTCAATCATTTTTAAAGCAAAAAATGTACAATTTACAAACATATAAGAGTAAAGAAACTGACATCACTGAGGCGGGTAACAGAGTGTGTATATATATAAATATATTTATAGACGTTTGTCTTGGCCATTTGTAACCAAAATACAAGGTGCACATCTACATGTTATAGTAGTCCTATATACAAAATTTCAACGTTCTGAGGCTACTCGTTTTTGAGTTATGAGAGATACGTACAACGTACATACGTACGTACGTACATACGCCACGAAAAATCATCTTCAGAATTCATTTTAAAGCAGTTTTATAATTTTTTTGGAGGAAAAGAGTCTTTTATTCTGTGCTTACGTACAGATATCACGCAAAAACATCGTTAAATTGCATTGGAAAGCGGTCAAAATGGATATTTTCGTTGAAATATGCTATGCTGCTTGAAAAGTTTTGAGATTACAATACTTCCTTTTTACTTCGTACAAGGAAGTAAAAATCAATACCATTACTTTCCAGTACTTCTTCAGAGAATTGATAAATTTTCAGTTTTTCTTCAAAATTTCCCTGACCTTTTATTTCTTTTCCGAACACTGAATATGAAACGAAATATAAATATAATCCTTTCCTGAACACATGCCAAAACATTTCTTTAGAATGAACTATTTGCGAGTTAATTTTGCACAATTTTTCAATCTTGAGAATTACCATATTCTCCGAGGCTAACTTTAGAACATCAAAAAGTACGTAATTACCTTAATTTTAAAGAAAAATTCAATATTTTATACAAAAATCTAATTGTCGCAAGAAGTTCAACGGCTGTGTAAATGTAATTTTCCTAAAAGTTATTTTTCACGGTTTGGCAACACCGTATTTTCGTTTACGAAGAATAATAAAAAATCTGATATGTACACCACATGACTTCCTTGCACGGAATATTAAAATATACGCATTTTTTTCTGCATTTCATTTAAACTTATTGAATTGGATTAAACCTATTTCGTCTATAGCGCATAAACCGCAATAGAATAAATGCACTCTTTAAAATTCACTATATTTATTTACTATAGCGACACTTTGGCGCTAGGTTCACTTAATAACGTTGCATCTCATTCATTTTATAACTCAAAATGCGCAAAAATTATGTCATCTGAAGAATTGTCTAATCATTGCCACATGTCCTATTCAAATACTGTAATAAATCTAAAACGATGGTTAAAAGAAATCTGACAAATAAAAAAGAAACAGCTGTTGTTACGAAGTTTAGTTTCTTTAGATTGGCAAAAATTCCTCTATTCTGCTAAGTTTCAAATGTAAACAAATATGGCTGCTATATGGTAAAAAATGTAGGCTTAGCCGCACTCAAACAACTTTTAAATTGTTGATAATTCTACAAATATTGCATGCAGATTAACTAAAGTCATAAAAACCGTAACCGGATGATAAGAAAAACACAATTCAGTCATTTTTAAAGGGAAAAAAAATTCACAATTTACCAACTATACGAATAAAGAAACTGAGCTTACGGAGCCGAATAACAGAGTGGATATATATGTATATTATATATATTTACTTTTAGTGCAGCCGATTGCCACCAAAAAGTGGTTGCACAACGATATCCTATAGCTGTTCTCTATATAGAATTTCAATTTTCTGAGGGTATTCGTTTTTGAGTTATGGGACATACATACGTACGTACAGACGCCACAAAAAAATTCTTTTCTGAATCCATTTTGAATCAGTGTTATAAATTTTTTGGGGAAAAAGAGTCCTGTATTCTGTCCTTACGTACAGATGTCAGGCAAATACATCGTTAAGTTGCATTCGATAGCCGCCAAAATGGATATTTTCGTTGAAATACGGTACCTAGAATTTTTTGTGATTACGATACTTTCTTTACTTCGAACAAGGAAATAAAAACGAAAGGCGAGAATACGCCATTTTTTACGTATTGAGGTGGATTGCCTGTTTTAATTTGATTATTTTAAGTGGATTACCTGCTTAATTTGATTACTTAGGTGGATTGCCTACTTCATTAAATAACAAATTTTTCTTTTACGTTTATTTACTGGATAACCGACTGAATGATTGAAATTCAGGTAGAGTCTCGGAACAATAATAAATCATTTCAGTAGTTCATTTACGATTCCTTTGAGAAACGTTAAAAACATAAGAAATTATAAATTCATGAAAAATACAGCACGAGGTAACCGACCTCGTTCAAAAAGTCAATTTTGGCTAAAAATCTCAAGTCTTTTTATTTCACATTTTTAAAGGCCACACTCTTAGGTATCAAAAGCAACTTTTATTTTCTTAATATGTTTATTAGAAATGGAGATATACCATGTTTTTCTGAGAGACGACAAACCGGAAGTTATTGTTTGCCCCAGCGGAAGTCAAAGTTTAAAGGTCAAATTCAAAACGCAGTTTTCTCCCTTTTTATTTCCTTCTAAGAAGTAAAAAGGAAGTATTGCAATCGCGGAAAATTTTGGGTATCATATTTCAACTAAAATATCCATGTTGACCGCTATCAAATGCAATTTAAAGATATTTTTGCGTGACGTCTGTACCTAAAGACAGAATAAAGGTCTTTTTTGCCCAAATGAAGTATAAAACCGGTTTTAAATGGATTCAGAAGAGTTTTTTTTTCCTCCTGGCGTCTGTACGTACGTTCGTACGTATCTCTCATAACTCAAAAATGACTAGCCTCAGGACATTGAAATTTTGTAACATGCAGATGTGCACCTCCTATTTTAGTTGCAATCGACCTCAACAAAAGTATATAAATATATGTATATACATATCCACTCCGTTACCCGGCTCCGTAAGCTCAGTTTCTTTATTCTTATATGGTTGTAGATTGTGCATTTTTTGCTTTAAAAATGATTGAATCATGTTGTTCTTATCTTCTGGTTAAGGTTTTTCATGCCTTTAGTTGACCTGCATGTTATAGTTGTAGAATTATAACCAATTTAAAAGTTGTTTAAATGCGGCTAAGCCTAATTCTTTTACCATAGCTGCCATATTTGTTTACATTTGAAACTTCGCAAAATACTGGATTTGTTGTCAATCTAGAGAAACTAAGCTTCGCAACAACAAAGTAACGTCTTCTTTTACTATTGCGAATTAAATTATGCTTATGTTCTGGAGTTATCAATTATGTTATTAAATTATTCCATTCATTGACTCAGCATAGAGTCCAAAATAAATTAAGTTAATTTCTACGCCTTCAGTGTCGTTTTGTCCAATGAGACCAAAAGTAAACGTGCAGTGTTTTGCACCGAAAAATCTGCTTTCTTGCCTGCTGGCCGGATTGCTTGTTTTTGCGTAGAAACTCAATTTTAAACGTAAATTTGTTCTTTAAATTGTTTTAACTGTATTTAATTTTTATATTTTCTATATCTTTCTATTTTTAAAATAGATATTTTGAGTTTTTATATATTTTCGCCATACCGCGAAGTGAAAACTAATAATGAGATACATTCCGATGATATCACTGATCACGTGACTTATGTATACCTTTTATAAACAAACAACGCAGACTACCTCAGAGATCACGTGACTTATGTATAGCTAATGCAAACAAGCAAGGTCATTCTTCCTCTTCTCTTGCGGAATGTATCTCATTGAATGAGAAATTAATGAAATTCGAGGAAATAAGTTTAAATGAAAGGCAGGAAAAAATGCTTATAATTTAATATTCCGTACAAGGAAGTCATGTGGTCCACACATAAGATCTTTTATATTATTTGTTAACTAAATTATTTTAAGTATTTCAGTTAGTTTGAAGAATCTGTCAAAGTATTTTTTTTATGAGTTTTCTCATTTTCGTTTGGCAACGTGAATAGTTGCGCATATGTGCCATGTCCTGTTAATCTGAGAACTTTAAATGCGATTTTTGATAATTTTTTTTTATGATTTATGTTTACAGCAACCATGATAATCTAAAAATTTCTTATGATGTAGACTAAGAGTTTAAAAAATTAGCCTTACAGAATTTAAATTATGTAATTTTTCCTTCAATAGTGTCTGCATTTTTAAAAAATTTTGGGGTATTGACTAACATATTTTAGGCTTACATTACTAGTGAATCAATATTTTCAAATTATTTTATTTCAATGTATGCTTATGGTTAATATATATTAAATATAAAGTAAAAAATATGTTTTTATCATCATTATTTTCTTATCAGTGAAGGTTGACGCTTTTGTTAATTTCGATGCAAGATTTTTCAGTTTTTGCATAAATTTCACAAAATAAGGAATTTTTATCACTTTTCTAGTGATTATATTTAAGTGTGAGTGCAATCCAATAAAAAACTCTCATAAATTCTGAAGCAGAACAAACATTTTGATAAAAGCCCTTCCAACGAGGTCGGCTACAAATTGCTTAATGGACGGCAAAACAAAGTAAAAGATTTTAGAAATTTAAAGAAAAAATCTGATGTGTACACCACATGACTTCCTTGTACGGCATATTAAATTATACGCATTTTTTCTTGCATTTCATTTACACTTATTGAATTGTGAATTAAATCTACTTCGCCGACAGCGCATAAACCACAATAGAATAAATGCATTCTTTAAAATTCACTCTATTTGTTTACCATAGCGACACTCTGGCCCTAGATTCATTTAACAATATTATATTTCGTTCATATTATAATTCAGAATGCACAAAATTTATATCATTTAAAGAATTATCTAATCGCTGCCACATGTTCTATTCAAATACTATAATAAATCTAGAACGATGTACAAAAGAAATTAAGCAAACAAAACAAAAAAGAAACAGTTTTTCACAGACGATTGAGTATTTCTCATTCAATTAATTCAGTTCTCACTTCGCGACCAGGCAAAAATACATAAAAACTCAAAATATATGTATTCAAAATTACGAAGTAAATCTTAAACACTTATTTCCTCGAAAACATTCCAGAAAGGATTACGCATAATTTAATTCACAATAATAAATGAAGGCGTTATCGTTGTTGTTGCGAAGCTACGTTTCTCGAGATTGGCAACAAATCCATTACTCTGCTGTTTCAAATGTAAATAAGCAATGGCCGCCATCAAAAAAATTATTACGTTCAGCAGCACTTAAATAACTTTAAAATTGTTTATAATTCTAAACATATTGCATACAGATTTACTAAAGGCATAAAAACTTTAACCGGAAGATAAGAACAACATAATTCAATCATTTTTAAAGCAAAAAATGTACAATTTACAAACATATAAGAGTAAAGAAACTGAGATCACTGAGCCGGGTAACAGACTGGTGCACATCTACATGTTATTGCAGTCCTATACACAAAATTTCAACGTTCTGAGGCTATTCGTTTCTGAGTTATGCGAGATACGTACGTACGTACGTACATATCAAATAATGGTCAAAATGGATATTTTCGTTGAAATATGCTTCCTGAATCTTTTGCGATTACAATACTTCCTTTTTAATCCGTACAAGGAAGTAAAAAGAATTTGCATGGTGCTCTGAAAATCATAAAAGGATTTAGAAATCCAATGAAACACTAAAGAATTAACTGAGATTAGAACTATGTCCTTTCATTACCTTTGCCAGCAAATGGCAAAGACAGTTCAGTGAGAGGGGTTTGGTCTGGTCTATTTAATTACGGCAAAGCCTCGAGGGCTATCTGCCTAAGGGGAGGGAATCTTTCATGGAGGGAAACTGCTTCGTATACTTGTTACCAAATGAGGGAAAACACGTGAACGCCCATGCAGACAGTCCGTTCGCTCTATTGGAACCTCGAACCGGGCTATCAGTGTTCAACGACTTTATCGCTCGGCCGCTGTTAGGCCTAAAGTAAGAACGGCATTTCTAGGCTGGAAAAAAATTGAATGTCAAAACTGAAATGTAGTGAATTTAAACGATAGAATTGGTTTTCCATAATGCTTTATTTACATACCTACATGATAAGTAATTTAGCGCTTTAAACTTGATAACTCTCGGTAATATAAAAATTGTAAGTTACTGAATTAATCAGTTAACATTTCAAAATATTAGTTCTTATTTCTCAGTTGCATTTTAGTCTGAGAAAAGTTTACCTTTTCCTTAAATAAAGTGTTGTACTTTGACGAATTTCATATTCAGTATAATAAAATAAACTGAACTAGCGATTATTCATTTTGCGAATTCCTCTAAAAATGTTCTCCGAATAAAATTTGGAATTGATGAAGAACGTGTTACAGTCTACAAGAAACGTGATTTTTGATGCAATGAACTTCCTAGAAAATGGACTGTATGGTACTTAAAAGCTTAATATTAACTCGGACGGGAAATATTGATCCATGCCTTGACGATTTGATTTTATAAAATTGGAAGAGGTATTTACGTATGAACGCTACCGCAGCTGCAGATTTGGCGGTTTTTAAGTTCTGCCAATCTACACCTAAAATTTTTGCAACAAATCATAAATTAAAATACTTTATTTAAAATCAAAATAGTCAATCGGATTTCGGTGGAAAATGGGCCGATATAGAGTTTAACATAGATTAAAAAAAGTCTCTATTTTCTTTGACCTAATGCTGTCGCCATATGAACTCTGCTAAATAAGATTCTAAATGATCTCTCGCTGCTCCCTATGTGTCTTGTTCCTCCATTTAGCACTGCCTCACATTCTCTCAACTGTTTGTGTATGAACTCCTGTATCAGGATCAATAAAATTGTATTTATGATTAACTTTAGCATGTAGGGATCCTTCTTTTTCTATTCTATTTGTTTGGTAACCTTTCCAACTATCAGAATAAATTGTGCTACCATCTACAATGTTTTCAATAATTTTATTAAGAAGGGTAGAGCCAGTTCTATTAGGAACAGTAACAGCAAACGAATCTTTTGTTTCTCTACGTATACCACCAAACACCCACTGTTAGAGTAATACTCGACCACAATTATTTTTACGCTTAGTAAACAAACTTCCATCAATTTCCACAATGCAATCTGGTTCATCTACCTTCTTCTCTGGTTTATTCTCCATATCCAAGACGCATGATTCACGCATGTAATTGTTCCAATCTATACTGTTTTATCCGATAAATCAAGTTGCTTTTTACAAAATTTAATCGACGTCAACTCCTCGCACCAGCAGTATATGAATCTCAAAGCTGAATAAAATGGAATTCTGCTTCCTTCAAACCAGTTGTCTTTTCCAAGTCCCACTTGCTGATCACACTGTCGTAAATTACAATTCCAAAACGTACGTTTACCAAAATAAAGTTTCACATCATGCGAATTAATACATTTTCGGTTTTTTGGTAAAATATTTCGCTCCTGAAAAAATAAAATTGCATCTTCCTCTGTGTTTGGCAAATCCCAAAGACGCATTTTCGTAGCACCAAAAAATGGCGTCAAAAATAAGCAAACAACAAGGCAAAAAGGAATCCAAAAGAATCTATTTCCAAAACGTACGCTAACCAAAATAAAGTTTCATATCATGCAAATTAGTACATTTTCGTTTTATTGGTAAAATATTTCGCTCCTGAAAAAATAAAATTTCATCTTCCTTTGTGTTTGGCAAATCCCAAAGATGCATTTTCGTAGCACCAACAAATGGCGTCAAAAATCAGCAAACAACAAGGCAAAAAGGAATCCAAAAGAATCCATTTCCAAAACGTACGTTTACCAAAATAAAGTTTCATATCATGAGAATCAGTACATTTTCATTATTTTTGGTAAAATATTTCGCTCCTGAAAAAATAAAATTGCATCTTCTTCTGTGTTTAGCAAATCCCAAAGACTCATTTTCGTAGCACCAAAAAAATGGCGTCAAAAATCAGCAAACAACAAGGCAGAAAGAATCCAAAAGAAACCACTTCCAAAACGTACGCTTACCAAAATAAAGTTTCATATCATGCGAATTGGTACATTTTTTTTTTTTTTTTTTTTGTAAAATATTTCGCTCCTGAAAAAATAAAATTGCATCTTCCTCTGTGTTTGGCAAATCCCAAAGACGCATTTTCGTAGCACCAAAAAAATGGCGTCAAAAATCAGCAAACAACAAGGCAAAAAGGAATCGAAAAGATAACTGCGTGCGAATAACAGGATTGCTCTTTATTACCATATGAGCGAATCTTCTTCTACGGTGGCGTTAATACTTAAGTGCGGGGGTGTTAATACGTAAGTACCATAGGAAGACTACTGACGAAACGGTAACAGCATTGAGCTTCGATAAAAATATTCCTATATTTAAAGATTTAAAAATATAAGTGAAGAAAGCATAAAATTATGAACGGAGGAAATGAAGAATAACCTACGCTATAAGATTTTGTTAGACAAAAATATACTGATGCAATGATGGAAGCGATGTCAGTAGAACTTCAACTTCCTCTATAAGCCTTGGTCGGCAATCTTAATATAAATTCCTGTGTGGCGTTTCGAATAATAAAATCATAGCAACAATATAAATGTGGAAAAGGGTCATGTTTGGGAGAAACGACGTTCTATGTAGTCGGTGACACCGAGAAAAATGTTGAGGCCTAACAGATGGCAAGTTCCACAGCAGTTCCATAGATGTAGAAATGTACAACGTTCTTCAATTAATTTAGAAAGCAATTTATTACTTTCTTTGATATAGGTTCCTAACTTGCCAAGTTTTAATTGTCAATAAATTGCGTTAGAAAATTTGACTTCTTCAGTATTAGAAATTGAGATGACACGATGCGATTCAAGATGATGTGTCCCGGAAGAAGTCAGTGGAACTGGAACTGGAATCTTAGTTGCTGGAAATGTTTGCACTTGTAACAATTGCTTTGTTTTAGAAATGAGTGCGATACATGAAAGCATGCATCAACGCACAGAAGCGTGAATTAATGTAACGAAAAACATTAGCTAGTAGAAATTCTTCTTTAAATAAATTGTAAATAATTCTGAGTAAGGTCGTGAAATCAAAGCTTGTGGTGGCACGTGACAAGCAGAACATCGTTGATTGGTCCAGTCCCGAAAGTCAGGTAAAGTAACGAAAAGACTTCTATTTGGATACGTTGTATATTATTAATTCCATTCATTAAAAGACGAAAAATTCAACAAGAATACAAAAGGCTAATCTTTGGAATATGGTAACAGGTAGTTTGGCGACATTTTGGTTAGGCGATAAATGGATAAAGTCAAGAGTGTGCACAATGCCATTTTTGTGCAATTCTGGGATTTTTTTTTAAGTGAAAATAGGTCGACGTGTACATGGATGATACCGTGTATGTGCAATTCTTAAAAACGCGACAAGCAGTTTGCGATTCTGCACTTTCTCCCAATTTCGCACCTAATCTTCGTCATGATTAAGCACTTTTGTTCCATAAAAGTTCTAGCATAAGCGTAATTCGGCTAGCAGATTGTTGGAAAAAAATGTTGAGGGGGGGAAAAAATGCCTTTACTTCGTGAAAACAAAATGGCGTCCAAACAAAAACTAGCAGGTTGCTGTAGCAAGGTTGGTCGCCAAATTTTCGCCAAAAAATCGCCAAGTTACCATAATTTAAAGATTAACCTTAAGTAACTTATAAGAGGCCAGAGGCCAGTAGAATAGCGTAAATAGAATAATAAAGATGAAAGTGGAATACCAAGGGCGGTGACCGGACAGCGTGGAATATCAAAAACTATGGAAGTGAATACACGGATATTAAACTAAGTGATACCATAGCTTTGCTCAGTATTTGTGATATTATTTGAAGAAATATCAATCTGGTTTTCAAAAAAACAAAAGAATGTAACAGACCTTTCCCAGCAAAGATAGAAAGAACTCACCGGAGGTTGAGAGATAGATTGGTTTGGTTTGTGTAATTATGGCAAAACCTCGAGGGCTATCTGCCTAAAGGAAGGGAGGCCTTCGTGGAGGACTTTTAAAGGGAAACTGGCTCGTATACACGTTACACATAGGGAAAAACCACAACGAAAACGCCCATGCAGGCAGCCCGTTCGCGGGATTCGAACCTCGGACCGAACTACCAGTGTTCAGCGACTTTACCACTCGGCCGCTGGTGGGCGGTTGAGCGATGGAATCGCTGAATATAGGCAGTTGGACCCAACCTCAAATCCTATAAATGGGCTGGCCGCTTGGAAGGTTAAATTATTTTTCTTACGTGTATGATTAATGCAAACTTATTTCTCTTGGAAAGACTTCACGAAGATATGCTCTTTCTAAATTATTTTGTGATATTGCTGTTGAACTGAATTTTATGAAGTGCGAAGAACATGCTATATAATAAATAAAGGTAACACGAAACGTTAAAAAATACGCCCCTTTGGGCGTAATGTAAAATCTGAAATCTCCCAGATTTTTTTATATATGGCAGCTAACGTTGTACCTATGATAACACTGTAAGTTAGAGGAGGGAAAATTCTGTATGACGTAGAGTTAATACGATGTCAATGAAAGCAATGATGGGCACTTTAAACTGTATGGTTGAGACTGATTGTATGGATGAGTTTGAAAATACCATAACGATGTTTTCCCAAGCTCCTCTTCCAAGGCCTAGGTCTCGAGCAGACGAAAGGCAAAATCTTCTCTGTTCTTGCCATTCATCGCCGTTTGCGGCAATAAAACCTGGGAAAAAAAGGAAAAGATTTAATTATAGTAGTCTAGAAAACTACTCGGAATTTTAGAATAGATTTAAAGAATTAAAGGAAATTTTCGTTAATTTTTTTCGTTCAGCTCTTTTTACTCCTTTATCGTAATTGTAGTCTATAAATTACACGAAACGAAGCTATTTCTAGCACACAAGTTGTATAATCAGTAACTCTAGGAGCGGTCGGAAATAGCTTCTTAAGTACTAATGTAATAAAGAGAAATATAAAGTATACAGAATCATCATATACAGGGTGTTTCAAAAGGTAGTTGTCAAACTTAACATGCTGGTCTCTCATACTATGACAAACAAGATTTACATAGGAATTGTGTCCGAAAATGCGAATGGCGATAGCTAGGGGGCAGTATTCGTAGGCTTATAGGACAGTGGGAAGTGTCATCATTTCAGGCGAGGACGTTGCAAAAGGGGAATGAATCGATTTACTAACTTTTTTTGGGGGCCACATGTTGTGGAAAGAATGTTGCCGGATCTGACGGTTGACGTGTTCTAGTAGCTACACGCTGAAACCCATTTCGGGTAAAGAGTGTTGCCGGATCTGACGGTTGACGTTCCAGCAGCTACACGCTGAAACCCATTTTGGGGAAAGAGTGTTGCCGGATCTGACGATTGACGTTCCAGCAGCTACAGCAGTCCATTTCGAACGGGTCCTTGAATCCATGCGTCGACTTTGTGAAGGCAATTTCGCAAATGGAAGGAATATTAAACATCTTCTATGATTTTACCATGTTCCTTTATAAAAGTCATATTAATACCTCTTTTGACATGCTGTCTTTCTTTCCTTCTACGCTTGCGAACACTGCTCTCTAGCGGTCGCCGTTTTCACTTTCGGACGGAAGTCCTTTGTAAATCTTCTTTGTCATGGTATGACAGACCAATATGCTAAGTTTGGAAACGAACTTTCGAGACTCCCTGTAATTACTACGAATCGATGTGCACAACTTGGGATATGCTTTTGCCATTCGAAATCTAAAGAATGGGAGTTATGCGGGAGGCATATGGATTAACACTTCAGTGCATATGTGATATGTATTCCTTACATGTGTGTATTACTTATATATGACAGATGTACAAGATGATTAATAATTCCATGGTGTGTTTGGAAAGTTTTATGGAGGAATGTCCAATATTATAACAAATATACCAAAAAAGTGCATAACAAAGCTTAAAAAAATCTACACGACTTGTCCTTGTTAACAGGCTTTATTACTAATTCAGAAGTCAAACAACAAAAATCAGCGTTAGGCTTCATTATGTAATTGTAGATTTAGGTGTTAGGTCGCACACACAAATGGAGCTAAGAGATTCGATGGCGAAGTCAAGCTTGCTGCATCTAAAATGCGTTAAATGTCAGCTTGCTATACCTAATTGGTATTTCCTGCGTTATAGCAAACAGATGCATCCACTGAGAAGACAACTATTGCGTGGTATTTAGTTCTTAGGCAACGCAAAACCTAACTTTTCATGATAAGCTTTAATTAGTTTCAACCGATCACACAATTCCGCTTTAACAAAGGCAAACTTAATGTGCAAGTATAAGAGAATTCAAGTTTCGGTGTTAAATGCTAAAGTTAAAAGGTTAGTGTTGAATGCTATTAAGTATTGGTCTGCATGCAGGTATTCATTCCATCTCGATAACTCGGGAAAGAAGTTAGTGGCACTTTGTAATTAGATTCCACTGAGCTAAACTGTATTGGTCCTATTAATCCAAACGTCTTCAGGCAAACCAAAAGTGCCATAATTTGATTCGTAGTGTAAAACTGTAGGCTTGTGGATGCCTGAATGTACGTGTACGAGAAAAAAAAATTGAAAGCGAATATCAGTTTGCTCAATTAACCATTACAGCTCTTGACATATTGTTAGGGTTGTGTCTGTACGAAGAATTCTTCATTAGATTCTTCCTGCGAAGTTCTGATCTATTCGGGATTACTACATTTCGTGAAAGGAAGATCGTGGCGAATGTATGTGTTACTGTGAAAGACCGAAATTGGGGAATGTCGACTTTCACCGGAGAATGTCAACATTCACCAAATACGTCGGTGAAAGATCGAATATTTCTTTACATTCTTGTACATTCGGACCCTCACCGGTGTATGTCGACAATCACAGATGTGCTCTGGTGTAGGTCGAAAAGAGAGGAGTATATGTACACGCTGCCATTCCAAAAGCACAAATAAACGCAGTTGTAAAAGCAAGGGCCTCTTGTGCAATTCAAAGTGTCATAATAGTTTAAGTTGTTGCAATAAATAATATTTGAATCACATAATTTGGTAAGTTTATAACTTCTATTATTTTCCTTTCTCATTTTGAATGTATTGTGTGTGTTTTAGGTTCTCATGTTCTTAAGTTCTCTTATTTGAAGTCTCAAGTGCGTTTATTCGCGACTGAATTACGGAGAAGAAAATATAATATTGTTATATGTTCAACATTCACCATTAGTACATGGTGAATGTCGACATTGACCGGTGTGAGTCAGAAATAAGAATATTTGGAAAATATTTCGGACATACAACAAGAGACTATGTGACATTCACCGGTGAAAGTCGACTTTCTCCAGATTTCGGTGTTTCACCGTAACATCTATACGAAGAATTCTTCATTAAATACTTCCTGCGAAGTTCTGATCTATTCGGGATTACTTCATTTCGTTAAAGGAAGATCGTGGGGAATGTATGCACACTGAAATGTTCGTGATGCTAATAGAACTTTAATCTGATTGCAGAGTTATTCAATAGTTTATGCAGAATTTTCATCTTGTATATTATATTAAATTAGAGCGGTGTTTTAAGGAATATCAGGCCAACTTAAAAAAAAATGGCAATTTGAAACTGAACTTACCTACAAGTGGAATATGTTCGAACAGCTTCGGTGCCCTATCCAAAGCTCCAGGTTGTGTCAGAGTTTCCTTCACCACGCTGTATTCATTCAGAACAACTGTATACTTTGTACCCATGTACAGTCTGAAACATAATTGCAAATAAAATCCTACGAAGTCCTTTTCTAACGGTACTTAAGTTAAGTATAATTTTTAAAATATCATTAATTCAAAACTGTTACGTTTAGAAAACAAGCTGTCTCTCAGTTTAATTTAGAATTTCAACTTATCCATTCAAATTAACGCATGAGGAAAATGGTGAATCGTAAAGGTGAGTGAGATGGCTGGCAATTACGAAACTTTTTCTTTTCAATTCCAGGAAAATTACTATAATACGATTTCTAGGAGATTCAACTGATCGCGGTTTTTATTTTGCGTTTGCTGCAAAAGTTCCGATGGTTCGGCAAAGTTCCCGAGGTTTACTCCTGGTTAAGAGGAGGGATGCTTTTCTTGGAGGAGGGATTTTTTTTTCGTGGAGGAGGTGTGCCTTTCGTGGACATGGCACAACAGCCTTGAACCTCCGTCCTGTGTCTTCCTCTAGGGCGCCTTTCGGGGATTGCTTGTATCCGAGCGGGAAGGATCCCCGCAGCTCCAGCCGCTCTTTATGCAAAGCCTAAGGATAGAGCAATAAACACTTAATCAAAATATAAAAATACAAATAACAACGCTTTGACATCTTATAAAGTATTTCTCCCACTTTACTAGCGTCCTTCGTGGTGTAGTGGTTCTGCACGCTGGGCCGGTATTCCAGAGGTCCGTGGTTCGATTCCCGGCGAAGGCGGTTGCTATTTTGCATCTTTTCTGCTTCCAATTAACCTAATGACTCTAAAAGTGGTGCCCTAACTAAAAGGTTGTGGATGATGATTCTCCACACCCAGGATTTGGCGACTAGGTCTCCTAAAACCCTATTCGCCCTTTAAAAAGGGGAGTATAAGGTATTTCTCCCATTTTCCTAGCGTCCTTCGTGGTGTAGTGGTTCTGCACGCTGGGCCGGTATTCCAGAGGTCTGTGATTCGATTCCCGGCGAAGGCGGTTGCTAATTTTTCATCTCTCTGGCTTCCAAAAAATCCTAATGTCTCTCAAATCTTTGCCTCCGTGCCCACTCCTTTGGCATCGATTAAATTTAAACTGAGTGCTCATCCACTTTGTCATTACCCGTCACTAGCACTGAGGGGTACAACTCACAAGGTCTCAGTCATATCAACTCCACCATTTCGCTCCACAGCAGCTGAGGGAACGGACACGACAGTACCAGTACTGTATCTGCCAGACCCTAACCTCTGCCTGAATAATCGGAGGCTGTAGTCCTGTGAAGGCTAGCTTTCTGTGGAGGATTGGCAGGGAAACTGACTCGTATACACGTCACACATAGGGAAAAATCACGAAAATGCCGGTGCAGCAAGCCCGCTCGCCAGGATGCGAACTGCCATTTGCGGCTCTAGTGTAGAATTGGGTGCCCCTTCGATTAGCGACAAATGTTTTATTTTAATTTTGGCAATGAAACCTCATTTATGGGTACCATGATAGTTTTAACTTTGTTTTAGCTTCCTGATTTTTACTTCCTTGTACGAAGTAAAAAGGGAGTATTGTAATCGTGAAAAGTTTCAGGCAGCATATTTCAACGAAAATATCCATTTTGACCGCTTCCGAATGCAATTTAACGATGTTTTTGCGTGATATCTGTACGTAAGGACAGAATAAAAGACTCTTTTCCTCCGAAAAAGTAATAAAACTGCTTTAAAATGAATTCCGAAGAGAATTTTTCGTGGCTTCTGTACGAACGTATGTACGTACATATCTCGCATAACTCAAAAACGAGTAGCCTCAGAACGTTGAAATTTTGTATATAGGACTACTATAACATGTAGATGTGCACCTCGTATTTTGGTTGCGATAGGCCGTGCTAAACATATATAAATATATTTATATATATATATATATATATATATATCCACTCTGTTACCCGGCTCAGTGATCACAGTCTCTTTACTCTTATACGTTTGTAAATTATACATTTTTTGCTTTAAAAATGATTGAATTATGTTGTTCTTATCTTCCGGTCAAGGTTTTTATGCCTTTAGTAAATCTCTATGCAATATGTTTAGAATTATCAACAATTTTAAAGTTGTTTAAGTGCCGCTAAGCCTAATAATTTTTTTTATGGCGGCCATTGCTTGTTTACATTTGAAACAGCAGAGTAATGGATTTGTTGCAAATCTAGAGAAACGTAGATTCGCAACAACAAAGATAACGCCTTCATTTATTATTGCGAATTAAATCATGCTTAATCTTTTCTGGAATTTTTTCGAGGAAATAAGTGTTTAAGATTTACTTCGTAATTTTTAATACAAATATTTTGAGTTTTTATGTATTTTTGCCTTGTCGCGAAGTGAGAACTGAATTAATTGAATGAGAAATACTGAATCGTCTGTGAAAAACTGTTTCTTTTTTGTTTTGTTTGCTTAATTTCTTTTATGCATCGTTCTAGCTTTATTATAGTATTTGAACAGAACATGTGGCAGCGATTAGATAATTCTTTAAATGATATAAATTTTGTGCATTCTAAATTATAATATGAACGAAATATAATACTGTTAAGTGAACCTAGCGTCAGAGTGTCGCTATGGTAAACAAATAGAGGGAATTTCAAAGAATGCATTTATTCTATTGTGGTTTATGCGCTGTCGGCGAAGTAGATTTAATTCAGTCGAATAAGTTTAAACGAAATGCAAGAAAAAATGCGTATAATTTAATATTCTGTAAAAGGAAGTCATGTGGTGTACACATCAGATTTTCTTAAAAATGATAATAGATTGATGTGTACATGAACAAATTTAAGGCAGTGAGCAATGCCTAGTTTGTGCAATTCTGGAATGGTTTATAAGTGAAAACAGATCGATATGTACATGGGCACACAGTTTTTGCAATTCTTTGAGTTCTTATTTTGGTGAATTTGAGTTCTTATTTTGGTGAATTTGAGTTCTTATTTAAGTGAAAACAGATCGATATGTACATGGGCACACAGTTTTTGCAATTCTTTGAATTCTTATTTTGGTTTTGTACAGAGGCCACTTTGAAATTGTGCCTTCCTGGCACCGATCTTGGCGTCAAAAAAGAATCGCCAAAATAGAAAGGGCACCCAATTATAAACTTTTACTCCCTTTTCCAGCGACTTTATCACTCGGCTGCTTTTTGGTCCGCAAAAGTTCCGAAGCTTAGCGCCTGCTGCTCTATGTGTGTCAGGTCATCATAAAGCGAAGACATGATAACGCGAATTCGTAAAAGCACAGAAATATTTTTCTGTTACAAGATCAAATGATTATAACTGTCTGTAATTCTGCTATATTAAGGGGGCTCATACACCTTAAACCCCTTATGCTCTTCGAATATGTGACTGTTGCAAGATTTGGGATATTTTATTTAGTTTAAAAGAAATTACTCCCAACTTTTTACAGCTGACTACATAATATAGCTGATTTGGAAACTAGTAATCAGAAAGTTTGTGTTGCTACAAATATTTTTGTAATTTAATCCCCTTTGTGACAAAAATTTTCGTCATGTTTCCACTTTGCGCGCATGATATTTTAAAAATGGCCAATGGTACATACTTGAAATTGGATGGAATTCTTTATATGGGCACTATTTTCTAACTGAACCAAAAATCTGATGAATATTTTAATATTAAAAATTTTTAGGCACGAAAATATTACAGATTTTTTTAATAAAATACATTTTATAAACTCAACTCCAAATCAAATAAAAAATTAACATGAAATTCTTAAAATTTTTCGTTCAGAGTATTTATCAAAAGTTATTAAAGTTATACATATGTATATTAAATATGGAAATTAATTATGCAACAGAATGTTTTAAACTGTGCGCGCAAGGTGCAAACATGACGAAAATTTTCGTCACAAAGCGCATTAAATTATAAAAATATTTGTGGCAACACAAACTTTCTGATGACTATTTCATAAAGCAGCCGTATTATGTAGTCAGTTGCAAAAAGTTGGAAGTAATTGCCTTTAAAATAAATAAGTTATCGCAATTCTTGCAACAGTCACATATTCGAAGATCTTACGGGTTTTAAGGTGTACGAGTCCCCTTAACAGGATAAATATACTGATATACATAAAAAATAAGTTATAACTTAATATTATGCAAAGCAATACAATAGAACTCCAATTATCTGAATCAATTGTGACTGGACCCCATTCGGATAATCGGATTTTTTCCGAAGGAAGGGCCTACGTACACTTTAATTAATTACTGTATGTTGAAAATGGGAGAAAAAACTATTTTTTTAAAAAAAAACGAGGTTTTAATTAAAATGAAAAGGCAACACTTTTACGCACATGCTATACAGTACTTAGAAGTACCGTACAGTACTTAGAAGTGCTGAAAGCCATTGCTTGCTGAACTGAATGCACTATGAGACTGTGACTCATCATCCCGATAATGATCGTGCTGCTCATACACTACGAAGGATAAAAGCAAATTAGTGATGAGTCGGTACTACCGAACCGGGTATTTTGTAACGGGTACTGAAAATCGGTACGTCCAAGTACCCGTTACTTCAATACCGAAATCGGTACTTTTCGGTATTCGTTACTTCTGTACCGAAACGGGTACTTTTCGGCATTCGTTACTTCTGTACCGAAACGGGCACTTTTCGGTATTCGTTACTTCTGTACCGAAACGGGTACTTTTCGGTATTCGTTACTTCTGTACCGAAACGGGTACTTTTCGGTATTCGTTACTTCTGTACCGAAACGGATGCTTTTCGGTATTCGCTACTTTGTAACGAAAATATGCGTCTCTTCTCGGTATTTCGGTATTCGTTACTGGAGGATCGACGAGGGTTCAGCTCACTTCAGTTTTGGTACGAGGACAGTAGTATCTGGTTGTATTTGCGAAATGGTGATATGCGCTCCTTGTGTCCATGAATTGACACACATTGAGACACTTCCGTAGTTGACATGTTTTCTGATATTCAAAATCTTACTGATAAAATCAAACACGTGGTGACGTGGCAGAGTTCCTTCAGCGCCCAAAATCGTTAGCTGCGTATTTCGGTACTCCAAATCGTTACTAGGGCACTTCGGTACTCCAAATCGTTACTAGGGTACTTTGGTACTCCGGTACAGCAAACCGTTACTAGGGTACTCCGGTACAGCAAACCGTTACTCCGGTATTTCGTTACTTCGGTACTCCAAATCGTTACTTGGGTACTCGGTACTTGAAATCGGTTTTCGGTACTTTTCAAAGTAACGGTTACTTGAGTAACGGTTATTTTGTACCGGGTACTTGTCTGTACCCGTTACTCTTGTACCGGGTACAAGAAAGTACCGAATTTGCCCATCACTATAGCGAATTGAAGGACAATAGCGTGAGTAGACCAAATCATTATTTTGCGAATCGCAGTACGTTTCCGTCTTAATTTTTTTATCAAATTCTGAAAAACCATTCGGATGGTCGGAGCTCGGATAATTGGAGCTGTACTGCACAAATGATCAGGTTCTGTTGATGCAAAATTAAAATCAATTAAACATTAACGAATAATAACAATATCCAACATTGCGAGCCAAGTAATTGGTGGTTAATGTCAAATGTTTAACCCTTTGCGGCACAGTGCGTCCGGTCTGGACATACCTAAAAATTTCCTTCTGTGCGCACAGAAAAATTGAATCACAAAGGCTGTATAGATTACTATAGGTTACTCTGAACCTTCTTTATTTATAATAGATGGCAGCTCAACACAAACCAGAGCATATATTTTAGCCATGTTTAGTTTAAGACCCTCATTTTTCAAAGAAATCTTCCATATTCTTTTAAGGTATAAAAGGAATTGTTTGAAAAGAAACTTCTATGATATTTTTTAGCTGTATAGTACTCTCCTTATTCTATATTAGTTTTAAATTTTTACCTTGATATCTTGCCTAAAATCAAACGGCGAACCCTAGGTATGCCCAAACCGGGCTCACCGATCATCTAGGACAACTGAGAGTCTGTATTCTTTGTTTCTCCGCATTTCATCGGTCAATTCATTGACAGCAATGCTCGTCTCAGCACTCTTTTCGAAGCTCTATTCAATCAGTGTGCCACTTTGGGCACACCCAAAGAATTAATACGATAAGTGCTATCTTCACAAAATTTTACTTGTGTACTCCTCTAGGCCTAATTAGACTGCCTTCCTTTTTTTTTTTTTTTTTTTTTTTTTTAAATCAAAACTCAGACTTTTATTAGGTAGCGTGCCGGAAAGGGTTAATGTATGTTAATTTTACTATCCTTTTATTTTCTGTGTAGTTAGAACTTGCTAGAATGTTATCTTGTATTACACATTCAAAATTCTGTCATCAATAAAGTAATTATACAGGTGAGTGTTTATTTCCTGTTAAAAAATAAAATTTAATATGAACTTTTCAAATTGCGGTTTTTAAATTTGTTTATGTTCGCACATTTTATGCTGAACATAAACAAATTTAAAAACTGCAGTTTGAAAAGTTACTTGTGTTCATACATTTTACGCTGAACATAAACAAATTTAAAAACTGCAATTTGAAAAGTTGTTTATATTCATACATTTTATGCTGAACATAAACAAATTTAAAAAGTGCAGTTTGAAAAATAAATGTTACAGACTAACTCCTTAAAAAAATTCTAGAAACTTCCTAGAAAAATTTTACGGTTTAACTTTTTAAGGATCTTTTAAGTTAAAATCTAATTAAAAAGAAATTTAAATCTGATATTCGTATACAGGTTTCAGTCTCACATTTGAAGCAAATTTTCACCTGAACAATTTTAATTAGCTCCTTAGTTTAAGAGTTGGTTCTCTAGAAGGTGCAGAAACATAAAATCTTATGCTGAAAGTCAGCTGTTCGAAACGACAAAGCAAAATTAGTAGAAAACATTTTTATGATATTTTTTCAGCGTACATAACCGCCCCGTGGAGGTTAGTGTATTTATTTAACTTAATTATTCAAGACTTAATCTTGTATTTATTTCATTGGTTCGCTTGCGTGCGAGACAACAAATATTAAAACATTCCGAGGAGTTATTTATTTTTATGTTAGCCAGTTACTTTATGTTAAGTGGCTTTACTGTCATTCTTCCTTTCCTTTTTCCTGCCAAAATGCTGATTTTAGTTCGTGCGCATTCAATTGAGTTAGAAAGAGTATTTAAAGGGAACTCTATAATAAAGGTTTCCAGTCTTATTATCCCTAAGGCCCATATCACATATGCATTTGTTTCATAAGAACAACTCTTTCGGACAATTTTTCTGCCTGGTTTACTATTGAAAGAAAAACGTGCGATTTTTTTTCCCCTTTCTTTCGAAAAAAATTGCAAGTTGTATTGTTCGTTTTCAACCAATCAGCTATCAACTTCGAATGCTGTCAGCATATTTTTAATGGAATGTTTTTTCTTTGTAACACAGTTTCTCCTGTGTTAACCCCAAAGTTATCTGTGGTGACTGGCTGTGGTGACAAAGCTGCAAAATTGCTTCAAAAATTGTTCTTCCGAACCAAACGGATGTGTGGTAGCAGCCTAAGAGTACATTCTAGAATATTTGTTGGTCGGGGGGCACCATTTACGTTTTCAAGGTGAATTTTATATTTGGATAGCAAGGTAAATTTATATATGTGATGTACCAGCTTTAGTCGTAGCTTAAATTATCAGACGATAAGTTTAAAAAAAAAAAAAAAAACAGGATCCATTTATCATTATTCAGTAGAAATAGCAGTTACAAAAATCAGATATACGGAGTAAATAAAAAGAATTACTAAAAACTTTTTGTATGAAGTTTAACTGCATCGTGACATTTAAGAAAAAGCCCCGATATTCCTTTTGCGAGTCCTTTTATAGCCTCTGGAAAGGCGGTGCTTCCAAGAAATGACGTCAGCCTCGTCAGCCAATCCAGTTCTCTTTAAATATTTCCAGAACATTCTATAACTGCACGTGTAGAAAAGGCGGGAAAAACAACTTGACTACGGGGCTGTGGATTTAATTCCACGTACATTCAAATAAGAGAACGTCGCCATTAAAAATGAAAAGAACATACAGTTAGAATTTTAAGTGTATTCTTTGATTATGGAATTTTATTATTACATATACACTCACGTTTGTGAAAATTGCAACACCAAGAAGGAATCGTCATAATTGAATGCAATTTAATACACAGTTGAGTGAGTGGTAGTGGTACAAATAAATGATTAAATATTCAAAGCAAACAAACAAGAACAAGAGATCAGAATCAGTATTTTGTGTGGCCACCACGCGCCGCAATAAGTGCTGCTACACGACGTGGCATGGAGTCAAACAAAGTTTGAATGTCTGACTGAGGAAGAGCATTCCATATCGTTTGTACGCGTACCCAAAGTTCGTCTGCAGACGCAACAGGACGAGGATCACGAGCAAGACGCCGACCAATGACATCCCACACATGTTCAATTGGCGACATATCCGTATCCGGGGAACACGCAGGCCAAGGAAGAAGCTGTACCTGCTGCGCTGCAAAGAAGGATTTAACAATCCGAGCAGTATGAGGGCGGGCATTGTCCTGTTGAAATACAGCGCCTGGCAAGCTTTGAAGGAAGGGAACAGCTTCGGGCTGTAGAACTTCACGGATATACCGGTTGCTGTTCAGATTGCCCACAATTCGTAGCATTTGAGATCGTCTATGATATGCTATGGCGCCCCAGACCATAACTCCGGGTGTTCGTCCACTGTGGCGTTCGATAATGCACTCCGGAAGGTGGCGTTCACCGGCATAGCGTCTGACACGAATGCGGCCATCATGGTACCACAAATTAAAGCGGGATTCGTCAGAAAACACGACATGCTGCCAATCAGCACGCCAGTCTCTATGCTGATTGGCCCATTGTAGCCGCAGGCGGCGATGGTCGTGCGTTAGGGGGATCCTGTATAAAGGAGTCCGTGCGCGCAGTCCACACTGCAGCAGACGTCTACGAATTGATGAAGCACACAATGAAACACCTGTAGCTATTGACCACAGTGCTGCCAATTGTCTAGAGGAAGCTGTACGGTCCGTCCGCGCCATGCGGACCAGGTGTCTATCATCGCGAGCTGACGTCACATTTCGGGGTCCACTCCCGGATTTCCGAGTTGTCCGACACTCGTCCGTCCACTGCTTCCAAACGCGCATCACTGCGCTGCTGTTACGCTGCACACGAGAGGCTACTGCACGATACGACAATCCAGCTTCACGAAGGCCGATGATTCTCCCTCGTTCAAACTCTGTAAGTTGTTCAAATCTCGCTCTCTTTCCTCGACGAGGCATAAGTACAGATTGAGTTAACGTTTACCACTAGCAGATAACCACCGATAACCATACACGCCTCGCTACAGCCGTCTATTTATTCGGATCCATCAGCCGTTCAGAGGGCGCTGCTCAGCATACGCATGCGCTACGGATTTGCAATTCTAATCATTTGCATATCATGCGCTACTTTGCATTTCCTGAAAATTTCAGCTCACTCGCGTAAGTCCTTCATGGTGTTGCAATTTTCACAAACGTGAGTGTATATTGGATATATACACGCACTTAAAAAAAAGAAAAAAAGCGATCGGTCGCATTTCGCTTTGTGCTGTTTTCTGTGTTGACGCAATTTCTATTTCATTAAAAATAAGAAAACTTTTACATAGAATTTTATTGAAAACTAAAACATTTTTATTGTGATCGCACAGCGGCAGGCACACGTTAAACGATCGGTGGGCGCCATGGTGCTCGAGGGCGTAGGGTTGGTAACTCCTATTCTAGACTGTTTAATCAGAGCGTGTTCCTTTTGCTGAGGGCCACATTAATAGTTGTAATTCTATTATAGCAGTTTGCCTTCGCCGTTACTTTATTCTTGCCGGTAAGCGTGAGCTAACTTGGTCGTTATTTATTTCTGTCTAGCCTTTGACTAACTTAGTTTAGTTTTAATTTGAATTAATTCATTTTCAGTTACACTATAAATGCTGGCTGGTTTATAAGCACCAGAAGTGCCTTCTGTTAAATTATTTTGAGTTCTGAATGAAAGGATATTTAATACCCTTCTTAAGTTCTGTTTCGTCATACACATAGCAATAAGCGCTTATACATCTATTTAAGTATTTGCCGCAATTTACACTTAGGCCATGGTTGCAGTTAGACGTCCCTACAATATTTTAACTAACATTTCCCTCGATTAACAATGCTGTTCGATTTTGCCAGGAAGTTACACCTGCGAAATGAAAACTATAAACGTCGAAGAGATTTCCTCCAAGACGTTAAACTTTCTTATTTCGAAATTTACATTAGGAAAATAAATTGCATTCTGCAAATGTTAGATTTAATCCTGCAGAAAGGAAACTAAATAAAAGTAATACTTATTATTCGTAATTTATAAAAATAAATCTTTAGTATTAAATAAAGTTAACTATCGAAACAAATAATTCCGAGAATTCACAATATATATATATATAGATAATTTATCAAGCAAAGCAGTAATAACAATTTTTAAAAAACCAATTTGGTCTAGAAAACATCTTGCGCAATATGCTGCAAAATAAGTAAAATATAAAAATTGTAGTAAGCTCGCCTAAAAGTTACCAAGAGCTGCTGCTCCAAAAGGTTTAACACATTTTCAAAAAATTAATACACATGAAAATCAAATCATAAGACATGTAAAACATTAATAAAATTAAAAACAGAAAAAGTTAAAAAGTAAGCGGAAAATGGTAAATTAGCCCAATTCGACTTCCAAACAGGCTTTTCAAGGGAAATTTCATTTATTTGAACGTCGAATCAAGCTAACCCCATTACACGTTTCGCCGAAACAGACAATTGAAACTTTTTCGCTAAAATTTTTTTTTATTAAAATTTAGACAAAGTGTCTTGGAAATTTTAATAGTCTCAATTCTCTGTTCCAATTTCCCGACGCGTCCGCTCAGAATGACACATTAAGGTGTTAAAATATGTTAATCAAAACCTAAACTTCCTAAATCTAGACTAAAATTAAAATTAAAATCAAAAACGAAAATAAATAGCGATGAGCTATTAGTCCTAAAAATACAAAAACATACGGGCTGGGCCTGCAAGCTTAAAGATTAACAATTTAATTTTTAAATAATAGATTTTAGAAAACTGTAATGAAAACCTGTTATTAATATAAAATAAAACAAAAATTAACTTTTTCTTGGTCTTTGCAAGACCCACTTAGTTTGTTCTCTTCTTAATTTTTATTTTATTTTATATTAATAACAGGTTTTCATTACAGTTTTCTAAAATCTATCATTTAAAAATTAAATTGTTAATCTTTAAGCTTGCAGGCCCAGCGCGTATGTTTTTCTAATTATTTTAATTTTAATTTTAGTCTAGATTTAGGAAGTTTAGGTTTTGATTAACATATTTTAACACCTTAATGTGTCATTCTGAGCGGACGCGTCGGGAAATTGGAACAGAGAATTGAGACTATTAAAATTTCCAAGACACTTTGTCTAAATTTTAATAAAAAAAATTTTTAGCGAAAATGTTTCAATTGTCTGTTTCGGCGAAACGCGTAATGGGGTTAGCTTGATTCGACGTCCAAATAAATGAAATTTCCCTTGAAAAGCCTGTTTGGAAGTCGAATTGGGCTAATTTACCATTTTCCGCTTACTTTTTAACTTTTTCTGTTTTTAATTTTATTAATGTTTTACATGTCTTATGATTTGATTTTCATGTGTATTAATTTTTTGAAAACGTGTTAAACCTTTTGGATCAGCAGCTCTTGGTAACTTTTAGGCGAGCTTACTACAATTTATATATATATAGATATATATATCTATATATATATATATGAGAAGAGAAATTGTAGTTAGCTCGCCGACCAAAATTGGTCTTTTTTGTATTATTCCTACATAATAAAATTCCATAGTCAAGAATACACTTAAAATTCTCACTGTATGTTCTTTTCATTTTTAATGGCGACGTTCTCTTATTTGAAAGTACGTGGAATTAAATCCACAGCCCCGTAGTCAAGTTGTTTTTCCCGCCTTTTCTACACGTACAGTTATAGAATGTTCTGGAAATATTTAAAGCGAACTGGATTGGCTGACGAGGCTGACGTCATTTCTTGCAAGCTCCACCTTTCCAGAGGCTATAAAAGGACTCGCAAAGAAATATCGGGGGCTTTTTCTTAAATGTCACGATGCAGTAAACATCATACAAAATATTATTAGTAGTTCTTTTTTATTTACTCAAGATATCTGATTTTGTAACTGCTATTTCTCCTGACCAATAATAAATAGATCCTGTTTTTTAAACTTATCGTCTGATAATTTAAGCTACAACTACATTTATGATTCTTCAACAATCTATTTATTCCTGACAAAAGCTGTTACATCACATATATAATACAAATAAATTGCAGTGTTATCTTTGTATTTAAATTATAGTTTCAAAACTCGAACTATTTTAAGCAAGACATTTACAATAAGCAGACTAGTCTAGATTAATCTAGAAATTCAAGCTACAGAGCATAAACTCACGAAAAAGAAAAAAAAAAAAAAAGTTATCTATATATATATATAAAAACTATATATGCATAAATATATATTACTTAAAAAAATCTAATGTGGATACCACATAACTTCCTTGTACGAACTATTAAATTTAAATTATATACATTTTTTGCTCCATTTCATTTAAACTTATTTCCCCGACTTTCACTAGAGATACTCTTCTCATTCAATCAATTCAGTTCTCCCTTCGCGGCAAGGAAAAAATGCATATAAACTCAAAATATTTTCATTAAAAATTGTACAATATAGAAAAACCTAAAACACCAACTACAGTAAAAACAGCTAAAAAAAAAAAAAAATAAATAAATAAATAAAATAAAAAAATCTAAAAGATTTCAGATTTTAAATTACGTCCAAAGGGGCGTTTATTTAACGTTTTGTGTGCTACCTTTATTTATTAAATATCATGTTCTACGTACTCAAATCATAAAATTCAATTCAACAGCAATATCTCAAAACAAATTCCAAATTTCAAATTTGGGCTTCCAGATGCCCATATTGGCAGTAGAATTACGTCATTCAAAATTGCATGGCTCTAGGTAGCGTTGTTTTATCACAGTGCGAGAAACATACATACATTTATGCAAATACTTCATTATTTAATTCCTTCAAATATAATACAGGGCGATAATATTTCGTGGCAACAATTTGAAAAGTGAAACTGACATTCAGAGGTATTCGACACAAAATCGCAAACGAAAATAATAGTCCCTATGGGACAAAGCCCCTTTAGACTGGCTAAAATAAAGTTAATTAAAATTAATCGGAAAGGCTGATTTTTCGCTGCACAAAACTATTGGCCCCACTCGGCAAAAAGACACTGAAATTGGTGCAGTAACTCAATTCACTATGCTACTGTTTCAAATGTAAACAAATAACGTCGCCGTTAGAATTAGTGAAACTAAAACAACTTTTAAATTGTTGATAATTCTACAACTATTGCATGCAGATTAACTAAAGGCATAAAAACTTTAATCAGAATATAAGAGCAACCTAATTCAATCACTTTTAAAGTAAAATAATGCACATTTTACCAGCATTTAAGAATAAAAAGACTTAGCTCATTGAATCGGGTGATATATATTTATAAGTAAGAAGAATGTTTAAAAGCTAATGCTAAAAATACATATATTTATATGCTTTTGGTGCGGCTGATTGCAGCCAAAAAGGGAGATGCACATCTACACGTTATAGCAGTCCTGTATACAAAATTCAATGTTCTGAGGCTACTCATTTTTGAGTTATGCGACATACTTACATGCGTAGGTAGAGACGTCACGATACGTACAGACGTCAAGTTTCATCTGAATCCATTTTAAATCCATTTCACAGTCCGTTTTGGGAAAAAGAGTCCGTTATTCTGTCCGTGCGTAGAGATGTAACGTAAAAACATCATTAAATTGCATTCGATAACGGTCAAAATTGACATTTTCGTTGAAATGTGATACCCGAAATGTTTCGCTATTACAATCCTTCCTTTACTTCCTACGAGGAAATAAGAATAATAATAACAACAACAAAAATTAGCTGAAAATAATAATTAAATTCGCTTTTCATACTATGAAACATAAAATAATTTCATTTATGTGTTATAATATCTATGCGGTGTGAAATTAGGAATTTATAACAGAAGCAGTTAGGACACAATTTAAATCTAAATAGCAGTTTAATTTTTTTTTTCAAATATCAACTAAGATTCGAAATATTGATTTCTGTATTAAAAATATATGTATTTTAAAACTTTTCTACTCGAATTTCAATAAAAATAATCATATCTAACGTGATTTTTTTTTTCATTTTTTGTCGTTGCACTCTGACGTACGTTTTCAAGAATTTTATAACCGTTTAGACAACAGAAAAAAATTTGATGCATGCACCACCTGACTTCCTTCTACGGAATGTTAAATTATACGCATCTTTTGCTGCTTTCGTTTAAACGTATTTCCTAGAATTTCATTAGAGATGTCTTTCTCATTCAATGAATTCAGTTCTCAGTTCGCGGCAAGAAAAAATACATAAAACTTCAAAATATCTTTATCAAAAACTTAACAATACAAAACACCCAATACAGTTAAAACAAATTAAAAACAATTTTTACAATTAAAATTAGAGTTTCTAAGCAAAAACAAGCAATTCGACTAGCGGGCAAGAAGACATATTTTTCGATGCACAAAACTGAAAGTTTACTTTTGGTCCCACTCGGCAACAAAAATAACACTGAAGGTGCAGAAACTGACTTAATTCACTATTCTGCTAAGTTTCAAAAGTAAACAAACATAGCTGCTACGGGGAAAAAAATTAGGTTTAGCGCACTTAAACAACTTTTAAGTTGTTGATAATTCTACAACTATTTCATGCAGATTAACTAACGGCATAAAAACCTAACCAGAAGGCAAGAAAAACATAATTCAATCATTTTTTTAAAGCAAAAAATCCACAATTTACCAACATATAAGAATAAAAAAATGAACTATATAGTATACATATATGTATATATAACAATTTTTCGGAATTAAGAAACAATTTTCGGAATTTAACTTCCTACTTATGGGTTCCCTCATTTTGATACATTCTACTAAATTTATAATAGGAGATAATATAATCGATATTTCTTTAGTAAATAAATTATTATTATTTTACTTTACAGCTATTGCGCAAGTATTAGAAAAACTTGTTTTCGAATTCAATGAATTTTAGATTATTCAATATATTGGTCTTTGTGAAAAATTAGTTTTAAATTTCTTACTTCATGTCTTTAATTATATATAGATATATACATTTGGTGCAGCCAATGGCAACCAAAAAGGGAAGTGCACAACTACATGTTACAGCAGAGCAATATACAAAATTTCAACGTTCTGAGGCTACTCGTTTTTGAGTTATGCGATATACATACATACATACACACGTATGTACAGACGTCAAGAAAAAATGTCTTCTGAAACCATTTTAAATCCTTTTTGCCACCCGTTTTGGAGAAAAGTGCCCTTCACTATTACTTTACGTTTCACTATTATTCATATTACTTTACGTCGTACAAAGAAGTAAAAAACTGCAACTTAAAATTCTTTTTTTTCCCCACTGTTTTTAATGTTCGCATTAATTTACCGAACTATGTGTAAAAAAATCCTTTATATTTCGAAATCTAAAATTTTTTCCATGCAAATTCATTTTTTTAAATATTCACTTTGGATGTAATCTATTTTAAACAGATACATAGTGTGCTTAACCACTATGCAGTTAATCCAAATGCTAAACTAAAAGGAAATTAAAATCTCACCCAATGATATCTCCATATTTTTCTCTCAGCTTCCACAGACTTTTATGCGGTTCTTTTCCCAGAAATGGCAAATAACCGACAATGGGTAGACCCACAGGTCCTGGAGGCCATAACTCATTTCTTCGTTTCTTCCATAAAGTCATCCATATTAAATAAGTCGCAACAAATAAAAATATAATGCTTATTGAACTGAACTGCAGCTTCTGAAAAGTAACATGATCTTGTAGAATATCTAGCACCATGGTAACAATGATTTCTGAACTCGTTTTACGATACTAATGAAAGTAATTTCTTTAGTAATACATTCGTGATTATGACAGAAATAGTAATCTGTTTCAGATTATCAGCTGTACAGGAAGTCTTCCTGACTCAGTTCAAAGTTCGTCATATTTCTATCAGTCAAATAATTTCGACATTCGTTTGTTTCAAAATTCTATCAGAAATTTGTCACTAAACACAGGGCGTTTACCTAAGCAGGATTTTGATAATAATAAATTGATAGCGATTACTCAATCGCAGTCAAAACAAATGCTATGTCCGCGGAGGGGGGAGGAATGAAAAAATAAAAACGAATTCCTTTCATTGTCCACCCAATGCTGCTGCAAATTAATTTAACGAAAGAAGCAAATTTGGAAGAACTTATTTTTTAATCCTTCATAGTTGACAAGCCTAGAAGCCAAAGGACAAAAAGAGAATAATAATACATATTTTAAATAATGGAAATTTGAGAATTTTTTAAAATTTTCGAATGCCACGGTACAAAACAACTGAACATCAAATAAAGTACAAAACAAACACAAGAAAATTGACATCAGTATATCTATAAGGCGTTTCTGGGCGTAACGCTGTCCAAAACGCTTAATGGCAAACCGCACATTGAGTTGATCAATGTTAACGAATTTCGCTTACTGCGCATGCTCAATGGTGTACCCCTGGTGTGAGAGAAAATACTGGCGACTGAGCATAAGCAACCGTACACAAGCCTGTTCGTCATGTAGGTGTTATGGACTGTTTACAATTGCAACCATCTATTTCATTTTACTTACAGTAATTTATTTGACCTTTAATTCAGTAATTTAAACTAGATTTAATGCTTAATTTGTTAAAGTATATATGAATAGAACGTATGGTAAATACTCAATTTTTTCTATTCCTCAGAAATATAATCAGCTAATATATCTTCTAATTAAGACACAATAACACGCCGAATAAATACTAATTCAGAAGTCAAACAACAAAAATCAGCGTTATACCTACAAAATTTTCACAGGACTAGTTTCGATGGGTTTGCAGCTGAAGATGATGGTTCGGTAAAACCATCGAAACTAGTCCTGTGAAAATTTTGTAGGTATAACGCTGATTTTTGTTGTTTGACTTCTGAATTAATATCTTGTAATGTTTGTTTCTTGTTTTGTAATCCCTTTTAAAAGAAAATTTGGGTAGTTTACAATCAACATTTACACTCGAAGTAAAGAAGCAGCTTACAACCTGACACGTTTTAAAACCTCGAACTGTTTACGCCTAAGATAACACAATATCGACCATATACCGTATTTATCTTCTTTTAAAATTGCGCCAAAGTCGTAACGGCGCCAAATTCTCTTTTGGGCATGCGTAGTAAGCGAAATTCGTTTAACATTGGTCAACTCAATGTGCGGTTTGCCATTACGCGTCCAAAACACATACGAGGAAGGGCAGGCATTTGCGGATATGTGGCAAGTCCTGCATAAGGGGCAAACAGAGTCAGGAGCGGCATTGATGCGTTGAAGTTGCTTACGAAGGTTGATGTCATGACCACTATAAGACGGGACAATGCGACAGATTTCTTTGTAGGCCATTCGGGTGCATCAGGAATTTGTCTAAATCATGATTTAGATCTATTTCTCTCTGCCGATTTCTTGGAGAAAGGTGCCTCTGAACAGTGGCTAAATAAGGGTATGCAAGGAATGCCATCGCATAAGGGCCCGAAGGCTTAGGGGCCCATGAATGTCCTGCTGAACTACATTCACATGTTTAAACTTGCAAATACTAATAAAAATCATGTATTCGAGTAGTTTAGTGTACCAAAATGTTTTCTAAAACGAAAGGGGGAAAAACACTTTACCATACATATATTCTACAAAAGTTGTATGTTAAAATAGTTTTCTTTATGGAATTTATGATAAATATGTTTTATATTTAACAAATGTATCATTTACATTATAAAATATGACTTGTATATTATTGCATAAGTCATGTTCGTAAGGTGAGTTGATCGCAGAGTGCTATATATTAGTGTAAATTACCTTTTTGCACGTTTACCTATCATGTTGTTTGTCAGTTTACAACTAACCAGTTATTTACTAGCTTGCTAAATTAATCGTGGAAAAAACTTGGACTAGCGCAGATTTTATATAGAAACTCAAGATATATTTGCATGTAAAACCTACTGGATTTTATTTTAAAAATCTCCGCAAATCTAGATTTTCTTCCTCCCTTTTTTTTAACACACTAAATTTATTGGGGGGGGATTTCTTGCATAGGGGTCCAAGAGTTCTAGGTACACCACTGCCTCTGAAGGCTTTCCCAACGACTGAATGGAGATGAATAGACCAGTCTCTGATCTTTGAAGGACAGAAGCCTTAGCCGAGGATCCGATGTCCCTCACTACGATGAGCAGGAATCCATTGAGGTACAACCTCTTCCGGCAATCGATTGATCTTTGGATTGCATTACAAGCAGAAAAAGCCTACTTTGAAGGGGCAAGAATTAAAACGTGTGAAGTATAAATTTTTTTTCCCCATCTATGTTCTGGTATTTTTTAGACAGACTTAACGTATTACTTCTTCCATTGTAATTTTAGGTTAAATCTTGCATATTTCCAATAATCACTAGTAATACTCTTGCATTCTACGGGTTCGTGGATTTGGAGCGATTGGATAACAACACTAAAAATATAAACACACTAAAATATAAACACACTAAAAATATAAACACAATAAAAACACAGTTTATTCACCAGTATAATACAGGAGAGTTCGAAAGAAGACACGTTTACAGTCGCTTAAACACGCTGAAAAAATCAGCAACACAGTCTCCAGACTTTCAGTCTATAACGGCGAAGACAGCTTTACGGCAAAACACTCAAGTACAGCTCCCGACTCGGTCTACCGCTTTCGGACACACTCAAGATACACTCTCGCGATTACCTCGACAATACACTCAAGATTCACCGCTATTCCTTAAATCGTAGACCATCGGTTGTTTAAGAGGCTCACGACCCTTGCGGGCCTTTACCAATTTCTATATTTATCTCAATACATGAGCAGATCTTTAATTAAAAGGTTGAAATTCCTAACAAGAGGAAAGTCTTAAGCGTCTTTTGCGCATCTTTTCTATAAAAAAAATTAGAGAAAACTGTCGAAAAGCGAGTACAGCGTAACGTCAATTTTTGGTCAGGACCAAAATTGGCAGGATGATTGGGTTATACCCAAATGCCACAGAGTGAAGGTCTTTTGAACGTAATTTAAAATCTGAAGCATTTCAGATTTTTTTAATGTTATTCTTATTTATGAATTTTTTGATAAATTAAACAATTAGATTTGTGGCGTTTGTCGTGTGTTTTAAAAAGTTAATTGCAGAAGGATTTCGAATAAAAGAGCTGATATGTTTTTAAAATCATGAAAATGTTGCACACTATATTTGCGATAGGTTATCTACTTCATTATGATATATGAATGATGACAAAAGCATAACTATTCTTGTTTCTGTTCATAAAAGCCCTATCATTTGCAAATTTTGTCGGCGACTTTTTATCAGTTGAGATTATCTTCAGAGATAGATATATGCTGTTATCTCAGAATTATTTCACTTATGGTTAAACTTAACTCGTAAAGGACGTTCTATTTAAAATTATACTTTGTAATGTCTGCTGATAACAGTGCATAATTTTCCACCATCAACCATTTTGTTTCGAAAACAAAAATATGGGTATTTGTGTAAAATCTTTTGCAGGTAATATTTGCTTAATGCCAAAATAATAAATACAAAAGTTATAAAAAATATAATCCAACATTTGAGAAAAACGTGTTAGTAATTTAAATGAAATAAATACAAAATGTGTAACATATTTTTGCTTAATACACAATTGCAGCACGTTTCCTAATTTTGGCATGGAAAAACTTAAAAAAAAAAATTCTGACAACTCTCAAATTTTACATTTCGCCCAAAAAGGCGTTTTTCTTTAACGTTTTGTGGGTTACCGTTATTTAATATCATGCTCTTCGCACTTAAACCATAAAATGCAATTCAACGCCAATATCGTAAAATAATTTTAAATTGGAGCGGATCTTTAGAATTTCCGACAAACAGTCTCACCTGCTGGAGATAAAAAAGTTTTTTTTTTTTTTTTTCTTGTAGAGTGTTGTCATTGTTCGCTTTATCATTGAGCTTCTTAATCAAAAATTCGTGAAAATTTTACAAAATATGAAATAGATAATAAAACAAATTCTAAATTAGAGCTTCCAAATGAGAGAATTCCATATTCGGGTGTGGGATTATGTTTTTCAAAATTGGATGATGTAGGTACCGTTGTTTAATCACAATGCGAGAAACATACTGTTACGAGATGTACAGGCGTGGTGAGATAGCTTCTCCGCAAAGTAGTTTTAGGGTTGCCACAAATGAAAAGATAAGGCAGGGTTGCCTTATTTGGCGAGAAATGTCAGGAGAATTCCTCTGAATGAGTTATGGGAACTTGAAAAAATAGGAATATGCGATTATATATGAAATAATTCCAAATATTATATATGAAATATATTCCAAATATTATATATGATATTATATATGAAATAATTCCAAACGAAACTGTTAAAATGAATGAAAATTTTAATTTATCTGAATTTGAAAATAAAATGAAAATTCTTCCAGATGGAAGATATGAAGTAGAACTTCCGTGGAAATGTGATAGATAAATGTGATAGATATCTCATCTAAAGATAGAGATTTTCTCAGATTTTTTTTTTCCCATGCAATGAAGGGCAGTTAATTTATAGGCATTGCAGAGTCGTGTTTGGAGTTTCTTCCAGCCCCTAGTTGTTGAACGCATCTATAATGCATCTATTAGAAAACTGTCTAAGTCAATATAGTGAAGTTGCTCAAAAATTAAAATCGTCCTTTTATGTGGATAATTGCTTATCTAGTGTTTTTAGTATTGATAAACAGTTTACGTTTATTGAACATTCCAAATTAATCATGTCAAATGGATGTTTTAACTTGCGCGGTTTTGAAAGCAATGTGGCTGGTACAAATGTTGACAAACATTCAGGGGATACTTCCGTTCGGGGGGTAATTTGGAATTTGGATAATGATACGCTGAGGTGCTGCACAGATACAGATACATTGACCTGTGATACGAAAATCACAAAGAGGACAATTTTGGCAATTGTGCAGACAATTTTGGATCCTATTGGTTTATTAACGCCAACTACATTGCTTTCGAAACTGTTGTTGCAAAAATTGTGGAAAGTGAAAATTGCATGGGATGATGAATTGTCTCCAAATGATGTAAATATATTTTTGAACTGGTTTAAAGAACTTAATGTTTTGAAAGACGTTACCTTGCCTCGATACTTGTTTATCAATGACACGTCTGAACTACATGTATTTGTGGATGCTTGCAAGGGGGCGTAAGCAGCGTGCGTCTTTATTCGATCAGTATTTAATTCTGAAGTAAAAATAAATCTCGTACGGGCGAAGTCTAGAGTATCGCCTTTGAAATCTTTAAGCATTCCTCGCTTAGAATTAATGGACTGTTGTATATGTTCTAGACTTGCAAATTCTATTATCAAGGCTCTCAGTTTGCCCGATTTAAAAGTTACCTTCTGGTCTGATTCCACCACTGCCCTTTGGTGGATAACAGAGCAAGGCAATTGGTCCGTTTTCGTCGAAAATAGGGTTAAAGAGATTCGAGAGTTGATGCGAGGTCATTCATGGAGACTTGCCCCAGGGAAACTGAATATTGCCGACTTGTTATCGCGCGGATGTTTTGAGAAGCAAATGCTTCGGTCTAGATGGTGGGAAAGGCCCTTGTGGTTGCGAGAAGGCCCTGAAAACTGGCCCTCTGGTGAGATTATTTGTTTGCAAGAATATTTCTTTTGTTTGCAAGAAGATAGCTTCTCCGCAAAGTAGTTTTAGGGTTGCTACAAATTACAAGATAAGGCAGGGTTGCCATGTTTGGCGAGAAATTTCGTTTTGCCATATTTGGCGAGAAATTTGTTTGCAAGATTATTTGTTTGCAAGAAGATAGCTTCTCCGCAAAGTAGTTTTAGGGTTGCCACAAATGACAAGATAAGGCAGGGTTGCCATATTTGGCGAGAAATTTGGCGAGAAATGTCAGGAGAATTCCTCTGAATGAGTTATGGGAACTTGAAAAAATAGGAATATGCGCTCCAAACGAAACTGTTAAAATGAATGAAAGTTTTAATTTATCTGAATTTGAAAATAAAGTGAAAATTCTTCCAGATGGAAGATATGAAGTAGAACTTCCGTGGAAATGTGATACGACACATTTAACCGATAATAAAGAATTATCCTGGAAAAGGTATCAAAAGATGATCTATAAACTTAGATGTAGTAAATTTTTACTACATCTAAGTTTATAGATCATAAAAGTAGAATTGGAGAGGAAAAAGATAAAAATAGTGAATATTGATCTATCAAAAGACGCACCCCCTTGGCATCGAATCGATGTATCCAATTATGACAAATTGATTAGAATATTTGCATGGATATTTAGATTTGTAAATACTTGTAAAGGTGGTTCTGAAAAGAATAGAAACATTGAACTTTCACAATATGAAATAGAAAATTCTGAGAAAATTTTAATTCGTTTCGTTCAAAATTATTATCTGACTGATAAGAAATCTTATAATTTTATTGAAACGCTCATTGATGATGATGGTATTTAGAGAGTTAAAACGAGAATACTAAATAGAGATGACCACGAATCCTTTCTGTATCCAATACTGTTACCAGAAAAATGTGATTTCACTAAGTTATTAATCAGAAATGTAGTACATAATAAGAACTGTCATGCTGGTCTTCAGATGATGCAATGTATATTACGAGAAAGATTTTGGATAGTCAGAGCTAGAAAGGCCATTAAAAATGTCCTCTTTAACTGCATCGTTTGTAAAAGGTTTAAAACTAAGGCTATGTCAAGCGAACCGACACCTCTGCCATCTCTTACATGGAACCCACACGTTACACATATTCTCAGGAAGTTTCGAGCTAGTAAAGCTTCACTTTTCCCCTTAATTGCTCGAAACAGTGCTCTATCTATTGATAATAAGTTGCTCATTTACAAAACCATGTTGCGTCCAATTCTTAGTTGTGCATGCCCCGTCTGGGCATACTCGTGCAAAAGTTTGAGAAGGCAGTTACAAGCTGCCCAAAACGGGGTATTGCGTATGATATGTAATGCCCCCTGGTACATTCGGAATAGCCAAATTCGTAAAGAGTTAAGAATAGAGGATCTTTTTGATTTTTATTGCCGCCTATCTAGGGCATTTTATGATAAACAGGAACTTCTGGACAATCCTGTGGTTGTTAACAATTGTTTTGATACTAGGGACCCCAATTTCAGTAAACGCCCAAGGGCGATCCTAAATGTTAGTAATGTGTAATTTTGTATATGTGTTATGCAAATTGTTGCTCAGATTCTTTATTGTATATTGTTCTTTTTTCTTGCTTTTTGTTTTTACTAGTGGCACTAAGGCGTCGCACTTCGTATTTTGTTTGTGTACATGTATTCTTCTGTGAAATAGTTGTAAAAAAATAGTTAATTATGTATGGATTAGTAATTAGGTACTTAAGGAAAAAAATTTGTATTTAACTATTAGCAATTATGAATTTAAACTCTTGCTCGTTTAATTATTTAGCACATTCAATTATATTTCTCATAATTCGAAACTTTTATCATGTTATTCGATGAGGGGTAGGGCTATGGCGCCCAGGCACCCTGGTGGTTAAGCACCGCAGTTCAACATAGACACCTTCTGCCATCAGACCGAGTTACGGATTGTGCGCCATTTGAAATCATAGGGATAGATTTGGCTGGACCGCTGTTTTTAAAAAATGGAGGAAAGGTGTGGATCGCGCTGTTCACCTGCGCTGTGACCGTGCCATTCACCTTGAACTCATAAATTCTCTTTCTACTGATGCTTTTCTTCTGGCGCTTTGATGATTTGTTGCTAGGCGCGGACGCCCTAGAATAATCTATAGTGATAACGGGACAAATTTTCGGGGCGCATCTAATGATTTAACAAAACTAAATTGGGCTAAAGTATTAAAGGAAACGGGAACTGAAAGGATAATCCGGAAATTTATTCCACCTACTGCAGCTTGGTGGGGCGGCTGGTGGGAGAGGTTGGTTCGTACAGTAAAAGGATTGCTGAAACGTACTTTAGGTAAATCAGTGTTATCATATGAAGAACTTTATACTATTATTTGTGATTGTGAAACTATAATTAATTGTAGACCCTTAACGTATGTTTCTGAAGATCCGCAGGGATTTGTCCCTCTGACACCCGCCATGTTTCTTATCGAGAACAGAGATTCCAATGTTGAAGATCTTGATGAATTAAATTCGTCAAGTCTTAATAAGAGATTAAAGTATAGAACTAAATTGTTAAATTATCTGAGACAACGATTTAGAAAAGAATAAATACCTTAGTCAACTGGTTCAAAAGCATAATGAAAAACGATCTCGGGAATCTGTAGTTGGAGAAATAGTACTGATGGGGGATGATAACAGAAAACGTTTATTTTGGCCCTTAGCCCGAATTATAGAATTGATCCCTGGACGTGATGGAAAGATTCGTACGGTTAAACTTAAGACCCAACATGGAACAGTTATACGACCAATACAACGCATCTTTCCCCTGGAGATACAGTCCAATGATAGAAACATAATTCCTGATAAGAAACTGGGTGCAGAGGAATCTAATTCTAGTGCTAGATGTAAGTTAAAAGGGGGAATTGTACCTGATAAAATGGTAATGCAACAATATTCCTCCTCTGGACGACTTGTAAAAGCTCCAAAAAGACTTGAGCTTTTAAATAATGTTTGTTATGAGTTTGAGACTCAATCTAAGTGTCAAGGGGGGGGATGATGTTGTGAAATGAACTGAAGTAATAACTGGCGCGAGGCGCTGCTGTTCGTGACGTCAGCCTGCGTGCTGAGTGTTTTCGAATGTTTTGCTTGTAGACGTACGAAAGCTGATCTCGGAAGAGTGATACTGTTTTGATGAAAATAAAGAATGGCTTATTAAGAATTTTTTGTCTTTATTCATAATGCACCCAGCCTCGGGTAGAGGCAGCCCGCAACCGAACGAACTGTTTTGAATATATTTGATTTATATATTTTCTGCGTTCTTCGTAACAAGTTATGGCCTCTACGACTAAGAGCTGTGGTATTAAAGAGTATGATAATTAGAAATGGAGCTCTTAATTAAAATTAGGACTCCTCCTGAGTGATACGACTTCTGTGTCTATCAAACCGTCATAGTTACTAAATCTAATGGTGTTGTGTGGGCCAAGCATATGTTCTCGAAGGAGCAAAACATCAAGGTTGTACTCATCTATAAAATCCCCGAGTTCGTTAATTGCATTCCATGTTACTAGGCTTATTGGCTCTGACATGTGGAGTTATTGCACATATCCATATTTTTGGCAGACATTTGCAGGAAAACAAGAACTAGTGGTTTTAATCAGAGTCGTAGCTAGTTTCAGCGCCCAGGGACAACTCAAGATTTCGCGCCCCCTACTGCTTGCCAAGGATGGAAAACGTTTAATTCTAAAATGTCGTAACACCAGTTTGGCGACTGGCGCCCCTTGGATCCAGAGTCCGGGGACAGATGCCCCCTTGCCCTCCTCTAGCTACACCCCTGGTTTTATTTAATTAATTCAGATAAATTGCCCACAGTTCCGGCGGCAAGCGTATTTTGTTTATGGCATATTTTGGCAGCTTTGAGTGCTGGTAGTTTGACTCGGCTGCTGGTTAGATAGGTTTTACCTTCCCTCCCAGGCAGTAACCGGCGGGGTGGAGACACGCTCATCATAAGTGGAGGGTAAACGCCCCCGTTCATGTCACGATAGAAACTCTCGGCGCACACAAAGCACAAGGTCGAAACACAGGTACACAAAGAACCAACCCTCACGTATTGCTTCAGCATGCGAATTACTTCTCAAACTGTTGCTCCGCGTGGTTTTTTTATTTCTCGCATGGCATGAATTGAAGTAAGGACGAGTCTTCAGTCTGTCGACTTTTACTCCAAAATTATTGATCCTTCGGGGTATGTCTACAAGGCCCATACATATCACACGGCATTTGTTTCACACAAACAGCTCTTTCGGACAATTTTTCTGCCTGGTTTACTATTGAATAAAAGACGTGCGACTTTTTCATTCCTTTCGAAAAAAATTGCAGGTTGTTCGTTTTCAACCAATCAGCTATCAGCTTGTTTGTAATGGGGAACCAGTTTTTCCTGTGTTAGTTTTATTTCTGAAATGACCACTTATTCTTGAGTGTGTTATAAGTATTATCATACTGTTGAACATACGGAAAACATTAAAAATATCATTTCTAGTTTTTACAATGAGGTAATTTCCTTTCGCTTTTAAATATTAATATTGTGATTCAAATTGTTCATTATTAATTGTAAATGTTTAAATCTTTTTTTCCATATATCCTTTCTTTCAAGTACTATTGATTGGTTTCTCTCTTACATTAAACAAAATAATATAAAGTTGCAACCCAATACCAAAGCACAGTATTTCTCGTGAAAAGTTATCATATTGCCTCGGGTTCAAGAGAAATTTCCATAATTGTTGATAAAAAACATTAATCAGAATATGATAATCAGTATAGCCGCTTTACTTTTAATTTATTTAGTCCTCTTTATTCTTTTCATTGCGCCAAAATCATACCCGCTTGACCAAACAAAGGATTTACTAGAGGCACTAGTAATAACGTCTTCAAAATACTACTCAATAGCTGACACCAGTTTGTGCTGAGATCTGAGAAGAAGACATTCTATTCTTACAAATTTGCCCCACCTTTAAGGTGGGATTCCAAAAATTGAGTTTAGACTCATTGTAATGTTCCTCTCCACGGTAATCTTTAGTAAAAGGCGAAAGATTAGCTCGTATAATGAAGAGAAACCAGAGCATACAACGAAAACCTTGTGAGAAATGTAGCTAAACAAGAAATGAATGAAAATAGTGGTTGTCTACTAATATGAAGCCATTACGTATTCTTTCATTAAGTCATGTTACCCTTGATATGGTATATTTATTTTCTCTAAACCAAATAAAGGAACTAGGCTTAATGTTTTTCTTTTAAAAAAAGGTAATTGTTCTGTAGTTTGCAGTGTTCTTTTATTATGGGAGTTCGAATTCATATTTAAACTTCCGTCATAATGCTCTTCTTGTTATTTAAATGTGAGGGGTCAAAGAAAATCAATTGCATGGATGTAATGAAAGAAAAAAATATGAGTAAAGCCCAACAAACAAATAACCTGCAAAAGTCCAAACACATGCAGGTCAATAATACTCTCATCATTCCTTTAAATTTTTTTTTGGGGGGGGGTATAATTTGAACTGCAAAATTAATGCTGACTCCGCTATCAGTTTAAATCAAGGTTTCTTAAACTGTGGGTCGCGAGCCCTAAGGGAGTCTCCGGACCTGCAGCAGGGGGCCATCAAAAATTTTAGCAGTTTTGATATTTCTTTAACTTATTATAATAATTTTACGATTAAGAAATATTTTTACACAATGTATCTGAAAATAGATAAAGAAAAGACACTACAGACAAAGAAAAAAAACGAAAACGTTTCGACGCATTTCTTTTTATAATATAAACGTTCATTTTCCTTGCTTTCGCTCTCATTTCGTCTGTTACTTATTTAAACTTTTCACGTTGTTCTATGTCTTAAAATTAGAAATTAAAGTTAATGACCTAAAAAATGCAGTAGTATATTACAGTAGAAGTGAAAAAATTGACAGTTTCACTCACGTTTGTGTCGTATTTGTGCAATACTTATAGGGTCTCACAAAATTTTTGTAAATATTACGGGGATCCTGTGGTTCGCAAAAAAACTATCAGTGATAAAAAGGGGTCGCGACTGGAAAAAAGTTTAAGAAACCCTGGTTTAAACAAATGAATTCCTAAATATAACTGATAGATGAAACGCATCTTTATTTCTATTCAAAGAAGTAACAAATGCTTACATACAGCGACGTACAAGGAAATGATACATTAGTTATGGGCGGAGCTTACTTTAATACTTTGCTTCGTATTTAAAAGACAAACTTTCGTAGTTGCTGATAAAAAAAATTGGGCAGAATACAAAATACAGTAGCTCATTTGAATTTACTGTCTCAATGGTAATTTATTTCACAGTGGTCATATTACTGCCACAATGGCCCTGCTTATTCTTTTCAGTTTGGAATAAAATCATGTCTGCGATGACTAGTTATTCTTGCTAATCAACAATTTATAAGAATGTTGATTTATCTTCAAACTTCTTGTATTACAGTTCAGTAAAGCGAAAGCTAATCATTATAACAGTCATTTTCCTGCCGTTAACAATATTTTGTAATAATATAATTTAACACCTTGAAGGAAATAAATAAGTTTCTAGTAAATATATAATCCTTCCTCTATACTCGGACCGCTTCCTTATTTGAGACCCTTAAATGTTTTGACTTCTTATATTTAAAAATATTTTTAATTTCTAAATATTGTTTCATAATCTGAAGTTCTGAGTTTGGAATTAGAATGAAGGGCGTAGCCAAAAATACTCAGGTATATTTATTTATGTGATCCCGTCTTTCATTATCTCTTTATTTTTTTTCTGGTTCTGATAAAGAATTTTACTATATTTAAATTGCAGAACTCTTAAGAGGATCCTAATTTAATTCCGTTTACAATCGTCGAACTGTTAGTGTCAAAATAAAATAAAGGAAAAATTCAATCTTAGAGTGGCGTTTGTTTTATCAAGGCCAACTTATATATATTGAGTATAAGTTGGCCTTGGTTTTATACAGAATCAATTTTAATCGACTCTTTCGCATGGCATTCTGAAAAGGCGATTCCCTTCTTTAAGTCCCTCCCTGAAAGTAGGGTTCCCCTCCTCTTTCTCTACTGGCCGTACAGGTTTACTAGGATGTAATTTGGGAGTTTCTTCTTATTAACTAAAGTCCAGTCACAAGAAAAGAGTACCTTGACTTAACAGCCTATCTCTAAGAATCGATAAATTAAATGATAGTCTATAGCTATCTTGTAAACATGCCATAAAATGGAAGAAGCGAACATGAATAATATTTACGGTGGGCGGAGCATTGCATAAGCAATTAGTCCTTTCCTTACTAAGAAGTCTTAGGTACACACTACGAAATTTCTTAACTAAATTTACGTAACTCTTGACGTTTCTTCAATGTAACGAAGGACTGTCCCTCTGCTTGAGCTTCCGATATTCACCCTTATCCTCCACCCACTTCTCTTATATGCCTCAACTACTACGCCCACGATATTCTCTTAGCTTCAAGACACGGAGGAAGGAGAACGCTACAGCCATGTAGCAACTACGAGGAGATAGTTATGCCAAAGTTTCTATGCTACAGATGTGCTAAGCACTTCAAGTGCACAGGTTTGTTCCAATATTTGGATTTATTTTTCACTTTTAAAATACCTATTAAAAACAGATATAGATAGGTAAAGACTTCGGTGTCATATACCTATTATATAAGCGAAGACCTAAGATATATTTATATATTTTCCTAAGCTGAGCCTCCTGGACTGTTCACCGACTAGAACTCTACAGTTACGATTGAAATTTCATGTATTTATTTACGTATTCTTGCCTCTGTGCATGGTGTTTTTGTTAAGACTCTGTATTTTAGTGTTTTTGAAAACCAAACAAATGTTGCTTGTTATGAATTTCAATATACTCGTAAAAACTCTTTTGTAGTTGAGACCTGAAGCAAGATGACGATATTCGATATATTTAAATATGTTATTATTTTCTATAATATAGCAGGATGATGTATTACTACATGCCACAGACCACATCGAAACCAAAAATGTCTCTTTTAATTTATTTCCATATGCAAATATTAGGATAAAACAAAAGAAAGGTGTTAGGGACATATGTGGAGAAGGCAAATTAACCACTGTTTAGTACTTAAGTTTGACAGGATTTATCTGATTAGGACAAATTTCGTACGCCACCGGTTCCGACATTTCTATGTTAGGAGCCCTTGTGGCAAATGTATCAGGACCGGATACATTCCGGCAATACCCGAGTGGACTGGACTGGACTGGACACTAGGGCCAAAGAATCTCACTATAGATTCTTTGCTAGGGCTATCTACCTAAGGGGAGGGATGCTTTCGTGGAGCGACTTTCTGAGGAAAACTGTTTCGTATAAACATTATACATGGGGAAAACCACGAAAAAGGTCCAAGTAGCCAGCCCAAAGAACATCTATGTAAAGAAGGAAAGGTTCCATAGAAGTAATGTAAACCATGTAATATAATGCTGATTTTTGTTGTTTGACTTCTAAATTGATACTTCATAATGTAAACCAGTTTGACTTACTGCGCCGCTATATCACGGAGAAATTCGACATGGGATTTGGCGAGGAAATCTGACGACGATAATTTCTGTCTCTGCAATGTGTACAGGAAATTGCGGAATATTGTTACGGAGAAACGGTCTGTGACAAAACATTTCTTTGACTTTTCGCGATAATTTAAACTCGGATTTTTGTACGTGTTTTTCTTCGTACGTTTTTCGTTATTCTTACGATTTCGTACATTTTACGTAGCAAAAATATTTTCATATTTTAGTCCCTCTCCTCCTTCCTTTCATAATTCTACATGATATTTTCTTATGCCATCTCTTTAATACGTTATCAGACTGAAACCAAGCTTTTCAGAAATATTACTACTAGCAAATAACATTAAAAACTATTTATGTAATTTCAATTTATTAGCATTTGTAATATTGAAAATGATCAGCTACTGACTTTAGTAATAAAGAAGTACCAATAAAAATGCTATTGCTACAATGTGGTTTAGGAAAATCTCTTCATAGAACTGACATGATTCGTATATTTAGATAAATGTTCGCTTATCAGCCTCCAAATAAAAGCTATCACTAAAGCCGCCGGGATTCGAGCCTTGTAGCGAACTACCAGTGTCCAGAAAGTTTACTACTCAGCCGTTGGTAGGCCCTTTTAAGTACTTAGGATGAAAGTAGACAAAATTATGTTCTGAGTAAAATATATCGTTTGTGTTTTCACTTTTTCCAGTTTCTTTTTCTAACAGAATATGCATAGTTCGATATTCGGTTTTGACCAAGGTGGTGGAGGTTACAATCAATGGAAGTACAGAAAAGTTTGAATAGAAGTACATTCCTTTTTCAACCAAAACATCTCTAAAGCTGGCTTCTTTACAATACCCTTAAAATGTGCAAGGCAAGAAAAATTATTTCATTTCATTTTCATTCAGTGGAACCAAGGAGGTTAGAACCTTCTAACCTACTTGATTGGAACCTATCTTTTTGATTTTAGGGTTTGGCTTTGAATACATTGTTGGGCATATGTGTTAATTTTTGTGGTAATAATGTGCAACAAATTGTTATCAAAGTACAGCTCAAAATATTCTGTTCCTTATGTGAAATTTGAGGAATTAACTGTTACACCTATTTGTGTTGGCCGAAACGGACGCCTTGAAGGGGCAAGAGGAAAATATCCGAACATAACGGCTTCCAAACTCTAAAGGAAGAAATATCACTGTCATCATGTCGTTCCGTCTTTTCATATGAAGAAATATCGATATCCGAATTTAAACTATATTCCTCATCGACGTCTTAAACATACGTGGCATAAAAAAGGAAACTTTTTGATATAAAACTCTCGGAAAAACAACCGAAACAGTATATTCTCAACATGTGGTTTTGTTTAGCTGAACACGCCCACGCCTCTCCCCGACATGGACCTTATAAGACACAGACTAACCCAGTGGGGGGGGGGGCATGCGTCACCGATATGTCGGCAAGAAAGAGTAGGGACGATCTGGTTTACTTTAACACTGTAACCTATGGCGTTTGTATCACATAACTCTTTTTTTAATTATTAAATGTGATACGTTGTATAGTGATGAGATTATGAAAGCCACGGTTTTTTCCAAATAGGATTTAATATATCTCATTAAAGCACTTTTTAGTGCATTTCGCGTATTTTTTTCACGTGTAATTCTTGTACAAACATCTTTACTTTGGTAAAACGGTAAAAACTCTAAGCACAAAATTTATGAATTTAATTTTGCGTACAAATAACGTAAAATCAAATCTAACTTTTTTTAAAAAATTTAATGACCATTTTCAGGCAGTGATTTTCAAAACTATAATAACATTACAAGACAATCATTTATTTGATTATATCATCATTAACTAACTTATTAACATTAAAGTGGAATATTTATATCATTATAGAATTCGGAGCATAAAATTTTCATAGTGTAATGAAGGGGGGAAAGGTAAAATAAAATCTAGAAGCATTAATATTTTATATTACGCTGAAAATGAACCTTTTTTTAACGTTTTGTGTGTTACCTATATTTATTGAATATCATGTTTTTCATCTGTAAACCACATACATTTGAAAACAGCATATCTTTAGAATTTCCACACTGGAGATAAAACTGTTATTTTCCGTACAGTGCTCTCTCTGAACTCGCTGAGTTTGTTAATCAAAAATTCGTTGGAATAGATTAAAACAAATTTGAAAATCAGCCGTCCAGATGCCCATGTTCAGGTGGAGGATTGGTTCTAGATACTGTCGTTTTTGTTACAGTGCGAGAAACATACATGTATTCATGCAGATTTTTCATTATTTAATTTCTTTAAATATAATACAGGGCGATAATATTTTGTAACAACAATTTGGAAGGAGACACAGACATTTATACTAAAACAGCGCAAAATGCCGCTTCGAAACTAACAGCCTTTCTAGATTACCGCCCCTTTGGGATAATAAATTAAATTAACAGTAAATAAAAAAAATCTTATGTAGAACTAAAAATAAATTAAAAAAAATAATCACTATAAAATACAAGCAAAATTAATTATTACGGTTAAATACAATTTTAATATTAGAATTAAATGTATAAAAATTATTAAGGAGTCAAAAGTGTTTATCACTATGATGTATTACAAAATATAATTGAAATAAAATCCCTTTATAGAAATTGTGCTATAATATTCATCTATAATTTTAAAAAAGCAGCACAATTTAGAATTTTAAACAAAACTTTCAAAAATTCCTTTTTAAATTTTTCAGTATTTTACACCAATAAAAAGCATAAAAAGTGCAAGAGAAAATTGCTTGTTCGAAATTTTTATTAGGTCAAATTAAAAATATGGTTTTCTAAAAGAGCTAGTTACAAATTTCCGTACAGCATAGGAAATGCTGAAAAAAATAATGCCCTGAAAGCATGCAATAGGTTTATAATTATTTGGAACGTTAATTATGTTTAATAAATATGCTAAATTTTTAAAAATGAATCTCAATTTCAAAAATAAAAATATGGAGAAATTGTAATTTGTGAAATGAGGCGCTAAAACCAGCTTTTTCTTGACAATTATACAGGCTACAATAGGGAACCACTGTTAAATTTCTGCAAGTCGTCCCGTAGGACGTGATCAAGGTGACAGACGGGAACGCCTCAGAAGAGGAAGAAAACCCATCTGGGTTAGTCTATTTCTTATAAGGTCCATGCTCCCGACTGAAATCCATAGAAAATATAAACCGGTACCGCCATCTATTATGAAACTAGTGAACTAAGTCTTAGCTGAATATCCTGAAGTGAAAACGAACTCAGTTCGGGCTTCACGAAGTAGAAACACTAGTTTTTTTTGCTTAAAATAGCATTTATAATTAAGTACAGCAACAGAACAAGAAGTTAGAATATTCTAAATATTACTATTGAGGTGGAATATTCTGAGAAGCAATCCCCACCCTAGTTTAATTATTCGACTCTCTTGGATGGTGTTCTGTAAAATAACAGTAGAATATTAACTTGAGTAACCGCAGAATATTATTTTAAGAATAAGAGCCGTTATTGAATCGCAAAGAATTTGTAAGAATAAAATATTATGTGTTGATTCTATAAATACATATATAATCTACATTCGTTCCGGTTTGACACGCCTGTATTCAGGTTAGGCACACCTCTTTCCGAGTAAATATTGATTTTAAATCGAATTTATCAAATTTATTTTAGATGCAGACCAAAAATTTAGAAACGCATCGTTACTGAATAATAATCTTATATTCTATGCCTATGAATATGAATAAACTGAAAATAAATTTCGTTTTCATATTCCATATCATCCACATAGTCACGCCCCTTATGAGGCATACTAGTCAATATGCCCACAGAAAAGAATAGCTATCTATATATTTTAAATAACTTGAAACTTTTCTAATGGTAATAATAAAATTTAAATGATAATAATAAAATAATTTGAAACTTTTCTAATGATTGTGCTTTTTCCATTTAATTTATTGACGAATATTTCTTACACTTGTTCAATATTAGTATTTCAAAATAAAAAATATTCAAAAATGAGATATAAAAATTAAGAAAAAGTTGATTTCACGTGAGTTTCCCACACTGAATAATAAAACGCTTTACTTGCATTATCTGAAAGCTAAGAATATTTTTCTGAGTGAAATTATTAGATAAGATAGGTGGTAGAGACCAACTGCTAAGGAATGATTCCGATTCCCTTTTAATGAGTGATAATCTATGATCTATCTGTTCGGCATTCTCTCAGTAGCAGAAAAATAAATGAAATGGTTTTTAATTTGAAGATGCATGAGGATTACACCTCTTTCTTTATATTCAGTGATCTCATCTACATCGAAAACATTTTTGTTACTCATGAGTAGGCGCTCAATCCAGGAACGTATTCTATTGTTTGCTGGAAGAGTCCAAGATGAGGTAAAAGAAAATATACATAAACAAAAACAATAGGTAAAAATTTATGACGCTAAATTTCATGTATCATTCCAAAGCTGCCTTCAATTAATGCTTACAACGGCCAGGAAAATTCGCATTCTTCAGTAGCCGTGGCTTCTACAATAGAATAATGGAAACACATAAGTTTATCATGAAATCATACTAGCGTTTCATTATATCACTAAAGAAGGTGTTATTCTAAAAGGTGGTGGATAAAAAAAAATTTCAAATCCGAAGTCAAAATTTTACAAGTTGCAAGACCTATGATAAATTCAATGGTAAATAAAAGTCATTTTACACTGAAGCAAGACCTTTTTACGATAAGTGTAGAAATAGAGTGTTGAACCCCTGTTCTCGGTCACAGAGTTCAACCTCCATCGAAACTGATTAATGTGTTACAAATTACGAAGGGAACCACAGTCCACTTCAAACAAGCTATAATATGTAAAAGCAAAGACGCTAGAATAATATGAAGTGAGAGTGAGGTCAAAAAAGGAGTAAAGCCAAAGTGGTTGGCCAGCTCCTGTAGCAAGTAACACGGAAAGTAGCCAATCTTCGATGTTAGCATTCAAAAAAATACATTTCTTATTATCATTATACAGTCAAAAGTCGTTAATTCGGACACCCATAATTCGGAATGATCTATAATCCGGACCTCAAAACTAAAAACTTTCTGCGCGTGCGCCGCGTTGACACATGCGCATAGGCGTTTACGCGTGCGCGTAAGACCTTTTACGACTGCGCATATGAGTGTGCGCAAGTGCAGAATACGTTTTCGCGTGCGCGTTTTATGTATAATGGACGTATAAGCTAAAATTATCTAATTATCTATTTCAGTTAATGTTGATGATTGCGTTGTTCCTTAATTTTCGAATTGGATCCGGCTTATTATTTTTTGCAAACTGTAAGAGTAATTTTATAAAAGTAAGCTTAAACTTTCGATTATATCAAATAGAATTTCCGATATATATTTGTTAATATGTAAAGGATCGAAAGCGAAAGTATGTTTTGAAATCCGAAATCTGTTTATCAATTTCACGCTGCTCGGCGGGGGGGAACGCCGCGCGGCGGGCGTGTAATGAATTGGAAGTTATTTGTCAGCACCATCCTTATCTTCAGGACAGATGTTTTTATTTTATTTGGCTTATAATTGAAGATCAGATGTTTTTATTTTATTTGGCTTATAATTCCTTACCAAATGTAGTATTTCATCTCGATATGCTCCGTCTTTGATATGATTTAAAACAAGTTCCTCGTCATTATAATTCGCTTCCGATAGCGAAGAAAAGTAACAGAGGTTATTGAAAACGAAAAAATTTCGATTGACAAATTAGTCGGTGTTCTTGACACAGCAATTATAGGACTTGAACAGCGGAACTTTGTAACTGAACAAGAAATTATGTCTGTTTAATAGAATTAAAGAGAAAGTATTATCACATGAAACAAAGCAAAACTTAAACAACTTACATTGAAAGAAATGTTTATTTAAGTAAACAAATAAATATTAAGCTTTTTCTTTTTGCAAATTTTGATACCCTTTAGATCATAATTGTTCTTTATTTCATAAATTACGGTTTCATATTTTTAATTTTAGAATTTCTGCATGCCATCTTACGAGATTTAAACTGATGATCTATAATCCGGAAAAATCGATAATCCGGAATCGCCGAAGTCCCGACGAGTCCGGATTAACGACTTTTGACTGTATATGCTTGAATGCCAACACTAGGGCACCAATAATAGGGGAGGAATACGTTCCGCCAATTTTAATTGAAACCTAAGCAATATCAGAAAAGCGAAATTGGTTTACCGTGCAAAGGACATAAATAATCCCAAAAAAATAAGAAGAAGAAATCCAGAACTTGAGAAATTTAGCACTACTTTTCAGTGCAGTTTTTGAAATTTTATTTATAACTAATAAAACGAGTATAATATATCCTATTATATTTACTATAAAAAGACCTATAAGCGATACAGAGTCACATCTTATCTTCAGAATGCGATCCCAGGTGACCGGCTTGCTTGGTCGTGTGACTGGTTTTCGCAATTCCCATGTGTCCCTTTAGAAAATCTTTCACGATGGCAACCCTTTCCTTGGGCAGATAGCTCGCCCCCCCGGAAAACCGATGAAGTTACTGACTACGATCTGTAGCCAATCTTGGCCACGGACGGTATGTCACCAGTCTTCACAGGACTAAACTCTCCATTCATTCGGAGAATGGTTCAGATTCGGTAGAGACCATATGGTACTGTCTTATCTGCCCCTTGGCAACCTGGTTAGATATGAGGCTTTCTTTGAGGGATTGGCTCCATTCGGTCCTCTGCTGGGGGACTGACTGAGCGGATGGAACACCAAATTGAATTTACTTGTTACGACCGGAGTGGTGCTCGGCTGCAAAAAAGATATCATACTTTTTACTGACTGAGCGTTGTTTTTCGTCCAGTGCTATGTATATAAAGCCTGGAGAGACAGCAGGGGCTATGCCCGCTTAGATGGTCTTCTGGAGATTGGACGATTTTTCCTCAAAGGTTTCAGCTTCCCTGAAAAAAAATCAGGACAGAAGTTATTCTCAGGTGTTCTGTTTTCTTAAGCAGATAGCTCTCGTGTGCTTTGGTATATTTAAACAATTTAACCTAAACTTTTGATCTACATGAGAATATAAATTTTGGGATCGGAAACACCTTTTCTGTAACTTTTTCTTATTCACCCTGCTTATCGCTTAAGATATTTAGAAAAATAAATTTTGAATTACTCGTTTCGAAGATTTTTCAACATAAACTTTTCTTGTTCAGCTGCATGAGTGAAAATGATGGAGTAGCTTGTGCTTATGCAATACCAAGAATATTTGAGAAAGTTCCATAAAAATATAAAACAGACAATTGAAGCCATCTTATCCTTATCCGCGCTAGAATTGCCGGAATATCGCGCAATGTGTCTGGCTCATGAAGCGCGGCCCAGGAGGCACGTGACGATAAAATTTCCTGATAAGACGGTAAAGTTATTAAGGTAGTAAAAGAGGGGTGACCATGTGTCACTTAGCCATAGAAGAGCCAGAATACAAGAAGGGCCAGATCCAGGAGCTGTGAGGAATACTGTGGTGCATGTTTGTGTCGTTGCATTGAATATCAGAGACAAATCAAACAAGTAATACAAAAACATAATTTAAGGAGTACATGGGAAAGTAACATATAAAAGTACAAGTGTATACACCAAGGCCAACTTATACTCAAGAGTATAAGTTGGCCTTGGTATACACAATAATTACGGAGTATACACAATAAATTAAATACAAGTTACAAATTAGAATACAAGTTCACAATATGAGATGCATATAGAAATATACTACAGTCAAAAGTCGTTAATCCGGACTCGTCGGGACTTTGGCGATTCCGGATTATCGATTTTTCCGGATTATAGATCATCAGTTTAAATCTGGTAAGATGGCATGCAGAAATTATAAAATTAAAAATATGAAACCGTAATTTATGAAATAAAAAACATTTATGATCTAAAGGGGTATCAAAATTAAAAAAAAAAAAAAAAAAAAAAGCTTAATATTTGTTTGTTTACTTTATTAAACATTTCTTTCAATGTAAGTTGTTTAAGTTGCTGCATTTTATGTGATAATACTTTCTCTTTAATTCTATAAACGGACATAATTTCTTGTTCAGTTACAAAGTTCCGCTGTTCAAGTCCTATAATTGCTGTGTCGAGAATACCAACTAATTTGTCAATCGAAATTTTTTCGTTTTCAACAACCTCTGTGTCCCTTTTTCACTATCGAAAGCGAATTATAATGATGAAGAATATGATTTAAATCATATCAAAGACGAAGTACATCGAGATGAAATACTACATTTAGTAAGGAATTATAAGCCGAATAAAATAAAAACGTCTGCCTTTGGAGATAAGGATAGTGCTGACAGATCAACTTCCAGTTCATTGCACTCCACGACGTTCCCCCCCCCCCGCACAGAGCAGCGTGAAATTGATAAACAGATTTCGGAATGGTTAGAGAAACAAAGATCCATTTTTTGCAGCAATTCCACTTTTAGTTTGATGGACATCAAAACATACTTTCGCTTTGTAGATCCTTTGGGAACTCCAGCATCGGAAATTCTATTTGACATAATCGAAAGTTCAAGCTTACTTTTATAAAATTGTTCTAACAGTCTGCAAAAAATAATAAGCCGGATCCAACTCAAATATTAAGGAACAACGCAATCTGCAAAATTAACTGAAATGGATAATTAGATAATTTTAGCTTATACCGTCCATTATACATTAAACGCGCATGCGTAAACATATTATACGCAGCCGTAAAGGTCTTACGCGCATGTGTCAACGCGACGCATGCACAGAAAGTTTGTAGCTTTGAGGTCCAGATTATAGATCATTATGGATTATGGGTGTCCGAATTAACGACTTTTGACTGCAATATATATACAAAACGGTAAGATTAATTAAGTGGAAAAATTCATGTCCCGAGTGAGGAGGTCCACTAGCGGTCCCGAGTGAGGTGGTCCACTAGAGTCTTCCTCGAGAACAATATAGTTAAAAACATTAAGGTCTCCCATGTGCCTATAGTCCTGCACATTTTTGAAGAAATTTGTATTCACCTTATGTGGATACTCTTCCGACGTCTCAAGATTTAGGTCATTGTGGAGCGCCTGGTTTGAAACAAAGCAATGGGCCCTGGTCATCATTATGAGAAGCTTATTCTGCGTTACCTGTAATTTATTTAATTCTCTTTTGTGGACCTTTTATAGTGTTTCTGGAATTAATTTTGTTTCACATAATTCGTTTCCCATGTCTTGAATAGTATGTTTAACAATTTTGGGGCCTTTACACTCTACACTCAGTGGTTCGATGTACCGAGAGCTCAGAATAGGGGTGTTTTAATTTTAAACACCTTGTACATTAGAAAAAAAAAAAAAAAAAAAATTGCTTCGGGCTTCTTATATTTAATAACATTACATTGCTCATGCAAAATGTCTTCTTCAAACACAGATTTACACGCCATAAAAGAAGTATGACAAGTGATATGTGTAACGCATGGAAAAAAGAAAAAAGACAGTGATCCTTTGAATTTAAAGTAGTGCCAAATGTATTTGAGAAAATACTTTTCTCAATATCTTGAAAAATTATGGGGGGATGCAGCATTCCATTTAACCGGATTAAAAATTATTATTGGATTTATAATTCTATGAAGAGATAGAACAGGTAAAAAAGAATTCAAAAGCGTATCCCACTTTAAGGAATTAGGTAAATTTTCTATAGGTACATCATTAAGATATCATGCAGAAACCTAAATTTAATAATCTGATATGTATAAAGTTTTAATAATTTTTAAAATTTTATTAAATGAAGAGGAAAGGTCCCTAAAAAATTTGAAAATGAATGTCTAGCAAATAATGTGAAATTAATTTTTACTAGGCATTCAGTTGTTCAAGCTGAATTAAAAAAGTTCAAAAAAAAATTAAACTATTTATAAATATGTGCATATCCGCTTAAGAAGTCAGGCCTAGTTATGTTAGGTTGTTCCGTATGATCCCACATTTTGGTGAGAAGACTGCATATTTCTGGATCCCCATCTTTCTGTACTGAATCTTTCCTCTGAAAATTATTTTCCTATGATTTATAAGGAAGTAATTTTCAGAGGTAATTTTACTTTCCTATAAGTAATTTTATAAAAGGGAAGTAATTTTACTTTCCTATAATTTATAGGGAAGTAGTTTTCAGAGGCGCTTAAATATATAAAATATGCATATTTAATTTAATTTTTAAAATGCCTACTTAATATGTAAAATATACTCAGTTTAATCTGCCTGTATTAACTCATGTTTAGTTACATAATTTTATTTTTAATGTATATAATTTTAATTTAATTATCTATATTGCCCTCATGCAACCCATACTAAAATGAATGAAGTTGAAGTAAAAGTTAAATACATTAAAATTATCTTTTACGCTTAATTAATGAAATTTTTGCGCCATGTGGTGCGAAGCTAAATATTACGTATCTAGTTTAATTTTGGTTAAGGGACATCTGATGTCACAGAGTGGGTTGCCGCAAACCCCGCCTTCGTCTCGCGTTTGTTTCCTGAATTGAGGTGGCGCTCGAACTTTCACAAGGAAGTTAGAAGTATTTTCAGCATTTCTAAAAAAATTTTACTACTCTCTTTGGAGGCCCTGTGCATATTACTATCTTCAATTAAATGTCATATAATGGAACTGTAAATTTTGTACAAGCTTAAAGCCTCAAAAGGATAGGGACTTACATCAAATGTAAAGTATTCGATACATACCAGAGTTCTGTTCTTTGCTTACACGATATCGAATTATTACCAATATTCAGAGCTTAGAGACGTAATTTAAACGTAAAATGCAATAGCATAGTTTGAAAATTAAAACGTGTTGAAAGGGAAGAACACAATTCATAAGTACACGAATACTCACTGTCAATCATAACAGTTTGTACAGCCTTCTAAGTAGGCGGAAACAAACGTAAAGATTGAGCACCTTCATGTGTTACTTGCAATTTTTTAAAATCTCGATATACTAAAAAATATGTTGCATTTAGTATCATTTTTTAAAATTTATTACTAATTTAATATTAAATTTAGCATAAATTAGTAAATGGTGTGGAAATTTTTTTACTAATTACACGCTCTGCTATATGGAAAGGATGGGATATCCCGTGGAGGTCCTTTTTAAGGGAAACTGGCTCGTATCCACGTTACACGGAAGAAAAACCACGAAAACGCCCATGCAGCCAGCCCGTCACCGGGATTCGAACCCCAGATCGAACTACCAGTGTTCAGCGGTTTTTACCGCTCGTCCGCTTGTGGGCATGGTATGAATATTAAAAGCAGAATTACGGGAATGTTATTTACAATGAAATAGAAAGTGTAATCTATTCCTTTGAAGCTCTTTTAAAGATATGAGGAAAGTTAATTGAATTTATGAAAGAAAACTGTAAAAAGTCGTTTGTGATCTTTGGAAAAAAAAAACTCAAACTGTAGTAAACTTCTGGAAAACTGGGGCATGTGCGACTGAAATACCATTTAAAAAACTGGTAGAATTCGAAAACAAAAAAGAGGGGCCAGTAATTCCACCATCTCTTCTAGCATACCTTGCCTTTAGAATCAAATATTCTTTTATACTTTTTACAATTTATATATTGTCTCATACGGCAGAAAATGATAACACTGTGTTACTTTAGAAGAATTTTATCTGTTGAGTGAGGCGCAAGCCTGTATCTTATTTAAAAAATATGTTCAAAATTTTTATAACTACCTTAGCTAAAAATGGACACGTATAAAAATTAAGATTATCCGAACTACTTTTCGGTGCAATTAATACTTTATAGCAATAAATTAAAACAAATGGAGGCACAGAAATAATAAAGGAAATAGAGCAGAACTGTCTTCAAGAAGGTATCAAGGAGTCCCAGAATGTATTAGTTCAACGGTCTTAGTATTACAGAAATTATTACAATATCTAGCTAGCTGGACAGTAGAACGTTTCAGGTCAAAGTTAAAAATACTTTATCCAGCAAGAAAATTATTCAGGCCGATCTTTCGCAAGGAAGTTTACTTTCGCCAATATTATTTTGTCTTTACATCAACGATATGCCAAATATCCCAGATGCTACTTTGGCCTGCTATACGGATGACACCGCGATCTACAGTTCTATCAGCCCTTTGAATATCCTCACTAAGTGGTTTTTCACATGGAAGATCAAAACCAATGCAACTATATCATATTTTTTAGATACGACCTCAAAGAAGTGAACCTCAAAGGTGGCGCCACAGTACCCACAGTTAAAAAAATTAAGTACTTGGGTGTGATTCTTGACGATAAACTTACATTCAGGCCGCATATTATGTATATTCATGAAAAAGCTCATAATGCTTTTAAGTCTATTTATGCCTTAATTGCGAGACATTCAAAATTACAACTAAGTACTAAGAGAATTCTCTATCTTCAAGCTATAAAACTGATTTTATTGTACGCAGCACCAGCATGAGCCGCTACAGCCAGATCAAATCGGCAGATTTTGCAAAGATTGCAAAATAAATTTCTTAGAACTATTACAGACTCACCGTGGTTTGTCACACACATAAGAAACAGTACAATACATCGTGGAATGAAAATCCAACCATTAGATAGCGAGATCTTAATTGCCTCACGTAATTTCTACACCAAATGCGATAATCACGAAAATGAAGCTGTGCATAGCATAGGAGATTATGATTACCTCAACTACTACGCCCACGATACTGTGTTGGCTTCAAGACATGGAGGAAGGAAGATGCTACAGCCGTAGCACCTACGAGGAGAAAGTTATGCCAAAGTTTTTATGCTACAGATGTGCAAATTTGCTTTTACAATGTAAATGTTATGTTTCAGATATGTTAAATCGCTATTTTACCCAAGTTATGCCACTGTTACATTATACCACATTGGATGTGATTCAGCACTTCAAGTGCACAGGTTTGTTCCAAGATTTGGATTTATTTTGTCACTTTTAGGATACACACTTAGGACAGATATAGATAAAGACTTTAGGTCGTATACCTATTAAATAAGCGATGACCTATGACCTATGACTCAACGGCCTTCTACATTCGAGATTTGTGTGGAGAACTTTTTTTTTTTTTTTTCCCCTCCGGAATATTTTCCGGACGATATTGATTTCGTTTACGGAAAACAGGGAGATCTAGTACTTAAATTTGATGCAAAAATTCTAATACTGTGTAAAAGGCCCTAGGATAACATGAGAAATAACAGGTCAAAGCAATAATTCCTCTAAATGCCAATAGTGGATGTAAGTTCTAAGTTCTAAGCGCTAGAATCGCGATGAAAAGGTTAACTGCATAAGTAATTTGTGGTTTTCCCCATGTGTGAGTTGGGTTCCCCATGCGAATCAGAAAATTCCCCCTAAAAAGCATACTTTCTTTAGTAGATAATCATTTTCATGCGTTTCCTCAAGATTAATGAATCAAAACGATCAAAATCACTGATTAACTTAAATTCTTCTGATAATTAATAACATTATTTTTAGCCCAAAGGGACAATTTGCCCAGAAGGCCGATTAATTTTGTTTTGTCATTTTGAGTTGGTTCACTGTAAACGGAGTTTTATTTTTCCTTTTCAAATTGTTACCGCCAAATATTAGAACCCTACATTACATTAAAAAAAATAAATAATGAAGAGTCTGCATGAATGTATGTATGTTTCTAACTTTGTGAAAAAACGACGGTACATAGAGGCAGGAAATTCTGAATAACGTAGTCCTCCACTCTAATGTGGGCATCTGGAAGCCGAATTTCGGAATTTCGAGTTACTTTTATTATCTGTTTCATATTTTGGAACATTTTAACAAATATTTGATTAACAAACTCAACGGTTTCGAAGCCAGCAATAGCAGCACTGTACGGGGGAAAAAAAACACTTATCTCCAGCGCGCGGAACTTTGTATCGGAAATTCTAAAGGTATGCTCTTTTAAAATTATTCTGTGATATTGCTATTGAGTTGAATTTTAAGGTTTAAGTGTGAAGAACATGACATTTAATAAATAAGCGTAATACACAAGACGTTAGAGACACGCCCCTTTGGGCATAATGTAAAAATCTGAAAGGTTTCAGGTTTTTATTATTATTATTATTATTATTATTATTACTTCAATCAATATTTTTCTTTCGTTGAATTTTATATACATAAATATCACACAGTACATGAAACTTTTGTTTTAATAAGCGTAGATTTAATACTAGGTTCTACTAAAACTATTAGGCTATTTCCCACCTCCAGTCTAATTATTAGTCCATGCTTCATAAAGCTGGTCTTTTTAACGCTTTTTTTCACTGTAGTTTTTGAAATGTTATTTACAACAATAAAACTAACTAAATGCATTATATTATTTTAATTAAAAATTTTTTATAAACATCATGAAAGAATATCTTCTCACAAGATCTTACAATATGTAATCTTCATATGACAAGTCTTGTTATCAATTGCAACTCTCTGAGATTTTTTGTTTTTTTCATATTCACCAAGCCTTTTGCTTAAGATGTTCAGTAAAAGAGGTAACATTGACAGAATTAAACTGTTACACAGTGCTAATTTAAAATAAGAACGATTTTAATTGTTTTCACTATGACTGTAATTTAAAGGTTTCAGATAAATAAATGAATAAATAAATAAATAAAAGAAAATCTGAAAGATTTCAGTTTTTAAATTACATCCAAAGAGGCTTTTTTTTTTTTTTTTTTTTAAACACTTGTGTGTTTCCTTTCTTTATTAAATATCATGTTCTTCACGCTGAAACCATACAGTTCAGTTCAACAGCAATATCGCAATGCATGTCTTTAAAATTTCCGATAAGCAGTCTCGCGCGCTGGAGATAAAAGTGCTTTTTCTGTACAAAGTTGCCATTGCTCGCTTTGAAATCCTTGAGGTTAATCAAAAATTAGTTACAAAGTATGAAATCAATTGTGAAACAAATTTCAAATTTGGGCTTGCAGATGCCCATAGTAGCAGAAGGATTACGTTATTAAAAATTGGATGGGACCGTTGTTTTATCACAATGCGAGAAAATTACATGCATACATTTATGCAGATACTTCATTATTTAATTTCTTTAAATATAATACAGGGCGATAATATTTGATGGCAACAATTTGAAAAGTAAAACAACACTTGTAGTAAATCAACGCAAAATGCCAAAACGAAATTTTTCTGGGCAAATTGCCCCTTTGGACTAATAAAGTTTATTAGATATTTTCTCCTTCCTTCCAGCATCCCTTCGTGGTGTAATGGTAGCACACTGGGCGTATAGTCGAGAGGTCCAGGTTCGAGTCTTGGTATTGCTCATTTTTCATCTCTCCTACTTCAGAAGTAATTTTACAAGTTAATAGATAGAAAACGTGAAAATTTGTAACATGACTTTCGCAGTCGCTGGTAAACCTAAAAGTGTTAACGTCATTAGTTCGGGTCTGACTCAGTGGACATACATTGGTAATCGAAATTAAAGGATAATTATAAAAAATGTGTTCTCCAAGCTAATGTTGCAAACAATGCCCAATTCTGCAATTATTTGTCTTAATTAAATGCATCTGAGTACAAAATTGCAATTCGGCACATTCGTCAGCGCCAGAAATGTGCAAACTCCGTGACTGACAATGTGGTGCACAATAGACAAATGTTGGAATTCCGGTCTGTAGTGTCATTTAAAGTGAATGTAGTTTCTGAGAGCGATCAGTATTTAGTAGTTATGGCTCAAAGGCATTATTTAAGAAAAGATCAAAATTTGTGAGGTATTGGTAGAATCCAGGGAATTCAAATACAAATGGAGGCTGTACAAGATTTGATTATTCCTCAAAGTGTCATATCAAGAGATTGAAACTGCTTTTTAAGCGGTGGATCAGTTCATAGATAGCCTGGTCAAGGGCCACAACAGCATTAGAAGACTGTTTACTCTTGTTATCAGCTCGAAGAAACCGCAAAGTGACTTCAAGAGATTTGGTTTTAGACCTTCAGGCTGCCACAGGAACTCGAGTGAGGCGTTCTAATGCTACACAAAGACTTAACGAGGTTGGACCATAGGCTAGAAAACCAATGGTTTGTGTCCCACTCACTCCAGCTTTCAAAGGGGGACCGTTTAACCTGGTGTCGTCATCACGCTCAGTGGAGCCAAGACGACTGGGACCCAGTTTTGTTTACTGACGAGTGCATTCCACATGCAATTCCACATGACTTGATCAGCACTTCGGTAAAGTCTATGAAATCAAGATGTGAGATATACATATCTGTTTGAGGTGATCATACACCATACAAGAAAAATGTTTTCCACACTAGGTGACTTAATTTTTCCATCATTTTCATATTTCCCTAACCTTGGTAGGTCAAGGAAAAAGGCATTCTGCTAAATACGGTAACAGCACATTGCTCTGTTTCATATATAGCGAATCCACTCTGAAATGAGGCACAAAGCAGTAAAGTAGCTGAACACCAGTAGCTCGGTCCGACTGGCTGCGCTTTCGTGGTTTTACCCTGTGTAACGTATAGGAGTCAATTCCCCTTAGAAAGTCTTCCACGAAGACATCCTTTTCCTTAGGCAGATAGATCGTACCGGTGTTTATGTTATCAACAGTACTGGTTATTTTCAAAAATGATCATCCTAGAAAGGTGATTGCCAAAAAGTATTCACTTCGCTTATTTATACGTTATGCATGAATATACTCTTTTTAGTCAATCTAACATATATAAATTACTAATGCTTAAAACAAATTCAATTTTCAATATTCTGTTTCCTATTTGTTCCTGTTCAATGAAACAAATTCATTCACAGCAAATCCAAATGCGTCGCTACAGGAAGATGATAAACCAGCTCAGTACGTAATTACAGTTGCATCCGGAAAAGAGTACATATACATATAAATGTATAATATATATATATATATATGATATACAATATATATATATACGATATACAATATATATATATAAATATTATCGTTTTTTAGGATGTATCTATAATATGTATCATTTTACTTTAGTAAAATATAATATTCAATTTTGTAATTTAGGAATTTCTTCCCCCTTATCATGTATTATCAGCTTGTACTTTACCCCTTGAATTATCAGCTGTATTTTATAAATCTGAAACACAGAAATGCAATTTGATTTTATGCATTTCAGTATCAAGTGAAATCTTGAAACTGATTGTTCATTATAACACTTTATGTAGTTTTCATTCAAAGCGGATCTCAGATAATGTGCCGTGTACTAGAAAAATTTGATAATGATTTATCCACTTTTGAAATAAAAAAATAATAGTTAGGAGTGTTATACGATTTTATAATACAAGTAAAAAATATATATAAAGCTTTGGAAAGTGCTAACACATATTTATGGAATATTATGGATGGATAAGTAAATGGAATATTATGTGCATGCTATATATGTATACACATATCATCAAGTATAAATTCATTTATATATAATTTTTATGTCGCGATGAAATTACCGAAATGCTTAAAAATCTAGTTATTTTTAAAAACTGTTTTCTTCCGCAGAATAACGGCAAATTATGAAACATTACGCAACATTGAAAAGCGTGATGAACAAATTTTGCGAAAAGAAATAGCGACTGCTGCACGTATCTCATAGATATCTTTCATTCAACACAAAAGTACGAGTACAAAGAAACGAGTACAAAGAAAGTGAAGCGTCGTTGCCATAGTAACCGGGCTGTAGGTAGTCTCACAGATTTGAGTCTTTAGCGCTCAACGTTCGTAGCGCCATCTGTTATTAAAAATCGACATGAGAAAGGGGTATTAAACGCTCTTAATTTTAATATTTTGGGAATAATCAGCTGCTAAACATTGTAGTTAATGTTAACTAATGCTTTTGTACAAATTTTTATTAATAATTTTTCATTAAGTATTAGCTACGTTTTATTTCTGTCATTATCCTTTAATTTTGATGACCAGTGTGCATTGGCAATTTGTGCAAAATTCAGCAATAACTGACATTTAATAAACCATATTAAACTCTAATAGAGCTCTTTTAGCATTTAAATCTAAACCCCTTTAGATTTTTTTTTATTTGACTCGCATTAGCGCGTAAAAGGCGGACTGAATAGTAATAAATTCAGACATGCCCTTTCTATTTCAAGTTTTGTTAGTTTGATATTATTTAGTACTATCAGAAATGAAATCATTTAAACTTGCGAGACATGTCAACTGATTTTTATTGTGGAAACAGAGTTTGCAAGAATGGAACTGCCAATTCCAATGATTATAAGCTACGGAAAGCCTATGGTTCAAAACCATGTACCTCTACATCAGAAAAATATCTAAGTAGTGAGCAGAAATAGGAAAACTGCATAATTGGTTTTCATGATGCATGCTAGAGGGCGCTACATTAGCTCGAGAAAGTTTAGATTTTTTTAGAAGTTTTATGATTTTAAACTTTTTTTGTATTTTTTTAATTTGATAACACGACACTAAAGTAAAAAGGAAAGATTAATAGGCTCATTGGCATATAGCACTAATCATAGTGAAGTAAAGATTAAAAGAATGGAACTGTTTTGCTACTTGGTCCATATTATATATTATTGGTTCCTGAAAGGTGTTCTTGAAAAAGCCGGGGTTCAATGGGTTGGAGCTCTTCCGAAACAAGCTAGTTGGTATAAATACGTTAACCATAGGCACTCCGTAATTTTCAAATCATTGGCATTGGTTTCTGTACTTCTTATCATGAACTAGAATTTAGTGACGTATGCTTCAAATAAATTTTGAAACAATGCTTCGCTAGTTGGCAAGCTCGCCATAGTTACTACGCATCACTGATACAGATTCCTACAGGTTTTCTCTATTTTTCTAATTACAGGGACAGCGCGAACGCAGTCCCAGCTACCAAAAATTACGCAGTCATTTCTTTGATTAACGGAATCTCATCCTGCGCAGGCTTGTTTAATAATTATAACAACGACATACTAACTAGGTCTATAATTTTTCTGTATTTATTTCGTGTTATAATTTTTTGCAATTAATTCATTATCGCATTTCTCAGATCAGAGTAATAACTGTTGTCCACAGTAAACTGTCGTACAGCATGCTGAGTAAGAGAGTTAAAAAGTATTACATTATGGCCCCTATAAGGGAGAGCCAGCACATTCCGCCAGTTTTAAGTTAAGAGAACGTTGCTATATAAATTATCCAAATAAAATAAATAAATCTGAAATTGTTTTATATTTTAACGATGGCTCAGGAGGGCTTTTTGTAAGCGTGATATGGATTATCAGCGAAGGTAATCCATTGCAAAACTTTTTGTAGGTTACTAGATTAATTTAAATTTAGACTAACATCAGAATACCTGTACATTTGAAAAGTAAATAAGTCTATTACATAATTTTATAAAATTATTTAATGTTTTTATCCAGACACATCATGAATAAAAATGCATTTTTTATTCAAATCAATCAGATTAAAAAATGAAAAAAATAAGAACACATCTATGATTTTAAAAGACCAGTTAGTTCATGATATTACGATTGATATGATTTACGATTACGATTATTGCGATTGATTTGAGCCGTACAAATATTTAAGTGGGCGGTGCTCAGTGATAGTGAGTGTAGCTACGAGTCGATAAGCTCTTTACTAGCAATACAGTACTTCTAAATTTACAAAACTTTGCTTTCAATGAGATAATTTTTTTTTTTTTTTTTCAAAATTATCATCATATAACATTTTGAATTTTTTCATTTGTTATATTGTGAAATGCCGATACGGAGTTACCTCAAAAGTAAATGCAGGATTTCAAGAAAACTATAAAAATACGTGCTAAAATTTAAGCTTCGATGCTAACGAAAATTTGGAAAAGGAATTTTTTTTACAGCAGATTAGTATAATAACGATTTAAAGGTACTTTTTATGTGAAATTACTTTGTACTATCTCGTGTAAGAGGTGTGTCCAATGAATTAGTCATTAAAAGGCGTGCCCAATCCTAAGATCAAGGCCAACTAAGGCATTGCTAAGATATAAGCCATTTACCATATTTGTAGCTTCTAGTTCAAACTCATCAATAACCTATCGTAATTTCGCAAATTATATCATCAAATTCATCATTCGCCTTTTTGCACTCTTCACTTATTTACTATTATTTTGTCTGATTCCTCGTTTCTAAATTTTTTTAACAATAAATAAATAGATAGAACTATTTTCGTTTAATTAAGGAAGTTTTTGGAGAAAATTGTAAATATATACAAGTAAAAGGTAAACTAGTAAACCATTACGCAATGCTTGAATAAAACATTATTTAAATTTGTTCATTAAAAACCTAGCTTGAGTTCTGACAGAAACTAAATTTGGTTCTTTGTGCCAGTGCCAATGATTAAAAATTGCAATACGCAATGCTTGAATAAAACATTATTTAAATTTGTTCATTAAAAACCTAGCTTGAGTTCTGACAGAAACTAAATTTGGTTCTTTGTGCCAGTGCCAATGATTAAAAATTGCGGAGTGCCTATGGTTGAAAACCATGTACCTCCTCATCAGAATTACATAAAAACGAGCAGAAATAGGAAAATTGCATAAGTAGTAAACTTGATGCTCAATAGAGGGAGCCACATGGCTCAAGAAAAGTTTTGGGATACCGAAATTTATAAAACTTAAGAATACATAATTTTTTTGTAAGTTTCTAGATTTTTAATCATTTTTTTTTTGAAGTTTTTGATTTTTTATAATTATTTTGGTATTTTATATAAACACAAAAGCATAAAGCGGAGTTGAAAAATTTTACGATTAATAGGCTCTTTGGCATGTTTCATACAGTGGGAGTGCAAATAATGAAGTTACCGAGAGTTAAGGCTAATATTCAAGGCAGAATTAAATTCTGCGGGGAACAGAATGATAACTTTGCATAATGACCACTTCTCAGGTTGCAGGAAAGGATGATGGTAAAGTTTGGCAAAATAAGCACCAACGTGGCAGCTCTCTGAGGGGACGTCCTACGCTCACGGGGCGGTGTCTGGAACTGGTGTTAGAGGGGTGTGTCTACGCCTTTTAGGTCGTGGGTAGATGCCGTAGTTCCGAACAATGACGGCTCTTGGTCTCGTTCGTGAGCTGCGAATAGCAGGGTCGTACTCTGGTAGTTGTTGCAATGCTCGGTTATCAGTCTGTTCAATTTTGAGGAATAAATTTTGACTAAGTTTGTTAATAACATAATCCACAGGTTTAATGTTTAAGTCCGAATGAATCACATCTGTACGGACGTACTAAGGCTGCGTTCAGTGCCATACGTAGTGTTTTACTCTGAAAGGATTGAAGTTTTTTCACATGAGTTTTGGCAGCCGTACCAACACCTCCTTATAGAAGGAAGCCGGGACACTGGATTGTGACGTCACGCGTAGTCGTCTATGTCGAAACCCCGAGAGAGCAACGAAACAAAACAGGCTGCGCGTACTTAACGTTGATTTCACTATTTGATATAGATACTTGGGTGGGATTTTATTCAGAGATTCAATTATATATAATGAATAATTTAATTACTTCAAAATTTAACACAATAAAATTTGACATAAATTTAAGAATTTTTTGTTTCTTATTTCTTGACTTGAATGAATTATACTTCCTTGTAGGTTTCACAGCAGCATTTAAAAAGTTAAAAATCAGCCATACTAACTCAAAAAAGGAATTTCTGACTTTTCCCTCATAATTTAATATTGCTTTATATTTTTCTAATATTTATGAAAAAAACCCAAATTATCTGCATACAAACTATTACTTATCATTTCATTTTTCTTCCAATCAGTAATTTGTCTTTAAAAGAAAATGGTATAAAAATGCACTAAATTTTGTCTATAATATGCTATGTGTCTTGCAAGTTTCAAATAAATTAGTATATCAGAGGTTTGCTTAGCAAATAATTCAATGTGCAATTTAAAATTATTGCTTAAATCTGTAGAACCAATAATATTAGTTGTATATGTACTTAACTGTATTGTGTTAGTTATATAGCTGAACTTGAAAATAAAGATTCACAAGTGAAAAATAAAAAAAATTTATTTACAATTTTATGCAAGCAGTCAGCATAACAACACAACACCTAAGTTATAACATACAAATAAGTTAAAACCAGCTGATCTCTTTTTATCAATAAATTATTCAAACTTTCTTGTAAAAATTGAAGCAGAAATCTCATTAAGCATATTGCCATACTAAGAAATCTCATCAATTCTTATTTATTAACAGGTGTGAAAATTTCAAAACTGCTTCTATATTAATTGGGTCTCATCAGAAACAATAAGATGAGACTATGTGACCTTAATATTTAAATTTTGATACTGCAAGTTCAAGTTTCTATTCGTTAAATTTCAACCCATTTTGTCTGGCAATTACAAACACCGTTATTAACTTTTTACAACAGCCAATTAATAGTTTCAAAATGTATTACGATACTGCCATAATATGGATAAATATCGGGCAAACACTTGAGAAGACTGTCCATTACCATTTAAAACACTTCAGGTGCACAAATGATATTAAATTTTATACGATGGCTATTATTATTTATGAAGCATATAAAGATACATTCAACAGCAAATGGATGTCAGCATCACCAGTATATGTAAAAACATTTATTGATGTTGTGTAAAGGAAGTGATTATCAGTTAATGTTTCAAATATAGAAAATAATAAAAATGTTTTACCTATGCACCAGTATCCAATTTGAAAATATCTGGTCACTACATGCAACACAATTTTGTTGTAATTTTTCCAAGCTAAAATCGTGATCTTCTAAGTTACTCGCTATCAGGCTTGTTTAATTTAAGCAAAGAATATATCAAAATGATTTGTCTAGAAAGCCACCAGTCTTAATTATGGGACACCGGTAATTTCAAAATGCACATGAAAATCACAGGTTTGTGAAATGAGTGCTCCTAATCAGAGACACCCTTTATTCAGCCAATTCCCAGAATAATAGTAGGAGTTATTACAAACCTGTTATTTTGTCGCCATGCTGAAACACATAACTGTTATCTTGATAAAGTAATTTATCATATGGTAACATGAAAATTATACTCAAATGATATAAGTAATCGCCACTTAAAGACACAACATAGACCCTTTTTTACACAACAACAAATTAAAGACAAGGAAATGAATTTTTCAATATTTTTAAGTGTAAAACAGTCAGTACATGCCCATATAAAAAATATAAATTATAATGACCCATTCTCAGTATAAAAGCAGCAGTTACCATAAACTTGTCATCTTGTAAGCATGCTGAAACACAACTTTTATCATGAGAAAGCATTTTACAGTATGTTAACACCAAATGATAACCACTTACTAAACATTAAGTGGTAGCCATTTAAATACAACCCAGATACCATTTTATGCAGCAAACACTCAACAGCACGAAAATGAATTTTTCAATATTATCATCTTTCAAGTGCTCTGAATATAAAACAGTCAGTGCATGTCCATATGAACAAAATTATAATGACCCATTCCCAGTATAATAGCAGCAGCTATTATAAACATACAATTTTCTAATCATGCTGGAAACATATAACTGTTACCTCGATAAAACATTTTACCATATGTTAACACAATATATCAAAATGATAAGAGTAGTGGCCACTTAAAACATAACCCACACACATTTTTATGCGATGACAAATTAAAGGCAAGGAAATTCCTTCTTCAATATTTCAAGTCATAGAGTGGATATATATATAAATATATTTATATACGTTTGGTGTGGCCGATTGCAACCAAAATACGAGGTGCACATATACATGTTATAGCAGTCCTATATACAAAATTACAACGTTCTGAGGCTACTCGTTTTTGAGTTATGTGAGATATGTACGTATGCACGAACGTACGTACATACGTTCGTACAGAAGCCACGAAAAATTCTCTTCAGAATTAATTTTAGTTTAAGTTTTTTTAAGCAGTTTTATAATTTTTTTGAAGGAAAAGAGTATTTTATTCTGTCCTTACGTACAGATATGGTGCAAAAACATCGTTAAATTGCATTCGATAGCGGTCAAAATGGATATTTTCGGTGAAATATGCTGCCTGAAACTTTTCGCGATTACAATACTTCCTTTTTACTTCGTACAACGAAGTAAAAAGGACATGCCTTCTTCAATATTTCAAGTCATCTAAATATAAAACAGTCAGTATATGTTCATATCAACAAAATTATAATGACCCATTACCAGTATAACAGTGGCAGTTATTATATACATATCATTCGGTAAGCATGCTGAAACATCACTTTTATCAGGAGAAAGCATTTTACCATATGTCAACACCAAACTTATACCCAAATGATAAAAGTAGTGGCCGCACTAAAACACAAACCGAGATACTTTTTTACGCGATGACAAATTAAAAAAAGGACATTCCTTCTTCAATATTTCAAGTCATCTAAATATAAAACAGTCAGTATATGTTCATATCAACAAAATTATAATGACCCATTACCAGTATAACAGTGGCAGTTATTATATACATATCATTCGGTAAGCATGCTGAAACATAACTTTTATCAGGAGAAAGCATTTTACCATATGTCAACACCAAACTTATACCCAAATGATAAAAGTAGTGGCTGCGCTAAAACACAAACCGAGACACCTTTTTACGCAATGACAATTTAAAGGCAAGGAAATGCCTTCTTCAATATTTCAAGTCATCTGAATGTTAAACAGTCAGTATCTGTCCATATCAACAAAAGTATAATGACCCATTACCAGTATAACAGTGGCAGTTATTATATACATATCATTTTGTACCCATGCTGAAACATATCACTTTTATCAGGAGAAAGCATTTTACCATATGTTAACACCAAACTTATATCCAAATGATAAAAGTAGTGGCCGCACTAAAACACAAACCGAGACACTTTTTTACGTGATGACAAATTAAAAAAAGGACATGCTTTCTTCAATATTTCAAGTCATCTGAATGTAAAACAGTCAATATCTGTCCATATCAACAAAAGTATAATGACCCATTACCAGTATAACAGTGGCAGTTATTATATACATAACATTTTGAAACATATAATTGTTACTTTGATAAAGTATTTTATCATGTTAACACCAAAATTATACCCAAATGATAAAAGTAGTGGCCACATAAAAACATAACGCAGACACTTTTTTACACAACAAATTAAGGGCAAGGAAATGAATTTTTCAATATTTCAAGTCAATTATAATGATAAAGAATCTTACCATATGTTAACACTAATTTGATATCCACATTAATAATAAGGACCACTTAAAATACAACCCAGACACTTATTTACATAGATGCATAGAAATGAATTTTTCGTTACTATTACTTTTCAAGTGATCTCAAGGTTAAACAGACAGCATACATGAGTAGAAAAAAAATAATAAGGAATTCACAATAATGTGTAACAGTAACTGTTAGATGTGAAAATATTTTTTCAACAGAAATAAATCTGAACTAACATCACTAGGCTTTGCAATTAATTTTTTGTGTCTTGTTACATGCATTAAAGTTACTAAACTTACTAGTCTATGAAATACAGCATCATTTGAATTAAAACCTACATTTTTTAAATGTTTAATTGCTAAACACCCATTATATTTTTATTTATGCTTTAAAGTTTTCAATTTGCGCTCTTTTGCAATGCTTTTCTGGTTTAGTGTATCATTCTTTAATTTGCAATAATTATTTAAAAATGTGTTCGTTGATGACCAAAGAATCTGCTTTAACACTTTCTGTGACTCATGAGCTTTAGGGCAATCATCTAGATTTAAAAAAATGTCATTTTCTATCAGTATGTCTAGAGTTAAGTTACATGCTATATCCCTCTGATTTGCAGAAAATAAAAATTCATTCTCAAATTCTTCAGATACAAGTTTTTGAATAACAACATAATTATATATTACTGAATTTGGTTGTAGGAAAAAATGTCACCCGGAAAAAAGGGAAACGGAAAGAATGTCCCCGGAAAATAAGGAAAGGAAAAAATGTCACCCTTCCTTTGCAATGAGAAATATAAGGCATGTTTAGAAAGATCGCCAAGCTGGGTGATAAAAGTTTTATCTCTCAACAACCGTAACTTCGGATGACCGGAAATATGTGCGAGTAGAAGCAAGCAGATGTGTTGGCTGCTTGTTTCTTCCATGGAGCCTACCTCCATGGTTTCTTCGTTAAGGTTAAAAATAGAGGGTTGTTTAGAGAAGAAAGCTTTCGCGATGGAAGCCAGGGGGGAAAGCGGGTTGTCCAGCGTCGGTTATTGTCAGGTCTTTAGTAATTACTCTCCTCGCACCCCATGTAGTTATAGCCTTAAGCTGCGGTTTAGTGAAACATTTATTGACGCACTATAGAAAACTAATTCATCCTGAGCTTTGGTATAAGCAACAGTTGTAGATGCAATTTCAAGTTACGGTTTGCGATAAGAACAGGACTAAATTTTTTACCTAATTAATTTTCGCATAATTTTTTTTTCTCATTTGATTTTGATTAAAAGTAACGCATCTGCACAGGAAACAATTGTTTAATTTTGCACTTAAGTTTGAAAACAAGAATACCACAGTTATTAAAATTAAGAGGTTTATTTCAAAATTATTAGTCCCTGAGGGACTAATGTTTTCAGTTTGTGATTTTGCGTCGAATCACTCTGAATGTCCGTTTCACTTTTCAAACTGTTGCCACCAAATATTGTGATAAAACAACGGTACCTAGAGCCATCGAGTTTCGAATGACGTAATCCTACTGCTGGAAGCCCAAATTTGAAATTTGGAATTAGTTTTATTATCGATTTTATATTTTGTAACGAATTTTTGATTAACAAACTCAAAAATTTCAAAGCGAGCCATGGCAACGTTGTACAGAAAAAACATTTTTATCTCCAGCGCGTGAGACTGTGAATCGGAAATTCTAAAAATGTGCTCAATTTAAAATTATTTTGCGATACTGCTCTTGAACTGAATTTTATGGTCTAAGTGCGAAGAATATGATATTTAATAAATAAAGGTAACACACAAAATGTTAAAAAAAAGGCCCATTTGAACGTAATTTAAAATCTGAAACCTTTCAGATTTTTTATCTTACTAAAATTTTAAAATCTAATTAAAATGGATCCTATAACCACGCGATCTGGATTTAAACATTTAATATGCAATGAACCCTCTTATGGCGACCTCTTCCAAAATAATTTCTCAGAGTAGAAATTAACACTTGTACCGAGTATTATCTCTTTAAGACGACCACTTCCACCAAAGGCCAAAATAATTAGAAACGCGGATGATCGTATTAGAGAGGATTTAATGCATTTTACAATGCACCAATGCGTAACCTACTCAGAGCCTGACCATCTAGTAGCTCATAAACGATTGGCGACCATCTCCTTAAGACGATCACTTCCAAAAGTGACAGGCATTTCTATAGGTATAAACAAACGCTTGCACTGAATATCATCTTTCTAGGGTGGTGATCTTCACAGAATACCAAAAATCAACTAGAAACATGGATGGATTAGGATTATTCAATTATGGCAAAGCGCACGAGGGCTATCTACCTAAAGGGAGGGATGCCTTTGTGGAGAACTTTCTAAGGGAAACTGGCTCGTATACATATTACACATGGGGAAAACCACGAAAGTGCCCATGCAGCCAGCCCATTCGCGGTATTGGAATCTCGGACTGAACTACCAGTGTTCAGCATCTTTACCGCTCGGCCGCTGATAGGCTGAAATCTGATGGATGGCTGATGGATATCTTAGAAAGTATTTTTACTTATAGTAGTTATATTAATTACAATTACGTGTAAAGCTTATGGAAACTTAAAAGCGGCCGACCGGTTAAGTTGCTGAATACCCTGGTTGTTAGATCTGGGTTCGATTCCTAGCAAAGCAGCTTTTCGTGGTTTTTCCCCAATATAACGTGGTTACGAGCTAGTTTTCCTTAGGAAGCCCTCCACGAAGGCAACCGTTCTCTTAGGCAGATACCTTTCGTGCGCTTTGTTATAGTCAAGTAAATCAAACCAAATTAAAGAAGCTTATTCCTTCTACTCTCCAAATTGAGCTCCAAATAAGTCATACGTGGGAGCTTTTCGTATTCATAACGTAAAACGTATCAAAATGGAAAATTAAATAAATTTAATTATTTAACTTGGTTATCTAGAATTCCAGTTTTTAATTTATCTCTTGTTTCCAAAACTCTGAGCATGAATAATTGTGTAATAAAGCATAGACCGATAACTTTGAAATTCAGAGGATAACTTAAATGGCCTTCGACCACTAGCAGTCGAGAGGTAAAAATCGTTGAATATTGGTAGTTCGACTGGTGTTCAAACCATGGCGGATGTGCTGCTTACCAGGAAATTTTCGTGTTTTTCTCCATGTGTAACATAAATACGAGTCAGTTTCTATCAGACGTATGAAATAATTTTTGTCAATTACTCGCTATAAACAGTCCTCCATGAAGGCATCCATATTCACTTCGGCAGATAATCTTATGGTACTTTGTCATAACCTAAATAATCTGATTTGATGATTATGCTAATTTTTTCTCATACTGAAGCCTGTGATGCTTTAATTAATGTTTTATTTATCATAAACTGTGTTAACTGCTTTAAATTAACCAAATCAGGATTTTTTTTCTGTTACATTTCCTTTTTGAAATTTTTGACATCATTTTAGAAGCCTAAATATGTCAGATCGCTTTATCAAGACGTATTATTTGTAACTGTTTTACATATAAGTACAGAGAATCTCATGACGGTGAACTCCAAAAGTGTTTCCTACAACATAAACAAACAGGCTTTTATAAATTTGCCTCTCTAATGCAACCATCTATATAAGTGGCTTAAAAATCGCTTGAAGCGGCCATTAGTGGTCGCATTATAGAAAAGTCTCATTATATTTGCATTTTTGTGGCATTTAATAATTTCAGTTACATGTATGCCTTAAAAATTATAATATTGATTTTTCAAGGTAGTGTAACAACTTTCAATATAAAATAGAATAGTAATAATCTTTTACATTCCATTCGGATTATTGTATTCGTACGAAAGCCTTGAATCAATTGTTGATCATTATTTTGTACGTATGTTATTGCAAAAATTTTAAAATTCTTAATTATGATATTTTCCAATATTCGGGCTTTAAATGCCCAAGTTATTTAATTTTATGCCAAGATTTAAACTTTGTGCATTTACAATAAGAAGATCTTAATTCTGGAACTTTTTAACATCTGAAGCTGGTTAAAACTGGTTGAAAAGTGTTGCAGTCGCAGTTCGTATGCAAAACCATTCTCGCACTGATTTGTTTTATGCGTAATTTATAGCAATTTCCCTAAGTAACCAAATTTTAGATTTATATCATTTTGTTTTAAATTGTGAAAATAAACAAAAAGAAAGGAAAACATTTTTCTTTCTTACATTATAATTATTTTCAGTTCATCTTTTATGATAAATAGTGTATTTTTCAATTTTCCTCAACTGTCAAATCTTGTTGTATTTCTAAATATCTTTAGATTATTTACAGTCCCTGCAATTTTAGAGTTTTTATGTTAAACTCTAAAATAGTTATTAGAAGAATTATTAGAAGCATTTGATGTAATTAATGACGCACGTCGCCCATAGATTCGCAAATTTTGAATTTTCAATATTGTTGCAAGCACTTGAGCAGAAAATTCGTCTTTTCTAGCAAATTGCAAATTTTAAAATTCAAAAAATTCAACTCCATCAATCCAATTTTCAGACTCAATTAAAGGCACTGAAGTTATTTAACATTTAAGAACTCTCGGTGATTTAGAACTCCCCGGAATCGGTACTCAAGAAATGATTTCAAAAATGCTCTTCTACATCTATTAATAATTGTTCTATCCCTTGAATAGCTAGTATCTACTGCATTTTCTCCTCATTTCTTCTTTGGTGGTTATTTGAATCATGACAAAGCACGGGAACTGTCTGTCTAAGAGAAGGGGTGCCTTCGTGGAGGACTTAACGAAGTATGAGAAAGGGAAACTTGATTGTATTTACCTTACACATGAAGAAATAACTAAATTATCTTGCAACCAGCTTGTTTGCTGGGATTTGAGCCCCTGTCGAACTATCAGTGTTAAGCGACCGCCAGAGTCGTAGCTAGGGTTTTCAGCGCCCAGGAACAACTGAAGATTTCGCGCCCCTTACTGCTTGCCAAGGATGGAAAACATTTAATTCTACAATGTCGTAATATCAGTTTGGCGCCCCTTGGATTCTGCGCCAGGGGACAGATGCCCCCCTTGACCCCTTCTAGCTACGGCCCTGGCGACCGCTGGAGCGCTGATGAGCTGCATTATGTATTCTGCTTAAGAATATAGAACACAAATTACTGTCAATTTTATTATATCGTCAGTGTTTGGTAACTTTTCCTATGAAAATGAAATTGTCAGAAATATGAGTGAAAAGACATGTATATATTTTGAATTTGGATTCAATTTAATCCCCTTCATGTAACATATAATGCTGTAATTTACGTAATAGCATTTAAAATTTTTGAATATATTAACACAAAAGGATACGGCAATGCTGTTACGGCATTCGACAAAATATGTCTCGTTTACGTATATACCAATCTTTGCAGAAGGAAGAAAATTATAGCCAATGCAGAAAATTTCTAAATTCAATTTCGCCAGATAAATTTTACATAAAATGAAAAAACAATTTTCAGTACACATAAATAATTAATTGAATGAATGTAAATTTTTAATGCAGAATACATAAATTTATTTTCAGCTCAATGTAAAACTGTTCCCACGCAAAATTTATATTATAAGAAAAAGTTAAATGTCTGTTATGTCGAATATTTCTTCACTTAGATTGTAGAGACATTCGATATTTTATGGAAGCAGAAGACTTGAAAAATGAGCAACCCCCTCTCTGGGAATCGAACCGCGGATCTCTGGAATACGCGCCCAGCGTGCAGACCACTACACCACGAAAGCACGTCAAGAAGGCTCAAGTCTAAAATTTATGCATATTTAGTATTAATTCTATATTTTGCATATTAACATTTAAAAAAATACCTGACTAAATTACTCCTGGACGGTTGTGCCTATGGTTTGTTTGATCAAGTGCGATTCATTTGTAAAGTATTGAATGGTGTACTCGCTTGCAAAACCTTGTGAATTTTGTGTTTCTTGAAAAATCGGCAATACTAAGTATGATTGCTAAATATTACATTCTTTTTAAGGGAACATTATAGTATAATAATAAGAATATTTTCTCCTGGGATATACTTTTATCAATGATATGTTACTGTAGCGCAGTTTTGCTAAATTATTATAAATCAGTTCTAATTATTCTAAGCTGATTTACTAAGACTTGGAATGATGCTCAAGGCCGGAGCGAGACGTTTTGCCGCACGGTGCCTGCTTTACAACTTCAAAATTCTGCCGCCCAGCTCTTTCCAAAGTTCTAAAAATTTTGCGTTCTCTCAATTCTGCCGCCAGGTGCGGCCACACCGATTGCATATGCTCTGGCACCAGGCCTGATGATACTAGGAATGACTAGGAAACGATAATTCAGATAATACTTATTATCTGAATTGTCATTTTCTCATAAACATGATGCTTATTAAAAATTACAGATGTTTTAATTAATAACAACCTTAAAAACTGGTTGTTAGTAGCTTTAATTTTGACTCCATACACTTCAACAATTAAAAAAGCCAAAAGATAGGAAGTTTCCTTGTTTTTGAGTCCTTTTCTAATACTGCTAAAATTCTGCATGATATTTGTTTTAGAACTGCTAAGAAACTGATAACAAAATTTTAAATACAAAAGTTATACTGCAATTTTAAGTCTGAAAAGTAATTAATTCAGACTTGAAAGCTCTTGAAACATAGAACTTGAGCTCAAAACAATAAGAATAGAATTTTGCATTCATTTTTTTAATTATACGATTGTTGCTTCATTGATAACAATGTTATAAATAGTTCATTTAGAATTACACTACAATTGCTGCATTAGAATCCATATTTCTTACTAATTATTTAAACATGAACATGAGAACTATAATATTTATATGTACTTTTTTATCTCCAAAGTCATAAGTTTTCTCATAAATAGGGAATTGACTGTTTTCAACAGTTTTCACCTCTTCGTCAAGAAACATTTCTTTTACGGTCTTAATTAAAAATTACAGAACAGCAGAACATAATCTATCTCACGAAGTTTGCTAAAACAAATTCTTTCGCATTAATTTTGAATTTTATTTAACTCAAATTTATTCAATATTTCGAGTTCTGGATAATCAAATTGGCGGTATCATTCTAAAGCTGCAAAATGTAATTAAGAAGCTCAGCTTCGTTTTTAATGATTCATTTTACCACGCCACTGGGAAAAAAAAAAATATCTGAGTTTTCAGATTTTCAATTACGTCCAAAGGGCGTTTTTTTAATGTTTTGTGTGTTACCTTTATTTATTAAATATCATGTTCTTTGCACTTAAACCATAAAATTCCATTCAATAGCAATGCCGCAGCATATCTTTAGAATTTCCGATACACAGTTCCGCGCGCTGGAGACAAAAAGGTTTTTTCCACCCGTAGAGTGTTGCCGTTGCTCCCTTATCGCTGAGTTTGTTACTCAAAAATTCGTTAAAGTTTTGAAAAATATAAAATCGATAATAAATCATATTCCAGATTTCAAATTTGGTCTTCCACATGCCCATATTCGTAGGAGGATTACGTCATTCAAAATTCGATGGCTCTATGTACCATTGTTTTATCACAATGCGAGAAATATACATACATTTATGCATATTTTTCATTATTTAAAGGAAAATCTGAAAGCTTTCATATTTCATATTGCGCCCAAAAGGATTTTTTTAGCGTTTTGTGTGGTACCTTTATTTATTAAATATAATGTTCTTCGCACTTTACCATAAAATTCAATTCCACAGCAATATCACAAAATATTTAAAAAGCGCAAAATTTAAGAATTTCCAATACACAGTTTCGGGCGCTGGAGATACATTTCTTTTTTCGTACAGTGTTCCCGTTGCACGCTTTTAAATCGATGAGTTTGTTAATTAAAAAATTTGTTAAAGTTTTGCAAAATGTATTTTTTGGGAATAGCTAATAAAACAAATTCCAAATTCGGAATTTCAAGTGCTCATGTTCGATTGGAGTACTACGTTATTCAAAATTGGATGGCTCTAGGTACTGTTGTTTTTTGAAAATGCGAGAAACATTCATGCATTCATGCAGAATCTTCATTATTTAGTTTCTTTAAATATAATGCATGGCGATAATATTTTGTAGCAACAGTTTGAAAAGTGAATCAACGCAGAAAGTGAAACCACGCAAAATGTCGTTTTGAGACTAATAGCCCTTTGGGTCTAACGCCCCTTTGGGCTAAAAAAAAAAAAAATAAATAAATGTTAAATTACCAAGTTAAAAGTCAGAAATAGCAACATTTAACCGATAAGAAAGTCAGAACTATTTACTACCTCACTCGAAAAATGCAATTTTGAATAAAATGATAATTTTGCTTCTTTATTAAATTATTCTTATAACAGGGCTTGCATGAATGGATTATATTCTACTACAAGAAATTTTTTCATACCAATAAATTGCCAGAGTTAGAGACAGAAAGTACAGTAAACCCTTTCTAAGATGACCACAGGTTCATAAGATTTTGAGCTTTTGCGAATTAGAGAAATAGCTCTCAGCACTGATGTCCAAGTTCTCAGAAATACTGATCATCATAGGAAGATAATCACCAGAAGAAAGTTCCCTGTTCACATTCGGAAGTGCATTATTCTATAAATGAAAGTACATTAAGCCGATTCGATTGCGTGTATGGCTGTATCTATTTATATATGGGAAAAATTTTATTATAAAATAAATAAATTGTAAAATATATGTTACCGTTAAAGCGTATAATTAAGTTATTTCCTCGAATAAGTATTTGGCGGGTGGGGGAACTAGCCAAGCCGGTTTAGCTAATTATTTTAAAATAACTATATTAATTAGTATAGAATATAATATTTTGTAAACTAACTAATCATAAATGCCGCCCAGACGGTGTAGTGGTTAGGGGAGCCAACTGCGATACCTAACGGCTTGGGTTCGAATCCAGGGGAATGCATAGTTCTAATTGTCCGTCCCTTCATAGGAGGGAAAGGTGGCCCACCTATTAGGTGACTGCATAATAAAATGACAACTGCTTCTGGTCAAGTCGAAGTCGGCTGAAAGACCATCATTCATATTAAAAAAAAAAAAAAAAAAAAAAAAAAAAAAACTTAATAACAACAAAAAAAAAAGTTTCAAAGGTTTCAGGTTTTAAACTACGTCCAAAGAAGGCGTTTTTTTTTTTAACGTTTTGTGTGCTACCTTTATTTATTAAATATCATGTTCTTTGCACTTAAACCATAAAATTCATTTAAATAACAATGTCGCAAAAGAATTTTAAGAACGCATATCTTTAGAAGAATTTCCGATACACAGTTCCACGCGCTGTAGATAATTTTTTTTTTTTTTTTTCGTATAGTGTTGCCATTCCTCGCTTTTAAATCGTTGAGTTTGTTAATCAAAAATTCGTTAAAGTTTTACAAAATATGAAATAGATAATAAAACAAATATCAAATTTGGGCTTCCAGATGCCCATATTCGCAGGAGGATTATGTCATTCAAAATTCGATGGCTCTATGTACCGTTGTTTTATCACAATGTGAGAAATATGGATATATTTATGCAGATTTTTCATTATTTAATTTCTTAGAATATAATGCAGGACTCTAACATTTGGTGGCAACAGTTTGAAAAGTGATTCGCCGTTTATAGTGATTCAGCGCAAAATCGCAAAACGAAAAGAATAGTCCTCCAGGATCAAAGTCTCTTTGGAACACCACCTAATGATAAACCGTTAAAGTGGAAAAAAAATTACACTATAAAACACCTGTCATTTTATAAATTAACTGATGATAAACCGTTAATGTTTAGAAAATTATATTTCATATTACGGATAGCTTAAATAATAACGGAATGCATAATATAATATTATTGCTAGATTAGTTAAATCGTAATAAAAAATAACAGACTATACTAGCCAATAGTTCTGTTTAGCAGCTTTCGTGTGCCGTCTTTACTGACAATTCGTCATTTATCAACACTTTAATGTGAACAAGCTGTTAGTTTCCAGTTACGGATGGATGAAATTTAGTTTAAAGACCGGCAATCATTATTTAACAGAGGAGAAACATTTGACATTTGCTCCCCGTGAATTCTTTCCTTCCGGGTGAGGTGGGTCGGTTTCTTTAAGGAAACGGGTGAAGCAAACCACGGGGGAGAACATACGATTTTCCCGCAGGCAAGTTGGAAAAACCTGCTATCGAAATGACCTTGCTCAGCTGCAGCCAGCTCAACGTCTTACCCTTAAAACCTCCCTCAAGAGAGCCCGCTATAACCCTGCCCGTTTGGCAGGTTTCCCTATCTCCAATCGGCGAGATTTTAGAGTTCCTTTTTTTCCGTTCCTTATTTTCCGAGTGACATTTTTTCCGTTCCTTATTTTCCGGGGACATTTTTTCCGTTTCCCTTTTTTCCGGGTGACATTTTTTCCGCACACCACTGAATTTAGTACATCAGGATGAGGATATAGAAGTCCTCTATCAAATCTTTTTATCCAAGACTGTCCTTCATTTTCTACAATTAATTCTTTATCAATAGTTAGATTGCCTTTACAAATATCACAGCTTAATAGTTTCACAACTTTATAACTACAGTAACCAGCTATATACATTAAAATTGGTATGTCATTTTGAACATTTTGTATATCTTCATTTGCAATAGTTATTCTTCCTGAGAAAGTGCATCCAATATTTTCTTGCTCCAGAGATTCAATACACAGGTTTTTACAATTTAGATAAATAGGAATTCCTCCATACTTTGATGATTTAATAACAGTTGGCAGAAGACTTTGTAATCTTAATTTTGCTTCAGTTTCATATACTTGCCTTATAGAAATATTATGTTGTGAACCAGCCAGCTGTCTATATTTTCCGAATCTATTCTCTAGGAGATCTGTCTGAACTTTTCCTGGTAAAAAGTAAGTAAATTTTAGCTCCTCAATGCAATACCTTGCCATTTCGAGCAACGAATAGCTAGTATGTGTTAATGCAAAATGTGTTTCCTTAGTTAGTCCACCACTAGAACAGCCTAAAAGTTTCCACTGATCTAACCACTCAAGTAACTTATTTAAATAAATATATCTAACATCATCATTTTGCACAGTTAACGGCTTTTGATACTCATTCATCTTATGGTGTCCTTTAAAGATACTTTTGACATTGACTATTGACCACCATGTAGATATAATTTTAATAAATTCAGCTGTTGTTTCGTAATTTAAAATACTATTTTCTTTACCAATAACCATTATTGCCTCTGCAAGACGACTGTCAAATATTTGTAATGCTAGCTTGACATTTTGTCTTTCCAAATTGGTTGGATACAGAGCTTTCAGAGTCAAACCATAACTATATTTTACAATTCTGCCTGCCTCTAATGAATGGAGACTTAAGACACAATAACACGCCGAATAAATACTGATTCAGAAGTCAAACAACATCATTTAACGCTGATTTTTGTTGTTTGACTTCTGAATCAGTATTTATTCGGCGTGTTATTGTGTCTTAATTATAGAAGCCCCAAACTGTGAAAATTTTGTGAATTAACGCTGATTTTTGTTGTTTGACTTCTGAATCAGAATGGAGACTTTTTATGCATGCAAATGCCGCTGTTTCGACCTTGGAAAAATTTTCAAAATTTGGATAAAATAAACATTGCCCAGAAGTTTTTTGATTTATCCAGTTGTTCCTGACACACTTCAAGATGTGCACTGAGTCAATAACAAAAAATAGTGGCCGAGATAAGTCTGCAGGGTTTTTATACACAATACTAATTTTTGGAGGCATACAAAATAATGACATGGCTTTTTTATTTATTGAATTATTGTCAGAGACAACTGCCACAATTCTATAACCTATATTTTCTAAGCCAATTATAATTTTCTTAAGATATTGATACAGATCCTCAGCATTTAATGATTTAACTGGTAATATATGTGCCACATCCTTGAAAGGTGATAATAAGCTACATATCATAAAAACATAAGCACTTGTAGCAGCTTTTTCACAGTTGTAGGCCATGCCACACAAATTTCCTCCTTTAAAATCGAAACATGAATTTAAATGCACTTCATCCATCATAATAATTACAGTTTTATCATTTTCTTCTAAATCCTTGCATCTTTGTTTAACATATCCTAAAAAGTCATCATTAAATTGCTCAGTAATAGGATTAAGAGAAAACATTGAACAAATTCTATGAATAGTACGTGGATGGGGAATAGAAATGTAACCTGAATGTCGTAAAAACTTGTATGCATGCGGTGAGATCGAGTTTAACAAACTGCAAAAAATAAGTAAATCTGGAGTATATCGATACTTCTCTTTCTTTACATTTAGTTTATTTACTTGCTCTGAAAAGAAGTTCAGTTCAGTTTCTTTTTCAGGTAACACTCTTTTCAATTCTGAAAGCATATCATCCACAATTTGTATAGAATTCTTAATATATTCTTCATTTTATAAGTTATGAGACAGACTTTCAACTTCCTTTAGTACTTCTAGAAACATATTTACATTACTAATTTTTAGAGGGAAAACAAATTTACCAATAGATTTTATAGCGATGTTTTTAATATAAACACATACTGTTAAATCCTCATTTATTACTACCGATTTCTGAATTTCTGGAGCTGGGTCACTTAAAATATCAAGTAACATAGTTGAATTTTCAGTATGTACAGTTGTCCAAAATGTTTCTAAAATCTGATGTTCTAGGCAATTATTGAATTCAATTAAACTTTCAAATGATCGTTCATTATCATACCGTTCTTTCATTTTCAAACTTTCTTCTATCGCTTTCTCCAGGTATTTCTCTTCTAAACGAGCTTTCTTCTTTTCTGGTGACATTCTCGATACAGAATTTGATGACATGTAGGATGGGCCATCAGGGAATTGAGAAGGTATGCATCCTTTTTTCAAACGTGGCCTAGAAATTGGGGCTTTAATTAACTTCGCTGATTTCTCATCATACATTTCGATTTCTCGTATTATTTCATCTGATCGAAAATGTAATTCACATACCTATAAAAGAAAATATTCAAAAATCAACTTGTTGTGAGTACAAAAGTTAGATGCATGTTAATATTTAGTAACAGAAGTCAATAAGCCCTATGATTTAAATAAATAATTTGATACATAAATACGAATTAAAAAACCAGTAATATCATTTCAATTACGTGTATAATTTGTAAAATCTGGAATGCTCATCATAATGATTACAGCTTTATTTACATTTAAAGAAAATTATATATTTGAGATAATTGTTTACAACAAACACTGGTTACCAAATACAAATAATTACCTTGAATACATCATACCAAACTTTCATATATCATTACAAAAATTTTAAAATGAAACCTATTATGATTACTTAGTAGTTCCTTGTCATATAAATTATGATAAATTTGGAATAACTACAGAATCTGCCTGCACAGTATACTAGAAAGCATTTACAAATTATTGGCATTTATGTAACTACTAAATTTAGAATTATTCCTGTTATATGGAACTTTATTTCATTCATAAAACTTTGAAGGAAAATATTTTTTTGAAATGATTAAAACAGGCAAGATTAAAATCTTTCAAACATAAAACTTCTTACCCACAGATCAAAATCTAATATCGTAAGCATAAACATCACATACCTATCAATAAAAGTAATAAAAAAATGTAAAGATACAGAACATAAAAAATGCAGTAAAATTGAACTTACTCTGGTATGTTTAGTAGGTTGAAAGCCATCTTTAATCTGTAAATTAAAGAAAAAAAAAATTAAGCAATTGAAAAAAAAAAATTTTCTAATGCTGAATTAATTTTTAAAAATGCCATCCCTTTTCCCTGCTAGATGCTGGTTTAAAACATTTCCTGTTAAATTCGTCGAAAAAATGCTAGATCTAGCATTAAAAGTGCTGACAACACTAGATTGATTAGCAGTGGGAAAATTTTATGCAAAATTGACATTAGGTTAACACTAGGAAAGTTTTTAAGACTTTTGTGAAATCAACAATTTAGATTAAATACATTTAATTTATAATACTGTTTACAATCGAAAATAAGACCGTCCTTAGATTTTAGAATAAAATTTAAAGGAATGAAATTCGCTCTCCCCCTTGCACATAGTTGATACGCAGGTGGGAGAACATCAAAGACAGTCGAAGAGCTGAGAAATCGGCGAATTCACAACTAGGAGTTGGCGGCAGTCGCCATCTGATTGTGAAAACAGCAATGAGAAGACCTTAAAGGTAAAAAGTAGAGCCGCTTGAGGCGGAGTACCTCATGGGAAGGCAAAGCCTTGCCTTCTATGAAGGGACGGATAAATTAAATTATACTCCTCAGGAATTCGAGCCATCGGTACAGCAGTCAGAATCACTAATCACTTTCCCGACAAGGCCGCAATTCTGAAAAACTGAATTTTAATACTTTTCTTCCTTCAGTCTCCTTGAAATAACAGTGCCGTTGCTAAATACCTATTTGTTTTCAGGCGTGCGATGACAATATTGTGGATGGAGGCCTAAATTGAAATCTCAGAGCTAGATGTGGCTATAATATTAAGCAGTTTTATGCACACCGTAATTATTAGTATATAAATGTGCAGGTATTCGTATGTAGTATATGAGAATTGATTTCTCATGCAATTTCACTTATTATTTTATTTATCCTACAATTTTTAGAACAAAATTACAGCAATTAAACACGATTTTTTTTTACTCTGGAGAAAGTACAGTGCTTAACACAGAAGCTAATACTTCGCAGTACTATTAGTTGCATTTGACGGAGTTTATTCTATGATTAGATCAAATTCCTTTCAGATTTATAAACCGTCACCAGTATGTGCTCAGATGGTGATGCTCATTTGGTCGTTAATATGAGCACCCGAGCGACTTAAATCACGAAGAATCATCACCCAACATCATCATGGCGCATATTTCAGGTCATGAATTGACCCTACTTGATGACGCTGAGATTTTGTAGAAAATTTCTCATAAAGCAATGTATTTAACATTTGTACTGGTGGCTAAAAAAGCGGCAGGTATTCTGAGTATTTGTTTCATGCGTTAACTACGTTTGCAGGCGATCGAGTGAAAAGGATTCGCTGCGCTTTAAATAACTGAGTCTTTACTCATTGGTCTTCGCTTATTTAATAGGTATACGACATTCGGATTTTGCAAAGATTGCAAAATAAATTTAGAACTATCATAGACTCACCGTGGTTTCTAAGAAAAACTGCAATACGTCGTGGAATGAAAATCAAACCATTAGATAGCGAGATCTTAATTGTCTCACATAATTTTTACACCAAATGTGATAATCACGAAAATGAAGCTGTACGTAGCATAGGAGATTATGACTATACAGTCCATTCAACGCTGCAAAAGACCAAGAACGATACACCATAACGGTATCGTTCTTGGTCTTTTGCAGCGTTGAATGGTGATCGATGTTTATAGTGAATTTAATGTTTTTTTCTACTTTTCATTGTTTAATCTTATTTATCTTTACTTAATTATTGCAAAGCGATATGGACTTTGCGCCCCCGGAGGCAGGACTTTGATTTGTATTATGCGTATAAAATTTCAACGTTTGGTCAGTGCAACTATGCTCCGCCCACAACTGTTATACGCCTCAACTATTATATCCACGGTATTCTGTTGCTCCAAGACAAGGAGGAAGGAGGACACTCAGCCGTAATACCTACGAGGAGAAAGTTATGCCAAAGATTTTATGCTACAGATGTGTTAAATTTCTTTTACGATGTGAAAGTTATGCTTCAGATGTTAAATCGCTATTTTGCCCAAGTTATGCCACTGTTACATACTGCCACATTGGATGTTATTCAACACTTCAAGTGTACAGGTTTATTCCAATATTTGGAATTTTTTTTTCACTTTTAGGATTTCTACCTAAGACAGTTATAAATAGGTAAAGACTTCAGGGTCGTATACCTATTGAATAAGCGAAGACCTAAGACCTAAGTAAGAATCATCTCTTGCAAGGTTTCGACACTGGTTATTTGAACATTTCTCCAAGTATACAATATTTTTGTTTGTTGAATTTCTGCTTTTGTTGTATTTCTGCGAAACAATTCGTAACACATTCATCACTGCTATGGCGCGCTTTTTAGCTCCCTTTTGCACCATAAAAAATGTATACTCACTCTCACACACACCCAAACTAACAAAACGGATGAGGAAGAAAATTCTAATTCAGTCAACATTTGTTTATTCAAACAATTATTAGAGATTATTAAAGAGAATGCAAAAAACTGTTAAGTTTATAGGGTTTCCTTTAGTTCAACTAACATATTATTCAAATTTTCGTTATCTTTCTTTAACTCCTCAACTTCCCCTTGAATATCCTCGCCAGGATACTAATTTAAAGTTAAGTGAAGTGAATATTTAAACGGGTGAATTTTGGAATTTATTTAGAACGTTTTTCGTTAGCCAGCACATGTTTCGTTTCTAACCTTGCTGTTATGCTGATACACCCTTTGGCTATTTTCGAATAATTATGTCTGTTAGGTTTGTCGAGTCAACCTAGTTTAGCAATAACTTAACGTGCTAATTCAGCAGTATTCTTTTTAAGACTGGAAATCATTTGTGTAATAACGTTTAAGTTCCACCGCTGTTTTCACCTTTCTTCTGAGCTGGTATTCTTTCATGCCTGTCTACCATTATCCTCATAAGAAAACCAGGAAAAGACGGGTCCACTACGAGCGGTTATAGACCAATCAACTTGCTCCCTACTCTTGCTAAATTATTTGGACGTATTATTGTAATTCAAGTTAATAACTTCATTGAAAGTGACAACTTGCTAAAGAATTACCAGTTTGGCTTCAGACTAGGTCATTCTACAGTACACCAAATCACAAGAATTACAGAAATTATCGGACAACATCTGAATAAGAAAGAGACTGTTGCTGCCCTATTTTTGGACATCGAGAAGGCTTTTGACAAGGTTTGGCATGCTGGCTTCCTTGTCAAAATAATAAATTATCAATTTCCTCCGGACCTTATTACGACAATATTCAGCTACCTAGACAATAGAACTTTTCAGGTTAAAATTAAAGATACTTTATCCAGCAAGAAAATTATTCAGGCCGGTCTTTCGCAAGGAAGTTTACTTTCGCCAATATTATTTTGTCTATACATCAACGATATGCCAAATATCCCAGATACTACTTTTGCTTGCTATGCGGATGACACCGCAATCATGTGCAGTTCTATTAGCTCCATCAAAGCAAGAGATAAGCTTCAAAAAGCCGTTAATATCCTCACCAAGTGGTTTTACGCTTGGAAGATCAAAATCAATGCAACTAAGTCTCAAGTCGTATTTTTTAGACACAACCTCAAAGAAGTAAACAACATAACATTAGATGGTGCCACAGTACCTACAGTTAAAAATATTAAATACTTGGGTGTAATTCTTGACGATAAGCTTACATTCAGGCCGCATATTATGTATACTCGTGAAAAAGCTCACAAAGCTTTTAAGTCTATTTATGCCTTAATAAGGAGATATTCAAAATTACAACTAAGTACTAAGAGAATTCTCTATCTTCAAGCAGTAAGACCGATTTTATTGTACGCAGCACCAGCATGGGCCGCTACAGCCAGATCAAATCGTCAGATTTTGCAAAGATTGCAAAATAAATTTCTTAGAACTATCACAGACTCACCGTGGTTTGTAAGAAACACTGCAATACATCGTGGAATGAAAATCAAACCATTAGATAGCGAGATCTTAATTGCTTCACATAATTTCTACACCAACTGTGATAATCACGAAAATGAAGCTGTACGTAGCATAGGAGATTATGACTATACAGTCATTCAACGCTGCAAAAGACCAAGAACGATACACCATAACGAGTTATGGTGATGGATGTACATAGTGAATTTGATGTTTTTTCTACTTTTCATTGTTTACTCGTATTTATATTTACTTAATTATTGCTTAATTATTGCAAAGCGATATGGACTTTGCGTCCCCGGAGGCAGGACTTTGATTTGTCTTATGTGTATGAAACTTCAACGTTTGGTCAGTGCAACTATGCTCCGCCCACTACTGTTATATGCCTCAACTATTATGCTCATGCTATTCTGTTGCTCCAAGACACGGAGGAAGGAGGACACTCAACCGTAGTACCTACGAATTTTTTTTTTTCACTTTTAGGATTCCTATTAAGGACAGTTATAGATAGGTAAAGACTTCAGGGTCGTATACCTATTGAATAAGCGAGGACCTAAGACCTAAGCGAAAAGTCACCATCGCCGACCTACGACGTTTCAAGCCACACCCACTGGGTAGAACTCATTGCAATTCAGCCTGGCAAGTGCCATTTGATTTAAATTATGAAATTCAAAGTATTAGTGATTTAATTATGATTGTTCATCACTAGTTTACTTCATAACTTAAAATATTTTCATATTTTGTTGCCACCTATAATAGTTTTCCCAGATGGATTTCTAAATTCTAAATTTCATTGTGTACTCGTGTACTATTCTAGCTCCGCCTATAGAGGCGCGGCGGTTACCGCCTTATTCTCATTTTTTCCAAGCCTTAGGGCAATACCATGACAGGCAGTTAAAGCAGTGGGCTGCTAAATGCTGTCTAAATCAGATAACTGAACTGCGAGAAGTCACCATATTCATTAGTAGGATCTAGATTAACTTATGTGGCACAAGATAAGAAGTAGATCCTATAAAGTCAGCTCCACATATTATCAAGGACATATTTTATCCAGTCTCTATATATGAAATACCTTCTCTTTACCCACAGTGCGATCAATCAGTAAAACTACATCAAGACAAAGCAAGCAGCTGCACGTCAAAATCCATTGTTAATTTCCTGGAAAGAATTTAATAAGAAACGTGTGTCGAGGCTGTACTCTTTTACACGTACCCACGGATGGCTGTACCCACGGATTTTTGCACCGCTGAATTTTTAAAAAGCGAATTATTCAAACATCGACCTAAAACCTTCCTTGGATCTTGGATAGCTGTTCAAGAGAAATGGATCAAAAAAATTTCTCTTAATACTATAATTTTTTAATACTAAAAAAAGGCATTATAGTCATATAAATTACGGTGCAGAAAGAGAGTGAAGAATAAGGGTTACCAAACACACAAAAATTTTAGGTAAAATATCTCTGTAAATGCAAGGAAAATCGTTCTAAGACTGAAACAGAGTTCGGTAATAGAAGGTAATTTTCCTTTCTAACTTTTTTTTTATGTATGACTGTATATTATTTATGAAGTTTTAAACTGTAAGTTGCTGCAATACACTCTACTGTTATTAATGTGAATGCAAATCAATTAAAAAGATGTAAAATGAAAGCGAAATATTTCGATGCAATGTTAAAATTAGGTCAGAACCAACTTTATTTTTGAGTTTTGTTCAAAATCTATTCCAAATTGAGGTTGTAACAATTAATTGTTAAATACTATTATTATATATTATGCTTATTATTAACAATAAATCATTATTTTGTTAATAATTAAGCTTACTTTGAAAATCAATGACTTTGCATTCACTCTTCAGAGTTCTACATTTTAAAAAATTTCTTAAAAACGCTTATTTCATCACTTAATTTTCAAGATACTACAAATTAATTAGGACTTGTTTTACTTTAAATATGCTTCAAATATTGTACTCTGCACTTTCCTTCACCTAGATTATGCCATATTACTATTGCTCAGTTTTTCAAATTATGCTTTTCCTTCTCACCAATAGATGTCTACTACTTCAGAATCTTCATCCAGCAAGCAACTAGAACTAAAAAATTTTCCAATTTTATTGACTTTCTTTTTCATTATGACGCACCCCGTAGGGTAAATAATTGCTGAGTAAAAGCCTTCGGAATAAATACTCATACTCACTTCAATTCATGCCAAAAAAAAAAAAAAGTTATTCAGCATTTAAAACTAAACCTCTATAAAAAATACATTTTTCACTCATTTGTAAAAATAGATATATATTTTGATACTGAATTTTAGGCTGGTGTCAGTGTGAATTTCATCACGCTATTACTAGCACCTCAACCTACCTGACCCAGGCTAGGGAAAAACCTTACATGGAAAGCTACAGGAAAAGGGATATATAAATTTTATTTCACAGTTTATTAAGATGTTATTTAAGTAATTATTATATTCTAGTAACTTATTCCTTTCCAACTGAAAATAGAATCAAAATCGAAATCGTACAGTATCTTGCTTAGCTAACTAATTTAACAAATAATAATAATAATAATAGCAATAAAACTGAAAGCTTTCGGAATTTACCTTACGCCCAAAGGAGCATTTTTTGAACGTTTTGTGTGCTACCTTATGAAATATGTTCTTCGCACTTAAACTATAAAATTCAATCCAAGAGCAATATCGCAAAATAATTTTAAATTGAGCATATCTTTAGAATTTCCGATACATAGTCTCGCCAGCTGGAGATAAAAGTGTTTCCCCTCCCCCGTATAGTGTTGCCACTGCTCGCTTTGAAATCGTTGAGTTTGTTAATCAAAAATTCGTTAATGTGTTACAAAGTATGAAATAGATACCAAAACAAATTCCAAATTAGGGCTTCGAGATGCCCGTATTCGGGTGGAAGATTACGTTATTCAAAATTGGATGGCTCTAGGTACCGTTGTTTTATGACAATGCTAGAAACATAAAGTCATTCATGCAGATTCTTCATTATTTAATTTCTTTAAATATAACAAAGGGATCTGATATTGGGTGGCAACAATTTAAAAAGTGATTCGAATGTGAAGCAACGCAAAATGCCAAAACGAAATTAATAGCCCCGTTGAGCTAAAAATGAGCAATGATTCGAATGCTCACACCTCAGTTTTTTAATATTTTTAAGATTCGGAGGTTTTGAATGTTTCATCATTGATAATTTCAGTCTTACATGGGGATAAGTTTTTGAATAGCAATGTAAATTAGTTTGGCTGAAGTTTAAATGAAAGGAATAATTTGATAGCCTCATTTCGAAATAATCATTTGTCTAATCTGTTTTTAGATTTCTATTTGTGGTATACGGGGCAGTGTATCTAATATATCAGTAAACACCAACCATGCTTATCCGTATTTATTTTGTTTAGAATTAGTTTTTTTAAAATATGTTTGAAAGTTCGTTTCAGCCTTATAATCCCAAATAGTGTCAAGAATAGTTCTGTAGATGTATGCGCTTGAGCAAAAAAGAAATCTTTCGGGAAGATTTTCAGAAATTGTTAGAATTTTTATCGAAATTTCGCAACAATATATATTATATCGTTCGCAGAAAAATTCAACTTAAGTGAATGAGGAATATTTGCTTTCTGAAAACAGCGAATATAATTCAGCAAACAACGTGCATTAAATTCTTTTTTCGCAATAGACGTTTTGTTAAATTTTAATTAGGACTTTTTGTTAAAAAGCGATTAAAATTTTGCAAAAAGGCCACTGAATACTTTATTGAAAACAATAACATTTGAGAGGTGTACGATATTTAAGGAAGGCAGAGAATGCGTCGAAGATTAACCATCATCTGGTAGATCATCGACTTCAACTGATAAGCAACAACATCAATCAAGTAGGAAATCTCATACGATCGAATTTGGCAATGAGGAATAAATCTGGATCCTATGAAAGAATTTGAAAAATCCTTTAGTCTTACATTTCCCTGAATCCTTCAAAAAATATTGCATTTTCCACCGTAACAGCAACGCTTTCATACGACCCACAAGATGCTTTGACAAGGTGACTCATTCTTAAAACGCAGTATTGATTACTGTATATCTACGAGAAGAATAGCTCCAGCCACAGTGTCTAGCGGTCGCTATAGCAACAGGGCTAGTATATTTCAAATAAGGCCGAACCAAGGTTTGGTAACTTATCTTTAAATGCACCAAAATGGCAAACTGAAAAGTAAATCTTCTAGACCCCCCTACGTAAAATCGGTCGAGGCTCGTTTCTACTGCAACAGACAGCTGCAGACTAACTGGCGAGAGCTTTTCTTATGATAGAGAGACTGTACCTTAATAAAGCACTAATCTACGCTTCTGAGGCAACAAACTATTCAATAATCAAGTAAATCATGCAAACCAAAAACTGCATTTCAAAGTCGATTAAAAATTAAGGCAGCGCTAATATTTTCTTTGAATGTCGTAGTGATATGCATCATGTATTTTTATCAACTGTACAAAAAACGTTAACAGAGAGTATTATGAGAGTGGTCGACTTTATGTGAAATAACTGTTAGAGAACCATTGAATTTTGGCTAGATAACGTATGGATTTTGCACCACGATAATGCGTTTGGTCACAGTGCTCTTGCTGTTGTTGAATTTTGGGAAAAAATTCAGCGTTGTTAATTTTTGGGAACCTTTCCTCAGGTTTCTTCACTGTCAGGCCTTGTATGGAATTACGTCAAGAACTGGCAAGAGCAGGATACTTTTTCCCTACTGAAAGCCAGCATAGCCACTAAGTTCAATGTCAAACGCTTTCATCCCTTTCTACAGCTCCATCCAGTCTCGGCATTTTTTCGCAGGAAACAATGGCCTTCAAAGTTTTTCCCACCTTAGCTTATGCCTCATCTCGAGACTACCATATACGGACTTCCTCACACGTCAGGCCCAATTCAGGATTCACTCATGAATCTGGAAAGAGCCAGGGATAGGAATTCCCACTGCACGCCAGAAAAAAAAAAAAAAAAAAAAATGCCAAATCTCGCTAAAACCACTGATACAGAATGTAAACTTTACCATCTTTCGAATGTCGCCATATCCCGGGTGTACCGTATACTAGAATTAAGCCTCAAGTTGCATAATCACTTGCTATGTTAAAGTTGGTCATCAGTTGAAGTATCATGTGATATATATCTTATTCCATGGCTACTTTGTTCCTTTAGTTACTTTTTTTTTATCGTTGATACAATAATTAATACAAGAAAAGTTTCTGACATCCCTAAATGGGTTATGCGAAAGCAACTTGCAAGTGTGTTTCGGTGATTGGAAAAGCCTTCGTATAAGTGCATTGTATTTGGAGGGGATTATTTTGAAGGGTGCATAACAAACATTCACCAATAAATTTAAAACTTGTGTTTTACAGGGAATACCGTTTAATCATAAGTATTTCCCTGAAGTTGCTGAATCTGCCAAAATACAGTTCAAGATTATTCATGTTGTCGTTTTGACATGCTTTGTAGGGAATTTTCGCCTTTCTCACTGCATACCTTCGTAGCGTATTTCGTTGCATGTCCGACTATGAGCTGGAAGATTCGGAGGTCGAACCTGGCGACTACATAGGTGAATTTTTCACATTCTGTGCCCCCCAAATATAATAGACTCTATAACCTCATACTGTGGTTCTTTATTGCTTTTATAATTCAGAAAGGATTGCATCAACGTTATAACCGTGAAGATTGCTTGTTACTTCTTGATTACATTTTGCGAAACAGTCCGTTGATGCGGAGAGTCACGGTTTGAAAAATTTGGCTATCCTTTAGTATAGTTCACACAGAATTTTTATTAAAAAATACCCCTAAGCATGGCGATAAATGATAGTATGTAGCGACCCAAATCATTCGGGTAATCGCCGAGCACCGATTGCAGCGCCACCTTTTAGTAAAGGTCTTGTAAATGGCAATTATTTAATGTTTAGACATCGTGGAGTAAGCATACTGTTTTGAGGATCAGATGTTTAGCTACTTTGGAGGTGAGATTTTTGCATGTTTTTATTTGTATTTTTAGTTATGGTTTGCCCTAAACATGCTGTTAGTGATGTTGTAATCAAGTATCAGGAGAGTTTATAGAAAATTTAAGGTGGGAGTTCCCAAATAAGCGTAAAAGTTTGGGAAAGCCGGGTATTTCACCTAGATAGGTTGTTTACATATGGCTTTATTAGAAAGATCAATCCAAACGTATAAAACAGCTCAAGTATCACAAGAACAATGATAATAATTAATAAAAAAGAACGAACGTTTAAAGTAAAAATCAGAATAAATGAACATGGGAACAAAAGTAAAACGTTAAACATTTAAACAACAAGGAAAGGAACGTAAGAGATGTAGTCTTTACAAGGATTTCATGAAAGCTCTGGCATTCCAATATAGTTTACTTATCTCACCACGTTTCTGAGACTCTTTATCTAGTCCTGGGCATATAATTTAGTTTAGTTTAGTGACGGAGGAGACGTGGGCACCACCCCTTTACCATTATGGTTAATTGGTTTAGCGCCACGTCCACCCTTATCTAAAGCTGACCCATGTTAGGGCCACATGAGATCCACTCATAGCCCTGGGCATATAAGCAAATGCTCTGCATTCATGATGTCCGAATTGCAGATTTGGCATATACTAGAGGAAAGGATGCCAATTTCATTAACACGATGTGCCAGGCAATCGTGGACAGTTTGGAGCCTGAAGTTTACCACCGCCTCTTTACGGAGTTTTTGACAAAAACCTTTTCCATGTGTCTTGAATGCTAGCCCAAGATTTGCCTGTGATTTCGCTGACTGGTCAGATTTAAGAGTATCCATTAATTTCTCAAAAATATGCTTTTTAAGTGACTCTAGAGAAAGTGGTTTGCTGTCTTATGGCGTAAGTATTCCTCACTTGGCTAGCGAGTCTGCCCTTCGTTACCGTCGATACCTACATGTAAAGGGATCCATTGAAAAACGATTGTTTTGTTGTGTTTATAAGAAAAGTTCAAGGTAAATAGATATTTTGTGAATGGAATGAATTAGTAAGGAGTAAGAAGAGAGTTTTTAGAGGGATTGTGTATTATTGAAGGATAAGATACCGTGTGGGTTAGTTAGTCAGAAAAAGTCATCGAATGGGACTATTTGGAGATGTAAGAAGTTTATGGCTGAGAAATTCATTAGGCTAAGATCTTGGTTCTCCTGCAGTAAGCTTAATTTACGGGAAATTTTGTTCTTAACATGGGGATTAATTAAGAGCACGGCGTCTTGTGATATTGAAGAGGATTTTGCCTTTTCTTCTTGGACTTCTTAGCAAACTGGCGTTAATTCGTTAATGAACAAGTATTACATCATGTTGAATTAACGTCAAATAAAATTGGGGTGGGGTAGGCAAAGTTGTGGAAGTAGGCGAATCAAAATTGATAAAAGGAAGTACAATAGAGGGCATTATGTAGAATGTGATTGGGGTTTTGGGGGTAGGTTTCGTCGGAAATCTTGATGGTAACTATTTTCCAAAACACGGCATTTGGCGTGGTTTGACGGTAAAAAATGCGCCAAATTTTGCAGGTGGGCGATACTGAATGTTTCCAATTAAATTTTGTAAATAGTGATTGTGTATAGACATGTATTTATTTATAACATCTGTAACAGAATTCGGTAGCTGTACAAATATACAATGTATTAGTAACGCCCACACCAAGCACACCCGAGACCATGATATGCCATTGCTTAGAGCCTATGATGTCTCGCGGTGGTCTTCTGTCACCCTTCATCCCCTCTCTCTTCGAGAACCACGGTTCATCAATCAATACTGTTATGCGTACTCGCGGCACTATTCCTTACGAGCTGGAACAGGTCGTACCATCTGTACGGTATTCGCTAACCAGCATCTGTACGGTATTCGCCAATCAGCCAGTACGGTATTCGCTAACTTCGACATCATAATGTCGTCAAAAATGCCAAATCTCCTGTATTAAGTCACGAAACCGCCCAGACGGTATAGTGGTTAGGGAAGCCTGACTGCGATATGAAAGATCTCGGGCTCGAATCCCAAGAAGGCATTTGGATGCAAAATTGTCTGTCCCTTCATAAGGAGACAACGGTGGCCGCATATTAGGTATCTGCACAATAAAACAGCTACCACTTCTGGCCTTAGGAGTGGCCAATGCCGTTATAGGCAAGTGCCCACCATTTAAAAATACAGCTAAAAAGAGCTGCAGATTTTATATTACGTCCAAAGGGGTGTTTTTTTCAACGTATTGCGTGTAACCTTCACATAATAAATATCATATTCTTCGCACTTAAACCATAAAACTCTATTCAACATCAGTATCGCAAAATACACTTTTAGACACACACACACACACACACACACACACAAAAAAAAAAAAAAAAAAAAAAAAAAAACAACGACGCACCGAGAAGATATAAAGTAACACACAAATTGATATGTATACAGGTTTCAACGGAAAATGCAGAATTTTATATTTTGGTTGCCAATGAATGAACGGTTGTCGCTACAGCGCACCTGATATGCGCAACTGGCAGGATATTTAAGAGGAGAATTTACGATTCCAGGTCTTAAATTCTTCATTAATTTCATTCCGTGTACTCTAGTACACAGTAACTATGCCTCTCAAACAGGCGCGCGAAAGATATGCGCAGATGTCAGAATTTGAGAGAGGTCGTGTAGTTGGGCTCAAAGAAGCCGGTTGGTCTTATCGGCGAATAGCTCGACATTTGAGCAGAAGCAATGCCACTATTAGACGATGTTTGCAGGAATGGGTTAACAATGGCCTCACACAGCGTCAAGAAGGAAACGGTAGGCCTAGAGAAACGACAGAACGTGAAGACCGAGCAATCGTCAGAGCGGCACTGACAGCCCCAGATGCAACATTATCATCGATTGTACTTGCGACTAGTGCTTCAGTGACCGCAAGGACCATTCATAGATGGCTCACAGAAAGGAGGGCTGAGATCACGCCGCCTCTTTCGCCGACTGCCATTGAGCTCTGTTTGTAGTGGTTCGCACTGGAATGTCACTGACTGGAGTAGAATAGTCTTCAGTGACGAGTTTCGCTTTGAACTGAGCTCCGATGACCAGCGAAGGCGAGTCCGGAGATACGAGGATACAAACTTGCCTGTCTTCCGGCAGACAGGCCGACAACCAGGAGTGATGGTCTGGGGTGCCATTTCATTTCATAGTAGGACCCCTTTGATTGTCATCCGTCGCAACCTTACCGCAAAGCGGTACGTCGACGAAGTTCTAAGGCCCGTTGCGTTGCCCTTCATGTCATGCCACCCTGGGCTCACATTTCAGCAAGACAATGCCCGCCCACACACTGCACATGTTTCTATTGCTTGCCTTAGTTCTATTGCTTGCCTGCAGCTCTTTTTAGCTGTATTTCCGAACATTACCTTGGGCAGAAAGGTCACCGGATCTCTCTCCTATTGAGCACGTTTGGAGCATTATGGGCAGGGCCCTACAACCAGTCGGGATGTTGACGATCTAACGCGCCAGTTGGACAGAATTTGGCACGATATCCCTCAGGAGTACATCCGCAACCTCTATCAATCGATGCCAAGCCGAATAACTGCTTGCACAAGGGCCATAGGTGACAAACGCGTTACTGAATTTTTCACTTTGTGAAGCTCTATCACTTCAATTAAATCATCCAATTTTTCTCAAACTGTAATCATTTGTTTTTCTGTACATGTACATCACTTCTACCGATTTTCGTCCCATTCGGATAATTCCTTCTTGGTGCGTCTTTTTTTTTTTTTTTTTTTTTTTTTTTTTTTTTTTTTTTTTGTAAGAGTGTATTTAAAAGAGCATATCTTTAGAATTTCCGATACACAATCTTGCACGCTGGAGCTAAAAATGTTTTTTTTTCCTTTTTTTTTTTTTGGTACAGTGTTGCCATTGCTCGCTTAGAAGTCGTCGAATTTCTTAATCAAAAACTCAGAAATGCTTTACAAAATATGAAACAGATAAAAAAGCAAATTCCAAATTCCAAATTTGGGCTTCCAGATGCCCATATTCGGGTGAAGACGTACGTGATTCAAAATTGGATGGCTCTAGGTACCATTGTTTTATCACAGTGAGAGAAATATACATAGAATTATGCAGGTTCTTAATTATTTAATTTCTTTAAATATAACACAGGGTTGTAATATTTGATGGCAACAACAAATTTGAAAAGTGAACCGACGTTTATAGTGAACCAATGCAATATACCAAAACGAAATTAATAGCCCTTCTGAACAGATTGCCCTTTTGGGCTAAAAACTGTAATACGCGCGTCGTTTGCGGAGAATGAAACGAAACTGAAGAAAAGTAAAGCATTTTTAAATCGAAGTCATTGATTTAAGGGGACTCATACACCTTAAACCCCTCATGATCTTCGAATATGTGACTATTGCAAGAATTGGAATATTTTATTTATTTTAAAAGCAATTACTTCCAACTTTTGACAGCTGACTACATGATATAGCTGCTTTGGAAATTAGTAACCAGAAAGTTTGTGTTGCCACAAATATTTTTGTAATTTAATCCTCTTTGTGACAAAATATTTCGCCATGTTTCCACCTTGCGCGCATGATATTTTAAAAATGGCTAATGGTACATACTTAAAATTTGATGGAATTCTTTATATGGGCACTATTTTCTAACTGAACCAACAATCTGATGAATATTTTAATATTGAAAAATTTTATGGACGAAAACATTACAAATTTTTTTAATAAAATACATTTTATAAACTCAACTCCAAATAAAATAAAAATTTAATATGAAATTTTTAGAATTTTAGGTTTACAGTAGTTTCCAGATGTTATAAAAGCTATATATTAAATATGGAATTAAATTATGAAACAGAATGTTTTAAACTGTGCGCGCAATTTGAAAACATGACGAAAAATGTTGTTATAAAGCGGATTCAATTATAAAAATATTTGTGGCAACACAAACTTTCTGATTACTATTTCAGAAAGCAACTATATTATGTAGTCAGCTGTAAAAAAATGGCAGTAATTGCTTTTGAAATAAATAAGTTATCTCAATTCTTGCAACAGTCACCTATTCGAACATCTTATGGGTTTTAAGGTGTATGAGTCCCCTTAAGAAAGTCATATACGTGCAGTTTTGAAGTTCTTTCGGAGCATAATATAAGCGGATTTATTCCAAAAGTTAATGACTGTGGACTTTTGAACGACTTGAAAGTTAAGAGATTCTTTCTGTGAGCGAACTGACCTTTTGACTGGGACGAATGCCTTGGGAAAACTGTTCATGGGAGCTCAACTTACGTTAGTAGAGGGTTAATAGCTGTGAAAACTAAGTGAACGGTAATTGGGAAACAGTTTTTATACACAGGTGATAATGCTTTAACTGTCTTTGAATGTTAGAAATATGTTAGAAATTTTAGGTATAGCTGAATCATCCCAAATTGTTAAGGAGAAAGGAAGTTCAATTAATTTTGAAGAAAAAATGAAAATTCTTCCCGATGGGACATACGAACTAGAATTGCCCTGGAAATGCGATTCTATGCATTTATCTAGGCCTAACAGCGGCCGAACGGTAAAGTCTGTGAACACTGGTAGTTCGGTACGAGGTTTGAATCCCTAGAACGGGCTGGCTGTATAGGCGTTTTCATGATTTTTCCCCATGTGTAACGTATTAATACGAGACAGTTTTACTTATAAAATCCTCCACGAAGGCATCCCTCCCTTCCGTGTAGTGCCTTAGAGCGAAACAGGTAAATAATAATAACATGCATTTATCCTGATAATAAAGAACTTGCGTAGAAGAGACATGAAAAATTAAGTTAAAGGTTAAACGCGTTAAACTTTTATATGATTATCAAAAGGTATTCCAGGAATGGGATATAATGGTTAATTCATTTGATCCGATTTTCTTTTCCCCATGTAATTTATATGTTTTTCTTTGTTACAGCGGCCCCCGTGATTGAATTGCCAATCAAAGGAGATAACTCGCCAAAATCTGGCTGCTTGTTCTTCTACCGCGCCACGCAATCGTATATTAGCACTGTGTGGCATTTTTGCTCTCGCCGCGTGTTCTTACGTTGTTCATTTTTGATGTTGTTTACGAATTCGCCTTGTTTATTTAAAAGCAATTCCTTGCTTTATTTTTTGTGAATATGACGTTAGCAGTCTTTAATTTACCAAGTAATAAGGTGGATGCCATATCGTTTTTTCAAGGAAGAAGTCCTTTACCTGACGAACGAGTAGGCGAAAATGGCTGAAACATGAAACTTTATGTTAACGACAAAACCATTTGGAGATGCAATGGTTAAAAATTGCAAAAAAAAAAAAAAAAAAAAAAAAAGCCTCGGGTTGGGAATGGTTCAGTGGCTCCAGAGTCGCTGCTATTTGACTTCTGTATTCTTGGGCAGAGGTGTTGACGTTCATGAAATGGTGTAACGAACAGCTTAATACGTGTGGAAGTGCTGCAGTTGACTGGAACAATGACATGCAATAAAATAATAATAATAATAAAGGTAAGGGTTCTTAAAAGTATTCTTGGAAAACGACATGTGACTATTATTGTTATTATATATTTTGCTGTTTATTTTTACATACGAGCTTCACTAGCTTAACGAAATTATAGCCGAGATCATGACGCAAATTTAAAATCGCCAAATATGGTTGGGGGGCAGCTATAATGAAGAAGTAACGAAGCGGCTTATTCTTGTATCCCATATAAAGGCAAACCAGATTGAAGAGAGTGGAAGATTTGAGCTTTTTTGAGTTGACAATTAAACACCAGTTTTTAATGTAAATAATGGTAACACTAATTTTGGTTGCTGAATTTTCATCCAGTGGCTAGCTCACCAAAATGCGCTGGAATTTACAAAATCAAGAAATTAAGGTACTTTTCCGTTTCGCCGATGCAAACCTCGCCAAGTAGACTATTGGTGAAAACACAGAGTATACACATAAAAAGTGTTGGCAAACGTTAGTTTTAAGAATTTTTTTATTTGAAGGTATAAATATTTTAATATAGTTTAAAATTTTGTAAAAAAGCCAATAAATAAAGACAATAAATTGGTAAAAAGACATTAATTTAAGAATTTACTACGCTTTCATCGTACAACATCCTGATTCGCCGGTTCATATCACGTGACCCCAAGCGATCTCATCTCACGTCTCACGTAAACTACGCACAAAAATCTAATTCTCTCAGTAATTATCTACATTAATTTCAAGTTAAATCTTAATTTGGAATACAAGTTTAAATGCAAGAATTATTTCAATTCGTACGAATAGCTTACTCAGAAATTATGTAAAACCGCAGTGCTTTACTTCGCTAGTGCATTCTCATTAGAATTGATGACCCTTGGCTTTGCCTTTTCTATATTTTCGCCTTCGGGTAAGGGGTGTGATTGCATCCTAATCAACTTAATTACCGCGAATGGCATTAGGGCATAAACTGAACTATCTGGTAAAAATTCTATGTAATTGTATGCTAACATTGAAAGAAACAATCAATCTAATAAGAAATAGCTGGGACTTGTTTTGAAAATAAGGCGTAAAAGGTTACCACCGAGGATATTACGTTTGGCATGAGTTGTACCATTATTGGCGACTTTATCGCCTGCGCCGGCAAAACGGAAAAGTACCGAAATTAAATTTAACTCTTTGACTACTAAAGGGACATACATGTCCCACTAAAAGTTTGAAAATTACTGTTGGTGTAAATCTTCGGATCATGGTAACTTGGCGATTTTTTGGCGAAACGTTGGCGACCAACCTTGCTACAGCAACCTGCTATTTTTTTTTTGGACGCCATTTTGTTTTCACGAAGTAAAGGCATTTTTTTTTTTTTTTTTTACTCAACATTTTTTCCAACAATCTGCTAGCCGAATCACGCTTATGCTACAGCTTTTATGGCACAGAAGTGCTTAATCATGACGAAGATTAGCTGCGAAATTGGGAGAAAGTGTAGAATCGCCCACTGCTTGCCACGTTTTTAAGAATTGCATATACACAGTATCCATGTACACGTCGACCTATTTTCACTTAAAAAAACATCCCAGAATTGCACAAAAATGGCATTGCACACACTCTTGACTTTATTCATGTACACATCGATCTATTTTCACTTCAAAAGTCAAAGAAAATCGACAAAAATCCAATTCTTCTTACTCTTGTAAAAAGCGCCAAACAAATAAGTGGGCGATTCTCCACTTTAGCAGCGAAATTGTTTCTAAGTGCTTATTAGCTAAAATCCCGATTGGAATTTTCCTGAAAATGTCACATTACATGTCTCACGATCTGTCATTTCTCTGAGACAAAATAATCTGTGATACGAACTGTGTACTTCTCAGATTATTGTTAAAGTCCTATCTAGTAACCTTTATCGCCTTACCAAAATGTCGCCAAACTACCTGTTATCATATTCCGAAGATTAGCCACTGCTGCTTAAAAGAGTACTTAGAATCTCCTGAATGTTGGGAATCATCTTCCAACAGTTGGGAAATGAAAACGCCGCTGTGCTGGCCGTACACAAATGAACACGCAGAAAAGAACAAATATGAGTTGCCAATGTGTAATGCTGGGTTATGCAAAGAATGCTTTTTTTTACCATGGACCATACGGTGTAAATCTATTTTATATAGTATTTTTCCAGAATAGGTGTACTTATAGTTAAACGTCAATCGCTACGTTTGGGATATATGTCCCAGCTTTTGGATTGAAAACGGTTTGTCATAAAAATCCCAAATGCTAAATTTGCCTTATTTATGACACATTTTGTTCACTTAGATAGAAAACGGGATAATATTTTTTTTTTAAAATTTGTAGTCAAAAGTTTAAAGATTGAGTTACAGGAAGCTAATTGTGCTTTCATGCTTGAGTGCTTACCCACTGGACGTGGATCTCCCCGTCAAAATGATTCTTTACATAACTTTTTTCTTATGCAACTCTAAGTTATCCTGTTCTTTACTATGCGATTCCTAAATGGGCAACATCGTACAGAAGAAAGATCACTTGCGGAAAATTCCGTCGACACAAAAGACGGCGCCAATAGCTTCCCCCCCCAAAAAAAGAAACTAAATACGAGAAAAAACGTTCTATTCTTATTTTTCTTTCAAATTTATTATATTATCATATATTCATATTTAATTTTTGATTAAGAATTTCCATTGTTTTTTCTTAAGGAGATATACTTCAATAGCAATCATATTGGTACTACTCGGTTTCGAGGGCCGTAAAAAATCGCCAAACTATTGTTGATGCCAATGCTGCCAAAAATAATTGCGGCAAGAAAGGAAGTATAATAGTAAATAACTATCTAAGATTGATGTTTTAATTTAGATGAAAGGTTAATTTCATATAATACTTTTTTATTATTATAATTTACATGAAAAAGGGTAAACATGACTGAATGGAAGCATAAGAGTAAATAACTATTTCATTATTATAATTTATGCAAAAATTGTTAAACATAACTGAATGGATGCCTGCATCGCTATTTCGCTACCGACTTAATCGCTAAAGCATAACTTCATCTCGTTGGTTGTTCAAATGTAATTTTCTATAACGAATGATGCCTTTTCTTTGAAAATATTCTCGGTAAAGTGCAGAATCGCTCACCTATTTTTTCGCCGCTTTTTACAAGGGTAAAAACAATTGAATTTTTGTCAATTTTCTTTCTTTTTAAATGAAAATAGGTCGATGTGTACATAGATAATTTCAAGGGTGTGCGCAGTGCCATTTTTGTGCAATTGTAGGATTTTTTTTTAAAGTGAAAATAGGTCGATGTGCACATGGATACCGAATATGTGCAGTTCTTAAAAACGCGTCAAGCAATGGATGATTCTGCACTTTACCCAAAATTCTATTGCCGACTTTTCGTCATGGGCATTTGTTAAATCCATAGGGTATCAAAAAAGGATTTAAAATAAAAAAAGTATTTAAAAATTAAACTAGTATTTCAATGGCGTCTTAAGAAATATAGAACTAAATAAACTTACGCAATCTGAAATCAGACCGTACGCTAGATTTGGCGCGCTGTTAAATGGGCGCGTTTGCTAGATTTGGCGCTTTTGCGCATTTATTTTCGCTGCAATATTTTTACGGCCCTCAAAACAGAATAAGTACCATTATTTTTTCTAGGTTTTTAATTTAATCGCTGGTAAGATTCCATAATTTTGGAAATATTCAACAGCGTACTCTTCTGTAGTAGGCAGGTCCCAAAGTTTAATGATTTCCCCCCCTCGAAAATGCGTGATACGGGGGGGGGAAAGGATTTACTCAAGAATAATAACTAACACGTGTAATCAAAGTTACACCAAAATGGCCCACCAGCGGCCGAGCGGTAAAGTCGCTGAACACTGGTAGTTCGGTCCGAGGTTCGAATCCCGCGAACGGGCTGGCTGCATGGGCGTTTTCGTGGTTTTCCCCATGTGTAACGTGTATACGAGCCAGTTTCCCTTAGAAAGTCCTCCACGAAGGCATCCCTCCTCTTAGGAAGATAGCCCTCGAGGCTTTGCCATAATCACACACACACACACACACACAAAGTTACACCAAACCCAGCGTTTTGAAGAAGGACTTTTTTCCATTTTTGGCGAAAAATCGCGTAGTTTGGCGTCTTTTCTTTAATAGGCAAAAATGGTCGACGGGATTGTCCGTAAGTACCGAAGGGAGCTTTATATTTTACAAAATAAAGTGTATAGAGCCACTATCAAGAAATACACAGTTATGTCAAAAATTCGACATTCAACATGTTCAGGACTTAATTCTCATCACTGCACATAATTTCTTTTCACAACTTCAAAACGATGAATACATATATATTGTTATGCTTGCCAACTATGATCATGAATCCTTTTAAGCATCTACCATAATAGTGCCATAATAGTTAACCATAATAGTGCAAAATATCCATTTCAGTGTGTATGTTGTATGTAATATTTGTAGTTATTTCATTTTACCCAATGTTCATTTTCTTTGCGGCATGTAATTTATACTATGTGGTTGCTACTATTATAGCAACCAACAACAATTTGACTCCAAGAACTCACTGTGCTTTTCTACTTTTCAGCTATATTTTACATCTCATGTTGCTTTTGCAACCGCAGCGATATTTTACTCTTTATTACCTTGCTTTTGTATGACCGTATATATTATCGCCTATGGGCAATGAAGCCTCTAAGTTATGGGTAAAAATCTGAAGTGTTTGTTTAGCTTGAAGCATAATCATGGTCTACGATAGATGAAGCATGGGTGTATTTAAATGATTGTAACAAAAAAAGAGCCATTTATTATCATAAAAGGGGAGAAGAAATTTAAGTACATGGTTCAAAGAATCGAAAGAATGTTTTTCTAAGGGATTCATGACAGTTGCTGGTTTTTCTTATAATGGCAAGTTAAAAATAAAGAGAGTGCAAAAAAATGTCAAGATTAACTCCAAATACTATCAGGAACTATTTTATCGCCAATTTTTCTGAATGAAATACCATCGCTTTACCCACAGTGCCATCCATCTGTGAGACTCCATCAGGACAAAGCTAGCAGTCACACATCAAAATCCACTGTAAATTTCCGAAAAGAAGTGGAACAAAAAACTGGTATCAAGGCCATACCCTTCACTGATATCCCTACTAAATCTCCCGATGTGTCACCTATGGAGTTTTGTGCTTTCGGATTTCTAAAACCTGCATTATCCAAACGTTGTCCCCAAACCCTAACAGGACTCTGGAAGCTGTTTGGGAGGAATGGGATAGAATACCTCTTCTGCCACCTCAAAAGGCATTATTATCCTGGAAATTGCAATGTCGAAAGATAATTCAGAATAAGGAATGTAAAATAGAACATTTAAAACACAACAATTTTATGTAATTTAGTTTTGTGAATACAATATACATCGTCTAAAAATGTGTGAACAGCCTCTGTAATGAAGTCACCAATGTTTACTTTTAAAACAGTTACAATGTTTACGTTTTAAAAAAGTTAAGGAATGCATTTCAAAATTGGCAACGAGAATACAAATTCTAAAGTTTTAACGGTTATTTTTGTTTTAATTATTCTTGAATTTACCATGGATTAAAAAATTTGGAACTCGCCTAATTAATTAAACATCTTCTATGCAATTAATTCCTGGTACTGTTATGTTATCAGGACCGGAGTCGTCGCCAAATGTTTCGCTAAACTCGCCAAATGGTTCATATGAAATCGCCAATGTCTACTTCTAAATTCGTTATAATGTTTATTTTTTTAAAAAAGTTTAAGAATGCGTTATCAATGTTGGCAACGAGAATACAAATTCTATAGATGTAAAGATAACTTGTGTTTTTATTATTACTGGATTTAACGCGGCTAAGAAGATTTAGGACTTATCTAATGATGAAACATGTGTGGTGTTTAAAATTTTCTTCCTCTGAATTTGGTCAGTATCAACTTGATATGAATCACTACATTGTTGTGGATTGAAACAGTTGCATATGGGAAGTCTATGGTCATGCAGTAATATCTAGACCGTCAGTTAAAATTGGAGGCATTGGTAATATTATCAAAGTTGACGAAAGTCTGTTTTCGCGCCAAAAAATAACGCTGGTCGTGTCCTTCCTCTCCAGTGGGTGTACGGCGGGATTTGCAGAGATATTTTTTAGTTGCTGTGCGCACCTGCATATGTTTTTAGACATTTTGAATGATATGCACAGTCTTCGCATTAATTTTAGTTCGATAACCGAATTTATTTCCCTGATTCCTTTGGGGAAGCTCTTTAATTTTCATTAAAAGCTTCTAATTTTACGAATATATGTTATTGTTTTCCTTTGGATTTTTCTTCGTTGAAGTCCATTGTAAAAATTTTGGTGATTATTTTTATGCTTCAAATTTTTTTCTAGATCATCAGCTTTTGGAGATATCTGTATCCAGTTCCCGATAACAGAACAGTGCCTAATTTCTGCAGGAACAAGGATTCATTCACTTTAGTAGGAGGTTTTACAAAAAAAAAAAAAAAAAAAAAAAAAAAAAAAAAAAAAAAACAACATACAACTAAGTTCTGCTCTAATTCGAAAGAAGTATTGCAGTTCTTGGCCCCGTGCAGACAAAAATTTTCTTTAACACTAACCGTCAAAAAGTCAGTTCAAGAGTGTGAAACCGATGGCAGCAGTGAAATTATTCTTGCTAGAAAACTGCCCAGAGAGAATGTATTTTTATTATCTTCTGACGACGAGGAGGAGATTGTTGGAGAATGTCATGACCCGAAAATGGAAGCCTAAACGGAAAGTATAGTGTCAGCCACAGATGGCTGACGCGGCGTAAACAGAAAGTCCAGTGTCAGCCACAGATGGCTGACGTGGCCTAAACGGAAAGTCTAGTGTCAGCCACAAATGGCTGACGTGGCGCTCAACGTGTTAACGACAACAGGCGGTTACGTTTTTTTCGCTCGGCTAACCCTAAAGAAGGGCTCACTAGCGACCCAGTGGTAAAGTAGCTGAACACTGGTAATTCTGTGAAGGTTTGGAATCCTCGCGAACGGCTGGCTGCATGCTCGTTTTCGTGCTTTTCCCCATACGTAACGTGTACACGAGCCAGTTTCTCCTATAAAGTTCCTCGACGAAGGCATCCATCCTCTTAAGCAGATAGGCCTCATGATACCTATCAGACTTCGTGTTACGATCTTCATTAATTGTACTTGTACTTTGCCATAATTAAATAAAACAAAACCAAAACCCTACAGGGAGATTTTGCGCTTGATATTTTAATAAGAAAGTGCTCAAGTGGTTTGACTAAATTAGGCTTTAAAATGATCTTCCCGTGTTTTATTCTCTCTAGGGCATTTAATGGCTAATGATCCTAATGCGGTGTGTCAAATCATGCCATCTCACAATGTTTTAGAAACTTTGATCAATAATAAATTCGTTATCTTTTTGTTTTGATATACAAAGTACATATTTGACGTTATTAGTAATTTTCAGTATGGTAATTAAAAAAGAAAATATACTATTATGAGATAGTTTGTTCAATTGAAGTCAAGTTTTCCGAAACTGCAGATATCCGAAACTTTAGTTATCCGAACAGCTTGTTTTCGTTTTACGCCAAGTAAAATTTTTATTAATATACTACATAGGGATTCAAACATGACATGGACTATTGCTGTTACAAATCACTACACATGCACAGAGCTGAGTGTCCTTGGGCCACATATTCCCACCCTACTTGGCTGGTTGGTATGGTGTTCTATGAGTCAAATGGATCCATGGTGGAAATTCCAGCTTTTTGGCAGTTCTACAATCTTTCCACTATACAGGATCTTCCCGGAAAGGAAATTCATCCAAGCTTTGCTGAGCTGCAAGTAATGCCGGACAGGTGAAAAAGTGTTCTGAAGAAAGTTTCTTTTCGGGGCAGTTTGCACAAAATCTTACATGATCCATTACCATCTTCATGGTACCATTTTTATTAATATAGTACATAGGGATTCAAACATGACATGAACTGTTGCTGTTACAAATCACTACCCATGCACAGAGCTGAGTGTCCTTTGGCCACATACCCCCACCTTACTTGTTTGGTTGGTATCGTGTTGTTTGAGAAGTCAAATGGATCCATGGTGAAAATTCCAGCTTTTTGGCAGTTCTACAATCTTTCCACTATACAGGATCTTCCTGGAAAGGAAATTCCTCAAAGCTTTGGTGAGCTGCAAGTATTTCTGGATAGGTGAAGAAGTGTTCTGAAGAAAGTTTCTTTTCAGGGCAGTTTCTAGAAATTCTTATATGATCCATTACCATCTTCATTAATTTTCATTCCTCTAAAATGGCAGGTTCTCATTTTAACAATGGTCTTTATAATTTCTGTGATGGTCTTTCTTAATTGATTTCTCTTTGAGTCTACCCCACCTTACTTGCCGTGCAGATTAGAATTTGCTGAGTCAAGTCCGGCTGTCGCGGGAATGTTGAGCAAACAACAGCTGGCTTGCAGCGTGGAACAAAGAATTGCGGTCGAATTTCTAGTTCGGGAAAACGCCCAGATACCTGAAATTTGGCAGTGATACCAAGCACCGCATGAGGAACAGTGTCTCTAGTGGTTAAGTACTTCACTGAGGGTCAAGAGCGCATGGGAAACATCCATTACTCAGGCAAACACTGATCATCTGTATGCTCTGTGATAAATCTCTGTGTATAAATCTCTGTGAATATTATTTTATTTTTTAGCAAATACAAAATAATTACTAAAGCAAAATATTATACAGTGTAAAACCCCCCAAAAAACTGAAACGTTTCGGATTTTATATTATGCCCAAATGATTTGTGTGTTACTTTTATTAATTAAATATCGTGCTCTTTGCACTTAAACCATAAAATTCAATTCGACAGAAATATCACAAATTAATTTAAGAAGAGCATATCTTTAGAATTTTTGATACACAGTCGCGCGCGTTGGAGATAAAAATGTTTTACCTTTTTTTTTTACTCGTACAGTGTTGCCATTACTCTCTTTGACTTCGTTGAGTTTGTTAATACAAAATTCGCTTACGTTTTAGAAACGCCTTTTTTTAAGGTTTCGTGTGTTGCTTTTGTTTATTAAATATTATGTACTTTGCACTTAAATCATAAAACTCAGATCAACAGCAATATCGCAAAATAATTTTAAATTGAGTCTATCTTTAGAATTTCCCTTACACAGTCTCGCGCGTTGGAGATAAAAATGTTTTTCTTTTTTTCTCTAGTACAGTATTGCCATTGCTCGCTTTCAAATCGTTGAGTTTCAAATTTGTTTTTGTTAGTTTCACAAAGTATGATATAGATAATAAAAACATCAATAATTCGGGGCTTCCAGATGCCCATATTCGCAGGAGGATTACTTTATCGAAAATTTGATGTTTCTATGTACCTTTGTTTTTTCGCAGAGCGAGAAATATACCTACATTCATGCAAACTCTTCATTATTTAATTTCCTTAAATATAAAGCAGTGCTCTAATATTTGGTGGCAACAATTTAAAAAGTGAACCGACACAAAATGCCAAAACGAAATTGACAACCCTTCTGGGCTAGCGCCGTCTGGGCTAAAATGATAAAATTCACTCTGTAGCTTAAAAATAATTTCATATTTGACGTATAGACATAAGACAGTCTGGCTATGTGAAATTTCGAATATGGGATTGGTTACGGTGCCGGTTAATCCAAGAAATAGAGATTCTGTTTTATTCTACTGCATCTACAATAGTTCAGTATGTGATTCATTGACTTCCTCCGCCCCCAATGGTCTCTGAAACGGTACTCCTACGAATGTGAGGTATTATTCTGAAAAGGCGCTTAAAGGTTAAATAACGAGATTTGACCCTCAGTGTTTCTTTCTCCTTTATAACTCCCCAGACGGGAATACAAGTGCCGATGGTCTCTTTTTCCTTCTTACCTCGCGAGGAATAGCGGCTATTTCAGAAGCTTTCCAGGATTATGCGATCTATTTTGGTATCACTGGAATAGGATGTGTAATAGTTCTTGATCATGATGTACAGCAGTGTTGTAGATCCGGTTGCCTAAGTGCTCCTTGGATTGAAATCTTTGTCCGCAGTTGAAGCTTGAATTTTTTCTCCCTTTTCTGTCCACAAATGTTGGGATTCAGATGATTCATTTGAGCCAGGCTAATCAGTGGTCCAGTTGTTAAAACTGAAACGTTGCGAATTTGCCCGGTTTTTGCTTGCAGTGGTTAATTATTACAGCTTCGTGTGGTTTTAATAATTTTCTTCATTTGCAAAGTGTATGAAGGGCAAATTAACTTCGAAAATCCTCCTGAATGTATCTCCATTCACAAGCAGATAGTTTTGATGACTTTTGCCATAACTGGGTAGTTTCGGGCACAATAAATCGAATTCCTCCTCTCTATATAAATTATTTATTTATATTTTTACATTTGCCGGCAGACAATGTAGGGTGGGAGATACCGGAGGTCCCAGGCTCAAATCCCGCAGCGTCGCGGGATTAAACCGGATTGAACTGGTTTAACCGAACCGGATCAAACTGGATGAAACCGGTTTGAGCTCAATTAAACCGGTTAAAACGGGATAAAACGGAACTGAACCAGTTTGGTTTAACGAACCGGATCAAACTGGATGAAACCGGTTTGAGCTCAATTAAACCGGTTAAAACGAGATAAAACCGGTTCAATCAGATTAAACCGGTTTAAACCGGTTTAAACTGGATTAAACCGGTTCAAATTGGTCTGAAACGGACCAAACTGGATGAATCCGGATCAAACCGGACTGAACCAGTTTGAACTGGATAAAAACTAGTTCAACCGGTTAAACCAGCTCAAATCGGTCTGAACCGGATCAAACTGGATGAAACCGGTTCGAAAAAGCGGATCAACCGGTTTGAACTGGTTTAAACCGGATCAACTGGATGAAACTGGATAAACCGGTTCGAGGAAGCGAGCAACCGATTTAAACTGGTTTAACCTGGACCGGATCAAACTGGATGAAACCGTTTCGAAAAAGCGGATCAACCGGTTTGAACTGGTTTAAACCGGATTATTACTGGATTTAACGCGGCTAAGAAGATTTAGGACTTATCTAATGATGAAACATGTGTGGTGTTTAAAATTATCTTCCTCTGAATTTGGTCAGTATCAACTTGATATGAATCACTACATTCTTGTGGCTTGGAACAGTTGCATATGGGAAGTCTATGGTCATGCAGTAATATCTAGACCGTCAGTTAAAATTGGAGGCACTGGTAATATTATCAAAGTTGACGAAAGTCTGTTTTCGCGCCAAAAAATAACGCTGGTCGTGTCCTTCCTCTCCAGTGGGTGTACGGCGGGATTTGCAGAGATATGCGCACCTGCGTATGCTTTTAGACATTTTGAATGATATGCACAGTCTTCGCATTAATTTTAGTTCGATAACCGAATTTATTTCCCTGATTCCTTTGGGGAAGCTCTTTAATTTTCATTAAAAGCTTCTAATTTTACGAATATATGTTATTGTTTTCCTTTGGATTTTTCTTCGCTGAAGTCCATTGTAAAAATTTTGGTGATTATTTTTATGCTTCAAATTTTTTTCTAGATCATCAGCTTTTGGCGATATCTGAATCCGGTTCCCGATAACAGAACAGTGCCTAATTTCTGCAGGAACAAGGAATCATTCACTTTAGTAGGAGGTTTTACAAAAAAAAAAAAAAAAAAAAAAACAAAAAAAAAAAAAAAAAAACCATTCAACTAAGTTCTGCTCTAATTCGAAAGAAGTACTGAAATGGAGATGTGAAGATCCGGATTTGAACATTACTGCGTGAGCCGTAAGTATAATTTTATCGTTCTCGATACTAGTTATCAATGCTCAAACTTTTGAAAGGTTATTGGATAGTGCGAAATAGACTTCAACGCGGCAATGAACGTAACCAATTAGATTTTTATTTGAGTTAATGTGGCGGCAGTAGCGTTCTATAACGCTAATATTTTCAGACATTTAAAATAATATTCTCAGTTTCATGCCTAATCATTTTTCTTAATTCATTAAATTCCCTAACCAGCTTTTTAAAAAATTTTTTAAGTTGTTTAAATTTACATTAAAAATATCTAATTATACAAATAGCTGTTATCTTATTTTTTACCTTGTATTTTTCTTCAATTAAACCATGTCGTAAATATTTTGACCATTATTTTTACATTTCGAATTTTTCACCAGATCATCAGCTCTTGGTGATATTTGAATTCGGTCCCGATAACAGAACAAGGCTTTAGTGTACAATTGGATATCCTTCGATTGCCGACAAATTTGTTCAGTTTTGGCAATGAAAACCCATTTCTGGTTACTATGATAGTTTTAACGGTACATTTCCGTTTTGCCGGCGCAGGCGATAAAGTCGCCAAAACTGGTACAGTCGACGCCAAACGGAATATCCTCGCTGGTAACGTTTTACGCCTCATTTTCAAAACAAGTCGCAGCCATTTCTTATCACATTGATTGTTTCTTTCAATACTGGCATACAATTACATAGAATTTTTACAAGATAGTTCAATTTTATGCCTAAGGCCATTCGCGGTAATTAAGTCAATTAGGATGTAATCACACCGCTCACCCGAAGGCGAAAATATAGAAAAGGCAAAGTCAAGGGTTAAATTCATCTATTCTAATGACAATGCACTAGCGAATTAAAGCACTGCGGTTTTACATAATTTCTGCGTAAGCTGTTCGTACGTAATTCTTGCATTTAAATTTGTATTCCATATTAAGATTTAAGTTGAAATTAATGTAGATAATTACCGAGAGATTAGATTTTTGTAGCATAGTTTACGTGCGATGATATCATTTGGGGTCACGTGATATGAATCGGCGAATCAGAATGTTGTACTATGAAAGCATAGTAAATTCTTAAATTAATGTCTTTCTACAAATTTATTGTCTTTATTTATTGTCTTTTTACAAAATTTTAAACTATATTAAAATTTTTATGCCTTCAAAATAAAAAATTGTTAGAACTAGCAATTTGTTAACTTTTTTTATGTGTATACTGTATATTGTCGCCAATAAAGTCTGCTTGGCGAAATTTGCGCCGGCGAAACGGAGAAGTGCCGTTTTAATTTAGTTTTAGCTTTCATTGGCGTCACCATCAGGATCCGTAACTTTGTTTTAACCTTATATGACATCATCATTTTCCTGAATTTTTTTAAATGAAAATATATCGATGACGTGCACAAAGGCAGTGCGCAATGCCGAGTTTGTGAAATTGTCTGATGTTTTTTTAAGTAAAAATAGATTGATGTGTACATGAATACCGAGTTTATGCAATTCCTTTGACTTCTTATTTTGGTTTTGTGTAGTGGCCATCTTGGAATTGTGTCTTCTTGGCGTCAAAAAAGAATCGCCGAAAAGACAAAGGGCACACCAATTGTAAACTTTTACCCAAAACAATACCGAAATTTGAATACGCCGAAACTCAGTTTTTTTATTACTGTAAAATAACATAAAGTAATAGTTTTCGCTATTCTCATTTTCCTGCTGATTCAGAAGTGGACTTGCATCTGAGTAATTATACCTTCTGCAAGCGAGGATATGTGTCAAGGAATTTAACTATGTTTTGATTAATAACGATAACTGTCATTTCACTCACTGCATGGTACATCTGTAAATTATTTAATTCAAAAAGTACTCTTTTTATATCATTGTTGTAACGAACTGTGAAACGTGAATGTTTAAATAATGGTAAATGTGTGAAATAAGTTTGAGGTGTTAAAAAATATACAAGATATTTTAAACTCGTATCTTTTATTATCTTTTTTATTTTACATTAATTCATCTAATCGTAAAACAGCTTTTTTTTAACATCGGATATTTTTTTTCTCTGGTTAGTTTATAGAAATGAATCGCAAGAACTTTCCTTCATTTTACATCTGTAGACATAATCATATTTTATTTAACAGAAACACACTTGATAACACCAAAAGAAAGGAAAATTATTTTCTAATGCAGTTTGGACATTCTGCCTACTATCGAATCATCGAACCTTTTTCCTCTGGTTGCAAAAAACGACATGGGTCGCTTCAAGGCTGAAAGAGAAAAATAAAAAATTTAGTTTTGATAAAATAGATATATCAAAGAAATATTTCAATATAAATGCAGTTTTCTAATCTATCAAATTTCATCACTACCCTTGGACATAAACAATATCAGTGGCGGATTTAGGAAGAGGTCAATGATCAGTGGCGGATTTAGGAAGAGGTTAATGATCAGTGGCGGATTTAGGAAGAGGTTAATGATCAGTGGCGCATTTAGGAAGAGGAACAATCAATCGCTTGGGAGTGGAAGGCTCTCTTCTTAAATTATCGGTTATATTTAGTATTTTTCTAAAATTAATTAATAATTTTGGAGTATCTTAGAAGTTGGTAATTTTCGCAATTGTGACTTGCGCAGTGTTATAAATCACCTCTGAACGGAATGGGAAACCTATTTACAGAAGAAAAGTCATTTAGGATTCAACTGCTAGCAAGATTTGTATGAGCTATTAATTTATTTCCTGGTTTGTAAACCTAATTAACAGGAAAAGGTTTAAAACTACCTTGATTATTAAAAGAAAAAACTTCAAATGACGGTTTAGATGGAAAGTTACCGTGTTTACTTGCATAACAGTTGCACTTTGGTTGTCAATCTTTCATTGTAAAAGTCTAGGAGCGACTATTTTATGTGAGGAAATGTACTACACAATATTGCGCATTTTTGAGGATTTCTTCTGCTTCAAAACTGGGGGTGCGACTATTACGCAAGTAAATACGGTAATTACATTTCATTCTCCAAATAATCAGATGAAATTTAAAGAATGCAAACCATTATTATACGCACATCCCGGCCCATAGGTCCTTGTGATCCTTTTTTTTTTTTAATGAAAATTTTGAGTGAAAAGTAAATTGTCTTGACAAAGGTTTAATATTAGTCAACAGAGAATTATTTGCTTACAAAACGGTGTGTTTAGTTTTTTTTTGATTGCTGTTATACTTTTTGTTCGTCTCATGTCACGTCGAGACCCCCCCCCCCCGAAAAAAAAAATGAAACTGAAATCTTTCAGATTTTATATTACTACCAAAGGGACACCTTTTTAAACGTTTTGTGTGTTACTTTTATTTATTAAATATCATGTTCTACCATAAAGCTACTAAACTGTTTTTCTACTTAAACGACAAAATTCAATTCTACAGCAATATCGCAAAATGACTTAAAAAGAGCATATTTTTAGAATTTCCGATACAATCTTGCACACTAGCAATAATTTTTTTTTTTCCGTACAGTGTTACCATTGCTCGCTTCGAAATCGTTGAGTTTCTTAATCAAAAACTCATAAATGCTTTTTAAAATATGAAATTGATAATAAAGCAAATTCCAAATTCGAGCTTCCAGATGCCCGTATTCGGGTGGAGACGTACGTTATTCAAAATTGGATGGCTCTAGGTTATCGTTATTTTATCACTGCGATTTCTCTTGATATTTTAATAAGATGTGCTTAAAGTGGTTTGACTATTTTTAGGCTTTAAAAGATCTTCCCGTGTTTTCTTCTCTCTAGGGCATTTAACGGTTAATGATCCTAATGCGGTGCGTCAAATCATGCCATCTAACAATGCTTTAGAAACTTTGATCAATAATAAATTCGTTACTTTTTTGTTTTGATATACAAAGTACATGTTTTACGTTATTAGTAATTTTCAGTATGGTAATTAGAAAAGCAAATATACTGTTATTAGATAGTTTGTTCAATTGAAGTCAAGTTTTCCGGAACTGCAGATATCCGAAACTTTAGTTATCCGAACAGCTTGTTATCTTTTTACACCAATAAAAATTTTATTAATATACTATATAGGGATTCAAACATGACATGGACTGTTGCTGTTACAAATCACTACCCATGCACAGAGCTCAGTGTCCTTGGGCCACATAACCCCACCTTACTTAGTTGGTTGGTATCGTGTTCTTTGAGAATTCAAATGGATCCATGGTGGAAATTCCAGCTTTTTGGCAGTTCTACAATCTTTCAACTATACAGGATCTTCCTGGAAAGGAAATTCTTCCAAGCTTTGCTGAGCTGCAAGTATTGCCGGACAGGTGAAGACGTGTTCTGGAGAACATTTCTTTTCGGGGCAGTTTCTACAAATTCTTATATGATCCATTACCATCTTCGTTAATTTTCATTCCTATGAAATGGCAGGTTCTCATTTTAATAATGGTCTTTATAATTTCTGTGTTTACATCAATCTTGCATACCTGATGGTCTTTCTTAATTGATTTCTCTTTGAGTCTACCCCACCTTATTTGCCGTGCAGATTAGAATTTGCTGAGTCAAGTCCGGCTGTCGCGAGAATGTTGAGCAAACAACAGCTGGCTTGCAGCGTGGAACAAAGAATTGCGGTCGAATTTCTAGTTCGGAAAAACGCCCAGATACCTGAAATTTGGCAGTGATACCAAGCACCGCATGAGGAACAGTGTCTCTAGTGGTTAAGTACTTCACAGAGGGTCAAGAACGCATGGGAAACATCCATTACTCAGGCAAACACTGATCATGTGTATGCGGTTATTTATCAGAATAGGCCACACTTGGGTCCATGCTTTCAGTTAGTATTAATCTTGTAGACGTAACGTTTTCGGAAAACCTTCACATTAAAGAAAAGTATACTTTATGGATTCCACGCACGTTGACAGTCGAGAACAAAGTGATGCCCATGCAAACTGCCAGTTTTTTCCTACGGTGGTTTGAAGGAAGGGTAATTTGAAAGTCTGTAGTGACCACACTGAAACATGGACCCCGATTCCATGTTTCAGTGTGGTCACTACAGTGACTTTCAGTGGTTCAGTGTTATTTGTGAAACTAGACAAAAACATGCCTTGCATTTGAAGTAGACCTTGTAGAAACCCCCACCATTTTGATGGAAAGAGGCAAAGATCCCTTTCTTGAAGAAGGAAGAGAATTTCCTATTAAAATAAAGTGGCCCATTTTTGAATCTTGATGGAAATGGACTGTCTCGAAATCGGTAGACATTTTTATGAAACGGATGTTAATGTGAGGTTGATTCTTGCTTAATTTATTGGTGTTATATCGCTTATCTGATATCAGAGGAAGCTTACGAAATTCGTCCTGGCAAGGAGGTAAGATTGAGCCTGTCGTTGACAAGAGCCTTGGCCTCCATGTAGGTGACAGTAGGACTTTATGCCCCGCCTTCGAATTTAGAAGGACAGTATCTGGGCAAGACGGGTCCCCGGGTTTTCCACGCCACTTTCCCTACCAACTACTTCTTGAGAGGACTTTCAGGTCGCGACATATTTAGAGTGACTCCTGCCGCAAAGAAACTATACATTTAGAATCATTGATGTCTTCTTCGGAATCGAACTCGGCCCCTACACTATGAAAGCTAGAATCACTAACTACCATTCAAGGGGGAGGGGGTGCATGTTTTTATTTAATATCAGCGGCATTTCTTCGACTATAAATCTCTGTGAATATTATTTTATTTTTTAGCAAATACAAAATAATTACTAAAGCAAAATATTATACAGTGTAAAACCCCCCAAAAAACTGAAACGTTTCGGATTTTATATTATGCCCAAATGATTTGTGTGTTACTTTTATTAATTAAATATCGTGCTCTTTGCACTTAAACCATAAAATTCAATTCGACAGAAATATCACAAATTAATTTAAGAAGAGCATATCTTTAGAATTTTTGATACACAGTCGCGCGCGTTGGAGATAAAAATGTTTTACCTTTTTTTTTTACTCGTACAGTGTTGCCATTACTCTCTTTGACTTCGTTGAGTTTGTTAATACAAAATTCGCTTACGTTTTAGAAACGCCTTTTTTTAAGGTTTCGTGTGTTGCTTTTGTTTATTAAATATTATGTACTTTGCACTTAAATCATAAAACTCAGATCAACAGCAATATCGCAAAATAATTTTAAATTGAGTCTATCTTTAGAATTTCCCTTACACAGTCTCGCGCGTTGGAGATAAAAATGTTTTTCTTTTTTTCTCTAGTACAGTATTGCCATTGCTCGCTTTCAAATCGTTGAGTTTCAAATTTGTTTTTGTTAGTTTCACAAAGTATGATATAGATAATAAAAACATCAATAATTCGGGGCTTCCAGATGCCCATATTCGCAGGAGGATTACTTTATCGAAAATTTGATGTTTCTATGTACCTTTGTTTTTTCGCAGAGCGAGAAATATACCTACATTCATGCAAACTCTTCATTATTTAATTTCCTTAAATATAAAGCAGTGCTCTAATATTTGGTGGCAACAATTTAAAAAGTGAACCGACACAAAATGCCAAAACGAAATTGACAACCCTTCTGGGCTAGCGCCGTCTGGGCTAAAATGATAAAATTCACTCTGTAGCTTAAAAATAATTTCATATTTGACGTATAGACATAAGACAGTCTGGCTATGTGAAATTTCGAATATGGGATTGGTTACGGTGCCGGTTAATCCAAGAAATAGAGATTCTGTTTTATTCTACTGCATCTACAATAGTTCAGTATGTGATTCATTGACTTCCTCCGCCCCCAATGGTCTCTGAAACGGTACTCCTACGAATGTGAGGTATTATTCTGAAAAGGCGCTTAAAGGTTAAATAACGAGATTTGACCCTCAGTGTTTCTTTCTCCTTTATAACTCCCCAGACGGGAATACAAGTGCCGATGGTCTCTTTTTCCTTCTTACCTCGCGAGGAATAGCGGCTATTTCAGAAGCTTTCCAGGATTATGCGATCTATTTTGGTATCACTGGAATAGGATGTGTAATAGTTCTTGATCATGATGTACAGCAGTGTTGTAGATCCGGTTGCCTAAGTGCTCCTTGGATTGAAATCTTTGTCCGCAGTTGAAGCTTGAATTTTTTCTCCCTTTTCTGTCCACAAATGTTGGGATCCAGATGATTCATTTGAGCCAGGCTAATCAGTGGTCCAGTTGTTAAAACTGAAACGTTGCGAATTTGCCCGGTTTTTGCTTGCAGTGGTTAATTATTACAGCTTCGTGTGGTTTTAATAATTTTCTTCATTTGCAAAGTGTATGAAGGGCAAATTAACTTCGAAAATCCTCCTGAATGTATCTCCATTCACAAGCAGATAGTTTTGATGACTTTTGCCATAACTGGGTAGTTTCGGGCACAATAAATCGAATTCCTCCTCTCTATATAAATTATTTATTTATATTTTTACATTTGCCGGCAGACAATGTAGGGTGGGAGATACCGGAGGTCCCAGGCTCAAATCCCGCAGCGTCGCGGGATTAAACCGGATTGAACTGGTTTAACCGAACCGGATCAAACTGGATGAAACCGGTTTGAGCTCAATTAAACCGGTAAAACGGGATAAAACGGAACTGAACCAGTTTGGTTTAACGAACCGGATCAAACTGGATGAAACCGGTTTGAGCTCAATTAAACCGGTTAAAACGAGATAAAACCGGTTCAATCAGATTAAACCGGTTTAAACCGGTTTAAACTGGATTAAACCGGTTCAAATTGGTCTGAAACGGACCAAACTGGATGAATCCGGATCAAACCGGACTGAACCAGTTTGAACTGGATAAAAACTAGTTCAACCGGTTAAACCAGCTCAAATCGGTCTGAACCGGATCAAACTGGATGAAACCGGTTCGAAAAAGCGGATCAACCGGTTTGAACTGGTTTAAACCGGATCAACTGGATGAAACTGGATAAACCGGTTCGAGGAAGCGAGCAACCGATTTAAACTGGTTTAAACCTGGACCGGATCAAACTGGATGAAACCGTTTCGAAAAAGCGGATCAACCGGTTTGAACTGGTTTAAAACCGATTATTACTGGATTTAACGCGGCTAAGAAGATTTAGGACTTATCTAATGATGAAACATGTGTGGTGTTTAAAATTATCTTCCTCTGAATTTGGTCAGTATCAACTTGATATGAATCACTACATTCTTGTGGCTTGGAACAGTTGCATATGGGAAGTCTATGGTCATGCAGTAATATCTAGACCGTCAGTTAAAATTGGAGGCACTGGTAATATTATCAAAGTTGACGAAAGTCTGTTTTCGCGCCAAAAAATAACGCTGGTCGTGTCCTTCCTCTCCAGTGGGTGTACGGCGGGATTTGCAGAGATATGCGCACCTGCGTATGTTTTTAGACATTTTGAATGATATGCACAGTCTTCGCATTAATTTTAGTTCGATAACCGAATTTATTTCCCTGATTCCTTGGGGAAGCTCTTTAATTTTCATTAAAAGCTTCTAATTTTACGAATATATGTTATTGTTTTCCTTTGGATTTTTCTTCGCTGAAGTCCATTGTAAAAATTTTGGTGATTATTTTATGCTTCAAATTTTTTTCTAGATCATCAGCTTTTGGCGATATCTGAATCCGGTTCCCGATAACAGAACAGTGCCTAATTTCTGCAGGAACAAGGAATCATTCACTTTAGTAGGAGGTTTTACAAAAAAAAAAAAAAAAAAAAAAAAAAAAAAAAACATTCAACTAAGTTCTGCTCTAATTCGAAAGAAGTACTGAAATGGAGATGTGAAGATCCGGATTTGAACATTACTGCGTGAGCCGTAAGTATAATTTTATCGTTCTCGATACTAGTTATCAATGCTCAAACTTTTGAAAGGTTATTGGATAGTGCGAAATAGACTTCAACGCGGCAATGAACGTAACCAATTAGATTTTTATTTGAGTTAATGTGGCGGCAGTAGCGTTCTATAACGCTAATATTTTCAGACATTTAAAATAATATTCTCAGTTTCATGCCTAATCATTTTTCTTAATTCATTAAATTCCCTAACCAGCTTTTTAAAAAATTTTTTAAGTTGTTTAAATTTACATTAAAAATATCTAATTATACAAATAGCTGTTATCTTATTTTTTACCTTGTATTTTTCTTCAATTAAACCATGTCGTAAATATTTTGACCATTATTTTTACATTTCGAATTTTTCACCAGATCATCAGCTCTTGGTGATATTTGAATTCGGTCCCGATAACAGAACAAGGCTTTAGTGTACAATTGGATATCCTTCGATTGCCGACAAATTTGTTCAGTTTTGGCAATGAAAACCCATTTCTGGTTACTATGATAGTTTTAACGGTACATTTCCGTTTTGCCGGCGCAGGCGATAAAGTCGCCAAAACTGGTACAGTCGACGCCAAACGGAATATCCTCGCTGGTAACGTTTTACGCCTCATTTTCAAAACAAGTCGCAGCCATTTCTTATCACATTGATTGTTTCTTTCAATACTGGCATACAATTACATAGAATTTTTACAAGATAGTTCAATTTTATGCCTAAGGCCATTCGCGGTAATTAAGTCAATTAGGATGTAATCACACCGCTCACCCGAAGGCGAAAATATAGAAAAGGCAAAGTCAAGGGTTAAATTCATCTATTCTAATGACAATGCACTAGCGAATTAAAGCACTGCGGTTTTACATAATTTCTGCGTAAGCTGTTCGTACGTAATTCTTGCATTTAAATTTGTATTCCATATTAAGATTTAAGTTGAAATTAATGTAGATAATTACCGAGAGATTAGATTTTTGTAGCATAGTTTACGTGCGATGATATCATTTGGGGTCACGTGATATGAATCGGCGAATCAGAATGTTGTACTATGAAAGCATAGTAAATTCTTAAATTAATGTCTTTCTACAAATTTATTGTCTTTATTTATTGTCTTTTTACAAAATTTTAAACTATATTAAAATTTTTATGCCTTCAAAATAAAAAATTGTTAGAACTAGCAATTTGTTAACTTTTTTTATGTGTATACTGTATATTGTCGCCAATAAAGTCTGCTTGGCGAAATTTGCGCCGGCGAAACGGAGAAGTGCCGTTTTAATTTAGTTTTAGCTTTCATTGGCGTCACCATCAGGATCCGTAACTTTGTTTTAACCTTATATGACATCATCATTTTCCTGAATTTTTTTAAATGAAAATATATCGATGACGTGCACAAAGGCAGTGCGCAATGCCGAGTTTGTGAAATTGTCTGATGTTTTTTTAAGTAAAAATAGATTGATGTGTACATGAATACCGAGTTTATGCAATTCCTTTGACTTCTTATTTTGGTTTTGTGTAGTGGCCATCTTGGAATTGTGTCTTCTTGGCGTCAAAAAAGAATCGCCGAAAAGACAAAGGGCACACCAATTGTAAACTTTTACCCAAAACAATACCGAAATTTGAATACGCCGAAACTCAGTTTTTTTATTACTGTAAAATAACATAAAGTAATAGTTTTCGCTATTCTCATTTTCCTGCTGAATCAGAAGTGGACTTGCATCTGAGTAATTATACCTTCTGCAAGCGAGGATATGTGTCAAGGAATTTAACTATGTTTTGATTAATAACGATAACTGTCATTTCACTCACTGCATGGTACATCTGTAAATTATTTAATTCAAAAAGTACTCTTTTTATATCATTGTTGTAACGAACTGTGAAACGTGAATGTTTAAATAATGGTAAATGTGTGAAATAAGTTTGAGGTGTTAAAAAATATACAAGATATTTTAAACTCGTATCTTTTATTATCTTTTTTATTTTACATTAATTCATCTAATCGTTAAAACAGCTTTTTTTTTAACATCGGATATTTTTTTTCTCTGGTTAGTTTATAGAAATGAATCGCAAGAACTTTCCTTCATTTTACATCTGTAGACATAATCATATTTTATTTAACAGAAACACACTTGATAACACCAAAAGAAAGGAAAATTATTTTAATGCAGTTTGGACATTCTGCCTACTATCGAATCATCGAACCTTTTTCCTCTGGTTGCAAAAAACGACATGGGTCGCTTCAAGGCTGAAAGAGAAAAATAAAAAATTTAGTTTTGATAAAATAGATATATCAAAGAAATATTTCAATATAAATGCAGTTTTCTAATCTATCAAATTTCATCACTACCCTTGGACATAAACAATATCAGTGGCGGATTTAGGAAGAGGTCAATGATCAGTGGCGGATTTAGGAAGAGGTTAATGATCAGTGGCGGATTTAGGAAGAGGTTAATGATCAGTGGCGCATTTAGGAAGAGGAACAATCAATCGCTTGGGAGTGGAAGGCTCTCTTCTTAAATTATCGGTTATATTTAGTATTTTTCTAAAATTAATTAATAATTTTGGAGTATCTTAGAAGTTGGTAATTTTCGCAATTGTGACTTGCGCAGTGTTATAAATCACCTCTGAACGGAATGGGAAACCTATTTACAGAAGAAAAGTCATTTAGGATTCAACTGCTAGCAAGATTTGTATGAGCTATTAATTTATTTCCTGGTTTGTAAACCTAATTAACAGGAAAAGGTTTAAAACTACCTTGATTATTAAAAGAAAAAACTTCAAATGACGGTTTAGATGGAAAGTTACCGTGTTTACTTGCATAACAGTTGCACTTTGGTTGTCAATCTTTCATTGTAAAAGTCTAGGAGCGACTATTTTATGTGAGGAAATGTACTACACAATATTGCGCATTTTTGAGGATTTCTTCTGCTTCAAAACTGGGGGTGCGACTATTACGCAAGTAAATACGGTAATTACATTTCATTCTCCAAATAATCAGATGAAATTTAAAGAATGCAAACCATTATTATACGCACATCCCGGCCCATAGGTCCTTGTGATCCTTTTTTTTTTTTAATGAAAATTTTGAGTGAAAAGTAAATTGTCTTGACAAAGGTTTAATATTAGTCAACAGAGAATTATTTGCTTACAAAACGGTGTGTTTAGTTTTTTTTTGATTGCTGTTATACTTTTTGTTCGTCTCATGTCACGTCGAGACCCCCCCCCCCCCCCCGAAAAAAAAAATGAAACTGAAATCTTTCAGATTTTATATTACTACCAAAGGGACACCTTTTTAAACGTTTTGTGTGTTACTTTTATTTATTAAATATCATGTTCTACCATAAAGCTACTAAACTGTTTTTCTACTTAAACGACAAAATTCAATTCTACAGCAATATCGCAAAATGACTTAAAAAGAGCATATTTTTAGAATTTCCGATACAATCTTGCACACTAGCAATAATTTTTTTTTTCCGTACAGTGTTGCCATTGCTCGCTTCGAAATCGTTGAGTTTCTTAATCAAAAACTCATAAATGCTTTTTAAAATATGAAATTGATAATAAAGCAAATTCCAAATTCGAGCTTCCAGATGCCCGTATTCGGGTGGAGACGTACGTTATTCAAAATTGGATGGCTCTAGGTTATCGTTATTTTATCACTGCGATTTCTCTTGATATTTTAATAAGATGTGCTTAAAGTGGTTTGACTATTTTTAGGCTTTAAAAGATCTTCCCGTGTTTTCTTCTCTCTAGGGCATTTAACGGTTAATGATCCTAATGCGGTGCGTCAAATCATGCCATCTAACAATGCTTTAGAAACTTTGATCAATAATAAATTCGTTACTTTTTTGTTTTGATATACAAAGTACATGTTTTACGTTATTAGTAATTTTCAGTATGGTAATTAGAAAAGCAAATATACTGTTATTAGATAGTTTGTTCAATTGAAGTCAAGTTTTCCGGAACTGCAGATATCCGAAACTTTAGTTATCCGAACAGCTTGTTATCTTTTTACACCAATAAAAATTTTATTAATATACTATATAGGGATTCAAACATGACATGGACTGTTGCTGTTACAAATCACTACCCATGCACAGAGCTCAGTGTCCTTGGGCCACATAACCCCACCTTACTTAGTTGGTTGGTATCGTGTTCTTTGAGAATTCAAATGGATCCATGGTGGAAATTCCAGCTTTTTGGCAGTTCTACAATCTTTCAACTATACAGGATCTTCCTGGAAAGGAAATTCTTCCAAGCTTTGCTGAGCTGCAAGTATTGCCGGACAGGTGAAGACGTGTTCTGGAGAACATTTCTTTTCGGGGCAGTTTCTACAAATTCTTATATGATCCATTACCATCTTCGTTAATTTTCATTCCTATGAAATGGCAGGTTCTCATTTTAATAATGGTCTTTATAATTTCTGTGTTTACATCAATCTTGCATACCTGATGGTCTTTCTTAATTGATTTCTCTTTGAGTCTACCCCACCTTATTTGCCGTGCAGATTAGAATTTGCTGAGTCAAGTCCGGCTGTCGCGAGAATGTTGAGCAAACAACAGCTGGCTTGCAGCGTGGAACAAAGAATTGCGGTCGAATTTCTAGTTCGGAAAAACGCCCAGATACCTGAAATTTGGCAGTGATACCAAGCACCGCATGAGGAACAGTGTCTCTAGTGGTTAAGTACTTCACAGAGGGTCAAGAACGCATGGGAAACATCCATTACTCAGGCAAACACTGATCATGTGTATGCGGTTATTTATCAGAATAGGCCACACTTGGGTCCATGCTTTCAGTTAGTATTAATCTTGTAGACGTAACGTTTTCGGAAAACCTTCACATTAAAGAAAAGTATACTTTATGGATTCCACGCACGTTGACAGTCGAGAACAAAGTGATGCCCATGCAAACTGCCAGTTTTTTCCTACGGTGGTTTGAAGGAAGGGTAATTTGAAAGTCTGTAGTGACCACACTGAAACATGGACCCCGATTCCATGTTTCAGTGTGGTCACTACAGTGACTTTCAGTGGTTCAGTGTTATTTGTGAAACTAGACAAAAACATGCCTTGCATTTGAAGTAGACCTTGTAGAAACCCCCACCATTTTGATGGAAAGAGGCAAAGATCCCTTTCTTGAAGAAGGAAGAGAATTTCCTATTAAAATAAAGTGGCCCATTTTTGAATCTTGATGGAAATGGACTGTCTCGAAATCGGTAGACATTTTTATGAAACGGATGTTAATGTGAGGTTGATTCTTGCTTAATTTATTGGTGTTATATCGCTTATCTGATATCAGAGGAAGCTTACGAAATTCGTCCTGGCAAGGAGGTAAGATTGAGCCTGTCGTTGACAAGAGCCTTGGCCTCCATGTAGGTGACAGTAGGACTTTATGCCCCGCCTTCGAATTTAGAAGGACAGTATCTGGGCAAGACGGGTCCCCGGGTTTTCCACGCCACTTTCCCTACCAACTACTTCTTGAGAGGACTTTCAGGTCGCGACATATTTAGAGTGACTCCTGCCGCAAAGAAACTATACATTTAGAATCATTGATGTCTTCTTCGGAATCGAACTCGGCCCCTACACTATGAAAGCTAGAATCACTAACTACCATTCAAGGGGGAGGGGGTGCATGTTTTTATTTAATATCAGCGGCATTTCTTCGACTATAAATCTCTGTGAATATTATTTTATTTTTTAGCAAATACAAAATAATTACTAAAGCAAAATATTATACAGTGTAAAACCCCCCAAAAAACTGAAACGTTTCGGATTTTATATTATGCCCAAATGATTTGTGTGTTACTTTTATTAATTAAATATCGTGCTCTTTGCACTTAAACCATAAAATTCAATTCGACAGAAATATCACAAATTAATTTAAGAAGAGCATATCTTTAGAATTTTTGATACACAGTCGCGCGCGTTGGAGATAAAAATGTTTTACCTTTTTTTTTTACTCGTACAGTGTTGCCATTACTCTCTTTGACTTCGTTGAGTTTGTTAATACAAAATTCGCTTACGTTTTAGAAACGCCTTTTTTTAAGGTTTCGTGTGTTGCTTTTGTTTATTAAATATTATGTACTTTGCACTTAAATCATAAAACTCAGATCAACAGCAATATCGCAAAATAATTTTAAATTGAGTCTATCTTTAGAATTTCCCTTACACAGTCTCGCGCGTTGGAGATAAAAATGTTTTTCTTTTTTTCTCTAGTACAGTATTGCCATTGCTCGCTTTCAAATCGTTGAGTTTCAAATTTGTTTTTGTTAGTTTCACAAAGTATGATATAGATAATAAAAACATCAATAATTCGGGGCTTCCAGATGCCCATATTCGCAGGAGGATTACTTTATCGAAAATTTGATGTTTCTATGTACCTTTGTTTTTTCGCAGAGCGAGAAATATACCTACATTCATGCAAACTCTTCATTATTTAATTTCCTTAAATATAAAGCAGTGCTCTAATATTTGGTGGCAACAATTTAAAAAGTGAACCGACACAAAATGCCAAAACGAAATTGACAACCCTTCTGGGCTAGCGCCGTCTGGGCTAAAATGATAAAATTCACTCTGTAGCTTAAAAATAATTTCATATTTGACGTATAGACATAAGACAGTCTGGCTATGTGAAATTTCGAATATGGGATTGGTTACGGTGCCGGTTAATCCAAGAAATAGAGATTCTGTTTTATTCTACTGCATCTACAATAGTTCAGTATGTGATTCATTGACTTCCTCCGCCCCCAATGGTCTCTGAAACGGTACTCCTACGAATGTGAGGTATTATTCTGAAAAGGCGCTTAAAGGTTAAATAACGAGATTTGACCCTCAGTGTTTCTTTCTCCTTTATAACTCCCCAGACGGGAATACAAGTGCCGATGGTCTCTTTTTCCTTCTTACCTCGCGAGGAATAGCGGCTATTTCAGAAGCTTTCCAGGATTATGCGATCTATTTTGGTATCACTGGAATAGGATGTGTAATAGTTCTTGATCATGATGTACAGCAGTGTTGTAGATCCGGTTGCCTAAGTGCTCCTTGGATTGAAATCTTTGTCCGCAGTTGAAGCTTGAATTTTTTCTCCCTTTTCTGTCCACAAATGTTGGGATTCAGATGATTCATTTGAGCCAGGCTAATCAGTGGTCCAGTTGTTAAAACTGAAACGTTGCGAATTTGCCCGGTTTTTGCTTGCAGTGGTTAATTATTACAGCTTCGTGTGGTTTTAATAATTTTCTTCATTTGCAAAGTGTATGAAGGGCAAATTAACTTCGAAAATCCTCCTGAATGTATCTCCATTCACAAGCAGATAGTTTTGATGACTTTTGCCATAACTGGGTAGTTTCGGGCACAATAAATCGAATTCCTCCTCTCTATATAAATTATTTATTTATATTTTTACATTTGCCGGCAGACAATGTAGGGTGGGAGATACCGGAGGTCCCAGGCTCAAATCCCGCAGCGTCGCGGGATTAAACCGGATTGAACTGGTTTAACCGAACCGGATCAAACTGGATGAAACCGGTTTGAGCTCAATTAAACCGGTTAAAACGGGATAAAACGGAACTGAACCAGTTTGGTTTAACGAACCGGATCAAACTGGATGAAACCGGTTTGAGCTCAATTAAACCGGTTAAAACGAGATAAAACCGGTTCAATCAGATTAAACCGGTTTAAACCGGTTTAAACTGGATTAAACCGGTTCAAATTGGTCTGAAACGGACCAAACTGGATGAATCCGGATCAAACCGGACTGAACCAGTTTGAACTGGATAAAAACTAGTTCAACCGGTTAAACCAGCTCAAATCGGTCTGAACCGGATCAAACTGGATGAAACCGGTTCGAAAAAGCGGATCAACCGGTTTGAACTGGTTTAAACCGGATCAACTGGATGAAACTGGATAAACCGGTTCGAGGAAGCGAGCAACCGATTTAAACTGGTTTAACCTGGACCGGATCAAACTGGATGAAACCGTTTCGAAAAAGCGGATCAACCGGTTTGAACTGGTTTAAACCGGATTATTACTGGATTTAACGCGGCTAAGAAGATTTAGGACTTATCTAATGATGAAACATGTGTGGTGTTTAAAATTATCTTCCTCTGAATTTGGTCAGTATCAACTTGATATGAATCACTACATTCTTGTGGCTTGGAACAGTTGCATATGGGAAGTCTATGGTCATGCAGTAATATCTAGACCGTCAGTTAAAATTGGAGGCACTGGTAATATTATCAAAGTTGACGAAAGTCTGTTTTCGCGCCAAAAAATAACGCTGGTCGTGTCCTTCCTCTCCAGTGGGTGTACGGCGGGATTTGCAGAGATATGCGCACCTGCGTATGTTTTTAGACATTTTGAATGATATGCACAGTCTTCGCATTAATTTTAGTTCGATAACCGAATTTATTTCCCTGATTCCTTTGGGGAAGCTCTTTAATTTTCATTAAAAGCTTCTAATTTTACGAATATATGTTATTGTTTTCCTTTGGATTTTTCTTCGCTGAAGTCCATTGTAAAAATTTTGGTGATTATTTTTATGCTTCAAATTTTTTTCTAGATCATCAGCTTTTGGCGATATCTGAATCCGGTTCCCGATAACAGAACAGTGCCTAATTTCTGCAGGAACAAGGAATCATTCACTTTAGTAGGAGGTTTTACAAAAAAAAAAAAAAAAAAAAAAACAAAAAAAAAAAAAAAAAAAACCATTCAACTAAGTTCTGCTCTAATTCGAAAGAAGTACTGAAATGGAGATGTGAAGATCCGGATTTGAACATTACTGTGTGAGCCGTAAGTATAATTTTATCGTTCTCGATACTAGTTATCAATGCTCAAACTTTTGAAAGGTTATTGGATAGTGCGAAATAGACTTCAACGCGGCAATGAACGTAACCAATTAGATTTTTATTTGAGTTAATGTGGCGGCAGTAGCGTTCTATAACGCTAATATTTTCAGACATTTAAAATAATATTCTCAGTTTCATGCCTAATCATTTTTCTTAATTCATTAAATTCCCTAACCAGCTTTTTAAAAAATTTTTTAAGTTGTTTAAATTTACATTAAAAATATCTAATTATACAAATAGCTGTTATCTTATTTTTTACCTTGTATTTTTCTTCAATTAAACCATGTCGTAAATATTTTGACCATTATTTTTACATTTCGAATTTTTCACCAGATCATCAGCTCTTGGTGATATTTGAATTCGGTCCCGATAACAGAACAAGGCTTTAGTGTACAATTGGATATCCTTCGATTGCCGACAAATTTGTTCAGTTTTGGCAATGAAAACCCATTTCTGGTTACTATGATAGTTTTAACGGTACATTTCCGTTTTGCCGGCGCAGGCGATAAAGTCGCCAAAACTGGTACAGTCGACGCCAAACGGAATATCCTCGCTGGTAACGTTTTACGCCTCATTTTCAAAACAAGTCGCAGCCATTTCTTATCACATTGATTGTTTCTTTCAATACTGGCATACAATTACATAGAATTTTTACAAGATAGTTCAATTTTATGCCTAAGGCCATTCGCGGTAATTAAGTCAATTAGGATGTAATCACACCGCTCACCCGAAGGCGAAAATATAGAAAAGGCAAAGTCAAGGGTTAAATTCATCTATTCTAATGACAATGCACTAGCGAATTAAAGCACTGCGGTTTTACATAATTTCTGCGTAAGCTGTTCGTACGTAATTCTTGCATTTAAATTTGTATTCCATATTAAGATTTAAGTTGAAATTAATGTAGATAATTACCGAGAGATTAGATTTTTGTAGCATAGTTTACGTGCGATGATATCATTTGGGGTCACGTGATATGAATCGGCGAATCAGAATGTTGTACTATGAAAGCATAGTAAATTCTTAAATTAATGTCTTTCTACAAATTTATTGTCTTTATTTATTGTCTTTTTACAAAATTTTAAACTATATTAAAATTTTTATGCCTTCAAAATAAAAAATTGTTAGAACTAGCAATTTGTTAACTTTTTTTATGTGTATACTGTATATTGTCGCCAATAAAGTCTGCTTGGCGAAATTTGCGCCGGCGAAACGGAGAAGTGCCGTTTTAATTTAGTTTTAGCTTTCATTGGCGTCACCATCAGGATCCGTAACTTTGTTTTAACCTTATATGACATCATCATTTTCCTGAATTTTTTTAAATGAAAATATATCGATGACGTGCACAAAGGCAGTGCGCAATGCCGAGTTTGTGAAATTGTCTGATGTTTTTTTAAGTAAAAATAGATTGATGTGTACATGAATACCGAGTTTATGCAATTCCTTTGACTTCTTATTTTGGTTTTGTGTAGTGGCCATCTTGGAATTGTGTCTTCTTGGCGTCAAAAAAGAATCGCCGAAAAGACAAAGGGCACACCAATTGTAAACTTTTACCCAAAACAATACCGAAATTTGAATACGCCGAAACTCAGTTTTTTTATTACTGTAAAATAACATAAAGTAATAGTTTTCGCTATTCTCATTTTCCTGCTGATTCAGAAGTGGACTTGCATCTGAGTAATTATACCTTCTGCAAGCGAGGATATGTGTCAAGGAATTTAACTATGTTTTGATTAATAACGATAACTGTCATTTCACTCACTGCATGGTACATCTGTAAATTATTTAATTCAAAAAGTACTCTTTTTATATCATTGTTGTAACGAACTGTGAAACGTGAATGTTTAAATAATGGTAAATGTGTGAAATAAGTTTGAGGTGTTAAAAAATATACAAGATATTTTAAACTCGTATCTTTTATTATCTTTTTTATTTTACATTAATTCATCTAATCGTAAAACAGCTTTTTTTTAACATCGGATATTTTTTTTCTCTGGTTAGTTTATAGAAATGAATCGCAAGAACTTTCCTTCATTTTACATCTGTAGACATAATCATATTTTATTTAACAGAAACACACTTGATAACACCAAAAGAAAGGAAAATTATTTTCTAATGCAGTTTGGACATTCTGCCTACTATCGAATCATCGAACCTTTTTCCTCTGGTTGCAAAAAACGACATGGGTCGCTTCAAGGCTGAAAGAGAAAAATAAAAAATTTAGTTTTGATAAAATAGATATATCAAAGAAATATTTCAATATAAATGCAGTTTTCTAATCTATCAAATTTCATCACTACCCTTGGACATAAACAATATCAGTGGCGGATTTAGGAAGAGGTCAATGATCAGTGGCGGATTTAGGAAGAGGTTAATGATCAGTGGCGGATTTAGGAAGAGGTTAATGATCAGTGGCGCATTTAGGAAGAGGAACAATCAATCGCTTGGGAGTGGAAGGCTCTCTTCTTAAATTATCGGTTATATTTAGTATTTTTCTAAAATTAATTAATAATTTTGGAGTATCTTAGAAGTTGGTAATTTTCGCAATTGTGACTTGCGCAGTGTTATAAATCACCTCTGAACGGAATGGGAAACCTATTTACAGAAGAAAAGTCATTTAGGATTCAACTGCTAGCAAGATTTGTATGAGCTATTAATTTATTTCCTGGTTTGTAAACCTAATTAACAGGAAAAGGTTTAAAACTACCTTGATTATTAAAAGAAAAAACTTCAAATGACGGTTTAGATGGAAAGTTACCGTGTTTACTTGCATAACAGTTGCACTTTGGTTGTCAATCTTTCATTGTAAAAGTCTAGGAGCGACTATTTTATGTGAGGAAATGTACTACACAATATTGCGCATTTTTGAGGATTTCTTCTGCTTCAAAACTGGGGGTGCGACTATTACGCAAGTAAATACGGTAATTACATTTCATTCTCCAAATAATCAGATGAAATTTAAAGAATGCAAACCATTATTATACGCACATCCCGGCCCATAGGTCCTTGTGATCCTTTTTTTTTTTTAATGAAAATTTTGAGTGAAAAGTAAATTGTCTTGACAAAGGTTTAATATTAGTCAACAGAGAATTATTTGCTTACAAAACGGTGTGTTTAGTTTTTTTTTGATTGCTGTTATACTTTTTGTTCGTCTCATGTCACGTCGAGACCCCCCCCCCCCCCGAAAAAAAAAATGAAACTGAAATCTTTCAGATTTTATATTACTACCAAAGGGACACCTTTTTAAACGTTTTGTGTGTTACTTTTATTTATTAAATATCATGTTCTACCATAAAGCTACTAAACTGTTTTTCTACTTAAACGACAAAATTCAATTCTACAGCAATATCGCAAAATGACTTAAAAAGAGCATATTTTTAGAATTTCCGATACAATCTTGCACACTAGCAATAATTTTTTTTTTTCCGTACAGTGTTGCCATTGCTCGCTTCGAAATCGTTGAGTTTCTTAATCAAAAACTCATAAATGCTTTTTAAAATATGAAATTGATAATAAAGCAAATTCCAAATTCGAGCTTCCAGATGCCCGTATTCGGGTGGAGACGTACGTTATTCAAAATTGGATGGCTCTAGGTTATCGTTATTTTATCACTGCGATTTCTCTTGATATTTTAATAAGATGTGCTTAAAGTGGTTTGACTATTTTTAGGCTTTAAAAGATCTTCCCGTGTTTTCTTCTCTCTAGGGCATTTAACGGTTAATGATCCTAATGCGGTGCGTCAAATCATGCCATCTAACAATGCTTTAGAAACTTTGATCAATAATAAATTCGTTACTTTTTTGTTTTGATATACAAAGTACATGTTTTACGTTATTAGTAATTTTCAGTATGGTAATTAGAAAAGCAAATATACTGTTATTAGATAGTTTGTTCAATTGAAGTCAAGTTTTCCGGAACTGCAGATATCCGAAACTTTAGTTATCCGAACAGCTTGTTATCTTTTTACACCAATAAAAATTTTATTAATATACTATATAGGGATTCAAACATGACATGGACTGTTGCTGTTACAAATCACTACCCATGCACAGAGCTCAGTGTCCTTGGGCCACATAACCCCACCTTACTTAGTTGGTTGGTATCGTGTTCTTTGAGAATTCAAATGGATCCATGGTGGAAATTCCAGCTTTTTGGCAGTTCTACAATCTTTCAACTATACAGGATCTTCCTGGAAAGGAAATTCTTCCAAGCTTTGCTGAGCTGCAAGTATTGCCGGACAGGTGAAGACGTGTTCTGGAGAACATTTCTTTTCGGGGCAGTTTCTACAAATTCTTATATGATCCATTACCATCTTCGTTAATTTTCATTCCTATGAAATGGCAGGTTCTCATTTTAATAATGGTCTTTATAATTTCTGTGTTTACATCAATCTTGCATACCTGATGGTCTTTCTTAATTGATTTCTCTTTGAGTCTACCCCACCTTATTTGCCGTGCAGATTAGAATTTGCTGAGTCAAGTCCGGCTGTCGCGAGAATGTTGAGCAAACAACAGCTGGCTTGCAGCGTGGAACAAAGAATTGCGGTCGAATTTCTAGTTCGGAAAAACGCCCAGATACCTGAAATTTGGCAGTGATACCAAGCACCGCATGAGGAACAGTGTCTCTAGTGGTTAAGTACTTCACAGAGGGTCAAGAACGCATGGGAAACATCCATTACTCAGGCAAACACTGATCATGTGTATGCGGTTATTTATCAGAATAGGCCACACTTGGGTCCATGCTTTCAGTTAGTATTAATCTTGTAGACGTAACGTTTTCGGAAAACCTTCACATTAAAGAAAAGTATACTTTATGGATTCCACGCACGTTGACAGTCGAGAACAAAGTGATGCCCATGCAAACTGCCAGTTTTTTCCTACGGTGGTTTGAAGGAAGGGTAATTTGAAAGTCTGTAGTGACCACACTGAAACATGGACCCCGATTCCATGTCTCAGTGTGGTCACTACAGTGACTTTCAGTGGTTCAGTGTTATTTGTGAAACTAGACAAAAACATGCCTTGCATTTGAAGTAGACCTTGTAGAAACCCCCACCATTTTGATGGAAAGAGGCAAAGATCCCTTTCTTGAAGAAGGAAGAGAATTTCCTATTAAAATAAAGTGGCCCATTTTTGAATCTTGATGGAAATGGACTGTCTCGAAATCGGTAGACATTTTTATGAAACGGATGTTAATGTGAGGTTGATTCTTGCTTAATTTATTGGTGTTATATCGCTTATCTGATATCAGAGGAAGCTTACGAAATTCGTCCTGGCAAGGAGGTAAGATTGAGCCTGTCGTTGACAAGAGCCTTGGCCTCCATGTAGGTGACAGTAGGACTTTATGCCCCGCCTTCGAATTTAGAAGGACAGTATCTGGGCAAGACGGGTCCCCGGGTTTTCCACGCCACTTTCCCTACCAACTACTTCTTGAGAGGACTTTCAGGTCGCGACATATTTAGAGTGACTCCTGCCGCAAAGAAACTATACATTTAGAATCATTGATGTCTTCTTCGGAATCGAACTCGGCCCCTACACTATGAAAGCTAGAATCACTAACTACCATTCAAGGGGGAGGGGGTGCATGTTTTTATTTAATATCAGCGGCATTTCTTCGACTATAAATCTCTGTGAATATTATTTTATTTTTTAGCAAATACAAAATAATTACTAAAGCAAAATATTATACAGTGTAAAACCCCCCAAAAAACTGAAACGTTTCGGATTTTATATTATGCCCAAATGATTTGTGTGTTACTTTTATTAATTAAATATCGTGCTCTTTGCACTTAAACCATAAAATTCAATTCGACAGAAATATCACAAATTAATTTAAGAAGAGCATATCTTTAGAATTTTTGATACACAGTCGCGCGCGTTGGAGATAAAAATGTTTTACCTTTTTTTTTTACTCGTACAGTGTTGCCATTACTCTCTTTGACTTCGTTGAGTTTGTTAATACAAAATTCGCTTACGTTTTAGAAACGCCTTTTTTTAAGGTTTCGTGTGTTGCTTTTGTTTATTAAATATTATGTACTTTGCACTTAAATCATAAAACTCAGATCAACAGCAATATCGCAAAATAATTTTAAATTGAGTCTATCTTTAGAATTTCCCTTACACAGTCTCGCGCGTTGGAGATAAAAATGTTTTTCTTTTTTTCTCTAGTACAGTATTGCCATTGCTCGCTTTCAAATCGTTGAGTTTCAAATTTGTTTTTGTTAGTTTCACAAAGTATGATATAGATAATAAAAACATCAATAATTCGGGGCTTCCAGATGCCCATATTCGCAGGAGGATTACTTTATCGAAAATTTGATGTTTCTATGTACCTTTGTTTTTTCGCAGAGCGAGAAATATACCTACATTCATGCAAACTCTTCATTATTTAATTTCCTTAAATATAAAGCAGTGCTCTAATATTTGGTGGCAACAATTTAAAAAGTGAACCGACACAAAATGCCAAAACGAAATTGACAACCCTTCTGGGCTAGCGCCGTCTGGGCTAAAATGATAAAATTCACTCTGTAGCTTAAAAATAATTTCATATTTGACGTATAGACATAAGACAGTCTGGCTATGTGAAATTTCGAATATGGGATTGGTTACGGTGCCGGTTAATCCAAGAAATAGAGATTCTGTTTTATTCTACTGCATCTACAATAGTTCAGTATGTGATTCATTGACTTCCTCCGCCCCCAATGGTCTCTGAAACGGTACTCCTACGAATGTGAGGTATTATTCTGAAAAGGCGCTTAAAGGTTAAATAACGAGATTTGACCCTCAGTGTTTCTTTCTCCTTTATAACTCCCCAGACGGGAATACAAGTGCCGATGGTCTCTTTTTCCTTCTTACCTCGCGAGGAATAGCGGCTATTTCAGAAGCTTTCCAGGATTATGCGATCTATTTTGGTATCACTGGAATAGGATGTGTAATAGTTCTTGATCATGATGTACAGCAGTGTTGTAGATCCGGTTGCCTAAGTGCTCCTTGGATTGAAATCTTTGTCCGCAGTTGAAGCTTGAATTTTTTCTCCCTTTTCTGTCCACAAATGTTGGGATTCAGATGATTCATTTGAGCCAGGCTAATCAGTGGTCCAGTTGTTAAAACTGAAACGTTGCGAATTTGCCCGGTTTTTGCTTGCAGTGGTTAATTATTACAGCTTCGTGTGGTTTTAATAATTTTCTTCATTTGCAAAGTGTATGAAGGGCAAATTAACTTCGAAAATCCTCCTGAATGTATCTCCATTCACAAGCAGATAGTTTTGATGACTTTTGCCATAACTGGGTAGTTTCGGGCACAATAAATCGAATTCCTCCTCTCTATATAAATTATTTATTTATATTTTTACATTTGCCGGCAGACAATGTAGGGTGGGAGATACCGGAGGTCCCAGGCTCAAATCCCGCAGCGTCGCGGGATTAAACCGGATTGAACTGGTTTAACCGAACCGGATCAAACTGGATGAAACCGGTTTGAGCTCAATTAAACCGGTTAAAACGGGATAAAACGGAACTGAACCAGTTTGGTTTAACGAACCGGATCAAACTGGATGAAACCGGTTTGAGCTCAATTAAACCGGTTAAAACGAGATAAAACCGGTTCAATCAGATTAAACCGGTTTAAACCGGTTTAAACTGGATTAAACCGGTTCAAATTGGTCTGAAACGGACCAAACTGGATGAATCCGGATCAAACCGGACTGAACCAGTTTGAACTGGATAAAAACTAGTTCAACCGGTTAAACCAGCTCAAATCGGTCTGAACCGGATCAAACTGGATGAAACCGGTTCGAAAAAGCGGATCAACCGGTTTGAACTGGTTTAAACCGGATCAACTGGATGAAACTGGATAAACCGGTTCGAGGAAGCGAGCAACCGATTTAAACTGGTTTAACCTGGACCGGATCAAACTGGATGAAACCGTTTCGAAAAAGCGGATCAACCGGTTTGAACTGGTTTAAACCGGATTATTACTGGATTTAACGCGGCTAAGAAGATTTAGGACTTATCTAATGATGAAACATGTGTGGTGTTTAAAATTATCTTCCTCTGAATTTGGTCAGTATCAACTTGATATGAATCACTACATTCTTGTGGCTTGGAACAGTTGCATATGGGAAGTCTATGGTCATGCAGTAATATCTAGACCGTCAGTTAAAATTGGAGGCACTGGTAATATTATCAAAGTTGACGAAAGTCTGTTTTCGCGCCAAAAAATAACGCTGGTCGTGTCCTTCCTCTCCAGTGGGTGTACGGCGGGATTTGCAGAGATATGCGCACCTGCGTATGTTTTTAGACATTTTGAATGATATGCACAGTCTTCGCATTAATTTTAGTTCGATAACCGAATTTATTTCCCTGATTCCTTTGGGGAAGCTCTTTAATTTTCATTAAAAGCTTCTAATTTTACGAATATATGTTATTGTTTTCCTTTGGATTTTTCTTCGCTGAAGTCCATTGTAAAAATTTTGGTGATTATTTTTATGCTTCAAATTTTTTTCTAGATCATCAGCTTTTGGCGATATCTGAATCCGGTTCCCGATAACAGAACAGTGCCTAATTTCTGCAGGAACAAGGAATCATTCACTTTAGTAGGAGGTTTTACAAAAAAAAAAAAAAAAAAAAAAACAAAAAAAAAAAAAAAAAAAACCATTCAACTAAGTTCTGCTCTAATTCGAAAGAAGTACTGAAATGGAGATGTGAAGATCCGGATTTGAACATTACTGCGTGAGCCGTAAGTATAATTTTATCGTTCTCGATACTAGTTATCAATGCTCAAACTTTTGAAAGGTTATTGGATAGTGCGAAATAGACTTCAACGCGGCAATGAACGTAACCAATTAGATTTTTATTTGAGTTAATGTGGCGGCAGTAGCGTTCTATAACGCTAATATTTTCAGACATTTAAAATAATATTCTCAGTTTCATGCCTAATCATTTTTCTTAATTCATTAAATTCCCTAACCAGCTTTTTAAAAAATTTTTTAAGTTGTTTAAATTTACATTAAAAATATCTAATTATACAAATAGCTGTTATCTTATTTTTTACCTTGTATTTTTCTTCAATTAAACCATGTCGTAAATATTTTGACCATTATTTTTACATTTCGAATTTTTCACCAGATCATCAGCTCTTGGTGATATTTGAATTCGGTCCCGATAACAGAACAAGGCTTTAGTGTACAATTGGATATCCTTCGATTGCCGACAAATTTGTTCAGTTTTGGCAATGAAAACCCATTTCTGGTTACTATGATAGTTTTAACGGTACATTTCCGTTTTGCCGGCGCAGGCGATAAAGTCGCCAAAACTGGTACAGTCGACGCCAAACGGAATATCCTCGCTGGTAACGTTTTACGCCTCATTTTCAAAACAAGTCGCAGCCATTTCTTATCACATTGATTGTTTCTTTCAATACTGGCATACAATTACATAGAATTTTTACAAGATAGTTCAATTTTATGCCTAAGGCCATTCGCGGTAATTAAGTCAATTAGGATGTAATCACACCGCTCACCCGAAGGCGAAAATATAGAAAAGGCAAAGTCAAGGGTTAAATTCATCTATTCTAATGACAATGCACTAGCGAATTAAAGCACTGCGGTTTTACATAATTTCTGCGTAAGCTGTTCGTACGTAATTCTTGCATTTAAATTTGTATTCCATATTAAGATTTAAGTTGAAATTAATGTAGATAATTACCGAGAGATTAGATTTTTGTAGCATAGTTTACGTGCGATGATATCATTTGGGGTCACGTGATATGAATCGGCGAATCAGAATGTTGTACTATGAAAGCATAGTAAATTCTTAAATTAATGTCTTTCTACAAATTTATTGTCTTTATTTATTGTCTTTTTACAAAATTTTAAACTATATTAAAATTTTTATGCCTTCAAAATAAAAAATTGTTAGAACTAGCAATTTGTTAACTTTTTTTATGTGTATACTGTATATTGTCGCCAATAAAGTCTGCTTGGCGAAATTTGCGCCGGCGAAACGGAGAAGTGCCGTTTTAATTTAGTTTTAGCTTTCATTGGCGTCACCATCAGGATCCGTAACTTTGTTTTAACCTTATATGACATCATCATTTTCCTGAATTTTTTTAAATGAAAATATATCGATGACGTGCACAAAGGCAGTGCGCAATGCCGAGTTTGTGAAATTGTCTGATGTTTTTTTAAGTAAAAATAGATTGATGTGTACATGAATACCGAGTTTATGCAATTCCTTTGACTTCTTATTTTGGTTTTGTGTAGTGGCCATCTTGGAATTGTGTCTTCTTGGCGTCAAAAAAGAATCGCCGAAAAGACAAAGGGCACACCAATTGTAAACTTTTACCCAAAACAATACCGAAATTTGAATACGCCGAAACTCAGTTTTTTTATTACTGTAAAATAACATAAAGTAATAGTTTTCGCTATTCTCATTTTCCTGCTGATTCAGAAGTGGACTTGCATCTGAGTAATTATACCTTCTGCAAGCGAGGATATGTGTCAAGGAATTTAACTATGTTTTGATTAATAACGATAACTGTCATTTCACTCACTGCATGGTACATCTGTAAATTATTTAATTCAAAAAGTACTCTTTTTATATCATTGTTGTAACGAACTGTGAAACGTGAATGTTTAAATAATGGTAAATGTGTGAAATAAGTTTGAGGTGTTAAAAAATATACAAGATATTTTAAACTCGTATCTTTTATTATCTTTTTTATTTTACATTAATTCATCTAATCGTAAAACAGCTTTTTTTTAACATCGGATATTTTTTTTCTCTGGTTAGTTTATAGAAATGAATCGCAAGAACTTTCCTTCATTTTACATCTGTAGACATAATCATATTTTATTTAACAGAAACACACTTGATAACACCAAAAGAAAGGAAAATTATTTTCTAATGCAGTTTGGACATTCTGCCTACTATCGAATCATCGAACCTTTTTCCTCTGGTTGCAAAAAACGACATGGGTCGCTTCAAGGCTGAAAGAGAAAAATAAAAAATTTAGTTTTGATAAAATAGATATATCAAAGAAATATTTCAATATAAATGCAGTTTTCTAATCTATCAAATTTCATCACTACCCTTGGACATAAACAATATCAGTGGCGGATTTAGGAAGAGGTCAATGATCAGTGGCGGATTTAGGAAGAGGTTAATGATCAGTGGCGGATTTAGGAAGAGGTTAATGATCAGTGGCGCATTTAGGAAGAGGAACAATCAATCGCTTGGGAGTGGAAGGCTCTCTTCTTAAATTATCGGTTATATTTAGTATTTTTCTAAAATTAATTAATAATTTTGGAGTATCTTAGAAGTTGGTAATTTTCGCAATTGTGACTTGCGCAGTGTTATAAATCACCTCTGAACGGAATGGGAAACCTATTTACAGAAGAAAAGTCATTTAGGATTCAACTGCTAGCAAGATTTGTATGAGCTATTAATTTATTTCCTGGTTTGTAAACCTAATTAACAGGAAAAGGTTTAAAACTACCTTGATTATTAAAAGAAAAAACTTCAAATGACGGTTTAGATGGAAAGTTACCGTGTTTACTTGCATAACAGTTGCACTTTGGTTGTCAATCTTTCATTGTAAAAGTCTAGGAGCGACTATTTTATGTGAGGAAATGTACTACACAATATTGCGCATTTTTGAGGATTTCTTCTGCTTCAAAACTGGGGGTGCGACTATTACGCAAGTAAATACGGTAATTACATTTCATTCTCCAAATAATCAGATGAAATTTAAAGAATGCAAACCATTATTATACGCACATCCCGGCCCATAGGTCCTTGTGATCCTTTTTTTTTTTTAATGAAAATTTTGAGTGAAAAGTAAATTGTCTTGACAAAGGTTTAATATTAGTCAACAGAGAATTATTTGCTTACAAAACGGTGTGTTTAGTTTTTTTTTGATTGCTGTTATACTTTTTGTTCGTCTCATGTCACGTCGAGACCCCCCCCCCCCCGAAAAAAAAAATGAAACTGAAATCTTTCAGATTTTATATTACTACCAAAGGGACACCTTTTTAAACGTTTTGTGTGTTACTTTTATTTATTAAATATCATGTTCTACCATAAAGCTACTAAACTGTTTTTCTACTTAAACGACAAAATTCAATTCTACAGCAATATCGCAAAATGACTTAAAAAGAGCATATTTTTAGAATTTCCGATACAATCTTGCACACTAGCAATAATTTTTTTTTTTCCGTACAGTGTTGCCATTGCTCGCTTCGAAATCGTTGAGTTTCTTAATCAAAAACTCATAAATGCTTTTTAAAATATGAAATTGATAATAAAGCAAATTCCAAATTCGAGCTTCCAGATGCCCGTATTCGGGTGGAGACGTACGTTATTCAAAATTGGATGGCTCTAGGTTATCGTTATTTTATCACTGCGATTTCTCTTGATATTTTAATAAGATGTGCTTAAAGTGGTTTGACTATTTTTAGGCTTTAAAAGATCTTCCCGTGTTTTCTTCTCTCTAGGGCATTTAACGGTTAATGATCCTAATGCGGTGCGTCAAATCATGCCATCTAACAATGCTTTAGAAACTTTGATCAATAATAAATTCGTTACTTTTTTGTTTTGATATACAAAGTACATGTTTTACGTTATTAGTAATTTTCAGTATGGTAATTAGAAAAGCAAATATACTGTTATTAGATAGTTTGTTCAATTGAAGTCAAGTTTTCCGGAACTGCAGATATCCGAAACTTTAGTTATCCGAACAGCTTGTTATCTTTTTACACCAATAAAAATTTTATTAATATACTATATAGGGATTCAAACATGACATGGACTGTTGCTGTTACAAATCACTACCCATGCACAGAGCTCAGTGTCCTTGGGCCACATAACCCCACCTTACTTAGTTGGTTGGTATCGTGTTCTTTGAGAATTCAAATGGATCCATGGTGGAAATTCCAGCTTTTTGGCAGTTCTACAATCTTTCAACTATACAGGATCTTCCTGGAAAGGAAATTCTTCCAAGCTTTGCTGAGCTGCAAGTATTGCCGGACAGGTGAAGACGTGTTCTGGAGAACATTTCTTTTCGGGGCAGTTTCTACAAATTCTTATATGATCCATTACCATCTTCGTTAATTTTCATTCCTATGAAATGGCAGGTTCTCATTTTAATAATGGTCTTTATAATTTCTGTGTTTACATCAATCTTGCATACCTGATGGTCTTTCTTAATTGATTTCTCTTTGAGTCTACCCCACCTTATTTGCCGTGCAGATTAGAATTTGCTGAGTCAAGTCCGGCTGTCGCGAGAATGTTGAGCAAACAACAGCTGGCTTGCAGCGTGGAACAAAGAATTGCGGTCGAATTTCTAGTTCGGAAAAACGCCCAGATACCTGAAATTTGGCAGTGATACCAAGCACCGCATGAGGAACAGTGTCTCTAGTGGTTAAGTACTTCACAGAGGGTCAAGAACGCATGGGAAACATCCATTACTCAGGCAAACACTGATCATGTGTATGCGGTTATTTATCAGAATAGGCCACACTTGGGTCCATGCTTTCAGTTAGTATTAATCTTGTAGACGTAACGTTTTCGGAAAACCTTCACATTAAAGAAAAGTATACTTTATGGATTCCACGCACGTTGACAGTCGAGAACAAAGTGATGCCCATGCAAACTGCCAGTTTTTTCCTACGGTGGTTTGAAGGAAGGGTAATTTGAAAGTCTGTAGTGACCACACTGAAACATGGACCCCGATTCCATGTCTCAGTGTGGTCACTACAGTGACTTTCAGTGGTTCAGTGTTATTTGTGAAACTAGACAAAAACATGCCTTGCATTTGAAGTAGACCTTGTAGAAACCCCCACCATTTTGATGGAAAGAGGCAAAGATCCCTTTCTTGAAGAAGGAAGAGAATTTCCTATTAAAATAAAGTGGCCCATTTTTGAATCTTGATGGAAATGGACTGTCTCGAAATCGGTAGACATTTTTATGAAACGGATGTTAATGTGAGGTTGATTCTTGCTTAATTTATTGGTGTTATATCGCTTATCTGATATCAGAGGAAGCTTACGAAATTCGTCCTGGCAAGGAGGTAAGATTGAGCCTGTCGTTGACAAGAGCCTTGGCCTCCATGTAGGTGACAGTAGGACTTTATGCCCCGCCTTCGAATTTAGAAGGACAGTATCTGGGCAAGACGGGTCCCCGGGTTTTCCACGCCACTTTCCCTACCAACTACTTCTTGAGAGGACTTTCAGGTCGCGACATATTTAGAGTGACTCCTGCCGCAAAGAAACTATACATTTAGAATCATTGATGTCTTCTTCGGAATCGAACTCGGCCCCTACACTATGAAAGCTAGAATCACTAACTACCATTCAAGGGGGAGGGGGTGCATGTTTTTATTTAATATCAGCGGCATTTCTTCGACTATAAATCTCTGTGAATATTATTTTATTTTTTAGCAAATACAAAATAATTACTAAAGCAAAATATTATACAGTGTAAAACCCCCCAAAAAACTGAAACGTTTCGGATTTTATATTATGCCCAAATGATTTGTGTGTTACTTTTATTAATTAAATATCGTGCTCTTTGCACTTAAACCATAAAATTCAATTCGACAGAAATATCACAAATTAATTTAAGAAGAGCATATCTTTAGAATTTTTGATACACAGTCGCGCGCGTTGGAGATAAAAATGTTTTACCTTTTTTTTTTACTCGTACAGTGTTGCCATTACTCTCTTTGACTTCGTTGAGTTTGTTAATACAAAATTCGCTTACGTTTTAGAAACGCCTTTTTTTAAGGTTTCGTGTGTTGCTTTTGTTTATTAAATATTATGTACTTTGCACTTAAATCATAAAACTCAGATCAACAGCAATATCGCAAAATAATTTTAAATTGAGTCTATCTTTAGAATTTCCCTTACACAGTCTCGCGCGTTGGAGATAAAAATGTTTTTCTTTTTTTCTCTAGTACAGTATTGCCATTGCTCGCTTTCAAATCGTTGAGTTTCAAATTTGTTTTTGTTAGTTTCACAAAGTATGATATAGATAATAAAAACATCAATAATTCGGGGCTTCCAGATGCCCATATTCGCAGGAGGATTACTTTATCGAAAATTTGATGTTTCTATGTACCTTTGTTTTTTCGCAGAGCGAGAAATATACCTACATTCATGCAAACTCTTCATTATTTAATTTCCTTAAATATAAAGCAGTGCTCTAATATTTGGTGGCAACAATTTAAAAAGTGAACCGACACAAAATGCCAAAACGAAATTGACAACCCTTCTGGGCTAGCGCCGTCTGGGCTAAAATGATAAAATTCACTCTGTAGCTTAAAAATAATTTCATATTTGACGTATAGACATAAGACAGTCTGGCTATGTGAAATTTCGAATATGGGATTGGTTACGGTGCCGGTTAATCCAAGAAATAGAGATTCTGTTTTATTCTACTGCATCTACAATAGTTCAGTATGTGATTCATTGACTTCCTCCGCCCCCAATGGTCTCTGAAACGGTACTCCTACGAATGTGAGGTATTATTCTGAAAAGGCGCTTAAAGGTTAAATAACGAGATTTGACCCTCAGTGTTTCTTTCTCCTTTATAACTCCCCAGACGGGAATACAAGTGCCGATGGTCTCTTTTTCCTTCTTACCTCGCGAGGAATAGCGGCTATTTCAGAAGCTTTCCAGGATTATGCGATCTATTTTGGTATCACTGGAATAGGATGTGTAATAGTTCTTGATCATGATGTACAGCAGTGTTGTAGATCCGGTTGCCTAAGTGCTCCTTGGATTGAAATCTTTGTCCGCAGTTGAAGCTTGAATTTTTTCTCCCTTTTCTGTCCACAAATGTTGGGATTCAGATGATTCATTTGAGCCAGGCTAATCAGTGGTCCAGTTGTTAAAACTGAAACGTTGCGAATTTGCCCGGTTTTTGCTTGCAGTGGTTAATTATTACAGCTTCGTGTGGTTTTAATAATTTTCTTCATTTGCAAAGTGTATGAAGGGCAAATTAACTTCGAAAATCCTCCTGAATGTATCTCCATTCACAAGCAGATAGTTTTGATGACTTTTGCCATAACTGGGTAGTTTCGGGCACAATAAATCGAATTCCTCCTCTCTATATAAATTATTTATTTATATTTTTACATTTGCCGGCAGACAATGTAGGGTGGGAGATACCGGAGGTCCCAGGCTCAAATCCCGCAGCGTCGCGGGATTAAACCGGATTGAACTGGTTTAACCGAACCGGATCAAACTGGATGAAACCGGTTTGAGCTCAATTAAACCGGTTAAAACGGGATAAAACGGAACTGAACCAGTTTGGTTTAACGAACCGGATCAAACTGGATGAAACCGGTTTGAGCTCAATTAAACCGGTTAAAACGAGATAAAACCGGTTCAATCAGATTAAACCGGTTTAAACCGGTTTAAACTGGATTAAACCGGTTCAAATTGGTCTGAAACGGACCAAACTGGATGAATCCGGATCAAACCGGACTGAACCAGTTTGAACTGGATAAAAACTAGTTCAACCGGTTAAACCAGCTCAAATCGGTCTGAACCGGATCAAACTGGATGAAACCGGTTCGAAAAAGCGGATCAACCGGTTTGAACTGGTTTAAACCGGATCAACTGGATGAAACTGGATAAACCGGTTCGAGGAAGCGAGCAACCGATTTAAACTGGTTTAACCTGGACCGGATCAAACTGGATGAAACCGTTTCGAAAAAGCGGATCAACCGGTTTGAACTGGTTTAAACCGGATTATTACTGGATTTAACGCGGCTAAGAAGATTTAGGACTTATCTAATGATGAAACATGTGTGGTGTTTAAAATTATCTTCCTCTGAATTTGGTCAGTATCAACTTGATATGAATCACTACATTCTTGTGGCTTGGAACAGTTGCATATGGGAAGTCTATGGTCATGCAGTAATATCTAGACCGTCAGTTAAAATTGGAGGCACTGGTAATATTATCAAAGTTGACGAAAGTCTGTTTTCGCGCCAAAAAATAACGCTGGTCGTGTCCTTCCTCTCCAGTGGGTGTACGGCGGGATTTGCAGAGATATGCGCACCTGCGTATGTTTTTAGACATTTTGAATGATATGCACAGTCTTCGCATTAATTTTAGTTCGATAACCGAATTTATTTCCCTGATTCCTTTGGGGAAGCTCTTTAATTTTCATTAAAAGCTTCTAATTTTACGAATATATGTTATTGTTTTCCTTTGGATTTTTCTTCGCTGAAGTCCATTGTAAAAATTTTGGTGATTATTTTTATGCTTCAAATTTTTTTCTAGATCATCAGCTTTTGGCGATATCTGAATCCGGTTCCCGATAACAGAACAGTGCCTAATTTCTGCAGGAACAAGGAATCATTCACTTTAGTAGGAGGTTTTACAAAAAAAAAAAAAAAAAAAAAACAAAAAAAAAAAAAAAAAACCATTCAACTAAGTTCTGCTCTAATTCGAAAGAAGTACTGAAATGGAGATGTGAAGATCCGGATTTGAACATTACTGCGTGAGCCGTAAGTATAATTTTATCGTTCTCGATACTAGTTATCAATGCTCAAACTTTTGAAAGGTTATTGGATAGTGCGAAATAGACTTCAACGCGGCAATGAACGTAACCAATTAGATTTTTATTTGAGTTAATGTGGCGGCAGTAGCGTTCTATAACGCTAATATTTTCAGACATTTAAAATAATATTCTCAGTTTCATGCCTAATCATTTTTCTTAATTCATTAAATTCCCTAACCAGCTTTTTAAAAAATTTTTTAAGTTGTTTAAATTTACATTAAAAATATCTAATTATACAAATAGCTGTTATCTTATTTTTTACCTTGTATTTTTCTTCAATTAAACCATGTCGTAAATATTTTGACCATTATTTTTACATTTCGAATTTTTCACCAGATCATCAGCTCTTGGTGATATTTGAATTCGGTCCCGATAACAGAACAAGGCTTTAGTGTACAATTGGATATCCTTCGATTGCCGACAAATTTGTTCAGTTTTGGCAATGAAAACCCATTTCTGGTTACTATGATAGTTTTAACGGTACATTTCCGTTTTGCCGGCGCAGGCGATAAAGTCGCCAAAACTGGTACAGTCGACGCCAAACGGAATATCCTCGCTGGTAACGTTTTACGCCTCATTTTCAAAACAAGTCGCAGCCATTTCTTATCACATTGATTGTTTCTTTCAATACTGGCATACAATTACATAGAATTTTTACAAGATAGTTCAATTTTATGCCTAAGGCCATTCGCGGTAATTAAGTCAATTAGGATGTAATCACACCGCTCACCCGAAGGCGAAAATATAGAAAAGGCAAAGTCAAGGGTTAAATTCATCTATTCTAATGACAATGCACTAGCGAATTAAAGCACTGCGGTTTTACATAATTTCTGCGTAAGCTGTTCGTACGTAATTCTTGCATTTAAATTTGTATTCCATATTAAGATTTAAGTTGAAATTAATGTAGATAATTACCGAGAGATTAGATTTTTGTAGCATAGTTTACGTGCGATGATATCATTTGGGGTCACGTGATATGAATCGGCGAATCAGAATGTTGTACTATGAAAGCATAGTAAATTCTTAAATTAATGTCTTTCTACAAATTTATTGTCTTTATTTATTGTCTTTTTACAAAATTTTAAACTATATTAAAATTTTTATGCCTTCAAAATAAAAAATTGTTAGAACTAGCAATTTGTTAACTTTTTTTATGTGTATACTGTATATTGTCGCCAATAAAGTCTGCTTGGCGAAATTTGCGCCGGGGAAACGGAGAAGTGCCGTTTTAATTTAGTTTTAGCTTTCATTGGCGTCACCATCAGGATCCGTAACTTTGTTTTAACCTTATATGACATCATCATTTTCCTGAATTTTTTTAAATGAAAATATATCGATGACGTGCACAAAGGCAGTGCGCAATGCCGAGTTTGTGAAATTGTCTGATGTTTTTTTAAGTAAAAATAGATTGATGTGTACATGAATACCGAGTTTATGCAATTCCTTTGACTTCTTATTTTGGTTTTGTGTAGTGGCCATCTTGGAATTGTGTCTTCTTGGCGTCAAAAAAGAATCGCCGAAAAGACAAAGGGCACACCAATTGTAAACTTTTACCCAAAACAATACCGAAATTTGAATACGCCGAAACTCAGTTTTTTTATTACTGTAAAATAACATAAAGTAATAGTTTTCGCTATTCTCATTTTCCTGCTGATTCAGAAGTGGACTTGCATCTGAGTAATTATACCTTCTGCAAGCGAGGATATGTGTCAAGGAATTTAACTATGTTTTGATTAATAACGATAACTGTCATTTCACTCACTGCATGGTACATCTGTAAATTATTTAATTCAAAAAGTACTCTTTTTATATCATTGTTGTAACGAACTGTGAAACGTGAATGTTTAAATAATGGTAAATGTGTGAAATAAGTTTGAGGTGTTAAAAAATATACAAGATATTTTAAACTCGTATCTTTTATTATCTTTTTTATTTTACATTAATTCATCTAATCGTAAAACAGCTTTTTTTTAACATCGGATATTTTTTTTCTCTGGTTAGTTTATAGAAATGAATCGCAAGAACTTTCCTTCATTTTACATCTGTAGACATAATCATATTTTATTTAACAGAAACACACTTGATAACACCAAAAGAAAGGAAAATTATTTTCTAATGCAGTTTGGACATTCTGCCTACTATCGAATCATCGAACCTTTTTCCTCTGGTTGCAAAAAACGACATGGGTCGCTTCAAGGCTGAAAGAGAAAAATAAAAAATTTAGTTTTGATAAAATAGATATATCAAAGAAATATTTCAATATAAATGCAGTTTTCTAATCTATCAAATTTCATCACTACCCTTGGACATAAACAATATCAGTGGCGGATTTAGGAAGAGGTCAATGATCAGTGGCGGATTTAGGAAGAGGTTAATGATCAGTGGCGGATTTAGGAAGAGGTTAATGATCAGTGGCGCATTTAGGAAGAGGAACAATCAATCGCTTGGGAGTGGAAGGCTCTCTTCTTAAATTATCGGTTATATTTAGTATTTTTCTAAAATTAATTAATAATTTTGGAGTATCTTAGAAGTTGGTAATTTTCGCAATTGTGACTTGCGCAGTGTTATAAATCACCTCTGAACGGAATGGGAAACCTATTTACAGAAGAAAAGTCATTTAGGATTCAACTGCTAGCAAGATTTGTATGAGCTATTAATTTATTTCCTGGTTTGTAAACCTAATTAACAGGAAAAGGTTTAAAACTACCTTGATTATTAAAAGAAAAAACTTCAAATGACGGTTTAGATGGAAAGTTACCGTGTTTACTTGCATAACAGTTGCACTTTGGTTGTCAATCTTTCATTGTAAAAGTCTAGGAGCGACTATTTTATGTGAGGAAATGTACTACACAATATTGCGCATTTTTGAGGATTTCTTCTGCTTCAAAACTGGGGGTGCGACTATTACGCAAGTAAATACGGTAATTACATTTCATTCTCCAAATAATCAGATGAAATTTAAAGAATGCAAACCATTATTATACGCACATCCCGGCCCATAGGTCCTTGTGATCCTTTTTTTTTTTTAATGAAAATTTTGAGTGAAAAGTAAATTGTCTTGACAAAGGTTTAATATTAGTCAACAGAGAATTATTTGCTTACAAAACGGTGTGTTTAGTTTTTTTTTGATTGCTGTTATACTTTTTGTTCGTCTCATGTCACGTCGAGACCCCCCCCCCCGAAAAAAAAAATGAAACTGAAATCTTTCAGATTTTATATTACTACCAAAGGGACACCTTTTTAAACGTTTTGTGTGTTACTTTTATTTATTAAATATCATGTTCTACCATAAAGCTACTAAACTGTTTTTCTACTTAAACGACAAAATTCAATTCTACAGCAATATCGCAAAATGACTTAAAAAGAGCATATTTTTAGAATTTCCGATACAATCTTGCACACTAGCAATAATTTTTTTTTTTCCGTACAGTGTTGCCATTGCTCGCTTCGAAATCGTTGAGTTTCTTAATCAAAAACTCATAAATGCTTTTTAAAATATGAAATTGATAATAAAGCAAATTCCAAATTCGAGCTTCCAGATGCCCGTATTCGGGTGGAGACGTACGTTATTCAAAATTGGATGGCTCTAGGTTATCGTTATTTTATCACTGCGATTTCTCTTGATATTTTAATAAGATGTGCTTAAAGTGGTTTGACTATTTTTAGGCTTTAAAAGATCTTCCCGTGTTTTCTTCTCTCTAGGGCATTTAACGGTTAATGATCCTAATGCGGTGCGTCAAATCATGCCATCTAACAATGCTTTAGAAACTTTGATCAATAATAAATTCGTTACTTTTTTGTTTTGATATACAAAGTACATGTTTTACGTTATTAGTAATTTTCAGTATGGTAATTAGAAAAGCAAATATACTGTTATTAGATAGTTTGTTCAATTGAAGTCAAGTTTTCCGGAACTGCAGATATCCGAAACTTTAGTTATCCGAACAGCTTGTTATCTTTTTACACCAATAAAAATTTTATTAATATACTATATAGGGATTCAAACATGACATGGACTGTTGCTGTTACAAATCACTACCCATGCACAGAGCTCAGTGTCCTTGGGCCACATAACCCCACCTTACTTAGTTGGTTGGTATCGTGTTCTTTGAGAATTCAAATGGATCCATGGTGGAAATTCCAGCTTTTTGGCAGTTCTACAATCTTTCAACTATACAGGATCTTCCTGGAAAGGAAATTCTTCCAAGCTTTGCTGAGCTGCAAGTATTGCCGGACAGGTGAAGACGTGTTCTGGAGAACATTTCTTTTCGGGGCAGTTTCTACAAATTCTTATATGATCCATTACCATCTTCGTTAATTTTCATTCCTATGAAATGGCAGGTTCTCATTTTAATAATGGTCTTTATAATTTCTGTGTTTACATCAATCTTGCATACCTGATGGTCTTTCTTAATTGATTTCTCTTTGAGTCTACCCCACCTTATTTGCCGTGCAGATTAGAATTTGCTGAGTCAAGTCCGGCTGTCGCGAGAATGTTGAGCAAACAACAGCTGGCTTGCAGCGTGGAACAAAGAATTGCGGTCGAATTTCTAGTTCGGGAAAACGCCCAGATACCTGAAATTTGGCAGTGATACCAAGCACCGCATGAGGAACAGTGTCTCTAGTGGTTAAGTACTTCACAGAGGGTCAAGAACGCATGGGAAACATCCATTACTCAAGCAAACACTGATCATGTGTATGCGGTTATTTATCAGAATAGGCCACACTTGGGTCCATGCTTTCAGTTAGTATTAATCTTGTAGACGTAACGTTTTCGGAAAACCTTCACATTAAAGAAAAGTATACTTTATGGATTCCACGCACGTTGACAGTCGAGAACAAAGTGATGCCCATGCAAACTGCCAGTTTTTTCCTACGGTGGTTTGAAGGAAGGGTAATTTGAAAGTCTGTAGTGACCACACTGAAACATGGACCCCGATTCCATGTTTCAGTGTGGTCACTACAGTGACTTTCAGTGGTTCAGTGTTATTTGTGAAACTAGACAAAAACATGCCTTGCATTTGAAGTAGACCTTGTAGAAACCCCCACCATTTTGATGGAAAGAGGCAAAGATCCCTTTCTTGAAGAAGGAAGAGAATTTCCTATTAAAATAAAGTGGCCCATTTTTGAATCTTGATGGAAATGGACTGTCTCGAAATCGGTAGACATTTTTATGAAACGGATGTTAATGTGAGGTTGATTCTTGCTTAATTTATTGGTGTTATATCGCTTATCTGATATCAGAGGAAGCTTACGAAATTCGTCCTGGCAAGGAGGTAAGATTGAGCCTGTCGTTGACAAGAGCCTTGGCCTCCATGTAGGTGACAGTAGGACTTTATGCCCCGCCTTCGAATTTAGAAGGACAGTATCTGGGCAAGACGGGTCCCCGGGTTTTCCACGCCACTTTCCCTACCAACTAATTCTTGAGAGGACTTTCAGGTCGCGACATATTTAGAGTGACTCCTGCCGCAAAGAAACTATACATTTAGAATCATTGATGTCTTCTTCGGAATCGAACTCGGCCCCTACACTATGAAAGCTAGAATCACTAACTACCATTCAAGGGGGAGGGGGTGCATGTTTTTATTTAATATCAGCGGCATTTCTTCGACTATAAATCTCTGTGAATATTATTTTATTTTTTAGCAAATACAAAATAATTACTAAAGCAAAATATTATACAATGTAAAAACCCCCCCAAAAAACTGAAACCTTTCGGATTTTATATTATGCCCAAACGTTTTGTGTGTTATTTTTATTTATTAAATATCGTGTTCTTTGCACTTAAATCATAAAATTCAATTCGACAGAAATATCAGAAATTAATTTAAAAAGAGCATATCTTTAGAATTTTTGGTGCACAGTCTCGCGCGTTGGAGATAAAAATGTTTTACCTTTTCTTTTTTTACTCGTACAGTGTTTCCATTACTCGCTTTGACTTCGTTGAGTTTGTTAATAAAAAATTCGCGAAACGCCCTTTTCTAAGGTTTCGTGTGTTGCTTTTATTTATTAAATATAATGTACTTTGCACTTAAATCATAAAACTCAAAATAATTTTAAAATGAGCCTATCTTTAGAATTTCCGTTACACAGTCTCGCGCGTTGGAGATAAAAATGTTTTTCCTTTTTTCCCCCCCCTTCGTACAGTATTGTCATTGCTCGCTTTCAAATCGCTGAGTTTGTTAGTCAAAAATTTGTTAGGTTCACAAAATATGATATAGATAATAAAAACAACAATAATTCTGGCTTCCATATTCGGATTACTTTATTGAAAATTTGATGTCTCTATGTATCGTTGTTTTTTCGCAGAGCGAGAAACATACCTACATTCATGCAAACTCTTCATTATTTAATTTCCTTAAAGATAAAGCAGCGCTCTAATATTTGGTGGCAACAATTTGAAAATTGAACCGATATTTATAGTGAACCGACACAAAATGCCAAAACGAAATTGACAACCCTTCTGCGCTGACGCCGTTTGGGCTAAAAAGATAAAATTCGCTCCCTTAAAAATAATTTCATATTTGACGTATAGACATAAGACAGTCTGACTATGTGAGATTTCGAATATAGGATAATAATTTTGATTTACGGTGCCGGTTAATCCAAGAAATAGAGGTTCTGCTTTTTTTCTACTGCATTTAGAATAGTTCAGTATGTGATTCATTTGCTTCCTCCGCCCCCAATGGTCTCTGAAACGGTACTACTACGAAAGTGAGGTATTATTCTGAAAAGGCGCTTAAAAGTTATAGAACGAGACTTGACCCTAAGTGTTTCTTTCTCCTTTATAACTCCCCAGATGGGAATACAAGTGTCGATGGTCTCTTTTTCCTTCTTACCTCGCGAGGAATAGCGGCTATTTCAGAAGCTTTCCAGGATTATGCGATCTATTTTGGTATCACTGGAATAGGATGTGTAATAGTTCTTGATCTTGATGTACATCAGTGTTGTAGAAATCTTTGTCCGCAGTTGAAGCTTGAATTTTTTTCTCCCTTTTTCTGTCCACAAATGATGGGATTCAGATGATTCGTTTGAGCCAGGCTAATCAGTGGTCCGGTTGTTAAAACTGTGAAACGTTGCGAATTTGCCCGGTTTTTGCTTGTAGTGGTTGATTATTACAGCTTCGTGTGGTTTTAATAATTTTCTTCATGTGCAAAGTGTATGAAGGGCAAATTAACTTCGAAAATCCTCCTGAATGTATCTCCTTTCACAAGCTTTTTGATGACGTTTGCCATAACTGGGTAGTTTCGGACACAATAAATCGAATTCCTCCTCTCTATATAAATTATTTATTTATATTTTTACATTTGCCGGCAGACAATGTACAGGTTACCGGAGGTCCCAGGCTCAAATCCCGGAGCGTCGCCGGATTAAACCGGATTAACCGGATAACTGAACCGGATCAAACTGGATGAAACCGGTTTGAGCTCAATTAAACCGGCTAAAACGGGATAAAACCGAACTGAACCAGTTTGGTTTCACCGAACCGGATCAAACTGGATGAAACCGGTTTGAGCTCAATTAAACCAACCGGTTTAATTGAGGTAAAGGGTTCAACCGGTTTTTCATCCAGATTGATCCGGTCCAGGTTAAACCAGTTTAAACCGGTTCCTCGCTTCCTCTTACCGGTTTCATCCGATTGATCCGGTTTAAACCAGTTCAAACCGGTTGATCCACTTTTTCGAACCGGTTTCATCCAGTTTGATCCGGTTCAGACCGATGTGAACCGGTTTAATCCAGTTTAAACCGGTTCAGACCGATTTGAACTGGTTTAATCCAGTTTAAACCGGTTTACACCGGTTAATCCACTTCAAACCGGTCAGAACCGGATCAAACTGGATGAAACCGGTTCGAAAAAGTGGATCAACCGGTTTGAACTGGTTTAAACCGGATTAACCGGATGAAACCGGTTCCAGGAAGCGAGCAACCGGTTTAAACTGGACCGGATCAATCTGGATGAAACCGGTTTGAACTGGTTTAAACCGGATCAACCGGATGAAACTGGTTTAAAACGGATCAACCGGATTAACCTTGATGAAACCGGTTCGAGAAAGCGAGCAACCTGTTTAAACTGGTTTAACCTGGACCGGATTGAACCGGATGAAACCGGTCTTGGATGCAAACTGGTTCAAACCGGTCTGAAATGGATTAAACCAGTTCAAATCGTTCTAGACCGGATGAAACTGGATGAAACCGGTTCGAGGAAGCGGATCAATCGGTTTAAACTGGATTAAACCAGGACAAATCAGTCGCCTATTCGGCCTATCAGTCAGACTATTAGGCCTGCAGGCCGCCCTACCGGTATAGTGGTTAGCTTCGCTGACTGCCGTGCTCGAGTCCCGGATGTTTCTAAATGTTTAGTGTCGGTGATGCATGGCTGCACACTAAATATGCGGCCAGCCGAAAGTCCTCTTGTGTGGTGTGTTGGAAGGGGAGAGGGGTGGTCAAAATTTCGCGCTGTCAACTGTAAGTGTTTTAAATATTTAAAGAAATTATATGCACTATATTTAAAGAAATTAAGTAATGAAGAATCTGAATATAGGTATTTATGTTTGTCGTATAGGGATATTAAAACAACGGTACTTAGAGCCATCCAATTTTGAATAACGTAATCCTGCATCCAAAAGCTCTAATTTGGAATTTGTTTTATTACCTGTTTCATATTTTGTGAAACATTAACTAATTTTTGATTAACAAACTCAACTTACAATACTGTACGAAAAGAAAACATTTTTATCTCCAGCTCGCGAGACTGTGTATCGGAAATTCTGAAGATATGCTTTTTTAAAACCATTTTGTGATATTGTAGTTGAACTGAATTTAATGGTTTAAGTACGAAGAACAGAGTGATATTTAATAAATAAAGGTAACACACAAAGCATTAAAAAAAGGCTCCTTTGGGCCTTGAAAACTTTCAGATTTTTTATTTACTTTTTTAGTACTTTTTGTATTTTAAAGAAAATTAATAATATTATATTGGGTGTTTTTCATTTAATTATTAAATGAATTTTAAATGTGATTACATAGCGAAAAATTTTCGCTTATGATTCCTTCAAAGTGAAAGATAGCACGCGCATCCCATAATCAAAGAAAATTTCCCTAACGTTATTAATTGTATTAGACTTTACTATAGTTTAATACATGCGTAATGCATAATTACACCCCCTGCCCAAATTATCGCGCCTTCTTTGATTTATTAGGTAGTATATTTGGTACTCTAATTATAAACTGCAATGGTTTATCAACAGTATTTAAATGCCAATAGAACAATTAATAAGAATGAATGGAACAGGAGTGTGTCTGGTCATTTATCATAAAACTTGAGCACTGATGCTTACGATATGACTTTGCAGAATTTTATTCTCATTACTAAAATGAAAGACAACTATATTCATCTTGGTTTTGATAATTAGTTGTCATTTTTTATGCTTTGTACAAAGTAAAAGAAATATTGTAATCACGAAAAATTCTGGGTACCATCTCTCAACAAAAATACCCATCTTGACCGCTATCGTGTGCAATTTTACAATGTTTTTACTTGACATCTGTGCGAAAGGATTCTTTTCAATAAACGAATTATAAAACTGGTTTAAAATTTATTCAAAAGAGATTGTTTCGTGGCGTCTGTACGTATGTATGCATCTCGCATAATTCAAATACAAGTAATCTCAGAACGTTAAAATTTTCTGCATAGGACTGCTATAGCATATAGTTGTGCACCTCCTTTTTTTGGTGACAATCAGCAGCATATATATATATAAAAATGTTACCGTGAAAGACCGAAATTGGAGAATGTCGACTTTCACCGGAGAATATCAACATTCATCAAATACGTCGGTGAAAACGTATTTGTCACTACATTCTTGTATATTCGGCCTCTCACCGGTGTATGTCGACAATCACAGATATGCTCTGGTGAAAGTCGAAAAGGGAGGTCATAAAGTGCCATAATAGTTTAAGTTGTTGCAATAAATAAGATTTGAATCACATAATTTAGTAAGTTTTTTTATTACTGTTATTTTGTTTTCTCATTTAGAACGTACTGTATAATTAAGTAAGTTTTTAACTTCTATTATTTTCCTTTCTCATTTTGAATGTATTGTGTTGTTTTAGGTTCTCATGTTCTTAAGTTCTTATTTCAAGTTTCAAGTGAATTTATTCGCGACTGAATTACGGATAAGAAAATACAATATTGTTATTATGGTCAACATTCACCATGGTGAATGTCGACCGGTGTAAGTCAGAAATAAGAGTATTTGGAAAATATTTCGGACATACACTATGTGAATGTTGACATTCACCGGTGAAAGTCGACATTTCCCAGATTTCGGTGTTTCACCGTAACATATATATAAAACCCAGGCCTTTCCCTTAGCTTTATTTGATAGGTAGGAGGCAAACCTCCTCTTAAATTCTAATTTAATTAGGAGTTTTGCAGAATTAAAAAGTCATATGGTTTTTAATTTGTTCAATATAAGTCTTTATATTAACTTCAAATATTTATCATAAGACTGAGTATAAAATGTCAAAATGAATTTTTATAAGGTGTTACAGATTTTGCTTTGTTATATTTGTATGCTGCTATAGAGGGTTTCGTTGCATAATAAATGGAACTCGACGGTTAATACGAGTCTTTTTTTTTCTTATTATCACATGGTTAACAATGCGAAACTATTCGACTCTGTTAAATTTTGCAACCATATATGTTATATTGTAATTTTATAACCATAATTCTGTTATGTTGTAACTTTGTGACTTTTATAACCATACCTAGAGGTAGACAGAATATGTTAATGACCTCACTTCTGTATGGTTTGTTTGATTACGGTAAAGCTCTCGAGGGCTGTCTGCCTAAGGAGAGGGATGCCTTCGTGGAGGACTTTCTAAGAGAAACTGGCTTAGTATACATGTTACACATGGGGAAGACAACCACGCAACCAGCTCGTTCACTGGGATTCGAGCCCCGGACGCGTAATGGCAAACCGCACATTCATTTGATCAATGTTAACGAATTTCGTTTAATGCGCATGCTCAGTGGTGTACCGTTGGCGTGGCAGGAAATACTGGCGGCTATGCGTAAGCAACCATTACACAAGCCTGCTCATCATGTAGGTCTTATCGACTATTTACAATTACAACACTACCGAAATTTATTTGTGCGTAATGCTGCAATAATTTATTTGTGCGTTCCTTCTGTTTCATTTCATTTTGGTTTATTTTGTTCATAAATGTTATATTTAATATCAGTTATTTATAATAATTTCTTGACTTTAATTCAGTAATTTAAACTGGAGTTACTCTTTAATTTGTTAAAGTATATACGAATGGAACATATAGTTATTTACCATACGCAGTTGTTTTTATTTCTCACAAGTATATTCAATAAAGATTCAGCTAATATATCCTGTAATGTTTCTTGTTTTGTAATCATTCTTAAAACGTAATTTGAGTCGTTTACAATCGATAGGTACCCTCTAAGTAATAAAGTAACTTACAACCTAACAAGTTTTAAGCCCTCAAATTTTTTACGCCCAGATAACAGAATATCAACCACACACCGCATTTATCTTCTTTTAAAATTGGACCAAAGTCGTAATTACGCCAAATTCTCTTCTCGGCATGCGCAGTTTCGTTTAACATTGATCAACTGAATATGCAGTTTGCCATTACGCGCCGCGGACCGAATTACCAGTGTTCAACGACTTTACCGCTCGGCCGCTAGAGAACCCTCTCTTCTTGAAGAAAAATTTCGCGAAAAGTTTTATGGACTCCATCCTTTTGCAATTGTCTTACAATTTAATTTAAATCAGTTTCACTATGAATATAATAATCTTTTACTTTGAAATATTGGGTTGTCTGAAGAGCCTTGACACTTTTTTTCCTGTTCTTCAGAGGTTCTTTATATATATAAAAAAACAGCGGGCTTTCAACAGTATATTGCCCTGTTTGTTCGATAACTTTTTGCTTTCTTTTAATGATCTTCGCAGTTTGGCATTCACGAAAGAACCGAGCTTGAGGGTGGATAAGTTGAACAAGGTTCTGATGTATGGCCTCATCTGAATTGAATGTTATACCACGAAAGAAATTTTGAAGGCAGCGAAATAAGTGAAAGTCTGACAGCACAAGTTCATCCGAGTATGATTCTGCGTGGCAACACATTTCATTTTAAAACTCCAATCATTTTTGTCACGTGATGAACTTTTATGTGGTCTCCTGTTATCGGGATGGAATGCAGTTCCTATAAAGATTAATGAATGATCTCTGGAAGTGTCTGGAAGATGGATTCGTTGAAAGTGTTCAGTTGACAGCAACACACTTTCGAACTGATTTATTGGCTCTTTCGAAGAAGCTTGGAAACAAGGCCACATACTAGTTTGATCACAGACAGAACTGGAGTTTGGATGAAAAGTGTTTCTACGAGTATCATACTCGGCTTAATCTTGTGCCCTCAGACTTGTCTCGGTCTCTTCAAAATTTCTTTTCCGGTGTAATATTCAATTCAGATGTAGGCCGTAAATTGGCACATGTTTCAGCTTTTTACCCATAAAACTAGATTCTTTTGTGAATAAGAAACTACGAAGCCAATTAAAAGGAAGCAAACTGTTATCGAACAAAACGGAGTAAATATTAACGCTTGCTCGTTGCTGTTGTTACCAATCTCATTATCTGACAATCTGATATACGCTTGTCATTGGCAAGAACCTTGAGCAAGATATAGATGACAGCCCGACTTTAGCTCAGTTCCGTAACCAATTTTGACAGACAACCGCAGCAAGGGCCTCTCACCCCTCTTCCCCTACCATCACTCTCTCGAGAGGACTTTCGGCCCGCCGCATATTTAGTGCCTCCATGCGGCACAGACACTGAACATTTACAAATAGAAATGCAACATGAATTTTCAGTCAACCTAATAGCATTTATTATTTTTTTCTTTGATTCGTTTGATACTGGCTCGCACAAGATGAAGCTAACTGACTGAACTTGTCAATAAGTGGTAAAGATGTCATAAACATTAGAGATACTTATTTATTTATTTTTAAGTAGAAGGTCCCGTAATTCCAAAACAGTATACATTTAGCCCATCTTTACTTCCTTGTACGAAGTAAAAAGGAAGTATTGTAGTCACGAAAATTTTCGGGTATCATATTTAAACGAAAATATCCATTTTGACTGCTATCGAAAGAAACTTAATGATGTTTTTGCGTAACATCTGTACGTAAGGACAGAATAAGGGACTCTTTTTGCCCCAAAAATTGTAAAACAGATTTAAAATGAGTTCTGAAGAGATTTTTTCTTGGCGTCTGTATGTACGTACGTACGTATCTCGCATAACTCAAAAACGAGTAGCCTCAGAACGTTGAAATTTTGTATATAGGTCTTCAATAACATGTAGACGTGCACCTCGTATTTTTGCTGCTATTCAGCCGCACCAAAAGTAAATATATATATCCAATCTGTTACTCAGCTCAGTCAACTCAATTTCTTTATTCTTATTGTTTGTAAATTGTGCATTTTTTGCTTTAAAAATGATTGAATTATATTGTTGTGGTTAAGAGTTTTATGCCTCCATGCAATAATTGTGGAATTATCAACAATTTAAAAGTTTTTTTAAGTGCGACTAAGCCTAATTTTTTATTACCATGGCAGCCATGTTTGTTTACATTTGAAACTTAGCAGAATAGTGGATTTGGTGCCAATACAAAGACACTAAGCTTTGCAACAAGAAAGTAGAGTGTTCTTTTCATATCGCGATTTAAATTATGCTTGGTTCATTCTGGAATTATCATTTAAGTTATTAGCTTATTTTTGCGTAGAAACTATAATTTTAATTATGAAAATTGTTTTTTTAATACCTTTCAGATTTTAATGAAAATATTTTAAAATTTATGTATTTTTGCCTTGCCGCGAAGGGAGAACTGAATTAATTATTAGAGCATGCGCATTGGGTAAGCGGTGTTGAATCGTCTGCGGAAAACATCTTTTATTTGTTTAATTTCTTTTATATATTGTTTTAGATTTATTACAGTATTTGAATAGAACTTGTCGTAATTCTTCGGATGATATAATTTTTTTTTTTTTTTTTTTTTTTCAGTCTGAGTTATAAAATGAATGAGATGTAATGCTGCTAAGTGAACCTAGCGTCGAAGTGTCGCCATGGTAAATGAACATAGTGAAGAGTACATTTATTCTATTGAGGTTTATGCGCTATCGACGAAGTAGATTTAATTCAAAATTCGTTAACTGTTAATTAAATATGTTTAAAGGAAATGCAGGAAAATTGCGTATAAATTAATATTCCATACAAGGAAGTCATGTGTACACATTAGATTTTTTTAAAGTGTATAACATTTAAAGTATTATCAACGAAAAGTCGGCTTATAAATCTGATGGTTTATCATCTTAAAAAAAAGCAAAATAAAGATTTTATTCAAGAGAAAGATGCACATTTCCCATTGTAAAGAAAAAGCAATAGAATTTCCGCATCTTAAAAAACAAACTTACGTTTTAAAAGGGAAACCATAAATTTCCGAGAATTATAATTCTCCAAAAATGTTTAAAAGGAGTTTTATAATCTCAGATAGACTTAAATGACAGGACTGGATCTGAATTTCTACAAACAACAAATCTATTTAAAGAATAATTTAGGTCAGATTGATCGTAATTTCTGTTACTAACAAAATGAATTACAAATTATAGAAAATGCCTCTTTCTTTAACCCTCTAACCGGCAAGGCCGAATATATACGGCCTCGAATATTTTTTGTGATATCTATAAGAATACGTGCTTATTAAAATACGTCAAAGAAATTAAATCTAAATTCACAAATCCAGGTATAAAATACCAGGAGAACGTTTACATTAAAATCAAGAAAATAATTTCTTCTCATAGTAGTTTTAGAAAATTTGCGCTTTCTTAACAAAAGCTCTGTCCATTCAATTTATAGGTGAAATTAGCTTCAATTTTTGTTACTAACAAAGTGCATTGTAAATGACAGAAAACATCTCAAAGAAAAAGAAATCTTAACGAGAAAATTTATAATTTGATAAATACCAGGGCGCTGTATAGAAAACCATATATCATATATAGTGCTAAACTTACATCAATTGACATATTCGATATCTAATACAGTTGTCATTTAAATTATCTCAAAAAAAATTTCGAATTACATTTGACAATATCTGACGTAAACTTCATCAATTAACATATTCACTCTCTCTCTATATATATATAAAGAAGAAAGTCTGTGTTTCACCTGTAATAATTCTCTATTATAGCCTATCGTCGCCACACTTTCTACGATTCTTTTTCTGGGTCCTGGAAAAGATTGACGTTTATTTTTTTCGTAAAAAAAGTAGCTAAAATCAGAGATATTAATTAAAAACTCGGAAAAACGATAATTTTCGCCCTCATTTTTCCCAGTGGCAACAGTCTCTCACGTTGGAAATAAAAAACTGTTTTATTTCGAGAAGTGTTGCCACTGTTCGCTTTCAAATCGTAGAATTTATTAATCTACGATTAATTTATAAGTTTTACAATGAAATAAAAATGGCATCGCCAAACATTAAATACATTATTTCCAATTCAAAAAATTCGTGGGAAGCCATTTCGACTGTTCCCATCTTCGTACGACTTTTGTCAGACGAAATAGTAATTAAAAACTCTGAAAGCTCTAATTTTCGCACTCATTTTTCGGTGTGGCAACAGTCTCGCGCGTTGGAGATAAAAATGCTTTAATTGCAAAAGTGTTGCTACTACTCGCTTTCAAATCGTAGAGTTTGTTAATCAAAAATTTGTAATTTTTACATATAAAGAAGACATAAAGAAGGATGTCTGTTTGTACGAGTATGTTTGTTCGCGTTGTTGATTTCTAATCAATTATGATCAATTTTTTGGCACATTGAATTGACTCAAATTGATTATAGGTGACATTGGATGCACATGAGCTTTTACTACCATTTGATTAAAATCATTCAAAACTGCGTGCCATTATTGCTGACATAATGGGCGTAATGTAAAATCTGAAAGCTTTCAATTTTTTTTTCTCTTTTTAAAAATTATTAGTGACATTTTGTAATATTTGTTACGACTATAAATAGCAGTCCTTAATTTAAACTAAGACTTTCTAACATTTCTCTGGCTTTACTTTGAACTCTCCTTGCTTGAGAAATAGAGTCATTTTGGAGCAATACTCTGACCTAACCTACATCACTTTGCTATGTAATAAAAGCACTTCTGTAACTAATGTTACATATAAAGGGCACACCATCCTAATCCAGTCACAACGACGAGAGCTTTAGATAATATCAAACATAAGATACTGGAACGACGGAAAACTAAATGAGGTAAATGATCTTTAGCCTTAACAGTACGAGCAACGCGCAAGACTAGGACAAAGCTAGGAGAGAAATAGGATTATCTACTTGCTACCCAGCTTGGAAGATTAGTACTGTATTTAGGATTAATACAGCTTGAAACGAGGCATTTCTGAAGCGCTGTGATGAAACCTGTTAAAAGATGTCTGTGGGACAATTGTTGATTTATATATTGGAGCTTCATCAATCGGAATTTTCTTAGCTTAGGTATTTGGTTTATCTCCACTGCAGATATTCCTTGCTTTAATACTTTTTCTTTTAATTGATTGGTTTGCCCAATTTCGGCAAAACCCCGAAGGCTACCTGCGTAAGGTATGCCTTCGTGGATGACTTTTTAAGGGAAACCGGCTCGTATACACTTCACATAAGGGGCAAACAACGAAAGCGCCCATGCAGCCAGACCGTTTGCGAAATTCGAACCTCTGACCGAACTACCAGTATTCTGCAACTTTAACGCTCGGCCGCTGGTGGGTCCTGGTTTAATAGTATGGTTACGGATTTGGTATTTGGTTAGCTATTTTTGGTAGAATTGTAATTAGAATTGTTTTATTTCCCCGCGAAATGCAGCGCGTGACGAGTTTTAAGAGAAAGCTTCGCCGAAAAAGTACAAATACAGGAGAATGACCATTTAACAAATAGATATTTCGTAATTTGTATTTAAATTAAAATAATGAAATTGTGTGTTAGCTGTAACTGTAATTATATTCTTTTGCTTTCCAGAAACCTCGAGAAATTACGAGAAGCTTCTTCTCGTAGCTGATTAAAAAGCTTATAAAAAACTGCAGAAAAACATCTCGGTTCAGTTCTTTTAGTGAGCTGTTGTCGTTTACTTAGTTTCTGTAATTTTGAAATCGGATTAACTTTCTCTGCTAATCCGTTTTAGTAGTTTAAAATATAACTACCATGTACTATTGTACGAATATCTGTGAGGAAAAATTTCAGCACTTCGTTTTATTTCTTGTCATAATAAATTTTATTAATTTTCACCAGATTTGTGCATTCAATCTATTACGAATCCGTACGCACGCAACAGTATCTTAGGTTAGTGTTTTGGTTTAACAGGATTTTTAACATGTTGTTAAATACTGCTAGGGGTAGTTTAAGCTATACAGGGGTTGGACAAAAATGTGGAAACACCTTTAAAAAACATGTTTCTTTGTTTAATATGATGTAGGAAACTCGTTGGCATTCAAAACAGCTTGCAGTCCTCTCGGAATGGATAAATACAGTTCCTGTATGTTTGCCAAGGGAATATTATACCATTCTTCCTGGAAAAAGGTGGCAAGTTCAGATAACGATATTGGCGGTGGATAACGAGAACGCACTTTCCGTTCCAATGTAGACCACAAAGGTCCGATAATATTCAGGTCTGGTGACTGTGGTGGCCAGGGGAGATGGGACAACTCATCCTCGTGCTCAGAAAACCAGTCCTGGACAATGTGAGCTGTGTGAACAGGGGCTTTGTCGTCTTGGAAGACACCATCACCATCGGAGAACAAAGTTTGTACCATGGGATGAACTTGATCGGCCAAAATGTTCACATAAGTCTTGGCAGTCATGTGCCCTAACACAGTTATCATGGGGCTAGCAGAGAACCACGATATGGCTGCCCAAACCATAACAGAACTCCCGCCATGTTTCACTCTTGGCAACAAGCAGTCTGTATTATAGGCTTGAGATGGCGTTCTCCAGACGTAAACTCGGCCAGAAGTGGGGAAACAATGTGAAAGAAGACCCGTCAGACCATATTACTCGCTTCCACTGCTCTATAGTCCAGGCTTTATGACTTAAATACCACCTTTTCCTGTTACGGGCATTAGCATCACTGATGAGTGGCTTCTCAATTGCAGCACAGCCAGCAATTCCCTGTTTATTAAGCTCCCTTCTAATTGTTTTGGTACTCACAGGGTTCGGTAACACAACATTCATTTCAGCAGTAACTTTTGCAGCTGTGGTCTTCTTATTTTTCGTCCCAATTGCCCTTAATGATCGTCTGTCACGATCACTCGGGACACACTTTTCGTCCGCGCTGTGATTTAGCAGATGATGTTTTTCCGCTTTTCAAATATGCGGAATAAATCTTCGATACAGTACCTGTTGAAACACTAAACACCTCGGCTACCTTGCTTACGGAAGCACCTACCATACGTGCTCCAACAACTTGCCCACGTTCGAAGTCTGTTAACTCTGACATAATGCAATGACAACCTCACATAACAGTACTCCGACAACAACTGAACTGTTTAGCACATTTACGAAGTTGTATAGGTGGCGTCAGTAGTCAAAAACGCCAGCACCACCTACATATTTCATTAAAATCAATCTTTCTTTTCAAACATGCATTTCACAAGGTGTTTCCATATTTTTGTCCATCCACTGTATACGGAGAATCCTTAAATAAATGTGCCTATCAGCGGCCGAGCGGCAAAATCGCTGATCAGTGGTAGTTATGACTTGGGATCGGCTCTAAGCGAACGATTTTGGGCTGCATGGGCATTTTCGTGGTTTTCCCCATGTTTAAAAGATGTATGAGAGCCAGTTTTCCTTAAAAAGCCCCCCCGGGGGTCGACTTAGAGTACTCTGCGCAGTACTGGCTAGGATTTGTACCTAGGCAGTCTCGGCTACGAGGGTATAAAATTTTTGAACTTAGCGGTTCCCGATGGTCCATGGGGTAAGTCTATACTTGCTCTTCATGGGCCGGGAGGTGTAAGTCCTTTCCACCGGGGTATTGGTAGCCAAATAGCAAACTGGGCCATTGAGCGTCTGGTCACTGCTGTCCTTGGAAATCCATGTAAAGCCTAAGGAGAGGGGCATCCCGTGTAATGCTGGCAGGTAGCCCAAATTAACGGCCGGTCATCGACCCTCAGTTTCCATCGCCCACACCACCGTGGTCTCGGTCCGGCCGGGACGGTGGTCTTGACTGGCTCGTGTTTAGCGGTGGGCTAGAGGATCATTGAGCGATCATTAGAGGGTTCATAAAATTGTTGGTGTCTCGGGGATGTGGGACTCTGGGCCCAGCAGGAGTGTTCAATGCCATCGTTGGGTGACGCCTACGGGATTTATCCCGTTCCTAGAATGTGATTGAGTTCACGAGCTGCGGTATAAATCTTTGTTGTTGTTGTTACAAAGTCCTCCACGAAGGCATCCCTCCCCTTAGGCTGATAGCTCTAGTGCGCTGTGCCATCATCAACTAAACCAAACCAAACCAAATCATTAAATTAGTTTTGTAGTTGTTTTTATGTATTAATTGGTAAATGGCGTGGACTAGAGCAACGTACATGTAACTTTTTACATTAAGTTTAAATGGGGATAGGCGAAATCTAGTTTCAATACATTATGCAGATAAGAGAGCTTTTATACAATAAAAATTCTGATGTGGATATCGCATAACTTCCTTCTATGGGTTATTAATACATATTTTTGGCTGCGTTTCATTTAAATGTATTTTCTCGAATCTCATTGGAGATTTATTTCTCATTCATTTAGTTCACTTCTCACTTCGCGGCAAAGCAAAAATACATAAAAACTCAAAACATCTTCATTAAAAATTATAAAATACAAAGAAACATAAAACACGAAATACAATTAAAACAGTTAAACAAATTTTTAACAATTAAAATTAGATTTTCTTTGCAAAAACAGCAATTCGGACATCGGGCAAGAAGGCAGATTTTTTTTCGGTGAGCAAAACTGAAAGTTTACTTTCGGTCTTGCTCGACAAAAAGGTACTGAAGGTGCAGAAGCTGACTTAATTCACTATTCTACCAAGTTTCAAATGTAAACAAATGGCGGTTCGTTAGGCTTAACTCTCCACTTTAAAACTGTTGATAATTCTACAACTATTGCATGCAGATAAACAAAAGAAATAAAAACCTTAACCGGAACATAAAAGCCACTAATTCAATCACTTTTAAAGCAAAAAATGCACAATTTACAAACATTACAAGAATAAAAAAACTAAGCTCACCTAGACAGATAACGGAGTGGGAATATATATATGATTAGTTCAGCCGATTTCAACGAAAAAGGGAAGTGCACAACTACATGTTATAACAGTCCCATAAAAAAATTTAACGTTCTAGTGTTTACTCTTTCTTGAGTTATGCGAGATGCATACATAAATATGTACGTATAAGATGCCAAGAAAAAATCTCCTCTGAGTCCATTTTAAACTCATTTTACAATCCTTTTTGGCAAAAACAGTTCTTTGTTCTCTCTGTACGTACAGGTGTCACGCAAAAACATCATTCAAATGGTTTCGAGAGCGGTTTAAATGGATATTTTCGTTGAAAGATGGTAGCCGGAATTTTTCGTGAATACAATACTTCGTTTACTTACCAATTCGTAATTAATTTCTTTATTGCCTAACTCGAAAACTAAACTTTTCACTTTTCAGGTTAATACTTATGACGTCAGGATTTAAATTTGATGTAATATTACAACATTTTCAAAATATTTATAAAAACTAACGTGTCAATAGCATATCGTGTAACTTATACTAACCTGAAACAAAACAAACAAACAAAAAAACAAGCCAACAGCACATGTTTCTTTTAAATGCCGATATTAACGAACAGTTTTCGACATACAATGACGTCACATGAAATAGCGTCTCACGTCAGTATATGACCTTATATAATAACAATATAGTTAATTGTTTGGTAAGCCTATTTTTGTTTCATATTTTGTAAAGGTTACAAATTTTTGATTAACAGACTCTACGACTTGAAAGCAAGTAGCAGGAACACGTTTCGAAATAAAGCATTTTTATCTCCAACTCGAGAGACAGCTGCCACTCGAAAAAATGAGCACGAAAATTAGTGTTTTCAGTGTTTTTAATTAATATCTCAGGTAATTAAAATCGTTCAATAATGGGAAGTGTCCAAATGGCGTCCCATGAATTTTTGAAATCGGGAATAATTTAATTAATGTTTGGCAGTGCTATTTTTAATCTAAAAGGGATTTGAGTCCCGAAGGACTATTACTTTCGTTTTGGCATTTTGCGTCGGACTCCTATAAATGTCGGTTCACTTTTCAAACTTTTGCCACAAAATGTTAGAGTTCTGCATTATATTTGAAGTAATTAAATAGTGAAAAATCTGCATAAATGTATGTCTATTTCTCGCATTGTGATAAAACAACGGTGTCTAGAGCCATATAATTTTGAATGACGTCATCCTACTGCGAATATGGGCATCTGAAATCCCAAATTTGAAATTTGGAATTTTTTTGATGATCGATTTCATATTTTGTAAAACTTTAACGAATTTCTGAGTAACAAACTCAACGATTTAAAAGCGAGCAGTGGCAACACTCTAAAAAACTTTTTATCTTCAGCGCATCGAACTGTGTATCGGAAATTCTAAAGATATGCTCATTTTAAAATTATTTTGCGACATTGCTATTGAACTAAATTTTATGGTTTAAATGCAAAGAACATGATATTTAATAAATAAAGGTAACACACAAAACGTTAAAAAAACGTATCTTTGGACGTAATTTAAAATCTGGAGCACTTCAGATTTTTTTGTGTGTTTTTAATTATTTCATATTTTGTAAAACGTAGAAATTTTTTATTAAGAAGCTCTATGATTTGAAAGCGAGTAGTGGCAACACTTCTCGAAATAATGCAGTTTTTTTTATCTCTAGCATGCGAGACTGTTGCCACTCAGAGAAATGAGGGCTAAACTTAAGCGTTTTTATAGTTTTTAATTAATATCTCGGCTAATTAAAATCGTATGAAGATAAGAATAGTCGATATGGCTTCCGACGAATTTTTAGAAGCTGCAGGTACCTCTCTCGAAATTCAATTCCCCACCGTTCCAGACGAGATAGTGCCACAAACGATCCAACCAACAAAAAGTAAACAGACAGAAGCGCACAGATTTAAATAGTATAGATTAGGTTTATCATGTAATAAAATCGTAGTTTTTCCTTGAAACCACTAATATTAACAAACCAATCGGCGTTCATGTTTGCCAAAAGATAAATCTTTGAAATGAATGTAAAGTGAATTTAACTAATTTTATGTATTCATAACTAATTCAGTGTGTCGTTTCTACTGATCAAATTAGCACTCTCCTGGTTTAGGAGTAAAGTGTGAGTAGTTATTTACCAGCTTTAGGAAATTAATTGCTTGAAACAGAATATATTTGAATTTTAAAAAATCAACTGGCGCTTTTAATTGCTTCTTAAGGAAGCTTAAATGTTAATAGCGAAGTTAACTGTGATAGCAATATTAAAAAAAATCTGACGTGAGCGTCACAAGATTTCGTTGTACGCCTATTAAATTATCCACACTGTTTGCTGCATTTCATCTAAACTTTTCTTTGAATTTCATTAGTAATACATTGCTCATTCAATCAATTCATTTCTCACTTCGTGGCAAGGCTAAAAATCAATTATTGTATAAATGGTCTTCCAGATGTCCATTTAGTTGTCCAGAAAGTAATTTCGTTTTTTCTTAAAAGGATTTAATATGTATTTCTTCACAGCCAACTCGCATAATCGGGAACGTGAAATTGGCGCAGAAAAAAACAAACAAACAAACAAAAAATTAAGGTCTCTGTTGGGAAAAACGAAATTACTTTCCGAACAACCCAATATATAGAAATATATAGAAAATCCTATAATTATTTAGTGGGACTATCGGAAATAACTTAAGCACAAATTCCATTTTTCAAATCAGATCACTCACAAAGCGAAAAGTCATTATACGACTGAAGAAGCATTAAGAACTTTTCCAAAAGTCTGTTTACATCCACGTGTCTTAGACAACACTATAACAATTATCAATGCATTTTGGAGATTTTTTTGGCCCTTCAAAGTAACAATTATCAATAATATAGCTACGCTGTGGGGAAAAAAAGGACAGTTCTATATCTCCCGTTCTACTCGTTGCCAGCTGACAAAATTCAGCTTTCGTTTTTTATGTCTCGAAAGCGCAACTTAGGATATATATGTGGGAAATCATACCGTCCAATCCTGAATGAGAATTGCCCGTTATGACGTCATCAGTATAGCATCACCCAGCGCAGTAAGAATCATCCCAGACAGCGCTGAGACCTGGTCGAGAGTGGAGGGCAGACGTGAGCAGACGGCTCACACGTCTTCAAGAGTTTATAAAAGGACTGTTGGTGCATCATTATGTTAATCCTGCATACCGTTAACTTCATCTTTATATACTTTTCTTAATTAATTTTATTTCTTTATATTAAATAAACCATTTAAATATTACTTCGTGCTCTCATGCTGTGAATCAAGTCAAATTCTACAAAAAAATATGGCGACCAACCGTGCGGCCTCGAATTCCAAAATGTGCGAGTACTAGAACTGTGCTTTGAACTGTGAACTGAGTGAACTGTTGTCACAAGTTATTCGATTTATTGGATTACTCGTATAAAGTGTGGATTACCCAATTGACGACGATCATCTGTCGGGTGAGTACAAAACTTTCTTTCCAATATGAAGTTAGTAGAAATTCCAGAATTGGAAGCAGCTTTAAAGAACCGTAAAAGTTCTGAAATCAAAAGTTTGCATAAGCTTATTTTTAATACTGATGGAGACCGAAATAACCGGAAAAGATTACGTGAATTTTCTGGCTTTATATTTAAACCAGATTCTGAAGAATATAATAAGAAAATAGATACAGTGCAGAATAGTTTTACTTTGAATGAGTTAATTAAAATTTGCAATGTACTGTGCATAAATTCAGAAGGTTCAAAAACGGAAGTCGTAACCCGAATTGTCTCTTTCCTATGTGATTTATCTGTATTATTTGAAAATATTTTGCATGAAGAAAATAGTGATATTGAAGATGAAACTATTAATAAATTTTCTGAAGTAATGCTTGATGATAATCAAAGAGACAATCCTGGTTTTAACGAGTCTCAAGTAAATAACAGTATGCAGCTTCCAATTCAAGATCATTTTAAACCTCATCTTAGTTTTTCTGATATTGAAAGTATTGTTAATCCTTTTTCTGGTAATGCATATGAAAATGTTAATAAATGGATTGATGAATTTGAAGATGTTATAAATTCTTTAAAATTGAGTGATTTGCATAAATTAGTTTTTGCTAAAAGATCATTAAAAGGTAAAGCGAAACTATTTATTCAGAGTGAACCTAAAGTTAATGATTGGTGTAAGTTAAAAAAGCTTTTGAAATCTGAATATGGTAAAGCTTTTAATTCTGCTGAGTTGCATGAAATGTTATGTAAACGTAAATTAATGCCTAATGAATCTTTAGATGAGTATTTTTTGAAAATGAAAGAAATGTGTTCGCGAGGTAACATTGAAGATGCTTCATTAATTAAATATGTTATTGATGGTATTCCCGATTCTGTGGTTAGGAAAACGATATTATATGGTTGCGAAACAATATCTGAATTTAAACAAAGGCTTAAAATTTATGATAAAATGAGATCGGACAATGATAAGTTTAAAAACCCGAAACCGAAAGTAGACACTCAAGTTAAAGATAGAAGTAAGCTTTCGTCATCAAACCGAAATCAATCTAACGTTAATAAGGTCAAATGTTTTAATTGCCAGGAATTAGGGCATTATTCTAAGCATTGTGTAAACAAATCAAAGGGTGTAAAATGTATAAAATGTAAGAAGTTCGGGCATTATTCAACGGACTGTCCAGATCAGACCACCGAGACACATCAAGCAGCTTTATTACAACGAATTTGTGACAAGGATAGAATTATGAAGACTGTAGAGATAAATAATCATTTAGTTGATAGTTTAGTTGACACTGGTACAGATGTAACGATATGCAGCGTAGAGTTATACAAGCAGATTGGTTCTCCTAATTTAAATTGTAGTGATATCACATTAAACGGAATTGAATCAAAACAAACGTACCCTATCGGCTTTTTCATTTCTGATATTTCAATTGATAGTTTTTTACTTCGTACGAAAATTTATGTTGTTAAGTCATTATGTAATCAAATTGTATTAGGTTTGGATGTATTGAGTCAGTTTAACTTCTCTTTTACTGAGAATGGCCTTCAAATAATTTCTCATCGGAATAAAAGTAATGTAAACTTGATAACTGCTGAGTCATATCGAAATTCTAACGTTCGTTGCGTTATGGGAAATTTGAATATTGCTGTCTCATTGAAGAATGCTTATGATCCTTCGCGATCGTCTGGCGTCTCTGTTAATGTAAACAAAAGTCCCGAAAGCGGAAGTAGCTCGACGTTTAATTACCTTTCACATCTGGTGGATGCTATTTCTGTCAACGAGATTGATTTATCGCATATTTCAAATGCAGAACATAAAGAAAGACTGTGTAATTTAATTAATTCGTACCAGCCTCGGAAAAATAGACAATCTGACTTCAAGATGCAAATAAATTTATGCGATGATATTCCTGTCTGTCAAAATAGAAGATACATGTCTTTCGCGGAACAAAAAGTTGTTGACGATCAAATTAAGGAATGGTTGAAAGAGGGCATAATAAAGCCTAGCAATTCTAATTATTCGGCGCCTATTGTTTTGTGTAACAAGCGTAATAATTCGAAACGTTTATGTATAGATTATCGGAAATTGAATAAGAAGATTATTAAAGACAAATTTCCACTGCCTTTAATTTCGGAAGTACTTGATCGCTTAGAACAGTCAAAAGTCTTCACGACACTAGATTTGAAAAATGGCTTTTTCCATGTAGACATAGACGAAAATTGCACCAAATATACCGCTTTTGTAACACATAATGGTATCTACGAATTTCTTAAAGCTCCTTTTGGTTTATGTATTAGTCCAAATGTTTTTCAAAGGTACATTTATTCAGTATTTCGTGACTTGCTAAATGAAGGTGTACTAATTATTTATATGGATGATATAGTTATACCGGCTAATGATGAAGTTGAATGTTTAGACAAATTAGAAAGAGTATTCAAAACTGCTTCGGAGTATGGATTACAAATAAATTTCAAAAAGTGCCAATTCTTAAAACGTAAAATTGAATTTTTGGGACATGTAATTGAAAACGGAACTATTCGACCATCACCTTCCAAAACTGCTGCTGTTCGAAACTTTCCACAACCGCGTAACTGTAAACAACTACAAAGCTTTTTAGGACTAACGGGATATTTTCGTAAATTCATTCCTCAGTATGCTAAAATAGCTAAACCTCTTAGTGACTTACTTGGAAAAGGTATTGGTTTTAAGTTCGATTCCGAACAACAGGAAGCTTTTTGCAGATTAAAAGAAATTCTCTCTCAGGCACCTGTTCTACACATATTTAGGCAAGGATATCCATTAGAACTTCATACTGATGCTAGTAGTCAAGGCTTTGGTGCGGTATTACTCCAATTGTCTGATGATGGTAATTATCACCCAATCCAGTATATGAGTAAGAAGACTTCACCGCAGCAAGAGAAACTCTGTAGTTACGAATTAGAAGCCCTTGCAGTAATAGAAGCTCTGAAGAAATTTCGAAACTATTTGTTAGGGACTAAATTCAAAATTGTAACTGATTGTAGCGCTTTTCAGAAAACTTTAGATAAGAAAGATTTAACTCCTAAAATTGCAAGATGGGCAATGTTTATTGAAGAATTCGATTACGAAATTGTACATCGTTCAGGAAGCCAAATGAAACATGCTGATGCTTTAAGTAGAAATGCTTTAATTTTAACATCATGCACATCCGATGTAACTGAGAAGATTCGGTTAGTACAACAACAGAATGAAGATGAACATGTGAAATTAATCAAGAATTTAGTTGAGAAGGGAGAAGAAAATGGATTCTTCGTGAGAAATGATATTTTGTACAAATTTGAAAATGGTAAAGATCTTCTAGTAGTGCCAGAATCCTTACAGAATGAAATCATACAGAAGGTACATAAAAAAGGTCACTTTGCTGTAGATAAAACTGTGAATGCTGTAGAGCAAGAATTCTATATTCCCAGACTGAAATGCAAAGTTGAAAAAGTAATTGCTAACTGTATAGAATGTATACTGTACAACAAGAAGCAAGGAAAAGCAGAAGGATTTCTTCATCCTGTACCGAAAGAAAACGTTCCCTTGAGTACGTATCATATCGACTTTATTGGACCTCTTCCATCGACGAACAAGAGATACCAACACATTCTAACTGTTGTTGACGCTTTTACGAAATTTACTTGGTTCTATCCAGTGAAATCACCAACTACACAAGAAGTTATTTCAAAATTGAAGTAACAACAGACTGTATTTGGAAATCCAGCCAGAATCATTTCAGATCGAGGTAGTGCCTTTACATCGAAAGAATTTTCAGCTTATTGTACTGAAGAAGGAATAGAACATGTCAAAATTACTACCGGTATTCCAAGAGGTAACGGACAAATTGAGCGAATTCATAGAATTTTGATTCCTGTTTTGTCAAAATTATCACATGAAGATTCAACGAAATGGTTTAAATATGCTTCAGATGTTCAGAGAATAATCAACAGTACAACTACGAGAAGTACAAAATATTCACCGTTTGAGCTTCTCATAGGCACGAAAATGAAGGACAAAGAAGATTTGAGAATTAGTGAGATATTGAATGAAGAATATCTAAAACAATTGATGCAAGAACGTGATGAAATGAGAGAAGATGCGAAAAACAACATTTTGAAGATACAAGAAGAGAATCGTAAGCAATTCAACAAGAAACGCAAGAAACCGAAACTATACAAGATTGGCGACTTGGTAGCCATTCAGAGAACTCAATATGGGACTGGTTTGAAACTACGACCTAAGTTTCATGGACCGTATAAAATCATAGCTGTTCGATTAAATGATAGATATGAAGTCGAGAAAGTAGGATGCCATGAAGGACCAAATTTGACATCTACTGCGGCTGACCATATGAAGCCATGGTCAAATTGATTTAATGCTTGTATCAGCTCAAAACCTAAGGACCTGATACTCTCTTTCTTTCTTTTTTTTTATTATCTTTGCAGGTACATGATAGTGATGTCCATTCAACAGACATCGAGGACGATGCCTCTTCAGGCTGGCCGAAGCTGTGGGAAATCATACCGTCCAATGCTGAATGAGAATTGCCCGTTATGACGTCATCAGTATAGCATCACCCAGCGCAGTAAGAATCATCCCAGACAGCGCTGAGACCTGGTCGAGAGTTGAGGGCAGACGTGAGCAGACGGCTCACACGTCTTCAAGAGTTTATAAAAGGACTGTTGGTGCATCATTATGTTAATCCTGCATACCGTTAACTTCATCTTTATATACTTTTCTTAATTAATTTTATTTCTTTATATTAAATAAACCATTTAAATATTACTTCGTGCTCTCATGCTGTGAATCAAGTCAAATTCTACATATATTAGATCTATATATAGCATCATTCTATCATAAGGGTTTTGACGCAAAATCGGACTTTTTTTGAAATGACATGTTAATGTTTTTCCATATTTCAGTTCTACGATTGGAACTATGCCTAAATATTAAATTTCGTAAAATTTGGGGCGAAATTTACGGATAAATTCAAAACTTTATCTTGGTGTATTTTTTTAGTTTACGATAAGAATAATTTACTTGGCGAACTTCATTATGTACATCAATCTTTTTTTTTTTTTTTTCCCATTCTAGACGAGTGGAAAAAAAGATCATCGTTCATTCTTTCAAATAACTCTTAACAAAGTGCGTAAATCACATTTTCTTTATATTTCAAAACGCGGCAATATGTAAATCCATTTATATCTTATGAAATTTTGAATAAAAAACTCTTAATTGTTTGCAAGTATACCTAGACATAGTAGATCTTCTTTAAGATCATGGTAAACATTTTATAGATTGTAATTCAAATCTTTTCCCAAAAAATTAATAAAAAATATTTAAAAATACAAATTTAACAAATAAATCAGAAAAAATGTACAAAATATATTTGGAGTGAACCTAAATTTCGAATTCTGGAAGATGGAATCCAGTAAGTTTGATAAAAAAAGATATATTAATAAACATATATCAAATTCAATTAACATTGAGAAGCTAAAAGTTTGAGAGCTAATTTTTTACAAACTGCTCATGCGAATTTTACAACAGTTGCCAGTTTGGCATCGTAGAATCGAAATATATTTGGAGTCGTAGAATCGAAATATGGAATCGAAATATATTTGGAGTCGTAGAATCGAAATATATTTGGAGTCGTAGAATCGAAATATGGAAAAACATTGGCATACCATGTATAGAGTCATTAGGTTAATTGGAAGCAGAAAAGATGAAAAATATGCAACCGCCTTCGCCGGGAATCGAACAACGGACCTCTGAAATACCGGCTCAGTGTGCAGAACCACTACACCACGCTAGGCACGCTAGGGAAATGGAAGAAATACCTTATAACCATTTCAGAAACCGTCCGATTCTGTACCAAAATATCTATATTAGAACAACGCTATATATAAATCTAATATATATATATCTTAAGTCATGCTTTCGAGACATGAAAAATGAAAGTTGGATTTCGTTAATCATCAGAGTTGAACGGGAGATATCCCCTTTTTTTTGGTCCCCCCTTTTTTTTTCCTTAGTGTACATTCAATATTTATTATGAGGTATATTGGTTCTTTAATAGATGATGCTCTAAATGGATCTAGTTAAAGAATTCCTTAATAACATTTGATTTTATACACTATGCGCTATGCATTAAATGATATACACTAAAATCTTATTAAAATGAAAAGCTTTTAAAAGTTGATTAAATTTTAGATCAACCTCTGTACTCTGATCAATAAGTTAAATATACTACATACTCTTACTCTTACATACTCTGATCAATAAGTTAAAACTATTTAAATTAAGAGTTAGGGTTATCATAAATTGATACATAAAGCAACATAAATTTGATATATATCTGAAGGCTGATTAGTTCCCAGTGTTGGGGAATTAGCTTAGACTGGCTAGCTAAGGCAGCAGAGAAGATGGATTGTGGAATAATGACTTGGACATTTGTTTCGGAAACATGCTTTCCCTCGTCGCCGTAAAATACCTTGAACTGAGATTATTCAGAAGTATGAAGGTCTTTTAGGTAAGTTCGTATAAGTCCGTAGGAAAATTGTGGTTAACCCTTTGCACCTAAAAATTTCCTTCTGTACGCACAGAAAAATTGAATGAAAAAGGATTTTATAAGTTACTATAGGTTACTCTGAACCTTCTTTATTTATAGTAGATGGCAGCTCAACACAAACCAGTCCATATATTTTAGCCATGTTTAGTTTTTTAAAACCCTAATTTTTCTCATTCTTTTTTTATTAAATTTGTTTGAGATTCCTCCTCTCACATTTCGAAATCAAGTTCATTCCAAATAAAATTCGTCCAATGTTTCATGATTTATTTTTAAACTTTGTTTTTTTTTAAATAATTTTTCTGAAAAAATTATGAGTTATAATCTACAAAATTTTTATCATCTTAAAGAAAATATATTTGTAAGCTAACCTGCAAAAAATTATTTTTTTATTCAAAGTATCCTAAGATATCTGTGAATTTACGGTTTGGCGCGTTTTGAAATTTGGCATATTTATTATAAGCGATAATATCGAAAATGTGATTTACGCACTTTGTTAAAATTATTTGAAAGAATGAATGATGGAAGTTTTTCCCCCTCATGCATCAATGAAAAGAAAAGTAAGTAGGTTACTATAAGTTAAGAATTTCGCCAAGTGAATTATTTTTGGCGCAAACTACAAAAATGCGCCAAGATAAATTTTTTAATTTCTCCATAAATTTCTCACTAAAATTACAAAATTTAATATCTAGACATAATTTGAGTCGTAGAATTGAAATATGGAAAAAAATGGTATGTTATTTCAGAACAAAGTCCGATTTTGTGTCTATATTAGAACAATGCTATATATGAATCGAATATATGTCCTAAGTCGAGCTTTCGAGACATGAAAATCTCAACATGAATTTTTTGAGTCGGCCCAATTAGAACGGGAGATGTAGAATTGTCCCTTTTTTGTTTGGCTCAGTGTACATCTTACGGTGCAGACAAGAAATTGTCAACGTGAAATGCTTTAACAATGGATTTTCATATCTGTGCCCAAGAGAGAGTTTTAAATTTTTACATTTCATTGAAGGATTATATCGATCTTAATTTACTTAATACAGAAATGCTGATAATAAGTGAAGGACCAAAACCAACAAAGACTTCAGTTCTGTTCCATAAAAAACTGCAATAAACCTCAGATGAAATTTGACCATTTTAGGAGTAAGTTTATTCAACGAAGTTTTGGACTGATTTCAAGTTGATTCAGTGACCTTTAACTTAATTGCTCATAATTAAGTTATCAACTTGAAACACTTTCAATGTGAAAATTTAACGTATTAACTTTAAAGAATCCCTTTCTTTTTCAAAACAGGATTTCTGAAATTCGAAACATGCGATTATTTAAGAGATATTAAGATTTTTTATTTTACTTCGTTTTCGAAATATATGTATTCAGGGGGGAAAAAGCGGCAAACCTTTAGGGTGATGGCAGATATACGAGCAATATTCGTCATGGAATGTATGGTTTGAACCCAAAACCGTGAGAACTTACAGGGTAGTTTTCCCCTGTCACATTTAAAGAATTAACACAAGAATGAGATGAGATACTTCAAAAAGCATTTTATTAACATAAATGCACATGGAAATTGCTCAAAAGAACTTCCTCCAGTCGTGATTAGGATTAGGAACGGGGGACGTGGGCATCATCCCTTTACCGTTATGGTTAATTGGTTTAGCGCTCCATCCTCCAACATCCAGAGCAAGGCCAGAAGAGGCCATATGTGAGACTCGCACCAGACTCCCAGACTCAGCACCCTATTCATCCGGATAGCAGTCCAGCGACCAAAGTGCCCCCGAGGCCGCCAGCCGTGATACAAGCTTCTCACCTGCGGGATAAGGGGGATTGACCCACATTTGCGAAGACATCAGGGATTTCCCTGATATCGCCGGTAACAACGGCTAGATCCATATTGGTTTCAATGGGGGACTCGAAAATTAGGCTTTTCATATAGCCCCACAGGAAAAAGTCGAAACTCTAGAGATTCGGCGATCTTAGTGGCCAAGCTATGGGACCACCTCGACCAATCCATCGCCCTGGGAATTTTGTGGTTCCTATTACCAGCAATCCTCTCGACAACCCACGGTATCAAATGCCGTTGGGTGCGAGCAACGACACTTTCTATACCATTTATTTACAATGCCACCTAGCGGGTCGCCCTTCGCGTTCCGACCGTACATTCTATGACGAATGTTGCTGGTAAAGCTGAATTATATCACCCCCTAAAGTTTGCCTTCTTGTTCAGATGCACCATATATATTAAATATATTTCTACAATTAAATTATAGAAATACAGAGGCTGTTCGCACATTTTTTAGACGATTCTGGTAAGCGGTAATAAAAAACCGCTTGCTGCAAAAGAAGTAATTGCAATTGTAGTATGTTTTTAAAAGTCAAAATTATCGTCTGCGGCTTGAAAGTTTTGTTTTTATTCAAAATGGCGAATTCAACAAAGCAGTGGTTCGAAGGCTACATTTACGCTCTTTCCGAAGAGAAATATGCATACTCCGTTATCCAAAAACGATGTGAGAGTCATGGTTTTGTGATATCTAAAGCGTCGATAGGTAATATCATCAACAAGAAAGGGAAAAAGACGTAAAATTGGAGTCTCAAGTGGGACAAAAATTCCAAACAAGTATCCAAGGAAAAAACGGACATCTTCGACAGTTGCAAAGTTACGTTGTTTAATGTTAAAAGAAAATCCCCCTAGTCAAAGGACAGTTGCAAAATCATTAAAATGCTCGGTGTACACTGTAAACAAAATGATAAACGTTGATTTAAATCTTAAGAAAGCGAAAAAACGCAATGTGCATCGTCTTCTTCCAAAGCATATCGCTCAACGCAGGACACGCTGCAGAAATCTATATGATAAACACTTATCCAAAGAAAAATGAAAAACAATTGTCACAATAGATGAAGCATGGGTCTATTTAAATGATTGTAACAAAAAAGATCCATTTATTATCATAAAAGGGGAGAAAAAAATTTAAGTACATGGTTCAAAGAATCGAAAGAAAGTTTTTCTAAGGGATTCATGATTGTTGCTGGTTTTTTTTATAATGGCAAGTTAAAAATAAAGAGAGTGCAAAAAAAAAAGTCAAGATTAACTGCAAATACTATCAGGAACATATTTTATCGCCAAATTTTCTGAATGAAATACCATCGCTTTACCCACAGTGCCATCAATCTATGAGACTCCACCAGGACAAAGCTAGCGGTCACACATCAAAATCCACTGTAAATTTCCTAAAAGAAATGGAACAAAAAAACTGGTATCGAAGCCATACCCTTCACTGGTATCCCTACTAAATCTCCCGATATGTCACCTATGGATTTTTGTGCTTTCGGACTTTTAAAAACTGTATTATGCAAACGTTGTCCCAAAACCCTAACAGGACTCTGGAAAGCTGTTCGGGAGAAATGGGATAGAATACCTCTATGCCACTTCAAAAGGCATTATTATCCTGAAAATTGCGGTGTCGAAAGATAGTTCAGAATAAGGGATGTCAAATAGAACATTTAAAACACAACAATTTTATGTAATTTAGTTTTGTGAATACAATATACATCGTCTAAAAATGTGTGAACAGCCTCTAATAGATAAAATTACAGTTGATGATAAAATTAGAGTTTACAATGATAGTGCTGATAGATAAAATTACAGTTCGAGACGGATTTACTTTGATTTTTTTGCAGATCGGTTTGAAACAGAAACACGCTAACGTAAAATTAGGCAAACAAGCATCATTAAATCTATTAACATTTAAGTTTGTGTTTTCATCATAGTTTAAACCAAAATACGGCTTGAACTTGCATGTGCAATTAGCTGCCAGATTCTTTGCTGATCACTTTTGTGTATTGTTCCATAATATGTTCATTTATTGACCCCATTATGAAACTTAATTATTTTAATTAACATAATAATGGTTTTGAAAATATGAACAAAAAATAAATCTTCTTTCATTGAATTAATTTCATAGAATTTCAATATTTATGATTAATTTAACTCGTTGACTGTGTTAGCTAACCTTGCAGATTTTTAACCGATTTTCACACTATTTTTTTTTAGAATATAAAATTTAAAATAGCAATGCTTATTGAGAAAGACATCAATAATTTAAGAACCATAAATCTTTTCAAATTTAATTAAAGCTACAATTATGAAAATAGCATTGGTTTACGTTTAGTCACCAATCTAAATTTCTAATTAATGTTTCCAAACATTGAGTGTTATTTGCCATTTTAAAATGTTGCCTTTTCCATTAAAATGCTTACTTATAATTAAATATTTTTTCGTTGATTTATTGCCTAAACATTACATGTATGGACATCCGAAAAACACGATACCTATATACTGTCCCTGTGGCTGTAATGATACTCGATGCTGTACGACATTTCTTTTCTTTCTGGAATGTTTGTCTTGGTTGTTGTCCGTTTCTTCATTTGTGAAATCTTGACTTCCATAAATGTAGTTTTCCTTCAACTTATTTACGAAATCATCCACTTTACTGAACCTCTTGCCACGAGTGGCATGGAATGCTCTCTTTACGGAGTCCCAGTTGATTTTAAGTCTTCTTTTCTTGTCGGCAAGATCTCGAATGGAACTGACGGTTACCCGCCCATTACGATAGGGTCTTGACATAAAAGACGATCCAATGCCGGCCATGAAATACGGATAAGGATTATAATAGCTATGAGAATCACTTACATCTGAGAAATTCCGGCGACGTCCTCTCATAGGCATGAAAGAAGATCTTCGCTTGTCGTCAATGTCCAGCAGATCTTCAGAGATGCGACGTCCACGCACTGGCATAAAGGATAATCTTTTAATATCTGGTTTAGAACTTCTACTATCTGAAATTGAAAAAGACTCGTTTTCTGGATCATCATCAACTCGACGCCCGCGCATGGGCATAAAAGAAGAAGACTTTTTTGTTTCTTCCAATTCATCATTGTCTTCAGTCCACTCCATGAAACCAGAACTCGGAACCTCATCCAGAGAGATTCTGCGACCTCTCATGGGCATGAAAGAAGATCTTCGCTTGTCGTCAATGTCCAGCAGATCTTCAGAGATGCGACGTCCACGCATTGGCATAAAGGATAATCTTTTAATATCTGGCTTAGAAATTATACCATCCGAAATGGGAAAAGACTTGTTTTCTCGATGAACCTCAACTCGACGACCACGCATTGGCATAAAAGACGACGCTTTCTTTGTTTCTTCCAAGTCATCATTGTTTTCAGTCCAATCCATGAAACCAGAACTCGGAACCTCGTCCAAAGGGATTCTGCGACCCCTCATGGGCATGAATGACGATGCTCGTTTTTCATCTGAGTAGTCTGCATATTCTTTGTCTGATACTGGTTCAGGCACATCGTGTGCAACAGACTGAAGTGAATTGGGCTGTTCGTCTTCTTGCTCAAATATGCGTATGCCTTTCATTGGCATAAAAGAAGCTGCCTTTTTGTCTGCTGGAAATATAGGTGTTGGGCCATCTAAGGAACTGTCATTTATTGCAGAAGGAAAGAATTTGCGACCTCTCATAGGCATGAAAGAATATTGCTTTTTGTCAAGTAAACTTGTAGTGATTTCTCCAGGACCAAAAGAGTTAGGGGTTTCTGGGGAAAATATTCTTCTGCCTCTCATTGGCATAAAAGATACGGATCTTTTCTGAATTACATGATCTTTTGGCGCATCTTGTTGAGAAGTTACGTTTCCTTCTTTGCCGACGGGATATATGTCATCATTTTGAAGAGGTTCTGGAGGATCCTTTTCAGATCTCCTTCCTCTTACTGGCAAAAATGAGGAAGCTCTTTTACCTGGTATCTGGTTGTTGTAACTGCTAGAGGGATATAGAACTTCAGTTACGTCACTGGAATACATACCAGATTTTCCGAGATGTTGGTAAGTTGAGTCACCACTGCTCTTTTTACCTCGCATGGGCATAAAAGAGGATGCCCTCTTGTCTTCCGGAATATCGTCTGGCATCCAGCCTTCATCTTTTCTGCCCCTCATTGGCATGAAATAGCTCGCTCTCTTTAATTCGAAAGGAATCTTCTTCCCTCTTAGAGGAAAAAATTGACTTCGTTTATCTTCTTGGTCAGACATCAGCTGTTGGTGAGCAGCAATAGCTTCATCGAGCGATAACTTTTTGCCTCTCAGTGGAAAAAACGAACTACCTCTTTTATATTCCGAGTCTTGTTCTAAATCGAATGGCAGGAGCGAATTTAAAGAGTCTAGCTTGTTTCGAGATGTATCTTCTTCATTGGATTCCTTAAACAAAGAAAAAAAAATCAGTTACGTGAATGAGAAATAATAAATGGCGAACAGATTTCAAAACATAAATAGAAATTTACATTTCAAAGAATTAATGTTACAGAATTAATGTTATATAATATTAATACAAGTAATAACATTTCTAAAACAAGAGATTTATCGCTACAGAAGTTGTTAGCAAGTACATCTTGCACAGAAAAGCGACAGTTCTATAGCTCCCATTCTACTGGACCGATTGTCAAAATTTAACTTGCGTTTTCCATGTCTTGAAAGCGCTACTTAGGATATATATTAAATTTATATATAGCACTTGTCTAATATAGGTATTTTGACACAAAATAATACTTTTTTTGAAAGAACATACCAATTCCTTATTTCGATTATACAACTCAAATAATGCAAAATTACAACATTAGATATTAAATCTTGTAATTTTGGGTGAACAATTTATGGAGAAATTAAAAAAATTACCTTGGCTCATTTTTTTCAGTATGTGCCAAGAATAATTCACTTGGCAAACTCTTAATTCATAGTAACCTATTTTCTTTTCTTTTTACTTCCTTGTACGAAGTAAAAAGGAAGTACAGTAAGACCCCGCTTAACGCTGTTTCGTTTAGCGCTGTTTCGGTTTAGCGCTCTTTTATTTCAACCCGGCAATTCTCCGAAATTGTGCGCAGCGCTAGGTTTCCAAATAACATATCCGAAACAGTGTAGTTGTGTTTCTTGCTTGGTGGACGCATTTTAATCATTTGAAACATTTGTTGACATTATTGTAAGTTTAAATTTGTATAATTCTATAACGATTAATACAGTGACAAATATTATGATCTTTAGTTTTTATCATGGGTGATAATAAAAAACAAGAAAAGAAAGCAACCAGAAAAAGCATTTCACTGGAAACTCAAATGCAAGTGATTAGAAGATTAGATTCTGGTGAACGTCAATCTCAAATTAGTGCTGCATTGATTTTTGCAACTTCAACAATAAGGACAATTCTTAAGAATAAAGAAAAAATACTGTCATCGGCAACTGCAACTACGTCAAGCTCTGCAACTAGAATTACCCGTTCTAGAAATAACATTATAGAGGAAATGGAAAAACGACTGTCTATATGGATTGACGACGAAATTGAACGCAATATGCCATTAAGCCAATTTATCATAATGCCTTCTTAACAAAAAGGCAGAAAATTGGAAATCCAGAATAGACTGAATGATCTGACTGAGAATTTTATTTGTTTTTAAAAGTATATGCGTTTATATTGTTTTTATTTTTGTAAGAAATAAATGTTTGATTTTATTTTTATTAAAAAAATTATTAAATTTAATGCCTAACCATTTTTTATCCGTCTTCCCCTAACCCCATTATTTACATGTTAAGATAGCCTCGCTTAGCGCTGTTTCGCATTACGCTCTACTTCGATGGAACGTATCCTCCGCGTTAAGCGGGGTCTTACTGTATTGTAATTGCGAAAAGTTTCAGGCAGCCTATTTCAAAGCAAAATATCCATTTTCACCGCTATCGAACGATGCAATTTAAGGATGTTTTTGCGTTGACATCTCGACGTTAAGGACAGGATAAAGGACTCTTTTCCCCCCAAAAAAAATGTAAAACTAATTTAAAATGAATTCTAAAGAGAATTTTTCGTGGCGTCTGTGCGTACGTACCTACGTATGTATCTCGCATAACTCAAAAATGAGTAGCCTCAGAACGTTGAAATTTTGTATATAGGACTGCTATAACAGGTAGATGCACACCTCGCATTTTGGTTGCAATCGGCCGCAAAAATATATATATATAATATATATCCACTCTGTTACTCGGCTTAGTGAGCTCAGTTTTTTTATTCTTATATGTTTGTAAATTGTGCATTTTTTTGCTTTAAAAATGAATGAATTATGTTTTTTATATCTTCCGCTTAAGGTTTTTATACCTTTAGTAAATCTGTATGCAATATTTTTAGAATTATCACCAATTTAAAAGTATTTTAAACGCCGCTAAGCCTAATAGTTTTTTTTTATGACGGCCATTGCTTTCTTTTATTGCTTGTTTACATTTGAAACAGCAGAACAGCAGAACAGTAGATTTGTTGTCAATCTAGAGAAAGTAAGCTTCGCTATAACAAAGATAACGCCTTCTTTTATTTTTGAGACTTAAGTCATGCTTAATCCATTCTGGAATTTTGTCGAGGAAATAAGTCTTTAAGATTAACTTCATAATTTTCAATACAGACAGCTTGAGTTTTAATATATTTTTGCCTTGTTGCGAAGTGAGAACTGAAATAATTGAATGAGAAATACTGAATCGTCTGTGAAAAGCTGTTTCTTTCTTTTTTTGTTGTTCTTTGGTTAATTTCTTTTATATATCGTTTTAGATTTATTATAGTATTTGAATAGAACATGTGGCAACGATTAGATAATTCTTAAGATGATATAAATTTTGTGCATTCTGAGTTAAAAAGTGAACGAAATGTAACGCTGTTAAGTGAACCTAGGGTCAGAGTGTCGCTATTTTAAACAAATAGAGTGAATTTTAAAGAGTGCATTTATTCTATTTTGCTTATGCGCTATCGACGAAGTAGATTTAATTCAATACAATAAGTTTAAATAAAATGCAAGAAAAAATGGGTATAATTTAATATTCCGTACAAGGAAGTCATGTGGTGCACACATCGGATTTTGTTCATTGTATACCAGCGGAAAAGGTTATCGCTCCTACTTTCAAATAGTTTTAACAAAGTGCGTAAACTACATTTGGCGTTATTATCTCTTAGAACGAATACGCCTAACTTCAAAATGCGCCAAAATGTAAATTCATGCATATTTTAGGAATTTTTGAATAAAAACCTCTTAATTTTTTACAGGGATGCTTAGAAATACATCTATTTTAAGAGGATAGTAAAACTTTTATAGGTTATAATCCAAAATGTTTTTCAAAAAATTTATAAAAATTATTTAAAAATGCTAATTTTAAATATAAATCATAAAAAATGAGCGAAATTTATTTGGAATAAATCTGAATTTCGAAACATGGAAGGAAGACTCAAATAAGTTTAATAAAAAAGAGATATGAATAAATACATACTAAGTTCAATTAACATGGAGGAGCTAAAGTTCTGTGAGCTATTTTTTAAAAACTACTCGTGCGATTTTTACAAACCTTGGCAGTTTGGCATAATTTGAGTCGTAGAATAGAAATAAGGAAAAATATTGGTATGTTGTTTCAGAAAAAGGCCCATTTTGTGTCAAAATACTTATGTTAGAACAATGCTATATATAAATCTAATACATATCCTAAGTCACGTTTTCGAGATATGGAAAACGTAAGTTAAATTTCGAGAATCGGTCTATTAGAACGTAAGATGTCGAACTGCTTCATTTTTTGTGAAAGATGTACATAATACTTAACATTTAGCATCTGAGTGATCAACAGTTTTATTAGTAATCAGCTTGAGAATATGATCTGACTTTTTACAGGAAGGAAATAAACGAAGAGGTTTTAAATTCTTGCCTTACAAGACAATAGATATCTTCCACACAATGGAGATAACGAACTAGAACCAGAAATTGTATGTTCTATGCATGCATCTTTAACTCAATATGGTTTATTGGAAATTAATCATTGCACAATCATTGCACAGAATTCAGAACTATTAGAACGTAAGATGTCGAACTGCTTCATTTTTTGTGAAAGATGTACATAATACTTAATATTTAGCATCTGAGTGATCAACAGTTTTATTAGTAATCAGCTTGAGAATATGATCTGACTTTTTACAGGAAGGAAATAAACGAACAGGTTTTAAATTCTTGCCTTACAAGACAATAGATATCTTCCACACAATGGAGATAACGAACTAGAACCAGAAATTGTATGCTCTATGCATGCATCTTTAACTCAATATGGTTTATTGGAAATTAATCATTGCACAATCATTGCACAGAATTCAGAACTGCGATAGGTTGTAGGCCTTTCTGTACTGTGCAAACGATTTTTCTCCAGTAAATCATCTTTCTCAAATGGCGCTAGAGAAAGAAATCGATAGGGTTAATGATTGCAGAAGTCAGACTCTCTTTTGAGAGTACCTCAACTAATTCTTGAATGTGAAAATTGGTAATCTATGTATTTACAATCGCATCGTTATTGCCTTACACATTGTTACGAATTTTGTACTTCGATAGGTAATATTAGTAGAATTATAATTTTATTACCTTAGACGGCTACCTTATCAAATACTGGTGGCACATCATGATGGTGTCCAAATACCAGAACCCGACTTCAGTATGTGTGAATTTTTGAAAAGTATCCTAAATCCGTATGGAGTACTTCGAAGCTCTGATACTTCATTGTAAAACTGGATACCAGCATTAGTACAAAATTCTGTTTTTCATGCAGCGTTTTATAAGGTATTTCTCCCGGCTTCTTGGCATGCCTTCGTGGTGTGGTGGTGTGAACGCTCAGCGCGTAATTGAGAGGTCCGTGGTTCGATTCCCGGCGAAGGCGTTTGCTCATTTTTCATTCTTCCTGCAGCTCACCAGCGGCCGAGCGGTAAAGACGCTGAACACTGGTAGTTCGGTCTGAGGTTCGAATCTCACGAACGGGCTGGGTGCATGGACGTTTTCGTGGTTTTCCCAATGTGTAACGTATATACCAGCCAGTTTCCCTTAGAAAGTCCTCCACGAAGGCATCCCTTCCTTTAGGCAGATAGCCCAAGTGTGCTTTGCCATAATTGAATAATCTAATCCAATCCAATTCTTCCTGCTTCCAATTAACCTAAAGTTTCTACAGTGGCGCCCGAACTAAAAGGTTGTTTTCGCCCCCAGTTTTGATGGAAAGCACCCCGGGGGAACGGATGCGAGGTTCTCCCTTCTTCCCCTACCAGAAACCTCTTGAGAGGACTTTCGGCTACCCGCATATTTAGAATGCTCCCATGCCGCACGCACACAAACAAACAAATTTACAAACATCCATGCCTTCTTCGGGATTCAAACCCGGGCCCTTCGGCAAGGCAGTCAACGACGCTAACCATTGTACCGGTTGGGCGGCAAAATTAATCACAATACTAGCTACTAAATGTAAGCCTACCTTCTTTTAAATACGCTGGAATTTTTGAGTAATGTTCAAATTGTGTTTGTGCAATGTTCAATGAGTTAAATGTTTGAGCAATGTTCAATGAGTTAAATACGCCGGAATTTTTGAGCATAGTTCCGAGTTAGAATCTCAGATGAAAATGGATGTAAATTATTTGTCCCTTCTCATACGAGGCCCCCCTATTAGAGCATCTATAATAACATGACTACCGTTCCGGCCTTAGTATGGCCAACGCTTTAACTATTTGTGCCCGCCGTAGGAAATTAAAAAAAAAAAAAAAAAAAAAAAAAAAAAAGGGGGGGGGGAATCGGGGAATATTTTCAAGGGCTTTCGCTTTTACGGTCTTCAAATTTTATACCATCTGAAAATATAAAGACGAATTTAGTCTTACTTTGAGGAATTTACCAACGATATCTCCTTTGATTGCAAAGATACTTGCCTTCGCTGCTTACCTATTGTAGCACGTGTGCAAAGGTCTTAAAGTTTTGATACGTATGCCAGTTATGGTTGCAATAAAAATAATTATTGGGAAGATAGTTCATGAATGCTAAGAATTAATCTTCTACATCTTTTTAACTTTTGTACCAACTTGAACCGTATGGAGGAAACAACGAACTCGAGAACGAATTGGTAGGTTGGCAGAGTCGTTAGGGTTTTTTGAAGCAGGGGGGGTGAAAAATGTGCAATGTGTGAAAAATGTCCGGGACTCTAACCTGGACCTCTCGAATACGCGTCGAGTGTGCTTACAGTTACACCACGAAGGCACACAGAAAGAAGGGAGAAAATATCTTAAAAGGTACTTTAACTCTCATGACATTTAGGCACATCTTTTATCGATTTTAAAATCAATTATCGATTATTTTTATCGATTTTTTGCACGCTATTAAATGTTAAAGAATAGTAATTTTATATATTTTTATAGTCCAAAATATTCCCGATTTCAGTACAATGTAAAGTACATTTGTTCTAAAAGTAAAGTACATTTGTTCATGTCTTATAATTGAATAACAAAGATGAAATGATGATGAAATGGTGACATCTTTCAGCCTTTCGTTTTAATTAGGAAAATATAAATTAATCTTAGCTTTGAGTAAGAGCTCCTAGCAGCTCGTAAATTTCTCTTTTTCAAGGAGTCAAAATTTTCTATTTTTTCCTCCTCTCCCCGTTTCACTTTTTTTTTTTATTTTATTCTTCGCTAATGTTCTGATTCTCCTAATTTCTTTTTCGATATTTATAAGGTTCTGATTTTTTTATTAATATTTTAATTTTTAGTCCAAAGGGATTTGAATCCCGAAGGACTATTAGTTTCGTTTTGGCATTTTGCGTCGGACTCATAAATGTCGGTTCACTTTTCAAACTGTTGCCACAAAATGTTAGAGTCCTGCATTATATTTGAAGAAATTAAATAATGAAAAATCTGCATAAATGATTGTCTATTTCTCGCATTGTGATAAAACAATGGTACATAGAGCCATCGAATTTTGAATGACGAAATCCTACTGCGAATATGGGCATCTGAAATCCCAAATTTGGAATTTGTTTTATTATAGATTTTTAGTCCAAAGGGATTTGAATCCCGAAGGACTATTAGTTTCGTTTTGGCATTTTGCGTCGGACTCATAAATGTCGGTTCACTTTTCAAACTGTTGCCACAAAATGTTAGAGTCCTGCATTATATTTGAAGAAATTAAATAATGAAAAATCTGCATAAATGTATGTATATTTCTCGCATTGTGATAAAACAATGGTACATAGAGCCATCGAATTTTGAATGACGAAATCCTCCAACGAATATGAGCATGTGGAAGACCAAATTTGAAATTTGAAATTTGTTTTATGATCGATTTCCTATTTTTTAAAACTTTGACGAATTTTTGATTAACAAACTCAAGGATTTCAAAGCGAGCAATGGCAACGTTGTGCAGAAAAAACATTTTTATCTCCAGCGCGTGAGTCTCTGTATCGGAAATTCTAAAGATATGCTCGTTTTAAAACTATTTTGCGATATTGCTGTTGCACTGGATCTTATGGTTTAAGTGCGAGGAACATGATATTTAATAAAGAAAGGTAACACACAAAATGTTAAAAAACGCCCCTTTGGACGTAATTTAAAATCTGAAACATTTCAGAATTTGTTTTTGTTAGTTTCATGTGTAATTCTGTTAGTGATTCGTTTCTGAATTGATCTTTAAGATTTTACTTTGTTGGAACTTCTGTTATTTTGATATTAATTTTTCTTCCTATTTGTTCATATTGTTTTGCACTTTTTATTAGTTTGTTACTAACCACGATTTAAAAACGTTTTTCCTTTTTATTTGTTTTCGCTAATTCTGTTTTTGTGTTTTCTGACGCTTTTTATATTGCATCTTTCTTAAATATATTTTATTTTCCCCTCTTTTTTATTTTATCTCTTTTAATTTATTTGTCGGTTGTATTTCGTTAATGTGTTCTGACATAATAAAATAATAGTTTTTAATGCAGATTTATTGCATTTATTTTATTTCTTATTCTAGTTTTTCCTGTATGTGCTTCTATGCTTATTATATCCCCAAAGGAAGTGTGAAAAGAATTACGAAAAGAAAAACAAGTCTCAGAGTTCATTAAAAGCACACTTGAGGTAAGGTGGTACACGCTTGATTGTTCTTTATATTGATTCTAGATTTATACTTTCAAAATTTCGCAAAATAGGATGCTAATTGTAATAATGATAATTATGATAATTGTGTAAATTAGAGCAGGGAAGTTTCTGGAAATATATTATTTGGTCATAATAAATAATAATGAATGGTTTCAATTCTTATGGCTTGAGTTTACATGTATACTTCCAAAGTTTTTTAAATATGGAAGCTAACACTATACCTACGATAACAGTGCAAATTAGAGAAGGAAAAATTACAAAGTTTCGAAAATATGATAGCTAACTTTGTACTTAGATAACAGTGTAAGTTTAGAGGAGGGAAAGTTCTGTACATATAAAATGCAACTTATTATTTGGTCCATGAAAGAAAAAAGGTTCATTTAATGAAATGTTCGTTATGTTTAATAAATTAAATAGAAAGCATTTCTAAGATTTACGAGCAGAATTAGTCGAGATATTTCAAAACTAATTTATTGATTTAGATAAGTTTTTTGGTGTTTACCAATAAAAAAATTTAGCAGATTTTGCTCAACATTTTGGGAGAAACCATGAAATAAAAGTTGCTTGTTTCGATAATTAATGCCTCCATAGACTACAAAACAGTATTCATTATTAATTTTGCTAATCGGTTCCATGAAATTAGTAATATCACCAGAATTTTGCGCTTACAAGTGTGAAATACCTTATATTTAACGTTTAGTGATCAGACATTTTGTTTCGCGGTAGCGAAATAAAATTTAGGTCTTTGTATTTACAAAGTTTCTCCATATCTTATGAAAAACAACATAATATATAAGATAAATCTCATATCTTATGAAAAACCACAAACTGTGTACGGTAATTAAGATACAATAAAACGCCGAACAAATATTCGTTTAGAAGTCAAACAACAAAATTGAGCGGTATTTTTTCATCTACATAGCTTTTATCTTACATAGCTTGCTGCTTTTCATAAGATATGGGATTTATCTTACATAGTTTGTTGTTTTTCATAAGATATGGAATTTGTCTTATATAGTTTGTTATTTTTCATAAGATGTGGGATTTATCTTACATAGTTTGTTGTTTTTCATAAGATATGGAATTTGTCTCATATAGTTTGTTATTTTTCATAAGATGTGGGATTTATCTTACATAGTTTGTTGTTTCTCATAAGATATAGGAGGATTTATCTTACATAGTTTGTTGTTTTTCATAAGATATAGGAGGATTTATCTTACATAGTTTGTTGTTTTTCATAAGATATAGGAGGATTTATCTTACATAGTTTGTTGTCTTTCATAAGATATAGAAGGATTTATCTTGCATAGTTTGTTGTTTTTCATAAGATATAGGAGGATTTATCTCACATAGTTTGTTGTTTTTCATAAGATATAGGAGGATTTATCTTACATAATTTGTTGTTTTTCATAAGATATAGGAGGATTTATCTTACATAGTTTGTGTTTTTTCATAACATATGAGATTTTCCTTAATATTAATATTAATTTAGAAGTCAAAGAACAAAAATCAAATATATTTTCAAATTTTCACAGGACTAGTTTCGATGGTTTTACAGAACCATCATCCTCAGCTGCAAAAGCGCAACTGAACGAGATAAGATATAATGATTAGATAAGAAAGCCTGGACAGGAGATAAGCGACTGGCGCCATCTGTTGATGAAACCAGAACGAAACATAATTTCTTTAAAGGCTGAAGGCAAAGATAGATGGAATTAGGGTCGTTAACTAGAACAGAAAGATTTTTTGAATGTGAACTGCCTCTATAAAATCCAGTTTAACAATGGAAGATTTTTTTTGAATGATTTTGGCAACAGAAAAATTGAAAGTGTGATTTTCCGACCAACAATATTGGGCAACAGAAGTTTTCCGGGTTTTCTTTTTTCTAACATATGCCTCAAGTCTTCAGCCTTCTCCATCTTTGCCTTCAGGCTTTAAAGAAATTATGTTTTAGTTCTGGTTTCATCAACAGATGGCGCCAGTAGCTTATCTCCTGTCCAGGCCTTTCTTACCTTATCTAATCATTATATCTTATCTCGTTAATTTGCGCTTTCAGAGCTGAGGATGGTGGTTCAGTAAAACCATCGAAACTAGTCCTGTGAAAATTTGAAAATATATTTGATTTTTGTTCTTTGACTTCTAAATTAATATTAATATTAAGGAAAATCTCATATGTTATGAAAAAACACAAACTATGTAAGATAAATCCTCCTATATCTTATGAAAAACAACAAATTATGTAAGATAAATCCTCCTATATCTTATGAAAAACAACAAACTATGCAAGATAAATCCTTCTATATCTTATGAAAAACAACAAACTATGTAAGATAAATCTTCCTATATCTTATGAAAAACAACAAACTATGTAAGATAAATCCTCCTATATCTTATGAGAAACAACAAACTATGTAAGATAAATCCCACATCTTATGAAAAATAACAAACTATATGAGACAAATTCCATATCTTATGAAAAACAACAAACTATGTAAAATAAATCCCACATCTTATGAAAAATAACAAACTATATAAGACAAATTCCATATCTTATGAAAAACAACAAACTATGTAAGATAAATCCCATATCTTATGAAAAGCAGCAAGCTATGTAAGATAAATCTTCCCACATCTTATGAAAAACAGCAAAATGTATAAGATAAATCCCATATCTTGTGATTTATGAATGAGCTGAGAACACTTTTGTAAAACTTCTATACATGATTTTGAGAAATTCTGTAGTTGGAAATCATTTGAGCAGTTTATATAAATTTAATACTGTAACGTTCGCTTTCTCTGAAGAGCATTCCTTCGTTCACCCATCCTCAAAGAACGGGCAGAGAACCCTCTTCTCGCCTCCGCCAGAAGACAGGGCGGAACTCCCCCCCCCCCAGGCCGGGAGTAAGAAGATATTGAGATTGGGAAAAGGGAAGAGGAGACGTGGGTTTGCGAGCTCTATTGTAGTGAAAATATATTCTAAAGTTTTTCTCAAATGTAATTTGTGCATAGTTGTATGTATATAAGCAAGTATTTAGCCGAGAACAAGTTTTGTTTATCCGACGATGTTATAACTATGGTATAATACTAATCTAAAGCTGAAGTACGCTACGTTTAAGAAATTTAGATTCACTGGAACTTTTCTATTATTATTATTTAGATCCGCTGTTGGAGACAGCAGATTAACAGCCGAAAACAATCAACCGACAGCCAACCATATAAAACAATCGACAGCCAACCATATTACTTAAGTGACTCATCATATGTCTCATATTATGGTCTTCTTTTGTACTACTATGTCATTCGAACCAGTTTCATTCATAGAAAACACGCTGCCTTTATAAAAATGTTTCACTGGGCCTTTGCTGTTCATTTGCTTTGCTTTGTACTGAAGAACGAAGAATTGTGGTCATGTGGTGCTTTTGGAGATCTGAATTACTATATCCTTTGACTGTTTGTTCCTGTCAAAGATGCAATGATCTGGATCGTTGATCGTAATAAGCAACCATATATAAAAATTATAAGAACTGGAGGCTCCCTTTAACCCACCTGGGCACGAGTGTCTCCATAGCTCCAAAGAAGCGGCCCTGTCTTTCCACAAACGAGGGCAGCCAGCGGCTCAGCCGCCCCCCCAAACAATAAATAAAAAAATTAATTAAAAATGAGGAAGCACATCTAACAAAAAACTACAAACAAAAACCACAATCACGACATGGAACATCACATATATTTAAAACTCGTATAAATACAGAACTGTTTTCGCTTCTGTTACTTAACCCAGAACTACTCTAACAGAACAAGAAAATGGCTCAGTTTTTCTCAAGCATATGAATTTTTCCTATTGAAATATATCAGCTGCAGTGCTTAGGCGCAAACAGAAAGTGTAATACTAATACAAACAATAAGGGGAACTAACTAACTAACTAAATTTATACCTGCCTCGCTAACTTAAAAGCACTACAGGGACTGAAATCAGTCAGAAGCCACCCTAAGGATGGAAAAACACCCCTGCTGGGCCCGGGGTCTCACATTCCCGAGAGACCAACAAATTTAGAACTCCCTCCGCTGATCGCTCAACGAACAGCAAGCCCACCGCTAAACACGGACCAGTCAAGACCACCGTCCCGGCTGGACCGAGACAACGGTTTGGTGGGCGATGACAACTTGGAGCGATGTCTGGCCGTTGATTGAGGCTACCTGCCAGCACTACACGGGATGCCCCTCTCCTTAGGCTTTACATGGAATACCAAGGACAGCAGTGACCAGACTCTCAATGGTCCAGTTTGCTATTTGGCTACCAATACCCTGGTGGAGGGGACTAACACCTCCCGGCCCATGAAGAGCAAGTATAGACTTACCCCATGGACCATCAGGAACCGCCAAGTTCAAAAATATTATACGCCGGTGGCCGAGACTGCCTAGGTACAGATCCTAGCCAACACTGCGCAGAGTACTCTACTTCGACCCCCAGGGGAGAACAATAAGGGGAAAACTTACAAAATGATATCTGAAAAAGAATTCGAAATTTTTACCTGGTTTTCCATTTGGGAAGCGTAACCGCTCTCCGAGGCTGTTGCATATTCCAACCTGAGTAGGCAAAAGGCAAGGAAAAGTAGATGTATAGAGCGCCACCTACAGGGACTCCCCCACTTTCTGATATCCATGCGGGGAGAAGTATCGCTGTCGTTTGCCCTGGAAAGAAAATAGGGAATTCAAATTATCAAGTGTCAAGAATGGAAATAACAAGCTGAAATTTAAAACAAATCTCTCTCTCACTCTCTCTCTCTATATATAAAGAAAATTTCCCGTTTGTTTGTGTATAATTAATATAAATCTATAGTTTTTATTCGATCTTGAGCCGACCAGCGGCTGAGCAGTAATGTCACTGAAAACTGGTAGTTCGGTCGGGTTTGGAATACCTGGCGAACGGAATGGCTTGATGGGTATTTTCGTGGTTTTCCCCATGTACAACGTGTATACGAGCATATTTTCCTGAGAAGGTCCTCCACAAAGGTATTCCTTCCCTTAGGCAGATAGCCCATAACTAAATAGTGCTTTGCCATAACTAAGTAAACCAAACTATTCCAATCTTCACGAAACTTTGCGCTCGCGATGTTTGAAACATGGTCACTGTCTGCATTAGGTTAATTGGAGTCATTAGGTTAATTGGAAGCAGAAAAGATGAAAAATATACAACCGCCTTCCCCGGGAATCGAACCACGGACCTCTGGAATACCGGCCCAGCGTGCTACCGTTACACCACGAAGCCACGCTAGGGAAGTGGGAGAAAATACCTTATATACTCCCCTTTTTAAAGGGCGACTTGGGTTTTAGGGGATCTAGTCGCCAAATCCTGGGTGCGGAGAATCATCATCCACAACCCTTTTAATTCGGGCGCCACTTATAATGTCATTAGGTTAATTGGAAGCAGAAAAGAGGAAAAATATACAACCGCCTTCGCCGGGAATCGAACCACGGACCTCTGGAATACCGGCCCAGCGTGCTACCGTTACACCACGAAAGCACACTAGGGAAGTGGGAGAAATACCTTAAAAGTTAAAGCCCATAATATGTTACGTTAAAGTAGTCTAATAGTGAAATGTTTATAAAAAATGGAAAATATTATACAAAATGTGCTTGAATAATGTCGTCTCCAAATGCTGGCAGGTTATTCTGTCGTTAACAACGTGGAAAAAATGTCCATAGCCGTATAGAGGAAGATGCTTAGTTTATGAGTTGTAAGATGTTGAACATCAATGATGAGGCAACGCCAGAATTTTTTTCACGAGTGCCTGCTATCTGATGAAATCTTCAACAGATTCTTAGGTATCGGGAGGAAAGGTCACCACGCGCGTTATCTTTTTGCGCGACCGCTAATACATACAATCACTTCGTATAAAGAAACCAAAAGGGAATTTATTCCCATTAAAACACACACGAAAAAAAAAAAAAAAAAAAAAAAAAAAAAAAAAAAAATTAAAGAATAAATATGTGATGGTGGTTAATGACTTTTTTAGCTGCTAAAAATGAAGTTATTCAGCGCAAATTAGCCTCCAAAAGAGAGTACTTCAGTTACAGGAAAGCGAAGCAATTAAATACAGATAAAATATTTTTTTAAAAAATGAAATCAGTTAGCTTAATAAAGAGTGATTTGACCCTGCTTAGGAACTTACGGGCGTGCTTATTAACGAGAAATTATTCATTGTAATTTTCTTAAAGCAAATGCATTACTTCGCGTTATTAGTAAGAAATCTTTCTCATCTTGAAATATTTTGTTCTTGACGTCCAATGGCAAAGTGCTCTTTCTGTACATCTGGGGTGTAATTGTAATCATCTGATTTTAATTCTGGAAATTTTCCTGCGTACATTGCGAAAAAAAAATGGGACAGTTCTATATCTCCCGATCTATTGCGGGCCCACCAGCGGCCGAGCGGTAAAGTCGCTGAACACTCGTAGTTCGGTCCGAGGTTCGAATCCCGCGAACGGGCTGGCTGCATGGGTGTTTTCGTGGTTTTCCCCATGTGTAACGTGTATACGAGCCAGTTTCCCTTAGAAAGTCCTCCACGAAGGCATCTCTCCCCTTAGGCAGATAGCCCTAGTGTGCTTTGCCATAATTAAATACACACACACCCGATCTACTGCGCGATTCACAAAATTCAACTTGCTTTTTTTAATGCCAGGAAAGCTCGACTTAGGATATATATTAAATTTATATATATCATTGTTCTTATATAGGTATTTTGACACAAAATCGGATTTGTTTTGAAATGACATGCCAATTTTTCCCATATTTCGATTCTACGACTCAAACGACTTTAGCAATACTACTTTAGCAAACGCAGAATTTTTGTTGTAAATGTAAATTTTTTAGTTTTCATGAAAAGGGATAAGTTTTCGAAATTAAATTTCCCCCTCTGAGTCGTGTTAGATCCAAATGAATCTCATCAAAAAGTAAATTTATTAATCTGTGTTAAATCCGAATCGTGTGAAATGAATATCAGTGTGTAAACATACTCGAAATTATTACTAATTGAATTATTTATTCATAATTACAAGCTAAAAGCAGCAATAATGTGAACTGAATAATTATTTAAAACTAAAACAAAAAAGAAAAATCTGAAGGCTTTCAGATGTTATATTACGTCCAAAAGGGCGTTTTTTTAACGTTTTGTGTGTTACCTTTATTTATTAAATATCATATTCTTTGCACTTAAACCACATAAAATTCATTTCAACAGCAAAATATTTAAAAATGGCATATCCTTAGAATTTCTGATACACAGCCTCGTTGGAGATAAATAGGTTTTTTTTTACGTCCATTGCTCGTTTTTACGTCCATAGGTTTTTTTTTCGTCCATTGCTCGCTCATTGAAATTGTCGAGTTTGTTAATAAAAAATTCGTTAAAATTTTAAATAGATGATAAAACAAACTCGAAATTCAAAATTCGGCTTTCCAAGTACCCATGTTCGGTTGGAAGACTACGTTATTCAAAATTCATTATTATATTTTTTAATTAAAAAAATTAATTAAATTATATTTTTTCATAACACCTACGAAAATTAATTAATCTAATCATTTTATATTTATATATAAATTCAATAGCTCTAGGTAACGTTGCTTTTTCCCAACGCGAGAAACATCGTATTGTAGAATTAGTAATGTAGTTATAGAATTATCAACAATTTAGAAGTTGATTAAGTGCGCTTAAGCCTAATTATTTTTTACCATAGCAGCCATATTGGTTTACGTTTGAATCTTAGTAGAATACTGAATTAAGTCAGTTTCTGGATCTTCAGTGTCTTTTTATCCAGTAGGACCAAAATAAATTTTTAGTTATTCAAAATTTTACGGCTCTATGTACCGTCGTTTTTTCACAATGTGAGAAAAATTTATGCGTTCATGCAGATTCTTCTTAATTTTGTTTCTTTAAATATAATACCCGGCGATAATATTTCGTGGCAACAGTTTGAAAAGTGAACTAACGCAGAAAATGAAACGACGCAAAATGCCGTTTTGAGACTAATAGCCCTGAGGATCTCAATGCCTCTTTGGACTAATAACTAATATAAATAACAATAAATTTCCGCCAATCAAATCCAAGCAAATTGAAAAACTGTTAGCTAATTCCTTAATTAAAGATACGAAATGCTTCCGAGTAAAGTTAAAGAACATTTAAAAGTACGTGTAAAAAAATAAAAATGCGAAGTATTTTAAAATAACAGTTCCGAAATAACTAAAAATTTCATTGAGAACTGTCAAGTCAATTCACGAACGAGTTATATCTAATTCAGGGTTATCAAATTCACTTAGGTAATTCATTCGTGAATTAACTGCGGAGATATCAATTTTCCTTATTACTTGGAAGAGAAATAAGCTGATTGTAACATTAGAAAGTGCTAGCTTACTTTTTTCATCCCTTTAATCTTTAAATCTGTATTTTTTCCGTTAATATGATGACTTGTGTAGGAGTTGAGCGTAAAAAGTCACTTATTTTCCGTTAACATTAATTTTGTGTAAAGTATAGTGTTACAAATTGTTTAAAGCATTGTTTAACGATATTCGTACAGTAGCTTAAATCGATTTTGATGAAGGATTAATTTTAATTAAATTATATTTTTTCATAACACCTACGAAAATTAATTAATCTAATCATTTTATATGTCGCATGAAATCTTCGTTAAGAGGATTAAACATAAATATTGGCGAAGTTTATGGTTCTATTTTCATCATATGATATATATGTTTTTATAGGATTTATATGAAATGATATTATTACACGCAGGATCTAGCGGATAAAATACACACACACACAACTCTAGTGTAGAATTGGGTGCCCCTTCGATTGGCGACAATTGTTTTAAAATTTTGGCGATAAAACCTCACTTCTGATTACCACGTTGTTTTAGCTTCCGGATTTTATTTAAATGAAAATAGATTCATGTGTACATGGACATATTTAAGGCAGTGCGCAATGCCTAGTTTGTGCAATTCTAGGATGTTCTTTTAAGTAAAAACAGATCGATGTGTACATGGACACAGATGTTGTGCAATTCTTTGACTTCTTATTTTGGTTTTTGTGCAGCAGCCATCTTGAAATTGTGCTTACCTGGCGCCTATCTTGGCATCAAAAAAGAATCGCCAAGAAACAAGGGGCACCCAGTTGTAAACTTTTACCAAAAATTCGATACTAAAAGTGTGTAGCTTGAATAAAGAGTGAGGTTGGCAAAAACTGTTTTGGTGACGTCATCCTACACATCTCCTCTGTCCATGCGGCCACTTTCGACTTAATCGATCACACTGATTGGGAGTATGCGAACATGTGTAACTGTATTCTGCCGGAAAAAATGTCTAATGTAAAAACCGAACAGCGAATCAACATCAAGTTTCTTGCAAAACTTACGAAATCAGCCACAGGAACATTTCAACTTAAGGAGATGAAATTTTGTCTTCTGCACGTGTATTTGAATGGGATAAGCGGTTTTCAGAAGGAAGGGACAAAACACGCATGTCAAAATCAAAATTCAAGGTATTGTTAACTGTCTTCTTCGACATTAATGGAATTGTAATGATCGTGTGGGTTCCCAGTGGTCAAACTGTTAATCAACACTATTACACTGAAGTACTAAAAAGACTTCGTGAAGAAATTAGGAAAAAAAAAGGCCACAGTTGTGGAATGATGAATGGCTGTTGCACCAGGACAATGCACCCGCTCACACAGCCCTATCTGTCAAGCAGTTTCTGACGAGCAAAAACATTACTATGATGGGGCATCCTCCTTATTCACCTGATTTGGCTCCATGCGACTTTTTATTTCCTAAAGTTAAATCTTCCTTAAAGGAAAGCCATTTTACCTCAGCTGAAGAGGTTCAGCCAAAAACGGAGAATCTCCTGAAAGGCCTTCCATAAACCTCGTTACAGAACTATTACCAACAATGGCAGCATCGAATGCAGAAGTTTGGGAATGATGAAGGGGCTACTTTGAAGATGATAGATCTGATTCTGTAAGTACAATGATTTATTGGACCAGTCTCGTTTTTTTTCTGTCATACCTCGCATATTCAGAGAGTGTTCACACATTTTTGTAACGACTTTGCGAAGATTTATATACAAACAAAACTTATAATTTTATTTTCTAATATATTCAGTCTGATAGTCCTTTCTATTTGAACTATCATACTGCATCTTGATTTCCAAGATAAAAGCCTTTTTAAAATATCAAGGTTGATTTTTTTTCACTCTTCCTTCACAATCTTCCCGAGACCATCCTAGTGTTTAAAAGAGCGCTTTTTTTAAATGTCCAAATGCACAGTTATCCATAGCAGACACATTGGGGGTTTGGGTGGGATGCATTTAAAGGGAATGTCTTTAATTTGGATTTCGTTTCCGATTTTTTTCAAAAAAAAAAAAAAAAAAAAAAATAGAGCAGTAGATTTAGAGGTAGGGCTTGGAGCCTTATCCTGATGGAACTTAACAAACTGAAGCTTGTTTGGATACAGAGATAGAATTTCTTCTTTAGCCCACGGGAAAGCGCGTGGGGTGTATCATACCCCACCCCTACATAAAAGTGGAATATTACTAACTTGTGAATCTAAAATTCTATGCTGCACTCAGTAGCTGAGTTTCTAGTTGTGGTTGACTTTCAGAATCGCTTTTTCTTTGCCTGTGTGTTTCAGAAAAAGTTTTATCGGTATTTTGTTGGAACTGGCGTATGAGACACCCCACGCGCCTGTCCGCGTAAGTGTTTTTCTGACTGAATATTTAGTTCAGAAATTTATTTCTAGAGTGTAACAGTAAATATTTCTACTCTCAAGTGATTTTAAAGTACTTGACATTAAATTCTTAAAACTTTCTAACCGCATTATGGTAAAAAGAATGACTCCCTATGAGTTGAAGATGCAACGCCTGTGAGATTTATTAGAAATATTTGAAAGCGATGAAGATTGCATTTCGGAAACTGAAGATGAAACTAGGAATATTTTCTACACTGTTTTTGGTTTCGCAAAAGATAAAACATTAATTCCTAATGCTCCTAAAAAAGGAAAAACTGTTCTTATGCTTTTAACATTATACAACGATCGTACTATAGATGATACTATTGGAGAAAATAAAACATCAGGAATTATAGGTTTTTATAATATGACTAAAGGAGCAGTGGATATGGGGAATGAAATGTCAGCCAATTACTCAATTGCCAGTATAACAAGGAGGTGGCCAATGGTAATTTTCTTTCCTGCACTGAATACTGCTGTAATAAATGCTTGAATTATATTACATTCAACTGCTTCTGGTTGGTGGATTAGCAACTAGAAACAGAAGTCTGTTTTTGAAGGACTTAGCATTACAATTAATGAAAAAAATGTATTGAACAAAGAATCAGAGATTAATACTTTACCAAGAAACTGACGTAGTGCATGCAAAACAAAAGCAAAAGTTCCGACGAAGAATTAAAACGAATACATGAAATTTGAAACAACTAAGTATGAAAGATGTGATAAATTGCCCTCGCACCAAGGACAGAAGAACGTGAATGCAATGTTCAAAATGTGAAAACATTCTGTGCCAAGAACACATGAATGTATTTCGTTCAAAGTGTAAAGAAATAAAATAAGCATTGTGTATTAGAGATGCAATGAAATTTAGAGGCATGATGTTTATTTTTTATTATTTTCATTTATCTTAATTTTAACTCTAAGATTATTTCGGAAATTAATTTTTTGAAACCCAATCATTATTCACGTATTTATAATACACTAGAACAAGAAAAACAGCTTTAAAACAAAATAAAACTATTTTGATCATATTTTAAATACTGGGGTATGTGATACCCCATGCGCCTACTCTAGTAACTTTTCTTGGTGCGACTTCCGCCGGGTTAAAAATAGATGTTAAACATGTTTCTGATCGTAATCCGAATTAATTTTGAGATTTTTTTCTACGTTCTTTATTTTACGTTTTCCGTTATATGAGAATCCAGTAATAATCATAAAAACCTTTAGAGCTTTCCTTGTTTTCTTTGAACCAATATATTAAGTCTTTTTCTCCTCTTTTTCGGCATTAAATCGATCTTGTTCAATAGCAATCAGATAAGTATATACAAGCGTCATCAATTATAATATATTTTTTTTATTTCTTACCTTCCAAAATATTTTCTATCGGCAATCTTTATATAGCCTTACGTCGAGAAACATATTTAGGCGTTAGGCGATAAACATCCTGTTTTTTTTTTTTTTTGTTTTGATTAGCTTTAAATAAGATTTTATAATTTTGTTCCTTGTTCTTACAGATTCAGAGATATTTAAAGATTTTGCAATAGCTCTTTGGGCGGATGGATTTTCCTTTAAAATATGAGATGCGACTTAATAAAATCTGTACGTGTTGGGTATGGTTGTTCTGCCATTTTCCCAATCCAATGTAAAATTTGACGTTTTTTTCCTTTCAAATTAATTGTCACTTATAAATATTTAAACAATGCTTTTCACATTTTTTTTAATAACTGAATAAAAGTATTTTTTTTTTCGGACGGCTAAAAATATAGCCTTTGATCAATTGCTTATTGTTCAGCGACATTTTAAAGAAAAGAAGGTTAATCTTTACATTATGGTAACTTGGCGATTTTTTGGCGAACCTTTGGCGACCAACTCTGCTACAGCAACCTGCTAGTTTTCTTTTGGACGCCATTTTTGTTTTCACGAAGTAAAGGCTTTTTTTTTTTTAACTCAACAATCTGCTAGCCGAATTATGCTTATACTTGAACTTTTATGGAACAAAAATGCTTAATCATGACGAAGATTAGGTGCGAAATTGGAAGAAAGTGTAGAATAGCCCACTGCTTGCCGCGTTTTTAAGAATTGCATATACACGGTATCCATGTACACGTCGACCTATTTTCACTTAAAAAAACATTCCAGAATTGCACAAAAATGGCATTGCGCCCATTTTTGACTTTATCCATGTACACATCGACCTATTTTCACTTAAAAAGTCAAAGAAAATTGACAAAAATCCAATTCTTCTTACTCTTGTAAAAAGCGCCAAACAAATAAGTAGATGATTCTGCACTTTAGCAGCGAAATTGTTTCTGAGTGCTTATTAGCTAAAATCCCGACTGAAATTATCCGGAAAATGTCACATGACATGTCTCATGATCTCTCATTTCTCTGAGACAAAATAATCTGTGATTCGAACTGTGTACTTCTCAGATTATTGCTAAAGTCCTAGCTAGTAACCTTTATCGCCTTACCAAAATGTCGCCAAACTACCTGTTACCATATTCTAAAGATTAGCCTAAAAGAATATTTTTAATGCTGCAGACGATAGCTAAACCTTATTCCAGTTTGATACCAGTCACGTTTGTATCCTAAAATTAATGTTTAATTTCATGCAGAAAACCAAAATCATTACAAAAATTTGTAAACATCTTCTATATGTACACAGGTAGACGTCGCGTAAAAAGAAAGTGAACAGTTCTGTATCACCCGTTCTACTGGACCGACTGTCGAAATTAAACTCGCATTCTCCGTGTCTCGAAAGCGCGATTTAGGATATGTATTAGATTTATATATAACATTATTCTAACATAGGTATTTTGACCTTCTGAAATATCATACCAATTTTTTCCCATATTTCGATTCGAAGACTCAAATTATGCCAAAGTGCTAAGTTTTGTAAAAATCGCTCGAAAAGTTTTTAAAAAATAAGCTCTCAAAATGTTTGCCCCTCAGTGTTAGTTGAATTTGCTATATATTTATTAATATTTCTTTTTCTTTATTAAACTTACTTGATTCTTTCTTTCTCAGTTCGATATGTAGGTTCATTCCAAATAAAATTCGCAGATATTTTCTGATTTACAGTGTCTCAAAAAAGTGATGGGACACTTGTGCTTTACAAAAAGAAACTGCAATAAAATAAATTAAAAAAAACATGTAAAATTTTTTGTGGGTGTGTTTCATACTTAAATTTAGTAACAATTATTACATAACATACATTTTCTCAAAATATTAAAATATTAATTTAATAAAAATACAATTGTTTAGAACGGAGCAGAAAATGGCTCACTTAAGTGATGGGACACTTACTTTTCCATCAAATATTTATCCAAAAATTTTACTTTTTAAAAGGTTTTAATATTTTGTTGGATTTCTTTTTACTTTTAAAACATGATTTAATCTTCTTGGGATGGATTCGACTAATTTTTTTGTGATTTCTGGAGTGATTTTACCCCATTCTTCTTGAAGCTACGATTTTAATTGTTGTTTTGAAGAAATGGTGTGTTTGCGAATTCTTGATTCCAATTCTTGCCAAATATTCTCTATGGGATTTAATTGTGGAGATTGTGGGGGTGTTCTTATTATTTCAGGACAGTTATACAGCAGCCAGAGTCTAACGTTCAAAGCAGTGTGCTTGGGGTCATTGTCCTGGTAGAATTTAAAATCGTTATGAAGGTTCAATTTTCGTGCTGAAGATTTCAAATTTTGATTTAAAATGTCAATATACTTGTACTGATCTATTATACTGTCAATAAAAACAAGATTACCTACTCCAGCGGACGACATACACCCCCATACCATAACTCCTCTTCCACCATGTTTTACTGTTGGCACCAAGTTCCGTTTGCGAAATTCTTCCCTGGGTTTTCTCCACACCAATATTCTACCGTCAGAACCAAATATATTAAATTTACTCTCATCAGCAAATATAATTTCATTCCAGTAATCAGAATTCTTATTTATGTTGGATTTTGCGACCAGTCTGAGTTTTCGATTGTTTTCACTTAGGAAGAATTTTTTCCTGGCTGCTCTACCGTGATATCCAGCAGATCGAATTACTCTTCTAATAGTCTCAGAATTAACAATTACTCCATATAATGCTTGTAAATCAGCAGCAACTTTAGGAGCACTCATTCTTGGATTTTTTTAAAATATTTCGAACGATAATTCGCTTTATTCCATTGGATAGCTTTGATGGTCGGCCAGGTCTTCTTTTATCCTGAATCATATGATTCTTTTTATATCGTTTAATGATATTGAAAACTGTTGAAAGACTTAAGTTAACTGTTTCAGTAGTTTCTCTAATAGATTTTACACGTTCAATATGCAAATTAATAACTAATTTTCGAATTCCAGGCGAAGTTTCTTTTCGTTTAGCATTCATGGCTGCACAGAGATAAAAAAACACAAACATTCCAAAACAAACTGGAGAGAAATACTGCAGACGATTTTATAAATTATTGCCAATTGCTGAGTAAAAATAAAAACCCCAAAAAATATTTTTATTGCTTACTTCAGACGATTTTTGTTGCATAGTACGTAGTAGTATCTAATGGTTTCCCATCACTTATGTGAACCATTTTTTGCTCCGTTCTAAACAATTGTATTTTTATTAAATTAGTATTTTGAGAAAATGTATGTTAATTATGTATTGTTACTAAATTTAAGTATGAAACACACCCACAAAAAATTTTACATGTTTTTTAAATTTATTTTATTGCAGTTTCCTTTTGTAAAGCACAAGTGTTCCATCACTTTTTTGAGACACTGTATTTTTAAAATTTGTATTTTTTAGTAATATTTATAGATTTAAAAAATTTTAATTTTAATTTATAAAAGTTTTGCTATCAACTTAAAATAAATGTATTTTTAGGCGTACCTGAAAAAAATTAGTTTTTATTCAAAATTTTCTAAAATATACGTGATTTTATATATTGACCCGTTTTGAAATCTGGCATAGTATTATAAACGATAATAACGCCATTTGTGGTTTGCATGTTTTGTTACAATTATCTCTGACGTCTCTTTCTTTTCAAATTAATTATGTCACTTATTTGACGTGTGGAAATATTAAAACGATAATTTTCACATCTTTTTTAAATAATTGAATAATAGTATTTCTTTTCGGACAGCTTAAAAATATAGCTTTCGATCCATTGTTTATTGTTCAGCGACATTTTAAAGAAAAGAACATTTTTAATGTTGCAGACGATAGCTAAACCTTATTCCACTTTGATACCACCGATTCACCGAGTGCAGAATTTAGTGTGGTTTGATACCACAGAGTGAACGATTCACCATTTTTTCAGGTCGTGAGCAACGAAAGGGAAAGGAAAATAGGTTACCATAAGTTAAGAATTTCGCCAAGTGATTGTTGGCTGAAACTGGAAAAGGTGCGCCGAGATTAATTTTTAAATTCCCGGGTAAGTTTCTCCCCAAATTTAATGGCATTTAATATTTAGGCATAATTTGAGTCGTAGACTCGAAATATGAAAAACAAATCGGTATGTCATTTCGGAAAAAGTCTGATTTTGTGTCTAAATTTCTGCATTAGAACACTACTGTACATTAAGTCCAATATACAGGGTGATCAGCGAATAAGCCCTGATTTCAAAATTAAATATCTCTGCAAAAAAAATCGATAGAATTATGCGGTAAACTGTACATTTATTAGCAAAACTGTAAAAATGGTGTACAAAAGTTTATAAAATTTAGTTATGAAAATCGTTAACAGATGGCGCTCTGCACTGAAAACTTTCTCTGAAAGGAGTAAAAAAAATAAAGTGAAGCAGCCTTTGCAATCAAAATACAATTTTTTCAAAATGTTCACCGTTCGAAACAATGAGGTGGCGTAAACAAACAATGAAATCTGACATCACCTCTTGCAATGTCTCGACGGAAATGGAATCACATGCAACACCAATGAAAGATTCAAGCTCATCTAGAGTAGCAGGATTGTTTCGATAGACAGCGTCTTTCAATGCTCTCCACAGAAAGAAGTCACAAGGACTCAGATCGGAAGAATATGGAAGCCAAGCTATTCCTGTTTAAGTAAATTGAGGATAATCTAACGCAATTACTCTATTCCCAAAGTATTCATGAAGAAAGTGAAAAACTTTATTTGTTCGAAGTGGTCGAGCTCCATCTTGCAGGAACCAGTCGATACCTGGTCGATCCTCCAACGCCAGTTGAGTGCTGACAAATTGTTCCAAAATTGTAACGTAATGTTCAGTAGTTATTGTTTCTAGTACGAAAAAGGGTCCAATAATGCCTCTGGCGCATACCGCAGCCCATACCATAACTTTAGGCGAATGCAGTGCTTTTTCGGTACCCCCAAATCTTCAGGTTTGTTTATTAACGATTTTCTTCAAATGAAAATGTGACTCATCTGTGAACCAGATGCAGCTCACATCAAACCTGTTGTTGTCGATCATTGTTAGAATCTGATTCGCAAAGTCAACCCTTTGTTGCACAGCTTTCATGGGTTATGGCCTGATAACTTTGGATTTTGTATGGAAACAGCCGTAGGCTATTTTTAAATATTTTTTGTGTGCTCGTGTACTTCAAACCTGTCTGTGATGCAATCCGTCGGATGCTTTTCCTAGGATTTTGCTGAACAAATCCAGAAACTTTGGCTGCATTTTCAGGCAGAGGGGTAGCTAAGGTTTTAAGCGCCCAGGGACAACTAAAGATTTTGCGCCCCTTTCTGTGTTCCAAGAATGGAAAAGATTTCATTCTAACATTTGTAGCATAAGTTTGGCGCCCCTTGGATGCTGCGCCCGGGGACAGATGTCCCCCTTTGACCCACCCTAGCTACGCCACTGTTTTCAGGAGTGACTATAGTTTGCTTAGGTCCAACATTTTTTCTTTCGATCATCAGCCACGCTGCCAGTCCATTCGAATTTCGCGAAGAACTTGCGAATAGTTTTCACATTAGGTCCAAGTGGAACATTTAATCGGTTTTGAAAACTGTGACGTGTTGCCGTAGGATTGTGTTCTAATTGGTGAAATTCCAGAACTATAATACACGTTGTTCAATGGAATACATTATTTCATTTTCTTTCTGCCAACAGTTGTACTGATCACTTTCGATTTCGAAGCACATTTTAAAGGCTATTGATAGGTCATTGCGATTAGAGCGCCATCTGTTAACGATTTTCATAACTAAATTTTATAAACTTTTGTACACCATTTTTACAGTTTTGTTATTAAACGTCCAGTTTACCGCATAATTCTATCGATCTTTGTTGTAGAGATATTTAATTTTGAAATCAGGGCTTATTCGCTGATCACCCTGTGTATCCTAAGTCGCCCTTTCGAGAAATGAAAAACTCAAATTTAATTTCGTTTATAAGCCCAGTTTCTATATCTATTCTATATCTATTACACAGTTCTATATTAGATATATAACAGTCCCATTTATTTTTTAGTATAAAGTGTACAACGCTGAACAACGAGACATTTTTAAAACTTGTTTTCTTATAAGGACAGTTTTAAAACTTTGTTGAAGCACTTTGTGCAATGGGAAGAAATTTTGTTATATAATTTTCCTGGACGAAATTTAACGACATGATCTTCGGATAATAATTACGTTTTGCCGTTTGAAATTTTGAAGCGCGTGAACTCAGAATTTTATTTTAGTTTCCCCATCTTTTAATCTAAAACAAATGAACACTTAATTCTGCATATTATATAGAAGTATATTATATATATTCGTATTATATAGAAGTATATTATATATATTCGTATTATATAGAAGAGGAATAAATACTTGATAGAATTATTCGTTTTCGTATATTTCACTGCACGTTAAGATAAATTACAGTATACCTCGTAAACCTTTGATTCTGTTGATTAGGCTTATTAACTGAGTTCTGCAGAAGTGAGTTCAGTTGAAACTACCATCAATAAGCGAAGACGTTCTTAGTACAAACACAGATCATTAATTAAGCTAAGCATAATTTGTTGGCTATCTGGGGCTTCGCCGCCAACCGTTGTTAGATCTGTGCTGAACATTGGTCCTAATTAATGAAGCAATGTTAGCTTAGCGCCTTTTATTTCGCTCGATGGAAAATAAACATAAATCTCGTCGACAAAGTAATTATATCCAAACTGTATAATCTTCTTTTTATTGAACTTATACCAGAATATCACAAAAGTTGCTATATTTAAAATGGTAATCATTTTCATTTATTATTATTTCTTTATTGAAAGTCAAATGGTGTTTTTGCGTTTAGCAATACGTCGCCATATTGCCATAGGCTGCTCGTACATTTTTTAGACGAATTTGCTTTGCTATTAAAAAAAACTCTATTTGAACATTCTTTGCCTCTGCTTGAAAAATCCTCAATTTGAAAAATTTTTGCCTCTATTTGAAAATCCTCTATTTCAAATGCTGGAACAATTCTATTTGAAAATTCTGCAGTTACAGTGTCTCACAAAAATGATGGGACACTTGTGATTTACAAAGGGAAACTGTAATAAAATAAATTAAAAAAACATGTAAAAATTTTTTTGCAGGTGTGTTTCATACTTAAATTTAGTAACAATTATTACATAACATACATTTTCTCAAAATATTAAAATATTAATTTAATAAAAATACAATTATTTAGAACGGAGCAAAAAAATGGTTCACATAAGTGATGGGACACCATTAGATACTACTACGTACTACAATAAAAATACTTTTTGGGATTTTTTATTGTTACTTAAAAGCAATTGGCGATAATTTATAAAATCGTCTTCAGTATTTCTCTCCAGTTTGTTTTGGAATTTTTGTGTTTTTTAGCTCTGGGCAGCCATGAATGCTAAACGAAAAGAAACTTTGCCCGAAATTCGAAAATTAGTTATTAATTTGCATATTGAACGTGTAAAATCTATTAGAGAAACTACTGAAACAGTTAACTTAAGTCTTTCAACAGTTTTCAATATCATTAAACGATATAAAAAGAATCATATGATTCAGGATAAAAGAAGACCTGGCCGACCATCAAAGCTATCCAATGGAATAAAGCGAATTATCGTTCGAAATATTTTAAAAAAATCCAAGAATGAGTGCTCCTAAAGTTGCTGCTGATTTACAAGCATTATATGGAGTAATTGTTAATTCTGAGACTATTAGAAGAGTAATTCGATCTGCTGGATATCACGGTAGAGCAGCCAGGAAAAAATTCTTCCTAAGTGAAAACAATCGAAAACTCAGACTGGTCGGAAAATCCAACATAAATAAGAATTCTGATTACTGGAATGAAATTATATTTGCTGATGAGAGTAAATTTAATATATTTGGTTCTGACGGTAGAATATTGGTGTGGAGAAAACCCAGGGAAGAATTTCGCAAACGGAACTTGGTGCCAACAGTAAAACATGGTGGAAGAGGAGTTATGGTATGGGGGTGTATGTCGTCCGCTGGAGTTGGTAATCCTGTTTTTATTGACAGTATAATGGATCAGTACAAGTATATTGACATTTTAAATCAAAATTTGAAATCTTCAGCACGAAAATTGAACCTTCATAACGATTTTAAATTCTACCAGGACAATGACCCCAAGCACACTGCTTTGAACGTTAGACTCTGGCTGCTGTATAACTGTCCTGAAATAATAAAAACACCACCACAATCTCCAGACTTAAATCCCACAGGAATATTTGGCAAGAATTGGAATCAAGAATTCGCAAACACACCATTTCTTCAAAACAACAATTAAAATAAGTGCTTCAAGAAGAATGGGGTAAAATCACTCCAGAAATCACAAAAAAATTAGTCGAATCCATCCCAAGAAGATTAAATCATGTTTTAAAAGTAAAAGGAAATCCAACAAAATATTAAAACCTTTTAAAAAGTTGTATTTTTATTAAATTAATATTTTAATATTTTGAGAAAATGTATGTTATGTAATAATTGTTACTAAATTTAAGTATGAAACACACCCACAAAATATTTTTATATGTTTTTTTAATTTATTTTACTACAGTTTCCTTTTGTAAAGCACAAGTGTCCCATCACTTTTGTGAGACACTGTATATTTTTGAAAATGTGAATTATCGTCTGCTACTTGGCAATTTTAGTTTCATGTAAAATTGCGCTTTTCAATAAGCGTTGGATGGAAGGTTATGTTTGTGTTCTTTCCGAACATTATTCGTATTTAATTATTAAATAATGCATAATGTTTTGGTATTTAAAGCAACGATAGATAATATTGTCAATAAGAGAAATGGAAAAAAACCATCAAAGTTTGGCTTCAAGTGGACAAATTGTTCCAAATACGTATCCAAATAAAAACCGGAATGTTGCAAAGGCAAGAAATTTAATGTTAAAAGAATATCTGTGAAGTCAACGGACAGTTGCATAATCATTAAAATGCTATAATCAAAGTGATGCTAATTTCAATCTTAAAAAAGAGAAAAAAACGTAACATGCATCGTTTTTCTTCACGACATATCGCCAAAAGCAGAAGGCGCTGCAGAATTCCCTATGAGAAACAATTGTTCTGAAAAAAAATGGAAAAATGTTGTCACGATAGATGAATCTTGGTCATATTTAAAAGACCGCAATAAAAATGATCCATTTATTATCATGGAAAAGAAGAAAAAAATCCGAGAACATGGTTCAAAGAATCTAAAGAAAGGTTTTTCAAAGGGATTTATGATTGTTGTTGGTTTTTGATATAATGACAAATAAGAATTAAAGAGAGTGCAAAAAACCGTTAAGATCAACTCCACGTATTATCAAGAACATATTTTATATCCAAGTTTCAAATATGAAATACTTTCTCTTTACCCGCAGTGCCATCAAACGGAAGAACTACATCAAGATAAAGCTAGCAGCCACTAGTCAAAATCCACTGCCAATTTCCTGAAAAAAAAAAAAAATGTAACAAGAAACAGGTATCAAGGCCATGCATTTTACTCATATCTTTACTAAATCTCCTGATGTATCATCCACAGAATTTTGCACTTTTGTGTTTTTATAAAGCGAATTGTCCAAACGTCGACCTACAATCGTCCTTGGACTTTGGAAAGGTTTTTCAAGAGGAATGGGATAAAATACCTCTTTCGATACTAAAAAAGGCTTTATTGTCTTTGAAATTGCAGTGTAGAAAGGTAATGAAGAATAAGAGGTATCAAATAGAATATTTAAAACACAAAAGTGTGTAGAGTCATTTGGTTAATTGGAAGCAGAAAAAATGACAAATATGCAACCGCTTTCACTGGGAATCGAACCACTGACCTCTGGAATACAGGCCCATCATGCTACCGTTACACCACGAAGGCACGCTAGGGAAGTGGGAGAAATACCTTATATACTCCCCTTTTTAAAGGGCGACGGGAGTTTTAGGGCACCTAGTCGCCAAATCCTGGGCGCGAAGAATCATCATCCACAACCCTTTTTAGTTCGGGCGCCACTTGTAGAGTCATTAGGTATTTTTTAAAAAGAGGCAAGATGAAAAATTAACGACGCCTTCGCCGGTAATCGAAACACTGACCTCTGGAATACCGGCCCAGCGTGATACCGTTACACCACGAAGGCACGCTAGGGAAGTGGGAGAAATGCCTTATAAGTGTTAGGTAAAATATTTCTGTAAATGCAGTAAAAATCGTCTAAAATTGTGCAAACAGTCTCTGTATATATCGTTATATTGCCGTATTATTATTAATGAGGTGTAGCATATTTCAAAGAGGAAAATTATATACTTTATTTCTTTAAATATTGACCATAAATATGTATTATTTTCACTTAAAGAGTTCCTCAGTTACGCAGTACTTGGGACAGATGCATGCAGGTTTTACTTTCCTAATTATTGATTCTAGAACTGTCCTGTAGTTATAAGTTTTATAAAATTCTGCTCTGAATAATAAAGCTATTGAGTATAGAGTTTATAGCCATAGTATGCTTTGCCGCAATCAAATAAATTCAGGTTCAACATATAACATATAAAGTAACTAGAAAGCCCGGCGGTCATACGAAATGACCGCTGTTCTGGATATTATAAATTGTAATTAAGATGATTTGTGCAGAGGTGTCTGCTAATTCAAACTGAATTACCCAGGGCAGGCGGCGAGGACGCCCCTTTGCTTACTGCCCTGCGGGGTTTCCCCCTTCTACATGCTTAATTGCTTAAAGTAGAGTGCTATGAAGGAAATAACTGGCGGTGCATTTCTTAACAGCCACCTCTAGCTCAATAAATAAAGGTTATTTAAATAATAAAATGTTAATTCACACGTCAAAGATCACTTTGTACACAACATTTCTTGTGTAGATCTTTCCATCATTTTTAAGCTCGCCTTGCAGAGGACCATCCATTATTTTTAATTTTAAGTCCGTTCTTTCGCGAACTCTTGAACAGGTAACATAAAGCTGACCGTGTCCAAATGCAGGCTCAGGTAAAAAAATGCCAACACGCTCAAGCGTTTGGCACTGAGACTTATGGATGGTCATAGCAAAGGCAAGTTTTACAGGAAATTGTATACGTCTCAATTGAAACGGCAACCCTGTGCCGTGGCAAATTCACCCCATTGGCTAGTACAGTTACGCAAGCAACCAATAAACTATCGGCGACAAATAGACACTTAAGCCGCATATAATAAAGATATTTATTTATTTAATTTTATTTGTTTTTTCATCGTTGCCGGTTTTGGCCGGTTGCATATTTTCGAATTCTATTATATATAGATGTTAAATTTATTTAGTAAATGTTAAATGCACGTGTTCTTGTATTTTTAATTTTTTCGGCTTAGCTTTCTCATAATATTCGTCACGCGCGGCACTGCACTGGGAATAAAGCGATTTACAGTTACGCAAGCAACCAATAAACTATCGGCGACAAACACTTAAGCCGCATATATATAAGATGAAAAATCTACGCAGTGTTTGTGACTGCGTAAGAATTGTAAAAAAACTGCTTTAAACTAAATTTAGTACGATTGTAGAGACATTAGGTATTTTTTTGGAAGCCGGAGAGATGAAAAATGAGCAACGCTTTCGCCGGGAATCGAACCACGGACCTCTGGAATACCGGCCCTGCGTGCAGACAACTACACCACGAAGGCACGCTAGGAAGGCGGGAGAAAGACCTTATACGGTACTGTAAAAATAGAGCTTAAAGTATTCACATAAGCAATTAATTATTCTGTAGTCTAATACTAATAACACCAAGGTATAGAATTAGGAAGGTCTTTTATTGATAATAATAAGGGACCAAACATTTATAAAAATTATCAGTTTGATGCATTATTAATATTTATTTAATATCATAAAAAGTATTTATAATAATTATAAAAAAATCTGAATATATTATAGTTTAGCAGCTAGAAGAGTTTACAATTTAAAACTTCAAAAAGTTTAAAATAATACTTAAAAAATTAAAAATATATAAATAAAATATTTAATGTACGTAATTAAAAAATACATAATGTACGTAAATAAAAATATTTCACAGTTTCAAGCTGAATTTTACAGTTTCAAGCAGAAACAGTTTCAAGCTGGATAATTATGATAGGCTACTAGTTAAATAATTATTTTCTCAGAAATTAAAAATATAGAACGTAAAATTTTATTTTTGAAAATGAGCTTTGCAAAATAGCAAAATTAAATGGTGGAAAAATTTCTGTGCTATTGTTAGCCTAGAAGGGATGTTTTTTCCAACTGGGGTATTAGTTTCGAAACGACAACAGCACTTTACGTCGAAACACTTAAATGCATTCTATCACTTTTCAGATTGTTGCCATCAAATATTATCTCCCTGTATTATATTTTAAAGTAATTAAATAATGAAGAATAAACATGAACGCATGTATGATTCTCGCACTGTGGAAAAAAAAAATAACGGTATTCAGAACCATCCAGTTTTGAGTAACGTACTCCTCCACCCGAGCACTGGTACCTGGAAGTCCAAATTTCGAATTTGCTTTATTATTTATTTCGTATTTTGTAAAACTTTAACGAATTTTTTGTTACCAAACTGTACGGAATAAAATATTTATTATCTCCAGCCCGCGAGACTGGCAATCGGAAATTCTACAGATATACAGTTTTTAAAAATTTGCGATTTTGCTGTTGAATCCAATTTCATGTGACGTAAACGCTGGGATATTTAATAAATAAACAGCAAACGTTAATAATAAAAAGACAAAAAAAAAAAAGGTTTTGTAAAGCCATTTTAGTAAGGAAAATTGAACACTGATATCATAAAGTGAGACAAGACTACGAAAAAAATGTAAAAATGTATACCGACACTTAAGGTTGCATGGTGAACTACAAACACATGCTGTTATGGCGATTACAAAATTTTGTAATTTTACGTTTGGTTTGTATATGGCCTAAGTGCGAAGAAAATGATGCGGCTAATCTTTGGAATATGGTAACAGGTAGTTTGGCGACATTTTGGTAAGGCGATAAAGGTTACTAGCTAGGACTTTAGCAATAATCTGAGAAGTACACAGTTCGAATCACAGATTATTTTGTCTCAGAGAAATGAGAGATCATGAGACATGTAATATGACATTTTCCAGAAAATTCCGGTCGTGATTTTAGCTAATAAGCACTCAGAAACAATTTCGCTTCTAAAGTGCAGCATCGTCCACTTATTTGTTTGACGCTTTTTACAAGAGTAAAAAGAATTGGATTTTTGTCAATTTTCTTTGACTTTTTAAGTGAAAATAGGTCGATGTGTACATGGATAAAGTCAAGAGTTTGCGCAATGCCATTTTTGTGCAATTATGGGATTTTTTTTTAAGTGAAAATAGGTCGACGTGTACATGGATACCGCGTATGTGCAATTCTTAAAAACCCGTGTTCTAAGCAGTGGGCAATTCTGCACTTTCTCCCAATTTCGCACCTAATCTTCGACATGATTAAGCACTTTTGTTCCATAAAAGTTAAAAAAAAAAAAAAAAAAAAAAAAAAAAAAAAAAAAACTAGCAGGTTGCTGTAGCAGGGTTGGTCACCAAATGTTCGCCAAGTTACCATAATCCTAAGATTCACCAATGCTTAATAATAAAGCTAAAAAGACTACAAAATGGGTTAGTAGGAATGAATGTAACACCAGATTGGTAAACTGAGCTCAGCGAGAGTTAAAAAAAAAAAACCTTAACAATCCATTTTGGGCAACCGTTAAAGTTTGAAGCCTTTCAGATTTTTTTAATTATGTTTTCCTCGCAAAATAGCGCTATGATGGGATTTGCGTATTTATTTTACAAGGTATTTCTCCCGCCTTCCTAGCGTGCCTTCGTGGTGTAGTGGTCAGCACACTGATCCAGTATTTCAGAGGTCCCGCGTTTGATTCTAGGCGAAGGCGATTGCTCATTTTTCCTCTTGCCTGCTTCTAAAAATACCTAAAGGCCCACCAGCGGCCGAGCGGTAAAGTCGCTGAACACTGGTAGTTCGGTCCGAGGTTCGAATCCCGCGAACGGGCTGGCTGCATGGGTGTTTTCGTGGTTTTCCCCATGTGTAACGTGTATACGAGCCAGTTTCCCCTAAAAAGTCCTCCACGAAGGCATCCCTCCCCTTTAGGCAGATAGCCCTAGTGTGCTTTGCCATAATTAAATACACCACACCACACCACACTAAAAATACCTAATGTCTCCACAACTTAATAAGGATAAAATGCAGTTATTCAAGATGTATCTATATCTTTATCTCGCTGTATCACTTGCACACGAGCTTGAAACAAATATTTAAAATAGCAATGTTTTCAAACTTCATAGAAGAAACAATTGTGAGAATTAGAAGCCGCCTTCGAAGCGTTTAGTAAAATACATGATTTTTTTTTTTTAATTTCTAACGTGAATTATAAAAAGCGTATAACTTTAAAAGTGCTTATTTTTGTGCAACAATTTGCGAGATAATTAAAAAAAGCATCATTGAGAAGCAGAAACGTGGCTTTTAAATTAAGTCAATTTTTTATATTAGTCCTCAATTGAGTTTGCATTTACAAGGTGTATGATAAAGGTTTTTGTTTGACAAAGATCTGAAACTTCTGTCAATTTGTCTAGCGAGTGATTAATGCAACGATAGCGTAACGTAACATGATTGAAAAAATCTGATGTGTACACCACATGACTTCCTTGTACGGAATATTAAACTGTACTCACTTTTTCCTGTATTTTATTTAAATTTATTTCCTCGAATTTCATTGGAGATATATTTCTCATTCAGTTAATTCAGTTCGGACTTCACGGCAAGGCAAAAATACATAAAAACTCAAAATATTTTCATTAAAAATGGAAAGATATAGAGAAGCATAAAACACCAAATACAGTTAAAACAATTTTCACAATTAAAAATTCCAGTTTCTACGCAAAAACAAGCATTTCGGCCAGCGGGCTAGAAGGCATATTTTTCGGTGCACAAAACTGAAAGTTTCCTGTTGGTCCAATTCGGCAAAAATTTACTGAAGGTGCAGAACTTGACTAAATTCAAAATTCTGCTAAGTTTCAAATGTAAACAAATATGGCTACTGTGGTAAACAAATTAGGCATAGCCGCTCTTAAACAACTTTTAAATTGTTGATAATTCTACAACTATTGCATGCAGATTAACTAAAGGCATGAAAGCCTTAACCGGAAGAAAAGAATAAAATAATTCAATCATTTTTAAAGCAAAAAATGCACAATTTACCAAGGTATAAAAATATATACTGAGCTCACTGAGCCGAGTAAGAGATTGGGTATGTATGCATATAATTTTGGTGCAGTCGATTGCGACCAAAAAGGGAGGTGCACAACTACATGTTATATTTATTTAAAAATTATTTTAACTACATGTTATACTTTAGTTAGAAAATTTCATCTTTCTAAGGCTCCTCGTTTTGAGTTATGCGAGATACATACCTACGTACAGACGGCACGAAAAATCTCTTAAGAATCCAGTTTTATAATTCGTTTGGTGTAAAAGAGTCCTTTATTCTGTCCTTACGTACAGAAATCACGCGAAAACATCGTTAAATTGCATTCGACGGTGGTCAAAATGGATGTTTTTGGTACCCGACAGTTTTCGTGATTAGAATACTTCTTTTTACTTCGTACAAGGAAGTAAAAATGGAAAGTATAAACTAAATATGATTTTAATTTCGTTAAAATTGTAAATATTTTTGAAAAATAGTTTTAAGTTATTCCATTAAATAATTTCAGACCAACTGAGAGGAAAATAGGTATAAGAAGAGTAAAATAAACAGATGGCTTAAAATTTATTATTTTTTAAACAACACTACACTGAATTTTCTTAAACTGAATAACTTCTAAAATTTATCTATCAAATTTATGAATATTGTTACGAATTTGGTATTTAAAAAGCTAATGTTAGTTCAATTATAAATTAAATGGTTTTAAAAATGGAAATTTAAAAATTAATTGCGCAGTTTAAAAATTAATTGCGCAGTTTAAAAATTAATTAATAATTGCGCAGTTCAAAAATTAATTGCGCATTTTAAAATTGCGCAGTGCAGCGCGTGACGAATATTAAAAGAAAGCTAAGCCGGAAAATTGAAAATACAAGAGCGCGTGCATTAAATAAATAAATATGTCTTTTTGACTTCGAGAAAGTACCAGAAAATTCTAGCGCGTGATTTTTAAAATCTTATAAAAGGAGAAAACATCTCAGTTCGTAGCAGTTGCTTAGTTTGTTGTTGTTTAGAAAACTGCTCTTGTTGATTGTAGCGAATTCGCGGATTAGCTTTCATTAGCTGTTTTGGAATTAAGTTCTATTGAACATTTGAGTAGTTAAAAGATAACTGCTGTGAGATATTGTTAATACTGCATGATAATTTGAGAAAATTTAATCATATTTGTTGTGATAATAATAAATTTTTGTTCATTTTTCATCGGATTTGTGCATTCATTTCGTAACGAACCCGTACGCACGCAACAATATGTTAAGAGACACTACAATTTTTATTGGCGAAAATAAGCTATCTTCCCATATTAAAAGGAACGCTACTTGGTAATCTAATTTAGCTTTTGAATTGGTTATTTTTATTTCGAAAGCTTCGTAGAAGTGAGAACATTTAACTCAATGTAAAATTCTCCGATGTGTTAATAAAAGCAAGTAATCAGTCCAGACTTATCCCTTCAAAATCCTTCATAATCTCTTTATTAAGACGGAATGTTGACTGCCAACAGGATTCAGGATTGTGACATAACGCGAGATTTTAGCTTTCAAGATAAACAGAAGTTTCAGAAAACAACTTTTTGTCGGGAAGAGCTTAATCTTCCACGCACTCCATATTGCATTATGTGCCATCCTCAACATCTGTTGATGAGAAGCGACAGGACTTCTGTTGCAGCTCGCTTAAGGTCACATAATCCGATTCGCTGCTATGGATAAACATCAAAGGTACACAGAAACCAATCAGAGTTCAACGCTTGTCATGTGGGACGTGACGCGTAAGATGTGTCAGACGAGATCCCGGATGTCTTGATAAGCTATTAACAAGGAAATGGCTTCACTAAGTGGTTGGTAGATGCATTTACATGGTTAGGTTAGATGATAATTAATGCTGGCGGGTTTATCGAAGGAGACATAGCTTTGTCTTAAATAATAAGTGCATGTTGGTGTCTTTTATATCCCTTTGATGATAACTGATAAATCTGTCAACAGTTGGGCGAGCGGTGTTACCCGTACTCATAGTACAGACAACTAAATTTATTAAATATCTTGCGCGAAAGATAATTAAAGAAGACAGGACATGGTATGTTATCAAGCCAATATTTATTCGCCGAAAGGGTGTTATCCCAGAAGAGATATTAATTTCGTTTTGGCATTTTGCTATAAAGAAAACTTTAAATGTCCGTTTCACTTTTCAAATTGTTGTCACCGAATGTTATCGCCCTGTATTATATTTAAAGAAATTAAATCATGAAGAATTTGCATAAATGTATGCATATTTCTCCCATTGCGATAAAACAACGGTACCTAGAGCCACCCAATTTTGAATAACGTAATCCTCCACCGAATATGGGCATCTGGAAGCCTGAATTTTGATTAACAAACTATACAATTTCAAAGCGAGCAATGGCAACACTGTACGAAAAAAAAAATTATCACCAGCCCGCGAGACTGTGTATCGGAAATTCTAAAGATTTGTTCCTTTTAAAATTATTTTGCGATAATGCTGTCGGACCGAAGTTTATGGTTTAAGTGCGAAGAACATGATATTTATTAAATAAATGTAACATGCAAAACGTTAGAAAAACGCACTTTTAACAGTAATGTAAAATCTGAAAGGTTTTCGGTTTTGTTTTTACTTCCTTGTATGATGTGAAAAGGAAGTATTGTAATCGCGAAAAGTTTCAGGCAGCATATATCAACGAAAATATCCATTTTGACCGCTATCGAATGCAATTTAACGATGTTTTTGCGTGATATATGTACGTAAGGACAGAATAAAATACTCTTTTCCTTCAAAAAAATTATAAAACTTCTTTAAAATGAATTCTGAAGAGAATTTTTCGTGGCGTCTGTACGAACGTATGTACGTACGTACGTATCTCGCATAACTCTAAAACGAGTAGCCTCAGAACGTTGAAATTTTGTATATAGGACTGCTATAACATGTAGATGTGCACCTCGTATTTTGGTTGCAATCGGCTGCACCAAACGTATATAAATATATTAATGTATATATCTACTCTATTACGCGGCTCAGTGATGTCAGTTTCTTTAGTCTTATATGTTTGTAAATTGTACATGTTTTGCTTTAAAAAACGATTGAATTATGTTGTTTTTATCTTCCGGTTAAGAATTTTATGCATTTAGTAAACCTGTGTGCAATATGTTTAGAATTATCAGCAATTTTAAAGTTGTTTAATTGCCACTAAGCCTGTTTTTAATGGCGGCCATTGATGTTTACATTTGAAACAGGAGACTAGTGGATTTGTTGCCAATCTAGAGAAACTTAGCTTCGCAACAACAAAGATAACGCCTTCGTTTATTATTGCCAATTAAATCATGCTTAATCCTTTCTGGAATTTTTTCGAGGAAATAAGTGTTTAATCTTTAATTCGTAATTTTTAATATAGATATTTTGAGTTTTTATGTATTTTTGCCTTCTCGCGAAGTGAGAACTGAATTAATTGAATGAGAAATACTCAATCGTCTGTGAAAAAATGTTTCGTTTTTTGTTTTATTTGCTTAATTTCTTTTATACATCATTCTAGCTTTATTATAGTATTTGAATAGAATATGTGGCAACAATTAGATAATTCTATTCTTTAAATGATATAAATTTTGTGCATTATGAATTATAATATGAGCGAAATATAATGCTGTTAAGTGAATCTAGCGGCAGAGTGTCGCTATGTTAAACAAATACTAGAGTGAATTTTAAAGAATGCATTTATTCTATTGTGGTTTATGCGCTGTCGGAGAAGTAGATTTAATTCAATCCAATAAGATTAAATGAAATGCAAGAAAAAATGCGTATAATTTAATATTCCGTACAAGGAAATCATGTGGTGTACACATCAGATTTTTTTTTATAAAGTTCTTCTGCAGAGTAAAATTCTGTGCAGCTTTTAATGTTCGGCATTCCTTTTAGGCATTTTTCTGGTACATTTAAACGCCTGACGGCTAGTAACCTATATTCGCACTGTATATAGATTATTATCGCATAGATAAGGCAGACTTGAGCAATCGAAAAACGATTTTGGGGAGGAAGGCTACAAGGTGATAAAATTATCACCGGACCTTATCTTTATTAACGAAACGAATTCAAAGCTTTAGAAAATAGGTCTACTCTCGCTATCTATCGCGCCATCTATCGATGAGTAACATTTTCAACGCCTAGTTTTATTAAACGCTAAAGTTTCTGCATCTGTATGCGTAGCTTACGTGATTTCCATTCATAATATTATGTTATGCCTTAACTGTAATGAATTGGTAACTGAGGGAAAAAATTTATAACTACCACTTTTTTAATTTCAGATTCCCTGAGTAAGATATAAACTTCGGACGTAGAATTATAAAATGTATATCGCGTGGTTATAGCCTCAGGTTCTAGGATGCTGTAATTTGATCCGGGGGTTGAATCTAAATTACAGCACTCTAAGACCGACTAAACAGTCTTACTTTGGAGGCTATGATAACGAGATATAGTTTTACAAAATAAATAATTAAGTTTTTAATTTACCAGACTTTGCGTGATTTTTACCAATGTTTGTTATTTTATTAATTAAAATTATTTAACAGGCGCTTGCTTTTTACATCTGTGCAACTTGCACAAAAAATGAAACTGTTCTATATCTCCCGTTCTATTGGAGCTATCGTCGAAATTTAACTCGCGTTTTCTATGCCTCGATGCTCGACTTTGGATATATATTATATTTATATATAGCATTGTTGTGGCATAGGCATTTTGACACAAAATCGGACTTTTTCTGAAATCGTATACCCATTGGCACCTGCTTATCAAAGTTCGCATTGTTGATCAGTTGTTAGAATTCGACCACCGTTGTTTGGACGTAATGGCATTTTTTTGCATTGGCGTTGACGGAAACATTTTGTAACTGTCTCTCAGACGATACACTACTGCGTCCTAGTGCTAGTTAAACAAGTGATATCAACAAATCAGCTATTCAGATAATTTAGGTACGTAATTTATTTATGTTATAAAAACACAAATTTTCTTGAATTTAGCAGACAGTACTGTTATTATTTATATTTTATAGTGGCGGGAAAAGGTCTAGTGTCAGTCTTGAAAATGACTCTTACGACTTAACGTTATGGCAAATTCAGAGGAAAAATAATACAAGTTAATACTGTTATTGTTTAGAAAGTATTATAGGATTAAAATTAAAATAATGTTTTTGAAATATAGTTATTTTATAACAAACAAATTAATTTAATTTTTAAAATAAACTAACAATAAAATATGTTCATGTAATTATGTACCTCCTTACTGTGTTTTTAAGCAATATATATAGATAAAAATTTATAATATAATTTATAAATTTAGATTTTTAATATAATGAGTAAGAACAGAAGATGAAAATTCAAAGATGATTTAAGAAGTGAATTTCCTTTTGTTAAAAAAAAAAAAAAAAAAAAAAAGCCAGCGCATCGTAAAATGGGTTACAACCGAAAACATCGCTGCAATAACGTCGCGGAGAAAACAACGCAAGGCGAAAACGTCGTGATACAAAACATCGTGGGAGAAAACATCGCAAACAGAAAACTTCGCAGTTCTAAAACATCGTGGTTTAAAACATCGCAAACAGAAAACTTCGCAGTTCTAAAACATCGTGGTTTAAAACATCGCAAACAGAAAACTTCGCAGTTCTAAAACATCGTGGTTTAAAACATCGCCGTCGAAAATAAAGCGGTTAGAAAACTTCGCAGTTTAAAAACATCGTCCTCGAAGATCTCGTGGTAAAAAATTAAGTATCTACAAATCATCGCATGACGATAACATCGCAGACATGCTTCTTTTAGTCTTTAGAAACTATAAATGGATATTCCCATAATGATTTGTGAGCGCAAGATAGAAAGAAGGATAAATTTTACTTTCATATTTTTATTAACTAATAAATTATTGATGAGAAAATAAGAAGGAAACTTAAGCATAGAATATTAATGCAACTTATAGCACTTAATAGAATTTTAAACCGACATAGTTAACTAACAAAGCCCATTAATAAATCATATTTTATAAAGTTTCTACTGGTAATTTATCATGAAAAGTATAATCTATAAGTTGCATTTAATTTTCTATGCTTAAGTTTCCTTCTTACGTTATCAGCAAAAATTTATTAGTTAATAAAAAAATGTGAAAGTAAAAATTTTCTTCTTTACATCTTGCGGTCACAAAATATTACGGGAATATCCATTTAGAATTATTAAAACCTGAAAAAAGCATGTCTGAGATGTTATCGTCATGCGATGATTCGTAGATACTTTATTTTTTACCACGATATTTTCGACGATGATGATTTTAAGCTGCGAAGTTTTCGAATCGCTTTATTTTCGACGTCGATGTTTTGTGCCACGATGTTTTAGAACTGCGATGTTTTCTCTTTGCGATGTTTTCTCCCACGATGTTTTGTAGCACGACGTTTTCGCCTTGCGTTGTTTTCTCCGCAACGTTTTCGTCCGCGATGTTTTTGCCGCGATGTTATCGGCGGACACTGTAAAATGTGAGAAATGTAATGGTGAATTTTCTTTTTCGCCCGGCTGGAAGAATGATATTTCAAAGCATTCGCGGACACAGAAACATAAAAGATATTTAAATACTATTGCATCTTCCTCAATGCAGGAATTATTTCAGAAAACAATTTATGGAGACGAAGAAAAGAAATTAGCATTAGCAGAAAGACTTATGTCTTTTTATGCTAATAATCACAATCATTCCTTCCGATCTTGTACATTACAAGTTGTCCAAAAGTTATTCAACAAAAAACGACAGCCATCTACTAAAAGAATTCATTCAAATGGGAAATATGCCAAAGAATAAAATAATACTATACGTAAATTTAATGTATTATATTTGTAAATTGTACTTATGTTGAAATTAAAAAATATATATAATACAATACTATTTTTGCGTTTTATGGAAATTTGTGTTGCTCCATATAGGCCAAATTTTTAATCAAGAATCTCCTCTCCCCGATCAATGGTGTCTGTCCCACTTTACCAATGTTAAAACCTGGTCACCTTATCTTACATGCAAGAACATTTTTTTCTCTTGTTTAATAAATATTTTCAAAAATGTAATGTCTGCATGTAATATAGCTCGAATAAAAGTCAAATATAGCTTTTAAGGTTTTGAAAATTCTCTGCATGAAACCGAAAACAGTCCTAAGGAAAGATATTCTGAATTATTAGTTTAGGGCAAATTTAAATAGGTTAAATTTTAGATTGCTTCTTTTTGGATGATTTTAGACATCTTTAATACTTTAGAGCTCTGCTACATTGGTAATCTTTTAAGCACTGCTTAAGACACACAGGAAAAAGGGAAAATATCTAGGTTTATAAATTCAACGCAATAAGTTGAACATTCAAAATGTCAAGCAAGATCGGCATTTTGATGAAATTGCGCAGGTCGAAACAAAAGTCAAAATAAATGTTTACAAAAAAGTTATGTTCCTTAATCCATGTTTACAAAAAAGTTATGTTCCTTAATTCATGTTTACAAAAAAGTTATGTTCCTTAATTCATGTTTACAAAAAAGTTATGTTCCTTAATTCATGTTTACAAAAAAGTTATGTTTCTTAATTCATGTTTAAAAAAAAGTTATGTTCCTTAATTCATGTTTACAAAAAAGTTATGTTCACTGATAGTTTTATTTTATGATTTTACTTCCTTGTGCAAAGTAAAGGAAGTATTGTAATCACAAAAAATTCCGGATATCATATTTCAACGAAAATATCCATTTTGGCCGCTATCGAATGCCATTTAATGATGTTTTTTCGTGACATCTGTAAAAATTCAAATTTCACAAAAAAAATTCAAAAGATAAAAATTCAAAATATTAAAATTGCAAAATACAGAAAAACATAATCGAAATCTAGGCAGAATAAAGGACTCTTTTTCCCAAGACGAATTATAAAACTGATTTAAGAAGGATTCAAAAGAGATTTTTTCCTGGCATCCGTACGTAGGTACGTACGTATGTATGTATCTCGCACAACTAAAAATTGAGTAGCCGTAGAACGTTGAAATTTTGTGCATAGGACTGCTAAAACATATAGTTGTGCACCTCTCTTTTTGATTACAATCAACAGCACCAAAAGTACACAAATATATATTTATGTAAAACCAATCGGCTCCGTGAGCTCAGTTCTTTTTATTCTTATACGTTGGAAAATTGCGCGTTTTTTGCTTTAAAAATAACATAATTATGTTGTTTTTATCTTCTGGTTAAGGTTTTTAAGCCTTCAGTTAATCTGCATGCAATAGTTTTAGAATTATCAGCAATTTAAAAGTTACTTAAGTTCAGCTAAGCCTAATTTTTCTTACCATAGCAGCCATATTTGTTTACATTTGAAATTTGGCAGAACAATGAACTAATTCTGCATCTTTAGTGTCTTTTTGCCGAGTGGGACTAAAAGTAAACTTTAAGTTTCGTGCACCGAAAAATCTGCCTTCTGGCCACTAGCCGAATTGCTTATTTTTGCTAGAAACTCTAATTTTAATTGTAAATTTTTTAAAAATGTTTTGACTGTATTTGTTTATGTTTTTATGTTTTTCTGTATTTTACAATTTTTAATGACCATCTTTTTGAATTTTTATGTATTTTTGCCTTGCCGCGGTATGAGAATTGAATTAATTGAATGGGAAATTTATCCCTAATGAAATTCGAAGAAATAAGTTTAAATGAAATGCAGGAAAAAGTGTGTATAATTTAATATTCTGTACAAGGAAGTCATGTGGTGTTATACATCAGATTTGTTATCAATATACAGTTATCACATGCGGATTTCAACTAATTTACATAACATATCTTTTTGTAATATATCTCAAAGATCTCTTATTTATCCAGCCGATTCGAATAGATAAATATCAAATATATTTATTTTACAAGAACTATCACCCGTCTATTTATTTTTAAAAAATAAAAATTAAAAAAATAAACAGTTTTATACAAAAGCAACGACGACATATGACAATAATACCCAGCTGATAAATTCAGAACGTTTGGAGATAAATGGTGCGCATTAATGCATTTAATGAAATTTTCAACACTTCTAGAAACATCTGCTGCGTAAACAACACTTTTTTCATAAAACTTCAAATTGATACGTGAAGAGTATTTCTCCCCGGAAATGATATTTCTTTTGTTATTTTCTACTTGCTATCTGAAATTTATCGGACGCGTCACGTGCTCTAGATCAAGACAGATATTAAAACAAAACGCATCTAAAATAGAATTTGAAATAAATAATAATTATTAACGCGCTGCCAGAGATTATGTAGACATATGCTTCAGAAGGAAAACTTAAGAAGTTTTATTTCTTACGCCAATCTCTCTGTCTCTATATATTTATATATATATATATAGAGAGAGAGAGAGAGAGAGAGAGAAAGAGTTTTTAAAATATTAAATTAACTCTAGTGTAAAAAATTATCATTGAAATAGAATTGTCTTTGATTTGACTTTTAAACAAATAAGGCAGAATTCGTAAAAGCAAATGACAGGGACATTTTTATTTCATTTTGATATTTTTCTTTCATTTAGTTCTGATAATGAATTTCTTAACTATCAGACCACAACTGTTATTTAACAAAACAGAGATAAACGGATTTGAACGCTGAAATATGCTTAATTAAAATTTACGTGTTGACCTTTAAGAAGACTTTAATTTTTGTATCAGTGAAAATGTAAGGTATTTCTCCCGCCTTCCTAGCCTGCCTTCGTGGTGTAGTGGTTCTGCACACTGGGCAGGTATTTCAGAGGTCCGTGGTTCGATCCCCGACGAAGGTGTTTGCTGATTTTTCATCTTTCCTGCTTCTAAAAAAAATCCTAATTTCTCTACGGTGGCGCCCGAACTAAAAGGGTGTTGTTGGATTGAGGATTCTCCACACCCAGGATTTGGCGATTGAGTCCCCTAAAAACCACAGTCGTCCTTTAAAAGGGGGAGTATATAAGGTATTTCTCCCGCCTTCCTAGCGTGCCTTCGCGGTGTAGTGGTTCTGCATGCTAGGCCGGTATTCCAGAGGTCCGTGTTTCGATTCCCGGCGAAGGCGGTTGCTAATGTTTCATCTCTCCGGCTTTTCCAATCAACCTAATGTAAACAAAAAGAACTGAATATTTCGAGGTTAAATAAAACTGGAATATTTCTCATATTTTTCCCAAAATATTTTTATTACTTCATTGTACGAAGTAAAGGAAGTATCGTAATCGCGAAAAATTTCTGGTATCATATATCAACGAAAATATCAATTTCAATCGTTCTCGAAACCATTTCGGTGATGTTTTTGTGTGACATCTGCACGTACGGAGAGAATAAAGGACTCTTTTTGCCAAAAGAGATTGTAAAATGGATTTACAATGAATTAAAAAGAGATTTTGTTTAGCCGTTGAACTTTGAAATTTTGTGTATGGAACTATTATAACATATAGTTGTGCACCTCCCTTTTTCGTTGCAATCGGCTGCACTAATCGTATATAAATTTATATATAACTCCGTTACTGGCTCGACGAGCTTAGTTTTTGATTCTTATATGTTTGTAAATTGTGCAATTTTTGTTTTAAAAATGATTGAATTATGCTGTTCTTATCTTCCGGTTAAGGTTTTTATGCCTTTAGTAAATCTGTATGCAATATTTTCAGAATTATCATAAATTTAAAAGTTGTTTAAGTGCTGCTAAGCCTAATAATTTTTGCTATGTCAGCCATTGCTTGTTTACATTTGAAACGACCTACGTTGCATACGTTTGGGTTTAAAAGTGATTGAATTAAGTGGTTTTTGTGATCCGAATTAAAGCGCCATTTGTTTACATTTGAAACTCTATGATATAGCTAATTAAGCCAGTTTCTGCACCTTTAATGTCTTTTGCCTAGTGGAAACAAAAGTAAAATTTCAGTTTTGTACACCGAAAAAATCTGTCTTCACATAACACACGGAGGGTGAAAAAAACCTGAAAGGTTTCAGATTTTAAATTATGCCCAAAGGACAGTTTTTTTTAACGTTTTGTGTGTTACCTTTGTTTATTAAATATCATGTTCTACGTACTCAAACCATAAAATCCAGTTCAACACCAATATCGCAAAGTAATTTTAAAATGAGCCTATCTTTAGAATTTCTGACACACAGTCTCGCGCGCTGGAGATAAACATGTTTTCATTTCCGTACAGTGTTGCCATTGCTCACTTTGAAATAGTTTCGCTTGTTAATCAAAAATTCTTTTATCTCTTGCAAAATAGGAAATCGATAATAAAACTAATTTCAAATTCAAATTAAGGGCTCCCGCATGCTCATATTCTATGGAAGATTACAGTATTCAAAATTGGAGAGTTCTAGGTACCATTGTTTTATTACAATGCGAGAAACGTACATACATTCATGCAGATTTTTCATTATTTAATTTCTTTAAATATATTACACGGCGATAATAATTGGTAGCAACAATTTGGAAAGTGTTTATCGCGAGCTGTAGCGTGGAGAGTCTCGAGAGTACGTGTAGTTCCGAGAACGATCGAGCAGAGTCGGGAGCTGTACTATAGTGCTTTGCCGTGAAGCTGTCTTCACCGTGATAGCCTGATAAGCTGGAGGCTGTGTCGCTGATCGTGTCAGCGTATTTATAGTAGATCTTCGATGACTGTAAAAGTGTTTTGGAGATATCCTGATTAATATTGGTAAATAAAGTGTGTTTCGATACTTCATCAAGTGTCGTCGTTATTCACTCCAAATCTATGAACCCCGTACGAACGTGAAGGAAGAGAAAAACGCAACAACTGGTGTCAGAAAAAAAAGTAACAGTATAAAACAGTACATAAGAATACTTAAACCAAGTACCTAAATAGTGACTACATGTGTCACATAACATATTGTACATAAATTGCATACACCATCAATGGCCCTTCCGTGGTTAATGCCACAGTTATTAACAAATCAATATGGAAAGCCTCAGGAATACTTTAGGTTATAACACATAATGAAAATTTTGGTTTGATGTTTTTGACTGTATTTCTGTTTTAATCTTTTAACTGTATTTTTGTTTGTATGTGTGGGGTGCATTGCATTAACCATGAAGCCAATTAGTATCAACCACGAGATTTGCAGCCCATTTGTATATTGCAATTGCTATTTATTACTTTCATGTTTTATATATAGCAGTGCGGTATGATGATCTTTGTAGTATCTGCATATAATCTACCAACCATCTTCCTATCAACCTTCTCTTGTCTACTTTTTCCTGCTTGCTAATACTGGCAGATTAGATGAAAGAGCAGCAACAAGAATATACGCAACGAAGTCTTTACGAAGGATGGTTGCATAAATAAGTAACCTGGATATTTATTTGAATGATAAATGGCTAGACATTTTCCCTATCATTCACCAAGACAAGCTTTTACCAAAATTGCCGATGGTTTTGCTTTGGTATTACAGATTAGATATTGAAAGTAACCAATGAATTAGTTGGAAATAAAATTTTGGCTTTAAAAGTTATTTGCAATATATTAATGGGGCAGAATGAATCATACGCTGGCAGTCGACCAAGACGATGACAGACTTAAGCATTGAAATTAATATGTAAAATTTCCTGGAAGACGTTAGGGATATAGAAACTTTTAACTCTATACGCAAGACAAATCTCAAAATAACAAAAAAGGAAATCTAAATTTTTATGCTATTTTTAATACAGAAAATTTTGGTTTCTAAATTAAAAAAAAAAAAGAAATCTAAATGTTTTACACCGTTTTATACAGAACATTTTGGTCTCAAAATAATAAAAAAGAAATCTAAATGTTTATACCGTTTTTATACAGAAAATTTTAGTCTCAAAATAATAAAAAAGAAATCTAAATTTTTATACCTTTTTGATACAGAAAATTTTGGTTTCAAAATAATAAAAAAGAAATCTAAATGTTTATACAGTTTTTCTACAGAAAATTTTGGTCTCAAAATAATAAAAAAGAAATCTAAATATTTATACCGTTTTTATACAGAAAATTTTGGCATCCAAATAATAAAAAAGAAATCTAAATTTGTATACCTTTTCTATACAGAAAATTTTAGTCTCAAAATAATAAAAAAATCTAAATTTTTATACCTTTTTTCTACAGAAAATTTTTTATTCAAAATAATAAAAAAGAAATCTAAATGTTTATACAGTTTTTATACAGAAAATTTTGGTTTCAAAATAATAAAAAGGAATCTAAATTTTTATACCTTTTCTTACAGAAAACTTTTGTCTCAAAATAATAAAAAAGAAATCTAAATGTTTATACCGTTTTTTCTACAGAAAATTTTAGTTTCAAAGTAATAAAAAAGAAATCTAATTTTTTTTACCTTTTTTTCTACAGAAAATTTTGGTTTCAAAATAATAAAAAAGAAATCTAAATGTTTAAACCGTTTTTATACAGGAAATTTTGCTTTCAAAATAATAAAAAAGAAATGTAAATTTTTATACAGAAAATTTTGGTTTCAAAATAATAAAAAAGAAATATAAATTTTTATACCTTTTTTTCTACAGAAAATTTTGGTAGAGCAAACCCTGTAAACCTTTTGTAAAATATTAATTTTTTTTTCTGTTCCGAAATTTGTCCTAACTCATTTCACGAAGTCATCTAGCAATGATATCAACTCGAGGCTTGAGTCCTTCAGCGGTGAAGTTGCTTCTGTTTTTCGATAACTTTTCAGGACTTGTATGATTAAACCTTGACGACTTGATCTGACTGATTTGTGTAGACCTTTAACTCCTCGTTACATTCTTTTTACAATCTCAGTTTTACTCGCTGAATTTTTTTTAAAATCTCGAAACTGAAAAAGAATATCTTCTGATGGGTTTTGTACTTTCTTCTTCGTTTTAAGAACCTGAAGGTCTGGATTAATTATTTAAAGAAAAAGGGAAAACATATGAGTACTATCTTTATGGCTTTATCCCAGTTTTGAACAAGAGCACCCCAGAACATTTTATCTTAATAATACTTAAGCCAATCAGCGTGAAGCCTCCGTCTGCTTATCACCATACTGAATTTAATGAATGGAACTTCAAATCGTTATTTATAAATTTGAGAAAAATGCTAGAATTACTTTTAAAAATTTCAGCTAGTTGCTTCTTGCATTTTCCTGCATAACGTATTTAGCAACTCGAATTTACGTGTCAGGAATGGTGTCAGGTTTACGTGTCAGAAATTTTTTTACACACACAGAAAACGGGGCAGTTCTATATCTCTCGTTCTACTGGACCAATTGCCAAAATTTAACTTCCGTTTTCTATGTCTTGAAAGCATCATTTAGGTTATACACTGAAGTGACAAAAGTCATGGGATACCACCTAATATTTTGTCGGTCCTCCTTTTGCCCGGCGAAGTGCAGCAACTCGATGTGGCATGGACTCAACAAGTCGTTGGAAGTCCTCTGCAGGAATATTGAGCCATGCTGCCTCTATAGACGTCCATAATTGTGAAAGTGTTGACGGTGCAGGGTTTTGGGCACGAACTGACCTCTCGATGATGTCCCATAAATGTTCGATGGGATCTAAATTTTTATACCTTTTTTCTACAGAAAACTTTTGTCTCAAAATAATAAACAAGAAATCTAATTGTTTATACCATTTTCCTACAGAAGATTTTGGTTTCAAAATAATAAAAAAGAAATCTAAATTTTTATACCTTTTTCTACAGAACAGATCGGGTTTCTTTCTACAGATTTCTTTCTACAGATCGGGCGATCTAGGTGGCCAGATCATTCGCTGGAATTGTCCAGAATGTTCTTCAAACAATCGCGAACAATTGTGGCCCGGTGACATGGCGCATTGTCATCCATAAAAATCCCATCTTTGTTTGAGTACGTGAAGTCCATGAATGGCTGTAAGTGAGCTCCAAGTAGCTGAAGGTATCCATTTCCAGTCAATGATCGGTTCAGTTGAACCAGAGGACCGAGTCCATGCCATGTAAAAACAGCCCAGACCATTATGGAACCACCACCAGCTTGAACAGTGCCTTGTTGACAACTTGGGTCCATGGCTTCCTGGGATCTGCGCCACACTCGAACCCTACCATCAGCTCTTACCAACTGAAATCGTGACTCATCTGACCAAGCCACGGTTTTCCATTCGTTTAGGGACCAACCGATATGCTCACGAGGCCACGAGAGTCGCTGCAGGCGATGTCGTGCTGTCAGTAAAGGAACTCGAGTCGGTCTTCTGCTGGCATAGCCCAAGGAAGGCAAATTTCGCCGCACTGTTCTATCGGACACGTCCCTCGTACGTCCCACATTGATTTCTGCGGTTATTTGACGCAGTGTTGCTTGTCTGTGAACATTGACAACTCTACGCAGACGTCGCTGGTCTCGGTCGTTAAGTGCAGGTGGTCGGCCACTGCGCTGTCCATGGTGGGATGTTATGCCTGAAATTAGATACTCTCGGCACAGTCTTGACACTGTGGATCTTGGAATGTTGAATTCTCTAACGATATCCGAAATGGAATGACCCATGCGTCTAGCTCCAACTACCATTCCGCGTTCATAGTCTGTTAATTCTCGTCGTGCGGCCATAATCACGTCAAAGCCTCTTCACATGAATAACTTGAACACAAATGAAAGCCCTGCCAAAGCACTTCACATTTATACATTTTCTACGCGATACTATTGCCCTGTGTATATTTGCATATTGCTATCCCATGACTTTTGTCACTTCAGTGTATATTAAAGTTATATGTAGCTCTACGCAGAAGTCACTGGTTGTTTTAACATAGATATTTTGACACAAAATCAAACTTTTTTCTGAAATGACATACCTATTTTTTTTCATACATAAATTCGGCGACTCAAGTGATAGCAAAGTGCAAAATATTGTAAATATCGCACGAGTAGTTTTTAAAAATATTAGAATATAAAATTTTAGCTCCTTAATGTTATTTTAATTTGGTGTATATTCATTAATATCTCTTTTTTTTTAAAATTAAACTTATTTGATTCCTTTTTTCACAATTAGAAATTTAGGTTCATTCCAAATAAAATTCACCCAATTTTTATGATTTATTTTTAAAATTTGTATTATTGAATAATTTTTATAAATTTTTCGAAAAACATTTTAAATTATAACCTATTAAAATTTTACCGTCATCTTAAAGTATATGTATTTCTACGTAAACCTGTAAGACATTAGAGCGTTTTTATTGAACATTTCCTAAGATTTACATGAATTTATATATTGGCGCGTTTTGAAATTTGGCATATTTCTTACAAGCGAGATTATAACGGAAAATATGGTTTACGCACTCTGTTTAAAATTATTCGGAAGTATAAACTATGATATTTTTCCCGCTCGTGTACAATGAAAAAAATATGATGTGTACACCACATGACTTCCTTGTACGGAATATTAAATTATAAGAATTTTTTCGTGCATTTCGTTTAAACTTATTGGATTGAATTAAATCTACTTCGTTGACAGCGCATAAACCACAATAGAATAAATGCAATCTTTAAAATTCACTCTATTTGTTTACCATAGCCACACTCTGGCGTTAGGTTCACTTAACAGTATTATATTTCGTTCATATTATAACTCAGAATGCACAAAATTTATATCACTTAAAATCGTTGCCACATGTTCTATTCAAATACTATAATAAAGCTAGAAAAACTAATAAAGCTAGTATAGAAATAATAAAGCTAGTATAAAAGAAATTAAACAAACAAAACAAAAAAGAACAGTTTTTCGCAGACGATTGAGTATTTCTCATTCAATTAATTCAGTTCTCACTTCTCGAAAAAGCAAAAATACACAAAAACTCAAAATATCCGTATTAAAAATTACAAATCTTAAACACTTATTTCCTCGAAAACATTCCAGAAAGGATTAAGCATGATTTAATCCGCAATAACAAATGAAGGCGTTATCTTTGTTGTTGCAAAGCTACGTTTCTCTAGATTGGCAACAAATCCACTATTCTGCTGTTTCAAATGTAAACAAGCAATGGCCGCCATCAAAAAAATATTAGGCTTAGCGGCACTTAAACAACTATAAAATTGTTGATAATTCTAAAAATATTGCATACAGATTTACTAAAGGCATAAAAACCTTAACCAGAAGATAAGAACAACATAATTCAATCATTTTTAAAGCAAAAATTGTACAATTTACATGCATATAAGAGTAAAGAAAGTGAGATCACTGAGCCGGGTAACAGAGTGGATATATATATAAATATATTTAAATACGTTTGGCGCGGCCGATTGCAACCAAAACACCAGGTGCACATCTACATTTTATAGTATTTCTGGCTACTCGTTTTTGAGTTATGCGCGATACGTACCTACGTTCGTACAGACGCCACGAAAAATTCTCTTCAGAATTCATTTTAAAGCAGTTTTATAATTTTTTTTGGAGGAAAAGAGTCTTTTATTCTGTTCTTACGTACAGATATCACGCAAAAACATCGTTAAATTGCATTGGATAGCGGTCAAAATGGATATTTTCGTTGAAATATGCTGCCTGTTTTCGCGATTACAATTCTTCCTTTTTACTTCGTACAAAGAAGTAAAAAGGAAAGGAAAATAGGTTGCTATAAATTAAGAAGTTCGCCAAGTGAATTATACTTGGCGCAAACTGAAACAAATGCCTCAAGATAAATTTTTAAATTTCGCTATAAATTTCCTACCAAAAATTACAAAATTTAATATCTAGGCATAATTGGATTCGTAGAATCGAAATATGGAGAAAAATTGGTGCGTTGTTTTAGAAAAAGTCCAATTTTGTGTCAAATACCTGTGTTAGAACAATGCTATATATAAATGTAATATATATCCTAAGTCGCGCTTTCGAGAGATGGAAGATGCAAGTTGAATTTTGTCAATCGGTCCCAAACGGGGAGATGTAGAATTGTTCCCCCCTTTTTTACTTCGTTGTACGAAGTAAAAAGGAAGTATTGTAATCGCGAAAAGTTTCAGGCAGCATATTTCAACGAAAATATCCATTTTGACCGCTATCGAATTCAATTTAACGATGTTTTTGCGTGATATCTGTATGTAAGGACAGAATAAAAGGCTCTTTTCCTCCAAAAAAATTATAAAACTGCTTTAAAATGAATTCTGAAGAGAATTTTTCGTAGCGTCTGTACGAACGTATCTCGCATAACTCAAAAACAAGTAGCCTCAGAACGTTGAAATTTTGTATTTAGGTCTACTATAATATGTAGATGTGCACCTCGTATTTTGGTTGCAATCGGCCGCGCCAAACGTATATAAATATATTTATATATATATCCACTCTGTTACCGGGCTCAGGGATCTGTTTCTTTACCCTTATATGTTTGTAAATTGTACATTTTTTGCTTTAAAATGATTGAATTATGTTGTTCTTATCTTCCGGTAGAGGTTTTCATGCCTTTAGTAAATCTGTATGCAATAGTTTTAGAATTATCAACAATTTTAAAGTTGTGTAAGTGCCGCTAAGCCTAATAATTTTTTGGATGGCTGCCATTGCTTGTTTAGATTTGAAACAGCAGAGTAGTGGATTTGTCGCCAATGTAGAGTTCCTCACTTTGGAATTCTAAGTTGGAAGTGAAGAATCTAAGAATAGATAAGCGAATAATTGCTTTAGTTTGGTGACAAGATGCAATATAGAAGGGTAACTAACCCTTTATTATTCCAATAAGATTTAACAAAACTCCGCCTGGGAGTGTACAAGCAAAGCCCGCACTTGGACTTGAATTTAAAAGACTAAGAATTAAACTAAAACTAAGATTAACTAAAGAAGTATAGCCGAAGCTATCAAGGTTCAAAACGAGTTGGTCCTCTTGACTTATTTGACTACGAAGCTTAGAAAGGGCCTGAGTACGGCCGAGCGTAATAACAGCTCTGAGAGAGAGAGTGGCCAAAAAGGCAGACGCACGTAAATCAGAAACTCTGATTCTCTCTGATTCAGTAAGTAACTTCGTGGTTTAAATACCGCTCCTCCTCATTAAATATTCAGCAAAATTCCAAAACTACGTTCTGGTCGGAAGTAGTAAGTTGAAGTTAAGAATTTGACAGGAAAGGAACTTAAAGTTTAACTGTTAATAAAATTAACATAATTCTTACACCAATCTAGAGAAACGTAGCTTCGCAACAACAAAGATAACGCCTTCATTTATTATTGCGAATTAAATCGTGCTTAATCCTTTCTGGAATTTTTTCGAGGAAATAAGTGTTTAAGATTTACTTCGTAATTTTTAATACAGATATTTTGAGTTTTTATGTATTTCTGCCTTGTCGCGAAGTGAGAATGGGATTAATTAAATGAGAAATACTCAATCGTTTGTGAAAAACGGTTTCTTTTTTGTTTTGTTTTCTTAATTTCTTTTATACATCATTCTAGCTTTATTGTAGTATTTGAATAGAACATGTGGCAACGATTAGATAATTCTATTCTTTAAATGATATAAATTTTGTGCATTCTGAGTTATAATATGGACGAAATATTATACTGTTAAGTGAATCTAGCGCCAGATAGTCGCTATGGTAAACAAATAGAATTTTTTTGTATAATGTGTACCTAGAGCTTTTGACAGGCCATTCGTTTTTGTTACGTGGTAGTTTTATGTAATAGATTAAAACAGAGAATAATAGAGCAACGATAAAATCAATTTAGAAACACAAATATCTTGAAACCTGTCGCTAATGCTTGCAAATTCCGCATATGGAATTCGAGATAAAATGACACTTTTTTGTTAGTAAAAACAACTCTCAATTGTCCATGTCATTTAACGGATCGTATGATAGCAAAATAGTTTCAAATCTCGTCGCCGAAGCGTTTGTAATAAAGTCGGATTGGAGAATTGTAGAAAATTGCTGAAGTTGAAAACCATTTAAGCCTATCAACCAACTCGCGGATTTGAATATTGCATTGCAGGGGTTCAGGCGGATTAGCTTATTTCGGTATTGCACTGGGGAAAGAATGGAAAAAAAAAAAGAGGAAGAAGAAGAATAAAAAGAGAGAGAGAGAGGGGGGAGGGAAAGCCATTCTCCGCGGTGGAAAAGGCAATAAAATAAATAAAAATTTTTCTCCTAAAAGAAATAAAACAAATTGTTTAAAAGGGTAAAAAGGTTTTCTAATTCCACATATGAAACAAATCCACTTCGAATACCATTCTTTCGGCTGCTTAACCCCGCACTGAAAAAAAATAAACTTCCACTTCTTTGTATTCAGCCAAAGCAGGCAGAAATTGAGGTCTGCTTAATTGCAAGCATTTTTAATACAATTTTCGGAGTTTTATTTCCTTGTACTATGTAAAGGCAGTGTTGTAATGATGAAAAATTTCAGGTACCATATTTCAACGAAAAGACCCATTTTGCCGGCAATCGAATGCAATTTAACGATGTTTTTGCGGGACATCTGCACGTAGGGAGTGAATAAAGGACTTTTTTCCCCCAAACATATCATAAAACTGATTTAAAATGGTTTCAGAAGAGATTTTTTTTGTGTCGTCTGTTCGTACGTATATACTTACGTATGTACCTACGTATGTATGTATCTCGCGTAACTCCAAAAGGAGTAGCCTCAGAGCGTTGAAATTTTGTATATAGGACTGCTAGAACATGTAGATGTGCACCTGGTTATAACTTTTGATTAACTTCCTAAAGGAATTTTTTTGAAATTTCTGGGAATTTTTTAGAAGTTTTTTAAGGACTTCGTTTCAAAAATTTTGGGAAATTTCACTTTAAAACTTTAGTTTTAAAACATTTCAGTTTTTCTTAATTACTTTAATTATTTGCAATTTTCACACAAAAAAAATTTTCACTTTACGTTTTGTACAATTTTTACACAATTTTTCAACAGAACACACATTTCACATTACAAACAGTTTACATTTTTTATTCACAATACCACTTAACTTTATTTTCCTTCAAGCAAACTTACATCTCTTGATTGGCTTAGTTACTTAATTCCCTAAATAATTGATAATTACTACCTTTAGGATTTTTAATTTTTAATTAATGTTTACAAAAATTTTTTTACTATAACAAAGATAGCAGCTTGACACTCAACTTTACCTACATAAGCGCCATCTATATAATTTGAAGAACACACTTACTTCTCTTTAACAACACTTTTGCAGACCCCTACACTCATATAGTAGGTAAATTAGAATTAAAACTTACTTGCTTTAAGTATTTTTTAAAATTTTTTATGTAGTATTTAAGTATTTTCTAAATATGAAATTATATTTTTAAATATATATTTGTTTTTTAAAAATTGTGAATTAGTTATTTTTGTTTCTTATTGGTTTACATGGATTATGTCTAGTTCTTTTTTAGTTTCTTTTTATTGATATGCATATTCGTGTCGGGAGGTTTCTGTAGACAAGGGTTTCTAAAATACATTGGTTTCTAAATTATTTATTATTTATTATTTTTTATAAAAAATTAATTTAAAAAAAAATTTAATTTTTTAAAAAAGAAGTTTAATTTAATTCTTGACTTTACTTGCTTGTTTCTCAAAAGACTTCATTAGTATTTTCCTTTTAGAACTTTATTCTTAAATTTAATTCTTAAATGTTAATTCTTAAATGTTAATTTCTAAGGGTACCACTTTATTTGTATTACTTTTGGTTGTGACTTTTACCCTTGCCTGCATGAATGACGAAACACGAATTGAATGATTGGAGAGTTAGGTTTGGAGGCAAATTTCCCTTGATAAGTCTGTCTCCTGCCTACTCAACGGTCATTCACTTATGCATTTTTAAAAAAGTTGTTTAATTTAATTTTAATTTGCCAAATTAGTGAATTTATTTTCATGGATTGATTTTGCACTTGATTTGCTTATGCTTCTGAATTTAAATGATATTGTAGATTAGTTCGAAAATTAAATCTTTTATATGTTTGCACATTTTTAAAAAAAAATTTTAAAAATTATTTTGGCTTTTTTTCTTTTTTTAGGATTTAAATTTGCTTTTTTACTTTTATACGTGTTTGTTAAAAATTAAATTTAAATTTGTTTAAATTTAAATTTCATTCCTTGCAGCAATGGCACAAAGAATATTTAATTAAATTTGTATTTAAATTTAATTTTTTAATTGAATTCAATTTATTCTTATGAGACAAATATATGTATATATATATCCACTGTGTTACTCGGCTAGTGATCTAAGTTTCTTTATTCTTATATGTTTGTAAATTGTGCATTTTTTGCTTTAAAAATGATTAAATTATGCTGTTCTTATATTCCGGTTAAGGTTTTTATGCCTTTAGTTAATTTGCACGTAATCGTTGTAGAATTATTAACAATTTAAATTTGTTTAAGAGCGGCTAAGCCTAATTGCTTTTAAACTTAGCAGCCATATTTGTTTACATTCGAAACTTAGCAGAATAGTGAATTACGTGTTTTCGCGCATTCACTGTCTTTTTGTCGAGTGGGAGCAAAAGTAGACTTTGAGTTTTGTGCACCGAAACATGTGCCTTCTAGCCCGCTAGCCGAATTTTTTGTTTTCGTGTAGAAACTGTAATCTTAATTGTAAAAATTGTATTTTAATTGTTTTAACTGCATTTGTTGGTTTTATATTTTTCTACAGTTTTCAATTTTTAATGAAGATATTTTGAGTTATTATGTGTTTTTGCCTTACCGCGAAGTGAGAACTGAATTGATTGAATGAGAAATATATCTAATGAAATTCGAGGATCTTTACTTTTTTTTAATCTTTAATTTTTTATATTGCATTTATTGCACATTATTGATTTAAAAAGTCCATTAAATAATTCTTCTCTTATATTTATCTTCCATCATCTCTTCTTTTTACATCAATAACCAGTTAATTATCAATTTCACTAAGAATGTTTTTTGTAATCTATGGATCTTGATTATCCTAACCAGTTACACTTGTATATTCAGCTATCGACGCCTAGTCGACCCCTTAATTACCGCTGAAAGTTTTCCACCCTCAGGGGGTCACTATCGACCCCGTTGGGAACCTCTGATTTAGATAAAGTCCCAGTACTCAATCAATAATAAATCAAATTTTTTGAGGTAAGTTTTGTATTTCGCAGACTTATATTTCGATAATCGCTCAGTCTGGTTACGAGTCTATCAACGGCCAAACGGTTGAGTCGCTGGACACTGTAGTTCGGTCTGAGGTTCGATTCCCGGGAACGGGCTGGTTTCATGAGCGTTTTTGTGGTTTTCCCCATGAGGCGAGCCAGTTTCCCTTAGGAAGTTCTTCACGAAGACATCTTTTCTCCTTAGGCACATAGCTTAAGTGCTCTGCCATAATCAAATAAACCACTATGGTTATAGTATGAGAAACCATACCGATAAGGATTGTTCAAAGTGGTTGCTTCCTGAAGAAGAAACATCCGTGCCAGTTTCGTTTAAAATGCATATCGCGTTTCAATACCTCAAGATGAATTTTTAAAGTTCAAAGACGAGTGAAGTATAATCACTTATTTCGAAGCCTACGAATACAAGTGCCGCCCAACCGGTATAGTGGATGTACAGTGTCCGTGCGGCATGGCGGCACTGTAAATATGCGGCGAGCCGATAGTCCTCTCGTGTGGTTTGGTGGAAGGTGCTCTCCATCAAAACTCGGAGCATTAGCAAAAACAAAAAACACCAAAAGTGCTTGCTTCCTGAAGAAGAAACATCCATGCCAGTTTCGTTTAGAATGCACATAGCATTTCTACACCTCAGGATGAACTTTTGTCTGACTTTTGAATTTCAAAGACGAGTGACGTATGATCACTTATTTCGAAGGCTACAAAATACAAGCATACAAAACAAAGTTTTATAAGCTACTACAATATTCATAATTTGCAAAAGACTGCAAGCAAGAATAAATATCGATATGGCCAGCTTTCGTGGAATATGTGTTCAAATTAATATACAGGGGAGTTTCCTTTCGTTTTTATCTTAATCCCATGTTGTTAACTAATCTATGTACTCAAGTTCTGTCAGGCACAAGCTAAAAGTTCATCCCTCAAAGCTATTCCCAGAAGAGAATGATAAAGGATTTTCGATTACACTGATTGATGAAAATTAATCTGGCGGCTTGAAAGTACAATTTTCTGAGCGTCGTCCTTGTACATTATGTTTGCTTTCATTTTTTCGCGTGAATAAAAATATAGTTAGTTTCTGGACTTATTAAATGAAACGTTCTGTAGCATATTATTGGACGATTTTCAAAAGCTTTATTGGACTGTAGGATTCAAATTCACACTTTTGTAAATTAAAGACTTTTGAGGGTTTAAGTACTTAAAGTACCTTCCGAATTTTAATTAAATCTTCTCAACACTGTTATTAAAAAGTATAAATTAACTCAAAATTGTTAACTTATTGTAATGATTACTAAACGTTTCCTCCAATAGCTAAAATTAAAATAAATAAATAAATAAAAGCTTTCAGATTTTGCTTTACGCCCAAAGGGGCGTTTTTTTAAGGGGGAGTTGGAACCCCAAAATCTTCAAAAAATTGTGATTTCAGATTTTTGCATTTTTAAATTCTCTATACTTTTTATCTTTCTAAAAATACCATTCTTTAATCTCTATAAAATTTAGAACTGTAAAAAATCTAGTTTTAATTTGTCATCGACTGCTTTGATCAATGAGGATTTTTACATAAAAACGCGATTTTTTTATACTCGATATTTCTTTTCTCAGGAACTACTGCTCACAGGTATCTAAAATTTTTATGGCTTATTTATTAGGTTTCCTAATATTTACTGAAATGAGCTTTATGTGATAAACTTAGGAAAAAAAACATTTAAAATATTTTTTTGTGTGAGAAAAGTGCTAAATTTTACTATGCCTAACAAAATATTCTGTAAATTACTCTAAAATTTAAAATGTTTCAAAAGCTCATTTCAGTATAATCAGATAGGTATACTTTAATTACACAAAAAATTTCAAGCTTGTATCTACAGCAGATTTTGAGAAAAGGTACATCAAAAATGGCCAATTTAACATTTTCGGTATAGGGGTTTCTGATTTAATGTTTATGTGTTACCTTTATTTATTAAATATCATGTTCTTCGCACTTAAACCGTAAAATTCAATTCAACAGCTATATCTCAAAATAATTTTAAAATGAACATAGCTTTAGAATTTCCGATACACAGTCTCGCGCGTTGGAAATAAAAATGTTCCCCCCCCCCGTACAGTGTTGCCATTGCTCGATTTGAAATCTTTAGGTTTGTTCATTAAAAACTCGTCAAAGTGTTACAAAATATGAAATCGGTAATAAAACAAATTCCAAATTAAGGTTTCCATGCCCATATTCGGTAGAGATTACATTATTCAAAATTGGATGGCTATAGGTACTGTTGTATTATCACAATGCGAGAACCACACATACATTCATGCAGATTCGTCATTATTTAAATTCTTTAAGTATAACAAAGGGCGATAATATTTGGTGGCAACAATTTGAAAAGTGAAACCGACATTTAAAGGTTTCGAAGCAAAATGCCAAAACGAAATTAATAGCCCATTTGAGCTAATGCGTTTTGAGGTAAAAAAAAATGGAAAGCCAGTTTGGAATTTGTTTTATTATCTGTTTCATATTTTGTAAAACGTTAACGAATTTTTGATTAACAAACCCAATGATTTCAAAGCGAGCAATGGCAACACCGTACGGAAACAAATCATTTTTATCTTCAGTGCGCGAGACTGTGTAACGGAAATTCTAAAGGTTTGCTGTTCTTAAATCATGTGTGGTATTGCTGTTGAATTGGATTTCATGTGCTTTAAGTGTGAAGAACATGATGTATAATATATAAAGGTAACACACTGAACGTTAAAAAGCAGCCCCTTTGGTAGTAATATAAAATCTGAAAACTTCTAGATTTTTCATTTTTAATTATTATTTGATTCGATATTTATTACTGTTTATTAATATTCCTGAATTAACATCTTCCATTTTGTTAAATGGCAGTTGCAGAGTTTTTGTTAATAATTTATTGTATCTATATTTAAAATTTTTGTCTTTAGCGAGAGAAGTCAGAACAATGTTTGCTTTTCTTCTGTTATTATCTTTTTCCATATGTTTTTTCCTTGTAAACATCTAAAGATTGTTTTTTTCAATTTTCCCATCATGCAATGTTCCTCTGTTAAATCTCAATTCTTTATCTTATTTCATTAATTACAAGTGCCTCTAGGCAAACTGCCTGATCTAAAAGCAGAAACTAATTTATGTCACAAAAGATTATTTTAGGTTATGTAAATACGATAAAGCAGACGTGTGTTATCTGCCTAAGAAGCAGGATGCCTTTAGGGAGGACTGTCGATGAATAAATTGAATGATTTAAAGCAATATACATTATTTTTTAGCCCAAAGTGGCGTTAGACCCAAAGGGCTATTAGTTTCAAAATCTCATTTTGCGTCGTTTCACTTACTGCGTTGATTCACTTTGCCACAAAATATTATCGCCTTGTGTAATGAAGAATATGCATGAATGTTTCTTAGCATTGTGAATAAACAACGGTACCTAGAATCATTCTATTTTGAATAACGTAAGTGCCCACCCGAATATGGGCATCTGGAAGTCCGAATTTGGAATTTGCTTTATTATGCATTTCATATTTTGTAAAACGTTAACGAATTTGTTAAAAAAAGATATTTATCTTCAGTCTTGTCCCGACAATATATTATATACACCTTGTGAGATAAATATTGTATCTTGTTATCATAAATAATATGACCACGAAACAGATAAATAATGTATCTTGGTACCATAAGTAATATGACCACCAAATTGAGCGGTAAAAACTGAGCGGTATTGTATCTTGATACCATAAATAATATAACCACCAAACGTGAGCGGTAAAAAAGATTTTTACCTTCAATCTTGTCCCAAAAATATATAATATATTATCTACACCTTGTAGGATAAATAATGTATCTTGATACCATAAATAATATGACCACAAAAATTGAGCGGTAAAAAAGATTTTTTTTATCTTCAGTCTTGTCCCGAAAATATATTATCTACACCTTGCGAGATAAATTATGTAATAATATTAATAATAATCTTAATAATTAATGTAATAATAATCTTTTTAATAATCTTAATGTTTATGATACTAAATCGCAATTAATTGCAATTTGATTAATAATTTTTTAACTTCTTATATTATGTATTTCCTCTGCAGAATTTTGGATACTTTTAATAAACTCCCATGATTCTTAATACAGGAGGTTGTGTTTTAACACCAAAATCTTCAAAAAATTGTGATTTCGGGTTTTTGCATTTTCAAATTTTCTACACTTTCATCCTTCTAAAAATACCATTCTTTAATCTCTATAAAATTTAGAACTGTAAAAAATCTAGTTTTAATTTGTCATCGACTGCTTTGATCAATGAGGATTTTTACATAAAAACGCGATTTTTTTATACTCGATGTTTCTTTTCTCAGGAACTACTGCTCACAGGTATCTAAAATTTTTATGGCTTATTTATTAGGTTTCCTAATATTTACTGAAATGAGCTTTATGTGATAAACTTAGGAAAAAAAAACATTTAAAATATTTTTTTTGTGTGAGAAAAGTGCTAAATTTTACTATGCCTAACAAAATAATCTGTAAATTACTCTAAAATTTAAAATGTTTCAAAAGCTCATTTCAGTATAATCAGACAGGTATACTTTAATTACACAAAAAATTTCAAGCTTGTATCTACAGCAGATTTTGAGAAAAGGTACATCGAAAATGACCAATTTAACATTGTCGGTATAGGGGTTGCTGATACCCCGTAATACACGATTTCAGTGATTTTACATCAATCTATATAATTTGACTTCGAGAAATATAGACCGGATGATACTATTTTTTAATCGAAAATCTTCAATGCTGTAAGTTGAGATACTATTTATAAATTACAGAAAATTATTACTCTTGGTAACGGATAATATAAATTCATAAAAAAATAATAAATTCTATAAATAAATATATTAAATAAATATAATAAAATGTATAAATAAATATATTAAAATAAATCTATTCTATAAATAAATAAATCTATTCTATAAATAAATAAATCTATTTTATAAATAAATAATTCTATAAATTCATAAAAAAATTCAATGCGTCCATAACTTGTAATTCTTAAATCTCCGTATTAAAAGTCTTGTCCCGAAAATATATTATCTACACCTTGTGAGATAAATAATGTATCTTGGTACCATAAATAATATGACCGCCAAACGGATAATGTTCGATTATATTATACTTCGTCGGATAATAATGAGACGAGACGAGCAATATTTACCTTCAACCCTACGAAGTGATGAACAGCGAAAACGCGTGCGGGTACTCTAATCGCAGTGTCAACTGCGAAACGACCATCGCATGATTAATACGTTAAATTTTCGAATTAGTTGGGCAGCAGCATTTGGAACACGCACGAGACTCAGAACCTGTTTCCCGGCCCCTTTTGTTGATATAGAGAGAGAGCGACCTCTTTGTCGTAGTATGGAACAAACACTGTCATCAACAATAAGCATTAACATTATGCGAACATCTCGTAAGAAAATTAAATTTTATAAGAATGCGTCGAAGCGTTCCGTTCTGAAAACTATTTTGCATCATAAATTGTATTGTATCAGCCCCCTTTCTGCTTTTATATCTAATATGCGATGCCAAAATACAAGATCATAAAATGGCGAAGTGGTGTATTAATTGAAATTGAAGCTTTGCATTTTTAATAAAAATTCCTTGTAAGTATTAAAGCCACCAATATCAACCCATTCAGACGGTTCATATTGAAAACTCCAGCCCTACGACAGAGAATCTACATCATTATTAACCTGCTAATGTCATCAGGACTGGATATTGTGGCCACGAACTAAGTAACAGCTATGTCAATTGTCTTCCTGAAATGTTTTCGTGGCGTTTGTACAAGCAAATATATTGTTACGTTTTTTTTCCCTGACACCAGTTGTTACGTTATTTTCTTCCTTCACGTTCGTAAGGGGTTCGTGTGGACTTGGAGTGAATAAGGCCGATAGCACTTGATGGAATATCGAAACTCACTTTATTTACCAGGACAGGTCCAAAGTCACGTTTTACAGTCGTCGAAGCTCTACTATAAACACGTTGGAACAATCAACGACACAGCCTTCACACTGTCAGACAATAACGGTGGGGACAGCTACACCGCCAAGCACCACAGTACAGCTCCCGACTCTTCGGTTCAGTCGTTTCCGGAGCTCAACACGCCCTCTCGACGATGCACTAACCGCGATACACTAAGAGACTCTTTCGGTGCACTCGACGACCAACTCGACACTCGCTGGCCGGCTGTCAACTCGATCGTCTCCGCGCGGACTAACTAGATGAGACATACGACACTGACTGTGGACCAGCAGATTTTATATAGGTTTCGGCTTGTGTTCGAGAACATTCTGGGCTAAACTGGTAAGAATTCGTTCCAGAAGGTTCTCCATCCGTCCACGGCATATCGCCAATTTTGTCGCCAAATGTCGCCAAACGGGCTATTTCTCGCCAAATGTGTCAACACTGTCTTTCATTCCCATTTTATGGCAAACCTAAACCTGCTTTGCGGGGAAGCTATCTCATTATCGCGGGGAAGCGCCTGGACATTTCGTAACAGTATGCTCTACTCACCAGCGACAGGGCCAACGAGTGCCACTAGTGCCAGAATTGCAGCAGTAAAAAGTAATTAATCAAGTAATCAAGCAGTGAGGTATATAAATATTCAAGCTTACGTGAATTTATGTATTCAGTGTAAACTGCGATACATACGAACTTTATGTATCCAAGAATTATTGTATATATAAGTGTCAATAACCATACTAAGTACTTATAACTAATGTATGTAGGATAATGTCCAGAAGGACCAGAAGGACTATTGATCTCGCTTTGACATTTTTCATTAAAAACTAAATGGCGAATCACTTTTCTAAATGTTGCCACCAAATATTATCGCCCTGTATTATAATTTAAAGAAATTAAATAATGAAGAATCTGCAAGAATGTATATATGTTTCTTACATTGTGATAAAACAACAATACCTAGAGCTATCCAAATTTGCATAACGTAATCTTCCATAGAACGTTGACACGTGGAAGCCCTAATTTGAATTTGAAATTTGTTTTATTATCGATTTCATATTTGGTAACACTTCAACGAATTTTTGGTTAACAAACTAAACGACTTCAAAGCGAGCAATGGCAACACTAAATTATTATTATTATTTTTTTATCTCTAGCGCGCGATACTGTGTATCGAAAATTCTCAAGATTTTCATTCATTTTAAAATTATTTTGCGATTTTGCTGTTGAAGAGAATTTTATGATTTAAGTGCGAAGAACACGATATTTTATATATAAAGGTAACACACAAAATGTTAAAAAAAGTCACTTTGGACCTAATTTAAAATCTAAAAACCTTTCAGATTTTTATTTATTTTTATGGTTTTTTTTTAAAAATTCAGTACTACTACTTTCCAGACAAATCCTGTATTTTAGTTTCGCTGAATAAATAAAAATCATAGGAATATTTTAGTCCCGATGCTTCTATGCAAATGTTCGATTATTCATTTCAGAAATGATGATGTATTTTAAAGGTCAGATTAAACTATCCTATCAAAATCCGCCATCTACGAGCGTTTTGTGAAGCTTGGCTACATAAACTGTTTTATCTAAGTTTTATATCGGTATACGTTTTGTGGCGGTATTTATATCGATATACGTTTTGTGGCGGTAAAAATAATTTTGGCAAATCTTAGACTAATCCAAACGAAAAAAAAAAAAAAAAATCTGAAATGTTTCAGATTTTAAATTACGTCCAAAGGGGCGTTTTTTAACATTTTGTGTCTTACCTTTCTTTAATAAATATCATGTTCCTCGCACTTAAACCATAAGATCCAGTGCAACAGCAATATCGCAAAATAGTTTTAAGACGAGCATATCTTTAGAATTTCCGATACAGAGACTCACGCGCTGGAGATAAAAATGTTTTTTCTGCACAACGTTGCCATTGCTCGCTTTGAAATCCTTGAGTTTGTTAATCAAAAATTCGTCAAAGTTTTAAAAAATAGGAAATCGATCATAAAACAAATTTCAAATTTCAAATTTGGTCTTCCACATGCTCATATTCGTTGGAGGATTACGTTATTCAAAATTCGATGACTCTATGTACCGTTGTTTTATCACAATACGAGAAATATACATACATTTATGCAGATTTTTCATTATTTAATTTCTTCAAATATAATGCAGGACTCTAACATTTTGTGGCAACAGTTTGAAAAGTGAACCGACATTTATGAGTCCGACGCAAAATGCCAAAACGAAACTAATAGTCCTTCGGGATTCAAATCCCTTTGGACTAAAAAAAAAAAAAAAAAAAAACCATATGTGGAATTCAAGGGCACTGCCCGGTGATCAGTGTTAATAAATTTCATAATTAATCGACAATGAAGTAAATGTTAAAAAAGGATCGTTAAAATTAATTTTAAACTTAATTCCTCAAATTCTGAAACAATCCCTCGAGGATGTACTGTAGAGACTTCCTAAGGTATTTTATCCCTCCATTCTGCATGCGTCTGTGGTGCAAGCGGTAGCACACTTGGCGCGTATTCGAGAGGTTCAGGTTCGAGTCTCGGCGAGGGCATTGACAATTTTTCCCGTCTCTCGTATCAAAAATGCCTAATCACTTTACACTGGCGCCAGAAGTATGAAAGATGGTGGATGATGACTCTTCACTACCAGGGATTGGCGACAGGGGTCTCCCTAGTTCTCAGTCGCCTTTTAAAAGGGGAAGTATATAAGGTATTTTCTCCCTCTCTTCTGCACGCCTTCGTGGTGTAACGATATCCCATTCGGAGCTTATTCGAGAGATCCAGGTTCGAGTCCTGGCGAGGTTATTGCATATATTTCATGTTTCCTGCTTCTAAATAACCGAATGACACTACAACTTAATCTAGAAATTCTATCTACATTTTAAATGCAAAGGTGCTTTGCAGTACTTCGGTGCTTTCTTTGAATTACCAACGGTTATTGAATGCCACGATAACATTTAATTCACCTCTGAGTGGTCTTAAAAATGAAAAAATAAGACTTCACGTTGCAGACTAATTATCGATTTCAAAACTGCACACATACATGTGAAATCTTCGAGCCAACAAAGAAGTAGGAGTCGGTACTCCTTTATCGCTTCTGAGGGCTGCAGACATCATTATGGAAAGAAATACGAGTGAAAAGATAAAGGGATTTCTTCATCAGGACTTTTTTGATTGATTGCATATCTTATGATTTGATTTTTTTAAAAAAAATTAGAATCCAGAGGTAAAGTACTGATCTAATCTGATCGGCGATTAATCACTAATGAGATTTGTCGATTTCGATTATTATCGATTTCATATTTGGTAACACTTCAACGAATTTTTGGTTAACAAACTAAACGACTTCAAAGCGAGCAATGGCAACACTGAAAAAAAAAAAAAAAAAAAAAAAAAAAAAAAAAAAACTGAAATGTTTCAGATTTTAAATTACGTCCAAAGGGGCGTTTTTTAACATTTTGTGTGTTACCTTTCTTTATTAAATATCATGTTCCTCGGACTTAAACCGTAAGATCCAGTGCAACAGCAATATCGCAAAATAGTTTTAAAACGAGCATATCTTTAGAATTTCCGATACAGAGACTCACGCGCTGGAGATAAAAATGTTTTTTCTGCACAACGTTGCCATTGCTCGCTTTGAAATCCTGTCAACAGGAATTTTAAATTCTTTGAAAAATAACAAAGGAAAACTGCCTCGTTTTCGCGTCGTGAGGCTCATATGCGGTAGTTGTACAACAAAATAAATTTGATATTTTAACATTTAAGTATGTTAAGGGGATTCATACACGTTAAAACCCATAAGGCCTTCGAATATGTGACTGTTGCAAGAACTCGCATAACTAATTTATTTTCAAAGCAATTGCTTCCACCTTTTTACAGCTGTGAGTGTGTGTGTGTGTGTGATTATGGCAAAGCCTCGAGGGTTATCTGCCTAAAGGAAGGGATGCCTTTCGTGGAGGACTTTGTAAGGGAAACTGGCTCGTATACACGTTACACATGGGGAAAACCACTTTTTACAGCTGACTATATAATATAGCTGCTTTCTGAAATAATAATCAGACCGTTTGTGTTGCCACAAATATTTTCGTAATTTAATCCGCATTCTGACACATTTTTCGTCATGTTTCCACCTTGCGCGCGCAGTTTAAAACATTCTTTTGCATAATTTAATTCCATATTTAATATGCAGCTTTTATAGCATTTGAAAACTACTGTGAACCAAAAATTCTAAGAATTTCATGTTAAATTTTTATTTTATTTAGAGTTGAGTCTATAAATTGTATTTTATTAAAAAAAATCTGTAATGTATTCATGCATAAAATTTTTTTATATTAAAATATTCATCATATTTTTGGTTCAGGTGCCCATATAAAGAATTCCATATAATTTCTAGTATGTACCATTAGCCATTTTTAAAATATCATGCGTGCGAGGTGGAAATATGACGAAACATTTTGTTCCAAAACGGATTAAATTACAAAAATATTTCTGGCAACACAAACTTTCTGGTTACTAGTTCCCGAAGCAGCTATATTATGTAGTCAGCTTTAAAATGGTGGAAGTAATTGCTTTTAAAATAAATAAAATATCCCAATTCTTGCAACAGTCCCATATTCGAAGATCATAAGGGGTTTAAGGGGTATGAGCCCTCTTAATAAATCAGACTTAAATGTGAGAACTATTTTTATATTCTTTTCTTCTAAAATAATAGTTTGTTTTTTATCTGTGCAAAATGCTTCGATTTTTTTATGTTTTCCATCATTGGTAAAATATTAATAGATAACGCATGACTATTTTTCGTAAAATTTAGCTGCTTAGTACCTTAAAAACTTTTTATAAAGCTTTAGCTCTTTTAATATGCTACTCTAAGCAGCTACTCTGTCGCCTTAAATGATGTGAACTTATATCTACCGCCCAAACGGGACAGTAGCTAGCGACACTGGCTGCCGTAACGAAAGGCGTGGATTCGAAACCCGGATGGATGTTTGTAAATGTATATTCTCTGTGCTGCATGAGGGCTCTCTAAATTTGCGGCGAGCCGAAAGTTCTCTCGAGAGGCTGAGGGTAAGGGAAGAGGAGTAGGAGACTCTCGGATCTGCTTTTTCGGGGTGCTCTACTTCAAAATAGGGGAGGATATAAGCAAAGCCATACTGTCAACCTGCATAGTGCACCTGCATAGTGCTATGCTCAACGACAGGTGCAATCATGACTCCAGGCCAGATTACTGACAACAACAACAATAAACTTACATCTACATCACTGAAGGTGAGCCTGTAACCAAAGACGGCATCACTGCTACCTGGGGCTAAATTAACACAATTCATTATTATTGATCAAATTTTCCAGTTTATGCTTATTTTGTTTTGTTTCCGTCTATACGGGTTGCTTATAAATGAATGGTAAGGTTTTAAAAATTAATGTTAAATCGGTGTATCACATTACCCGTATAAAATCTACTCCGTAAGCATTGGCAACTGTCCAAGTTTCTCATGTGTTACTTGCGGTTTGCTTGTTATGCTTGCTGCGTAGCCGCAGCGTCAGTTCCAAGATGGCGTCGCATGCGACATGCGACGGAGGACGTAGGCACCACCCCTCTACCAATACGATTAATCGGTATAGCGCCACGTCCACCTTTATCTAGATAATCATACGTGTTCATTGTGCTAATATACTAATATATAAACATATATACAAATTTGGTACTTCATACAGTGGCGTTAAAGCTAATTAATGTTAGACACTGGATAATACATTGCCATGTTACAACGTGTATGCAAAAGCATGGATACGATAGCATATATACATAACGTGTGTACTCATATGTTGAGTACACTATGACCCTTTGAAGCATTATCACTAGATTACAGAAGACATGTACATACTGAAATATTAGGTGCGCAATGTTATGCTGGAATAAGTAATTAGTACAGTGAATTAAAAGTTAGACCCTAGATTAGTACTGTGTAGTACAGTGTCTTTGGTACAGTGATGGCGTCGCATCAGGAAAATACTTTCTGTGAGCTCCGCTTTGAAGTGCAGTGTGAGTTTCGTGCACGTTTTCTGTACAGTGATCCGTGAGCACGGCCCATTTGTTTTCGAACAAGAAATTGTTATCGGTGACTCATTTTTAGACATTTTTATACTCATTTTTTGGCAACCTGGTTGTTACTCTAAGCTAAACACCAGTTATGGTGACTACATTTTTTGGTGAATCTTCGGATTATGGTAATTCGGCAATTTTTTGGCGAAAATTTGGCGACCAAATCTGCTACAGCAACCTGCTAATTTTTTTTTTTGGACGCCATTTTGTTTTCACGAAGTAAAGACTTTTTAGTCCAAAGGGATTTGAATCCCGAAGGACTATTAGTTTCGTTTTGGCATTTTGCGTCGGACTCATAAATGTCGGTTCACTTTTCAAACTGTTGCCACAAAATGTTAGAGTCCTGCATTATATTTGAAGAAATTAAATAATGAAAAATCTGCATAAATGTATGTATATTTCTCGTACTGTGATAAAACAACGGTACATAGAGTCATCGAATTTTGAATAACGTAATCCTCCAACGAATATGAGCATGTGGAAGACCAAATTTGAAATTTGAAATTTGTTTTATGATCGATTTCCTATTTTTTAAAACTTTGACGAATTTTTGATTAACAAACTCAAGGATTTCAAAGCGAGCAATGGCAACGTTGTGCAGAAAAAACATTTTTATCTCCAGCGCGTGAGTCTCTGTATCGGAAATTCTAAAGATATGCTCGTTTTAAAACTATTTTGCGATATTGCTGTTGCACTGGATCTTATGGTTTAAGTGCGAGGAACATGATATTTAATAAAGAAAGGTAACACAAAATGTTAAAAAACGCCCCTTTGGACGTAATTTAAAATCTGAAACATTTCAGATTTTTTTTTTTTTTTTTTTACTCAATATTTTTCTCAACAATTTGCTAGTCGAATTACGCTTATGCTAGAACTTTTATTACGCTTATGCTTTAACTTTATTATGCTTTATCTTTTATTACGCTTATGCTTTTAGAATTACGCTTATGCTTTAACAATCTGCTAGCCGAATTACGCTTATGCTAGAACTTTTATGGAACAAAAGTGCTTAATCATGACGAAGATTCGGTGCGAAATTGTTTCTAAGTGCCTGTTAGCTAAAATCACGGGGGGAAAGTGCAGAATCGCCCACTGCTTGGTGCGTTTTTAAGAATTGCACATACTCGGTATCCGTGTACACGTCAACCTATTTTCACTTAAAAAAACATCCCAGAATTGCACAAAAATGGCATTGCTCACACTCCTGACTTTATTCATGTACACATCGACCTATTGTCACTTAAAAAGTCAAAGAAAATTGACAAAAATGCAATTCTTCTTACTCTTGTAAAAAGCGCCAAACAAATAAGTGGACGATTCTGCACTTTAGCCAAATTACGATCGGAATTTTACGGGAAGTAGTGGAACAAAACGTGCACAGAAATTTGTTTTTACAGGTCAAATTTGAACTCTGTACTTCTCAGAGTTCAAATTTCTTCTTTTTATGTTCGAAGAACGTGATATTTAATAAATAAAGGTTGTGGTGTTGCGTGGCCCCAACTTGCCCGCAACAGTAGTAGTGACTGCTATGAACTGGAAATTACACAAACTCTTAAGAAGGGTTTAACTCCCTTTTTATTGGAATGTAACAGCTTCTTAAGCGTGTTCTTCACCACCGCTAGATTTGACGTGCTGCAACTACAAACAACCTTCTGCCCTGGCCACCTCGTTTACCGAAATTAACACCATGTGATTTCTTTCTTTGGGGGGTTTGTTAAAAACCGAATTTATGCTAATGGCAATACCGTGTTCCTTGAGGAGGTTCCTAGTCAGACTCATGGTTCGCTGTTTGTGATTGGATGAAGCATGCACTGCAAACCGTAACGGCGGACATGCTATACCGAGTAAAACTGTGTAGATGTGCGTCGTGTGACTAGGGGAGAAACATATAGAAGGATTGCGATTAATTAATGCATCAAAAGCTTGGACAATTGCCCCTGCTGATGATGCAAGTTTTGCCCGTATAAAATAATGCATCGATTTATTATTAGTCCAAAGGGGTTTTGTCCCTTTGGACTATAGTTTTCGTTTTGCGATTTTGCGTTGGTTCACATTTATAAATGTCCGTTTCACTTTTCAAACTGTTGCCACCACATGTTAGGGTCCTGCATTATATTTGAAGAAATTAAATAATGAAAAATCTGCATAAATGTATGCATATTTCTCGCATTGTGATAAAACAACGGTACATAGAGCCATCAAAATTTGAATGACGTAATCCTACTGCGAATATGGGCATGTGGAAGCCCAAATTTGAAATTTGGAATTTGTTTCATCATCGATTTCATATTCTGTAAAACTTCAACGAATTTTTGATTCGCAAACTCAAGGGTTTCAAAGCGAGCAATGGCAACATTGTACAGAAAAAACCTTGGTACTTTTCCATTTCGCCGGCGCAAATCTCGCCAAGCACACTTTATTGGCGACAACATACAGTATACACATAAAAAATATTTAAAAAAATGTTAGTTTTAAGAATTCTTTTTTTAAAGGCATAAACATTTTAATATCGCTTAAAATTTTATAAAAAACCGATAAATAAAGACAATAAATTTGTAAAAAGACATTAATTTAAGAATTTACTACGCTTTCATGGTTCAGCATCCTGATTCGCCGGTTCATATCACGTAACCCCAAGCGATCTCATCTCACGTAAACTACTCTCTACAAAAATCTAATGCTCTCAGTAATTATCTACATTAATTTCAAGTTAATCTTAATTTGGAACACAAGTTTAAATGCAAGAAATATTTCAATTCGTACGAATAGCTTACTCAGAAATTATGTAAAACTGCAGTACTTTACTTCGCTAATGCATTCTCATTAGAATTGATGAATTTAACTCTTGAGTTTACCTTTTCTATATTTTCGGCTTCGGGTAAGCGCTGTGATTGCATCCTCATTGACTTATATACCGAAAATGGCCTTGGACATAAAACTGCACTATCTGACAAAAATTCTATGTAATTATATGTCAGTATTGAAAGAAACAATCAATCTGATAAGAAAAAGCTGCGACTTGTTTTGAAAATGAGACGTAAAAGGTTACCAGAGAGAATATTCCGTTTGGCATCGGTTGCACCATTATTAGCGACTTTATCGCTTGCGCCGGGAAAACGGAAAAGTACCAAAACCTTTTTATCTCCAACGCGCGACACTCTGTATCGGAAATTCTAAAGATACGCTCAATTTAAAGCTATTTTGCGATATTGCTCTTGAACTGAATTTTTATGTTCGAAGAACGTGATATTTAATAAATAAAGGTTGTGGTGTTGCGTGGCCCCAACTTGCCCGCAACAGTAGTAGTGACTGCATGAACTGGAAATTACACAAACTCTTAAGAAGGGTTTAACTCCCTTTTTATTCCACTTTAGAAGTTACAGATGCGTTCACTTGACGCTCACAAACTACGCCGACCCGGCGGTTAAATAAAAATAAGAAAGTACAACTAAAAATGAATAAATAACAAGTCACTACCTACGAGGCTCTATAAACGTGACTAACTTAACCGCGTTCTAAGATACAGCTGAGATTTCAGAAAAATTTCTGAATAAGAAGTTGAAAGATACAACTAACTGCCGAAGTAGGCACACAGACCGAAACGCGTGGTTCTTAAATTTCTACCTTGCAACCTTCACGCTCGTGAATCAATAAAGCACACCTACAAACTCGTTTCCGTTCTATTTAACTCAAATTACTTCTGCTGAAAATTTGAATACTCTGCGCGTTCTACTAAAATTTACATACTGTGGCATTGGCAATTCCAGAGGAAAATAAAGGCTTGATAGGAAAGATAGCTTAAACTTAAAATAAATGTTAGTTAAAATAAATATAAACCCTACAGGGTAATAGAAAAAATGTTAAAAAAACGCTCTTTTGGACGTAATTTAAAATCTGAAACCTTTCAGATTTTTAAATCTTCAAAATCCCAACATTCATTTATACGCAAACTGCATTAGGTGTTCCTTCATAGAAATATTATTTGAAATCAGTACTACAAGAACCTCGAAATAGCCAGTCTTTGTTATTCCAGGATGTGTTTCTAAATATTTGCTAAGGATAAGAATTATGCAACCCACAGTCCTAACACATAACTTAATCTGCACTTACATGGATCAGCACTAATTATGTAGATCAGTGACGGGCCAGAGAAATCGGCCGCCATTAATCTACATAATACCTAGACGGAAAGAAAATAACAAGAGATCATTTAGTTAACGACAATAGCCAGGGTCCTGTGCATTACACAAACTAAAGTCGTAATTACGATTTAAAACTTTTCAAACTTTTAAAGTTTGACAACTTAATCGAACCAGAGGTGAAATTCAAACAAAACATTCGGCTTAACTAAACAGACAAGCACGTGTTTTAATCCGAGAACTCGAAATTGTTTTAAGACTTATGATAAAGTCTTATCGTACCAAAGTTCAAGTAATCGTTTTAATGTCTTTGCAATAAATAACGAATCTTCGAATTTGAAAGATTTCCTGCCCTAGAAAGATATTTCGCTGATTTAAAGCTGGGTACATACGAATTGGCGTAAGTACCCAGCTTTAAGCCAGCTACGATGTTTTCGCGTGACTTCAGTAAGTACGGTCAGTACAATGGAATCTTTTTACAATTTAAAATGGATTCAGAAGAGATTTGTTTTGTGACGTCTGTACGTACGTATGTACGTATCTCGCATAAATCAAAAACAAGTAGCCTCAGAACGTTCAAATTTTGTACGTGGGATTGCTATAACTTGCAGATGTGCATGTCCCGTTTTGATTGCAATCAGCTGCACCGAATATATATATAGTATATGTATATGTGATGTACCAGCTTTTGTCCGAAATAAATAAATTGGTGAAGAAATATACATGTAGTCGTAGCTTAAATTATCAGATGAAAAGTTTAAAAAACAGGATCCATTTATTATTGGTCAGGAGAAATAGCAGTTACAAAAATCATATTTCCGGAGTAAATAAAAAAACGAATTACTAATAACTGAATATGAAGTTTACCGCATCGTTACATTAAAGAAAAGACCCCGATATTCCTTTGCGAGTCCTTTTATAGCCTCTGGAAAGGCGGAGCTTCCAAGAAATGACTTCAGCCTTGTCATCCATTCCAGTTTGCTTTAAATATCTCCAGAACATTCTATAACTGTACGTGTAGAAAAGGCGGGAAAAACAACTTGACTACGGCGCTGTGGATTTAATTCCACGTACTTTCAAATAAGAGACCGTCGCCATTAAAAATAAAAAGAAGATACAGTTAGAAATTTAAGTGTATTTTTGACTATAGTATTTTATTATTGCATACATATATATATATACCCAATTCCTTACTCAGTTCGATTAGCTTATTTTTTTTGTTCTTATATTTTGTTAAATTGTGCATTTTTTGCTTTAAAATTTATTGAATTACATTGCTGTAATATTCCGGTTAAGGTTTTTTTTGCCTCTAGTTAATCTGCATGCAATAGTCATAGAATTATAAACAATTATGAAGTCATTGAAGTTCCGCTAAGCTTAACGACGCCATCATTTGTTTACATTTGAAACTTGGTATCGTAGTGAATAAAGTCTGTTTCTGCACCAACTTCAGTGTTTTTTTGCCGAGTGGGACCGAAAGTATTGCGCGCGGAAAAATCTGTATTTCTGCCTAATTTTAATTGTAAAAAAAATTTAACGGTTTTAAACACTTTTTGGTGTTTTAGGGTTTTGTGTGTTTTGCAATTTTTAATGATGATGTTTTGAGTTTTTATATATTTTTTCCTTGCCGTGAAGTAAGAATGGAATTCATTGAATGAGGTATTTATCTGTTATGAAATTCGGGGAAACAAGTGTAAATGAAACGCAGCACAAAAATGTGCAAAATTTATAGTTTAACAGATTGTATAAGTGTAAATGAGGCGTTATAAAGTCATGTGGCGTCTACATCAGAATTTTTTATACTTTGCAACATCATTCACACCGCTGATGAATTCGTTAGCGATATATACGAAAGCACCTAATTACTCCTTTTTTGTAAACACATATAAAACTTTCAAAATTTCTTTTTTTCCCATTCCTTTCCTTTTTTTTTTTTAATTTCCTACTATTAGTTCTCTATTATCTTATCTTGTTCAAACTTTCAATCTATAATAAAATTCATTTTATTCATCCACTCAAGTTCAAATACATTTTTTAAACTTGTAGTGGATGACACTTGATGTTAATACAGTTTCCTCACATATAAAAGTTAATTCCTAATAACAAGCAAAGCGAATTTATATCAGAAGCCGTGGTAGCAACAAAACTAGCCTGTAAGTATGCTTTTCTGCCGCATACAATATCTCAAGGAAAAACACACCTTACAGGTTTCTAAATAATAAAACAGTTATGAGCAAGGAATTTATTAGCCTAATTCCATGAATCATTAATACTCATTCAGAAGCGCAAAATCATAAGTGCAGAATAGAAATAATAAAACACACACATATTACCCTAACAAATGCAACGCGCACAACGATGAATTTCTTTCTTTTATAAAAGAACTTTCACTACTTCTAATAATAAATACGCGGTGACAAAACTTAAATTACAGTTTTTTACTTCCTTGTACGAAGTAAAAAGGAAGTATTGTAATCGCGAAAAGTTTCAGGCAACATATTTCAACGAAAATATCCATTTTGACCGCTATCGAATGCAATTTAACGATGTTTTTGCGTGATAACTGTACCTAAGGACAGAATAAAAGACTCTTTTCCTCCAAAAAAATAATACAACTGCTTTAAAATTACTTCTGAAGAGAAGTTTTCGTGGCGTCTGTACGAACGTATGTACGTACGTATCTCGCATAACTCAAAAAGTAGCCTCAGAACGTTGAAATTTTGTATATAAGACTACTATAACATGTAGATGTACACCTCGTATTTTGGTTGCAATCGGCCACGCCAAAAGTACATAAATATATTTATAAATATATCCACTCTGTTACGCGGCTCAGTGATCTCAGTTTCTTTACTCTTATATGTTTGTATATTGTACATTTTTTGCTTTAAAAGTGATTGAATTATGTTGTTTTTATCTTCCGGTTAAGGATTTTATGCCTTTAGTAAATCTGTGTGCAATATTTTTAGAATTATCAGCAATTTTAAAGTTGTTTAATTGCCGCTAAGCTTGTTTTTAATAGCGGCCATTGATGTTTACATTTGAAACAGGAGACTAGTGGATTTTTTGCCAATATCTAGAGAAACTTAGCTTCGCAACAACAAAGATAACGCATTCCTTTATTATTGCCAATTAAATTATGCTTAATCCTTTCTGTAATTTTTTCGAGGAAATAAACGTTTAAGATTTACTTCGTAATTTTTAATACATATATCTTGAGTTTTTATGTATTTTTGCCTTGTCGAGAAGTGAGAACTCAATTAATTAAATGAGAAATACTCAATCGTCTGTGGAAAACTGTTTCTTTTTTGTTTTGTTTGCTTAATTTCTTTTATACATCGTTCTAGCTTTATTATAGTATTTGAATAGAACATGTGGCAACGATTAGATAATTCTATTCTTTGAATGATATAAATTTTGTGCATTCTGAGTTATAATATGAACGAAATATAATACTGTTAAGTAAACCTAGCGCCAGAGTGTCGCTATGGTATAAACAAAGTGAATTTTAAAGAACGCATTTATTCTGTTGTGGTTTTTGCGCTGTCGGCGAAGTATGTTTAATTCAATCTAATAAGTTTAAATGAAATGCAAGAAAAAATGCGTATAATTTAATATTCCGTACAAGGAAGTCATGTGTTGTACACATCAGATCTTTTCCCTTTAAATTCCTACTATTACCTCACACTTCCCTATATCTTGTTCAAACTTTCAATCGTTAAAAAAAACTCTTATTCATCCATTCAATTTCAAATACATTTTTTTAAACTTGGTAATGGATGACACTTAATGTTAATACAGTTTTTTCACATATTAATGTCAGTTTCTACTTATATATTCCTGTTTATCGGAACTAAAGATATGCTATTTTTAAATATATTATAAGACTTGCAAATAATGACCGTTAAAGGTTTTCTTTGTTCACCTAAATATAAATTTACTTAATTTTTTTTATATTACTTATTTGAGGGTTATTTAATATGGGATGGATTATTAGTCCCACGTATACTGCGCAAAAAGAAAAAAAAATGGGGGGGGGGATACAGTTCTATATTTCCTGTTCTACTGGGCCGATTGACGAAATTCAACTTGCGTTTTTCATGTCTCGAAAGCGCGACTTAGGATATATATAGCATTGTCTTTTAAACTCATTTTAAACCCATCGTTTTAATTTTATATATCTGAAAAATAATCACTTTGGGCTTACACGTTTTATAAATATAAAATTATGTATGTTAAAATATTTGTAATTAGGCACATAGGTCAGATTAAGTTTTTATTAAATAGAGTAACGCATGCAAGGGCTATCTGCCTAAAAAGAGAGAGATGCCATCGTGGAGGAATTTTGAAGAAAAACTGACCTTTGAGTGGGTATTAAAAATAATACTTATAATTTTCATTCAAATTATATTCATATATATTTTTTATGTAAAACTTTCGGGTGTATGCTAAATTAGTGTAAATTTCTTTACACGAAAAATATAGTGAATGCACAGAAATTAAAGATTTGCACATGCCGGAATGATAAATAGGAAATATGTATGGGTATTTATGCATGTGCTTGCAAAAAGCATGTATCTGCCTTTAACAAAATACGTAAATATTCATTAAATTATTTATAAATGTATTTGAAATGAAGAATTTATTCACTTATAAACAACTGTGAAAGTACTGTGAAGAAATCTAATTATTAAATATATCTAATTTATAATGATTATAAATGTTATCTAAATATATAATAACCTTAATATTGAATTGTAAACATAAATTGAAATCCTGTTGACAAATACGTTATAAAACTATTTAAGCAAGAATTGTTCGTATTGGAAAGCAATCTGTTGAAAGGTATTGTAAAGCAAATGCTATGAGATGCGCACTTAAGAACGTAATAAAGAGTTTTGGAATATGTATTGTTGAAATGAAGAGTAAAACATATAAGTATAATTAAAAGAATTATTCCCCTTACATTTTATAACTCAGTTACAAGTTTTAAATAATACTTAAAAAAAACTTATTTTATTCCCTTTCAGAAATGTTCAGAGAAAGTCAAGTATTATTTAAAGTATTTCGCTAATTCCTAATAATTCTCTAATTTAAAATGAATCGAATAGAGCATTAATTATAAATTGATTTACATTTTTCGATTTAAAAGAGGCCTCAAAAGCCAAAAAATCATGTCATATTTAAGAAAGTATTTTAGGAAGAAGCTCTATAAATAGAAAAGAAATAATGCATAATTTTAATATTAATAATACAATAAACTTTGATCTTAATTTTTGTACCTTAACCGAATAAAATCGAATTACCTTAATTTTTTTTCTAATGTAATTAACGAAAACTTGTGAAAATATTTCATTCAAATTAAACCATTCTGAGAAAACTGTCCTGTGAAAAGTATAGCATTTAATTCCGTTCAGAATGAAATGATGTTTAAAAATATGTTGTTTTCACATACTTAGGACTCTGAAGTGTTGTAGAAAAAGAAAATATATACATTTATATGTATATTTACGACGTAATTACAAAATATTTACATCCGAACGCGTCAAATACCATAGAACTCAATGGTAAATGACCTAATGTTTTGGTCACCACGTAGGGATCGCCGGTGCTTCAGAGCAGGGTACGGGAGAAACTTGTTTAGGACGATTCCATCTTACTTCCTACCTCCATGGTGCACACCACCACACCACGAAGCCATGCCAAGGAGGTGGGAGAAATACCTTATATACTCTCCCTTTAAAAGGGCGACTGAATCTTCTAGAGGACCCAATCGCCAAATCCTGGGTATGGAGAGTCATCATCCACCACCCTTTTAGTTCGGGCGCCACTGTAGAGACATTAGGTTAATTGGAAGCAGGAATGATGAAAAATATGCAACGTCATCACCCGGAATCGAACTACGGACCTCTGGAATACGAGAATGCCACAAAGGGCCAAGAAGGTGGGACTGACCTTATAACTGAAGTAATTTAAACCTGAGTTCAAAAAACCTAAATCTTAATCTCACCAAAAATTACCTTTTCGACCTAACTAAGAAATAGATATAATCCAGCACTTCTCATGTCGGCTGGGTAGCGGAGAGCAGCGACTGAGCGCCAAAGTCGCTGAACACTGGTAGTTCGGTTCGAGGTTCGAATCCCGCGAACGGACATGCTGCATGTGCGTTTCAGTGGTTTTCTCCGTGTATGACGTGTATAAAAGCCAGTTTCCATTAAACAGTCCTCGCCGAAGACATCCGATCACGAACGGTACCACCATCCGAAACGAAGTATATATTTTAAGTTACATGAACAAAGAACACACTCAAAATGACTAACTTCTTTGCAACGCCTTCGCAGGGAATCGAACCGCGGACCTTTGTAAAACGCACTCAGCGTGCAGACCACCACACCACGAAGGCATGCGCTAAGAAACCGGGAGAAATACCTTATATACTCCCCCTTTTAAAGGGCGACTGGTTTTTTTTTAGGGGTCCCAGTCGCCAAATCCTGAGTAAGGAGAATCATCATCGAACACCCTTTTAGTTCGGGCGCCACTATAGAGACATTAGGTATTTTTTGGAAAGCAGGAGTCATGAAAAATTCGCAACTCCTTCGCCGGAAGTTGAGCCACGGACCTCTAGAATACGCGCCGAGCGTGCAGACCACCGCACCACGAAGGCATGCGCTAAGAAGCCGGGAGAAAAAGCTTATAATGTTTTCAGTCAATTTTTGCATAATTTTAAAACGAGTAAGGGAATTGTGAAGAAAAATTACCAGAAAATAAATCCGAGCCTCAATTCTGCGTGCGACATTATAATCGTCTTATAAATGGAGCCTTCAAATTAATCAAAATTACAAATTATTTATTTCTTCAATATGTACTCGGGTATTTTTATTAAATGCATTAATTAAATTCTGAACTGGCCATTCTGGGGCAAGACAATATGAATGTTTACCATCAGAGTTAACGAACCATTGTGATTTCATTTAATTTCGTGCACATGATACAACTATATCAATTGTTTCTACGCAATTTTAAATTGCGATGGGAAATGATCATCAACGATCCTGATTGCAGAAAAGACGGATAGAGTGAGAAAATGAGAAAATGAGAAGTGAGAGTGCGCAATGTTCTGTATGCATATTTGTATTTAACAGTTCTTTTGCTTGTGATATTGCTGAAAAAACCCACAAAACAATACATAGCTGGTGCGAGAACGCAACCATTGAAACAAAATGTTATGAGAACTTGAAAATATTGTATCTCTATATCTAATTTATTAAATTAACGATTCTGTGCAAATATGCCGTAAATTAACCGAATAATGGATGGAATATTATTACTTCCGTTATTTTCTGAAACAGCTTCAATACAATGGAATCGAATTTAAATGAAATTTCAGTCATAAATGGTGATGATGGATATAAGGAAATCAATTTACAATTACTAAAATTCCATTCCCCAATTATTTTAATATTGTTCGATTGCAAAATAATAAAGATGTTAGTTTTATTATTGACATCAAATGAATTTATGAAGTTTGATGACACTTTATCGATAAATGGGTTCGATGAAGAATTTATGTCGCATATACTGTGGTCGACAAAGCCAATAAAGATGATTATAATAAATTAGTAAATGAACATTTACAAAAAATAGTGCATCATCTCCAACTACAAAATCAATTTGTAAAAGCTCAAAATGCGATGGCCTCAATAATTAGGATTTTGAACAAAATTAGGATAAATATTGTCATTTTGGTCTCAGAAAAATTTTGAGAATTTGTTAAGAAATATTAAAATGAAATCATGACAACACATTTTAATTTTAAGGTTATTAAACAAAATAGTAATTGGAAAACATTTGTTAGTAATTGATAATAGTTTTGATTACACGGAATGTATTTCATATTAAAACTTCTTCAATTTATCAGCAACACAGCGGTAAAATCGCTGAACAGTGGTAGTTCGCTCCGGCGTTCGGGATGCATGAGCTTTTTCTGGTTTAAAAAATGAAAGTAATTGCTTGTAAAATAAATAAGTTATCCCAATTCTTGCAACAGTCACACATTCGAAGGTCATAAAGGGGTTAAAGGTGTATAAGCCCCCTTAAAAAGTAGTGGATTTTGAACGGCATTTCTTAAAGTATACATAGTTTAAACTACCGCTGTCAAATGGCTTTGTGAAACGGAGGCAAGATTACAGGTGTTTATATATGAGCTAATTTTGCTGTGTAAACTTTTGATCGATTCGGTAAGAGACCGTATGTGAGTAAACGAAAATCTTTGGCAAGGATAATAAATGTTAGTCGAGGAAGTTTAATAAAGTTTCTCAACTTTTATTCTTTAAGGCATATCTTAGAAATCACAGGGAAAGATTGGTTGTGCTCACATTCTCATTAAAATGTTGTGAGAGAATTAGGCGCATTTTTTTCAATAGTACAGATGTGCTTTCGCACCGAGGATGATGGGTTTCGGAAAGTAAACGTTTTCCCCGAACGCACTGACAGATTAGGTCTTTGCGAGTTTGGGATAATGGGCTGACGTTTTACGGCGTTAGGAAATGCTTAATGGAGTCGCCAAATGATAAACTCAAAGTATATCATTGCGGATATGTTACGTTACGTTATCAAGTGAATGAAATCTCATTTGCTTAGGTAAAAATGAAAATAAATAAATAAAAAAAAAAAAAAAAAAAGAAATTCTGAAAGGTTTCAGATTTTAAATTACGTCCAAAGGGGCGTTTATTTAACATTTTGCGTGTTACCTTTATTTATTAAATATCCTGTTCTTCGCACTTAAATCATAAAATTCAGTTCAACAGCAATATCGCAAAATAATTTCAAATTGAGAGTATCTTTAGAATTTCCGATACACAGTTCCGCGTGCTGGACATTAAAAAAATTTTTTTTTCATTACAGTGTTGCCATGGGTCGCTTTGAAATTGTTTAGTTTGTTAATCAAAAATTCGTTGAGGTGTTATAAAATGTGGAATAGATAATAAAACAAATTTCAAATTTGGTCTTCCAGATGCCCATATTCACGGTAGGATTACGTCATTCAAAACGGGATGGCTCTAGGTACCGTTGTTTTATCACAATGCGAGAAACATACATACATTTATGCAGATTCTTCATTATTTAATTTCTTTAAATATAATACAGGGCAATAACGTTTGGTGGCAACAGTTTGAAAAGTTATACAGTCTTTTAAAAATTTCAACGCAAAATGGCAAAACGAAAACAATAATGCCTCAGGGGCAAAGCCCATTTGGACTAAAAATATTATTTGATTTAGAGAAGTAATTAAAAATAGGCCTATACAGAAGTAATTAAAAAATTTGTAGAATCATTAGGATATTTTGAAGCAGGAGATGTGAAACCTGAGCAATACCCTCGCCGGGACTCGAACCAGGGTCTTTTAAATACGCGCCGAGTGTGCTAAACATTGCACCATTAAGCATTTTGGAAGGAGGGAGAAAATTTCTTTTAAAGTGAGTCTGGGGATTTGGGGACCCAATCGCAAAATCCTGGTGGTGAAGAATCCTCATCCACCACCTTTTTATGTTCGGGCGCCACTGTAGAGCCATTAGGACTTCTAAAGCAAGAAACAAAAAAAAATGAGCAATGCCCTAGCCGGCACTCAAACTTGGACGTCTCGAATATGCACCGAGTGTGCTAACCGCTGCACCATGAAGGCATGCTGGAAGAAGTGAGGAAATACCATTCACACTTCTTATTATATTTAAGATTTCATAAAGAAAATATATGTCTTATATTAAACTCTAAGGTCAGATGACATAATTTAAAAATTAATTAGAAATCATTAATAAACATTTTGAATGTGAAAATTGTGTAAAATATGTTATAGATGAATTATATATAGGGATGCTGAATAGGTTAGCTCAAACATCCAGTATTTATTACTGGATAACTAAAAGTTAAACTAATTACAAGAAAATTAAATAAAACGTTAATAAGCATATCAAATAAAATGAGATAAAGGTATTTATTTACCTGCTATCGCAGCCACCTTTGCACAGTTTGATGACGTTTACGGAAGAATAGGAACAATTAAGTTTATGGTAAAAAAAGTTATGTGCCACATACAAACATTTCTGCGTGTGGTACAGGTTCGTAATAGATTGAAAGCACAAGTCCGGTAATAGATTAATGAAGATTTATTTTTATCAAAAGAAGTATTTCAGAACTCTAGAATTTTCCGCAAGAATATTCGTACAAGTGTTCACAGTATCACGTAGAATATATAATCAGTAAACCACAGATGTTCACCAAAAACACCACCACTTCAAACCACAAAGAAAGTTAAATACAATGCAATGCAAACCGCATCTAAAGAAAAAACTAACTTAGATATCTCAGTTTACCCCGAACTAAACAACTCCAAATAGCAATAACTAAGCACCTGAACTCAGACGATTTCTCCCCGGCCTTTTATAGTTTTCAACCGGTCGTGATAAATTTCTAGTACTTTCTGCTTCTCCACATTTCTGGGAAGCAAAAAGAGTATGGAATTACGGTTACAGATAGCATAGTGGTCAATTACATTTATTCACTTTCAATACAAATTACCGAGATAACCATTTACTCAACTTTAAAGACAGGTGCCCCTGTAGTTTTACTTTTCCGGCATAGCTTTATAAGGTATTTCTCCCGCCTTTCTAGCGTGCCTTCGTGGTATAGTGGTCAGCACACTGAGCCGGTATTTCAGAGGTCCGTGGTTCGATTCCCGACGAAGGCGTTTGCTAATATTTCAATCTCTCTTGCTTCTAAAAAAATTCTAATATCTCTATAGATTTCGGTACTTACGTATTAACGCAACCAGGCCAAAATTCGCATAAATTGCCAAATTTGGCGACCCTACTTACGGCAACCCTACGTGTTATACGTAGTTTTGTAAAAAGAGCATGTGGAGATTCACAAAATTTTCGTGCAAATTTTTGTAATTTATTAGCAATTAAACTCTTCCGGTTTCCAATATGAATAAGATGCAGAATTATTTTTTCGGCAGAAATCTTTTCGCTATTGCTTTAAGCACTGATTGAAAACCGTATTCGCCATAACCATGTACACGTCGACTTATTTTTACTTAAAAAAACATCCCAGAATTGCACAAAAATTTCATTGCGCACACTCTTGACTTTATCCATGTACACTGCTATTTTCTCATAAATTACAAAAATTTGCACGAAAATGCAGGAAAATTTTGTGAATCTCCACATGCAAAATAGCAGTCTACATGGATAAAGTCAAGAGTGTGCGCAATGCCATTTTTGTGCAATTCTGGGATGTTTTTTTAAGTAAAAATAAGTCGACGTGTACATGGTTATGGCGAATACGGTTTTCAATCAGTGCTAAAAGCAATAACGAAAAGATTTCCGCCGAAAAAATAATTCTGCAACTTATTGAAATTCGAAACCGGAAGGGTAAATAGCGTCAACCTGGTTGCGATAATACGTAAGTACCCAGATTTCTCTTAAAATTTATTTCTCCCTGCATTGCACTAGGAAATACAACACTTTTACTTATAATTCTACTAAAATTAACTATCTAAATACAAAATTCGTAACAATATGTTATAACAATAAGCTATCTGGAGATGCTGAGTAGATTAGCCTCAAATACCAGCATTTCCTATTCGACGAATAAATGACAACCAGGTTTCAAGAAACTTAAATAAACCGTTAATAAACATATCGAATTAAATGAGATCTTGGTACTTACGCATTATCACAAACTACCTTGGCACGGTTTGGCGAAATTTACGGAAGAGTAAGAAGAATTACGCTTATTGTAAAAAATTATGTTTTTCGTACAAAAATATTATTACATACATATTCTGCTTTCAACTTTATATTTATTTCAAAAGACAATCAGTAAAGCGATCGCTTTGAGAAAGAATTCGAAGCATTGTTCTTTAGCGATTTGCTAGCAAAATATTATATTCCTCGCGAAATTTGATCTTTCTTCTTCTATAGGAAAATTATAAAAGTACAAATTTTAAAATCAAGCTTAAGACAAAGAATAATCATTATTTTTTTTTGTAAAAGCCGTTGCAAATTGAAGTACAACAAAAGAACGAATAGGAAAATGGCGATACTGGAAACTCAGTATTTTTCATACGCATGGCTGCCTGATTACGCGTGGTCGCCAGAGTGTGGTACCGAGGTATTTTGGGTATAAACTGCATATACCATATTTTTAACTGATTATTTTTTATTCATGTTAAAAATTTAAAAAAATGTCATAAAATAGCTCACAGTTTTTTAATATCTTTCTGTCTTATGTTACCATCTATTAGATAAAATCTGTTTTGAACGTTTCTATCCCTATTATATTTAAACAACATAAAGCAGGATGATAGAAAAGGTATCGAGTTTTACTAGATTTGGCTTTGTTTATACTCATAGGCAGTGACTTGTGTTTAAGGGAAATTTTGAAAAGAAATAAAAAAGCAAAAAGATAAAAAGAAAATCGGAAAAGTTTCAGATTTTAAATTACGTCCAAAGAGGCGTTTTTTTAAACCTTTTTTGTGTTACATTTATTTATTAAATATCATGTTCTTCGCACTTTTAAACCATAAAATTCTGTTCAACAGCAATATCGCAAAATAGGTTTAAATTGAGCCTAACTTTAGAATTTTCAATATACAGTTTCACGCACTGGAGATAAAATTTTTTTTTTTGTGTGTGTGTGTGTATTACGTTGCCATGACTCGCTTTGAAATCCTTGAGATTTTTAATCAAAAATTCGTTAAAGTTTTACAAAATATGAAATCGATACTAAAACAAATTCCAAATTTGGTCTCTCACGTGCTCATATTCGTAGAAGGATTACGTCATTCAAAATTCGATGGCTCTATGTACCGCTGTTTTATCACAACACGAGAAATATACATAGCTTTATGCACATTTTTCATTATTAAATTTCTTCAAATATAATGCAGGACTCTATCATTGGGTGGCAACGGTTTGAAAAGTGAAACGGACATTCAGAGTGATGCCACACAAAATCGCAAAACGAAAACAATAGTGCCTCAGGAACAAAGCCCCTTTGGAGTCCCCCCCCCCAAAAAAAAAGTTTTTTAGATTTTACATTACACCCAAAAGAGCTTTTTACTTCCTTGTACGAAGTAAAAAGGAAGTATTGTAATCGCGAAAAGTTTCAGGCAGCATATTTCAACGAAAATATCCATTTTGACCGCTATCGAATGCAATTTAACAAAGTTCTTGCGTGCTATCTGTACGTAAGGACAGAATAAAATACTCTTTACCTTCAAAAAAATTATAAAACTGCTTTAAAATAATTTCTGAAGAGAATTTTTCGTGGCGTCTACACGAACGTATAGACGTAGAACGTATAGAACGTATAGACCTATACGTATCTAGCATAACTCTAAAACGAGTAGCCTCACAACGTTGAAATTTTGTATATAGCACTGCTATAACATGTAGATGTGCACCTCGTATTTTGGTTGCTATCGGCCGCACCAAACGTATATAAATGTATTTACATATATATCCACTCTGTTACCCGGCTCAGTGATCTCAGTTTCTTTACTCTTATATGTTTGTATATTGTACATTTTTTGCTTTAAAAGTGATTGAATTATGTTGTTTTTATCTTCCGGTTAAGGATTTTATGCCTTTAGTAAATCTGTGTGCAATATTTTTAGAATTATCAGCAATTTTAAAGTTGTTTAATTGCAGCTAAGCCTGTTTTTAATGGCGGCCATTGATGTTTACTTTTGAAACCGGAGACTAGTGGATTTGTTGCCAATCTAGAGAAATTTAGCTTCGCAACAACAAAGATAACGCATTCATTTATTATTGCCAATTAAATCATGCTTAATTCTTTCTGGAATTTTTTCGAGGAAATAAGTGTTTGAGATTTACTTCGTAATTTTTAATATAGATATTTTGAGTTTTTATGTATTTTTGCCTTCTCGCGAAATGAGAACTGAATTAGTTAAATGAGAAATACTCAATCGTCTGAGAAAAACTGTTTCTTTTTTGTTTTGTTTGCTTAATTTCTTTTATACATTATTATAGTATTTGAATAGAACATGTGGCAACGATTAGATAATTCTATTCTTTATATGATATAAATTTTGTGCATTATGAGTTATAATATGAACGAAATATATACGTTAACTGTTATATAATTATTGGATTATATAACAGTTAACTTAGTTTACGTTATATAATTATTATATAAGTTATCTGTTATATAATTATTAGTACTATTAAGTGAATCTAGCGCCAGAGTGTCGCTATGGTAAACAAATACTAGAGTGAATTTTAAAGAATGCATTTATTCTATTGTGGTTTATGCGCTGTCGGCGAAGTAGATTTAATTCAATCCAATAAGTTTAAATGAAATGCAAGAAAAAATGCGTATAATTTAATATTCCAATTTTATATTCCAATATAAGGAAGTCATGTGGTGTACACATGAGATTTTTTTCCATTTGCAAACATGTTACACGTTACGAGAGCATTTAGGCTAAAAATATTTAAAAACAACATATTTTTAGAATTTTCGCGCTGGAGGTAAAAATGTGTTTTTCTGTACAGTGTTGCCACTGCTCGCTTTTAAATCGTTGAGTTTATTATTCAAAAATTTATTTTTGAAAATAAGTATATATTGTTTTCAAGTTTTGCAAAATATAAAATAAAGAAAAAATCAAATTCAAAATTCGGGGTTCCAGGTTTCCGTGTTCCAGGTTTTCGTTTGGAGGACTGTGTTATTCAAAATTTGATTGCTATATGTAACTACCGTTGTTTTTTCACAGGGAGAGAAACATGCAAAAATTCATGCAGATTCTTCATTATTTATTTTCTTTAAAGATAATACAGAGCGATAAAATTTGGCGGCAGTAATTTGGGAAGTCATAGAATGCTTTTAGAGATGCAACGCAAAATTCCGTTTCGAGACCGTTCTCGGCTAAATGCTCGGAAAACGCAAGAATATTAATTTAATAACAATTGCCAATAACTTCAACTAAATAAAAGATATGTATTAAACTAAAGAATATACATTTTTACTTCGTTGTACGAAGTAAAAAGGAAGTATTGTAATCGCGAAAAGCTTCAGGCAGCATATTTCAACGAAAATATCCACTTTGACCGCTTTCGAATGCAATTTAACGATGTTTTTGCGTGATATTTGTACGTAAGGACAGAATAAAAGACTCTTTTCCTTGAAAAAAATTATAAAACTGCTTTAAAATTAATTCTGAAGAGAATTTTTAGTGGCGTCTGTACGAACGTATGTACGTGCGTGCGTACGTACGTATCTCGCATAACTCAAAAACGAGTAGCCTCAGAACGTTGGAATTTTGTATATAAGACTACTATAACATGTAGATGTGCACCTCGTATTTTGGTTTCAATCGGCCGCGCCAAACGTATATAAATATATTTATAAATATATCCACTCTGTTACCCGACTCAGTAATCTCAGTTTCTTAACTCATATATATTTGTAAATTATACATTTTTTGCTTTTAAAAATCATTGAATTTTGTTGTTTTTATCTTCCGGTTAAGGTTTTTATGACTTTCGTAATTCTGGAGGCAATATTTGTACAATTATCAACAATTTAAAAGCTGTTTAAGTGCGGTTAAGTTTTAAATAACATGGCGGACATATTTGTTTACATTTGAAACAGCAGAATTGTAGATTTGTTGCCAATCTAGAGAGACTAAGCTACGCAACACAAAAATAACGCCTTCATTTATTATTGTAAATTAAATCATGCTTTATCCTTTCTGGAGTATTTTTTTCGAGGAAATAAGTGTTTGAGATTTACTTCGTAATTTGTAATACAGATATTTTGAGTTTTTATGTATTTTTGCCTTATCGCGAAGTGAAAACTGAATTAATTGAATGAGAAATACTCAATCGTCTGTGAAAAACTGTTTGTTTTTTGTTTTGCTTGCTTAATTTCTTTTATACATAGTTCTAGCTTTATTATAGTATTTGAATAGAACATGTGGCAACGATAAGATAATTCTTTAAATGATATAAATTTTGTGCATTCTGAGTTATAATATGAACGAAACATAATACTGTTAAGTAAACCTAGCGCCAGAGTGTCGCTATGGTAAACAAAGTGAATTTTAAAGAATGCATTTATTTTATTGGGGTTTATGCGCTGTCGGCGAAATAGGTTTAATTCAATCTAATAAGTTTAAATGAAATGCAAGAAAAAAATGCTTATAATTTAATATTCCGTACAAGGAAGTCATGTGGTGTACACATCAGATTTTTTATTAATTATTTTTTCGTTATCAAAACATGCAAAATTTGCTGGCATAATTCGAAACACTCAGAGCAGTTGAAAATTATTTATTCTTAACTTCATAGGAAACCTTAAAATGTTTCATTTTAGTCATGCATTACTAATTACTTTATCTTTTTAAATTACAGAAGTAATTTGAAATCAAGCCAATTATATTTAATCGTCTTGAAGTTTAATCATTATCGATCAAGAAATCACTTATCGGAATAAGCTCAGACGCAATTGAACAGTTAATTAAAATTTAGCAATTTTTTTTAACACTATTGGTAAGCAATGTTTTACACACTTTTAAAATGCGAAATATTTTTTATTCATAAAAAAAGCATTTTTTTCATATTAATTGAAAAACTTATAAAACTCGTCTGTTTAAAAAACGATGCTGATGAATTAACAAATTAACTTAATGAAATATTACTCAAGCTCTGTGTAAATTATAATATTCAATGCTTTTACCATTTTTTTTTCTAAAACGCTTGGGCTAATAAAAAAGGAGAAGTGTTTATTAGTGGAATTTTTATTTATTTTATGTCGGAAGAAAATATAAATTGAGTTACAAAGATAGTTCCATTGCAAGTAAAATTATCATTTTTGGTAGTCAAAAATATTTTCCTCTTTATATAATTTATATTTAATTAAAAGACCAATTTATAAAATTTATCATTCCTTACCAATAAAGAAAAATTTCAACTACAGAGAGGAATAGACTATAGAATTAAATTAAACGTACGCTGCGGGGGTGGGAAGGGGTGACAATTCTACGTCTCCCGTTTTACTAGGACGATTGACAAAATTCAAATTGCATTTTTCTTGTCTCGCAAGAGCGACTTAGGCTATATATTAGATTTATGTAAAGCATTGTTCTAAAATAGGTATTTTGACCCAAAATCAGACCTTTTTCTGAAATGACATGCCAATTTTTTTCCATATTTCGATTCTACCAGTCAGATCATGCCTGAATATTATTAAATTTTGTAAAGTGTATTGTGACATTTATGGAGAAATTCAATTTATCTTGGCGAATTTTTTCAGTTCACGCCAAGAATAATTGGTTTGGCGAACTTCTTAATTTATAGCAACCTATTTTCCTTTCCTTTTTTTCATTGTAAACGAGCGCAAAAAAGTCATCGTTCAGTATTTCTAATAATTTTAACCAAAGTGCGTAAACCACATTTGGCTTTATTATCGCTTATAACAAATATGACAAATTTAAAAACGCGCCAATTAATTAAAAACTTTTATAGGTTATAACTCAAAATATTTTTCGAAAAATTTATAAAAATTATTTAAAAATTCAAATTTTGAAACATAACTCATAAAAATGGGCGAATGTTATTTGGAATGAACTTAAATTTTCAAATTCTGGAAGAAGGAATCAATTAAGTTTAATAAAAAAGATATATTAATAAATATATATCATACTCAGTCAACAATGAGGAGCTAAATCTAAAATAAATTACTACTGTTTGGATGTATAAAAGATAAATATGTGACGTGGACACCGCATGACTTTCTTTTACGGCCTATTAAATTATACATATTTTCTCCTGAATTTCATTTAAACATATTTCCTCGAATTTTATTCGAGATATATTTCTCAGTCACTCAATTCAGTTCTCATTTCGCGCCAAGTCAGAAATACATAAAAACTCAATACATCTTCCTTAAAAATTGTAAAAGCAGAAAACCTAAAACACAAGATTCAATTAAGGCAGTTAAAAAACAATTTTTACAATTACAATTAGAGTTTCCACGCTAAAAGCCATTCGGCTAGCGGGAAAGAGAACAAAATTTTTGGTGCACAAAACTGAGTGTTAACCTTTGGTCCCGCTGGGGAAAAAAGACACTGAAATTGGTGCACCAACTGACTTAATTCGCTATTCTGTTAAGAGTTTCAAATGTAGAGAAATGGCGGCCTCTTTAGGCTTAGTACCACTTTTAAATTTCAATAACTAATAACTTGATTAACTAAAGGCATAAAAACCTTAACCGGACAAAGAACAACATAATTTAATCACTTTTAAACTAAAAAATGCACAATTTACCAATATATAAGAATAAAAAAGACAAAAATCCGCCGAGCTTTACAGCAAAGTTAGCATTTGTGTGTGTTTACATATATATATATACAGTGGTGGCCAAAATTGTGGACACTTTAGGAAATTTTTATGTTTTTGAACTTTGTATGCTTATAGAGAAAATGTTACGTTTCGCAAAATGCAAACTTGTATACGTCATTTTAAAGAGAATTTATTACTGAATTCAAACACAAAATGCAATTATTTGCAATACCAAAAAATGTTATATGTACTTTAATATAAATAAAAAACACAGTTATGAAGTGGTTTGTAATGTCTAGCTTTCCCGGCCAATCACTGTTCTTGTTCTGAGAACCAATGAAATGTTAGTAACTGCCAGTAGAAGCTGACATTATGTTTACACTTGAAACAATTCATTATTTTGCTTTGTTCTGTAGAAGGAGGACTTGTATCTTATACACTGCAATTACAAGTAGGAATTTTTGTAAAAAATTTTAATATTTAGTCAAAAAGCAATGACATCAAATAAAAGAGTAGATTGGACACCTAGAAAGAGATGTAATATTATTGTGTTACGAGAAAGGCGGAAATTGCAAGACAGGTGGGTGGTTCAGTGACTACATCTGGAGTCCGAAAGTTTTGTTTACGATATCAGGAGACAAATTCAATTAAAAACAAAGAAGGAAAAGGCCGAAAAAGGTGCACCACATCTATTGATGACAGAAGAATAAAAAGACTATGTCTTCAATATAGAAAAATGTTATCAGCGGCCATCAGAAGTGATCTGAATGATGCTGGTGTTTCTGTCAGTTCAAGAACAATCAGAGGAAGATTAACAGACGTTGGACTGAGAGGCAGAATTCCACGAGAAAAGCCTTATCTTAATTTTAAGGAACGAAAAAAAGACTACAGTGGGCGCAGGAACACATTAATTGGACAGATGATTCAGTGGTCACAAGTTATATGGAGTGATGAAACTAAGATATCGTTATTCGGTAGTGATGAGCGAAAATATGTAAGACGTAGAATAGGAGAAGAGCTACATCCTGACTGCATTCAAGCAACTGTGAAGAACCCAGTTAGTGTTATGATTTGGTCATGCATGTCAGCAGATGGTATTAGTCGCCTTCATGTCATCGATGGAACACTGAATGCCAGAAAATACATTGACACTATTCTAGAACCAAAACTTTTACCTTCCATCAGAGATCTCTTTCCCAACAATGCTTCGTTTATTTTTCAGCAGGATTCTACTAATTGACACACGGCCAAAACATCGAAAGAGTGGTTTCGTACAAAGAGCATTAAATTGTTGTCATGGCCAGGAAACAGTCCTGACCTCAATCCTATCGAAAATTTGTGGGACCGTTTGAAAACTCTTGTCCGAATGAGGCGCCCATCAAATAAAAGGGAACTAATTGAAGCTATAATTGTTTCCTGGCATCATGCAATAACGAAAGAAGAGCTTAAAAGTCTTGTCAGCTCAATGAAAGGTCGATGTGAAGCTGTAATCAAAAATAAAGGGTACCCTAGTAAGTACCGAAAACTCACTGCAATCATCTTTATCTAATGTATATCGATAACTATTATCGTTTAACTTTTTTTTGTACTGCAAATAATTGAATTTTGTGTTTTGATTGAATTCAGTAATAAATTCTCTTTTAAATGATATATACAAGTTTGCATTTTGTGAAACGTAACGTTTTCTATAAGCATACAAATTTTAAAAACATAAAAATTTCCAAAAGTGGCCACAATTTTGGCCACCACTGTATACGTACTTTCTGTGCGGCCGATTGCGACGAAAAGGAAGATTCAAGAGTATATGTTATAGCAGTCTTAAAAACAAAATTTCAACTTTCTACGGCTGCTCATTTTTGAGTTATGCGAGATGCATACGCTCGTACAGACATCGCGAAAACAATTTTTTCTGAATCCATTTAAATCCATTTTACAAATTAAATTAATTTATTTTTGAAAAAACAAAGAGTTCCTTTATTCTGTCCGTACGTCATCCCAAACCACAGAGGGGTCAAAATAGATATGTCAAAATAGATATGGGTTCGAGAGCGGTCAAAATAGATATTTGTGTTGAAGTATGATACCCGAAAATTTTTTCCCGATTACAGTACTTCCTTTACTTCGTATGATGGAGTTAAAAAATTGCGGAAAGAACTTTAATGTAATAAGAACGAGCATTAACGAATGAGCATTACCCTCGCTGGGGCTTAAGGATGAAAATGTTTTTTTTCCGTACAATGTTGCCACTGCTTGCGTTGAAATTGTTGAGTTCGTTATACAAAAATTTAAAACATGAAAGTTTTACAAAATGTGAAGTAGATAACAAAACTAATTCGAAATTCAAAATTAGGGCTTCCAAAGTGCCTATGTTCGGATTGAGGACTACGTTTAACAAAATTGGGTAGTTCTAGGTACCGTTGTTTTTTCGGAATGCGAGAACACGTGCATACATTCATGCAGATTTTTCATTAGCTAATTTCTTTAAATATAATATAGGACGATAATGTTTGGTGGCAACAATTTGAAAAGTGATACAACGCATTTCAGTATTTCGATGCAAAATGCCATTTCGAAACTAGTATCCCATTTGGGGCTAATGTCTTTCTTTTGGGGTGAAAAGCCGTACTTTATTCTGAATTGTCTATTGCTATTAAATGATTTTAGCGTCTTCTGGTGTGCAGTTTGTTAGTGATATTAAACTTGTATTGCAGTTATTTACAGCTAATTTTAGATAGTAGCTTTTACTTTAATAAATAATGAATGGGCACAAACGATATTTTATGTTTCAATCTCCTAGTCAAACTTTATAACGTTTCTCCCACTTTCCTAGCGCGTCTTCGTGGTGTAGTGGTTCTGCACGCTGGACCGGTATTCCAGAGGTCCGTGGTTTGAGTCCCGGCGAAGGCAGTTGCTAATTTTTCATCTCTCCGGCCTCGAATTAACCTAATGTCTCTACAGTGGCGCCCGAACTAAAAGAGTTGTGGATGATGATTTCTCCTCATACAGGATTTGGCAATTGGGTCCCCTAAATACCCCCCAGTCGTCCTGTAAAAGGGGGAGTATATAAGGTATTTCTCCCGCCTTCCTAGCGTGCCTTCGTGGTGTAGTGGTTCTGCAGGCTTGGCCGGTGTTCCAGAGGTCATTAATTCGATTCCCGGGGAAGGCGGTTACTAATCTTTCATCTTGCTTGCTTCCAAAAAATTCCTAATGTCTCCACAACTTTTAGTTGTTATTTTGCCAATATAATATAATTACTAATTATTGATTTATGGCACTGGTAAGTCTCGTTCATTTTATCAGGACAGGATTTTTGTATTTGTCGCAGGGGGGGGGGAGGCAAATCTATCTCATTTGGGTGGTTAAAAGCTATTATAATAATATTCTGCTTTTAATGAAAGATTAGAAAGGTCAATAGGAAATCGCGAGAGATACCCCGTTTTAGTCTTAATTGCCGTCAGCGCCATCTGGCGCAGCCTTCAATCTCTTCATTCCAATCATGTGCTTCTGATAATCCGCAAAGCCTTAGAATACATTTCCAGTGCAGTAGTTGAATTTTAAACGAGTTACTTAAAGGTAAATGGCATATACTGCACAATCCGAAGCACTGTAAAGCTTATTAGTAACCATCGCGCTACTGGCTGTAACTTACGTTAAATCAATAAAGATAGCATAATCTTCTTAATTGGTAGACTGACCCAAACCCACTCGGAGATAACTAATGGCGTTCCAGGCTGTATGGCACTGCCCCGGCACCTCGTGCGAAAACACGGGGCGCCGCTGGAATTAATGCTCCATTAGTCTCTCTCTGCATTAACAAAAATGAGCGTGAAAGTTAAAAGCGGATGCAGGAAGTTAAGGATTGCTTTTAAACGAAAGCGTTTTTTTTCTTTTTTCCTTCTTCTTCTACGCTTCTAACTTCTCTAGGATTTTAATAGATGCAGAAACTCGACTCACTCGAAATGTTTCTCTCGTGAAACTCTTGACGTAGCCAATGAACGTAAATGAGACGAAAACTATTTTATGGGAATTTGAATTAAACTGTAAGCTAACCCTTTTCGAAAATTATAAAAACAAAATGGTGCGAAAGAAGGAATTTCAGGAAACATCATTCTCGACAGAACATGGTCAACAAACCTAGATACCTCACTCTGGTAAGCATTTCACAAGCAGAAAAGGCAGCACAACTTTTATTTTAAATCCATGGGCGTTGGAGGTACAGGTAGATCGACACCTCCATAGTACCATGGGTGATTGAGGTATTGCTGAACCTAGCTAATTATTAACCTCTTGACATACAAATAAAATAGGCGTCCGAAGAATACGATTTAATTTGGACACTCATGTGCAAGCTTAGAAACAGAACGTTTTATTTTCAAATTTACATTGCTATATTGTAAAGACATTAGGTATTTTGGAAGCACGAAAGATGAAGCATATGCAACGCCTTCGCCGGGAATCGGACCACGGACCTCTGGATACGCGCCGAGCGTGCAGACCACAACACCACGAAGGTATGCCAAGAAGACGAGAGAAACACCTTATATACTCCCCCTTTTAAAGGGCGACTGGTGTTTTTAGGGAACTCAGTCGCCAAGTCCTGGGTAAGGAGAATCCTCATCCAACACCATTTTAGTTCGGGCGCCACTGTAGAGACATTAAGATTTTTTGGAAGCACGAGAGACTGAAAAAATATGCAACGCCTTCGCCGGGAATCGAACCACGGACCTCTGGATACGTGCCGAGCGTGCAGACCACAACACCACGAAGGCATCCCAAGAAGATGGGAGAATTACTTTATAATATAACTATAATAGTAATATACTGCACAGCGTTCGCCGAAGACAGTTCTTGATGTCTCGGAGATGTCAAAGTCTACAATGGCACATGAAATCAAAGACGTCTCCCGAACGTCATTTTATCTCAAGGGAAACTTCCGACCTAGTTTTGAGGAAGATCTTCGTGGGGAGCGACTGAAGTATCTCCCCCCCTCTTCTCCTACCATCAATCTCTGGCCCACCAGCGGCCGAGCGGTAAAGTCGCTGAACACTGGTAGTTCGGTCCGAGGTTCGAATCCCTCGAACGGGCTAGCTGCATGGGCGTTTTCGTGGTTTTCCCCATGTGTAACGTGTATGCGAGCCAGTTTCCCTTAGAAAGTCCTCTACGAAGACATCCCTCCTCTTAGGCAGATAGCCCTCGTGTGCTTTGCCATAATTAAATACACACACACACATACCATCAATCTCTACAGAGGTGTAGTGGTGTGCACTACTTGGAGTCGTTGTGACAATCCAACCAAATATCTATCTAGAAATCCTTAATTTATATGTGCCCAATATTTACTGGCTTGAATTCTTGGTGATCGTACATTGCGAATTAAACCCTAGCCTCAAGAATAATTAAATATTTCACTTACCCAATAACCCACATGCATGAGACTTGCGGAGACACATTTCTTTTTCTAATCTCACATTTATTTTATCAACAACACATTTTCTGGATTAAATATGTAACACTTATCACACACATAAAAAATATCAAAATACATAAACTTAGAACACAAAACGTGAGAACCTAAAATTGGAACAGTAGACGAATACTGAAAACGTGAATATTCGGAGATACATCACAATCCTGTCTCATAGTACACATATGCAGTCGAAATTTTCATATATTAATTTCGTGCAGGGCACGCATCTTTGTTGTACACGTGCGAGATCATTTTTTTTTTTTACTTTCACATCCTTTAACACACATAAAATATCATCACGTGGTGACACACCGCTGGTAATGCACATTCTGGAGTCGACCCCCTATTGATAATCTGCTTGAGATGTTTTAGAACGTTACCGTCCGTGGCCGATGGATTTTAAGCTGAGCATTTTCATCTAAATATATTGGGATCTTTTAGCTCTGCTTTTTTTTTATGCAAAAATACGACGACACTCCATGTGAAAATATGCAGGAACGATGAAACTCCATTAGCGCGATATGCAGGAACACAAATCCACACAATGTGTGCGCCGCTGATCGCTTAGCGACAGCGGGAAGGACACGGGCGAAGAAGGGAAAAGGGAAAGGGTAGAAACCAGTCTGACCGGTGCTTATATACACACGTGCAGTTCCGCGATTACGATTAAAATTGTGATGCCGTCAAACTGCGTGGTGTGAGAAGTTACTAATCTCACAAGAGGACTTTCGGATCGCAGTGTATTTTGAGTGCCCCCATACCGCACGAACACTACACGCTTACAAACATCCATGCCTTCTCCGGGATTGGAACCCACGCCCAATGGTACTGCAGTCAGTGTGATCAACCACTATACCGGCTAAGCGGGAACACGAGAATCTTTGTAGTTCATTTTGCAACATACTGTTCACCTCACTTACTGATACGCAGTCGCATGGACCTCCGAATATATATATTCGGAATATGTACACTATTTTACTATTATGCACAGAAGCAAATGTTTTGTAAATAATGACTTGGCTCCCAGATGATAAAAAAAAAGAAGGAAACTAGTTCTTAATTTTTTCAATACAATTCTAAATTGTGCAAAACTACAGATTTGTTAAACAGTTCCAGTCAATACAAATTGACCGGTATTCCAACAATATAAAGCACATATTCTAAAATAAAACGTCTGATTGAAAACAGGAACTAATTCCCAATTAAAACAGACATAAAATACATAATTATTCAGCACATGGTATATACCAATCATCATACCATAAAAATACACATGTTTCAAATGCTGCAACTAATTTTTCATTACAGTTAGAATATTTACCAATCAAACATATTACAAATATACATGTTTAAAAAAAAACTGCAACTAACTTTTTTTCATGCAGTTAAAATAATATGGGGGCGGAGACTCATCATCCACAACCCTTTTAGTTCGGGCGCCACTTGTAGAGTCGTCATTAGGTTAATTAGAAGCAGAAAAGATGAAACAAACATGAAATTGCAATTGGGAATTTCATTGTAATATGTACACTATTTTACTATTATCCACAGAAGCAAATGTTTTGTAAATAATGACTTGGCTCCCAGATGATAAAAAAAAAGGAAACTAATTCTCAAATTTTTCAATACAATTCTAAATTGTTTCTAATTGGGCTTTGTTATAACCATTCGCTTGCATTCTTTCGATGGGGATCTTCTTGTTGGTACAGTTATTCTATTTGGCAAAAATCTCTACCAATAGTTTGCAGTTGGAAAAATATATTATTGCCTTCCACGGATTCGTGGATTTGGAGTTACTAGCAAGAAGACCTTGATGAAGAATGAAAAGACAATTTATCAGCCAGTATTACTAAGGACAGCTCTAAAAACACTTTTACAGTAATCGAAAAACTACGACAAAACTCTGAAACAATCAGCAATTCAGTTATCAGGCCAAAACGGTGAACTATATAAGTCTTCTGGGGTCACATGAAAAGTTTGGTGTATGAGACGCCCGTTCCTTCATTTGAAGACCTCGTCGTTCGAATATCTGTAGCTGCCGGAAAGGCACGTGACATACCAGGACTCTTCCACAACGTAAGGATTTCCGTTCAGCGCCGCTGTCAGGCCTCCCAGACGACTTCTGGTCGTCATCTCGAACACCTGTTGTAGTAAAACCTTTCAACAAATGTTTTCTGCCCTGTATTGTCTTTTTTGATCATTTTCTTTGCACCATAGTTCGCCAATTACGGCATTTACGACCTCGCATCCCTATGTGATTCCGAGTCGTTTCTGTACCCCTTACACACCCTGCAAGTTTGCCGGTCTGTTAACTTACAATAATTAACTTACAATAAATAAGGTTACGCGGAAACTATTGATATCGTGATTTCGAATTGGTTCAAGCGAAAAGTGCAATTATGTCATTATCACAAACAAGAGTATTAAAATAAATTCTGCTCTGAATAGAAAAAATCTGATGTGTACACCACATGAATTTCTTGTACGGAATATTAAATTATACGCATTTTTTATTGCATTTCATTTAAACTTATTGGATTGAATTAAATCTACTTCACCGATAGCACATAAACCACAATAAAAGAAATGCATTCTTTAAAATTCACACTATGTGTTTACCATAGCGACACTCCGGTGCTAGGTTCACTTAACAGTATTATATTTCGTTCATATTATAACTCAGAATGCACAAAATTTATATCACTTAAAATCGTTGCCACATGTTCTATTCAAATACTATAATAACGATACAACGATGTATAAAAGAAATTAAGCAAACAAAACAAAAGAGAAACAGTTTTCCACAGACGATTGAGTATTTCTACTTCAATTAATTCAGTTCTCATTTCGCGACAGAAATGCATAAAACTCAAAATATCTGTATGGCAAAAATGCATAAAACACAAAATATCTGTATTAAAAATTACGAAGTAAATCTTAAACACTTATTTCCTCGAAAAAATTCCAGAAAGGATTAAGCATAATTTAATTCCCAATGAAGTTATCTTTGTTGTTGCGGAGCTAAGTTTCTCTAGATTGGCAACAAAACCACTATTCTGGTGTTTCAAATGTAAACAAGCAATGGCCGCCATCAGAAACATTATTATTCTTAACGGCACTTAAACAACCTTAAAATTGTTGATAATTCTGAAAATATTGCATACAAATTTACTATAGGCATACAAATCGTAACCGGAAGATAAGAAAAACATAATTCAATCATTTTTAAAGCAAAAATTGTACAATTTACAAACATATAAGAGTAAAGAAACTGAGATCACTGAGCCAGGTATCAGAGTGGATATATATATAAATATATTTATGTACGTTTGGTGTGGCCGATTGCAACCTAACTACGAGGTGCACATCTACATGTTATAGCAGTCCTACAAAATTGCAACGTTCTCAGGCTACTGATTGTTGAGTTATGCGAGATGCGTACATACGTTCGTACAGACGCCACTAAAAATTCTCTTCAGAATTCATTTTAAAGCAGTTTTAATTTTTTTGGAGGAAAAGAATCTTTTATTCTGTCCTTACGTCCAGATATCACGCAAAAACATCGTTAAATTGCATTCGATAGAGGTCAAAATGGATATTTTCGTTGAAATATGGTGCCTGAAACTTTTCGCGATTACAATACTTCCTTTTTTCTTCGTATGAAGTATAAACAAATACTACAAAGAGCGACCGAAAAAAAAATCTATGAAATCCCTATCTCTAAAGAACTTTTAAGAAAGGTATGCCTAGGATACAATTAAATAACATAAGCTTTGCTTGAAAGTACTTTTTATGCCCTTGCAATAAATTATAGGTACCAGACAACGTATATAATACGTGAAAAATTAATTTAACGTGCGTGTTTTATTTAAAACCTTCTCTGAATATTAATTTCCTAGTCTTTTCTTGCCTAAAAAATAAATCGAAGTATTAAGTCAACAATTTATCAAGAAGGATTCGGAAACAAATGAAAAACTGTCGTATAGTTCCCTTGTATTTGTCTTTAGCTCGTTAATCGATGCTTTTAATCGCTGAAATTAATCACCGTAATAGATTAGGCAAATGCCAGAGGTAAGTAATACACGTAATTCGTTTTATTGATAAAGTTGATTATTTCAGAAACTTCTATTATATTTGCAACTAATCAAATTATTTTTAACTAGTAAGCTCCTTATCTATCTATATGTAAAGAAGAATATATGTTTGTGTGTTTGTTTGTTCGCGATTAATTCAGTCATTACTATGCGTAGTTTTTAAAAAATTAGTTCTAAAGATTTTAGCTCCTCGATGTTAATTGAATACATATTTATTAATATCTCTTTTTTATTAAACTTATTTGATTCTTCCTTTCCTATTTCGAAATTTAGGTTTATTCCAAATAAAATTCTCCCAATTTTTATGATTTTTAAAAATGTTTTTAAAAAATTTTAAAAAAAATTTAAAAAAAATTTGTATTTTAAAATATTTATTATAAATATTTCGAAAAAAATTTGAATTACGACCTCTAACATTATTGCCATCATCTTAAAGTAGATATATTTGTAAAGGTTGTAGGGTTTATATTTATTTTAACTAACATTTATTTTAAGTTTAAACTATCTTTCCTGTCAAGCCTTACTTTCCCCTGGAACTGCCAATGCCAGAGTATGTACATTTTAGTAGAACGCGCAAGGATTCAAATTATCAGCGGAAGTATTCCGAGTTAAATAGAAAGGAAACGAGTTCGAGGTGTGATATTCTTACTTCACGAGCGCGGAGGTAGTTAGCCAGAAATTGAAGAACCCCGCGTTTCGGCCTGTGTGCTTGCCTGGAAGAATTGTTAATCGTTCAAGTGATCTTCAAGTTTGCTGAATTAGCAGCGGTATTGTAAAACGCGGTGAGGTTAGTTACTTTTAGAGAGCCTCGTAGTTAGAGTCTTGTCTTTAGTTTCTTTTCAGGTTATTATTTTTATTTGACCGCCGAGTTGGCGCAGTTTGTGAGCGTCAAGAGCACGCACTTGTAATTTATTACGTTGAATAAAAAGGGATTTAAACCCTTAACAAGACTCTGTCTTTTATCCAGTTTTCACAGTCACCTCTTGGTTGCGTGCAAGTTGGAGGCGCGCAACGCTACAAGGTAAAGGTAGAGGTAAAGTATGGGGGATACCAGCGATGTACCATAGGTCAACTGGTAATGCCTTCCCATACTAACTCTTTGAAAAAAAAAGGGGGGGGGTAATTGCAAATTTTATAAGAATTTGTATAGACTGAAGCTTTCCAAAAGGTCTAGAGTTTGCCTATTATGGTACATTGTGCAATTGCACAGTAGGCCCCTCATCCAGTATTTATTAAAAATAATGGTGTAGGGCATATATATATTACAAAATAGTCGGAATACAATTTGAGATTCACAAGATAAATTAAACATCTGATTTGGTGCAACAAAAATAGGAGATAAACATAATTAATAAACAAATAAACATAATGAGATAATTGTAATTAGTACTGGCAACACAATGTTAAAATGAATTGTTATAATAATGCTAAAGAGGTGGGTGTCCATAGGTTATTTCAGATATATTGGTTTATTGCAGTTATTATAAAGTTCACGAGCGGATCCATTTTGTCCATAATCACAGCATGTAAAAGTTCACTAAGTTTAAACTGTATGTGGACTTACACTTGACAGAGATCTAGGTCGTAGGAAGAGAGTCGTTGCATAATTTTCTGAAACTTTGGATATTGATGCTTATCTTTAATTAAAAACCTTTGGAATGCCAGGAGGTCAGTTCTTGAGGATTTTATGTGAATATCCTCAGTTAAGGGGCATGAGAATTGGGGATCAAGTTATATGTGCGTCTTCCCTGTGGAGCGTTGTTCCACAAATCTTGCCAAGATTTTGAAGCAAGTTGTTTTAATTGGTACTTGAAATTTGAGGAAGGCCACTGAATGACGATTTCAGTACCATCTTGATTAATAGCTGCTTCTTTGGCTAGTTCATCTGCCTGATCATTACCAAAATGGCCACTATATCCTTCGATCCATGAAATTTGAATTTGGTAGTTTGGAATTTTGCCAAGAGGAGAATTTATGCCGGATATCATTGGAGAGGAAGGTAAGGGATTTTTAATAGCTAGAATAGCTGCTTGGGAGTCAGATTTTATGCTAAATTCGTTGAGACTTTTGAGAATGGCTATTTCAATCGCTGCTTTTATAGCTGACAATTCCGCTTGGAAAACACTATTATTATTATGGAGATGGCCTTTCCATTTGATGATATTTGAGGGGGTAATTTGAAAAAAGATTACGGAACGATGTATTTGTAAGTATACCTGCAAAAAATTACAACTTTTTATTCAAAATTATGTAAGATATGTGCGAATTTACATACTGGCGTGTTTTCAAATTTGGCGTATTTGCTATAAGAGATAATAACGCCAAATATGGTTTATGCACTTTGTTTGTACACTGAAAAAAAGGGAAAAGAAAATAGGTTGCTATAAATTAACATGTTCGCCAAGATGATTATTCTTGGCGCAAACTGAAAAAAATTGCCTAGGTAAATTTTTAAATTTCTCCGTAATTTTCGTAAAATTGGCATGTCATTTCAGAAAAAGTCCCATTTTGGATCAAAACACCTATATTAGAGCAATGCTATATATAAATCTAATATATACTCCAAGTCGCGCTTTCGAGACTTGAAAAACGTAATTTGAATTTCGTCAATGGACCTAGTAGAATGACAGCTGTAGAAGTATTTTTCTTTTTTTTTGCTGTGTGCTTGAGTTCTCCTAGAAAGAAAATGATCGAAAATTTTACCTGCTATGCACTAAAGGTCATTTATCGCTTTACGTAAATAAAATGGCGACTTGAGGTTAGATTTGCGCATTCAGAGTTCCTTGATATTATTGCAATAATCATTTTCTCTTTTACTTTGGTTCCTTCTGGCCTTTTTTGAGGAAGTACTTTCCACTTCGCATTTAATAATTTTCTGAAGAACATACGATATGAGCTCACATCAATAAGTACTATTTCGAAATAGAAAAATGCGCTGGCTAATATGTATTATAACTTTTCCAAATAAAAATGGAAGAAATAAAATATAACAATAATATAAGTCACGAAAGTAGAAATGTCTACAGTTCACGTTGAACTATTATTCCTAATCCAATTTGTTCTTTAAGAATTATCTGTTTTTTTCTTCGAGAAAATACTGACAACTCGCTCGAAACTTTCCATTTCCAGGTCTTCCAGCTCGAAAATGAGTGCAATTAATTAAAAACTGAAAAACTCGTTCCTTAATTAGATTTGAAAAGACTTATTACGAGTTTACGAAAAGAGACAAGACGCTTTCAGAAGACTGAAGGCAGAAAAAAAAAATAACTAAATCCTTACTTAATCTCTCAGCATGCTATCCAAACTGAATGAGAAAAAGTAATGAAAATTTTAAAACTGTTATGACGTTGATTAGAATAACTTTGCATAATTCATGAGGTTTGTGGATGTATCCGGCATTACTGCACAACATGGAGGATGCGAAAGAGAAATACTTCGCGTGTGCTTCATGATGGAGTGCTCCTTTTAACATGTACATTTATTGTAGATTAGAACTAGATTCTCCCAATTCACATGTATTTTAATTTGGATTTACAGTAAAAAACGAATAGAGTTGGGAACTTAAGGTCTTTAATAATGGTAACTATTTCTAGATATTGGGTTAAGGGGTGTTGGAACCTCAAAATCTTCAAAAAATTGTGATTTCGGATTTTTGCATTTTCGAATTCTCTACACTTTTATCTTCCTAAAAATATCATTCTTTAATCTCTATGAAAATTAGAACTGTAAAAAAATCTAGTTTTAATTTATCATCGACTGCTTTGATCAATGAGGATTTTTACATAAAAACGCGTTTTTCTCCAAACGTGATTTTTTTATACTCGATGTACCTTTTCTCAGGAACTACTGCTCACAGGTATTTAATGGCTTATTTATTAGGTTCCCTAATATTTACTGAAATGAGATTTTTGTAATAAACTTAGAAAAATTTTTTTAAAATTTTTTTTTTGTGTGAGAAAAGTGTTAAATTTTACCATGCCTAACAAAATATTTTGTAATTTACTCTAAAATTCAAAATGCTTCAAAAGCTCATTTTAGTATAATCAGATAGGTATACTTTAATTACAGAAAAAATTTCAAGCTTGTATCTACAGCAGATTTTGAGAAAAGGTACATCAAAAATAGACAATTTAACATTGTCGGTATAGGGGTTTCTGATACCCCATAATCGGAAAGGAATTTTCTATTTTACCAGCAGAAGGCTTAAGGGTATTTTTCCCAGAAACTTCACACTTAAGCCGCATATCTCTCTATATAAAGAGGACCCAATGGGTCCTCTTTATATAGAGAGCGGTAAAGTCGCTGAACACTGGTAGCAGCCGAGTGGTAAAGTCGCTGAACACTGGTAGTTCGGTCTGAGGTTCGAATTCCGGGAACGGGCTGGCTGCATGTGGTTGTCCCCATGTGTAACGTGTATACGAGCCAGTTTCCCTTAGGAAGTCCTCCACGAAGGCATCCCTCCCCTTAGGCACTCGAGGCTTTGCTATAATCACACATACACATTCTATATAAAGAAGAATGCTTTTGTGAGTGTTTGTTCGCGATTAACTCAGTCACTACCATAGCTATCGTCACCAAACATTCTACAGTTATTTTCTGGGTCCTGCGAAAGGTCGATGTCCACTTCCACCCCCCAAAAAATAGCTAAAATCAAAGATATCAGTTGAAAACTCTGAAAACACTAATTATCATTCTCATTTTTTGGACTGGCAACAGTCTCTCACGCTGGAGATACTTACGTTGCGCAAAGAAAAAAATTTGAAAACTTTCATACCACCAGTCGATCCATTGGGAGCTGAACCTGCATTAAACGACCAGTGTTCAGCGATCTTACCGTTCCAAAATATTAGGGATTTATTTTTGGTATAGTTGGCTCATATTTTAGTAGGTTTTTTTTTTTCATAAATCTCTAGATATCAAAGGTTTTTCTAAGAAACATTTTGTAGTATTTTCTTGAAGTTGGCTTCGTTATACACATTGTCGGGTGACACTGTTCAGTTTCTAGTTATTTTAAGGAATACAAATTCCATTCTTTTGTTTCATTTCTATTATAGAATATATTCCAAACTCAGACATATAATTTTGACTTACTTTTTTAAATTCGTACTATTAACTCACACTCTTCCTATATCTTGTTCAAATTTTCATTCGCTAATAAAATACTTTTTATTTATCCACTCAAGTTCAAATACATTTTTTTTAAATTTGTACTGGGTGACACTTGATCTTAATACAGGTTTTTCACATGTTACTATTATTTATAAGTTTCATAAATTAGAAACGAAACAATGTTAATGAAAAGTGATTAAAGTGAAATTTTCCTTTGTTCACCTAAGTAAATTTAAAATATAAATATTTTCTTCAGGATATTTACATTTTAAATTCCTAAATATTAATATAAATTTTTCTTTGTTGAACTAAGTAGGAATTGTCTTTAAATTTTTTTTTATATTACTTGTTTTATTTAAAAATGCAAGAGATTTTATCGACACAATATATTTTGTTGAAATTATTTTCTGTTATATACGTATAAATAATATATGTATATTATTGTTCAAAATAATATACATATATTATTTATATGTATATATATTTTTATAGGTACATATATGTGATGTACCAGCTTTTGTCAGGCATAAATAGATTGTTGAAGAATCATAAATATAGTCGTAGCTTAAATTATCACACGATAGGTTTTAAAAAAACAGGATCCATTTATTATTATTCAGGAGTAATAGCAGTTACAAAATCAGATCTCCGAAGTAAATAAAAGAGAACTACTAATAACTTTTTGCATGAAGTTTACTGCATCATGACATTTAAGAAAAAGCCCCGATATTCTTTTGCGAGTCCTTTTATAGCATCTGGAAAGGCGGAGCTTCCAAGAAATGACGTCAGCCTCATCAGCCAATCCAGTTCGCTTTAAATATTTCCAGAACAATCTATAACTGTACGTGTACAAAAGGCTGGAAAAACAACTTGACTACGGGGCTGTGGATTTAATTCCACGTACTTTCAAATAAAGACCGTCGCCATTAAAAATGAAAAGAACATAGAGTTAGAATTTTAAGTATATTCTTGACTATGGAATTTTATTTTTACATATATATTGACCAAAAGTCTGTTAACATTTGAAAATTCAATTATTTATGCAGTAATGTACTTACAGAGGTTAAAAACTGACACAGATGCTAGAAATGACGTGGGGTTTTATTGAGTGCAAAAAAAGGGTATTTTCTCCCTTCTTTCTTTATGACTTCGTGTTGTAATGGTAGCGAACTTGGCGCGTATTCGAGAAGTCCAAGTTCGAGTCGCGGCGATAGACTTGTATATTTTTCATATCTCCAGCATGAAAAGTAATCCTAATGACTCCCCATCTCAGACTGGCTTTCAAAATGATGGATTCTATGTACATCTGCTTAGAAAAAAATGTTAATTTTTTTGTTTTTCGTAAATCATGGAACAATGGTTACCTTGTTGTCCGTAAATCATGGAACAATGGTTTCCTTGTTGTTCGTAAATCATGGAACAATGGTTTCCTTGTTGTTCGTAAATCATGGAGCAATGGTTGCCTTGTTGTCCGTAAATCATGGAACAATGGTTGCCTTGTTCGTAAATCATGGAACAATGGTTGCCTTGTTGTCCGTAAATTATGGAACAATGGTTACCTTGTTGTCCGTAAATCATGGAACAATGGTTGCCTTGTTGTCCGTAAATCATGGAACAATGGTTGCCTTGTTGTCCATAAATCATGGAACAGTGGTTGCCTTGTTGTCCGTAAATCATGGAACAATCGTTGCCACAGCCTATTCCTAAGAGAGGTTTGAACTTCTATTTTCCACCTCCAGTTTGAAGGAGAGCTAACCGGGGGTCTCACTCCCTTTCCACCAATCCACACTAGTGGACTTTCGGCTCGCCGCATATTTAGAGTGCCGCCATGCCGCACCGACACTACACACTTACAAACTCCATGTGTTCTTCAGGATTCGAACCTGGACCATTCGATACCCTAGTACTTCCCTAAACACTATACCGTTTGGGCGATAAAAAATGTTATTTACAAACGTTTATGACTCGATTCCTTACCCACTGATGTAGAAACTGTCAGCCCAGCAAATTTGTTAGACAAAAGAAAATGGAGTAAAAAAAATCTGAAATATTTCAGAGTTCAAAGTTCGTCTAAAGGGGCATTTATTTAACGTTTTGTGTGTTATCTTTATTTATTAAATATCATGTTCTAAGTACTCATAGAATTCAGTTCCACAGCAATACCGCAAAATAATTTTAAAATGAGCATATCTTTAGAATTTCCGATACACAGTCTCGCCCTTTGGAGATAAAAATGTGTTTTTTTTTCATACAGTGTTGCCACAATGCTCGCTTTGAAATCGTTTAGTTTGTTAATCAAAAATTAGTTGAAGGGTTACGAAACATGAAATCGATAAAAAACAAATTTGAAATTGAAATTATGGCTTCCACATGCCCATATTCTATGGAAGATTACGTTATTGATATGTTGATGGCTCTAGCTACCGTTGTTTTATTACCTTGCGATAAACATAATTACATTCATGGAGATTCTTCATGATTTAATTTCTTTAAATATAGAACAGGTCGATAATATTGGATGGCAACAATTTGAAAAGCGATTCGCTGATTATAGTTTTCAATGCGAAATCCCAAAACAATATCAATAGTCTTTCAAGGCAAATTAAATTTGACTTAATTAATTGGACGTAATTGGACTAAATTAATTAAAATTTGGACTAGTAATCTAATGATTCAAAAAAAATTCAAAAATCAGTAATATTTTTCAGCTCTAAATAGATGGATAAATTTCTATTTACCAAAAATTATCGCAAGGGTATTGTGTTTATTATGGATAATGGATAAATTTCTTTTTATCTTTACACTATGGATAAATTTACATTATCCATAATGTAAATATCCTGCTTTACATTATGGATAAATTTCTTTTTACCAGAAATGATCGATTATCGCAAGGGTATTGTGTTTCTCACTTAATTATTTCGAAAATATTCGAGTTTTAGTACGCTGATTCCAAAGCTGGCATCAATGAATGGTGTAACACGGTTACGAATAAATCTCACCGTTAAATCCTCTTGTTTAAAATAACTCAATTTATGAGCCCTGAAGAGTGTTTTTTCATTTTTACATTTAATCAAATTTTCTTCTTTATTCCACGAATTTACACGCTGACCCCCAAGATATAATTTTCACTGTGCGGGGATCTAAAGATATTACGTCTTGCATTGATTTCTATGATTCAAGAGAGTTTTAAGCTTTCACCTTTCTAAGTTCTGAATATTTATTTGTTTACTTGTTTCATTTCCTAAAGCATCGGATGATAAAATTTTAAATATTCGCCTCACTGGAATTTATTTGAATTCTCTTTACGTTCTCCGAAGGTATAAAAGAAAAACAATTAATGCATTTTTACAAAAATGAACACTTTGCTTCTGCCGTCTTGGAAAAAAAACCTAAGGGAATAATTAAAAATAATAACTTTATGTTCGGTAATTCTGCGCCATTTTGTTTTGTGTTGGAGGAGTGATAATCTAATTATGACTCACTCCAACCTCTTTTTTTTTTTCGTAATCTTTTGTTACGCCTTCGTGTGAAATGATTTTTTTTAACCTCAAGAAAGCTATGAGCCGAATTTAGATTAGCTATTCTATATCTTGAATATTAATTTCACAGAAGAACTTAAAGAAGCGAGTTTTAAAAAAAACCTTTTCTATCGATGAGAAGATGCGTCTTATCTTTTTAAAATCGAGGATAATTAAAAAAAATTATTGATAATCTTATTAGAAGCATCCTTGCGGGAAAATATCTTTCATTTAAGTAACCCGTGCGCAGTTTTAAGCATAATAATTACTCCATGTATTTCCCAATGATGAATAATTATGTCAGAACAAATAATCACAGCATTCACCAAACTTAACTCTATAATTTACTAAATAGTAGGAACCTGTGACCTGTTTAAATCTTGTCTTATTTGTTATTTGGTACAGAAATTATCTATAAAAATTTTCAAACGATAGCTTGAAACCTGTAGAAATTATCTATATATATAAAGAAGGATGTCTGTGTTTGTTCGCGATTAATTCAGTCACTACTATAGCTATCGTCACTAAACTTTCTACAGTTCTTTTCGGGGTTCTAAAGAAGTTCGATGTCTACTTTTTTCAGAAAAAAAAATTGCTAAAATCAGAGATATTAATTAAAAACTCTGAAAAAGCTAATTTTCGCTCTCATTTTTTCGAATGGCAACAGCCTCGCACGCTGGAGATAAAAGTTGCTTTACTTCAAGAAGTGTTGCCACTTCTCGCTTTGAAATCGTAGAGTTTGTTAACAAAAAATTCCTAAGTTTCACAAAATATGAAATAAAAATAGCATTTTAAAATATTAAATACATTATTCCCGATTCCAAAAATTCGCGGGAAGCCATTTCGAGTGTTTCCATCTTCGTACGACTTTAATCAGCCGAGATATTAATTAAAAACTATGAAAACACTCATTTTCGCACTCAATTGTTTTCCCGAATGGCAGTGTCTCGCGTGTTGGAGATAAAAATGCATTATTTCGAAAAGTGTTGAAACTGCTCGCTTTCAACTCGTAGAGTTTGTTAATAAAAAATTTGTGAGTTTTACAAAATCTATAGATATAATGAAGAATGTCCGTTTGTGTGTTCATTTCGTTGTTCCCGTTGTTAATTTCTGATCAATTATGATAAATGTTTTGCCACATTTTAATCGACTAAAGTTGAATACTGGTGAAATATTGGATGGAACTTGAGCCTTTAGGACCATTTGATTAGAAAGACGAAAGTCATTAAATCTGCGTGCCATTGCTGGTGATAAAATGAGAAAGAATGAGTTTTTTTCTATTGAAATTTTTTATGTAGGTTCCATAACGCATCCAACTGAAAAATGTATGAGTATGAATCGTATTTTTTGCATCGCATTGCAGGAGGTTTACGGCGATATGGTTCTCTCTGTTGTTAGATGCATTACTTGAGAGTAACTAACTCTAACTTAACTGGCACCAGGTACTTCTACTAGTTACATATGGTTTTAAATCAGTGGACATTTTTGAACTTAAAATGAGAACTAAGAGACAGCAGAAGTAAAAATAGAACCGTTGTTCAAGCTTAAAATCTCGTTTACGAAAGTCGAATATAGATTCAAATGTTAGCACATCATTCTCTTCTAAAGAACAGGCCTTAACCCTTTCCGGCACGCTACCTTTTGAAGTTGGAGTTTTGATAAAAAAAAAAAAAAAAAAAAAAAACTTAGGCAGTCTAAGTAGGCCCAGAGAAGTACACAAGTAAAATTTTGTGAAGATAGCACTTATCGTTTTAATTCTGTGGGTGTGCCCAAAGTGGGCACACTGATTGAATAGAGCTTGGAAAACAGTGCTGAAACGAGCATTGTTGTCAATGAATTGACCGATGAGATGCGGAGAAACAAAGAATACAGACTCTCAGTTGTTCTAGATGATCGGTGAACCCCCGCAGGGCACACCTAGCGTTCGCCGTTTGATTTTAGGCAAGATTTCAAGGTAAAAATTTAAAACTAATATAGAATAAGGAGATTAGCATACAGCCAAAAAAATAACATAGAAAGTTCTTTTCAAACAATTCCTTTTATACCCTAAAAAAAATCTGGAAGATTTCTTTGAAAATTGAGTGTCTTAAAAAACTAAACATGGCTAAAATATATGCTCTGGTTTGTGTTGCGCTGCCATCCACTATAAATAAAGAAGGTTCAGAATAACCTATAGTAACCTATAAATTTTTTTTCATTCAATTGTTCTGTGTGTCTAAAGTGGACACACTGTGCCGCAAAGGGTTAACTGTTTACTAGCAGGCAAGCCCGCTGGATGAGCGGGCTAAGTAAAATAAGTTCTATGTGCCCATGAAAAGCAAATGTATGAAAACATTTCAATTTGAAAGATATTAGTTTATCCTTTGCAGGCAACAACCCATTCGTAAACAATTTCTTGCTGCCAAACCAGGAAACAAAAACTTGACACTTCAGGTTAAAACGTACGACGTCATGATTTAAATTAAATGTAATATAACAAATTTCTTCAATATCAATAAAAGAATTAACCTGGCAATAATATGTCGTGTCAATATTACTAACCTGAAGCAAAAATGTGGCCAACAGCAACATATTATGCTGGCATTAACGAACAATTTTCGACATATAGTGACGTCATATGCAATCACGTGCTTTATTCATTGCGTCATAGATGTCATCATTATCATAGATGTCCGTTTCACTTTTCAAATTGTTGCCACCCAATATTATTGCCCTGTGTTATATTTAAATAAATTAAATAAATGAAGAATCTGCATAAATGTATGTATGTTTCTCGCATTATGACAAGACAACGCTACGTAGAACGATCAAAATTTGAATAACGTAATCCTCCATTCGAATATGGCATGTGCAAGCTCTAATTTTGAATCAGTTTTTGATCGGTTTCATATTTTGTAACACTTTAAAGATTTTTTGATTAACAAACTCAGCGATTTCAAAATGAGTAATGGCAACACCGTATGGGAAAGAAATAAATAAAAAACAGTTCCATCTCCAGTGCTCGAGACTGTGTATCTGAATTTCTTAAAATATGCACTTGTTAAATTATTTTGGAATGTTGCTGTTGAATTGAATCTTACGGTGTAAGTGCGACGAACATGATATTGAATAAATAAAGGTAACAAACAAAACGTTAAAGAAGCTCTTTTTTTAATGTAAAATCTGAAAGCTTTAAGAATTTTCTTTATTTCATATATTGTAAAACTTTTAAAATTTTTTATTAATAAACTCTGCAATTCCAAAGCGAACAGTGGCAACACCTTACGAAATAAAGTAGATTTTTATCTCAAACGGGCGAGAATGTTGCCAGACGAGCACAGATAATATTAGTAATATATTGGGTTGGTAACTAAGTAATTGCGGATTTCACTCTTAGATGGCTTCCGTTGAATTTTTAGGGTTGCAGACTTAGTACAAATGTGAAACACATTTTGTTATTTGATAGTTGGCAATTCAGCTGTCAATCAGGAAAAAACGTTTTTTGATCGGTTGCGTAGTTTTCGTTTGGCGTTCGTTGAAAAATGGAAAATCAAAAGGAACATTTTCGTCATATTTTGCTTTTTTATTTCCGCAAAGGGAAAAACGCATCGCAAGCTCATTAAAAAGTTATGTGCTGTTTATGGAGACGAAGCCTTAAAAGAACGGCAGTGTCAAAATTGGTTTACCAAATTTCATTCTGGTGACTTTTCACTCAAAGATGAAAAACGCTCTGGTCGTCCAGTTGAAGTTGATGACGACCTAATCAAAGCAATAATCGATTCGAATCGCCACAGTACAGCACGTGAGATTGCATAGAAGCTTCATGTATCACATACATGAATTGAAAATCACTTAAGACAACTTGGCTATGTTCAAAAACTCGATACATGGATTCCTCACGAACTGAAAGAAACGCATTTAACGCAACGCATTAACAGCCGCGATTTGCTAAAGACACGTAATGAAAATGATCCATTTTTAAAACGCCTGATAACTGGCGATGAAATATGGGTTGTTTACAACAATATCAAGCGGAAAAGATCGTTGTTGCAGGCCAGGTGAACCAACTCAAACAACCTCAAAAGCTGATATTCATCAAAAGAAGGTTTTGTTACCAGTTTGGTAGGATTACAAAGGAATTGTGTACTTTGAACTCTTATCACCCAACCGAACGATCAATTCTGATGTCTACACTGAACAACTAACGAAATTAAACAATGCAGTTGAAGAAAAGCGGCCCGAATTGACAAATCGAAAAGGTGTTCCATCATGACAATGCAAGGCCACGCACATCTTTGGTCACTCGGCAAAAATTATTGGAGCTTGGTTGGGATGTTTTGCCACATCCACCATATAGTCCTGACCTTGCACCATCTGATTACTTTTTGTTTCGATCTTTACAAAACTCCTTGAATGTTAAAAAATTCCAATAATGATGATGATGTCACATCGTACCTGATTCAGGTTTTTGCTAATAAAAAACAGACGTTTTATGAACGTGGGATTACGATGCTGCCTGAAAGATGGCAAAAGGTCATTGATCAAAATGGGCAATTCATTACAGAATAAAGTTATTTAGTTCCATGAAAAAATTGTCTTTGATTTTCTAAAAAAAATCCGCAATTACTTAGTTGTCAACCCAATAGATTCTGTAGCTAATTGGCTGCAATAAAGAATTCTGCATTCTGAACTATAAACAAACAGCATTATAGTTGTACATGTCATTTACAATTTACGTATTGAAGTCTGTGATAATATATATTGATATGTTACGGATAATATTTTAAACTCATTTTGATATATAACATGGAGAAGAACATGAATAAATTTAATATCTGATAAAAACATTCCTTTTTCTTAATCTGCAAAAATTCCTACGCTGTGTAAAAATACCAAGAACATTTTCATCTTAGATATCTAATAATTTCTTTGTAAATGTCACACGAAAGAAGAAAGCTATTCTTCTCCCGGACAAAAATTCAGTAAAGAAAATCTGATAGCCAAATGTTATCGTACTGTAGTAAAGCGAGGGGAAAAAAACTGAAGGCTCTGTTTTGTTGATAATGGAGACGTCGAACTGACACAGTGGATATTAAATTATTCCTTCTGATAAGGAACTTTCTTCGATCTGGATCGCGTATAATAGAATTTTTCAATCACATTGTTTCGCCATGGAAGAAAATTTCTCCAGTTGTCAGGCTGGCTTTCTTTTTTTTTACTTCTGATTTCAGTGGCATGTATGATAAGTAATCTAATTCTCAGAACAGAATAAAATTCTAAATCTGTAAATGGTTCCAATGTGATTCCTCGAATAATCAGTCAATCGTTAGCTTTTCCTAATCTTTGGGATAAATTTTATGAATGAGTAATCAGAATATAAATTAAATTTGAAAGTCATGGTAGTATGAAATGATATTCTTAGTGGTACGGTATTTTTTGGTTATGACCTCACTAGACGTACGACGGTCTGGGACATTACGTGGGAGTTGCTTAGGATTGCATCTCAATAGCTGTATTCCAAAATAATATAACAGTAATTCGTCAAAATTCCTTCTGGTATATTTACGCAGTTTCTATGCGTGTTGTTGCTTAGAATTTTAAAAGTGGGGTCAATAAAAACTGTGCATTATCTGGCGACAAATACTTAATTTAAAAATAATGTAAAAGTCAATCCACGTTTGAAACGCTTAGCCATTTTTAACCCAAAAGGCTTTAGCAAGAATTGGTTATTAGTCTCGAAACAGGATTTTTGCATCGTCCACTACAAACGGCGAATCACTTTTGAAATTGTTGCCACCAAATACTATCACCCTGCATAATCTTTAAAGAAATTAAATAATGAAAAACCTGCACGCAAATGTATATATATTCTTTGCATTATGAAAAAAAAGGACGGTACCTTGATCCATTAAATTTTGAATAATGTTGTTCTCAACCAGAACATGGATACCTATAATACCGAATTTAGAATTTAGAATTTTTAGCCCAAAAAGCGTTAGCCCAGAAGGGCTATTAATTTCGTTTTGGCATTTTGTGGCGTTGCACTGTAAACGGCATTTCACGTTTCAAACAGTTGCCACCAAATATTAAAGAAATGTATTATATTTTAAAAAATTAAATAATAAATGTTATGTGACATGAATGCATGTATGTATGTTTCTTACACTGAAAAAAAAAAAAAAAAAAAAAAAAAAAAACACGTACCTAGAGACATCGAGTTTTGAATAACGTAGTCTTCCTTTCGAATATGAGCATCTGGAAGCTCGAATTTGGAATTTTTTTTATCGATTTCATATTTTGTTACAGTTTAATGAATTTTTGATTAAGAAACTCAACGATTTCAAAGCGAGCAATGGCAACACTGTGCGGGAAAAAAATATATCTCCAGCGCACGAGACTGCGTATTGGATATTCTAATGATACGCTTTTTCTAAATTATTTTGCGATATTGCTGTTGAACTGAATTTTATGGTTTAAATGCGAAGAACATGATATTTAATAAATAGAAGTAACACACGAAACGTTAAAAAAACGCCCGTTTAGACGTAATATAAAATCTGAAAGTTTTAAAGAGTTTTTTGGTCTTTTATACTTTCTTTTTTATATTTCATGTTTCGTGAAACTTAATGAATTTTTGATTCAACAATTTTAATGCGATTAATGGCAACAATGTACGGAATAAAATATTTTTATCTCTAGCGCGCGAAACTGTGGGAAATTTTAAAAATATACCGGTTTAAATATTTCTTTATTTTGTTGTTGAATTGATGTTTATATGACGTAAAGTGCGAAGAATGTGACATCTAACAGATAAAGTTAACACGCAAAGGTTAATAATAAAAATATTCACGCACAAAAAGTTTTGTAAGCCATCTTACTCAGGGAACTGGGAACTAAACATTGATACGATGAAATGACAAAAGGCTAAAAAAAAAAAAAAAAAAAAAAAACTCACATCTAAAAGCGTTCTGATTTTATATTACGCTTAAAGGGGCGTTTTTTAACGTTTACCTTCATTTATAACGTTTACCTTGTGTTACCTTCATTTATTAAATATCACCACATAAAATTCAGTCAAAACAGAAGTGGAATTGCGAATTTCGTTTAAAAAGAATAATTCATTTAGAAGAAGAATTAAATCTGAGTACTACGCTTCAAAAAACACTGGACAAAAATGGATTTGGATGACAAAAAGAAATTTTGATACCTGAAATAATACTGAGCTTTTTATAATAAAATTTTACCAAAAATAGCTGAAAAATTCCCAGAAATCTTCGTTATGAGACACATTTAATTTTTTGCATGTGACATTTTAATACCATTTTTATGAATTATTAACAAGCTCATTATTAAAAAGAAGGGAGTCATTAATTTTATTTTTAGAACACCCAATCTTTAATATAATATCTTAATCATCATCTGAATTATTCTTTTATTTACTTCTTATTCGCATTTAACAAACAACGACGCGTAAACTTTAAATTAGCGGCCGAAACATTATAATTCTTTCCAAATCAAAAGTTACAGAGGAGTATTCTGAAATTACTAAATTATTAAATCAAAATATCTGATTTATTCTTTGAACTGTGTTAAACAGTTATCGGACTAATCATCGTTTTGTTTGAAAGTTCTTTAATCCGATTAAATATCTGGTAAAATATTTCATTCCAGTTTCAGGTTTTTTTTTAATTAAAAAAATAAGTTCACGTTGTACATATGAGCAAAATTAAAAGGATGTAAAATGTAACCCACCGGAAAATGTATTAAAAGTTTGTGGACATTTCTGTTTTTGCCTATTTCTATATCGTATTTCGATTTCTTATGTTATTAATAAATGATAAATGGCAATACTTAGCTTCCGCTGTTAATCAATGAACCTTTTCTGCGATCCGCTAATAGCATAGTATCCAGTTAATCTCTTTTCAATTAATTATTTTTTAATGTTCCCAGATAAGACTAGTTGTAAGATAAACACGCGCTTGCCAGTTTATATTCCATTAACACCGCATAAACTATGCACTTAGAATATGAATACATACATCATGTTATCTTTCTTGCTTATCTTTACTTACTTATCTTTCTTACTGTACCAGGTTTTAATTATTCATATTTCCTTTGTTTTACTCATTGTTTGAAAAAGTGGTATATATTTGATTCTTTCGGATTTCAGTAAATAAAATGCTAAGCATGTGTTTAAGGTATTTAAGGTATAATGTTATAAAGCCCGGTTAAGCCATTGCTCATTTTTCACGTCTCCCTGCTTCAGAAATAGCCTGATGACTCTACAGGCGCGCCCGAACTAAAAGGTAATGGATGATGATTCTTCACCACCAGGATTTGGTGACTGGGTCCCCTATTCCCCAGTCGCCCTTTAAAAGGGGGAGTATGTAAGGTATTTTCTCCCTCCTTTCTGCATGCCTTCGGGGTGTAACGGTTAGCAGACTCAGCTTGTATTTCGAGAGGTCCAGGTTCGAGTTCTGGCGATGGCATTGCTCATTTTTCACGTCTACCTGCTTCAAAAATATCTTAATGACACTACAGTGTAAAATATACAAAATAAGAGATAAAAGGGAGGAGAATATAAGGTATTTTTTCCCTCCTTTCTGCGTGCCTTCGGAGTGTAACGGTTGGCACACTCGGCGCGTATTTCGAGAGGTCCAGGTTTGAGTTCCGGCAAAGGCATTGCTCATTTTTCACGTCTCTCCTCTTCAAAAATATCTTAATGACACTACAGTGTAAAATATACAAAATAAGAGAATAAAGGGGGAGAATATAAGGTATTTTCCCCTCCTTTCTGCGTGCCTTCGGAGTGTAACGGTTGGCACACTCGGCGCGTATTTCGAGAGGTCCAGGTTCGAGTTCCGGCGAAGGCATTGCTCATTTTTCACATCTCTCTGCTTGAAAAATATCCTACAGTGACACTGTTGGATATTTTTCAAGCAGAGAGATGTGAAAGAAGAAGCAGATTCACTGTTGATCTACAGTGTAAAAGATACAAAATGAGAGACAAATTTATTAAAAAAAGATTCTTCCAATAGAACTCCAATTATCTGGAATCCAGATATTCGAATTCCCTCTTATCCGGACATATTTTAATATTTTTAGGGCAAGTAAAATTAAGCTTCTTATTATTTTATTACATTTTATTATATAATTATTATTAATATGATTATTCTTAACCCAAAGGAGCGTTAGACTGGAAGGGCTATTTGTCTCCAAACGGCATTTTGCGTCGAGTCACTATAAACGGCGTATCACTTTTCAAATTTTTGCCACAAAATATTATCGCCCTGTGTTATATTTATAGAAATTAAAAAATGAAGAACTTGCATGAATGTATGTATGTTTCTAGCACTGAGAAAAAACAGCGACGCCTAGAGATAAAATTTTGAATAACGTAGTCCTCACGGGAATATGGGCACGTGGAGATCCGAATTTTGTACTTCGAATTTGTTTTATTATCCGTTTTGTAAAACTTTAATGAATTTTTATTAAAAAGCTCAACGATTTCAAAACGAATAGTGGCAACACTGAACAGAATAAAACAGTTTTTTCTTCAGCGCGCGAAACTGTTTACCGGAAATGCTAAATTTCTGCTATTTTTAAATAGTTTTATTCCAAAAGGGCATTAGCCCAAGTGATCTTGGAACATGTATATGCGTGTAAATGAAAAAATGTCCCGTTTGGGCGTAATATAAAATCTGAAAGCTTTCAGAATTGTTTTATTTTTTATTACAATTTAAAAATTTTTAATTAATATTATGAATAATAATAATGAATAAATAAATAATAATAATGAACAAAGATTATACAGCCGAGTATACATTGTTAAGGATTAATTAAAGTTGTTTAAATAAATGTGTAGAATAAGAAAATATTGTCAAGAAAGTAAATTTTTGATAAAAATTAAAATTTATTAACAAACTGATAATGAAAAAAAGTAAGAATACGCATTTCATTGTTAATTTTGTTATTTTATTATTCTATGTCAATAAAAAAAATAATATCATTGTTTAATTTAGACCACCAAATGTTAGTTCTGCAATTTGTTTCGTTTAAGTAAAAAGCAATTTATTTTAAAATTAAATTCAGTAAAAATAAGATTATATGCTTAATTTTTAGAGATTATGTAAACAAAACTTAATTCTGTTGTTATATTAAACAGAAGTTATTTATGTATTTAGGGTGGAAATCCATTGTTTAATTTTGCCCCCCCCGAAATAAAAACACCTATTTTTTGTTCTTACTAAAATAAACCTATTACTTCGTCAATCTATGTTGAGTTAAATTGCAACAAAAAAGAAAATATTTTTTTAATCAGCTAAAGAAAATGAACAAACGATTTCTTTAAAGAAGAAAAATACCGTACTGATGTATGTAATATATATGTTGAAGAAAACCTTTTCGCTTATTACTGTAATACTACGTACTATGTATGACGAATTTCAATCAAAGAATTATTGCAAGGAATGGAATATATTTTAAATGAAACGTAATTTTTATGATATTATTTAGATATGTTATCATCGATAAACAAAGATTTAAATGTAGAACAGATGTTAAGACCAACTAAAATGTGAGTGCAATTTATCTCTCGATTAAATAAGATTTGATTCGTATTCTAAGTATTCGCAAAGCAAATGCGGCTTACTGAAGCTAATGCTGATAAATCAATTCACGTAAGAAAGAAGCATAAATAGAATAATAGCTCAGCTAGGGATACTGAAAATTCTCTCTCAAACTCAAAATTCTGCTTTTACTTTAGAAAGTTTGCGTCCTTGTGGTAGTTGATGAAAGTAGAAGTGAAAGTAAAGGAAACTAATAAGATAACTGGACAAATTAAACATAAAAGATATCTGAAAGGTTTCAGATTTTATATTATGTCCAAACGGACTTTTTTAACATAATGACTTTTGAAATAAAGCAGATTTTGATTTCCAGCTTGCGAGATTGTTGGCACTTGGAAAAATGAGTGCGAAAATCAGTATTTTTCCGAGCTTTGTTTTGATATTATATGATAATTATTTGATATCTCGGCTACTTAAAGTCGTACGAAGTAGAGAATGGTCAAAATGCCTTCCCACGAAATTTTGGAATCCGGGGGTTTCTCTCCGGAAGCTCAACTCCCCGCCGTTTCCGAGATTTTAAAAGTATGGATTATTTTCATCGAATATTTCAGGGAAGAAATGTTAAAACTTGCATTAGTGAGTTCGTTCAGACGATCGTAAGAAAAAGTGCATTAGTAAAAGCTGCAAAATCAGTTAACCAATAACCTGATATATGAATGAATCATCCAACTCATACGTCGCCTCTCAAATCATAAGAGATGATAATTTAAAATTCATCTCTCTTAATGATCACGCACGATGAGCGTCTTTCTGAGTCATACCAAATTACCAGTTTAACGAGGAATTTAAAATTTTGTTTCCGAGAGTTAAATGTTCTCAAAACGTCGTTTCGCTTCCTAAATTTTTAAATAACTAGATGAATATCCGCTTTTCTATCGCAATGTCCATTAAACTTTTGGAATTTAGAAATTCGTCGAGGGAATTAAATGATTCAGTGCAGTAATTTATGAAAGAATATCCCAAATGATGGACGTCCAAACTGTATTCAAATTAATTTTCCGCCATTAATTTTCCTGAAAAGGAATTGCGAGAACATGTACATTTCATTTCATTGCATTTAAGTTTAATTTTATTTGGATTTGTTGCGTCTTTTCATTTAAAGATGCAAAACACATATTTTAGTAATGATGAAAGATGTGCTCAAATTTGTTGCGGAAACTTTAGACAGAGCTTTCATTTTTTTCTTGTATAAATATAAATTATTAGGGTTTACTTCAGTATCTATACATTAGAAATATTGGTTGAATCAACAGCAAATGTTTTCGTTATGTTGCAACAACAATCGTTCCGTTATGTTGCCTCTAACGCTCTGCTACGTTATGTTACGTTACAAGGATATTTATAATCCATATAGCCTGCCAAATGCGCGTTGTAAGAGGATAAAATTTTTTATTTAGCATATTCGTTACCTGGCAAATAGCGAGTTTTCAGTGATGTTGCCATTCTACTTTCAACAATATTGTAAATTTAATTTTTGAATTTAAATAGTATATTGCGTAACTAATGGACCACATAAATTAGTCTGTATACTTCTTAAGCATATATATTTAAGAAGTTAAATTGAATTCCCAGCAGATGTAATTCATTTAGTGTATGGGATTTATATTACCATCTTCCAAGGATTATAAGGTATTTCTCCTGCCTTCTTAGCATGCCTAAGTGGTGTAATGGTCAGCGCACTTGGCACGTATTCGAGAAGTACATGGTTCGAGTCCCGACCAGAGCATTTTTCCCGTCTCCTGCTCCAAAATAATCTAATGTGTCTACAGTGGCGCCCGAACTAAAATAAAGGTGGTGAATAATGATTCTCCATAACCAGGATTTGGCGATTGGGTCCTTTAATCCCCAGTCGCTCCTTAAAAGGGAGGTATATAAATTATTTCTCCAGTTTTCGTAGCATGCCTTCGTGGTGTAGTGGTCAGCATACTCGGCGCGTATTCGAGAGGTCCGTGGTTCGATTCCTAGTGAGGGCATTGCATATTTTTCAAGTCTCCTGCTTCGAAATAACCTAATGTCTGCAGGATATGATACAAATGGAAGAAGCGCAATTAAATTTTATTAGCATAAGGGGAAAAATGGCCCAAGAAACCAATATGAATGAGTAGCAAATATTCTTAAAAATTCTAAATATAACTTAAAATATTTATTTGCGATCTAAATATCTCTAACACTCTGCCGTTTGAATCTAAAAAATGCTAAAATTTATCTTATACATTATTTTTTTATATGCGCAGAATTTATCTTAGACTCAGATAAATTTTCAAGATAAAAATTTGTAGGATTTGTTTCGTTGTAACCAAACAATTTTCTCTAGCAAGATATTTTCTGGGAGAAAATATTTGTATTTTTTAAATATTTGTGTATTGTAAATTTTTTAAATTAACGCTGATTTTTGTTGTTTGACTTCTGAATTAGTATTTATTCGGCGTGTTATTGTGTCTTAATTAATTACACAGAAGTAATAGAAGGTGCTAAAATGCTTTTCTAACGTTTATGTAACGACCACAAGAACGACACAATCAATTGCTCTCTCTCAAACATTAAAAAAAAATTTAAAGGTTAAAGCATAATTATTTTAACTCAAATATACGAAAAGTAGTTCTTAAAAAATTCTAAATATAACTTAAAATACTTATTTGCGATCTAAATATCTCTAACACTCTGCAGTTTGAATCTAAAAAAATGCCAAAATTTATCTTGTATATTATTTTTTTATATGCGCAGAATTTATCTTAATCTCAGATAAATAATAAATGTTCAAGATAAAACTTTATCGGATTTGTTTCGTTATAACCAAACAATTTTCTCTAGCAAGATATTTCCTGGGAGAAAATATATCATCTTCTTCGGCTATTTTTAACTCCAGTAAAGATTTTCTAAGCACAAAAAGTATACTGCTTAGGTTAGTTATTGTCAATAATTAGATATTTATTTAATTCAGTTCTATTCCATTTAACCTGGTAATTTAGAAAAATTAACTGTTTAGGAGTATTTAGTACAAATCTGGGAAAATCTTCAGTCTCGGAACACCTTCGAATCTAAGGTAAATCCTATTTTCGAAAACGTTTATATAAGGAAGAATGTGCATTTTACAGACGATTTTTTTTTCGCAAAAAGAAACATTACTGTAAGTAATAGAAGATGTTAAAATACTTTTCTAACGTTTATGTAACGATCACAAGAACGACACAATCAATTGCTCTCTCTCAAACATTTAAAAAAAATTTTAAAAGTTAAAGCATAATTATTTTAACTCAAATATACGAAAAGTAGTTCTTAAAAATTCTGAATGTAAGTAAAATATTTATTTGCAATCTAAATATCTCTAACACTCTGCAGTTTGAATCTAGAAATGCCAAAATTGCGCAGAATTTATCTTAGTCTCAGATAAATTTCCAAGATAAAAATTTATCGGATTTGTTTCGTTATAACGAAACAAAGTGACTTTGAACACACAGACAACGTTGACAAATGTATCTTTCTGTAGAAAATGTTTTCGTATTGTCCGATGATGGAAAGAGAAATAAATTATCTTGAAAATTTATCAAAAATGTAGGATTCATTACATATATATTACATTATAGACATCTCTAAACAAATTTTACCGCACTTTATACTGGATTTTATTACGCTATTACAACATTAATGACGCTTATCTTTCAATTTATAGAAGTATACTAACGGGCAAAGCAAAAATTTTAAGTTCTATGTACACCTGAAAAGGAAATGTATAAAAGCATTGCAGCATGAATACTTTCCAAACAACAACCAATTCGTAAATAATTTTTTGTTCCAAAACCATGAAACAAAACCTTTCGACACTTCAGATCAATGCGTATGACGGCATAATTTAAGATAGTATAAGTTTTCCAAATATCAATAAACGAATTAACGTGGCAATAATATATCGTGTCAATTATTCTAACCTGATGCAAAAAGTTGTCAACAGCAGCTGTTTTATTTCAAATGCTGAATTAACGAAACATTTTTGACATAGAATGACGTCACATAACAATCGCGTGCTTTCTGCAACGTCAAAATGTGACTTTGTATAATAATAATTTGTTTACGCTTTGGCAACACAATTTCATATTTTTTAAAACGTTCAAAGTTTTGATTAACAGATTCTAGGATTTGAAAGCCAGCGGTGGCAACACTTTTCGGAATAAAGAAATTTATCTCCAGAGCGTGAGACTGTTGCCACTCGGAAAAATGAGTGCAAAATGAATGTTTTCCGAGTTTTTAATTAATATCTCGGCTAATTAAAGTCGTACAAAGATGAGAATGATCGAAATGGCTTCCCCCGAATTTGCGGAAACCGGGGGTACTTCTCTAGAAATTCATCTCCCCGCGGTTCTGGAGGAGAACTTTTTTCAGCCGCGACCCCTTTTTATCACTGAGGTTCTTTCGCGACCCCCATGACCCCATAATATTTACGAAAATTTTGTGGGACCCCATAAGCATTGCGAAAATCCGACACACGCGTGTGTGAAACTGTCAATGTTTTTCACTTTTACTGTGATATACTATCGCAGTTTTAGGTCATTAATTTTAATTTGTAATTTTAAGACATAGAACAATGTGAAAAGTTTAAGTAAGTAACAGACGAAATGAGAGCGTCACGTACAAGGTAAGGAAAATGAACGTTGGTATCATGAAAAGAATGCGTTGAAACGTTTCCCTTTTTTCTTTCTCTGTATTGTCTTATCTTTATCTAGTTTCAGATATATTGTGTAAAAATATGTAGTAATTGTAAAATTATTATAAAAAATCTGAAAGGTTTCAGATTTTAAATTATGTCCAAAGAGACGTTCTTTTAACATTTTGTATGTTACCTTTATTTACTAAATATCATGTTCTTTGTACTTAAACCATAAAATTCAGTTCAGTAGCAATGTCTCAAAATAATTTTAAAATGAGCGTATCTTTAGAACACACTTCCGCGCCCGCTGGAGATAAAAAGGTTCCCCCAGCCCGTAGAGTGTTGCCATTGCTCGCTTTTAAATTGTTGAGTTTGTTACTCAAAAATTCGTTAAAGTTTTACAAAATATGAAATCTATAATAGAACAAATTCCAAATTTCAAATTTGGTCTTCCACATGCCCATATTCGCAGTAGGATTACGTCATTCAAAATTCGATGGCTCTAGGTACCGCTGTTTTATCACAATGCGAGAAATATACATACATTTATGCAGATTTTTCATTATTTAATTTCTTCAAATATAATGCAAGATTCTAACATTTGGTGGCAACAGTTTGAAAAGTGAAACGGACGTTTACAGTAATTCAACGCAGAATCGCAAAACGAAAACAATATTCCTTCAGGGACAAACACCTTTGGACTAATAAGTTTCAGAAATTTCAAAACTGCTAAATGTTTTGGCGAACCTCTGGGGGACGCGACACGCTGGTATAGAAGGTGATTTAATGTATTATTTCTGTAATACCTTACGTTTCTTCTATTCATCTTCGGCTTCGGATTAAACATTTGCTTATATAAATAGTTTTGGCTTGGTTTATTTATTCATGGCAAAGCAGGCAAGGACTACGTAAGTGGAGGGATGCCTTCGTGGGAGACGTTCTAAAAGAAACTGGCTCCTATACATGTTGTACACATGGAAAACTACTAAAAAGCCCATGCAGTCAGCCCGTTCAACTGGAATGTAACAACTAGAGGTCGGAATTACCAGTGTTCAGCGACTTTATCGCTCAACCGCTGGTGGTCTCGCTTGTATGCGTGAATTAAATCATTTTTTTAGATATTTTATTTTTCTAAGCTGATTTCTTGTTTTATTTTCGCATATTTTAAATTAATGTCTTATAAAAATTCGAAATAATTTACTTTCCCAGGGGCTATTAGTTGAAATCCTAATAAGGAGTAAGATATAAATTAAATAAAATTTGAGCGAAATATTTTCTTTTTGTCTGTACACCGTTAACAATCACTGACCTGCTCGGTGAAAGAGAAACCTAATTGTATGTTATTCAAGCAATATATGTTTTTTCCCTAAATTTTCATAAACAAAGGATTTAACACTTCTGTCACAAATTAGCGGAATTTAAACTACGCATGAAAAATATATATAAAAAAATGAATTTAATTAATTCGAAAAAGCTTTTAAGTATTTTTCCCTTATGAAAAAGAATGTCTCGTTTTGTAATTATGTAAAATAATTGCCAGAATACAAAAAAGAAAATGAAAGGAAGATAAAATCTAAAAGTTCCAATCTCCAATCGGTTTATCGAATTCCTTCGCCAAGCAATTATCTTTCCAAACTGTTTTTTTTCTCCTTCGAAGGCTAATTACAGGAACGTATTGTTATTCAAAGGACAAGCGGTGGGAGGAAATGTGAAAAATAAGTACTTCTTCGAAGGAGGGAATCGCTTAGATATGTGTGAAAACATAGCAATAATTAAGCTACAACTGACAATGTCTGTCAGAAGTTTTAACTCTATATTCTAGTTCAGTAATCTTGAAAAGAAAAATGGATGAAACCACAAGATTAAATACATCTACTGGCGGAAAAATATTTTCCTTTCTCTGTTGCAAAAGAATTCTTCCTCTCTCGCTTTAAATATTTATATTTTTTGCTTTTTCCTTTTCATGAAAACGGAAAATTTGTTTCCGGAAGAGATTTTTACATAAATTTTCTTACTGCTGTCTGCGAGGCGCAGAAATTTTTTAGTTGTACAATGTTTCACAAAAATGATTAGCAACTGTATTTTTTTTAAAGTAATAAGAGAAAAGCTTTAAAATAAAATAATAAAGACTACTTTCCCTTTGCATACACATTTTCGTAACTCTCTATTTGTACTAAATAAATTTGTGAAAATTAAATAGTAAATTTAAAAAATAAAGTTTTAGGCTGAAATGGAGAAAAAACGATATCACAAAATTAGTCGTACATTTTCATAATTTCTAATTAAAATCGTTTGCAATAAATAAAAAATCTGATGTGTACACCACATGACTTTTTTGTACGGAATATTAAATTATACCCATTTTTTCTTGCATATCATTTAAACTTATTGGATTGGATTAAATCTACTCCGTCGATAGCGCATAAACTACAATAGAATAAATGCATTCTTTAAAATTCACTCTATTTGTTTACCATAGCGACACTCTGGCCTTAGGTTCACTTAACAACGTTATATTTCGTTCATTTGTTAACTCAGAATGCACAAAATTTATACCATCTTAAGAATTATCTAATCGTTGCCACATGTTTTGTTCAAATACTATAATAAATCTAAAACGATGTATAAAAGAAATTAAGCAAACGAAACAAAAAAGAAATAGTTTTCAAATATGCCAGCAATGCTAAAAAATTAGGCTTAGCCGCACTTAAATAACTTTTAAATTGTTTATAATTTGACAATATTGCATACAGACTAACTAAAGGCATTAAAAAGTTATCCGGAAGACATAATTCAGTCATTTTCAAAGCAAAGAATGAACAATTTTCGAACATATAAGAATAAAAATAAAGAGCTCACGGAATCGAATAACAGAATGGGTATATACCGTCTTTTTCCGAAAATAAGACACTGTCTTACTTTCTTTTTTGGTCCAAAATACGCGCTAGGGCTTTTTTTCGGGGAAGGTCAAAAATAAAAGTATATTTATATATATTTATTTAATATTTATTTTACACAGAATACAGAAATTTAAATGTATTCAATTACAGTCATGTTATCTTCTTCTGGAACATCGTCATAAATAAAATTCTGAATTATTTTATGATTTTCTTCGAAATCCATTTCCTGTTGAATCATTGGTCCAAATCTCTCATGTCTTGCGATATAGCTATCGTTAAATGAATACTTCTTGTCTAAGTAGCCTGTTCGTAGTGCATTGGAAACATCACTATCAGTTATTTTGTCCAATGAATTTTTTACCCTTCTATCACCCCTTTTGATTTTCGACTCATTCTGTGGGGGTTGGAAAAGGTCGCTGCGTCGTATGTGTCTCGGGGGTGTCCGCCGATAACATCGCGGCAAAAACATCGCGGACGAAAACGTCGCGGAGAAAACAACGCAAGGCGAAAACGTCGTGCTACAAAACAGCGTGGGAGAAAATATCGCAAAGAGAAAACATCGTGGTACAAAGCATCGTCGTCGAAAATAAAGCGGTCCAAAAACTTCGCAGTTTAAAAACATCGTCGTCGAAAATATCGTGGTAAAAAATAAAGTATCTACAAATCATCGCATGACGATAACATCGCAGACATGCTTTTTTCAGGCTTTAATAACTGTAAATAGATATTCCCATAATGATTTGTGAGCGCAAGATGTAAAGAAGGATAATTTTTACTTTCATATTTTTTATTAAATATTAAATCTTTGCTGAGAAAATAAGAAGAAAACTTAAGCATAGAAAATTAATGCAACTTATAGCACATAATAGAATTTTAAATCGACATAGTTAACTAACAAAGTCCATTAATAAATCATTTTTATAAAGATTTTACAGGTAATTTTTCATAAAAAGTATAATCTATTAAGCTGCATTTAATTTTCTATGCTTAAGTTTCCTTCTTATTTTTTCAGCAAAACTTTATTAGTTAATAAAAAAATGTGAAAGTAAAAATTATCCTTCCTTACATCACTTGCGCTCACAAATCATTATGGGAATATCCATTTACAGTTATTAAAGCCTGAAAAAAGCAGGTGTGCGATGTTATCGTCACGCGATGATTTGTAGATACTTTATTTTTTACCACGATATTTTCGACCGCGATGTTTTTAAACTGCGAAGTTTTTGAACCGGTTTATTTTCAACGACGATGTTTTGTACCACGATGTTTTAGAACTGCGATGTTTTCTCTTTGCGATGTGTTCTTCCACGATGTTTTGTAGCACGACGTTTTCGCCTTGCGTTGTTTTCTCCGCGACGTTTTCGTCCGCGATGTTTTTGCCGCGATGTTTTCGGCTGTAACCGTCTCGGGGGTTACGGTTCAGCCCAAATTCAGCCCAAGTTTCATCCCGAGGAGAGTCTGCCGACGCTAAAGGATGACGATGCCTTTCCTGTGAAAGTAACTCTCTCGGGGCAAACGGTGAACTGGTTAAGATAAATTCCAAGAATTAATTTGAAACGAACTGTAGACATAAACAATTAATTTCTTGGAATATTTTGTTTCAAACATTTCTCTGAAATAAGAGTATTAGGAAAGCTAAACATATTATTACTTATACTTAATAAATCAACAGCAGTTTTTAACGAATCCTTTTTTTCACATTATTTTAACTAGGGATTATTTTCGGGATATGTCTTAATTTTACAAAAAGTTCCGAAAATCACGGTAGGCCTTATTTTCGGAGGATGTCTTATTTTCAGAAAAAGACGGTATATTTATATGTACATATACATTCATATATTTTTGGTGTGACCTATTGTAACTGAAAAGGGAGGTGCACAACTACATGTTTTATCAGTCCCATAAATAAAATTTCAACGTCCTGAGGCTACTAGCTTTGGAGTTATGCGAGATACATACGTACCTAAGTACAGACCTCACGAAACAAATCTCTTCTGAATCCATTTTAAACACTTTTTGTTACCGGTTTTGGGAAAGAGTCCTTTATTCTGTTGTCACGCAAAACCATCCTTAAATTGCACTCGATACCGGTCAAAATGGATATTTTCGTTGAAAGATGATACCCGAAAATTGTCGTGATTTCAATACTTCGTACAGGGAAGTAAAAAAATTAGAAAATTGATCGAAGACTAACGAAACGAATATAACGCTATCTATTTGTACAAACCGAAATTAAATTCTTTCCAGCCCAATATAATCATAATACCTTTTAACGAAGCAAATACATTCTAGACTGCAGAATTCATTGCGTTATTTTCAGAACATCAGTTTATAAATTTTATTAGAGTATGTATTTTTCTAAATTCCATTATTAACGACATCTAGACTTTAGATATATTTCTTCGCTCATCTTGAAATAACTGCGATTACGAAAACTCATTTGTTTAACATGAAAGCTCAATATTTTGTTTTTCTTTAGCAATTAATGTGAGTTGTTTTGGGAATTCTTTTCGCCTAATAATATTCTTGGCATTTCCTTTTTAATTCAAAACAGTTTTAACCACGCAATCAAAAAAATCAGTTGTAGTTAAAATCGCACGAGCTTTCTGGTAATTAATCTCTAAATATGGATAAATTTTCTTTGTTTATTTGTTAGGATAATTTTCAAAAGGAATTTTTCTTAGAAATTTTCCCGTTATCTTCTAAAAATTTTCTTTTAGTTAAATTAACGTCTGTCATCATTCAATAAAGTTTTACTTCATTTTTTAAATAGTAGTATTTTTTGCTTTGTTTATTAAACGTCTACGAAGGCGTAATTTTGAAAAGGTCGCTCTTTGATGAGTTTTTAAAGTTCAAAACATATTTTAAGGATCTGGATAATTGCATTGGTAACGAAATTGAAAATCACAGATTTTTGTTAAGATCTTTACTATAATTACATTTACATCTGTACACGGATTTCTTGTACTGCCTATTATTACGGCTGTTTAAAAGGCCGTACAAGGCCTATTATTAGTCCAAAGGAATTTGAATCCCGAAGGACTATTAGTTTCGTTTTGGCATTTTGCGTCGGACTCATAAATGTCGGTTCACTTTTCAAACTGTTGCCACAAAATGTTAGAGTCCTGCATTATATTTGAAGAAATTAAATAATGAAAAATCTGCATAAATGTATGTATATTTCTCGTATTGTGATAAAACAACGGTACATAGAGTCATCGAATTTTGAATAACGTAATCCTCCAACGAATATGAGCATGTGGAAGACCAAATTTGAAATTTGAAATTTGTTTTAGGATCGATTTCCTATTTTTTAAAATTTTGACGAATTTTTGATTAACAAACTCAAGGATTTCAAAGCGAGCAATGGCAACGTTGTGCAGAAAAAACATTTTTATCTCCAGCGCGTGAGTCTCTGTATCGGAAATTCTAAAGATATGTTCGTTTTAAAACTATTTTGCGATATTGCTGTTGCACTGGATCTTATGGTTTAAGTGCGAGGAACTTGATATTTAATAAAGAAAGTTAACAGACAAAATGTTTAAAAACGCCCCTTTGGACGTAATTTAAAATCTGAAACATTTCAGATTTTTTTATGGCCTTGAACGGCCTATTAAATTATACACAATTTTTACTGCAGTTCTTTAAAGTTATTTCCTCGAGTTTCAATAGAGATATATTTCTCATTCAATCAATTCAGTTCTCAATTCGACGCAAGCGGATTTTTATATATGCTGTAGCTCGTACTCAAAGATTTTTTTACTGCATTAGCTTTAAAATTTCCTTTATATTCCTAGGAGATAATTCTGTTCTATTAAATATATGCATATTAATATCAGAAACTTAGAGTAATGATGTCACCCTTCTTATAATTTTTCAGTTGTATCTTTCAGGTTTATAAGGTATTTCTCCCCCCCCCTCATAGGGTGCTCTCGTGGTGCAGGGTTCTGCACGCTTGGCCGGTGTTCCAGAGGTCCGCGGTTCGATTCCCGGCGAAAGCATTCATATTTTTCAATCTCTCTTGCTTCCAAAAAAATCCTAATGTCTCTACAATGGCGTCCGAGCTAAAAAGCGTTGTGGATGATGACTCTCCGCACCCAAGATTTGGCGATTGGGTCCCCTAAGTACCCCAGTCGCCCTTTAAAAGAGGGAGTCTATAAGGTATTTCTCCCGCCTTCCCAGCGTGCCTTCGTGGTGTAGCGGTTTTTCACGCTGGGCCTGTATTCCAGAGGTCAGTGGTTCAATTCCCGAAGGCGGTTGCTATTTTTCATCTTTCCTGCTTCAAAAAATATACTTATAATAAATAAGCCTTAAATAATAATAAATAAGCCTTAAAAATTTTAGATATATGTGCGCAGTAGTTTCTGAGAGAAGGTACATCAAGTATAAAAATAAATCACTTTTGGAGAAAAACGCGTTTTTATGTAAAAATCCTCGTTGATCAAAACAGTCGATGACAAATTAAAACTAGATTTTTTACAGTTGTAATTTTCATAGAGATTAAAGAATGGTGTTTTTAGAAAGATAAAAATGTAGAGAATTTGAAAATGCAAGAATCCGAAATCACAATTTTTTTTTAAGATTGCGGGGTTCCAACACCCCTTATAAAAACAACGATTTCATAGCGAGCTATGGCAACATTGTACGGGGAAAAAAAGTTTCATTTCCAGGACGCGAGACTGTGTATCGGAAATTCTAAAGTGTGAGTATATTTAATTATGGCAAAGCACACTAGGGCTATCTGCCTAAGGGAAGCCTTCGTGAAGGACTTTCTAAGGGAAACAGGCTCGTATACACGTTACACACGGGGAAAACCACGAAGACACCCATGCAGCCAGCCCGTTCGCGGGATTCGAACCTCGGACCGAACTACCAGTGTTCAGCGACTTAACTGCTTGGCCGCTGGTGGGCCCAGAAATTTTAAAGATATGAGCTTATAAATATTTTGCGATATTGCTTTTAGATTGAATTTTATGGTTAAGTGCGAAGAACATGATATTTAATAAATAAAGGTAACGCACAAAACGTTAACAAACGTCCCTTTGGACCGAATGTTAAACCTAAAAGCCTTTAGTTTTTTTTACTGCAATAGCTTTAAACTTTCCAGTTTTCCTTTCTGTTCCTAGGCCATAATTCTGTTTTAGTAAGTATATGCATTTTAATGTGTGAAACTTAGAGTGTGCTATTGTTAACACTTTTCTTAAAACCTTTCTATGTAAAAGGTTAAGTGATGAGTTTCCTTAAAAATTTTGATTTTTTTTTAACAAACCAAATCAAAAACCTTCCAAATTCAATTTGTGTCATACGTAATTATGACGCACAATTCTTTTAATCTGTTGTGACATCTAGTTTCTAATTGATCTCGGGTTCCATCAAAATTATAGCTGAAAAGCAAACAAATGCGTGCAATACTAACCTGATTTACACAGTTTCATCACAAAAGTAATTGCTATCTGAGATGTGTGTTTTTTATATGAAGAAACGAACAGAAGAATTTCGAAAGCTCGCAAATAAAAGAGAAACGCACTATTTCAAAACTCTAATCAATTCTTAATGAATAAGGAACAAAATGACAGACCTGTCATTCAAATTTGCCACAGAGATAAATAAAGATTTTCATTTCTACGAGTAATCAAATACTAATCAGATAAATTCAGCTTTTTTACTTCCTTGTACGAAGTAAAAAGGAAGTACTGTAATCGCGAACAGCTTCAGACAGCATATTTCAATGAAAATATCCATTTTGACCGCTTTCGAATGCAATTTAACGATGTTTTTGCTTGATATCTGTACGTAAGGACAGAATAAAATACTCTTCCCCCCCAAAAAAAAAAAAAACTAAAAAACTGCTTTAAAATGAATTCTGAAGAGAAATTTTCGTGGCATCTGTACGAACGTATGTACGTACGTACGTATCTCGCATAACTCAAAAACGAGTAGCCTCAGAACGTTGAAATTTTGTATATAGGACTGCTATAACATGTAGATGTGCACCTCGTATTTTGGTGGCCATCGACCGCACCAAACGTATATAAATATATTTATACACTCACGTTTGTGAAAATTGCAACACCATGAAGGACTTACGCGAGTGAGCTGAAATTTTCAGGAAATGCAAAGTAGCGCATGATATGCAAATGATTAGAATTGCAAATTCGTAGCGCATGCGTATGCTGAGCAGCGCCCTCTGAACGGCTGATGGATCCGAATAAATAGACGGCTGTAGCGAGGCGTGTATGGTTATCGGTGGTTATCTGCTAGTGGTAAACGTTAACTCAATCTGTACTTATGCCTCGTCGACGAAAGAGAGCGAGATTTGAACTAACAGAGTTTGAACGAGGGAGAATCATCGGCCTTCGTGAAGCTGGATTGTCGTATCGTGCAGTAGCCTCTCGTGTGCAGCGTAACAGCAGCACAGTGATGCGCGTTTGGAAGCAGTGGACGGACGAGTGTCGGACAACTCGGAAATCCGGGAGTGGACCCCGAAATGTGACGTCAGCTCGCGATGATAGACACCTGGTCCGCATGGCGCGGACGGACCGTACAGCTTCCTCTAGACAATTGGCAGCACTGTGGTCAATAGCTACAGGTGTTTCATTGTGTGCTTCATTAATTCGTAGACGCCTGCTGCAGTGTGGACTGCGCGCACGGACTCCTTTATACAGGATCCCCCTAACGCACGACCATCGCCGCCTGCGGCTACAATGGGCCAATCAGCATAGAGACTGGCGTGCTGATTGGCAGCATGTCGTGTTTTCTGACGAATCCCGCTTTAATTTGTGGTACCATGATGGCCGCATTCGTGTCAGACGCTATGCCGGTGAACGCCACCTTCCGGAGTGCATTATCGAACGCCACAGTGGACGAACACCCGGAGTTATGGTCTGGGGCGCCATAGCATATCATAGACGATCTCAATTGCTACGAATTGTGGGCAATCTGAACAGCAACCGGTATATCCGTGAAGTTCTACAGCCCGAAGCTGTTCCCTTCCTTCAAAGCTTGCCAGGCGCTGTATTTCAACAGGACAATGCCCGCCCTCATACTGCTCGAACTGTTAAATCCTTCTTTGCAGCGCAGCAGGTACAGCTTCTTCCTTGGCCTGCGTGTTGCCCGGATATGTCGCCAATTGAACATGTGTGGGATGTCATTGGTCGGCGTCTTGCTCGTGATCCTCGTCCTGTTGCGTCTGCAGACGAACTTTGGGTACGCGTACAAACGATATGGAATGCTCTTCCTCAGTCAGACATTCAAACTTTGTTTGACTCCATGCCACGTCGTGTAGCAGCACTTATTGCGGCGCGTGGTGGCCACACAAAATACTGATTCTGATCTCTTGTTCTTGTTTGTTTGCTTTGAACATTTAATCATTTATTTGTACCACTACCACTCAACTGTGTATTAAATTGCATTCAATTATGACGATTCCTTCTTGGTGTTGCAATTTTCACAAACGGGAGTGTATATATATCCACTCTGTTACCGGGCTCAGTAATCTCAGTTTCTTTACTCTTATATGTTTGTAAATTGTGCATTTTTTGCTTTAAAATGATTGAATTATGTTGTTTTTATCTTCCGGTTAAGTTTTTTATGTCTTTAGTAAATCTGTATGCAATATTTTTAGAATTATCAACAATTTTAAAATTGTTTAAGTGCCGCTAAGCCTAATGAATTTTGCGATGGCTGCCATTGCTTGTTTACATTTGAAAAAGCAGGATAGTGGATTTGTTGCCAATCTAAAGAAACTTAGCTTCGCAACAACAAAGATAACGCATTCATTTATTATTGCCAATTAAATCATGCTTAATTCTTTCTGGAATTTTTTCGAGGAAATAAGCGTTTGAAATTTACTTCGTAATTTTTAACATAGATATTTTGAGTTTTTATGTATTTTTGCCTTCTCGCGAAGTGAGAACTGAATTAATTGAATGAAAAATAGTCAATCGTCTTTTAAAAACTGTTTCTTTTTTGTTTTGTTTGCTTAATTTCTTTTATACATAGTTCTAGCTTTATTATAGTATTTGAATATAACACGTGGCAACGATTAGATAATTCTTTAAATGATATACATTTTGTGCATTCTGAGTTATAATATGAACGAAATATAATACTGTTAAGTGAACCTAGCGCCAGAGTTTCGCTATGGTAAATAAAGTGAATTTTAAAGAATGCATTTATTCTATTGTGATTTATGCGCTGTCAGCGAAGTAGGTTTAATTCAATCTAATAAGTTTAAATGAAATGCTCGAAAAAATGAGTATAATTTAATATTCCGTACAAGGAAGTCATGTGGTGTACACATCAGATTTTTTTCATAAAGCATTGCGATGAATCTGTGGATATATGTCTGTCGAAACACACGACTTTATTAGTTTTTCTTTGATTAGCATTCTGGTTTTATTGTCAGAGGCATTTCGTGAGGTAAAACTCCTGGATTCCAGGAGACTTTTTAATATGCAAGCTTCTGGGAAGTTCACCGCACAGTTAACGCTTAAACTAGATGGTAAGCCAAAATAAATAAACAAAATCTGAATTTTTTCAAATTTTCTATGACGCCTAAAGGTGCGTTTTTTAAAGTTTTGGATGTTACCTTTATTTATTAAATATCATGTTCTTGGCACCTAAACCAACAGCAGTTTCGCAAAAGAATTTTAAAAGAGTATCTTAAAATTTCCGATACATAGTCTCGCGCGCTGGAGAACAAAAATGTTCCTCCCCCCAACGTTGTTGCCATTGCTGGCTTTGAAATAGTTGTTTCTTAATAAGCAATTAATATAAAAAAAATTAAGGGGTGTTGGAACCCCAAAATCTTCAAAAAATTGTGATTTCGGATTTTTGCATTTTCATATTCTCTACACTTTTATCTTTCTAAAAGTACCATTCTTTAATCTCTATGAAAATTAGAACTGTAAAAAAATCTAGTTTTATTTTGTCATCTACTGCTTCGATCAATGAGGATTTTTACATAAGAACGCGTTTTTCTCCAAACTTGATTTTTTTATACTCGATGTGCCTTTTCTCAGGAACTACTGCTCACAGGTCTCTAAACTTTTTATGGCTTATTTATAAGGTTCCCTAATATTTACTGAAACGAGCTTTTTATGATAAACTTAGAAAAAAAATTATAAAAAATTTTTTGTTTGAGAAAAGTGTTAAATTTTACTATGCTTAACAAAATATTCTGTAATTTACTCTAAAATTAAAATGTTTCAAAAGCTCATTTCAGTATAATCAGATAGGTATACTTTAATTACAGAAAAAAATTCAAGCTTGTATCTACAGCAGATTTTGAGAAAAGGTACATCGAAAATGGCCAATTTAACATTGTCGGTATAGGGGTTTCTGATACCCCTTAAAGACGTTTCCTACTTAGGTCAACAAAGAATAATTTAAAAAATACAAGAAAAAAATTTTAAATAATAATAATAATAATAATAATAATACAAAAAAAAAATTAACATCAAGTGTCATCGACTACAAGTTTAAAAACATGTATTTGAACTTGAGTGGATGAATAAAAAGTGTTTTATTAACGATTGAAAATTTGAACAAGAAATGGCGAGAGTGGGAGCTAATAATTAATAGTAGGAATTTAAAAAAAATTCATAAATGCTATACAAAATATGAAATAGATAATAAAACAAATTCCAAATTTGGCCTTCCAGATGCCTTATTCAAAAGTGAATAGCTCTAGATATCGTCGTTTTATCACAGTGCGGAAAACCTCTATACATTTATGCAGATTGTTCATTATTTAGTTTCTTTAAATATAAGGCGATAATGTTGGGTGTCAACAATTTGAAACGTGAAATGGACTTTTAAAGCTTTCAAAGCAAAATTCCTAAACGAAATTAATAGAGAGAGGTAGTCGAGAGGTCCAGGTTCGAGTCCCGGTGAGGGTATTGCATATTTTTTACACTTCTTGTTTCAAAACTGTAAAAGCTAGGCTGTACGAGCTTTTGAGAAGTAGTACCCGGATACATAAATAACTGGATGTATTTCCTTTACATTGTATGAGAAAATCATGCTTTAAAAATGATTGAATTATGTTGTTTTTATCTTCCGGTTAAGGTTTTCATGCCTTTCGTAATTCTGGAAGCAATATTTGTACAATTATCAACAATTTAAAAGCTGTTTAAGTGCGGTTAAGTTTTAAATAACATGGCGGACATATTTGTTTACATTTGAAACAGCAGAATTGTAGATTTGTTGCCAATCTAGAGAGACTTAGCTTCGCAACACAAAAATAACGCCATCATTTATTATTGCGGATTAAATCATGCTTAATCCTTTCCGGAATTTTTTCGAGGAAATAAGTGTTTAAGATTTATTTCGTAATTTTTAATGCAGATATTTTGAGTTTTTATGTATTTTTGCCTTGTCGCGAAGTGAGATCTGAATTAATTAAATGAGAAATACTGAATCGTCTATGAAAAACTGTTTCTTTTCTGTTTTGTTTGCTTAATTTCTTTCATACATCGTTCTAGTTTTATTATAGTATTTGAATAGAACATGTGGCAACGATAAGATATAAATTTTGTGCAAATGATGTAAATTTTGTGCATTCAGAGTGTCGTTATAGTAAACAAATATTGTGAATTTTGAAGAGTGCATTTATTCTATTGTGGTTTATACGCTGTCGACGAAGTAGATTTAATTCAATCCAATTAATTTAAATGAAATTCAAGAAAAAAATGCGTATAATTTATTATTCCGTACAAGGAAGTCATGTGGTGTACACATCAGATTTTTTCTTTTATTTTTCCTTTTATCTATTTTTAATTCTAATTTTGGCTCAGATCACCAAATATTCAAACTGTGTTTAATAATTGGCAGTTTCTGGGACTTGGTCGTTAGATTAACAATTCAAAATGGCACTGCTGAAATTACCTGCCATTTTATGGCAATCTAGTTTGCTATTGTTTGTTTTCATGATTGTCAGCTAATTAATAGAAGAAACTGTTTCTAATTTGATCTCAGAAGAATTCGAAGTCAATGTCATTAGAAAATTTTTGGTGTAATTCAGAAAATTAACGAGTCTTGCAGCTTTTAATAATTCACAAGAAGCGGTGTCATGTCCACGCTTCTTTTTCAGCCGTGATCTATCTTTGATCAAGTTTCAACATTAACAAACACTCATAAACAATCTATTCGAGCGAGGAACTTAAGAGAAATTTTGCAAGTTTTAAGCTTTTCCGAGAATAATTGATGAAACAAATTATTTGAGTGCTCTTTCTGCAAGCAATCAAGGAGAAGTAAATAATAAAAATCTTATTTAAGATCTAAGCGAGAAGATGAAAGATCAAGCCTTTCTATTCGTAGAATTAGAATCGAAACATTTTTAATTTGTAAAATGGGCTTATCTGTTAGGATTGCAGAACTTTGATTTTTATTTTAAAAATATCTCCCTACCTTTCAAACTTTCCCGGTGTTTGTAGCTGATTTGTTTACGACATTTAATCGGTATGCGCTTTTTTGACATGAATGTTATTGAACAAATTTCACCTAATGTTTCAGTTTGTTTTCCCTTTATTACAATATCCTGCTGGTTTTCTTTCATTTTATAAATACTATAAAATATTCAAAAACTCTCATCTCTCTAATTTATATATTTCGTTCTTTTTGGTTTTTTCATTATGTGCAGCTTGTTCAGACTATTGGTACACTGTGGAAAAAAAATGGTGGACCGTTCTATATATATTTCATTCATTGATTGATGAAATTCAACTTGCATTTTTCATGTCTTGAAGGCGCGATTTAGGATAGGTGTTAGATTTATATACAGCATTGTTCTAATATAGGTATTTTGACACAAAATCGTACATTTTCTGAAATGACATGACAAGGTTTTCCCATTTTTCTACGAGTCAGATTATTCCAAACTGCCTCGTTTTGTAAAATTCGCGCGAGCTTTAAAAAATTTAGCTCCTAAATGTTAATTGAATTATGTATATATATATATATATATATATATATATATATATATATGGTTACAGCCGAAAACATCGCGGCAAAAACATCGCGGACGAAAACGTCGCGGAGAAAACAACGCAAGGCAAAAACGTCGTGCTACAAAACATCGTGGGAGGAAACATCGCAACGAGAAAACATCGCAGTTCTAAAACATCGTGGTACAAAACATCGTCGTCGAAAATAAAGCGGTTTAAAAACTTCGCAGTTTAAAAACATCGTCGTCGAAAATATCGTGGTAAAAAATAAAGTATCTACAAATCATCGCATGACGATAACATCGCAGACATGCTTCTTTCAGGCTTTAATATCTGTAAATGGATATTCCCATAATGATTTGTGATCGCAAGATGGAAAGAAGGATAATTTTTACTTTCATACTTTTTATTAACTAATAAATTTTTGCTGAGAAAATAAGAATGAAATTTAAGCATAGAAAATTAATGCAACTTATAGCACTTAATAAAATTTTAAACCGACATAGTTAACTAACAAAGGCCCATTTTTTATAAAGTTTTTATTGGTAATTTTCATGAAAGGTATAATCTATAAGTTGCATTTAATTTTCTATGCTTAAGTTTCCTTCTTACGTTTTCAGCAAAACATTTATTAGTTAATAAAAAAAATGTGAAAGTAAAAATTAATCTTCTTTACATCTTGCGCTCACAAATCATTATGGGAATATCCATTTACAATAATTAAAACCTGAAAAAAGCATGTCTGCGAAGTTATCGTCATGCGATGATTTGTAGATACTTTATTTTTTACCACGATATTTTCGATGACGATGTTTTTAAACTGCGAAGTTTTTGAACCGCTTTATTTTCGACGACGATGTTTTGTACCACGATGTTTTAGAACTGCGACGTTTTCTCTTTGCGATGTTTTCTCCCACGATGTTTTGTAGCACGACGTTTTCGCCTTGCGTTGTTTTCTCCGCGACGTTTTCGTCCGCGATGTTTTTGCCGCGATGTTATCGGCGGACCCCATATATATATATATTGAATTATATATAATTATATATATGTAATAATAAAACTCCATAGTCAAGAATACACTTAAAATTCTAACTGTATGTTCTTTTCATTTTTAATGGCGACGTTCTCTTATTTGAAAGTACGTGGAATTAAATCCACAGTCCCGTAGTCAAGTTGTTTTTCCCGCCTTTTCTACACGTACAGTTATAGAATGTTCTCGAAATATTTAAAGCGAACTAGATTGGCTGACGTCATTTCTTGGAAGCTCCGCCTTTCCAGAGGCTATAAAAAGACTCGCAGAAGAATATCGGGGGCTTTTTCTTTAATGTCACGATGCAGTAAACTTCATACAAAACGTTATTAGTAATTCTTTTTTATTTACTCCGGATATCTGATTTTGTAACTGCTAATTTCTCCAGAAATATAATAAATGGATCCAGTTTTTTAAAACTTATCGTCTGATAATGTATGCTACGACAAAAGCTGGTACATCACACACACACACATATATATATATATTAATATCTTTTTTTGTTGTTAAATTTACTTGATTCCTCCTTCCAGAATTTGAAATTCAGGTTCATTCCAAATAACATTCGCCCATTTTGTATTATTTATTTCTAAAATTTGTATTTTTAAACAATTTTTATAAATTTTTCGAAAGTAATTTTTAATTATAACCTATCAAATTTTTGCAATCATCTTAAAGTAGATACATTTCTAAGCTTACCAGCAAAAAATTAGAGTTTCTATTCAAAATTTCCTAGAATATATGTAAATTTACATATTAGCGAGTTTTGAAATTAGGCATATTTGTTATAAGGAATAATAATGTCAAATGTGGTTTACACATATCTTTAAAATTATTTGAAATAATAAACGATGACATTTTTCTTCCTCCTTTACAGTGAAAAAACGAATACAAATCTGAAAGGTTTCGGATTTTAAATTACGTACAAAGGGGCGTTTTTTTTAACGTTTTGTGTGTTACCTTTATTTATTAAATATCATGTTCTTTACACTTAAACCATAAAAATCAGTTCAATGGCAATGTCGCAAAATAATTTTAAAATGAGCATATCCTTAGAATTTCTGATACAGTTCCTGACGTTGGAGATAAAAAGCTTTTTTTTTCCCCGTAGAGTGTTGCCATTGCTCGCTTTGAAATTCTTGAGTTTGTTAATAAAAAATTCATTAAAGTTTTACAATATATGAAATCAATAATAAAACAAATTCCACATGCCCATATTCGTAGGAGGATTGCATCATTCAAAATTCGATGGCTCTATGTACCATTGTTTTATCACAATGCGAGAAATATACACACATTTATGCAGATTCTTCATTATTTAATTTCTTCAAATATAATGCATGACTCTACATTTGGTGGCAACAGTTTAAAAAAAGTGAAACGGACATTTATAGTGGTTCGACGCAAAATCACAAAACGAAAACAATAGTCCTTCAGGGACAAAGCCCCTTTGGACTAAAAATAGGTCGCCATAAATTAAGAAGTTCGCGAATTATTCGCGCAAACTGAAAAAAATCACCAAGATAAATTTTTGAATTTCTCCGTAAATGTCGCACCAAACTTTACAGAATTTAATATTTAGGCCTAATTTGAGTCGTAGAATCGAAATATGGAAAAAACGTGGCATGCCATTTCAGAAGTCCGATTTTGTGTCAAAATACCTATATTAGACCAATGCTATATATAAATCTAATATATATCCTATGTCGCGCTTTTGAGACATGAAAATTGGGTTCCCTAAAATCCCATTCGCCCTTTAAAACGTGGAGTATATAAGGTATTTCTCCCGCTTTCTTAGTGTGCCTTCGTAGTGTAGTGGTCAGCACGCTGGGCGCGTATTCAAGAGGTCTACGGTTCGAGTCCCGGTGAGGGCATTGCTCATTTTTTATCTATCCTGCTTCCAAATAACCTAATGACTCAACAGGTTTCAAAGAATAATCGTATTGGATGAGTATTTAATTGTTAAAATACGCGGAGTCTTATAAAAGCGTTATTTTAGCGAAATATTTAAAATCCAGTGAAAAAAACATATAGCATTTTTAATTCAAAATGCAAATGTTTGCATATTAAACTGTATCAAATAACCTAATTAAGTAACAACATAACGAACTATCTATATAATCCAAAATATCTTAATTAAAAATTAATTAAATCCTAATAATGTTATTTACAGTGACAAACAAAAAAAGAATAATTCTTCTAATGATCAAAAGCCAGGGAATTTCAATCCCCCCCCCAAACACAGGGTTTGTAACCATTTGAACAGTACCCTAACATACGATACACTTTAATAAGTGTAACATCCAAAGCGCTAAATTAGAAGTCTAGAAATGCAGATAAAACAAAGAACAAGATATGTCGGCTAATGGCATAAAAAAAAGGAGAACATATGTTCCAGGATAAAAGCGCAAGAAAAAAAGTTAGTTAGATGATAATTAAAACACTGAGCGGGGAAAAAATTACTTCCACAAATATACCTTACCGTCTAGAAATTACTTCTCTTTTTTTTAAAGTTCTCAACAATATTTGCATAAAAGAAGTCCATCATATATTTGTTCTCAAGGTTTGTTTTGTACCCTTACGCAACTAAAATGCATGAAGGATGAAAATGAACATGTTTTAGTAGTATAATCAGTGTTGCGCAGAAAAGGGCTATTTTTTTCTTCCTTGCAAAGAATTATGAAATTAGCATTTTTGTTACAATTGCACTCAATGTAATTTATTGTTGTTCGTTTTGATCAATTGCTATCGTTGGTGTTTCTACTACCTTAGATCACATTATAATAGTTATTTAAAATTATTACAGACATTTGTTTTAGAATTCGAATCCGTTTCTTCCGATTTCTAAAACATTTATCTCCTTTCTGGTTATACAATGTATTATGCTAATGAAGAAGTTATGGACAATAGTTGATAGTGTTATGAGTTGGTATAAAGGTAACTTTTTAACTGTAATCTCTTATTAAATTTCTGATGTGGACAATACATGACCTCCTTATTAGGCTTAACACTTTTGGTTGCACTTCATTTAAATTTGTTTCCTCGAATTATTCTAACTTGAGTAACCGATCCCTCAACCCAAGTTGAAAATGGCATCAAAAACGGTAAATTTTGTAATACAATATCCTGATCAGTTTTTATTCATAACATCTTCTTAGCCGATATTAGCGTTAGCCCGAAAGCTCTAATACTCTCGAACCGGCATTCTACATCGAATTACTATAAGCGGTGCATTACCTTTCCAATTGTTGCCACCAAATATTATCGCCCTGTATTATATTTAAAGAAATTAAATGACGAAGAAATCTAAATCAATATATGCATATTTCTCGCACTGAAAGAAACGAAAGTACCTAGAGCCATCCAATTTTGAATGACGTAATCCTCCAGGCGAACATGGGCATCTGGAAAACCGAATTTTTAAATTTGAATTTGCTTTATTACCTATTTCATATTTTGTAAAACTTTATTGGATTTTTGATCAGAAAACTCAAGTATTTCAAAGCGAGCAACGGCAACACTCTAATGCATCGATGTTAGAGAATGGAAGTGTTCCGTCACTAAAGTACGTGGGTGCCTTACACACACAATCTTTATGCAACATGAATTTCCTTTACACATTGCCCGCTGTGTTACGCATGCTCTTAAACGTCATTTTACAGAACAACGTGTCATTAGCCCGCACTTTTGTAATGTGTGACTCCAATTTCCAGATCTCAATCCAAACGATTTTTGCCTTTGAAGACATTTGTAAGTCGTGAGAATCCAAGAACTTTACCTCAACTGACAGTTATCATTTCCCGCCACGTGCTGAACATTTCCCAGCACACACTTCGGTTAATTGTGGATCATGCCATCGTGCGATTTCAGACGGTAGCCGAAAAAGATGGCCATTATGTGGAACATGCATTTTTTCGTAACAAAATTTGTACAATTATAAAATTATATTAAAATTGTGGATAAATGTGTAATTTATTAATATAATGACGCTATTTGTAACTAATTGCGTTCTATCCCTGAAGGCTATTAATATCCTTTTGGCATTTTGCGTTGATTCACGATAAATGTCGGTTCACGTTTCAAACTGTTGCCACCAAATATTACAACCCTGTATTATATTTAAAGAAATTAAATCATGAAGAATCTGCATAAATGCATCTATGTTTCTCGCATTGTGTCAAACAACGTTACCTAGAGCCATCTAGTTTTGAATAACGTATGTCTACACTCGAATATCGGCATCTGGAAGCTTTACTTTTAAATTTGTTTAATTATCTGTTTCATATTTTGTAAAATTTTAAAGAATTTTTAGATTAATAAACTCAACGATTTCAAAACAAACAATGGCAACACTGTACTGAAAAAGACATTTTTATTTCCAGCGCGCGAGGCTATGTATCGGAAATTTTAAAGACGTCCTAATTTTAAAATTATTTTGCGATATTACTTTTGAAATGAATTTTTTGGTTTAAGTGCGAAGAACATGATATTTAAGGGGAGTTGGAACACCAAAATCTTCAAAAAGTTGTGATTTCGGATTTTTGGTTTTTCAAATTCTCTACACTTTTATCTTTCTAAAAATACCATTCTTTAATATCTATGAAAATTAGAACTGTAAAAAAATCTAGTTTTAACTTGTCATCGACTGCTTTGATCAATGAGGATTTTTACATAATAACGCGTGTTTCTCCAAATGTGATTTTTTTATACTCTATGTACCTTTTCTCAGGAACTACTGCTCACAGGTATCTAAACTTTTTATGGCTTATTTATTAGGTTCCCTAATATTTACTGAAATGAGCTTTTTGTAATAAACTTAGAAAAAAAAAATTTTTTAATTTTTTTGTGTGAGAAAAGTTCTACATTTTACTATGCCTAACAAAATATCCTGTAATTTACTCTAAATTTCAAAATGTTTCAGAAGCTCATTTCAGTATAATCAGATAGGTATATTTTAATTACAGAAAAAATTTCAAGCTTGTATCTACAGCAGATTTTGAGAAAAGGTACATCCAAAATGTCCAATTGAACATTGTCGGTATAGGGGTTTCTGATACCCCTTAATAAATAAAGGTAACACACAGAACGTTAAAAAAACGCCCCTTTGGACGTAATACAAAATCTGAAAACTTTCAAATTTTTATATTTTGATTTTTTTATTTTTTTCAAATCTTTTAATTTTTCAATCTGTTAAAAATTTCTCCGTGCCATGGATTTGCCTGGCATACTTGATTGAATGTCGAAAACTAAGATCTGTTGTTTGAATGGGGGTCGATGTGGAAAGTCTTAAATACATTAATATTCGTATTGATTGATTGATCTTGCTTGATTGTTTATACTGATGCATACTTTCTGTAATAAAGTGTTTTTGCAGGTTATCAAAATGTATCGCTATTCTGCATAAATCTAAGCGTTTTTCACCATTAAATTCGTACCTTTCTTCTATCACTGCATAAGAAATTTCTCCCACCTTCTTGGCATGTCTTCGCGGTGTAGTAGTCAGCACACTCGGAGCGTCTTTGAGAGGTCCGTGGTTCGAGTCCCGGCGAGGGCATTGCTCATTTTTCATGTCTCCTGCTTCGAAATAACCTAATATCTCTACTACAGCATTAAGCAGACCCTTAGCGATATTTTCTCGTTTTTTACTTCTTCAAAAGTAGCGGAATAAATTTAAACTTTCTTAAAACGACGAATATATAATCACCTACATGTTTCCTTCATCTTGCTAACGTTTTTACTTCCTTGTACGAAGTAATAAGGAAGTATTGTAATCGCGAAAAGTTTCAGGCAGCATATTTCAACGAAAATATCCATTTTGGCCGCTATCGAAAGCAATTTAACGATGTTTTTGCGTGATATCTGTACGTAAGGACAGCATAAAATACTCTTTTCCTTCAAAAAAATTATAAAACTGCTTTAAAATGAATTTTGAAGAGAATTTTTCGTGGCGTCTGTACGAACATATGTACGTACGTACGTATCTCGCATAACTCAAAAAGGAGTAGCCTCAGAACGTTGAAATTTTGTATATAGGACTGCTATAACATGTAGATGTGCACCTCGTATTTTGGTTGCAATCGGCCGCAATAAACGTATATAAATATATTTATATATATATCCACTCTGTTACCCGGCTCGGTGATCTCAGTTTCTTTACTCTTATATGTTTGTAAATAGTACATTTTTTCCTTTGAAAATGATTGAATTATGTTGTTTTTATCTTCCGGTTAAGGATTTTATGCCTTTAGTAAATCTGTGTGCAATATTTTTAGAATTATCAGCAATTTTGAAGTTGTTTAATTGTCGCTAAGCCTGTTTTTAATGGCGGCCATTGGTGTTTACATTTGAAACAGGAGATTAATGGATTTGTTGCCAATCTAGAGAAACTTAGCTTCGCAACAACAAAGATGACGCATTCATTTATTATTGTCAAATAAATCATGCTTAATTTCTTTCTGAAATTTTTTCGAGGAAATAAGCGTTTGAGATTTACTTCGTAACTTTTAATATAGATATTTTGAGTGTTTATGTATTTTTGCCTTCTCGCGAAGTAAGAACTGAATTAATTCAATGAGAAATACTCAATCGTCTTTGAAAAACTGTTTCTTTTTTGTTTTCTTTGCTTAATTTCTTTTATACATAGTTAAGCTTTATTATAGTATTTGAATAGAACATGTGGCAACGATTAGATAATTCTTTAAATGATATTAATTTTGTGCATTCTGAGTTATAATATGAAGGAAATATAATACTGTTAAGTGAACCTAGCGCCAGAGTGTCGCTATCGTAAACAAAGTGAATTTTAAAGAATGCATTTATTATATTGTGGTTTATGCGCTGTCGGCGAAGTAGGTTTAATTCAATCTAATAAGTTTAAATAAAGTGCAAGAAAAATTGCGTATAATTTAATATTCCGTACAAGGAAGTCATGTGGTGTACACATCAGATTTTTTACATTTATATTTGAAAGCTGTTTTCAAAATTATTCTGATAAACGCCTGATAAAAAATATCGCAATAGCTGCGGTAAAGAGGCTAGTAAATTTTAAGTTCATATCGATACACTTTGCATTTTTGTTTTGAGACCATAAATTTACGCGTATAGTTTAGCTCTTGCGAGACGAAGCGGAAAATTGAATTTTTGTTTTCGACCCACTGCTCGCAGTTTTCACGGAATTTTTTTTTTCTGACAAATATTTCCTCGGTTTTTGACACGACGTGGGCCAGTTCCGACACGACTTTATCTAAAAGCTGAGGGAGTGCTACCCCAAAGTGTTTTCTGCTCGTGATTTTGATGTGCTGTTGTCGTCAGGGGGTGTCACGCATTCTGATGAGTTTTGAAATCTCGGTGATGGCAATGGGAAAATCTTCAGAGCTTTTCGGAAATATGGAGCAACCTTTGCATTCCTCGCATTGCTTGTTGAATATATTCTGTTTGGATTCTTCAGCCGAAAGGCTGAAAGGAAATACAATTTGTTTCATATGTTCCGAAGACGGTTTCGGGACATTACTAGCGCTGACAACTGGCACCAGGTTTTATCGCAATCGTACTTCTTAAAAACAAAAATAGTTTAGTTTACCAACCTATTTATATATATTCTCATTAATCTTGGTAGTATCAGGAATTTGAATAATAGTAACAATTAAAAAAAATTGAAAGATTTCAGATTTTAACGGCGACACAAAAGGGTTTGTTAAGGGTTTTCACGCTCTCGATTAGTCGTAGTCTACCACTCTGCTGTTACACTCACTACTACTAACTAACCCGTTTTTTTACTTCCTTGTACAAAGTAACAAGGAAGTATTGTAATCGCCAAACGTTTCAATCAGCATAGTTAAACGAAAAGATAGATTTTGACCGCTAGCGAATGCAATTTAACGATGTATTTCCGTAATATCTGTACGTAAGGATAGACCAAAACACTCTTTTCCTCCAAGAAAATTATAAAACTGCTTTAAAATGAATTCTGAAGAGAATTTTTCGTGGCGTCTGTACGAACGTACGTATCTCCCATAACTCAAAAATGAGTAGCCTCAGAACGTTGAAATTTTGTAAATAGGACCGCTGTAACATGTAGATGTGCACCTCGTATTTTTGTTGCGATAGACCGTGCTATCGAATGCAATTTAACGATGTTTTTGCGTGACATCTGTACGTAATAAAAGACTCTTTTTCTCCAAAAAAAATTATAAAACTGTTTTAAAACGAATTCTGAAGAGATTTTCATGGTGTCTGTATGTACGTACGTATCTCGCATAACTCAAAAACGAGTAGCCTCAGAACGTTGAAATTTTGTATATAGGACTGCTATAACATGCATTTCTGCACATCGTATTTTAGTTGCAATCGGCCGCCCCAAACGTATATAAATATATTTATATATTAATTGAAAAAGAAAATGTAAAGCTAACTGGTAATTAGACGTAAGACCTATTTGGTCTCAAAAACCTTTGTGCATAATGCTGCAAAAAGATATGAAATAATAGTAGTAGGTTGAAACATTGCAGCGATCGTGCTAAAAAGTTACCAGGAGCTGTAGCTCCACGAAATATTATAACGCAGTATTACATAAATAAAAAGGAATTTGTCTGGAAAAACGGGGAAAAAACTGTAAACACGCGAAAAAACAGCCAAATTAATGCTGGAAGACTTGCTAATGCACGAAAAAATTATATCCACTCTGTTCCCTGGCTCAGTGATCTCAGTTTCTCTACTCTTATATGTTTGTAAATTGTACATTTTTGCTTTAAAAATGATTGAATTATGTTGTTCTTATCTTCCAGTTAAGGTTTTTATGCCTTTCGTAATTCTGGAAGCAATATTTGTACAATTATCAACAATTTTAAAATTGTTTAAGTGCCGCTAAGCCTAATTTGATGGCGGCTATTGCTCTTGTTTACATTTGAAAGAGCTGAGTAGCGGATTTGTTGCCAATCTAGAGAAACTTAGCTTCGCAACAACAAAGATAATGCCTTCATTTATTATTTAAATCATGTTTAATTCTTTCTCGAATCTTTTCGAGGAAATAAGCGTTTAAGATTTACTTCGTAATTTTTAATACAGATATCTTGCGTTTTTATGTATTTTTGTCTTGCCGCGAAGTAAGAACTGAATTAATTGAATGAGAAGTACTCAATCGTCTGTGAAAAACTGTTTCTTTTTTGTTTTGTTTTCTGAATTTCTTTTATACATCGTTCTAGCTTTATTATAGTATTTGAATAGAACATGTGGCAACGATTAGATAATTCTTTAAATGATATAAATTTTGTGCATTCTGAGTTATAATGCGAATGAAATATAATACTGTTAAGTGAACCTATTGCCAGAGTGTCGCTATGTTAAACAAATAGAGTGAATTTTAAAGAATGCCGTTATTCTATTGTGGTTTATGCGCTGTCGACGAAATATATTTAATTAAATCCAATAAGTTTAAAAGAAATGCAAGAAACAAATGCATATAATTTAATATTCCGTACAAGGAAGTCATGTGGTGTACACATTAGATTTTTTCATATAGTTTTGCAATTTCTCACTTTTAAATCTTGAGTTTGTTAGTGAAGAAATCGTTTAAGTTTTAAAAAACATTAAATAGATAATAAAAAACGATCCGAAATTAAAATTTCGGCATTTTAGGTGTCAATGTAATACTTCCAAGATAGTGCAATCAAAGAGATCTAATTTTTAAGAAAATTATTGAGTTATACTATGAACGAAAATTTTATATTCATGCACTATACATAATAAAATCATACGTATAAAAATGTCGAAAGATAAATCTACCATATAGCCCAGAAATTGTTTTAATTAAGTATCCGACGAAGTTTTAAAGAAAGCACTAATAAATATCCTCAGAGTAAACTTAGTTTCGTTGAATTTATATTTAGAACTGAAATTATATTGTTACTAAATGCCCAGGTAATTCAAAATTCATCTTAGGTAAGTTATTCAATATTTGATATCTATAGGTACCGTTGTTTTGTCACAATGCGAGAAACATACATACATTGATGTAGATTCTTCTCTATTTAATTTTTTTAAATATAACACAGGGCGATGATATTTGGTGGCAGCAATTTGAAGTGATTCAGACTTTTAAAAGTTCCAACGCAAAATGCCAAAACGAACTTTATAGCCTTTTGGGCTAATAAAACAAAAAGGTAATAAAAGAGGAATTTTTAACATCACCAACGAACATTGTATTTATATTAATCCCAGTTTCAATTACAGAAAGTCCAACAAAAGTGTGAAAACGAGCATTCAACGAAATTATCCTCTTATTAGCAGTGAAAGATAGCGCGAAAAATTTAAGTGGGCCCTTAGCGCGAGGGAAGTGCTCTTTTGAGAATAATAATATCTACATTTGAGTCTTGAACAGACATTACATAGTCCGCCACAGTCTTGCATGTCTCATTATTTCGATGGTTCGTGCAAACAATGAGATTATAAAGCTGATAGTTTAATCCAAAAGTTAACAACAATTCTACAGGAAGCGGAATAGGTTTCTGACATTAATCTTGGAAAATACTAAAGAGGAGATACTTAAAGTTGATGATTATACGTAATTATATGCGTTGAAAAGTAGATAGAAGACAACAGTTATTTCGCGGTAACACGAAACAGGGGAACCTTTTGGCCTTCTAAAAGAACGATCTAGGCGTTATTGGTTTGCTTGAGGATAAAATAACATGCGAGCACACACATACCAAATAATATGCTTGTATTTTTGCCCTCTACAAACAGAGAAGGTTTATAACTTTTAGGTTCAGTTATTTGTTTAAAGATTTTTTTATTACTTACTAGTAGTTACGTTGCTAGTCTTTGTCTGGCTTTTAAATGTACCGGAAAAATGCCTGAAGGTATTTAAATTTTATTTAAATTTAATTTAAATTTTAAATTTAGCGTTTGAAATACCAAACGTTAAATTTAAAAACTGTGCAGAATTTTACTCTGCAGAACAACTTCATCCCCCCCCCTAAAAATCTGAAAAGTTTCAGATTTTAAATTACGCCCAAAGGGGCGTTTTATTTTTTTAACATTTTGTGTGTTACATTTATTTATTAAATATCACGTTCTTCGCACTGAAACCATAAAATACCGTTCAACAGCAATATAGTTTTAAAACGAGTTTATCTTTAGAATTTTCGATACAGAGACTCGCGCGCTGGAGATAAAAATGTTTTTTCTGTACAACGTTGCCATTGCTCGCTTTGAAATTGTGGAGTTTGTTAATCAAAAATTCTTTAACGTTTTACAAAATATGAAATCGATAACACATCAAATTCCAAATTTGGTCTTACGCATGCCCATATTCGTAGGAGGATTACGTCATTGAAAATTCGATGGCTCTATGTACCGTTGTTTCATCACAATGCGAAAAATATACTGTTACGAATTTGGTATTTAAAAAGCTAATGTTAGTTCAATTATAAATTAAATGGTTTTATTTCTCGCGCAGTGCAGCGCGTGACGAATATTAAAAGAAAGCTGAGCAGGAAAATTGAAAATACAAGAGCGCGTGCATTAAATAAATAAATATCTCTTTTTGATTTCGAGAAAGTACTGGAAAATTCTAGCGCGTGATTTTAAAATCTTATAAAAGGAGGAAAACATCTCAGTTTGTAGTAGTTGCTTAGTTTGTTGTTGTTGCTTAGAAAACTGCTCTTGTTGATGGTAGCGAATTCGCGGATTAGCGTTCTTTAGCTGTTTTGAATTACGTTCTATTGTACATTTGAGTAGTTAAAAGATAACTACTGTGAGATATTGTAATACTGCATGATAATTTGAGAAAATTTAAGCATTTTTGTTGTGATAATAATAAATTTTTGTTCGTTTTTCATCGGACTTGTGCATTCATTTCATAACGAACTCGTACGCACGCAATAAATTTTTGGTGTCAGAAGTGGGATTTGAATGCCAATAACAAGAGCGATGGAAGAGCAATTAAGGCAGTTGATCTCAGCCTTTGCCTCGTTGAAAGAAGATATGAAATCTAATCAGGAAAAGATTGAAGCAGGACAGGAAAAGATTGAAGCAGGACAGGAAAAGATTGAAGCAGGACAGGAAAAGATTGAAGCAGGACAGGAAAAGATTGAAGCAGGTCAAGAAGAGATGAAACGAGAAATTACCTGCATAATAGAAAATAAATTTGAGGTTATGGGAGGCAGAATAGACGCGGTTGAAATTAAAGTTGGACAAATTGAAGAAAAAGTCTTTTCTGTGAAAGAGCAAATAGAAGACAGAGTTTCGGCAGTGGAACAACAAATAGGTTACAGAGTTGATTCTGTCAAAGAAGAAATAGAAGGAAGAGTTTGTTCTGTTCAACAACAAATCGAATCCCAAATTGATGATAGGGTTTGTGCTGCCGTCGCCAAAGAAGTTGACAGCCTAAAGAAGTGCATAGCGATGGCAGGAAGCAATTCTGAAGGTTTTAAATTTCTATCTATGCCTGCTCGCTCCTCTCTGAAGCTATGCACATACGATGGGAAGACATCCTGGCAAGTGGATAAAACACAATTTTCTGTCGTTTCGGATGCGAATGGATGGGATTCCCAAACTAAGGCCTGCCATCTCGCCGCTTCTCTGAGAGCAGACGCAGCGGATATCCTGCAGACGCTTCCAGAAAACCAAAGACTTGACTTCGAAGCTTTATCCGGCGCATTGGAGTTGCGCTTTGGCGAGAAATGTTTAAAAGACTACAGCAGGCTTCAATTAAAATGCCGTCAACAGAAGCTCACCGAATCACTCCAGGAACTCGCCACAGATGTTGAAAGGCTGTCCCACCTCGCCTTTACGGAGTGCCCGAGAGAAACGAGGGAAATCCTGTCCCTGCAGTACTTTATCGATGGCATCCGGGATCCCGAAATACAGAAGGGTCTACGAATGGCGGATGTTAAAGATTTGAAAAGCGCTTTAGTGTACGCCATGAAGTTCGAGGCAGCCCAGCAAGCAACTAGTAGAGATCGCTACCCAGTTAGAGCTGTGCGAGTCCATGAGCCAATGGATCAACTGATAGCTCGTTTGGATGATTTAGCCAGAGAATTCGAGGCTTTGATACGGAGTAGAAGCGAGAAGAAAGTGGCTCTAAGGTGTTGGAGATGTGGTAGTGAAGGTCACCTAAGACAGAATTGCAGAACACCCCAGGGTACGGAATATAAAGCAGATGATTTTACCAGACAAGTCAGTGGCTTGAGACGGAACAGAAGTGAAAAGAAACTAATTCTAAAGTGCTGGAACTGCGGAGTTGAAGGCCACATACGAAGAAACTGTAGAACACCCCGAGGTACGGAAAATAAGACCATTTCCCAGCAACGACGCAGTAAACAAATTAGTGACCATATCGAGGAACGGAGGTTGCCAGATAATGAAAAACCTTGTTTTAAAGCGCTTAAAATTTATACAGTGAGTGGCAACAGTAACGGAATGTCCATTAATGGGAATATCGATGGAGTTCCTTGCAATATGATCATTGACACAGGAGCTAATGTTACCATCATTAGGAAAGATTTAGCTCAACAGTTTAAAGATAAACTTATTTGGACGCCATCCTGTGTTACCCTTCAGACTGCGTCTGGTGACAAGATCGAGATAGCTGGGAAGTTAAACGTGAACATCACGTTTGGAAGTGCCGCCTACCATCACACGGCATATGTGGCGGATATTACAGATCCATGCATACTCGGATTGGACTTTTTAAGGAAATACAGTTTTTCCTTAGACTTCAAAAACAACAAACTGCTTTCAGCATCTGGTGACACGATTATCCATCCTCAGAAGAGATCCTCACCTGGAAATGCCGACGCCTTGTCCGAAAGGCCCAGCTCGGGGAGCCGCCGAAATCATGCTAGGGTCGAACAGAAACACAAGACTACCAGCTATTCTCCATCCCAGAAGCTTTTCGGTCGAGACCTTCGTCTGTCTTGTGACCGCGTGTTTGGTCGCCCTACGGATGCGCCTTCATCGCCTGAGGAACACATCCAAGATGTCCAGGCCCGGTTTGAGGGGATGCACCGTTCTGCACGAAAGCGAGTCAACTTGGCGACGGAGAAAGTGAAGACCAGATACGACACGAGAGCTACTAGACATAGATCCAACAAAGGAGACAAGATATGGTTGTGGAACCCGATTCAACGAAAAGGACTGAGTCCTAAATTACAGTCACCTTCGAATGATCCGTATACAGTGCTGAACAGACTGAATGACGTCATGGTTCGGATTCGTACGTCTTCGAACTCTAAACGTAAAGCCATTCATTACGACAGGTTAGCTCATTGCTATGGCCATAGTACGTAATGTAAATAATTGTAAATAGTATAAGACCATGGTCCATTTTGTTTTTGAATGTGTATTTTATTTGATTTGTATTTAGTATTTGATTTGTTTTATTTATTGCATTTATTGTTCATGTTGTTTATTATTGTAATGTAATGCTTATTAATGCATTTATGCCACAGTTGTAAGTTTAGCTTCCTGACCAGGGATTGTACTGTCCGGGACGTGCAGTCCTTGGGAAGGGGGCAGTGTTACGAATTTGGTATTTAAAAAGCTAATGTTAGTTCAATTATAAATTAAATGGTTTTATTTCTCGCGCAGTGCAGCGCGTGACGAATATTAAAAGAAAGCTAAGCAGGAAAATTGAAAATACAAGAGCGCGTGCATTAAATAAATAAATATCTCTTTTTGATTTCGAGAAAGTACTGGAAAATTCTAGCGCGTGATTTTAAAATCTTATAAAAGGAGGAAAACATCACAGTTTGTAGTAGTTGCTTAGTTTGTTGTTGTTGCTTAGAAAACTGCTCTTGTTGATTGTAGCGAATTCGCGGATTAGCGTTCTTTAGCTGTTTTGAATTACGTTCTATTGTACATTTGAGTAGTTAAAAGATAACTACTGTGAGATATTGTAATACTGCATGATAATTTGAGAAAATTTAAGCATTTTTGTTGTGATAATAATACATTTTTGTTCATTTTTCATCGGACTTGTGCATTCATTTCATAACGAACTCGTACGCACGCAATAATACATACATTTATGCAGATTTTTCATTATTGAATTTTTTCAAATATAATGCAGGACTCTAACATTGGGTGGCAACAGTTTGAAAAGTGATTCGCCGTTTATAGTGATTCAACGCAAAATCGCAAAACGAAAACAATAGTCCTTCAGGGACTAAACCCTTTAGACTTAAAAAAAAAATAAAAAGAAATAAAAAAACCCACAAATTAAAAAAAAGTATTACGTATAACAAAATTACAATGAATTAAGCAATATACCTTAACACGAATATCAATGAGATACATTCCGCTGACCTCATAGACCACGTGACTTATGTATACCTTTTGTAAACAGACAATGGAGATGACCTCAGAGATCACGTGAGTTATGCACAGCTAATGAAAACAAGCTAGGTCATCCTCTTCTTCTCTTGCGGACTGTATCTCATTATCCTAATAAATAAATTAACTTCCCGTTGCGTTTTCTCAACAAGCATCCAGTATCCAAGAGAAACATTAAATTTAAAAACTGCACATAAAGATTGCCTTCATTTTTCCATGTGGCAGCAGTGCTGATTTTCAACAGTCAGTAGTCCACTATAGAATTGAATGAAAAACTTTGCCAAAACCACATTTCTAAAAAAAAAAAAGAAACTATTCAAAATGATGCGATAAAATCGAAAAGATAAAATGAAATAAAATCTGTTTCGAATTTTGAAAAAATCGCTTCGAGGTGAAATGGCTCTTGTCTAGATGCATTCATGTACCAAATTTCGTAGCCTTAGGTCTATTAACTTACGCGCAAACACGAACGAAAGACACAAAACACTTTCTTTTATTATATATAGGTATAGAATTCAATATAAAAAAAATCTCTTTTTACAACCTCTTTTCAATATGAATCTTCGTGTGTAAGAACCCCGAAGTCAATCACCGCCAGTTGGAGATTTATATAGTGACAGTATTTTTTATATTTTTGAAATCTGGTATTAATTCAAATTGAAACACACCTAAGGTTTTTAACTAGAAATACAACTTATACAAATTGGAATGATGGGGATATGTACCATTTACGTTCTATAGTCTTGTGTACAGAGGCTGTTCACACATTTTTTTAAACAATGTATATTGTATTCACAAAACTAAATTATACAAAATTCTTGTGTTTTCAATGTTCTATTTGACATCCCTTATTGCGAACTATCTTTCGACACCGCAATGTCCAGGATAATAATGCCTTTTGAAGTGGCAGAAGAGGTATTCTATCCCATTCCACCCGAACAGCTTTCCAGAGTCCTGTTAGGGTTTTGGGACAACGTTTGAATAATGCAATTTTGAAAAGTCCGAAAGCACAAAAATCCATAGGTGACACGTCAGGAGATTTAGTAGGGATATCAGTGAAGGGTATGGCCTTGATACCAGTTTTTTGTTCCATTTCTTTTAGGAAATTTACAGTGGATTTTGATGTGTGACTGCTAGCTTTGCCCTGATGGAGTCTCACAGATGGATGGCACTGTGGGTAAAGCGTTGGTACTTCATTCAGAAACATTGGCGATAAAATATGTTCCTGATAGTATTTAGAGTTAATCTTGACATTCTTTTTGGACTCTGTTTTTAACTTGCCATTATAAGGAAAACCAGCAACAATCATGAATCCCTTAGAAAAACTTTCTTTCGATTCTTTGAACCATGTACTTAAATTTTTTTCTTCCCTTTTATGATAATAAATGGCTCTTTTTTTGTTACAATCATTTAAATACACCCATGCTTCATCTATTGTGACATTGTTTTTCTTTGGATAAGTGTTTCTCATATAGAATTCTGCAGCGTGTCCTGCGTTGAGCGATATGCTTTGGAAGAAGACGATGCACATTGCGTTTTTTCGCTTTCTTAAGATTTAAATCAACGTTTATCATTTTGTTTACAGTGGACACTGAGCATTTTAATGGTTTTGCAACTGCCCTTTGACTAGGGTGATTTTCTTTTAACATTAAACAACGTACCTTTGCTGTAGTCGAAGATGTCCGTTTTTTTCCTTGGATACTTGTTTGGAATTTTTGTCCCACCTGAGGCTCCAATTTGAGGTTGGTTTCCTTTCTTGTTGATGATATTACCTATCGACGCTTTAGATATCACAAAACCATGACTCTCACATCGTTTTTGGATAACGGAGTGTGCATATTTCTCTTCGGAAAGAGCGTAAATGTAGCCTTCGAACCACTGCTTTGTTAAATTTGCCATTTTGAATAAAAACAAAACTTTCATGCTACAGACAATAATTTTGACTTTTAAAAACATAGTACAATTGCAATTGCTTCTTTTGCAGCAAATGAGTTTTTATTACCGCTTACCAAAATCGTCTACAAAATGTGCGAACAGCCTCTATATTATTGGAGTGTTCGTAAAGTAATTTCGTTTTTTCTCAACAGAGGGAGTAATTGTACTTTTTCACAGCCATCTTCTCTTAAGCCGGATAATCATTATATAGGGTGCACCAGTACAGTGTTGACAACCTTTTAGGAGAGATAGAGTACACCTAGACTATGGGAAATCCCACAGCAATGCATGGTAGGAAATACCTTCCTGGTGCGGTAGCGACAACACAAAAGTCAAGAAAGAAAGGACACGAACGGGGTAAGAAAACGTGCTTAATATTCGGAGGACAACAAAAGAAAGGAAAAACAAAATAAAGAGACAACGATCATCATCAAAGGTGTTCGAAATTACGACCCAGATTGTGGTGCAGGAGCCGTGCGTCATGTATCTTCCATTCGTGGTGCAGATCTCCCATGCGCCAGAGAAGCGAGGCCGATCATCAAGCTCCGGGTGTGCAATTTTGAACATCTTCTTTAATGATGATCGTTGCTTGTTTTTGTTTATATTAGTAGGTTTCTGCTGTACTTAGCATAATAAAACAGGCTTTGCCTCACTGTTTGCGTTTTGTGTCGTTATTATCGGCCAGGAAAGCCTTTCCGACCATGCATTGCTATGTGATTGCCCATTGTCTAGGTGTACTCCATCTCTCCTGAAAGTTTGTCAACGCTGTGCTGGTACACCCTGTATATTTTGGCAGCTGATATAGCAAGGCTATAGCAAGGCGTATTTGCAAAAAAAGTTCGATTGTTTCTACGCAGGATTTTTTGGTTTCAAATATGGAAAGTGAAAAGCAGAAGGGCTATTAATTTCGTTTTAGCATTTTGCATCGAAAATGTTAAAAATCTGAATCACTTTTCAAATTGTTGCCACCAAATATTATCACCCAGTGTTATATTAAAAAAATCTGATGTGTACACCACATGACTTCCTTGTACGGAATATTGAATTATACGCAATTTTTCTTGCATTTCATTTAAACTTCTTTGATTGACTTAAATCTACTTCGCCGACAGCGCATAAACCGCAATAGAATAAATGCATACTTTAAAATTCACTCTATTTGTTTACCACAGCGACACTCTGGCGCTAGGTTCACTTAACAGTATCATATTTCGTTCATATTATAAATCCGAATGCACAAAATTTATCTAATTTAAAGAATTATCTAATCGTTGCCACATGTTCTATTCAAATACTATAATAAAGCTAGAACGATGTATGAAAGAAATTAAGCAAACAAAACAAAAAAGAAACAGTTCTTCACAGACGATTGAGTATTTCTCATTCAATTAATTCAGTTCTCATTTCGCGACAAGGCAAAAATACATAAAAACTCAAAATATCTGTTTTAAAAATTACGAAGTAAATCTTAAACACTTATTTCCTCGAAAACATTCCAGAAAGGATTAAGCATGATTTAATTGGCAATAATAAATGAAGGCGTTATCTTTGTTGTTGCGAAGCTACGTTTCTCTAGATTGCCAACAAATCCATTACTCTGCTGTTTCAAATGTAAACAAGCAATGGCCGCCATCAAAAAACGTATTAGGCTTAGCGGCACTTAAACAACTTTAAAATTGCTGATAATTCTAAAAATATTGCATACAGATTTACTAAGGGCATGAAAACCTTAACCGGAAGATAACAACAATATAATTCAATCATTTTAAAAGCAAAAAATGTACGATTTACAAACATATAAGAGTAAAGAAACTGAGATCACTGAGCCGAGTAACAGAGTAGATATATATATATATATAAATATATTTATATACGTTTGGAGCGGCCTATTGCAACCAAAATACGAGGTGCACATCTACATGTTATAGCAGACTTATATGCAAAATTTCAAAGTTCTGAGGCTACTCGTTTTTGAGTTAGGCGAGATACGTGCATACGTTCGTACAGACGCCACCAAAAATTCTCTTCAGAATTCATTTTAAAGCAGTTTTATAATTTTTTTGGAGGAAAAGAGTGTTTTATTCTGTTCTTTCTTGTGTACAGATATCACGCATAAACGTCGTTAAATTGCATTCGATAGCGGTCAAAATGGATATTTTCGTTGAAATATGCTGCCTGAAACTTTTCGTGATAACAATACTTCCTTTTTACTTAGTACAAGGAAGTAATAATTAGGATTTTTTGATGCAGAGAGGTTTGAAATGTGAGCAGTGCCCTCGCAATGACTAGAACCTCTGCCTAGTCTACAAGTGAGCTACCGTTACACCACGAAGGCATGCAAGAAAGAGGGAGAAAATACCTTTTAATACTTCGAATGAATGCGGCATTTTGATAAGAGAAGATTTACATATTATTTTTAGCTGAGTTCTTTGGAATGCCGTACAATCGATTGTTTTATAATACTTAAATAGTGAAAGATATGATTGTGAAGTAGGTTTGTTCAGCTTTGCCGAATACATTACAACTCTTGAAAACAGTATTATCTCTAGGATAAGTGGTCAGATAATTTAAGTAGATCGAAGACAAGTATGCTTTCTTAAGAACATTTTCGGGAATAAACTTACTAACCATAAAATAAGCTCAACATTACATATTCTGGCAATAATATCATTTTGCTTACTTTGATTGGAACCATCTAAACGGAACATCGAAAAGGCTTACAAATATATTCCCTACAAATGGAACACATTCCAAGATTATACACACATTAAAACATATCATTTCACGGATTCTTTGATTGTAGTTATTTACATTTATAAAGGATCATTTTAGCAGCATATAAAGCTGTACATTTTCCTAACATTTTTTCTCTTTCCAATTCCTTTTATGGTTTTAGAGAAATGGTAAACAATACAAAATTCTCCGAGGAACTTACTTTAAAAATGTGCTGCACTTGCTGCTTCATTTCCCACAACGCTTGTGTTCCTACGTATTTGATATAAATACCGTAAAAATATTTTTTAGATCGAAAGAAGGGTTTTGATTTGTTAGAAAATAACCATTTGTACTTTTTTGTTGCTGCAGATGTTCCTCTACAGTGTTTTAGTACTTCCACATTTCGAATATTGATGAAAAGGAATAATTCCCCGAACTCTAGCTTTTTTCTTCTCACCCCCAATCTTGTCTCAAGTGCTTCCTTACAAAACCACTTAGGAATAAGGCAATGAAAATACTCATGAACATGGGTAGGGAGAGAAGAACATCATTTTTACGTTACGAACTAATGACGATGGCTCTGTTTGCCGATAGCAATTGAAGGTAGTGCTTTCTTTTCTTGCTTCCTTTGAGAGGAAAAGAATGCTAAGTCCGATATTTTAATTTGCGTAAATCATGGTTTACATAAAACAGTTTAAGGGAACTCGGTACCTGTTGAATGATTGTTTTTATTTAAGACCTTTCATGTACTTTTTATGAATAATATTAAGTGGTTTTATGAGGCCAAATGGTTTTAAGCTGAAAAAAAAATTTGTGCTATTAATTTTTGTTTAATTTGAATTTTTTAAAAAAAATATTGAACAATTAAAAATTCTTTCTTCTGTCACAATTTTAAATATTTTTGCTTCAATTTTTTATTGTATTCATAATAGTATTCTTAATAACTTTACGATTCGATTTTTCAATTAATGAATTAGTTTCTGAGGAAAAAAAATAAAAAGCACATTTTGATATAAAAACTTTAAAAAAAAATATGATTTCAGTAACATTTTTAATTCCAATAATTTTTCTTTTCACCATTTTTCAAATCCCATCCTTGATTCTATTTAGTATATAATTTGAAATAAGCAGTAAAATTATTAAATAATTTGGTCCATATCTGAACAAGTTTTAGGACTTTAAGTAAAAGGATATATTAAAAAATTGCAAACTGAGAAATCGCTGTTTAAAAAATGTAAACTGTCTGGACGGTCATTAAATCCTTTCAAATTTCTTAAAAACTTTATTACTGAATTTCAATACATATATATATATATATAATAAAACTTAGTATTGCTCAATTGATTAATATGAATATAAATTACAAGCTTTTGTTTAAAACCTTATCTGGCTAGAAATATTGCAAAAATATCATAAAATGCAAGTAGAATTTTCCTTTACCTGTTTTTGTTTTTTAAAACACGCTCAAAACAATTTTAATGTATGAATTAATTATAATATATGTTCTAAAACACTTATAATTATTATTAATAACATTAATTTGTCGTTTTATTCATTTTTTAAAAAGCAAAATTTGAAATTTTCACGGACATAAAACATTTTATTTAAAACCACTCAGCAGCTTATGTGATTTCTTCTCTTATTTTAGCCATTTGTTCTCGTATATAAATTGCATTTTAAAAATTAATTTATGTGCATTTTAATTAATTAAAAATTTAGTGTTTGTTCCAGCACTATTTCCAGCACTATTCCAGCACTATTCAGCTACGGTCAGAAATTTGATCACTTTCATTACACCACCTCTTTCTGTTCGTATCTAATCACGGATAATTTCAACTTTTGAATAAGCATAGCATTTTTGTTGACTGATAATACACATAAAATTATTTGCTGAGCTCAGTATAAATATATAAACTTGCCAGTTTAAACATGAATAAAATTTTTTTCAACTTTAATTTGTATTTAAATAAATCAGTATATACTCATAAATAGAGTTTTTTGATAGCTGGAGTCATATTTAATTACACTCCTTTTCATTTACACTGATTTTTAGTAAGTTACTGAAAAAATTAAGAATTAAAAAAAAAAAATAAATAAATCCTGAGGGGGTTTGGCATTTAAAGGGGTGTCAAAACTTTAAAAACCTTTTTATAGCATTTATTATCGTCAGATCATTTAAAAATTCATCTTCAGTGTAGTAAGTGTATTAAGGTACTTTTTCAGCAAAAAATTGAAAAATCGCTAATTTCATTGATTTTGGGGTACCGAGCCCCCTAAAAACACAGTGTCAAACAGTTACAATAGTTTAAAAACTGAAGAAGAAACGGCACAGGAAATGTCCTCTGAGATGTTATGAAATGCAAGTCAAATATTAGCTGATATTTCTTCTACAGATACAAAGTATTTCTCCCGTCTTTTTAGCATGCCTTTATGGTGTAAGGTCAGCACGCTGAGCGCATATTCGAGAGGTCCGAAGTTCGAGTACCGGTGAGGGCATTGCTAATATTTTATCTCTTCTGTTTCAAAGAATATCTAATGTCTCTACAGTGGCTCCCGAACTAAAAAAGGCGGTGGACAATGATCCTCCACCGCCAGGATTTGGCGACTGGGTCCCCTAATCTCCAGCCACCCTTTAAAAGATGGAGTACGTAAGGTATATCTCCCACCTTCGTATCATGCCTTCGTGGTGTAATGGTCAACGCGCTTGGAGCGTATTCGAGGGTTCCGAGGTTCGAGTACCGGCGAAGGCATTTTTCACGTCTCTCATCATCATACTTTCTTTATAATCCATTTTAAAATCCATTTTAGAAAACATCTGATATGTACACCACATAACATCCTAGTACGGCCTATTAAATTACACGCATTTTTTGCAGCATTTCATTTCAACATATTTCCTCGAATTCCATTAGATATAGCATATTTATCATTCAATTAAATAAGTTCTGACTTCGCGGCAAGACAAAAATGCATAAAACCGAAAAATATAATCATTAAATGTTGAAATATATAAAAAAACAAAAAATGTCAAATACAATTAAAACAATAATTTTTTTTACAATTAAAATTATAGCTTCTGCCGAACAATAAGCAATTCGACCAGCGGGCAAGAAGACAGATTTTTCAGTGCACTGAAGGTACAGAAACTGACGTAATTCACTATTCTGCTAAGTTTCAAGTGTAAACAAATATGGCTGCTATGGTGAAAAAATTACGCTTAGCCGCACTTAAACGACTTTTAAATAGTCGATAACTCTATAACTATTGCATGCAGATTAACTGAAGGCATAAAAACCTTAACCGGAGCAAACGAACAACATAATTCAACCATTTTGAAAGCAAAAATTGCACAATTTATCTACATATAAGAATTAGAAAAAACTGAGCCCCCGAGCCGAGTAACAGAGTGAGTATATATATTTATATACTTTTGATACGGCCGATTGCGACTAAAAAGGGAGGTGCACAATTACATGTTGTAGCAGTCCTATATACAAAATGTCAACGTTTTGAAGCAACTCGTTCTTGAATTATGCGAGATACATACATTACTTTAAGTACGTACAGACGCCACGAAAAAATGTCATCTGAATTCCTTTTAAATCAGTTTTATAATTCGTTTGAGGAAAAAGAGTCCTTTAGTCTGCCCTTACGTTCAGATGTCACGCAAAAAAATCGCGTGTGCATTGGATAACGGTCAAAATTGCATTGGATAGCGGACAAAATTGCATTGGATAGCTGTCAAAATTGCATTGGATAGCGGTTAAATTGCATTGAATAGCGGTCAAAATGGATATTTGTTTTGAAATATGATAGCGGAATTTTTCGTGATTACAATACTTCCAGTACTTCATACAAGGAAGTAAAAATGAAGATTCTTTCTATATAAATTACACAATGATTCTAATTTTTTTGCTATAAAATTAAAGCAAACTATATTTTTATATTGAAAATTATTTACACAATATGTCAGTTGTGTTTTGTAAAATAGTGACTTTAGCCCAAAGGGCGTTAGTCTAGAAGGGCTATTAATTTCGTTTTAGCATTTTGCGTGGAAAACTTTAAATGTTGGTTCACTTTTCAAACTTTTGCCACCAAATATTACAGCCCTGCATAAATGTATATAGGTTTCTTGTATTGTGGTATAACGACGGTACCTAGAGCCATCAAATTTTAAATAACGTACGTTTCCACCCGAATTTGGAATTTCTTTTATTATCTGTTTCATATTTTGTAACACTTTAACGAATTTTTGATTAACAAACTCAACAATTTCAAAGCGAAGAATGGCAACACTGTACGAAAAAAAAAATTATCTCTAGGGCGCGAGACTGTGTATTGGAAATTCTAAAGATATGCTCATTTTGAAATTATTTTGCAATTTTGCTTTTGAACTGAATGTTATGGTTTAAATATGAAGAAAATTATATTTAATAAATAAAGGTAACCCACAAAAACGTTAAGAAAAGACCCCTTTGGGCGTAATGTAAAATATGAAAGCCTTCAGAATTTTTATCATTTTTAAATATTATTTTAGCTTATTATTTAATTTTACATTTGCGTTCTAATAAGAATAAACATATCATTTTTTAAACAAATGAACTCAAATTTATAGAAACATGGGGAAACATTTTGCATTCTGTAATATAATTTGCATGAGTCTGTAAAATAATTTTATTCTGTAATATAATTTGTTATGTAAGATTATTTTTATAAAGCAAAGAAGGATAGGAACCCCTAGCTTGAATTGACAAAAATGTTTAGTGTGTAGTTTAGTTTATAGTAATATCATTATTTAATATACAATTCTTAGTTTATAGATTTCTAAAATACTTTTCAAATTTTTACAAGACTTTATTTGACTACATTGCAATATTCATAATGCATTTAAAAATAATCCAAATGTACATTTTTTTATACTTTAATTTAAATCCCAATTCAAATATTAAAATTTTTCATAAACCTATTATTCTGAAAAGTAATTTTAAATTAAAAAGTAGGATTAAGGGGTGTTGGAACCCTAAAATCTTCAAAAAATTGCGATTTCGAATTTTTGCATTTTCAAATTCTCTACACTTTTATCTTTCTAAAAATACCATTCTTTAATCTCTATGAAAATTAGAACTGTAAAAAATTTAGTTTTAATTTGTCATCTACTGCTTCGATCAATGAGGATTTTTACATAAAAACGCGTTTTTCTCCAAACGTGATTTTTTTTATACTCGATGTGCTTTTTCTCAGGAACTACTGCTCACAGGTATCTAAACTTTTTATGGCTTATTTATTAGGTTTCCTAATATTTACTGAAATGAGCTTTTTGTAATAAACTTAGAAAAAAAAAATTTTTAATTCTTTTGCGTGAGAAAAGTGCTAAATTTTACTATGCCTAACAAAATATTCTGTAATTTACTGTAAAATTCAAAATGTTTCAAAAGCTCATTTCAATATAATTAGATAGGTATACTTTAATTATCTAAAAAATTTCAAGCTTGTATCTACAGCAGATTTTGAGAAAAGGTACATCGAAAATGGCCAATTTAACATTGTCGGTATAGGGGTTTCTGATACCCCTTAAATAGCTATAATTTTACGATAAAATTCGTTCACAAGTAAAAAAATCCTTCTACTTTATTTCAATCTCCATCAGCGTCTGATACCATTCGTCCTCAAAACATCCGTCTTGTTGATCTATGGACTCAACCAGAAGCAAAAGAAAATTCTATGCATATATATAAAATATAAATAGTCCGTTTCGTCTCCTTTATAACACCTCTAGAAAACAGACCCATAATCTTGGGACCCGGAGAGTTATCTGAGTGCAAAATCGTGTAACATACTTCCGCCCTTTTGGGAGAAGTTTTTTGTTTCGAGGCCATTGTTTCTTACCTGCCGCGAAAACCGTGAATTTAAAAGAATTCTCGAACGGAGATCTCGCGAGTTATACATCAGCGTCTCCACAGAGATTAAGGAAAGGGTGTTAGGGGAGAAATGAAAATGGCGAGAGTGAGTGGGGTAAGCATCGAAGAAAGGAAATAAAAACATTATCTTTTCTTTGAATCGGGAGGAGGCGTGCAAACAAAAGGTAAGCAGTATCGTTTCGAACAAGCTGAAGATACTGTAAACAGTAATAGAAGTTACTTAACGATTGAGAGATCGAAGCATATTTACCGTTGCTAAATCCATTAAGAATAAAAAAACTAGCACCCGTCGGTAAATATTTTCCAAATTTTAAATGCTGCTGGGATTATTAATTTTAACCCATTCAGCTGTACTTTGATTAGGGAAATGTTTAAATTTTTGCTGTCTTTTCTTATGGTTATTCATTCACCTTCAAATTATTACTCCTGATCTCTACATATAATAAAACAAAGAGTCTGTCTGTGTGTGTGTGTGTGTCTTTCGTTCACTTTGCGCGTAAGCTAATAGACCCACGGCTACGAAATTTGGTACATAGGCGCATCTAAACAAAAGCCAGTGCACCTCGAAGCGATTTTTTCGAAATTCGAATTAGAATGTTTTTTATTTTATGTTTTGTGACGAAATCGCGTCATTTTGAGACATAATGGGCTATAGGAAAGCGAGATTTTACTCTACACACTACATTTTCACACTGCCAAGAAACGTAGGCACTTAGCTATTTTAAGAACTTAAAATAAATTTCGCGTTTCAATAAATCGATTCAATACGAATTTATTTAACAAAGGAAGTTTAACACCTTTTCAACGGTATTTTTTCTAAAAACGTTTATTTAAAAAAATGTACTGTTTATTTTTCTTTGATTTTTGGACACTTTAAACTTTCATCCTTGCGACTGCTTTTGCAAAACGAATTTTGAAAAAATGATAATATTTTGTATTTTTAAAAATTTTTTAAATGAAGCTTCCGAATAAACTTCTCACATCTCACATCTTTAAAAATGTGATTGTGGCAACAATTTTCCTTTCTTATTGTTGTTGATAGATTTTTGATGAAATAGCACCATTTTGAATAGTTTCATTCTTTTAGAAATATGGGTTTGGCAACAATTTTCCATCGTATTTCTTATGTCACTGTTTTTAAGAGATTGGCATATTTCATTGTCTTTTTATATATATATAATATATTTATTTTATTTTATTTATTTTATTTATTTATTTATTTATTTATTTTTTGATAAAGTTGTTCTGCAGAGTAAAATTCTGCGCGGAATTTTTTGTTTTGAGTTTCTTTCATGTTATTTTTTGCTTTTGTACGATTTTTTTGCTTTTTTTTTGTACGCACTATTTGTACGATACTGAAAAGTTTTGCTGTTTTTTTCCTTCAACGGAAAGTTGGTAAATTTTTTTATTAGGATAATTAATTTTGTTTTTCAGAATTTTTTGTTTTTTGTATTCTTTTATGTTATTTATTGCTCACTTCACTGTTTTTGAGATATTGAAAAGTTTTGAGTGATTTTTTTTAGGAAACGAAGTTCTTAATCCCCTTTATACCATTTCTGTTCTTAAGATTTTGCAAAGAGAAGTTGGTTAATTTATTTATTAGGATAATTAATATTTGTATTAAGGGATATTGCTTATTTCATTATAATTTTGTTATGCGTAATACCATTTTTTTAATGAAGTTTTTCTGCAGTGTAAAATTCTACGCAGTTTTTAAATTTAACGTTTGGTGTTCCATTTAGCCATTTTTTCGGTACATTTAAAAGCCAGACAAAGGCTGGCAGCGAAGCTGCTAGTATTTCATAAATGTTTCTACTTGTTAGTGTGTGAAATGTATTTCACTATATCCATTTTGGAATACTTTTAGAAAACTAGGAATTCGTTTGGTACATCATTAGACGGAATGCGTTTGAAAATTTATTACATTTGTTAGCCCCTTAGTGTAGAAGATGCAAAAAACGAAATGCCTGCATTTCGTTTTTGCATCTTATTTTATTATTCTTATATATTTTATTATTCTTTTATTATTATATTCGTCTTTTATTATTATTTATTTATTATTCCTATATTTTTATATTTGCATCTTCTTTTGCAAAGAAAGCCTGCATTTCTTTTTCAGATGCAATACTTCTTATATCTAAAGCAATGTTTATCTTTACATATCCCTAAAATATTGCTGTTTGTGTACAGTTCGTAATAGATTGAATGCACAAGTCCGATAATAGGCTACTAAAATTTATTTTTATCTTAAGAAACATTTAAAAACTCTGGAATTTTCCACCGAAATATTCTTACAAGTGTTCTCATTACAATCAGTCGTTACACTTCAAACTACTAAGAAAGTTAAACACAATGCAATGCAATGCTCATCTAAAGCGGAAAGCAACATGAATATCTCAGTTCACGCAAACTAAACAACTCGCAACAACGATAACTAAGCAACGGAAGATACTCTCTATCTTTGGCCTTAAATAAATTTCCGCCTAGATATTTCTAGTACTTTCTGCTGCTCGAAATTACTAGAAAGCAGTACAAGGGTGGAATTACGGTTACAGCTAACAATGCGGTCAATTACATTTATTCAGTTACAATATTTATTACGGTAATACAGGAAAAAAGACCAAAATGATCGCCACATTTGTCGACTTTTGGTGATTTCTCAACAAATTTGGCGACAAAATAAGTCGCCAAAACTGCTGTCAGCTAGGCTTTATCTCGCCAAATTACCAAGCTACCCATTTACTTACTGTTAAATGCATTTGGCTCTGTAATCTTACTTTTCCGGCATAGTTTTTACTTAAAATTTGTCTCGCGCTATATTACACCGAAAGATACAACAATTTTACTTAACTAAAATACCTAAGTACTACTAAAATTACCTAAGTACAAAATTCGTATCAATATGAAACCAAGCAATTTTCGTATGGCTATTGTTTCGGATTATTAGCTCTTTATTGTTTCCAATTTAACTAAACACCCTCGCACATTTTAAGAGGCTTCCCATAGCCTTTCGGATCTTATCTAATTCCCAGAAACATTGGTATTGGGTACACGTTAGTTAAAATACAAGTTCGCTACAATGCGTACTTTTTGCAAATGGGAATCATTCATAGTGAATGAGAGGGATTCATTCGTTAAAGATAATATTAAGGCGTTTCAATCCATTCTTTTGTACTATTGAAAGAATTATTTAGCATGCAAACGCACTTTATTTTTCATACTTCTCATTCGCGGCTTACTAACGGTTCTTTTTATTTGTACAGTGTAATAAAAATATATTATTTCGTGCGTACGGGTTTGTAATAGATTGAATGTACAAGTGTGATAAAAAGTTAATAAAATTTATTCTTATCGCAGGAAATAAAACAAAATGCTGAAATATTTCCTCAGAGATATTCGTACAATATCACAATATCTCACAGTAGTTATATTTTAAACTGCTATAACGTTAAATAGTACTCGATCCAAAGCGCAGAGAAAGCTAATCCGATCTCATCGCGAATTCGCTACAATCAATAACAACAACTAAGTAGACAACTGAACTGAGATGTTTCTCTCCGGCTTTCTATAGCTTTATAATCGGCCACGAGAATGCTCTGGTAATTTCAGTTTTCTCGAGATTTATAGAAAGCAAAGGAGTAGAATTACGGTCGCAGCTAACAAGTAGTAAAATACGTTTATTCAGTTTAAATATAAAACAGTATTTTTGGAAGCAGGCAAGATGAAAAATTAGCAACGCCTTGGCCGGGAATCGAACCGCGGACCTCTCAATTACGCGCTGAGCGTGCAGACCACTACACCACGAAGGCACGCTAAGAAGGTGGGAGAAATACCTTATATACTCCCCCTTTTAAAGGGTTTTCATGCAATATTAATGTTTTCATCTTAAATTGCTTTCAGTCTTATTAATTTAGTTTCTTCATATTCTCGTTCGCGAATAATACTCAGGTTATTATGTTTTAAGATTCGGAAACTTCTTTTATTGTTTCAATAAATTTTGGGTCCGGGCGATTGGATGAGGGTGAATTCTCGTGGGGGGGCATATTGGTTTGTTTGACTGCTCACCGGATGCTGGGAATCTTGTGCGAGGCTCTCCTGTGGCCACACCAACTGGCCAACTCTAGATAAGGGTGGATGTGGTGCTGTACTGATTAACCTAATGGTAAAGGAACAGTGCCCACGTCCTCCGTCACTTATCACTTATCGCTCACAAGTGGTAGGGTCTGGGAATCCAGGTACCCTGGTGTTAGGGCACCATTCTACTGGATCGTGTTTTAAAGGGCGACTGGGGTTTTTAGGGAATCCAATCGCTAAATCCTGGGTGAGGAGAATCATCGTCTAACACCCTTTTAGTTCGGGCGCCACTGTAGTGTCATTAGGTATTTTTGGAAGCAGGAGAGATTGAAAATGCGGGGACACGACATATTACAGCCCTACCGCTAGCTTCTGATTTGAATGATATCCTCCATGTCCAGTAAATTTAGAAAGTCGTGACCGATCTACGTTAAATTATGTAGCACATAAAAGTATACCGTGTAAAATCCCTTTTTATGTAAGATATTCGAACAGTTTGTAAATTGTACGCCACCGCAAGTGATTTTATCTTTTATTGAGAAATACTCTTACATATTTAATTAAACAAATAGAGCTATTGTCTTTCTAGATTGTCTTCGCAGAAAACGTAGATATAAAGCAGTATTTATTATACTGGGAACTTACAAATAATCAAACATTTCATCAACAAATATAATCAGGATAGTTATTAACGAACGTTTTCCTCTACCAGCTTCCGGGCACATGCTGCTTAGGTAATATTCAGAAATTATGGTAAAATTCTTTGGTATTTAGCCGTCTCATCGCTGACAATACTGATTGCGAAACACGAAGTAACTGATACTGTAATGTAATATAGTGCTAAGAAATGCTCAGTGCGGGATAATAACTTCACCGCAAAGAGGGGCTAGGGTTGCCAGAAAGGGGCAAAGAAAGGGAGGGTTGCCAGATTTGGCACAAAATCGCCTATTTGGCTACAAAATTGGCGATATGCTGTAGACGGAGCGAGAACATTCTAGAACGAATTCTTGTCGGTTTTCCAGAGAATTTTCTTAAAGGCAAATCGAAAGCTATATATACTGTGCCTGTACATGGAGTAGGAGTGTATCTTGGAAATATCGAATAGTATTATGTTCAGTAATAGTGTTTGTAGTTCAGAGATTACCTTGAGAGCGACAAAATCGAATGTGGAGCTGTACTCTAGTGCTTTGCCATGAAGTTGTCTTCACCGTTATAGCTTGAAGTCTCTGTTGCTGATAGTTTCAGCATATTTGTGGTAGTTTTTAGACGACTGCAATCACTCCAAATCCACGAACTGGTAGAATTAAATAATCACTCCAAATTCACGAACTGGTAGAATTAAACAATCACTCCAAATCCACGAACTCGTAGAATTAAACAATCACTCCAAATCCACGAACTGGTAGAATTAAACAATCACTCCAAATCCACGAACTGGTAGAATTAAACAATCACTCCAAATCCACGAACTGGTAGAATTAAACAATCACTCCAAATCCACGATCTGGTAGAATTAAATAATCACTCCAAATTCACGAACTGGTAGAATTAAACAATCACTCCAAATCCACGAACTGGTAGAATTAAACAATCACTCCAAATCCACGAACTGGTAGAATTAAACAATCACTCCAAATCCACGAACTGGTAAAATTAAACAATCACTCCAAATCCACGAACTAGTAGAATTAAACAATCTCTCCAAATCCACAAACTGGTAGAATTAAACAATCACTCCCAATCCACGAACTGGTAGAATTAAACAATCACTCCTAATCCACGAATTCGTAGAATTAAACAATCGCTCCAAATCCACGAATTTTTAGAATGCAACAATATGAATATATTGCTTCATGACTTTTATGAGATCACTTTGTACATAGCCATGCATTTAATTTTTAGAAATGGAATTTTTTTTTCCTTGTACAGGTTTCTCAGTTTCATTCCTAAGGTCATTTACGTCATTGCCGAATTGATCCAGTGACTAAAAAGAAGTGATAATTATAAAGAAATTAAAAATTTAACACATCTTTAAAACAAAAAAAAAAAAAAAAAAGAATATGCTACCTGTTTATATAATTTAAACAAAAGTTGTTTTAAAAAGCAATTCAGACGTTTATTTTTTATGACATCCATTTCAAAGGAACGATATTATCAAAAACGGCCTACAATAAATTACGCATCTTTTTATGGCAATAAAATGCCATCTGAAGGGATGTTCCTGTCATTGGTTCAAATAAACAAGTTCTACTGTAGCTCATTGCTCGTTTTCAATTCCATGCCAGCTGTTATTTGGATTCATTCAGTACTACCATTTGAGGTTGTATATTAATGAAACAGTAATTAAGAGGATGATTTCTGTGACAACTGGCTCTCGAATCTGACATGTTCCGCAATGACGTAATTGCCATTTACTAATGATTTTGTACTGCATTAAGGTATGTGTCGTTGCGAACAAAACGCGATATGTGTAGGTTCTCCCGTTATTGTATAAATATGCATAGAAATACCATTTCAGTACAACTGCGTCAACTACAGTAAAGGCACCAACCGAATAATAAAACTTTCTACATAGAACTGTATTAACAATGTTCTAAATTTTCTGAACAAGAAATACAGTATGCGGGCAGGTGAGTCATTTCTTTTCTCATGTGTAAAGCAAATTCCAGTTAATTTTCCTTAGAAAGTCCTTCTAAAAAGCATACTTCCCCTTATGCAGACAGAGCTTAAGTGCTTTATCACAATTAATTAAATAACTAGCCAGCATTTGGAGGAAACAAAACTTAAGACTTTTGTTCTTGCAAATTCTCACTTGTCTGACTTATAATTAGCCCAATCCCATGAAATTCCTCGTGGCAAGTTTACGCGTGTCGTTGGCAACAGCCTTGAGCACCTACCATTGTTAGTGATTTACTAGTGCCAGTGCGATTTAGCACAATTCCGCCCCCCCAATTTTGATGAAGAGCCCCCAGAGAGAAAGGGTCTGAGGGTTTGCCACCCCCTCTTTCCCTACCACCAACCTCTCGAGAGAACTTTTGGCTCGCCTCATACTTAAAGTGCCCCCATGCCGCACGGACGCTATACATTTACAAACTTCTCCGGGATTCGAACCCGGGACCTTCGGCACGGCTGCCCGCGACGCTAACCACTATATCGGTTGGGCGGCCTTGAGATTTTTTCTAGAGATGAGTCTTTGTTAGTGATTTACTTGGCATTACTTGTACACGTGAATTAAATTTAAATGAAAAAAAATGTACTTTCAGTGGTTTCAGTGGTTTAAATGTAAAGACGACAATATTTTAATTTTATGGTTTTGGTGACAGAGTATACTTACAAGTGATTTTAAAAAAAGTTAAGGTATTTATACCGTCTTCCTAGCGTGCCTTCGTGGTGTAGTGGTTCTGCACGCTGGGCCGGTATTCCAAAGGTTCGTGGTTCGATTCCCGGCGAAGGCGGTTGTTATTTTTCATCTTTCCTGCTTCCAAAAATATACCTAATGTCAGCTACAGTGGCGCCCGAACTGAAAGGGTGTTGGATGATAATTCTCCTCATCCAGGATTTGGCGATTGGGTCCCCTAAAAAAACCCCAGCTGCCCTTTAAAAAGGAGGAGTATATAAGGTATTTCTCCCGCCTTCCTAGCGTGCCTTCGTGGGGTAGTGGTTCTGTACGCTGGGCCGTATTCCAGAGGTCCGTGGTTTGATTCCCGGCGAAGCGGTTGCTAATTTTTCATCTTGCCTGTTTCCGAAATACACGTAATGACTCTACAAGTTCAATTATTAAAAACATTTTACTAAACCTGCAGGGTTTTCGCACATTATTTCTTGTGTTTACTCTTTCCTGTGCTTCTACTGTTTCCTCCACTCCACCAGAAACGATAAATGAAATGGATTCAAATAACAAGAAAGAATTTAAGTTTAGAGAGAGAGTTTGGTAATCGCACCTCGGTCATCAGGTTTTCTTATTGTTGGTTCAACTAAGAGCTGGTGAGTTAAATTTTCACTTGCAGCCCTTGAGAAACACATTAGCAATAGGAACCATATTCTTAGGCTTTAATATTATGATTTGTGATATCGAGCTAAAGTTGCATTAACAAAGCCGCAAGCAGTGAAAGCCTCATTCTAGAATGTTCTCTCCTGTTCTTTCCTTAATCTTCAGAAGAGTATTATAATTATTATTTGCTTTTACAAATACATGTAAACGGTTACAAAACAATCCTTCCAATTAAAAGTTCAGAATAAACAATAAAATCAGAAATTTTTTCAGGTTTTGTATTACGTCCAAAGGAGCTTTTTTTTTTAACGTTCTGAGTATTACCTTTATTTACTAAATATCACGTTCTTCGCACTTAACCCATAAAGTTGAGTTCAACGGCAATATCGCAAAATAATTTAAAAAGAGCATATCTTTAGAATTTCCGATACACATTCTCGGAAGCTGGAGATAAAAATGTTTTTTTTTTTTTTTTTTTTTTTTTTTTTTTTTTTCGTACAGTGTTGCATTGTTTGCTTTGAAATCGTTGAGTTTCTTAATCAAAAATTCGTTAAAGTTTTACAAAATACGAAGTAGATAATAAAACAAATTCCAAATTCGGGCTTCCAGATTCCCATATTCGGGTGGAAGATTACGTTATTCAAAACTGGATGGCTCTAGGTACCGTTGTTTTAGCACAGTGCAAGAAACATACTTACATTTATGTAGATTCTTCATTACTTAATTTCTTTAACTATAACGCAGGACGGTAATATTTGGTGGCAACTGTTTGAAAAGTGAAATGGTCATTTAAAGGTTTCGACCGAAAATGGCAAAACGAAATTAATAGCCTTTCTTGGCTAACGCCCTTTGAGTTAATGGATAATTCAGAAGTTAAACAACAAAAATCAGCGTTATATCTTCAGAATTTTCACAGGAGTAGTTTCGATGGTTTTACCGAACCACCATCCTCAGCTGTAAAACCGAAAATGAACAAGATAGGAAATAATGATTTGATAAGATAAGAAAGCCTGGACAAGAGAAAGCAAGTGGCGCCATCTGTTGGTGAAAACAGAACTAAAACATAATTTCTTTAAAGGCCGAAGGCAAAGATGGATTGGAATTAGGATCGTTAACTAGAACAGAAAGATTTTTTTGAATCTAAAACATAATTCCTTTAAAGGCCGAAAGCAAAGATGGATTGAAATTAGGATCGTTAATTAGAACACAAAGTTTTTTTTGAATAGATGGCGCCACTTGCTTACTCTTGTCCAGGCTTTCTTATCTTATCTAATCATTATTTCCTATCTTGTTCATTTGCGATTTTGCAGCTGAGGATGGTGGTTCGGTAAAACCATCGAAACTAGTCCTGTGAAAATTTTGAAAATATAACGCTTATTTTTGTTGTTTGATTTCTGAATTAGTATTTGTTCGAAGTGTTATTGTGTCTTAATTAATGGATAATATTAGCAATTACACTTACAACTTAAAATGACAACGATAATAATGCATTAAAGAACTTTCGAGTTAAGTTAAATACATCTTACGTAGAGTTATAAGAATTACAAAAGAAGTCACTCTTTCAGAAAAAGTCACACACAGTTTTTTCACAAAAGAAGTCTTTCAGAAGTCACTCTGGAAGTACTTCGAATTTATCCTTTGAGAATTCTAACACGAAATAACTTACAACTACAGCTTGGACATTTTATTTGACAACATCACCGGAGCTTTTAATGGAACAATCTGAAAATGAGCGTTTGACCCTGAAACACAAGACAGCTAACACGGTTACAATCTTTGAACACTAAACAAGCTTTAGTATTAGAAAAGCCCTCTGCACAGATTATCAGACTCTTTCAAAAACGCATCACTTTCAACGACCAACTGCGAGAAACACAAAGCTTTATCGGAACTCCTCTGGAATAGGTGTCAAAGCCACTAGGCTGCAAAAGTGAACTCCTGGGATTAAATTGTCAGTGTTCGGGAGTGCTTCCCCGTCGTGAACTCATTAATTTACTTAGAAAATGTAAATGAGGCTATCTCCAGGCCGGCCATCGGTATCTACCAAGCTTTTGTCTGTCACTTTTAAAGCAAACGTTGCAAAGCTTCGATAGCTATTGAAGGAACAGTTATTTGCTATCGGTCAAATTTCTGTATTCTTTCGCTCCTGTCTTGCCTACACGTCAAATGAGAATATTAATTTATAAAATATGGAGTTCCTTTCTGATAAATCTGTTGTGTTCTGCTACTGAAGGTGACTCCAGTAATTTGCGTTTGCTTTGTATTATTATAGTATCTCTACATATTGTTACGAATTTGGTATTTAAAAAGCTAATGTTAGTTCAATTATAAATTAAATGGTTTTATTTCTCGCGCAGTGCAGCGCGTGACGAATATTAAAAGAAAGCTAAGCCGGAAAATTGAAAATACAAGAGCGCGTGCATTAAATAAATAAATATCTCTTTTTGATTTCGAGAAAGTACTGGAAAATTCTAGCGCGTGATTTTAAAATCTTATAAAAGGAGGAAAACATCTCAGTTTGTAGTAGTTGCTTAGTTTGTTGTTGTTTAGAAAACTACTGTTGTTGATTGTAGCGAATTCGCGGATTCGCGTTCTTTAGCTGTTTTGAATTACGTTCTATTGGACATTTGAGTAGTTAAAAGATAACTACTGTGACATATTGTAATACTGCATGATAATTTGAGAAAATTTAAGCATTTTTGCTGTGATAATAATAAATTTTTGTTCATTTTTCATCGAACTTGTGCATTCATTTCATAACGAACCCGTACGCACGCAACAATATAATAAAAGAAGGAGTCTGTCTGTGTGTGTGTCTTTCGTTCGCGCTGCGCGTAAGCTAATAGACCTACGGCTACGAAATTTGGTACATAGGTGCATCTAGTCAAGAGCCAGTGTACCTCGAAGCGATTTTTTCGAAATTCGAATTAGAAAGTTTTTTATTTTATGTTTTGTGACGAAATCGCGTCATTTTGAGACATAATGGGCTATAGGAAAGCGAGATTTTACTCTACACACTCCATTTTCACATCGTCATGAAACGTAGGCACTTAGCTATTTTACGAACTTAAAATCAATTTCGTGTTTCAATAAATCGATTAAATTACGAATTTATTTAACAAAGGGAGCTTAAAACCTTTTGAACGGGATTTTTTATTTAAAAAGTTTATTTTTAAAAATGTACAGTTTATTTTTCTTTGATTTTTGGATACGTTAAACTTTCATCCTTGCGACTGCTTTCAGAAAAAGAATTTTGCAAAAATGATAATATTTTGTATTTTAAAAAAATTTTTAAATGAAGCTTCCGAGTACACTTCTCACATCTCGCATCTTTAAAAATGTGATTTTGGCAACAATTTTCCTGTCTTATTGTTGTTGATAGATTTTTGATGAAATCGCATCATTTTGAATAGTTTCATTCTTTTAGAAATATGCGCTTGGCACCAATTTTTCATCGTATTTCTTATGTCACTGTTTTTAAGAGATTGGCATATTTCATTATCATTTATATATATATATATATATAATACATTTTTATTGATTTTTCTGATAAAGTTGTTCTGCAGAGTAAAATTCTGCGCGGAATTTTATGTTTTTACTTCCTTGTACGAAGTAAACAGGAAGTATTGTAATCGCGAAAAGCTTCAGGCAGCATATTTCAACGAAATTATCCACTTTGACCGCTTTCGAATGCAATTTAAGGATGTTTTTGTGTAATATCTGTACGTAAGGACAGATTAAAAGACTCTTTTCCTCCAAAAAAAACTAAAAAACTGCTTTAAAATGAATTCTGAAGAGAATTTTTCGTGGCGTCTGTACGAACGTATGTACGTACGTGCGTGCGTGCCTACGTACGTATCTCGCATAACTCAAAAACGAGTAGCCTCAGAAGATTGAAACTTTGTATATAAGACTACTATAACATGTAGATGTGCACCTCGTATTTTGGTTTCTATCGGCCGCGCCAAACGTATATAAATATATTTATACATATATCCACTCTGTTACCCGGCTCAGTGATCTCAGTTTCTTTACTCATATATGTTTGTAACTTGTACATTTTTTGCTTTAAAAATGATTGAGTTATGTTGTTTTTTAATTCCGGTTAAGGGTTTTATGCCTTTAGTAGATCTGTATGCAATATTTTTAGAATTATCAACAATTTTAAAATTGTTTAAGTGCCGCTAAGCCTAATTTGATGGCGGCCATTGATGTTTACATTTGAAACAGAAGACTAGTGGATTGGTTGCCAATCTAGAGAAACTTAGCTTCGCAACAACAAAAATAACGCCTTCATTTATTATTGCCAATTAAATCATACTTAATCCTTTCTTGAATTTTTTCGAGGAAATAAGCGTTTAAGATTTACTTCGTAATTTTTAATACAGATATTTTGAGTTTTTACGTATTTTTGCCTTGTCGCGAAGTGTGAACTGAATTAATTGAATGAGAAATACTCAATCGTCTGTGAAAAACTGTTTCTTTTTTGTTTTGTTTGCTTAATTTCTTTTATACATAGTTCTAGCTTTATTATAGTATTTGAATAGAACATGTGGCAACGATTAGATAATTCTTTAAATGATATAAATTTTGTGCATTCAGAGTTACGAGTATAATATGAACGAAATATAATACTGTTAAGTAAACATAGCGCCAGAGTGTCGCTATGGTAAACAAAGTGAATTTTAAAGAATGCATTTATTCTATTGTGGTTTATGCCCTGTCGGCGAAGTAGGTTTAATTCAATCTAATAAGTTTAAATAAAATGCAAGAAAAAATGCGTATAATTTAATATTCCGAACAAGGAAGTCATGTGGTATACACATCAGATTTTTTGAGTTGCTTTCATGTTATTTTTTGCTTATTTCACTGTTTGTAAGATATTGAAAAGTTTTGAATAATTTTTTTTTCAGCAGAAAGTTGGTTAATTTTTTTATTAGGGTAATTAATATTTGTATTAAGGGATATATCTTATTTCATTGTAATTTTTTTTCTCTGGAAAATATAAGATAAAATATCATTAATTATACTTTGCTTTTCAGAATGTTTTGGTTTTCGTATTCTTTTATGTTATTTATTGCTCATTTCACTATTGTTAAGATATTGAAAGTTTTGAGTGATTTCTTTTAGGAAACAAAGTTCTTAACCTCCTTTATACCATTTGAGTTCTTAAGATTTTGCAAAGGGAAGTTGGTTAATTTATTTATTAGGATAATTAATATTTGTATTAAGGGATATTGTTTATTTCATTGTAATTTTGTTATACGTAATAACTCTTTTTTATGAAGTTGTTCTGCAGAGTAAAATTCTACGCTGTTTTTAAATTTAACGTTTGGTGTTCCCTTCAGCCAATTTTTTGGTACATTTAAAAGCCAGATGAAGCTGCCAACGAAGCTGCTAGCTATGAAATAAATAAACTTCGCGTTGCTACTACTCTAGGTGACAGTTAGTTTGTCAAAAAATGGGTTTTATTACAGTAAAATCCAATTTTTGACAACTCAAGTGCCGTTATTTTCAAAGACAGTTTCGGAGCATTTCATGTAAAGGCTGTTGAAACGTATAGAGGTGATCACAATATCGAAAATCATTTAGTATACTTTATCAGAACTACGATTATTTTGATTACCTACTTTGCTATGCCATTAAGATTAACTCTCTATTAAACTCTAATTTTAATTGCAATTTTTTTAAATTCTTCTAAATGTATTTGGTGTTTTATGTTTTTCTATATTTTTAGTCCAAAGGGATTTGAATCCCGAAGGACTATTAGTTTCGTTTTGGCATTTTGCGTCGGACTCATAAATGTCGGTTCACTTTTCAAACTGTTGCCACAAAATGTTAGAGTCCTGCATTATATTTGAAGAAATTAAATAATGAAAAATCTGCATAAATGTATGTATATTTCTCGTATTGTGATAAAACAACGGTACATAGAGTCATCGAATTTTGAATAACGTAATCCTCCAACGAATATGAGCATGTGGAAGACCAAATTTGAAATTTGAAATTTGTTTTATGATCGATTTCCTATTTTTTAAAACTTTGACGAATTTTTGATTAACAAACTCAAGGATTTCAAAGCGAGCAATGGCAACGTTGTGCAGAAAAAACATTTTTATCTCCAGCGCGTGAGTCTCTGTATCGGAAATTCTAAAGATAGGCTCGTTTTAAAACTATTTTGCGATATTGCTGTTGCACTGGATCTTATGGTTTAAGTGCGAGGAACTTGATATTTAATAAAGAAAGGTAAGACACAAAATGTTAAAAAACGCCCCTTTGGACGTAATTTAAAATCTGAAACATTTCAGATTTTTTTTTTATTTCAATTTTTAATGAAGATATTTTCAGGTTTTATGTATTTCTTCTGCTTTGCTGCGAAGTGAGAACTGAATTAATTGAATCAGAAATATATCTCAAATGAAATTCGAGGGAATAAGTTTAAAATGAAATGCAGAAAAAATGTGTATAATGTTAAAATATTACATATCGGGCTGCTTTAACATATATTTGTGTACCTCCTTTTTTATTGCAATCGAGCAGTACCAAATGTATATATCCGTTCTTCTTACCTGGTCTTGCCCGGCTTTTACTTTCGCAATCATTGATCGTAGTTATAAACTTCCAATTACAGAAATATTTTGAAAGACTAAAATATTCCCGTTTTGGCATTGTCAAATTAAAGCAAATTTTTTTCGACAAATAGCGAAATATAAATTTCAGTTTATCTCGGTTATCATACTAATATATTTCGGAACGTTTTACACTCTTTATGAAAAAATAATTATATGAATTTTAACTTCTGTACCACAAAAATTGACCGGGATACTTAATTTCAAAATTTGCAGTTTTTAATTTCCCTTTTAACTTGTCTCGATGGATCGATTAACTAAGTTAGAATAATTAGAGGAAATATGTTTAAATGAAGTGCGAAATATGTCGTAGCCACATGAGAGTTTTTATTAAAAGGTACATACGAAAAGTAAGAATGTATTTTCATATTTTTCAAAAGGAAGAAATTTACTTTTTCAGGGATTTGGCGAATTTATCTTTGCCCACGGAGACTGCATTTAGTTCCATAATGACTCTTCTTCCCCAAATATTATTTTCTGCTGTCGAGATGCACAGAGGGAGAAATCAGATTTCCGTGAATAGCTGTTCGACATATCATATTATATCAAACGTGTTCTGATCCACAAAAGTGGACACAAATGGCAAAAGATAGGGCAAACCCTTTGCTGATGATATTATAATCATCGAAAAGCCATATTACAGAGAGAAGATTGATTAGCGGCTTTGGAAAAATATTCTGTGTGCATCATAAACCATGAATATATCCCTTCGCGTCGTATTTAGCAATCTGATTAAATTAAGATACTCAAATTTAATATTTCAATGCAATAACTAAACCACATAAAGCTAATTTACTACAGATAAGGGATAGGATTTATCGAAAACCAGCTTTCATAAGTACTGTAAGATTTTGAACAATTTTCGATCACAGATAACAATGAAATTCAACTGTTAAATCCATGCACTGAAAGTAAGAATCTTTGCATGACTAATTAATTTGAAATGAAATTAATTTTATGTATAGCTAGCATAATTTGAAACAAAACTTGCGAATTAGAATAAGAAGATTTATGCATTAACTAATGCAGCTGTTGAATAATACAAGTGAAAGATTTTTCTCATTCGATAATGAAAAAAGTAGTAAATAAATAAATAAAAAAATCTGAAAGGTTTCAGATTTTAAGGGGACTCATACACCTTAAAACCCATAAGGTGTTCGAATAGGTGACTGTTGCAAGAATTGGGATAACTTATTTATTTAAAAAGCAATTACTGCCATTTTTTACAGCTGATTACATAATATAGCTGCTTTCTGAAATAGTAATCAGAAAGTTTGTGTTGCCACAAATATTTTTATAATTTAATCCGCTTTGTGACAACATTTTTCGTCATGTTTTCACCTTGCGCGCACAGTTTAAAATGTTCTGTTTCATAATTTAATTCCATATTTAATATATAGCTTTTATAACATCTGGAAACTACTGTGAACCTAAAATTCTAAAAATTTCATGTTAAATTTTTATTTTATTTGGAGTTGAGTTTATAAAATGTATTTTATTAAAAAAATTTGTAATGTTTTCGTCCATAAAATTTTTCAATATTAAAATATTCATCAGATTGTTGGTTCAGTTAGAAAATAGTGCCCATATAAAGAATTCCATCAAATTTCAAGTATGTACCATTAGCCATTTTTAAAATATCATGCGCGCAAGGTGGAAACATGGCGAAATATTTTGTCACAAAGAGGATTAAATTACAAAAATATTTGTGGCAACACAAACTTTTTGGTTACTAATTTCCAAAGCAGCTATATCATGTAGTCAGCTGTAAAAAGTTGGAAGTAATTGCTTTTAAAATAAATAAAATATTCCAATTCTTGCAATAGTCACATATTCGATCATGAGGGGTTTAAGGTGTATGAGTCTCCTTAAATTACGTGCAGAGAGGCGTTTTTATAACATTTTGTCTGTTACCTTTATTTATTGAATATAACGTTCTTTGGGCTGAAACCATAAAATTCAGTTCAAGATCAATGTCGCAAAATAATTTTAAAATGAGCATATGTTCAGAATTTTCGATAGACAGGTCTCGCGAGCTGGAGGTAATCATTGCTGGAGATGACCCGTACAGTGCTGCCACTGCTCGCTTTCAAATCGTTGAGTGCGCTAATCAAAAATTCACTAAAGTTATAAGGTATTTCTCCCACCTTCTTGGCGAGACTTCGTGGTGTAGTGGTTCTGCACGCTAGGCCGGTATTTCAAAGGTCCGTGGTTCGATTCTCGGCGAAGACGTTGCTAAGTTTTCCTCTCTCCGGCCTCAAAAAAAACTTATGTCTCTACAAAGTTTTTAAATGTGAGAAATATAAAATTACTAATTAAAAATTCGCGCTTTCAGGGGCCCATTTTCGGGTGGAGGGTTACGTTATTCGGCACTTGATGACACTTGGTACCGTCGTTTTCTCACATTGTGAGAAACATACTTACATTTACGCAGATTCTGCATTACTTAATTTTCTTAAATATAATACAGTGCGATACTATTTGGTAGCAACGATTTGAAAAGTGATGAAATTCATTTAAGTAATCCAACACACACACAAAAAAAAAATAAATAAATAAATAAAAAATAAAATAAAACGTTTTGAGACTAAAAGCTCATTCGAACTAACTCTCAATTGGACTGATAAATAAATAAATTATGTTCAAAATAATACGCTTTGTATATTCATATTGTTACGAATTTTGTGTTTAAGTAGCTAATGTTAGGAGAATTTCAATTAAAATTATTTTATTTCTTTCTGAAATGCAGCGGGAGACAAGTTTTAAGACAAAGCTATGCCGAAAAAGTAAAAATATAACAGCACGTGCATTTAACATTGATCAAATAGATAGCTCTTTTATTTGTATTGAATTTGAATAAATGTAATAGATTGCTGTGTTAGCTGTAACCGTAATGCCATCCTCTTGTTGGTTTCCAGAAATCTCGAAAAGCAAAGAAATTACTAGAGCTCTTTCGCGACCGATTGAAAGCTTTAAAAAGCTGGAGTAAGCCATCTCAGCTCAGTTGCTTAGCTACTGTTATTGCGATTTGTTTCAGTTCCGCTCGAATTGAATGAGATATATTCCGGTGACGTCGGAGATCACGTGACGTAAGAACTGCTAATGTAAACAAACAAACTTGTGCTGTGGAAGATGTGTTGAAAATTCGGAAACTTTGTTTATTTTTAACTAATTAGTTACGAAATTTATATTAAAAACGAAATTAATAGCCATCTGGGCTACCGCCTTTTGGGCAAATAAAATTAATACAACTCTGGATAATTTTGAAGGATAATTTCGGAAAATATCGCATGCGGAAACCACACAACTTCCCTACACAACCTATTAAATTATACACAATTTTTGCTGCATTTCATTTTAAACTTATTTCCTCGAATTTCATTTGAAATACATTTCTCATTCAATTAATTCAGTTCTCACTTCGCCACAAGGCAAAAATACACAAAAACTCAAAATAACTATATTAAAAATTGAGAGATATAGAAAAACATAAAATATCAAATACAGTTAATTATTTTTTATTTATTATTATTATTATTATTATTATTATTTACATTTAGAGTTTCTACGCAATAGCAAGGAATCCTGCCAGCGTACAAGATGGCAGATTTTTCCGTGCACAAAACTGAAAGTTTACTTTAGGTCTCACTCAGTAAAAAGACACTGAAGGCGTAGAAACTCACTTAATTTGATATAGACGCTATTCTGAGCCAATATGTGACATAATTGAATAACTTAAATGATAATTCCAGGCTGGATTAAGCATAATTTAATTCGCAATAATAAAAGAAGACGTTACTCTGTTGTTGCGAATCTTAGTTTCTGTAGATTGGCAACAAATCCACTATTCTGCTAAGTTTCAAATGTAAACAAATATGGTTGCTATGGTAAAAAAATTAGGCTTAGCCGGACTTAAACAAACATTAAATTGTTGATAATTTTACAACTATAACATGCAGGTTAACTAAAGGCATAAAATCCTTAACCGTAAGACAAGAAGAACATAGTTTAATCACTTTTAAAGCAAAAAATGTACAATTTACAAACATATAAGTAACTGAGCTCACCGAGCCGAGTAACAGAGTGGATATATATATTTACATACTTTTGGTGCGGCCGATTGCAACCAAAGCGGGAGGTGCACATCTACATGTTACAGCAATCCCACATACAAAATTTTACCGTTCTGAGGCAATTCGTTTTCGAGGTATGCGAGATAGATAGGTACGTACATACGTACGCACGTACGTACGTACAGATGCGACGAAAAAAACTCTCTTGAACTCATTTTAAATCAGTTTTGTAATTCGTTTGGGGGAAAGAAAAGAGTCCTTTATTCTGTCCTTACGTAGAGATGTCACGCAAAAATATCGTTAAATTGCATTCGATGGCGGTGAAAATGGATATTTTCGTTGAAATATGATACCCGGTATTTTTCGCGATTACAATACTTCCTTTTTACTTCATACAAGGAGGTAAAAAGGTTATTTAAAAACCTTCTTCGTTATCCGTTCCTTAAAGAGGTAGCGAGAATTCGCTACCCCGTTTTCTACGTAGGATTGAGTATTATAAACTAACATCCATTTTTGGTCCGAAGTGAAGCAGCAGCGGCATCAATTTCCAACTGACAAAAAGGCGCACACCTTTAAAATCTACCTTCTCAACAACGTCAGATAAAACAAAAAAACAAAAAAAAAAAAAAAAAAAACGCGAAATAAATTAACTTTATAAGCAGTTACCAAGACGAGGGACTAATAAACGGGTCAATTCTTTCGGAAAATTGCTTTCAAGGAAGAAACAACTCTATTCTTTTGAAGTGCCATTCTCATAAAAATGCAAAGCACAACAGGAACTTGGGTGACATTGCTTAGCCAATGGAAATTCAGTGAAATAAATGGCTTTTCGATCCCCGTAAAACATTCTTATAGCTAAGGGCTATTTCAGAGTTTTACAACGCCTACATGGAATAATGCGGATTTTGTTTTAAGAAAATTCTTCAAACAGGTATCTACAGAAATATTTTAAGATGTAAAGTTAAGCAATGATGATTTTATGTGTCTTTATGAACGCATCCTTGAAGCTTAGTTCAGCCGTAGGTATTCGACGATAGTAGGTTTTAATTAAAAACCTATTAATAATCTCTAATTAGAAAACATCTTAAAAATCGCAGGTTCCGGATTTTTTAAAAAATATTGAAATTAACGATATGTTATCTCTCGCTAATTTCAAACTATTCCACGGTCTTCTTCTTCTTTTTTCCTTGAGTTGTTAAATGGAAATTTTTTAAACGCATTTTTTCCAGTAGCCATTAAAGATAAATTTCTCGCTAGTTGCATTCTAATCTAATTACCTCTCGCTACTATCAAACGCCTATTCTAATCTAATTATATATCGCTAATATCAAACTAATTAACCTTTATCATATTATAATTATTATTAATATCGCTCGCTAATATTGTAAGGTCATTAGGTTATTTTTGAAACAAGTAGAGGTGAAAAATGAGCGAAGCCTTCGCCGGGAATCGAACCACGGACCTCTGGAATACGCGCCTAGCGTTCTGTCCACTACACTACGAAGGCATGCTAAGAAGGCGGGAGAAACACCTTATAATATAAACTAATTATCAAACTAATTAATGCATTCTAATCTAATCATCTCACTAATATTAAACTAATTACATTTTATTGTATTATTATTAATATCTCTCGCTAATATTAACTAATTATCAATTTAATTAATGCATTCTAATCCAATTAACTCTCGCCTAATGTCAAATTCCTATTCTATGGCTCCTTTTTTGGCCTGGAGTTGTTAAATGGAAATTTTTTTAAATGCATTTTTTCCAGAAGCCATTAAAGATAGAATTATCATTAGTAACATTCTAATCTAATTATCTCTCACTAATGTCAAACTCCAAGTCTAATCTAATTATATCCCTCTAATATCAAGCTAGATATCTTTTATTATATTATAATTATTATTAATATCGCTTGCTAATATAAACCAATTATCAAACTAATTAATGCATTCTAATCTAAGTATCTCTCGCTAATATCAAACTAATTATATTATATATATATATATATATATATATATAATATTTCTAGATAGATATTAATAAGAATTATAATTAAGACAGATATTAATAAGAATTATCATTAAACTAATATATTATAATTATTATTAATATCTCTCGCTAATATAAAATAATTATCAAACTAATTAATGCATTCTAATCTAATTATCTCTCGCTAATATCAAACTCCTATTCTTGGGGGTCCCACCAGCGGCCGAGCGGTAAAACCGCTGAACACTGGTAGTTCGGTCTGAGGTTCGAATTGCCCACCAGCGGCCGAGCGGTAAAGTCACTGAACACTGGTAGTTCGGTCCGAGGTTTGAATCCCGCGAATGGGCTGGCTGCATGGCCATTTTTGTGGTTTTTCCCATGTGTACCGTGTAAACGAGCGTTTCCCTTAGAAAGTCCTTCACGAAGGCATCCCTCCCCTTAGGCAGATAGCCCTAGTGTGCTTTGCCTTATTTTCAATACACCAATACACAATACACCTATTCTTGAGTTTTTTTTTTTTTTTTTTTTTTTTTTTTTTTTTTTTTTTTGGCCTGGCGCTTGCTAAAAGAAAATCGTTTTAAACGAATTTGTTGTCCAGTAGCCATTAAAGATGGAATTCTCGATAGTTATATTCTGCTCTTCATAAACATCACAAATATATATATTTTTCATCTATTTGTATTAAAAGCATTGAATTTTTCTCTCTAAAAAGGAATATTATTAAAAAATAAAGAAATTCATATACCTGATTTCCGTGAGTGTTTCAGTAAGTATTACGATTATGATTAAAACGATTCAGAAAGTGTTTGACATTAGCAACATTGAGAGATATATAATTATGTTCTGTTAAAGATAATAAATTAAGTATTTGAAAACTTGATAAAGGTAATTCTGACCCATAATTTATACCAAAATCTCAAAATAATAAACTGGATTTATTTATTGTAGACCACATCCTGAAACGCATATTTATGGAATATATATCTCACACAGAAAAAAAAATTAAGAATTTAATAAAATGAAATTGATATCTATCATAGTACCGGAAAAAATGAAATATTAGAGAAGATAACTCTAACAGTTTTCCTTTGCATATTTATCTATGTTCCGTTACAAGATTAAAAGTCTCACATGAACTTCATACTTTAAAGAAATATTACAAATTAAGGGTTTTATTACATATATATGTAATAATAAAATTCCATAGTCAAGAATACATTTAAAATTCTAACTGTATGTTCTTTTCATTTTTAATGGCGACGTTCTCTTATTTGAAAGTACGTGGAATTAAATCCACAGCCCCGTAGTCAAGTTGTTTTTCCCGCCTTTTCTACACGTACAGTTATAGAATGTTCTGGAAATATTTAAAGCGAAATGGATTGGCTGACGAGGCTGACGTCATTTCTTGGAAGCTCCGCCTTTCCAGAGGCTATAAAAGGACTCGCAAAAGAATATCGGCGGCTTTTTCTTAAATGTCACGATGCAGTAAACTTCATACAAAAAGTTGTTAGTAATTCTTTTTATTTACTCCGGATATCTGATTTTTGTAACTGCTATTTCTCCTGAATAATAATAAATGGATCCTGTTTTTTTAAACTTATCGTCTGATAATTTAAGCTACGACTAAAGCTGGTGCATCACATATATATATATATAACGCAAATGTTTAAATTTTAATTCGAATAAAATTATTATAGAGATTATTTTATAACTAGAACTGCTACTAATTAAAAACTCCTTTACTGGCATTAAAAAAAATTCATGCAAGTATCACTTTTTAATTTCATTTTAAAACTGCAAAGATGAAATTTTGCATTTTAAAATAATTTTTTCCTCACATTCACATTGTAGAGTCATTAGCTTATTTCCAAGCAAGAGACATGAAAAATCAGCAAAGCCCCCACTGGACCTCGAACCATAGACCTCTCGTGTACGGGCCGAGCGTGCTGACTCTTAGACCACGAAGGCATGCTAAGGAGGCGGGAGAAATACCTTATATGCTCCCCCTTTCAAAGAAGGACTGGAGCTTTTAGGGGACCCACTCGCCAAATCCTGGGTGTGAAGAATCATCATCCACCACCCTTTAAATTCGGGCGCCACTGTAGAGAGATTAGTTTAACTGGAAAAGCCGGAGAGATGAAAAATGAGCGAACGCCTTCGCCGGGAATCGAACCGCGTACCTCTGGAATACCCTTCCCAGCGTGCAGACCACTACACCACGAAGGCATGCTAGGAAGGCGGGAGAAATACCTTATAAGGATGTTGTAGTAAGCTGTCTACACTTTTTGCAAGGGAGATATGAAATTTAAGGATATATATATATATATATATATATATATATATTTCAGTTGTAAAAACTCTGTATCTACAGAATCAATCATGTTCAACCTAGATAACATTTTTTATTCATTTGATGGAATGAAAACAGATCAACTAAAGATAAGGATAAAATTATAAGGCTTAGAAATGCATTGTTTTTGAATCTTCACTTCTGTCGAGAGTTCTTTTAACAATGACCATTCTTTCTTTCTTATTCAGCTACAAAAAAAAAAAAAATTAATAATTAAAACTTCCCTTCTAGGCTCAAAAGCTGATAATCTAAACTGCTCACTCAGTGTAGCTGATTAAGTTTCTTTTAGATCCTGGGAGAAAAGTATAGCTGCAAGCTAAATGTTCAGTAATGTTCAGATTCTGAAGGGTACAAACGCACTTTTGCTTCCAGTTTTTTGTAACGAAGTGTCACTTCCAAAGAAAGTGTATTTCACGCCCCAAAAAAAACTCCCTCTGAAGGCAGTTTGAAAAAATTTATCTTTTAAATCAACTTAGCAACAACAAAATTAAGGAATGCGAATTTTGAAAGCTCGCATCACTTGTCATTTTGTAAGAAAACTTTTGAAGATGTTGGTTATAGTTCCTCAATAGAATTTCCATCCATCAACAAGTAGGATTTTAAAGCTTTTTGTAAAAATATAACGAACAAAAGAGTGGAAGTTACTGTTATGATTATGTCTGGTTACAGAGAATCTGCTTCCGAAGCATATTGATTCTATTCCTTGTTCCTAATCAGGTTTTGTTGTAGTAATTGATTTTCTATACCCTTTTCCCATTTATTTATTCACAGATGTATTATAAAACCTGTCTTCTTTGAGCAATGATAGGCTTGAAAAGCGACTTTGCTTTGCTTAAAACTTGTTTCTAACTTAAACTATTTTCTCGTTGTTACCAAAGGTGTATACTAAACACTTTAATAATAAAATAATAAGTAAAACCAGAAAGACAGTAAAAAACATTACCATAAAAAAATTAAAATCTGAAGGGTTTCAGCTTTTAAATTACGTCCAAAGGGGCGATTTTTTAACTTTTTGTGTGTTACTTTTATTTATTAAATATCATGTTCTTTGCACTTAAACCATAAAATTCAGTTCAACAGCAATGTCGCAAAATAATTTTAAAATGGGCCTATCTTTAGAATTTCCGATACACAGTCTCGCGCGCTGGAAATGTTTCCCCTCCCCCGTACAGTGTTGCCATTGCTCGCTTTGAAATCGTTGAGTTTGTGAATCAAAAATTCGTTAAAGTTTTGCAAGATATGAAATCGATAATAAAACAAATTCCAAATTTCAAATTAGGGCTTCCAGGTGCCCATATTCGCAGGAGGATTATTTTATTCAAAGTTGCATGGCTCTAGGTAGCGTTGTTTGATCACAATACAAAAAACATACATACATTTATGCAGATTCTTTATTTAATTTCTTCAAATATAATACAGGCTTCAAATATAATACAAATATAAAACAGATTTTTCGGTGCTTAAGATTGAAAGTTTAATTTTCGTCCCTATCGGCAAAAAACAAAACTCTGTGCAGAAACTGACTTAACTCACTGTTCTACTATGAATTTCAAATGTAATTGAATGACAACTTCGTTAGGCTTAGCAACACTTAAAGAACTTTCAAATTAATGATAATTCTACAACTAATGCATGCAGATTATTTGACTAAAGGCATAACAACCTTAACCGGAATATAAGAGCAACATAATTAAATTATTTTAAAGCAAAAAATGCTAAATTTATCAGCGTATAAGAATAAAAAACTGAGCTCACCGAGCCGGGTAACAAAGAGGGTATTCTATATATACACCTAACATACGTTTGGTGCACACGAAAACAAAAATGGAGATACACAACTGAATATTATAGTAGACCTAAGTACAAAATTTCAACGTTCTATGACTATTCTGTTTTGAGTTAGGCGAGATACATACATATGTACATACATACAGATGTCACCAAAAAATTGGTCATAAAAAATGGAGATGCACAACTGAATATATAGTAGTTCCAAGTACAATATTTCAACGTTCAACGGCTACTCTTTTTTGAGTTAGACGAGATACATACATAGATACATACATACATACATACACATGTACATACGTGCAGATGTCACGAAAAATTTGGTCACCAAAAAATGGAGATGCACAACTGAATATTATAGTAGTCTCAAGTACAAAATTTCAACGTTCTACGGCTAGTCTTTTTTGAGTTATGCGAGATACATGCATACACACATACATATGTACATACGTACAGATGTCACGAAAAAATTGGTGACCAAAAATAGAGATACACAACTGAATATTATAGTAGTCCCAAGTACAAAATTTCAACGTCCTACGGTTACTCTTTTTTGAGTTAGGCGAGATACATACATACATACATAAGTACATACGTATAGATGTCACGAAAAAATTGGTCACCAAAAAATGGAGATGCACAACTGAATATTATAGTAGTCTCAAGTACAAAATTTCAACGTTTAACGGCTACTCTTTTTTGAGTTAGGCGAGATACATACATACATACATACAGATGTCACGAAAAAATTGGTCACCAAAAAATGGAGATGCACAACTGAATATTATAGTAGTCTCAAGTACAAAATTTCAACGTTTAACGGCTACTCTTTTTTGAGTTAGACGAGATACATACATACATACAGATGTCACGAAAAAATTGGTCACCAAAAAATGGAGATGCACTACTGAATATTATAGTAGTCTCAAGTACAAAATTTCAACGTTCTACGGCTACTTTTTTTTTTGAGTTATGCGAGATACATACATACATGTATACATACGTACAGATGTCAAGAAAAAAATTGGTCACCAAAAATGGAGATACACAACTGAATATTATAGTAGTCCCAAGTACAAAATTTCAACGTCCTACGGCTACTCTTTTTGAGTTAGGCGAGATACATACATACATACATATGTACATACGTACAGATGTCACGAAAAAAAATTTGTCACGAAAAAATGGAGATGCAGACCTGAATATTATAGTAGACCCGAGTACAAAATTTCAACGTTCTACGGCTACTCTTTTTAGAGTTAGGTGAGATACATACATATACAGATACGTACAGATGTCACGAAAAAATTCTCTTCTGAATCCATTTTACAACCTGTTTTGGGGAAAACAGTCCTTTATTTTGTCCGTACATACTGAAGTCGCACAAAAACATCTTTCAAATGAATTCGAGAGCGGTCCAAATGGATATTTTTGTTGAAATATGATACCGAAAATTTTCCGCGACTACAATACTTCCTTCGTACGAGGAAGTTAAATGCATGAATGCGAGAAACAGTACAAAATAACTCACATCGTCATCAAATGGTTATTTTGCCAAAATAAATTACTAGTTTGAGATTCGTCGCTCATGATTTATTTAGAATACTTGTCGTCTGAGAAATCCGAAACATCGGAATCGGTATGCGCATGTGTCGATGACAGTTAGGAAATTGATGACGAAGGGGCGTTTGGCCTCTTTTGTAACATTTTGGTGGAAGCAAAGAGGTGGTGCATGAAAAGGGAAGGAGAGCAAAACCTAAATGAAATTTTAAATTGTGTCTTTATGCTCTCACCACAATTTGGATCATTTAAACATTTTCAAAATAGTTTTAAATTCCTATGTAGAGAGTATTAGAGGCTAATGGGATAAATGTGAGCTAACGTTTACTTTATTTTATATTCATATATTAGATCTCCAAATAAGCGAAATACAGACTTCCAGACTTCCAGTTATCTGGACAGCTTGTTTTTCTTTTTAATCAAACAAAATGAAGTTTTTTGTGAATTTATTTGCAACTTTTTTATTTATTTACGAAAATCAGATTTATTTCGAAATTCAAAACTTTAATAAATATGCATATTTGGTATATTACATTATCAGGTATTTCTCCCGCCTTCTTAGCATGCCTTCGTAGTGTAGTGGTCAGCACGCTCGACGCATAATTCGAGAGGTCAGTGGTTCGAGTCTTGGTGACGGCATTGCTCATTTTTCACATCTGCTTCGAAACAACCTAATCTATCTACAGTGGCGCCTGAACTAAAAGGGTGGTGGATAATGATTTTCCACCACCAGGTTTTGGCCCCTAATCACCAGTCGGACATTAAAAGGGGGAGTATATTCATTATTTGATTCCTTACTTGATTTTTATGGGAGTATATAAGATATTTTTCTCGCCATCTTAGCATGCCTTCGTAGTGTAGCGGTCAGCACGCTCGGCCCCGTGATTTGAGTCCCGGCGAAGGCGTTGCTCCTTTTTTATGTCTTCCAGCATAAAAAAATCCTAATGCCTCAACAATTTCAGTGAAGCAAATAATGTCTGAGTTCAAATTTAATGGAATGAAATTGAATGCATCTTTCAATTTACTTACATTAAGAAATAATTCCTTTTTACTTTCTCGTAAGACTCGTACGTATTCAGGCAGTGTTGTTATCACGAAAAATTCCGGGTATTCTGTTTCAACGAAAATATACATTTTGACTGCTATCGAATGCGATTTAACGATGGCTTTGCTTGACATCTGTACGTAAGGACAGAATAAAAGACTCTTTTTCCCCAAACGGATTATAAAATTGATTTAAATGGATTCAGAAGACATTTTTTCGTGACTACGTATGTATGTATCTCACATAACTGGAAAACAAGTAACCTCAAAACGTTGAAATTATGCTGATTTCTTCTTAAAATTTTGCGTCAAATTTTATTTTGCACATAAGAGTTTCATAAGTACATTCTATATAGCAAAAAATCGACGTACCAAGAAAGAATCATCCAATTGCTTTGAAGTTACTTATGCATAAACGTTTTGACCATATATGGAAATGATTGAAATTTGGTGTCCACTGGTGCGAATTCCAGCCAGCCAGATGTATATTAGGAACTGTTCTTGAATTGTAGTTAAAAATGTCCGTTGCATTGCTACTTGAACTCCTTTCACCGACTGAAGAAATGCCTCGCCGCAGGATTCGAGCTCAATACGAGCAAGTGTCAGAGTTTGATTGAGGTCGTATCATTGGATTGAAAGAGGGAGTTTGGGCAAATCGGAGAATTCCTCGTCGTATGAGTCGAAGCGACGAGGCGTTAGAAGATGCTGGCAAGAATGGGTGGACAATGGCAGATTTCAGGGTCATGAATGGTAGCGGTCGATCTAAGGCCACAACACATCGGGAGGGTAGATTGATTGTCAGATCAGCTGCCACAGCTCCTGATTCATCGCTATCAACCATCAGACAGTGCGACCTGCGCACGAGTGTCCACCATGACCATACACGGTCGGCTGATAGAGCGAAATCTATGCTCGTAACAACCGTTACGCCACCTGCCACTCACGCCTGCACCCTGTCGAGCCAGATTACGGTGACCAGGTTGGAATGATGTTGACTAGTCTTTAGCGACGAATCCCGCTTCCAACAGTGTCGTGATGATCATCGAAGACGTGTCTGGAGACGCACAGTGCAGTCTGTCGATTCGGCTTTCACTATTGCACGCCATACAAGCTCTCAACCAGGAGTTATGGTCTGAAAGGGGCATTTTCCTTGTTAGCCGGATCCCATTTAGTTGTCATTACAGGCACAGTTGCAGCATCGACGATATTCTCAACTCTTTCGCATCGAAGTCGCCCAAAGCGCCCTAGCATTCAGACATCGGCTCGACGCCCGAAACGCCTGAATAATTTCCTACCCAGTGCTTTCCCCCATCACGTTACTGCATTACTCATTGCTTTCAGGTGTTGTTAAATCACACGTCAATCATTCTTTGTTGTCAATTTCCTTGTTTCCTTTGTTCCTTCCTTTCCTTTGCTTACTGTCAGTGTTTAGCTTTTGATGCCCGAAGTTGCAATCCCAGTGTCAAAGCGTCGAAGAAAGAAGTTCTCGCTTTACTTAAGTAAGGCTATTGTTAGCGCTGTAGTATTCAACTTGTCATGGGGAAAGGAAAAGCATTCCAGGAGAAATTCTTAGATACGGGCGTTTTCGATGTTTGGGAAATTGAGATTTTGTCCTCTCTCGATGCGAAAGAGTTAAGCCTGTTTTGCTACCCTGCCTTTTGCAGTACCCTGGCCTTATTCTTTAGTAAGATAATGCTAGACCGCGTACCGCGCCTTTTGCTATGAACTGTCTTACAGCTTGTCAAACACTTCCTTGGACAATCAAATCATCAGATTTGTCTACCATCGAGCAAGTCTGGAATATGATGGAAAGGCGACTGCATCTACTAGGGCACGATGATGACCTAGCCCGATAACTGGAGATTGGCAAGAAATACTGTAGGAGATATCCGGAAGCTTTATCAGTCTATGGCACGCCGGGTGTGGGAGCTTGCATCCAGGCTAGAGGTGGGTCAACACCTTATTGAGCCCGTTACTTTGTAACTATGAAATAAATCATTCAATTGTTTTGAAATTGTAATCATTTACTATCTTGTACATAATCTTCCTATTTTAATACGAATTTAAAATTTACTTCGTAATTTTTAATACAGATATTTTGAGTTTTTATGAATTTTTGCCTTGTCGTAGCCTCAGAACGTTGAAATTTTCTATATAAAAGACTACTATAGCATGTAGAAGTGCACCTCGTATTTTGGTTTCAATCGGCCGCGCCAAACGTATATAAATATATTTATAAATATATCCACTCTGTTACCTGGCTCAGTGATCTCAGTTTCTTTACTCTTATATGTTTGTAAATTGTACATTTTTTGCTTTAAAAATGATTGAATTATGTTGTCTTTATCTTTCGGTTAAGGTTTTTATGCCTCTAGTAAATCTGTGTGCAATATCTTTAGAATTATCAACAATTTTAAAGTTGTTTAAGTGCCGCTAAGCCTTTTTTTATGGCGGCTATTGATTGTTTACATTTGAAACAGCAGATTAGTGGATTTGTTGCCAATCTAGAGAAACTTAGCTTCGCAACAACAAAGATAACGCCTTCATTTATTATTCTCAATTAAATCATGCTTCATGCTTTCTGGAATTTTTTCGAGGAAATAAGTGTTTCAGATTTACTTCGTAATTTTTAATAGAGACAGTTTGAGATTTTACGTATTTTTGCCTTGTCGCGAAGGGAGAACTGAATTAATTGAATGAGAAGTACTTAATCGTCTGTGAAAAACTGTTTCTTTTTTGTTTTGTTTGCTTAATTTCTTTTATACATCGTTCTAGCTTTATTATAGTATTTGAATAGAACATGTGGCAACGATGAGATAATTCTTCAAATGATATAAATTTTGTGCGTTCTGAGTTATAATATGAACGAAATATAATACTGTTAAGTGAACCTAGCGCCAGAGTGTCGCTATGGTAAACAAATACTAGAGTGAATTTTAAAGAATGCATTTATTCTATTGCGGTTTATGCGCTGTCGGCGAAGTAGATTTAATTCAATCTAATAAGTTTAAATGAAATGAAAGAAAAATGTGTATAATTTAATATTCCGTACAAGAAAGTCATGTGGTGTATACATCAGATTTTTATTTGAAGCTCTACAACAAACAGGCCTTTGTTTCGACTTCCTGATAACCTTTATTTGCACTGTATATGGATTGTTATCGCATAAATAAGACTGACTTCAGAAAACAAAAGAACGATTTCGGTTAGGAAGGCTACAAGATGATAAAGTTATCATTGAACCTTATCTTTATTAACGAAACGAACTGTACTCAATTCGCTTCGTTAATAAAGATAGCTTAGATAGCTTTTAGATGTCGAAATTTAACTTAGTTTTCTATGCAGGTTTAGAACGTAGGTCTACTTTCGCCATCTATGAGTAGCAGCTTCAACGCCTAGTTTTATTAAACGGCAATGTTTCTGTACAATTTCTGTACAGTGTTTCTGTATGGTTATCTCATGTGATTTCCAATCATAATTTTATTCTATGCCTTAACTCTGTATGCCTTAACTGTAATTAATTGGCACCTGGAGAGAATTTTATAACCACCACTTTTTTATTTTCAGATTTCCTGAGTAATATATAAGCCTTGTACGTAGAGTTATAAAATGTATATCATGTAGTTATAGTCTCTATGATCAGGACTTACGGCTCTGAAAATTCGGAAAGTGGAACCATCGCTAAATTACGCTAAATTACAACACACTGATTTAAGGCTATAACTACACGATATAGTTTTAGGAAATAAATCTTTAAGTTCTTAATTTACTAGACTTTGTGACTTTGACTAATATTTGTTGTCGTATTATATTAATTAAACATATTTCACAGGTGCTTGGTTTTTTATATCTGTACATGATTGCGTATATCTATGAGCTACAGTAGCAGCTAATTTTAAGATCGATGTAAAGAAAAAAATTATTGGCCCCAAATAATTTTTATTTGTTCCGTTTACTCAATTGTTTATTTTATGTTTTCGCTTTTATAAAGTCAATAAGTGACGGCTTGAAGTGACCTAAGTGACTGCTTGAATTCCAAAACTTCGTGGGAAGCCATTTAGACTGTTCCCATCTTCCTATGACTTTAATCAGCTAAACTAGCTAATAACAAAGAACTAAAAATTGTAATTCAGAACTACAGCTAACTGGATTCTTAATGCGAGTATCAGAAAATTCCAGGTATAGCACTTCCAGGTATTAGGTTATGGATAGACAATACAAATTTTGGAATTTAAGTTAACGAAGCATAGATAATACTGTTACGACTTAATATACATACAGTGTCTCAAAAAAAGTTATGGGACACTTGTGCTTTACAAAAGGAAACTGTAATAAAATAAATTAAAAATACATGTAAAAATTTTTGTGGGTGTGTTTCATACTTAAATTCAGTAACAATTATTACATAACATACATATTCTCAAAATATTAAAATATTAATTTAATAAAAATACAATTGTATAGAACGGAGCAAAGAATGGTTCACATAAGTGATGGGACACCATTAGATACTACTACGTACTATGCAACAAAAATCGTCTGACATATTGAACGTGGAAAATCTATTAGAGAAACTGCTGAAACAGTTAACCTGAGTCATTCAACAGTTTTCAATATCATTAAACAATATAAAAAGAATCATATGATTCAGGATAAAAGACGACCTGGCCGACCCTCGAAGCTATCCAATGAAATAAAGCAAATTATCGTTCGAAATACTAAAAAAAAATACAAGAATGAGTGCTCCTAAAGTTGCTTCTGATTTACAAGCATTATATGGAGTAATTGTTAATCCTGAGACTATTGGAAGAGTAACTCGATCTGCTGGATATCACGGTAGAGCAGCCAGGAAAAAAATTCTTCATAAGTGAAAAGAATAGAAAACTCAGACTGGCTTTCGCAAAATCCAACATAAATAAGAATTCTGATTACTGGAATGAAGTTATATTTGCTGATGAGAGTAAATTTAATATATTTGGTTCTGACGGTAGAATCTTGGTGTGGAGAAAACCCAGGGAAGAATTTCGAAAACAGAACTTGGTGCCAACAGTAAAGCATGGTGGAGGAGGAGTTATGGTATGGGGCTGTATGTCGTCCGCTGGAATTGGTAATCTTCTTTTTATTGATAGTATAATGGATCAGTACATGTATATTGACATTTTAAATCAAAATTTAAAATCTTCAGCACGAAAATTGAACCTTCATAACAATTTTAAATTCTACCAGGACAATGACCTCAAGCACACTGATTTGAACGTTAGACTCTGGATGCTGTGTAACTGTCCTGAAATAATAAAAACACCACCACAATCTCCAGACTTAAATCCCATAGATAATATTTGGCGAGAATTGGAATCAAGAATTCGCAAACACACCATTTCTTCAAAACAATAATTAAAATCATTGCTTCAAGAAGAATCGGGTAAAATCATTCCAGAAATCACAAAAAAATTAGTCGAATCCATCTCAAGAAGATTAAATCCCGTTTTAAAAGTAAAAGGAAATCCAACAAAATATTAAAACATTTTAAGAAGTAAAATTTTCGGATAAATATTTGATGGAAAAGTAAGTGTCCCATCACTTATGTGAGCCATTTTTTGCTCCGTTCTAAACAATTGTATTTTTATTAAATTACTATTTTAATATTTTGAGAAAATGTATGTTATGTAATAATTGTTACTAACTTTAAGTATGAAACACACCCACAAAAAGTTTTACATGTTTTTTTTTAATTTATTTTACTACAGTTTCCTTTCGTAAAGCACAAGTGTCCCATCACTTTTGTGAGACACTGTATGTAAATAATTTTAGTGAATTTATAAATGAAACCTTTTCACTTCGATCCGATATGGAACCCACATAAAAAAATTTCCATAGAAAAATAAGCTAATTCTAACTCATTATATCAGCAACAATGGCACGCAATTTTTAATGATTTTCGTCTTTTTAATCAAATGATCGTAATAGCTCAAGTTTCATCCAATATTTCTATTTAACTTAAGCGATTGAATGTGGCAAAACATTTATCAGAATTGATCAAAAATCAATAACGCGAACTTACAAACTGACATTGTTTTTTTATATGTATAGCTTTTGTAAAACAAAAATTATTCCTTAACAAACTCTATGATTTGAAAGCGAGCAGCGGCAACGCTTTTCGAAATAAAGCATTTTTATCTCCAACGCGCCAGACTGTTGCCACTTGGAAAAATGAGCGTGAAAATTAGTGTTTCCGGAGTTTTTAATTAATATTTCGCCTGATTAAAGTCATAGGAAGATGGGAATAGTCGAAATGGCTTCCCACGAATCTTTGGAATCGGGAATATTGTATTTAATGTTTGGCAACACTATTTTTATTTCATTCTAAATCTTAGAAATTCTTTATTAACAAACTTTACGATTTGAAAGTGAGCAATGGCAACACTTTTCAAAATAAAACATTTTTATCGCCAACGCGCCAGACTGTTGCCACTTGGAAAAATGAGCGTGAAAATTAGTGTTTTCAGAATTTGTAATTAATATTTCCCCTGATTAAAGTCATAGGAAGTTGGGAATAGTCGAAATGGCTTCCCACGAATCTTTGGAATCGGGAATATTGTATTTAATGTTTGGCAATGCTATTTTTATTTCATTATAAATCTTAGAAATTCTTTATTAACAAAATTTACGATTTGAAAGTGAGCAGTGGCAACACTTCTCGAAATAAAGCAGATTTTCATCTCCAGCTTGCGAGAGTGTTGCCACTAGGAGAAATGAGAGCGAAAAGTATCGCTTTTCTGAATTTTTAATTAATATGTCTTATTTTAGCTACTTTTTGGGAATAAAAGTTGACGTCGATCTCTTCTAGGACCCAGAAAAGAATTGTAGGTGACGATAGCTATAGTAGTTACTGAGTTATTAGCGAACAAACACACACAGACTTTCTTCTTTATATATAAAGATGCTGTAAAATACTTGTATTAAATTGTAAAAAACTGAAACAGATTATTAATCGCTAATTATAAATTTACAACCAATTAATCTTTATTGAAGAAATAGCGTTATTTATGAAGGATACTTTTATCGTCACATTTTATGCGCATGATTGCGGAATGATAATATATGAGGAACTTAGAAAAGATATTGCTATATTTTTCGAGACATAATGCAGGATAATTTTTGAAACAGTACGACGTTGTATTTAGATACAATGCAAATGCTTTTTTATATATACAAAATGTATTTATAAATCTTTTCAAATATAATATACACAATTTTTATAGACGTTTTAAATTGAATTATTTTCTGTTCAATCATTTCAAATTTAGTTAATGTTTTTACAAATTTCAATGAAACATCATCTTAGTTTAACAAGTAGCGAATTTTTATTATTCATTTCGACAACTTGCTATACATATAATAGGCATAATAAATTGATAGTTTTTTCTTCACCCCCTTTTTTTTCCTGTTTACTGCTAGCTTTCCCTTATGCAATTAGGAAATTAATTTTTTCCTTCTGTATGTATCATTTCTTTCCATTCGCAATTAATTCCTGACAAACTACTAGACAAAAGTTTGTTAAATGTACGCTTTTGAGATCTACTGTTGAGAAATTAAGCCTAATCCAATTACCTTAAAGGCAAAACAAATAATCGCACTTTAATTAGCGTCAATAATGAGAATGAAGTTTGAATAATCATCTGCCTTTAATAAATGAGCTTTTTCAACTGCTTTTTTTTATCTCTAACACCCTAAGTCTCGCATTTTTTCCAGGATTAGTGTTATATCAGAGATCAGAAGGAAAGGAGGGGGAGTGCAGACCCCCTCCCTTCTTTCGAATAACAATGTTATTTTTTAGTATTATTGAATTCTATTTCCGTGAATTCCCTGAAATAGCGAGAGTTTATAAATTACGTTTCACTCAGAATATTCAAATTCATCTCAAATCCCAAAACAACATCGAATTTTTTAATCACAACTTTTTTCTGTGTTTTTCATGCTTACGCTACGACTGCATTTTTTTCCCCAGCATAAGAGAATTAACAAATTATAAAGCTCGCTGTTTCATAATTAATGTAACTGGAAGCTATGTTTTTTTTTTTTTTTTTTTTTTTTTTTTTTTTTCGTCTCTAATCCTATTCTGCTTGTAAGTAAATTGTTTAATTTAATTTCGGTTTCAAACTCACATTGTTCTCTGAAGTAATTGATTAGGTTCGGATAACTGCAGCTTGTTGTAAACCAAGCGTAAACAATTTATTTTACGGTCTTCGTCTTTTGCTGCGATTAAAATTTGAGAAACACGCACGTGCGTTTTGAAGCTAATCGCGTAAAAAGTTCACTGAAATCTACCAGAGTTTAAAAAAATTGTCATTATATCATAAATTTCTTTTTAAGTCTCTAAAGCATTTGTAAGGTGTTATTGTTTTCAGTTTGAAAAGAAATACGTGTTTTGACAAAGGAGGAAGTTATTGTTAATAGCAATAATATCCTTAAAAGGGGAGGTTTTGCTAAGATTGTTCATTTATCTTCCAAATTTATATGAATGCATTGTTTATTAGTATAACACGCTAATCCATTGAGGAAAAATATTATTACGAATTTTGTATTTAGATAAGTAACTATAGTATATAATTAAAATTGTTTTATTTCCCCGTACAATGCAACGCTGTACAAATTTTAAGAGAAAACTTCGCCGGGAAAGTAGAAATACATGCAGCACGTCCATTTAATACTAAATAAATGGATATCTTACTAATTTGTGCTGAAATTGAATAAATGTAATTGGCTACTCTGTTATCTGTAACCGTTATTCCATCCTCTTATTGTTTCCAGAAATCTCGAGTAGCAGAAATTACTAGAAATATCTCTCGACCGATTGAAAGCTATAAAAAACCAGATAGAGAACATCTCAGCTCAGTTGTTTAGTTAGCTGATGTTGTTATTGATTCGAATTCAGCGTGAGATGGCATTAGCTTTCTCTTTAGACGCGTTGTGCATTGCGTTGTGTTCAACGATTTTTCCAGTAGTTTGGAATATAACTACTGATAATTACTGCGTGATATTGTGAACACTTGTACGAATATCTCTAAGGAAAGTTTTAGCGTTCTGTTATATTTCTTTTGATAAGAATAAGTTTTATAAACTTTTATCGGACTTGTGCATTCAATCTATTACGAACCCGTACGCATGCAACAATATGATCTTCTGAATTTGTTGCAACTTTGTATAGGCTGCCGTTTATAGGACAATTAGCTTTCACTGTTATACTGGATTATGAAAATAATATAAACCTCAATAACTACAGCTGATTGGTATAAATTTGCCAAGCTGTAACTTTGAATCAACTGCCCGAAAAGAACATGCATTTTTATTTTAGTAGTTAAAATGCGTAAGAAACAATTCTCAGCAATTAGTTGTTCCTAATAAATTTTAGTCCAAAGAGGCTTTGTCTCTGAAGGACTATTTTTTTCGTTCTGCAATTTTGCGTTGGTTCACTACAAATGTCCGTTTCGCTTTTCAAACTGTTGCCACCCAATGTTAGAGTCCTGCATTATATTTGAAGAAATTGAATAAAGAAGAATCGGCATGAATGTATGCATGTTTCTCGCATTGTGATGAAACAACGGTACATAGAGCCATCGAATTTTGAATGACGTAATCCTCCTATGAATATGGGCATGTGGAAGACCAAATTTGTTTTATTATCTATTTCATATTTTGTAAAACTTTAACTAATTTTTGATTAATGAACTCAAGGATTTCAAAGCGAGCCATGGCAACGTTGTACAGAAAAAACATTTTTATCTCCAGCGCGCTAGACTGTGTATCGGAAATTCTATAGATATGCTCACTTTAAAACTGTTTTGCGATATTGCTGTTGAACTGAATTTTATGATTTATGTGCGAAGAACATGATATTTAATAAATAAAGGTAACACACAAAATGTTAAAAAAACGCCACTTTGGACGTAATTTAAAATCTGAAACCTCTCGGATTTTTTTTTCTATAATGTAATTTCTTTAACAATATCTGGATATTTTTCAGTGACAATAATTGAGAATTTCTAACGCAATATATTGCATACCATTGTTAGATATTGCGTTAGAAATTTTTAAATGTTGCCACTGAATACTTTTAAAGAAATTATTGCTTAAAAATTATTAATGTTTATGTTACTTTTATCCTTAATTTAGCTTTACTGTGTGAATCTGAACAATTGGGCAGAACTGTAGGGAATGATAGAAGGCAGCTATACGAGCAATAATTGTCATAGAATGTATGGTTGGAATACAAGCGGTTAAAAGTTAAAAGGTAGTTTTTTACTGTCACATTTAAAGAATCAACACAAGAATGAAAGGAGATATGGTGAATCTTCCGATTATGGTAACTTGGCGATTTTTTGGCGAAACTTTGGCGACCAACCCTGCTACAGCAACCTGCTAGTTTTTTTTAGACGCCATTTTGTTTTCACAAAGTAAAGGGCATGCTTTTTTTTTTTTTTTTTTTTTTAACTCAACATTTTTTTCCAACAATCTTCTAGCCGAATTACGCTTATGCTAGAACTTTTATGGACCAAAACTGCTTAATCATGACGAAGATTAGGTGCGCAATTGGGAGAAAGTGCAGAATCGCAAACTGCTTGCTGCGTTTTTAAGAATTGCACATACACGGTATCCATGTACACGTCGACTTATTTTTACTTAGAAAAAACATCCCAGAATTGCACAAAAATGGCATTGCGCACACTCTTGGCTTTATCCATGTACACATCGACCTATTTTCACTTAAAAAGTCAAAGAAAATTGAAAAAAAATCCAATTCTTCTCACTCTTGTAAAAAGTCTTCTGACTCGTTATGGCATTTTGCGTTAAAAACTATAAACGGTGAATCACTTTTCAAATTGTTGCCACCAAATATTATCGCCCTGTATTATATTTAAAGAAACTAAATAATGAAGAATCAGCATGAATGTATCTATGTTTTTCGCATCGTGGTAAAACAAAGGTACCTAGAGCTGTCAAAATTTGAATGGCGTAATCTTCCATAGAATATAGGCATGTGGAAGACCTAATTTGAATTTGAAATTTGTTTTACTATCGATTTCATATTTTGCAACACTTCAACGAATTTTTGATTAAGAAACTCAACGATTTCAAAGCGAGCAATGGCAACACTGTACGAAAAAAAAATTATTTTTATCTCCAGCGCACGAGACTTTGTAACGGAAATTCTAAAGCTATTCTCATTTTAAAATTATTTTGCGATATTGCTGTTGAACTGCATTTTATGGTTTAAGTGCGAAGAACATGATATTTAATATATAAATGTAACGCAACATTAAAAAACGCCTCTTTGTACGTAATTTAAAATCTGAAACCTTTCAGATTTTTTTTTAAAACATTTTTGTACTATTTATTTTCAATGCCACCTTTTGAGTTCCGACCATTCATTCTATGATGATTATTGCTGCTATAGCTGCTTTCTATTACCCCTTAATGTTTTGCCTACTTGTTCAGATTCACACTGTATATTATTACTCTATTACGTATATATATATATATATATATATATATATATATCCCGTTCTACTGGGCCGATTGCCGAAATTCCAATTGCGTTTTTCATGTCTCGAAAGCGCGACTTAGGATATATATCAGATTTATATATAGTATTTTCCTAACATACGTATTTTGATACAAATCGGACTTTTCTGAAATGGCATGCCGAATTAATTCATTAAATTTATATCCAATTTTAATGATGCGTATGAAATAATGGTTAATTAATTTGACAACGGTAATGGAAGACTACAGTGTAAATGTTAGAGAAAGTCCCAAATAATCCCCGATACAATTATTATACTTGAAATTAACAGCCTCCTACATGCATTAAATGCATCATAAATTTATGTTTTCAATGGAATTAGGGAATAATTATTTAACAGAGACTTTATTGCTTTGTTTCATAATTTACAATAAAAAATATCTTTTTCTTATACGGCTTTATAAAGCTGAAATTTCAAAATACTTTATTATATTTATTTATTTATTTATTTATTTATTATTATTATTATTATTTTGATTTTTCACTTAAAAAGGCTGAATGTGCTATGTTTATAGTTGCATAAAGTCGAGTGAAACAGGTTAAATTAGGCTAGAACCCTTTATCGGCAAGGCCGTATATATACGGCCTAGATTATGTTTTCGGATGTCTGTAGAAACGTATATATACGTGCACCTTGAAATTTGCCAAATTAGTCAATGAATTAAAAGTACACAAATCCAGGCACAAAGAACTATGAGCATTTGGCATTAAAATCGACGAAGTACCTCTTTCTCGTAGCAGTTTTCAGAAATTTGGGCTTTCGCAATGGTGTGTGTATGGTGTGGTGTATTGTGAATACGGCAAAGCACACTACGGCTATCTGCCTAAGGGGGAGGGATGCCTTCGTGGAGGACTTTCTAATGGAAACTGGCTCGTATACATGTTACACATGGGGAAAACCACGAAAACGCCCATGGCTTTCGCAATGGAACCCCGTGCCATTCAGAGGGTTATATTATTTATTATACTAAATAAATTAATATAATTTACTTAATTTAATATACATTAATTCAGATAAATTATTTAATACAGCAAAGCATTCCAGAGTTACGATTTCTTCGCGAAAGGCTTTATAAACCAGTGGACTGGATTTATTAATTAACGCGCAGTAATAAAATATGCCTGCTAAAGATGACATATATTTTCGTGGAGGATTTTCTAAGGAAACTGACTAAAACTTGTGTTACTCGTGGAGAAAGGCACCTTAAAAGATACTGTTTAACAATCAGATTTCCTCGAATTTTATTAGTCAGCCAGGTTTGATTTTTTTATATTCTAATTAATTTTTTTAATATCATGATGATTAGAAAAGAATGCACGACTGAGCAAGTTCTCGTAGACCCACGGTATCGGTTTGAAATGAAATAAGGGAGACTTTTAGACTACGACAGTTTTGGTTAGGCCCAGCAGCGGACGAGCGGTAAAGTCCCTGAACACTGGCAGTTCGGTCCGAGGTTCGCATTCTGCAGACGGTTTAGTAGCGTGGGTGTTTGTGTGTTTATAATCCATGTGTAACGTGTTAATAATAGCCAGTTTCCCTTAGAAAGTCCTCCAAGAAGGCAGTTGTGTAGTGCGGTAACTAGTGATGGGCAACTTCGGTACTTTCTTGTACCAGGTACGAGAGTGACGGGTACAGACAAGTACCCGGTACAAAATACCCGTTACTCAAGTAACCGTTACTTTGAAAAGTACCGAAAACCGATTTCAAGTACCGAGTACCCAAGTAACGATTTGGAGTACCGAAGTAACGAAATACCGGAGTAACGGTTTGCTGTACCGGAGTACCCTAGTAACGATTTGGAGTACCGAAGTAACGAAATACCGTAGTAACGGTTTGCTGTACTGGAGTACCCTAGTAACGATTTGGAGTACCAAAGTACCCTAGTAACGATTTGGAGTACCGAAGTGCCCTAGTAACGATTTGGAGTACCGAAATACGCAGCTAACGATTTTGCGCACTGAAGGAACTCTGCCACGTTACCACGTGTTTGATTTTATCTGTACGGAGTAGATTTTGAATATCAGAAAACATGTCAACTACGGAAGTGTCTGAGGCGCAGACCATTCATGGACACAAGGACCGCATATCACCATTTCGCAAATACAACCAGATACTACTGTCCTCGTACCAAAGCCGAAGTGAGCTGAACCCTCATCGATCCTCCAGTAACGAATACCGAAATACCGAGAAGAGACGCATATTTTCGTTACAAAGTAGTGAATACCGAAAAGCACTCGTTTCGGTACAGAAGTAACGAATACCGAAAAGTACCCGTTTCGGTACAGAAGTAACGAATACCGAAAAGTGCCCGTTTCGGTACAGAAGTAACGAATACCGAAAAGTACCCGTTTCGGTACAGAAGTAACGAATACCGAAAAGTACTCGTTTCGGTACAGAAGTAACGGGTACTTGGATGTACCGATTTTCAGTACCCGTTACAACTAAGTACCCGTTACAAAATACCCGGTTCGGTAGTACCGACTCATCACTAGTGGTAACCGTTACACCTCGAAGGCAAGGAGAAGGTCTTTTCTTCCTCGTTTTCCTCTTTGTTAAAGGGCAATTGGGGATTAGGGAACACAGTCGCCAAATACTGGTGGTGAAGAATCATCATTCATCCTCTTTGTAGATCGGGAGCCACTGTAGGGACACCAGGATTTTTTTTTATAAGAAGAGACTTGAAAAATTTGCAATGCCCTCGCCTGGACTCGAACCTGGATCTCTCGAATACGCACCGAGCGTGCTAACCATTACAACACGAAGGCATGCAGAAAGGAGGGAGAAAGTATGTTATAACGTAAACTCAATCCTCCATGCACTAAATTCGCATCTGTGGAGGAAATCATTAGATTAGACAGATAAGTAAAACATTTTTGTGTAATAATTTAGTTCAAAATTATTCGAACTCTTTAGTTTTAAACATATGCTGCGTTACCATGGAAACTCAAGAATTCTTAATAAGGTTTTGGTGTATTTTACCTAAACTATACAAATCAAGTTTAACTCTATATCTGCATATTTCATTCCTTCCTTTAAATTAATGAATCTTTAAAGGAATTTATGGCACTGAAATTGTAGGAGTGATTTCTCGTTCATTAATACTCCTCACCAAAATTGTGAAAATCTTTCTATCACTGTGCATTCAATATAGATAGGCAAAGTTATTTTCAAAATATGATAAATAGTTTAAGTTGTGATATTCCATGGAATAAATTCTTGGAAAGGAATTGCGAAACTTTGGTTGGGCAAAACGGTAATCAGCGCCATTTCACAGATACTCGTTCAATGAGCCACAAATAGAATAACAGACTGGAAAATCAGTTAAAAGCGAATACGTAGAAAGATTTTGAGACTATAATATCAGTTTTAGAAGCTTTGCTCCCTTAAATAAGATTATGAGTTGTGCGGAATAATACTGAGAATTGAAATTTGGGTATATCTGCAATACGTATGGTGCAAAGACCTCACGATTTCGAAGAGTAGGATTTATCTATACGATTACTATGCAAGTCTATTGCTTAGAATGAAAAGAATCGTTTTCTCGTTTCAGCAAACTCTTCTAATTGTGAAAGACGAGGATTTATTTCCGTACCGTTCAGTAAGTGATTTTGATGCATCACTAAAATAGCTTTACGTTTAATTCAGATTAGACTTTGAGTTTTAGTTCAGATTAGAGTCAAATATAAAAAATCTGATGTGTACACCACATGACTTCCTTGTACGGAATATTAAATTATACGCATTTTTTCTTGCATTTTGTTTAAACTTATTAGATTGAATTAAACCTTCTTCGCCGACAGCGCATAAACCACAATAGAATAAGTGCATTCTTTAAAATTCACTCTATTTGTTTACCATAGCGACACTCTGGCGCTAGGTTCACTTAACAATATTATACGTATTTCGTTCATATTATAACTCAGAATGCACAAAATTTGTATCATTTAAAGAATTATCTAATCGTTGCCACATGTTCTATTCAAGTACTATAATAAAGCTAGAACGATGTATAAAAGAAATTAAGCAAACAAAACAAAAAAGGAACAGTTTTTCACAGACGATTGAGTATTTCTCATTCAATTAGTTCAGTTCTCACTTCGCGACAAGGCAAAAATACATAAAAACTCAAAATATATCTACTAAAAATTACTAATTATTAAAAATTAAATTACTAATTATTAAAAATTAAGTAAATCTTAAACACTTATTTCCTCGAAAAAATTACAGAAAGGATTAAGCATGATTTAAATCGCAATAATAAATAAAGGCGTTTATCCTTGTTGTTGCGAAGCTACGTTTCTCTAGATTGGTAACAAATTTACTACTCAGCTGTTTCAAATGTAAACAAGCAATGGCCGCCATCAAAATAGGCTTAGCGGCACTTAAACAACTTTTAAATTCTTGATAATTCTAAAAATATTGCATGCAGATTTACTAAAGGCATAAAACCCTTAACCGAAAGATAAAATCAACATAATTCAATCAATTTCAAAGAAAAAATGTACAATTTACAAACATATAAGAATAAAAAAACTGAGATCACTGAGCCGGGTAACACAGTGGATATATTTATAAATATATTTATATACTTTTGGCGCGGCCAATTGAAACCAAAATACGAGATGCACGTCTACATGTTTCTGCATGTTATAGTAGTCCTATATACAAAATTTCAACGTTCTGAGGCTACTCGTTTTTGAGTTATGCGAGATACGTACATACGTTTGTACAGACGCCACGAAAAATTCTCTTCAGAATTCATTTTAAAGCAGTTTTTTAGTTTTTTTTTTTTTTCGGGGGGGGAGGAAAAGAGTCTTTTATTCTTTCCTTACGTACATATATCACGCAAAAACATCGTTAAATTGCATTCGGTAGCGGTCAAAGTGGATATTTTCGTTGAAATATGCTGCCTGAAGCTTTTTGCGATTACAATACTTCCTTTTTACTTCGTACAAGGAAGTAAAAATACTACAGATTAAAAACAGCACTTTTAATTACTTCCTTATACAACGTAAAAGAACCATTATAATTGTGAAAAATTTCAGGTATCATATTTCAATATATCAATATATCAAATTGTTGCCACCAAATGTTATTGCCCAGGATTATATTTAAAGAAATTAAATAATGAAGATTCTGCATAAATGTATGTATGTTTCTCGCATCGTAATAAAAACAACGCTACCTAGAGCCATGGAATTTTGAATAAAAAGTAATCCTCCTGCGAATATGGGAATCTGGAAGCCCAAATTTTAATTTTTGGAATTTGTTTTATTATCGATTTAATACTTTGCAAAACTTTAACGAATAATTTATTAACAAACTCAACGATTTAAAAGCGAGCAGTGGCAACACTCGGAAGAACCTTTTTATCTCCAGCGCGCAGAACTGTGTATCGGAAATTCTAAAGATAGACTCATTTTAAAATTATTTTTCGACATTGGTGTTGAACTGAATTTTATGGCTTAAGTGCGAAGAACATGGTATTTAATAAATAAAGGTAACACAGAAAACGTTAAAAATTCCTCTTTGGACGTAATTTAAAATCTGAAACCTTTCAGATATTTTAAAAAAAGTTTTCCTTTTTTAGTGTTTGGTTTGAGAGTAAGTCATACGATAAAAAGTTCTAAAAACGAAGAATGAGACTGCGATACCATAAATTCCTGGAAACGTTTGTTATAAGAAAAGAACATGCATTTAAAATGTGGCAGTCCTGAAATTTTCTTAAGATACTAATGGAGAAGCAAAAGAGGTATAAGCTTACAGGTTTCATATACCTTAAGGTGTCGTCGATCAAAATTTAGATGGAATGGGCAAACAGCATACTGTCACCATCGGTATCGAATGTTTGTTAGTGGTGACAGATGATTTCCCTGATGCATTCCTGACTATTTTTGGATATGGCTTCATTTAGAAGCTTTAGATACGAGCAGCGAAAACATTATTCCGCTTAATGCCATGGCAGTAAGTTTATTCCCCCTTTGTGAAGAAACCCTTTGCTGTCAGGTTCTTTCAAACGATATTCTATACGATACTTAAGAAACGATAACGATTCTAACGATACTTAAAAAAATTATATGTGCTAGAGAGGAAAAATAGTTCTTGTTATGGTATTATGTGTTTGACAGGAACAATATTTTCTTTTTTTTTTCATAATGCAATTTTTGGAGACTATTGTTCAATGATTGTTCAGATAACGTCAAATATCATAGCAATTATCAACTCAAAAATCATGAAATCTTACCAGCAACTGAAAATCTCAAGAAAATTTCAGGACTGCCACATTTTAAATGCATGTTCTTTTCTTATAACAAACGTTTCCAGGAATTTATGGTATCGCAGTCTCATTCTTCGTTTTTAAAACTTTTTATCGTATGACTTACTCTCAAACCAAACACTAAAAAAGGAAAACATTTTTAAAAATATCTGAAAGGTTTCAGATTTTAAATTACGTCCAAAGAGGCGTTTTTTTAACGTTTTCTGTGTTACCTTTATTTATTAAATACCATGTTCTTCGCATTTAAGCCATAAAATTCAGTTCAACACCAATGTCGAAAAATAATTTTAAAATGAGTCTATCTTTAGAATTTCCGATACACAGTTCTGCGCGCTGGAGATAAAAAGGTTCTTCCGAGTGTTGCCATTGCTCGCTTTTAAATCGTTGAGTTTGTTAATAAATTATTCGTTAAAGTTTTGCAAAGTATTAAATCGATAATAAAACAAATTCCAAAAATTAAAATTTGGGCTTCCAGATTCCCATATTCGCCGGAGGATTACTTTTTATTCAAAATTCCATGGCTCTAGGTAGCGTTGTTTTATCACATTGCGAGAAACATACATACATTTATGCAGATTCTTCATTATTTAATTTCTTTAAATATAATCCTGGGCGATAACATTTGGTGGCAACAATTTGATATATTGATATATTGAAATATGATACCTGAAATTTTTCACAATTATAATGCTTCTTTTACGTTAACCCTTAGCTTATTTATCTTGCAAAGAAAAATCCCGCTTAATGAAATTTTCCTCAGCAACCCAACTTCGTAGCAACGAGTATGTAAAGAAAGACAGATTTGTCTTATAACAAATCAATATCGTATGAGTTATAGAGGAAAAATATTTTCTTTTAGAGAGGAAAAATATTTTCTTTTAGAGAGGAAAAATATTTTCTTTTAGAGAGGAAAAATATTTTCTTTTAGAGAGGAAAAATATTTCTTACTATGATATTATGTGTTAGAGAAGAAAAATATTTTTTTTTCCAGAATACAATTTTTGGAGACTATTATTCAATGATTGTTCAGATAACATCAAATATCATAGCATTTATCAACTCAAAAATCATGAACCTTACCATCAACTGTACAGAAACCCTTACCTTATTTATCTTGCAAAGAAAACCTTATTTATCTTGCAAAGAAGAACTCCGCTTAATGAAATTTTCCTTAGCAACGGAGAAATGCATTTTCCCTTAGCAACCCAACTTAGTAGCAACGGGGATGTAAAGAAAGACAGATTTGTTAAACATCAATATCGTGTGAGTTAGAGAGGAAAAATATTTTCTTTTAGAGAGGAAAAATATTTCTTACCATGATATTATGTGTTAGACAGGGATTTTTTTTTTTTTTTTTTCCAGAATGCAATTTTTGGAGACTATTATTCAATGATTGTTCAGATAACGTCAAATATCGTAGCAATTATCAACTCAAAAATCATGAAACCTTACCGTCAACTGTACAGAAACCCTTACCTTATTTATCTTGCAAAGAAAACCTTATTTATCTTGCAAAGAAAAATCCTGCTTAATGAAATTTTCCTTAGTAACGGAGAAATGAATTTTTCCTTAGCAACCCAACTTAGTAGCAACGGGGATGTAAAGAAAGACAGATTTGTTAAGCATCATTATCGTTCAATTTACCACCCAACCTGGACAGTGGTTAGCAGTGCTAACTTCCGTACCCAGGACAGGACTAAGTGTGGGAAGCACCAACACATCACCACTGGCAGAACTGGTGTCGCTCCTTCACACTAACCGTCTTGAGATGAACACCTCCATAGGGCGTACGTACGCCACGCGTCGGTGTTAATTGAAGCGTTGGTCATTAGGGCATAGAGAACTTGTGGTACAGAGCATGGCCGGGAGATAAGAGTTGCTGATGACAATGACATTACAAAACAATACCATACATTACAGTTGATGAGGAAATTATAAATATAAATATATGTACACAAATAAACAAATAGAATTGATTGTCTATTATTATGGCAAAGCCTTGAGGGCTATCTGCTTAAGGGGAGGGATGCCTTCGTGGAGGACTTTCTAAGGGAAACTGGCTCGTATACGCGTTACACATGGGGGGAAACCACGAAAACACCCATGCAGCCACCAGCCCGTTCGCGGGATTCGAACCTCGGACCGAGCTAGCAGTGTTCAGCGACTTTACCGCTCGGCCGCTAGCGGGCCACAAATAGAACTGAATGGAAAACATTAAATATTATTATCTTGGCTAAGTTATTGTGATATTAATGTGATGTTTTTGAGACAGTGTCTCGAAAAAAGCATGGTCTTTTGTTAATGTATCGTGTCTGTGCGGCATGCGGGCATTCTACATATGCGGCAAGCTGAAGTTCCTCTCGAGAGGTTGCAGGCAGGGAAAGAGGGGGGTGACCTTCGGACCCATTCCCTCCGGGGTGCTCTCTATGAAACCTGGGGGGATGAACTGAGCAAAATCGTACTGTCACTTGCATGCTGCTGAAGGCTCTTGTTGACAACGACAAGCAAAATCTTGTACTCCTTGCCACGATGAATATTGGGAGGGGGGGATTGTTCTGATGTTACTGCCAGAGAAGTAAGGTAATTCGCAACAAAATCATTCATTTTCGATTCTTATTAAACGATTTAAAATTTTTCTCAGTTTTCGGAAATAAATACGGTACTACTTGATTTTCACCGCTCCCGTGATAAACTGTCAAACTATGTAAATCACGTGAAATCAAAATAGTCTTTTCTCACTTTAAACATTTATGTCAAAGTCGGTACTTTCACTTTCGACTCGTATTTGCCGAATTTGATGAACCGCCTGATGTCGTAATATTTTTTCAGTTTAAACATTTACGTGAAAAACAGTAATTTTGTAGACACGTTATGTTATTTTGATGCTGAGAGACGTGAAAAATGAGCAATGCCCTCGCCTGGACTTGAACCTCGGGCTCTCGAATACGCGCCGAGTGTGCTAACCATTATACCAGGAAGGCATGCTAAGGAGGAGGGAGAAATACCTTATATATACCCCCTTTTAAAGGGCGACTGGGGATTAGGGGACCCACTGGCCAAATGATGGTGGTGGAGAATCATAATACACCACCTTCTTTAGTTCGGGGGCCATTGTAGAAACATTACGTTATTTTGATGCTGAGAAACTTGAAAAATGAGCAGTGCTCTCGCCGGGACTGGAAACTTGGACCTCTCGAATATGCATCAAGTGTGGTCACCACTACACCACTAAGGCATGCTAAGAAGGCGGGAGAAATACCTTATACTTTCACTTTCGACTTCTATTTGCCGAATTTGATGAACAGAGTAACATCTTAGTAGTTTTTGTTTTTTTCAATCTAAACGTTGTAAACAAAATTTTTGTAATTTTTAATTTACCGAAGAGTCAGGAAGATGCTGTATCGTTTTTCTGACGAAAAAGCAATCGAATATGCGTAAATGGCCACTGAAGGGAATTGCATGTGAATGAGAGTATCTGAAGGTGCAACGCGAAAAGTTCTAAACCAGAAAACAACCATTCCTAACAGCGTTGCGTTTAAATTTTTGTTGGGCAGACGAACTGACGTCGCTTAAAATGGTGCGATATGTAACTCAATATGTGTGAAAACACCAAAGTTGACTGTAACAATATTCTGAGCGAGATTTGTTCGATAAATCTACTTCGAAAGAGTAGAGGACGAATGGGTGGGCCTGGAAAAATAGTTAAAATTGACGAGAGATCTTGTGGTGAAAAAACAAAACTGGCAGGCTACTTCCACGGCAGGTTCGGTAGGATATGTTGAGAACGCGGCGAGTGCTTTCTTCATTAGGTTCCAAATCAGGAAGCAAGGCTTCTGATATGAACGACTGTAGATCACATATTCGACAGATCGACAATATAACCCAGATTGTTTGTGAGCCGACGAGCTTGAGAAGGCTGGTTGCAATCATTTAAGTGCGAATCACAAATTCAATTTTGCTGACCCAACAACGGGTGCTCACACCCAAAATGTGGAACGATTGTGAGGGGGGGGGGAATCTGTTAAATGGCGAAACCAAAAACGGAAGGGTACGGCTCAACATCATCTAAAGCCGAATCTTTGGGAATTGGTGCCGCGGGAATCCTTTGGGACAGATAAGCCCTTTGAAGCTTTGAAGGTATATTAAAAACAAACGCGGAGATATGGCAGTCATAAACTCTATGCAAGTAGTTTAAACTTGTGCATAATCTTGACGCCGTTTTGATGACAGCTGCCGTGGAAATCAAGAAGTGCAATAGCTATATATGTACTCAGATGCACATTATACCTTAAATGCATTACAACTTTCAAGTATATTTATATGCAAAAATAGTAGACTCAGAAATCTATTATGCTGTAGATGAATTTTAAAAATTATATCGATTAAAAATTTGAAAGAAGAAATCTGATGTGTACACCACATGACTTCCTTGTACGGAATATTAAATTACACGCATTTTTTCTTCTATTTCATTAAATTTATTGGAATGAATTAAATCTACTTCGCCGACAGCGCATAAACCACAATAGAATAAATGCATTCTTTAAAATTCTCTCTAGTATTTGTTTAGTATAGCGAAACTATGGCGCTAGATTCACTTAACAGTATTATATTTCGTTGATATTATAACTCATAATGCACAATATTTATATCATTTAAAGAATAGAATTATCTAATCGTTGCCACATGTTCTACTCAAGTACTATAATAAAGCTAGAATGATGTATAAAAGAAATTAAGCAAATAAAACAAAAAAGAAACAGTTTTTCACAGACAATTGAGTATTTCTCATTCAATTAATTCAGTTCTCCCTTCGCGACAAGGCAAAAATACATAAAAACTCAAAATATCTATATAAAAAATTGCGAAGTAAATTTTAAACACTTATTTCCTCGAAAAAATTCCATAAAGGATTTAGCATGATTTAATTGACAATAATAAATAAAGGCGTTATCTTTGTTGTTGCGAAGCTAAGTTTCTCTAGATTGGCAACAAATCCACTAGTCTTCTGTTTAAAATGTAAGCAATAAATGGCCGCCATAAAAAAAGGCTTAGCGGCACTTAAACAACTTTAAAATTGTTGATAATTCTAAAGATATTGCACACAGATTTACTACAGGCATAAAAAACTTAACCGAAAGATAAAGGCAACATAATTCAATCATTTTTAAAGCAAAAAATGTACAATTTACAAACATATAAGAGTAAAGAAACTGAGATCAATGAGCCAGGTAACAGAGTACATATATTTATAAATATATTTATATACGTTTGGCGTTATTAGCGATTGAAACCAAAATACGAGGTGCACATCTACATGCTATAGTAGTCTTTTATATAGAAAATTTCAACGTTCTAAGGCTACGACAAGGCAAAAATACATAAAAACTCAAAATATCTGTATTAAAAATTACGAAGTAAATCTTAAATACGTATTTCCTCGAAAAAATTCCAGTAAGGATTAAGCATGATTTAGTTCGCAATAATATATTAAGAAGATGAATTTTGCATGAACATCTTTGTTGTTGCGAAGCTATGTTTCTCTAGGTTGGCAACAAATCTACTATTCTGCTGTTTCAAATGTAAACAAACAATGGCCGCCATCAAAAAAATTATAAGCCTTAGTGGCACTTAAACAACTTTAAAATTTTTGATAATTCTAAAAATATTGCATACAGAGTTACTAAAGGCATAAAAACCTAACCAGAAGATAAGAACAACATAATTCAATCCTTTTTTTAAAGCAAAAAATGTGCAAGTTACAAACATATAAGAGTAAAGAAACTGAGATTACTGAGCCGGCTAACAGAGTGGTATATATAAATATATATAGGCCCACCAGCGGCCGAGCGGTAAAGTCGCTGAACACTGGTAGTTCGGTCCGAGGTTCGAATCCCGCGAACGGGCTGGCTGCATGGGTGTTTTCGTGGTTTTCCCCATGTGTAACGTGTATACGAGCCAGTTTCCCTTAGAAAGTCCTCCATGAAGGCATCCCTCCCCTTAGGCAGATAGCCCCGGTGTGCTTTGCCGTAATTAAATACACCATATATATAAATATATTTATATAGGTTTGGTGCGGCCGATTGCAACCAAAATACGAGGTGCACATCTACATGTTCTAGCAGATATATATACAAAATTTCAACGTTTTGAGGCTACTCGTTTTTGAGTTATGCGAGACGTGCGTTCGTACAGACGCCACGAAAAATTCTCTTCAGAATTAATTTTAAAGCAGTTTTATAATTTTTTTGGAGGAAACGAGTTTTTTATTCTGTCCTTACGTAAAGATATCACGCAAACATCGTTAAATTGCATTCGATAGCGGTCAAAATGGATATTTTCGTTGAAATATGCTGCCTGAAACTTTTCGCGATTACAATACTTCCTTTTTATTTCGTACAAGGAAGTAAAAAGAAAAAAAAAATCTAAATCTTCAGATTTTAAATTGCGTCCAAAGAGGCGTTTTTTAACATTTTGTCTGTTACCTTTATTTATTAAGTATCACAGTTTTAAAATTCTGAAATAAGCATATCTTTAGAATTTCTGATACAGAGACTCCCGCGCTGGAGGTAAAAATTTTTATTCTGTACAACGTTGCCATTGCTCGCTTTGAAATCATGGAGTTTGTTAATCAAAATTTCGTTAAAGTTTTACAAAATATGAAATCGATCATAAAACAAATTCCAAATTTCAAATTTGGGCTTTCAGATGGCCATATTCGCAGTAGGATTACGTCATTCAAAATTCGATGGCTCTATGTACCGTTGTTTTATCACATTGCGAGAAATAGACAAACATTTATGTAGATTTTTTATTATTTAATTTCTTCAAGTATAACGCAGGACTCTCTAAGATTTGGTGGCAACAGTGTGAAAAGTAAAACGGACATGTATAGCTAACCAACGCAAAATAGCAGAACGAAAAAAATAGTCCTTCAGGGTCAAAGCCCCTTTGGACTAAAAATATATCTATTAATATATGTACTATATTAAAAGATTTTTGGGAAAGTTGATAATTTACCATAAGGAAAGCATTCAAGCATTCAATAAATTATCAGTGGAGTAGATTTGTATGTCACAACGTATTTTAAGTGAACGTTTCCCATTATGTGAAACATAATATTATAGTTCGGGTGCCACTGTAGAATCATTAGAGTTTTTTTATGTTGGAGACGTGACAAATAAGCAGTGCCTTCACCGAGACCCGAACCTGGGACTTCTCGAATATGAGGCGAGTGTGCTACAATTACACCACAAAGACATGCAGAAAGAAGGAGAAAAATATCTTATAACGTTTCTAACAATGTATAAATGAAAAAGAAGCATTTCAAACCCGCAGTTTCAATGGCCATCTCTATTTTATTTCTAATTGAAATTGGGGCAAGACGTTACTGATTGGAACAGAATAAATAATTAATGAACCGTGTGTTGCGAAACCCACTAACGACCACCTGTTTAAAACTTCTTTACGTTCTTACAGCAATTTTTATCTTTGCATTAACCCCTTTTGATTTAAAGCTCTATACGTCAAGGCTTCGTTACTCAACTAGTAAGGGTCTCTTTACCTTCTAGAAATTCGCCCAGCAGCGGGCGAGCGGTAAAATCGATGAACACTGGTAGTTTCGCTGGGTTCTATTTCCCAGGTGAACGGACTCACTGCATGGGCTTTGATTTTCCCCATGTGTGACGTGTGTGCGAGCCTGTGTCTCCTAGAAAATCCTCCACGAACGCATCCGTCTCTTTAGGCAGATAGCCCTCGCGTGCTTTGCCATAATTAAACAAACCAAACCTTCTAGCCATTCTTAATTAGTTCAGTGTCATGTACTTCTAGAGAATTCAACTTTGCAGTTCGACGAATTACAAATGTAGATTTTAAATCAGTACAATCTACGCTTTTAATTCGAACGACAAATTTGTAGAGTCATTAGGTTAATTGGAAGCAGAAAAGATGAAAAATATGCAACCGCCTTCGCCGGGAATCCAACCACGGACCTCTGGAATACCGGCCCAGCGTGCTATCGTTACCCCACGAAGGCACGTTAGGGAAGTGGGAGAAATACCTTATATACTCTCCTTTTTAAAGGGCGACTAGGGTTTTAGGGGACCTAGTCGCCAAATCCTGGGTGGGGAGAATCATCATCCACAACCATTTTAGTTCGGGCGCCACTGTAGAGACATTAGGTCATTTTGGAAGCAGAGAGATGAAAAATTAACAACCGCCTTCACCGGGAATCAAACCATGGATCTCTGGTATACTGGCCCAGCGTGCTACCGTTACACCACGAAGGCACGCTAGATAAGTGGGAGAAATACCTTAATAAATTGAGTAGATCGTGCAATACATCGAAAAGGCAGCTCCTCTGAAAACTCGCAGTCTGTTGTCCTGTTGGCTATAAATGAAAGCCCTTATGTGCGGTAGGAATGGCAACATTTGCAACGAAACGTTTAGACATTCAAATTTGTAGAGAATTTTCTCTGGTCTGAACTTTATTCCTTATCATAAAAGATTAAATTCTCTTAAAACTTTTTAAGGGAGAATATGCACACAGCATTAAAAGAGTACAATAAAATTAAGGAATCCAAATTAAGAAATTAACTGAAATTATTAAGACCATCTACCCGAATTTGCTCCGCATTAAACATATTCCATTTGCTTTCCGATGGCAATTAGAACTGATAATACACCCATTTGAGAAGAAAATGACCTACATGGAAAGCCATTTTCGAGCAAGGTGTTAATTTTATGTTTAGGTTTATGGTTTATTAGAATGAAGTAACTTAAAATGTTTGCTCATTTCGAATTTGAGCTCATTTAATTCTAGGTAACGAAATGTGAGAAAGAATCATGAAGCAGAGTTAATTTATTCAAAAATTCAAACCGAGAAAATACATTGGTCATTAGGAGAAATAAAGCAAATGAACATTAATTCAAATCAAATAAATACTTATAATTATCGTAGAGTGCATTTATTACTCAAACGTGTTTTTAAAATAAGCCCCAAATAATAAAACATATCATTGTTTAAGAGATAAGCGGAAATTGTTAAGAGTCACAATTTCATTTAGAAATTCTTGTGAACTTGTAGAATCTTTTCTAAATATAGAACTGTGATCCGATATATTACGGAATATAAAATTATATCCGAGCAATGCAAAAATATTTTAAACTGTAAAACGTTTATTAAGGGCTAAACGTTTATTAAAGGCTATTAATTTCGTTTTGGCATTTAACATTGAAAATTCTTTCAATGTTAAAATTCATTCATGTTCAATGTTAAATTCAATGTTCTTTGAAAATTCAAATGTCAGTTCACTTTTCAAACTGTTGCCACCAAATATTACAATTCTGTATTATAGTAAAAGAAATTAAATAATGAAGAATATTTGTGGGCCGCATGTGGCCCGCGGGCCGCGAGTTTGACATCCTTGTTCTAAAGCAACAGATTACAGAGTGCATTGTATGCTTTCTCAGCATGCCTTCGTGGTTTAGTGGTCAGCACACTCGGCGCGTATTCGAGAGGTTCGTGGTTCGAGTCCCGAACTAATTCGCAATGCCCTTCAGGGCATTGCTCATTTTTCACATCTCCTGCTTCGAAATAACCTAATCTTTCTACAGTGGCGCCCGAACTAAAACGTGGTGAACGATAATTCTTCACCACCAGGTTTTGGCGATAGGTTCCTCTAAAACCGCAGTCGCCCTTTAAAAGGGGAAGTATATAAGCCGATATACTTCCCCTTCTAAAGGGCGTATATCGCCTTCTTAAAATGCTTTCGTGGTGTAGTGGTCAGCACGCTCGACGCGTATTTGTGAGGTCCATGGTTCGAGTCCCGTCGAGAGCACTGCTCATTTCCTTCTTTGAAAAAACCTAATGCCTCTACAAGGTATTTTTTCGTTGATATCATTTGAATGGAATAGTAAAGATAAATATTTTTAAGAGCAGTCAGAATAACGCCCCATTTGTTCTCAATCAATATGCTTTCGATAAATAAACCAAATCGTTATATGTATCCACATACAAGTATATTTTTTTTTTCTTTTTTCCACTGTTCATTAAATTGGTAAAAAAATAATGAGCTATGTTTTCGAGAGACAGAACTGAAACCGTCGTAATAAGCTTACGTTCTTACGAATTTTCGCAATTACCGTTCTTGCAGCTAATCGTGTCATTAATAGGTTTATTTAATGAGATAATGATAGGCAAAAATGCATTACGGCGTACTGTGTTTCCAAAAAAAATTTTTTTTTCTTTTTATCAATTAATGAGAATGTAAACCCAAAGAATGGATAAGAAAGTGTTTCATACATGCAATAAGGAGTTTTCATGCAAACCGTGGTTTGATATTAAAAAATGGAAAAAAATATTAACGCTGCTTTCGTAATCTGAGCATTAATTGTAATATAATAAGAAATCGAAGGGATGTGTAGTAGTAGTAGATATAGTCTTAATGTGAAGCAGATAAAAATAAAATTAAATTAGAGACGAGAGCCACACAGACACACAGACGGCATAGCAGTTAAGGAAGCCTGCTGCGATATCGCAGGGCCAGGATTGGAATCCCGCAAAAGGCAGGCATGGATGTTTGTAAATGTATAGGGCACTCTAAATATGCGGCGAACCGAATGTTTTCTCGAGAGGTTGATGGTAGGGCGAAAGTTAGAAACTAAATTCTCTGATGTATCAGTAATCGCTTAAATAAACAATCCGCTTAATTAAATGGATGTTTCTTCCGTAAGTATTATTCATTTTTATAAGACAAAATGGAATACACCTGAGTAATGGCATATCGAATTTTATGTAGTTTAAAATAGCTCATCAGTTTTCCCCGATCAAGGAAGTCTGTTGCACTGTTTCAACTTAAGTACCCCGTGTAAACATAATCAGTAAAATAAACAGCTAGCGATTGTCGATCCTATCGAGTTTAATGTTAATTTGCCTTTCGTGATCCACAAAATAGCCATTTCGGGCCCAGCTAGCAAACGATTTTACACGGAATATGGAAGAAAAACACAAAATGGCGCACGTCAAAAGAATTATGACTGAATCTTCCGTTGCAACTACCAACTATCGACCGATGGAACGTTTTAGGATAGCTAAGTATTAAGTTGCCGTAAGAGAAAAACTAAAAATGTCATGTACTTCGATCTAGACAGAGAATGAATACGGAGTTCCATGCAATTGATGGAAGCTTGAACAGAAACATATGTAAATATTTTACATTTTCTTTGGAATACTGAAGCATCTATTGTATCCGTAGCAGTAGCAAATGAAATGGAATCCTTTTTACGATTTCCGGGTATAAACTTAAGGTACAAAATAAAGCGAATAAATATTTGTTTGGAGAGATCACGTTCACTCTGTCTCACAGACGATATAGTGGCTACGAAAGCCTTACTGCAATATGAAGGGGTCGGTTTCGAATCCTGGAGAAGGTAGGGATGTAAAATTCTCTGTCCCTTCATAGCAGATAACAGTGACGCCCTACAGAGGCTGTTCACACATTTTTAGACGATGTATATTGTATTCACAAAACTAAATTACATAAAACTCTTGTGATTTAAATGTTCTATTTGACATCCCTTATTCTGAACTATCTTTCGACACCACAATTTCCAGGATAATAATGTCTTTTGAAGTGGCAGAAGAGGTATTCTATCCCATTCCTCCCGAACAGCTTTCCAGAGTCCTGTTAGGGTTTTGGGACAACGTTTGGATAATGCAGTTTTTAAAAGTTCGAAAGCACAAAAATCCATAGGTGACACATCGAGAGATTTAGTAGGCATATCAGTGAAGAGTATGACCTTGATACCAGTTTTTTGTTCCATTTCTTTTAGGAAATTAACAGTGGAATTTTGATGTGTGACTGCTAGCTTTGTCCTGATGGATTCTCACAGATGGATGGCACTGTGGGTAAAGCGACGGTATTTCATTCAGAAAAATTGGCGATAAAATATGTTCCTGATAGTATTTGGAGTTAATCTTGACATTTTTTTGCACTCTCTTTATTTTTAACTTGCCAATATAAGAAAAACCGGCAACAATCATGAATCCCTTAGAACAATTTTCTTTCGATTCTTTTAACCATGTACTTAAATTTTTTCTTCCCTTTTATGATAATAAATGGCTCTTTTTTTGTTACAATCATTTAAATACATCCATGCTTCATTTATTGTGACAGTTGTTTTCCATTTTTCTTTGGATAAGTGTTTCTCATATAGAATTCTTCAGCGTGTCCTGCGTTGAGAGATACGCCTTGGAAGAAGACGATGCACATTGCGTTTTTTCGCTTTCTTAAGATTTAAATCAACGTTTATCATTTTGTTTGCAGTGGACACCGAGCATTTTAATGATTTTGCAACTCTCCTTTGACTAAAGGGATTTTCTTTTAAGTTATACAACGTACCTTTGCAGTAGTCGAAGATGTCCGTTTTTTCCTTGGATACTTGTTTGGAATTTTTGTCCCACTTGAGGCTCCAATTTGACGTTTTTTCCCTTTCTTGTTGATGATAAGGTAGTTTCTGTTTCGCGAAATTACTGTAAGGCAATATGAAGGCGGAGTTACGGTTAAAGTTAATATAGTGATCTACTATATTTATTCAATTACAATACCTATTACCTATTTTATTCAATTACAATATCAGTTACAGTACCTATTAGGCATTATTACCTATTAGGCATTATAACCTATTAAGGTAATAATAGCTCCTCTGAACTAACGTCCTTTGAGCTAAAAAAAAACTGGATACCCACATTAATTTTTTTTTAACTTAAAACTTTTTATTTTTTATCCCGCCTTTATATAGCTAATTATTTTAATTAAAAATGCACAATATATTAAACAGTATAAAATATATACGTAGTTTCTTGAGAACGAACTTTTCTTGAAGCTTCTTTAGAACTCTCCGAAATTATATTCGAAATTTAAAATTTAGTTGCTTCAAAGTTTAGAAACAAAATATCCCTGTAGACTTTCGTAAACCAACATTTTATGCTAAAGGGTTGTAATCTTACATTGCGGGCTAGATGCTGAAGATAAACAGAATTTCGAACAACTTTAAGCAGTAAAACGGGTAACATTTTTATGACGAAGCAAGCAAATCCGCGGCCGAGCCGTCTTTCCTGCCCTAGTATTCATCCAAATGGAATTGGAAACCTGTGGAGATTACTTGATCATCAAGCTGCTAAAAATAAATTAAAAATAAAAGCAGCAGACGATATTTATTCTCCTTCGTTAACTTTCCACTTCAGAGCTCGAAAACGCTGAAAACTCAGCGAATTTGTTTCCTCCAGATGTTCTAAACCGAACTTCCTGTACACGGAAATTCACTTTATCGTTCTTTCCGATTAGCGAATAAAATGAGTAGTTGAAGTTAGTTTTGCGTATTATCTATCTTCTCAACCGATTTTTTTAACATACTGCGGCTTCGTTATCTTAAGCGTAAGAACACATTTGTATGTTTAGTCTTTTTATGCATTTGATAGCTCTACGTACATGCTGGAGTTTAAACACCGATTGATGTATTTTTTAGTTATTTGTTTATTCCAGTGCGAAACTAAAACATAGAAATTAAAAGTAAAACTTCGAGGCTTAAAGTCAATGCTGAATTAAGGGAACTCATACACCTTAAAACCCATAAGATATTCGAATATGTGACTGTTGCAATAATTGGGATAACTTATTTATTTTAAAGGCAATTACTTCCAACTTTTTACAGCTGACTACGTAATACAGCTGCTTTCTGAAATAGTCATCAGAAAGTTTGTGTTGCCACAAATATTTTTATAATTTATTCCGCTTTGTGACAAAATTTTTCGTCATGTTTCCACCTTGCGCGAACAATTTAGAATTATCTGTTGTATTTTTTAATTCCGTAGCTTATATATAGCTTTTATAACATTTGTTAACAACTGTAAACCAAAAAAAAAAACTGTAAATTTCATGTTAAATTTTTATTTTATTTGAGTTTATAAAATGAGTTGGGTTTATAAAATGTATTTTATTGAAAAAATCTGTAATGCTTTTGTGCATAAAATTTTTTAATATTAAAATATTCATCAGATTTTTGGTTCAGTTAGAAAATAGTGCTCATATAAAGAATTCCATCCAATTTCAAATATGTACCATTAGCCATTTTTAAAATATCATGCGCGTAAGGTGGAAAAATGACAAAACATTTTGTCACAAAGCTGATTAAATTACAAAAATATTTGTGGCAACACAAACTTTCTGGTTACTAGTTTCCAAAGCAGCTATATTATGTAGTCATCTGTAAAACGTTGGAGGTAATTACTTTTAAAATAAATAAAATATCTCAATTCTTGCAACAGTCACATAATTCGAAGCTTATAAGGGGTTTAAGTTGTATGAGCCCCCTTAATACTTTACTTGCAAATGAGTTTTATGAGCAACGAGATGTAATGCTATAAGGTATTTCTCCAACTTCCCTAGCGTGTCTTCGTGGTGTACCGGTAGCACGCTGGGCCGGTATTCCAGAGGTCCGTGGTTCGATTCCCGGCGAAGGCGGTTGTTCGTTTTTCATCATTTCTGCTTCCAAAATACCTAATATCTCTACAATGCAAAGAAAAACATTTGTGTATAACGTTACATCAAGTCTGTAGCTGCAGTTCGTTTTGCAAAACATTCTAAATTTATAATCTTTTTACGCAAAAATGCTTATCATTTCACAAAACTGCTCATAAACACTTGTCATTCATGGCATGGGAAATTAGGTGCCCTTGACTTTAGTTCTTAAGTGTTAATCCATGTCTGACACTCTAACTGCCTTTAAATACATTACGAAATCACTGCGGAATTGAAAACAAACGATAATTAATATTCAACAGAGCTGGTAATACACGAGTTGTTGTATTAATATTCCTTACTTCTCACTGGCGAATGTATGTTAGAATCCCTCTGGGAATGCTCTTTTCACGCTATATTTCTCGAAGCTATTTTAAACTTGTGAGATGAACTTCATTTCAAATTAATTAAACTAGTTACTGGGGAGTTTGCGTGCGGAGTAGTTAAGCCTCTCTTGAAATGGTAACAAGTAACCTGCTCGGGTATATATTAACAATATGAAACTAGTAATAATTTTACTAAGGAAGAAACTGTTGGAAATGCATGTTGGGAAGGAAAGTGACGTAATTACACACACTGACCAATGAATTAGAAACCTTTGAGATTTTCGTTTGAATGCGTGCTAGGGATGACGTATCCCTTTTTTTTTTAATCACGTGAGTTCCATGCCAGTATACGCAAAGTGTAAGAGAGCTTTTCACGATGAATGAAGTAAAATGGAAACGACGACAGATCTTTCACCATTTGAAAAACGGCTTATTGTTGGTGCCCGTTTAGAAGAAACCTCGATTTCCAATACAACAAATCTCGTTGGGTGCTCAAAAGCAGCTATATTAAGAGTTTTCAGAAGTTGGAATCAGAACCCACAGTCCTTCTCTAAGACGAGGAAACTGCGGTTCGTTGCACAATTTTCCCAGAGGGTGTTCGGCGTTGTCTCTGACGAATTATATAGCAGAACAGGGACTACTGTACTTCTACTGACACAAATCGTTAAACAAGGTTCCTCCCAACAGATTTCGGCTCGAACCATAAGCAGAGAGTTGTCAAGGATAGGAATACATAATCGGGTGCTTGTGAGGGAACCAGTTATTTCTGCTCGACATGCAGGAATTCGTTTGCAGTGGTGTCGGAAAAGAAGACACTGGAGATGTGACGATTGGAAACGGGAAATGCTGACCGATGAATTACGCTACACCTCATGTTGCGCTGGTGGATGGCGTCGAATTTGGCGAGAACCTCATGAAGCCATCTTGCTTTATAAGGTATTTCTCCCGCTTTCCTAGTGTGCCTTCGTGGTGTAGCGGTTCTGTACGCTGGGCCGGTACTCCAGAGGTCTGTGGTTCGATTCCCGACGAAGGCGTTGCTAATTTTTTATCTTTCTTGCTTCGAAAAATATACCTAATGTCTCTCTCTACAGCTTTACTCGCATTGTGCAAGGGTCTGGTGGGAGTATCATGATGTGGGACATGTTCTGCTGGCATGGAAATGGTGCCTTGGTGTTCCTCGAGGGTAAACTAACAGCCATTAGGTACCTAAATATACTGACAGATCAGGTGCACCCTGCAATGTTGCATTTTTACCCTTCATGAACGATAATACAACTATACATCGTAGCAGAAGTGTTGAAAATTGATTCGCTGAACATCAGTCTGACTTCTAACACCTTCACTGGCCACCGCATAGCCCGGATCTTAACCCCATAAAAAATGTGTGGGATATGGTGGAAAGACGCATTCTACAGCACTCTCCTCTTCCATCTAATTTAGAAGATCTAAAAAGGTGCATAGCTAATGCATGGTATTCTCTGGACGTAAATGCACTCCTGAAGCATGCAGACTCGATGCCCAAACGAATGAGAGTAGTTATCCGTGCAAAAGGTGGTCCAATAAAATATTGATCTTGGGTTTCTAATTCATTGGCACCAGACTATGCATACTATATATGTATATATAGGAATACAAATAGTGTGAGAAAACCACTCATTTCTGCCTAGCATGAAAGGATTATTTTGCAGGGGTTTCGGGAAAGAAGACACTGGATATCTGAGGATTGGAAACGGGTACTGTGGTCGGATGAATTCCCTTATTTTGCACTGATGAAGACGTCGAATTTGGCGGGAACTTCATGAAGCCATGAATCCATCTTGCCTTACTCGCACTGTGCAAGGGTCTGGCGGGAGTATCACGATATGGGGGATGTTCTGCTGGCATGGAAGTGTTGTTCAGGTGTTCCTCGAGGTAGCTTTCTCGTGTCTTTTGCTTTCTGCACACTTTTGGGTTTACAAAATTATTTTTACCCACTAATAAACACGCAGTTTGAAATATTTTTGAAATCAATCATTTTTACTTCCTTGTACGAAGTAAAAGGATGTACTGTAATCACGAAAAATTACGGGTAACATATTTCAACGAAAATATCCATTTTGATCTCTACCGAATGTAATTGAACGATGTTTTTGCGTGACATCTGTACGTAAGGATTGAATAAAGGACTCCCCAAAACGGATTATAAAATTGATTCAGAGGAGATTTTTTTTCGTGTTATCTGTACGTACGTATGTATCACGCATATTTCAAAAACGAGTAGCCTCAGAAGTTGCAATTTTTTATCTGAGAATGTTATAACATGAAGTTGTGCACCTCCATTTTTGGTTGCAATTGGCTGCACCAAAACTATATATATATATATAAACTGTATATAGATAGACAGACAGAGAGAGAGGGAGTTTACCGAGCTGTTACTCGGCTCAGTGAGCTCAGTTTTTTTATTCCTATATGTTGGTAAACGGTGTATTTTTTCCTTTAAAAATCGTTGAATTATGTTGTTTCTATCTTCCGGTAAGGGTTTTATCCCTTTTGTTAATCTGCGCCTAATAGTTGCAAAATTATCAACAATTTAAAAGTTGTTGATTTTAATAAATTTAAAAGTGCAGCTAAGCCTAATTTTTGTTTATTATAGTAGCCATATTTGTTTACGTTTAAAACAGAAAATAGTAAATTCAGTTTCTGCACCTTCAGTGTCTTTTCGCCATGTGGGACAAAAAAAAAAATTTTCTTTCTTGTGCACGGAAAAAATGTGTCTTGACGCTGGCTGAATTGCTCGTTTTCGCTTAGAACTGATTTTTAATTGAAAAAAAAATTGTTTTTTTAACTGGTTCTAACTGTATTTGGTGTTTTATATTTTACGATCGTGATTTGTCGAAATCATATTGACAAACTTCGTCGATCCAATGACAAAATTACTGCGTTTTGAAAAGCAAGCAAACTTCCCCCTTTTGTTCTACTTCTTGGAAATAGAAATTGCTGTTTTGACTAAAAAGCGAAGAAATTCTTGACATGGAGCGAAAAAGTCTACCTTCGTTCCTAAGAATGAGCAATTACTTTTAGTACTCAGTTTAATATGAATTTAAAAACTCAAGAACAATTCATATTGGTTGGTGTTGGTGTATTTAATTATGACAAAGCACATGAGGGCTATCTGCCTAAGGGGAGGGATGCCTTTCGTGGAGGACTTTCTAAGGGAAACTGGCTTGTATACACGTTACACATGGGGAAAACCACGAAAACGCCCATGCAGCCAGCCCGTTCGCGGGATTCAAACCTCGGACCGAACTACCAGTGTTCAGCGACTTTACCGCTCGGCCGCTGGTGGGCCCAATTCTTATTGGAAAGGCCTGTAATTGAATTCGTAATACGTCTTGTACGCAGTGAAGGAAGTATTGTAATCACGTAAAATTCCAGATACCGTGTTTCAAAGAAAACATCCATTCTGACCGCTATCGAATGCAATTTAACTACGTTTTTGCGTGACATCTGTATGTAAGAGCAGTATAAAGCACACTTCCCCCCCCCAGACGGACTATAAAACTAATTTAAAATGACTTCAGAAGAGACTTTTTCTTGGCCTCTGTACGTAAGTATGTATATATCTTGCATAACTCAAGAACGAATAGCCTCAGAACGTTGAAACTTAGCATATAGGACTGCTATAATATGTGGTTGTGCACCTCTCGTTTTGGTTGCAATCGGCCGCTCCAAAAGTATATATATAAATATATATATAAATTTCATAACTTAAATTTAATGCTTAATTAACTTTAAATTTTCTATTTACGAATAAAGAATGTATATATATATATATATATATATATATATATATATACATATATATATATACATATATATATATATATATATATATCCTCTCTGTTACTCTTCTCAGTGAGCTCAGTTGTCTTTGTTCTTATATGTTGGTAAATTTTGCATTTTTTTGCTTTAAAAGTGATTGAAATATGTTGTTCTTATCCTCTGGTTAAGGTTTTTATGCTTTTAGTTAATCTGCATGCAATAGTTGTAGACTATCAACAATTTAAAAGTTGCTTAAGTGCGGTTAAGGCTAACTGTTTACCACAGCAGCCATATATTTACATTTGAAAATTAGCAGAATAATGAATTAAGTCTTTCTGCACATTCAGGGTCTTTTTGCCGAGTGAGACCAAAGGGAATCTCAGTTTTGTGCACCGACAAATCTGCCTTCTTCCCCCTGGCCGTATTGCTTGTTTCTTCTGTAGAAACTCTAATTTTCATTGCAAATATTTTTTTAACTGTTTTAACTGTATTTGTTGTTTTATATTTTTCTATACTTTTCAATTTTTAATGAAAATATTTTGAAGTTTTATGTACTTTTGTGTTGCCGCGGAGTGAGAGCTGAATTAATTAAATGGGAATTCTTATCTCTAATGAAACAAAGTTTAAATGAATTGCAGCAAAAATCCGTATAATTTAGTATTCCGTACAAAGAGGGCCTATTGTATCCGCATCAGATTTGTCTCGTTAGAAATTTAAAAATATCAGATTTAATTAAAAATCAGAATAGTAACTCACGCTGGAAGTCCATAATATCACTTCGTATAACCGCACAGATATCATACTTCGATTGGACATGTACCGAACAGATGTGAGAAAGAGGTTCAGCGTAAATATTTATCTGATACATAATTGAGAAGATTCTCGTTACGCCTATTCATCTTGCGGACCACTCAACTCATTTATAATATTGCAGAGCGGAAAACTTTGTTGAATATCGTTATCGTAATCGATTTCAAAAGGATTTAGTCTAAAATACTTCTATCGAAGATTTCAAGGTTGTAAATTTGACGTAGCAGACGAGAGTCGCTGCATTAAAGACGGCACTATGATCCTAGAATTCTATTTGAATGCTTCGTTGCAATTGCCGCAAAGTCAATAAACAATCCTTTTGATTTGGCGGAGATTAATATGTTACAGAAATGAACCAAGGAGCTGTCAAATGCAGGAGTTAAAGTGCTAAAAGGATGCAGTATGGAACGGTATGGTGTAGCAGTCCTTCTCGTAGTGCATGTCGGAAAATGCTGAATCTTTCACAGCTCTGTGGCTATCTTTGAATGTGATGATCGGAAATATTTATCAAATCAAATTTCTCCGCTTTAATGCTGCACTTACTACCTTAGGCTTCTAACCGTTTGTTGCTCAGTGTTTCACTACATGGAACACCCAAATTGAATCGCTTCTGAAACCGTTAAATTCAACCGTAAATGGATAAAAATGCCTTTATAATATACTTCAAACTTCTCTTTTTAAATAGGCGATGGCAGCATATCACAAGGACACCCAGAATTTTCATTTATGAAGTGTTATTAAAATCCACTTATTTTCTAGTAATTTTCTATATTTTTTGTGACGCAAAAAAAAAATTTGTTTGAAAAAAAATTCCGTATAATTTTGATGGCTGTACTCTATATTATTTGTTATACATTTGTTTACATTTTTCATACAAAAAGCACGCGCAGAATCTTTAAATTAAACGGGGTGTTCCATTAGCGGGAACACAGCTCCTTTAGCGATCTCATGCTATTACGAATCAGAACATGTGTCTTAGGAGAAAATATCAATTGTATATGTTTTCTATTTACGTTGTTTTGGGGGAATGAATTCAAACATCACACTTCAGCAGTCTTGAGGGGTGACGCGTGGTTTGTGCTATGAAAGCCCTAATATGGGCATCGTGAAATTTTTGTGAGTAGGATTCAGGCGGGAATTTTATCAGTAGCTTGAGTCATCTTTACTTAGGGGAGCTCCGTGAATTATTTATAGTCCCATTCCCATTTACTTACAATAATTGTGTAGATATGTTTTGTATATGTATATAGCTTATTTTTCTTCATTGTTAATATTAATTGCAGTTAATTTTTTATTATTAATTTTCCATAAATAGCAGGAAAACTCGTTCCGAAGAAGAAAAGAGTTTCTTTTTCTCTTTTTCTTTCTTTTTACTTGGAATTCCAAACATATTGTTGCACGGAACAGAAGAAGCACAAAATAAGTTTTTTGTTCAAAACCTGCAAAGTTGGTTTGTGCTTCTATCAAAAAGATGTGACATGCTTTGAAAATTCCACGAAGCTATGCAATCGAAAAATTTGTATATAGGACTTCTGTATATACATATATTTATCTCATTTATCCATATATATTCAAGAAAACTGTATATATCCAGGAAACCATGTATACAGCTATAATACAGTGTTTTTTCATTACTATACATAAGCTACTACTCATTTCCGTGCTTCACTGCAATGCTCGCTTAGTCGCACTTTTAAGAGCTCTGGTGGCGCAGTGTTCCACCTCATGGAACACCCACAGAATTGAAACGGTAAGTGCAATTTTTACAAAATTATATACTCCCTTAGGCCTAGATAGACATACAACTTTTATTGTTGAAATACCGACTTTAAAGTGTAGTGCACCACAAAGGGCTAACTGGTCTCCTTTGTCTCTAGGCTAATATTCACCATATTTCGGTTGGGTCGTCTTCTCCTTTTTAAGTGATTTGGGGATATAGTGATTCGGGATAGTAGTGTGGGAAAAATGGGAGAATTCTATATCTCCCGTTCTAGTAGGCCGATTGAATAAATTCAACTTGCGTTTTTCATGACTCTAAAGCGTCACTTGGGATATGTATTAGATTTATATATAGCATTGTTTTAATATAGGTATTTTGACACAAAAGCGGACTTTTTCTGAAATAACATGCACGTTTTTTAAATATTTCGATTCTACGACTCAAAGTATGCCAAATTTTGTAAAATCGCATGAGTAGTTTTCAAAAGATCATCTCTGAAAGTGTTAGCTCCTCAATGTTAATTGAATTTGATATATATTTATGAATATCCTTTTTTACTTACTTGATTCCTCCTTCCAGAATTCGAAATTTAGGCTTAATCCAAATATAATTTGTGCATTTTATATAATTTATTTTTGAAATTCGTATTTTTAAATATTTTTATAAATTTTTCGAAAAACGTTTTAGATTATAACCTATAAAACTTTCAACATCATCTTAAAACAGACGTATTTCTAAGCATACCTGTAAAAATTACACTTTTTATTTAAAATTTCCTAAGGTGTACTTGAATTTACATATTGGCGTCTTTTGAAATTTGGCATATTTGTTATAAGCGATAATAACGCCAAATGTGGTTTTCGTACTGTGTTAAAATTATTTCAAAGCACGAACGATGACCTTTTTTTTCTGCTCGGGTAGAATGAAAAAATAAAAAAAAAAAAAAATAATAATAATAATAAAGGAAAAACGAATAGGTTACATTAAGAAAATCGTCAAGTGACGAATTTCTTGACGAATTTCTTAATTCTTTATTTCTTAATAATTTCTTAATTCGAAGTCAATTCTTGACGAAAACTGAAAAAAGTTCGCCAAGATAAATTTTCGAATTTCTCTGTAAATGTCGTACTAAATTTTACAGAATTTATTAATTAGGTATAGTTTGAGTCGTAGAATATAAATATGGTAAAACATTATCATGTCATTTCAGAAAAAGTCCGATTTTGTATCAAAATACCTATATCAAAACAATGCTATATATAAATCTAATATATATTCTTAATCGCGCTTTCCAGACATGGAAAACGCGAGTTAAATTTCGGCAATCGGTCCAGTAGAACGGGAAATATAGAATTGTCGCCTTTTTTTCCCGCAGTGTACATTGCATAATATGTTGTACAGCTTTTAATAGCCAAAGAGTGTAAAGTAAGAAGATAAGTAAGAATGTCATAATAAAAAACTCTTTGTTAAAGAACATACACATACGTCTAAAATTAAAATGAATCTGTTAATGCTTATTAAAATTTTAATGATTTCGAGAGGATAGTTTATTCAGGTATAAAATGCGGAGAGAAAAACGAAAAATGAGTTTAGGTTAACTTATGAGGAAGACAATACTGTTAAGTTTGATTTCAATTATAATAGCTTATTTATGAAATATAATTTTCATTCGTGAAGCGATTTTTATTGGACAATCTAATCTAAATATTCATTTTTACTAGTATAAGTTAAAGGATTTGCTTAAACTCAAGGGGAAAAAAAGAATAAAATGTGAACATTCAGTGTGAGACGTGTGAAAATAATTATTCTGACCAAATTACTCAGTCAAAGTGTTAGAGATACATACCTTTTGTTGACTTTACAGTTAGTACAAATGTTTGTAAAAATTATTATTCTGACTAGTGTAATTTGCAATGCTCTTAATTCTTTATTATATATATATATATAAAGAAGAATGTCTGTGTGTTTGTTTGTTTGCGATTAACTCAGTTATTACTATAGCTATCGTCACCAAACTTTCTACAATTCTTTTCTGGGTCCTGAAGGTCGAGGTCCACTTTTGTTTAAAAAAATAGCTAAAATCAGACATATTAATTAAAAAATCTTAAAATGCTGGTTTTCACGCTCATTTTTCAGAGTAGCAACACTCTCACACGCTGGAGATAAAAGTCGAAAAGTGTTGCCACTGCTCTCTTGCAAATCGTAGAGTTTGTTAATAAAAAAATTTCGGAGTTTTACAACGAAATAAAAATAGCGTTGCCAAACATTAAATAACATTAAATACATTATTTCCGATTCTAAAAATTCGTGGGAAGCCATTTCGACAGTTTCCTTCTTTCTACAACTTTTATCAGCCGAGATATTAATTAAAAACTCTGGAAGCGAATAATTTTTTCACTCATTTACCCGAATGGCAACAGTATAACGCGTTGGAGATAAAAATGCTTTTTTTCGAAAGGTGTCGCTACTGCTCGCTTTCAAATCGTAGAGTTTGCTAATCAAAAATTTGTAAGTTTTACAAAATCTATATATATCTATATATATAGAAAGAATAATGCCTGTTTGTTTGCGTTTTGTTCGCGTTATTGTTTTTTGATCAATTATGATGCATTTTTTGCTAGATTTAATCGACTCAAATTGAACATAGTTGAAATATTGGATGGAACAAGAGCTTTTACGACCATTTGATTAGAAAGACGAAAACCATTAAAACCTTTGCGCCGTCTTTGCTGATATAATGAGAGAGAATTAGTTTATTTTTCTATCGAAACTTTGTATGTGAGTTCCATATCTAATCAGAGTAAAAAGGTATGACTAGGAATCGTATTTTTCACATCATTATTAGAGTATGATTTTTTAATCTAACTTAACTGGCATTGGGTACTTGCGCTAGTTGTATATAAAAAGTTATGAACTAATATGATGAAGAATATATAGTTTGTTAAACAGAAATATGATACTGAATAACACTACGCATGAAGAGGAAATATGAATTTTCACTGTGTTGCGCTAGTTTTTATGGTTAGTACTTATTAAATGTTAAGTAACCATTTTTAAAGTTTTAAATATGAAGGATAATACTTTACCTTATATTCAGATGTCCTTTTTCGTTTCAGTAAAACCTCCCTGAAGGTTTAATTCATAAGGATACCACGATCGTTACATGGATGTTTTTAAAATAAATGCCTTACAATATCCCCTTAAACTCTTTTTTTAAAATATAGAGAAAGGTGAAAATGATTCGTTTAAAACAGAAACAGTCTGAAAAACCTGAGGAAGGAGAACAAATATGAAGGAATGTAAATTTAAAGTCCAAACTATTAATATTTTTTACGCTCTAATACTAACAGCATTCCAGTTAAGTGTTACTATAGAATGGAATCCAAGCAATGTTTGCGACAGCTTTCAACTTGCTTTCCTTTTCTGTCCATACTTCTCCCCCTTTTAGCTTAATGGAATGTCCTAATGACGCATTATTTTACGTGGTTAGATTGCATATCATGAAATTACACACACACACACACAATAGCAATTAAAACCCCTACCAGTACACGTGCATGCCACAAATACAAAATTCAAGTTTTACAAATTGGACAAAACGTATCACGCAAAGAGAACTTGCTTGTTAAGCTTTGCTTAGAATTTCGTGATAGACTAATCTGAAAAATGCATTTTGTTTAAGCAGTCGTTAAGGCAGTTTGATAAAAAAAAACGTGTGAAAAATTAGCCGGAAATTTTAAATGCAGTTACTAAACGTGCAGCTTGCCGAGTAAAAAAAAATCTGATGTGTACACCACATGACTTCCTTCTACAGAATAATAAATTATAAGCATTTTCCCCAGCATTTCATTTAAACTTTTTTCCTCGAATTTCATTAGAGATATATTTTTTATTCAATTAATTCAGTTCTCACTTTGCGGGAAGGCAAAAATACATAAAATTTCAAAATATCTTCATTAAAAATTCAAAAGTATAGAAAAATATAAAACAACAAATACAGTTAAAACAGTTTTAAAAACAATTTTTGCAATGAAACTTAGAGTTTCTACGAAAAAACAAGCAATCCGGCCAGCGGTATTTGTCGGTGCACAAAACTGGAAGATTCTCTTTGGTCTCACTCGGCAAAAAGACCCTGAATGTGCAGAAAGACTTAATTCACTATTCTGCTAAGTTTCAAATGTAAATACATATGGCTGCTTTGGTAAAAATTTAAGCTTAGCCGCACTTAAGCAACTTTTAAATTGTTGATAGTTCTATAACTATTGCATGTAGATTAACTAAAGGCATAAAAACCTTAACCAGAGGATAAGAACAACATATTTCAAGCAAAAAATGCACAATTTACCACATATGAGAACAAAAACAACCACTGAGCTCACTGAGCCGAGTACCAGAGAGGATATATATATATAATTTAACAAACATTCTTTATTCGTAAAAAGCAAATTTAATAATTAAAAAAATTTAATTCAAATTATGATATTTTTATATATTTACTTTTGGAGCGGCCGATTGCGACCAAAAAGAGAGAGGCACAGGCACATGTTATAGCAGCCCTATATGCAAAATTTCAACGTTCTGAGGCTATTCGTTTCTGAGTTATGCAAGATATATACAAACTTACGTACAGACGCCAAGAAAAGTCTCTTCTGAAGTCATTTTAAATTAGTTTTATAGTTCGTTTGGGGGGGGAAGTGTGTTTTATTCGGTTCTTACATACAGATGTCACAAAAACGTAGTTAAATTGCATTCGATAGCGGTCAAAATGGAGGTTTTCTTTGAAACACGGTACCTGGAATTTTTCGTGATTACAATACTTCCTTCACTGCGTACAAGACGTACTACGAACTCAATTATAGGCCTTTCCGATATGAATTGTTATTGAGTTTTTAAATGCATATTAAACTGAGTACTAAAAGTAATTGCTCATTCTTAGGAACGAAGGTAGACTTTTTCACTCCATGTCAAGAATTTCTTCGCTTTTTAGTCAAAACAGCAATTTCTATTTCCAAGAAATAGAACAAAAGGGGGAAGTTTGCTTGCTTTCAACACGCAGTAATTTGGTCATTGGATCGATGAAGTTTGTCAATGTGATTTCGCCAAATCCCGAGTGATTATTTCCTAGGGGAAGTGGGGAGGTGTGCCCGCGCTGCTCCTTTTCAGATGATGGAACAGAATATGATAGGTTTTACTTTTCCGTCCGCCCCCAATTCGGAATTAATGCGCCTCGTTAATGGGTTTTTCATTTTGACTTGCTACACAACGGTAAACTTCCGTTCAAGTACTTAGTCAGGTCGCGAAAATCAAAAGCATTGCTTAGAATTTTCCAAAACTCTTTTCATGAGGGCAAACAAACAACAAGTTTATGTTTCATCACTGCGGGAAAAGATCAATTTCATAAAGGCCATTCATCTTTAACTCGAATTTTGCCTTTGATATTAATTTCGCTCGGATATGTTCGCAGTACAACTTGCGCGTGACTTAGAACAGCACAGGCTGGCGTCGAAAAATTCTAAAAATAAATACAGTACTTTTCAACTTAAGGGGACTCGTACACCTTAAAACTCATAAGATCTTCGAATAGGTGACTGTTGCGAGAATTGGGATAACTTATTTATTTTAAAAGCAATTACTACCAACTTTTTACAGCTGACTACATAATATAGCTGCTTTCTGAAATAGTAATCAGAAAGTTTGTGCTGCCACAAATATTTTTATAATTTAATCCGCTTTGTGACAAAATATTTCGTTATATTTACACCTTGCGCGCACAGTTTAAAACATTCTGTTTCACAATTTAATTCCATATTTAATATATAGCTTTTATAACATTTAGAAACTACTGTGAACCTAAAATTCTAAAAATTCCATGTTAAATTTTTATTTTATTTTGAGTCAAGTTTATAAAATGTATTTTATTAACACAATTTTTAATGTTTTCGTCCATAAAATTTTTCAATATTAAAATATTCATCAGATTGTTGGTTCAGTTAGAGAGTAGTGCCCACATAAAGAATTGCATCAAATTTCAAGTATGTACCATTAGCCATTTTTAAAATATCGTGCGCGCAAGGTGGAAACACGGCGAAATATTTTGTCGCAAAGAGGATTAAATTACAAAAATATTTGTGGCAACACAAACTTTTTGGTTACTAATTTCCAAAGCAGCTATATCATGTAGTCAGCTGTAAAAAGTTGGAAGTAATTGCTTTTAAAATAAATAACGAACGGGGTACTGCATGGGCGTTTTAATGGTTTTCCCCACTTGTAACGTGCACAAGAGCCAGTTTCCTTTAGAAAATCCTCTCCATAAAGGCATCCCACCCCTTAGACATATAGCCCTTGAGGTTTTGCCGTAATCACATAAGCCAAAGCAATCTTCCTAATGTAATCCTAATACGAGTCATAAATCCTACAGAAAGGTATCCTACTTTGAACACTTAGCCCTGAAATTTTCTCGCGTAGAGGTATCTGCCTACGTTCGGAGCACTTTTTTTTAAAAAATAGAATTCTGATGAAATATATATTTATTTAGTCAAAATATGATATCAAATCATGAAAATAGGTAAATTTTTGGGAATATTTTAATAAATTTTTGAAATATATGCAATTTTATGCAAATTTTTAGGAGAATTTAACGCTTACGTTAAATGTCGTATATTTTTTCCTCACAGCATATATTTCAATTTTATTTATACTGTATACTACTACAACACTTGTCTGTGTTATGAACTAAAATATTTATGATATTTCTAAAATTTACTAAAATATGTGTAATTACATGAAAAAATACAGTTTTTTGTAAAATATTTCTTATCGTTTTATATAGAAATACTTATAAAACAATCAAATTAATAAATATTACTTAGATTGTAGCTTAAAACCTAATAAATAATATAGAAAACATTTTAGTGAAATTTAATAGAGATACCTTTAGAACATTTTGAGTAATTACATTTCTTGTATGTAAAAACACTAGAAAAATTAGTTTTCCAGAAAACGCATTTAAAGATTTCACATTAACAGAAAAACTGTTCTGTTGTATTTACAGACTAAAAATTCTCCACATTTGTACATCACACCCTCCATATCTTTATACTTAAGTAATTTTGATTTCCTATTTGATTTTAATTTTTTTCTGGCTATTTTCGAAATGAGCGACGAATGACGTTTCGAGTTCTTTATTCTTTCGTTATCAATTCCAAAGTAATTTTTAATCATTTCTTGTTCAATTGATACGCCTAAATGTTCAAACACAGGAAGTAATCCAAGATACCCTGAATTAAAAATTAAAACGGCTATATATGCACCGAGCAATATAGTCTTTATACCTAATCGCAATGTTGCCAAACCCAGTTAAAAAAACCGCAATGTTGCCAGTCCCAATTCAAAGAATTAACGCAAATAATTATTGCCAGAAACAAAAAAAAGTACCCAGAATTAAAACGAAATGTTTTAGCACAATTTTACACACAAACAGGTTAAAAAAAACACGGTTTTCCTTTAAGTTGAGCCTTTTAAATGGCACTTCCGGTCTTTCTGCTTTTACTTCCAGTGCAGTTAATTGGCTATACCTTCTCTTCTAATTATCACAAACGTAAAAATGAATCATTTTCGGAATCCTACAAAACTGACCTTTTAAATTGGGCAATAAAAAAATCGAATTTTTTCGCTGAAATCGTTTTTTTAACGTAGGCAGATAGATACCTTAAGGACCTTTAAATCTTCAAAATATCGATTTTCAGATTTTTACATTTTATGAATATATGAACATTTCTGAACAAAATGCAAAAAACCGCGTTCTAAAATTCGTATTATTTCTTGAGTTATGAAAGTTTATATGGGATAGTATACCAGCGACGCTCGTTTATTTAAAGGGACAACTATAGTGGTTGTTTACATTTTGGTTACGCTGTATACGAGCTCATATTTTTATCATTATACACAGAAATATTTAATACTGTTTTTTTTTTTTTTTTTTTTTTAATTTCCTTTTGGTGTAGGGGAAGAAGGATGGCAACTACTCAACTTCACTGGCGGTAGTTTGTTTACATGATAATTCTTATTTCCACGCTGACTCTAACGTCCTTTTAAGTGTTTCTATATCGGTCTTTCGTATCTTTTTTTTTTTTTTTTTGCTGAGTAAATGTTTATATAAAGATATTTGTTTTGAAATTTAAAAATGAATAATAATATGAAAAGAGCTTCAGGTCAAAGACCGAAGAAAAGGAATAATTTTTCTGCAAATCAGTGCACAAGAAGTAATGATAAAAATGCAAATGTCTTTGCATCAGCAAAAAAACTTCTAGATCATTTAGTAAATTCCGGTGACAGCGAATTTAAAGCGTATGCAATTATTAAAAGTTTATTATTTTCTGTATTAGAAGAATACTTATGCTGTCATATTTGCCATAATAAAAATTAGTATTATTTCTGAAGCAGTATATGGTTTAACCATAAAAATAAGTATTTCATGCTGCTCTTGTGGAGTACTAACATCTATAAAAAATTCCAAACTTGTAGTGAAAAACAAACTGCTTCTGATTTAAACTGAAGATTTTAGAAATGAGGTGTATTGGAAAATGATACCAGAACATTTTGTGGAATTAGGGATCTATCACCAGCTGTAACGCAGAAGTCATACGACAAAATTGAAATTCATATGCATGCTACTACACGTAATATTGTGGAAAATAGTATGAAGATAGCAGCTGACGAAGAAATAAAAATAACTGGTTCTTCAGATTTGACCGTTAGCGGAAAAGGAACATGAAAAACCAGAGAACATTCTTCACAGTTCGGTTAACTTCCGTCACTGGTGGTGAAACGGGTAAAGTTATTCATCGTTATGTTTCAAGTTCCTACTGCAAAGGCTGTGAGAATGGAAAAAATATATCCTCAAAAGAAAGATATTTTAAATGGAAAATAGAACATAACAAAGTATGCATTAGGAATCATTCAGGCTTATCTGCACAACTGGAAGCGAATGGTATGTTGAGTATGTTTTCGCGATTCGAAGAAAAGTATGGTCTTCGTTACGTTAATTATATTGGTAATGGAGATTGTAAAACGTTCTTAGACCTTACAAAGGATAACCCGTATAATGTTCCGATTTCGAAGATAGAATGTGTGAGCCACATTCAAAAACGAATAGGTTTGGGGAAACTAAAACAGAAATCCTGTGCCAAGAAACTGTATGACAATTAACCTCTTAACGTAAAGATCGACTTACAGATGTGTTGATAGGTCAACCTACATTAATGGTAATACCATTAGGAAGCATTTTCACAACTACCACGTTATGCAAAAGGCTATATGGGCTGTTTAGTACCATAAACGTTCAAATGATAATGAAGTAACTCATGACTTTTGCCCCGATGGTGTTGATTCTTGGCGCGCGCATACAAAAGAGCAGTTGTAAGTGGCACAAATAAAAACTTTAAACATATAAATTCAGTTCCTGTAGCAATTATGGATGCTATAAAATCCGTATTTAAAGATTTGCCCCACTCAGTCTTGCTAAAGAGATGCATTGGTGGTCGAACATGAAATGTGAACGAGTCGCTAAATTCGTTGATCTGGACGTTTTGTCCGAAAAGAACAAACAATAGTAGGAAAATTGTAGAAATTTCTGCAAATTAAGCAGTAGCCAACTTTAATGATGGAAAACAGGCAACGCTGTTAATCATGAAAGAATTAGAATATAATACTTGGAACTAACGACAATAAACTAACGATAATCTAGACATACTGCTTGATATGCTACTCCCCGTATAGACAGGGTTTATAGCTTTTGACCTGCCTTCGAGAACGTTCTAGGGAAAACCAGTAAGAATTCGTTCTAGAATGTTTTCTCTTCGCCTATGGTATTCGCGGGGAAGCTGTCTTGCCGCAGCTGGGCATTTCGTGACAATATGTCCATTAGTTTTTCAGCATCACAACATTCTTCATAGTTCAAAGATGTTGAAACACCAAAGTTTCGAAACTTCATTTCCGAAAGAGAAAAATAAAAGAAGTTTCTTGAAATATTATTTCATATGTACATAAATTTATTTGCTAAAGACGAATTTAAAAGTTAAAGCATTATAAAAGAACGCCTCAAGAGATCAGAAATGTTTCCTTAATAAAAAGTAACAGGATATGTTTTAACTCTCCAAACATAATAAACATAAAGTCACAGAGTACTTTAAAGATTGAATTATTTTCTGGAAAACTGGAAAATATTTAATAAAAGGGATATAAATTTTTATTTAGCCCTGAAGTTAACTACAAATTAAATAGAATGTGTCTGAAGTACTGTCATTTTCATACTCAGCGCCAAATATTTTGTGATGCATGTTCAGAAGTAGTGGAGATTAAAAAGCGTAATTAGAAGTGACAGTTTGAATTAAGTTTGTGAAATAACAAGCAATTTATTAAAAACTTCAAAGGAAGCTGAAAATTTGAATACTTTGTGTGAAATACGTCTGTTGCCAATTCACAATGTTAAATTGTAAATTATTTCCAAAGTCTATAAACTAACATAAACATATTATGCAGTTAATTTCGTTTGAAGCACGTATTTGGAAGTACCAAGTGTGTCTGATGTAATAGTGCTATTTCGTGTATGAATTAAATAGGAAGGTAATTTTTAATTAAATACTAAAAATTTGAGAACAAAATTTAGAATTAAAGAAATTTTTTAAATATGAACAAATAAGATAAATTCTAATGTAAATTCTCTCAGACATTAAACATATTCATGAAAATACTCGCTAGGTTGTTTTATGTCTTTGCAAAAATTATTCGGCAAGAGATAACTCATTTTTTTAGACTTAAGTTAATTTTTAGACCTTACTTTGTTCATGTTTTAGACCTGAGTTAATTCATTGTTTTATATCTGAGTTAATTCATTTTTACTTCCTTGTACGAACAAAAAGGAAATATTGTAATCGCGAAATGTTTCAGGCAGCATATTTCAACGAAAATATCTATTTTCACCTCTATCGAATGCAATTTAACGATGTTTTTGTGTGACATCTGTACGTAAGGACAGAATAAAAGACTCTTTTACTCCAAAAAATTATAAACTGCTTTAAAATGAATTCTGAAGAGAGTTTTTCGTTGCGTCTGTATGAACTGTACGTACGTATCTCGCATAACTCAAAAACGAGTAGCCTCACAACGTTGAAATTTTGTATATAGGAGTGCTAGAACATGTAGATGTGCACCTCGTATTTCGGTTGCAATCGGACGCACCAAACGTATATAAATATATTTATAAATATATCCACTCTTTTACCCGGCTCATTGTTCTCAGTTTCTTTACTCTTATATGATTGTAAATTGTGCATTTTTGCTTTAAAAATGATTGAATTATGTTATTCTTATATTCCGGTTAACGTTTTAATGCCTTTAGGAAATGTGCAAGCAATATTTGTAGAATTATCAACAATTTAAAAGCTGTTTAAGAGCGGTTTAACCTAATTTTTAAAAACATGGCGGACATGCTTGTTTACATTTGAAAAAGCAGAATAGTAGATTTGTTGCCGATCTAGAGAGACTAAGCTTCCCAACATATAACGCCTTCATTTATTGTTGCGAATTAAATCATGCTTAATCCTTTCTGGAAGTGTTTCGAGGAAATAAGTGTTTAATACTTACTTCATAATTTTTAACACGGATATTTTGAGTTTTTATGTATTTTTGCCTTGTTGCGAAGTGAGAACTGAATTAATTGAATGAGAAATACTCAATCGTCTGTGAAAAACTGTTTCTTTTTTGCTTTGTTTGCTTAATTTCTTTTATACCTCGTTCTAGATTTATTACAGTATTTGAATAGAACATGTGGCAACGATTAGATAATTCTTCAAATGATATAAATTTTGTGCATTCTGAGTTATAATATGAACGATATGTAACGCTGTTAAATGAACCTAGCGCCAAAGTGTCGCTATGGTAAACAAATGCAAAAGAATGGATTTATTCTATTGTGGTTTATGCGCTATCGACGAAGTAGATTTAGTTCAATCCAATAAATTTAACTGAAATGCAAGAAAAAATGCGTATAATTTAATATTCCGTACAAGAGAGTCATGTGGTGTACACATCAGATTTTTTTAAGACCTGAGTTAATTAATTCTTTCATTAAATAATCTGTGATGAATTTCAGATACATTTTTGGCTTTCCTCTTTCAAAAGCCTAAAAACAAAATTAATCTTTCCACCTGTCAAGACCTTCTGTTCAATTAGATATCTTTGCACTGACATGAGTAGATGAAATGAAGATTGATTTATTTGATTATGGCAAAGCACTGCATGATGGGAAGGATGGCTGGTATCCACGTTACCCATGAGAAAAACCGTGGAAACGCCAATGCTGCCAACCCGTTCTCCGATATGCGAGCCCGGGCCAAACTACCAGTATCCAGTGATTTTACCGTTATGCCGTAGATGGAAAGAACAACAACTGAGAAAAGAATCTAATGTAACATGTATTTAACTGTATCATAGTAAAATCTTTCAATTTATTCGTATTTTAATTTTTATGGTCTTCGAAACATAATTAAATATTGCCCTCCATTTTAGCTTTTCTATGCAGGTTTTATTAACTGTTCAGTTTCTTTTTAAGTTGTATCCTTTGCATTTCCGCTTAAATCTCACTTTGTTCCGAATTGAGTAGCTTTAACAAAGTTTAAATGCGTGGGAGAAACAATAAAGGTAGCTACTGCTCCAGGAAAGAGTTTACAACCACGCATTGCTATGTGTTTTACCATCGGTTAGGTAATAAGGTATTTCTTCCCCCCGCCTTCTTAGCATGCCTTCATGGTGCAGTGGTCAGCACGCTCGACGCGTATTCGAGAGGTCCATGATTGGAGTCCTGACGAGAGCACTGCTCATTTTTCATATCTCCTGCTTCCAATTTATCTAAGGTCTCTACAGTGGAGACCGAACTGAAAGGTGGTGGATGATGATTCTTTACCACCAGGATATGGCGACTGGGTTCCTTAAAACCCCAGTCACCCTTTAAAAAGGTAAGTATATAGGGTATTTCTCCCGCCTTCTTAGAGTGTCGTCGTGGTGTAGTGGTCGGCACGCTCGACGCGTATTCAAGAGGTCCGTGATTCGAGTCCCGGCGAAGGAGTTGCTCATTTTTCATCTCTCCTGCTTCGAAATTACCTAATGTATCTATAACTAATGCTCCAGGAAAGAGTTTCCAACCACACATTGCTATGTGTTTTGCCATCGGCTAGGTGTACTCTATCTTTCCTGAAAGTTTGTAGCCGATTTGCTGAAACACCATGTGTAGTAAAATTGAATAAGAAAAATATTTACAAATTTGGCAATATTTTAATCACTATTTGACTTTTAAGTTTTCATTCTCTAAACTGCATTTTTCGACAGGTATTTTTATGCTTGGCTTTAGCAAAATATTGAAAAGGAAATGCATTGCTAATGGAAATGTGATTCGAAACCTCTATTTATTCAAAGTTTTACGCATAAATATGTTTTTTAATTTTTTTCTCAGAAACTAATTCATTAATTGCAAAATCGATCTTTAAAGTTGAGAAAAGCCTTATAATAACCAAAGCAAAATACTTTTGGGCAAAAGCATTGAAAATTTTAGAGGAAGAAAAATATTAATTTTTAGAATTGTTTTCTTAAAAATATTTTAATTGAAAAAAATTAATTAAACTGAATATTATTTTATCTATAAAAACATTTAATAACATTCGTGAACAATCGATGACATTTCTTATATTAAAAAAGTCATCCAGAAGTACTAACGCCTCCTTAAATAACTAATTCCAATTAATTAGCTAATTAGCACAAAATAGTTTTGTTTTTGGAGTATGAAACAATCATTATCAGATTTCTCCTCGAATATTTTCTTTAAATTCAGCTGGAATCTAGTATAGAATTTCACTAAATTTTAAGTTTCAAAAAGGCATTCTTGCTTTTCCTCTTTTAGAGCTGCAAAATTTTAAAAAATTCATTGAAAGTTAAAAGCATCCATAATACAAGACCTTCCACTTAAACGCGGTTCCACGTATATAGTTTTCAAGCTAAATCTCATAAATGGATCCTCCTTTAATTTAAAACCTCTGTTATTCTGCTTGATAAAAGTTTCCTTTTTCATTTTTGCAAAATGGCAATACTTTCTTAAAGTTTCATTTCAAAGTTATTTAGTTAAAGTCTTGCTGAAAGCATGTAAAGTGCTGTTAGAAACGAAACATAAGAAATGTCCTGCATTCAGCTGAAAATTCCAAGGTACATTATGGCATTAAATTCCTGGGCTATTTTTGTGTTGAATGAGAAACTCTAAGCCACTCGGACTTTTCCAGTGTTTTCAAGTCTCTTAACATCCGATATATATTTTATAAAAAAAAAAAAAAAAAAAAAAAAAAAAAAAAAAAACTAAAATCATGGTTTTCGATATCACAGTCAAACATTTGCGCTTTCTGCTACAGAAAAGCATAGAAAAATAAAAGTTTCTGAATTCGGATAAAATGCAAACCACCAGTTTCCATTTTTCTTTGCAATTAGTTCCACTATTTTGTCATCATATTTCACGTCTGTGCATTTTTTAACTGAAATTCCATTACAAAGTTTTTGTTAATGAAATTTAAGCGCACGTGCTCGGAATTTACATTGATTTCATTGTCGATTCTAATGAATTATAATTATCTATAGTAGTATTCCCCAAAATGAAGTACGCAAAATGATACTTGGGGATAATCATTGTCGATTCTAATGAATTATAATTATCTATAGTAGTATTCCCCAAAATGAAGTACGCAAAATGATACTTGGGGATAATACAAGGATTTGGTTTGCTTTGGCTTAGATCACCGATTCTCAAACTAAGGTTTATGTAGACTGCGCAAAAAAAGGGACAATTTGTAGAGACATTTGTAGAGGCACATTTGTAGAGGCACTTTGTAGAGGCACATTTTTGGAAGCAGGAAAGATAAAAAATAGCAACCTCCTTCACCGGGAATCGAACCACGCATCTCTGAAATACCGGCCTAGCGTGCAGAACCACTACACCACGAAGCCACGCTAGGAAAGAGGGAAAAATACCTTATATACTCCCCTTTTTAAGGGGCGACCGGGGTTTTTAGGGAACGCAATCGCCAAATTCTGAGTGTGGAGAAACCTCATCCAACACACGTTTAGTTCGGGTGTCACTGTAGAGACATTAGGTGTATTTTTGGAAGCAGAAAAGATAAAAAATAGCAACCTCCTTCACCGGGAATCGAACCACGCATCTCTGAAATACCGGCCTAGCGTGCAGAACCACTACACCACGAAGCCACGCTAGGAAAGAGGGAAAAATACCTTATATACTCCCCTTTTTAAGGGGCGACCGGGGTTTTTAGGGAACCCAATCGCCAAATTCTGGGTGCGGAGAAACCTCATCCAACACACGTTTAGTTCAGGCGTCACTGTAGAGACATTAGGTGTATTTTTGGAAGCAGGAAAGATTAAAAATAGCAACTGCCTGCGCCGGGAATCGAACCACGGACCTCTGGAGTACCGGCCCAGCTTGCAGAACCACTACACCATGAAGTAAAGCTGGAAAAGCGGTAGAAATACCTTATAAGTTCTATATCTCCCGTTCTACTTGGCCGATTGAGGAAATTCAACTTACGTTTTTCATGTCAAAAAGCGCGACTTAAGATATGTATAAGATTCATATATAGCACTCGTATATAGGTATTTTGACACCAAGTCGGAATTTTCTTGAAATAACATACCAATTTTTTTTTTTTTTTTTTTTTTTTTTTTTTTTTTTTCATATTTCAATTCTACGACTCGAATTATATCAAATTGCCAAGTTTTGTAAAAATCGCAAGAGTAGTTTTTGAAAACGTAGACCTCAAAATTTCAGCTCCTCACTGTTAATTGGATTTGGTGTATATTTGTTAATATCTCTTTTTTATTAAACTTATTTGATTCTTCCTCTCACATTTCGAAATTTAATTTCATTCCAAATAAAATTCTTCCATTTTTTATTATTTATTTTTTTAATTTGTATTTTTAAATAATTTTCATAAATTTTTCGAAAAAAAAATTGAATTATAAAAAATAATTTTAAAATGAGCATACCTTTAGATTTTCCGATACACAGTCTCGCGCACCGGAGATAAAAAATGTTTTTCCCCCTCGTACAGTGTTGCCGTTGCTGGCTTTGAAATCGTTGAGTTTGTTAATCAAAAATTCGTTGAAGTGTTACAAAATATGAAATGGGTAATAAAACAAATTTCAAATTCCACATTTAGGCTTCCAAATGCCCATGTTCGGGTGGAGACAAACGTTACTCAAACTTGGATGGCTCTAAGTACCGTTGTTTTATCACAATGCGAGAAACATACATACATTGATGCAGATTCTTCATTATTTAATTTCTTTAAATATAACACAGGACTGTATTATTTGGTGGCAACAATTTGTAAAGTGAATCGACATTTATAGTGAATCAACGCAAAATGCCGAAGTGAAATTAATAGCCCTTCTGGGCTAATTAGCTAGAACCAAATCTTGGAACTGCATCAAAGGACTCTATCAAGCCAGATTTTTTGCAATATTATTAAAGAAAAACACATGTACATTACGCCCACATACACGCTCACATTGAATTTTAACTCCAAATATGAGTATGCACTGAATGTTGCATGTGTTTTTATCTTTTAAACCTTCTGTTTGGTGCAACATAACCCCCATGAGTTTTGTGCCAAAAACCTCCAATCAACCAACTAACACAAAATATAAATTTTTATTTTGGAAACCGGAGAGATGAAAAATTAATAACGCCTTCGCCGGGAATCGAACCACGGACATCTGGAATATCGGCCCAGCGTGCAGAACCACTACACCACGAAGGCACGCTAGAAAAGCGGGAGATATACCTTATAAAATAAATAAATGAAAAATCACTTCATTTTTAACTACATGCACACAAGTATTATATTAGATTATATAAGACGGTATACAATTTTTAATTATTTTCGTCTTAGGATATAAGGTATTTTCTTTCTCCTTTTCGCGTGGTTTTGGGGTGTAATAGGAAGCACTCCCGTAATCGGGAGATCGATTTTCGAATCCCGGCGAGGTTATTGCAGATTTCTTCGTTTTTGTTTTTCCTTCGAAAAGTTGCAAAAACGTTCTGTTCAAAAGTGCGCGATCAAAACTTTTGGAGATTGCTGATCTGTAGGAATGAAATAAAATTAAGTATAGAAATACAGTAATTTTATCATATAAATTTACTTTCTTTATGTGTGAAATTCCTTCTTCTTTCACCATAAATAAATTCATTTATACTGTTACGGATTTGGTATTTAGTTAGCTATTTTTAGTAGAACTGTAATTAAAATTGATTTATATCCTCGTGCAGTGCAGCACGAGACATATTTTAAGAGAGCGCCTGAAAAGAACAGGAAAACGCGCAGTTAACAAATATATATCTCGTAATTTATATTAAAATTGAATAAATGCAATTGTGTGTTAGCTGTAACTGTAATTCTACTCTTTTGCTTTCCAGAAACCTCCAGAAAATAAAAATTACGAGAATGTTCTCGTGTCTGATTTAAAAGCCTGAGAAAAACATCTTAGTCAGTTTAGTTCTTTACTAAGTTGTTGTTTACTTAACCGCTGTAATTTTGAAAACGGATTATCTTTATCTGCGCTTTGAATTGTGTTCTATTTAACGTTTTAGTAGTTTAAGATATAGCTATTGTGTGATATTTTACTAATATCTGTGAGGAAAAATTCTGTTTTTTTTTTTTTTTTTTTTTTTTTTTTTTTCTTATGATAAAAATAAATTCGTACTATTCTGTTTTGAAGGCCGTAAAAAATTGCAGCGAAAATGTATGCGCAAAGGCGCTAAATCTAGCAAACGCGCCCATTTAACAGCGCGCCAAATCTAGCGTACGCGCTGATTTCAGATCGCGTAAGTTTATATAGTTCTATATTTCTTAAGACGCCATTGAAATACTAGTTTAATTTTTAAATACTTTTTTTATTTTAAATCCTTTTTTGATACCCTATGGATTTAACAAATGCCCATGACGAAAAGTCGGCAATAGAATTTTGGGTAAAGTGCAGAATCATCCACTGCTTGACGCGTTTTTAAGGACTGCACATACTCGCTATCCATGTGCACATCGACCTATTTTCACTTAAAAAAAAATCCGAGAATTGCACAAAAATGGCACTGCTCACACCCTTGACTTTACCTATGTACACATCGACCTATTTTCACTTAAAAAGTAAAAGAAAATTGACAAAAATTCAATTGTTTCTACCCTTGTAAAAAGCGGTAAACAAATAAGTGAGCGATTCTGCACTTTACCGAGAATATTTTCAAAGAAAAGGCATCATTCATTATAGAAAATTACGTTTGAACAACCAGCGAGATTAAATTATGCTTTAGCGATAAGTCGGTAGCGAAATAGCGATGAAGGCATCCATTCAGTTACGTTTAGCAATTTTTATATAAATTATAATAATGATCTGAAATAGTTATTTACTCTTATGCTTCCATTCAGTCATGTTTAGCCTTTTTTATATAAATTATAATAATAAAAAAGTATTATATGAAATTAACCCTTTCATCTAAATTAAAACATCAATCTTAGATAGTTATTTACTATTATACTTCCTTTCTTGCCGCAATTATTTTTGGCAGCATTGGCATCAACAATAGTTTGGCGATTTTTACGGCCCTCGAAACCGAATAGTACCAATAAATTTTATTAAGGGGTGTTGGAAATCCCTATACCGACGATTCTAAATTGGTCATTTTCGATGTACCTTTTCTCAAACTCTGCTATAGATACAAGCTTGAGATTGCTTGTGTAATTAACGTATACCTATCTAATTATACTAAAATGAGTGTTTTAAACGTTTTGAGTTTTAGAGTAATTTACAGGATGTTTTGTTAGGCATAGTGAAATTTAGCAATCTCCTCCCACAAAAAATGTTTCAAATTTGTTTTCATAGTTTATCACAGAAAGCTCATTTTAGTAAATATTAGGTAACATAAAAAATAAGCTTTAAAAATTTTAGATACCTGCGTTCCCGGTAAAAGGTACATCGAGTATAAAAAAAATCACATTTGGAGAAAAACGTGTGTTTATGTAAAAATCCTCATTTATCGAAGCATTCGATGACAAATTAGAACTAGATTTTTTACGGTTGTAATTTTAATAGAGATTAAAGAAGGGTATTTTTAGAAAGCTAAAAGTTTAGAGAATTTGAAAATTCAAATATCCGAAAATCACCATTTTTTGAAGATTTTTGGCTTCCAACACCCCTTAATTTTTTATCGGGCTTGTGCATTTAATCTATTACGAACCTGTACGTACGCAGTATTAGTATATATAATACGGGATACAAATTTTAATTATTTTCCTCTTAGGGTATAAAGCATTTTCTTCCTCCTTTCCGCGTGGCTTTGTGCTGTAATCGGAGGCACTCGAGACGTCGCGGCTCGAATCTCGGCGAGGGACTTTGCAGATTTCTTGATTTTTCTTCCTTCGAAAAGACCCAAAAAAGGTAAGTGAAATTAAGCAAAATTACGTGTAAAAAAATCAGTAGTTTTATAATTTAAACGTACATTTTTATACATGAAATTTGTTGTTGATTCACCATAAATAAATTCGGTACTTTTCCGTTTCGCCGGCGCAAATCTCGCCAAGCAGACTTCATTGGTGACAACATACAGTATACACGAAAAAAAATGTTATCAAATATTAGCTTTAAGAAATTTTTATTTTGAAGGCGTAAAACTTTTAATATCGTTTAAAATTGTGTAAAAAGACAATAATTAAAGACAATAAGTTTGTAAAAAGACATTAATTTAAGAATTTACTACGCTTTCATGATTCATCATCCTGATTCGCCGGTTCATACCACGTGACCCCGAGTGATCGTATCTCACGGAAACTGCGCTACAAAAATCTAATTCTCTCAGTAATTATCTACATTAATTTCAAGTTAAATCTTAATTTGGAATACAAGTTTAAATGAAGAATTATTTCAATTCCAATAAATAACTTACTCAGAAATTATATGAAACCGCAGTGCGTTACTTCAATAGTGCATTCTCATTAGAATGGGTAAATTTAACCCTTGACTTTGCCTTTTTACTTTCTTGTACGAAGTAAAAAGGAAGTATTGCAATCGCGAAAAGTTTCAGGCAGCATATTTCAGCGAAACTATTCATTTTTACCGCTATCGAATGCAATTTAACGATTTTTTTGCGTGATATCTGTACGTAAGGACAGAATAAAGGACTCGTTTCCTCCAAAAAAATTATAAAACTGCTTTAAAACTAATTCTGAAGAGAATTTTTCGTGGCGTCTGTACGAACGTATGAACGCACATACGTATCTCGCATAACTCAAAATCTAGTAGCCTCAGAACGTCGAAATTTTGTATATAGGACTGCTATAACATGTAGATGTGCACCTCGTATTTTGGTTGCAATCGGCAGCACCAAACGCATATAAATATATTTATATATATATTCACTCTGTTACCCGGCTCAGTGATCTCAGTTTCTTTACTCTTATATGTTTGTAAATTATGCATTTTTTTTAATTTAAAAATGATTGAATTATATTGTTCTTATCTTCCGGTTAAGGTTTTTATGCTTTAGGAAATATGCAAGGAACATTTGTAGAAGTATCAACAATTTTAAATTTGTTTAAGTGCCGCTAAGCCTTTTTTTATGGCGGCCATTGATTGCTTACATTTGAAACAGTAGACTAGTGGATTTATTGCCAATCTAGAGAAACTTAGCTTCGTAACAACAAAGATAACGCCTTCATTTATTTTTGCCAGTTAAATCATGCTTAATCCTTTCTGGAATTTTTTCGAGGAAATAAGTGTTTAAGATTTACTTCGTAATTTTTAATATAGATATTTTGAGTTTTTACGTATTTTTGCCTTCTCGCGAAGTGAGAACTGAATTAATTGAATGAGAAATACTCAATCGTCTGTGAAAAAAAATTTTTTTTTGTTTGTTTTTGTTTTGTTTGCTTAATTTCTTTTATACATCGTTCTAGCTTTATTATAGTATTCGAATGGAACATGTGGCAACGATTAGATAATTCTATTCTTTAAATTATATAAATTTTGTGCATTATGAGTTATAATATGAACGAAATATAATACTGTTAAGTGAATCTAGCGCTAGAGTGTCGCTATGGTAAACAAATACTACAGTCCATTTTAAAGAATACATTTATTCTATTGTGGTTTATGCGCTGTTGGCGAAGTAGATTTAATTCAATCCAATAAGTTTAAATGAAATGCAAGAAAAAATGCGTATAATTTAATATTCCGAACAAGGAAGTCATGTGGTGTACACATCAGATTTTTTATATTTTCGCGTTCGGGTGAGCGGTGTGATTGCATCCTAATTACCGCGAATGACCTTCGGGCATAAAATTGAACTATCTGGTGAAACTTCTATATAATTGTATGCCAGTATTGAAAGTATCAATCTGGGAAGAAATGATTGCGACTTTGTTTTGAAAATGAGGCGTAAAATGTTTACCAGCGACGAAATTTCGTTTAGCATCGATTGTACCATTTTTGGCGACTTTATCTCTTGCGCCGGCAAAATGGAAAAGTACCATAAATTCATTTATACGCAACATCTTTCAAGAGACATCTGACTAAACTCTCCACGGCCAGATGCTGGTAGACTTATAATCCCATTTTAAGAAATAAATAAATTAAAATAGAGTTATAGTACAGTAATTTTTTGCGCATAAAACGATTATAAATATGAAAAATTTTAGCATTATGCGTCCATCTATTAAGAATGTTTGTGTTAGTAAACCCCCTGAAAATCTTTTAAAATTCTCCCCATGCCACTGAAAATCTTTTAGAAGAAAATATCTCTTGAAACATATATGAGCAAATGTATGACGTAAACCACTTTCCATTTAAAGAAATGGAAGAGAAAATAATTGAGGATTTAAATAAAGTTAACTTGCATTAATTACAAAATTTCGAATTTTGAATTTCTTATAAGAACAATTTGAAATCAGTTCATTTACTTTACTTTCTTTTCAATGTACGTAGCACCTTTAGCAATGTAGCAATGTACACTGCGAAAAAAAGAAGGGGGGCGGTTTTATATCTCCCATTCTATTGAGCCAATTAACGAAATTCAACTCGCATTTTTCATATCTCGAAAGCGCGACTTAGGATATGTATAAGATTTATATATAGCGTTGTTCTAGTATAGGTATTTTGACACAAAATCGGACTTTTTCTGAAATTACATGCCAATCTTTTTTTTTTTTTTTTTTTCATATTTCAATTCCACGACTCAAATTACGCAAAACTATTAAGTTTTGTAAAAATCGCAAGAGGAGTTTTTAAAAAATTAGCTCTCAAAATTTTAGCTCCTAAAAGTTAATTTAGTTTGGTGTATATTTATTAATCAATCTTTTTTTATTAAATTTATTTTTTTCTTCCTTTCGCATTTCGAAATTCAGGTTCATTCCAAATAAAATTCACCCATTTTTTCCCTAATTTATTTTTAAATAACTTTTAAAAATTTTTCAAAAAAATCGTTGAATTATAAGCTATACAATCTTTACTATCATCTTAAAGTACACGTATTTCTAAGCATACCTTTAAAAAATTATAGTTTCTTATTCGAAATTTCGGAAGATATACGGGAATTTATATATTGGCGCGTTTTGAAATTTAGCATATTTGTTGAAAGCGATAAAACACCAAATGTGGTTTAGACACTTTGCTAAAATTATTTGGAAGTAGAAGACTCAGGTGTTAGAAACACTTTTCAGCAGGCACCCGGGTTATAAAACCACATCCTGTGTAGAACTCGTACGGAAAAGGCATATCTTTTCTAACCTAACGTGACAAAGTTCGTAACTGAGATAAAAAATCTCGTGAAAGTGCAATTTTAGAGTCTTCAGATACAGCAGGCGTTGAGATAGTTCTCCTATAGATGTCAGGCGGTGTAAATGCAAATGTTATCTATTCCCTAGGCATGCAGTAAGGCATATCTGTGGCTGCGTGCTAGCATCAGAATGGATTGCAAGTAGAAACGATGTGACTTTTTCGCGCTCAAACACAATATAAAAAGGTAAGAACGAGGTGCGTTTTCCGCTCCGGCATAAGGAAAGGAAAATAGGTTGCCAAATATTAAGAAGTTTGCCAAGTGGCGCAAACTGAAAAAATTACGCCAAGATAAATTTTTGAATTTCTCCCTAAATTTCGCCCAAATTTTAGGAAATTTAATATTTAGGCATAGTTCCAGTCGTAGAACTGAAATATGGAAAACAATTGACATGTCATATCAGAAAAAGTATGATTTTGTGTCAAAATACCTATGTTAGAACAATGCTATACATAAATGTTATACATATTTTAAGTCGCGCTTTCGAGACATGAAAATCTCAATTTGAATTTCGTCAATCGGCCAAGTAGAACGGGAGATATAAAACTGTCCCTTTTTTGTGTGCAGTGTAGTTCCTTAATCCTTTGTTCTTTCAGTATAGCAGGCATATAGCCTAAAGATCGAGACACAAATAATTTTTGAATGACTTTGACCTCAAATATTTTTAGATCTACATACCACAATAGCTCATTTATTACAGATGCGGTTTAATTTTTGCTATTCTTTGTTTCTAACAACCGCTATCAACTAGCCTAGAAGACTCGATTATGTTAAATTTAACAAATCTGATCAGTAGTTGACAAGTAATATTTTATAATAACAAAATTAAATAACTTGTCCATCCTGTTGAATCGGAAATTTTGCTTTCTAGACCTCATATCGTTACAGCAGCTTTCTTAAGAGGGCTCGTACACCGTAAACCCCTTATGATTTTCGAATATGTGACTGTTACAAGAATTGGGATATTTTACGTATTTTAAAACCAATTACTTCCAGCTTTTTACAGCTGACTACATAGTATAGCTGCTTTGGAAACTACTAACCAGAAAGTTTGTGTTGCCACAAATATTTTTGTAATTTAATCCGCTTTGTGACAAAATTTTCCGTCATGTTTCCAACTTGCGCGCATGATATTTTAAAAATGGCTAATTTTACATACTTTAAATTTGAGTGAATTCTTTATATGGGCACAATTTTCTAACTGAACCCAAAAATCTGACGAATATTTTAATATTAAAAATTTTATGCACGAAAATATTACAGATTTTTTTAAATAAAATACATTTTATGAAATCAACTCCAAATAAAATAAAAATTTAACATGAAATTCCTAGAATTTTTGGTTCACAGTATCTTCCAAATTTTATATAAGCTATATATCAAATAAGGAATTAAATTATGCAACAGAATGTTTTAAACTGGGCGTGCAAGGAGGTAACATGACGAAAAATTTTGTCACAAAGCGGATTAAATTGTAAAAATATTTGTGGCAACAGAAATTTTCTGATTACTATTTCAGAAAGCAGCTATATTTTGTAGTCAGCTGTAAAAAGTTGGAAGTAATTGCTTTTAAAATAAGTAAGTTATCCCAATTCTTGCAACACACATATTCGAAGATCTTATGGGTTTTAAGGTGTATGAGTCCCCATTAATAAAAAAAAGAAAACTGTACCTATTGTATTTCATTGATTTTTCCTTTCCCGTTATTTTTCCTTTTAAAAACTTTTTGACGCTTTTCCCCCTCTCCCTCGGAGGTCATAACGAAGATTTCATACTTTGCCTGTAAATCCATCTTCTTTGCATAGCTATGCTTTGCGCAGGGAAACAAAAATGCAGGCACCGCTAAACAAGATCTCAATCTGCTGCTGTCATCTTGTTCTCCCCGCCTTTGAACCCTTGTCTGTCTGATAAATATTCTTCTGTGTTCACGCACCAAGTTTCGTGAGAGTATACCATCGAGGATGGAAGAATGAGGAAAGAAACCGGAAGTGTAGAAAGGAAAAAGAAAAGAACGATCTTGTAGAATGAGAAGAGACTTATGAATGTATTCAAGACGCACGTTTCCCTTTCGTACAAATGGGGTTATCGCTTTATGAGACACCATACTGGTCGAATGGTTCGAGAGAAAAAAAGTTGGGAATGTTTCTTTGAGACCATCTAGTTTGTTTATGTATTTGGTATCCGTGGCCTGCTCCAAATGGAGAATTTTTTTGCGGCTGTTGTTTTGAAAATTTCGATTTCGGGTTACGGTTGGATTTCGGTTTTCGAATTACAGGGCACATTGCCTGACAATAGAAAAAGAAATAAGGAAAATTTAGTTAAGATGATTCCGAATAGAAACTTTTGTAACAAATTTTAAAAAATGGTTCCAGGGAGGAATTATTGCGAATATATATAAAATTAAAAAGTTTTGCAAATATATTAAAAATAATTCCTAAGGTAATATGAAACACGAAAATAATTCCCGATCATCTGAGATGAGCATCTTATATGTTGGTATCTTGTGCAATTTTTTTACTTAAAAATGATTGAATTACGTTGCTTTTATGTTCCGATTAACGGTTTTATGCCTTTAGTTAATCTGCATGCAGTAGTTGTAGAATTATTAATAATTTAAACGCTGTTCAAGTGCGGCTAAGCCTAACTTAGAAGCCGTATTTGTTTGCATGCAGAATTTTGAAATTTGAACTTAGCCGAATTTTGAAATTTGGAATTTGTTTTACCATCGGTTTCATATTTACTAAAACTTGAACGAATTTTTGATTAACAAACTCAAGGATTTCAAAGCGAGCAGTCGCAACGTTGTGCAGAAAAAAAAAATTATCTCCAGCACGCGAGACTGTGTATAGAAAATTCTAAAGATATGCTGAATTTAAAATTATTTTGCGATATTGCTCTTGAAGTGAATTTTATGGTTTAACTGCCAAGAACATGATAATTGATAAATAAAGGTAATACACAAAATGTTAAAAAACGCCCCTTTGGACGTAATTTAAAATCTGAAACCTTTCAGATTTCTTTTCTATTTTTTTTAATTATTTGTTTTTTCCTATATTTTTCAGTTTTTAATGATGACATTTTTAAGGTTTTATGCATTTTTGCTTTGCCGCGAAGTGAGAACGGAATTAATTAAATGAGAAATATATATCTAATGAAATTCGAGAAAATTCGTTTAAATGAAATGCAACAGAAATTGCGTATAATTTAATATTCCGTACATGGAAGTCACGTGGTGTATTCATCAGTTTTTATAATAAGTATTTATTCATACATGTGTATGATATGTAATTTAAAAAATAAGAGAAATCAGCTTTCACAATGAGAAATATTTAATTCACTCGAGTTAGGATTCCTAAGATAAAAAAATATTATGGAGATTTCGAATGACGAACATATGACAAACAGGAAAATAATTATATTCCAAATGGTATAATACGTATATAATATATATATAATAAATATTAGTTATACCATTCGGATTTGAGTCTCTAATAATTCGCTAGACCTTTCGAATTCGTTAGTTACGCGTTTTCTAGCTTAACTTAGATTGTAGATTCATTAGGCTAATTGGAAGCAGAAAAGATGAAAAATATACAACCGCCTTCGCCGGGAATCGAACCACGGACCTCTGGAATACCGGCCCAGTATGCAGAACCACTACACCACGAAGGCTCGATAGGGAAGTGGGAGAAATACCTTATAAGATAATACCTTAAAAAGTAAATCTAGCAAAAGTTTCGATGTTCCTTTATTTGTATACTTCACAAAGAGAAGGTAAAGGGGACATTTTGCTTTTAAAGTACCCACAGTACTTTATAAGCAAAATTTTGCTTATAAAGTACCCACAGTTTATACAGTTGTCTGGTATAAAGAATAAAATAACTTTGGTACAAGAACTGCCCTTTACAGAAGTCCTCAGGAGTTTGAAATGTGTAATATACACATGTTATTTATTCATTATATTATCCGTATAAAATAAATGAATTGACAGTAGCATACATGTAGTGATGATCCAAAAGCACAAGAATAACTATATACACGTTAAAGGCCCTTTTCTTTGAAGAGGGGGTAGTCATTATTATTTGTTAAATCATAGAAATACTTCTATTCATTTTTTAAATAAAAGTAACACTTACTGCTGCCATCTGAAAAAGTCAAATCTTAAGTGTTAAGTAAATAAAATTAAAACCTTATTCAAAAAGTTATTTAGTTTTAAAGCCGGAACTTTTTTACTGCACAAAAATAAATACCAAAATATTATTAAAAAAATATTGCCGTGGGAATAAATTAAAAAGATAATGTTATAAGGTATTTTCCCCTTTTTACCATGTCTTTGTAGTGTAGTGGTCAGCACGCTCGGCGCGTATTCGAGAAGTGGTTCGAGTCCCGGCGAAGGCGTTTCTCATTTTTCACACCTTCGCTTCCAAAAAATCCTAATGTCTCTACAATGTATATAAACCAACTGCAATGTTTTTGGAGCTGCTATTATTTTTTCATTTCTCATAAAATTTCATTTTTTTTTTTTTTTTTTACTTTCATTCGCTATATGGTGTTTTTGTCCTATCATTTTTGGGGTATCGTTTATACCTCTACTATTAGTTTTTCATTATCTTTCTTTTTTCATCCTGTTCATTCATTTTAGAGCATGTTTTGTGTTATCTTTTTTGGTTACCTTTTGTACCTCTTCTATTATGTTTTTACTTCCTTGTACGAAGTAAAAAGGAAGTATTGTAATCGCGAAAAGCTTCAGGCAGCATATTTTAACGAAAATATCCATTTTGACCGCTATCGAATGAAATTTAACGATGTTTTTGCGTGATATCTGTACGTAAGGACAGAATAAAGACTCTTTTATTCCAAAAAAAATTATAAAACTGCTTTAAAATGAATTCTGAAGAGAATTCTTCGTAGCGTCTGTACGTACGTACGTATCTCGCATAACGCAAAAACGAGTAACCTCAGAACATTGAAATTTTGTATATAGGACTGCTATAACATGTAGATGTGCACCTCGTATTTTGGTTGCAATCGGCCGCACCAAACGTATATAATACATTTATATATATATACACTCTGTTGCCCGGCTCAGTGATCTCAGTTTCTTTAGTCTCATATATTTGTAAACTGTACATTTTTTGCTTTAAAAATGATTGAACTATGTTGTTCTTATCTTCCGATTAAGATTTTTATGACTTTAATAAATCTGTATGCAATATTTTTAGAATTATCAACAATTTTATAGTTGTTTAATTGCCGCTAAGCCTCTTTTTTTTATGGCGGCCATTGATTGTTTACATTTGAAACAGCAGAATAGTGGATTTGTTGCCAATCTAGAGAAACGTAGCTTCGCAACAACAAAGATAACGCCTTCATTTATTATTGCGAATTAAATCATGCTTAATCCTTTCTGAAATTTTTTCGAGGAAATAAGTATTTAAGATTTACTTCGTAATTTTTAATACATATATTTTGAGTTTTTGCGTATTTTTGCTTTGTCGCGAAGTGAGAACTGAATTAATTGAATGAGAAATACTCAATCGTCTGTGAAAAACGGTTTCCTTTTTGTTTTGATTGCTTAATTTCTTTTATACATCGTTCTAGATTTATTACAGTATTTGAATTGAACATGTGGCAACGATTGGATAATTCTTTCATAATGAAATCATATAAATTTTGTGCATTCTGAGTTATAATATGAACGAAATATAATACTGTTAAGTGAACCTAGCGCCAGAGTGTCGCTATGGTAAACAAAGTGGATTTTAAAGAATGCATTTATTCTATTGTGGTTTATGCGCTGTCGGCGAAGTAGATTTATTTCAATCCAATAAGTTTAAATGAAATGCAAGAAAAAATGCTTATAATTTAATATTCCGTAGAAGGAAGTCATGTGGTGTACACATCAGATTTTTTATTTTTCGTAATCTTTTTTTTACGTACTTTTCATTCTTTTTTTGTTTGCGCTACATTTTGAAAACGATGATTTGTGTCAGTTTCCCTAGAAATGGGTGTAGTTTGTATAAGCAAGTTTCAAGCTTAAAGATAAATTCGGTTTAATTAACTTGTTGAAGCTTACATATTCAATGGACTAAATATAAGCACTCATATATTTTCCCACAGTTTCTGTACCCAATCGCAGGTGCACGTGAAGGCAAAGGAAAATCAATTCTCAAACCTGCTACATGGTGAAAATGCCTACAATAGGAAACTGAACCTAGTTTCTGAATCTTAAGCCTCGGCTGTTACAATATACAACACTCATACCTGATGCATATGAGCTCAACCCACAATTTCCGTCAGTTTTGCTTAAATGGGAATGACCGCAAACTGAATTCAGTAATACCGCTAAATGCAATACATTTTCTTAATCAAATGACAGACGAGGGCTATCAGTGAGAAGACTTAACTTTATTAAGCCCACTGCTTGACACTAATGAAGTTGAGAGAATTACTGCCTGCGCTGAAGAGAACATACATTGCACTTTTAAAATGAAATCATTCAGTTGTCTAAAATGAAAGGGTGGAAACGTAAGCTTCGAAGTATACCACTGAAGTAGCACATTCCTTCTCAACTTAAAGCAAAATAAATAGAATCCTGACTGCCAGAAATACAGAGGGCATCCACATACAATTTTTGTAACGATTTTGCAAACATTTATGTATAAACAAAACTTAGAATTTGTTTTTCTAATATGTTCAGTCTGATAGCCCTTTTGTTCAGCTATCATAGTGCATCGTGATTTCCAGTATAAAAGTTCTTTTTTCTTAAAACATCAAGGTTGATTTTATTCCACGCCTACTTCACAATCTTCTGCAGTCCATTCAATAATCGTGGATGCCGCTTATAAATATTTTATTTTAAAACTCCAAATGCGTAGTAATACAAAGGAAACACATCGGGGGACTTGCGTGGGACGCATTTAAAGGAAACACCCTCAATACCGGTTTCATTTCTCATTTTTACTTCCTTGTACGAAGTAAAAAGGAAGTATTGTAATCGCGAAAAGTTTCAGGCAGCATATTTCAAAGAAAGTATCCATTTTGACCGCTATCGAAAGAAACTTAATGATATTTTTGCGTGACATCTCTACGTAAGGGCAGAATAAGGGACTCTTTTTGCCCAAAAAATTGTAAAACTGATTTAAAATGAGTTCTGAAGAGATTTTTTCTTGGCGTGACGATCTTTTTGCGTGATATCTGTACGTAAGGACAGAATAAAAATCTCTTTTCCTCCAAAAAAACTATAAAACTGCTTTAAAATGAATTCTGAAGAGAATGTTTCGTGGCATCAGTACGAACGTATGTACGTACGTATCTCGCATAACTCAAAATCGAGTAGCCTCAGAACATTGAAATTTTGTATATAGGACTGCTATAATATGTAGATGTGCACCTCCTATTTTGGTTGCAATCGGCCGCACCAAACGTATATAAATATATTTATATATATATATCCACTCTGTTACCCGGCTCAGTGATCTCAGTTTCTTTACACTTATATGTTTGTAAATTGTACATTTTTTGCTTTATAAATGATTGAATTATGTTGTTCTTATCTTCCGGTTAAACTTTTTAAGAATTTAGGAAATCTGCAAGCAGTATCTGTAGAATTATCAACAATTTAAAAGCTGTTTAAGTGCGGTTAAGCCTAATATTTAAATAACACGGCGGACGTATTTGGTTACATTTGAAACAGCACAATAGTAGATTTGTTGCCAATATAGAAAGACTAAGCTTGGCAACTATAAAGATAACGCCTTCATTTACTATTGCGAATTAAATCATGCTTAATCCTTTCTGGAATCTTTTAGAGAAAATAAGTTTTTAAGATTTACTTCGTAATTTTTAATATAGATATTTTGAGTTTTTATGTATTTTTGCCTTGTCGCGAAGTGAGAACTTAATTAATTAAATGAGAAATACTCAATCGTCTTTGAAAAACTATTTTTTTTTCTTAATTTCTTTTATACATCGTTCTAGATTCATTATAGTATTTGAGTAGAACATGTGGCATTGATTAGATAATTCAACGAATGATATAAGGTTTGTGCGTTCTGACTTATAATATGAACAAAATATAATGCTGTTAAGTGAACCTAGCGCCAGAGTGTCCCTATGGTAAAGAAATCTAGTGAATGTTAAAGAGTACATTTATTCTATTGTGGTTTATACGCTATCGAGAAAGTAGATGTAATTCAATCCAATAAGTTTAAATGAAATGTAAGAAAATGCGTATAATTTAACATTCCGTACAAGGAAGTCATGTGGTGTACACATCAGATGTTTTCAAAAAGGATAAAGCAGTAGATTTAGAGGTATGGCTTGAACCTTATCCTGTGGGAACTTAACGCATTAAAGATGGTTTAGATAAAGAGATGTAATTTCCTCTTTAAAAATAGGCGTTAAAATATATTTCTGATAATAATCTGAATTAATTATGGCATTTTTGTACTTATATTACGTTTTCCGTTATAAGAGAATCTAGAATTAACTATAAAACCTTTAGAAAAACTTTCTTTGTTTTCTCTGAACCAACATATTATCTTTCTCAGTAGCAAATCGATCTTTTTCTATCGCAATCAGATAAGTATATCTACGATTCATCAATAGTAACTATGTATTTCTACTTTCACTTCTCAGATAATTTTCATACAGCAGTCTGTCCAGTAAACAGTTTCATACAGCAGTCTGTCCAGTAAAAGTAGATTTTTTTGCAAAGCAAATCCGAATCCGAGCACTGTAGATTAAAAAATGAAATTTTCCAATAACTAAAGGCATAAATATAACCTAAGAAAAAGAACCCTTCTCACTTGGACTCCACCATTTTGCCTTACAGATACAAAATTTCTCTTAAGAATTTTAAATACATCTAGAAAATTCTCGAAGTTCATATCGTTCCTTTTGCGAATTTAAAGACAGACGATAAATAAACGAAGATCCAGATGTAAGTTGGCGCTTTTATTAGAAAGTACGTCTTACTATTGAATCTTCAGATATTTTTTTTCCTTTATTCATTTTTAAATCTCTAAACCTGCCTGGCGCTTTTAGATGTTTTATTTATTGCTCTCGGAAACTTCGTAATACTTACACGAAGTAGTAATTCGATTTTAAAACTTCCCAACTTCGTCGACGCTGCTGCCGTATTCTTGTATTTGTTGTTGATAAATGAATAGTTGATGAATCAAGTACTTTGTTTTCTAATAAGAAATGACAGCGGAAACACGTCATGCTGCTTCTCTGTGAGATTTTCAGCCATACATAGAAAAGATTCTAGAAGATACTATGTTTCTAGAATATTTTCAGAAACTGAAATTTTGTCAAGAAAACAAACCTCATAAAATTCAACATTAATAATGTACAGAGGCTGTTCGCACATGTTTTAGACGATTTTGGTAAGCGATAATAAAAAATCGTTTGCTGCAAAAGAAGTAATTGTAATTGTCCTATGTTTTTAGCCACAGACGAAATTTTTTAGTCAAAATTTCGTCTGTGGCTTGAAAGTTTTGTTTTATTGAAAATGGCGAATTTAACAAAGCAGTGGTTCGATGACTACATTTAAGCTCATTCCGAATAGAAATATGCATACTCCGTTATCCAAAAACGATGTGAGAGTCATGGTTTTGTGATATCTAAAGCGTCGATCGGTAACATCATCAACGAGAAAGGAAACAAACGTCCAACTTGAGCCTCAAGTTGGACAAAAATTCCAAAAAAGTATCCAAGGAAAAAAACGGACATCTTCGACTGTTGCAAATGTACGTTGTTTAATGTTAAAAGAAAATCCCCCTAGTCAAAGGAAAGTTGCAAAATCATTAAAATGCTCGGTGTCCACTGTAAACAAAATGATAAACGTTTATTTAAATCTCAAGAAAGCGAAAAAACGCAATGTGCATCGTCTTCTTCCAAAGCATATCGCTCAACGCAGGACACGCTGCAGAATTCTTTATGAGAAACACTTATCCAAAGAAAAATGGAAAACAATTGTCACAATAGATGAAGCATGGGTGTAGTTAAATGATTGTAACAAAAAAAAAGAGCCATTTATTATCATCAAAGGGGAGAAAAAAAATTTAAGTACATGGTTCAAAGAATCGAAAGAAAGTTTTTCTAAGTGATTCATGATTTTTGCTGGTTTTTCTTATAATGGCAAGTAAAAACAAAGGGAGTGCAAAAAAAATGTCAAGATTAACTCCAAATACTATCAGGAACATATTTTGTCGCCAATTTTTCTGAATGAAATTCCATCGCTTTACCCACAGTGCCATCCATCTGTGAGACTCACACAAGCAGTCACACATCAAAATCCACTGTAAATTTCCTAAAAGAAATGGAACAAAAACCTGGTATCAAGGCCATACCCTTTACTGATATCCCTACTAAATCCCCCGATGTATCAGCTATGGATTTTGTTATGTATTAATTGTTCTATTTTTTTAAGCTTAAGTTGTTTTGCTTATTTCAGTTTTGATTTGTAATTGAAGTTTTTTTTTTTTTTTTTTTTTTTTCTTCTGTTTAAAGTTGGTTTGTAAGTTTAATTCGTAACTTTTATAAACTTTTAAGTTTTTGGTTAGGTTGCTTTTAAAGTTCTGAGTTGAAGTTGTTTAATTTAATTTTAGGGACTTAAGACTTTTGGTTTTTGTATCTAGTTGTTTTAACCCTTAAGGTTGTTTAACTTTTAACTTTATTTTTTTTTATTTTAAAGCCTTGCTGTTGCACTTTTGGTGTGTTAATTTTTTTTTCTTAACTTATGTAATTTAATTTATATCCCTCGTTCTTTTAACGTTAAACGAATACATACTTTCTGACTGGCGGTAGAAGAAAAATAATTTGATTTTATTTGTATTTCATTTTGGATAAATTGTGTTTAGTCTCAATTTGTGGCTGAGGAAACAGTTATTTCAGTGCTGACATTTTTATTATGAATTATAATGTTGTGTAATTAGTAGCTTCATTTTTTTTAATTTCCCAAAGTCATTTTGTATTAACTTAGTTCAGAGATTTTCACCCCTTGCCTTCGGCTTGGGTTTCGTTCCAGCGGAAATTCTTATCAGCAATTGTACTGCACCCCAAAATTCCTTTCTACTAAGCGTTCCACCATGTGTGGGGGGCGAAGTGCTTGATAGTTTTACCATGTGTTTTCACGAAAAGAGGACCCTGTTTTGCTGGACCAGGCTAGCAGGGTGATGTTCTACAGCATACTTATGGTGGGGGAAAATATTCGTTGAGACAGAAGATCTGCATTATCGACTGGGACCCTGGAGTGAGGCTAGTTTCTTCCCCCCCCTGTTTCCGCCTGCAGTTTTGATGACCCATTGGTGTGGCCTTGGAAGTTGAACGATGGAATGGCGAGAAACGGCTCCTTTTGGTAGTCGCGAAACCCCTTCTCGTGAAGATCCAGAGTATGGGTTACCTTTTTTTGGCTTCCTGCTAGTCAACATCTACGCCAAGTTTTCAAAAAACGCGCCAGCTACTAAAGCGGCTGCGCAGTGTTTTTCGAGAGACGGAGACGAAAGAAGAGAGACGGAGAGGAGGAATGGATCGACGTTGACATTTTTTTTTCCCTGAGGCTTGTCGCAGCTGCAGCGACTAGATGAGACCTTCTTCTATCTTCTGCCTGGCAGACCCCGAGAGTTCGGGAAATATACATCATACTCGATATGCTAAGCCGTGAAGGGAAACTGAAGTGACTACAGATGATAACCTCAACGAACCTTCATGACGGAATTTGCTGTTTGAGCGGCAGAACGGAGCCAGACCTCGACGATGTTGATATCATATCTTGTTTTCTTTTAGTTACGCTAATTTCTATCTTTTCCTTCCCACAGTTATGCCGAAATGCCTGTAAAGATACCTGAGTCGTATTACCTGTTAAGTCTCAAGATTTTTGTGTGAATTTCCTTTATGGTGTTGGGGCCCCCACTAACCCTGTTTGTTTAAAGGTATGTTTTATTTAGTGTTCTTCAGCTATGCTAAATATCCAGCCACCGCGTTTTAATTGTAATGTATAGTGAGGGCATGACTCTCTTATGTTTTGTAATCATAATATTTTCCTACCATAAATAAATGTCAGTTGATTCTATTATCCTGTTTGTATTTTTTGTAATTAACTTTTACACTGGACCTAAAACTAGAACGGGTTAACAAATTTTCACAACGCAATTTTTGAATTGTTTACATATTTTGTTTTTATGTTTCACTATGACTGCTCACATAGTATGTTATTGTTACAATATTCATTGATATGTTCAGATAAGTGACTTATACACACAGTTACCTACCGCATAACCCAGAATGAACTTTTGCTCTAGTTGTTTCACAGATATGGTGTTCATTTGTAATTATTAAGTAGGAATTTATATATGTGTTTTACAACCAACAATTTTTGTGCTTTCGGACTTTTAAAAACTGCATTATCCAAACGTTGTCCCCAAACCCTAACAGGACTCTGGAAAGCTGTTCGGGAGGAATGGGATAGAATATTTCTTCTGCCACTTCAAAAGACATTATTATCCCGGAACTTGCGGTGTCGAAAGATAGTTCAGAATACGGGATGTCAAATAGAACAGTTAAAACACAAGAATTTTATGTAATTTAGTTCTGTGAATACAATATGCATCGTCTAAAAAATGTGTGAACAGCATCTGTAGTAGACTCAGCTTAATGAGATTGCGGTTAATGCTACCATTCAGATTCTGTTGTCGAATTGCCGATGCCCCTCCTGTTTTTATGCGAAAATATGGAAAACACATCGGTTTCTGTGGTCCCGAATTCGTTAATGGTATCGAATGAATTTTGCAAATCGAAATAAATTCTCTAAATGAGATCAAAATAAGTTTTTAATCCATATAAACCAATAAGAAACAAAAAGAACTATTTCACAATTTTTAAAAACCAATATATACTTAAAAATATAATTTCATATTTAGAAAATACTTAAATACTACATAAAAAATTTTAAAAAATACTTAAAGCAAGTAAATAGTAAGTTTTAATTCTAACTTACCTACTATATGAGTGTTGGGGTCTGCAAAAGTGTTTTTAAAGAGAAGTAAGTGTGTTCTTCAAATTATATAGAGGCGCTTATGTAGGTAAAGTTGCTATCTTTGTTATATTAAAAATTTTTTGCAAACATTAATATTAAAATATATAAAAATTTAAATTAAAAATCCTAAAGGTAGTAATTATCAATTATTTAGGGAGTTAAGTAGCTGAGCCAATCAAGAGATGTAAGTTTGCTTGAAGTAAAATAAAGTTAAGTGGTATTGTGAATTAAAAAATGTAAACTGTTTGTAATGTGAAATGTGTGTTCTGTTGAAAAATTGTGTAAATATTGTAAATAACGTTAAGTGAAATTTTTTTTTGTGAAAATTGTAAATAATTAAAGTAATTAGTAAAACTGAAATTTTTAAAATTAAAGTTTTAAAGTAAAATTAAAAAGGTCAAAACATTTCGAGAAAGTGCACATCTACATGTTATAGCAGTCCTATATACAAAATTTCAACGTTCTGCGTCTACTCATTTTTGAGTTATTCGAGATACGTACAAACGAACATACGTACGTACAGATGCCACGAAAAAAAATCTCATCCGAATCATTTTAAATCAGTTTTATAAGACATTTTTAGCGATTACAATACTTCCTTTTTACTTCGTACAAAGAAGTAAAAATATGACAAATCAAAAGTATATTTTACTTCCTCAGCCTCATATGATTTTCAAAGCCCTAAGAAATATACAACATGGTACTTTTAAAATAATAAAACGTATGAAAAGTAAATTGGGGAAAAAAAACATATTTACTTTTTTTTTTTATAGATTCGACACGAAATCAAACTATTTTTATTCACTTTTTATAGTATAGATATGTAACGGTTCGGAATACTTATTTACTTTTTTTCATTCTTTTAGAAAAATCATAAAAATATCCCCATTTAAGGAGTGTATCTGGAGAAGCCATTAATTTCCCTCAAAACATGTAGCGTGATCACTTATTCGAACATATCGTCTGCGTGACCATTACAATGAGCTTGTATTCCATCTTCCCTCTTTTATTTAAGAGCGCATTTCGTCACGTTTTTATTTACAAGGCACTCAAGACTTATATCGATGCAAATCGGTTGGACTCATTTAGCAAATAATTCAGTTTTCAATCCTCCGAAAACTTCATAAAAAAATATACCTCTTATTTATATTAATCTTATGTAATTTATACGCTGAATGTATTAATATATGTATTTTATATTTGAATGTTTTCATTTACGTCACTCGATGAATTTCTGTAACTATAACCAGAAATAAATTTCAGAAAGCAGTTTTTATTTAGCAGGATTTTTTTAAGAATTTGTATGGTTACGAAATACCCATAACACTGAATAGATTCCTGAATCTATATACCAATAAAATCTGTGTGCATTTGTCTCTCGTACTTACCTTTTTACATTGTGCACGAGCAGAAAAAAAGTCACTTCGTTCCTACTCTCAAATAATTTTTAACAAAGTGTCTGAACCACATTTGGTACTTTATCGCTTTCAACAACTATGCCAAATTTCAAAACGTTCAATATATAAATTCACGTATATCTTCGGAACTTTTGAATAAGAAACTGTAATTTTTTGCAGGTATGCTTAGAAATACGTCTACTTTAAGATGATGGTAAAAATTTTATAGATCATAATACAAATTTAAAAAAAAAATTATAAAAATTATTTTAAAATACAAATTTTAAAAATAAATCATAAAAATGTATGAGTTTTATTTGGAATGAACCTAAATTTTCAAATGTGAAAGGAAGAATCAAATAATAAGTTTAATAAAAAAAATCTGATGTGCACACCACATGACTTCCTTGTACGGAATATTAAATTATACGCATTTTTCTTGCATTTCATTTAAACTTATTGGACTGAATAAAATCTACTTCGCCGACAGCGCATAAAACACAATGGAATAAATGCATTCTTTAAAATTCACTCTAGTATTTGTTTACCATAGCGACACTCTGGCGCTAGATTCACTTAACAGTATTAATAAATATATCACAGTTAACTTATATAATAATTATGTAACGGAAACTAAGTTAACTGTTATATAATACAATAATTATATAACAGTTAACTTATATATTTCGTTCATATTATAACTCATAATGCACAAAATTTATATCATTTCAAGAATAGAATTATCTAATCGTTGCCACATGTTCTATTCAAATACTATAATAAAGCTGGAATGGTGTATAAAAGAAATTAAGCAAACAAAACAAAAAAGAAACAGTTTTTCACAGACGATTGAGTATTTCTCATTCAATTAATCCAGTTCTCACTTCACAAGAAGGAAAAAATACATAAAAACTCAAAATATCTATATTAAAAATTGCGAAGTAAATCTTAAACACGTATTTCCTCGAAAAAATTCCAGAAAGAATTAAGCATGATTTAATTGGCAATAATAAATGAATGCGTTATCTTTGTTGTTGCGAAGCAAAGTTTCTCTAGATTGGCAACAAATCCACTAGTCTCCTGTTTCAAACGTAAACATCAATGGCCGCCATTAAAAAAAGGCTTAGCGGCACTTAGACAACTTTAAAACTGTTGATAATTCTAAAACTATTGCATACAGATTTACTAAAGGCATAAAAACCTTAACCGGAAGATAAAAAACACCATAATACAATCATTTTTAAAGCAAAAAATGTACAATTTACAAACATATAAGAGTAAAGAAACTGAGATCACTGAGCCGGGTAACAGAGTGGATATATATATATATAAAGATATTTATATACGTTTGGTGCGGCCGATTGCAACCAAAATACGAGGTGCACATCTACATGTTATAGCAGTCCTATATGCAAAATTTCAACGTCCTGAGGCTACTCGTTTTCGAGTTATGCGAGATACGTACGTACGCACGTACGTACATACGTTCGTACAGACGCCACGAAAAATTCTCTTCAGAATTAACTTTAAAGCAGTTTTATAATTTTTTTGAAGGAAAAGAGTCTTTTATTCTGTCCTTACGTACAAATATCACGCAAAAACATCATTAAATTGCATTCGAGAGCGGTCAAAATGGATATTTTCGTTGATATATGCTGCCTGAAACTTTTCGCGATTACAATACTTCCTTTTTACTTCGTACAAGGAAGTAAAAAGAGAGATTAATAAAAATATACCAAACTCAATTAATCTTGAGGAGGTAAAATTTTGAGAGCTAATTTTTTAAAAACTACTCATGTGATGTTTACAAAACTTCGTAGTTTGGCGTAATTTGAGTCGTAGAATCGAAATATGGAAAAACTTGGTATGTTAAATCAGAAAAAGTCCGATTTTTTTTGTCAAAATACCTATATTAGAACAATGTTGTATATAAATCTAATACATATTCTAAGTCGCGCTTTCGAGACATGAAAAACGAAAGTTGAATTTCGTCAATCCGCCCAGTGGAACGGACGATATAGAAAACTGTCCCATTTTGTTTTTCTGCAGCTACCTATATTTGAGTATATGCAGTGTACCTCAATGTCCGAATTTCTTTTATTATTTATTTCATATTTTGTAAATCTTTAACAAATATTTTATTTACTCAAAGATTTGAAAATATATACTCAAAGATTATATACTCAATTGCATACTTAAAGATTTGAAAGGGAATAGTGGCAACAGTGTGCGGAATAAAACATTTTTATCTCCAGTGCGGGAGACTGTCTATCGTAAATTCTAAAGATATGTGGCTTTTAAATATTTTTAGCCCAAATGCTTCGAAACGTTTTTGTGTATATAAACATAAAAGAAACCTTTGGGCGTAATGTAAAATGTGAAAACTTTCAGATTGTTTATTAATATTTCTTTTGATACAGAAAGTAAATCAGTTCTTAGAAAATGAGTAAATTGGCTTTCTTGATGCGCCTTGAATTTGAAGAAAAAAAATCTGATGTGTACACGACATGACTTCCTTGTACTGAATATTAAATTATACGCATTTTTTCTTGCATTTTATTTATACTTATTAGATTGAATTAAACCTACTTCGCCGACAGCGCATAAACCACAATAGAATAAGTGCATTCTTTAAAATTGACTTTGTTTCCCATAGCGACACTCTTGCGCTAGGTTTACTTAACAGTATTATATTTCGTTCATATTATAACTCAGAATGCACAAAATTTATATGATTTAAAGAATTATCTAATCGTTGCCACATTTTCTATTCAAATACTATAATAAAGATAGAACTATGTATAAAAGAAATAAGCAAAGAAAACAAAAAAGAAACAGTTTTTCACAGACGATTGAGTATTTCTCATTTAATTAATTCAGTTCTGACTTCGCGAGAATTCAAAAATATATAAAAACTCAAAATATCTATATTAAAAATTACGAAGAAAATCTCAAACGCTTATTTCCTCGAAAAAATTCCAGAAAGAATTAAGCATGATTTAATTGCCAATAATAAATGAATGCGTTATCTTTGTTGTTGCGAAGCAAAGTTTCTCTAGATTGGCAACAAATCCACTAGTCTCCTATTTCGAATGTAAACATCAATGGCCGCCACTAAAAACAGGCTTAGCGGCAATTAAACAACTTTAAAATTGCTGATAATTCTAAAAATATTGCACACAGATTTACTAAAGGCATAAAATCCTTAACCGAAAGATAAAAACAACACAATTCAATCATTTTTAAACCAAAACATGCACAATTTACAAACATATAAGAGTAAGGAAACTGAGATCACTGAGCCGGGTAACAGAGTGGATATATATATATAAATATATTTATATACGTTTAGTGCGTCCGATTGCAACCAAAATACGAGGTGCACATCTACATGTTATAGTATTCCTATATACAAAATTTTAACGTTCTGAGGCTACTCGTTTTTGAGTTATGCGAGATACGTACGTACATACGTTCGTACAGACGCCACGAAAAATTCTCTTCAGAATTAATTTTAAAGCAGTTTTATAATTTTTTTGAAGGAAAAGAGTCTTTTATTCTGTCCTTACGTACAGATATCATGCAAAAACATCGTTAAATTGCATTCGATAGCGGTCAAAATGGGATATTTTCGTTGAAATATGCTGCCTGAAACTTTTCGCTATTACGATACTTCCTTTTTACTTCGTACAAGGAAGTAAAAGGAAAAGAAATTTCTCCGATTTTGCTCTGTTACATATATTTTCCTCTTTGCGGATTACCACTGCCTAGTGATATCTGAAAGATTAATGACATCAGACTAATTTACAATTATTGATTTATCGGCAGATTTTTTTGGCAACCTGAATTAGAGATTATCCAGCATTAAAAATATACGATCAATAAAAACTGTTGCTGAAAGACGTCAATTTTCCTTTACATTTAGGGAAGTGAATTGATAGGCCTATGATATTTTTAAAGTTAAAAAAATTGCTTAAGCTCTTTTTCTCTTCCGCAGAAGCATATTTAATTATGCAAGATTGTAAGTAAAACTAAAAAATTTTGTTTTTCTGCCATCGTCTCAAAATCACCTCGCTTAAAAAAACTATATGAATTTAATGATATTTTAACGTTGATTATCTGAACCGGTAGGACTAACCTCATTTCGGTAAATCAAAAGTTCTGATAAGATCAGAGTGTGCCCTTTAGTTGATTTGCTTATATCACATAGCATAAGTTCCAACCAATGGTGATTTATTTTAATTCTTCTTCTTACTTCTTTGTACGAAGTAAATGAAGTATTGTAATCCCGAAAGTTTTCAGAAATCATATCTCAACAAAAACATTCATTTCAGTCGCTATCGAATGCAATTTAACGATGTTTATGCGTAATATCTGTACGTAAGGATAAAATAAACGACTCTTTTTCCCGTTGCAAAAAGGATTTAGAATGAATTCAAAGGAGATTTTTTCGTGGCGTCTGTACGTATGTATGTATGTATCCCGCATGGCTGAAAATCAAGTAGCCTGAGAACATTGAAATTTTGTACATAGGACTGCTATACTATGTAGTTGTGCACCCCCCTTTTTGGTTGCAATCGGCCGCGCCAAACGCATATAAACATATATATATACATATCTACTCTGTTACACGGCTCCGTGAAGTCAGTTTGTTTATTCTTATATGTTGGTAAATTGTGCATTTTTTCCTTGAAAATGGTTGAAATATGCTGTTCTTATCTTCCGGTTAAGATTAAGGATTTTATTATTTTAGTTAATCAGCATGCAATAGTTGTAGAAGTATCAACAATTTAAAAGCTGTTGCAGTGCAGCTAAGCCTAATTTTTTCTGTACCAGACATGTTTGTTTACATTTGAAACTTAGCGGAATAGTGAATTAAATCAGTTTTTGCGCCTTCAGTGTCTTTTTGCGGCGTGGGACCAAAATTAATCTTTCAGTTTTGTTCACATGAAAATCTGTCTTGTTGCCGAAATATTCGTTTTTGCTTAAAAAAACTCTAATTTTAATTGTAAACATTGTTGTTTAATTGTTGTTTGTTTTTCTATATCTTTCAATTTTTAATAAAGCTATTTTGAGGTTTTACGCATTTTTGCTTTGTTGCAAAGCGAGAACTGAATTCATTGAATGAGAAATGTATCGTTGATGAAATTCGAGGAAATAAGTTTAAATGAAATACAGGAAAAAATACGTATAATTTAATATTCCGGTACAAAGCAGTCATGTGGTGTACACGTCAAATTTTCCTAATCAGATTTCAAAATCTCGCTTGAAATTAACCAGAAACTCGAATATAACAGCATGAGGATAAGACATGTCTTAAGCAAAAGATTAATTTTTAAGTAACGTATGGCAACAGTGTAAGCAAAAAACTGAAAAACTGGAAAGCAAAAACTAGAAAATCTGTATCTACATTATTACAGGTTTATCATAAATTAACTCGAAGATAGCGACAGCATGTAATTAGTGAAAAATAAGTATTGAGCCTTGAAACTTTCCCATGCAAACAACATCTACAATGTACAAAACATTCACGCAAGAAAATTCATTTACTGGTACCTTATGCTGCGATAAAGAAACACGCAATAAAAAGTTTCAAATTTCACGCGAAGGGCAAGCACTATGCTTACTAAATAATCAACGAGTTTGATTTCCAGACATAATTCAACTTTATCAGTAAAAAATATAAAAATATAAAACATATGAAAGCTTTCAGATTTTATATTACCCCCAAGGGGGCATTTTTGAACGTTTTGTACGTTACCTTTATTTATTAAATATGATGTTCTTCGCACTTAAACCATAAAATTCAGTTCAACAGCAATATCGCAAAATAATTTTAAATTGAGCATATCTTTACAATTTCTGATACACTGTCTCGCGCGTTGGAGATAAAAATGTTTTTTTTTTTTCCCTTACAGTGTTGCCATTGCTCGCTTTGAAACCGTTCAGTTTCTTGTTCAAAAATTCGTTAAAGTGGTACAAAATATAAAATAGATAGCGAAACAAATTTCCAAATTTGGGCTTCCGGATGCCTATATTCGGGTGGAGACGTACGTTATTCAAAATTGGATGGCTCTAGGTACCGTTGTTTCATCACAGCGCGAGATATGTATGTACATTTAAGCAGATTCTTCATTATTTAATTTCTTTAAATACAAAACGGGACGATAATATTGGGTGGCAACAGTTCGAAAAGAAAAAATTGTGCATTTTTTCTTTGAAAATGAGTGAATTATGTTGTTCTTATCTTCCGGTTAAGATAGGATTTTATTATTTTAGTTAATTAGCATGCAATAGTTGTAGAAGTATCAACAATATAAAAGCTGTTTCCGTGCAGCTAAGCCTAATTTTTTCATACACTGTCTGGCGCAAAAGATTAATCCGTTGCGTTGATTCCTGAAGAGAGAATCAACGCAGAAAGTGAATCGACGGAAATTGCCAAAACGAAATTAATAGCCCTTCTGAGCTAATGCTTCTTTGGGCTAAAAATCTGAAAGATTTCAGATTTAAACAGTCCCCCAAAATGATTTGTTAAGGTTTTTTTAAGCTTTCGCTGAGCTCGCAATCTACCAGTAATATAAACGTTTAATAACCCGTTTCTTTTGCCTTTTATATTTTTAGCGGCCACCAGCGGCCGCTAAAAATATAAAAGAAACGGGTTTTAGAACCTCGGATCGAACTACCTGAACACTGGTAGAACTACTACTACTGATCGAACTACCTGAACTACTTTCTATTTTTGTAAGCCTTCTCTCAGTTTATCATATCAATATTTTTTTTTCTCACCAACATTATTTTGCAAAACTTTTTTTGAATTTTTATTATTGAAGTTTACTGTTTGCTTTATTTAATTAATATTTGGTTTTGCACATAAAATTCGATTCCACTGCAAAATCACAAAATATTTAAAAACAACATATCTTTAAAATTTCCAATTGACAATCTCGCACACCCTGCAGATATTTTTTCCCGTGCAGTGTTGCCACTGCTGGATTTGAAATCGTTGAGTTAGTGAATCAAAAATTCGTTAAAGTTTTACAAAATATGAAACAAATAATAAACCAAATTCGAAACAAAAAATTCGGGCTTCCAAGTGCCCATGTTAAGGTGGAAGACTACGTTATTCAAAACTGGATGGCTCTAGGTACAATTGTGTTTTCACAGTGCGTGAAACATATATACATTCATGCTGATTTTTCATTATTAAATGTCTTTAAATATAATACAGGATGATAATGATTGGTGGCAACAATTTGAAACAATGCATTGATACAACGCATTTAAATGTTTCGACGCAAAATGCCTTTTCCAGACTAAAATCCGATCGGGAATAATGTCCATTTTGTGTTAATAATAAAAAGAAACTTGTCATTCTGATTGATGTAGAATCCCTTCCAATCAAAAATTAACTTCAGGGATCCATGTATCAATTAAAGCTTCCATCTACCCAAAGAAAATGCAAATATCTGCACAGTTACATACGTTTTCATTTTTAGTATAATGCTAGCTGAAGTAGCCGATACCAGCTAAGTAAGAATGAGAGTAATTTATCTAACAACAGAGAGAACGATACTGCTGTAATCCTTCTCTAATATCGATGTAAAAAATGCAATTCATAATCATACGTTTTTCACTCTGATATGATACGGAACCCACGTAAAAATTTCGGTAGAAAAATAAGCTAATTCTCTCTCAATATATCGCCAACAATGGCACGCAGTTTTTAATGATATTCGTCTTTCTATTCCAATGATCCTGAAAGCTCAAGTTCCATCCAATTTTTCACCTACATTCAGTTTGAATCTATCAGATGTGGCCCAAAATTGGTCATAATTGAACAGAAATCAATAACACGAACAAACACATAAACAGACATTCTTCTTTATATATACTGATTTTGTAAAAATTACAAAATTTTTATTAACAAACGATTTTATTAACAATTTGTACTTCCTTAGGAAGTATTGTAATCGCGAAAAGCTTCAGGCAGCATATTTCAACGAAAATATCCACTTTGACCGCTTTTGAATGCAATTTAACGATGTTTTTGCGTGATATCTGTACGTAAGGACAGAATAAAAGACTCTTTTCCTCCAAAAAAAAAACTAAAAAACTGCTTTAAAATGAATTCTGAAGAGAATTTTTAGTGGTGAATTTTTAGTGTACGAACGTATGTACGTACGTCCGTACGTACGTATCTCGCATAACTCAAAAACGAGTAGCCTCAGAATGTTGCAATTTTGTATATAAGACTACTATAACATGTAGATGTGCACCTCGTATTTTGGTTTCAATCGGCAGTGCCAAACGTATATAAATATATTTATAAATATATCCACTCTGTTACCCGGCTCAGTGATCTCAGTTTCTTTACTCTTAAATGTTTGTAAATTGTACATTATTTCTTCAAAAATGATATAATTATGTTGTTTTTATCTTCCGATTAAGGTTTTTATGCCTTTAGTAAATCTGGATGCAATATTTTTAGAATTATTAATAATTTTTAAATTCTTTAAGTGCCGCTAAGCCTAATTTCATGGCGGCCATTGCTCTTGTTTACATTTGAAACAGCTGAGTAGCGGATTTGTTTGCGATCTACAGAAACTTAGCTTCGCAACAACAAAGATAACGCCTTCATTTATTATTAACAATTAAATCATGCTTAATCCTTTCTGGAATTTTTTCGAGGAAATAAGTGTTTAACATTTACTTTAATTTTTAATACAGATATTTTGAGTTTTTATGTTTTTTTGCCTTGTCGCGAGGTGAAAACTGAATTAATTGAATGAGAAATACTCAATCGTCTGTGAAAAACTGTTTCTTTTTAGTTTTGTTTTCTTAATTTCTTTTATACATCGTTCTAGCTTTATTTGAATAGAACATCTGGGAACGATTAGATAATTCTTTAAATCATATACATTTTGTGCATTCTGAGTTATAATATGAACGAAATAGAATACTGTTAAGTGAACCTAACGCCAGAGTGTCGCTGTGGTAAACAAAGTGAATTTTAAAGAATGCATTTATTCTATTGTGGTTTATGCGCTGTCGGCGAAGTATGTTTAATTCAACCTAATAAGTTTAAATGAAATGCAAGAAAAAATGCATATAATTTAATATTCCGTACAAGGAAGTCATGTGGTGTACACATCAGATTTTTTATTAAAAACAAAGGGAGCGTTAGCGACACTTTTCGAAATTAAGCATATTTATCTGCAACGCGCGAGACTGTTGCCACTCGGAAAAATGTGTGCGAAAATGAATGTTTTCAAAGTTTTTAATTAATATCTCGGCTGGTTAAATTCGTACGAAGATGGGGACAATCGAAATGGCTTCGTACGAATTTTTGAAATCGGACGTAATGTGTGTAATGTTTGGCAGTACTATTTTTGCCTCATTGTAAAAATTTTTTGTTAACAAAAGCTACGATTTGAAAGCGAGCAGTGGCAACACTTCTCGAAGTAAATCAGATTTTTATCTGCAGTGTGCGAAACTGTTGCCACTCGGAAAAATTAGGGCGAAAATGAGCGTATTCAGAGTTTTTAATTAATATCTCTGATTTTAGCTAATTTTTTTTTTGGAACAAATTGGACGTCGACCTTTTGCAGAAACCAGAAAAGAATGATATAAAGTTTGGTGACAATAGCTATAGTAGTGACTTAGTTAATCACAAGCAAACACACAGACTTTCTTCTTTATATACAAAGATTTAATAAATTAGCTGAGAAATTGGAAATTTCATGTTATCAATCGATGCGAGAGATATATTTCTTTTTCTACAAAGCAAACCATCAGAAAAGTAAATAGCGTTTTATTATGGTCATCATATATTTGACGTGCTACAAGTCGTCGCTAGTTGAATTCGATAAATTCCGAGGGGAAAAAACTGTTAGCATTTATTCTGAACTTCCGATTCTTATCTAACACGTGACGCTGTAGAATTGCAGACGGAAATTGGGAGCAGCTCGAAAAGTTCGTTCACAATTGTCTCATTTCCAATGTTTCCTGCACCATAAATTTCTCTAATTGAACTTTTCCTTTCTAGAAGGCGAATCATTGTTTTGGCAGTAAAAGGAATTTTTATTTGAAGCAATAGTAATATTTGCTTTCTCATGAAAATGCTATTGGAGTAGAAAGAATAGAGTTTCTGTATTCGATCATTTATTTTTATGTTTTTATAAGAGTTAGCCATTTTCCATCTCAGATGCATAGCTGCCGTTTTAATGATAATTTTTTCCATAAAAGTCTTCAGCGAGATGATTCAGATGTTGTATCAAAATCGCTCTGAGTGAAGTCTTTCCAAATTTTTTGGACCATCGTATTATACAACATTAAGCTGCCATGTATATGTCTTGCCTTAACAAATTATAGTTTATATTTCAAATTTATTCAGTTAGTAACCGGTTACCAAAAGTAGAGGTATAAAAAAAATTGCTAATTACATTTTTATTATATTAACAAATATGACTGATAAAAATTTGAATTTCTAGAACTTTATAAGGTATCCCCCCCTTTCAGCTTGCCTTCATGGTATAACAGTTAGCACACTCGGTGCGTATAAATAAATATAAAAAATTTGAAAGGTTTCAGATTTTAAATTATGTCTGAAGGGGCTTTCTTTAACATTTAGTGTGTTACCTTTATTTATTAAATATCATGTTCTTCGCACTTAAACCATGAAATTAAGTTCAACAGCAATATCACAAAATAATTTTAATTTTAGTCTATTCTTAGAATTTTCGATACACAGTCTCGCGCGCTGGAGATAAAAAGGTCTTTTCTGTACAACGTTGCCATGGCGCGCTTTGAAATCGTTGAGAATGTTAATGGAAAATTCGTTAAAATTTTAAAAAATATAAAATCGATAATAAAACAAATTCAAATTTTAAATTTGGTCTTCCAGATGCCGATATTCGCAGTAGGATTACGTCATTCAAAAATGGATGACTCTAGGTACCATTGTTTTATCGCAACGTGAAAAACATACAAACATTTATGCAGATTCTTCATTATTTACACTCATGTCCATAAATTAAGGATAATTCGGAGTCACGCGGAAATTGAACTCTAAAATAAATATATCACCTGTAAAATCACATCTTCAAAAATCATATGCAAATTTCAGGAAGTAACCAGATGACACCGATGGTACGTCACAATGACGAGAGTGTAAGAGAGTGATATATAAGGAATACAGGCAAAGAAGTAAAATTGTTCGTAGGCGCTTTATAAGCATTTCAGTGCAATAACCGAATAGTTATGACACAAAGGACGCATTTGGATGATTTTTTACGTGGTAGAATTATCGGCCGTCTGGAATGTGGGCGTACCCAACTGGAAGTATCAGACGAACTTGGAATTGCCCAGAGTGTCATCTCCAGGCTTTGGCAAACGATTCCAAGATGATGGTAATGTGAGTAGACGTTACAGCACAGGTGGCCCCAGAGTTACAGCGCCGAGTGAGGACCGGTATTTGGCAGTTACTGCCAAAAGAAACAGGCGGAGCACAGCCTCGGACCTGTCTCGTCAGCTCTCTTCAGAAACTTGTACGACAATTTCAAGGCAGACCGTGTACAGACGCTTAGGGCAGATTGGTCTATATGCTCGTAGACCTGTCAGATGCGTTCCACTTACTGCAACTCACTGTCGCCTGCGGTTAGCCTGGAGTAGAGAGCATGCATTGTGGACACAGCAACAGTGGGCTTGTGTGATGTTTTCCAACGGGTCCAGGTTTAGCTTGCAGTCTGATTCTCGCCGGACGTTCATATGGAGAGCTCCAGGTACCCGTTACCACCAAGAAAACATCATTGAACGACACCGTTACGGTGGTGCAGGAGTGCTCGTTTGGAGTGGAATTATTCTGGGTTCCAGAACTGACCTGCATGCTCAAATTGGAACCATGACAAGCCAAATCTATCGGGAGGTCATTCTGGAACAACATGTACGTTTGTTTCGGGGCGCCATGGGCTCACAATTTGTGTTTATGGATGACAACGCCAGTCCTCACCGTGCAAACATCGTAAGCGAATGCCTTCAATCGGAGGATATCACCCGTATGGACTGGCCAGCATTCTCACCGGACTTGAATCCAGTACAGCACGTGTGGGACATGCTTGGCGAACGAGTTGCAACCCCTTAACCTTCTCCTACATGTCTACCGGAACTTCGGAGAACATTGCTTTTTGAGTGGTGTAATATCCCCCAAAATCGGATCGATAATTTGATACTCAGCATGCCTAGGTGTTGTACGGACTGTATTGCATCGTCTGCGAGACATACAATGTATTAACAATCATACCAACCATGTAATATTGGTTTTTTGAAAATAGGTTGGTTTTGTAATTTGCTCCAGGGAGAAAAAATCGCTAATTTTTTTAATAATGTCAAACATATAGCATTTTTTTTTGTTTGTTTTTTACCTTTTGTTTAATAAATAAGCTTTACAAATAAGTCAAATTTGTTTTGCTTCTAACTCTTCCTTTGCCTGATTTTGCATTATCCTTAATTTATGGACATGAGTGTAATTTCTTCAAATATAATACAGGGCAATAATATTGAGTGGCAACAGTTTGATATATGAAACGGACATTCAAAAGTGATTCGACGCAAAATCGCAAAACGAAAACAATAGTCTGTCTGGGACAAAGTGCCTTTGGACTATTAAATGTAGTATTTATATTTTTATTACACTTAAGAATGTCTGACTGATATAAATTTGAATTTGTAGCACCTGTTTAACTTGCGAAACGGGATTTGAAAAGTGATACAGACATTTAAAGTCATTCGAAGTAAAATACCGTTAGATACTGCAACGTTGATATTGCTGCGCTGCCACCATAAGATCAGTAATAAATGTAAAGAAACCTCACGCGTAAAATATCCTTGCTTGAAGATGCGCGTGATGTTAATGTTAATTGAACGCTTAAAAATCATTTTTTAATCACAACTTCGTTAAATGTTTACAAAATATGATATAGATAATAAAACAAATTCCAAATTTAGGCTTCCAGATATCCATATTCGAGTAAAGGCCTACGTTATTCAGAATTTGATGTTTATAGGTAACGTTATTTTTATACGATGAGAGAAATATACGTTCATTCTTGCAGATTCTGAATTATTCTTTAAATATAATGCATGGCTCTAATATTGGATGGCAACAATTTGAAAAGTGGTTCAAACTTTCATGGTGAACCTACGCAAAATCTCAAGACGAAATCTGGGGTAATGCATTTTGGGGCTTATAAATCCTCATAAACAGAGAAAGATACAAATTTATGCATTATTTCACTAGACGGGGAAATGTATGAAAGATTCCTCTGCAATAAAAGACTGAATATGCATTACAATTCATTTGCCTTTTGTTCGTTCAAATATTTTAAATGAAACCTAATCGCGCAGTTAAGTTTATTAATGATTATGTTCGAAATAAAATATCAGTCTTGAACTAAAGACAAAAGGCAATAATTTTAACAATACGTTATTTCCTTTCAGAAGAAGGGTGGTATAATTTGCTAAATCATTCAGTTTTGGGAAACAATTTTTTTTTTTTTTGGCAAGTGTAGATTAGAATATTCATAAGTATTATTGTAAAATAGTCTACGTATCAGTTACACCGTTACGAAAGTATTCATACATACCTGAAGCACACGTAACATAACGGTAATGAGCAAATTTGATTACAATTTGAGTGGAAAGTGCATTTCCTTACAAAAGAAATAAATAGATAGTAACGTATGTTCTCATTTAAGGAGAAACCGATTATTCATTATTAAATGCAAAGGAAGAGAAAAGTATTTGTAATAAATCAAAGAAGCTGAATTAATTAACGCTTTAAATGCTTTCATATCTTAAATTAATTATTTGAAGGTTTTACATAATACTTTGCGCAATATAAAGAATGATTACTTTCGAATAATGAATAAATAACTCGATAATTTATTTCCTTTTATCCTATTGAAAGTGTACTAAAGATATCCCAGCGTTTTCATCACTGTCTAATTGTTGAATCAATTTTCAGATTTCACAGAGCCCTTCAACTTTCTGAAATGTTATTCACACATGCAAGCATACCCCCACGTGTTAACGTGGAGTATCTAAAACGTAAAGCAGTGTTGCTATATCATGCGATGTTTCGCAAATTCCCGACTTTTGACAAACATGTGCTACCAAAATTTTGGTATTTGCAATTTTGCGAAATTTTTGCCACCTCCATCATTTCCTAATACTATTTTTTGCGACTTCAAAGATTTTATTAATATACCTTAAAATGCTTATATATTAAATAATGTATCAATTAAAAATAACATTTTCAGGAGAAAAAACAGTTTATTTAGGCTTAAATAGAAATTGCTATCTGACAATTCTGTTTACATGTGGGCTTTCCTTTTCAAGTTTACATGTGGGCTTTCCTTTTCAAGTTTACATTAGGCTTTCCTTTTCAAGTTTATATGTGGGCTTTCCTTTTCAAGTTTACATTTGGGTTTACCTTTTCAAGTTTACATATGGGCTTTACTTTTCAAGTTTACTTGTGGATTTTCCTTTTCAAGTTTACATACGGGCTTTCCTTTTCAAGTTGACATACGGGCTTTCCTTTTCAAGTTGACATGTGGGTTTTCTTTTTCAAGTTTACATATGGGCTTTCCTTTTCAAGTTTACATGTGGGCTTTCCTTTTCAAGCTTACATATGGGCTTTCCTTTGCAAGTTTACATGTGGGCTTTCCTTTGCAAGTTTAAATGTGGGCTTTTCTTTTCAAGTTTACATGTGGACTGCACAGACTGACACCGGTATGACGAGAAGAGGGTAGGGAGTAAAGTAGGAAAGAAAGGAAAAGAAAATTCTTTGGGACCTCTCACCTACCCACTTCGTCTCCGTCCTCCACCCCTATTTTGTAGAGACACTAGCTTATTTTGAAACAGGCGTCATGAAAAATGAGCAGTGCCTCCGCCGGGACTCGAACCACGGACTTGATATATAATGGTATATGGTCATAACGAATCGAACAATAGAACTTGCAGCTTGCCCCCCATAGATCGCGTACCCAAAGAGAGAAAGAAATGAAATCTATTCTAATAAATTTTTTAATACTGCTAACAAATAAGCAATGGAAATGACTTGAAAATTAAAGCAATGACGTTTTTCTAAATAACAATAAATAAATTTAACATTGAAAAAAAAAAAAAAAAAAAAAAGCTGTCTTAAGTAATCAGAATCTGAAACAAGCCCGTCACGCAAAAAGGAAAACTCACTGAAAAAACATTTCTCAATTAAAATGTTCGAATTTAAGCAAAAAAAAAAAACAATGAATTAAAAAAAAATAACTGGAAAATCAAATTTAAGCGCTGACAATCGAAGCGCGAGGAATCTCTTTAGAATGGATGTGCAGAAATTAATTTAAAATTAAAAACCTAAATTAAATGAGAATTAATTAAAAAAAGAAATAGATATTTAAACAATTTAAAATGAGCTATACGGTTTTAAAATTTTCGTTATAACTAAAAAGACTAAGAATCGAATACAGCCTGTAACTTACGAAACAGACTGACAGTAAATTCGTGATGACGTCAGAGGTCATGTGAGCATGCGTAACTATGACTTCACAAAAATCACATGATCTCTGTGAGCATGCGTAACTATGACTTCACAAAAATCACGTGATCTCTGACGTCATTTGCAAATTTTTTTAGTCTTCTTTTGCTACTTTAGTTGAAAAATTTCTGACAATACTTTCGTGAAGTATAATATAACGTAAACGTTGAGTATCTATATGTGGTTATGTGGGAGTATGTAAAAGTAAGAGAATTACGTTTAAGCGACTGTATTATATTTACAGTAGCATTTTTTAGTTCCCTTCAAAGTGTATAAGGTATTTCTCCCGCCTTCTCAGCATGCCTTCGTTGTGTAATTGCCAGCACACTTTCCACATATTCGAGAGGTCCGTGGTTCGAGTCCCGGCGAGGGCATTGCTCATTTTTCATATTTCTTGCTTAATTTTAATATCTCTGCAGTGGCTGCCGAACTAAAGAGGTAGTGGATGATCATTCTCCACCACCAGGATTTGACGATTGGGCCCCTAATACCCAGTCGCCCTTTAAAGGGGGAGTATATACGGTAGCATGGCTTCGTAGTGTAGTGGTCAGCACGCTCGACACGTATTCGACAGGTCCGTGGTTCGTGTCCCGGCGAGGGCTTTGCTCATTTTTCCGCTTTCCTGCTTCCAAAAAAATCCTAATATCTCTTCAAATGTTCTTCACTAGAAGAGTTCTTCACTAGAAGTTCTTCACTTCTTCACAGTTCAAACTTCCCTTCCCTTAATTATTTTTTATGAAATAAATGATTCTTGGGTAGCTTTCTCTATTCGGGAAACAGATAAAGAAATAGCAATGAGTAAGATTTAGTAAGTAGTACCACACTGTTCTTCTCCAAGAATTGTCAAATAGAAGGTTTATTACTTGTGATTTAAAATAAGTATGTCATTTCAGATAAAAGTCCAATTTTGTGTCAAAACACTTGTGCTAGGACACAGCACTGAGCATAATTTAAGTCGTAGAATCGAAATATGGAAAAAAATTGGCATGTCATTTCAGAAAAAGTCAGATTTTGTGTCAAAATACCTAAATTAGTATAATGCTATGTATAAATCTAATACATATCCCAAGTCGTGGTTTCGAGACATAAAAAACGTATGTTGAAGTTCGTCAGTAGACCCAAAAGAACGGAAAATACAGAACTGCCCCTTTTACTTCCTTGTACGAAGTAAATAGGAAGTATTGTAATCGCGAAAAGCTTCAGGCAGCATATTTCAACGAAAATATCCACTTTGATCGCTTTCGAATGCAATTTAACGATGTTTTTGCGTGATATCTGTACGTAAGACAGAATAAAAGACACGTTTTCCTCCCAAAAAAACTAAAAAACTGCTTTAAAATGAATTCTGAAGAGAATTTTTCGTGGCGTCTCTACGAACGTATGTACGTACGTATCTTGCATAACTCAAAAACGAGTAGCCTTAGAACGTTGAAATTTTGTATATAAGACTGCTATAACATGTAGATGTGCACCTCGTACTTTGGTTTCAATTGGCCACCCCAAACGTATATAAATATATTTATAAATATATCCACTCTTTTACCCGGCTCAGTGATCTCAGTTGCTTTACTCTTATATGTTTGTAAATTGTACATTTTTTGCTTTAAAAATGATTGAATTATGTTGTTTTTATCTTTCGGTTAAGGGTTTTATGCCTTTAGTAAATCTGTATGCAATATTTTTAGAATTATGAACAATTTTAAAATTGTTCCAGTGCCGCTAAGCCTAATTTGATGGCGGCCATTGCTCTTGTTTACGTTTGAAACAGCTGAGTAGCGGATTTGTTGCCAATCTAGAGAAACTTAGCTTCGCAACAACAAAGATAGCGCTTTCATTTATTATTTAAATTATGCTTAATCCTTTCTGGAATTTTTTCGAGGAAATAAGCGTTTCAGATTTACTTCGTAATTTTTAATACAGATATTTTGAGTTTTTATGTATTTTTGCCTTTTCGCGAAGTGAAAACTTAATTAATTGAGTGAGAAATACTCAATCGTCTTTGAAAAACGTTTTCCTTTTTTGTTTTGTTTGCTTAATTTCTTTTATATATAGTTCTAGCTTTATTATAGTATTTGAAGAGAGCATGTGGCAACGATTAGATAATTCTTTAAATGATATAAATTTTGTACATTTTGAGTTATAATATGAACGAAATATAATACTGTTAAGTATACCTAGCGCCAAACTGTCGCTATGATAAACAAAGTGAATTTTAAAGAATGCATTTATTCTATTGTGGTTTATGCGCTGTCGGCGAAGTAGGTTTCATTCAATCTAATAAATTTAAATAAAATGCAAGAAAAAATGCGTATAATTTAATATTCGGTACAAGGAAGTCATGTGGTGTACACATCAGATTTTTTTGTGTATATGCATGCGTAGAGTGTAACCTAAAGATAATACTACATAAATACCGTAAAGGTATCTACATAATGCCATATGTGTGGTAGATTTATAACTGCTAAATTACTTTTAAATTCACATTGTAGCATCCATCCCCAGTTCTAACTAAGTTAGAACTACCGGGTGTGATATCTCGTAGCTGCAGATTTCTACCTTTAAAATCTCAGAATAATGGAACTATAGACTCAGAATTCTATAATGGAACAGTCCGTTATAGAAGACTGGTATTAAATATTTACCACACAAACACATGATATGTAACTATTTTTAATAAAGTCTGGAGTTGTGATTATGCTGATAATATTTATGAAGGCTTAGTTAACAAATAACCGTGTTCTGGGAATATTTTATTCTGTTGAAATTTGTCAGGCGTAATTTTCTTTACCGAAAGTGTTATATTGGATTTATGCCTCGCTGTTTCCCATTTTGTTTACGCGCGATTGTTTAGCGCAGAGTCTCTAGCTTTTCATAACACATTAGACGAATGAGGAAAACTGGAATTTAAAATAGACTTATCATCAGATAGTTTCATGGAAAATTAAATTCTATTTTGGGTCCTTTTAAAATATAATTTTAGTTCCATTTAAAAAAGAAATTAAGTATGAAGATGCAGAAACTGAAATAATTCGCTATTTTGTTAAGTTTCAAATGTAAACAAACTTGGCTGCTATGGTAAGCGAAATTTAGGCTTAGCCGCACTTAAACAAATTTTAAATTATTGATAACTCTACAACTATTGCATGCAAATTAACTAAAGGCATAAAAACCTTAACTGGGAGATAAGAGTAATATAATTCAACCATTTTTAAAACAAAAAAATGCAACAATTTACCAACGTGTAAGAATAACAACTGAGCTCACCGAGCGGAGTAACAGAATGTATATATAAGAAGTATATATATAAGAGATATATATATATAAGAAGAAATAGTAAAGCTAAATTAAATATAAATAATTCTCTTGCGTCATTGCTGCAAGGAATCAAATTTGAATTTAACAAATTTTCTAATTCGTATAATGCTAATTTAAAGTGATTTAAAGCTAATTTAAAGTGATAATTTTAAATTATGAAAATTTAATTATATGCAAGTGAAAGATTAATTATTGCTGAGAACAAATTTGCACTCTGAATTTAAGTGATATTGCAAATTAGTTCGTAGCAATAATTAATTTTTATTTGTACCCTATTCAATTTTCATAATTTAAAATTTAAATTACTTTAGCTTTATACAAATTAGAAAATTTGTTAAATATATATATATACATGTAATGATATTTTTAAATAATTGATTAAATTAAATTCTAATAATATTGCTTAATAATGTGTTGGCGATTCTCTACCTAAATTGCATCCCTGTTCCTAAATTTTGGCGAAATCCTTTCTTTAGTATAAAATATATTAACCTGTTGGCGCCCGCCAAATCGCCAAACTCATAAATCTGTCATACTACATAAAGTCCTTAAGAACACTCCTGATGAGAAGATAGCGTCACCTAGTGATTTCAATTAATATCGCTGAATCGCTTATTGGATGAGCCTCGTGACGCACACATATGTATAAATAGGGCTTCTGCTCAAGGTACGAAAAAAAAAACGCTTGTGAGATGGATGCTAAAATAAACCTACCACTTTATATTCCAAAATTTATCTCATTCCTGTTGCCCCGGCTGCACAAAACAAATAATGTATGAGAAATAACATTTCATACTAATATAGATATTCTTTTGTTTAGGCCGAGAGCAACTGAAACAGAACGTGCACAACTACATATTAGAGCAGTCCTATATACAACATTTCAACGTTCTGAGTCTACTCGTTTTTGAGTTATGCGAGATACATACATACATACGTACGTATATAGGTACAAACTCCGCGGAAAAAATATCTTCTGAATCCATTTCGTTTGGGGAAAAAAGAGTCCTTTATTATGTCCTTACGTACAGATGCCACGCAAAAGCATCGTTAAATTGCATTGGATAGCGGTCCATTCGATAGTGGATATTTTTGTTGAAATATGATACCCGGAATTTTTCGTGATTACAGACTTCCTTTACTTGGCTGCCGTTACACCACGAAGCATGCTAGAGGAAAGAGAAATTTCCCTATATACTCCCCCTTTAAATAGCGACTGGAGATGAGGGGATCCAGTCGCCAAATCCTAGTGCTGAATAATTATAATCCACCATCTTTTATTTCGGGCGCTAGAGTTATTAGGTTATTTTGGAAGTAGGAGACATGAAAAATGTGCAGTGCCCTCGCGGAGACTCAAACCTCGGTCCTCTCGAATACCCGCCAAGCGTGCTGACCATTACACCGTGAGGCATGCTAAAAAGGCGGGAGGAATACCTTATAAGTTGTGCATTTTGTGCTTTAAAAATGATTGAATTAGGTTGTTCTTATGTTTGGCTTAAGGATTTTATGGCTTTAGTTAATCTGCATGCAATAGCTGTAGAATTATTAAGAATTACCAAGTTGTTTAAGTTCCTCTAAGCCTAACGCCACCGCCATTTTCTCACATTTGAAATTTGGTGGCATAGTGAATTAAGTCAGTTTCTGCAGCAACTTCAGTGTCTTTTTGCCTAGTGGGGCCAAAAGTTTTGTGACCCTAAATATATGTCTTTCTGCCTAGTTTTAATTTAATAATTTTAGCTGTAAACATGGTTTTTTTAGCAGCTTTTAACTGTATTTCGTGTTTTATGTCTCCAGTCGCCAAATCCTGGTGGTTATAAGTTATACTTTTTTTTTTACATCTGGAACATTCTATGTATATTCAAGTGCTTTCAGAAATTTAGCAACCTTTGTTGTGTTTATCAACTTTAGCAACTTAGAATTTTGTTGCTGTACCAGTTTCTAACTTTGTAAATCTCAATAGCAATACATTGTTTTAATTCCCAGTTTGAGAACTTTACAAACGCCTGGTATGTTTTGACAAGTATATAGCATCCTTGTAATGATTAGAAATGCATTTAATCATCACGTAATGTTTATGCTTATAAGCGAAGATGCTTCTGATACTTTTACATTTGTGAAACTTTTTCTGCAACTGACAGTTCTGAACGTTCGTTAGTTTTTGTATGTTATTAGTGAAACATGCTTTCGATACGTTTCTTGTATAATAATCAATCTACAAAAATCGATAACTGTAAGCGGCCGAGGCAAGTTCTTCTGAAAGTTTAAATCTATAAAAAGAAGCATTAAACACGACATTTATGATTACATTACACGCAGTTCAAAATTCTTGTACTCCCAAAACCTTTTAAAAGCATTTTGGGATCGCGAAACATTAATTTAGAAAATCTTGCTCACACCTCTATTAAACGGCGTCTTAAAACGCTCTTAAAAGTAGGTGAGAAACCGTTGAAAGCCTTTGTCGAGGAAGGGTGGAAATTGGATTAACGCTATTATTCAGAAGGCAGATAAAAGCCGCCTCATTGACGAAGCGTAAAAAGAGTCCAAGCGGAAACAAGACGCTCTTTACGACGGAAGTTATCGCAAAGGAAAAATGTGATCGAAAAACATCTGCGATCGGTAAAATGGAAACAGTTACGATTCAGTACTCCTTCTCGGCATACTGTTAAAGCATATTATGTTATTTAATGATATAGTTAGAGATATGTTAAGACAGATCCGGAGTTCCATTACTGAGATTTACAGTTAAAAATGAGAATGCCTCTATTGAAGCAAAATACTGTTATGAATTTTGTACACAGGTAGATAATTTTAGTGAAAAATTACATGTGCAATTATGCAATTATTGTATTTATCTGTATGATGTTGCAATATCTGTACTTAATATATATTTGTTGCATACTTAACCTTTTAACTGTCATGCCCGAGATAATCTCGGGTACAGCACTGGTGTTCGAAAATGTCACGCCCGAGTATTACTCGGGGTAATTTTTATTTTGAGTGCATCGTATTGTTATACCCGAATATATATCGGGAGACGTTTATTTCGGCTTCATCTCTTTGTCAAACCCGTCTGTATCTCGGGAAAAGTTAATGTGCGCTCAGTTCAATAGATGACAGCACTTTACTGAAGATTTCAAAGGTTAGAGGTTATTTGGTACAAAGTGCATGGGGTCTTTTTGTTGCCTACAGTTCTTTGAAACGTTATATAGATGATTTAGATTCTTCAACCGAAGGGGAAGGATGTGTGTTTGATGAGCAGTATTCATGATACTTCCATGGTCAGCCTCAAAAATAAAAAATGGAGATATACTCAATACATATATTGTTTCTAATTACGGTCTAACTATGGGTGGTGTAGATCGCTGTGATCAGGAAATATCCTTTCATCCAACAATCCGAAAACGTCAGAAAAAATATTATAAAAAAGATATTTTTACATTTACTAGACAAGGTACTCTGGAACTCATATTTGCTCTATAAAAATGTAGTTGGGAAACGTATTACATTTTTAGAATTTCGAATCCAAGTTGTAGAAGAGCTTTTACATAAATATGATGATGCAGCTTCTAAACAAAAGAATGTTGGCAGACCACCTACAATAGATAACCCTGCCCGTCTTACTGAACGACATTTTATATCCCATTTTCCTCTTACTTCTGCGAAACGTGAGCCTACAAGACAGTGCAAAGTGTGTTGTTCGAAAAAGGATAAAAATGGGGAAAAGATAAGGAAGGAATCACGATTCTGGTGTAGTGATTGTGGAGTTGGTTTGGGCTTGGAAAAGTGTTTCCAGTTGTACCACACAAGACTGAATTACTGAACTACTAATAGGTATTCACTTATATTTATTTATGTTTTAGAAAATAATTAATTTTTTTTTCATTTTTATAAAATAATGCTCCACTAGAAGCGAACTTTGCAACTGCCATGTTGAGTGGCAGCCGCCTCAAAGCAAATATGCAGTGGCTACAAAACTTTAAAAATTTTACCCATGTACGTCAAAATATCAATTTTTAACTACTTAAGTATATTTTATTTTGTACTAAACGTTTGGTTTTTGCTATAAAAAAATTTGACAATTTGTGTACCCAAATCATCAAAATAACTTGACAGTTAAAGGGTTAAAAAGCGTTGCGTTATTAACCCTGCACGATTCGAAATGAACACGCAAAGATGGAAAATCAAAAAGCATCAACAGTTCAACAAATCTTAGTTTTGATGATAATAGACGAGAACTGTAGTATATTTTGCCATTTTCATGCTTCTTTTTCGTATCTGTGTATTCTGATGCATTAACTTGGCCTTTTAGATCTTTTGGCCTCTTTCCAAGAAACCAACAAGCAAGTCCTTGACGCATGCAAAACAAGTTCTGTCACCACCAGAATAGCAAAAACCTCTCTAATTGAACGTTTTAGGAGTCATGTAAATAAAACGTTTTGACGTTTCTATTTGCATCTTCTTTAGGAGGGGAAGGAGACTGCTTTATGCGCATGCAATTTCCGCAAGAGATTTTTCGCTTCCATTACCATCTAATGGACTTAAATCGCTTGGAAACATGCACATATTTTCAAGTGTAGTGATTTTGTTCACATTGTTTTGCAGTCGTTTCATCGATTAAGCTCCCCTCTAATGGAGTAGATTTTCAGTGATATTTGACGTCATATTCAGTATTCCGGAAAATTTACTTTTTTCTAGATTTAAAACTACTGATTATTTTATATTCTTAAAGAATTTTTAGCCCACAAGAGCTATTAATTTCGTTTTGGCATTTTGCGTTGGAAACTTTAAATATCCGTTTCACTTTTCAAATTGTTGCCACCAAATATCATCGCCTTGTGTTATAGTTAAAGAAATTAAATAATGAAGAATCTGCATAAATGTATGTATATTTCTCGCATTTTAATTAAACGACGGTACCTAGAGCCATCCAATTATGAATAACGTAATCCTCCTCCGAATATGGGTGTCTGGAGTCCCAAATTTGGAATTTGTTTTATTATCGATTTCACATTTTGTAACACTTTAACGAATTTTAAATTAACCACCACAACGATTTCAAAACCAGCAATGGCAACACTGTACGGAAGGAAAAAAAACATTATTTATCTACAGCGGGCGCGAGACTGTGTATCGGAAATTCCAAAGATAGGCTCGTTTTTAAATTATTTTGCGATATTGCTGTTGAACTGAATTTTATGGTTTAAGTGCGAAACACATGATATTTAATAAATAAGGTTAACACACAAAAAGTTAAAAAAAAGCCCCTTTGGGCATAATGTGAAACCTGAAAGCTTTCAGAATTTTTTGTTGTTATTGTTTATAAAACATGAATAAGTATATCCTACGAATTTTATATCTATATTATGAGCAGGATAGTTACAAATGTAAGTGAATAGTTACATATATTCTTCTTCTGTATTCAGAATGTTGTAAAACTCAAAACTTTGTATGTAATTTTATCAATTTGAAACTTTTTTTCCCCAATGGCAGATTGTGAACAGTTAAAAATGTAACCCAGTTCATTAATCTGTACAAGACCGGATGTGGTGGTCTCTTCATTATGGAGGCACCTAATAGGTGGACCACCCATCGCCTTTCCTATGACGGGACGCACAGTTACAACCGTGTCTTCTCCGTGATTCGAACGCAGGCCCTTTGGCATCGCAGTCAGCTTCCCTGACCACTTTACCGGCTGGGCGGCATCACTTTGAAACGTTTCACTGGAAAACTACTTGACCTTTCAAATTTAACAGTATTGGTAGAATACTGTGAAGGCCCACCAGAGGCCGACCGGTAAAGTCGCTCAACACTGGTAGTTCGGTCCCGAGATTCGAATCCCAGTTTCCCTCAGAATGCCGTCCACGAAGGCGTTCTTTCTCTTACGCAGATAGTGTAATGCTTCTCTGGCGATATGAAGCAACTCCAATGATGGAACACAGCAATAACTTTCATTTAACACACAAAAATGGCGACATACAAACAAGAAGAGAAAACATATTCTAACATTTAAAAATAAATTACATTCTTCGTGCGAGAGTCGCACGTCGCACTCGAGTCTGGTTTCAAATATTGCCATTCACAAATACCTTAACGTTCATCTATTTAAATTATTTAAACTACAAGGTTTTAATACTATTTAAAGCTGTTACAACCTCTCCCCCAACGGAGAGACTTTTTCCGAAGGGAAAAGTTCTGTAAAATTCGACAGTTTAATAAGCTCGGCTTGCTCATTTGCTTAAGGAGAAAAGGTAACTTCTCTGATAAGTTTCCAAACTTCAGGCCAAAATTTTTAAGTTTTAAACAAATATTTTTACACCACATTTAAACAGGAAGAAAATGGACAGTGTTCAAATTAGTCTTCCTTTTTTTTTTTTTTTTTTTTTTTTTTTTGACGGCGCCAGATCTCTTCCAAGTTGATGTTCTAGATCTCTTCCATGTTGGACCAGTTCCTTGGCTATAATTCACAGCAAAGCGTTTCCTCAGTTCCTCTATGCCTTTCGGATAATATTCAATTGCCATTTGTTTCGGCAATTGTTTTCTTCGTCTATTAGTAGCGGCTTTGATATTAAATCGAAAGCCGAAAGATGATGATAACGCTGCGTTGCAAAATGATTCTCAATATTTCAAATTTACGTGAAAATTTTCCACGTTTAATTCCGGTGATTTAACTTCTTCTTCAAAGATATCTCTGGATGCTTTATTTTCTTGCTTCATCGGTTCCAACATCTACTCTTCAGCTATTTTTGTTTTCCTTTGAGCTCTAGCAGAAACGGCATTAAAATGGTATCACTAAGTTTACGTTCAAGTGATGAATGAATAAAATAAGGCAATTTAATATCAACAGGAAGTAATAATCTGGTATCACTAATATTACGTTCAGTGATGAACTAATAAAATAAAGCAATTCAATATCAACAGGAAGTTACATTCAGTGATGAACTAATAAAATAAGGCAATTTAATATCAACAGGATGTAATAATCTGGTATCACTAATATTACGTTCAGTGATGAACTAATAAAATAAAAATACGCACGATTATTCGATCTCGGTCGGTGCCTCCAAAATAATATGGCTGTGATACTTCTTTAGCAATTGGAAGTAAACTCCAATGATGGAACACAGCAATAACTTTCATTTAACACACAAAAATGGCGACATACAAACAAGAAGAGAAAACATATTCTAACATTTAAAAATAAATTACATTCTTCGTGCGAGAGTCGCACGTCGCACTCGAGTCTGGTTTCAAATATTGCCATTCACAAATACCTTAATGTTCATCTATTTAAATTATTTAAACTACAAGATTTTAATAGTATTTAAAGCTGTTACAATAGCCTTCGAGGGTTTGCCGTAATCACATAAACAAAGAATACTATGAAACTTTAAATTGATAAATTTGGTATTTTATTGTTATTAATATTAAAGTGTCAGATATTACAAATTATTAAATATTATTAAATATGTCAGATATTGCAATTAAGATATAGCTTTATAATATAAATTAAGGCATGTTACTTTGGATTTGTTTATACAATAATTAATTAAAACATTTCTTAAATTTTAAATTCTGAAATACCGTAAAATCATATTTAAAAAATATTCTGATTGAAGAAATATAAAAAAACAAATCAGAATTAAAAGAAAAAGTTCTGAATGCTTCTAGATTTTACATTACGCCCAATGTGGTGTTTTGTATGCTACCTATCGGTAAAGTCACTGGACAACGGTAGCTCTGTCCGAAGTACGAATCCCGAGAACATGGCTGGCTGCATGAGCATTTTCGTGGTTTTTCCCACATGTAACGTGTTAATATGAGCCAGTTCCCCTTAGAAAGTCAGCCACGAAGACATCCTTTCCCTTTGGCAGAGAGCCTTCAAGGCTTTGCCGTAATCACATAAATCAAACCAAACATCAAATCCGCTCTTTCCAATGCTTTCCAGCAATCAGAAAAATTTGCACTACCATCAGAGACATCTTTTTCAATCTCGTCAAGTGGCCCACCAGCGGCCGAGCGTTAAAGTCGCTGAACATGGTCCGAGGTTCGAATCCCGCGAACGGGCTGGCTGCATGGGCGTTTTCGTGGTTTTCCCCTTGTGTAACGTGTATACGAGCCAGTTTCCCTTAGAAAGTCCTCCACGAAGGCATCCCTCCCTTTAGGCAGATAGCTCTCGTGTGCTTTGCCGTAACTAAATAATCCAATCCAATCCAATCTCGTCAAGTAAACTTTTAGCCGAGCGAACCGAAACGACTACAAGAAAATATTCTTTTGTTTTTCTACATAGGCCTCGAAAAACCCTCTGTGAAGGAAGAACACGCAGAAAGTTACTCTTTCTTCTTGCAAAAAGACTTCCGTCAACCTCTACTCTTTTGTTATTTCCACCAATTTTAACTTCAGGTCTACATAACAAGGCGTTAGAGCAGAACTTCCGCATATAATTGTTCCAGTCGATGACGAGTGTAATGTGATTCCTTTTTATTTGCATATTACAAAACTCAACTGACTCAGTTCATGGTGTGAACAGTAGATAAATTTTACAGCTGTAAGGAAATTTAGGCGCGATGCTTCAAATCAAGTGTCACCTATGCTACGTCGGCGAGATCTAAGGTTGCAACGCCATTTTCATGTATCGTAATTAGTAAATCACAACAATCATTTTATTATTATTTTTACAAAATCTTCGACTATCAAGAATTCCTTTATCCTGTTGTAATTTGGTTTCCTATAAAAATGTTTTTAGTCAAATAATGTATAAGGTATTTGTGCTACGAGTCGATCGATTGCTACGTGTCGATTTGGGCCGATCGCTACATGTGGGACATATGTATCCCACCAATAACTACGGCTACGATATATGTGGCCCAGACTTATTAAAATACTTAAAATACGTTTGTCTGAAAATCCCAAATGCTAAATTTACTTTATTAATGACATATTTCGTTCACTTGGATACAAAATGGGTAATTGTTTTTTATTCGTAATCAAAGGCTTAAATGTGTTAAATATTTCGTTTTAATTAGAAAGATCAATTAAAGATCTCATACCCCGACGAATGGCAATATGTGAGAATCAGCAATTTTGCAAGCGAATACGAATGATAACTGTACGAATGATAACTCTTTGAAGTTTGAGTATGGCAACACTTGTCATGTCTTGAAGTAAATTCTTTGGTAGTTTTGGTTTATTTGAGTGCAGTAAAGCCTCGATGGCTATCTGCCTAAGGGAAGGGATGCCTCCGGGAAGGGATGCCTCCGGGAAGGAATCTTTAAGGAAACGTGGCTCGTATACACTTTACACAGTGAAAAACCCCGAAAACTCAAAGTTTCCAGGCCTAGTAGCGGCCAATGGTAAAGTCACTGAACACTGGTAGTTTGATCCGAGGTTCGAATCCCGCGAACGTGCTTGCTACATTTGCGTTTTCGTGGTTATCCCCATGTGTAACGTGTATATGTTATCGTGAAAGACCGAAATTGGAGAATGTCGACTTTCACCGGAGAATATCAACATTACCAAATACGTCGGTGAAAGACCAAATATTTCACTACATTCTTGTATATTCGGACCCTCACCGGTGTATATTCCGACAATTACAGATATGCTCTGGTGAAAGTCGAAAAGAGAGGTCATAAAGTGCCATAATAGTTTAAGTTGTTGCAATAAATAAGATTTGAATCACATAATTTAGTAAGTTTTTTATGACTGTTATTTTATTTTCTCATTTAGAACGTACTGTATAATTAAGTAAGTTTATAACTTCTATTATTTTCCTTTCTCATTTTGAATGTATTGTGTGTTTTAGGTTCTCATGTTCTTAAGTTCTTATTTCAAGTCTCGATGCGTTTATTCGCGACTGAATGACGGAGGAGAAAATATAATATTGCTATATGTTTAACATTATTCACCATCAGTACATGGTGAATGTCGACACTGACCGGTGTAAGTCACAAATAAGACTATTTGGAAAATATTTCGGACATACACCAAGAGACTATGTGAATGTTGACATTCACCGGTGAAAGTCGACATTCTCCAGATTTCGGTGTTTCACCGTAACATATACAAGCCAGTTTCTCATAGAAAGTCCTCCCCGAGGGCATCCATACCCTTAGACAGCTAGCCCCTGAGGCTTTTCCATAATCACATAAACCAAACCAAATCAAAGTTTCCAAAAGGAATTAATTCGTTAATTAACTCTATCAAAATCCTATATCGTAAGCCAATTCGTTCAAGATATTTTTCTGGAATCAAAGCTCATTTATCGATACGATTAGAATGAAAATCGATTTGTCTTCAGCATTCATGTGTTTCTTTAGTCCACTCTTAAATAAACCTGTAAAGATAAAAAAAGTTCAATGAACTTTATTTCCCCGTGGCTTTCTAACTTTTTGGTAGAATATTTGTTACTTCTCGCAAAGACTTCGGTAATAAACGCAGAAACTTCCCGGAATTGGCGAAATTTTCCTTCGGATAAACCGTGGCAGGAAGTCGAGGTAGAAATTAAGGAACGAAATCCGATCTACTTCTCTCATTTCCGATAATGAGGTCTACATTTAAGAAGCCTTGAACAATTTTATCCCAACTCGTAATGATAAGGGTTAAAGACTTCGCATAACAGCCATGATCTAAGCAAATTTAAGAAGTTCTAATTATATATACATTTTTCAAATAGTACAATCTATGGGAATTAAAATGATTTGCTGAAGGAACTGCAAAAAGGGCTAAAAATTTTCGGCTTTTTTTAGTACTATAGAGAGAATATTAAAAAAAAAATCTGAAAGGTTTCAGATTTTTAAAGGTCGCCCAGAAGGGTTTGTTGAGGTTTTTTACACCCTCTCTAATCCCTGTCAGTCTACAAGTCAGTTATTACACTTAGTCCTACTAACCCTTTTTTGGCGGGGGGGATTTGGGTTTTTTTAGCTTTATTATTAAGCATCAGTTTCTTCGTACTTATGCCATATGCAATTTAACAGCATTTTCCCCTTCATTTCATTTAAACCTATTTTCTGGGATTTCTTTAAAGATTTACTTCTCCGTCAATGAATTCAGTTCTCACTTCGTTGAAGGGCAAATACATATAAAAGCTCAAAATATCTTTACTAAAAATTGAAAAATATAAAACAAAAATAAAGTTAAAAAAATTTAAAGACCAAATTTTACAATTAAAATTAAAATTTCTACGCAAAAACAAGTAATTTTGTCAGCGGGCATGAAGGCAGATTTTTCGGTGCACAAAACTGAAAATTTACTTTTGGTCTCACTAGGCAAAAAGACACTGAAGGTGCAGAAAACTTTAATTCAGTGTTCTGATAACTTTCAAATGTAAAAAAATATGGCTGCTATGGTAACAAAATTAGGCTTAACAGCAATTAAACAACTTTTAAATTGTTAATAATTCTACAGCTGTTGAACGTAGATTAACTTACAGGCATAAAAACTTTAACCGGAAGATAAACATAATTTAACCATTTTTAAAGCAAAAAATGCCTAACAGTTTGCCAACATATAAGAATGAAAAAACTGAGCTGGCCGAGCCTAATAACAGGGTGGATATATATATTATTATATACTTTTAGTGCTACCTATTGCACCCAGAAAGGGAGAAGTAACCTATATATTATAGCAGCCCTACATGCAAAATTTCAACTTTCTGAGGCTACTCACTTTTGAGTTATGTGAGATATATATGTAGATACGTACGTACAGATGCCACACAAAAATCTCTTCTGAATTCATTTTAAATTAGTTTTATAATTCGTTTGGGGGAAACGAGTCCTTTATTCTGTCCTTACGTACAGATGTCACTCAAAAACATCGTTAAATTGCATTCGATAGCGATTAAAATGGATATTTTCTTTTAAATATGATACCCGAAGTTTTTAGCCCTTACAATGCTTCCTTTAGATTTCTCCGTAATCGATATAAAATTTTCATACAAACTAAGATTCTGAAAACAAAAAATTAATATTTATGCAATAGATGAAGGTCTAGTTCTTCTTCATTAAATCAAAGGAAGAAACATCTACTAAATAACACCGAATCATTCTGTTCAATAACTTAATTTCTCCGTCTCCGTTAGTGCTTGAGATAAGTACAAGAATATCAATGACCAAAAAGATGAACTGAACAAATGCAAATGAAGAAAATATACATATATTTAACCGCCTTTGATAGCGAAAAAATACAAAATTGGTTTAATGCAGTGAAACATTTATTAGAATAGCAAAACTTACGAACAAAAATTTTTACCTCAGTATATTATCAGGCATGAATTATTTGCAAACTTTCTATCTTTCTTCGTACAAAAGAAGCATGTTATGACTAATGATCCGTGAATTCCAAGATATCTTTGCAAATAATGCCTGTATTCATCTCGAAATAATAGATTTCCTTTAATCAATTATTTTCCAATAACAGAAGGTAGAGAAAGTGAAAGGATTCTTAGAGTATAGACGCCAGTGGTCGCCAAACTTCGGAAAGTTTTTGAGCTACTGTGCCATTTTTAAATCCCACCAAAAGAACTGCGAATTTTTTAAAGAAACCTTACATGTGTTTATTGCCTTTAAACTTACATTTCTAGTAAATATGAAATCAGTTTTGATTAAACTGTATATAATAAAAAAGAACTAAAAAACTAAAATTTAATTGTATACTTCGCAAAACAAAAAAATGGGACTGTTCTTTCTCCCGTTCTACTGGGGCGACTGACGAAATTCAAATTGCGTTTTTCCTGTCCCAAAAGCACGACTTAGGATATGTATTATATTTATGTATAGCTTTGTTCTAATGTAGGTATTTTGGCACAAAAACGGACTTTTTCTGAAATGACGATGCCAGTATTTTTCTATTTTTTGATTCTACGACTTCAATGATGCCAAACTGCCGAGATTTGTAAAAATCACACGAAGAGATTTTAAACAATTAGCTCTCCAAGCTTTTGCTCCTCCATGGTAATTGAATTTAGTATACAGTGGTGGCCAAAATTGTGGACACTTTTGGAAATTTTTATGTTTCTGAACTTTGTATGCTTATAGAAAAAGTTACGTTTCACAAAATTCAAACTTGTATATATTATTTTAAAGAGAATTTATTACTGAATTCAATACAAAACACAAAATTCAATTATTTTGAACACAAAAAACGTTAAACGATAATAGTTATCGATGTACATTAGATACTGATGATTGCAGTGAGTTATCAGTGCTTAGTAGGGTACCCTTTATTTTTGATTACAGCTTCACATCGACGTTTCATTGAGCTGACAAGAGTTTTAAGTTCTTCTTTCTTTATTACATGATGCCAGGAAACAATTATAGCCTCAATTAGTTGACTTTTATTTGATGGGCGCCTCATTCGGACAAGAGTTTTCAAACGGTGCTACAAATTTTCGATAGGATTGAGGTCAGGACTGTTTCCTGGCCATGACAACAATTTAATGCTCTTTGTACGAAACCACGCTTTCGATATTTTATTTCGTATTTCTGGAATTCAGTGTCCCATCGATGACATGAAGGCGACCAATACCATCTGCTGACATGCATGACCAAATCACAACGCTAACTGGGTTCTTCACAGTTGCTTGAATGCAGTCAGGATGTAGCTCTTCTCCTATTCTACGTCTTACATATTTTCACCAATCACTACCAAATAACGATATCTTAGTTTCATCACTCTATATAACTTGTGATCACTGATCATCTGTCCAATTAATGAGTTCCTTTGCCCACTGCAGTCTTTTTTTTTCGTTGCTGAAAATTAAGATAAGGCTTTTTTCGTGGAATTCTACCTTTCAGTCCAATATCTGTTAATCTTCTGATTGTTCTTGAACTGACAGAAACACCAGCATCATTCAGATCACTTCTGATGGCCGCTGATGACAATTTTCTATCTTGGAGACAGTCTTTTTATTCTTCTGTCATGAATAGATGTGGTGCACCTTTTTCGGCCTTTTCCTTCTTTGATTTTTATTGAATTTGTCTCCTGATATCGTAAACAAAACTTTCGGACTCCAGATTTAGTCACTGAACCACCCACCTGTCTTGTAATTTAAGCATAGGAAAGACCACTTTCTCGTAACACAATAATATTACATCTCTTTCTAGGTGTCCAATCTACTCTTTTATTTGATGTCATTGCTTCTTGACTAAATATTAAAAATTTTTACAAAAATTTCCACTTATAATTGCAGTGTATAAGAACCAGGTCCTCCTTCTACAGAACAAAGCAAAGTAATGAATTGTTTCAAGTGTAAACATGATCTTCTACTGGCAGTTACTAACATTTGATTGGTTCTCAGAACAAGAACAGTGATTGGCCAGGAAAGCTAGACATTACCAACCACTTCATAACTGTGTGTTTTATTTATATTAAAGTATATATATAACTTTTTTTGTATTGCAAATAATTGAATTTTGTGTTCAGTAATTAAATTTCTTTAAAATGATATATACAAGTTTGCATTTTGCGAAACGTAACATTTTCTATAAGCATACAAAGTTCAGAAACATAAAAGTGTCCACAATGTTGGCCACCACTGTATATTTATTAAACTTATTTGAGCCCTTCTTCCAGAATTCGAAATGATGGCTTCATCCAAATAGAATTCACACACTTTTTATGATTTATTTTTTAAATTTGTATTTTAAAATAATTTTTACAATTTTTTTGGAATCAGTTTTGAATTATAACCTTTATAGGTTGTAATTCAAAATTGTGGTAAAGCTTTTATAAGTTTTAACATCATCTTAAAGCAGATGTATTTCTAAGCATACCTGCAACAAAGTAGAGTTTTTTATTCAAAGCTCGTAAACCGAAAATGAAAAGATCTTAATTCCTTTAAATGTCTCTAAATAGTAAATTTCTCTAAATACAGCTTTCTATTAACATCGTGTAGTTTTCAAAAATTAAGTTTTATGAAAATCATACTAAACGCTTAAACTTTATTTCGGTAAAATTTTATGTTTTTTGTGCATTCCCTGGAACCTTCTTAAATTTTGTAAGGCTTTCTGAGAACAACAGCATTGTATAGTATTTAGAAAAATCTGATGTATACACCACATGACTTCCTTGTACGGAATATTAATACCCATTTCTCTTGCATTTCATTTAACTTATTGGATTGAATTAACTCTACTTCGTCGATAGCGCATAAACCATAATAGAATACATGCACTGTTTAAAATTCACTATATTTGTTTACCATAGCGACACTCTGGCCCTAGGCTCACCTAACAACGTAACATTTCATTCATTTTTTTAACTCGGAATGCACCAAATTTATATCATCTTAAGAATTATCTAATCGTGGCCACATGTTCTATTCAAATACTACAATAAATCTAAAACGATGTATAAAAGAAATTAAGCAAAGAACAATAACAACGACAAAAATATAAGAAAGAAAGAAACAGTTTTTCACAGACGATTCAGTATTTCTCATTCAATTAATTCAGTTCCATCAAAGAAAGAAAACGGTCTTCGGTGGCAGGTTTTGCGCTTGCGTAACCTTGAAAAGGCTGTTTAATATCTACACTAGTGGAAAACATTAAGAGATGGAACACTTTTTCCCAAATTTCTCGAAAAATACTGGATAGAAATGAATGAAATTTTTTTAGGTATCAAAATAGGCTTAGTATATTCTACGGTCTTCTTAACACTGTCTAGCTGTTTTTAAACTAATTCCATAAATTAGAGATGACATTTAGTGTTACATCCAGTTGTTTTTCAACATCAGCTTCGAACTGCTCGGCCTCAAGCCTAACCACGATTCACCCTCTAATATTCTCGTGTAAATGATGATGTGTATTCATTTCATCCAAACAACAGCAAAAAACAAGAAGATTTTTCAAGAAAGACAACAAAAATCGCTACTGTGTGTAAGAGTGAAATAAGCTGAGTAGCTCAATGTAAACCTTTGTACCTCCTTCTGGAATAGTGTTGCCCACAGAAATACGTAAATCCATCTCAGCGACACTAGCGCCACAGCGACATTATATGGCTACCAGCTGTCCAAGTTTTGTGTGGTATTTTAGAAGAAACTTGGGAAAATGTTTCCTATCTCTTAATTTTGTCCACCACAGCTTAAAAATCTATTCCAATCTCTTAGTACGACTCTTTGGGGGATATTTAGATCTTGGATTGAAGAAACATTAGGTATTTTTTTGGAAGCAGGAAAGATGAAAAATTAGCAACGCCGTCGCTGGGAATCGAACCTCTCAATTACGCGCTGAGCGTGCAGACCACCACACCACGAAGCAATGCCAAGAAAGTGGGAGAAATACCTTATATACTCCCCCTTTTAAAGGGTGACTGGGGTTTTTAGGGGACTCAATTGCCAAATCCTGGTTGAATCATCATCCACAACACCATTTTAGTTCGGGCGTCACTGTAGAGACATTAAGTACTTTTTTTTGGAAGCAGGAAAGATGAAAACTTAGCAACGCCTTCGCCGGGAATCGAACCACGGACCTCTCAATTATGCGCTGAGCATGCAGACCACCACACCACGAAGGCATGCCAAGAAGGTGGGAGAATTACCTTATAGGATGGCCTCCACTTGTGTTTGTCGTATTTTTAAGTGTTCCAATTAACCGCCAATTCTGCTCCGAACTTAAATGATATAATTTCGGGGTAACTAATAATTATTTATCATTCTAAGGAACCGTATGAACTAAATACCACTGTACACCCGAATTCAGGTATTCATCCATTGCGCAACTCGCCGTCTGCTGCCTAATCTACATATTTTATGTACAAACCATTCAGCAGAAGTCCAGTTTTCAGTTCAGTTACAAATAATCAGTGCAAATTATACTGTTGTTCATTGGTTCAAAACTTCAATCAATCAGTTTTTTTATTATTATTATTATTATTATTATTATTATTATTATTATTATTATCTTTTAATTTTGATGAGCAGTGTAAAATAAAATCTCCTTTACCTTTTTTTTTCATTATTATTTTTTAGTCCATGATAGAAAATAATCATTTATCAGTTAGACGTAAAATTAAAAGTTTAGAAGCTAAGGAATTATATTATGAAAAGAAAACTTGTATTTATGTGTTGCATGAAGCCATTTTCTTTTGTTCTTCCTACAACTTTTGTTTGCCATTTTCAAAACAAACGCATAATAAATAAACAAACATTTACATTAAAACTTCAAAGAAATTATTAATTTCGAAACTTAAAATTATAGTTCCTTTTAATTAAGCAGAATACCATGTCCTGTGTTGTAACCTTGACGTAGTATGGACGCAGACGAAGTCTGAAGACGAAGTGTGTAATCACGCTAGTTAATTAGCCACAGAATGTTACAAATCAGGTCAGTAGATTAATATTGCTTGAATAAATCCTTCCAGACCGAAACATACTACACTTTCCTCTCAGTTGAATAGCAAGTCTGAAGGAGGCAAGATTCTAAACTGAATTTCTTTGGAAAGGAATAAAAATAAAGCGGTTTAAGAACGAAGTGCTTCGACTTTTTTAGGTTAATTTATACAAATGTTTTAGCATTTTACTCAAATTTGAAATAATTATCATTTGGTCTTTCAAAAAAAAACAGTATTTAATTTACTAATCAAGATAAAATGATAGTTCTTTCCGTTCTGTTAGAACAGAAGGAAACGAATCTGACGTGGACAACAAATTTTTCTCCTTCCGAGGTCTATTAAATTATACACATATTTTGCTGAAATTTTAAAGAACCTAAATACCGTTTTATATTTAAATAATTATTGTAGCAGTAATTCTATCAAGAAATAGTTTAAGACTAATAATCTTATGCTTTATAAAAAGAGAAGATTTGATTCCTTTAAAAATGTGATGTGTGTAAATTCCTTTAAAAATGTGATCAAACTGAGATCATATCTTTCAATACAGTGAAAATTACTTTTGTAGTATTTTATCGTTACAACGTTAAATGTACGCACCCTAGTACAGCAATTACAGTAAGCTCAGGTGTTTATCTGCATTAAGAATGGATACAGAAATTAAAATTACGCGAATACAAATTACAAATCTATAAGAAATCGCGTTAGTGCATTTAATCAGCTAGCAATAAAACGGCGCAAACTTTCATTGAAGGGAAGATGTTCTGGATCTTCCTGATTAATCCTTAATACTGTACTGACAAGCTTTGAAACTGGCACCAGACATATGGATCGCAAAGGTTGCAAAATTTTTTGTACACTGTGGGGAAAAAATCTGATGTGTACACCACATGACTTCCTTGTACGGAATATTAAATTATACGCATTTTTTCTTGCATTTCATTTAAACTTATTGGATTGAATTAAACCTACTTCGCAGACAGCGCATAAACCACAATAGAATAAATGCATTCTTTAAAATTCACTTTGTTTACCATAGCGACACTCTGGAGCTAGGTTTACTTAACAGTATTATAATTCATTCATATTATAACTCATAACGCACAAAATGTATATCATTTAAAGAATTATCTAATCGTTGCCACATGTTTTAGTCAAATACTATAATAAAGCTAGAACTATGTATAAAAGAAATTAAGCAAACAAAACAAAAAAGAAACAGTTCTTCACAGACGATTGAGTATTTCTCATTTAATTAATTCAGTTCTCACTTCGCGAGAAGGCAAAAATACATAAAAACTCAAAATATCTATATTAAAAATTACGAAGTAAATCTCAAACGTTTATTTCCTCGAAAAAATTCCAGAAAGAATTAAGCATGATTTAATTGGCAATAATAAATGAATGCGTTATCTTTGTTGTTGCGAAGCTAAGTTTCTTTAGATTGACAACAAGATAAGTTTCTCTAGATTGTTTCTCTAGATCTCTAGTCTCCTGTTTCAAATGTAAACATCAATGGCCGCCATTAAAAACAGGCTTAGCGGCAATTAAACAACTTTAAAATTGCTGATAATTCTAAACTTATTGCACATAGATTTACTAAAGGCATAAAATCCTAAACCGGAAGATAAAAACAACATAATTCAATCATGTTTAAAGCAAAAAATGTACAATTTACAAACATATAAGAGTAAAGAAACTGAGATCACTGAGCCGGGTAATAGAGTGGATATATATATAAATATATTTATATACGTTTGGTGCGACCGATTGCAACCAAAATACGAGGTACACATCTGCATGTTATAGCAGTCCTATATACAAAATTTCAACGTTCTGAGGCTACTCGTTTTTGAGTTATGCGAGATACGTACGTACATACGTTCGTACAGACGCCACGAAAAATTCTCTTCAGAATTAATTTTAAAGCAGTTTTATATATATATATATATATATATATATATTTTTTGAAGGAAAAGATTATTTTATTCTGCCCTTACGTACAGAGATCACACAGAAACATCGTTAAATTGCATTCGATAGCGGTCAAAATGGATATTTTCGTTGAAATATGCTGCCTGAAACTTTTCGCGATTACAATACTTCCTTTTTACTTCGTACAAGGAAGTAAAAAAGGACGGTTCTATATCTTCCGTTCCACTGGGTCGATTGACGAAACTCAACTTTCATTTTTCATGTCTCAAAAGTGCAACTTAGCATATGTATTAGATTTATATATAGCGTTGTTCTAATGTGGGTACTATGACACAAAATCGGACTTCAAGTTTTGTAAAAATCGCCAGAGTTGTATTTAAAAAATTAACTTTCAAACTTTTAGCTCCATAATGTTAATTGAATTTGATATATATTTATTAATATCTCTTTTTTTATTAAACTTACTTGATTGCTTCTTCCAGAATTCAAAATTTGCGCTGAATCGAAATATAATTCGCTCATTTCCTATGATTTACTTTTTTAATTTGTATTCTTAAATAATATTTATAAATTTTTTGAAAAACATTTTTGTATTATAACCTATAAAAGTTATAACATCATCTTTTGCAAGTTTGCATTCTAGGCAAACTTGGAAAAAAAATTAGAGTTTTTTTACTCAAATTCCCTAAGATACACGTAAATTTACATATTGGCGAGTTTTGAAATTTGGCATATTCGTTACAAACGATAATAACGCCAAATGTGGTTTACACACGTTGATAAAATTATTTGAAAGTAATGAACATGGCCTTTCTCTTTCTCTCGTATACAATAAAAAAGAATCTGATGTGTACACCACATGACTTCCTTGTACGGAATATTAAATTATACGCATTTTTCTTGAATTTCATTTACATTGATTGAATTGAATTAAATCTACTTCGTCGACAGCGCATAAACCACAATAGAATAAATGCACTCTTTAAAATTCACTATATTTGTTTGCTATAACGACACTCTGAATGCACAAAATTTATATCATTTGAAGAATTATCTTATCCTTGCCACATGTTCTATTCAAATACTATAATAAAGCTAGAACGATGTATGAAAGAAATTAAGCAAACAAAACAGAAAAGAAACAGTTTTTCACAGACGATTGAGTATTTCTCATTCAATTAATTCAGTTCTCACTTCGCGACAAGGGAAAAATACATAAAAACTCAAAATATCTGTATTAAAAATAACGAAGTAAATCTTAAACACTTATTTCCTCGAAAAAATTCCAGAAAGGATTAAGCATCATTTAATTCGCAATAATAAATGGAAGCGTTATTTTTGTTGTTGCGAAGCTTAGTCTCTATAGATTGGCAACAAATCTACAATTCTGCTGTTTCAAATGTAAACAAATATGTCCGCCATGTTATTTAAAACTTAACCGCACTTAAACAGCTTTTAAATTGTTGATAATTGTACAAATATTGCTTCCAGAATTACGAAAGGCATAAAAGCCTTAACCGGAAGATAAGAACAACATAACTCAATCATTTTTAAAGCAAAAAATGTACAATTTACAAACTTATAAGAGTAAAGAAACTGAGATCACTGTGCCGAGTAACAGAGTGTATTATATATATAAATATAGTATTTGCATACGTTTGGTGCTTTGCAACCAAAATACGAGGTGCACATCTACATGTTATAGCAGTCCTATATACAAAATTTCAACGTTCTGAGGCTAATCATTTTCGAGTTATGCGAGATACGTACGTACATACGTTCGTACAGACGCTACGAAAAATTCTCATCATAATTAATTTTAAAACAGTTTTATAATTTTTTTGGAGGAAACGAGGCTTTTATTCTGTCATTATGTACAGATATCACGCAAAAACATCCTTAAATTGCATTCGATAGCGCTCAAAATGGATATTTTAAATTAATTAAATATGCTGGCTGAAATGTTTCACGATTACAATACTTCCTTTTTACTTCGTACAAGGAAGTAAAAAGGTAAGGAAAATGGGTTACTAGAAATTAAGAAGTTCGTTAAGTGAATTATTATTATGAAAAAAAATGCGTCAATATAAAGTTTTAAGGCTCTCTTAGTTTGGCCAATGCAAATTAAACCATACTGGCTCATTGTTAAAAGTAATTGGTTTCAAGTTATTTGAGCAATTAATTCTTTATTATTAATTTCTGAAAGACTTTTATTTGACTTTCTGCAATAAAAATGTGTAGTAAATACTCATAAATTTGTTTAAATCTTTAATAATGAAAATTCAAAGAAGGTCTAGGAAACTTAGTTTTATAGCTATTTTTATAAATAAAATCAAAGCCTAGCTACATTATTTCTAATCCATTATTCATTAATAACTAAATTTACATTTAGATTAGATCCAGTGCTTCCCTAATTTTTCGAAACCGCAACCCTGTTTTTAAGAAGACAAGTTTTTGTTGCCCATCTAACTTTAAGCAAAACAAAAATCTACTTTTCTTTATTATTGCATTTTAATGAGCAAAATTATTTCATACCTCAGTTTTTGTGCTGCATTATAATAGTCAAATTGCATAAAAAGATATACGACTGCAATTGCAGAGTTTTTTTAGTTACGTCAAAAACTCTAATAAAAAATATTAAGACGAAAATTTGTTATGACATATTCATTTAGAACGAAACTTTTAACATTGTTCGCTATTCTTGTTCTGAAATGTTTTTATGAACGATTCAGTTAATGCAATGGTTCTTTGAGCTTTCTTAAAGCATCTTTATTAGATAATAAATCATACATATTCATGTCTGACTTAATTACACGTAACTAGTTTACATACACTCATAATTGAACCAATATGCATCAGACCGGTTTGGAAGAAATATCATGAGTTTAAGACTGTAGTGTAGACTGCAGGAGAGGTAAAAAATGAGCAATACTCTCGCCGGGATTTGAATCTGGACCTCTCCAAATACGCGCCAAGTGTGCTACCGTTATCATATTTCACAAGTGCACATATGTATAGCCACCGAGGGAGTGGCTTCCATGATGGACCAATAAGCATCCAGTAATATTTCTGTCATGTCCAACGACCTTTCGCGTGCTTTAAGATTTAAGCAAGATGGTTGAAAATATTCTGCCACGCAATTTTCTGTACAAAGTAATTAAAGCATCGTCTCATTTCTTCTGCAAATTTTTATTGCAAAAGTTAGATCAAATATAAGCAATTGTGAAGATTTCACTACCTGATTGAAAGAATTTGAAATAGTAAATACAAACACATGTTGGATACTCCGCAAAAATATCCTTCTGAAATATTACTTGATTAAGATGAAGAAAGAAATATGTGATAAACATCTGAGTACAAATGCTATCTTTACATAAAACTGTGCATATGAGAAAAATATTTACACCAATTATATATGTAAATAGAAGTCAGCACTTCTTATTGCTGTCTATATGAAAAAGATGTTTTATAATAATAGCCAACGCAGAGTTTTATTCAAAGTGAACTTTACTAATTTGCATTCGTATACATTTAGTGTGTTAAATTTCACATTTAATTACTACTTACTCTTAAATGTACTGTCTACACAAGAAATACTCATTAAACAGAATAAATTTATCTTATTCACAACGAATATATTCAGTTTATTAACATATAATTTTTAATGTTAACAATAGATATAATCAGATCATACGTAACATGCATTCTGAATCTTACACTTTAAAAACAAAGAATGCAAGCATTGAAATAAGAAAACACTAGATTCATTGTAACGCTTGCAAGCCCTTTCAGCTCAATTAAAATAAACTATACACTTGAATTCTCTTAATTAGGCTTAACCGCATTTAAACAGCTTTTAAATTGTTGATAATTGTACAAATATTGCTTGCAGATTTACTAAAGGCATAAAAACCTTAATCGGAAGATAAGAAAAACATAATTCATTCATTTTTAAAGCAAAAAATGCACAATTTACAAACATGTAAGAATAAAGAAACTGAGATCACTGAGCCGGGTAACAGAATGGATATATACAGTGGATGGACAAAAATATGGAAACACCTTGTGAAATGCATGTTTGAAAAGAAAGATTGATTTTAATGAAATATGTAGGTGGCGCTGGCGTTTTGACTACTGACGCCACCTATATAACTTCGTAAATGTGATAAACAGTTCAGTTGTTGTCGGAGTACTGTTATGTGAGGTTGTCATTGCATTATGTCAGAGTTAACAGACTTCGAACGTGGGCAAATTGTTGGAGCACGTATGGTAGGTGCTTATGTAAGCAAGGTAGCCGAGGTGTTTAGTGTTTCAAGAGGTACTGTATCGAAGATTTATTCCGCATATTTGAAAAGCGGAAAAACATCATCTGCTAAATCACAGCGCGGACGAAAGTGTGTCCTGAGTGATCGTGACAGATGATCATTAAGGGCAATTGTGACGAAAAATAAGAAGAACACAGCTGCAAAAGTTACTGCTGAAATGAATGTTGTATTACCGAACTCTGTGAGTACCAAAACAATTAAAAGGGAGCTTCATAAACAGGGAATTGCTGGCCGTGCTGCAATTGAGAAGCCACTCATCAGTGATGCTAATGCCCGTAACAGGAAAAGGTGGTGTTTAAGTCATAAAGCCTGGACTATAGAGCAGTGGAAGCGAGTAATATGGTCTGACGAGTCTTCTTTCACATTGTTTCCCACTTCTGGCCGGGTTTAAGTTCGGAGAACGCCATCTCAAGCCTGCTTGTTGCCAAGAGTGAAACATGGCAGGGATTCTGTTATGGTTTGGGCAGCCATATCGTGGTTCTCTGCTAGCCCCATGATAACTGTGTCAGGGCACATGACTGCCAAGACTTATGTGAACATTTTGGCCGATCAAGTTCATCCCATGGTACAAACTTTGTTCCCCGATGGTGATGGTGTCTTCCAAGGCGACAAAGCCCCTGTTCACACAGCTCACACTGTCCAGGACTGGTTTTCTGAGCACGAGGATGAGTTGTCCCATCTTCTCTGGCCACCACAGTCACCAGACCTGAATATTATCGAACCTTTGTGGTCTACATTGGAACGGAAAGTGCATTCTCGTTATCCTCCGTCAACATCGTTATCTGAACTTGTCACCGTTTTGCAGGAAGAATGGTATAATATTCCCTTGGCAAACATACAGGAACTGTATTTATTCATTCCGAGAAGACTGCAAGCTGTTTTGGATGCCAACGGGTTTCCTACACCATATTAAGCAAAGAAACATGTTTTTTTCTAAAGGTGTTTCCATATTTTTGTCCAACCCCTGTATATAAATATGTTGTATGTATATATTTTTGGTGCGGCCAATTGCAACCAAAATACGAGGTGCACATCTACATGTTATAGTCTATGAGAGTTTTAAGTTTGTTTCGTAGTAGCTTACTCTTTTGGAGTTTTTTCAGCCATATCTGGGCATTTTCAGCTGTGTAAGGCAGGAAATCTAGGTCTTTGGTGATTTCGCACTCGAACATATAGTGACCGAACTGTTGAGCCGCATATGCATGAGTCAGTGTGATGCAATCCGAAGCGAAACAGATAGGCTGCAAAAGGGCCATGTGCCGTCAGGAAATATGTCAAGAAAAAATCCATGCAGCACAGTCAAAGTCTTGACAGAGTCTCCTTAATAACCACAGGTCACAAATACCTCTCTTCCGAAATAACTTTATAAATTCAGCTACAAATTTATTTAGTTTTTAATTAAATTTTAATATTTAGATAATAATTTAAAGATTTTTGGCTAGGCTTAGCGATAATAGAATGCTCCATGAGGATAGGCTTAGCGATAATAGAATACCGATTGGGTACAAATGCTGATAGTCACATAACAGGCGATACAGCAACTCAGCTGGTGGTAAAGTAAGCAAGCAATTTGCTAGAATTTACGTTAAATAATGAACTATGGAAAACACATCCGTTCAAAGGCTTGCAGTTGAATCTGTAATGAACTACCAGAGGTTTTCAATTTTACCTGTTTGGCGTTCCTTGGTCGCTTAATATCTGAATTAGTTATTATTACTTAGATAATGATGATGTCATATATTCTAAAAGCAAGAGTATGACTACATACTTTAAATACCTAATAATATGTTTGAAATCTACTTTAATTTAAAACGAATTTTTATTTGTGAAACTGGTTAAAAAGCGTGGAATATTTTTATGCCATTCTTTAACGTAGCTTGCGCCCATTTAAATCTTACCGAAAATGATATCAGCTCATTCATAACAAAATTCTCTTCGGTCGTGTTAAAAACGAAATGGCAAAAAAATTGCCTTCTTCCAAACTAAAAAGAAAGCATATATCTCGCAGATGTTTGAGGTGGCGTAGAAAGAAAAGGAAGCAGCAAATATTTTTCTTATTAATTATATAACAGAATTTTCCTATTAATTTCCTACTAAGAAATACAAGACTTTCAGAATGTTAGCCAATGGCGGGAGTTTGAGTTAATTAGATCGAAAACCTTCTGCTGTTTGCGCTGATAATAGAATTTAATTTTTCAGATTTTACTGAGTTAATTATGTACTCCAACTTCAACTGAGATTTCATCTCACTCTTTCGAATGCAACCAGTTTTTTATCCCAATAAATGATTTTGAACCGAAATATCTCTACTATTGCATTTTATATTTAGCCCAAAGGAACGTTAGCATTTTGCGTCGACGATCTTTTGGTTAGACTATAAGGTATTTCTTCCACTTTCCCAACGTCCTTCGTGGTGTAACGGTAGCACGCTGTGCCGGTATTCCAGAGGTTCGTGGTTCGATTCCCGGCGAAGGCGTTTGCTATATTTCATCTTTTCTGCTTCTAATTAACCTAATGACTCTATAAGTGGCGCCCGAACTAAAAGGGTTGTGGATGATGAGTCTCCGCCCCCATATTATTTTAACTGCATGAAAAAAAGTTAGTTGCAGTTTTTTTTTAAACATGTAGATTTGTAGTATGTTTGATTGGTAAATATTCTAACTGTAATGAAAAATTAGTTGCAGCATTTGAAACATGTGTATTTTTATGGTATGATGATTGGTATATAATATGTGCTGAATAATTATGTATTTTATGTCTATTTTAATTGGGAATTAGTTCCTGTTTTCAATCAGACGTTTTATTTTAGAATATGTGCTTTATATTGTTGGAATACCAGTCAATTTGTATTGACTGGAACTGTTTAACAAATTTGTAGTTTTGCACAATTTAGAATTGTATTGAAAAATTTAAGAATTAGTTTCCTTCAATTTTTTTTATCATCTGGGAGCCAAGTCATTATTTACAAAACATTTGCTTCTGTGGATAATAGTAAAATAGTGTACATATTACAATGAACTTCCCAATTGCAATTTCGTGATTGACCTGTGGATAATTGCGACACAGCGGTGTGCAAATTGCTATGGACACACTTATGAGGTGTGCAAACTGTTAAGGACACGAAGTTATGATGTATCGAAGTGGACAAGTAGTATTTACTTGAACGATGAACTTAACAAAAGTGAACATAGAATAGCCTACACAACATCATATACTTTGGGCTATGGAACTATCAACTGCCTGAACTGATGTGACTGGCTTACTCTGTGGTTAACTGCAAAATTAATACGGACACACATCATTAGGTGTGTAACTGGTAAGAACATGAAGTTATGACGTATCGAAGAAGACATAGGTTTAAAAACTGGTTAATATATAAGTTCCACTCTCCACAACATAGATCCTATCCATGTGATGTGACTGGCTTACTCTGTGGATAACTGCAGAAATAATACGGACACACATCATTAGGTGTGTAACTGATAAGAACATGAAGTTATGATGTATTGTAGAAGACATAGGTTTAAAAACTGGTTAATATATAAGTTCCACTCTCTACAACATAGATCCTATCCATGTGATGTGACTGGCTTACTCTGTGGATAACTGCAAAAATAATACGGACACACATCATTAGGTGTGTAACTGATAAGAACATGAAGTTATGATGTATTGAAGAAGACATAGGTTTAAAAACTGGTTAATATATAAGTTCCACTCTCCACAACATAGATCCTATCCATGACAATGTAATTATTAATTGATCGTATATTTATTTTTCGTATGGATTTATTACGTAACAATTATTGTATGGATGACATTGTCAATTTAGCATTGTAATATTACTATCATTGATTCTGTGAATGCCGCTGGCGGTGGATGGTAGATTCTTTTCCGTCGCATGGACATATAACTCTGATTGGTGTAGAACCTTAGATCGGAGGTGCATGCGACTGCGTATCAGTCTCCGCCCCCAGGATTTGGCGACTAAGTCCCCTAAAACCCTAGTCGCCCTTTAAAAAGGGGAGTATATAAGGTATTTCTCCCACTTTCCTAGCGTCCTTCGTGGTGTAGTGGTTCTGCACGCTGGGCCGGTATTCCAGAGGTCCGTGGTTCGATTCCCGACGAAGGCGTTTGCTATTTTTCAGCTTTTCTGCTTCCAATTAACCTAATGACTCTCCAAGAGGATACATAGATTAGTATGAATCTAACCGTACATTAAATCATATACGAACTAATCTATGTATGGTTTAGATTCATACTAATCTATGTATGAAAGGAATAGATATTTTTATACAGATTTGGTGGAAATGTTTCGTACTATCAGCAAAATCAAACAGGACTGGACATTTTAATTTCAAGTCTTCAGTTTTATTGGATGTCATTGTAAAATCTATTTCGACAGTAAATTTGGGAATTAAGATGAATTTGAATCCATCGAATGTTTTGCGGCATTCTTATTTGTAGACGAATTACTTACCAATTACCGCTTTCTTTGCATCAACCATGAATTTAATTTGGGGCATTTGCTTACACTCCAACCAAATAGTAACCACAATAAAAACAATTTAGGGTTTCGTCTTCGTAAATGAGTATAGTTTTACTGAAACTGTTGGAACATGATTTGGGTCAAAGCTCTCAGGTACTTTAATTCTCCTTTCCACACGCCAGTATACTTACTCATTACCTCCTCTTAATAAAACTGTTCTGCAGTGATATGCTACAATGTGATTCCTTCCTCTTGTTAATGGATATAAGATGAGGTTGCTTAAATGAAAGGAAAAGTCAGGAGTGTGGTTTCTGAGTTTTGTAGTTCAATTGTATAGTTAAATAGTCCGTCTTTTTAAATATTCTCAATGCTTTGGGTGCTTTAAAAACATATGCATGGTTTAACTATCCAAACCTTTTACGTTTTGTTCTGATTATTTTCATTACATTGAATTCCACAGAATACCTGTATGACGGTGTCCACCGATAGCATCGCGGCAAAAACATAGCGGACGAAAACGTCGCGGAGAAAACAACGCAAGGCGAAAACGTCGTGCTACAAAACATCGTGGGAGAAAACATCGCAAAGAGAAAACATCGCAGTTCTAAAACATCGTGGTACAAGACATCGTCGTCGAAAATAAAGCGGTTCAAAAACTTCGCAGTTTAAAAACATCGTCGTCGAAAATATCGTGGTAAAAAATAAAGTATCTGCAAATCATCGCGTGACGATAACGTCGCAGACATGCTTTTTTCAGGCTTCAATAACTGTAAATGGAGATTCCCCTAATGATTTGTGAGCGCAAGGTGTAAGGGAGGATAATTTTTACTTTCATATTTTTTATTAACTATTAAATTTTTGCAGAGAAAATAAAAAGGAAACTTAAGCATAGAAAATTAATGCAACTTATAGCGCTTAATAGAATTTTCAACCGACATAATTAACTAACAAAGACCATTAATAGATCATTTTTTTATAAATTTTTTACAGGTAATTTTTCATAAAATGTATGATCTATTAAGTTGCATTTAATTTTCTATGCTTAAGTTTCCTTCTTACTTTTTCAGCAAAAATTTATTAGTTAATAAAAAATGTGAAAGTAAAAATTATTCTTCTTTACATCTTGCGCTCACAAATCATTATGGGAATATCCATTTAGAGTTATTAAAGCCTGAAAAAAGCATGTCTGCGATGATTTGTAGATACTTTATTTTTTACCGCGATATTTTCGACGACGATGTTTTTAAACTGCGAAGTTTTTGACCCGTTTTTTTTTTTTTTTTTTTTTTTTTTTTTTTTTCCCTCGACGACGATGTTTTGAAGCACGATGTTTTAGAACTGCGATGTTTTCTTCCACGATGTTTTCTAGCACGACGTTTTCGCCCTGCGTTGTTTTCTCCGCAACGTTTCCGTCCGCGATGTTTTTGCCGCGATGTTTTCGGCTGTAACTCTGTATGCCACTGTACTGATAATGTAATCTTTGAGTTCTTTTCCATGAAATATGTGAAATTAGGGATATGTATATCTTGCACAAAAGAATGGAACAATTCTATATCTGCCGTTCTACTGGTTTTCCATATCTCAAAAGTGCGACTTAGGATGTATATTAAATTTATATATAGCATCATTCTAACATAGGTTTTTTGACACAAAATCGGACATTTTTTTAAATGAATGCCAATTTTTTTTTCCATATTTCGATTCTACGACTCCAATTATGCCAAACTGCCAAGTTTTGTAAAAATCGCACGAGTATTTCTTAAAAAATTAGCTCTCAAAATTTTAGCTCGTCAATATTAATTGAATTTCGTATATATTTACTAATCTCTTCTTTTTTATTAAACTTACATGGTTCCTTCTTCCAAAATTCGAAATTTAGGCTTAATTCAAATATAATTCGCACGTTTTTTATGATGTTTTTTAAAAATTTCTATTTTTAAATATTTTTTATAAATTTTTCAAAACCGTTTTTGTATTGTAACCTATAGCATTTTTAACATCGTCTTAAAGTAGATGTATTTATAGGCACACCTGCAAAAATTTAGAGTTTTTTATTCCAACTTTTCTAAGATAAACGTGAATTTACATATTGGAGCGTTTTGAAATTTGGCATCTTGTTTTTGAGCGATAATGACTCCTAATGTGGTTTACGCACTTAATCATTTGAAAGTATGAACGATGACTTTTTTTCCGATTGTTTGCAATGGAAAAGAAAAGTAAAAAAGGTTGCTATAAATTTAGAAGTCAGCAAAGTAAATTATTCTTGGCGAAAACTTAAAAGAAATGCGCCAAGATAAATTTTTGAATTTCTCCGTAAATTTCGCACCAAATTTTACAACATTTAATATGTAGGTATAATTTCAGTCATAAATCTAAATAGGGAAAAAAATTGGCATGTCATTTGAGAAAAAGTTGGATTTTGTATCAAAATACCTATGTTAGAATGATATTATATATAAATCTAATATATATATATATATATATATATATATATATATATCTTGATTCGAGCTTTCAAGACATGAAAAACGCAAGTTGAATTTCCTCAATTGCCCCAGGAGAACGGGAGATATAGAACTGCCCCCTTTTTTTTCGCAGTGTACTTTTTTTCCGCTCGTGCAGAATGAAAAAGAGGGAATGGGAAATAGGTTATTAAAAATTACGAAGTTTGCCAAGAGCATAATTTGAGTACTAGAACCGAAAGGTGGAACAGAAAATCCGTATGTCAATTGAAAGAAAGTCCGATTTTGTGTAAGATAAGTATGTTAGAACAATGCTATATATGTGTCTAATATGTATCCTATGTCGCGCTTTGCGACGTGAAAAATGCAATATAAATTTCGCCAATCGGCGGAATAGAACGGGAGATATAGAACTGATCCTCCCTTTTTTTTTCTGTACACAGTGTACATACATCAAATAATTATACCCATATTCTCAAATCTTAATTCTAATCTCTAATCTAAGTACATGTTGTTATGCTGTTCTCTTAAAATCTATCCTCAACGTACAAATTTCTTATAAACGGATGGCACGTCTAAACCCATAATATAATGGACTAAACTACTATTTCTGTCTGTCTTCATCTGAGACAGATAGGAAGAGCCATTTGCGTAAGAGCTTTCGCAATTTTACTATGCCTACTTTTAACCCTTTGCGGCACAGTGTGTCCGATCTGGACACACCTAAAACTTCCCGTCTGTACGCACAGAAAAATTGAATGAAAAAGAATGTATAGATTACTATAGGTTACTCTGAACCTTCTTTATTTACAGTAGATGGCAGCTCAAAACAAACCAGTCCATATGTTTTAGGCATGTTTAGTTTTTTAAGACCCTCATTTTTTAAAGAAATCTTCCAGATTTTTTTTAGGATATAAAAGGAATTGTTTGAAAAGAAATTTCTGTGTTATTTTTTTGGCTGTATGCTAATCTCCTTATTCTATATTAGTTTTAAATTTTTACCTTGAAATCTTGCTTATTATCAAACGGCGAACCTTAGGTGTGCCCAGACCGGGCTCACCGATCATCTAGGACAACTGAGAGTCTGTATTCGTTGTTTCTCCGCATCTCATCGGTCAGTTCATTGACAACAATGCTCGTTTCAGCAATCTTTTCGAAGCTCTATTCAATCAATGTGCCCTCTTTGGGCATACCCACATAATTAAAACGATAAGTGCTATCTTCACAAAATTTGACTTGTGTACGCCTCTAGGCCTAATTAGACTGCCTATTTTTTTTTTGTTTGTTTTATCAAAACCCCAACTTTAAAAGGTAACGCGCCGGAAAGGGTTAAAAAGTTAGTTTCTTTTTTTAAAACCTCTTTCATAAAAACAGCCCTCCCGAGAAGATGGCTCTCATGTTCTATTCTTTCTTCTGCTACATCTCTCTACATAACTTACGGAAACAATATCAAAAGAACATTCTGTTGTCTGTTTATTTATTCTTTTTAGTTTCTTTACGAGAAAATCACAGGATCCTTTACGAATCGCGTTAAATCTGGTAACTTTCACAAAAACATTTTTAAAGTTCAGTTCACAAGAGAATATATTTCCAATTAGCTTACCACTAAATGTGTTTAACAGTATCGTAAAATATTTACTGCAGCTGTTTCAGATGCAGTAAACCAATCTGATAGATACCACTCATATATATTTCATGCTATTTGCTACTGAAATTGGTTAACGGTAGCACAGTTGCTTCATTTTCTGTGTGAAGAGTTATGAGATGCGCGGTTAAAATTTAATTGTAACTCACAACGAAATGTGAACATTCAAAGAATATTTAATGTCCACATTTTAAAGAGTTTACTGAAAGCAAACGATCGCATGGAAGCTCTAGAACGAAATGCATTTAACATATACGAAATTTAACGTAACGAAATGCATCGAAATATAAATATTTAGAATCTTATTTATGAAACACAGCAAAATAATTTAAGAATTCACCCAGAAGAGCAAACGATTCGTACCATTTGAGATATTTTAATATATGTAAACGTTTTATTCACATAATGCTTATCTTTGGGTTAGATCTGAAATATTTATGACATTTATGATTACTTAGCATTGAGTTAATAACATTTCATGATTTAAATAAATATTTTTACTATGTGCTGAGCAATTGATTAAAAAATTCAAATAAAAGAATTTGAATAATTAAAAATTTCGTAAACCATCAAGAACAACGATATGAATTATTAATATTGTACAATGTAAACTTAATAAGGTAAGAAATTTTGCAAATTAAAAACTGTTTTTTTTACCTACAGAATGCTGTGATTTAATTAGGATTCTAGTAAGTAGTATATACTTCCAAACATTTTTAATTAAAGATATCTATATTTGTTTTAGTCATACATTAATTACCACTTATTCGGAATTCATCGTACCATTCTTCGGATAATTTTTTTTAAATTTTTTTGTGACTCTCAAGTAAGGCTTTTTCTATTGATCACAGGTATTTTGCATTTGACATTTTTCAAATTTCGTTTATACAAAAATTCATTTTGTCAAAACTGCGAAAATTTTAAAAGGCATACTTTTACATCTGCGCTGTTTAAGAAACTTAATTACAAAATTCTTTACTCAGGTTGTTCGCCCATATTTAGGCGATTTTGCTTTGATGTAAAAAAAAATCTTCTGCTTGAATTTTTTTAATTGCAGCTATACTTTTTAAATGTATAAATTCTCGTCTGCTGTTCGGTGGTTTTGTTTCATGCAAAATATAGCTTTTAAAGACGCTGTAAGGATTATGTTAATTTTATTAACAGTTTGAGTTAAACTTCTTTCCTGTCAAATTTTTAACTTACTATTTCCGGTCGAACTTCTGAATATATGATGAGGAGGAGCGGTATTTAAACCGCGAATTTCTTCGGTTTTAGGGAGAGAGTTAGAAGGTAATCTGCCTGCACGCGTCCGCCTTTTTATTCTTTTACCTCGTAAGCTATTATTACGCTTGGCCGCACTTAGGCCCTTGATAGCTTCGCAGTCAATTAACGTTAAGAGGCCAACTCTGTTAGAATCTTGATAGCTTCGGCTATATCTCTTTAGCTTAGATTAGTTTTGGTTTACTTCTTAGCCTCTTAAGTTTAAGCCAATGTCGACTTTTATTGTACACTCCAAGATGGAGGTCTGTTAAATGTTATCTGAATAATAAAGGTTTATTTACCCTTTCATCTTGTTTTTTCTTGTCACATTAACTCAACCGATTATTCACTTATCGGTTCTTAAGATTCTTCACGTTCAACAGTAACTTAGAATTTACAAAATGAGGAACTCTAAACCGCAATGGATGAAAGGCTGTGTGTGTGTTCTTTCCGAATAAAATTATTCATATCTAGTTATTAAAAAACTCTGTGAAAACCGTGGTTTTGCTGTATCTAAAGCTACGATAGGTAATGTTGTCAACAACAAAGTAAACAAAAGTCAAAATTTAGCTTCAAGTAGAAAAATTGTTCTAAATAGGTAGGAGAAAAACGGAATGTTTCTAATGTTTCAAAAGTAAGATGTTTAATGTTAAAAGCAAGTCCGCCAAATCAAAGAACAGTTGCAAAGTCATTAAAATGTTCAGTGTTAATTGCAAACAAAGTGATTAATGCTAATTTAATCTTTAAAAAGGTGGAAAAAACGTCATGTGCATTGTTTTTCTCAGCCGACATATCGCAGAAGGCGCTGCAGAATTCTTAATGAGAAATTCAGGATGAGGAGGAGCACCAGATACTGTATCTTAGCAAAAGGTTTACTAAAGCGGAGCGAAATTATAGCACCATTGAAAGAGAACTAGCGGCCATTATTTATGAACTGAAGAAACTAAATCACTACTTAGACGGACAAAAATTCAAGGTCCAGACGGATGATAATCCGTTGACTTTTTTCAACAAAATGATGGGGTCAAATTCTGTTTTGACTCGCTGGGCATTGTGTCTCCTACAGTACAACTTTGAAATTGTTCTTAGGCCAGGCAAATTACACGTCAATGCATATGGCTTGAGTCGTGCCCTAGTCTAGTGACTGAATATCACTAGAGGATAGAATGTAAGGTAAAAATTGGTGAAAACGATTGTTGTAGCGTTTTGGAATTATATTTGTGTAGATTCAAAATTTAAATCTTTTTGTTGTATTTTTGCGTTTATTAGTCTAAAGGGGTTTTGTCCCTGAAGGACTATTGTTTTCGTTTTGCGATTTTGCGTCGGACTCATAAACGTCGGTTCACTTTTTAAACTGTTGCCACAAAATGTTAGAGTCCTGCATTATATTTGAAGAAATTAAATAATGAAAAATCTGCATAAATGTATGTATATTTCTCGTATTGTGATAAAACAACGGTACATAGAGTCATCGAATTTTGAATAACGTAATCCTCCAACGAATATGAGCATGTGGAAGACCAAATTTGAAATTTGAAATTTGTTTTATGATCGATTTCCTATTTTTTAAAACTTTGACGAATTTTTGATTAACAAACTCAAGGATTTCAAAGCGAGCAATGGCAACGTTGTGCAGAAAAAACATTTTTATCTCCAGCGCGTGAGTCTCTGTATCGGAAATTCTAAAGATATGCTCGTTTTAAAACTATTTTGCGATATTGCTGTTGAACTGGATCTTATGGTTTAAGTGCGAGGAACATGATATTTAATAAAGAAAGGTAACACACAAAATGTTAAAAAACGCCCCTTTGGACGTAATTTAAAATTTGAAACATTTCAGATTTTGTTTTATTTTTTTTATTATTATTTAACTTCCGAATACGTTTTCAATAGTTGTAAAGTTAAATTAATTGTTTTAAAAATAATATTAATATGTTGGCATTGTTTCAAATGCAGACTCGAGAGCCACAGACATGTTGAAATTTGTTTGAAAAAATACGTAGGTTTTTTCTCTTGTTGATTGTATGTAGCCATTTTTTTGGCGTTCAATAAAACTTTTCATGCGATGTTTCATCATTAGCGTTTTCATTGGAGTTCAACACCACACCTTTGAAGCATTAACACCACACCACAATGTGTGAACAGCCTTCGCACTTTTTTCGGATGTAAAGATTTTCTATAACAAATTTTAATAATATTCGATTACCCCTTTTTTTTTTTTTTTTTTTTTTTTTTTTTTTTTTTTTTTTTGAGAAAAATATGATTGATCCTTTATTTTTTCATCTTTTAAGTTAATTTACCTTTTCATTTTATATATGTTAAAATAATATCTCATAAGACGACATTTTTATGCTTCTTCATCTGAAAGCTACACAAGTTATATAAGGTGTCCTAATATCTAAGAATTATACTAAAGTCATTTATTACTGACTCCTTAATTTTATTATTTACTCCCCAATTAATAGAAAAGATAGCAAATAAATTTCTTATCTCGGATTATGGTAGTTCGGTCATTTAATTATCATTTTTGTAAACCATGACCGACATATAATGTCTTCAAAACGTGTTCCCACACTTACGAGTTTCAATTAAATATTGCTTTATTCATTAATAAAAATTAATATTTGAGAATGAGAATTTTTAATAATATATATATGTAAAAATAAAATTCCATAGTCAAGAATACACTTAAAATTCTAACTGTAAGTTCTTTTCATTTTTAATGGCGACGTTCTCTTATTTGAAAGTACGTGGAATGAAATTCACAGCCCCGTAGTCAAGTTGTTTTCCTCGCCTTTTCTACACGTACAGTTATAGAATGTTCTGGAAATATTTAAAGCGAACTAGATTGGCTGAAGAGGCTGACGTCATTTCTTGGAAGCTCCGCCTTTCCAGAGGCTATAAAAAGACTCGCAAAAGAATATCGGGGCTTTTTCATGTCACGATGCAGTAAACTTCATACAAAAAGTTATTAGTAATTCTTTTTCATTTACCCCGGATATCTGATTTTGTAACTGCTATTTCTCCTGAATAATAATAAATGGATCCTGTTTTTTTTTAAACTTATCGTCTGATAATTTAAGCTACGACTGGTACATCACATATCTATATATAAATTTCTCTTAGCGTTAATTATTTTATGAAAATACTAAGATTTGGGGGGGGGGAATTAATAATCGAAATATAACAGAAAAGTGACCTCACAAAAGCCTTCGTACACTTTACAGAAATCTGCACATATTAGTAAATATTGTAGTGTATCTTCTAGTAAGTATTTTGTAGGATATCTTGCAATATTTATGGCAACTTTTAAACGGCTGGGGATAGAGTTCACAGGATTTGTTTTTTGGTAATATCTACCAAAATGTTCCTCCATTCTTTCATCATTCACTGTTTCTGTTTTTAGTTCGGTTTTCGTTTTAATGTTGCGTCTTCGTATTCTACCTCTAAATTCTCTCCAGATGTGTTCTATTGGGTTTAAATATGGTAGAGATTGGTGGTTTCAGAACTAGTGGACAATTAAAGGTGCACATGAGGCGAACATTGAAGGCCGTGTGCTTACGATCCTTATCTTGATAAAAAAAAAATAAAGTTGTTTCCAATACCCAAATTTTACCAGCTGCGACAAATTAGTTATCGAAACCCTATTAACTGTCAGTTCGCTTAGAAATATAGGAATTGATATCCGCTTTGCTTATGTGCGTGTTCATCACGGTTTCTGTGGAAATGAAAGAGAAGATTTCTTAGCTGAAGATGCCTTAAATTTACCTATTGATATCAACATTAACATTCCAAAGAGCTATTGTAAGTCCTTTCATTATACGAAGCTTTTAACTAAGTGGAATGAGGAATATATTTAATCTTGTAATGCTGAAGACACCAAAAAGATCTTTCCTTCTATTTACCATAGACTACATTCCGAGTCTTTCCTCTCTATAAATTTTCTCAGTTTCTCAGTTTTTATCTGGTTACGTAAATTTGCAAGTTACCCATTTCGTTTTAATCTAAGGTCAAACAATTTATGTGAATGTTCAAAAAGAGTACTTCAAGATGTGGAACATTTGATTTTCTCAGGCCCTACATTTGATGGCCCTAGATTATGCTTGCAGAACGATTCGAAAATGTTCGGAGTGACTTGGTCAGTGAACTTATCTGTTTTAGTGAAGTACAGACTGCTGTTCTCTGCTTTTGTTCGTTTTATTTATGCATGTAACTTTTAATGTTTAAGTTATACTTCTGTAAGCCACGTGTTGTACATATGTGGTTCACGCGGAGACGTATGTTTTCAAATAATAAAACTCCAATGCAGCATTGTAGAATGGGATAAATTTACTAATTTAGCGATATTCCGGGCCGATTTTTCCACCCTTTAGAAAAATTTATCAATTTTCGAATGCTACTCGTTGTTTCCTTACGACTACGAGGCATTTTTAAATATTAGATGAAATATAACGAAGTAAACAAGCAAAGAATAAATTCAAACGATTTTTTAAACATCACCAAAATGCAAAAATAAAAAAAAGTGGTAGATGCTAAGTTTATTTATGAAATTTTACGAAAATGAGCTTCGATGTACGATCACTTTTGTGGAATGTCTTATCTATACATCCTTACATTTTCAATTTTTGAAAATTAAAGTGAGTCAATGAAATAATCAAAAGCTCGGTTTTATTCAAAATCACATGACGTTGAAATTAATAAATATTGGGCTTAATATTCGAATTCCAATCCGGGCTATAGCGCTTTTGCTACAAATTCTTAAGTATGACCATTTTTGAAAGCGGCTCTCATAAACATGTTAAGTCGTCATATAAACAAATATTTATCTTCTTTGGAAAAGTTTTAGGAAAATTATTTATTCGCAAATATATTGCATGAAGTTTTTCCTAATTACTTACCACATTTTTAGCTCATTATTCTAATTTTAAAGAGATATTAATATAATATTTACATTTTTATAACTGACAGTCTATATAAAATGTACAGGTTTACAGTCCTTTTGAAATCAAAATTCGAGAATTTCTTTAGGTTAGATTTATTTATTTATTATTATTATTCTTATCGAAGAACATAGAGAGATAGCTTAGTTAGTAAAAATACAATACCTTTTATCAACGTTAAAGAATTTTGTTAATTATCAAAGCTAATTAAATTGTTAATAGTTTTGGTAATTATGCAGAAAACATTATTGTCTTATATCTGTCAAGTTATTCATGTTTGTTATAAAAAATATTTTTACTTAATACTCTGTAAACTGTATTAAATACATATTTGTATCTTGCCCGCCTTCTGAAAGAATTAACAACGCATACTTCTACAAACATGGAGAAATTTCATTGAACTGATATAGAATTGAACCGCATCTAATATTCTGCCATAGGTTTTAAAATTTTATAAAAATATGCATCATGTTCCAGAGATGAGATGTGATTTGGATCGGAATTGAACCCCGCCGAAGATAGAACGTATAAAGTACTTATAAAATGCGAGTGGAGACTCAAAATTAAAATAGTTTAAATTGAATACTAATTTGAAAATGATATAAAAACATTCAGTGACCTTCATTGGACATTTGCCTTATGTACTAAAAGTCTGTTGCCGCTACTTTGATTTATATATTCACGTTTTTCGTATTTTAAATTGAAGTATCCTAAGATCTTATTCATAAATCAGAAGTAAAAATAATCCTGTCTGTTGCCACGACTAAAATATAAATTAAAACCTGTTGCCACGACTTTGATTTAGATAATCAGATTTTTCATACTTTAATTTCAGTTTTTCTAAGATCTTAACTCGTAAATCTCAAGTTCAAAGTTCAAAGCTCAAATCTTGCTTTTAAGCAAGAAGAAAGGAGATAAGGAATTTGGGCGAACTAATATAGAATTGAACCGCATCTAATATTCTGCCATAGATTTTAAAATTTTGTAAGAATATGTATCATGTTCCAGAGGTAAGATGTAATTTGGATCGGAATTGTACCGCGCCAAAGATAGAACATATAAAGTACTTATAAAATGCGAGGGAGGCACAAATTTAAAATGGATTAAGTAAGTCAAGTAAAAATAAGTCAAGTCAAATCAAATCAAGTCTGCTGCCACGCCGTTGATTTAGATATTCGTTGATTTAGATATTTTTTTCATATTTTAAATTCAAATGCTCTAAGATCTTATTCATAAATCTTGAATGAAAATAATCAATAAAGTAATCAAATCATAATCATGGAATCATTTCAAAAGTTTAAATTACATTGCAAATGGCAAGACTCCTATTTTCACGAAATTTTAAAACTCATATAAGTAAGTAACTTCTGTGAAAGAAGAAATTGTGAGAATTCTTTAAAGCTTTTCTCAGTTAAATTTCTTTATTTTCGTGAGGGTAGTGGCAGTTAATCCAGAAGTTAATTTTGATGTCCGTGTTTTAATATATTTTTAATTTCTTGAACCTTATTCCAAACGTTTATAATTCAATTTGATATTGAAGCAAAACATTAAAGCATTAAAAATTCAGACACAGACGACCAGTTTTTCATCGAATAATATCCGTAAATGCTGACGATTATAATTTATTAGTGTTAAAAAATAAAACAAGTAATTTTTAAAAAGGATTTTTTTTAATTTTCTTTTTTTTAATGAAAATTTGCAACAGTAGTAAGATAGCCTATATAGTTTTGAAGACATTTAAATTTTCCAAAAGATTAGTAATATTAATTTTTTCACGTTTTTGCTTTTAATTCAATAAAAGCAACATCTATAATACAAAAACTCAAGATGCGCCTCAATAAATTATTATATTGTTTACTATATATCACTAAACATAACAAATGAAATATGAGTTGTTGAACGATCTTTAAATATTTTGTAAAAAAGATTTTTGTGAAGAGTTTTCCAAAATGTGCTTGTCCGGTTAAGTTTATAAATTTATTTATCGAAATTTTTCAACCATCGCTAAAGCTTTATACCGCTAAGATTGTATTTTATTACATATATCGTCAAAATTTGGAGGGGGGAAAAATCTTACCTCTTACGGTTGAGTGAAGAATTCTTTAAAAGTTAGTTGAGACGCGACAAGTTCTTGGAACAAGGCGGATTCAGGCAAAGTCGTTGAATGGTCGGATCGTTTGCTCAAAATCAACTTTTATCCGACGCGCACGCAGTGAATTAGCATAGATCCACTGACGTCATACGCTGTTACAAGACCGCCTATTGGTTATCTCTTGTGCGTCCGCGCTGTTTCTTATTTCCTGGCGCGTAGGTTGTGGAATTTTCCCTCCCTTAAAATATATCTCCTGTTTTTATTTCAATCTCTCCTTAATCCTTGAATGGGTGGTTCTTTAAACAAGAAATGCCTATTGGAATGGAAAATTTTGTTTTACGCACTTTGCTATTTTTCTAAACATTCCAGCATTTATTTATACTAAAACCTACTCAAATGTTATGACTCCTCTATAATTAACCGCATCGTTTTGCAATGTGGCGCATATTATTATAGAGCTACTAGATTTTTTTTTTTTTTTTGAAAGAGAATGAGGAAAATTCTAATGTAGTTCTAATGTAGGTGTTTTGACACAAAATCAGACTTTTTCTGAAATGACATGCCATTTTTTTTTTTTTTTTTTTTTTTTTTTTTTTTTTCGTATTCCGATTCTAAGACTCAAATTATGCGAAACTGACAACTTTTGTAAAACTCGCACGTGTAGTTTTTAAAAAATTGGCTCTCAAAATTTTAGCTCCTTAATGTTAATTGAATTTCATGTATATTTATAAATATCTCTTTTTTTTATTAAACTTATTTGATTATTCCTTTCGCATTTCGAAATTTAGGTTCATTCCAAATACAATTCGCTCATCATTTTATATGACTTATTTTTTTTTTTTTTTTTTTTTTTTTTTTTTTTCAAATTTGTATTTTTAAATATATTTATAAATTTTTCCAAAATAAATTTTGAATTATAACCTTTTATAATCATCTTAAATTAGATGCATTTCTAAGCATACTTGCAAAAAATAACAGTTTTGTATTCAAAATTTCGTAATATATATGTGAATTTACATATTGGAGCGTATTGAAATTTGGCATATTTGTTATGAGCCATAATAACACCAAATGTGATTTACGCACTTTGTCAAAATTATTTGAAAGTATAAACGATGACCATTTTCCCGCTAGTGTACAAAGAAAAAAAAATCTGATGTGTACGCCACATGACTTCCTTATGCGGAATATTAAATTATACGCCTTTTTTCTTGTATTTCATTTAAACTTTTTGGACTGAATTAAATCTACTTCGTCGACAGCGCATAAACCACAATAGAATAAATGCATTCTTTAAAATTCCCTATATTTGTTTACCATAGCGACACTCTGGCGCTAGTTTCACCTAACAGAGTTATATTTCGCTCATATTATAACTCAGAATGCGCAATATTATTTGAAGAATTGTCTAATCGTTGCCGCATGTTCTATTCAAATACTATATTAAATCTAGAACGATGTATAAAACAAATTAAGCAAACAAAACAACAACAAAAAAAACAGTTTTTCACGGACGACTTAGTATTTCTCATTCAATTAATTCAGTTCTCACTTAGCGACAAGGCAAAAATGCATAGAAACTCAAAATTTCTATATAAAAAATTACGAAGTAAATCTTAAACACTTATTTCCTCAAAAAAATTCCAGAAAGCATTAAGCATGATTTAATTCGCAATTATAAATGAAGGCGTTATCTTTGTTGTTGCGAAGCTTAGTCTCTCTAGATTGGCCACAAATCTATTATTCTGCTGTTTCAAATGCAAACAAATATGCCCTCCAGGTTATTTAAAATTAGGCTTAACCGCACTTGAACAGCTTTTACATTGTTGATAATTGTACAAATATTGCTTGCAGATTTACTAAAGGCATAAAAATTAACCGGGAGATAAGAACAACATCATTCCCTCATTTTAAAAGCAAAAAATGCACAATTTCCAAATATATACGAGTAAAGAAACTGAGATCACTCAGCCGGGTAACAGATAGGATACATATATAAATATATTTATATACGTATGGTGCGGCCGATTGCAACCAAAATACGAGGTGCACAAATACATGTTATAGCAGTCCTATATACAAAATTTCAACGTTCTGAGGTTACTCGTTTTTGAGTTATGCGAGATACGTACGTACAGACGCTACGAAAAATTCTCTTCAGAATAAATTTTAAAGCAGTCTTATATATATATATATTGAAGAAAAGAGTCTTTTATTCTGTCCTTACGTACAGATGTCATGCAAAAAACCTCGTTAAATCGCATTCGATAGCGGTCAAAATGGATATTTTCGTTGAAATATGCTACCTAAAACTTTTCGCGATTACAATACTTCCTTTTTACTTCGTACAAAGAAGTAAAAAACGAAAGATATTTTTATCCCAAAGGAGCATAAGAGCCAAAGGGATATTAGTCCTAAAACGGCATTTTGCGTCGTTTCGGTTTCTTGCGTTGGTTCATTTTTCAGACTGTTGCCACAAAATATTATCACCATGTATTGTATTTAAAGAAACTAAATGATGAAGAATCTGCATGAATGTTTTTTCCCATTGTGAAAAAACAACGGTACCTAGAGCCATCCAATTTAGAATAACGTGGTCCCCCAACCGTACATGGGCCCTTGGCACTCCGAATTTGTCTTATTATCAGTTTCAAATATTATATAACTTTAACGAATTTTTGGTTAATAAGCTCAACGATTGCAAAGCGAGCAATGGCAACGTTGTACGAAAAAAAAAACATTTTATCTCCAACACTCTGTATCGGAAATGCTAAAGATATGCTGTTTTTAAATATTTTGTGATATTGCTGTTGATTTGAATTTTATGTGGTTTAAGTGCGAAGAACATGATATTTAATAAGTGATACACAAAACGTTAAAAAAACGCGCTTTTGGGCGTAATATCAAATCTGAAGGATATTATTTTTGATCTTCTTTAAATAAAAGCCGATTCGACTGAGATTTCGTAAATAAAATTAGTAATCGATATTTTTATTTGTAAGGTATTTCCTCCACTTCCCTAGCCGTGCCTTCGTGGTGTAGTGGTTCTGCACACTGGGCCGGTATTCCAGAGGTCCGTGGTTCGATTCCCGGCGAAGGCGTTTGCTATTTTTCATCTTTCCTGCTTGCAGAAATATACCTAATATCTCTACATCTTAATTAAATCTTATCATTTTAGACAGTGAGTAAGTTCACTATCTGAAATAGAAAATCCTCAAATTATTGTTATGAATTTTGTATTTAGATGGCTAATTTTAGTAGAATCGTAATTAAAATTGTTTTATTTCTCCATGCAATGCAGTGCGAGACGAGTTGAGAGAAAGACGTGCCGGAAAAGTAAAAATACAGGAGCTTAACATTGAGTAAACGTTTACCTCAGTAATTCGTATTTAAGCTGAATAAATGTAATCGAACACTATGTTCGCGCCTTATGTAAATTTTGATTTTGTTCCCTGCAAGAGGGCGCCTGCGAGCGCCGAACGACTTGTATATCTATTGTACGAACTTGTTCTTCACACAGTTTAATAAACGCAGTAACGAACGTTGGTGTCTACTTTCCATCCGCTAACATGGTCCGTCGTGAGCCAGCGCATTTCTTTGGATGATGTGAATGAATTTTTAACGTTCTGGTATAGAAGGACATTTCGTGCAGGGAAAACGGATTTATATTTTGTCTGGATTGTGAAAACAGCGGCAGGAACATGGAGTTGATTTTAAAGCAAAGGCGAATCATTAACGGTAAGTTGACTCGTTTAATTTCACAAGTAAATGGTTTACAAAATCAAGAAAATTCTTTTTCTGCCATTGAAGTGTACGAAAATGATGTTGGTGCATTAAGTGTTGAAGTGAACTGTTTAAACGATAACATTCTTGGTACTTGTTCTGACGCAGAGTTTAGTAAATATGAAATAGAAATGAATGAATTATTTTCCAAATTAGATGCATTAAAAATTACTTTAAAGGAAGAATCAAGAAAACTTAGTAATTCAGGCAAAGATATGATAAATGCTAATGCAAACGGCTTGAAACTTCCTCGCGTGGAATTGCCAGTGTTTACTTCTAATTATGTTGACTGGGTATCATTTAGGGATTTATTTCTTGCCAGTGTTGGAAATAATAGTACATTAAGTGACAGTCAAAAATTTCAATATCTTAAGCTTTCTGTGAAAGGTGAAGCTGCTGTTTTACTACAATCAGTTCAAATTTCAAACGCGAATTATGAAAAGGCATGGGAAGCGCTTACTGAACGTTATGAAAACGAAATAGAAATAATAAACGCAGCATTAAATAAATTAACTTCACAACCTGTTCTAAAACATGAATCAGCTTCAGGTTTGCGGAGATTAATTGATACAACACAACAGTGTATTGATACATTAAAAATCCTTAAACAGCCGGTAGAGCATTGGGATACTATGATTATTTTTCTGTTAAAAGGGAAACTTGATCATGAAACACTAAAAGAGTGGACGATAGAGCATTCGAACAAGAAAATTTCTGCTTTCGCTGAATTCAAGCGTTTTGTTTTAAACAGAGCGAATGCTATTGCCTCTTTGGCGAGGTGCCAGAGGGAGAAGTCAATTTTGCCTTCTGAAATTAAAACTCGCGGTTCAGGTAGCAGATACGCTTTTTCGTCCCAACTTGTGGCTAATGTGTGCGTTCATTGTAAGAGTAATTCTCATTCTCAGTTATTTAAATGTGATAGTTTTTTAGAACTCCCTATCAAAGAAAAATGGGATATTATTAAAAGGAATAAGTTATGTGCTAATTGTTTGAAAGATAGTAAAACGCATCCCATTTTTAAATGTCGTGCAGGAATGTGTAAATATTGTTCAAAGCCACATAATACAGTGTTATGTTCGAAAAATTCAAATGATGAAAAATGTCATATACCCATGGAACACGGAACTTCTGCTATTAGTAGCAATAACACCACGGTGCCTGTTGCGCAAGCAGTTTTATTGCCTACTGCGGTTGTTTATGTTAAAGATATTAATGGCGATTTACAAAAATGCAGGATGCTAATTGATTCAGGTAGCCAGGGCTCATTTATTCGAGAGCACTGTGTAAATTTACTGCAGCTAAAGCGCACTAGTGCAAACGTAAGTGTAAATGGCCTGAGCTCGCAAAAAATTGGAAAGGTTTCAGGTTCAGTTCAATTACAAGTAACATCTCCATTTTATAAAAACGCAAGCATTTCAGTTAATGCATTAATTATACCCAAGATCACGTGTGACCTCCCTCAATATCAAGTTGATAGATCTGTTTTGACATCTTTCAAACATTTGTGGTTGGCAGATACAAATTGTTTCCAGCCTGGCCCAATAGATATTCTTTAGGGCGCAGATGTATTTGGCGAGATAATGCTTCATGGACGTTTAACTGTTCCGGGTCATTCGTTAACAGCCTTGGAATCAATATTCGGCTGGGTCATTATCGGAAAGACTAAAAGTGTATCGCAGACAATTGTATCGAATCATGCTAGTTGTACCAATGTTCAGCTCCAGCTTGAAAAATTTTGGAAATTGGAAGAAATTTCGGAGATAAAGCATTACACAGAAGAGGAAATTGAATGTGAAAATCATTTCAAGCGGAATTTTTCTCGTGATTCAACAGGTAGATTTGTTGTTAAGTTTCCATTTCGTAGATCGGGAAATGAACTTGGGTCATCAAGGGATGTTGCTGTACATCGTTTACAAAGCATTGAACGTCAATTTATTAAGAATAAATCTCTTTCCAGTCAATATCACAAATTTATGGAGGACTATCAACAACTTGGTCATATGGAATTGATTCCAGAAAATGAAATTGATGTTCCAGCTAATTCTAGTTTTTACCTTCCGCACCATTCTGTTCCAGATAAAAATGGTGATAAATTTCGAGTCGTATTTGATGGTTCTGCAAAATCTTCTGGCGGGATTTCTCTTAATGAGAAATTGATGGTTGGTCCACAGTTGCAGACTGATCTGACAACATTAATTATTCGTTTCAGAATTCACAGAATAGCTATAACTGCAGATATAGAGAAAATGTACAGACAAATTATACTAAAAGATGCAGACTTTCAGAGAATAGTCTGGCGCGATTCACTTTATAAACCAATTCAGGATTTTCGATTAACTAGGATTGCTTACGGTACTGCATCAGCTTCGTACCTTGCGGTAAGATGTTTACAGCAGTTAGCCATAGATGAAGCAACTAATTTTCCTTCGGCTTCCAAGACATGTCTTAGGGACTTCTACGTTGATGATTTGATGTCCGGAGCCAATTCAGTTACTGAAGCTATAGAATTACAAATGCAATTGAATCAGATGTTGTCACGTGCAGGATTTATTCTAAGAAAATGGGCTTCTAACAGCAAAGAAGTCTTGAATTCAATTAATCCAGATTTGTGCTTATCAAATGTTTCTTTGAACATAGACAATGATGATACTGTAAAAACGTTAGGTATCCTGTGGCATCCAGCTTCAGATATGTTTTTATTCAAAGTCAATTCATCATATCCTGAAGTCTTAACCAAACGAACATTACTTTCAATAATCGCAAAGACCTTTGACCCTCTTGGATGGTTGGCACCGATCACGGTTCGGTATAAATTGATTATGCAAAGATTGTGGAAACATCAGTTTCAGTGGGATGAAAAGGTTCCTCCAGATATTGAATGTGAGTGGAAACAACTTACAGAAGATTTGTTATTCATTAAAAGTATCAAAATTTCACGATTCTTGTTGGTTGAATCAGATAACCAGTTTCAACTGCATGGGTTTTGTGACGCCTCAGAGAAGGCCTACGCCGCTGCAATTTATTATCGTTCTGTGTTAGATGCTGGACAAATTAATGTTCAGTTAGTGATAGCCAAAACAAGAGTTGCACCACTAAAAACCATATCACTTCCCCGATTGGAACTTTGTGGAGCATTACTGTTGACTAAATTAATGGATTTCACCTGTAGGGCTTTAAATACTCCTATATCGCAAGTTTATTTTCATACTGATTCCACTATTGTATTAGCCTGGATAAGATCTCATGCAAGCCGATGGAAGACCTTCGTCGCCAACAAAGTAGCAAAAATCCAGACTTTATCCTCTCCTGTCCAGTGGCATCATGTGAGTGGAAATGCTAATCCTGCTGATCTTGCAACCCGTGGTGTGTCATCATCTGCACTGGTTACTTCATTGTGGTTACGTGGTCCAGATTTATTGTATAATTTATTTCCTTTTCAGCAAGCATTATCTGCACCACTACTGGATGATTCTGTGCCAGAGCAAAGATGTGCTTTACAGTCTACAACTGCTGCCAGTCACTTGACAGACGCTCATGATTTATTTTATAAATATTCCTCTCTCACTAAACTTAAACGTGTTGTAGCATTATGTCTGAGGTTTGTAAATAACTGTAAAAATTCAGAAGATCAGGTAAGTGGATTTCTAAAAACAAGGGAATTAACTAAAGCTATGCATGTGTTAATTAAATTAATGCAATATGTTGAATTTAAGAATGAAATTAACACTTTAGGCAGAAATCAATCATTATCTGGTACAAGCAAAATTTTATCTTTGAATCCATTTTTAGATAATTTAGGTATTCTCAGGGTGGGCGGTCGCTTGCGACATGCAAACCTTGCATATGGTTTTAGGCATCCAATTTTGCTTCCAAAGAAGCACATTTTAACTCATCTCATTGTTAGACATTACCATGAAAGACTTTTGCATGCAGGTCCACAACTTATGCAATCTTGCATTCAAGAACAATATTGGATCATAAATGGTAGAGTTGTTATCAGAGATTTAGTTAGGAAATTTATAAAGTGTTGCAAAATTAGAGCATCTGTCGCTAATCAATTGATGAGCGATTTGCCGTCTAGTCGCGTTTCGCCTGCTCCTGCGTTTTTGCGCTGTGGAGTGGATTACGCAGGTCCTTTTCAAATTAAAGCAAATAAGGGTCGAGGCTCTAGGTCATTCAAGGCATATATAGCTCTATTTGTTTGTTTTACGACAAGAGCTATTCACCTAGAATTAGTGACTGATCTTTCAGCAGATGCTTTTATTGCAGCTCTTAAGAGGTTCATTTCCCGCAGAGGCAAAAGCAGTGATATATATAGCGATTGTGGTTCCAATTTTGTTGGAGCAAAACGCAAACTGATGGAATTTGAAAGGCTTGCTAGGTCTGCAACTTATAACCAAAATGTTAGCAGATATTTGGTTGATAATGGCATTAAATGGCATCTAAACGTTCCAGGTGCGCCACATATGGGTGGACTCTGGGAAGCTGGCATAAAATCAACAAAATACCATTTAAAACGAGTAGTTGGTGAGGCGAGATTGACATATGAAGAATTTGAAACATTTCTCACACAAATAGAAGCTTGTCGTAATTCGCGACCTTTAACAAGTTTGTCTAATGATCCAAATGACTTATCAGCATTAACGCCTGGTCATTTTCTTATTGGTAGATCATTAACAAGCATTCCTGAACCAAATTACATTGAAGTTTCCCATCTCACCAGATGGCAACATATTCAAAAAATGGTTCAACAATTTTGGAAGCGTTGGCACAAAGAATATCTGTGTCGATTACAACAAAGACCAAAATGGCTTTTGCCAACTAAAAATCTTCAAGTTAATGATCTGTGTCTCATAAAGGAGGATAACTTACCTCCAACTAAATGGAAAATGGGTAGAATTACTCAGTTACATCCTGGTCTTGATAATATTGTTAGGGTTGTGACTATTAAGACTTCAGATGGCATGGTTAAAAGAAATATTACAAAATTGTGTCCATTACCAATTTGAGTTTTAATTCATGTATTATAAATTAAGTATTACATCATAATTTTAATATTGTATTGTGTTTTAAATTTACTGAATTTTAACCACTAAATGTTGAAATAGTATTTCAAGGTGGGCGGCATGTTCGCGCCTTATGTAAATTTTGATTTTGTTCCCTGCAAGAGGGCGCCTGCGAGCGCCGAACTACTTGTATATCTATTGTACGAACTTGTTCTTCACACAGTTTAATAAACGCAGTAACGAACGTTGGTGTCTACTTTCCATCCGCTAACACACTATGTTATCTGTAACCAAAGTTCCATCTTCTTATTGGTCTTTCAGAAATCTCAAGAAGCAAAGGGAATTACTAGAACTCTCTCTCGACCGATAAAAAGCCATAGAGAGAACCTCTCAGTTTAGTTGCTATTGTTATTGCTGCGAGTTCAACGTAGGATGGGATTAGCTTTATCTTTGCATTCTGTTGTATTTTAACGTTCTTAGTAGCTTTACCTTTGCATTCTGCTGTATTTTAACGTTCTTAGTAGCTTTATCTTTGCATTCTGTTGTATTTTAACGTTCTGCGTAACTTTATCTTTGCATCCTGCTGTGTTTTAACGTTCTGAGTAACTTTATCTTTGCATCCTGCTGTGTTTTAACGTTCTTAGTAGCTTTATCTTTGCATTCTGTTGTATTTTAACGTTCTTAGTAGCTTTATCTTTGCATTCTGTTGTATTTTAACGTTCTTAGTAGATTTATCTTTGCATTCTGTTGTATTTTAACGTTCTGAGTAACTTTATCTTTGCATCCTGCTGTATTTTAACGTTCTTAGTAGCTTTATCTTTGCATTCTGTTGTATTTTAACGTTCTTAGTAGATTTATCTTTGCATTCTGTTGTATTTTAACGTTCTTAGTAGATTTATCTTTGCATTCTGTTGTATTTTAACGTTCTTAGTAGATTTATCTTTGCATTCTGTTGTATTTTAACGTTCTTAGTAGCTTTATCTTTGCATTCTTTCGTATTTTAACGTTCTTAGTAACTTTATCTTTGGATTCTTTTGTATTTTAACGTTCTTAGTAGCTTTATCTTTGCATTCTCCTGTATTTTAACGTTCTTAGTAGCTTGAAGAATAACTACTGATTATATTGCGTGATATTGAGAGCATTTGTACGAGTATCTCTGAGGAAAATTCCAGAATTATGTTATACTTCTTTCCATAAGAACAAATTTTATTAACCTTTTTTTTTCGGACTTGTGCATTCAATGTATTATGAACCCCTACGTACGCAACAATATTTATTAAACTCTATTAATTGTTCTCAATCGTTTACTATTAACAACATTTCGATTATTACGTCAAAAATTAAGACAATCACTACACATACAGAAAATCAGAGCTGCTTAACACAATGATAGCATATAGGAGGAGGAAAAGTAATGAAATTCGCATTGTCACGGCATGTTTTATATCTTGTCAGAATGTGCCTTTAACGAATTTTTCATTAAGAAGCTCAAAGATTTCGAAGCGAGCAGTGGCAACACTGTACGGAAGAAAAATTTTATCGCCAGACGCGACACTGAAAACTTAAAGTTATTCGGAAATGTCGGAATATCGGAAAGGCTAAAGATATGCTGTTTTTAAATATTTTGTGATTTTGCCGTTGAATCGAATTTCATGCGACTCTAGCGCCAAGAACGTGATATTTAATAAATAAAATAAACGCATTACACGCTAATAATCAAACGATAGAAAAAATGTTTTCATAATTCATCTTAGTAAGAAAACTGAGCATTGATATGAACTGAACTGACAAAAGACTGAAAAAAAAAAGTATACCAACACTTACTGCTGCATCTGGAATTCTAAATTTTTGTAATTTTGCAGTTGAACTGCATATGGCAGAAGTGCGAAGAAATGGTACTCAATAATAAAGTTTAAAAGACAGCACAAAAGGGTTTAATTAGGAGTGAATGTAACAGCTGATTGGTAGACAGCGAGCTCAACAAGAGCTTAAGAGCCTTAATAAACCCTTTTGGAGGCCCTTAAAATCTGAATCCTTTCAAATTTTTATTATTTTTTTAGCTCTTTATTTTATACTGTCCATTTCAGTGATGTATTTCCAGTATTTTTAGAGAAAAATATTTTTGCTTCTCGACGGACAAAGTCCGTCTCAACATCTCTCAAAATCGTTAGTTGCTCTGCAAAACTGACATCGTTTTAAAGGCTAAGATATTTCTAACCCAAGGGGCCTTAGCCCAGAAGGACTATTACTTTCGTTTCGGCATTTTAACGGTACCTGGAGCCATCCAATTTTGAACAACGTAATCCTCCACCGAATATGGACATCTAGAAGCACAAATTTGGAATTTGTTTTATTATCGATTTCATATCTTGTAACGGTTACAGCCGAAAACACCGCGGCAAAAACATCGCGGACGAAAATGTCGCAGAGAAAACAACGCAAGGCGAAAACGTCGTGCTACAAAACATCGTGGGAGAAAACATCGCAAAGAGAAAACATCGCAGTTCTAAAACATCGTGGTACAAAACATCGTCGTCGAAAATAAAGCGGTTCAAAGACTTCGCAGTTTGAAAACATCGTCGTCGAAAATATCGTGGTAAAAAATAAAGTACCTACAAATCATCGCATGATGATAACTTCGCAGACATGCTTTTTTCAGGCTTTAATAACTGTAAATAGATATACCCGTAATAATTTGTGAGCGCAAGATGTAAAGAAGGATAATTTTTACTTTCACATTTTTTTATTAACTAATAAATTTTTGCTGAAAACGTAAGAAGGAAACTTAAGCATAGAAAATTAAATGCAACTTATAGATTATATTTTATATGAACAATCACCAGTAAAAACTTTATAAAAAATGATTTATTAATGGTCTTTGTTAGTTTAACTATGCCGGTTTAAAATTCTATTAAGTGCTATAAGTTGCATTAATTTTCTATGCTTAAGTTTCCTTCTTATTTTGTCAGCAAAAATTTATTAGTTAATATAAAATATGAAAAACAAATTATCCTTCTTTCTATCTTTCGCTCACAAATTATTATGGGAATATCCATTTACAGTTATTAAAGTCTGAAAAAAGAATGTCTGCGATGTTATCGTCACGCGATGATTTGTAGATACTTTATTTTTTACCACGGTATTTTCGACGACGATGTTTTTTAACTGCGAAGTTTTTGAACCGCTTTATTTTCGACGACGATGTTTTGTACCACGATGTTTTAGAACTGCGACGTTTTCTCTTTGCGATGTTTTCTCTCACGATGTTTTGTAGCACGACGTTTTCGCCTTGCGTTGTTTTCTCTGCGACGTTTTCGTCCGCGATGTTAACGGCGGACACCCTTGTAACAGTGTAACGAATTTTAGTTTAAGAAACTGAACGATTTCGAAGCGCTTAATGGCAACCCTGTACGGGGAAAAAAGATATTTTTATCTCCAGCGCACGAGACTGTGTATCGGAAATTCTAAAAATATGCTCATTTTAAAATTATTTTCGATATTACTGATGAATTCAACAAAATGGTATAAGTGCGAAGAACATGATATTTAATGAATTACTAGAAAGCCTGGCGGTCATACGAAATGACCGCTGTTTTAGATATAATAAATTGTACTTAAAATGATTTGCGCAAAAGTGTCTGCTAATTTAAACTGAATTACGCAGGGCAGGCGGCGAGGATGCCTCTTTGCTTAACTGCCCACGGGGTTTCCCCCTTCTACTTGCTTAATTGTTTAAAGTAGAGTGCAATGAAGGAAACCACTGGCAGTACATTTCTTAAGAGCCACCGTTAGCTCAATAAATAAAGCTGATTTAAATAATAAAATGTTAATTCACATGTCAAAGATCTCTTTGTACACAACATTAAATCAGCTCAATAAATAAAGCTGATTTAAATAATAAAATGTTAATTCACATGTCAAAGATCTCTTTGTACACAATATTTCTTGTGTAGATCTTTCCATCATTTTTAAGCTCGCCTTGCAGAGGACCATCCATTATTTTTAATTTTACGTCCGTTCTTTCACGAACTCTTGAAGAGGCAACATAAAATTGACCGTGTCCAAATGCAGGCTCAGGTAAAAAAATGCCAACACGCTTAAGCGTTTGACCCTGAGACTTATTGATGGTCATAGCAAAGGCAAGTTTTACAGGAAATTGTCTACGTCTCAATTGAAACGGCAATCCTGTGCCGTGGCAACTTCACCACATTGGCTAGTACAGTTACGCAAGCAACCAATAAACTATCCGCGACAAACGGACACTTAAGCCGCATATATATATATATATATATATGGGGTGAAGTAACATCATCTCCTCCGAAACGGCTGGCTCCCGGGCTTAGTGAAGCACACCGTTGGATTTCGCAGGTCCGTGGCACGCCATTTTGACCATTCGCGTCTTCTTAGAACTTTAATTAGCCGAGATACTAATTAAAAACTAATTTTCTCCTACGTTTTCCCTACATTATCTGCTTTCATTCTTGGGTTTTTCCTATTAGAGGGATTTGGCTACGTGACAAATTCTTTTTTCTCGAATATCTACGGAACGAGGCCGAGTTGAAATTCGGGACGCGTATCCTCGGATTCGAACAAATTCTCCGAATCCATCGATACCGTTCTCATCTTCGTACGACTTTAATCGGCGGAGATATTAATTAAAACTTCGGAAACGTTAATTTCCGCGCTCACTTTTCCGAGTGGCAACAATAAACTATCGGCGACACACACTTCAGCCGCTTATATTTATAAAGAAGTTAGCACACAAAACGTTAGAAACACGTCTCTTTGTGCGTAATGTCAAACCTGAAAGCTTTCAGATTTTTTTAGTAATTTATTTTTTATATAAATATAATTTCTTATTTTAGAAATGGAAGACAATAATCGGAAAATCTAACTAAAATATGAAATGTTGGTGCGATTGAGTTCTCAAATATTTAGTGGAATTCATTTCAGTAATATTTTTTGCTTAAATTTTGTTCATTTCATTTCGTACGACTACCATAATGTCTTGTCCTGTCATATCTGATGGCTTTGGAAGATCTCTTTCCTTTCTCATATGTCTAATGAATTAGACAGAAATGCAAATTTGCAAAACTAGAAACGTTCTAAAAATCGATTTTAATGCGTGCCTACCTGTTGTGGACTGCAAACAGTTCTTGGAAAACATATTTCAACAGTCACGAACAAAACGCAGTGCGGTTGATATAAAATATCAAAATACTTGACAGTATTTTTATGCGAGTTAAGTTGATTTGTATCAACTGAGCGAAGAATGACATTGTTATAACTTGACTGTTTCTCTGAAATTTGCTTCTTTACATATTAACTTTTACGAGTTTATTTAAACACTAGGGGAAGTACCTGATGTCAGTTAACTTAGATTCAGAATAATGTATCTAACAATAGAGAGAACGATACCACTGTAATCCTTCTCTAATAACGATGCAAAATATACGATTCATAGTCATACATTTTTCAGTCTGATACAATATGGAACCCACATAAAAAATTGCAATCGAAAAATAAACTAATTCTCTCCCATTATATCAGCAACAATCGCACGCAGTTTTGAATGAATTTCGTCTTTCTAATCAAACGGTATTGAAAGCTCAAGTTTAAACCAATATTTCATCTATATTCAATTTCAGTCCATTAAATGTGGCAAAACTACAACGCGCGAGACTGTTGCCACTAGGAAAAATGAGTGGAAAAGTTAATGTTTTCAGAGTTTTTAATTAATATCTCCGCTGATTAAACAGTCGGAATGGATTGCCACGAATTTTTGTAATCAGAAATAATGTATTTACTATTTGGCAGTGCTATTTTTATTTCATTGTAAAACTTGGAAATGTTTTATTTACGAGCTCCACAATTTGAAAGAGAGCAGTGGCAACACTTTTGGAAATAAAGCATTTTTATCTCCGACGCGCAAGACTGTTGCCACTCGGAAAAATGAGTGCGACAATTAATGTTTTCAGAGTTTTTAATTAATATCTTGGCTGATTAAAGTCGTACGAATATGGGAACAATCAAAGTGGCTTCCCACGAATTTTTGGAATAGGGAATAATCTATTTAAATTTTGGTAATACTATTTTTATTTCATTGTAAAACTTGAAAATTTTTTTATTAACAAACTCTATGAATTGAAAGCGAGCAGTGGCAACACTTCTCGAAATAAACCAGATTTGTATCTCCAGCTTGCGAAACTGTTGCCACTGGAAAAAATGAAGACGAAATTTAGCATTTTCCGAGTTTTTATTTAATATATCTAATTTTAGCCGCTCTTTTATGGAAAAAAAGTGGATGTCGACCTTTCCCAGGGCACAAAAACGAATCTTAGAAAGTTTGGTGACGATAGCTATAGTAGTGGCTGACTTAATTAGAGAACAAACAAACAGACTTTCTTCTTTATATATATAGATAGATACGCAGATTAGATACGATATGTCATAAGTTAAACTAAAATTTAAGCGTTTTCACTAGATGCTGCAACCGCCTTATCTAAGATATTTTAACATGAATTTACTGCTCCAGAGAAAACGTCGAAAGTGAATTCATTCTCTTACATATATAGCTATGAAATATTTCATCGAATAAACCCAAACTAAATTAAGTAACCTACGAAATGGTTAAAAAAGAAACGCAATGAAGACCTTAGCATTACATTTTTTACTAGAATAGTTAAAGAAGTAAAATTCAGTTAATCATATATGTTTCTTTAGTTCTTTAAGAAAGGGTTGTTTCAATTAAAGTACAAAATTAATTTTAAAAATTTTCAGAAATCTTTCAGATTTTAACTATCGCGCAGAAGGGTTTGTTAAGGTTTTTACATTTTCGCTGAGGTCACAGTCTACCAGTCTGCTCTTACATTCGCTCTTATCTAACCTCCCCTTTTTTGTCTTTTTAGCTTTATTATTAAACATCATTTTCTTCACACTTACGCCATATTTAATTCAACAAATTACAAAAAATTTAAAAGCAGCATACGTTTAGATTTGTTAATGCAACGTTAAGTGTGTTGGCATAACGTTTTATGTTTTTCACACACTTTTCTCAGTTCATCGTATTTCATATTCATTTGCTAACTAAAATGGCGTTACAATTTTTTTTTTCTTTTTTCATTATTATTATTATTATTTGTGTTTCTTTTATTTATTAAATATCACATTCTTGGCGCTCAAGCCACATAAAATTCGATTCAACGGCAAAATCGCAAAATATTTAAAAACAGCGTATCTTTAGTGTTCCTGACAGACAGTCTCTCGCGCTGGAGATAAAAATATTTTATTCCGTACATTGTTGCCACTGCTCACTTTGAAATCGTCGAGTTTGTTAATCAGAAATTCGTTAGAGTTTTAATGACTCCGATTATATACCCGTCAGGATAATCAAAACTATGTCATTGTTAACTAAGGGGAATGATGCTTTCGTGGAGGACTTTGGAAGGTAGATTGGCTGGTATACATGTTACACATGAGGGAAAACCACGAAAATGGCCAGCCAGCCACTCCGTTCGTAAGATTTGAACCTGATACCAAACTACTAGTGTTCAGCGACTTTATCGCTCGGCCGTGGGTTGCTTTCCACTACTGGGAATAATTTTGAAACTAATAAGTTATAAACACTCAAGTAAAATTATTCAAAATAAAAGGCTTCTAAGAGCTATCATTAATTAATTTAGAAATCAAACAAAAAAAATCAGCGTTATATTTTCAAATTTTTCTGTGAAATTTTCAAATTTTATTGTCAAATTTTTCTATGCGAAAATTTGAAAATATAATGCTGATTTTTGTTGTTTGACTTCTAAATTAATACTTGTTTGGCGTGTTATTGTGTCTTAGCTATCACTATGTTCTATTCCAGCTTTAATAACTTCACACCATTAGGTTTTTATGTTAAACGCATGTAATGAAAGTTTCTACTGACTTACAAATCATAAATTTTGAGAAAAGTATCTTGAAATACTGTATTAAAAATTATGAATGTATGAAATTTCGTTTGCTCGCAAAATCTTCAAAATTTTATGAAGCACAAATAGTCTTCAATATAGCTATTTAAATAGTATAAATATTTAAATTATAAGTTATAAAGTATATGTTTTTTAGGAAGCATACATACTTTAAAAATGACTATTGACTATCTTCTAGCCTTAGGAAACAAAACAAAAGTCAGAAGAAAAGTGTAAAAGATCTTTTTATTCAAACACAAACCTAACAATTACCCTATAAAGTATTTCTCTCGCCTTCTTAGCATGTCTTCGTTGTGTAGTGGTCTGCACGGTCGCCGTGAATTCGAGAGGTTCGTGGTTCGAGTCCCGGTGAGAGCATTGCTCATTTTTCATCTCTTCTGTTCCGAAATAACCTAATGTGTCTGCAACCGAGCTAAGGTTTACACAAGCCAAGCACTTCTGGCTTAACATAAATAAGTAACGTTTAATAAATTCAAAATGAGGTAGATTTTGAACGAGGTTCAGTATTATTTAACACGCAGGGAAGGCTCTGGCTTGTAGGAAACCGGCGAGACAAAGCCGAATGGCTAGATGCATTCAACGCCATTAAATCCTGTCGCTAATAATCACGGCACAACGTAGCCTGAAATAAGCAGACACGCTCTGAAACTAACTTCCGAAACTCTTGCTTAAATAACATTTCATTCTTCTTTAATCTGAATGAACGCTCGCTTAAATAACACTTCATTCTTCTTTAATGAAATTAAACAAAAGTCTGATTTTAAATGATTTTAAAACAAAATTAAACAAAAGTTTAATCTGAATAAACGCTCGCTTAAATAACACTTCATTCTTCTTTAATCTGAATAAACGCTCGCTTAAATAACACTTCATTCTTCTTTAATCTGAATAAACGCTCGCTTAAATAAAACTTCATTCTTCTTTAATCTGAATAAACGCTCGCTTAAATAACACTTCATTCTTCTTTAATCTGAATAAACGCTCGCTTAAATAACACTTCATTCTTCTTTAATCTGAATAAACGCTCGCTTAAATAACACTTCATTCTTCTTTAATCTGAATAAACGCTCGCTTAAATAACACTTCATTCTTCTTTAATCTGAATAAACGCTCGCTTAAATAACACTTCATTCTTCTTTAATCTGAATAAACGCTCGCTTAAATAAAACTTCATTCTTCTTTAATCTGAATAAACGCTCGCTTAAATAACACTTCATTCTTCTTTAATCTGAATAAACGCTCGCTTAAATAACACTTCATTCTTCTTTAATCTGAATAAACGCTCGCTTAAATAACACTTCATTCTTCTTTAATCTGAATAAACGCTCGCTTAAATAACACTTCATTCTTCTTTAATCTGAATAAACGCTCGCTGTCTCATTTACATTCTGGCATGAAAAGCCCTGGTGAAAAGAGAGTAATAGGAAAGTACTAACTTAAAATTAACTATTAGTTCAAAATAAATAGGCAAACCTCACAAATTAAGAGCACTACACAGCATGTTACTGGGTTGTATCAGCCTCTTCAAGTTACGCCCAGGCATTGTTCGTGTTATTATCCAGTCTATTAATATAAAATCGAAGATCGAAAGATTAAAACTTAATCGAAATCGTTTACGACTAAGGTTCACTTGGACCGAGACATCAATCATCAATGTTGCATGGTACAATAAATCATACTTCGTAACATTAAAACTTAAATCAATGGACATCAGAATCTACCAAAACAGTTGGTCACCGATGGCTGTGTAGGCCACTGGTCACTGGTGCCCTGCATACAAGGTGGTCATTAAGAAAAAACTTCACGGATATAGGAAGCCCTACCGGCCTATCTGCTCGACCAATCGAAATGAAATTTCACATATTATTTGGAGGTACGAGCTCGAGATTCTGAAGATTTAAACCCAAAAGTGCTTTTCTTTGCAAATGTTTTACGCCGGCAATTTCCTTCATGCATGTATCATTCCAACGCCATTTATGGTTTCTCAGTGCGCGATCAGTTTGTGAAAAAAACACAGCGAATCTTGCCATTCCAAAATTTCGAGCTATTTTCGCTGTAACCGTAATCGTGAGAGCTCATCCCAATCTCGAGCACATACCTTGAACTAATAATATCTGAAATTTCATTTCATGTGGTTCAGTGGACAGGACGCTACGAGTTCATATATAGAGGAAGTCTGTATTTTAAGTAACAACAGTAAAGGAAAGGCAATGGGTCAAAAAGTCTACCACCCCCCCCTACCACCAACCTCTCGAGAGAACTTTCGGCTCGCCGCATATTTAGAGTGCCTTCATGCCGCAAGGACACTATACATTTACAAACATCCATGTTTTCTCCGGAATTTGAACCCGGGCCCTTCGGTAAGCAGTCAAATACACTAATCGATTGGACAGCTGTTGAAAAGGTAACACTTGGCTAAGCATATAAATGCAGGTACACGATATTATATGGATATTACTATATTTTGTAGCAATTTTAATTAGAAGAAAATTGTCATTAGCTTCCATTTTCGTAATAATGATATATAATCTTATTTTATATAAAAATGAGGTTAATTTCTGAAACGTGACAGCGTATTTCTGTATATCTACAGTTATCGTTGCAATTTTAGGATTTTTCTAGAAATCTCGGATTCTTAAAAGTACATCTTTTCTAACAGTGCGAGATAATACTCAGATAAAAAGACGAAAGTAAAAAATCTAAGCAGAAAATTGCGATCCTCACGCTTATCATAACTGTTGCTTGCAAATATCGGGAAATTATATCCATTATTTTCTTTACTGAACACCACTTTATATTCAAGACACCACTTTATACACCTCTGTGTCACTACTTCCGTCTACGAGACTGCGTTTGGTAAAATTGTTCCTGAAATCTCTCGTAGATTTTTTTCTAACGTATTTTCATCATTTCGCCCTTCTTAAATTGATGTAGAGTTTTCGAAAGACAATATTCTTAAGAAACTTTTTAAATAAAAAGAATAATTGTGGTTGGGATAAAAGAGGAGTGTAGTTTGTAAAGCACAGAGTAAAATCACATGATTTAAATAAATAATCAAATAAAAAATCAGAAAGGTTTCGGAATTTAACGGTAGCACAAAAGGTTTTGTTAAGGTCTTCCTACACTCTCGCTGAGCTCGCAGTCTACCAGCCTGCTGTTACACTCATTCCTACTAACCTTTTTTTTTTGTCTTTTTAGCTTTATTATTAAGTATCATTTTCTTCGCCCTTACGCCATATAGAATTCAACAGCAAAATTACAAAAATGTTGTTTTCTTACTAAAATCGTTTTACAAAACTTTTTTCTGTAGTTTTATTATTAACATTTTATGCGTTTATTTTATCTGTTAAATATCACATTCTTGACGTTTACACCACATAAAATTCGATTCAACTGCAAAATCACGAAATATTTAAAAACAGCATTTCTTTAGAATTTCCGGTAGACAGTCTCGCGCACTGGAGATAAAAATATTTTATTCTGCGCAGTGTTTCCATGCTCTCTTCGAAATCGTTCAGTTTGGTAATCAAACATGCATTAAAGTTTTACAAAATATGGAATAGATAATAAAACCAATTCGAAGTTCAAAATTCGGGTTTCCCGGTGCCCATCTTCGGTTGGAGGACTACGTTATTCAAAATTTGATGGCTCGAGGTACCGTTGTGTTTTCACAATGCGAGAAACATGCATTTGTGACTGACTTTCCTTAATCTAATAAGGGTCTAATAAGAGCAGTAATTAAGAGCAGTTTTGTGCGCAAAAGTTTTTACCAGCAATTGTAGACTTAAACTGGTAGAAAATATATCAGTTTCAGTCATATATATATATATATTATAACATGTTGCTTGAACTGAGTAACTGAATATTAAACAGTGCCGAATTTTTACACTGTGAGGAGCTTTTAAGATTTATTTGTGTAACAACTGGTGTATATGATTATTGAAAAGCCTCGAGGACTATCTGCCCAAGGGAAGGGATGCCTTCGTGTGTAGAGTCATTAGGTCAATTGGAAGCAGAAAAGATGAAAAATATGCAACCGCCTTCGCCGGGAATCGAACCACGGGCCTCTGGAATACCGGCCCAGTGTGCTACCGTTATACCACGAAGGCACGCTAGGGAAGTGGGAGAAATACCTTATATACTTCCCTTTTTAAAGGGCGACTAGGGTTTTAGGGGACCTAGTCGCCAAATCCTGGGTGCGGAAAATCATCATCCACAACCCTTTTTAGTTCGGGCGCCACTTGTAGAATCATTAGATTTTTTCGAAGCCAGAGAGATGAAAAATTAGCAACGCCTTCGCCGGGAATCGAACCACGGACCTCTGGAATACCGGCCCAGCGTGCTACCGTTACACCACGAAGCCACGCTAGGGAAGTGGGAGAAATACCTTATACGCGGACGATTTCCTAAGGGAACCTGGCTCGTATACACGTTACACGTGGAGAAAAACCTTGAAAATACCCATGTAGCCCGCTCGCTCGCGGGATTCGAACCTCAGACCGAACTACCATTGTTCAGCCACTTTATCGCTTCGCCCCTTGTGGGCTTATATGTATAATGTGATACATATATTTTATTCCTTTCTAAGCACGGAAATTATCGCCTGCAATATGGAGACAGAACTCTAAAGCAATTCACGACTTACACATTAAATAAGCAGAGATGTTTAATACAAAGATCCCTATTCTACGTTTTGTCCTAACGTTGTCTTACTACAAATATATAACATGTCTCTATATATTACTTAAGGAACACTATCTATCTGAGCACGTTCCCTTGCAGATAGAGAGAAATAACTGATAAAGAATTCAACATTTATTTACAACCATATGGTCACTTCTAGAAACGTTTGTCTCACTTTTCTTGTCTCAAATTCAGCTCCGATGTGGATTAAATAAAATGTTTCGTTCAAGATATCCTAATCTTATTTACTTCAATCATCTCCCCACAATATGCTTTTTATATTTGGTTTCTTAAAAAAAAAATAAAAGACTTCCATCATTACATTTTGTGAAATCACGAGAACTTTGTTATTAAGAAAATTTATGTCCTAAGAGCGAAATACTTTATTTCGTTTTGTGTTTTATTTTACCGAATTGTTATAAATTCTTTTTTATAAAAATGTGTAAAATTGCTTTCGCCTAACAGTTCGAAGAACCTGATTGTTTTCAATCGGTATCCTTCGTAGACAAAATCAAGAACTCATGAGTTAAAAATCTAACTGATGTAATTCATTTTCACTAGATTTCCACCAAAGTAAATTACGGAAGTGAGAAAATAATCGGAGAAGGTTACCTAGCAGCCTGTGTTTAGCAAACGAAAGTTGAGGCAATTTACCCTAAAATTTATTACTTGATTGTACAAAATAAAGGAAGTATTTTAATCTCGCAAAAATGTCGGTTATCATATTTCAACGAAAATATCAATTCTGACGGTTCTGGAATCCATTTGAATGATTTTTTGTTTTAATGACATCTGTACTACGGGCAGAATAAAGGTCTCTTTCTTCCGAAACAGATTCTAAAATAGACTCAAAATAGATTGTTGTGTGGTGTTAGTACGTACGTACGTACTTACGTATCTTGCATACCTCAAAAATGAATAGCCGTAGAACGTTGAAATTTTGTATATGAGACTGCTACAGCATGTAGTTGTGCACTTCCAGTTTTCGTTGCAATCGACTGCACCAAACATATATAATATATATCCACTCTGTTACTCGCCTTGTTGAGCTCAATATTTTTATTCTTACATGTTGGTAAGTTGTGCATTTTTTGCCTTAACAGTGGTTCAATTATGTTGTTCTCATGTTCTTATATTATTATTATTATACACCAGAGAACCCGCTCCCCCACAACCGGGGTGGGTGGCAGGTCAGACGGCAATTACTGAGTCTTAAAACAAACAGATACATGGGCAAACAAGGCCAGTGTGCAACAGAGGTTTCAATACATAGTCTGGATTTACAGTTTTTTTTCTTCTAATACATGCGTCATACATTTATCACAGCTTATTTACAATCAGTCCTTTGCGACATAATTAAGCCATTAATATTGATTTCAGACATGCAATTTTACACAGTTCTATAAATAATTCCTGTGACCAGGGTTACAATTACTGTTTTCAGAAAAATAAATAGTCTGCATAAACATACATCTTAGATATATAATTATAAAACATTTCTTATTCAGACAATTATATACAATTTAACGTTAGAGTCTTAGGGATACAAGAAAACATTGGTACACCAGTAAATTTTAAGCCAAATTTTTTTTTTTTTTTTTTTTTTTTTTTTTTTTCAAAAAGAACTTCCTAAATAGGACGTAGAGTTTTAATTCTAAAAACCTCTAAAGGCATCTTACCGTAAAATAGCAGAATTATGTTAGCTTTACAGCATAGCATAAGCAAAGTTCCTATTTATCATTACTATTAACTTCTTTAACCTATCAATACTTGAATAGTGTTGTTGCAATTTAAACCAAGAGGACCAGTTACATGAGAACTATACACCACAGTATTTGTGATATTTTAGTACATATTTTACCATTCTATTAAACTTATATTCAACTCAGATACTTCAAATACAAATCAAAACTCATGTTCTTATATTAAGATTTCTCTGCCTTTTAATTAATCTGCATGCAACAGTTGCAAAATTGTCATGGCGCTTAGCCTAATCAGGTCGTCATCTGGTTTAATTATATTTAATCAGTTTACCTGACACTGCAGCGAATGGCATAGGTTTTTGTCAGTTATAAAACACAAGTTTAAGATCATTTGATTTTAATGCTGGAAAAATTAGATATTAGATTAGAAAAAAAAAATCTGTTAAAATGGGAATTAAACTCAGGAATTTTTTTTTTCTTTCTGAAGAATATTATCAAACATAGCTATAGATCGGCTTATTAGCCAAAGGGTAATAGCCCTGGGCTATTAACTATTACCTTTTGGCAATTTGTGGCGTTTCATTATAATCAGCGTTTCACTTTTGAAATCGTTGTCACCAAATGTTATCACCCTGCATTATATTTAAAGAAATTAAATAATGAAGAATCTACAGGAATGTATGCTTGTTTCTCGTACTGTAAAGAAAAGGTACTTAGAACCTTTATATTTTGAGTAATGTAGTAGTCCCCACGCAACTTGAAGCATAAATTTTGAATTTCCGAATTTGTTTTCTTAGTTCCATATTTTGTAAAACTTTATAACGAAGTCTGTGTTAACAAACGCAAAGATTTCAATGTAAACAGTGGCATCACTGCAAGGAAAAAAAAGGGCATTTTTATCTCCAGCGCGCGAGACTGTTTTGATTAATGTAGTCCTACACCCGAATACCGACCTGGAACTCGAATTTTATATGTCATATTTTGTAAACCCGTTAATGGATCTTTCATTAACAGACTCAAAGAAATGAAAGTTTCTGAATGCTTGTTTCACTTCTGAAATTGTTGCCACCTAATATTACAGCCGTGTATTATATTTAAAGAAATTAAATAACGAAGAATCTGCATAAATGTATGTATGTTTCTCGCACTGTGATAAAATGATAGCACCTAATTTAAGTATAAAAAAAAAACATCAAATGTTGAATAAAGTACGTCTCCTCCCGAATATGGACATCTGGAAGCACGAATTTGGATTTTGAATTTGTTTTATTATTTATTTCATATTTTGTAAAGCATTTATGATTTTTTGATTAAGAAACTCAAACATTTCAAAGCAGCAATGGCAACACTCTACGAAAAAAAAATTTATCTTCACCACGCGAGACTGTATCGCAAATTCTAAAGATACGCACATTTTAAAATTATTTTGCGATATTGCTCTTGAGTTGAAATTTATGATTTAAGTGCGAAGAACATGATATTTTGTAAATAAAGGTAACACACAAAAGGTTAAAAAAACGAACCTTTGGGTGTAATGTAAAACCTGAAAGCTTTCAGATTTTTTTCTGAGTATTTATGTATTAAAGTAATTCATAAAAGAAACTTAAATAACAGAATGTAAAAAGAAACTATGTTAGTAATTTGCCTGCATTTTTATTTTTCGTTATTTATAATTTTATTCTGCACTAGCAGCTTCGCTACCAGCCTCCGTCTGGCTTTTAAATGTACCGTAAAAATGGCTGAAGGGAACACCAAACGTTAATTTTAAAAACTGCGTAGAATTTTACTCTGCAAAACTACTTCATAAAAAAAGTTATTACGTATAACAAAATTACAATGAAATAAGCAATATCCCTTAATACAAATATTAATTATCCTAATAAATAAATTAACCAACTTCCCTTTGAAGAATCTTAAGAACTCAAATGGTATAAAGGAGGTTAAGAACTTTGTTTCCTAAAAAAATCACTCAAAACTTTTCAGTATCGTAAATACAGTGAAATGAACAATAAATAACATAAAAGAATACAAAAACAAAAATTTCTGAAAAGTATAATTAATGATATTTTATCTTACATTTCCAAGAGAAAAAAATTACAATGAAATAAGCTATATCCCTTAATACAAATATTAATTATCCTAATAAAAAAAAATTAACCAACTTTCCGTTGAAGAAAAAAAATCATGCAAAACTTTTCAATATCTTACAAACAGTGAAATAAGCAAACAATAACATGAAAGCAACTCAAAAAACAAAAAATTCCGCGCAGAATTTTACTCTGCAGAACAACTTTATCAAACAAAATGTATTATATATATATAAAAAAAGGCAATGAAATATGCCAATCTCTTAAAAACAGTGACATAAGAAATACGATGAAATATTGTTGCCAAACCCATATTTCTAAAAGAATGAAACTATTCAAAATGATGCGATTGCATCAAAAATCTATCAACAACAATAAGAAAGGAAAATTGTTTCCAAAATCACATTTTTAAAGATGTGAGAAGTGTACTCGGAAGCTTTATTTAAAAAATTTTTTTAAATGCAAAATATTATCATTTTTCCAAAATTCTTTTTGTAAAAGCTGTCGCAAGGATAAAAGTTTAACGTGTCCAAAAATCAAAAAAAAAAAAAAAAAAAAAAAAAAAAAACTGAAAACTGAAATGTTTCAGATTTTAATTTACGTCCAAAGGGGCGTTTTTTAACATTTTGTGTGTTACCTTTCTTTATTAAATATCATGTTCCTCGCACTTAAACCATAAGATCCAGTGCAACAGCAATATCGCAAAATAGTTTTAAAACGAGCATATCTTTAGAATTTCCGATACAGAGACTCACGCGCTGGAGATAAAAATGTTTTTTCTGCACAACGTTGCCATTGCTCGCTTTGAAATCCTTGAGTTTGTTAATCAAAAATTCGTCAAAGTTTTAAAAAATAAGAAATCGATCATAAAACAAATTTCAAATTTCAAATTTGGTCTTCCACATGCTCATATTCGTTGGAGGATTACGTTATTCAAAATTCGATGACTCTATGTACCGTTGTTTTATCACAATACGAGAAATATACATACATTTATGCAGATTTTTCATTATTTAATTTCTTCAAATATAATGCAGGACTCTAACATTTTGTGGCAACAGTTTGAAAAGTGAACCGACATTTATGAGTCCGACGCAAAATGCCAAAACGAAACTAATAGTCCTTCGGGATTCAAATCCCTTTGGACTAATAATAATAATAATCTGTACATTTTTTAAAATAAACTTTTTTAGAAAAAATCCCGTTGAAAAGATGTTAAGCTCACTTTGTTAAATAAATTCGTATTTAATCGATTTATTGAAACAGGAAATTTATTTTAAGTTCGTAAAATAGCTAAGTGCCTACGTTTCATGACGATGTGAAAATGGAGTGTGTAGAGTAAAATCTCGATTTCCTGTAACCCATTATGTCTCAAAATGACGCGATTTCGTCACAAAACATAAAATATAAAAAATTCGAATTCGAATTTCGAAAGCATCGCTTCGAGGTGCACTGGTTCTTGTCTAGATGCACCTATGTACTAAATTTCGTAGCCGTGGGTCTATTAGCTTAGCGCATCACGAACGAAAGACATACACACAGAGAGAGACAAACTCTTTCTTTTATTATATGTAGAGATTTTAAGCTATGAAATTTGGCATCATATTTACCTCCTGATTAAAGAGAGACGTGTCATATCCTAAGGCAGACGGTATTTCGTAAAAATTAATTTCTCAAAATTTAATTTTATCTGATTTTCAATTTGGCGGGATTCTTTATGCGTGTCACTAAAATGCTTGAATTTAACTCGGAGAAATTCTCTTTCTTAGCTGTGTTTTCTCCTTTTCAACTGAGAACATCAGCTTTTCGGAAGCTTTCTTTTCTCAAATCGAACAAGAGTTCCATTGGAATGAATACTGTATGGCAAAATCCCAGAACAGTGTTCAATCACTTTATTTCTTAAAAGTATATATAGCTCGATACTTTACGTGGAAGGAAACTCATTCTAGTGTGTTTCTTCATTCATTCTCTGTAAAGCAAACCTAAAAGTATTTGCTGATTGTGAAGTAGCTGCAGGTTACGGTAGAAACTTGCCAAGGGTGAAAAGGAAGGCTTTCCCAGTTGCTTGCTGTTTTATTGGTTGGTGTGCGTGGCTTCACAAAATTTCTTTAGTATATACTGTCACAAATTTCATCCTACTTCCATGAGTTATTCATGTTATCTTACAGCAGGTTCAATATGTTATTGTTACTGAATTTGCGGAAAGACTCTGAGACTTGTAATCCCCTTATAAATATTTATGGAACTTTTTCGAGGATGCTAAGAAACAGCTAATAAATTTCGGTGCTAATAAATTTCGAGGTTTGCTAATAAACAGATTTCCACCGTAAAAGGACGTGCAGTAGGTAAATAAATGTGATCTGTTTTAAATAGATTGTGGTTAAGAAGTTATATAGCATTCTAATGAAATTCTCTTCGAAACTGAAGTCATTGTGACTCCGATTAACTTGTATGAAGTCGTATATTAAATATTTTGACGCAATTTAAGCATTAAAAATTCAATAATTATTCTAATTTTTTTAATCTTAACTAAATAAGTATGTTCGATTAAATGTTGAGTGTTCTCAATTGCTCTGCTGTTTGCATTAAAAAACTGTGTATTTTAATTATCATCACAAAGTTTAAATAATTACATTGGGAATTTTATGTTATACAAGTGATATTCTACTTCTCTCTGGTGTGCTTTCTAATACGTCTATTAAAAATCTGTATATTCTAATTATCGTTAGAAAGTTTAAATAATACATTGTGAATTTTATGTTATACAAGTGATATTCTACTTATCTAGGATGAAGTTTATTAAAAAACCGTAATTCTAATTATCGTTAAAAGGTTGAAATAATACATTGTGAATTTGGTATTGTTGAAATTGGGTTGATTTCCAAGTATAACATTTCGTATAGTCTGTGCATTGAAAGTTTTATGCGAAATATTAGCCACACCACCTTTGACTAACTGGAGTGCATTTTATTTTAGGGTTTTTCCTAACATCTTTGATAACGCCCGTTTTCCCTTGCAGAAAACATTCGAGGCCGTCTCTTTGTAATGTTATTATCCGTCGATCCTGTCTCGTTGAATATTTTTACAACACTTCTAACAATAAATCAGCCTACCAGCCGCCGAGCGGTAAAGTCGCTGAACACTGGTAGTTCGGTCCAAGGCTCGAATCCCGCGAACGGGCTGGCTGCATGGATGTTTTCGTGGTTTTCCCCATGTGTAATGTGTATATGAGCCAGTTTCCCTTAGAAAGTCCTCCTCGAAGGGCATCCCTCTCCTTAGGTAGATAGCCCTCGAGGCTTTGCCGTAATTAAATAACCTAACCTAACCTAACCTAACCTAACCTAACCTAACAGTAAATCAACTTATGTTCAGTTGTATTCCTATAGCACGATAAGTTAAATCCTCATTTCTGTGCTGAAGAATCATGTTTTTAACTTTAACATACAACTCCTTCGACTTCGAATCCCTTTTATCACATTAGCAAAATATCGGGCTAATCTTTGGAATATAGTAACACATAGTTTGGTGACATTTTGGTAAGGCGATAAAGGTTACTAGGTAGGACTTTAGCAATAATCTGAGAAGTACACAGTTCGAATCACAGATTATTTTGTCTCAGAGAAATGAGAGATCATGAGACATGTAATGTGACATTTTCCGGAAAATTCCGATTGTGATTTTAGCTAATAAGCACTTAGAAACAATTTCGCTGCTAAAGTGCAGAATCGCCCACTTATTTGTTTGGCGCTTTTTACAAGAGTAAGAAGAATTGGATTTTTGTCAATTTTCTTTGACTTTTCAAGTGAAAATAGGTCGATGTGTACATGGATAAAGTCAAGGGTGTGCGAAATGCCATTTTTGTGCAATTCTGGGATGTTTTTTTAAGTGAAAATAGGTCGACGTGTACATGGATAACACGTATGTGCAATTCTTAAAAACGCGCGAAGCAGTGGGCGATTCTGTACTTTCTCCCAATTTCGTACCTAATTTTCGTCATGATTAAGCACTTTTGTTCCATAAAAGTTCCATAAGCGTAATTCGGCTAGCAGATTGTTGGAAATAATGTTGAGTTAAAAAAAAAGAAAAATGCGGTTGATTTTACATTACGGTAACTGGTAGTTTGGCGACATTTTGGAGGCGATAAAGGTTACTACCTAGGACTTTGGTAATAATGTGAGCAGTACTGAGTTCCGATTACGCATTATTTTGTGTGGGGGAAATGAGAGATCATGGGATATGTCATGTGATATTAATGGACGAATTACGGTTCTTTAATCGGAAAAGGGGGGAAATCGGGAAAAAATCTGGAAATTTTATATTTGGCTTTATTCTGTGTTGTGTGAAACAGTGTTCGTGAATTTTTGGATCCCATGGCCGTAACTAAAGTGAATTCGAAATGGGTATTTAGTGGTATTGAAAAGGATAGTAAGAAATGTTTTTTAAGGTTGTGTGAGAGAGAAATAAACATGTTTTATTATGTTATTTATTTTACCTGGTATCTTGCTTTGAAAGATAAGTATGATTTTAAAGATTCTGAAAGAGAATGAAGAAAAGTGTATCCGCCACGTAATGAAGATTCTGAAGGAGATTAGGTAAGTTAGTATTTTTAATTATTTTTATGCATTGTTGGAAATGTAAGGTGGAAAGAAATTTGGTATTATTGGGAAAATTGTTATTAGCAATGATTTAGTTTAAAGTAATTAGGATTGTAAGGTAATTTTTATTAATTGAATGTATGTGCTCATGTATATTTTAAGTGGTGTTTTTGAATTTAATTATATTTTAATGAAATGATAGTTATTTTGTGAATTTTATACTTGTAGGAATTTGGTGTATGTTTAAGTTGAAATAAACGTGCATGGAAATAATTTAAATATTTGATACTAAATATTTGTAATGCTTCATGTATGAATTCGTTGGTGACGTGTATAATGTAATAGATGATTTAGAGGTAAAAGTTTTTGGATATTTTATTTATTTTATATGTGGAAATGTTCATATTTGGAAAGGGTAAATACTTTTTCGCGATCAGGTAATTTCATATATGTTCTTTTTACCGGGTTTAAAGATTGAGAAAATTGTCATGTATTTTCGTGAAATTTTTCTAATTTATGAGAAAAAAGCAGTGTACATGGATATAGTGAAGAGTGTGCGCAATGCCATTTTTGTGCAATTCTGGGATGTTTTTTTAAGTAAAAATAAGTCGGCGTGTACATGGTTTATGTGTATGTGTTATTTTGAAAAACACGTAAGGAGTATGGTATTGTGCACTTTTTCCCAATTTTGCAGTGAATATTTGTCATGATTAAGCAGTTTTGTTAGATAAAATTTCTAGCATAAGTGTAATTCGGCTAGTAGATTGTTGGAAGAAGTGTTCAGTAGATAAAAAGAAAAGAAACATGTCTTTACTTCGTGAAGACAAAATGGCGGCGGGAAAAAAAAATAGAGGGTTGCTGTAGGAGAGTTGGTCGCCAAATTTTCGCCAAAAAATCGCCAAGTTACCGTAATGTAAAGATCAACCGAAAATGCTTTTACTTCGTGAAAACAAAATGGCGTCAAAAAAAAAAAACTAGCAGGTTGCTGTAACAGGGTTGGTCGCCAAATTTTCGCCAAAATATCGCCAAGTTACCATAATCCGAAGATTCACATTTTATACTAACGGGGTTTGCTATCAGTCTAAACAAATAACCTCAACATAACAAAACTTGTAGTTAGAACTTTGCCAATACTTTTTTGACTTTTTTTTTTTTTTTTTTTTTTAATATTTTGTGTAAAAGGCAAATTAAAATGAAAGTTTCATTAGATTTGTGTGTTTATTGCCTCCCGTGTTTGTTATGTTCAGCGGAAATTGTCAGACATTTCATTTACTACCTAATATGATCAATTACAGGCAATTGCTAATACTTTTTTTATCCACTGTATGTTCAGTGTTTAACTGTGAAGAGCACAGTATATGTAAGTATTTATTGAACGAAGCGTAATATGCAAGTGTACTGTTTAACGGTTAAGTGCATGTTAAATGTTACGTTTATGTTCATGTTTAATTGTCAAGTGCCTAGTATGTACGCATATGTTGAACGAAGCATAAAATGTGGCCATAACCTCCTACCTCCATTTTTTTTTCCAAAAACTTCCAATGCGGTCCTCGTGCGGTGCCGGGAGGATGTTGCCCTAGACCCATGGCGGCGAACCTTTTTGCAGCCGCGTGACCAAAACCTCTTTGATTAAATCCCCATGAAAGAGCGATTTACCGTGTTTTGCCAGGCACAGTGAAATTTAAAAGCTGGCCGTTGTTATATGGTTTATTTTAGAAATATAATTACAAAAACCAACTTTCTGGTAATTATAATTCCTCAATTTCCCTCCAATAAACACCTTTCGCTCAGCGTCATCAAATTCGGCAACAATCTTGTGGTTGGTGTTAAAGTGCTGTCTGTGCGACACACAACACCTTTCCCGCACAGAATGCATAATGTTTTCCGTTGTGAGTCACGCATTCTAGCACATGGTTAGCAGTTCGAGCACCTCTTAGAAGTCTGTAAACCCGATGCAAAGAAATGTTACATGTAAGATAATAAATGTTTTTTTTTTTTTTTCCTTAATACTTCCTTTTTATGTGTTCTTTCCATTATTGACCTGGGGACATTTTTCTAAGTTCTTAATGGTTCATAAACATTAAAAACAACCGTGGTTGATCTTTACATTATGGTAACTTGGCGTTTTTTTGGCGAAAATTTGGCGACCAACTCTCCTACAGCAACCCTCTATTTTTTTTCCCGCCGCCATTTTGTCTTCACGAAGTAAAGACATGTTTCTTTTCTTTTTATCTACTGAACACTTCTTCCAACAATCTACTAGCCGAATTACACTTATGCTAGAAATTTTATCTAACAAAACTGCTTAATCATGACAAATATTCACTGCAAAATTGGGAAAAAGTGCACAATACCATACTCCTTACGTGTTTTTCAAAATAACACATACACATAAACCATGTACACGCCGACTTATTTTTACTTAAAAAAACATCCCAGAATTGCACAAAAATGGCATTGCGCACACTCTTCACTATATCCATGTACACTGCTTTTTTCTCATAAATTAGAAAAATTTCACGAAAATACATGACAATTTTCTCAATCTTTAAACCCGGTAAAAAGAACATATATGAAATTACCTGATCGCGAAAAAGTATTTACCCTTTCCAAATATGAACATTTCCACATATAAAATAAATAAAATATCCAAAAACTTTTACCTCTAAATCATCTATTACATTATACACGTCACCAACGAATTCATACCGCAAGCATTACAAATACTTAGTATCAAATATTTAAATTATTTCCATGCACGTTTACTTCAACTTAAACGTATACCAAATTCCTACAAACATAAAATTCACAAAATAACTATCATTTAATTAAAATATCACTAAACCATGTACACGCCGACTTATTTTTACTTAAAAAAAATCCCAGAATTGCACAAAAATGGCATTGCGCACACTCTTCACTATATCCATGTACACTGCTTTTTTCTCATAAATTAGAAAAATTTCACGAAAATACATGACAATTTTCTCAATCTTTAAACCCGATAAAAAGAACATATATGAAATTACCTGATCGCGAAAAAGTATTTACCCTTTCCAAATATGAACATTTCCACATATAAAATAAATAAAATATCCAAAAACTTTTACCTCTAAATCATCTATTACATTATACACATCACCAACGAATTCATACCGCAACCATTACAAATACTTAGTGTCAGATATTTAAATTATTTCCATGCACGTTTACTTCAACTAAAACGTATACCAAATTCCTACAAACATAAAATTTACAAAATAACTATCATTTAATTAAAATATAATTAAATTCAAAAACACTACTTAAAATATAAATGAGCACATACATTAAATTAATACATACATAAATACCCATTTCGAATTCACTTTAGTTACGGCCATGGGATCCAAAAATTCACGAACACTGTTTCACACAACACAGAATAAAGCCAAATATAAAATTTCCAGATTTTTTCCCGATTTCCCCCCTTTTCCGATTAAAGAACCGTAATTCGTCCATTAATATCACATGACATATCCCATGATCTCTCATTTCCCTCACACAAAATAATGCGTAATCGGAACTGAGTACTGCTTACATTATTACCAAAGTGCCAGGTAGTAACCTTTATCGCCTCCAAAATGTCGCCAAACTACCAGTTACCATATTGTAAAGATCAACCACAACCGTTTTCGTCCTTATCAACGTCAGTTTGTACTTTTTTTGTTACAATACAATTTTATTTTTGAAGAAACAGTTCTACATTTTATTCATAATTGTATCATTCTTGTTGTTAAGCTGTTCCAGCCTTCCTGATTCTTTTAATCATCCCCCCCCCGCCAAAAAAAATTTTTTTTTTTTTTTTCTTTATTCTGGCATGTTATTCTGCAACTCCCCTTTAAGAAGAAACTGACTAACAAGCACTTTTTCTCAACACAACTTTTATTTTTCTTTCATATTACTTCTACAACTGTACTTCGCTATTTTTATAGTTTATGCGGTTTACATGCGTCTTCTATGTCATGATTTCATTCTAAAATATTAATCAAATCTTAAATTTTCCAGACATTCTAAAAGGCACCCGCATCGCAGACACAACCCTGTCTATTACAGTCATCCACGCATCTGATTAGATAATTTTGCCTGTACAGATAAAAATTACAGAACCTAAATACACAAAAAGTATGTTAATGAGATCCTTTCTTAATAAATTTTAATAAGGGTCATACAAACGCTGTTGTAAAAAAATTAAAGTATTGCCCAGTAAAATTAAAAATTTAAATTAACGAATAAGATCATTATGTAATTTAAATATTACCTAAATTTTAAATTTATTCCAAATAAATAAATATGGAAAGGTTGGTTATTTGAATGTAGTAAAACAAGGGCTATCTACCTAAGTCTTCGTGGAATATTTTGTCAGGGAAAATAGCTCACATTCCCTTTACACGTGACGCCAGCAGCGGCTGAGCGGTAAAATCGCTGAACACTGGTAGTTCAACCTGGGTTCGATTCCAGTGTTGGCTGCATGAGCTTTTCGTGGTTTTCCCCATGTCTAACGTATATACGAATCAGGTCCCTTAGAAAAGGTCCCTTAGAAATATATATTAGTTATATAGAATATATATTAGAAGAATAGGAAGAAAGATATATATTAGTTATAGAAATATATATTAGTTATATAGGTCTCTTAGAAAGTCCTCCACGAACGCATCCCTTCCCTTAGACAAATATCCCTGCCATAATCAATTAAACCAAATCAAACTTTTCACAGGTCAAAAAATGAAAGACAGAGCCGGCTTCTTTACTTGGGGTCGAATTCAGGACGAATTACCAGTATTCAGTAGATTCTCGCTCGGCCACTAGTGAAGTATAAGTTTAAACAACGATTTTCAGGTACTGTACAATTCTTTCAGTTAATCTTGTGAAACAATAACCCGAAATTTGCGACTTAACCTATTATTATTTCATGTTTTTACTTTACATGTCTTGCAAGGAAAGTCGGTATTATTCTGTTAGATGGGCCAGACTTGGGTATCGCCAAAAGCTGACGATCTGGCAAAACATTCCGAGCATAAGAATAATCGCCAAAATATTTATTATACGGTTTAGTTAACGAAAAATCCAAGGAAAAAAATAACGTAACAGATATTCGTAAAATTAGTAATTTTGGTACTATTCCATTTTGAGGACCGTAAAAAAATTGCAGCGAAAATGTATGCGCAAAAGCGCCAAATCTAGCGTACGCGCTGATTTCAGACTACGTAAGTTTATATAGTTCTATATTTCTTAAGACGCCATTGAAATACTAGTTTAATTTTTAAATCCTTTTTTGATTTTAAATCCTTTTTTGATATCCTATGGATTTAACGATTTGGGAATTACCCATGACGAAACGTCTGCAATAGAATTTTGGGTAAAGTGGCAGAATCACTCACTGCTTGACGAGTTTTTAAGAATTTCACATACTCGGTATCCATGTACACATCAACCTATTTACACTTAAAAAAAACCCCAAGAATTGCACAAAAATGGCACTGCGCACACCCTTGACTTTATCTATGTACACATCGACCTATTTTACTTAAAAAGTAAAAGAAAATTGACAAAAATGCAATTGTTTTTACCCTTGTAAAAAGCGGCAAACAAATAAGTGCACGATTCTGCACTTTACCGAGAATTTTTTCAAAGAAAAGGCATCATTCATTATAGAAAATTATGGTTGAACAACCAACGAGATGAAATTATGCTTTAGCGATAACTCGGTAGCGAAATAGAGATGCAGGCATCCATTCAGTTATGTTTAGCAATTTTTATATAAATTCTAATAATGATCTGAAATAGTTATTTACTCTTATGCTTCCATTCAGTCATGTTTAGTTTTTTTTATATAAATTATAATAATAAAAATGTATTATATGAAATTAACCCTTTCATCTAAATAAAACATCAATCTTAGATAGTTATTTACTATTATACTTCCTTTCTTGCGTTAGAGTTGCCGCAGTTGTTTTTGGCAGCACTGGCATCAACAATAGTTTGGAATTTTTTACGGCCCTCAAAACCGAATAGTACCGTAATTTTTAATGTAAATTAAGCAATTTGCAAGAGAAATTAGAATAAAAAATCGGTAGGGAATTTAGGTGAATGCAGAGGGGCGACACTGCGAATTTCAATTCAAATGTCTGAAAAGATTTGCGTTTTAGAACGCTAGATTTGCATTTTAGAACGAACGTTTTAAAATTAACCCAAATAAAAATCTAATTGGTAACGTTCATTGCCACGTTGAAGTCTGTTTCGCACTGCCCGTAACTTTTCAAAAGTTTGAGCATTGATAAATAGTATCGGCATCGATAAAATTGTACTTATAGTTAACGCATAAATGTTCAAATCTGGATCTTCACATCTCCATTCCGGCGCTTCTTCCGAATTGAAGTCGGAACTTCATTTTGTGGTTTTTCGTGTACTTTCTGCCAGAGGGAACGATTCCTCGTTCCTGAAGAAATCGTATGGAAGATGTTTCATCATTATGTAAGTCATAATTTTCAAATCCATGGTGAATCTAATAGGGGGACCGGAAAGTAATGATATTTCTGCCCATGTCGACAACAACACGCTAAGGGCAGAAGTGGAAGCAAATCCATGTCAAACACTCTTAACCAACCTTGGTCGACCATCCAAGAACATTTAAAGCAGAATGGAAAAATAAGCAAGGCAGGTGTGCGAGTGCCCCGTAATCTGTCCGAAAAGAAAAAAACCCAACATATCCATCACATGCAACGTATTGCTTCAACGCCACCATACAGAACCGTTTTTTGATCGTTTGATGAGTGGAGACAAAAAATTAAGTCCTATATGATAATCCAGAACTCAAAAGGCAATTTTAATAAGGGTTACAAAGGGTTTACATCCCGAAAAGGCGCTTCTGTGTGTTTGATGGAGTATTCGCGGAATTGTTCATTTTGAATTGCTGAAACCTGGAAAAACTGTTAATGCAGACCTTTATTGTGAACAGTTGGAGTGTGACAACAGTGAACCAATCTTTAATCGAAAAATATCCGGCGATTGTTAACGGAAAAGGCGTCATTCTGCAACACGACAGTGCAAGACCGCACTGTGCAAGACGAACACTGGAAAAATATAATGAATTGGGATGGGAGGTACTGCCCCACTCACCATATTCGCGCCGATATCGTCCCCTCGGATTTCCATTTATTCCGATCCCTACAACATTTTCTTAGTGACACAAATTTTGAAAATTTGGATAATGTCCAAAATGCCATCTCGAGACCAATTGCTCAAAAACCAATTGATTTTTATCGGTCTGGGACTGAAATCGGCATACTGGACGGCAAAAGGTTGCTGATAGCGAGGGTGATTACATTATTGATCAAAAATAAAAATTTGTTACAAATTTATTCGTTTGAATTTAATGTAAGAAAGCGACATTACTTTCCGGTCCCCCTATTATATATATTATAAAGAAGAATTTCTGTGTTTGTTTGCTATTAACTCAGTCACTACTATAACTATCTTCACCAAACTTTCTACAATTCCTTTCTGGGTCCTTCGAAAGGTCCACGTCGACATTTTTCCAAACAAAAAGTAGCTGAAATCGGAGATATTAATTAAAAACCCTGAAAACGCTGACTTTCGCTCTTATTTCTCCGAGTGGCAACAGTCTCGCACGCTGGAGATAAAAATCTCCTTAATTTGGAGAAGTGTTGCCACTGCTCGCTTTGAAATCGTAGAGTTTTGTTAACAAAAAATTTCTAAGTTTCACAGTGAAATAAAAATAGCATTGCAAAACATTAAATACATTATTACCGATTTCAAAAATTCCTGGAAAGCCATTTGGACTGTTTCAATCTTCGTACGAATTTAATCAGCCGAAATATTAGTTAAAAATTCTGAAAACAATAATTTTCGCACTTATTAATCCGCGTGGCCACAGTCCCGAGCGTTAGAGATAAAAACGCTTTATTTCCAAAGGTTCCAATGGTTTTGGCCCACCAGCGGCCGAGCGGTAACGTCGCTGAACACTGGTAGTTCGGTCCGAGGTTCGAATCCCGCGAACGGGCTGGCTGCATGGGCGTTTTCGTGGTTTTCACCATGTGTAACGTGTATACGAGTCAGTTTCTCTTAGAAAGTCCTCCACGAAGGCATCCCTCCCTTAAGGCAGATAGCCCTCGAGTGCTTTGCCGTAATCTAATAAAACCAAACCAAACCAAAGGTTTTGCTTGCCTCTCCAGCTTGGGCTGTTACGTTAAATTACGTCCAAAGGAGCGTTTTTTAACGTTTTGTGGGTTACCTTTATTTATTAAATATCATGCTCTACGTACTAAAACCAAAAAATGCAGTTCAACAGCAATATCGTAAAATAATTTCAAATTGAGCCTATCTATAGAATTTTTCGATAAGTATCTCGCGCGCAGATTTTTCTTTTTTGGGGGGGAGATACAACGTTGGCATTGCTCGCTTTGAAATCGTTAAGTTTGTTAATCAAAAATTTAGTGTTACAAAAAATGAAATCGATAATAAAACAAATACAAAATTCCGGCTTCCACATGCCCACATTCTATGGAAGATTTCGTTATTCAAATTTTGATGGCTCTATGTGCCTTTATTTTATCACAGTGCGAGAAACGTACATACAGTTAGGCAGATTATTCATTATTTAATTTTTTTTTAAATATAATACAGGGCGATAATATTTGGTGGCAACAATTTGAAAACTGAAACAACGCCTATCGTGAATAGTCCTTCTGGGCAAATTGCCCCTTTGGACTAAAAAAAAACTTTAAAAAAAAAAAACTAAAAGAAGATTGTACAAGAATATATTGCATGTGATTTTCGTATAAATGAATTTAAAGTGTAACAAATCGAGGAAAAAATCCAAAGGAATCTATTGACCTCCGAGACTCTAACCGCATTGAAAAGCCCACCAGCGGCAGAGCGGTAGAGTCCCTGAACACTGGTAGTTCGGCCCGAGTTTCGAATTCCGCAAACGGGCTCTATGCACGGCCGTTTTCGTGCTTTTTCCCATGTGTAACGTGTTAATACGAGCCATTTTTCCTTAGAAAGTCCTCCACGAAGGCATCTTTCCCTTCCGTGTAGTGCCTTAAGGCGGAATACGTAAAGTAATAGTAATAACCGCATCGAATAAGGGACAGATATCTAAAATTTCGTTCGGGAAAGCCCAATTAACACTTTGAGCGCGGCGCCGAATTTGCTGTCCTGTCCATTCAGCCGGCAGCGGGTTTAGCCGTATTTTTTTTCTTTTTTTTAGAATGTTTCAATACAATTCATTAAAACTAAATTTGATCACATTTCATTGAGACTATATTTATTTTCTAACTTTAATGCTGTCGGTTCCGCGGACCGACGCCGGCCAAACGAAAATTCCAGTACCGGTCCCCAGGGACCGGCCCCGGCCACACGGAAAGTTCACTGCCGGTCCCCAGGGACCGGCGCCGCGTTCATCGTGTTAAGTGACTCTAGTTTAGCTTATGCCATCGTTTCTAATAAACTAATCATTGGATTTATGGACAGTCGCATTATTTGATTTTCAGAATTTCTGCCGCATTATATTCGCTATTTTTCACGTGTTCATAATCACGTAAAATTGCCTGGGATGAAGCGCTTTGATGCTGAAGCATGTGAAATGCATATTCATACCCCTATTTACTGTGTCACTATAACTTTTTTTAGTGGACCCCCTACCAGAATTTTGGATAGCTTAAAAAAAAATTCAATAATTTTTCTCCACAACACGTACCTTAGTGTGCCAGTTACATGAAGAATAGACAAATCGGCACTTTTTATGTACTTTTCATCTTTTTTCTTTTGCTCCGCGTTTACAAAGAATTTCAAGTGCCCTTGACAACAAGAGACTCTTTTTTTATCGCTTTTGCCAACATAAGCAACATATGCAATCAAAAGAGTTAAAGTTGCTAGTTTTACTTAAGATTCTCTTTTTTTTTTCGTAGATTAATAAGCTCGTATACATCTACATGCATACAAATGTATGTATGTATATTTTAGCTTCAAAAATGGCGCATGACAAATGTCTCTTGAATCAGATCGTAGGATAAGGATTCCAGTTCAAAGAACTAAATCAAATAAGGTTGGCCTACTATGTTGGTGACATGATATCTTTCGCTACAAATGTCCAGAAAATTAATTTTTACCTGTGTATGTGCTGTTATGTGTGCAGCTATCAATTTTTATCGGAGGATTTCACTAGGCAGATAGCTCTAGCGTAAAATGAAAAATTATATAAATAATCTAAGAATTGCACGCAATGTTAAGTAATACGGACTTTGCACATTTTTGCGATGATTTTTCCTCAATAAAAATGTCTATTTCAACCGTTCTCGAAACCATTTGAACGATGTTTTTTGCCTGACATCTGTACATATGGACAGAATAAAAAACTGTATTTGCCAAAAAAGCCTTCTAAAATGGATCCAGATGAGATTTTTTTTCTTAAGGGGACTCATGCACCTTAAAACCCATAAGCTGATCGAATAGGTGACTGTTGCAAGAATTGGGATAACTTATTTATTTTAAAAGCAATTACTACCAACATTTTACAGCTGACTACATAATATAGCTGCTTTCTGAAATAGTAATCAGAAAGTTTGTGTTATTTTTATAATTTAATCCGCTTTGTGACAACATTTTTCGTCATGTTTCCAACTAGCGCGCACAGTTTAAAACGTTCTATTTCATAATTTAATTCCATATTTAATATATAGCTTTTATAACATTTGGAAACGACTGTGAACCTAAAATTCTAAAACTTTCACATTAAATTTTTATTTTATTTTGAGTTGAGTTTATAAAATGTATTTTATTAAAGAAATTTTGAATGTTTTCGTCCATAAAATTTTTCAATATTAAAATATTCATCAGATTGTTGGTTCAGTTAGAAAATAATGCCCATATAAAGAATTCCGTCCAATTTCAAGTACGTACCATTAGCCATTTTTAAAATATCATGCGCGCAAGGTGGAAACATGACGAAAAATGTTGTCACAAAGCGGATTAAATTACAAAAATATTTGTGGCAACACAATATTTCTGGTTACTAGTTTCCAAAGCAACTATATTATGTAGTCAGCTGTAAAAAGTTGGAAGTAATTGCTTTTAAAATAAATAAAATATCCCAATTCTCGCAACAGTCACATATTCGAAGATCATGAGGGGTTTAAGGTGTATGAGTCCCCTTAACCCCTTAATCTGCAATGACGGGCATAGCCCGCGTACGATGGTCGGGCCAAACTTAACTTTCACGGCCATAGCCCTCGTACGGGTGATCAGGCCAGAAGTGAATATTACGTGGAATATTTGATTATTTACAATTACAGTCTGATGCAATAATTGTGGTAGACGCAAGTATTACAAAATGTTTATTTATACAAAACTCCAAAATACAAAATTAGTAATATGTAATGGTATGACATATTTCAGTGCATTCTGGTACATGTAACGGAACTTTTTTGACACTCGTGTTCTATGTGGATTTTCTCGTACTTGATCTGCATACTGATTCGTTTCGGTTACAATATTCTTCCAAAATATGTCATCAAATATTAGATTAAATATATCAAATTATCCTCTACTTCCTCCTAATTGACATAAGGCTTCCTCTCTTATGCCAGGCGTCATCGTATAGCCCCAGAGTTTTTGACTATTTCTTTCCAAAGCGAGGACTCTGGTAGTTGATCGTCATCGGATGTATCATCAATAATTATTCGCCTATACTTTCTTCGAAAATTACATAATTCGTCATGTTTACGATTGCCCGGATTAGCGTGTTATACAAGTCGTGCAAATATCCCGAACGCTGCGCGAGCTTGTATACAATTTCGGCCCAAAATCTTCGAATCTAAATCGTAGGTTAAGGGGTTAACGCCTGTACGTACGTATGTATCTTGCATAATTTAAGAACGAGTAGCCGTAGAACGTTGAAATTTTGTATATGAGACTTCTATAACATGTAGTTGTGCAACTCCCCTTTTCCCAGTCATATATATATATATATATATACACACCGTTCTGTTACCTTCCTCGGTGAGCTTAGTTTTATTATTATTATATATTGGTAAACTGTGCATTTCTTGATTTAAAAATGACTAAATTATATTGTTCTTATCTCCCGGTTAAGGTTTTTGTGCCTTTAGTTAATCTGCATGCAATAGTTGTAGAATTATCAACATTTTAAAAGTTATTTATGTGCGGCTAAGCCTATTTTTTTTACCGTAGCAGCCATATTTGTTTACACTGGAAACTTAGCAGAATAGTGAATTAAGTCTTTCTGCACCTTCAGGGTCTTTTTGCCGAGTGGGACCAAAAGGAAACTTTCAGTTTTATGCACCAAAAAATCTACTCTTGACTGCTGGCTGAACTGCTTGTTTTTGTTTAGAAACTCTAATTTTAATTGTAATTTTTTAACTGTATATGGTGTTTTATGTTTTTACAATTTTTAACTGTATTTGGTGTTTTCTTTATTTTACAATTTTTAAGAAAGATGTTTTGAGATTTTATGAATTTTTGCCTGGCCGTGAAGTGAGAACTGAATTAATTGAATGAAAAATATAGCTCTAATTAAAATTCGAGGAAATACGTTTAAATGAAATGCAGCAAAAAATATGTACTCTTTCATAGGCCATAGAAGAAAGTCATGTGGGCCCCACATCAGACTCAAATTTTAAATAAAATAAATGGTTGCAAGCACGATGTAACTTCATTTATATTTTTAACCTTTTTATTACGCTTTAAAAACAAAAATAACTACAGTACAAGCCACTTATTAAACTCGCTGGCTGGGCCCAGCGGGAGCGTAGAAAAACCTTAACAAACTCTTATGGGCGACCGCAAAATCAGAAACCTTTCAGTTTTTTTTTTATTTGTTGTAAATGGTATAAAATTCGTTGTGTATGATTCACTAAAAAAGTTAAGCATGCATTGCAAATATCGAACCAAATCGTATATGTCTTAACATTACCTGGCCCACCAGGTGGCAGAGCGTAAAGTCGCTGAACACTGGTAGTTCGGTCCGAGGTTCTAATCCCGCAAACGGGCTGGCTGCATGAGCGTTTTCCTGGTTTTACTCACGTGTAACGCGTATACAAGTCAATTTCTCTTAAAAAGTCCTCCACGAAGGCATTCCTCGAGGCTTTGCTGTTGCCAAACCTTGTAAACCGAACTTAAACATTACGTAATGCTCACTTATATCGCGCTGATACATGCTCATTCTTTCCCATTTGTTGGTCTTTATTTACTGTTTTGTTTTTGCAATTATCGAAGTGAATATTTTGTTAAATCTGATACGAAAGATTATTACATTTTAACCGAATACCACCCGATATACCTCTACTTGCAGGCTATTATGAACACTCCTTTAGAAACATTGATTATCATTTCACGCGTGCAAATAGCACTGCCATTTAGATAAATGACCAGTTATCGTCTTTCATTACGAGAGATACTGCAAGGGCATTTAAGTGGTTGATTGATGAGGTAATTGTAATCATCTAAATTTTGGATTATCGAACTATGGCTTTCACATCTGTCGTAGAACTTATCCACTACAGTGAGTGTTTCAGTGTTAATGTATTAAATTATTAAACCTGTAAGTAAGCTAAACTCCTTTATCATAACGAAAATGTATTTAATGTAATTCGTTGCATTTTCTTTGTGAATTTTAAGGGCAGATTCTGTAACAGCTGCCTGCACCCGCGCTACATATGTTATATTACTAGCGAAAGTACCCGATGCCAGTTAAGTTAGTTTGAGAGTAATGTAACTAAGAACAGAGAGAACAATACGGCTGTAATCCTGCTCTAATAACGATGCAAAAAATACGATTCATAGTCATACATTTTCCATTCTGACGCGATATAGAACTCGCATAAAAATGTCGATAGAAACATAAGCCAATTATCTCTCATTATATCGGCAACAATGGCAAGCAGTTTTTAAATGATTTCCGTTTTTCTAATCAAATAGTCGTAAAAGCTCAAGTTCCATCCAATAATTCACCTATATTCAATTTTAGTCGATTAAATATGTCAAGAAATAGATCATTAATCAAAAATCATAACGCGAAGCAAAAAATCACAAAGAGGCATTCTTCTTTATATATATATATATGTAATAATAAAATTCCATAGTCAAGCATACACTTAAAATTCTAACTGTATGTTCTTTACAATTTTAATGGCGACGTTCTCTTATTTGAAAGTACGTGGAATTAAATTCCCAGCCCCGTAGTCAAGTTGTTTTTCTCGCCTTTTTGTACATGTACAGTTATAGAATGTTCTGGAGATATTTTAAAGAGAAATGGATTGGCTGACGAGGCTGACGTCATTTCTTGGAAGCTCCGCCTTTGCAGAGGCTATAAAAGGACTCGCAAAAGAAATAACGGGGCTTTCTCTTAAATGTCACGATGCAGTAAACTTCATACAAAACGTTATTAGTAATTCTTTTTATTTACTCCGGATATCTGATTTTTGTAACTGCTATTTCTCCTGAATAATAATAAATGGATCCTGTTTTTTAAACTTATCGTCTGATTATTTAAGCTACGACTAAAGCTGATACATCACATATATATATGTAAAGAAGAATGTCTGTGATTTTGTAAAACTTACAAATTTTTAATTAACAAACTCTACGATTTCAAAGCGATCAGTGACAACACTTCTTGAAATAAAGCAGACTTTTATCTCTAGCATGCGAGACTGTTGCCACTCGGAAAAATGAGGGCGAAAATTAGCGCTTTCAATTTTTTAATTAATATCTCGGCTAATTAAAGTCGAAATAAATGGCTTCCACGAATTTTTGGAATCCGAAATTACGTATTTAATATCTTATCTAGCAATGTTTTTTTGTTTCATTGTGAAACTTAGAAAATTTTTATTTACGAACTCTACGATTTGAAAGAGAGCAGTAGCAACACTTCTCGAAACAAAGTAGATTTTTATCTCCAGCGTGCGACTGTTGCCACTCGGAAAAATAAGGATAAAAAATTAGCGTTTTTAATTAAAATCTCTGACTTTTTTTTTTTTTTTTTTTTTTCCTGAAGGTAAATCATTTTTGTTTTGGCATTTTGCATTGGTTCACTATAAATGTCAGATTCACCTTACAAATTATTGCCACCAAATGTTATCGCCCTGTATTACATTTAAAGAAATTAAATAATGAAGAATCTGCATCAATGTATGCATGTATGTCGCATTGGCATGAAACAACGGTACCTAGAGCCATAAATTGTAGTTTTTGATTTTAAAATGTTCTGAAATTTTAAAGTTTTAAAATTTTTCTTATATTCTGTTCTTAATGGAGTAATTGCTAAAGTTTTAATATGATACATGGCAATCTTAAGTTTTTCCAGTTTTGGTTTTGGTTTGGTTTTTGGTTTTTGGTTATTGGCAGTCTTGGAGCTTCTTTTCTATGACTATTAAAGATAATTAATACATTTGAATTCAGATAGTGGTAGGACTATTAAAGTAAATTTTTGAAATAAATTAATAGTTTAAATAGAATTATGATTATACAAATAATATGCTATTAAAGTAATATTGTAGGGAATTCGGTTTGACCTTCTACAGGTTATTTAAATTGGGAATTCCTCGATGGCTTTGGACCGCCTGTGCCTGTTCCAAAAATTCATGTGAATGAATGTTTCTTGAGAGTTTCCGCCACTCTGTTTGCCCGTGGGGTTTTTAATTGTTTTTGGATTTTGAATGTTTCGTGCTGTGCTTCGTTGTTTGTATGTCTCTTCCTTATTTTTAGTTCGTTAATTAATCTCCAATTATTTTTAGTTAATTAGCTTCTTTTTCTCTCTTCTTTCCTTTTTTGGTCTTGAGGGGGTCGACCCTTTATGGTCATATGGTCCAGTGGGACTAGGAGGATTGGGTCTTCCCTGTATTATGACTATTATGACTTAGAGCCATCCAATTTTTAATAACGTATGTTTCCACCCGAATATGGGAATCTGGAAGCCCGAATTTGGAATTTGTTTTATTATCTATTTAATATTTTGTAAAACTTTAACGAATTTTTGAGTAACAAACTCAACGATTTGAATGCGAGCAATGGCAAAAATCTACAGGGGGGGAACCTTTTAATCTCTAGCGTGCGGAACTGTGTATCGGAAATTCTAAAGATATGCTCATTTTAAAATTATTTTGCGATATTGCTCTTGACCTGAATTTTATGGTTTAAGTGCGAAGAACGTGATATTTAATAAATAAAGGTAACATACAAAACGTTAAAAAAACGCTCCTTTGGACGAAATTTAAAATGTAAAACCTTTCGGTTTTTTTTTTTTTTTTTTTTTTTTTTAAATTTATTTATTTGAAAAAAGGGAACGTCGACCTTTTTCTAGAACCCGGAAAAGAATTGTAGAAAGTTTGGTGGCGATAACTATATTAGTGACTGAGTTAATCACGAACAAACACACAAACATTCTTCTTTATAAATTAAACCTGTAAATAAGGTAAAATCTTTCACATGATGTAAACGCACTTAATGTAATTCGTTGCATTTTCTTTGTAAAATTTCCAGGCAGATCCTGTAATAGCTGTCCGCACCCGAGCTAGGTACATTATAATATTTATTAAACACGCATGCAGTATGGTGTATTCTCTCTGTCAAAATATAGTTGGGTATATTTACTGATATCGTTTACGAATGTAGAAGTATTATCCGATACCCCACGAGCTTCACGAGCTCAGGAATCGGACTTGTGTCCAAGGTGTGAAGTCCCTGCTGATGCAAATCATTTCTTTTATTACTGTGATATTTTAAAGGACTTGAGAAATTTATATGGGATTACAGATAGTCATGTTATGGATATGAGGAAATATGTTAAATACGCGGAGGCCGTTCTGAGCTACTTGAATGCAAATAGAAATGAATGTGGTATTTTAATTTGATATTTCTTTTAACTTTATGTGTACATCATTGGATTTTATTATGAATGATTTTATTGGAAGATTTTGGAATTTTTTAACGCTGTTTTAATGTCCTTTGTGTTTTTAATAATTATGGATATTTACTGATTTTATAATTCATTGACTTTGTATTGTTTTATGAATTTACATTGTGATTTTAATATTTTAACTTTGATATTTAGAATGTATATAGAAGGAATTATTTTAGCCTTGTGTTTTTATTGTGAAGCTTTGTTTTAGATTTTGAAAGTTTTAACTGTGCTGTGAAATTTATGTATTTTATGTTTATATTGTAAGGTACAATACGTGCCTATGGAGTAAGACATATGATCTGAATTTTATTGTAAACCCGAAAGAGTTTTGATTTTCTGATTTTATTGTGTTGTGTCCTTTCTTTTACACACTTCTATTGAAAGGTTATTGTTAGGGCAATAATGTATTTAATTTTGTTAGCGTTAGCTCATGGAGTGTTAACCAATGTTCAACTAAATGCTTTAAACATGAAATCATCTCTGAGAGATATATTAACTGTTTATTATATCATACTTAATGTTTAATATCTACATTTTGAATTTATAATCTGTATAGTACTGCTGAGAACTAGTGTCTCAGCAGTCAAATCAGAGGTGATCCTTCTATCGGTTCAACTCGTCAATGGTTAGCTTTAACTTCTTTTGGGAATTCCTCGAAGCGCGTTTAGTTTTGCCCTTCCTGATGTTTATTTTTGGGAGTGTGATTTTATGTCTATGTGCGTGGTTTGATGTGGCTGCTAATTGTATGTTTGAATTTTGTTTGATTTTCCTTCTCTTTTTAGTTTATTAAACTAACAATTTTATTTTGATTTAGCTTTCTTTGGTTTCTCTCACTTTCCTTTCTGTTTGAATGTTGTATCAGCTTTGTGACCATTTAAGGTCTGTATTTTTTTGGTTTTCTTTGGTTTCCTTATTCTAACGTTTAAGTTACCGGATTCAGTCTTTGGTTTCCCGTGACTCAGAACAATATCTTTGCTCGGGGATCATGTCCGGGCCGCTGGACGCCATCGTTTGTGGATGGATGGAGGAGGGTCCTTATAACCATGAGGCAACACTGCCAGGCGGGTGGACCTCTCTCTCCTCTTCTTACCCCACGAGCTTTTCTGTCTGGCCAGATATAGGTCTTTATGAAGTCTTTTTAATGAAACATTTTGCATAAATCTTGATGCTTCTTCGTCATATATTTCCGCCCACCAGCGGCCAAGCGGTAAAGTCGCTGAACACTGGTAGTTCGGTCCGAGGTTCGAATCCCGCGAACGGGCTGGCTGCATGGGCGTTTTCGTGGTTTTCCCCATGTGTAACGTATATACGAGTCAGTTTCCTTTAGAAAGTCCTCCACGAAGGCATCCCTCCTCTTAGGCAGATATCCCTCGAGGCTTTGCCATAATCACACACACACACACACACACGTCATATATTTCCTTACATTCGCTTTCTTAGTGAGAATTGCATCGCAGTTTTTATCTAGCACTTGTTTAGGTACTTACGTATTATCGCAACCAGGTTGGCGCGATTTGTAAGTTTGAGTAAAAAAGTATGAATAGAAAGAAAATGTACATTTATTAATTACAAATAATTTTTAATACAGTTTTTTATATTATTTTGTTTTAAAATATAAAATAGCAATTAAACCCTTCCGGTTTCGAATTTGAATAAGTTGCAGAATTATTTTTTCGGCGGAAATCTTTTGGCTATTGCTTTTAGCGCTGATTGAAAACAGTATTCGCCATAACCATGTACACGTCGACTTATTTTTACTTAAAAAAAGTCCCAGAATTGCACAAAAATGGCATTGCGCACACTCTTGACTTTATCCATGTACACTGCTATTTTCTCATAAATTACAAAAATTTGCACGAAAATGCAGGAAAATTTTGTGAATCTCCACATGCTCTTTTAACAAAACTACGTATAACACGTAGGGTTGCCGTAAGTAGGGTCGCCAAATTTGGCAATTTATGCGAATTTTGGCCTGGTTGCGTTAATACGTAAGTACCCTTGTTTATATATCACCAAATTATTTGTTCTCACATGCCAAACTTGACTAATTTCCTAATGAAAAAAATACTATAAACACGTCTAATGACACTAAGCTTCTTAATTGCACTTTACAATTATCGACAAATTTTCTTAAAAGATTTAATATCATTAGAGTTTTTTAATGGCTGTTAAATTAGAATCTTGTTCATGTCTCCTTGAATCAATATCTCGGAATTGGTAAATCAGATTTTACTTGCTTATGCGAAGTAAAGGAAGTATTATAATCGCGAAAATTTTTGGGTGTCTTATTTAAAATTAAATGTCCATTTTGACCACTATCGAATGAAATTTAACTATATTTTTTGCATGACATCTCTACGTAAGGAGAGGATAAGGGACTGTTTTTCTCACAATGGGAGTTGCAGAAAGTATTTAAAATGGATTCAGAAAAGATTTTTTTCGTGACTTCTGTAGGGAAACGTATGTATCTCGCATAACTCAAAAACGAGCAGACTCGGAGCGTTGCAATATTGTATGTAGGAACTGCTATAACATCTAGTTCTGCACCTCTCGTTTTGGTTGCAATCTCAATATATATATATATATATATATATATACACACACTGTTATTCGCTCCGTGAACTCAGTTTTTTAATTCTTATATGTTGAAAAATTGCGCATTTTTTGCTTTAAAAATGATTGAAGTATGTTCTTATTTTCCAGTTAAGGTTTCTATGGATTTAGTTAATCTGCATTCAATAGTTGTAGAATTATTAAACAATTTAAAAGTAGTTTAAGTGCGGCTAAATTTTTTTACCAAAGCAGCCATATTTCTTTACATTTGAAACTTAGCAGAATAGTGAATTCGGTTTCTGCACCTTCAGTACCTTTTTACCGAGTAGGACCAAAAATAAACTTTCAGTTCTGTGCACCGAAAAATCTGCCTTCTTGCCCGTTGGCCGAATCGCTTGTTCTTTTGTAGAAGCTCTTAATTTGAATTGTAAAAAAATTTTTTAATTGTATTTGGCGTTTTACGTTTCTCTATATTTTTCAATTTTTAATAAAAGATAATTTCATTTTTTTATGTATTTTGCCTTGTCGGAAAGTAAGAACTGAATTAATTGAATGGGAAATATATCTCGAATGAAATTCGAGGAAATAAGTGTAAATGAAATGCAGGGGGAAATGCTTATAATTTAATATAACGTACAAGGAAGTCATGTTGTGTACACATCAGATTTTTTTAATTACTGTATAAATTTATCGTAGGATTCTGAAGAAATAGAAAAAAACCCTCGACAGTATTCAAAGCAGATCTTCTCAAATAAGCGTTTTAAATAAATAAATTTATCTACCGTGTTTAGGGACTCATGATTGTTAGAACCGTTTCGAAACTATTCCAAATGGTAAGCCATTTTGAATCGTCATCTCCGCAGAATCTGGAAGTATGGCATTTTGGTATTTGCTGTCAGAGTTAGAAATTTGTTCTAATTGAGGGGCCGTTGCAGGCCCATAGGTTTTCACGACTTTCCAAAATTCTTCGATTTTCTTGCTTCGCTAAAAATTGCCAAAGCAATACTTGTTCTTCGTATTCTTGTGCAGTTTCAAATTCCTCAAGCTACAAAAGTGGTTCAAGTAGTTGTTCAACTACGACCAGATGTTCAAAATTAGTGGAAATAATTTCTATAATCTAATCTATATTTCTAACATTCAGGTCCGTGTTTAGTGATTCAGGTTATCATTAACTGCCTTCGTAACAGCTGTTTTCAGCGGTCAATGTTTCTTTTTTAAATAACGGCTATATTTTTTAATGACGGAGACAGAAAAAAGTACCCCAGGGGGGAGACATATCTGATGGTCTTTCCCCTCCCTCTTCTTCCCCTACCTCCATACTCCATACCTCCCTCCTCCAAGATTTCATGTACAAGATAATGATCTATGTCTAAATTGTAATGTTTTTGGTGATGCCAAACACTTCGTGGTGAACTGCCAGTTGACTGATTTTATTAGACGATGTTTTTGTGATATACATTTTGATTTATTGAATTTTGATTTTAAACATTTGAAATTATATGCAAGAGAATTGATGGCCTTTATTAATGGCAATAGACATGCGGTTGGGGTTTTTAACTAAGTTCATTTTATTTTCAATGTGTTTATTTTAGGATGTCTTTTTCGTCGTGTTTTGATGATATGTGTGACTGTATGTCATATTTTCGTTGTGTGTTTTAAGTGTGTTTTCCTTCCTTATTTTATGCTTTCATTTTTACTAATACAGTTTTCTCGATTTAGTTATTTTTGGTTTTCTTCTTTCCTGTTGTGTCGTTGATCCAGCCGTTAAAAAAAATAAATAAATAAATAAAATTATATAGTCGTATGGCAACCTTGCTGGATGTATAATTATTGTTTTCTTTAGTTGATTATGCTAACATTTTTAGTTACTCGGAATGTGGTGTGAATGGGACGCCCCCTTTTTGGACCATAAGATCACTTTGTGATCAGGCGGGTTGGGGCGTTCTAGCAAAAACAAAAACAAAACAAAACCTCCATACTCTCGAGAGGACTTTCGGCTCGTCGCATAATTAGTGCTCCCATGCCGCACAGACACTATACATAAGCATCCATGCTTTTTTAGAGATTCGAACCTCGGCCCTTCGCTATGGCAGTCAGACTCAATAACCATTATCATGATTGAGCGATGTTATTGTTACTTTAATTACTATGTCCAGCTTCAGCAGCGACATCAGCATTTGGTTAATATGATTCAAAAAGGAGAAAAAAGAAAAAAATGTGTATGGCGTTGCCGCGTTCAGCTGACGATACTTACGTTTACGAGTAATGTTTTCGAAAATGAGGGTAGTCGAAGGAAATCTAAAAGCGATGCCTTAGGAGTTAAAAAACAAAGTTTAGATCCACACGCTCCAAGAGTTAACATCTGCATTAACATTCAGTTCGAGACAGAACATTGGGTATTGAAAACAAGGGTTGAACGTTGAGAAGGATACATTGCGTTGGTTGGTCATTTTAATTTTAACCACTATACGATGCGTTTGAGAATCGGTGAATTACCAGTTTTGATAACAATGTATAAAGGATAACATAATTATCCTCGAGATCCGGATTCCCTTACTCATTAACTAGAGTTAACCATATTTCTTAGCCCAAAGAGCGTTAGCCCAGAAGAGCTATTAATTTCGTTTCGCATTTTGCGTCGAAAACTTTAAAAGTCGGAATCGTTTTTAAAATTATTGCCACCAAATATTACAGCCCTATATTATATTTAAAGAAATACAATAATGAATAATCGGCATAAATGTGTGTATGTTTCTCGTATTGTGAAAAAACAACGGTACCTAGAGCCATCCAATTTTGAATAACGCAAGTCTCCACCTGAATATGGGCTTCTGGAAACCCAAATTTGGTATTTTATTATCTGTTTCATATTTGATAAAGCATTTATGAGTTTGTGATTAACAAACTCAACTATTTCAAAGCGAGCAATGGCAACTCTGTGCGGAAAAAAAAAATTTTTTTTATCTCCAGCTTGCGAGACTGTGTATCGAAAATTCTAAAGATATGCTCCTTTTAAATTATTTTGTGATATTGCTGTTGAATTGAATTTTATTGTTTAAGTGCGTAGAACATGATATTTAATAAATAAAGGTAACACACAAAACTTTAAAAAACTGATTTAATATAAAATCTGAAGCCTTTCAGGATTTTTTTTTTCAGCTTATGGTGAATTTAGCAGTACGTTACATTTCCGTTGCAAGTTATTGTGCACTTTTGGTACATTTCAAGAAATTTATTGCAGTTTACAGCTACAGAAATTATCTTTTATAATTTATATCTATGAACATAAATTCTAGCCGATAATCCTATATTTAATCTAATCCAATAATCTGGATCTTTTAATCTTTTAGTTAAAATTATAAGTTAGCAATAGCATCCTCACGAATTAATTTCAGTCGTAAGATAAACAGATAAAAATAAATAAGTATTTGATTTAAATCAACAAATAATCTTTTCCATACAGATCTAAGTCTTTCTGAGAAGTGTTCGTTTTATTCTCATCTCACTCAAACCTCGGACTAATTGGAAATTCTGCTAGTTCTTCTCAATCCTGTTTCATCCTCTTATGGCGTGCAAGTCAAAAAAAATGATTCTTGATCATTTCATGCCGGCAAATCTGTAATTTGCGAGCCTTCAGCATGTCTGCTTTACCAGGTAAAAAATAACATGTTTTAATGAAGCTTCTGTATAACCTAAGAACTTGGAAAATATTATGTAGCCGCAACTTAACGAAGGTGCTTTTTATCTTTGCAGCACTTTAATCTTTCTTCATAACTCTGATCCCAGCTAAAGGGATGGATTAAATCCGTAGAGACTTATAATCTAGAAATAAAACTTTTTCTATTGCTCAAATTTTCCATGTATTTGAGTAATAATTTTATCATTCTCGAATAATGAATGGTGGTTTCAAATTGTGTTATTCTTAGGTTTGACAAAAGCTCTTAAAGAATGAAAAATACAATAATTGTGCAAATAAAAATACCCAATTAAAATTGGCTTATATAAGATTACGTCGCTTTCACTTAAGTTTCATATGGAAGCTAAAAATTATTTTTAGTCCAAAGGGATTTGAATCCCGAAGGACTATTAGTTTCGTTTTGGCATTTTGCGTCGGACTCATAAATGTCGGTTCACTTTTCAAACTGTTGCCACAAAATGTTAGAGTCCTGCATTATATTTGAAGAAATTAAATAATGAAAAATCTGCATAAATGTATGTATATTTCTCGTATTGTGATAAAACAACGGTACATAGAGTCATCGAATTTTGAATAACGTAATCCTCCAACGAAATATGAGCATGTGGAAGACCAAATTTGAAATTTGAAATTTGTTTTATGATCGATTTCCTATTTTTTAAAACTTTGACGAATTTTTGATTAACAAACTCAAGGATTTCAAAGCGAGCAATGGCAACGTTGTGCAGAAAAAACATTTTTATCTCCAGCGCGTGAGTCTCTGTATCGGAAATTCTAAAGATATGCTCGTTTTAAAACTATTTTGCGATATTGCTGTTGCACTGGATCTTATGGTTTAAGTGCGAGGAACATGATATTTAATAAAGAAAGGTAACACACAAAATGTTAAAAAACGCCCCTTTGGACGTAATTTAAAATCTGAAACATTTCAGATTTTTTTTATTTATTTAGTTTAATTTAGCTAAATTAGCTTAGTAATTAATTTAGCACAGAAGGAAATTAAATTCACGCCAAATAACTTGGCAGCAGAAGCACTAAAGATCATTATAAGTACGTATTTATAATGCAATGTGCATGTTGTTTAAATTTTTATATTTCCGGTGGTGATTTATATAATTGCAAGTGGCAACATTATTTGTAAAAAGAAAACTATTTTTATTTTTGAAAAAAATATGAGGTGGACTCCACATGACTTCCTTGTACGGCCTATTAAATTATAAACATTTTTGCTGCACTTCATTTAAACTTATTTTCTCGAATATCAATTTAAAGATATATTTCTAATGCAACCAATTCAGTTCTCACTTCGCCGCAAGGTAAAAAAAAAAGGCACATAAAAACTCAAAACGCTTTCATTAAAAATTTCAAAATACTGAAAAACATAAAACACCAAGTGCAATTTTTAAAAAAAAAAATTATAATTAAGGGGAGTTAGAACCCCAAAATCTTCAAAAAATTGTGATTTCGGATTTTTGCATTTTCAAATTCTCTACTCTTTTATCTTTCTAAAAATACCATTCTTTAATCTCTATGAAAATTAGAACTGTAAAAGAAATCTAGTTTTAATTTGTCATCTACTGCTTTGATCAATGAGGATTTTTACATAAACACACTTTTTCTCCAAACGTGATTTTTTTATACTCGATGTACCTTTTCTCAGGAACTATTGCTCACAGGTATCTAAACTTTTTATGGCTTATTTATTAGGTTCCCTAATATTTACTGAAATGAGCTTTTTGTAATAAACTTAGAAAAAGGTTTTTTTTTTTTTTTTTTTTTTTTTTTTTTTTTTAATTTTTTTCTGTGAGAAAAGTGCTAAATTTTACTATGCCTAACAAAATATCCTGTAATTTACTCTAAAATTCAAAATGTTTCAAAAGCTCAATTCAGTATAATCAGATAGGTATACTTTAATTACAGAAAAAATTTCAAGCTTGTATCTACAGCAGATTTTGAGAAAAGGTACATCGAAAATGGCCAATTTAACATTGTCGGTATAGGAGTTTCTGATACCCCTTGAAATTAAAGTTTTTACGTAAAAGCAAGCAATTCGGATAGCGGAAGACAGAATTTTTGGTGCACAAAATTGAAAGTTTACTTTTAGTCCCACTCTGCAAAAAGACACTGAAGTTGGTGCACCAATTGACTGAATCCCTATTCTGCTAAGTTGCAAATGTAAACAACTGGCAGCACCATTACGCTTAGCACCTCTTAACCCTTTGACTACTAACCAGACATAAATGTCCTACTAAAAGTTTGAAAATTACTGCTGGGTTAAAACGTACTTAGAATGTCCTGAGTGTTGAGGATCATCTTCCAATAGTTGTAAAATCAAGACGCCAGTGTTCTCGTTGTACATAAATGAATATAGAAAAAAGAACAAATATGAGTTGCCCAATGTTCCGTTAGACAAAGAATGCTTTACCCTGTACCATACGATGCAAAATCTATTTCATATAATAGTTTTCCAGAATAATAGATGCGTGTATAGTAAGTCAATCGCTACGCGTGGGACCTATGGTATCCCACCATTAACTACGACTGGGACATATGTGTCCCAGTCTTTGGCTTGAAAACCGTTTGTCAAAAAAATCCCAAATGCTAAATTTACCTTATTTAGGACATATTTTGTTCTCTCTGATAAAAAACGGGGTAAAAAAAATTATTTTTTTAATTCGTAGCCAAAAGGGTAAACTTTTAAATTGTTGGACATTACAAACGCATTAAAAAAGGAAAATCTGTTAGCTTTAAGATTTTATATTACGCCCAAAAGGACATTTTTTAACGTTTTATGTGTTACCTTTATTTATTAAATACGTCCTTCGTCCGTGAACCACATAAAAATTCAACAGCAATATTAAACGAAATATTTAAAAACAGCATATCTTTAGAATTTACGATACAGTCTCGCGCGCTGAAGATAGAAATGTTTTTTTCCTTATAGTGTTGCCATTGTTCGCTTTACAATCGCTGAGTTTGCTAATCAAAAATTCGCTAAAGTTTTACAAATTTTGAAATGGATTATAAAACAAATTCAAAATTCGGGCTTCCAAGTACCCATATTCCTTTGGAGGAAGTAAATATCCTTTTCTTCTTTCAATATAATGGATATTGAACCTTGCAGGAAGAACAAAGCTAAATTTTCAGAATGAACAAAATACTTTTATTTGAATTTTAGAACAGAACCAAAAAAAATAAATGCTGCAGCTCTTAACTATTAAATTTTTAAACTCTTAGCTACTAGTTAAAACTCTTACAACTATTAAAATACTAAAATCTTAAACCTTCCAAAAAATATATATATATAAATCTTCCGAATTCTTTTCTTGTTGCCACACCGTAAAATGCAAGTTCTTGTCCTATTATTTATATTTCACGTTCTCTTTAAGTCACGATCTTTACAAGTCATGATCTTTACAAGTCACGATCTTTACAAGTCATGATCTTTACGAGTCACGATCTTTACAAGTCACGATCTTTACAGAGGACTACGTTATTCAAAATTTGGATGTCGAGAAACATTTATACGTACATGCAGCTTCTTCATTATTTAGTTTCTTTAAATATTATGCATGGCGAAAATATTTAGTGGCAACAGTTTGAAAAGTGAATAAACGCAGAAAGTGAAGCCGCGCAAAATGTCCTTTAATCCTTTGGGTAGTAACACCCCTTTGGGCTAAATATAATTGTATCCGAAAGTCAAAGTTTTGTGGGAAATGTCACTAAATCCTTATGGAACGATCTGGAAGGAATATAATTAAAAATTTACACTAACAATTGCGCAATTTTGTGACAATTGCGTTAAAAACGCTTTCTCTGCTTTACGTGTTTCAACGAACTTCATTAAAAGGCAAGTATGTCAACCAAATAAAATTAAAATATTTAATAAAAGCAGTATTAGTCCAAAGGGGCTTTGTCCCTGAAGGACTGTTTTCGTTTCGCGATTTTGCGCCGAAACTTTTAAAAGGCTGTGTCACTTTTCAAATCGTTGCCACCCTAAATTATCGCACTGTCTTATATTTAAATAAATTAAATAATGAAGAATCTGCATGAATGTATGTATGTATGTTTCTCGCATTGTGATAAAACAACGATACCTAAAGCCCTCAAAATTTGGATAACGAAATCTTCCATAGAATATGAGCATGCGGAAGCCTTCATTTGTATTTGAAATTTGTTTATTCAGATTTTGTAACACTTCAACGAATTTTTGATTAAAAAAACTAAACGATTTCAAAGCGAGTAATGGCAACACTGTACGAAAAAAAAATGTATCTCCAGCGCGCGAGACTGTGTATCGGAAATTGTAAAGATATGCTTATTTTAAAATTAATTTGCGATATTGCAGTTGAACTGAATTTTATTGTTTTAGTACGTAGAACATGATATTTTATAAATAAAGGTAACGCACAAAACGTTTAAAAAACGCCCCTTTGGACGTAATTTAAATTTTGAAACCTTTCAGACATTTTTTCTCATATTTTGTAACGGATGCTCGATGCAGTTGCAACTAAAATTTAGCGTCTTTCATGTCTAAATAACACGGCATTTAATGTGTGTTGTTTAATACACTTTCTCTGTAGTAGATACTCGCCATCGGCCTTACCAGCTGAAACATAAATAAGAAAACGATTAGGTCCTTACGGTCTGCCTAACTGTAACTGTATCTGTATCTGTGTAAGAGTTAAGTAAGAACAATTAACATCCCAGTTTATAAATAAGAAATTCACCCGTTCGCAAAAGTAGAAGTCTCAAGTTCTAATCTTTATTTTAATTGCTCCATCAACGACCTGAAATGGGAATTCTCGAAGACGGAGAGTGAAGTTTTCGACGTAGCGGTTTTCATGATTTAATGCAAAGAAAGGGGAACGCTTAGAACAGAATTTGCTAGAAAAAGAGAATTTCCGAGTCTCCATTTTTTTGCACTCGAGGCTATGAAATGAGGCGGGATAAAACAACTGAAGCATCTGCGTTTAAAGGATAAAATATTGTTGCGTTCGTACAGATTCGTAATACATTGAATGCGCAAGTCCAATATAAGATTAATAAAATTTATTCCTATCAAAAGAATACATCACAACTGTTGAATTTTCCTCAGAGATATTCGTACAAGTGTTTACAATATCACGCAGCAATAATCATTAGTATACTTCAAACTACTAAAAACGTTAAACACAATGCACAGGGCATCTAAACAGAAAGCTTATCTGATCTCACTCTGAACTCGCAACAATAACAGCAGCAGCTAACTAAAGAAGCTCTCTCTTCGGTCTTAAATACTTTTCAACCGTTCACGAGATATTTCTAGTACTTTCTACTTCTCGAAATTACTGAATAGTAATACGAGGGTAGAATTACGGTTACAGCTAATATAATGGTCAATTGCATTTATTCAGTTCCAATAGAGATTACTGAGATGTCCATTTACTTGATCATAAATGCACGTGCCTCTGTATTCTTGCTTTCACTGCAAAGCTTTCTCTTAAAATTGGTCTCGCGCTACATTACACAGAAAAATACAATTATTTTACTTTATTTTAAAGGGTAGAGTTCTACAAAAACTCTACAAATTCTACAAATTACAACGAATTTTGTGCTACAAAAATTATTTATCTAAGCACAAAATTCGTTGTAATAGTTTATACTCACCAAGAATCGTATTCGCTTGATTTTATTTAAAGTGCGCATCAAAACATTGTTTTGAAAAGAAAACGTGGCAAAAGTTCAACTTCGCTTTCTGTGAAGCAAGCGCTCACGTTAAACTGCGATTAATTAATCTTCATCGAATTCGTTGGTCCCGACTGCATCAATTCTGACCGACATGTTTTTGTTCCCTGTTTGTATTTGAATTTGTCATTGGAACCATTGCTGTAGTGTATCCTCTCATATTGTTGTCATTGATTTGCATTGTCTTGGGTCCTCCTTGAAAGCTATGATCGCTCGCCACGTTTTGCGAACTTGTCCGATTGGATTGTCTTGCTCCTTTTGGTACTTTTCTTCTTCCCCTTTTCTCCATTTTCTCATCTGAGATTTTTTCCACGTCGTGATTTCTTTATGTCAAGTGTCCTTGGGCTTTAATTCTGGAACCGGCAACATTGCTCTTCGCAATAGCTCGGTCAATTATAGAGTCCAAGTCCCCTGCTTTTTCGAAAGTGGAACTACAAGGAAGGGGGCTTCAGCCTCACTCTACCTTCTTCCTCTCGTTATGTCTTCAGTGATGCTGTAATGAAAATCTTCAACTCTCGCAAAATTTGACTTGTGTAATCTAGACAACTGTAAGCTCAAAACAACATAGAACGGTTCGATGAACTTCATTTTGAAGTAATTATCTTCATACAATGATGTTTTTCGGATTGAGAACTTGTCCCGCTATTGTGTGCACGTGCCACGTGCTGTCGCCTAAAGTAGACGTAATTTAGGTGCAACTCCTTCATACTTACAAACTAATCTCGATGGGAACAGCCTATGGAGATTATTTTGTAAGTCCATCCATAATCTCCTGAATTATTCCTATGAAATAATCTCCATAGGAATAATTCAGGAACAGATCAACAGCAGTGATTTTTTTTTTGTGTGTGTTCAGTGTTCCGTCAAAAGTTTATATAATCTCTATGGTAACAGCCTATGGTGATTGTTTTGTAAGTCCATCCATAATCTCCTGAAGTGTTCCTATGAAGTAATCTCCATATGAATAATTCTGGAACAGATCAACAGCAGTGATTTTTTTTCGCCTAAAATTTCTTCAGTGTTCCGTCAAATGTTTATATAATCTCTATGGTAACAGCCTATGGTGATTATTTTGTAAGTCCATCCATAATCTCCTGAATTATTCCTATGATATAATCGCCTTAGGAATAATTCTGGAACAAATCAACAGCAGTGATTTTTTTTTTCGTGTTCAGTGTTCCGTCAAAAGTTTATATAATCTCTATGGTAACAGCCTACGGTGATTATTTTGTAAGTTCATCCATAATCTCCTGAAGTGTTCCTATGAAATAATCTCCATAGGAATAATTCAGGAACAGATCAATAGCAGTGATTTTTTTTCGTCTTCAGTGTTCCGTTAAAAGCTTATATAATCTGTATGGTAACAGCCTATGGTGATTATTTTGTAAGCCCATCCATAATCTCCTGAATTATTCCTATGATATAATCGCCATAGGAATAATTCTGGAACAGATCAACAGCAGTGATTTTTTTTCGTGTTCAGTGTTCCGTCAAAAGTTTATATAATCTCTATGGTAACATCCTATGGTGATTATTTTGTAAATCCATCCATAATCTCCTGAAAAGTGTTCCTATGAAATAAACTCCATAGGAATAATTCAGGAACAGATCAACAGCAGTGATTTTTTTTCGTGTTCAGTGTTCCGTCAAAAGTTTATATAATCTCCATGGGAACAGCCTATGGAGATTAATTTGTAAGTCCATCCATAATCTCCTGAATTATTCCTATGAAATAATCTCCATAGGAATAATTCAGGAACAGATCAACAGAAATGATTTTTTTTTTTTTTTCGTGTTCAGTGTTCCGTCAAAAGTTCATGTAGCAGCACGGATGGACATGTGTCCCATGACCGTGTGTAATTAATTTGGATCTCGAGGACTGTAAACACGATGGTGGAATCTGAAGTACCTTTGAAAATATGTCACATAATACCGAAAATTAATTTAGTAGCTACTAAAAAATAGAAATGACGCAATCACATGTCAGACTGGGTCTTATTGTCTGAAGTGCGTTTTATTAGCACTGGTTAAGTATGGAATAAGAACAATTGTTATTCTAATTTGTTAGTAATAGATGAAAAGATAACATTATTCACAATTTTGTTACTGTTTTTGTGACTTATCTAACTTGTTTCACAGTAACATCAGAATAAGCCCACAATTTCCATAGGGTCAACAAGTGCAAGATTACGCCTGCCGTTGGCAACAGTTTTGAGCACCGTTGGCAACAGTCTTGAGCATGCAGCTGACAATAATTGCTCAATTCTGACCACAATTTTGATGGACAGAACTGCGGAGGGTCTCCACCAATGGCGTAGCTAGGGTAGCTAGGGTGGAGCAAGGGGGGACATCTGTCCCACCGCGCGCAGCATGCAAGAGGCGTTAAATTGATGCTACGAAATTTTTTAATGAAATGTTTTCCATTTTGGGCATACAGAAAGGGGGCGCGAATTCTTCAGTTGTGCCCGGGCGCTGGAAACTCTAGCTACGCCCCTGGTCTCCACCCCCCCTGTTTCCTTATCAGCAACCTATCGAGAGGACTTCGGCTCGCCGCGTATTTAGAATGTCTCCATGTCGTACTGGCACGATACACTTACAAACGTCCATGTTTTCACTGGGATTCGAACCCAGGCCCAGTCAAACGTCGCTAACCAGTATCCCAGTTGGTTAGCTTTATCATAATTTTAAAATCAGGTTTTTGCATTGTATATAATGAATAAATGACGGTTTGGGTTTTTGCATTGTATATAATGAATAGTAAATGATGGCAATGGGTTTATACTATTTCAAGGTAACGTGTTGATTCGGCACGCATGGTAACCTCCCATCATTAATTAATTTTAGATAATACCATAACATTTAGTACTTACAACATTATTATAAAATTTTCTTATTGTAACAGTTTATTGCAATATTTATTCATTGTAAAAATTTTACCCCAAAATTGTATGAAAATCGGAGTCAATCTGTAGAGTCATTAGGTTATTTTTTTTTATTTTGTTTTATTTGGAGAAGAGAAAAATGTGCGATGTCCTCGCCGGGACTCTAACCTGTACATCTTGAATACGCGCCGAGTGTGCTAACCGTTACAACACGAAGGCATGTTCAAAAAAGGGAAAACATACCTTATAAATCTTATTCGGATCTTCATTACTGAATAACGAATTTAGCTCTATAACTGGCATCTTCGAATAACCCCAAACATGAAATACTCACCTGCCACAAACACAATGACATTTTTCAATAAGGAGGTACTACAGAGGCTGTTTGCACATTTTTTAGACGATTTTGGAAAGCGGTAATAAAAACTCGTTTGCTGCAAAAGAAGTAATTGCAATTGTACTGTGTTTTTAAAAGTCAAAATTATCGTCTTTGGCTTAAAAGTTTTGTTTTTATACAAAATGGCGAATTTAACAAAGCAGTGGTTCGAAGGCTAAATTTACGCTCTTTCCGAAGAGAAATATGCATACTCCGTTATCCAAAAACGATGTGAGAGTCATGGTTTTGTGATATCTAAAGCGTCGATAGGTAATATCATCAACAAGAAAGGAAAACAACGTCAAATTGGAGCCTCAAGTAGCACAAAAATTCCAAACAAGTATCCAAGGAAAAAACGGACATCTTCGACTATCGCAAAGGTACGTTGTTTAATGTTAAAAGAAAATCCCCCTAGTCAAAGGACAGTTGCAAAATCATTAAACTGCTCGATGTCCACTGAAAACAAAATGATGAACGTTGATTTAAATCTTAAGAAAGCGAAAAAACGCAATGTGCATCGTCTTCTTCCAAAGCATATCGCTCAACGCAGGACACGCTGCAGAATTCTATATGAGAAACACTTATCCAAAGAAAAATAGAAAACAATTGTCACAATAGATGAAGCATGGGTGTATTTAAATGATTCTAACAAAAAAAAGAGCCATTTATTATTAAAAAAGGGGGATAAAAAAATTTAAGTACATGGTACAAAGAATCGAAAGAAAGTTTTTCTAAGGGATTCATGATTGTTGCTGGTTTTTCTTATAACGGCAAGTTAAAAATAAAGAGAGTGCAAAAAATGTAAAGTAAACTCCAAGTACTATCAGGAACATATTTTATCGCCAATTTTTCCGAACGAAATACCATCGCTTTACCCACAGTGCCATCCATTTGTGAGACTCCATCAGGACAAAGCTAGCAGTCACATATCAAAATCCACTGTAAATTTCCTAAAAGAAATGGAATAAAAAACTAGTATCAAGGCCATACCCTTCACTGATATCCCTACTAAATCTCTCGATGTGTCACCTATGGATTTTTGTGCTTTCGAACTTTTAAAAACTGCATTATCCAAACGTTGTCCCAAAACCCTAGCAGGGCTCTGGAAAGCTGTTCGGGAGGAATGGGATAGAATACCTCTTCTGCCACTTCAAAAGGCATTATTATCCTGGACATTGCGGTGTCGAAAGATAGTTCAGAATAAGGGATGTCAAATAGAACATTTAAAACACAAGAGTTTTATGTAATTTAGTTTTGTGAATACAACACACATCGTCTAAAAAGTGTGTGAACAGCCTCCGTAACTTACCTCCGTCAAATTTACAAGCCTTAAATAAAAGTAATTTAGGATACAAATGCAAATACAATGAATAGGTCCCGATTAAAAATAAAGAAAAGATGAATAGATACAGTTATCTACCTACAGAATGTTTCCGTTGGAGGTGGATCCCATAATCTGAGTAGGAAGTCGGTATGTATGATTTCATATTTAAAATTTTCGGTATAGTTCACTTATTAATTATTAATTGCTTTATTGTAAAAATTTCAGGTGGTTTAAGTGATTTTGAAGTCTTTGTGCAGTACTTCATTTCGCACGAACGAGGGAGAGCAAGTAATCTTTCTCAGCATGGCCATTTTGAAAATCTTGAAGTTGTTTGAAGTTTGTCAGATGCTGAACTCCAAGCAGGAGCGGCATGCGTTTAGAAAAATATAAAGATCTTTTTCTTGCCAGGTCGAGTTGAGAAGATTTTTACTTCTTTGTACGAAGTAAAGGAAGTATTATAATGACGAAAAATTCCGCGTATCGTATTTCAACGAAAATATCCATTTTGACCGTTATCGAATGACAGTTTTTGCGTGTCATCTGTACGTACGTATGTATCTCGCATAACTAAAGAATGAGTAGCCTCAGAAAGTTGAAATTTTGTATATAGGACTGCTATAACATGCAGTTGTGCACCCCACTTTTGGATTGCAATCGGACGCACAAAAATTATATATATATATATATATATATGTGATGTACCAGCTTTTGTCAGGAATAAATAGATTGTTGAAGAATCATAAATTTAGTCGTAACTTAAATTATCAGACGATAAGTTTAAAAAACAGGATCCATTTATTATTGGTCAGAAGAAATAGCAGTTACAAAATCAGATATCCTGAGTAAATAAAAACGAACTACTAATAATATTTTGTATGAAGTTTACTGCATCGTGACATTTAAGAAAAAACCTCCGAAATTCCTTTGCGAGTCCTTTTATAGTCTCTGGAAAGGCGGAGCTTCCAAGAAATGACGTCAGCTTCGTCAGCCAATCCAGTTCGCTTTAAATATTTCCAGAACATTCTATAACTGTACGTGTAGAAAAGGCGGGATAAACAACTTGACTACGGGGCTGTGGATTTAATTCCACGTACTTTCAAATAAGAGAACGTCGCCATTAAAAATGAAAAGAACATACAGTTAGAATTTTAAGTGTATTCTTGACTATGGAATTTTATTATTATATATATATCCGCTCTGTTACTCGGCTCCATGAGCTCAGTTTTTTTTATTCTTATGTGTTAGTGAATTGTGCATTTTCTGCTTAAAAAAGATGGAATTATGTTGGTCTTTTCTTCTGGTTAAGGTTCTTATGCGTTTAGTTTATCTGTAGGCAGTAATTAATAATTGTAAAATTAAGAAACTAAAAGTTATTTAAGTGCGTCTAAGGCTATTTTTTACTTCATTGTACGAAGTAAAGAGGAAGTTTCAAGCATCATATTTCAACGCAAATATCTATTTTAATTTCTATCAAATGCAATTTAACGATCTTTTTGTGTGACGTGTGTACATAAGGACAGGATAAAGGACTCTTTTCTCCCAAAAAAAATTGTAAAACTATTTAAAATGAATTCTGAAGAGAATTTTTCGTGGCGTCTATGCGTATGTATCTCGCATAACTCAAAAACTAGTAGCCTCAGAACGATGAAATTTTGTATATAGGACTACTATAACATGTAGATCTGCACCTCGTCTTTTGGTTGCAATCGGCCGCACCAAACGTATATAAATATATTTATATATATATCCACTCTGTTACCCGGCTCAATAATCTCAGGTTTTTGTTCTTATATGTTTGTAAATTGTGAATTTTTTCCTTGAAAAACGATTGAATTATGTTGTTCTTATCTTCCGGTTAAGTTTTTTATGCCTTTAGTAAATCTGTATGCAATATTTTTAGAATTATCAACAATTTTAAAGTTGTTTAAGTGCCACTAAGCTTAATAATATTTTTGATGGTGGCCATTGCTTGTTTACATTTGAAACAGCAGGATAGTGGATTTGTTGCCAATCTAGAGAAACTTAGCTTCGCAACAACAAAGATAACGCCTTCATTTATTATTGCGAATTAAATCATGCTTAATCCTTTCTGGAATTTTTTCGAGGAAATAAGTATTTAAGATTTACTTCATAATTTTCAATGCAGACATCTTGAGTTTTAATGTATTTTTGCCTTGTCGCGAAGTGAGAACTGAATTAATTGAATGAGAAATACTGAAGCTTCTGTGAAAAACTGTTTCTTTTCTGTTTTGTTTGCTTAATTTCTTTTATACATCGTTTTAGATTTATTGCAGTATTTGAATAGAACATGTGGGAACGATTAGATAATTCTTAAGATGGTATAAATTTTGTGCATTCTGAGTTAAAAAATGAACTAAATGTAACGCTGTTATGTGAATCTAGGGCCAGAGTGTCGCTATGGTAAACAAATATAGTGACTTTTAAAGAGTGAATTTATTTCTATTGTGGTTTATGTGCTATCGACGAAGTAGATTTAATTCAATCCGAAAAGTTTAAATGAAGTGCAAGTAAAAATGTGTATAATGTAATATTCCGTACAAGGAAGTCATGTGTTGCACACATCAGATTTTGTTGTCATAGCTGCCATATTTGTTTACATTTGAAACTTAGCAGAGTAGTGAATTAAGGTTTTCCGTAACTCCAGTGTCTTCAGACACTGGAGGTGAGGAATATAGAGTGGGACCCAAAGGAAACTTTTAGTTTTGTGCCCAGGAAAAAAATACGTATAATTTACAAGGAAGTTATGTGGCGTACATGTTACGGTGAAACACCGAAATCTGGAGAATGTCGACTTTCACCGGTGAATGTCAACATTCACATAGTCTCTTGGTGTATGTCCGAAATATTTTCCAAATACTCTTATTTCTGACTTACACCGGTCAATGTCGACATTCACCATGTACCAATGGTGAATGTTGAACGTATAACAATATTATATTTTCTTCTCCGTCATTCAGTCGCGAATAAACGCACTTGAGACTTGGAATAAGAACTTTAGAACATGAGAACCTAAAACACACAATACATTCAAAATGAGAAAGGAAAATAATTGAAGTTAAAAACTTACTTAATTATACAGTACGTTCTATATGAGAAAATAAAATAACAGTCATAAAAAACTTACTAAATTATGTGATTCAAATCTTATTTATTGCAACAACTTAAACTATTATGGCACTTTATGACCTCTCTTTTCGACTTTCACCAGAGCATATCTGTGATTGTCGACATACACCGGTGAGGGTCCGAATATAGTACAAGAATGTAGTGCAATATTCGGTCTTTCACCGACGTATTTGGTGAATGTTGATATTCTCCGGTGAAAGTAGACATTCTCCAATTTCTGTCTTTCGTGGCAACATACACATCGAATTTTTTTAAATAAGCATTTGCGACCAAATTAAAAATTCTTATGGATTTACTTACTACACTTTTATTACGATTTTTTCAGGTTAACCGAATTGCTTAGAGAAACTCTGAGATAAGTAACATTAGTTACTAAGGGAACTTTCCAAAAAGTGCAATTGCTTAGTGTCTGGACGACATTTATGTCTGCTAACGAACAGCAGATTTGACTTATTAAGGTTTATGGCAGCACGCGAATTTAAGCACTAATTCTCAATTTTCTTCATGCGATCCTGTATTCAGACCAGCGCGTTTTCCGGGTTAAGGTATTTTGAGAGCCCCGTACAGAGGCTGTTCACACATTTTTTAGACGAGGTATATTGTACTCACAAAACTAAATTTCATAAAATTCTTATGTTTTAAAAGTTATATTTGACATCCCTTATTCTGAACTATCTTTCGACACCGCAATTTCCAGGGTAATAATGCCTTTTGAGGTGGCAGAAGAGGTATTCTATCCCATTCCTCCCGAACAGCTTTCCAGAGTCCTGTTAGGGTTTGGGGACAACGTTTGGATAATGCAGTTTTTAAAAGTCCGAAAGCACAAAAATCCATAGCTGACACATCGGGAGATTCAGTAGGGATATCAGTGAAGGGTATGGCCTTGATACCAGTTTTTTGTTCCATTTCTTTTAGGGAATTTACAGTGGATTTTGATGTGCGACTGCTAGCTTTGTCCTGATGGAGTCTCACAGATGGATGGCACTGTGGGTAAAGCGATGGTATTTCATTCAGAAAAATTGGCGATAAAATATGTTCCTGATAGTATTTGGAGTTAATCTTGACATTTTTTTGCACTCTCTTTATTTTTAACTTGATATTATAAGAAAAACCAGCAACAATCATGAATCCCTTAGAAAAACTTTCTTTCGATTCTTTGAACCATGTACTTAAATTTTTTTTATCACCTTTTATAATAATAAATGGCTCTTTTTTTTTTGTTTTGTTTTGTTTTTTTTTGTTGTTGTTGTTGTTGTTACAATCATTTACATACACCATGCTTCATCTATTGTGACAATTGTTTTCCATTTTTCTTTGTTTCTCATATAGAATTCAGCAGCGTGTCCTGCGTTGAGCGATATGCTTTGGAAGAAGACTATGCACATTGCGTTTTTTCGCTTTCTTAAGATTTAAATCAACGTTTATCATTTTGTTTACAGTGGACACCGAGCATTTTAATGATTTTGCAACTTTCCTTTGACTAGGGGGATTTTCTTTAACATTAAACAACGTACCTTTGCAATAGTCGAAGATGTCCGTTTTTTCCTTGGATACTTGTTTGGAATTTTTGTCCCACTTGAGGCTCGAATTTGACGTTTGTTTCCTTTCTTGTTGATGATATTCCCTATCGACGCCTTAGATATCACAAAACTATGACTGTCACATCGTTTTTGGATAACGGAGTATGCATATTTCTCTTCGCAAAAAGCGTAAATGTAGCCTTCGAACCAGTGCTTTGTTAAATTCGCCATTTTGATTAAAAACAAAACTTTCAAGCCACAGACGATAATCTTGACTTTTAAAAACATAGTACAATTGCAATTACTTCTTTTGCAGCAAACGATTTTTTATTAACGCTTACCAAACCGTCTAAAAAATGTGCGAACAGCCGCTGTAGTGTCATCTGCGTAACAGGTATGAGGTTTGGTGGCGTTAAAAAGGAGGGAAATCTTTAACGTAAATAAGGTAAAGAAAAAAGACGTAATTAAAGCTTTGAAATAGACTTTTGAACAAACTTTAATTCAATAATAAAGAAACTGAAAATTAGAAACATAGCTTCTGGATTGAAAGTCATTAATTAAACAGATTTCTGTGAACGTGAAAGCTTCGAAAGAAATCTAATTCTGAACAGAAAACTCACGCCGATATTTTTAGTGGAACTAACGTTAAAAGAATTCCTAAAGAGCCAGCAATAATTAAAGGCGAAGAATTTATCAATAATACAAATAACTGTTGCTGAAGTCGTTTTAACTCGCACAAAAGCAATGCCAATCCAGGTGAGCATAAATATTTTATTTCTACTACTAATTATAATTTAGACTCTTAATAGAATTTTCAGTCAACTTTTACGTTTGATACCTTTACGCTGTAAATAATTGAAAATTTGATTTTGAATAGTTATTTGAAAATGGATTCTGTTGTTCTAGAACTCACAGATAATCTGAGGTTTAGTCAAACTATGAAATTCGAAATGAAATAACTATAAAATTTAAGTAATTAAAAGAATATAATGAAACCATTTCGATAAGATTTATATATCAGTGGATTAAATTTCCTGATATCTCGTTACGTCTCCCTTCGAAACAAAGTATTAAGACATTTTGGAAAATCCGATTCCTCTTTTTTATGACAAAGGAGACGCACAATTATGTTGAATAATAGTCAGATGGGTTTAAAGCCCCTCAAATTTCATAAACTCAATATGCAATTGTAAAATTTTGTCAATATTTGTTATATTGTTATATGCATATATTGTTATTATATACAGCGTGTATCAGTTCAGGATAGAGGTTCGAATCCCGCGAACGGGCTGGCTGCATGGGTGTTTTCGTGGTTTTCCCCATGTGTAACGTGTATACGAGCCAGTTTCCCTTAAAAAGTCCTCCACGAAGGCATCCCTCCCTTGAGGCAGATAGCCCTCGAGTGCTTTGCCGTAATCTAATAAACCAAACCAAACCAAACCAGTACAGGATAAACTAACTCGTAGCGATATTCCACATGGAGGGGGAATGAGCAAATACCGTTGTTGTCGCGAATAATGCTGGTTTGCCAAAGTTATGCAGACAGTACTAATTGCCAATTTTCGAATCTACAGAAGCTGTTCGGACATTTTTTAGACGATTTTCATTATATGTACAAAAATACTTTACCTAATTTTTTTTTTTTTTTTTTTCTTTTTTTTTTTTTTTTTTTCTTTGAATGTTCTCTTTGATAACCTTTATTCTTCACTGTCTTTCTAAACCGAAATTTCCAAGACAGTAAAGACTTTTATAGTATATCGGAAGAGGTATTTTACCCCTTCCTCTTGAACAACCTTTCAAAGTCCAAAGAGTGTTGTACATCGACGTTTTAAAAGTCTAAAAGCACAAATATCCGTGGATGATACATCTGAAGATTTAGGAGGGATATCGGTGTAGGGTATGGTTTTGATTACCTTTTCCTGTGCCATTTTCTCCACGAAATCAACAGTGGATTTTGAGATGTGGCTGTTTTCTTTGTCTTGATGCAGTTCTATTCATTAATGGCTCTATGGGTTAAAGGTACACTGCGCAAATAAAAAAAAATGAGACAGTTCTATATCTCCCGTTCTACTGAGCTTATTGACGGAATTTAAATTGCGTTTTTCATGTCTCAAAACCTCGACTTGAATATGTATTAGATTTATATATAGCATCGTTCTGATATAGGTATTTTGACACAAAATCGGACTTTTACTGAAGTGGCATGCCAATACTTTTCCATATAATGATTCGACCTGAAGTGTGCCAAAGTTCCAAGTTTTGTTAAAATCACACGAGTAGTTTTAAAACAATGTACTCTCAAAATTTTAGCTCCTCAGTGTTAATTGAGTTTGGTATATATTTATTAATCTCTCTTTTTTTATTAAACTTATTTGATTCTTCCTTTGATATTTCGAAGCGTAGGTGCATTCCAAATAAAATTCGCCTATTTTTTATGATTTATTTTTAAAATTTCTATTTTTAAATAATTTATATAAATTTTTTGAAAAATATTTTGAATTATAACCTATAAAATTTTTACCATCATCTTAAAGTAGATGTACTTCTAAGCATACCTGCAGAAAATTAGCTTTTATTGAAAATTTCCAATGATATATTGGCGCTTTTTGAAATTTGGCATATTTGTTGAAAGCGGAAAGCGACAATAACATCAAATGTGGTTTAGGCACTTTGTTGAAATTATTCGAAAGTAGAAAGGAAAATAGGTTGCCATATATTAAGAAATTTGCCAAGTGACTTATTCTTGGCGCAAAGTTAAAAAAATTCGCCAAGTTAAATTTTTAAATTTCTCCGTAAAATTCGCGTCAATTTTTACAAAATTTAATATTTAGGCATAATTTGATTCGTAGAATCGAAATACGGAAAATAAAATTATGCTATTTCAGAAAAAGTTCGATTTTGTGTTAAAATACCTATATTAAAACAATTGTTATATACAAATCTAATATATATCCTAAGTCGCGCTTTCGAGACAGGTAAAACGCAATTTGAATTTCGTCAATCGCCCCAGTAGCTTGGAAGATTCAGAATTGTTTCCCCCCTTTTTTTTTCGCAGTGTATTTCATATTTGAAAATTGGGCATAAAATATGTTCCTGACAGCATGTGTAGTTGATTTTAACTTTTCTTCTCCACTGTCTTTATTTTTAGCCCACCAGCGGCCGAGCAGTAAAGTCGCTGAACACTGGTAGTTCGGTCCGAGGTCCGAAATTCGCGAACGGGCTGGCTGCATGGACGTTTTCGTGGTTTTCTCCATTTGTAACGTGTATACGAGCCAGTTTCCCTTAGAAAGTCCTCCCCGAAGGCATCCCTCCTCTTAGGCAGATAGCCCTTGAGGCTTTGCCAGAATCACACAAACACACTTTATTTTTAATTTGTCGTTATAAGAAAAAACAACAATAATCATAAATCCCTTTGAAAAACTTTCTTTGGTTTCTTTGAACCCTGTTTTAAGAATTGTTTCTCCACTTTGATGATAATAAATGGTTCCCTTTTTATTGCAGCCCTTTAAAAACATCGAGGATTCATCTCTGGTGGCAACATATTTCCATTTTTGTCTGGATAAACGTTTCTCTCAAAGACTTCTGCTGCGTCTCCTGCATTCGGTAATATGACGTCCAGAAAGACAATGCAGGTTATATTTTTTCCCATTTTTAAGATTCAAATTAATATTATTCACTTTGTTTACAATTGACACCGAGCATTTTAATGATTTTGAAACTGTCCTTTGACTTAGCGGAATTTCTTTTAACATTAAAAAATCTTACCTTTGCAACATTCAAAACATTCCCCCCCCCTTTTTTTTTTTTTTTTGTTGGATATGTATTTGGGACAATTTTTCCACTGTAGGCCAAACTTTGACGGTTTTTTTTTTTCCCTTTCTTGTTGACAATGTTACTTGTCGTAGCTTTGGCTATTGAAACACCATAGCTTTCCCGGTATTTTGTAATATCTAGATACGAATAGTCTTCGAAAAGAACACAGATATTCTTGAAAAAAATTGCTTCTTTAAAAGTTTAGTTTTGCATGAAAAAAAAGCTGTCAAGTTGCAGACGATAATTTATACTTTCAAAAATATAGTTGTAGTTAAAAAAAATTCCAAGCAGACGAATTTGTATGCAACCGCCTTCGCCTGGAATCGAACCACGGACCTCTGGAATACCGGCCCAGCGTGCTACCGTTACACTACGAAGGCACGCTAGGGAAGTGGAAGAAATACCTTATAATATGAGCTACAAGAATGTCTACAACTCTTGAAACTGAATACATTTATTGACACTAGAAGAATGTTTGGTTGATTTATTAAATTACAGCAACAATAACAAAGCAAAATAGTTTAAAAAATGTATGAACCGCCTCTTGTATAACTGAATTTCAGTTGTTGAGAATCGCTATGGATGCAGATAGCAGTTATACTATTATCGTAAGTGATATCATTTAAGTGCTGATACGATATGTTTATGGCTTCCGTAGAATATTTTTTGATGTTATTCGTCTTTCTGTAGCTGAAAGAGACTAGTGGCAGATGGTAAGATCTTGCGTGCTGTCGGAGGTCCTGACATGACATCTTGGTGTAGCTGATAACATGTGCGTCTAGCTGTGAAATTGAGTCCCAAAGAAGGTACAGCTAATTTTTCAGTTCTTATAAAAACTTAACTCTACAATTTGATATGCATTGTGTATCATGTTGAATTATTTTATCTGTATTTCTTCAGATGCGCGTATATTTGATTTTCATTAATTTAAGACTTAACGAAATTTTTCTAAAGATAAAAATTATCAAATCCACAACCTTTTAGTTTGGCTTAGATTTAGTCAATCTCTGTCGATTTTTTAGGACAAGCAGGTACAGATCCCTCTTCACCAGGAGCAAAGAAATCTGCGAGAATGATGAAGAAGGACCTGCACTTGTTTGCCCTCGAAATGAATTCAGTTATTGATTAAATCTATGCCGATCTTGAGCTTCGCGATTTCTAAGGCAAATTAAGGTTTCCTAGATTTTCTCTAAAGGTTAATCTAAACTTCTAAATCATGTGTTTGTCTAATTAAACTCGCAAGGAAGCTTTCTTCATTTCACTGTTCCCTCCTTTTTACTCGTGTGCCCAAACGCGGCAGAGCGGTAAAATCGCTGAACACTGGTAGTTCGGTCCGGGGTTCGATACCGACGAACAGGCTGGTTTTCGTGGTTTTCCTTAATCTGTAAAAGTGTATACGAGCCAGTTTCCCTTAGAAAGTCCTCCACGAAGACATCCCTCGCCTTAGATATCCTTTGATGTAATTTAATAAATCAACCAAAATTTCTTCTACTGTTAATAAATGTATTCAGTTTCAAAAGTTGTAGACATTCTTGCAGCTCATATTATAAGGTATTTCTCCCACTTCCCTAGCGTGTCTTCGTGGTGTAACGGTAGCACGCTGGGCCGGTATTCCAGAGGTCCATGGTTCGATTCCCGGAGAAGGCGGTTACATACTTTTCATATTGCCTGCTTCCAAATAAATCCTAATGTCTCTACAACCGGCGCCCGAACTAAATGGGTTGCGGATGATGATTCTCCGCATCCAGGATTTGGCGACTAGGTCCCTTAAAACTCTAGTCGCCCTTTAAAAAGGGGAGTATATAAGGTATTTCTCCCCCTTCCCTAGCGTGCCTTCGTGATGTAACGGTAGCATTCTGGTCCGATATTCCAGAGGTCCATGGTTCGATTCCCGGCGAAGGCGGTTGCATATTTTTCATATTGCCTGCTTCCAAATAAATCCTAATGTCTCTACAATATGTCAACATTTATGGTGATAAAACAGACGGCCAATGCCAATTCTGGAACTCAAAGAAGATGTTGAAGAACTTAGAATTGAAACCGACGCAAGAACTGGTCGAAAAAAAGCTCTAAAAACTAACATCATATTTAAGTTCTTCGCGATTATGTGGAAGCAATAAATATGCCACCATCAATTTTTCCCTAGACGTTTTAGATTTCCTTGGGCATTTCACAAACATAAATGAAATAAATTCGGTATGAACCAACTTCGGTACCGAACTCTAAGAAAAGAACGTACGGTTCTGCACATCTATACTAAAGTAAAAATGTCTTTTCTTCTTGTGATGTTCGAAAATTCTTCCATTCGAAGAAAGAACAGTTTTCCTATAGAAAGGGAGAAAACGCCTTCTCTTTTTGTTTGACCTGATTTAGGAAATAGTGAAATAGCTTAGAGAATCTAAAAATCGAGGACAAAGAGCATTCGTTTCATTCCTTTGGGGAATCATGCTGGACATTTCAATCTCCGTGCTTTCTTCTTTCACCGTGCATAAATGGTATTTTTTTTTTTAACTTAAGAACATTCTCAGTCTACCTACTCGAAAAATGACAAAATGGAAATGGAAATTATTTTTATGGCTTTCGCATCATGTCAAAAGATATTAATGTTTATGGATAAAAGTAGTATAAATCTCTATGTAAATATGTATATAACAATAAACAGAAAGTTGTAACTTCTAACTTTTTTTTTCGCCCACCAGCGGCCGAGCGGTAACGTCGCTGAACACTGGTAGTTCGGTCCGAGGTTCGAATCCCTCGAACGGGCTGGCTGCATGGGCGTTTTCGTGGTTTTCCCCATGTGTAACGAGCATACGAGCCAGTTTCCCTTAAAAAGTCCTCCACAAAGGCATCCCTCCCTTAAGGCAGATAGCCCTCGAGTGCTTTGCCGTAATCTAATATACACATACTCTAACGTTTTTCAGATTACCAATGTATACTTTCTTAACAGCCTGTAGGTTCCCTCATTCTTTTGTCGAAGACGAACGTCGAAGAACCTTATAAGGTATTTCTCCTGCCTTCTTAACATGCCTTCGTGGTGTAGTGGTCAGCACACTCGACGCGTATTCGAGAGCTCTGTGGTTCGAATTCCGGAGAGGGCGCTGCTCATTTCTTCAGTTTCCTGATATTGAAAAATTCTAATTACTCTACAGTGGCGCCCGAACTTCGGCTCTATGATCTCAGTTTTTTTATTCTCGTATGTTGGTAAATTGAACATTTTTTACTTTAAAGGTGATTGAATTATATTGTTCTTATCTTTTGGTTAAGGTTTTTATGCCTTTAGTTAATCTGCATGCAATAGTTGTAGTATTATCCGCAATTTAAAAGTTGCTTTTAAGTGCAGCCGAGGCTAATTTTTTAACACAGCAGCCACATTTGTTCACATTTGAAACTTAGCAGAATTGTCAATTAAGTTAGTTTCTGCACCTTCAGTGTCCTTGAGTTTATATGTACTTTTGCTTTGTCGCGAATTGAGAACTGAATTGATTGATTGAGAAATATATCTCTGATGAAATTCGAGGAAGCAAATTTAAATGAAGTGCAGCAAAAAAAAAAAAATGTGTATAATTTAATAGGCTATACAAGGAAGTCATGTGGTGTCCACGTCAAATATTTGTATATAATCTTCCTGAATGGCATGAAAAAAGTATTTAATTTCGGTAATTTAGCGATATACTTAATGACACTTCCCAATATGGTGGCTGGAAAACACTAACCTGCTGAGTATGGACTTCAGGCTCCTTATTTGATTGGGTTAGTCTATATTTTAGGATACCCCTTGGATTATCGCCAAGTGGTTTCATTTATCGCCAAGTTGTTCTTTCATTTATAGTAACCTGAGTAGTTAAATGTTCTGGAAACCCTATTATAACGTGAATGGTTGCGTGATTACGGTGAGCTTGACTGATGGGAAAGTATTTGTGAGGGCTTATTTATGTGTCGGATGTTGGTTAAGAAGTGCGTTGCTTATTTTGTGCTTTACGCAGAAAAATACCTGCTGGTGGTGCGATTAACCTCAATTTCCTGTATTCTTTAGAACGATTTGAAAAGAAAACATTGATTGTCTGGTGTGTAAATGAAAATTTAAATGGCTTCGTTCACCTCTCGGTAAATTACGCAGTGAGATCTAAGGATACGGAAACCGTAGCTCATATCAACACTATGGTAGGTATGGGGGGGGGTAAGAAAGAAGGAGAGAAGTCCACCCGCCTGGCATTGCTGCCGTATGGTTATCGGAGCTTCTTCCGTCGAACCACAAACGACGGCGACCAGCGGCCCGTCCGTGCTCACCGAGCAAAAGATAGATTAAAATTGCCACGAGAAACCAAGGAATGAGTCCGGGTAACAAAACCGTTAAAATAAAGAAACAAAAGCAAACATAAGAAGTACAAACTTGTATGGCCGCAAATCTGATAAAACATTCATTCAGAAAGGAATGAGAGAGAAACAAAAGATAATTAAATCAAAATAATGTTGTTAGTTTAATAAACTAAAAAGAGAAGGAAATACAAACATCTACCAACAAGTGACAAGTAACGGAGGACGCGGGCACTGTCCCTTTGCCATGAGGTTAATCGGTATTGCACTGCGTCCACCCTTGTCTAGAGTCAACACCAGTGAAGGAGCAACCACACATGGGCCTCCCACACCCAACACCGAGACACAACGCCTAATCCAAGCCCACGCGCCGTCCGTTACCCCAAGGGCCACCGGGAATTTATTCAAAAATTTAAAAATATGTACATGTCCAAACAAGGGAGAATACTCAACGCAGTGAGTAAATGACATAAATAAAATAATGAATAGACACATACGCAAATAGGAAAGAAAATATACATATTTAGTAGGCATAGGGTATACATAAATAATATTCCTAGATACATAATTAAAAGATATAGACCACAAAGTTAACGTTGCACAGAATATAAGAATATAAGGAAAGGGTGGCCAGTGAGATAACTGCATAAAAGTAGGGTTCAAAGAAGAGACTAAGATAATATAAATTCACGGAAATAAATTTGCACCAAAGAATCAGTTACCGTTCTGTGCACAGTACCTAAGTAGTACTGTGCGACATATAAAAACAGATATGATACGGATCGTTACAAAAATTCAACGCACGACAAACACCCATACACAAACCACGCAGAACATCAAAACAAAATCAAAACACACCGTACAAATAAAACACCGGGAAGGGCCAGGAATAAACACCCAACGAGGAATTCCCAAAATAAGTCGAAATTCAAACCAACTCCAATTACGAACTAGCAGAAAGATCATTTCCGATTTAACCACTGAAACTCTAGTTCTCAGTGGTTCTTTACTTGATAAATTACAATTCAGTTCAAAATTCAAATGTAAACATTTAAGTTAACATACGAAAGATTAATCATAATTTTCTCCAGTAAGTGTCTGATAGGTATGGGGGTGTAATAAAAAGGGATTTACGAAAAAAAATGTCTCCGACAGTGCAGAGAATATTTTTGATATTTACTTTCGTTCATTTATGTGGCGACAGCAGTATACAGATTCTAGTTTAGATAATTTTAAATAGATTTTGGATGCTGTTAAGGAATTCTGTGTGTCTCGCATTCCAAAGAAACAAATTTGTAAATAAGGTAAGTCGATATTTCCTTTTTGTATTGCGTAGATTTCATAACATGTATTTACGTTCTTATGTTATTTTCGTATTTGATTTAAAAGTCAGTTTATTGAGATTATACAGGTTGCCCCGTAAATGTTGCGACAACTTCTGGGGAAAGTAGGGCACAGGATCCCCTGCCCAGAAACGTCATTATACTTCGCCAGGGGGTGTTGTACAGGACCAAGGCATTACATTATTGTTACGGAGTACCTTCGCAAATTAATGCAATAACCTCCACATCTTCGTTGATATAAAATGAATTGGCTGAGAGAGAAGCATCAGCTAAGAAATACGAAAGAAAGCCTATGGGCTAAGAGAGAGATCGAAAAAGTTAAACTTTGTTACCGCTCATCTTTACCACGTTGTACAGGAGAGTGCTAATGGAAAGTGAGGATTGTCTCGTTCGAGCGGTAGGCACCATACGAAGATCATCGAACTCTATACGAACCCAGAGCTTGTGACCATGTGGTTTCAATATGATGGAGGGCCTGTTCATCTTGGACTTTCTTTCTTTCCACCGACAGCGAGGCAGCCGGTCCACTGGGTAGTTAGCATATCGGCCAGGTAGCCCCGCTGGCGGAAATAACTCGAACAAAATAACATACTTATAAATACATATTTATTGTTGCTCAAGACGACTGCTGGGGGCAGTGCAAACAAATGCTGGAAGAAGGTTGTATTGCAGGTGAGAAGAACAATTTCAGTTACATATTTACAGAGTTATGGATAGGTGGTTACAAATACTAAAAGTAATAAGAAGTAAAATACTAAACAGTGAAATAATACATAAAATAAAAAAAGGCAAAACAGTGGAAACAATACATAAAATAAGGCAAAATACATAATTCAAGGTTCACAGTTCAAGGAGATAAATGTATACAAGGAATAAGAAAATCCGAATAAGCTAACTTAAGATAAAATTAGTTCGCTACATGTACAGAGCATACAGGGGCTGGCTCATTTTGGACTGGATGTTCGTAGCCATTTGAACAGATCATTCCCGAATCGATGGATTGATAGAAGTGGTGGACCGGTTCCCTGGCTCTCACGCTCCGTGGATTTATTGAGCCCTGATTTCTTTTGTGTGGCGCTACCAAAAGTGTCGTGTATCACAACCCTATTGTGTCTGAAATGGATCTCGTGGCAAGACTCGCCTGCGCAGCGCTACAGTGAAAGAAACTCCCGGTGTGTTCGAACATGTCCGGCAGTCAATGGTCCGTCGGTGTCAGGTATGTTTGGCATCTGATGGTGCAAACTTCGAGCATCTGTTGTAACATTAAAAGCTGTCGTACATCATTTGCATTCATGTCCAATAAATGTTCAAATTAATCGCTCTCTTTCTTTTCCCGTCTCCTACCTCTGCTACCACTTACCGCTAACATTTCTGGGCATGGGTTCCTATTGCAATTCTTAGCCCTTATGATTTGCCACACCTCTCCCCGAAGTTTGTCGCAACATTTACGAGACACCCTGCATATTTTTTGTTTCAATTACGTTATATTACATTACGTTTTGGACCCTATTTTACTGGAGAGAGAGTTGGACGTAAACTGGAATGGCGCTAAAAAATTACCAATTTTCGCTACCTTGAAATATATTTTTACCTTTGATTGTATCATTAGATGATATGACCCAGTGAATTTGATAACTGTATCTGAATCACTATCATTTCAAGCTACGAAATTACGAAAAATCTTCAGACATAACGGGAAATGTGTGGGACGAATACGTAGAATGTTCCAGTATTATCATGTTATATACTTCGTAGGTAAAATTAAAACTCGCTGCTCCATAAATGTTGCATCAAATATTGAGTACGCTACATGCGCATTAAAGGAAAACCTGCTGCTATTATTACTATTAAAGTAATGTAGCTATCATGCCATATATGTGACGTCGTTGAAGCTTCAAATTTTTCCCACTGTTTTCACTATTTCATGCAAGAAATTACACTGAAGTGACAAAAGTCATGGGATAGCAATACGCAAATATACAGATGGCAGTAGTATCGCGTAGAAAATGTATAAATGCGAAGTGCTTTGGCAGGGTTTTCATTTGTGTGTCTTACTCATGTGAAGAGGCTTGAACGTGATTATGACCGCACGACGAGAATTAACAAACTTTGAACGCGGAATGGTAGTTGCAGCTAGACGCATGGGTCATTCCATTTCGGATATCGTTAGGGAATTCAACATTCCGAGATCCACAGTGTCAAGAGTGTGCCGAGAGTATCTAATTTCAGGCATAACATCCCACCATGGACAGCGCAGTGGCTGACCACCTGCACTTAACGACCGAGACCAGCGACGTCTGCGTAGAGTTGTCAATGTTCACAGACAAGCAACACTGCGTCAAATAACCGCAGAAATCAATGTGGGACGTACGAGGGACGTGTCCGATAGGACAGTGCGGCGAAATTTGTCTTCCTTGGGCTATGCCAGCAGAAGACCGACTCGAGTGCCTTTACTGACAGCACAACATCGCCTGCAGCCACTCTCGTGGGCTCGGGAGCATATCGGTTGGTCCCTAAACGAATGGAAAACCGTGGCTTGGTCAGATGAGTCACGATTTCAGTTGGTAAGAGCTGATGGTAGGGTTCGAGTGTGGCGCAGACCCCACGAAGCCATGGACCCAAGTTGTCAACAAGGCACTGTTGAAGCTGGTGGTGGTTCCATAATGGTCTGGGCAGTTTTTACATGGCATGGACTCGGTCCTCTGGTGCAACTGAACCGATCATTGACTGGAAATGGATACCTTCAGCTACTTGGAGATCACTTACAGCCATTCATAGACTTCACGTACTCAAAGATGGGATTTTTATGGGTGACAATATTTGTCACCATTTGTGGCCATGTCACCGGGCCACAATTGTTCGCGATTGGTTAGAAGAACATTCTGGACAATTCCAGCGAATGATCTGGCCACCTAGATCGCCCGACATGAATCCCATCGAACATTTATGGGACATCATCGAGAGGTTAGTTCGTGCTCAAAACCCTGCACCATTAACACTTTCACAATTATGGACTTCTATAGAGGCAGCATGGCTCAATATTCCTGCAGGGGACTTCCAACGACTTGTTGAGTCCATGCCACGTCGAGTTGCTGCACTTCGCCGGGCAAAAGGAGGACCGACAAAATATTAGGAGGTATCCCATGACTTTTGTCACTTCAGTGTATATTCCCAGGATCTTTTGAAGCTATTCTATACATGAAATTAGAAAAGTCTTTTTTATTAATGAAGTAAATGTCAATAAACAGATTTTTAGTCGGGAAAATCAACAAAATGTCATTATAAACATGTATGGGTTCTAAAGAGTTGGCAATGAATTTGTTGGGGTTGCTAATCCGTACCCCCGGAAATATAATTACCAGAACATAAACACTCATGAACGAGATGCGATAACCCTATCGTTGATTAAGACCTAGGACATCTAACTGTATCGTATTAAACGAAGAATCTTGTACTCTTCCTCCTCTATCACTACTACTTGATGAGACTTTCGACTTGGTATATTTTTAACTCTTTGAAGAGTGGTGGTTACCTACAGTAATCACCTTTTCTACTGAACATCTTACTCACTTTTGAAGAGTGGTGGTTACCTACAGTAATCACCTTTCTACTGAACATCTTACTCACTCGCGTGAATGGTTTTCAAGACTGACCGCTTCTGAAGTCCCCTTCCAGTAGATGGCAATAAAGAAACATAAGCCAATCAAGAAACAGAAGCCAGTAATTGATGCAGCAATGCATCTTCAAGAAAATAAGCATCAGCCATCGAAGGCAACATCACGACGATGTGCAATTTGTAGTACCAAGAAAAAGCCTATAAAAACAGTGCAAAGTTTGCACTCTGCTTGAAAAAAAAATTTTTTTCCTTGAGTACCATAGAGACTGATTTGTAGTGATGTCTTCTGTGAGACCACTAATATAGTAAATAAAAAATCTGATGTGAAGATCACATGACTTCCTTGTACGGAATATTAAATTATACGCATTTTTTCTTGCATTTCATTTAAACTTATTGGATTGAATTAAATCTACTTCGCCGACAGCGCATAAACCACAATAGAATAAATGCATTCTTTAAAATTCACTCTATTTGTTTACCATAGCGACACTCTGGCGCTAGGTTCTCTTAACAGTATTATATTTCGTTCATATTATAACTCAAAACGCACAAAATTGATATCATTTAAAGAATTATCTAATCGTTCCCAGATGTTCTATTCAAATAAAGCTAGAACGATGTATAAAAGAAATTAAGAAAACAAAACTAAAAAGAAACAGTTTTTCACAGACGATTGAGTATTTCTCATTCAATTAATTCATTTTTCACTTCGCGACAAGGCAAAAATACATAAAACTCAAAATATCTGTATTAAAAATTACGAAGTAAATCTTAAACGCTTATTTCCTCGAAAAAATTCCAGAAAGGATTAAGCATGATTTAAATAATAAATGAAGGCGTTATATTTGTTGTTGCGAAGCTAAGTTTCTCTAGATTGGCAACAAATCCACTATCCTGCTGTTTCAAATGTAAACAAGAGCAATGGCCGCCATCAAACACATTATTAGGCTTAGCAGCACTTAAACAATTTTAAAATTGTTTATAATTCTAAAATTATTGCATACAGATTTACTTAAAGCATAAAAACCTTAACCGGAAGATAAGAACATCATAATTCAATCATTTTTAAAGCAAAAAATGTACAATTGACAAACATATAAGAGTAAAGAAACTGAGATCACTGAGCCGGGTAACAGAGTGGATATATATATAAATATATTTATATGCATTTGGAGCGGCCGGTCGCAACCAAAATACGAGGTGCACATCTACATGTTATAGCAGTCCTACATACAAAATTTCAACGCTCTGAGGCTGCTCGTTTTTGGGTTATGCGATATACGTTCGCACAGACGCCACGAAAAATTATCTTCAGAATTAATTTTAAAGGAGTTTTATAATTTTTTTGGAGGAAACGAGTCTTTTATTCTGTCCTTACGTACAGATATCGCTCAAAAACATCGTTAAATTGCATTCGATAGAGGTCAAAATGGATATTTTCGTTGAAATATGCTGCCTGAAACTTTTCGCGATTACAATCCTTCCTTTTTACTTAGTACAAGGAAGTAAAAAAACGAGTTTTGCTGAAAAAGTTAATTGCACTTTCTTGGCTCTCAAAGAGTTAAGAACTCCATCCCACTAAGACGTTACACATCTATGCCCCATCCCTCTAAGACGTTATACATCTATGCCCCATCCCTTTTAAGACGTTACAAACCATCTGTATCTTCATCGGAATTCGAACTTTGACCCCACAATATTCCAGCTGGCTTCGCTTTTCATCGTACTGCACAGAGCGGCAATAAGTATTGCAATATACTATTATAGTTATCATAATTTGAAAGATAAAGGAAGGATTTTATAACTTATGGACTGGCAACAACATTCCATTTTACAAGAAGGATTTTGTTAGTAAATTCGCTGTCCTAATATTGAAGCGTTCATAGATGTCAGTTCGTGATTAGCCTTTGAATGAAACACAAAAGTCTAGTCAAGCGAATATTTATTGCTATTAGTCAATTTGAAGTAGCAGTTCTTTCCTATGATAATCCCACCAGCGGCCGAGCGGTAAAGTCGTTGAACACTGGTAGTTCGGTCCGAGGTTCGAATCCCGCGAACGGGCTGGCTGCATATGCGTTTTCGTGGTTTTCCCCATGTGTAACGTGTATACGAGCCAGTTTCCCTTACAAAGTCCTCCACGAAGGCATTCCTCCCCTTAGGCAGATAGCCCTCGAGGCTTTGTCGTAATTAAATAGCCTAACCTCTCCTATGATAAGTCTATTTCGCAATTATTAAAAATTCAGGAACTTGGGATGTTTTATCACTCTTAAAGGGTTTCTCGCTCTTATTCTACTAAATGAACGTTAAGGAACCTAGTGAATTTTTAAGCGACTTATAACTGAGTTCAAATAACTAAAGATGTAGACTCAAGAAGGGTTAACTATTCTTTATTTCATTCAAAATAAGATGAACAGGTGGCCCCTTTCTCGTGCTTACAACATAGCCTCCACTCGAGCTTGAACTCAAAATAAGAAATAAAGGCTAAACTATAATTAACTCATAGAGACTTAGCCGAAGCTACACACAAGATCTAACGTAGTTGGTCCCGATTTTAAACTATCCGGCGAATATCAGAAGTCGCGTAATAATACGGCCGAGCGTAACAGCTTCAAGAGTGACTTAGCCCGAAGGCGAACACGCGCTACTCGGGATTCCCATCTCTCTCGCACGCGCGATGTAAGTTGAACCTTTCTTAAATACTACTTCTAACTCATTTGCATTCAACGCGGTTCTAAAACCTCATTCTGGTAGGGAGTTGTAAGCGGAAACAAGAATCGATAGGAAAGCACATTAAAATAACTGTCTTAAAATTAAAATATACCTTACAATGTATAATATACCTTACTTAAAATATAATATACCTTACTTACAATGTATAATATACCTTGATACGTTGATACAGAGGTAGTTATACTGCATTCACAGTACTTCCCTGTAAGCCTGAAGGAAATCCACAATGGGCATGGTGTTGAAAGGTTCATGAATCCCATGGATGGAGCAGGGAGAGGAAGGAAGGAGAAGAAAAATATCTCAAGTAAGTCCCCTAAAAACTGGCAACGGAGTAGAAAATAAAGTCCGAAAGCCGGCCGAGGTGGTGATCTAATCGTTTATGCGTGCTGCCATCTATGGGTGATTCCGTAAGTAGGACCAGAAATGGAATTTAGGGTTAGCTGCTGGTTTCTGTATAATATACCTTATAAGGTATTTCTCCCACTTTCCTAGCGTCTTCGTGGTGTAGTGGTTCTCCACGCTGGGCTGGTATTCCAGAGGTTCGCGGTTCGATTCCCGGCGAAGGCGTTGCTCATTTTGCAATTCTCTGACTTTTCCAAAAAATCCTAATGCCTCGACAGTGGCGCCCGAACTAAAAAAGGGTTGTGGATGATGATTCTCCACACCCAGGATTTGACGACTAGGCAAAGAATCTCTAAGGAGAAGAAGTAAAGGTTCTCCGGGCAAATGTGGCTCCGTCAGACCGAAGAGACACATTATGTATATCCCTGAAGCTTACTTTAAAGGGGCAAACCATTCCAAAGCTATCCACCCTCCGTACCTCACTGCGCATGTGCGAAATAACATCAGGAGGCAACAAAGCAGCATCAAAGAAAGCAGCATGCCGTCGGCCATGTTAGCAATCTACCACGTTGTTCGAAAACGTTCTTTGTTATTGTAGTCAGAGGTACTTGGTTTTAGCTATGTGAAATTCTTTTAAAGACTTTTTAAATGTAATGCTGTAAGTGAAATGGTTTTGGCTATTGGGTAAAAACTTTGCTCTTGGCTTTCACAATGGTCATTCCAAATAATTGTCTAAACTTTTTCATGGTAATTTGTTTTTAAAGTTTTTGTCGGATAATTATAATGTATTTCAGTGTTTTCAGTTTATTTAGGGGTGCCTTTAATTGTATTTAAATATTTTTTTCTGTTTCAGTTAGTTATTGCAAATTTTGCTTTTAAAATTTCACTGTAGATATTTAACTATGGATTCATAAAAATTTATTACGTTTTGTATGACATGTGTTTTCCCCCCTTTTTAAGTTTACAGAAGAAAAGAATTAAGAAATTTATTTCATTTAAATTTTGTCTTCGTACGGCTCGCTGTTTAAATTGAAAGTAAAAATTGGACAGGATTTCTATAATTCGCCCCAAAATTCCAACTAACATCCTTTTGTTCATAAAACTCCAGAAATGTATGAAAGTAAAACATTTTGAGTTATTTCAAAGTAAAAAATTTACTATCTCCTCGAACTGCGCTGTTTAAATTTCACCCTGCGCTGGTGTTTCACTGCATAACCGTGGCTCTTCGGTACAGCGGCGCAGAGGCGAAACAGGTTTACATTGCGTCTATGGAAGCTTTCATTCTTCTCCTTAGAGATTCTTTGGACTAGGTCCCCTAAAACCCTAGTCACCCTTTAAAAAGGGGAGTATATAAGGTATTTCTTCCACTTTCCTAGCGTCCGTCGTGGTGTAGTGGTTCTGCACACTGGGCCGGTATTCCAGAGGTCCGTGGTTCGATTCCCGGCGAAGGCGGTTGCTAATTTTTCCTCTCTCTGGCTTCCAAAAAATCCTAATGTCTCTACAACCTTACTTAAAATATACCTTACTTAAAACAAAACTACACCAATCAAAGTCAGAAACAACCCACTAAACAGAATGGAAATTAAATGATGAAATTTAAAAAAAAAATTGTATGTATGTATGTATGTGTAATTATGGCAAAGCCTCGAGGTCTATCTGCTTAAGTGGAGGGATGCCTTCGTGGAGGACTTTCTAAGGGAAACTTCTAAGGAAAACGCCCATGCAGCCAGCCCATTCGCGGGATTCGAACCTCGGACTGAACTACCAGTGTTCAGCGACTTTACCGCTCGGCCGTTGGTGAGCCATTAAAAAAAAATTAAAGGTATTATTGCTTTTGATGAAAAGTACATCAGGTCTAAGGTTTAATAGATAAAATCGGCCGTGGCTTTGGAAGTGGAACATCATACAAAGATACATAATACATCTACATCATACATTAAGTTCCAACAGAACCGCGTGCCATCAAAGAAAATGCATTCCACACATAACTTCTGAAAAGTTTTTGCGAGAAGAAATAAATTCAGAAAAGGATTAATTACGCAAAGACCTGTTGTTCGGTTAAAATTTATTCACTCCTAGATTCTTTGCGGCTGCAAGAGAAGCCCGCGAAAAACATTCTTTTCTCCTAAATTAAGAAAAGTTGTCAAAAACTTCCGGGATCTCCGAGGACGGTACAAAACATCGCAACGATTAACGGTCTTGCGTGCAAGCCTTTCCGCTGTGTCTTGGAGCGGCGGATTAAGAATCTTTAATAATAATTGAAACCCCCCTAGGCTGCGCCTTGGGTAGGATAATGGATGGGTCGCACGTTCGAATTCCGCATCCACTAATCTCTCTTCCTTTGTTGTTCTTGTCAAAAACAAGGTTACAGTACCCGCCGTTGAAGAATTTCGCTCACTTTTGTGTGTACCTTGTGGCTTAGCAAGAGGTTCGTACATTGTTAATAGATTCCGTCACAAAGGGGGTGGGAAGTAATGATCGCGGCTGCCGCCCCAGCAGGGCACAGATTATAAGAGATTTCCAAGATGCGCATTAATCTCTTCGTTGCCTCCTTAGAAAACAGGTCTGTACTGGTCGGAATTTTGAGGCTTACAGTATTCTCGTATCACTATTATAATTTCAATAGATTAACTATTAAAAATCTATTGATGTTCACTTATGTATCAATATTAACTATAAAAAATATCCACATATTACTGAAGTTATTCATTTACTAATAAAATTTTAATAAACTCTGTTGATGCATCATCTTTCGCGATGCATTTGACAGGTGTTCTCTGTTTAATTTTGTTTATTGGATATGAATATGTAGAAATGAAAGAGTTAAAGTTAAGAAATGCTATGAAACCAACCTTGCGTTCCTTTTTAAATGCATGTCCGAAGCCGTGGCCTTCCATACTGATTGTTTCTTTTAGCCCAAAGGGCATTTTCCATGCTGGCATTTTGTGGCGTTTAACTTTTCAAATTGTTGCCACCAAATATCATTGCCCTGTGTTATATTTAAAGAAATTAAATAATGGATAATCTGCATAAATGTATGTATGTTTCTCACATTGTGATATAACAACGGCACCTAGAACCATCCAATTTTGAGTAAGGAACATCTCCACCCGAATAAGGGCATCTGGAAGTCCGAATTTGGAATTTGTTTTATTATCGATTTCATATTTTATAAAGCATTTATGAGTTTTTGATTAAGAAACTCGACGATTTCAAAGCGAGCAATTGGCAATGCTGTAGGAGAGAGGGAAAAAAAGCACTTTTATCTCCAGCGCGCGAGACTGTGTATCGGAAATTCTAAAGATATACTCATTTTTGAATTATTTTGCAATATTGCCGTTGAACTTATAAGGTATTTCTCCCACTTCCCTAGCGTGCCTTCGTTCTGCACACTGGGCCGGTATTCCAAAAGTCCGTGATTCGATTCCCGGCCTAAGGCGATTGCTAATTTTTCATCTTGCCTGCTTCCAAAAATGCCTAATGTCTGTACAAACTGAATTTTATGGTTTAAGTGAGAAGAATATGATATTTGATAAATAAAGGTAACACACAAAACGTTAAAAAAAAAACCTTTGGTGTAATATAAATCTGAAAGCTTTCGGATTTTATTACTTTTTTTAATTTATTTTTCACTCTTCTTTCAAATAAAGACAGATCCTTTTACTTTTTTACTCCAGGATTTCCTTTTTATTTGGGTTTCCACCTTTTCAGACAAATAGCTAGTTTTTTAGTTTAGTAAGTTTTGAAAGGCGCAGTCTCTATTTGCTTCTATTTCCATTAATTTATGAAGTTTTAAATTTATAGCAGGAATTTCTGCTTTTATTTAGTGGTATAGGCCCTTTTAAATTCAGTGTGAACTAGGAGGGAATTTTTGAAGAGTAAACTTGTTTTAAAATATCTGATGCGGGCACTGCATAACTTCCTTGTACTGCCTATTACATTATACACATTTTTTGCTGCACTTCCTTTACCGTATTTCATCGAATTTCGTTAGAGATATATTTCTCATTCAGTCAATTCAGTTCTCACTTCTCGGCAAGGCAAAAATACATAAACATTCAACCTTCATCAAAAATTTTAAAATACAGAAAAGCCTAAAACACCAGATACAGTTAAAAACGGTTAAATAAGCAATTTTTAGATACAATTAAAATTAGAGTTACTAAGCAAAAACAAGTGGAAGTTAACTTTGGGAATAAGACACTGAAGTTGGTTCACAAACCGGGGGCTTAGTTCCATATTTCTACTAAGTTTCAAATGTAAACAAATGGCGGACTCGTTACAACTTTTAAATTATTGATAATTCTATAACTATTGCATGCATATTAACTAAAGGCACAAAATCTTAAACGGAACACAAGAATAACATAATTCAGTCTCTTTTAAAGCAAAAAAAACTCAATTTACTAATATATAAGAGTAAAAAACAGAGCTCACTGAGCCTGGTAAGAGGGAGTCTAAAGAAATATTGATTATATTATCTCCTAATATAAATTTATATATATGTAATAATAAAATTCCATACTTAAGAATACACTTAAAATTCTAACTGTATGTTCCTTTCATTTTTAATGGCGATGGTCTTTTATTTGAAAGTACGTGAAATTAAATCTACAGCCCCGTAGTCAAGTTGTTTTTTCCGCCTTTTCTACACATACAGTTATAGAATGTTCTGGAACTATTTAAAGCGAACTGGATTGGCTGACGAGGCTGACGTCATTTCTTGGAAGCTCCGCCTTTCCAGAGGCTATAAAAAACTCGCAAAGGAATATCGGTGGCTTTTCTTTAATGTAACGTTGCAGTAAACTTCATACAAAAAGTTATTAGTAATTCTTTTTATTTACTCCGGATATCTGATTTTGTAACTGCTATTTCTCCTGAATAATAATAAATGGATCCTTTTTTTAAAAAAACTTATCGTCTGATAATTTAAGCTACGACTAAAGCTGGTACATCACATATATATACGTTTGGTACGGCTGATTTATAACGAAAAAGAAAGGTGCACAGCTAGATATTATAGTAACCGCATATATAAAAATTTTAACGTTGTGCGGCTACTTGTTTTTGAGTTATGATTCGTCTGAATCCATTTTAAGTCCATTTAACAATCCGTTTTGGAAAAAACGTGTCCTTTATTTTGGGCATACGTATAGATGTCACTGAAAACATCGTTAAATTGCGTTCCACAGCGGTCAAAATGGATATTTTCGTTGCAATATGGTACCAGAAATTTTTCGCGAATACAATACTTCCTTTTTTCCGTACAAAGAAGTAAAAATTAAACCTCACGAAAAGATTTGTAATCTTAATAGAAACATCAGTTATTTATCAGCATGGGAAGTTATGAAATATTAATGCATAATAGATCTTTTCCTCTTAGCCACTGGCCCACCAGCGGCCGAGCGGTAAAGTAGCTGAACACTGGTAGTTTGGTCAGAGGTTCGAATCCCGCAAACGGGCTGGCTGCATGGGTGTTTTCGTGGTTTTCCCCATGTGTAACGTGTATACGAGCCAGTTTCCCTTAGAAAGTCATCCACGAAGGCATCCCTCCCCTTAGGCAGATAGCCCTAATGTGCTTTGCCATAATTAAATACACCTCTTAGCCACTAGCTAAGAGCAGCAATATTATATATAGCGTCTTCCTTCTGTATTATATTTTACTCGTAATATCGTCTATTGTATGTATCCCTTCTTTCTTATAATTTTATTAATTTTATATCTATATTTTTATAACTTGTTTATAACTGTTTTTACAAATCGTATTTTTAACACATCGTTGCAGTTTTATTGGTGTTATTGTTTTTTTTTTTTTTTTTTTTTTTTTTTTTCCTGAATGTCATGTGTAAGACAAATAGTACTTCTTCGATCGTGAAAGCTCGTAGAGATTCCGAGACATCTGTGCCAGTCATTCCGTCATAGATTCGAAAGAGCAGATCGCTCTTTAGTTAGTTAGATTAAGTTTGGTTTGGTTTGGTTTGGTTTGGTTTATGTAATTACGGCTAAGCATCTACGCCTAGCTGCTTAAAGGAAGGGTTGCCTTCGTGGGGAACTTTCTAAGGTTACTTAGATTTAATAGTTTGGTCTTGTTAGGTAACATAAACAAGACTAACTCTTACTAATTCAGAAGTCAAACAACAAAAATCAGCGTTATATTTTCAAAATTTTCACAGGACTAGTTTCGATGGTTTCACCGAACCACCATCCTCAGCTGCAAAAGCGCAAATGAACAAGATAGGAAATAATGATTAGATAAGATAAGAAAGCCTGGACCAGAATAAGCAAGTGGCGCCATCTGTTGATGAAACCAGAACTAACACATAATTTCTTTAAAGGCCGAAGACAAAGATGGATTGGAATTAGGATCGTTAACTAGAACAGAAAGATTTTTTTTGAATGTGAAATGCCTCTAAAAAATCTAGTTCTCCAATGGACGATTTTTTTTTTTTTTTTTTTTTTTTTTTTTTTTTTTTTTTTTTTTGAATAATTTTAGCAGCAGAAAAAGTGTGATTTTCGGACCAACCAAATTGAAAGTGTTGTTTTGACTTCTGAATTAGTATTTATTCGACGTGTTATTGTGTCTTATGACTAACTCTTATAATGACTAGTGGCGAATAATTGGTACATCTTGTAGATACCACAGAGACAGGAAAAGGATGCAAAGGTCTCTTTTATTTCAGTCAAATAAAATTTTAATAGACGGCACCAACGCGTGCTTACAGAAGCCAACAGGCTTAAGGGGGCTCATACACCTTAAACCCCTTATGGTCTTCGAATACGTAACTGTTGCAGGAATTAGGATATTTTATTTATTTTAAAAGCAATTACTTCCAACTTTTTACAGCTGACTACATAATATATAGCTGCTTTGGAAACTAGTACCCAGAAGGTTTGTGTTGCCACAAATATTTTTGTAATTTAATCCGCTTTGTGACAAAATGTTTCGTCACGTTTCCACCTTGCGCGCATGATATTTTAAAAATGGCTAATGGTACATATTTGAAATTGGACGGAATTCTTTATATGGGCACTATTTTCTAACGGAACCCCAAATCTGATGAATATTTCAATATTAAAAAATGTTATGCAGGAAAAAATGACAGATTTTTTAATAAAATACATTTTATAAACTCAACTCCAAATAAAATAAAAGTTTAACATGAAATTCTTAGAATTTTGGGTTCACAGTAGTTTCCAAATGTTATAAAAACTATATATTAAATATGGAATTCAATTATGCAACAGAATGTTTTAAACTGTGCGCGCGAGGTGGAAAGATGACGAAACGTTTTGTCACAAAACGAATTAAATTATAAAAATATTTGTGGCAACACAAATTTTCTGATCACTCTCTCAGAAAGCAGCTATATTATATAGTCGGCTGTAAAAAAATGAAAGTAATTGCTTTTAAATTAAATAAGTCATCTCAACACTTGCGATATCCCATATTCGAAAATCTTATACGTTTTAAGGTGTATGAGTCCCCTTAAATCAAAAATAGTACATTAACCAAAAATAAGAAAGCAAATTCACCCTAACGGTATAAGGTATTTCTCCCACTTCCCTAGCAAGCCTTCGTGGTGTAGTGGTTCTGCACACTGGGCCGGTATTTCAGAGGTCCGTGGTTCAATTCCCGTCAAAGGCGGTTGCATATTTTTCATCTTTTCTGCTTCCAATTAACCTAATGACTCTACAACGGCTGTACCAATGGAATAACGCGCAAGCTGGCTCTCAACGCCACAGTATACTATTCGCAAGAGAATCGAATTAGCAACGTGGTCTTCAAACAGGCAGAACACGCTGTGGTTCTGAAGATACTACATAAAGGAATTTTATCCTCTTCCTACCTGTTTTCAATATCACACGAGCTAGAAACTTATATTCTGGCAGGAAAAATGGAAATGAGGCCTACAGGACAGTGAATTAAATAAGTGGTTAGAAATTTAAGCGTGAACTCTATAAGATAATCAACAAATGCAAGTTATGAATGTAACCAATAAATGTTTCAGATTTTAAATTACATCCAAAGGGGCGTTTTTTAGCGTTTTGTGTGTTACCTTTATTTAATAAATATCATGTTCTACGTACTCTAACCATAAAATTCAATTGAGCAGCAATATTGCAAAATAATTTTTAAATGAACGTATCTTTAGAATTTCCGATGCACAGTCTCGCGCGCTGGAGATAAAAATGTTTTTATTTTTTCGTACAGTGTTGCCATTGCTCACTTTGAAATTGTTTAGTTTGATATTAAAAAATTCGTGAAAATTTTACAAAATATGAAGTGGATAATAAAACAAAGTTCAAATTTGGGCTTTCAGATACCCATATTCGCAGTAGGATTACGTCATTTATAATTGGATGGCTCTAGGTACCGTTGTTTTATCACAGTGCGAGAAACATACATACATACAGGGTGCGGAAGTAAAGACTTAGTAATGAATATTTATAAAGGATGCCCTCAGGGCTCCTGCAGTGCTCCCCTGCTCTGGAACATTATTGTGGATAACTTGCTGAAGCAGAAGTTTCCTCAAAATGTGGAATTAATTGCATATGCTGGTGATATTATTATTCTTATGAAACATGATTCTCTTGGAAAAATGGAAAAATTATTTGATGAAACTGCTCTAATACTAAGTGATTGGCAAAAGAAAGAAAAATTGCAATTTAATATTGAAAAAAACATGTGCATTGTTTTTTCCCAGAGGAGGTAAAAAGACTAGACCACCAAATTTGAAATATCAAGGCAAAAGAATCAAATTTGTAGATAATATGAAATATCTTGGCGTTATCATTGATAACAAATTAAATTTTATAGAACATTTTAATTTGGTACAAAGACGAACTGATCTGATTTTATTAAATTATGGAAGAACTTTTTCAGCTGAGATTTTAGCCTTAAAATCCTCCATTTTGAGAAAGCTTTACTTAAATGTAGTACTTACAATTATCATATATGGAATTGGAGCCTGGGGATCCAGGGCAGGGGAATTGGTTAGATTACGTTGAAGTTAGACAGTATTTCAGAGAGCTTGGGGTTTAGCTTTAACCCGATGTTTTAGAGCGGTGCCTACCGAGGTCGTCTTTGTGTTGGCAGGGCTGCCTCCTCTCTCAATGAGAAATTTTTATTTAGAACTGGACGAATGGAATTGAAAATGTATGAAGATTATTTAATTACAAAGAATGTTTTTGAAAAATTCAATATTCATTTAATACATCCTTCCAATAGAATTGGTTTTGTTTTTGATAAATGTAATCCAACTGTTGATGCGTTTGATATTTATACAGATGGTTCTGGGGTCGGAGGGAGCGTAGGAGCTGCCTTTGTTGTTTTTTACTATGGAACTGATGTAGATCATAGAATGTTTAAGTTGAATATATATAATTCAGTTTTCCAGGCAGAAAGTGAAACGTTCAAACAAGCCTTATTATGGATTAAAAATAACTTGTTTATACCCACGTCTGTAAATATTTACACTGACTGCCTGTCACTTCTCCATGCGCTCTCTCGCCCAGACAATTTCAATCCATTAATTGTCGAAATTAAGAGTCATTTAGAAACTTTGAGTTCATATTTAAATATTAAGCTACATTGGGTTAAAGCCGGTATAGGCTTTATTGGTAATGAGAGGGCCGACAGCCTGGCCAAGCAGGCGGTCTCAAATGTCAGTGCAATGGATATTGAAGTAACAGGTTCGAAGAGAATTGCAATTCGAAGAATGAAAAAATTCTACGTTAACAAATGGAAAATACAGTGGTTCTCTTCACCTAAAAACAAAGGATTTATGGAACTAATCAAAACCACGAATAAAATGAAATGTATGAACAATATTGACTTTAATCAGGTTTTAACTGGACATAGTACGTTTCCGTTCAATTTCAACCGATTTAATCTGCAGGAAAATAAATTATGTAATAGTTGTCAAGTTGATGGTGATGCTAGGCATTTCGTGGTTGATTGTAGTTTAACAGCCCCTATTAGACAGATTTTTAACATTACTGATTTTAATGTAAGTGTCATTAATTTTAAAGTTTTTAAATCATATTCTATTGTTCTAGTGAAGTATATCAATGAAAATAGGGCGCTGGTAGGAATCTTCTGTTAAAAATTGAATTTTGTATTTATGTGGGTTTTAGATATCTGTCGTGTTCTATGTTGTGAATCTGTGTTTATGGATTTTTGTTTGTTTGTTTGTTGGTCAGTAATTTTGTGTTGGATGTGCTTACTTATTTTTGATTTAGTGTTTTTGTTTGTTGTTTGGGGGTAGCTGGGTTACTGGCTGCCCTCGTTTGTGGAGATACGGGGCCCCTTCTTTTGAGCTATGGGGACACTCGTGTCCAGGTGGGCTGAAGGGAGCCTCCAATTCTTACAGGGTGCGGAAGCATTCATAGTAGGATATTAAAAACACACCATAAGGCAGAAACTGTAATTTTTTTATTACCTCTTATGTCAATTAATAGTTAAAGGTATACCATTTACTAATGTGTAAGTCATTGTCTATTGCGTGGATTAATTTTTGAATATGATGCCCCCTCTGCACAAGACATTCATCTAGGCGGCATTGGAAGCTTGCCATAACTCGGCGTAACGTATTCCCTGGGACATTGACGACGGCAGTTCTGGTGCGATCCTTCAACTCACAACGTGGTGGCACAACGTGTTCGGAAAACTTCTTGCTTCAGGTGGCCCCAAAGGAAAAAGTCTACACATGAAAGCTCAGGTGAGCGAGGCAGCTAGGAATGTCACCAAAACGGAAAATTACTCTACCTAGAAATGTCTGTCGCAATGGTCCCTCCATCTGGAACTTTCCCATGACGTCCCAAGTTGAAATGTTGCCGAAATAGTCGCTGGGTAGCAATAACAGAGCAGTTATTCTTGAAATAACTTTCAACAACAAAGGCACGATGCTGTGCACTCCTCCGATCCATATCACTGTCGGCATTCGAAATGGCAGCTCATTAGTACACGAATGTGGCACGAGCTGCCACATTCGTGCAGTACGTCATGCAGTACGTCATTGTACTACGCAAGTCATATTACGCTATGAACGTTGCCGCACCCTGCACATTCATGCAGATTCTTCATTATTTAATTTCTTTAAATATAACACAGGGCGATAATATTGGGTGGCAACAATTCGAAAAGTGAAACAACACTTATCGTGAATCGACGCAAAGTGCCAAAACGGAATTAATAGTTTTTCTCTGAGCAAATTACCCTTTTGGTCGTTAACAATTAATGTAATAGCCTACTATAATGTAGAGTTCCTCACTTTGTAATTCTAAGTTAATGTTGGAAGTGAAGAATCTTAAGAACTGATAAGCGAATAATCGCTAAAGCTTGGGTGACAGGTGACAGATGACAGCAGGACAGGGCACCCGGACAGCTTTCTATGACTACTCGGGTGTTACCCTGGCCCTGCAACCATCTAGAGACTTCACAGTTGTAAGACGCTTAACAGATGTGTGCTCAATACATGTCACGTTACATCTACAATATTATATGTGCACTGTCCATTACTGTGCTAATAGCCTTGAACGGCACGTCGGCTCGTGGATAACTAAAAACTTACATTTCCATACTACGGATACACATACCATTTCTGTCCTAGCTACTTCGCTAACCTTTGAGAATCGTTATGCCAATTATGTTTATTGCATGTGCCCTATTCCGGCCTGCAGAGGTATATGCCCATTTTTTCTAGCTTGTCCATTATGCTTTTAAGCTTTTGCCGCGTGTCTCGATGTTTCACGAGGAGGCGTTTAAAAGGCAGAACATTGTTGGTTGGGAATTTGATGTGCCATTCTGCTGTTAAGGGGCACTCTGTGACATAGTGGTCTGGTGAGCCCAAGTTGTCACAGACACACATATTAGTTGTTCCTAGACCCCTTTCTGCAAAGTACGTTGGAAAGGGGCCGTGGCCTGTTGTATATCGCGTGAGGTAGTGCACTGAAATGAGCCGGTCCACCTCTACCTTGGGCAGGAACTCATATGCTCTGCGGCTTTGCGGGATTTGGTCCCATTCTTTCTGCCAGTTTCCAATGGCGGTCTCCTCTATTTGCCTCTTTAGGCATGACCGGGGCAGGGGCACTTGAATCTGCTCCGTTTCCTCATTTTGGGCAGCCTCCTTGGCAAGAGCGTCTGCTGCTTCATTTCCCTGGATTCTGGCGTGCGCCTTCACCCAGGAAATTTGGATTCTCATTGACTTTTCTTGGTAGACGGAGGATTTCTTGCAGGTGCGAGATTAGTGCGGAGCGCTGGAGAGGGTTGTTGATAGCATAAATGCTTGACAGGCTGTCAGTAAATATCGTAGCTCGACTCTGCCGTGTGTCAATTGCCCATTTCACTGCCTTTGTGAGGGCAACTACTTCCGCTTGGAACACTGAGTTCTGTGCGCCCAGACGGCCCTTCCATTCCTTTGCTATGTTTCCATCTATATAGGCTATATAGGCACTGCCTACAGCGTTATCAATTTTTGACCCGTCCGTAAGCTCGGGTGACAAGAAAACAACAAGATAGAAGGGTAACTAACCCTTTATTGTTCCAATAAGATTTAACAAAACTCGGCCTGGGAGTGTACAAACAATGCCCTCACTTGTGCTTAAGGAACTAAGAATTAAACTAAAACTAAGATTAACTAAAGAAATATAGCCGAAGCTATCAAGGTTCAAATCGAGTTGGCCCCTTAACTTATTTGACTACGAAGCTTAGCAAGGGCCTGAGTACGACCGAGCGTAATAAAAGCTTTGAGAGAGGGAGTGGCCAAAAAGGCAGACGCGCGTAAATCAGAAACTCTGATTCTCTCTGACTCAGTAAGTAACTTCGTGGTTTAAATACCGCTCCTCCTCATTAAATATTCAGCAAGATTCCAAATTTACGTTCTGGCCGGAAGTAGTACGTTGAAGTTAAGAATTTGACAGGAAAGGAAATTTAACTTAAAATTTAACTGTTAATAAAATTAACATAATTCTTACAATCTTCATATGAATCCAATCGTCGACACCATATATCGTAGATGCATGCTAATGACGCTGTAGTAGTTAACTTACAACTGCAAGCACTAAACTAGTTCGTTGACATAAATCATGCATTCACAGAACTAGACTGTTGATAATTAAGTAGTAATTATTACAATGTGATTTATAATAATTATCAGCTTCCGCTAGTCCTTCTCGGCTCAAAAACTAAATTCCGGCGCTCCTCTTAACACATTAGTGAGCGCTTCACTAATCACACCACACATCACTAATACGCCTTGAAATTACCTGACAAATAAATTCATGAAAACGTGTGCCTGTCATGCCGGCGGCCAAAATTACCTAATAGCATTTATAATAGCAAAAAAAAAATATTCATCTATGTGAGCTAAGCGACACAACATTTTGCTTTTTGCTTAAATACGAATCTACTGGGCATCACAAAACCTCGTAACTTTAAAAATACTCGCGAGAGTTTGCTGTTTATTAAAAGTTAGGTAAAAGATTTAATTTTTTTTTTTTTTTAATGGGAGGGAAGTAAAGAAATAATTATCTTCAGTTTAAATATTTTTAAGATTTTAATTACAAAATATATTTATTACTCTTTGCACACTCATTTGTATTTTGCTGGGGGGGGGAAGGTTAATCATGCGTGCGTGTGTGTAGAAGAATTTTAATAGAATTACTTCAAAAAGGATATTGAAAAGATGCGTGTAATAAAAAGGAATAACTTTGTCCTATTTCAGGTTTAAACAGTTTTATTTAGTGTGTAAAACGATATTTATGTAATCACAGATGCGTGCTAATTACCTTATAGCAGTTACCTTACAACTGCAACTAATTCTTTGAAATAAATCGTAATTATAAAAATCAAGATCTTATTAGATTAGTGTTAGAATGTGTTCCAGTTCATATTTTTTTTGCTGTGATTTTTTAGGTGTTTAAAATTTTCCCAAATTTATTTTAGCTTGACAGCATTTAATTTAATTCCATTTATGATCGCATAAATCGGTTATTCGTTATTCTGAGAAAATAGTTTTATACAGTTTTATACAGTTTCTTTGAGAAAGTAAGATTACCTCCTTCAGCATGATTTGGGATTTAACTTGTTACTGCTGCCATCTACATACTGTAACAGGAAATAAAAGATTATCAACAAAAATCTCTGAATGAAGTTACAGATTAGTATTTTTTACTGAGCAATCTACGCGAAGGTACTTGAGAGATTATCACTTAACATGCAACTTTAATGATTTACTAAACGTAAATTATGAAATTCTGTAGATGTCATGACAACTGATTTCTGTGACATTTTCTCGACTGATAACTACTTCCATTTGATGTTAAAAATCACAAATATTAATTTAATTAGTAAGTAAATAATTGTTTGGACTGTGAAAAACATAACTCCATTCCATAATTATTGTATCATGTCAACACCAAAAGCATGAGCATCGATAAAATATTAAAGTTTCAAAAGAAAAAATATGAAAATATTATTCTTTTAATATTAATGTAAAGGAAAAAATATGATGTGTACACCATACCACTTCCTTGTACAGAATATTAAATTATACGCATCTTTTGCTGCATTTCATTTAGACTTATTTCTTCAAATTTCATTGGAGATGTATTTCTCATTCAATTAATTCAGTTTTCACTTCGCTGCAAGGTAAAAATACATAAAAGCTCAAAGTAACGTCGTTAAAAATTCAAAAAATGTAGAAAAACATAAAACACCAAATACAGTTAAAGCAATTTTAAAAAACGATTTTTACAATTGAAATTAGTTTCTACGCAAAAACAAGCAGGCAGTAAGGCAGGTTTTTCGGTGCACAGAACTGGAAGTTTACTCTTGGTCCACTTGACAAAAAGACACTGAAGGTGCAGAAGAACTTATTTTACTATTCCATGAAGTTTGAAATGTAAACAAATATGGTTACTATGGTAAAAAAAAAATAGGTATAGCCGTGCGTAAACAACTTTTAAATTATTGATAATTTTACAACTATTGCATGCAGATTTTACAACTATTGCATGCAGAAAAGAAGAAAAACATAATTCAACCATTTTTAAAGCAAAATTGCACATTTTACCAACCTATAAGAATTAAAAAAACTAAGCTCACCGAGCCCAGAAACAGAGTGGTTATATATATACATTTTTACATACTTTTGGTGCGGTGGATTGCAACGAAAAAGGGAGGTGCATAGCTGCATGTTATAGCAGTCCTATATATAAAATTTCAACGTTCTGAGGCTACTCGTTTTGCGAGATACATACGTACGCACAGACGCCATGAAAAAAATCTCTTCTATCCATTTTAAATCAGTTTTATGATTCGTTTGGGGGGAAAGAGTTCTTTATTCTGTTCTTTCGTACAGATGTCACGCAAAAAACATCGCTGAATTGCATCCGATAGCGGTTAGAATGGATGTTTCGTTCGACTATGATACTCGGATTTTTTTCGTGAGTGCAACACTTCCTTTAGTTTGTAGAGTTCCTCACTTTATAAATGCTAAGTTACAGTTGAACGTGAAGAATCTTAAGAACTGATAAGCGAATAATCGGTTGAGTTCGTGTGACAAGAAGAAACAAGATGAAAGGTTAAATAACCCTTTATTATTCAAATAAGATTTAACAGAACTCCGTCTTGGAGTGTACAATAAAAGCCGACACTAGGGCTTGAACTTAAGAGGCTAAGAAGTAAACCAAAACTAATCTAAGCTAAAGAGATATAGCCGAAGTTATCAGAATTCTAACCGAGTTGGCGCCTTAACGCTAACTGACTGCGAAGCAATCAAGGGCCTAAAGTACGGCCGAGCGTAATAATAGCTTACGAGGGAGTAGCCTAAAAAGACGGACCCGTGCAGACAGAATATCTGATAACTCTCTCATTAAGACCGAAGAACTTCGCGGTTAAATACAGCTCTTCCTTATTATGTATTCAGACGTTATTCTAAAACTATGTTTTGGCTGGAAGTGGTAAGTTGAAGTTAAAGTGTGTGTGTGTGATTATGGCAAAGCCTCGAGGGCTATCTGCCTAAGATAAGGGATGCCTTCGTGGAGGACTTTCTAAGGGAAACTGGCTCGTGTACACGTTACACATGGGGAAAACCACGAAAACGCCCATGCAGCCAGCCCGTTCGCGGAATTCGAACCTCGGACCGAACTACCAGTGTTCAGCGACTTTACCACTCGGCCGCTAGTGGGCAGTTGAAGTTAAAGAATCGACAGGAAAGGAACTTAAAATTTAACTGTTAATAAAATTAACATAATTCTTAGAAGTTCGTACTAAGATGTTAAAGACCAGTGAAAGTACTGGAAAGCAAATATTTCGTTACAGCAAATACAGAATTCCTATTAATATACCTGCACCAGATTGAATTGTTTCTTTAAAATGAGTACGCATTAAGCAACCGTTCTTAAGAATTAACTCTGAACGATTTGTCTCAAGGAAATTTTAATTTTTATATCAACAGAAAACTGCGCGCTCACACATACAGTATTTCCGTCCATTTTTTGACAACTGAAAAAAATTACCGACAATTGGTAATTTTATGAATTAAAAAATGGACGGTAGTTCACAGTATAACCGTTCATTTTTTGACAACTGAAAAAAAAAAAAAAAAAAGTCGAATTACCAGTTTTATTACCTGTCTCACTTTGAATGCTGCAAATGTCTTCTTCCCAAAACAACATCATTCTAAATTTCCTCCACTGTATTCCGGCCTACCAGCGGGCGAGCGATAACGTCGCTGAACACTGGTAATTCGGTCCGAGGTTCGAATCCCGCGAACGGGCTGGCTGCATGGGTGTTTTTTGTGGTTTTCCCCCCATGTGTAATGTGTATACGAGCCAGTTTCCCTTAAAAAGTGCTCCACGAAGGCATCCCTTCCTTAAGGCAGATAGCCCTCGAGTGCTTTGCCGTAATCTAATAAACTAAACCAAACCAAACCAAACCTTCACTGTATTCGAAAAACCTTCCGAATAATTTGCTGTATCTCGCATTCCTACCGCCCACCGGCGGCCGAGCTTCAACACTGGTAGTTCGGTCCGAGGTTCGAATCCCGCTAACGGGCTAGCTGCATGCGCGCTTTCCTACAGGGTGGCCCAAATAAAACCTACTAATGTTAAACACGGATAACTCTTGTAATAATGATTTATTTTGATTAATTTTTTATACATTAAATACACAAGGTGTTTATAAAGTCCCGGACCCATTTTCATGTTTAATAACTCATAAAATAATGAAGATATAAACAAACTTATGGCATTTATTGATGGAATAACTTATATATTTTCCTTTTCAGGTTTGAATATCTTTACTTTTGTAAATATCGTCTGCGCGTGTGGTTAATTTCAGATAATTTCATTTTCCAATCTAAATATCTGTACTTTTATAAATATCGTCTGCTTATTAATTGCATTTTCTCTCTTTTGTTTTTGGCAACTATTGCAATGTTATGGACTTTTTCCTTTGGGGATTTGTAAAGGATAACGTTTGCAGAAGGAGAGTGTCGAACATGGATGACCTAAAATCCAGAATTACAACTGCAATAGCCTCTGTGGATGCCCACATGTTTGCCGGTACCTGGCGTGAAATTGAATATCAAATTGATATTCTCCGTGCGACGAAGGGGACACACGTGGAACTTCATTGACAAGGGTCATGAAACTTTTTGAGTCTATCTAACCATTTATATTATTAATTTTAATCTATCTTTATTATTTTATGAGTTATTAAACATCAAAATGGGTCCGGGACTTTATAAACACCCTGTATTTTTTTGGAAATTGGTTTGCCTAGCAGTAGGCGAAGTTGCTCCGTTTTGTTGAAACCACAAATTTGGATTCTGCTCTGCCATTGGCCGCAAAAACCTTTCAAGCATTGTTCTATAAGAAGGTCCGGAAATTGTTTCCGGCGTTCCATCCAGATTCTTGTAGAAATATGGGCCGATAACTCTATTACCATAACACCGCACCAAACAGTACACTTGAATTAAAATATGCCGATATTTACGCAATTGATCGTTGACAAGAATAGAAAAGCTCTATCATTTTAACGCGTTGTTTTGCACTGCATGGTTCCATAATAAATTTCCAAGAATTCAATAATAACCTACAAAAGGGGGGAAAAAAATTATATCAAAAAATAAAAAAGTTATTTGTGTTTAACATTAGTAGGTTTTATTTGGACCACACTGTAGTTATCCCCGTGTGTAATGTGTATACGAGCCAGTTTCTCTTAGAAAATCCTCCGTGAAGGCATCTCTACCCTTAGGCAGATAGCCCTCGAGTGCTTTGCCATAATCAAATAAACCAAAGCTCAATTCTGCAGATTTGTAAGTAGACAAAACTCTTGGCATTAAAGTTACAGTATATCAAGGCTTGGAAAATATTATTTTAATTATGCAGATTAAGTGCATTCGAAACTCGAAATAAAAGGAAAACTGTCCATTACGGTTTGTGATTTAATAGATTAATAATGCAAAGAAAATCAAAGCAAAATTATCAAGAAGATCCTGAAAGAGCGGAACCGGTTAGGAATTATCAGCGAAACCCTTATCTCGGTGGGCGTGGCTTAGGCTGTCTTTGCTTGCTTCTACCTCTGAATTGGCAGAGTGATAAATTTCAAAATTATTTGAGCTGTTTTATTTAGTGAGTTTATTTTTATTGGCCCAAATTTTTAGGGCTATTAATTTCCTTTTGGCATTTTGCGTCGTCCACTATATTTCACTTAAGTTGTTGCCACCAAATATTAGAGCCCTGCATTATATTTAAAGAAATTAAATGAAAAATCTGCGTAAATCTTATGTATGTTTCTCGTGCTTCGAAAAAACAACAGAACCTAGAAATACGTTGAATTTCTAGTAGTTCGGTACCTAGAAATGCGTTGATTTTGAATAACGTTGTTCTCCACTCGAATATAGGCATCTGGAAGCCCGAATTTGGAATTTGTTTTATTACCTATTTTGTCAAAAATTAAAGAATTTTTGATCAACAAACTCATGGTTTCAAAGCGAGGCGTGGCAACAAAAAAACATTTTATCTCCAGTGCGCGAGACTGTATCGGAAATTCTAAAGATATGCTGATCTAAAGATCAAAGTTATTTTGCGATAATGCTGTTGAACTGAATTTTATGGTTTCATTGCGAAGGACATGATATTCTCTGGAACATCCTTAGGGTGTAATATGAAATCTAAAACCTTTCAGACTTTTTTTTAATTTTATAAGTCCAAAGGGGAAATTGGCCCAGAGTGACTATTAATTTCGTTTTGGCATTTTGCGTCGATTCACGATAAGCGTTGTTTCATTTTTCAAATTGTTGCCACCAAATATTATCGTCCTGTTTTATATTTAAAGAAATTAAATAAGGAAGAATCTGCATGAATATATGTATGTTTCTCGCATTGTGATAAAACAACGGTACCTACAGCCATCAAAATTTGAAAAACGGAATCTTCCATAGAATATGGGCATATGGAAGTCCTAATTTGAATTTGAAATTTGCTTTTTTATCGATTTCATGTTTTGTAACACTTCAGCAAGTTTTTGATTAACAAACTAAGTTATTTCAAAGCGAGGAATGGCAACACTGTACGGGAAAAAAACATTTTTATCAAAAGCGCGCGAGACTGTGTATCGGAAATTCTAAAGATATGCTCATTTTAAAATTATTTTTCAATATAGGGAATGCTGTTATAGGGACTGTAATCCATTTTCAGTCAAAGAATTGTCATATGAGGTAGTTACATAACATCATACTTTGGTAGCATGTTTTCCTCAATCAAAAGCGTTCCTCCACTTTTCCAAACATTTTAAAGCAATGTTAAGTAGTTAGTAGTTCGGTACCTAGAAATACGTTGATTTTGAAAAAGGTTTGTTCGCTTACTTGCAAAACACAAAGTTTGTTCGCACATATTTTAGAATGCTTTGCTATAAAAAAAGTCGCCTTCTTGGAAAATTTTTTGTAAATGTAACTATATTTTTGAAAGTTTATGAATTGGCAGGAATTGAAGTATCAATGAGTATTTAGTCCTTAGGACTTTGACTCGGCAGTTATTTACCCTACGGGGAACGTCATAGTGGTGAAATAGATCCACTTTAGTAAAGTGGAAAAATTCTTGAGTTAAAGCAAGGCCAACTTACACTCAAGGCCTGCCAGTGTGAAAATATTCTTTTGTGTTTTCGGTTGCCTCTGTGAAATTTCTACTGACCGCAGGAGGGCGCTACAATTCCGCTACGCTTTGCGACGTTAACAATGAGCAAAATGTACCCGAGACAAATAATTGTCTTGTTATATGCAAAATTTAAAAACGATTAATCTGTAGTAGCCAGAAATTATACACTTCTTTTTATTAAAAATATTTTTATTTAGAAAGGAAGCATGAAATTTCAAGTTATCCCATTTTTCTTTTTTCATATATAACCGTCGGATGCTTGATTCTGGTTTTAATTCCTTCTTGCATCTAGATATACGCTATTTTTAATTGTACTTATTAGAGTTACCTATTCTAATTTAAGAGTAATTTAGAGCACATGTTTTACTTTAAAATTATTTATAGAGTATGAAGTTAGCAGGTAGCTTCAGAACATAAACTATTTCAGCGCAAGTTTCTCATTGTATTAATATTAGTTGTGCTGTGCAACAAAATAATTTGGAGCCACTATTAAATATGTAATTAAGAAATGATGGAAGTAAATTTGTTAATACATAAGAGAAAAAGTATTTCTAAAAGAAATTTGGTTTTAGGTACTGAAAATTTTGCTGTTTTTTAATTAATATAAAATACATTTTTCGGAAATATTAAAAAATAAAATTTTAAATAGTGCAGATTTAGAGCTCTGAAGAGAAAACGTGACACTATTGATATTCGAAATAATACCAAGCATTTCAATATCACCTACAGCATATAATAATAACATGTATGACATTAATCACAATGAATCATATACTCCCTCTGTCCCAAATTAGTTGCTACATTTGAGTACTGATTATTGATACTGAAAATTTTATGATTTTGTTTGCACATTTTCCAGAAATTTCTGGGTGGTACGTAATCAATCAACATCAACTTTACATACCAAGCATTTCCTCCTTAAATCAGTATCAAAATAATTTCAAAAATCCAGCTTTGGCACACCCTTAAGCCACGCCCCTTTCATACGGACTCTTCCATAAGTAATCGCTTAAAATCTTCAGGCTAATTAAATGTCAATTCAATTATCTGTCTTGTCTATACGAGCCAGTTCGCCTTAGAATTTCTTCCACAATAGCATCCCTCAGCATAGGCAGACAGCACTCGAGGCCATAATCACATAAACACGATCTTTCTGAAATACGGGCGGTATAGTCCTTTCAAAATGGGGCGTGGCTTAAGAGCGTGCGAACCCTCTAAATTTGCGTGGACAAAATTGTCCTAAAATAAGTGCTACATTTGTGGAAAGTAAAAACTGAGAATGAAAATCTAGTATGCAAGCATTACAGTCCTTGTAGTACGCCTTATAATTTTACTGATGTCCATGTACTAAACTGCATCGAAAGTTTTTATGACTCCACCTACTTGAAATGTAGCAGCATTTGAGACAAAACTTTCAACCGAAGTGTAGCAACTAGTTTGGGACGAAGGGAAAAAACAATTTTGAGACTGCTAATTTCAATATCATTAACAGCATATTTTAAAAAATAAAACCATATTCCCTAAAACAAAAAGTATTACATCTATTAGTTATATATATCTATGGATTCGACATGAATCCCTATTACTTCAAGTGCAACCACAAAACACTCATCCAGGTAGACAGAAATTTATGTACAGCATCACACTAATTAAAATCAGATATGCGCTTTAAAATTTTGAAGCTAGTACAGACAGCATTCAAATGTTTCTGGATCAAAAATAACGAATATGGGAGCTAAAAAGTAATAAATTTCGTAAAAAAGCTAACGCAATTAGCATTTCTTATAAAATATATACGTGGATGCATTCTTAAATTTTAATTGCATTAAATTAATATATATATATATATATGAAAGGTTAAAATATCATTTATGCAGAAAACAGAGATTATCTCCAGAATGATAAAAAAATATTATGATAATTTTATTTCAGGAAGACGAAAACATAACATGAAGCTGAACACACGTACTTACACATATTAAGAAGCTTGTTTATATTCAAAAGCAGCGAAAAAACGTAAGAAAAGAATTTTAAAGCTTTAAAATTTTACGTGATGATTGCTTTTGTTTAAGAAATTTTGTATTTGTATTAAATCTGTATTGCATGAAACAGATAGAAATGCTTCCAACAGTTATATGTTGCGAATAATTATTTAAATACAATCGTATAATTTTTTTAAAAGGAAGAAAACTTTGCCGTATAGCACGCAACGATATATCATTCTACGTTACTATTAGTTACAGCGGAACTTTTTGTCAATAACGAGCCAGATTACAAATAGAGAACGTGTAGCAGAATGCGATCGCCACCTAGTGATGAATTTTGCGAAAGCCACTGAAAACTGGGAACCGGAATTTCGTTCAGTCTGGCAGGCCTTGAGTAGAAGCAAGGCCAACTTGACTCAGCAGTTATTTACTCTACGGTGTACGTCATAGTGGTGAAATAGATCTGAACGAAATTCCGGTTCCCAGTTTTCAGTGGCTTTCGCGATATTCATCACTAGGTGGCGCTCGCATTCTGTTACACTTTTGCTATACATTCTCTATTTGTAATGTGGATCGTTATTGACAAAAAGTGTATTTAACGTGCCGCTGTAACTAATAGTAACATAGAATGGTTATATTGTTTCGTGCTTTATGGCAAAGATTTCTTCCTTTTAAAAAATTTACGATTGTATTTAAATAATTATTCGCAACATATAACTGTTGGAAGCATTTCCATCTGTTTCATGCAATTACAGATTTAATACAAATACATAATACAAAATTTCTTTAACAAACGCAATCATCACGTAAAATTTTAAAGCTTTAAAATTATTTTCATATGTTTCTTTCGCTCAGCTTTTGTATATAAATAAGCTTCTTAATATGTGTGTGTACGTGTGTTCAGCTTCATGTTATGTTTTCGTCTTCCTGAAATAAAAATATCATAAATTTTTATCATTCTGGAGATAATCTCTGCTTTCTGCATAAATGATTTTTTAACCTTTCACATATATATATTAATTTAATGCACCGCAGGGTAAATAATTTCTGAGTAAAAGTCCCCAGGACTATATACTCATAGATACCTCAATTCATACCAATTTAATGCAATTAAAATTTAAGAATGCATCCACGTATATATTTTATAAGAAATGCTAATTGCGTTAGCTTTTTTACGAAATTCATTACTTTTTAGCTCCCGTATTTGTTATCTTTGATCCAGAAACATTTGAATGCTGGCTGTACTAGCTTCAAAATTTTAAAGCGCATATATCATTTTAATTAGTATGATGCTGTGCATGAATTTCTGTCTACCTGGTTGAGTGTTTTGTGGTTGCACTTGAAGTAATACAGATTCATGTCGAATCCATAGATATATGCAATTAATAGAGGTAATACTTTTTGTTTTAGGGAATATGGTTTTATTTTTTAAAACATGCTGTCAATGATATTGAAATTAGCAGTCTCAAAATTGTTTTTTCCCTTCGTCCCAAATTAGTTGCTCCACTTCGGTCGAAAGTTTTGTCTAAAATTAGGTGCTACATTTCAAGTAGGTGGAATCATAAATAACTTTCGATGAAGTTTAGTAGATGGACATCAGTAAAATTATAAGGTGTATTACAAGGAATGTAATGCTTGCATACTAAGTTTTCATTCTCAGTTTTTACTTTCCACAAATATAGCACTTATATTGGGACAATTTTATCCACGCAATTTTATCCCTCCCACGCTCTTAAGCCACGCCCCATTTTGTAAGGACTATACCGCCTGTATTTCAGAGAGATCGTGTTTATGTGATTATGGCAAAGCCTCGAGGGCTGTCTGCCTGAGGGATGCCATCGTGGAAGAAATTCTAAGGCGAACTGGCTCCTATAGACAAGACAGATAATTGAATTTATATTTAATTAGCCTGAAAATTTTAAGCGATTACTGTTGGAAGAGTCCTTACAAAAAGGGGAGTGGCTTAAGAGTGTGCCAAAGCCGTGAACCTTAATAACTTTACCTACTTGTCAGGAAACTTTATCGTCACGTGCCCGCTGGGCTGTGCTTCATGAGCCAGACACGTCGCGCATTGCGCGATATTCCGACAATACTAGCGCGGATAAGGATAAATGGCTTCAATTGTGTGTTTTATTTTTTTATGGAACTTTCTCAAATATTCTTGGTATTGCATAAGCGCAAGCTACTCCTTCATCATTTTCACTCCTGCAGCTGAACAAGAAAAGTTTATGTTGAAAAATCTTCGAAACTAGTAATTCAAAATTTATTTTCTAAGTAATACCTTAAGCAAAAAGCAGGGTGAATAAGAAAAAGTTACAGAAAAGGCGTTTCCGATCCCAAAATTTATATTCTCATGGAGATCAAAAGTTTATGTTAAATTGTCTAAATATACCAAAGCACGCACGCGAGAACTATCTACATAAGAACAGAACAGAACACCTGAGATGAACTTCTGTCCTGATTTTTTTCAGGGAAACAGAAACCTTTGAGGAAAAATCGTCCAATCTCCAGGAGACTATCTAAGCGGGCATAGCCCTTGCTGTCTCTCCAGGCTTTATACGTAGCACTGGACGAAAAACAACGCTCAGTCAGTAAAAAGTATGATTCTTTTTTGCAGCCGGGCACCACTCCGGTCGCAACAATTAAATTAAATTTGGTGTTCCATCCGCTCAATCAGTCTTCCAGCAGAGGACCGAATGGAGCCAATCCCCCAAAGAAAGCCTCATATCTAACCAGGTTGCCAAGGGACAAATAAGACAGTACCATATGGTCTGAACCGATCTGAATCATCCTCCGAATGAACGGAGATTCTAGTCCTGTGAAGACTCGTTACATACCGCCCGTGGCTAAGATTGGTTACAGATCGTAGTCAGTAACTTCACCGGTTTTCCGGTGTCAACCCCCAGGGGGGGCGAGCTATCTGCCTAAGGAAAGGGATGCCATCGTGAAAGATTTTCCAAGGGGACACATGGGAATTGCGAAAACCAGTCACGCAACCAAGCAAGCCGGTAACCTGGGATCGAACTCTGAAGATAAGGTGTGATTCTGTATCGCTTTAAGTCTTCTTATAGTAAATATAATAGGATATATTACACTGGTTTTATTAGTTATAAATAAAATTTCAAAAACTGCACTGAAATCTAGTGCTAAATTTCTATAAGTTTAAATCTATAAGTTCTGAATTTCTTATTTTTGGGGGGATTATTTATGTCCTTTGCATTGTAAACCAATTTCGCTTTTCCGATATTGCTTAGGCATAGATTACTGTATTCCTTCCCTATTATTGGTGCCCTAGTGTTGGCATTCAAGCATTTATAATGATAATAAGAAATGTATTTTTTTCAATGCTAACATCGAAGAGTGGCTACTTTCCGTGTTACTTGCTACAGGAGCTGGCCAACCACTTTGGCTTTACTCCTTTTTGACCTCACTCTCACTTCATATTATTCTAGCGTCTTTGCTTTTACATATTGTTGTAGCTTGTCTGAAGAGGACCGTGGTTCCCTTCATAATTCGTAACACATTAATCAATTTCGACGGAGGTTGAACTCTGTGACCGAGAACAGGGGTTCAACACTCTATTTCTACACTTATCGTAAAAAGATCTTGTTTCAGTGTAAAATGACTTTTATTTACCATTGAATTTATGTTAGGTCTTGCAACCTGCAAAATTTTGACGAAAGTTCAAAACCGTTAATAATTATTTTTTTTATCCACCACCTTTTAGAATAACATCTTCTTTAGTCATATAATGAAATGGTCGTTTTCTCTCTTCATTAACTTGCTCATGGCTATTATTTTATTGTAAACGCTACGGCTACTGAAGAATGCGAATTTTTCTGGCCGTTGCAAGCATTAATTAAAGGCAGCTCTGGAATGGTACATGAAATTTAGCGTCATAGATTTTTACTTGTCGCTTATGCATTCCTTGGCTAGCACTTGTTTTTGTTTATGTATATTTTCTTTTACCTACATCAAATGAGTAAGACTACATGAGTAACGAAAATGTTATCGATGTAGATGAGATCACTGAATAAGAAAGAGGTGTAATCCTCATGCATCTTCAAATTAAAAACCATTTCATTTATTTTCTGCTACTGAGAGAATGCCACATAGATAGATCATAGATTATCACTCATTAAAAGGGAATCGGAATCATTCCTTAGCAGTTGGTCTCGTAACCTATCTTATCTAATAATTTCACTCAGAAAAATATTCTTAGCTTTCAGATAATGCAAGTAAAGCGTTTTATTATTCAGTGTGGGAAACTCACGTGAAATCAACTTTTTCTTAATTTTTATATCTCATTTTTAATTTCGAGCAATCGTGCTTCTGTTTATTTTGAAATACTAATATTGAACAAGTGCAAGAATTACTCGTCAATAAATTAAATGGAAAAAGCACAATCATTAGAAAAAATTCAAATTATTTTATTATTATCATTTAAATTTTATTTTTACCATTAGAAAAGTTTCAAGTTATTTAAAATATATAAATAGCTATTCTTTTCCGTGGGCATATTAACTAGTATGCCTCATAAGGGGCGTGACTATGTGGATGATATGGAATATGAAAACGAAATTTATTTTCAGTTTATTCATATTCATAGGCATAGCATATAAGATTATTATTCAGTAATGATGCGTTTCTAAATTTTTGCTCTGCATCTATAAGAAATTGGATAAATTCGATTTAAAATCAATATTTACTCGGAAAGGGGTGTGCCTAACCTGAATACGGGGCGTGTCAAACCCGAATGAATGTAGATTATATACTATGTATTTATAGAATCAACACATAATATTTTATTCTTACAAATTCTTTGCGATTCAATAACGGCTCTTATTCTTAAAATAATATTCTGCGGTTACTCAAGTTAATATTCTACTGTTATTTTACAGAACACCATCCAAGAGAGTCGAACAATTAAACTACAGTACCAGAAGAGGGTGGGGATTGCTTCCCAGAATATTCCACCTCAATACTAATATTTAGAATATTCTAACCTCTTGCTCTGTTGCTGTACTTAATTATAAATGCTATTTTAAGCAAAAAAAAAACTAGTGTTTCTACTTCGTGAAGTCCGAACTGGGTTCGTTTTCACTTTTCTGTTTCAGCTAAGACTTAGTTCACTAGTTTCATAATAGATGGCGGTACTGGTTTATATTTTCTATGGATTTCAATCGGGGAGCATGGACTATTAGAAATAGACTGACCCAAATGGGTTTTCTTCCTCTTCTGAGGCGTTCCCGTCTGTCATCTTGATCACATCCGAAGGAGTAGGGACGACTTGCAGAAATTCAACAGTGGTTGCCTATTGTAGCATATATAATTGTCAAGAAAAAGCTGGTTTTTAGCGCCTCATTTCACAAATTAGAATTTCTCCATATTTTTATTTTTGAAATTGGGATTCATTTTTAAAAATTTAGCATATTTATTAAACATAATTAACGTTCCAAATAATTATTTTTTCAATTAATTTTAGTTCTACATAAGATTTTTTTAAATTTATTGTTAATTTAATTTATTAGCCCAAAGGGGCGGTAGCCTAGAAAGGCTGTTAGTTTCAAAGCGGCATTTTGCGCTGTTTTAATATAAATGTCCGTGTCTCCTTGCAAATTGTTGTTCCCAAATATTATCGCCCTGTATTATATTTAAAGAAATGAAATAATGAAGAATCTGCATGAATACATGTATGTTTCTCGCACTGTGACAAAAACGACAGTACCTAGAACCAATCCTCCAACCGAACATGGGCATCTGGGCGGCTGAATTTCGAATTTGTTTTAATCTATTTCATATTTTGTAAAACTTTTACGAATTTTTGATTAACAAACTCAATGAGTTCAGAGAGAGCACTGTACGGAAAATAACAGTTTTATCTCTAGTGCAAAAATTCTAAAGATTTTCTGTTTTCAAATGTATGTGGTTTACGGGTGAAGAACATGTTATTCAATAAATATAGGTAACACACAAAACGTTAAAAAAAGGTTCATTTTGGGCATAATATATAATGAGTGCTTCTAGATTTTATTTTACCTTTTTTTTCCCCCCTTCATTACACTCAGAAAATTTCATGCTCCGAATTTTATAAATTATTAAAATAAATATTCTACTTTAATGTTAACAAGTTAATGATGATGTGATCAAATAAATGATTGTTTTGTAATGTTATAATAGTTTTGAAAATCACTGCCTGAAAATGGTCATTAAATTAAATATATATATATATATATATATATATATCAGATCTTGTTTAATTTTACCTTATTTATTTCAAAGCGTCACGTACTACCAATCTTATCTAATTTTACGTTATTTGTATGCAGAATTAAGTTCATAAATTTTGTGCTTTTAAATTTTTTTACCGTTTTACCAAAGTAAAGATATTTGTACAAGAATTACACGAGAAAAAAATGCAGTAAAAAGTGCTTTAATGAGATATATTAAATCCTATTTGGAAAAAACTGCGCCTTTCATAATCTCATCACTATACAACGTATCATATTTAATAATTAAAAAGAGTTATGTGATACAAACGCCGTAGGTTTCAATGTTAAAGTAAACCAAAGTCGTAAAGTAAAACCAGTAACCAAAAGTAAAACCAGATCGTCCCTACTCTTTCTTGCCGACATGTCGGTGACGCTCGCCCCGCCCACTGGGTTAATGTATCTCTTATAAGGTCCATGGCCAAAGCTGGATTTTTGAAACTAATTCGGTACTGATTTAAGGAGGGAATGATTGGTAAGTAAAGTTGTTGTTGATTGATAACGTAGCACCCTGAAATTTCTGGAGAATATTCAAACAAAATCATAAAATCTCGAGTATCAATAATCAGTACTCAAATGTAGCAACGAACTTGGGACAGAGGGAGTATATGATTCATTGTGATTAATGTCATACATGTTATTATTATATGCTGTAGGTGATATTGAAATACTTGGTATTCATCACTAACAGGCTTAAAATTTTATATAAGATTCATTGTGATTAATGTCATGTATGTCATTATTATACGCTGTCGGTGATATTGAAATACTTGGTATTATTTTGAATATCTGTAGTATTGCGTTTACTCTTCAGAGCTGTAAATCTGCATTATTTAAAATTTTATTTTTTAATATTTTCTAAAAAAGTATTTTATATTCATTAAAAAAGAGAAGAAATCTTCAGTACCTAAAGCCAAATCTCTTTTTGAAATACCTTCCTCTTATGTATTAACAAATCATCATTTATTAATTTCTTAATTACATATTTAATAGTGGCTCCAAATTATTTTGTTCCACAGGACAACTGATATTAATACAATGAAAATTTTGCGCTGAAATAGTTTATGTTCTGAAGCTACCTGCTAACTTCGTACTCTAAGTACAACATGTGCTCTAAATTATCCGTAAATTAGAATAGGTAACTCTGATAAGTAAAATTAAAAATAGCGCATATCTAGATACAAGCAGGAATTAAAATCAGAATCAAGTAGCTGACGGTTACATATGAAAAAAGAAAAATGGAATAACTTGAAATTTCATGCTTTCTTTCTAAATAGAAATATTTTTATTAAAAAGAAATGTATAATTTCTGACTGCTACAGATGAATCGTTTTTAAATTTTGCTTATAATAAGTCGATTATTTGTCTCGGATCAAGCGACAGTACGTTAGTACGTTGCAGTCAGGTACCCACGCGTGAAGCGCTACCCTAGTATATCTGACTGAGCAATTTTCGATCAAATGCAGTTCCTAATTTGGCGCCGGTATGATCATACGTGAAGATGGCATAATCTGGTGAAGATCCCGAAGAGACTGGCCACCGCGGTGGCTAACACGCCCCATCGGGCGAGGGCAAGTGCGGAGTAAGAAAAAGAGATGCCTTTTGCAACCAAGTCCATAGAGTCCAGTGTGACACACATAGTTTACAACACACAAAATTATAAGCATAGCGAGCAATTGAGTACATATATGCAGAAATGAAAAAAATAGTATATTATAATAAACATGGTGGTAATTTGCGAATTTAAATATTTACAATTACATATCAGAAATATTGTGCATAAAGCAAACATTAGTTGGAAACAACAGGTTATATAAGATGTCTTAGTACGGCCCGAGGCCTTTTTTTGAAGGCCTGGCTGTTATAATTATAATTCAATACAGGTATGGTGGGATTACAAACAGTGGGGATTTTTTGATAAAAACTGAGGGCCAGAGTGGCCATATATTCCTTTATATATGGTATGTTAAATTCGCGGTGGATTGCCGTGTTTCTAATAAACCACGGACAACCCACCGCTTGTCTTAGCACAATATTCTGTAACACTTGCAATTTTTGTATATGAGTGTCATATGTATATCCCCAGACAGGGCAGGCATAAGTGATGATGGAACGCAACATGGCTTTATAAATGAGTAATTTGTTATCAATAGAGAGAACGCTGTTCCGGGCAATTAAGGGGGCAAGTGTAGCTTTACGAACCCGGAACTATGCAAGAAGTTTTGTGATGTGAGGGGTCCATGTGAGAGTTTGGTCTAATGTGACACCTAGGTATTGGGCCTGCTTGGTCCAGGGGATAGGCGTGCCATACATTTTGATGTGGATGTCATAATCTATGTTCTTTTTCCTCGTGAAGAGGATGGCATCTGATTTTTCCACATTGATACTGATTTTCCATGCCGTTAACCATGCCTCCAGTGTGTGAATGTGATTTTGTAGCTGTTGTATGACTGAGCCGTGAGATGTGTTTTGTGATAGAATTGCCGTATCATCAGCATACATTGCTAGGGTGGTGTGTGGTGTGTGGGGGATATCGTTCGTGTAAATATTGAAGTAGAGCGGGCCCAAAATGGACCCCTGTGGGACCCCAGCCCTGATAGGCCTGGGGGTAGAGATGGTGTTGTTAACACGAACGACAAAGTTTCGACCCATAAGGTAAGAGTGTGTGATGTGTGTGATGTAATCTGGGAAGCCCAGGTTAATGATTTTGTATATGAGGCCCTCCAGCCAGACTCTGTCAAAGGCCTTGGAAACATCAAGAAAAATAGCTCCTGTGATCGACTTGTCCTGCAGGCCTTGTGACACCAGTTCTGTAACTCTGTAGAGTTGGTGTGTCGTTGAGTGCAGCTTCCTAAAGCCATGCTGTTCATTGATGATTAGGTTATTTTCATTTAGGTGCTGTAGCAACCGTTGTTGGATGAAGAATTCAGCAACTTTGCTTGTAGATGATAACAAACTGATGGGCCTGTATGACACACGGTCTGTGACAGGTTTTCCAGACTTATGAATTGGTGATATGACAGCAGTCTTCCATGGCAAAGGAAAGTGCCCCAGGTGTAACATGCTGTTTATGATTTTGGTCAGTTTTAGGATCATAAGGGTGCCCATATTTTTTAGCATCTTGTTACTGACAGAGTCGAGTCCAGGACTTTTCTTGGTCTTGAGTTTCATGATGTATTCAAAGACCTCTGAAGGCCTGACAGGAGGAGTGTTGTTTGTGCGTGGTTTTGAGAGGAACTTTGTTAGTGTTTGTGATACAAGGTGTTCTGTTTGAGAGTGGAATATGTTGTTAGTGCAGAACTGAGTAGCATAGTGATCAGCAAGTGACTCAGCTTTCTCAGTATCGGTGTAGGCAATTCCTTGAGGGCCAGTAAGGGGTGGAATGTTTGTGTGGCATCTCAGAAGCTGGTTGGTAGCTTTCCAAATATTATCTTCATCCGGGGAGAGTGAAGAAAGGTAAACAGCCCAATCGTGGTCTGTTTGTTTACGTGTAAGGGCCCTGACCTGGCGGTTAAGCTGGTTGAGTAGTGCTCTATCGGGAGGGTATCTTGATTGCTGCCACTCTCTCCTTGCAGCATTCCTTCTTTGAATGAGATGTTTGATTTCATTGTTTGGTTTGATTTTATTACTATTACATATAGGTTTGCTATTGTCTTTCAGGGCATTCTGAAGCTGAGTGGTGAAGTCACTAACTATAGCATCTAACTCATCGCCTGTTTGTGCTGTTGGAATGTGTATTGTGGTGTTGTTTAAGGCTTTGGTATATCCAGACCAATTAGTAATAAAGGCCTTTTTGTGTGGTGTGTTACAGACGGTAAGGTCAAGATCGATTAGAACTGGGTTATGGTCCGATGACAATTCATTCAAACTGTCAATGGATTTAAAAGTACAACCCTTGAGCAAAAAAAAGTCAAGGATCGAGGCAGACCTTTCGTCGTAACGTGTTGGGGTTTGTGGAGCTGCAATAGTGATACCGGCCTTAGTAGCGAAGCGGTTAGTATCACGTTTCCAAGGAATGTGTTGTGAGTGCAGTTCCACGCGCAGTGTTTTGCATTAAGATCTCCACCCTATGATGACTTTACTGTTGAGTTTAGCAAGTGCGTCAAAATCTTGCACAATGTTTACATGTGATCTGTTGTTAGAAGGGACATAGGCAGAGATAAAAGTGACTGGTCGTGTGGTGAGTGGTGTGACTGTGATAGCTAGGGCTTCCAGGCCTAAAAGCTGTGGCAGTGTTGTTTGGTAGTGGGCAATGGAGCGCTTAATTAGGATAATTATCCCCCCTCCAGGGTGACGGTTGATTCTCCTGCGATCAAGACGATAGAGCACATAGTTGGCAATTTCAAATGACACTGCAGGACCAAGCTTGTGTTCCTGTAGGAGGAAAACATCAGGGCTATACTCATTTATAAACAGACGTAATTCATCAATTTTGTGGGTTAAGCCATTTGTGTTCCAGGTTATTACTCGGAAGTTACAGTCCATAATCTAATCAATTCGCTATCCCGTGAATTTCTTCAGAGATAAGGTGCAGGACTTGCATCTTATCAAGTAAATTGTTACATTTCCTTAACTCAGAAAGCTTGCTTTTATAAATTTTTATAACTTGGCCTAGACCGTAACCAAAAATATTTTGTACTTCTGTCATTATTTTAAATATTTCAGAGATATCAGAAATACTGTTATTATCAACATTATATTCATGATTTTTGGTATTGCCAGTATGTTCACTTTTAGCCTGATTATTAATAATTTTTTGTTTGTGACTATTATCCTACGCAGCAGCAGACGGTTGTACAGAATTTGAGGAGTCAGCATTTGCCGTATCAGGCTCAGTGAGTACTTCCATATTAACTGGTGGAGTAGGCTTTAACGCTTGGGCGTAACTGAGCCCAAGTTTGGTAGTAGAACTCTTGAGTGGTTTTCTGACAGATGGAAATTTCAGGCAACCACGATATGAGGCCACATGAGGCCCAAGGCAGTTTGCACATTTTGGAGTTTCTATTCGGCCCTGGTAGTCACAATTGCCAGTTTGATGGAACCCCACGCACTTGACACATCGCGGTGCAACGTGGCAGTTTTCAGATGAGTGATGCCATTTCTGGCAATTGTGACACTGGGGGATCTGATTTTTTGCAATATACTTTTCAACTTTAATGCTAAAATACATTAAGTAATTTAGACTATAGATTTCATCAGTATTCTTATCGGGTATAAGCTGAACCTGATACAACGGCATTGGTTTTTTTGTTTTGAACTTAGTTAATTGTACGACTTTGTGTACATTGAAATTGGTTATCATTTTGCTCATTGTTAACGTCGCAAAGAGTAGCGGAATAGTAGCGCCATCTTGTGGTCAGTAGAAATTTCACGGAGGCCACCGAAAACACAAAAGAATATTTTCACACTGGTAGGCCTTGAGTATAAGTTAGCCTTGGTTATATTTAGACATTCATTTATTTAAACTGATAGGAGTCATAATCAATTTTGCAGTTCAACTTAAACAAAAATATAATTTTAAGGAACAATGTTGTAAGTACAGGATCACGTGTATTGTATTTTGGACTTTGTTATTTGTTTGTTACGCTTTATTAATAATATTTTTCTTTCATTACATCCATGCAATCGATTTTTCTTTGACGCATCGCATTTATACAACGCGGAGAACGTTACAACTGCTTGTTAGTTAATTGCTACATACTAATAGACAACCACTATTTTCATTCGTTTGTTGTTTAGTTGCAATTCCAACACCAAGTTTTAATTATGCTCTGGTTTCTCTTCATTATACGAGCTAATCTTTCGCCTTTTACTAAAGATTACCGTGGTGAGGAACATTACAATGAGCTTAAACTGAATTCTTGAAATCCACCCTCTAATAGGTAGAATATTTTACATTAACTCTCTGTGAAGACATTAGCGTTTGCATCACAAAAGGGCGCGATTTTGTTATCTTTATGTCAGAAATTTCTCATGGGTAGGAAATGGTAAACCCGTTTTTGCTGGGAAGGCAGCGAACGATGTTTGTTTACATTTGGAAGTTCAGAAAATTTCAAAGTAAGGCATTAGGCAGTTTTTCTGTTTGCAATTTAGAGCAAATAGACAATTTGCGTTTATAAATCCCCGTTTATCTATTTGAAGTTCAGAAGATTTAAGATGCAGTAGTATGTTTAACACAACAGATCGTAATCTTAAAACTTTTAAATCATTTAAAGTTAAGTTTAAATCACTACATTTAAAAGAATAAATGTGATAATTCGAAAATGATTATTTGTTCTGAAAAAACAGTAAACCATAGTTTTAAAATATATCTAAAAAACAATACATCGGTAATTAAAAATAATATTTATAGGACATTATTATATTATTAAAAACTTTTTATGAATGCATAATTATCATCGATTAACTGTTCATAAACGAATTATTTTATTATAATTAGATTTTTTTTTTTTTTTTTAAATAATGCTTTGAAAAATTTACTGTCATGGGTGGGGTTTACATTAAGCCTTAAAGGCAATTCTTATTTGAAAAAGGAATATCCTTTCTTGTGATGTGGTCCATCATAGAGGAATGATTGCATAAAGGAGAATGCACATGTGTAGGATTTTCCAAAGATAATCTTACTTGGGAAGTATTCTTCTTAATATTACTACATTAGGGATCTCCATGGAGAACTTTCCAAAGGAATTTGCCATAAATAAGAGATGTCATTTTAGGGAGTATTTTATTATTTATTTACGGGATAGTTTAATATTGCTCATTGCACAAGTACACATAAAGCAGTATTTCAGGTCAGCCCTAGAGGAATGATTGCATACATTATCACTTGATAACACAGCTTATTTCTGTTTTCTCTTCTTATTTAATTATTTTTTTATAATATCCGTGTTTACTTTTAAGTAAAATAATTTTTTTTTTAAATTGTGCATGGTTGAATATACCCAGTTGTGATAAATATATAAAACTTGCTATTTACTAGGTCTTTCTAGTATTATTTTTGCGTTTATATTGTATATAGTTTATTTTTGGTTTGCATGCATAATTCATGTGGGGGACGTTTCTAAATTACTTTTGTTTTCTATTCTTAATTATATTGTCAATTTACATTCAATTAATATTTTAATTCCTAGGCAATTTACTTACTAAATTTCTCAAAATTCCTATTAGTTTAAGTTTCTCTTTTAGTAATTCACAACATTTGGATTTACTTTTGGTTTTGAATATTTCTATACATTTGCCTATATAAAGACGAAACACAAATTGAGTAATTGAAGAGTTAGGTTTAGAGGTAACTTCCTTTTTATAAGATCTGTCTCTTGCCTGCTCAACAATCATTCACTTCTACAAATTAATTTGGTCTTAAAACTCCTTTAAAAAAATTTTTGGCATTTTTTGCAATATTATTTTTTTCATGGTTTTAAATGCGTGCACTTAATTTACATACACTAATTAATCTTTTATATTTGCAATTACAATTTCGTAATTAAATTTTAAATTTAAATTAGCTTTATGCGAATAGAGAATATTTGTTAAATTCAAAATTTATTAAATATACTTTTGATTGTAATATTGATTTTTATTTCTTAATACAGCACTTTTTATTTCAGTCAAACCCAGACACACACTGGTAGAGATTTAAAAAAAAAGAAAAAAGAAAAAGAAACTTTATTTTCTCGACTTTCTCTCTCTCTCTCTCTTTTTTTTTCTTTTTTTCTTTTTTTTTTTTTTTTAAATACCTAAGAAACTTTTTCGAGCTAAAGTGGCTTCCTCCCTCTAGTGTGCATCATGACAACCATTTATGCAATTTTCCTATTTCTGCTCACTAATTAGATATTTTTCTGATGTGGAGGTACATGGTTTTGCACCATTAGTACTCCATAACTTATAATCATTGGCATGCCGATTTTCAACAGATTTTGAGTATACATCAGCCCTACATATATATATGAGTAAATGGGAAATATTTTCACTCTAGGCTCACGTAGAAAGGCTGTTATAATGATGATTCAATCAAAATTAACTAAACTATTAAACTAGCTATCATACACTGTTTAAGATAGTAAAAGAAAAAGATAAATAGTGACAAAGTAATGAAAACGGAATTCTCAGAAGCATATTTTCAAAGCACAGATAAATTAGTTAAGAATTACACTACTAAAATGTTTTTTAAAAATTTAGATTAAAAGAGTAGTTGTTGTGAAATGAACTGAAGTAATAACCGGCGCGAGGCGCTGCTGCTTGTGACGTCAGCCTGCGTGCTGAGTGTTTTCGAATGGTTTTGCGTGTAGACGAACGAAAGCTGAGCTCGGAAGAGTGATACTGTTTTGATGGAAATAAAGAATGATTTATTAAGAATTTTTTTGTCTTTATTCATAATGCACCCAGCCTCGGGTAGAGGCAGGCCCGCAACTGAACGAACTGTTTTAAATATATTTGATTTATATATTTTCTGTGTTCTTCGTATCATAGTGGTACCCTCGGCAGGACCGGGTGCTTTGAATTAGAATTTTCCGATTGAACTTTTGTTATTGAATTTCGATTTTGAATATACTTTGAAGATGGATTTGATCGCTTTAAAGGCTCAAAGAAAAGGACTTAGAATTGCGTTTTCGCAAACCTCAAGGAAAACCGAAAGTGAATTAACTAAAGAAGTAAGAGATTTGAAAATACTTTCGATTTTGAAGTGTCAACTTTGTGATAAATTCCAGAGACTTGACGTATGCCAGAGTGCTATATCGCAGCAAATTCTGCAGACTGAAGATGGAGAAAAATTATTTAGTGATGATTTTCAAGAAGCGGAGAATTATCGAGATAAGTTTCTAGAACAGTGTGCTCAAATAGATGCGGAAATACAAGCCTCTTCTCCTTCAAATAATTCCGAATCTAGGAAATTTAAATTGCCTAAAATTGAGCTTAAAAAATTCAGTGGTGAAGCTAAAGATTACCTGACTTTTTGGAGTCAGTTCCAGAAAATCCACGATGACAAAAGTATCGCCGATGAAGATAAAATGCAGTATTTATTGCAGGCCATGGAACCCAAATCGAAAGCAGAACGCCTAGTCCTTAGCTTCCCGGCAACGGCAGCTAATTATCCTAAAGCCATCGAACAACTAAAAGAGCGCTTTGGACGCGAAGATTTACTTGTGCAAATCTATGTGAGAGACTTGTTAAGCCTAGTGATGAAGAACGCTGTAACCGGAAGAGCAAAAACGGATCTACCCTCCCTGTATGATGAACTAGAAGGAAAATTGCGAGCGTTGGAAAGTTTGGGAAGAACCCAAGAAAAATATGGGGATTTTTTGACCCCCTTAGTGGAAAGTTGCTTACCAGAAGAAGTACTGATGGCATGGGAAAGAAGCAGAAATCACGACTCCATTGAAACTAAAGGGAATCGATCTTTGAAATATTTAATGAATTTCTTAAAACAGGAAGTTAAGGGGGAAGAGATGGTTCTCCTCGCAAGAACTGGTTTCGCTTCCCAACAGAACCATCGAAAGAAAGATTATAACCACGAACAGGTAAAGCAAAATGATCCCGTAACAGCATCAGCTCTAGTAAGTCTTGAGAATTCAGGTAAGAGTGTTCCGAACTGTAATTTTTGTGAAAAGAAACATTTTAGTGAAAAATGTTACTCTGCAAAAAAAATGACTTTAGCTGAAAAACAACAATTGTTGTTGAAAAAAGGTGCTTGTTTTTCTTGTCTGAAAAGAGCGAGTCATATTAGTAAATTTTGTCCTTTCAAAGGTAAGTTAAGTTGTTCTATTTGCAAAAGTTGTAATCATTTTGATGTAATGTGTAATCAAAAGCTAAAAAATAATGATCAGATAAATGTTTCAAAAGAGAGTTCTCTTTCTAACTGTAGCAGAAGCGAAACTGTATTTTTGCAAACGCTTTGCGTTCGAATTCGGTGTCAAGGTCGCGAGAAAATTATTCGCTGCATAATTGATAGTGGAAGCCAAAGTAGCTACGTTAGTGAAAATATGATGAGTCAGCTTAAAGCATCTCCACTTCGGGAGGAGACAGTTATACATGCACTGTTTGGGGGGGACGAAACGAAACCTAAACAACATGAAGTGTTTTCGGTCGAGGTCAGCAATTTAAAAGGAACATTCGCATGTAGTTTTGAGGCATTATCGGAAAAAAAGATTTGCGGTTTTATTCCTAAGGTTAAGGATAAAGAGATTTTGAATGAATTAAAAGAAAAAGAAATCGAATTTTCGGATCCATTGCGAAAGGAAATTGAAATTAACCTTTTAATCGGAGCAGATGTTATGGAAAAGTTATTGACGGGAAATTCTATTGAATTACAGTCCGGGGTAACGGCTGTCGAAACGAAACTTGGATGGACGGTATTTGGCAAACGAAATTCGGGTGAAAAGGATAATATTTTGAAAACATTTTCAATGCATGTCAGGAGAATTCCTCTGAATGAGTTATGGGAACTTGAAAAAATAGGAATATGCGCTCCAAACGAAACTGTTAAAATGAATGAAAGTTTTAATTTATCTGAATTTGAGAACAAAATGAAAATTCTTCCAAATGGAAGATATGAAGTAGAACTTCCGTGGAAATGTGATACGACACATTTAACCGATAATAAAGAATTATCCTGGAAAAGGTATCAAAAGATGATCTATAAACTCAGATGTAGTAAATTTTTCGATGATTATCAAAATGTGTTCAAAGAATGGGAAAGGTTGAATATTATTGAACGCGTACCAGAAAACGAATTGAATAATGAATGTCATTATTTGCCGCATAGGCCTGTAATCAAATTAGGAAGTGAAACCACGAAAATTCGTCCTGTTTTTGACGCTTCTGCATCTGAGAAAGGGAGACTCTCTTTGAACGAATGTTTGTGTAAAGGAATAAATCTTATTGAATTAATACCTGATATTATAGATCGTTTTAGAATGTATCCGATTGGTATTAGTGCCGATATTGAAAAGGCTTTTTTAATGTTATCCGTCGCATCTAAAGATAGAGATTTTCTCAGATTTTTTTTCCCATGCAATGAAGAGAAATTAATTTATAGGCATTGCAGAGTTGTGTTTGGAGTTTCTTCGAGCCCCTACTTGTTGAACGCATCTATAATGCATCTATTAGAAAACTGTCCACGTCAATATAGTGAAGTTGCTCAAAAATTGAAATCGTCATTTTATGTGGATAATTGTTTATCTAGTGTTTTTAGTATTGATGAACAGTTTATGTTTATTGAACATTCCAAATTAATCATGTCAAATGGATGTTTTAACTTGCGCGGTTTTGAAAGCAATGTGGCTGGTACAAATGTTGACAAACATTCAGGGGATACTTCCGTTTTGGGGGTAATTTGGAATTTGGATAATGATACGCTGAGGTGCTGCACAGACACAGATACATTGACCTGTGATACAAAAATCACAAAGAGGACAATTTTGGCAATTGTGCAGACAATTTTTGATCCTATTGGTTTAATAACGCCAACTACATTGCTTCCAAAACTGTTGTTGCAAAAATTGTGGAAAGTGAAAATTGCATGGGATGATGAATTGTCTCCGAATGATGTAAATATATTTTTGAACTGGTTTAAAGAACTTAATGTTTTGAAAGATGTTACTTTGCCTCGATACTTGTTTATCAATGACACGTCTGAACTACATGTATTTGTGGATGCTTGCAAGGGGGCGTATGCAGCGTGCGTCTTTGTTCGATCAATATTTAATTCTGAAGTAAAAATAAATCTCGTACGGGCGAAGTCTAGAGTATCGCCTTTGAAATCTTTAAGCATTCCTCGCTTAGAATTAATGGCCTGTTGTATAGGTTCTAGACTTGCAAATTCTATTATCAAAGCTCTCAGTTTGCCCGATTTAAAAGTTACCTTCTGGTCTGATTCAACCACTGCCCTTTGGTGGATAACAGAGCAAGGAAATTGGTCCGTTTTCGTCGAAAATAGGGTTAAAGAGATTCGAGAGTTGACGCAAGGTCATTCATGGAGACATATCCCAGGGAAACTAAATATTGCCGACTTGTTGTCGCGCGGATGTTTTGCGAAGCAAATGCTTCGGTCTAGATGGTGGGAAGGCCCCTTGTGGTTACGAGAAAGCCCTGAAAACTGGCCCACTGGTGAGATTATTTATTTGCATGAAGAAGAAGAATTGGAGAGGAAAAAGATAAAAAGAGTGAATATTGATCTATCAAAAGACGCACCCCCTTGGCATCGAATCAGTGTATCCAATTATGATAAAATGATTAGAGTATTTGCATGGATATTTAGATTTGTAAATAATTGTAAAAGTGGTTCTGAAAAGAATGGAAAGATTGAACTTTCACAGTATGAAATTGAAAATTCTGAGAAAAATTTAATTCGTTTGGTTCAAAATTATTATCTGACTGATAAGAAATCTTATAATTTTATTGAAACGCTCATTGATGATGATGGTATTCTAAGAGTTAAAACGAGAATACTAAATAGAGATGACTATGAATCTTTTCTGTATCCAATACTGTTACCAGAAAAATGTGATTTTACTAAGTTATTAATCAGAAATGTGCATAATAAGAACTGTCATGCTGGTCTTCAGATGATGCAATGCATATTACGAGAAAGATTTTGGATAGTCAGAGCTAGAAAGGCCATTAAAAATGTCCTCTTTAACTGTATCGTTTGTAAAAGATTTAAAACTAAGGCCATGTCAAGCGAACCGACACCTCTGCCGCCAGACCGAGTTACGGATTGTGCGCCATTTGAAATCATAGGGATTGATTTGGCCGGACCGCTGTTTTTAAAAAATGGAGGAAAGGTGTGGATCGCGCTGTTCACCTGCGCTGTGTACCGTGCCATTCACCTTGAACTCGTAAATTCTCTTTCTACTGATGCGTTTCTCCTGGCGCTTCGACGATTTGTTGCTAGGCGCGGACGCCCTAGAATAATCTATAGTGATAACGGGACAAATTTTCGGGGTGCGTCTAATGATTTATCAAAACTAAATTGGACTAAAGTAGTAAAGGAAACGGGAACTGAAAGTATAATCTGGAAATTTATTCCACCTACTGCAGCTTGGTGGGGTGGCTGGTGGGAGAGGTTGGTTCGTACAGTAAAAGAATTGTTAAAACGTACTTTAGGTAAAACAGTGTTATCATCTGAAGAACTTTGTACTATTATTTGTGATTGTGAAACTATAATTAATTCTAGACCCTTAACTTATGTTTCTGAAGATCCGCAAGAATTAGTACCTCTGACACCCGCCATGTTTCTTATCGAGAACAGAAATTCCAATGTTGAAGATCTTGATGAATTAAATTCGTCAAGTCTTAATAAGAGATTAAAGTATAGAACTAAATTGTTAAATGATCTGAGACAACGATTTAGAAAAGAATACCTTAGTCAACTGGTTCAAAAGCATAATGAAAAGCGATCTCGGGAACCTGTTGTAGGAGAAATAGTACTGATGGGGGATGATAACAGAAAACGTTTATTTTGGCCTTTAGCCCGAATTACAGAATTGATCCCTGGACGTGATGGAAAGATTCGTACGGTTAAACTTAAGACCCGGCATGGAATAGTTATACGACCAATACAACGCATCTTTCCTCTGGAGATACAGTCCAATGATAGAAACATAATTCCTGATAAGAAACTGGGTGCAGAGGAATCTAATTCTAGTGCTGGGTGTACGTTAAAAAAGAGTATTGCACCTGATAAAATGGTGATGCAACAATATTCCTCCTCTGGACGACTTGTAAAAGTTCCAAAAAGACTTGATCTTTTAAATAATGTTTGTTATGAGTTTGAGACTCAACCTGAGTCTCAAGGGGGGGGAGGATGTTGTGAAATGAACTGAAGTAATAACCGGCGCGAGGCGCTGCTGCTTGTGACGTCAGCCTGCGTGCTGAGTGTTTTCGAATGGTTTTGCGTGTAGACGAACGAAAGCTGAGCTCGGAAGAGTGATACTGTTTTGATGGAAATAAAGAATGATTTATTAAGAATTTTTTTGTCTTTATTCATAATGCACCCAGCCTCGGGTAGAGGCAGGCCCGCAACTGAACGAACTGTTTTAAATATATTTGATTTATATATTTTCTGTGTTCTTCGTAACAGTAGTATTAAAAAACTACACTGAAATTTTTGGCAAGGAGCACTTATTTGAAAATAAATTGCTAATTACTAGAAAATTTATAGAAAAAATAATTAATTCCATAATTCAAATAATTTCTATTATTAATTAAAAACATAGAAAAGAAACTGAGTATTAGTCTAATTAATTAAGACATTTAGTTATTAAAATGAAAACTGAGCCTGTAATCGGAGTGCTAAAACAATTTCTTTTAAAATTTGATTTCATTGATTTAAATCTGAATTTTTTTTTCAATGAAATGAAATCATGAAAATAATGATTTATGAAATAACGAACTGATACGAATGAAAATAATGGCAATTTTACAAGGAATGAAAATATTTCAAAATATTCACCTCATTTTAGACTTTTAAAATACATTAAAAATACTTGTAATTGAAATTAATATACTTGTATTCAAAATTCTTGGAAAGAAGATTTGGCTTGTCATTCCAATCACTTTTCTAATTATTTTCTTAATATCTGAACATGATTTGATGAAATATTCAATGAAATTTATAATAATATTATTACTTTAAAAGCTTCTTTGAAAACAGCGATTTTTTAATGTAAAATCTTTTTAATACACGAAATTTCACGTGATCACGAAATTTCTTAAAAGGTATTAAAATAAGATATTAAGTTATACTTCTTCCGTGCCAAATTAGCTGCTACATTTAGGTCGACAATTTTGTCCCAAATTAGTTGTTACATTTCAAGTAGGTGAAGTCATGAATAGCTTTCGATGCAGTTTAGTAGATAGACAGCAGTAAAATTATATATCAATTAAAATTGTTTTATTTGAGATTAAAATTATCTCAACTTGGTATTTTCATTCTCAGTTTTTACTTTCCACAAATGTAGTACGTATTTTGGACAAATTTTTCGAACCAAATTTACAGGGTTGGTACGGTCTTAAGCCACGCCCCATTTTGTAAGGACTGTACCATCATTTTATCAGAAGATCATGTTTATGTCATTAAGCCCGCAGAGGGCTGTCTGCCTAATGGGTGGGATGCCTTCGTGGAGGACATTCTAAGAGAAACTATTTCATATACACAAGAAAGATCATTACTGGTGGAAGAATTTTTACGCAATGGGGCGTGGCTTAAGGGTGTGAGAAACCTGGATTTGTAAAACTAAATTTGGTGATGATTTAAGGAGGGAATTCTTGGTAAGTAAGTGTTGTTGATAAATAACGTAGCACTTCTGAAATTTCTGAAAAATGTTCAAACGAAATCATAAAATCATCAGTATCAATAAGCAGTATAAAAGTATTCCATTGTAGCAACTAATTTGGGACAGAGGAAGTATAATTTTTTGTTTCGTAAAATGCTATTTTATTAATAATGCAATAAATTTTTGTCACGGGATTAAATCATGATTTAAATGCTCAATTTTAATCAACAGTTTAAAACCAGATACACCCTATCTACAGTAAAAATATACAAGTTGTTATAAACTAAAAAAACACTTATTATCACAAACTTTAAATCAAGTAACTCAAATGATCAGTCTTCAGCAAGAGAAAAAGAAAGGAAAAAAACAAGAAGTGTGTTTGTGTGTATGCGCGTTTCGCGTATGAGAATATAAACTTTTCCGTTGCGTAAACATTGTTTGGCCCTTTTCACGAACAATCGGATAAAGGCCAGTGTATCCAATTGTTTCGTGAAGAGCAGTTAAGTTGGCCATGGAAAGACTCGTTGCATTGAAAATGTTTGAGACATAGGCGATGGAAAAATAACTGGGAAAATCGCGTGGTTTTTTTTCTGCTCTCCTACGAAAACAGCGCATGTGCACGAATTCCAACTTCCCTTCTCCCCAATGAAAATAATAGAATCGTCTCTCTCATAGGCTGCCGTTTTGTGATGTAGACGCTCTTTCGACTGTGTCTGGCATGAGGGGCTTATCTTTTTAAGCTTCTCAGCTTTTAGAAAAATGACACAGCTCCTTTATTCATTCATCAAAAGTAGAAATTTTTTTATCTCAATAGGCAAACAAATATCAGGAGAAAGAAGACTCAGAGCCAGTGTAGCTCAGGGTTCAATTTTAGGATCTGTACTTTATCTTTTCTACATTTTCCAAAAATTCACAGCGGTATTGAGAAGTCTTAGGATGCTCTGCTGATGACAGGGCTTTAGCCGTTAAATCTCTCAGCCTAACTTTACCTATTAAAAAACTTCCAGATACACTGCCTTACAGAATTGAGCGTTACAGAAAATGCCTTATATTGAGCATTGGTGCATTAAATGGCGCATTGCGATCAACACTCATAAATCTCAGCTACCCGTTATTAGCAGAATAAACGTTCAAGAATTATTATTGATGCGAAACTGAAGCTCTTGGATACGGAAATACCTATGGTCAATAATGCAAAATTTTTAGGTGTTATTATTAATAACAAGCTTACCTGGACCGACTGTATTAATAGTATTAGGAATAAGTCAATGGGTAATATGATAAGGTTCATTCTGCTTTTAGGCAAGTACTTAAAGAGAAAGTGTCATATTTACATATCTATTATCCGTTCATTATTATGCTACACATCTCCTGCATGGGCTGCTGCTAAGAAAAGATAGATACTTAGATACTTATGTGAATTATACTGGGTTTCTACTGCACTGAGGCATTACATCCGAGTACCATGATAGATGTCCCGAAGGAACCTGGCAGTAAGGGTACATCAAGTGGATCCTGTAGCAGGAAACCTGAGAAGATGCTAGAGAGGGAGAGAGAGGCGCAATGCGAAATTTCAGCATGTGTCGCCATCTGGTGGCGATGGATGTGATGACAGAGTCGGAGTTATTTGTAAGAGATGTAAAAATTTATTTTGGTGTATTAGTGCAGTTAAAAGATTTTTTAAGTGAGATAAAAAATTTCTTATTTTTATGTAGGTCCTTTTAATGTGTGCGCAAACTAAGAAAAGAAATATTAACAAGCTGCAAATTGGTGCAGAATAAATATTTAAGACTGATTACTAATGCACATTACTTTGTATTTAATGCAACCCTTCATAAGAACCTGAAGATTGAATATATTAAGGATTTTACTCAAAATTTAAATGAAAATTCCTTCAACAAAGCAATCACTTGTCCTTTTATGAACCACTTTCATGTCTTCAATTATATTATCTTGCAAGAGGACAGAGATATAAGACCCTTTGCAACCCACCTCTGTGACACCAACTTTCCGACGTAATTTGTTTTTCTGTACATATTTTGCATTATAGTTTGTATTATATTATGCATTTATTCTACTATAATCAAGTACTTATTTATCATATATTTAATCTAGTATTTTTTTTATATATTTCATTTTTACTGCAATCATTATGATTACATCTTTCATTATGATTACATCTTTTATTTCATTATTGTATTGTTTTTACCTTTGTGTTCCCACTTTACTTATCAGGAATTATTAATCATTGATTAATTAGTAGTACTGCACTCAGTCTTGCCTCAAATGGTCTGTTGTCTGGTTTTCCATCCTTGTGACGCACTGTCACCTTATTTACCCCCTTTACTCAGTTCCTCCTTTACCACCTGTTATCAACATCCAACTGCCAGGTGCCATCACGGCAAAATTATCAGGAGCGAATAAAGTCGCATTTATTAAGCGGGAAAAATTCAGATATTCAGCGTCGAAACTCGCGAACTGCTTGCTTGGCGCCAAAATATTACGGTGACACCTGTAGGGTCATTAGGATTTTTTTGGAAGCAGGTAAAGATGAAAAATATGCAACCGCTTCGCCGGGAATCAAACCACGGACCTCTGAAATACCAGCCCAGCATGCTACCGTTACACCACGAAGGCACGCTAGGGAAGTGGGAGAAATACCTTATACAACTAGCGGCGGAAAATGAAAATAATCTACGGAATAGTGGAAACGGGCCTTTACTCGCTACAATTCGGCGATATATATATGTATTGGATTGGATTGATGTAGACGGTATAATTTAAGGAGTCTTGTTATTTAAATCATAATGCGGTGTTGCTATGGTTACACGTGTCATTATCTTGAACTCTCTTTGGCAAAAAATTCCATTTTAACGTCTGCGAGAATTCTGTCATTGGTAGTAATTCTGAATTTCTTAACTCGAAGTACCCGCAATTCTGAAGTCAGAAATCCAGTGCAACGGTCAGCGCCATCTATTGCCAAAAGGCTGCATTCATGTTTCTCAAAATTTACTCTTAAAACTGGAGGAATGTGCTGGCTATCCCTTATAGGGGCCGTAATGTAGTATTTTTTAAATTTCTTACTAAGCATGCTGTACGGTAGTTTATTGTGGACAGCAGTTATTGCTGTGATATGAGAAATAGAACTGAATAAGCTGCAAAAATTCAAAACATATAATAAATATAGAAAAATCATAGACCCAGTTAGTTGTGTCGCCGTTATGATTATTAATCAAGCATGCGCAGGATGAGATTCCGTGGCAGTCAAAGAAATTACTTTTAAAAAGGTATTCCATGAATATTAAAATTTTGAAATTCGATTATAGCCACCACTATAACTATAAATGTAATTTTTAAGTCATTTTGATGACCTGTGTTTCAAGCATACTTACCTGGCACTGGGGTATGCCTTGATCAGCAAGGAGGCTCCCCCGAGCAGAGGCCTCTCATTGCACTTCGAGGGGTTGACGTTCGCCACATCCGCAAATTGCGGTTGCTTGGGGTGCATAATTTTTGGTAGCTGGGACTGCGTTCGCGCTGTCCCTACATTTCTAAGAGAAGAATCCACTTCAAAGTAACCGCAATGGTAATCAAATTTGTATCAACTGTAGAGGCATTAAATTAATAAATTTTGTTCCGATTGTCTTATGAAAATAATATGAACCAAGTAGCAAAATAATTAAGCACCATTTTTGCAAACTCAGCTTCCGCAATGAGAATAATTTAATATATTATCGCAAATTTAAATGATTTCTGAAAGTACTAAATATTATCATACTAAGGAGGTTAGAATACATGGAGATGGCGTCTCTGCTAATTGCAGTACGAAGAAAGTGAAGCCAGGGAAAGGAAATAAGCCACGCCACTCGAGGGCAAGGAAACTATTACCTTACTAAGCGAAGTGAGGTAAAACGCCAGCTGGTTTCAAGTTCTCAGTGTGTTTTCTGATTTTCTATGCGTAGATGCGAAAGGCACTGAATTGTTACAGCGAAATAATGCCTACATTTCCGACTTCATGTCCATGTAAAAGAATGTTTTAGAACGTGTATAAAAAAGTAGAATAATCGAAATGTGTGTTTGAATGGCCTTCAAGAAAGAGTTTGAGTATTTTCTTTGTGTAAAGTACACGAAGAAACATATATGGGTTCTCAGATTTACCTTTACATAATAATAATTAAAGTGATATGCGTAATTAACTTATATGTGATGGCAAAACGATAAGTAAACAAGGGGAGGGGGCGTGGCTAGCTCTCCATGGAAAAGAAAACAGTTTACTTTAATGTCTAATCATGATTACATTACAGGTCTCACCTTTTATGAGTTTAACTACATTTTATTTTATGCTCAAGTAAATATATAATAACTGGATTTGATTTTTAGTCACATTTGTGGGGTGAGTTTTAAAATAACAAAGTAAAATTTACATATTTCTATCATTGTTTATTCAAATTAAGTTTTTTCGAAACATAAGTAATATTTACAACAGGACAAATTTGAGAATTATATATACTTAGAATAAGTAAAGTATAATCAAATTATAGTTTGAGTACGTTGTTACTGTTTCGTGTTCACAATACTTTTAATGCTAGCATGCATTAATTAGAAGATGCAATTACATAATGTAGAAATTATAGCAATTACATAATGTAGAGATAAAATGAAATGGCGAGAAATGTAAAGGAAAGAGGGCGTGATGAATCTGCGATCCTTTACGACTACCGGGAACATAATTGGGTGTGGTTAGAGGACGTCAATCCTTTTAAGCCACGACTACTAAGGGCATTCCTTCCCCCTTTTTTGACTTCACTTGGACTGCGTGGAGGGCATCTCCATAAGTTCTAACCTCCTTGCATCATACTAACAAAAATTGAGATAGAAAGACGTGTCTGATTTTATTATTATTCAGTCCGCCTTTTACGTGCTAATGTGAATCGAATAAAAAAAGTCTGAAGGGTTTCAGATTTTAACGGTAACACAAAAGAGCTCTTTTAGAGTATAATATGATTTATTAAACGCCAATTATTACCAGTCTACATTGGAATTTTGCGCAAATTGCCAATGTAGGCTGGTCATCAAAATTAAAGGATAATGACAGAAATAAAACGTAACTAATACTTAATTATTAATAGAAATTTGTAAGCATTAGTTAACATAAACTGCAGTGTTTGGCAGCTGATTATTCCCAAAATACTAAAATTAAAACCAAAATTAGGGAAATTGTAAAATGATGGAAACATTAAGTCACCTGTTGAGGGAAACATTTTTCTTATATGGTGTATGGTCACCTCGGACAGATATGCATACCTCACGTCTTGATTTTATACACTTTACCAAAGTGTTGATTAAGTCATGTGGAACTGCACGCCACCTTCTAAAAATGCACTTTTCAGCTTGTGGGGAATACGGGGAGGAATTTGGCGCGCTGAAATTCGGCACCCTTAGGCATCCCATACACGTTCAACTAGGGGGAGGAGGCCAGTCCATCTCTTTTAGTTTGTTAATCTAAAGTTTAGAAATCTTTTAGTTTGTTAATCAAAAATTCGTTAAAGTTAAATGAAATATTCTTAAATATGAAATAGATAATAAAATTCCAAACTTCTAAAATTCCGAAATTCTAATTCCAAACTTCGGCTTCCAGATGCCCATATTAGAGTGGAGGACTGCGTTATTCAGAATTCCATGTCTCTAGGCACCGTAGTTTTTTCACAATGCGAAAAACATAGGATATACATACATTCATGCAGAATCTTCATTATTTCATTTGTTTAAATGTAATGATGGGTTCTAATATCTGGTGGCAACAATTTGAAAAGGAAAAGTAAAACTCTATTTATAGTGAACCAACGCATAATAACAAAACGAAATTAATAGGCTTTCTGTGCAAATTGCCCTTTTGAGCTAAAAATAATGTAATTAATTAACAAATTATCAGGAAAATTTAAAGTGATCAATAATTCAATTTGATTCATTAATCTTGAAGTAACGCGTGAAAATGATTATCTACTAAAGAAAGCATGCTTTTTACGGAGAATTTTTCTGGTTCGCATTCACCTTGCACATGAGGAAAACCACAAAATTACTTATGCAGTTAACCCTTTCATCAGGATTCGAGAGCTTAGAACTTACATCCACTATTGGCATTTAGCGCAATTATTGCTTTGACCAGTTGTTTCTCATGTTATCCAAGAGCCTTTCACATAGTATGAGAATTTTTGCATCAATTTAGGCACTGTATCTTCCTGTTTTCCGTAAGCGAAATGAATATCACTCGGAAAAATTTCTGGAGAGAGAAAAACATTTTCTACAGAAATCCCGAATGTAGAAGACCGTTGAACCTGAACGAGAAAACGCCAATGTTTCTTTAACGTATTCTTTGATTGAACGAATACATTCTGGGATTCCTGGATGGAACCTTCTTTAAGACAGTTGTGCTCTATTTGCTGTATTATTTAAGTGCCTTCATTTGTTTCAACTTATCGCTACAAAATATTAATTGCGCTAACTTACTATTAACAAATTACTTTTTGTTTGATTTGAATTTTTATAAGTGTCCCTTTTTAACTCAGGTAGTTATAAAAATTTTGAACATTTTTTAAATAAGATACAGACCTGCCTGTCATTCAGCAGATAAAATTCTTTCAAAGTAACATTTTCTACCGAATGGAACAATATCTAAATTGTAAAAAGTACTTCATTTTGTGTCAAATGCACAAGATGCAAGCTCTGTCTCAAGCAATGATAATAAAAACTAATATGTTATGCTACTATTTTAACAATCACATTTGCAAATCTCATATGAGACATTACAGTTCGAATTTTAAAAAGGCAAGTTTAACTTAAGCAAGAATATTTTTCTGTTACTTTTATAGATGCTTTATATTATTATATTTTTTTGGTTAAACTTACATTATTATTATTTAATGCATTTCTTAAATGGCACTTTTCGTTTACTGCAAAAAATCGTAGTTTTCTGAATCGGGTCAACGTTACGTAGGTGGAGTAAATACGAACAGTTGACTCCACCTACGTAACGTTTAGTTTGATAGTTTAGTTGCGTATTCCGGTGTCCAGCAGGAATTTATCCTGCTCTTACCAGACACGCCAAGAGTTACGTAAACTTAGTTAAGAAATGTCGCAGAGTGTACCTGTATTCAGCAGGGTTGTAAACCTTAGTAAAGAAACTACTAGTTGGTTATGTGGATGCTTGCCCACCATAAATATTGTTCATGTTCGCTTCTTCCATTTTATGGTATGTTTACGAAATAGCTATAAATTATCGTTTAATTTATCGATTCTTAGAAATAGGCCGATAAACCAAGCACCCTTTTCTTGTGACTGGGGTTCAGTTAAAGAGAAGAAAGGCCTAAAGTACATTTCAGTAAACCTTAACGGAAAGAGGGATGGGAACCCTACTTTTAGGGCAGGACTTTAAGAAAGGAAACACCTCTTAAGAATCCCACGCTTGAGTCGATTGAAAGAAAACAAACGCCACTCTAAGATTGAATTTTCCTTTGTTTTATTTTGACAGTAACAGTTCGAAGATTGTAAACGGAATTAAATAAGGATCCTCTCAGAGTTCTGCAGTTATAATAGTGAAATTCTTTATCGGAACCAGAAAAAAAAGATGTGATATATTGAAAGACGAGATCGCATAAATAAATATACCTAAGTATTTTTGACTCCGCCCTTCATTCTAATCGCAACCTCAGAACTTCAGATTACAGCATCTAGAAGTTTAAGATTTAAATAATTCTAAAAAAATTAAACATGAGAAATCAAAACATTTAAGACTCTCAAATAAAGAAGCGGTCCGACTATAGAGTTTACTAGGAACTTATTTATGACCTTCAAGGTGTTAAATTATATTGTTATAAAATATTGTTAACTGCAGGAAAATGACTGTTGCAATGATGAGCTTTCGCTGTATTGAACAACACAGATAAATCAACGTTCTTGTAAATCGTTGACTGGCAAGAGCGACTAGTCATCGTGGATATGATTTTATTCCAAACTGAAAAGAATAAACAGGACCATTGTGAAATAAATTACCATTTGACAGTAAATTCAAATGAGGTACTGTATTTAGTATTCTGCCGATTTTTTTTATCAGCAACTATGAAATTTTGTCTTTCGGATATCAAATAAAGTATTAAAGTAAGCTCGACCCACAAATATCCGTGTATAAAATATATTACTTGTTGACTCTGACTAAAATAAGCGTTAGTTACCTCCATTTCTTTGAATAGAAATAAAGATACGTTTCACCGATGACTTATATTTAGACATTCATTTATTTAAACTGATAGCGGAGTCTTATAATTAATTTTGCAATTCAAATTATACAAAAAATCTGCAGGTTCACGTGTATTGTATTTTGGACTTTGTTATTTGTTTATTAAGCTTTACTAATAATTATTTCTTTTATTACATCCATGCAATTGATTTTTCTTTGACAACGCGGAAAACATCACAATGGAAGTTAAAATATGAATTCGAACTCCAATCCCGTGTTATAACAAAAGAACACTGTAAACTGCATAACAGCTTAATGTTTTTCTTTTAAAAGATTCTTTAATTCTTTTAAAAGAAAAACATTAAGTTGTTAAGTATAAACATTAAGCAAATTAAGTAGCTCCTCAATTTGGGTGACCAAAAATTTAAATATACATGTAAGCTTTAAAAGTGGGTAGCGCACACATACCATTTGAAGAATAATAGCTTAGTTGACCACCACTATTTTCATTCTTTTTTTGTTTAGCGACATTTTGAACATGATATTAGTGAGATACTTTTATAGAACAGTTGTTAGATTCCTCACAGACAATAATATTGAATTCAAATCTCACACACTCAAATGAGATAGACCACTTAAAGTGGTAATTAGGGGATTACCCTCAAATACACCGCTCAACGTTGTGCAGACTGCGGTTGAAGTGCTTGGCTTCAAAATCCGCAAGATCTCTCAACTTAAGAAATGGAAGACAAAAATGCCAATGCCTCTCTTTTATCTACAAATCTTCAACAGCCTCAAAGCTGAAGAAATCTATTCCATAACAGAGCTCCTTGGAACTGAGGTATCCATGGAACACTTCAAAGGTCAGAAAGGTCCCTCCCAATGCTGGCGTTGTCAGGGATTCTTTCATTCATCTGAAGTCTGCACATTACCAAGACGATGCGCTGGGCCGCATCAAGCCAAAGAATGTACTAAACCATTTGAAGAACCGAACAAATGTGCAAATTGTTCGGGAAACCATGCTGCTAACTGGCGTTCCTGCCCGAAGTTCCCAGGCTCCAAAAACAGACAACCTCCAAGGCCAAGCACCAAACCCAGTCAGACCGTTGACACCACAAACAAATTTAACCTACAACATAATACATTTCCAGTTCTGCCGGCTGCACACACTCCCAGTGCAAATAATACTCGCCCTGGAGTATCATACTCTGCTGCCCTTACGGGTATGCAACAAGCTGCACCCCAAATTCTTCCAAATTTATCGGTCCCCTTAGGAGCTAATTCGACGCTAAATTGCACCGAAATCCTACTGGCAATTATTCAAATCTCAAACCAACCTGGTATTGACCAGAGCAGACTTCTTTTGGCATTCAAAAACGCATTACCGCAGCTCAGAGTGGCTCCATCTGGTGCTGACGCGGCTTACTACATCTTTGAGAGTTATATTACTCTCCAATTCTCTGATATCCCCAGACAGTAAAATTCAATACCTTGAAAGGATTGAAAAACTTAAAACTATGCACTTGGAATGCAAATGGCATTCTATCCAAATTCCATGAGTTTCGAGACTATGTGGAAGAGAAGGATTTTGACATTATTTTTGTCCAAGAGACCAAACTCCAGCCAGGGAGAGCTCCCAAGCTTGCAAATTATGCATTATATAAAAATGACAGACAAGCTTCTAATACTCGTGATGTCTATCATGGTGGCACATGTGTCTATATTAAAAATTCAATACCACACAAAAGAATTGACACTCCGAGTATGAGTAAACTCGAGGCAACAATCATCGAAATTTTCATTCAAAATTCGCCCTCCCTTGTAATGATCTCTGCCTATCTTCCACCAGGTGGAAATTTACCTGTGGTTGATTTTAACAAATTGCTCACCTTTTCCAACAATCTAATCATAGCTGGTGATTTAAATTGTCACCACCAGCATTGGCGTTGCCATAGATCAAACCCTGCTGGTCGTGGCCTTCTAAAATGGGCTCAGTGCGCCCAAATTAAAGTTATTGCGCCGGATTCCCCTACTAGATATGGTTCACGGGGTGCCCCTTCATTCATCGATTTGGCACTCTTTCGAAACATCCCTTTTGGATATCACGTGACTGTGGAAAACTGTTTATCCTCAGATCACAACCCCGTAATCATAGACCTTAATTGTACTATCTTTAATCAAAATTCTCCGGCACTCGTCTCTACAAACTGGGACAATTTTAGTTTCAAACTTAAAAGTAAAAGTTTGCCCTCCCTTGAAATTAAATCCAGCCATGATATAGACTCGGCAGTTGATCACTTAACGACCATTTTAACAGATACTTATAAGGAAGTATCAAAACCCACCCTCAGACCCAATTTTCGTAAATTACCTCAAGAGATTAAACTCAAAATTAAAGAAAAGAATAAAGTACGGAGACTTTGGCAAAGAAATAGAAATCCTGGTTTAAAAATTCAACTCCGTGCTCTCCAAAATGAGATCAAGGCATCATGTGACCATTTCTTCCAATCACAATACACGAATTACATTCAGTCCCTAACGACCAATGATAACAGTCTTTGGCGCGCATCAGCCCGCCTACGCAAACACAAATCTAACATTCCGTCCTTAGCTACGGACGCAGTGGTGGCTCACACAGACGCTGAGAAATCCGAATTAATTGCGGATTCTCTTCAAACTCAATTTACACCACATAATGAAGGAATTTTTGCGAACAGCGCAAGTTCTTTCCCACAGGATGTTGAACGTTTCCTCTCCTCGCCTTTTGCGAGAGAAATACAATATACATCCATGAGCGAGGTAAGTGAATACATTACCAAGCTCAAACCCAAAAAAGCCCCTGGTATGGACTCTATTTCTAATCGTATGATTAAAAATTTACCCACCCATTATCTATTTTTCTTAGTAATGCTTATAAATTTTATGATACAGCATTGCTATTTTCCTCAAAGCTGGAAACAAGCACTTATTGTGCCTATTGCAAAACCAGGCCAAAGCCTTTCTAACCCTCAAAATTATAGACCTATCAGCCTCCTATCCTCGTTATCTAAGATATATGAGTTTGTGTTACTTAAACGCCTGAATGATTTTCTCCGAAATCACAACGTTCTGATTGATGAACAATTTGGATTTCGAGCAAAACACTGCACCACGCACCAGCTGCTGAGGACAGTGGAGTTCATTCACGAAGGGTTTCGTAACAAAATGCTTACTGGCGCTTTATTTCTTGACATAGCCAAAGCATTTGATAGGACTTGGCATATAGGAATTATTATCAAGCTCATACGACTTGACGTTTCGGCCCATTTAATTCATATAATTAATTCGTACCTCACTAATAGATCTTTTTCTGTACGAGTTAATTCTATCATTTCGACACCCCGTCCTATACTAAGCGGCGTCCCCCAAGGGTCACTTTTAGGCCCAATTTTGTTCAACATTTTCATAAATGACATACCAAAATCACCAAGTATCACTCTTGCACTTTATGCAGATGATACGGCCATCCTAGCTCAACACAAACGCCTGGAAAACTTAGTCCGAAACATTCAGAGTTATCTCTCTAGCCTTGAGCACTGGCTCATCACTTGGAAAATAAAAATTAATGTTGCTAAATGTGCTGCTATGATATTCAAACGTAGCCCCCTCCCGTACCCTTCCATTAATATTAAATTCTTTGACGACTATGTTCCCTGGTCAAACTCTTACAAGTACCTAGGAGTTGTACTTGATTCAAAATTAACCTGGCGCCTTCACATTGAAAATGTTCTCAACAAAGCAAAAGGTGCCAGAGCCCAACTTTACCCATTTTTAGCTCGAAAGAGCAATCTGTCAATTAAAAACAAAATCCTTCTCTATACTTCCATAATAAGACCTGTCTTTATGTATGCATGTACAATCTGGGGTACTGCTGCAAAAACTCATGTGAAAAAACTTCAATCTTTTCAAAGTAAAACCTTACGTATGGCCCTAAACGCAGCTTGGTACGTCCGTACAGATGTGATTCATTCGGACCTTAATATTAAACCAGTTGATTACCTTATCAAAAAACATAGTCAAAATTTATTCCTCAAAATTGAACAGATTGATAACCGAGCACTTCAGCAGATGCCAGCCTACGATCCTACTATTCGCAGCTCACAGAAGAGACCAAGAGCCGTGATTGGCCGAGAGTTCGGCATCTACCCTCCATCTAAAAGGGCAAGACACGCCCTCTCAACATCAGTTCCAGCTCCCGCGCCATGAAGGAAGGAAGTCTCTTCAGCGAGCTGCCATATAATTGCTTATTACCATCTCTACCTGCAACCAAGATCTTCAAGTAAAGTTATCAATCTGTTCGCATAGAATCACATCTCCCGCAGATTTTTAAAATCTGCCCATGAATATTTTCAACGCGTTCATATTTATTATTTGCACTATCCTACACAAGCCACATGCCAATGAGCCTATTAATCTTAAAATCTTTCCTCTCCGCTTTCTGCTTTAGTGTTGTATTGTGTATAAAAAATTTATAAAAACCAAAAAAAGTATAAAATATAAAATACAAAAAAATTATAAAACCTAAAAACTTTTAAAAAATATTATGATTCTTAAGTTTTTATTATCTCATCTCTATCCCTAAACTTTCTTGAGCCAGTGGCTCCCTCTAGTGTGCATCAGGTAATTCACTTATGCAAAATTTTTTCTCATTTCTGCTCGCTTTTAGTAATTCTGATGAGGAGGTAAATGGTTTTGAACCATAGGAACTCCGTAATTTTGAAATCATTGGCATTGGCATAGTGACATACTTTCATTATTCGCGTCATGGACGCCACGAGCGACAGACGTGCGAGCTCAGAGCTCCGCAATGCGAAGACGGATACCACGAATACGGCGCCGCCAGCAGGCAATCACTCGACTTCGCAACCTTTGCAAGTACTTACAGATATGGACACTACGAACTCAACTCCTCCTGCTTCTCCTTCAGCTCAAGAACTCTCAAAAAGCGCACTTCAAATATACGCTCTAAAGACCCGCCACACTGATCTTCTTTTCGACATTCAGCGTCTACAAAGATCTGAAACTCCCAACAAGGACCTGATGCTGAAACAACTACAGGATGAGGGTGAGAAAATTTTATTTTCCTTACACACTCTTTGCACCCGCCTCAACATTAACCTCTTCACTCTACCAGCAACAGAAGATGAATTTATTAAGGAATTTCAAAAAACCACCAAAACCTCTGAACCTGAAAACAATAATCCAAAATCTACCTCACCCTCATCCTCAGACCCACCCAAAGAAATTTCTCAGACTGATACCAAAAAAAGATCCAGGCCAGTCGACAGTGACGGCTTTGCAATCCCCCCTAAACACTTGATTGCAAAGAAACTACCCAAAACTAAAGAAAACTCTAACAACATTACAATTACAAACTCTTACACTAACATTCAAAACGTCTCAGAAACCACAGAAAACTTAACGCAGCAGCCGGCTGAAACTACAACACCTAAAACTCAGACACCACCACCCATCTTCATTAAACCGCGTGCTGATTGGTTCTTTTTACTAAATCAGCTACGCAGACACGCACCGACTGTCCAATCCAAACAAGACATCGAATTTCTACGCCTCACCACCACTAACGAAACAGATTATAGGACAGTCGTTAGATTTCTCACCGAAAACAACATTCAATTTAAGTCACACACACTAAAATCTGACAGACCACTCAAAGTGGTCATTAGGGGATTACCCTCCAACACTCCGATCAACGTTGTGCAGACTGCGGTCGAAGTACTTGGTTTTAAAATTCATAAGATATCGCAGCTGAAAAAATTCAAGACAAAAATGCCTATGCCACTCTTCTATCTCCAGATCCATAACAGCCTCAAAGCATCAGAAATATATTCAGTGACCGAACTCCTTGATTAGCAGGGTGTCTCTCGTCGAGTAAGGACGTGCGACAATGAGCTCCCCACAAGCCACCTGCAGCGACGTGACGCCGGAATTCATGACCGGCAACCCTTCCGAAGCAAGCGCCGAGATGGACACGACCGTCCCTGTCTCCGACACCGAACCAACTCCAGAGGTAAATCCGGACGATTTGCTCATCCAGATTAAACAACTGTACCTTCTCAAGGCGAAATTCACTGAATTGGAACAGAATCTGTCCAGGGCCCGAAGATCAACTCCTCTTGCAAGTTTTGACCTCAAGTGCGTCGAACAAGAATCTAAGGTAACGCTTTTTAATCTTACCACTCTTGCAAAACGCCTAAATCTGCCTCTCTTTGCCATTCCCCCAACAGAAGATGAGTGTATTAGGAAACTAATCAAATCAGCTAAGGAACTAACTAAAGATGTTATCTCGAGTAAAAATAATCCTAACTCTGATAAACCTCAAAATTTAAATAAAAACATATCCAATAGCCCAATTCTAAAACCTGCAAAGCTAAATGCAGAAAAAATTCTTCATAGCGCTAAGAAAATTCAAAATTTAACTCTAAATTCAAGAGATAGTAATGGTTTGCCCAAAAATAAAAAACTTAGGAAAATAGATGATGAAGGATTTCAGCGGCCTCCTCGCCATCTTGTAGCACGAGGTGCGCCAAATTCCCCTTCGAAACCACAACCTAACAATAGCCTGCCTCCATTTTGGAGCGAACAACCGGAGGAGGAATTGCCTCCCACCCAACCTGCGGTTAGGGTGGAAGAAAACAGCGATCTCGTGGAGCAACCCGGAGACGGTACTCCCCCCCCAACTGAAAGCTCTAACAAAGCTAAAAGGAAAATACCTTTCTTCTTTGTTGAACCCAAAGATTTTGAGTTTCTTACATCTCTAGTCCAAGCAACTGTGCCTACGGCTATTTGCAGAATGAAAGGCAAATTTTTACGCATTGAAATGCAGTCTGAAGAGGACTATCGTTCGGTGGCCCAAATTTTAAATAATCAGGGCGCCGAATATAAGTCATTTAATTTGAAACAGGATCGGCCCGTAAAGGCTATGCTTCGCGGCCTACCTAATTCTGCTAAAGCTGAGAAAATTAAGGCTGAATTACAACTTTTAGGATACTCTGTTATCAGCGTGACTCAGCTTCGTAGGCACAGGTCCCGCTATCCTATGCCATTATTCTTAGTCCAGCTAAATCCGTCTCTGAACGTTTATGATATTTTTGAAGAGACCTCAATGTTTGGCATCGAAATCAAATTCGAGAAACACATCGGGAAGAAGGGGCCGAGCCAGTGTTGGCGCTGCCAAGGCTTCTTCCACAGTTCCGCAGTGTGCACACTGCCAATCCGGTGTCTGAGGTGCGCCGGCCCGCATTACGCGTACCAATGCACCAAAGACCCGGAGGAAGCCAACACCTGCGCGAACTGCCTTGGGCGGCACGCCGCAAACTGGTTTCACTGTCCCCGAAACCCAGCCAATAAAAATAAAACCCCCCCTATTAGATCGGATAGCGGGATTTCAAAATTTGTACCGGCTCCGGTTAAAGCTCCAATTAGCAGCACGGATCCCTCTTTTAGTGATGTCGTTTCCGGACGGAAAAATCCCGGACTACCATCATCTACCAAGGAACCGAAGCAAGCACCTGCGACGCAGCAAGCTCCGAAGCAAGCGCCGAAGAAGAGTCCACTCCTCCCGCCAACTCCACCGGCCCAGGCTCCAGCCCCGACCGTAGATGATGGAAGCTGCACAGATACCCTCCGGAGCGTCTTCCAAATCGCCACGGAATTCGGCATTGAACATAAGATCCTCCTTGAGGCTTTTAGAAATGCTCTCCCTAGGCTCCGAAATGTCTCCACGGGGCCTGAGAGAGCATTTTATATTTATGAGGCATACTGTGGCCTCTTAAACTAAAGGCCTCAAGTTCAACTGTGCAACTAGTGAAGATTCTCTCCTGATCTCCTACTGGAACGCTAACGGAATCAAGAAGAAGATTCACGAAGTCCGGGATTTTATTAATGAGCATCACATGGACCTCTTCCTCGTTCAGGAGACGCATCTGGTTGAGGGACTTAGCGCGAACATCGCGAATTATTTCTGCTACCGAAATGACAGAGAGGTATGCATCAGTGACACTGTTCGTGCTAGTGGCGGTACTAGCATTTATGTAAAACGCTCCCTAAAGCATTCTAGGATACCCACGCCACCACTGGAGGCCTTAGAAGCGACTATAGTACAAATTCATATTCCAAATTGTCCCCCAATAGCAGTAGCGTCCTGCTATATGCCTCCGAGACAGGGACCCGCATTTATCTCTGATCTCAGAAAATTAAGTGGTGTTGCAAATAACCTGATTATCGCAGGAGATTTAAATGCCCGTCATAGAAGTTGGGATTGTGTCACTGCCAACAACTATGGCGATAAACTCAAAATTTGGGCTCAGGACGCCCGTATCCAAATTATTGCGCCAAACACACCTACCCATTACCAGTTTCCTGGGGGGTTAGGTGCTCCTTCCATTATTGATCTGGCCTTATTTAAAAATATTCCAGTAGACTATTTGATCGAAGTGATTCCGGAATTGTCCTCTGACCATTATCCGGTTCACCTCACCCTTAAAACATCCAAAATTAACCAAAATTTACCGGCGCAAGTCTCCACAAATTGGGACAACTTTCGGTATGTCTTGGAAAATGGTATTCTCCCCCCTATCAAAATTCACGATAATCAGGAGGTTGATTTTGCCATTGACAGGCTCAACCAAACCCTAGGAAGCGCATTTACGGCTGCTTCCAAACCCAAGTTCAGGCAAAATTATTATAAATTACCTGATCACATTAAAAATAAAATCAAAATTAAAAACCGCCTTCGCAGAGACTGGCAAAATACACGTCTAGAAAACTTTCGAGTGCAACTGCGAAGGATCCAGAATGAGATCAAGTCTGACATTAAGAAATACACAGACGAAAAATACGCAAACTATCTTAAGTCCTTAAAGACTTCTGATAATAGCCTCTGGGTTGCCAGCGCACGGCTTCGCAAACCAAAACACGACATTCCCCCCCTAATGGGCACGGTCAATGACCGGATGGCATTAACAGACACCGAAAAGGCTGAACGCATAGCAGACAGCCTTCAAACACAATTTTCACCTAACACTGGACTCATGTTCGATTCCTGTGCAGAGCACACGCATGAAGTCCAACACCAAGTTGAAGAATTTCTCTCCTCAGATACAAATTTTGAGGATCCCATCACCACAACAATGACTGAGATTTCTGCTTTGATCAAAAATCTCACCCCTGCAAAAGCACCTGGCCTGGATAGGATTTCTAATCGCATGATTAAAAATCTACCAGTTAAATTCATATTTTACCTAGCAGTTTTGATAAATTCAATGCTAAGGCTAAAATATTATCCCCATAGCTGGAAGAATGCATTAGTCATTCCTATTCTAAAACCTGGAATGGACCCAAAGGTCCCTCAAAATTATAGGCCGATCAGCCTTCTGTCTTCACTTAGTAAAATTTACGAAGCTATACTGCTCAGATACCTGAATGATTTCTGCCGAAACCGAAACATTATTATTCCTCAGCAATTCGGCTTTCGTGCTAAACACTCAACTCAGGCCCAGCTACTGAGGGTAGTTGAAATCATTCACACAGGATCTCGCAGTGGAAAGCCTACAGCTATTGTTTATTTAGACGTAGCAAAGGCTTTCGACAGATGTTGGCATATCGGAATTTTATTCAAGCTCATGCGACTTGAAATTTCGGCTAATTTTGTGCACATAATGCACTCTTACACTAATCGTACCTTTTCTGTCAAAGTAAAATATTCTGTCTCTTCTCCTCGCCCTATCCTGGCGGGGGTGCCTCAGGGAGGAATTCTTAGCGCCACGCTCTTCAACTTGTATGTAAATGACATACCACAAACACCAAGTGTCGATCTAGCACTCTATGCAGACGACACAGCCATCATTTCACAGCACTCAACATTACATGCCACTCTCAATCACCTACAGCTGTATTTAACAGACTTGGAGTCCTGGCTCATTACCTGGAAAATCAAAATTAATGTCGCAAAAAGTGCCGCCACAGTTTTCTTTTCCAGAAAGAGGAATGTCCATAGTCAACTCCCTCCACTCAGATTATTTGAAGAAAATGTACCCTGGGTGGAATCCTATAAATATCTGGGAGTTTATCTAGATGCGAAGCTGCTCTGGAATACCCACATCAATTACGCCATCTCAAAAGCAAGAAATACAAGAACCCAACTGATGTCTCTCCTCAAAAGAACCAGCAACCTCTCCCTCAACAATAAGCCTACCGATCCTGACGTACGCAGCCGTCGTCTGGTCTACTGCTGCCAATAGCCATCTAAAGAAAATCCAAGTATTCCAGAGCGTCACGCTTCGTATCCTGACAAATGCTCATTATTTCGTCCGTAATGAAGTGCTTCATAACGATCTCAAAATTCTACCCCTAGATGCCTTTTTCCGGCAAAATTCGGCTAAATTCTTTAATAGATTAATGCAGATCGGAAACCCAGTCTTGCATTCACTTCCTGCTTATGATCCAGCTGAGCCCAGCTCAGCTAAGCGACCTAGGAGCGTTCTTGATAGAACTTATAACATCTTTCCTAGGAAGCCGAAGCGGAGGTGTCTGCTTGACTAGGAATTCTTTCTAAAAATTTTTTAAATTAACAAGCACTTCACGGGCCTAACCCGACGACCCTTAATTAATTCCATACTTCCACATGCCCGCCGGACCTAATTCGGCCTCGTTTCTCGGTTTTATATCCGTGCTGCTATAGGTAACATGCCCCTCCACTTGCCAAGACCTCATCTTTTCATAAAACACGGCCCAGACAATTTTAAATCAGACTTGCAATAGCCTTAACGTTTCTCTATTATTTTATCACCTAACTTAATTATTCAGCTTAAACTGCCTAATTTTTGAAATTTAAATTAATATTCTAATCTTCTAAATCTAACTCCCTCATATGCTACTCAAAACACTTTTTTCATGAATTTTTGTTCCAGCAATCTGCATATATACAGGCTTGCATATCTTCAAACACCAACTGCAATCAGGTAATTTTGGTTAATTATGTCCCCATTTTTATTTCTTTCCACTTTTTAATCCACCTCTCCTCTCCAACTTTTAACGGTTTTCTTTACTTCCCTTCTCTTTAACTATCCTAAAACTTCTCCGTCTTTTCTACAGTTAACTTTTTCACGGTTCTTTCCGCTCCAAAAGTTGCTCCTATTGTACTCTCGCCATGGGCGGTAGGAGAACTTTTTCTACTCTTGAATCCTTTCCCCCCTTCTTTTCGTTCCACCTTCCCTTGCTCTGCTTTAGTCGTAAGACTCTCTCCCCCCCCAGCCCATCCCCAAGGCATTAGCGATTACTGCGGTTTTCCGTATTACCTAATACACCTTTCCCGAGCCCTGGAAAATTATGATTCCCGGCTAATTGTCTTTCAATCTTTGCGATTCCATTAATGCAATGCATTCAGGAATCCACCCTTATCCGTCACCTCTCTCTCTTTCAACCTAGTAAAACAGGTTGAAAGCAGAAAGAATTTATCGTCCATAGAATGGACTCCTTATTCACTTCCTTCCCCGTAAGCCCATAATGGTCTCCTTCATTACTCTTCAGCCAGTGCTTTGTCTTAATCACCTCAGTTTTTCCTTAACGAAGTTGTGGAGGTAATTGCATTAAGTTGCAAAGGTACTCCGGAAAATATCGCCTTGGGCCTTGGGCCGAACTCCTTGGCACAGAAGTGGTGATGGAACACTTCAAAGGGCAGAAAGGTCCCTCACAATGCTGGCGTTGCCAGGGATTCTTTCATTCTTCGGAGGTCTGTACGTTACCCCAACGATGTGTTAGATGCGCTGGTCCGCATCAGGCGAAGGAATGCCCCAAGCCCTTCGAAGAACCCAACAAATGTGCCAACTGTTCCGGGAGCCACGCAGCTAACTGGAGATCCTGTCCAAGATTCCCTGGATCCAAAAATCGTCAACCACCAAAGCCAAGTACAAAACCCAGTCAGACCGTTGGCAACACGAACAAATTTAATATACAACACAATTCATTTCCAACACTGCCGGCTGCACACACTCCCAGTGCAAATAATACTCGTCCTGGAGTATCCTACTCTGCTGCCCTTACGGGTATGCAACAGACTGCACCCCCACTTATTCCAAATTTATCGGTCCCCACTGGAGTAATTTCGAATCTAAATTGCACCGAAATCCTTTTGGCTATAATCCAAATTTCTAACCAGCCTGGTATTGACCAGAGCAAATTACTTTTGGCATTCAAAAACGCCTTACCGCAGCTCAGAGTGGCTCCATCTGGTGCTGACGCGGCCTACTACATCTTTGAGAGCTATGTCACTCTCCAATTCTCTGATTCCCACATCCATTAAAATTCAATACTTTGAAAGGGTTGAAAAATCTTAAACTATGCACCTGGAATGCAAATGGCATTCTTTCCAAATTTCATGAGTTTAGAGACTATGTAGAAGAGAAGGATTTTGATATCATTTTTGTCCAAGAGACCAAACTCCAGCCAGGGAGAGCTCCCAAGCTTGTAAATTATGCACTTTATAAAAATGACAGACAAGCTTCGAATACACGTGATGTTTATCATGGTGGCACTTGTATTTACATAAAAAACTCAATCCCGCATCGCAGAATTGACACTCCAAATATGAGCAAATTTGAAGCAACAATTATTGAAATTTTTATTCAAAATTCGCCATCCCTAGTCATGATCTCTGCCTATCTTCCACCAGGTGGAAATTTTCCTGTGGTCGATTTTAATAAACTGCTCAATTTTTCAAATAATCTTATCATAGCTGGTGATTTAAATTGTCACCACCAGCATTGGCGTTGCCATAGATCAAACCCTGCTGGTCGTGGCCTCCTAAAATGGGCTCAGTGCGCCCAAATTAAAATCATTGCGCCGGATTCCCCCACTAGATATGGTTCACGGGGTGCCCCCTCTTTTATTGATTTGGCACTCTTTAGAAACATCCCTTTTGGATATCAAGTGACTGTTGAAAATTGTTTATCATCAGATCACAACCCCGTAACCATCGACCTTAGCTGTACTATTATTACTCAAAATTTTCCGGCACTCGTCTCTACAAATTGGGACAATTTTCGCTTTAAATTAAATTCTAAAAGCATACCCTCCCTTGAAATTAAATCTAGCCATGATATTGACAAAGCAGTAGATCAATTAACGAACACCCTAACTGATACTTATAAGGAAGTATCAAAACCCACCCTCAGACCCAATTTTCGTAAAATACCTCAAGAAATTAAACTCAAAATTAAAGAAAAGAATAAAGTACGGAGACTTTGGCAAAGAAATAGAAATCCTGGCTTAAAAATTCAACTCCGTACTCTCCAAAATGAGATCAAGGCATCATGTGACCAGTTCTTCCAATCACAATACACGAATTACATTCAGTCCTTAACGACCAATGATAACAGTCTTTGGCGCGCATCAGCCCGCCTACGCAAACACAAATCTAACATTCCGTCCTTAGCTACGGACGCAGCGGTGGCTCACACAGACGCTGAGAAATCCGAATTAATTGCGGATTCTCTTCAAACTCAATTTACACCACATAATGAAGGAATTTTTGCGAACAGCGCAAATTCTTTCCCACAAGATGTTGAACGTTTCCTCTCCTCGCCTTTCGCGAGAGAAATACACTATACATCCATGAGCGAGGTAAGTGATTACATTACCAAGCTCAAACCCAAAAAAGCCCCTGGTATGGACGCTATTTCTAATCGTATGATTATAAATTTACCCACCAACTATCTATTTTTCTTAGTAATGCTTATAAACTTTATGATACAGCATTGCTATTTTCCTCAAAGCTGGAAACAAGCACTTATTGTGCCTATTCCAAAACCAGGCCAAAGCCTTTCGAATCCTCAAAATTATAGACCTATCAGCCTCCTATCCTCGTTATCCAAGATATACGAGTTTGTGTTACTTAAACGCCTGAATGATTTTCTTCGAAATCACAACGTTCTGATTGATGAACAATTTGGATTTCGAGCAAAACACTGCACCACGCACCAGCTGCTGAGGACAGTGGAGTTCATTCACGAAGGGTTTCGTAACAAAATGCTTACTGGCGCTTTATTTCTTGACATAGCCAAAGCATTTGATAGGACTTGGCATATAGGAATTATTATCAAGCTCATACGACTTGACGTTTCGGCCCATTTAATTCATATAATTAATTCGTACCTCACTAATAGATCTTTTTCTGTACGAGTTAATTCTTTCATTTCGGCACCCCGTCCCATACTCAGCGGCGTCCCCCAAGGGTCACTTTTAGGCCCAATTTTGTTCAACATTTTTATAAATGACATACCAAAATCACCTAGTATCACTCTTGCACTTTATGCAGATGATACGGCCATCCTAGCTCAACACAAACGCCTTGAAAACTTGGTCCAAACCATTCAGAGTTATCTCTCTAGCCTTGAGCACTGGCTCATCACTTGGAAAATCAAAATTAATGTTGCTAAATGTGCTGCTATGATATTCAAACGTAGCCTCCTCCCGTACCCTTCCATTAATTTAAAGTTTTTCGACGATTATGTTCCCTGGTCAAACTCTTACAAGTACCTAGGAGTTGTACTTGATTCAAAATTAACCTGGCGCCTTCACATTGAAAGTGTTCTCAATAAAGCGAAAGGTGCTAGAGCCCAACTTTACCCATTTTTAGCTCGAAAGAGCCAACTGTCAATTAAAAACAAAATTCTTCTCTATACATCAATTATAAGACCTGTCTTCATGTATGCATGTACAATCTGGGGTACTGCTGCAAAAACTCATGTCAAAAAACTTCAATCTTTTCAAAGTAAGACCCTACGTATGGCCCTGAATGCAGCCTGGTACGTCCGTACAGATGTGATTCATTCGGACCTAAATATTAAACCTGTAGATTACCATATTAAAAAACTTAGTCAAAATTTATTCCTCAAAATTGAACAGATTGATAACCGAGCACTACAGCGGATTCCAGCATACGATCCTGCTATTCGCAGCTCACAGAAGAGACCGAGAGCCGTGATTGGCCGAGAGTTCGGCATCTACCCTCCATCCAAAAGGGCAAGACACGCGAGGCCTAATCGCCGCGCTTGCGTGGCCACGTGCCCAGAGATTTCGAGTTTTGACTATCGTACATGTAAGACGTGCATCTGCTCGCTCCTGATTTTGTGATATTAGAACTCTTCTTTTATTATACCTGATTAGAGTGCATGCCGCTGTAACAGTAGGTCGGCATTGCAATAGACTCTGGTTGCTTTCTCCGCTGCTTCATTTTCTGCCATCCGCTCCACCATGGATCGAATGATTGATTTTATTGCCTCTGAGATTACCAACTTAGAATGCATCAAAGAAGCTGATGGATCTCTCTCATCTAAGGACGCACGAGACCTTAAATTCCTTCGACGCCTCAAACTTTTCATTGACAGAGAACTGAACGCTGATCGTTCTTCTACTTCTCTTCCCAAACCAAACATCCCTGCTCCTAAGGTTAATGACAGTGATTCTTCAATAACTGGAATCAACAAAACTAATGTCAGACGAGCCAGCAGCCCTGCGCGCTCAGATGAAGAGCAGTCGAAAAAACATAAAGCACTGAATGAAGACAGCTCCGACACGGACTCAGGTCCTAAAGGAGATTTTACTAGAAGACTAAGAAAACCCTCTCGAAAGTCTACTCTGACGGATTCCTCTGTTTTGTCAGAAGTTTCGACAGCTGAGCCGACCACGGAAATAACTTATGATAATATGGATACAGCCCCAGACGTGGATAATATGGATAAAGCCCACGCTAATGTGGCGCCATCTAGTGAGATCCCCGAAAAGCCGGCTGCGAGTACGTCTCAGACGGAAAGCATGGTGCGGCCTATCGGTGCTGCAGATGAGGTCACGTGCCCGGCTGGGCTAATAGGTGATGCTCATGATCATGAAACTGGTACCAATTCTGCCGAAAATAATGAGCAGGATGTGGATAAATTCATACATCCAAATAAAGTGAGCAATAAAGCTCCCCCGATTATTATACAGGATGGTAAATACTCCTGGTCAAAATATAAGGAAATGTTTAAAGATGCAGGAATTAAGCTAAAATCAGGTATAATGAAAGCTCAAGACCACTATGAGCTAAAAGTTGACAGTATAGAAACTCATAAGAGTTTAACTGCATTACTTAATGCCAAAGGAGTGAAATATCACTCATTTATTTTACCCGAAAACAAGAAGGTTAAAGTTGTTATACGCAGCTTACCGATCGACACGCCAACCTCAGAGATATCTGATGAACTGATAGATAGAGGTTTCCCAGTTGAACGAGTCTCGCAATTAGTAAGACGCAGAAATGGAGAAAAATTTAATCTGCCCCTGTTTCTAGTTATTTTGAAGAGGAATGAAAAAGCGAGAGGGATACATAATATAACTAAATTATGTTTGCTGAATGTTAAAGTAGAAGCTTACAAAGGAAGGAAAGGGCCAGTACAATGCTTTCGGTGTCAAGCATTTCATCATGCCCAGGCAGGATGTACGCATGACCCGAAATGCATGAAATGCGCTGGCGATCATTATTCAAAAGATTGCCCCAAGCCAAGAGAAGATAAACCTAAGTGTATAAATTGCCAATTAGATCATACAAGCAACTACAGGGGTTGCCCGAATTTTCCCAAAATAAATACTCAAAATCCGCCTTTGAAGAATTTCAGTGATAGAGTAATTATCAATAAATCTTATGCCGCCGCTGTTGGCGGGCAAACAATGAATACTCTAGATGAAGCTAGAAGTATTTTTGAAGGGCTTAAAAACCTTGTTGAGGCTATTAAGGCTTCCGGCATTCTACAAGTAAATTTAGCTCCTAGCGCAAATGCTAGTAGTTTCAACGCGGTCAATAATGAACCCAATCATGGATAGGAAAGATAATAATTTTAGGCCAATCAAGATGTTAGTGTGGAATGCTAACAACATAAGAGGAAAGAAAGATGAGTTGGAGGACTTTATGTATGAGAACGACATTGATATTTGCCTGATCTCCGAGACGCACATCACCCCAGGAGACAGAGTTAGCATCAAAAATTATAGAACCTACCGATGTGATAGGTTACATCACAGAGGAGGTGGAGCACTCATCTACGTTCATTGTAAATATTCATCTTGTTTAATTTCGACTGAAAGAGACAAGGGCTATGAAATTGTGATTGCCTCTATTAGCTTGCCTAAGATTGGAGATACCTTATTTGCGGCAATCTACAACCCCCCTACTAATAGGCTAACTGAGGAAATGTTACAAAATATTATTCCGGATTCTTCAATAATGATTGTTGGTGGCGACCTCAATAGTAAGCATAAAGATTGGGGCTGCCGTAGCACCAATCACAATGGTAAAGTACTGAGAGAGTATATCAGTAACCACCCAGTTGGTATATTTGCGCCTGACGTACCGACGTTCAGGCCCAGCAACATCAGGTACACTCCTGATATTCTAGATATCATCTTGACTAATACAGGAATTAATATGGTGCTGGAGGTTCGAGACGACTTAAGCTCTGATCATACTCCTGTGATTGCTACACTAGGGGTCACCAGTATTAATTATACGAATGTTAAGACCCATACCGACTGGAGAATGTACCACAATGTTGTGAAAGTGAGGCTCCCTAAATTAGGTGCTATGAAAAGCCCTTCTGATATTGACAAGGAGATTGATAAGTTTACTACATGTCTTAATGACTCTTACTATGAGGCCACCAAGGTTACTCAAAGGTCTTGTAAAATCGCTAAGATTCCAAGGTACGTCAAATCTCTCATAGCCGAAAGAAACAGGCTGCGAAGGAGGTATAATATCACCTGGGACCCAATTATTAAAACGGAGTTAAATAGGATCAGTAAGCATATTAAGCTTGAAATGCATAAATTAAAGTGTGAGGCTTGGAATGTTAAAATGGAGGAGTTAAACTTAGACAGTGATGCCTTCTGGCAGTTTACAAAAATGTTAAAGAGGACGCATCAGTGTGATAGGCCAATTATTGACAACGGCGTCACTGCTTATTCAGATACTGACAAATGTCAGATTTTTGCTTCACATCTTGAAAAGCAGTTTTCTCCCAATCAGACACCTCGTAATATTCACTTTGAGACCCAAGTCAGAATGAAAGTAGAAGAATGGCTAGGTGCTCCCACGGCTCTAAATGCCGATGGTTTAACTAATCCAAGAGAAGTTACGGATATTATCTCCAAATTGAACCCCAAGAAAGCCCCAGGTATTGATGGAGTTACAAATTTAATGATCAGGAACCTCCCGCGCGGTGGAATCACAAGACTTTCCAGCATTTTTAATATATGCATTACGTTATGCTACTTCCCAGACTGCTGGAAGTACGCAAAAGTTTTCCTACTACCGAAGCCTGCAAAAGACATCACTAAGGCGGAAAATCACAGGCCCATAAGCTTGCTCTCTAATATAGGCAAGATCTTTGAACGAATAATTTTAAGGAAATTCCAGCCTTATTTACAGGTACTTCCGGAAGATCAGTACGGATTTAGGAGCGAACTTTGCACATCTAAACAACTGATTAGGCTTGTGGAATTTATCGGCTCTGCTCTGCATCATAAGAGTTGTACTGCAGTGCTCATGCTGGACGTGGCCAAAGCATTTGACCGTGTCTGGCATGAGGGCTTAATATATAAATTGATAATGATGAATTTGCCTAGAGAACTGATCTTACTCACCAGATCTTATATTGCAAATCGTTACTTTACAGTTAGCTGCAAGCAAAGTCATTCTGGATACAAAACTATCGCTGCAGGCGTCCCCCAGGGGTCCTGTCTTGGCCCAGTACTCTATCTTTTCTATGCGGCTGATTTCCCGCGGGATAAACTCAACAGAAATACATTGCTGGCCTGCTATGCGGATGACACCGCTGTAGCGGTCAGATCTATTCAGCCTAACAGGGCAATTTCTGTTATGCAGGATATAATTATGGACATTGAGGAGTGGTGCTCCAGGTGGAAGATTTCCATCAATGCGACTAAATCACAGCTACTTCATGTTAGAAGGAAGAAAATACTGGTCTCAGTTCAGCCACTTTACCTATTCGGCCAACGTGTCCCGATGGTAAACAAGGCCAAGTATTTAGGTGTTTACTTGAATCGAAGACTCACGTGGAGTACGCATGTCAATTACATTGCAAACAAGACCAGAGGAATTGCTCAACAATTACAAGTACTGCTAGGGCGCAGCTCGCAGTTAGATCTGAGAAGGAAAAGACAGATTTATATTTCCATTTTAAGACCAATTATGTGTTATGCGTCCCCTGTCTGGGCGACTGCTACGAGCTCAGATATCAACAAATTGCAGGTGACTCAAAACACAATCTTACGCACCATGACAGGAGCGCATTTTTACATCCGTAACAAACTCCTGCACGATGATTTACAAGTTGAATATATTGACAAATATCTGCAAAAACTTAACAGCAAGTTCTTTGACAAAGGCTTGAATTGCAGTAAAGGAAACTTTAATGCTGTACTGAACTATGTCTGCATTCCTGAGGACTACAATATCAGGCCTTTTACGGCTCACAGAATGAGGGATCACAATTTTGTCACTTAGCCCACTCGTTTTCAAATATGTAAATAACACATTTTTATGCGTACATTACTTCACTTTCATTTGTTTATTACATGTTCAACACTGTATCCTATGCACATTTCATGTATTTTCATTTCTTTTGCATCTTCATAGCTCCATACACGTGATTATTACTCTTGTCTCAGGGGTAAGAGTTAAGTTACTTTGATGATTGGACTTTGTCACTATGGCCGATGGGCCCTCTTTTCCTTACTCGCTCCGATTTCCTGGCTGGGAACTAGCTGATAGTTGACATTCTGATTGTCCTTAGGGGATTAGATCAATATAGCTTATTAAAGCCCAACTGGGCTAATACAAGCATAAGCAATTAGCATTTAAGCATTTAAGCAAGCACTCAACACCAGTTCCAGCTCCCGCGCCATGAAGGAAGGACGTCTCTTCAGCGAGCTGCCATATAATTGCTTATTTCATCCTCTGCTACTACTATCAAGATCTTCAAGCAAAGTTATCAATCTGTTTACTTAAGAATCACATCTCCCGCAGATTTCAAATCTGCCTAAGAATATTTTCATCGCGACCTCAATAATTATTTGCACTCCCCAACACAAGCCACATGCCAATGAGCCTATTAATCGTAAAATCTTTCCTATCCACTTTTTGCTTTAGTGTTCGTACTGTGTATAAAAAATTATAAAAAACCAAAAAAAGTATAAAATATAAAATACAAAAAAATTTTAAAAACCTAAAAACTTATAAAAAGATTATGATAAAGTTTTTATTTCTCATCTCTATCCCTAAACTTTCTTGAGCCTGTGGCTCCCTCTAGTGTGCATCAAGTAAATCACTTATGCAAAATTTTTCCTATTTCTGCTCGCTTTTAGTAATTCTGATGTGGAGGTAGATGGTTTTGAACCATAGGAACTCCGAAATTTTTAAATCATTGGCATTGGCATTAGTGACATGCTGTGGTTTTTCTTCATAATACGAGCTAATCTTTCGCCTTTTACTAAAGATTACCGTGGAGAGGAACATTACAATGAGCCTAAGCTGAATTTTTGGAATCCCATCTTAAGGATGGGATAAGTTTGAAAGAAAAGAAGATTTCATAATCACTAATATAGAGTTCTACGTAAACTGGCATTAGTTAAAATATGGCGTGTTTTTCTCAAGACAAATCTCACGCGGTATAGTGTCTAGTAAATCCAAAATTTTAATGCATTATTTGTTTGTCAAGTAGGTACGATTTTATCGCAAGCTGAAAGGAATAATGACGCCATAAATACTTAATATCCTGAATTATAACTTCTTGCGAAAAAAACTTTGCTTTTTATTTATTGGGTTGCAACTTTACATTATTTGTTTAATGGAAGCGAAGCATATTAAAAAATAAAAAGTATCTGAAAGAAAGGATGTAATGAAAAGAGATTTAAATAGTTACAATTAATAATGAGCAATTTGAATTTCAATATTAATTGTTAAAAGCAAAAGGATCTCATTACAAAATGAGAAGTGATATTTTTAATGTTTTCCATATGTTCAACAGTATGATAATATTTATAAACACGCTTAATCAAATAAAAACCCTGCAAAGCAGCAGTTTGAGATGTTATTCGGATGCTGGAAGCCGTATATGAAGGTTAGTTCTCTGTGTACCTGTGTTTCGGTGCGCGCGGAGTTTCTATCGCGACATGAAAGGGGGCGTTTCCCCTCCGCCTCCGGTGAGCAAGTCCCCACCCCGCCGGTTACGAAATACCCTTATATGCGGTCAGGTCGTAAATTTAGAACCCCGTGGATGTAGTTATTTCCCCAAACCCCGGCAATATTCACAAGGAAAAATGTTGTATTCGGACAGAGTTGTCATGAATAGTGCTCAGCCACCTCAAAACAGGCAACCACCTGAAATTGCCGAGCTCACAGCAAAACTCGAAGAGGCCAAATCATTGATAGCAACCCTCACGGCCGCTATCTCTATCTTAAAGGACACTGCTGCACAGCTCAATGCTGCCGCAGTGCAAAATTCAGTCATGCCTCCTCAGAAAAATCATGACTAATCCCCATCAAAGTTTTGCTCCTATTACGATTACTCTGTGGAATGCACAGAACATTACTCAAAAAATACCAGAATTTCAGGACTTTTTAATTAGGCATGAAGTGGACATCTGCCTGGTCACTGAAACGCACGCAAATTCAAAGCACAACATCAATATCGCAAACTATAGCACCTATCGATGCGATAGAATCAGACACCGTGGCGGAGGTGTCGCCATCTACGTGAAAAGGACTCTTTGCTCTGGCTTATTATCTGCGGATAATACAAAAGCATTCGAAACTGTCAGTGTTAATGTGGTTTTACCCAAAATCGGACATACAAAAATTTGTGCACTCTACAACCCACCTGACAACAAAATATCTGCGAGTGATTTACATCAATACCTGCAAGACTCAGCTCCCACAATCATTGGAGGTGACTTCAATTCAAAGCATGTGGACTGGGGCTGCAATCACAGCAACGCAAACGGACACACCATCAGAGACTACGTAGAAAATTATCCCATCTTCCTATACACACCCGAAGAAACTACATACCGCCCAAACACTCCACGCAAAAGACCTGATATCCTTGATTTTTTCCTCACTAATTTCAACATACCCCTTGCAATGGAAGTTACTCAAGAGCTGACCTCAGGTCATGTCCCTGTAATGGCAAGACTGGGTTACAACAAGCCGATAGATGCAAAGAAAGAGAAAATTGTAGACTGGAAATTATTTCACAACCTTGCAATTACATCCCCCATAAACCTGGGTCCTCTAAAAACCACAACTGATATAGAGAAAGCTGCAAAAATTTTTACGAACTCTCTTCAGGATTTCCTTGCATTAGCAACTACAGAAAAGAGGCATTCCTCTCATTACGGCGCCCTACCCATGCACATCAGAGAATTAATCAAGCAACGGAACAGAACCCGAAAACTTTACAATCACACCTGGGATCCTACCTTAAAACCAATTATCAATAGACTCACCAGAAAAATTAAATCTAGTATCCAGCAGCATCGAAACGAATCCTGGAATTTAAAAATTGAAAACTTAAATCTTGAAGACGGTTCCTTCTGGAAGTACATTCGTAAACGGAAAAACCCTACAATTAGCACCCCTCCAATCAGAACGCATTCTAACATTGCGTACACCAATGAAGAAAAAGCAGCAGCTTTTGCCGATCACATGACCCAGCAATTCACGCCCAACGATTTCCCTGCAGACCAAACAAGCATTGCCGCCATTACTGACCACGTCAAAAACTGGCTCAGTGCACCATGTGAACAAACTGGGATCAAACTCACTACCCCAAGTGAAGTGAAAAATATAATCAAAAACTCAAATAATAGAAAAGCTCCTGGACCTGACCAAATCTCAAATAAACTACTTAAACAGCTCCCGCACGGTGTCATCTGCAAACTAACATCTATCTACAACGCCTGTCTCACGCCTGTCTGTCATTCGAAGACTCTTAAAAATGCCTCCTCAAGCATCTGGGAAAGCTGTAAAGAAGGCCGGAAAGGTGGAGTTCATTCGAAGACTGTTAAAAATGCCTCCTCAAGCATCTGGGAAAGCTGTAAAGAAGGCCGGAAAGGTGTGAGTGGGGATGAGTAAACCGACGAGTGAGTTTAACCCTAACGCGGATAGCTTTCCGCCGCTACCCCGTGACTCCGGCGACACGGATATGGAGTGTGGTGTCGCCGCTACTTCTGTTTCTTCTACGCCGTTTCCTGTGGATTTTGCTATGACTGAAGACGACCTGATTGATAGTGTTGCGGATTTATGGAAACTACGTGCCAAGGTGCAATTATATGGTGATACTATCTGCGAGATGGAGCGGATACGGCAGCCATCGGACCCCCCTTCGGAGACTTTGGTGAGCATGAACCAGGCATTGAACAAGCTGGTCCCGGAGATCGAGATACTGCAAGGTAAGTGCGAAATTATGGCAAGTTATTTTCCCCATTTGAAAATCAACCTTGGCAAAGCTGGTATTGATAATGTAAATGATAATAATGGAAATGTTTCTAATTTAAATGATGCTACTATTGATGTATGTAAAGCCGGAGGAAATTCTAAGTCAGTTTCCAACGGCAGTCAGTCTTCTCATGTGCACACTCCCGCCGTTACGCGCAGTGCTGCTAAAAGAAAGTCTCATGTTAATGACTCTTCGGATAGCGACGGCTTTGTGAAACCTATTAAAACGGCCAGAGCCGTACACATGAAAAATTCTCCAAATAATGATATTGCTACTAAAAATAAATTTGATGCTCTAGCCGAGGCTTCTCATGATAATGTAAACAATGATATGGTCAATTCTAACGTTGCTGCCAGTCTCAACAACTTAACTTTAACTGACGGCAATAACTTGCAGCAGCAACCGGCGAGTGTAAATTCTGTCCCCCCTATTATGGTCAAACCAGGAGCGGAAGCACGTTTCGACAACTATTTGGACGAGTTGGCTGTTAAACTACCCAATGTTGATTTTCTTGGCCGCATTAGCGGTGAATTTTTAAAGATCATGCCAAAAACGCCGGATGATCACAGGATCATCAGCGACTATTTTCAAAAAAATAATGTTGAGCATTTTCTGGTAAATTTACGCCATGAAAGGCCAATTAAAATTGTTATACGAGGATTGCCCTCGAATATGGATAAAACAAAAATTCATAACGCGCTTAGCACGAGAGGCTTTCACGTGCACAAAGTTGTACAGCTTACGAAGTTCCGTACCAAAGCCCCTATGCCGCTGTTCCAGGTGCAGCTATTTAAAAACGACCGAGTTGAGGACATCTATTCACTACAAGATCTACTGAGGTTTTCCATCACGGTGGAAAAATATATTACCAAAAACCTGGTGTCACAGTGCTTCAACTGCCAGAAATGGCACCATAGCTCAGAGAATTGTCACTTCGCTCCGAAGTGCGTAAAGTGCGCCGGAGACCACCAGACCAGTAATTGCACCAAAGGACAGCTGGAGGAACCCAAATGCTCAAACTGCTCTGGTAATCACCCAGCAAGTTATCGTGGATGCCCACGCTTCCCCTCGGTACGGAAGAAAACTCCAAAATTTTCAAATGCTGTGTCTGGATATAGCTATGCACAGGCGGCTAAGGTCGGAACACAAGATGCACGGAACTCAGATCGGCCCATTGGCCACGCCCATAGTGCACGCCCTGCTGCTGCAATGCGGACGCCATTGGTCAATGCTGCTACCCAAAATAATATTACCACCAATAACGCTAGTACAGGACTGCTTAACTTTAACTCAAATAATAATGTGTCTAATATATCTGATTTTATAGAGCTGATGCAAATTATGTCCGAATTTCAAAAAGCATTTGGGCCTAATCTAAACCATATTCTTAGAGCTTTCAAAACTGAATTGCCCAACATGCAAAATTGTACGTCGCTAGGCGACAAAGTTAATATCTTATATCGCGTCGTGGAAGACGTTAACGGGATAGCTAGCATGAATTGATTATGGCCAGTGGTGTTCGTATCGTAACATGGAATGCTCAGGGATTGTTTCACCGAATCCATGAACTTAGAGAATTTATAAAGGAGTATGACCCTGATATCATCCTCATACAGGAACACATGCTTGGTCCTAATGTAGTGTTTAGTATCAATAATTATGTTTTGTATCGCCTAGATCGGATCAGGAGCTCGCGGCATGCTGAAGGCGGTTTGCTTGTACTCATTAAGTGCTCTATCCCTCATACTCGCATAACACTTCCACAGCTTTTAGCCGTAGAGGCATTAGCTATCACAGTCACTCCACGCACCTCACGACCATACACTGTTATCTCCGCTTACATTCCACACAACAAACCCAGGCATAAGCATGTAGCTGCCGATTTGCAACTACTTTCGAGACTCAACAATAGAATAATTTTAGGTGGAGATTTTAATGCACACCACCGCGATTGGAACTGCGTTAACACCAATTACCTTGGACGAGTAATCCACCAGTTCGCCCATACGGCCGGTATTACCATCGCAGCTCCCCCCATCCCAACACGTTACGGCGAGACTACTGCTTCGGTTTTAGACTTTTTCCTCATCAGGGGAATTATGCATGCTACAGCCGAAGCAGTCGATGAACTTTCCTCGGATCATAACCCTGTTATTATCAACTTGGATATTGCTCGCCCTAACTCACCAGACCAAAGAGCTTTTGTCACTAATTGGTGCTCTTACACCAAAGCTCTAAACAACACACACTATGCAACACATGAAATACACAGCAGGGAACAGATTGATAACTTGGTGAGTGAACTAACTTCCGAAATGCATGCAGCACTCGAGCAAAACAGCAAAGCCATTCCAGATCGTCGAATGCAAAGAAACGCGGAGGTTAAAAACCTCATCAAACGTAGGAATGCGGCACGAAAAGAATGGCAGAGACGCAGGCATCCGAGTGACAAGCTGTTGCTCAAAAAATTAAATCACGAAGTCAGGAACCTTACACGACAACAGGCACATAAAGATTGGACTAACTACTTACAGTCGCTTAACCCGGAAGATAACTCTATCTGGGAAGCGGCCGCTAAGTACAAAAGATGCTACAACAACATTCCGCCCCTTAATGGCCTGCAAGGAATTGCGTACACTGACTCTGAAAAGGCTGAATCGCTTGCCGATCACTTTGCCGATCAGTTTCATACACACAACATTTCTCACCCCCCCACAGAAAAATTTGTTACTGACACTGTCACAAACTTCCATTACAATCCCAACGCATACAACATTCCTCCCGTTCTCCCATCGGAAGTTCTTATGCACATCGTTAAACTTAAAACGCGTAAGAGTCCCGGCCGGGACAAAATCACTAATAAGATGCTTAAAAATATGGGTATCATTACTGTCTTCAAACTAGTTCGCATCATAAATCTGATTCTACGATACGGCTATTTCCCCTCGGCGTGGAAAACAGCAGTTATTTCACCTCTCCTAAAACCAGGGAAAGATCCAACTGCAGCGATCAGTTATAGGCCAATCAGCTTGCTGTCGGCACTTAGCAAAGTCGCAGAGCACGTGATCCTGAGAAGACTTCTTCAGTTTGTGGAGGAAAAACACATCATCATTCCCCAGCAACACGGATTTCGGAAATCACATTCAACCACCCATCAACTTTACAGAGTTACCGAACTTATCTCCTATGGATTGCAGAACAGATTAGCTACTGGTGCCATATTTCTCGATGTTGCTAAGGCTTTCGATAGGGTTTGGCTGGAGGGCCTCATAACAAAGCTCATAGTGCAGGGAGTCCCTGCCTACATTACACACACCATCTCTTCGTATCTACGTGATAGAAATTTCGTCGTTCGTGTTAATAATACATACTCCACAAGTCGTACCATTTATAGTGGCGTCCCACAAGGGTCGCTTTTAGGACCATTACTCTTTAGTCTTTACACGAACGACATTCCACACATGCACGACTCTACACTCGCAATGTACGCAGATGACACCGCAATCCTTGCCCAAAATGCATCTGTTAGTTCAGTCGTACAAACACTCCAATCCCACGTTCATGCATTGGAAACCTGGCTTCAGCACTGGAAAGTTAAGGTTAATGTTGAAAAATCGGAGGCCATTCTGTTCACCCATAAAACTAAAATGGATGCCTCCTGGCAAATTTTTATGAATAACAGCACAATTCCCTGGACCAAGCAAGCCCGATACCTAGGTATTATTCTTGATAGTCATCTCACATGGAAGCCCCACATTGACCATGTTATTACAAAGTACCGAGCTCGTAAAAGTGTACTCAACCCCTTAATTGCTCGGGACAGTGGTTTATCTTTAGCAAATAAGTTACTCCTTTATAAATCCATGTTACGACCCATCCTAACATACGCAGGTCCCGCATGGGGCTTCGTATGTGACTCTCGGATGAAAAAATTGCAAGTGAGCCAGAATACCTACCTACGACAAATTACGCGCTGCCGGTGGTTCATACGTAACGAGGCATTGCACAGGGAATTAAATATTCCCACCATACGTGATTTCATCAAGCATCTATCAAAAAGATTTATCCGAAGGATTCCACGTACAGGCAACTGTACAATTCCTCGTCTCTCGTACAATTTTCGCCATCCTCGTTATCGTAGAAGACCACTAGCAGTGCTCAGATAATTGTCGCTGTTGTATTTCGAATGAAATCTTTTTCCTTATATATTTATTGAAAAAAAAAAAAAAAAAAAGTTTAAAAATTTATGTGCACAAAGAAATGCCAAGAAAATCAAATAATCAGTAAACGTACTTGTGTATATGAGGGAAAAAAAAAAAAAAAAAAAAAAAAAAAAAAAAAGGACTTGTATATATATTTGTGATTATGTGTGTTCAAAGTTAATATAATGCTGTTGTTAATGTGTAAAAAGCTTGTAACATATGGTATCATATGCATACCTGTGACCTTAGCTTACTTACTGTACATAGGTTTAGCCCGAAATTCCGACCGGGCTAGAACTGTTTCTGTCTCTATTTCAATGTTTTGTATTATATTGTATTATATTTTTGTAAATTCTGGCTCACATGGCAATCATCCGACTGTCTAATTGCTCCTAATGTATAATATGTTATTTCTATTATGTTGTATTTCTGTAAATTAGTCCAATACTCAGTACCAGCTTTTCCTAGCATCTGATTGGTTGCTAATAACAGCCTCTCGCGCTACCAGACTCCACCCCTTTTCTCCTGCAGCTTGCCATGATTTCGCACATGGACTTCCCACTTTCGACCAATCGGCGTTGCGCCTGCTCTGTAGCGGGCAGCTGATCCTTCGGCGACCTTTCTTACAACAATCCGTTCATCTATAATGTTCGGGCATGTTATTTTCGGCCCATCTTTTGTTTTCTGTACCACATTTTCTGTATTTTCTCTGCATTTCAGGAACATTCTATGCTCAGTAAAAATCACAAGTTCGAAAATCGCCAACATTGGTTATCCCGGGATAGCGCAACCGCGCGGGAGCCCGCTTTAGCGAACTGCGTTCGCCTGAGTCGCCGGAAAGGTGTGAGTGGTGATGAGTAAACCGACGAGTGAGTTTAACCCTAACGCGGATAGCTTTCCGCCGCTACCCCGTGACTCCGGCGACACGGATATGGAGTGTGGTGTCGCCGCTACTTCTGTTTCTTCTACGCCGTTTCCTGTGGATTTTGCTATGACTGAAGACGACCTGATTGATAGTGTTGCGGACTTATGGAAATTACGTGCCAAGGTGCAATTATATGGTGATACCATCTGCGAAATGGAGCGGATACGGCAGCCATCGGACCCCCCTTCGGAGACATTGGTGAGCATGAACCAGGCACTGAACAAGCTGGTCCCGGAGATCGAGATACTGCAAGGTAAGTGCGAAATTATGGCAAGTTATTTTCCCCATTTGAAAATTAATCTTGGCAAAGCTGGTATTGATAATGTAAATGATAATAATGGAAATATTTCTAATTTAAATGATGCTACTGTTGATGTATGTAAATCCGGAGGAAATTCTAAGTCAGTTTCCAACGGCAGTCAGTCTTCTCATGTGCACACTCCCGCCGTTACGCGCAGTGCTGCTAAAAGGAAGTCTTATATTAATGACTCTTCGGATAGCGACGGCTTTGTGAAACCTATTAAAACGGCTAGAGCCGTACACATGAAAAATTCTCCAAATAATGATATTGCTACTAAAAATAAATTTGATGCTCTAGCCGAGGCTTCTCATGATAATGTAAACAATGATATGGTCAATTCTAACGTTGCCGCTAGTCTCAACAACTTAACTTTAACTGACGGCAATAACTTGCAGCAGCAACAGGCGAGCGTAAATTCTGTCCCCCCTATTATGGTCAAACCAGGAGCGGAAGCACGATTCGACAACTATCTGGACGAGTTGGCTGTTAAACTACCCAATGTTGATTTTCTTGGCCGCATTAGCGGTGAATTTTTAAAAATCATACCAAAAACGCCGGATGATCACAGGATCATCAGCGACTATTTTCAAAAAAATAATGTTGAGCATTTTCTGGTAAATTTACGGCATGAAAGGCCAATTAAAATTGTTATACGAGGATTGCCCTCGAATATGGATAAAACAAAAATTCATAATGCGCTTAGCACGAGAGGCTTTCACGTGCACAAAGTTGTGCAGCTTACGAAGTTCCGTACCAAAGCCCCTATGCCGCTGTTCCAGGTGCAGTTATTTAAAAACGACCGAGTTGAGGACATCTATTCACTACAAGATCTACTGAGGTTTTCCATCACGGTGGAAAAATATATTACCAAAAACCTGGTGTCGCAGTGCTTCAACTGCCAGAAATGGCACCATAGCTCCGAGAATTGTCACTTCGCTCCGAAGTGTGTAAAGTGCGCCGGAGACCACCAGACCAGGAATTGCACCAAAGGACAACTGGAGGAACCAAAATGCTCAAACTGCTCTGGTAATCACCTAGCAAGTTATCGTGGATGCCCACGCTTCCCCTCGGTACGGAAGAAAACTCCAAAATTTTCAAATACTGTGTCTGGATATAGCTATGCACAGGTGGCTAAGGTCGGATCACAAGATGCACGGAACTCAGATCGGCCCATTGGCCACGCCCATAGTGCACGCCCTGCTGCTGCAATGCGGACACCATTGGTCAATGCTGCTAGCCAAAATAATATTACCACCAATAACGCTAGTACAGGACTGCTTAATTTTAACTCAAATAATAATGTGTCTAATATATCTGATTTTATAGAGCTGATGCAAATTATGTCCGAATTTCAAAAAGCATTTGGCCCTAATCTAAACCATATTCTCAGAGCTTTCAAAACTGAATTGCCCAACATTCAAAATTGTACGTCGCTAGGCGACAAAGTTAATATCTTATATCGCGTCGTTGAAGACGTTAACGGGATAGCTAGCATGAATTGATTATGGCCAGTGGTGTTCGTATCGTAACATGGAATGCTCAGGGATTGTTTCACCGAATCCATGAACTTAGAGAATTTATAAAGGAGTATGACCCTGATATCATCCTCATACAGGAACACATGCTTGGTCCTAATGTAGTGTTTAGTATCAATAATTATGTTTTGTATCGCCTAGATCGGATCAGGAGCTCGCGGCATGCTGAAGGCGGTTTGCTTGTACTCATTAAGTGCTCTATCCCTCATACTCGCATAACACTTCCACAGCTTTTAGCCGTAGAGGCATTAGCTATCACAGTCACTCCACGCACCTCACGACCATACACTGTTATCTCCACTTACATTCCACACAACAAACCCAGGCATAAGCATGTAGCTGCCGATTTGCAACTACTTTCGAGACTCAACAATAGAATAATTTTAGGTGGAGATTTTAATGCACACCACCGCGATTGGAACTGCGTTAACACCAATTACCTTGGACGAGTAATCCACCAGTTCGCCCATACGGCCGGTATTACCATCGCAGCTCCCCCCACCCCAACACGTTACGGCGAGACTACTGCTTCGGTTTTGGACTTTTTCCTCATCAGGGGAATTATGCATGCTACAGCCGAAGCAGTCGATGAACTTTCCTCGGATCATAACCCTGTTATTATCAACTTGGATATTGCTCGCCCTAACTCACCAGACCAAAGAGCTTTTGTCACTAATTGGTGCTCTTACACCAAAGCTCTAAACAACACACACTATGCAACACATGAAATACACAGCAGGGAACAGATTGATAACTTGGTGAGTGAACTAACTTCCGAAATGCATGCAGCACTCGAGCAAAACAGCAAAGCCATTCCAGATCGTCGAATGCAAAGAAACGCGGAGGTTAAAAACCTCATCAAACGTAGGAATGCGGCACGAAAAGAATGGCAGAGACGCAGGCATCCGAGTGACAAGCTGTTGCTCAAAAAATTAAATCACGAAGTCAGGAACCTTACACGACAACAGGCACATAAAGATTGGACTAACTACTTACAGTCGCTTAACCCGGAAGATAACTCTATCTGGGAAGCGGCCGCTAAGTACAAAAGATGCTACAACAACATTCCGCCCCTTAATGGCCCGCAAGGAATTGCATACACTGACTCTGAAAAGGCTGAATCGCTTGCCGATCACTTTGCCGATCAGTTTCATACACACAACATTTCTCACCCCCCCACAGAAAAATTTGTTACTGACACTGTCACAAACTTCCATTACAATCCCAACGCATACAACATTCCTCCCGTTCTCCCATCGGAAGTTCTTATGCACATCGTTAAACTTAAAACGCGTAAGAGTCCCGGACGGGACAAAATCACTAATAAGATGCTTAAAAATATGGGTATCATTACTGTCTTCAAACTAGTTCGCATCATAAATCTGATTCTACGATACGGCTATTTCCCCTCGGCGTGGAAAACAGCAGTTATTTCACCTCTCCTAAAACCAGGGAAAGATCCAACTGCAGCGATCAGTTATAGGCCAATCAGCTTGCTGTCGGCACTTAGCAAAGTCGCAGAGCACGTGATCCTGAGAAGACTTCTTCAGTTTGTGGAGGAAAAACACATCATCATTCCCCAGCAACACGGATTTCGGAAATCACATTCAACCACCCATCAACTATACAGAGTTACCGAACTTATCTCCTATGGATTGCAGAACAGATTAGCTACTGGTGCCATATTTCTCGATGTTGCTAAGGCTTTCGATAGGGTTTGGCTGGAGGGCCTCATAACAAAGCTCATAGTGCAGGGAGTCCCTGCCTACATTACACACACCATCTCTTCCTATCTACGTGATAGAAATTTCGTCGTTCGTGTTAATAATACATACTCCACAAGTCGTACCATTTATAGTGGCGTCCCACAAGGGTCGCTTTTAGGACCATTACTTTTTAGTCTTTACACGAACGACATTCCACACATGCACGACTCTACACTCGCAATGTACGCAGATGACACCGCAATCCTTGCCCAAAATGCATCTGTTAGTTCAGTCGTACAAACACTCCAATCCCACGTTCATGCATTGGAAACCTGGCTTCAGCACTGGAAAGTTAAGGTCAATGTTGAAAAATCGGAGGCCATTCTGTTCACCCATAAAACTAAAATGGATGCCTCCTGGCAAATTTTTATGAATAACAGTACAATTCCCTGGACCAAGCAAGCCCGATACCTAGGTATTATTCTTGATAGCCATCTCACATGGAAGCCCCACATTGACCATGTTATTACAAAGTACCGAGCTCGTAAAAGTGTACTCAACCCCTTAATTGCTCGGGACAGTGGTTTATCTTTAGCAAATAAGTTACTCCTTTATAAATCCATGTTACGACCCATCCTAACATACGCAGGTCCCGCATGGGGCTTCGTATGTGACTCTCGGATGAAAAAATTGCAAGTGAGCCAGAATACCTACCTACGACAAATTACGCGCTGCCGGTGGTTCATACGTAACGAGGCATTGCACAGGGAATTAAATATTCCCACCATACGTGATTTCATCAAGCATCTATCAAAAAGATTTGTCCGAAGGATTCCACGTACAGGCAACTGTACAATTCCTCGTCTCTCGTACAATTTTCGCCATCCTCGTTATCGTAGAAGACCACTAGCAGTGCTCAGATAATTGTCGCTGTTGTATTTCGAATGAAATCTTTATCCTTATATATTTATTGAAAAAAAAAAAAAGTTTAAAAATTTATATGCACAAAGAAATGCCAAGAAAATCAAATAATCAGTAAACGCACATGTGTATATGAAGAAAAAAAAAAAAAAAAAAACGATTTATATATATATTTGTGATTATGTGTGTTCAAAGTTAATATAATGCTGTTGTTAATGTGTAAAAAGCTTGTAACATATGGTATCATTTGCATACCTGTGACTTTAGCTTACTTACTGTACATAGGTTTAGCCCGAAATTACGACCGGGCTAGAACTGTTCCTGTCTCTATTTCAATGTTTTGTATTATATTGTATTGTATTTTTTGTAAATTCTGGCTCACACGGCAATCATCCGACTGTCTAATTGCTCCTAATGTATAATATGTTACTTCTAATGTGTTGTATTTCTGTAATTAGTCCAATACTCAGTACCAGCTTTTCCTAGCATCTGATTGGTTGCTAATAACAGCCTCTGGCGCTACCTGACTCCACCCCTTTTCTCCCGCAGCTTGCCATGATTTCGCACATGGACTTTCCACTTTCGACCAATCAGCGTTGCCTGCTCTGTAGCGGGCAACTGATCCTTCGGCGACTTTTCTTACAACAATCCTTTCATCTGTAATGTTCGGGCATGTTATTTTCGGCCCATCTTCCCATCTTTTGTTCTCTGTACCACATGTTTTGTATTTTCTCTACATTTCAGGAACATTCTATGCTCAGTAAAAATCACAAGTTCGAAAATCGCCAACATTGGTTATCCCGGGATAGCGCAACCGCGCGGGAGCCCGCTTTAGCGAACTGCGTTCGTCTGAGTCGCCTGTCTCACGAACTCTTACTTTCCAAATGTATGGAAACACGCTTCGATCTTTCTTATTCCAAAACCCAAGAAGCCACCTGACAAACTTACCAGCTACCGACCTATTAGTCTCCTGTCTACGCTGGGAAAGATTTTTGAGCGAATTATTTACAATAGACTGCAAAACCACCTTGACTTCATCCCAAAAGAACAGCATGGATTCAGGAAAGGACTCTCGACCACCCATCAGCTGGTTCGTATTTCTGAATTTATAGGATCGGCGCTCAGAAATAAACAAAGTATTGCTTTCCTCATGCTAGACGTGGCCAAAGCTTTTGACCGCGTCTGGCATGAAGGCCTCATCTATAAGCTTATACAACTGCATATCCCGAGAGAACTCGTCCTCATCCTGAAGTCATTCCTCGAAAATAGAACTTTCTCAGTTAGACAGGGTGATCATCTTACTAATCCTTATCCTATCCTAGGTGGGGTCGCCCAGGGTAGTATCCTAGGACCCATTATCTATATCATTTACGTCTACGACTTTCCTACCTTCTCAAAAGACTGCAACTTTCAACTTGCCTGTTACGCGGATGACACCGCACTCATACAAAAATCCAGGAAACCTAACAACGCTCTCGTCCAACTCCAAAAGAAAATGACCCAGGTAGAAGAATGGTGCACGAAGTGGAGAGTCAACATCAATGCTGACAAATCCCAAATTCTGCTTATCCGGCGCTACAAGCACCTGGATAACATTTCCACTACAGTTACCCTATTTGGCACACCAATCCCGATTGTAACTCGGGCCAAATATCTCGGAATTACTTTCAATAGAACTTTCACCTGGTCTACGCACATCAACATCACCAGGGGGAAAATCTTCGGCATCATGTGCAAACTGTTTCACCTCCTGGCTGAATCTTCAGGTCTAAGCCTCAATAGGAAGAGACGAATATACACAGCAATCATACGACCCATCATAACATATGCATCCCCAGTCTGGGCAAACGCCAAACAAAACGATCTCAAAAAGCTGCAGATTATACAGAACAAGTTTCTCCGATTCATCACAGGAGCCCCATACTACATCAGAAATAAAAACCTGCATCGAGATTTAAAAATTGAATATGTGACAACGTACATTAATAAGCTTAACGAAAACTTCTACAAAAAAGCAAACCATAATAGCATAGCAGACTTCTCTAACATTTTAAATTACGAAATCATAGAAGACGATTACTTCAATAGACCCTTCACCGCCCATACTATTAACATGTTAAATTTCCACACAAATTAAGCAGCATTCACTAGGGTCAGTTTCCGAGAGGGTGACCACCCCACGTGATTAACCTGACCACTGCAAAGAGTCTCGCGTCAAACAACCAGCGCTGGCTTCTGATTCGTCAGCTCATGATCCTGGCTCTCCGCCCACGGACTGTGAATTTCTCGTTAATCAACATCACCGCCACCAGATGGCGACACACCGGACTGATGCTACTTCATTCTTTTTCTCACTCACAGCTCCCTCCATGGGACTTCTTCAGGTTTCTCTCATCACCATGCCCATTGTGGATTTACTTCAGGTTTACAGGGAAGTACTGCAAAAGCAGTAGACCCCCTGTATAAATAATTCTGTATCAAAGTATTTAGAACCCCTTTTTTCACAGGGGGGCTGAAAAGTAGGGAGTAATCTTGCTCGGGGTCTTGGGGGTCGTTTAAACATCTAACTTCTCTACATTCAGTTTTATACAGAGGAAAATACAAATTGAATTCTTCGAATGAATGCAATTTTGTACAATGAAAATGTATTACTTAATGATAAACTGTAAGATAAATAACATCTTTTTTTAAAGCCATAGGTGTAGAAAGACAGATATTTGTTACACGAATGAATTTGTAGTAAATATTGAGTTTTTCATTTCGAATGCTATGTTCCATGTATGCGAAGTAGCTCAGTATGTGAGATAATAGTCATAACCGAATGGCTTTCAACCTTTTCACGGCTAAGGACTGTTTCTCAATTACATTGTGATCGCTGCTTTTTGGTTAATTTTCTAATAACATATAAACAATAGTTGTTTTTATTTGAGACTTAGAATAAAATAACGCAAACTATAATGCAGAAAATTCTTAAGAAGGAAGTTAAATAATACAGAAAGATACATTATTGATGCACTTTTGTGTTTTATATGTAGTAGTATTAACTACTACTATAATCCTTAAATGGAATCCTTAAATTATATATATCTATGTATAGGTATATATAAATGGAACCAAATATAGAACAAGGTATAAAATATCTTTATTATACAATGTTCATTACCATACGTATATTTACGTAATATCAATATAAATGGTTAGTTAGGTTTCGTACATATATAATTTATTTTTATATTTTGTATTTTTTGTATTAGATTCAGTATTGTATACGTATCTGAAGTTTAATTTTACTTGTTCTAAGTGAGAAAGAATTGTTAGGGCCTTCATAGGGATTACATTATATACAATCAGTTAGGATCCTACTTTTCCTTTCTTTTAATCATTATATATATTGAAATATTACTTGATAAGTATACGTAAAATATAGCAGTTTTTAAGCTACTTATATCTATTGTTTGGTCTGGTTTCTTTGCCTAAGGGAGCATTCGACTGTTATTTGCCTAAGGGTAAGGGTGCCTCGTGGAGAACTTTCTAAGCAAAACTGACTCTTATGCACGTTACATGTGGGGAAAACCTCGAAAACGCCAATACAGCCATCCCCGTCGATCCGGATTCGAACCCCTGATCGACCTGCCAGGTTTTACAGCTCAGCCGCTAGTGAGCTACACACACACACATCCACACATATACGTTAAATAGTATTTACATGTCGTTTATAAAGTATAATTGAGTGCAATTTAATCATAAAGAGAAAATATTCTACGGAATTACTTCACTTCGTAGACTTTCTGCTAAGCTTCACCATATTTCTTAAAGAGAATCTCAATGCTAGTTCCATTTCCAAGCTGTTTATGTACCTTATTTTTCATGCTTTGAATTATATTTAGAAAATTATTTCACTTGGTTATAGCTGAAAATGCAGTTTTTTTATTGAAGAATTTAAGGGTAAGAAGAGTTATGCCCTTTTCTAATTATTCTTGAAACATTTAAATTTTTTTTAAAAAAAAGCGCACATTAATACGGATCACTGAACTAAAGTGCTCGATACAGGACAGATTAATTAGCTACTAAATTTGGATTTTCATTGAGTAAAAATGAATTTATCTGCATTCTATAAGAAAGTAAATATTCAAAAAATGTTTTTTTTTTTCCTATTCTCGCAGTCATAATATTTTTCTTAAATATTCAGCTAATTCATATTCAAATATTCCAATCCATTAGAATTAATAATAAATCGATACAGTAAATAAATAATTAAAATCAATTAAATGGAATTTTAATTGATTTTAATTGCCATTTTCCCTCTGATAAACCCCTCTTTAGAGTTCAATAGCAGTCGATCAGCTTTTGTTGGGGTTCATTTTTCTTTATGGTATGCTTACGTTATATATGTATGTATTATGCATTGCTCATACTCGTCAATTGCAGCTTTTAATATCTTTTGGAAAAAATCAATATGAGAATCCAGAAAATGATTCTTAGTGACGCTAAAACTATTATTACTAGGCACTGTCATGCCACAGGGTTTAAAAAAAAATCCCATTGTTTAAAGGTAGATTCTATGCTCATATCCTAGTCTAAAATTAAAAGCTGCGAGTCAAAATTAAGGGGATTGCTCTTAGAAAGCCTCAATTAAAAGTAGTTATATGAAATGTTAATCAATACTTATAATCTTACGGATTAAACACTTATTCCCTATTTGATCACGTGTATGGCAAACAGATATTCGTCATTCATAAAGAAAAGAAAGGTGAATCAAAATTAGTTTTCAAGCCCTATCGCATACATTAGCAATACTCATTCTCGTAATAACAGATACGTATGTGTTATTCTCTTCGTAATTTTCAGTACATATATTTATATTTATAATTAAGAAATGAAAGCAGCGTCAAACAGCTGTGAAAATTATATTTTAAAATTATTATTTAGAAATGCGCTTATAATGGTTTTTATATTTACGAAAGATACTTCCCGTTTACTCAGGCTCACTGTATTCAAGTCGATAGGACCAATTGAATGGACAGATCGATTTGTTAATTCATTTCCAAGTTTCAAATCGGATGAATGGACTCGCGAATAAAATGGCACATTAAAATACGGTCACTGAACTACAGTGAGCTATGAAAATTTTAACAAAGGTTTCGTACTTTATCTTATGAAAACAAAATATCAGAATTTAATTAAATGTTTCACTTATTAGAAAAATAGAAAATATAAATATTTGTGAATAAAAAGAAATTATCTTTAAAAAAATAAAATTTAAATGAAAAAAATAAAAGAATTACAAAATATTGCAGAAATTACATAAAATAACGAATAAACTTATTCGGCACAAGCTCGCTAAATGTAAAACAGATTGTACAGTCAGAAAGCTCGCCTTGTCACACAAATGTACTGTTCATCGGGTTTAAAGGTTATTCAGATTAATGTGCGAAGTTCAGTGAGTAACTTGTATTTTCCTTTGAATGTATAAACTAGCCAAAAAACACTTTTTTAAAAAAAAATATATCTCCCCTTATGATCCCTGACACAGCCGTTTACTTTCCCCTTCCGTAATTAACGTCAGTCTCCTGCTCTTGACCGCATTTGCCACGCCACCCCGGTTACTGCCAGTGAGGAAAGGTAAAACCTCTACCAGCACTCCTAAACAAAATAAGACCTGTTGCCGTTCAAACTGGAGGCAAGTTATCTGAATTAATTAGTTTGATTAAAGCCAGGAATTCTAAAACAATGCTAAATCTACTCGAAATGACACTAGAAAAAGTATTCATAATGATAATGTCAATAACAGATCCAACTCTGGATTGTTAGATGTAATGACTGGATTGTAAATTTACTGATATCAGCAACGTGATCTTAGACAGCCAATTTTCCCCAATTCTGGAAAACAACAGTTATTTCTCTGATTTTGAAGCAAGAAAAACCGCCGGATGACCCAGCCTCCTATCGACCTATCAGCCTACTTAGCAAAATCGTCGAATGTGTCATTCACAAACGTATCCTGGACTTCGCCGTGTACAACAACATCCTTAGCCCTGAGCAGCATGGATTTCGTCCCCGTCTCTTCCGTGCAAGAAGCAAGCTCCTGGAGTTTGCAAAAAAGTAAGTGCTTTTTGTTTAAGACCAGTAGTGATGGTATGAATTGGTATGAATTGAGGTATCTATGAGTATTTAGTACTGAGGACTTTTACTCAGAAATTTTGTACCCTGCGGGGTACGTCTTAGTGAGGAGAAAATCCACTTTATTTAAAGTGGAAAGTTTCTGGTGAAAACATCGTCGCATGGGTGTCGTCATCTATTGGAACATCAGGAAGTAATAAGAAGTAAATTTTGAACTTAGTTTTCCTCTTCTGCGAAATCAAGAGCAATCTTCACCGCTAAGAAAGCGATAGAAAGTTTTTCTGTATTGGATTTGGCGGATTTAATATTAACTGCAACATTGTTCATTTCTTGAATGAATTTGAAAACTTTAGGATTTGAAAAAACTTGGGATATTGGATTATCATTATCTGCTGGGATCTTCTGCTGTTTAAGGACGGCGCTGAATGGGATGTTTCTTTGAATTTCTTTAATTTCAGTTTCAGATTTAGTTGCGAGTGCTGGGAAATCTTTAAGATTTAGAATCTCTTGGGTTTTCTCTGCTGGTTTAGGAGTTTGAAATCGCTTTTTATAAATCGGGCAACCATGGTAGGATGATACATGCTCCCCACGGCAAAAATAGCAGATAGGTTTTTCTTCACGTTTTAAAGAAGCAGGTATTAGATCTGTGATTCTGGGAACATTTACAACATATTTCTTTTTTTATAGCAATTCGCCTGTGAATGTCCATAGCTCTGACACTTGAAGCATTGAATTGGTCTTTTAGTTTTAGGTGCATATTTCTCAATAGTGATATTGAAGTTAAACATATTATTTAAATTGTAAATCGCTTCTCCTAATTTATTCCTTTCAAGTTCAATGAAGTAAATGGGTAATTTTATGAAATCACTTTCTGTTCTCTTTGTGAACTGTTTAACTTTTAGTACTGGGAATTTTCTAAGTTTTAGGTCTTCAAATATTGCAGTTTCAGAGATGCTTCTGGGCATATTTTTTAGAATAACTTTAATGTTAGTTTTGGAATAAAGTTGATACGTATGGAATTCTATGCAAGATTTCTTTAGAAATTCGATGGCGCTGTTGTAATCCTCTTCGGTGGAAGTATTTAAATAAACTTTTTTGGCTTTTATCTGGGTTTCATATTCGTTTTTTAGGATTTTAGTACTTAAGATTTTCTGTAGATCAATCCAATCTAATTCAACTTGCGTGATGACAATTGGTGGGATTTTTATTTCAGATTTATGATTAGTTTTAACTTCAGTAGTTTCATTATTTTCTTTATCATTTAAGGGCTCGAATCTGTTGTTTTGTTCTATTTCTTCTTTTTCGCTAGGTTTTAGATTGGGTTTGCATGTTTTTGAGGGGATTGACCAATTTTGTTCTGAATTATTATCTGCTTCTGGAGCTGTTAAATTGTTATAAACTTCTTTGATAGAGTTCACTAAATCTTCGTGTTCTTTCACATTTTCTGCGTAATCTTTCTCGTCCATCGATCCGGTGTCCATTAATTTCGATTGTTCAATCATACGCTCTTGGGATTTATTTAAGATTTCAGTTAGGGCTCCGTTTCTGAGTATTTGATATCTGGGATCTTTATCTAATTCAGTTCCGAGTCCTTGAAATAAGTTAGGGAAAATATGTTTATACTTTTCCATGGTGTCGCGAAAATCTTGGGTTTTTGGAGTCGCAGTACTGGAGGAGCTACTTTTCTTTATTCTTTTAGGCTGCTGCAATTTAGTTTCTAAACTGGAGGGTTTTAGAAAGTCTTTAAGTTTTAATTTTCCGCTATTCTTAGATGAGTTCGAATAATCTGAGTCGTGATTCATGTCGCTGTCGCTTTCATGCCTATTCCAAAAACGATCTGGTGGTTTTTTTGGCCGCCATGAGGAGAGAAAGCAAAAATACTTACAGAGCAAATCAGGATACGTGCGTCGCGCAGCGACGCTAACCTCTGAATGTGACCAGTAGTGATAAGCTGTATAAAACATTAAGAAGCTCTTTGTCAAATAATAATGCTAGTGAAAAGAATATTTCTTTGTCTGGATATGATATCTGTTAGGTCTAAGCCCTGTAAAGGCTCGCAGAAAGTTAAAGAGAAGGTCGATTAATGATGTAAATAGCGATGAGGGACCTAAATATGCCAGAAACCTAAATACGAGTATATAACCTAATTGTTGATAAGGTAGTCTATTTTTTTAAAGCGCCCAAAATAAATATTTGAAAAATATACACTATCAACAGATTAAATTTATACTCAGTGGCGGCTCGCGGCTAAAATTAGAGGGGGTGCTGTTCCAAAAAAATTTAACCTTTGTTTTAAAATTGTCTGAAAGGAAACAAACATATATAAAAAGAAAATTTATTTTGAAACATCAGAAAATCTTACAATAAAAAAATTAAGCATTTCTTAATTACATTAACCAAAATTTTTACAGTTCACTCTTTGTCTATTCATTTAAAGATGAAATCCATTCTTCTTGTATTACTTTGCGCAAAACAATCAATAATTTTCTCCTTGATCTCTGGATGACAACTGAGGAAATTTTTCTTTATTGAAAGCAATGCAAGCGCATTTAGTCTTCCCGAATTTTAGTGCTTCTTAGAACAGTTTTCAGTCTTTTTAAATGGGCCCACCAGCGGCCGAGCGGTAAAGTCGCTGAACACTGGTAGTTCGGTTCGAGGTTCGAATACCGCGAACGGGCTGGCTGTATGGGCGTTTTCGTGGTTTACGCCATGTGTAACGTGTATACGAGTCAGTTTCCCTTAGAAAGTCCTCCACGAAGGCATTCCTCCTCTTAGGCAGATAGCCTTGGAGGCTTTGCCATAATCACACACACGCACACATTCTTTTCAATGTTGAAAAGCAGCGTTCTGCCTCTGATGTAGTCATGGGAACTCTCAAGAGAATTTTTATGTTTCGTAATTCCATTAAGAAGATCATATAGATTATTTTCGAAGATAAATTTCAGTAGCTCATTTGATTTGTAGTATTCATGGATATCAGACCTACAATAGAATACTTTTAGTTCAGTTTCAAGCTTTACTTTCTCAATCATTGGATATGCTTCAGCGGTCAGTATTGTTTCTTCTGTAGAATGTTCATTCCTAAAACTAGCGAAGCATTTCTTGTTTAACAATTTAGAAGCAGCTAAGTGTTTAGTGGAAGAATATCTCTGCATTATATCAATACATAGTATAAAGTCACATATTTCCTTCTTCTATTCTTCTGCCATCGGTGTCTTTGGAAAATTCTCACAGTACTTTGAGTTTCTTAATTCTAAGATAGCAGTTTTGGAATTTGTTATATATTCGTTAACTTTAAACACACTAATTTCTCTGAATTGCATTTGATTGTATATTATTTCAACATGAGGCATGTGATAAAAAAGCTCTAACCAAAACTTGAAATTATCATCGAACAGTTGTTTCATTTGTTGTTGTTCTGCATTTGATATTGATTGAATTTCACTAAGGCAATTTTTTAAAAGGTTGCAAATTTTCATGAACTCTGTTTATGGTTCGTATGATGAAATTCCACCTTGTGAAGGAATACCACACGCGCGGAGTAAAAAGAAATCACTTTTCGAACAACATGCCAGAATTTCGGCACTGCAAGAGCGACAGTGCTCTTCTCTCTGCCCGGCTCGCGTGCTGCTTTTTCCGTGTGCGCATGCGCAGAACAGCCAAACACCACATCGCTGGAACTATCAAGGGCGCAGTTCCAAAGACTTTCCTACCTTTTTGACAAAGTCGGGGATGGCTACTGACATAAAGCTTAAGGATTATGTATTGTAAAACTATAAAGAATTAAAGACTAAAGGGCACACTATATTAAATATTAAAAATAACAATAAGTGGAAATTTGGAGTGCTGCAGTTCCACAGTGCTTATTAGTATCATCCGTGAACCTTTCGTTCCTTTCAAAGGGCTCCTGGACTGAAGAGTCCTATCCCTGTCGAAGTTGTGTCACTTTTCGAATATTGGAAGCATAAGTGAGTTCAGGCAGAATGGCAATAAGCAAAAATATGGCATTGAATGCAGATTGATGATGAGATGGTCATACTTGCACTTGGGGAAAAGCAGCCGGAAAGTATTTCCTAGGAGTCAGGCAGATCTGTGCGATGAGAGAAGTAATGTTGTGGGCGGTGTCGATGGGCGGAGAGAAGGCTGGATGTGATAGAAAGTCATCAGGTCACATGATGAGGTGTAGCCAATGGTTGATAAAGTGCATTTCTGTAAGAGAGCTGAGGGGCCTCATGCAAGCAGTATTTTTGTGTGAAATTAAAAGTGTATTTGTATTTAGAAATATATTTTCAGTTTTTCAGTTTTTTTTTTTTTTTTTTTTTTTTTTTTTCTACGATCCGCCACTGGTATTGTGATGGAAATTCTATGAGATGCGTACTTAAGAAAGTTATAAAGAGGAGTGTGGGAATACGTGTTGTTGAAATTATGGGTAAAACAATTTGATAAATAAAATTAAAAGAATTATTCCCCTTACATTTTAAAACTCAGTTATAAATTTTAAATAATATTAAAAAAATTCCTTTTTATTCCCCTTTCAGAAATATTCAGAGAAAGTTAAGTACTATTTAACGTATTTCGCTATTAAAATAAAAAGTACTCTAATTTGAAATGGACCAAATAGAGCATTAATTATAAATTGACTTGCATTTTCCGATTTAAAGATGCATCAGAAGCTAAAAAATCATAACATATTTGAGAAAGTATTTTAGGAAGAAGCTCTATAAATAGAAAAAAAAAAAAAAAAAAAAAATGCATAATTTTAATATTAATAATAAACGTTGATCTTAATTTTTGTAATCCTTAACCGAATAAAATTGAATTACCTTAATTTTTTTTTCTAATGCAGTTAGCGAAAACTTGAGAAAATATTTCATTCAGATTAAACCATTCTGAGCAAACTGTTCTGTGAAAAGTATAGCATTTAATTATGTTCCGAATGAAATGTTGTTTAAGCCTTTCCGGCACACTACCTTTTAAAGTCGGAGTTTCGATTAAAGAAAAAAAAAAAAAAAAAGGGTAGGCAGTCTAATTAGGCCTGGAGGAGTACGCAAGTAAAGTTTTGTGAAGATAGCACTTATCGTTTTAATTCTGTGGGTGTGCCCAAAGTGGCACACTGATTGAATAGAGCTTCGAAAAGAGTGCTAAAACGAGCATTGTTGTCAATAAACTGACCGATGAGAGGCGGAGGAACAAAGAATACAGACTCTTAGTTGTCCTAGATTATCGGTGAGCCCGGTCTGGGCACACTTAGCGTTTGCCGTTTGATTTTAAGCAAGATTTCAAGGTAAAAATTTAAAACTAATATAGAATAAGGAGATTAGCATACAGCCCCCCTCAAAAAAAATTCTTTTCAAACAATTCCTTTTATACCCTAAAAAAAATCTGGAATATTTCTTTGAAAAATGAGGGTCTTAAAAAACTAAGCATGGCTAAAATATATGGACTGGTTTGCGTTGAGCTGCCATCTGCTATAAATAAAAAAGGCTCAGAGTAACCTATAAATCCTTTTTCATTCAATATTTCTGTACAGAAGGAAATTTTTAGGTGTGTTCAGGCCGGACACACTGTGCCGCAAATTGTTAAAAATGTATTATTTTCATATACTTAGGACTCTGAAGTATTGCAGAAAAAGAAATTATATACATTTATATGTATATTTACGTCGTAATTACAAAATATTTACTTCCGATCGTGTCAAAACCCATTGAACTTAATGGCAAATTACTCAATGTTTTGGTCACCACGTAGGGATCGCCAGTGCTTCAAAGCAGAGTATGAGGGAAACCGGTTAGGTCCACTCCATCTTACTTTCTACCTCCATGCCTACTAACATTGACGTCCCACCTCCTTCTGGGAAACGCGCCGGGGCCTTGTATCCAGGGGGTGCTGGCTCTTCATGGAGAAGTCCCGCTTTTGTGTACAGCCTGACAATAGAAGGATTCTCATCTCGAGAGAACCAGGTGCACAGAATACTCTTATATACAGTAAGACCCCGCTTAACGCTGTTTCGTTTAGCGCTCTTTTATTTCAACCCGGGGATTCCACGAAATCGCTCGCAGCATACGGGGATTCCTCGAAATATTATGCAGCGATAGGTTTCAAATACATATCCGAAAGAATGTACTTGTATTTCTTGTTTGGTGCGGTATTGTACAGACATATTTTGAAGGGGTAAATGTGGAAGATGTCGAAGAAATAATTCAAGAAGCAGCGGCTAGTCTTTCTAATGATGAGCTCAAGGAATTAACTGAACAAAAAGAAAACAAAAATTTTGACAGCAGTGATTCAGAAGAAGAGCAAAAAGAACTTTCGATGGCGTTTGTAAAAAGGAGTTTGTCTACCATAACTGAAATAATGGATCAATTCATTGAAAATGATCCGAATTTTGACAGGAGCTCAAAAGTAAGGCGTGGTGTTAGGGATGCTCTATCCGTTTATGAAGAACTTTTAAGAGAACAACGCAAAAGAAAAAGGCGAACAACATTAGATGCTTCTGTCACAAAAAGGCAGAACACTGAAAACGCGGAAGGCTAACTAAATATGACCGACTTAGAATTTTATTTGTTTTTTTTAAGAATATTCGTTTTGTTATTTATATTTTGTTTTTATTTTTGCAAGAGATAATAATGCGGTATTAATTTGGGCTTTAAGAAATAAATGTTTGGTTTTATTTTTATTAAAAAAACATACTTTTTAAATTTAATACCTAACCAATTTCCTAGCCATCTTCCCCTAACTCCAATATTTACATGTAAAGATAGCCTCGTTTAGCGCTGTTTCGCATTACGCTCTACTTTGATGGAACGTATCCCCCGCGTTAAGCGGGTCTTACTGTATTTGTGCATGAAAGTGTCCGATTTGGCTGAGGGGAGTGATAGTCGATGATTTCATTATCATGTATTGTAATGTCAGGCCACATCGCTCAGCTAGTGGAAAACTTCCTTATCGACGAAGAAATCCTTCTAATAGATTTGCCAGCGTGTTTCCCAGATATGAACGCAATAGAGTATGTTTGGGTCATTCTAAGGACAAGAGCTTCTAGTCGCCTGTCAACCCCAGTAACAATTCAGCAGGTGAAAAGCTGTCTTCTAGAGGCGTGGGGGAGAATGCACACAGGCACTGATTCCATGCCGCCTAGGAAGTGTGACATCGCTTTCGGTCAGGGCAAACCATATCCCACTCAGTTGAACCAGAGCTAAAACACCAGAACTAAAACAATAATAAACTCACCAGAACTAAAACAATAATTTCTTTAAAGGCTGAAGGCGAAGACGGATTGGAATTAGGGTCGTTAACTAGCAAAGAAAGATTTTTTGAATGTAGTTCTGGTTTAGCTTTAGTTCTGGTTTCATCAACAGATGGCACCAGTAGCTTATCTCCTGCCCAGGCTTTCTTATCTTGTCTAATCATTGTATCCTATCTCGTTCATCTGCGCTTTTGCAGCTGACGATGGTAATTCGGTAAAACCATCGAAACTAGTTCTGTGAAAATATAACGCTGATTTTTGTTGTTTGACTTCTGAATTAGTATTTGTTCGGCGGGTTATTGTGTCTTAATACGTAAGGGTTTTCACCTGCTAAGTCTTCCAAATAAAATGAATTAGCAGTTAGATTCGAATGAAGAAACAGCAGTAAAATTTCTAAAATCGAATAATCTTCATTATGTGGTATGTGGCCGATGTTAGCGTAATGATTTGTCGTCACTCATAAGTATCTACAAAAATTACCCTAGTACGTAACTTGCGTCATTAATAATACCACATGGAAATCTTTTTGGGAACCAACATACTACAGTGAATATAAGAAACCAGTATATACTACCTTAAATTTCTACTATTTAAATCTGTGCGCGTTTGTTTGTTTGTGACGTCATCTCATCTCCTCCGGAAAAGTGGGGAGTTGAGTTTTGAGAGAGATATCACCAGATTCCAAATATTCGTGGGAAGCCATTTCGACCACTCTCATTTTCGTACGACATTAGTTGGCCGAGATATTAATTAAAAACTCTGAAACGCTAATTTTCGCACACGTATTTCCGAATGGCAACAATCTCACAAGCTGGAAATAAAAATTTGCTTAATTTCGAGAAGTGTTGCCATTGCTGGCTTTGAAATCGCAGAGTTTATTAATAAAAGATTTCTAAGTTTTACAAAATATAAGATGAAAAAGCATTGCCAAATATTAATTATATTATTCCCAATTCTGAAAAATTCGTGCGAAGCCATTTCGACTATTCCCATCCTTTGTACGACTTTAATCATCCGATATATTAATTAAAAAGTCCGAAAACACTCAATTTTCCGAGTGGCGACAGTCTCGTATCCTGTAGATTTAAAATGCTTTATTTCGAAAATGTTGCCATTACTCGCTTTCAAATCGTAGCATTTGTTAATAAAAAAATCTGATGTGTACACCACATAACTTCCTTGTACGAAATATTAAAATATACGCATTTTTTCTTGCATTTTATTTAAACTTATTACATTGAATTAAACCTACTTCGCCGACAGCGCATAAACCACAATACAATAAAAGCATTCTTTAAAATTCACTTTGTTTACCATAGCGACACTCTGGCGCTAGGTTTACTTAACAGTATTATATTTCGTTCATATTATAACTCAGAATGCACAAAATGTATATCATTTAAAGAATTATCTAATCGTTGCCACATGTTCTATTCAAATACTATAATAAAGCTAGAACTATGTATAAAAGAAATTAAGCAAACAAAACGAAACAGAAACAGTTTTTCACAGACGATTGAGTATTTCTCACTGAATTAATTCAGTTCTCACTTCGCGAGAAGGCAAAAATACATAAAAACTCAAAATATCTATATTAAAAATTGCGAAGTAAATCTCAAACGCTTATTTCCTCGAAAAAATTCCAGAAAGATTTAAGCATGATTTAATTGGAAATAATAAATGAATGCGTTATCTATGTTGTTGCGAAGCTAAGTCTCTCTAGATTGGCAACAAATCCACTAGTCTCCTGTTTCAAATGTAAGCATCAATGGCCGCCATTAAAAACAGGCTTAGCGGCAATTAAACAACTTTAAAATTGCTGATAATTCTAAAAATATTGCACACAGATTTACTAAAGGCATAAAATCCTTAACCTGAAGATAAAAGCAATATAATTAAATCATTTTTAAAGACAAAAATGTACAATTTACAAACATATAAGAGTAAAGAAACTGAGATTACTGAGCCGGGTAATAGAGTGGATATATATATAAATATATTTATATACGTTTGGTGCGACCGATTGCAACCAAAATACGAGATGCACATCTACATGTTATAGCAGTCCTATGTACAAAATTTCAACGTTCTGAGGCTACTCGTTTTTGAGTTATGCGAGATACGTACGTACGCATGTACGTACATACGTTCGTACAGAAGCCACGAAAAATTCTTTTCAGAATTCATTTTAAAGCAGTTTTATAATTTTTTTGAAGGTAAAGAGTATTTTATTCTGTCCTTAAGTACAGATATGACGCAAAAACATCGTTAAATTGCATTGGATAGCGGTCAAAATGGATATTTTCGTTGAAATATGCTGCCTGAAACTTTTCGCGATTACAATACTTCCTTTTTACTTCGTACAAGGAAGTAAAAATTATGAGTTTTACAAATGAAATAAAAGTAGTCTGCCAAACATTAAACATATTACTATATAATACTTATATGATAAGGTCATATTCTGACATTGGAGAAAACACGCGACCTATAAATTACCTTTAAATTAATTTCATGAACGACACTAAATACAATCAATTTAATGAGAGACAATAATTACAGTTTGAAATGCTTTTAAGGTGTGACACGGCTCTTAGAATCTAAGGGAAGCAGGACCGTTAAGATAAATTTAGGTATTTTTGTATAATGAAACTCAAAAAGCATAAAAGCGAACATGCGCCAAGATATATATTGGCGAGAGAAAAGGTCGGGTGCATTCTATTCTCACCTTAGCTACTTGTACCTGGCCAAAGGTCTAATTCAGTTACTGCTTTCTCTTTCAGATACTGTGTCGAAGTATGTGCGCGGTTTTCCTTTTTATTGCCTAAATAGGTAAGCCTGATGATTTAGGACTAAATGATGATTCTATGTAAGTTATTCTTTCAATATTTCAATTTTTTTTTAATGTCTGTGAAACTATTTTTAATTGGTGTTTTACTTAAGTTAAGCAGAATTCTCATACTTGTTAAATAAAGATTCCGTAGTTATTTTGACTTGTGATTCTTTGATTAAAACTGCGCTAAACAGAGGAAACATACGCATGCATAATAGTTGGTTATGAGACTGAGTAAATTGAAATGAGCTTGAGAAAATTGCCCTGTGAAAATGCTTCTAAAAGTTGAAATTCTAGAATTGAAATAGTGTAAGATTCTAGGGGCATAAAGTATTCAAACTTGTTCAGAAGTCAAACAACAAAAATCAGCGTTATATTTTCAAAATTTTGTTAAATTTTGTTTTTCAAAATAACGCTGATTTTTGTTGTTTTTGACTTCTGAATTAGTATTTGTTCGGCGTGTTATTGTGTCTTAATTATTAAAACTTGTTTTTGAAAATACAGGTTACAAAGTGTAAAAGAAGAACTGTAACGAATAATTATGTAAAAGAATGCAAGTTTATATAATATAATAACATATATATATAATAATGTAAAAGACAGTTTATGTATAGAAGTTAACCGATGAAAATTATTCAGTCTGGAAATTTAAAATAGAATAAATTTTGATAAAATAAAGTTTACATGCTGTGGTATTGGAAGAAAAATCGGGAACTGTTTCCGATACTTGGTTGATAAACGTCCGTAAAGCTAAAGCTTTAATATGCCTAAAACATTTCAGATTCTCAAAACATCCACATTTTGCATAGTAAATCTGCAAAAGAAGTATGACAGAAGTTAAAATGTGTCCATGAACGTGTTAATTTAACAGGCAAGTTATTTATTCTTAGAAAATTATATTCTATTATCTATTATGAACCGGTACTTTTCCGTTTCGTAATAGCTAATAGAATATAATTTTCGGAAACGGTACTTTTCCGTTTCACCGGCGCAAATCTCGTCAAGAAGACTTTATTAGCGAAAACACATGGTATACACATAAAAAATGTTGACAAATGTTAGATCTAAGAATTTTTTATTTTGAAGGCATAAACATTTTAATGTCGTTTAAAATTTCGTAAAAAAGGCAATAATTAAAGACAGTAAATTTGTAAAAAGACATTAATTTAAGAATTTACTATGCTTTAGCAATTATTTTGAACCAAAGGCTCACATGGTCTAATCACATTAATAGTGTCAAGAGCAAAGCCATGGGCATAATATGCAGATTTCTCCCGGTCATTGGAAAATATTCAAATCTTAGCTTGCGTACCAAAAAACATATATATAAAACTTGCATTCGACCGATACTTTGTTATGCTGCTTCTGCTTGGAACACGGTCACTCAAACTCAACTGCATCAATTACAAGTAGTGCAAAACAAATTTCTGCGCATTATTACTGATTCACACTATCTTATCCGCAATAAACTTTTACACAGAGACTTAAAACTTGAGACGATTCCAGATTACATCAGAAGATCTAATGAAAAATTCTTCAACAAAGCTGTACAATGTGACTTTGTTAATTACTCCCAAGTCTTTAATTATGAAATTCTCTTCGAAGATGGAAGCGTCAGACCACTTGCAGCTCACACCTTCATGGGAGGAGATGACAACTTTTTCAGTTAGATACTCAATTGTTAGCTGTTTATACTTCCAATGCATCTGATTTTAATTGAAGTTCTTCTGTAGCTTCGTTGAATAGTTGTATTTAAATTGTGTTGTATAGTTGTTTTGTATTGTGTTGTATTTAGCACTACTGATTGATGTTGTTTAATTGTATTTGAATTTGTCATTGGAACTATTGCTGGGTTGATCTTTACAATATGGTAACTGGTAGTTTGGCGACATTTTGGAGGCGATAAAGGTTACTACCTGGTACTTTGGTAATAATGTGAGCAGTACTCAGTTCCGATTACGCATTATTTTGTGTGAGGGAAATGAGAGATCATGGGATATGTCATGTGATATTAATGGACGAATTACGGTTCTTTAATCGGAAAAGGGGGGAAATCGGGAAAAAATCTGGAAATTTTGTATTTGGCTTTATTCTGTGTTGTGTGAAACAGTGTTCGTGAATTTTTGGATCCCATGGCCGTAACTAAAGTGAATTCGAAATGGGTATTTATGTATGTATTAATTTAATGTATGTGCTCATTTATATTTTAAGTAGTGTTTTTGAATTTAATTATATTTTAATTAAATGATAGTTATTTTGTGAATTTTATGTTTGTAGGAATTTGGTATACGTTTTAGTTGAAGTAAACGTGCATGGAAATAATTTAAATATCTGACAATAAGTATTTGTAATGGTTGCGGTATGAATTCGTTTGTGACGTGCATAATGTAATAGATGATTTAGAGGTAAAAGTTTTTGGATATTTTATTTATTTTATATGTGGAAATGTTCATTACTTTTTCGCGATCAGGTAATTTCATATATGTTCTTTTTACCGGGTTTAAAGATTGAGAAAATTGTCATGTATTTCTAATTTATGAGAAAAAAGCAGTGTACATGGATATAGTGAAGGGTGTGCGCAATGCCATTTTTGTGCAATTCTGGGATGTTTTTTTAAGTAAAAATAAGTCGGCGTGTACATGGTTTATATGTATGTGTTATTTTGAAAAACGCGTAAGGAGTATGGTATTGTGCACTTTTTCCCAATTTTGCAGTGAATATTTGTCATGATTAAGCAGTTTTGTTAGATAAAATTTCTAGCATAAGTGTAATTCGGCTAGTAGATTGTTGGAAGAAGTGTTCAGTAGATAAAAAGAAAAGAAACATGTCTTTACTTCGTGAAGACAAAATGGCGGCGGGAAAAAAAAATAGAGAATTGCTGTAGGAGAGTTGGTCGCCAAATTTTCGCCAAAAAAACGCCAAGTTATCATAATGTAAAGATCAACCCTATTGCTGTAGTGTATCTTCTCGTATTGTTGTCATTGATTTCCATTGTCTTGGGTCCTCCTGGAAAGCTATGATCGCTCGTCACGTTTTGCGAACTTGTCCGATTGGATTGTCTTGCTCCTTTTGGTACTTCTCTTCTTCCCCTTAAGTTCGTTTTCTCATCTGAGATTTTCTCCACGTCCGGATTTATTTATGTCAAGTGCCCTTGGGCTTTAATTCTGGAACCGGCAACATTGTTCCTCGCAATAGCTCGGTCAATTATAGAGTGTAAGTCATCTTACAGCATCCTGATACGTCGGTTCATATCACGTGACCTGAAGTGATCTCACGTAAACTACGCTACAAAAATCTAATTCTCTCAGGAATTATCTACATTAATTTCAAGTTAAAGCTTAATTTGGAATACAATTTCAGTTCGTACGAATAGCTTAATCAGAAGTTATGTAAAACCTCAGTGCTTTACTTCGCTAGTGCATTCTCATTCGAATGGATGAATTTAACCCTTGTCTTATCTATATTTTCGCCATCGGGTGAGCGGTGTGATTGCATCCTAATTGACTTAATTACCGCCTGCGAGTGGCCTTAGGGCATACAAAATTCTATGTAATTGTATGCCAGTATTGAAAGAAACAATCAATGTGATAAGAAATGGCTGCGACTTGTTTTGAAAATGAGGCGTAAAACGTTACCAGCGAGGATATTCCGTTTGGCGTCGACTGTACCATTACTGGTGACTTTATCGCTTGCGCCGGCAAAACGGAAAAGTACCTATAAGAGTTCTAAAATGCAGAAATATATTAAAGGAGTGCTAGAATTGGTTGAAATGCTGCGTAGTAGTGGTGAAGAAATTAAAGAAAAATAACTCAATAGCAATATTACTATGCTCCTTACCAAATTCACACAACTCCTTAATAACCGCAAATCGGAAGCTGAATTGCGTGTATACGAGCCAGTTTCCCTTAGAAAGGCCTCCACGAAGGCAGCCCTTCCCTTAGGCAGATAGCCCTCGAGGCTTTGCCATTATCACACACAATAACAATAATGGAAGCTGAATTGTCGCCAGAATATGTTAAAAATAAATTAATAGATGAGTATTGTAGACGTGTGGAAACTAAGCAAGTTCAAAAATACGATTAAATTGCTTTAAAAGGTAAAAGCGAAAATAAATAAAAGCATTATTTTACACGATATTGTACTTATTGTAATAGAAATAATCACACGATAAATGACTGTTTTCATTTAAAACGCAATGCTAGAACGTTACCGAAAACAGATGTAAATAACAGTGAGGTAAGAAATTATTCTCAAAATTATAAAAGTAATGCGTTAATCTTCGGATTATGGTAACTTGGCGATATTTTGGCGACCAACCCTGCTACAGCAACCTGCTAGTATTTTTTTTAATGCCATTTTGTTTTCACGAAGTAAAGGCATGTTTTTTTTTTTTACTCAACATTTTTTTCCAACAATCTGCTAGCCGAAGTACCCTTATGCTAGAACTTTTATGGAACAAAAACACTTAATCATGACGAAGATTAGGTGCGAAATTGGGAGAAAGTGCAGAATCGCCCACTGCTTGCCGCGTTTTTAAGAATTGCACATACACGGTATCATCCATTTTCACTTAAAAAAACGTCGACCTATTTTCACTTAAAAAAAATCCCAGAATTGCACAAAAATGGCATTGCGCACACTCTTGACTTTATCCATGTACACTCCTTAAGTCCTAGCTAGTAACCTTTAACGCCTTACCAAAATGTCGCCAAACTACCTGTTACCATATTCCAAAGATTAGCGCCCACCAGCGGCCAAGCGGTAAAGACGCTGAACACTCGTAGTTCGGTCCGGGGTTCGAATCCCGCGAACGGGCTGGCTGCATGGGTGTTTTCCCCATGTGTAACGTGTATACGAGCCAGTTTCCCTTAGAAAGTCCTCCACGAAGGCATCCCTCCCTTTAGGCAGATAGCTCTCGTGTTCTTTGCCATAATTAAATAATTCTAATCCAAAGATTAGGCAAGTAATGCATGCCAAATAGCAAATACGCAACGTATAGAAAACATAAAAGAAGTTAAAGGAAATAAGCATCTTAAAAGTATTGAAACTGAAAATTCGCAAGTTCAGTTTAATCAAGCTCTAAAAGTGGAACATAAAGATGAAAACTAACAAACGCAAGAATGGGTTATCGACTGAGGAGCATTAACTCATAAGACGAGTGATAAGAGTTTTTTTTTTTTTTTTCTCTCAGTTAAATGATTCTAATAAGCCAATTGTAACTGTAACTAATAGTGCTAAATTAAATTGTTATGGTATTGGTGAGGGTTATTTTAAAGTTCAAAATTTAAAGGATCAGGTTACCCAAATAAAATTATAAAATGTACTGTATGTACTAGGTTTAGATAGTAATTTACTTCCTGTTCAATCTGTTACGAATAAAGGTTGTATTGTAACATTTGATAGTAATAAGTGTTACATAAAGCATAACAATGTACGCATAGCCCACGGCAAACCTCAACAAAATTTATATAAAGTGACCGCGAACTCAGTTGACGAAGAAACATACATAGCTAATGCCATTTCATGCTGTAATACAAACTGCATACTGAAATGGCATCAAAGATTAGGCCACAGAAGATTAAGAAGATAGATGCGATAAAAACACTCGAGAAAAATGATTTGGCAGAAGGTATTAAAATTAATAAACGCACTCATAGTGTTGAAAGTTCTATTTGTATAAAAGCGAAGCGAAACTAACAGAGAAACCTTATCTAAAAATCCACTAGATTTAGTGCACACAGATGTGTGTGGGCCAATTGAAGTTAACAGCTTAGGAGGAAAAAAATATTTCGTAACTTTCGTTGATGACTGTTCGCGCTATACTCAAATTTATTTTATTGCTTCAAAGGATGAAGTATTCGACAGACCTTAAACAGTATGCAGCATCGGCAACAAATAAATTTAAAAAGAAGATAAAAATTACATCTGATAATGGTACAGAATACTGGGTGAATCTTTACATTATGGTAACTTGGCGACCAACCCTGCTACAGCAACCTGCTAGTTTTGTTTTGGACGCCATTTTGTTTTCACGAAGTAAAGGCATGTTTTTTTTTTTTTTTTACTCAACATTTTTTCCAACAATCTGCTAGCCGAATTACGCTTATACTAGAACTTTTATGGAACAAAAATGCTTAATCATGACGAAGATTAGGTACGAAATTGGGAGATAGTGCAGAATCGCAGACTGCTTCCCGCGTTTTTAAGAATTTCACATACACGGTAGCCATGCACACGTCGACCTATTTTCACTTGAAAAAACATCCCAGAATTGCTCAAAAATGGCATTTCGCACACTCTTGACTTTATCTATGTACACATCGATCTATTTTCACTTAAAAAGTCAAAGAAAATTGACAAAAATCCAATTCTTCTTACTCTTGTAAAAAGCGCCAAACAAGTAAGTGACCGATTCTGCACTTTAGCATCGAAATTGTTTCTAAGTGCTTATTAGCTAAAATCACAATCGGAATTTTCCGGAAAATGTCACATGACATGTCTCATGATCTCTCATTTCTCTGAGACAAAATAATTTGTGATTCGAACTGTGTACTTCTCAGATTATTGCTAAAGTCCTAGCTAGTAACCTTTATCGCCTTACCAAAACGTCACCAAACTGCCTGTTACTATATTCTAAAGATTAGCCGAATACTGTAATGAAACCACTGAAAATTACTTAAAGAAATTTGGTATTTTTGACCAAACTTGGGTTCCTTATTGTCCGGCACAGAACGGCGTCTCAGAAAGGAAAAATCGCTCTGTATAATAGAAATGACTAAGGTTATGCTAATAAATTCCAAATTACCAAAAGGATTCTAGGCTGAAGCAGCAGCCACTGCCGCCTATCTCCAAAATAGGTTACCAACTAAAGCCACAGATAAAACACCGTACGAATTGTGTAATGGTAGAAAACCAAACTTAAGTCACGAGTATTTGTCTGTAAAGCATATTATCGTGCGAATAAACAAAAACGGCGAAAATTCGACAACAAAGCGCAAGAAGGAATATTCATAGGATACGATTTTTACGAAATTTTCCTTTTAAGCAAAGGATAACAGGATTTATGTAAGTGGAAGGAAAGTAATAGGAAGTAGAATTGTTAAATTTTCAGAAAACTCGCCTATATCTGACAAACATGTAGAAAATAATGTTGAAGATTTGGAATTAATTCATCTCGACAACTCTCAAAACCATGAAAAAATAATGAAATGTCTCTTGGTGATAATTTTACAAAAGATTCAAAACGATGCGAAGAGTTAATGTGAAGAAAATGTAGAAATAAAGGTTTCTAGAAGATCTATCAAAAGGGATCCACCGGAAAGATTCTCCTACAAAGCAGAAGACAAAGAATCGACACTATCTGAAAATAAAGATCCAGAAAGCTTGAAGAAATTCTAAGCTTGGATAAAGGCTATGAAAAGAAATAAATTCTCTAAAACAAAACGAAACCTATAAAATTACAGATTTACCTCCAGAAAAACATGTAGTAAACAGCATATGTTTAAAACCAAATATGTTGAAATGGTAAAAATATAAAATACAAAGCACGATTAGTAGCCAAAGGATTTATTAAAAAATACGGCAGTGATTATGATGAAACTTTTTCACCAGTAGCGAAACACTCTACAATTCGAGTTTTCTCAGCATGGGCAGAATATAATAATGCCAAGGTACATCAACTAGATTGGCCGCTTTTTTGAATGGCAAGTTAAATGAAGAACTATATATATGAAACAACCGGAAAGATTCGTAGTTCCAGAAGAAAGACGTAAAGTTTGTAAATGGCAGACGTCTATTTATGGTCTCATATAAGCAGCTGGAATACAGAAATTCAAAATGCATAGAAGAATCTTGGACTCAGTCAAAGCAAAGCAGATCCGTGTCTTTTCACAAAAGAGGATCGTCATCGAAGAATCAATTTGATTGTATATTTTGATAATATTCTTATAATTTCTACAGAAGAAGCACTAATTCTTCAAGTAATTAACGATTTAATGAAACGGTATCAAATAACACATCTTGTTGAAGCTAAATATTTCTTAGGCATGGAAATAAATCAAAAGGAAAATGGAAGTTATCTTTTATCTCCGAAAAACAAAATCAATCAACTATAGTCAAGCAGTTTCAACTTGAAGAAGCGAAACTCGCTATACTGCACCAATGGAAGCAAATTATTATAGTCTAAACAAGGAAGAAAATGTCCCAACTTCAAATGAGTGAGTGAGTGAGTGATTATGGCGCAAAAACCAAAGATGATTATAACGCGCCAAACACAAGATGAGATGATTACAATTGATGACATTAAAATTCAATAAATAAAAACAAGTATATAAATGTACCAAATCCAGTGGATGAAGTCATATAAACACAAGTTAAAAGCACACATTAAAATTCAAGACATAGTCTTCAAAACAAATTACATTTGGTAATAAAAGCCAGTCTCTTTTAAATAATAAAATAAATTACAATTGACCTCTCTTCCGATTAAACGGTCGAGAGGCAAGTCACAGCTATTAATCCTAACTTCAAATGATAAATTTCGCCAAGATATTGGAAGTCTTTTTGTATACATCGTCTTTGACAAGACTAGATATCACAGTTTCAACTCACATACTTAGCTGAAAGTGTAAAAATCCACGTCAAAAAGAGTAGAATGCTGTAAAAAGAATCATTAGATATTTAAACACGACAAAGCATTTATCTCTACAAATTTCGTCGAGTGAAGAACCTAATCTTACAGTTTATTCAGATGCTGATTGGAAACAAGATAAAGAAGATAGAAAATCCACATCAGGAAGTGTAATTTTGTTAGGCAAAAATTGTATTTCTTCGGTTTCAAAAAAACAAACACTTTCTCATAGTGCAAGCTACGCAAGAATTACTATTGCTATTAAAATTCACAGACGATTTTAACCTACCCCAAACTCTAACGACAAACTTTTTCGAAGATAATCAATCAATCAACAATAAAATTGTAGAATCTGAAAAATTTAGTTCGCGCACAAAACACATTGATACAAAATTTCATCATATACGTTACTTGCATAACAAAGGAATAGTAAAATTTTTCTTTCGAACAGAGCATTTTTCAGTTGTATTTAATAATGATTAAATACAGTAATTTTAATGATTAAATACCATGTTCTTTGCTTGTAATAATTTTAATGCAGCCAGAAATATATTTTACTAATTTAAATTGCAGAGATTTATCTGAAATTAAATAATTTCCTGCAAATAAAATTCAGAAAATATTTATAAATTAATTTTTTTAAAGGAATTCTACAAATTTACTATTTCTAGGAGAGAAAATGGATCGTACGTTGCATTGAAATTCTGCAAAAAAAAAAAAAAAAAAAAAAAAAAAAAAAAAAAAAGACATTCGTTTTAAAGTAAAAATAATTATTTTCATTCTTTTATTTTTCAGAAATATTAAAATCATATTTTTTAAAAAAGAAAAATAATCTAAAAGCTTTTTTTAGATTTTACATTACGCCTAAAGGGGCGTTTTTTTAACAAATGTTTTGTGTGTTACCTTTATTTATTAGATATCATGTTCTTCGCACTTAAACCATAAAATTCAATTCAATAGTAATATCGCAAAATAATTTTAAAATGAGTTTAGAATTTCCGATACAGTCTCGGGCGCTGGAGATAAAAATGTTTTTTTTCCCTACAGTGTTGCCATTCCTCGCTTTGAAATCGAGTTTTTTAATCGAACATTTTTAATATCTGACAAAATATGAAATAAAAAATAAAACAAATTCCGAATTAGATGCCCATTTTCGCTGGAGGATTACGTTATTCAAAATTTTATGGTTCTAGGTACAGTCGTTTTACTACAATGCGAGAAACATACATACATTTATGTAGATGCCTCATTATTTAATTTCTTTAAATATAATACAGGGCTGTAATATTTGGTGGCAACAGTTTGAAAAGTGAATCGACGCAAAATGGCAAAGCAAAATTAATAGCTCATCTGGGTTAACGGCCTTCGGGCTAAAAATTACGAAATTTTGTTTTGTTTTCTGTTGAGTAAATAATTCTTGCTTAAAATTTCAAATATTTTATGCGTCGTTGTTACTAATTTCGCTTTTCTTGAAATCGGAGCAGGCCCACGAAATTCAACGTGGTTAGAAGTCAAGATTTGCGCTTGTTGTTGTTGGCAAGAACCTTGCCCACAAATGGTTATATTTTCCGATGCTTCATTAAAAGCTTTTGGAGCGGTTGCATACATTATGTACAAGACATCGCTTGGCACTTTTAAAACTAACTTCATAGTTTCTAAATCATGAGTTACGGCAATTAAAAAAGTGGCATTGCCCAGACTAGAATTAACAAGTGCAGAAATTACAGCAAGAATAGCCGAATATTGTAAAAATCTTTTAAAAAATTTAGAAAGATTATTCTATGGAGAGCTTCTACAATTTTGCTACACTGGATAAAAGGCAAGGCATCTAAGTGGAAGTAATTTGTTTCAAACAGTATATTAGAAATTCAAGAAACTACAGATCCCAGTGCATGGAGACATTGTATAGGTAAAGATAACCCTGCGGACTTGTTAACAGGAAAATTAACTAGTAAAGATTTGCTAAATTAAAAAAAAAAAATGGTGGCAAGGCCCAAAATGGTTATTGTACCAGGAGAATACTTGGCTTCAGCCCAAGAGATTTGTATATGACTCAATAGACCAGAAGATTGATGCTGAATATAAAGCTTCTGCTGTAATTAGTTCTGCATTTGTTTCCAAACAGATAATTGGTGTTAATAAGTTAATTGCTTACGCAAACTACTGAAGGTGACTTCTTGGGTATTACGGTTTGTTGATGTTCTTAGAAGGAAAACTAATACAATGGGTCTTGTTACTACTGAAGAATATAATCGTGCTGAACGGTTTTGAGTAAAAGCTGTTCAACGTTTTCCCCCTAAACGAAAGAATAAAAACAAACAATATATTCTATTGATAACCTGTCCTGTTACAAAAAGTGTTCATCTGGAACAAGTTTGTAATATGACGACAGATTCATTTTTTGCTTGCCTTTCGACGTTTTGTATCTCGAAGAGGGTTTACTGGGTAAAAACCGAGTCATCGGTTGTCAGACGTCCTGTACAACTTTTGCACAGTTTAGAACTTCAGAGCTAAAGTTTCATCTTCAGTGTTAATTTACAATACATATTGTGAGTATTCTTTTAGAGGGTCATTGAATAATCTTCTAAAAAAGGTGAATATTGCTTTTTTGAATTTGGATAATGTTATATTTAAATTGCCTAATGTTCCATTTAAATTCCTCTCTGTCTGGAACTCGAGTGTTTTTGTTGTATGAGTGTATACTGTTTATATGCAAGTTTGATGAATGCCTGTGGTTCATGGGGGGGGGGAGTTGCTAAAAATAAAATGATCATGTGATCAGACGGCGTGATTAACGGTCGTCTGAGTTCTTTCCCGGCAGGCCTTGAGGTAAATGTTTATGTAAACGAATCTTTAGAATTCTATGTAACGTATTTTTTGGCTTACTAGGCTAGGATTTTATTTCTTGTTTCTCGGATTAATTGCACTTGGATTTTTCAGTATAATATATTTTTGCATGTGATGTGAATAAGAAAATAAGAAAAAACTGAACATGTTCTTCATGCAAGAATCTCGCTTAATTTACTAGTAATATTTTTTTAGCCAGTACACAGATTCTTTTAAGAAGATATTTAGATATTTTCTTTTATTCAGATAATTTTAAGAAGTTTTTGGATGCTGTTAAAGAATTTTGTTTTTCAGAAGACACGTAAATAAGGTAAGTGGATATTTCTTTTGTGTAGTGCTAAGATGAATTTCCTTTTTTATGTTATTTCATTGTTTAATTTAAAATGTAGTTTATTGAGATTATATATTTTTTGTTGGCTGGTCCTTTGACTTTTTAAATGAATATAAATTGATTATACGTAGACAAAGTCAAGGGGTGCGCAATGCTCTGATGTTTTTTCAGTGAAAATAGGTTGATTTGTTGATACCAAGTTTGTGCAATTCTTGGACTTGTTATTTTGGATTTGTGTAGCAGCGATTCTTGGCGCAAAAATTGCCGCTATACAAATCCAAAATAACAAGTCCAAGAGTTGCACAAACTCGGTGTCCATGTTCCGCCAAAAATCGCCAATTATCGCTAAGGGGCACCCGTAAATATATTTTTAACTTTTCATATGGTAATGTATCTCGTAGATAATGTAATGTAGAAGATAATGTTAATGTATACATTGATAATGTTTATCGATTTATGATAATTATGGATTTTCGGTTTTCATCCGCAGAGAACCCGTTGGCGCTTCGGGAAAGAACCCGTTGGCGCTTCGGGAACCCGTTGGCGCCGTTGCATTTTTACTCGCCAAGCTCGATGAGCCGAGCCGTAAACGTGGTTTTTAGTGTATGTAAATTCAAGTTAGCAGACAATGGTAGTAAAAATTCACAGATAATAAGTATGTACATGTATAACTAACAGGTTAAACGTGGTATACGAAAATAAATTTGTATTAAATTCAAGTTAGCACAGAAAACAATGTATTAAAGCATAACGGGAAGTAGAAATTCATTTAAAAAATAAAAATTAGTATTGTTATACTTACGTTTACATTATACTTATATGTATTTTCTCTAATTCATATAGAATACTAATATTTCTATTACAAGTGTCATTTTTCATTATTAAGTACTTGGCCTGTTGATTGATGTATTTCGGTAAGAGCCATGCCCATGTAATAAATTAATGAATGCATGACCTTTAATACATCCATTTTACATAGTTTTCAGTATTTTTTTTTCAAGTTACTTGCATACAGCTTAAAGCATTTTACGTTGCAACAAATACCTGTCCTTTTTCATAATATATTTCACAATACAAATAACCTTCAACATTAATGAAATTTTCTTCACTAGCATTGTTAAGTTAATAAAACTAGAACTTTATACATTTAAAAATTATTTTAGGATTTGGAAACCTCATGGTTCTGCGTGCTTACAGCTGTTAATAATTAAGAACATAACGTGAACAGCATGTTACAAATTAGCATTCACCCCTCCCGCCATATTTTCTTCCTTTGATTCCGAACTGACGTGCCGAGAACCGGCATCTTTCGACGAAAACTTCTTTAATTATGCGAAAATATTTCTATCTATTCGTTGTTAAAAAATTCAGAAAAAATAACAATAAATAAGAGAAGAATAATATAAATCTTCAAATGCGAACAACGACAACCTTCGCACAAGCGAATAGGATGAATTAGCTAAGTTACCATGTTTGAACTATTATCGCCAAAGTTGGCGATGTTTACATTTACCGGGTTCTCTGCGGAAGTGCTTCCATGGATTTTATTCGAATTTTTCTATAAATAAGGTGTGAAAACCACGAACTTTCACCCCATGTGTTTTACTTTCTTATGTGTAAAAAAATCTCCAAATTGCGCCAAGGTGGTTGCGTTAATATGCAAGTTCCGAATGTGCTATGACTTTAGAGTGAAAAATTTACATCAAGTAAAATACAATTTAATATAATTTATTTCTATATAAGTTCTCAGTTGTATATTTGAAAATTAATAACTAGATCATCTCAATAGATTTTTCTTCCTACCGTCGTGCAACGATCTAGATTAAAATTTTTTTAATGTTTATTCATAGAAAAGATTGAGAAGCCAATCATTGGGTGTAAAAATTTATAAACTTAAAATCTAGCACTCATAATATAGAATAGTACTTATTTAAAAAAATTTTAACAGTTAAGTTATTGTCCGTTTATAGCCATGAATTATTTATACTGCTTTCGTTAAATTGTAAATAGTTTTATACGTATATTAGATATCGAATAAAATAAAAATTATTACTAGAATAATTATATATATTATTTTGTGGGATTATTTCCCGAATTACATTAAAAATCTGGACATGGATGTCTGAATTAACTAATAAAAATATTGCCTAATTATTTAATGTATTTAAATATAAACTAGAACTGAATCTCTTAACAAATGGGTAGTTTTAGCAAAATGATAAGAGATCTCAATTTCCAGTTTTTATTTTAAATTCTTGGAATGTAAAACTTGTAACTGAAGGAAAAACAAATGAATAAGAAAAACACAATAATTTATAAATAAATTATTTCACGTGTAACATTCCTAGAGAAATATAAAGTTATAATATTCGAATTTAATATGACAACCAATCCAGACAACTACATTTCCTTTTGAATAGGAAAAATAAGTCTTTATTGAATGTAAGTGAAGGAACTTAATGTTTTTGTTTACATATTTACAAATTATAGCAAGTAACCAAGAAAGTTCGTGCGGTTTTTAAGAACAGTTACTTTCGGTACTTAAGTGTGATCAAACTTCATTCTGATGACGTCATACGTTTATATTCCTTTCAAACCTTATTTAGTAGAGATTCAGAGTATCGAACGTTTCGCTATCGGTTTTGTAGGAATTTCAATCTTCGAAAAAATACGTCGTTGGGAAAGGAGATTTTGAAGCCTATTTTGCTTTACAAGTACAAATTAGGAAATAAAGCTGCAGAGGCCGTTAAAAGAATATGCGGTACTTACGTATTATCGCAACCAGGCCAAAATTCGCATAAATTGCCAAATTTGGCGACCCTACTTACGGCAACCCTACGTGTTATACGTAGTTTTGTAAAAAGAGCATGTGGAGATTCACAAAATTTTCCTGCATTTTCGTGCAAATTTTTGTAATTTATGAGAAAATAGCAGTGTACATGGATAAAGTCAAGAGTGTGCGCAATGCCATTTTTGTGCAATTCTGGGATGTTTTTTTAAGTAAAAATAAGTCGACGTGTACATGGTTATTGCAAATACGGTTTTCAATCAGTGCTAAAAGCAATAGCCAAAAGATTTCCGCCGAAAAAATAATTCTGCAACTTATTCAAATTCGAAACCGGAAGGGTTTAATTGCTATTTTATATTTTAAAACAAAATAATATAAAAAACTGTATTAAAAATTATCTGTCATTAATAAATGTACATTTTCTTTCTATTCATACTTTTTTACTGAAACTTACAAATAGCGCCAACCTGGTTGCGATAATACGTAAGTACCGAATATGCTGTATGCTTGGACATCAGTGAGAGAATAGACTGCTCAAAAGTGATTCAGTTGATTTTCATCCGGAGACGAGAGTCTTGAAGACAAACTTTGTGTTGGTCGTCCATTCGCTTTCGGTCAAGTCCAGATGGAGGAGGAAATCAAGCAGAATGCCAATTAAAAATGCCAGGAGCTTGAATACAGGTTTGTATTATCTGACGAAACCATTCGACTACATCTTTATAAACTTGAGATAATATGGAAACTGGGAAAGTGGCTTTCTCATGTCCATGTCAGAGGAAAATAAGCTCTAACGACTGAACATCTGCTTGTCGTTGCTGTCATGTGCTTCACAAATCTTGACATGTGATAAAAAATGGATCATGTATGATAACCGGAAGGTGAAAATCATTGGTCGACTTCTGAATCATTGGTCTGTGATTGGCCCTTAAACCGGACATTCACCAAAAGAATGTAATGCTGTGTGTTTGGTGGACTAGCCTTAGGGTAGTCCACTATGAACATCTGGAAAGCGGATAAACCATAACAGCCGAGGTCTACTCTTCACAACTGCAAAGTTTTTAGCTGCACTGTGCCAGAAACAGCCAGCGTTGGTCAACAGAAGAGGAGTTCTCCTTTAAGTTGATAACAGACTTCACATTGCAAAAGCGACCAAACAGGTCATCAAAACACTGGGCTAGGAAGTTTTACCTCAGCCACCCTATTTCCCGGGCATCGCCCCATAGGATAGACTGTTTTGGGCCATGGATTTTGGCTGTGGAAACAGAAATTCAGAAAACGCGAAAATGTCACAACGCCTGTGTCACAATTTTTGGACTTCAGAAAGAAGTTTTTCAAAAAGGGCATTTTTAAGCTTGTCTCGTTGGGAACATGTAATTGAAGCCAATTGTGATTATTCCGAAGGATGAAATGGGTGTTTAAGATTTTTGTGGGCAGTTTTTAATGCGTGACGAAACCCATACGAACTTTCTTCGATACCTGCTAGTGTAAATCATATGCAAATTGAATATTATTTTTTAAATACGATCACGCTGGCAATTCATCGATTACTTCAGTATGGTATAAAATCTTAGTCACATGCAGTTACGAATCATGACGGATTTCTTCGTTAACACGACATTTCTGGCAAGTTCGGGGTTGATCGTAAGGTAGCTTCAGAATTTAAAACTGATTTAATTTATCATTCATGTAAATTCGAAGCAAATTTTGCTTTTATCTTAAATAATGTAATAAAATTAGTTTTACATAAGTATGTGCCTAAAGTCAAACACATATCCATGTTCTTATTTTTACTGAATAAACACAATAAAATTAATGTTATTTGCATAAATTAAAACGCGTATTAAAAAAACTTTCGCACGGTAACAGTTTGTAATAAATACATGACTTCGTAGAGTTGTTAGTTCGTTTTTTTTTTTTTTTTTTTTTTTTTTTTTTTTTAAGTCTAAAGGGGTTTTGTCCCTGAAGGACTATTGTTTTCGTTTTGCGATTTTGCGTCGGACTCATAAACGTCGGTTCACTTTTCAAATTGTTGCCACAAAATGTTAGAGTCCTGCATTATATTTGAAGAAATTAAATAATGAAAAATCTGCATAAATGATTGCCTATTTCTCGCATTGTGATAAAACAATGGTACATAGAGCCATCGAATTTTGAATGACGAAATCCTACTGCGAATATGGGCATCTGAAATCCCAAATTTGGAATTTGTTTTATTATAGATTTTATATTTTGTAAAACTTTAACGAATTTTTGATTTACAAACTCAATGCTTTAAAAGCGAGAAATGGCAACGTCATATAGAAAAAAAAAATACTTTTATCTCCAGCTCGCGAGACTGTGTATATCGGAAACTCTAAAGATATGCTTAATTTAACATTATTTTGCGATATTGCTCTTGAACTAAATTTTATGGTTTAAGTGCAAAGAACATGATATTTAATAAATAAAGGTAACACTCAAAACGTTAAAAAAACGCCCCTTTGGACGTAATTTAAAATCTGAAAAATTTCAGATTTTTTTTTTTTAATTTTTTTTTTTGGTAGCAAGAGACGTGAAACATGTGCAATGCCGTCGACAAGAGTTGCCTTATTTAATGAAGATAAAATCATGGGTACTTACGCACAAGTCAAACTGTTTCACTTTACCCTCGATGCACTGCAAGAGAGAAGATAACAATCAAATGGATTTAAAGCCAGAATCAAAACAGAACAGGTTTGAATTATTTGTTTGATTACGTTATTTAATTTAAACAAAGCCACGAACTGTATGGCTAAGTTCCATCCATAAAAATCTAGCATTCTAGCTTTCTTTATGATCAATATTTACGTAGAATATGCTAATCAGCATATTTTTAATACTTTTGAGAAATAGGATAACTTCAATCACAATATTTTTCGAGATTCGAACGTTTTCAAACGATGGGTGCCGTCAGCCTGCGTATTCAGACCTCAGTGGGCCAGCATACTTCTTTACACTTTGACTAAGAATTTAAAAAAATTATTTTTTACCCCGTTTTCTATACAAGTGAACAAAATACGTCATAAATTAAAGTTACTTTAGCGTTTGGGATCTTTTTGACAAACTGTTTTCAAGCCAAAGGCTGGGACACATATGTCCCAGCCGTAGTTAATGGTGGGATACGTCTGTCCCAAGCGATAATCTTGCTGTAAACAGACCTATTATTCTGGAAAACTTTATTATATGAAACTGATTTTACATCATATGGTACAGGGTAAATCATTCTTTGCATAACTCAGTATTACACATTGGGCTCTCGTATTTATTTTCTCTGTGTTCATTTGTGTACAACGAGAAAAGCGGCGTCTTGATTTCCCAACTATTGCGAAGATGATCCCCAACATTCAGAAGATTCTAAGTACTTTTCAATCCAGCGTAAGTTTTAAACTTTTAGTAAGACATAATTGTCTCGTAAGTAGTCAAAAGGTTAAACAACAAACTGATATGCAGAATGAATTCAATATTGACCGCGGAATAAAATGCAGATGTTCTTTAAAGTTACACTGAACAATTAAATTTAAAGTATTTTTTGTTGTGTGCTTTGAATTCGAATACGGTTAGGAACTGTTCCTATAAGTCATTTCCTTTCAGAAAGCAGCCCATTCTACAGGGTTATTCAAAAAGAAAGAGCAGATTTCAAACATTTATTTCTTCCAAACTACAAAAGATAGAAACATGATTCTAACGTTAATGGATGGAGAAAAGTTTACAATTATGGTATGCATTAAATAACTGCAGTTTGTATGGCTTCATGTGCAGACGATGTTTTAGAACTCGCCATACCGTTGGTTGAGGAATTTTAAGTTATTTGCTTGCTCACGATGTAGATTTCTTTGGGCTCCTTTCGTAAAGTGTACGAATACGCTCGACATTCTCGTTCGATGTGCGTGGACGTCCCGTGCTTTTCCCTTTGCAGATGCAACCATCTTCTTCGAATTTTCGATGCCACTCGTAAATTTGCTTCTGACGCGGTGGTTGTCTATTAAATTGACGGCGAAATGCTCGCTGAACTGCAACAATGGACTCTAGTTTTGCCAATTGTAGAACACAAAAAAGACTTCTGCCGTGGTGTCGCCGTCATTTCACTACTGACTACCAAACGACAAATAATACCAGCACAAAACAACAGCGCCAATGCGACCATAATTGGAACTTTTACCCGTACTAAATTGTACACTTTTCTCTATCCATTAACGTTAGAATCATGTTTCTATCTTTTGTAGTTTGGAAGAAATACATGTTTGCAATCTGCTCTTTCTTTTTGAATAACCCTGTATTTATTCACTCGAGGCAAGCTAGCAGACATCAAAGGGTTTGTCAAAAGCAAAATTCTCAGCAAATGGCAGAAGCAATGGAATGACAAAGTATATAACAAGCTGAGAAATGTAAAACCCACCATTGGATACTGGCCATGTATGGCTAATAGAAGGGAGGATGTCCTCTTGACTCGACTGAGAATTGGCCATTGTCGCCTGACCTATGAGTATCTTCTGAAGGCAGAAGAGAATCCCAGCTGCCCAAACTTCAATGCAGATCTGACAGTCCATCACATCTTGGTGGAATGCCAGAGTTTTAATTATTTTCGCCAAAAACATTTTAATTGTTCAGAACTGGACTTAGGAAATTTAATTGGAAAAACACATCATCGTAATTTGTTTGTTTTTAAAAGATATTGGATTTTATAATAGACTTTAACCTGTTTTTTAAAAGATATCAGCTTTTATCATAGATTGTAATCTGTCTCTTTTGACCTAAGCTGGAAGCTTTTACAAATGACTAATTGCATTGTTACCATTTGTCTGGCGCAGATAACCTTGACAGGTTTTGTGCCAAATTACAGTAATCCAATCCACTCGAGGCAAGTGTTTGATTCGGCTTACTCTTGCTCTGACCAAAGGAACAAATGGTTTATTTTTTTCGGATCTCGGTGAGAGTTTGGCTACTAAATAACAAGACTCGAAGCTATCTTTGTAATTTTTTTATTTGTAATATATTGTTACGAAATGTCCAGCCGCGGTGAGATAGCTTCCCCACAAAACAGGTTTAGGGTTGCCAGAAGATTGCAAAGAAAGGAAGGGTTGCCACATTGGCGAGAAATCGCCTATTTAGCGACGTTTGACGACAAAATTGGCGATATGCCATAGACTAATGGAGAACCTTCTGGGACGAATTCTTAGCGGTTTAGCCCAGAATGTTCTCGAACAGAAGCTACATAAACCCTGCTGGTACGCGGAGAATTAGTCAGTCAGTCCGTGCGGAGTCCATAGAGTTGATGGTGAGTCAGTGAGTGCCTAGTGCCGAGTTGGTCGTCGAGTACACTGAAAGAGTCTCTTAGTGTATCGCGGTTAGTGCATCGTCGAGAGAGTGTCGGGAGCTGTGCTCTAGTGTAACATCGAGTGCATCGCGAGTTGTAACGTGGAGAGTCTCGAGAGTACGTGGAGTTCCGAGAACGACCGAGCAGAATCAAGAGCTGTACTCTGGTGCTTTGCCGTAAAGCTGTCTGCACCGTTATAGCCTGATAGTGTGAAGGCTGTGTCACTGATCGTGTCAGCATGTTTATTGTAGTACTTCGACGACTTTGTAAACGTGTTATTGGAGCTGTTTTGAATGATGCTGGCCAATAAAGTGCGTTTCGATACTTCATCAAGTGCAAGTGATCAACTTCATCAAGAATTCTCGTTATTCACTCCAAATCCGCACGAGCCCCGTACGTACGTAACATCAAGAGGAAGAAAAAAAAAGTAACAACATTTTTATAATCACATAGCAAAATTCGAAGATATCTTTGTAATTTATACTTGTATTAATTATTTAGTTATTGATATTGTTTTGCCTTTTAATCACCTGAGAAATTTGGGTACCCTTTTGTTATCGGTACCGGATTCAAAAATGTATTGTATGCATGTATGTTTATGTATGTATATGTGTATATGTTACCGTGAAAGACCGAAATTGGAGAGTGTCGACTTTCACAGGAGAATGTCAACATTCACCAAATATGTTGGTGAAAGATCGAATATTGCATTACATTCCTTGTACATTCGGATCCTCACTGGTGTATGTCAACAATGACAGATATGCTCTGGTGTAGGTCGAAAAGAGAGGAGTATATGTACACGCTGACACTGCAAAAGGAAGTGTTTCACAAATAAATGCAGATGTAAAAGCAAGGGCCTCTTGTGCAATTCAAAGTTTCATAACAGTTTACGCTGTTGCAATAAATAAGATTCGAATCACATAATTTAGTAAGTTTTTAACTTCTACTATTTCCTTTCACATTTTGAATGTACTGTGTGTTTTTAGTTCTTATATTCTTAAGTTCTTATTTTAAGTTTTAAAAGAGTTTTTCGCGATGGAATTACGGAGAAGAAAGTATAATATTCTTATGTGTTTAGCATTCACCATTATTACATGGTGAATGTCGACATTTACCGGTGTAAGTTAGAAATAAGACTATTTGGAAAATATTTCGGACATACACCAAGCGACTATGTGAATGTTGACATTCACCGGTGAAAGTCGACATTCTCCAGATTTCGGTGTTTCACCGTAACATATACCGCACATACATATATTGCTTAATTCGGTCTTGTTTTTTTTATCTATTGTCTTCATAAAAAAATTTTAACGAGCTTGTTAAGGTGCGAAATGTACTTTCTGAAAATATTACGAATTCAAAAGTACTTTTGCAGTCACCTGTAACAAATATTCCCTTTTCTTCGGGGAATAATAATTAATGTCTCTAGATAAAAATCCCACACAAATCAGGTGGATTTTGATTTATAACTTTACTTCAAAAGCTCAACTCTTGCAGTCCACAGATATGCCGTGATTATTTAATTATTTATAATAATTTATACTGATATATAAAAATGTCATATTTTCACATGATGTTTCTTTTTTATGTGCGTAGCACAATCAAGGGAAAATAACAAAAAATAATGGCACTTCTTTTGTTATAGCGGCTCCCAACCATATTTAGCGATTTTAGATTAGCGCCAAGATCTCGGCGATAATTTCGCTAAGCTTATGAAGCGCGAATGTAGAATTGAACAGCACAATGTAGAGTAACAACAATGACATTTACATGTCGTTTCCTAGGAAAATTTTTCAGAATCCGTATACTTACTATTATTTTATCCCATCCTCATTTTTACTATTATTTTATCCATTATTAATCTTACTGTTCCATTTATTTCCATTATTTATTTTATTATTTTTATTTTATTTCCAGTCAACTGTAGCCTTGCATTAAGCTGTTTGTTACACCATTTCATGGACGTCAACTCCTGTGCTCTGAAGAATACCTAAATCTAATAATAGTGACGAACGATATTCGGGAACCGCTGAACCAATTTCCAAAGCGGAGGCCCTTTCTCGTTTTGTGTCAGGTAAAAGAACTTTTGGCATTGTTCTGTTATCGAGATCAGATTAAGATATACCCAAAAGCTGATGATTTGGCGAAAGACTTGAAGCATAAAAATAATCGCCAACATATTTACGGTACTGTTAAGTTGAAAAATCCAAGAGGGAGGGAACATAACAGAGATTCGTAAAATTAGAAATTTGTAATGTAAATTAAAATCCCCCCCCCAAAAAAAATCAGGAAGAAAAATAGGTTAGCGAACTAAGATTAACGAGGAGTCATGAAACTGCGGATATCATTTAAAATACCTGATTATATATTTGCATGCATTTGACAATCAATATTGGGATCCATAAATTTATGTTTAATGTAGAAATGTTGAAATCGGACTCTTCGGTGTATTATAATGCCGTCAACAATATTTTCTTTAATAACTCTAAGCAAAGTTCTGACAGCGCGTTTAGGCATAGCAACTTAAAAACATTATTTTTTCCTCCGTATATCCCGCGTGGCCCATTAGCGGCCGAGCGGTAAAGACGCTGAACACTGGTAGTTCGGTCCGAGGTTCGAATCCCGCGAACGGGCTGGCTGCATGGGCGTTTTCGTGGCTTTCCCTATGTGTAACGTGTATACGAGCCAATTTCCCTTAGAAAGTCCTCCACGAAGGCATCCCTCCTTTAGGCAGATAGCCTTAATGTGCTTTGCCATTATTAAATAATCCTAATCCGTATATCCCGTCCCACATCCTCTGGGGCGGAAGGATACGTTGTTTGTTTCAAGGCGAAAACAACTTTTGTCAACTTCGACAATGTTACCAATACCGCCTATTTTAACTGAAGGTCTTAGGTATGGCCTCAGATTGCACATATAATATATCTAGACTGCATTGATGTGCAGGCCCGAGAATAAAATAAAAGAGCGCTGAGTGTTCAAATCTCATTATTCTTTGCAATTTTTTGTTTATCATTAGAGTGTTAGTAGTTAGTTTTTTTTTACTGTTACGTAATTTTAAATGTTATATTTATAAGTATTTTTTCGGAAAAATTGAGAAATCAAAATTTAAAGACCTTCCTTGTTAGAAATTATTTCATAATATCATTAGAACAATTAAATAGGATGTAAGTTGTATTTAATTTCCGAGAAAGGGAGGGTCATCTTCTTTAAATGAAAGTTCTTTAGAATTCAGTATAATTTAATTCCTAAATTGAAAATTAAGGTAAGCTAAAAAGGCTCAACCAAATTATTTGACGCATGGGAATTTCGCTCAAGTAAATACAATTATTTCTTTGAGTTTTATAGGTATGTTTATGTACAGCTGCTACGGCGATCTAAGGTAGACGCACAGCCAAGCCCGACTTCAAATTATAACCTCAGTATTGGGCGGGAGGTGGATCTGTCAAGTAATTAGCTTCCATCGAAAGCTTAAGAAAATTCACAACACTACCGCCATCTCTGAAAACTCATGGCTATAAACTGGTCGACCGGGATCACCACTTCCGGCGATCAGAGACCAGAAGTGCAGCTGTATTGGCTTGAAGATTTGACTTGTCTTCAAAGTGTCTCTGCCAGTTCTATGCGAGCAACCACGTACTGAAGGAATTACGCAGAATTACGGTGTTAAACAAAATGGCCGCTGCGCTGCTACTGATACCGTGGAATTACACGGAATTTGGATCAAATGGCAAGCCATGCCCGGTACCTAAGGCCGCTCTTAGCGGGGGTGTAGGGCGTAAAACTACGATGCAGCTGGTCTCTCGCGGTACCACACCTAAATATTTTAAATTCATTATACTTGTCACATGTAAGTACTTTTTATACAATTTGTTACATGTAAGTACTACTTGATGAATATGAAATAAAAATTTAATTAATCATTGAGCTTTTTTTTTTTTTTTTTTTTAAATTTGTGGGGCGATAATCTTCGGAAAGTACTCAGGCAGCCAATGGCCTAAGGATGGCCCTGCCGCTACCGATACCACCAGACTGTGGACTTAGAGCCCCCTTGGTCCAACCATATAAAACAGGGTTTCTTAAACTGTGGGCCGCCTCCCCGGATTTGCTCATCCGACCTTATGCTGCACACTTAATTAGGCAAGCCAATAATTAAGTGTTCTCGTCAATACCTCGTGCTGACGCTCCGTGTGCATCTTTTCACTTCATCTCTTCTGACAAGGATTCCAATCTAGATTTAGACCAATCTCAGTGAAGTGCCAGCAGGCTACGAGTATCTTACGGACTTTTGGAGTAATTACTTTGGACTTGTTCTTGTTTGGACCAGTGTTGCTGGTCCAAACAAGAACAAGTCTTGCTCGCGTCAGCTCCTGAGCCCAGGCGTAAATTCCGCCGTATCCCCTTTTCTCCTTGTTATTTCTCCCCTCAGAGGAAACTCGATCAGGGATTTTCTAATACCAGACTCCGCATGGAACTCTTTGCATGACTGGGAAGTATTGCTCCGGCAATAGAAATCCAGTACAATACAGTATATCGCAGTGAGCCGTCAAAAATGCTAAGTTTTGATATTTCTTTAACTTATTATGATATTTTTACAATTACCAAATATTTTTACATAATGTATCTGAAAATAGGTAAAGATAAGACAATACAGACAAAGAAAAAAACGAAAACGCTTCGACGCATTCTTTTTATAAACGTTCCTTTTTACTTGCTTTGCATGTGATGTTGTCATTTCGTCGATTACTTATTTAAAATGTTCACATTGTTCTATGTCTTAAAATTAGAAATGAAAGTTAATGACCTAAAACTGCAATAGTATATTACAGTACAAGAGAAGTTGACAGTTTCATTCACGCGTGTGTTGGATTTGCGCAATACTTATGCGGTCCCACAAAATGGGTCGCGACTGAAAAAAGTTTAAGAAACTCTGGTATAAAACGATCTTCCTCCTGTGTTCTAGAAATACCAGGTTCGTAATTATTGTTCCCCGAGAGTGCTACTGTTGTAAGATACCCAGTCGGCATTTTATAGGTATCTAGCAGCCATAGCGAATAGGTTCTTAGGTTTAATAAATAAAAATAAAAAAAAAATCATGCTTCAGTTACGGAATTTCAGTGCCTTACAGAATGACGCACATCTTTTCCATCCAGAAATTTTCCGCGATTTTAAACGGCAAAAGTAGTTGTATTTTTATAGTGAAAAATATCGGTTTTATCTGAAAATGAAACATGTGTCATTTTTTTCCTACTAGTTTTAAGTCTAGTTTGCTGAGTTAATGCAAAAATATTCGTTATGCAACGTTTTTCGTTGCACAGATCGGCTGAGGACCTTTAAACTTAAACATATTCCCTGAAACCCAGTTTCAAAATCCGAAGTATTTCCTTCACCACGTCTACTTTTCATCTCTCTCCCTTTCTGAAACTTGCAGTCCCATAAAGAAAGTAGCTGTGCTATAACGCTTAAGCTGTTGATGTGTGCCTTTTGGAGGAGGAAAACGATATGAAGATACGATAATCTTCGGGCTCGAAACAGAATATTGATTCGTCTAAGAAGCGAACTGATTCCACTCTACTACGTATAACATATATAATCTTTACTGGCTCGGTTTCCTTCTTTAAAAAAATCTGATGTGTACACCACATGACTTCATTGTACGGAATGTGGGTTCTTGCCCCACATGGAGTGGTATAAAATTTAAATAAGGTACATGAATTTAAAGAAACATTACTTGCAATTCCTTCATTAACTTTGTCTCTTCAAGGAAACAATAGCAATATATTTACTTCAAATGATAAAATTGAAGGTTTTATTAAAAAAAAATCTGATGTGTACACCACATGACTTCCTTCTACGGAATATTAAATTATATGCGTTTTTTCTTGCATTTCATTTAAACTTATTGGATTGAATTAAATCTACTTCGCCAACAGCGCATAAACCACAACAGAATAAACGAATTCTTTAAAATTCACTCTATTTGTTTACCATAGCAACACTCTGGTGCTAGATTCACTTAACAGTATTATATTTTGTTCATATTATAACTCAGAAGGCACAAAATTTATATCATTTAAATAATTATCTAATCATTGCCACATGTTCTATTCAAATACTATAATAAAGCTAGAACTATGTATAAAAGAAATTAAGAAAACAAAACAAAAAAGAAAGTTTTCACAGACGATTGAGTATTTCTCATTTATTTAATTCAGTTCCCACTTTGCGAGAAGGCAAAAATACATAAAAACTCAAAATATCTGTATTAAAAATTACGAAGTAAATCTTAAACGCTTATTTCCTCGAAAATATAAGCATGATTTAAATAATAAATTAAGGCGTTATCTTTGTTGTTGCGAAGCTAAGTTTCTCTAGATTGGCAAGAAATCCGCTACTCAGCTGTTTCAAATGTAAACAAGAGCAATGGCCGCCATCGAATTAGGCTTAGCGGCACTTAAACAATTTTAAAATTGTTGATAATTCTAAAAATATTGCATACAGATTTACTAAAGGCATAAAACCCTTAACCGGAAAATAAAAACCACATAATTCAAACAATTTACAAACATATAAGAGTAAAGAAACTGAGATTACTGAGCCGGGTAACAGAGTGGATATATTTATAAATATATTTATATATGTTTGGCGCGGCCGATTGCAACCAAAATACGAGGTGCACATCTACATGTTATAGTAGTCTTATATACAAAATTTCAACGTTCTGAGGCTACTCGTTTTTGAGTTATGCGAAATATGTACATACGTTCGTACAGACGCCACGAAAAATTCTCTTCAGAATTCATTTTAAAGCAGTTTCTTAGTTTTTTTTTTTTTTTTTTTTTTTTTTTTTTTGGAGGAAAAGAGTCTTATTCTGTCCTTACGTACAGATATCACGCAAAAACATACGTACAGATATCACGCAAAAACATCGTTAAATTGCATTCGAAAGCGGTCAAAGTGGATATTTTCGTTGAAATATGCTGCCTGAAGCTTTTCGTGATTACAATACTTCCTTTTTACTTCGTACAAGGAAGTAAAAATGTAGGTCTACATGTATGCAAATGGCGATTTTGTACAGTTTCATTTAGCACTGAATCTCCTTTTGCAGGTTTTCTTGCTTTGCTTCAATGCGCCGAATTAAGACCGACATCTGGGCCCACCAGCGGCCGAGTGGTAAAGTTGCTGAACGCAAACACTGGTAGTTAGGTCTGAGGTTCGAGTCCTGCAAACGGGCTGGCTGCATGGGCGCTTTCGTTGTGTTTCCCGTGTATAACGTGTATACGAACCAGTTTCCCTTAGAAAGTCCTCCACGAGGGCATCCCTTTCCTTAGGCAGGTTTCTCAAGGCTTTGCCGTAATCCCATAAACCAAACCAAGATCGCACATGAGTTGCACAAAATTCTCTCAGTTGCACATGAGGGATGTTGACCTGATAAAGGTCCACCAGCGACCGAGTCGCTGAACACTGGTAGTTAGGTCCGATGTTCTAATACCGCGAACAAGCTGGCTGCATAGGCGTTTTCTTGTATTTTACCATGTGTAACGTTTGAGCATTTTTTTTTTTTTTTTTTTTTTTTTTTTTTTTTTTGTGTGTGTGTGTGTGTGTGTGTGTGTGTGTGTGTGTGTGTGTACACGAGCTTAGAAAATACACCATGAATGCGCAAATACTTTCAGTCATGAAAAACGAATTCGTTATTTGCTTGTATGATTCATCGGTTTCCAGATAATCATTTGCTCGTCAATCATTGATTCTTGTATTTCAAGAAGCTGAGGCAAATTAGGTTAGGTTAATTGATTAGTAAAACGCCATTCGAGGGCTATCGCTCTCTGAGATGGAGTACCTTCGTGCAGGTTTGTTTTAAGTGAAACTAGCTCTTATTAACATTAATGTATGAGAACAACCACGAAACTTTACATGCAACCAGCCCGTTTGCAAGGATTTAAACATGGATCGAACTACCAGTTTCCAGTGACTTGAACGATCTGTCACTGGGGAGCCAAGAGGTTGAGATATAGTTCTAACTCTTTCTGCAATTACAACATCGTTAAGAGACGCAGAGAGAAGCAAAAGTATATAAAATACGATTCTCAATCCAGAATCATAATTTTACACTCCGACATTTAACGTGTTATGAGATTGCTGGTTTTATATCTAGAAAAAAAGAACCTTCTTTTGATTACTTTGAGACACTACATTCGTATTCAGTAGATGTCATTTGTTTGTAAAAACCAGGGCGATCCTTTAAATTTTTGTTAGCACAGTACGTCACTGCTCAATGGGACTTAGCAATACCTTGATTTTTTTCACTTGCAGTTTATGTAGTACATTTTTCCATTATAATTCGAGACACAAAGGAAACGTTGAAAATTCGCGTACGAGTAAATCTTCGAAACACAGGGAAATTTTTTTAAATGATTGCTGAAGAAAATACTGCGGCGTTTTGCTGCAGAAAACAGTACAACGTCACACAGTAATTCTTGAAACAGAGTATCTGACGTAATAGTACTGCCGAGTATTTTATAGCAAAAAGGGCGTTCAGTAAAAATATGCTTTCTCTTACATCTGCTACAGATTTTGCAAGCCTCAGTAACTGAGACTTGAATGGTTTCACAGCCGTGGCCATAGGAGCCGGAAGTGAGTTCATTGCATCTTCCATATCTTTCGATGAATCGAACTGACCCTCAGAGCCTAAAGTAAAACATTAATTTGATAAACTACATAACAGTTAAAATAAAAGGCTAATCTTTGGAATATGGTAACAGGTAGTTTGGCGACATTTTGGTAAGGCGATAAAGGTTACTAGCTAGGACTTTAGCAATAATCTGAGAAGTACACAGTTCGAATCACAGATTATTTTGTCTCAGAGAAATGAGAGATCATGAGACATGTCATGTGACATTTTCCGGAAAATTCCGATCGTGATTTGAGCTAATAAGCATTTAGAAACAATTTCGCTGCTAAAGTGCAGAATCGCCCCCTTATTTGTTTGGCGCTTTTTACAAGAGTAAGAAGAATTGGATTTTTGTCAGTTTTCTTTGACTTTTTAAGTGAAAATAGATCGATGTGTACATGGATAAAGTCAAGAGTGTGCGTAATGCCATTTTTGTGCATTTCTGGGATATTTTTTTTAGTGAAAATAGGTCGACGTGTACATTGGATACTGTGTATATGCAATTCTTAAAAACGCGGCAAGCAGTGGGCGATTCTACACTTTCTCCCAATTTTGCACCTAATCTTCGTCATGATTAAGCATTTTTGTTCCATAAAAGTTCTAGTATAAGCCCAATTCGGCTAGCAGATTGTTGGATATAATGTTGAGTAAAAAAAAAAAAAAAGAAAAAGAAAACAAAATGGCGTCCAAAATAAAACTAGCAGGGTTGCTGTAGCATGGTTGGTCGCCAAATTTCCGTTAAGTTACCATAATGTAAAGATTCACCAAATAAAATTTCGATTAAGAAAAGGGAATGAATATAAATTCTTAGACAATGAAAAGCAAATGGAATTTAAAATAATTTCCAGTAATAACCAGGGCCATTACTGCTATCTGGCTCTTTCGTGAGAATTTGCTTCCTCAATGTAGTTTATATCAAGCACGCCCATCATGTGTCCCATCGTTTCGTTTAAAATTTAGTACCTTACTAGAACAGTATCATATAACTAATACAAATACGCAGCCGGAGAATCCCTTTGAGATGCCACCATGGGAAGACGGGAAAATTCAATCTCTAGCTACCTTCCAATACTGGGATAAATCTAGTACAAGTGATGTCATTTACAAGCAGGTCTTTACGGAACATAAACATAAATACAGAACTTATATTCTTCTTTATACAAATGGCTCAAAAATGCCGAGATCACGTTGGTGCAGCTTTTGTAGTAGTAAAACACTATTCTTGGGGTTTCGATTATACCCGGCTTGCTCTGTCTTTACCTCTGAACTTACTACAGTATATCAGGCTGTAACGTTTCTGTCAGAACATCGTTACAAGAATTTCATTATCTATACACATTCCTTGAGTGTCCTAACTTCATTCAAAGAGACTAAGTGTAACTCACATCCAGGATTCTGAAGCTTAACCAGACTTTAAAATATTGGGGATATTAGATTCTTTATTCCTGGATCTCTGGCCACGTTGGTATAAAAGGGAATGAACTAGCGGACATTACAGGTAAAACCGCTACTAAAATATCTAATCCCCAGATTCCACTTACACATACAGTTAGTCAATAAAGTCTGCGTACATCAAGAAAAGTAATATCAAATCCAAATTTTAAGGTCCGAAAAGGGTAGTTTCTTAAAGCTTTATTTTTTAAATATTTAGTTTCAATAAGGGGCTTTGAAATTATTTAACTGTGAAATTTTCATATGTTATAATTTATGCACACAAATTTTTAAAAGATAAGTGGCCAGAAATCAAAGCCAATAAAGTTTGCGTACAACGCGAAGGAGGCGGGGGATTTCTTACCTAACTTTTAAACTTCAAACTTGAGAATGCAACGAAGGTTACACTTTTAAGGTCATTGACTTCCGAAGCAAATTTCACGTTGATTGGAAGTTGTTATTTCTATTTTCTTTGACGAAAATGACAACCAATTAAGAAATTTCTTTAGTTACGAGACAACTAATTATCAAATTGAGATATGAAGGTAAAACTCTTCGTTATATTGGTAAAACCATTGGAAAACCATTTTCTAGTGTGCAAAGAGCTATTCAAAACTATCGTGACACTGGTAGTCTTGCTGTAAAACCAAGATGTGGGAGACCGAAGAAGCTAACGCAGAGAGAAGAAAGAAAAATTCTTTTACAAATTAAACAAAATCCTAAACTTTCTGCTGCAAGCATTGTGAAACACATTTTTTTAACTAGCAACAAGGAAATTTCTCCTGAAACTGTATGAAAAGTACTGCGAAAGGCCGATTATCATGGACGCAAACCTAGGTCTAAGCCATACATTTCCGAGACAAATAGTAAGAAAAGAATTGCTTTTTCCAAAACATATTTAAACTCTTCGCAGGACTTCTGGAACAATGTAATTTGGTCAGATGAAAGTAAATTTACAATATTTAAAGTTAATGGCCTATTGTATGGAGAAAACCAGGAACAGATCTGAATCTGAAAAATTTAAATCCAACTGTCAAACATGGAGCTGGCGGTGTGATGGTATGGAGGTGTATGTCGTCGAAAGGAGTTGGAAATTTTCACGTTATTGATAAAGTCACGGATAAGTATGTTTATCTGGATATTCTGAAGAAAGATCTACGAGACAGTGCCCGAAATTTAAACCTTTCTAATACCTTTATTTTCCAACAAGACAACGACCCGAAACATGCAGCTAAAATTGTGAAGGAATATCTCCTCTATAACACTCCAAGACAGTTGCGTACTCCTCCAGAGTAACCAGACCTCAATCCAATCGAACATTTGTGGGCAAAATTGGAGAAACGAATTCGAAAACATAATATTACGTCGCGAAATGAGCTAATTAGTAAATTACAGAAAGAATGGACGAAATTTACGTCGGATGACACTGAAAAACTAGTTCAGTCAATGCCCAGACATCAGCAAGCTGTTTTGAAGAATAAAGGATATCCTACAAAGTATTGAAGTAATGTAAAATCTTATATTTTGCTTTTTTTTCGAAAGTGTACGCAAACTGATTGGAGAGAATTTCTGAATTTTTTTGAGAAAATATATTTTTGAAAAAATGTAAAAAGTATTACGCTGATATTGTTTACTTTTCACTTAAGCTTACAATTTTAGCTAATAGGAGAAAAAAATGCAATGATTAAATTACATTTTTCTATGCTTTAAGTGTTTTTTTTTCATTTAAAATTTAGTCTGTACGCAGACTTTTGTGGCTAACTTTATCAGTATGATGATCAAATATAAAATTCTTAATAAATGGCAGAGGCATTGGGACGACCAAACGAGTAACAAGTTCTGAAATGTTAAACCCACAATTGAATGCTGGCTGTCCACAGCAAAAGAAACATGTTATTTTGACTCTGTTGATAATAGGTCATTGTAGAATAACTCACGAACATTTGCTGAAATGCGATAGGAATCCTCGCTGAGCAAACTGTAATGAAGATCTGACAGCCTGCCATATTTTATTAGAATGTCGTAGTTTTAATTATCTTCGCCAAAAACATTTAAAATGATTAACCACTTGCGCTACGACTAAACTTCACGGTTGCGGTGCCGTGCGCTTCAATATAACAAGCGGTAAAGTGTCTCATTTACGCCGCTCCGCGTCTGCGAGTGCAATCCTGAGCTGTAACTCGAGAAATAAACTGTTTGAAATGAATCATTTCTTGACTTATTTAACAACTTCGGACGAATGATAATATATTTCGCAGAGAAAACCTTTTTTATTAACAACGTTTTTATTTATTTAGCATTCTAAACAGTACAAAAAAAAATAACATTCCATGAGTTATCAAGCTCAAAGCAATATATAAAAATCTGATGTGTACACCACATGACTTCCTTGTATTGGAATATTAAATTATACGCATTTTTTCTTGCATTTCATTTAAACTTATTGGATTGAATTAAATATACTTCGCCGACATCGCATAAATCACAATAGAATAAATGCATTCTTTAAAATTCACTGTAGTATTTGTTTACCATAGCGACACTCTGGCACTAGATTCACTTAACAGTATTGATAATTATATAGCAGTTAACTTAGTTTCCATTATATAATTATTATATAAGTTAACTGTTATATAATCCAATAATTATAAGTTATTACGTATATATTCCGTTCATATTATATACGTATTATTCCGTCCACGTATATATTTCGTTCATATTATAACTCATAATGCAGAAAATTTATATCATTTAAAGAATAGAATTATCTAATCGTTGCCACATGTTTTATTCAAATACTATAATAAAGCTAGAACGATGCATAAAAGAAATTAAACAAACAAAACAAAAAAGAAACAGTTTTTCACAGACGATTGAGTATTTCTCATTTAATTAATTCGGTTCTCACTTCGCAAGAAGGCAAAAATACATAAAAACTCAAAATATCTATATTAAAAATTACGAAGTAAATTTCAAACGCTTATTTCCTCGAAAAAATTCCAGAAAGTATTAAGCATGATTAAATTGGCAATAATAAATGAATGCGTTATCTTTGTTGTTGCGAAGCCAAGTTTCTCTAGATTGGCAACAAATCCACTCCTGTTTCAAATGTAAACATCAATGGCCGCCATTAAAAACAGGCTTAGCGGCAATTAAACAAATTTAAAATTGCTGATAATTCTAAAAACATTGCACACAGATTTACTAAAGGCATAAAATCCTTAACCGGAAGATAAAAACAACATAATTCAATCATTCTTAAAGCAAAAAATATACAATTTACAAACATATAAGAAACCTGAGTAAAGAACCTGAGATCACTGCGCCGGGTAATAGAGTAGATATATATAAATATATTAGTAGTAGGTAGAAATATTGCAGCGATCTTGCTAAAAAGTTACATAAATATATATACGTTTGGTACGGCCGATTGCAACCAAAATACGAGGTGCACATCTACATGTTATAGCAGTCCTATATACAAAATTTCAACGTCCTGAGGCCACTCGTTTTTGAGTTATGCGAGATACGTACGTACGTACGCACGCACGTAAGTACCTACGTTCGTACAGACGCTACGAAAAATTGTCTTCAGAATTAATTTTAAAGCAGTTTTATAATTTTTTTGAAGGAAAAGATTATTTTATTTTGTCCTTACGTACAGATATCACGCAAAAACATCGTTAAATTGCATTCGATAGCGGTCAAAATGGATATTTTCGTTGAAATATGCTGCCTGAAACTTTTCGCAATTACAATACTTCTTTTTTACTTCGTACAAGGAAGTAAAAAACATAACTGTTGCCACAAAAAATCTACATTATAATGCCACAAAAATGTACATTATTAAATTATTGTGTATTAACCGAGTTCGTGCACTTCCTAGACATAATCAATCTCGTTGTTAGGCAACGTCACCACGTTATTTTCATTTTTGCGATAAATGCCTATCGACGTGGTGTTCACGTCGCTCGCGGTTTGAGACAAAAGCGTCTCGACATGCATGGCACGTCTTTTTAGCGCACGTGGTTAATATTGGATTTAAACAACATAGGGAAAAGCCACCATCACAAATTGTTCCAGTTTTTAAAGGGCACTGACTTTTGTTACAAACTGTATTCTGTTCTTACCTTACCTCAAATGTATAGCAATTGTTCATCCGAAACTTATAACTACTTATCATTCATTGTTTTTACCTTTTGTTTGGCGCAGATAACCTCGTAGTGTTCTGTGCCAGGAACTACAATCAATCAATCGGGAGAATATGCGCACTAATTTAGAATTTTCGAGAAATTTCTGTCAACATCTGAGGGTGTATATTATATCTAATCGGCTGTCATTAATTGGAATTATAAAACATTTATTGAATTTATAAAAGGATTTGGCGAAATTCCTATCAGGAAATGCGAAAAGCGAATTGAGGACAGAGGATTAAACAGAAAATAATGAACTGAAATAACTTACGAATTATGAAAAGCTAATTTACCAAATGCCGAATATAAAGAAAAATTAGCTATAAAATGGGTTTGATGCGTAAATAAATGGCGTTACATTTACGAGTGCTTAATGCACTGGTGCCCAACCTTTGGCTTCTCGCGAGCACATTTCCAAAGCATCAACATTTTTGTTAAACATATTTCCAATCTTATGTGACACATCTGAAATATTAATTTCGGCAAGTGGGGTTTGAGATGAATAATAATATTCGTTGAACTTTATGGAAATCGAAGATTTACCCGAAAATTTAACTTTATCTGAAAAGCAGTTACAGTCCCAGTCAATTGAAAAAAGGTTTTTTTTCTTTTCCCTGGAGATCTTCGTTCAGTTTGTTCAGTTTAGCTGTTATATCCGTGAGAAAATACAGATCGGATAACCAATTGTTATCGTCCAATTCTTTATAACTTTCGTTTCCGAATTCCGAAAACTGCTTTATCGGGCGAAAGAAATTCTACAAATCGTTGAAGTATTTTTCCCCTGCTGAGCCAGCTAATATCGGAATGAAGGAATAAGATTCCATCCATGTTTGCTATCAAGTTCCTCCGTCAGCAATCAGTTATTTTATAACGTCTTGCAAGATATCTCTTATGACTATAAATGCTTACCATATTTTAACGAATAAGAAATATAACTGAATGGTTATTTTAAAAATATTTTTTCGTTCATAGTACCTAATCGGGCTGGCGAACGCATACAAAAAGATCAGCGAACACAAGGTTGGGCACCGCTAGCTTAATGAATACAAATAAAGGCGCTTGGCGATGATTTGGCTGTCAAAAATTCATACAAATCGACCATAGAAAAAACGCTTTGATTGAGCACTGTGAAGAGTGGTTCCATCTGTTCTGAGCATTTGTATTGTTGGACAAACCTTATTTCAAGTTTGTCCAAAAAATTGTCAGGTACCTCCTTCGATTGTTGCTGAATCAAGCGTTTTATTGTTTCATGTCAAAAGGCTGCATGTAATAGCGATCTCTGTGTGTTTAAGAATTGAAATGTTTCATTAAATAAAATTAAAAAATTGAGTTATGCCCAAGTTAATTAATTAAAATTAATGAAATTAGCCCAAATTAATGAAATTAGCACTAGAATTTCATACGTGACTGCTTGCTCTGCAATTCTACTGATGGATCGCACTGTGTGTAAAGATAAGTTATTTCATATTTGAAAATTGGGTAGAGAATATGTTTTTGATAATATGTGGAGTTGATCTTAACATTTTTCTGCCCTCTCTTTATTTTTAATTTGCCGTTATATGAAAAATCAATATAATAAAATTCTTTTCGCACATTTATCAGACGATTTTCATTGTAATTACAAAAATATTTTACCCAACATTTTTATGTTTTAACCAGTTAACTGTGGCGCCCTCGTTTAAGAGTGCGCACCGTTTTGTGTCGCCAGAAACGAGCCATGGCGAGTATATTCGTTAATCACAGAGTAAGTTGCGCCGGTAAGATATTGCATGAAGAAGATGGGTTTATTTTATAAAATTGAAAGTTTTATCACTAATATTTACTTATTTGGTTAACATAAGCATATATTACATACATATTAAACTAAAAACGCAATCAATTAAATGTTATACATATAAAAGTAAGAATTTAAATTCCTGCTGTGGAGTGATATTCAGCGAAACAGGGTACTATACACAATGGGACTTCGAACACCAGTAACGCGATTCCTTCCTGATGTTACGTTTGTAGCAATGCGAACATCTTCGCGTAGGTGTTTTTTTTTTTTTTTCCCCCGATGTTCCAGGTATATAATCCGGAACATGATTCCCGCCTAATTGGCATATATTAGGTCTAAATGGTTGAGTTTCTGTCGATTTATTTGTTTCAATTGGATACGTCGCAAAACTGTCTTCAATAAATTTGAGCAAAAGATGGATACGCGATAATGTTCCATTCTTTTTTTATATAATATGAATGCATTCAGACACATAATGTCTAAGAAATGAAGAAATATATTTTTATAGTACTTTTTGAATTGTTTTCCTGCTGTGGAGTACGCTATGATAATTCCATCGCTCATATCCACTCCACCCATTTTTTATTGTAATCAATCCTTAGCTCCGGTTTTTTGTTATTATTTTTCTTTTCTCTGTTTCTATTATGTTATCATTATGTACAGTACTTACTAAATAAACCTGTCTCTTATCTTTCCATTTGATTAACATAATATACGCATGACGAGTATACTCGTCAATACTCAAAATCCTGCCGCTTCTCCATGACGAGTATACTCGTCAATCACAGTTAACTGGTTAAATGTTCTGTTACATAATGCTTATTCTTTACTATCTTTCTACATCGTAATTTTCAAGACAATAAATAAAGTCTTTTGTAGTATCGGAAGAGATATTTTAACCCATTGCTTTCGAATAGCTTTCCAAAGACTAGGGAGGTTTGTAGGTTGACGTTTGGAAAACTGCTTTTTTAAAATCCAAAAGCACAAAAATACATTGGTGATAGATTACGAGATTAAGTTGGGATATGAGTGAAGGGTTTGGTCTTGATATTTCTTGTTCCATTTTTTTCCAGGAAATTAGCACTAAAATTTCATATGTGACTGCTTGCTCTGCAATTCTACTGATGGATTGCACTGTGTGTAAAGATAAGATATTTCATATTTGAAAATTGGGTAGAGAATATGTTTTTGATAATATGTGGAGTTGATCTTAACATTTTCCTGTCCTCTCTTTATTTTTAATTTGCCGTTATAGGAAAAATCAACAATAATCATAAATTCCTTACAAAAACTTTCTTTAAATTCCTTGAAGTATGTTTTAAGTGTTTTTTTTTGTCCTCTTTGATGACGATAAATGGATCTCGTTTTAATACAATGATTTAAGTGTACTAAAAATTCGTCTGTTATGTGTTTTTCCATTTTTGTCCGGATAAATATTTCGCATAAAGAATTCTGCAGCGGGTTCTGTGTTCGGCGACACGTGGTGGAGAACGACGACGCACATTGTTTTCCCGCCTTTTTAAGATTCAAATTAGCATTGTTTCAAGTTGTTTAAAGTTAACACCGGGCATTTTAATGATTTTGCAACTGTCCTTTGACTTGGAGAATTTCCTTTTAACATTAAAGATATTAGTTTTGCAACATTCGAAACATTCCTTTTCTTCCTTGGATACGTATTTAGAACAATTTTTCCACTTGGAGCTACATTTTGACGTTTTTCTCTTTTGTTGTTGACATTACCTTTCGAAGCTTTAGCTATCGAAAAGCCACGGCTTTCACAATGTTTTTTAGCAACTAGATATGAATCATTTTCTTAGGAAAGAACACAAACATAACCTTTTAATTATCAATTGTTTCTTTAAAAGCGACATTGTTTTGCATGAAAACAAAACTGTCAGGAAGCAGACGGTAATTTCTACCTTCAAAAATATAGTTGCAGTTAAAAATTAAAATTACAAGCAGAAGATTTTTTTTACACAGGGTTCGGACGCATTTTTGCACACGGAAATTAAGTACTTTTAAGGACCATTAATGAAAAAAAATTAAGTACCTATGAGCAAATGGGAACTCAATAAATTCAATTAAAAATATTATCTCTATGCCTGAACTTCACTTTTGTAATGCCATCCTAAAACTAAAATATAGATTCGTAAGTAGGATGCATTATTATTATTAAACATAGCTTAATTAACATTATTATTAATAAGTTTGAGAATAAAATAAACTGTATGAAATTTATCAAGTAACATTAAATATTTTACACTTATAATTAATTGAACGTATTTGAAATAAGATAAGTGACATTTTATTTACGTTTTACTAACAGTTAGCTTTTTGTTGATTTTTTTTTTTTTTTTTTTTTTTTATTTCTATCTTACATTTTGTCACATACTCACTCAGTCTAGAGGTTTAGTTAATAGTAAACAGATTTTTAGATGAAGAGATAAATAAAGAATAAATAAATAATTTTTTTTCTTTTTTTTTTCTTTTATATGAATGATATATTTAATGATCAAGTTCGCCAACGTGTCATTGATCGGCGGCGGAATTTTTTTTTTTTTTTTTTTTTTTTTTTTTTTTTTAAGGGTCCACATATTTTTAAGGGTCCACAGTCGAACCCCTTCTTCAAAGTTTGATTTTTTTTTCCTTAAGATGGTCCACTTATACACGTTTATATACGGTATATGGAATCTCAAATTTGTAAACTTTCAAATTCTTTAGCAAAGTTTTTTACATTAAATGGGATGTGATCAAAGAACAAATGCATTTCTAGTTGAAATATTATATAGAAACATTCAGAACAGAAATAACATCTCTGATTCTATTGCCTCCAAGTAATAAAGACACAAGAATTTGTTAACAATACTTTGCTTGAGATTAAAAATCGATGACGCTTAAAGTGGAAAAGATCTTTGCATGGCAATACAGCTGAAAGCAAAACTTAACATCCATGGAAAATTGTCATAAATAATAATTGCTAAAATACATGCACAAAATTAAGCAAGTTGAAATATGAGTAAGATTAAAATTGTAAATTAATTGCATAAATACAAGAATTTTTTTTATTTCAATACGCTAACTTAGACAGCAAACTTGTCAATATTTTATAATTTTCATTAAAAAAAATTTTCTGTAAATGTCCTAAAAGCACTTTTTTCCAGAAAGCTACTTAAAAACAGACAATCTCGGAAACAAGGGACACTGGGACTTAATAACAGATCCAATTTTAAAATCAAATCAATATATTTGCTCTTATGTGAATAATTTTTAAACATTAAATATCACTATTTATAAATCACCTGCATACGAATGATCAAAATGCGAATGAACATTGACAGCTTCAGAGTCGGAAGACTGGAGACCATTCAATTATAAACTGCTTTTCTGCATCAGTAGGGTTTTTTAATGGTACTTACTATAGAGGTATTTGTTTCTTTATTGAAAAAAAATCTTTGCAATTTAACTTTTTTGTTTGGTGGTTTTCTTGTTTTACAAGTTTTGAAAGAGACTTAGACACAGTTACTTGTAATAGAATTAAAAAGTAATCTGGTTGCAGAGTAATCAATTCTATTTGTTACACAAAATGCAGCAGAACATCCAGAATCAAATACATTTACAGAGGTTGTTCGCACATTTTTTAGACGATTTTGCTACATTTGCTACATTTAATTCGTGATACAGATAATTAAAAACATTAAATATCCTTAAAGAATTACATGAATGATTGGGGTTTGAAGTTATTGATATGTATATTGAGATCTTGTCCACCTCTGTTTGTTTAGCCTCGTCTGAAGTGTAGGAATCAATTGTGAGTTTTGGTTTTCACTTGACGGCTTTGGCTTATGAGAAATAATTACCCCTAAAATCTAAATTAAACACGGCTATATATATATATATATATATATTCAGATTTCAGCACGTGTGCCTTGTGGCCTATAACCACGAGTCTGACTCGTGCTAAGGAATTTGTGTCATAAACACAAGCCACGAGTCTGACTCGTAGTAAAGAATTTGTGTCATAAACACGAGCACGAGTCTGACTCGTGGTAAGGAATTTATGCATAAAATTTACTATTAGAACAAGCAACTGGAGTTATCCTACATCGAATATTTTTTTTCTTTGATTGTAACTTTTTTTTTTGTTTTGTTTTTTTTTCCCAGTTGTTTCTGACGAAACTGGATAACCTGTTACTTTAGCTCCCCGTAAAGCTTCCTTACGTTCACACGTTTCAAATGTAATTTCGTATAAAGAATTAAAAAACTCTCATAACCATCATGCAATTGTTTTTGTTAACTCATCAATTGATTATGATTACACCCTAGACGTCTTAAAATTACTATTTGTACCTAAACATTATTTATTATTTCACAATTCCTTTCGTTACACTGAAATATACGTGTCATGAAAAGTATACATTTTGTGCCAGTTCGGATACACGGCTGAACAGTTGGCATGGCACTTTCCTGTTTACTATACTTCGCGCAGTGGGCAGATATCGTGTAGGCCAAGGGCTTAAGGAAATTTCGTGATTAAAACAAATTACCTTTCTAAGCATATTGAGGTCTTCTATTTATTAGGAAACATTTATTAAGAGCATCCGCTGTCTAATGTTATATGATAATTACTGACGTTCAATCAAATCATGGTATTCAGAAATATATCTCCAATGAACTTTATCCTATCAGCTTTATTTTTTAATGCATGTTACGTTACGTTATTTTATACCTCTATAGCGAACTTCCATTGCATGAAAATAAGATTTAAAGAACTCTTCTATGAATGAAATTTCTATGAATTTTTTTCAGAATTTCTACAAGTTTTAACTAAAGTAAAGTATACTTAATATTTAAAAGCATCTAAATTTTGAATATTAGGAGTCATATCTCCCCAAAATCAAATTACCGGGACACACTTTTACATTATTGTCCTTTTATCTTTACTCCTACTTTTTTATACATTCCGAACAAAAGCTAAACTGAGCAGATACAACATCTGCTTTTTGGAGAACCAAAATACACAGTAAACACAGTTTGCGACACCAAAGAACTTGAATGGGATCTCTCATTCCATTCAAGGTCTTTGGATAAGCTGTTCCCACACATCTCTGTTAAAGCTGATCAGAGCTTAAATTGCGCCGGAGCCCACCGGAGGTCCGCTCCGGTGCTTCTTAGTTTTTGGAATAAATTCGAATTCTTGCTGGAGCGCACCGCAGCCCTAAATAAGAAGGCTTCGGCACTTCTTTTATGTAAATAAACAACAATTTCAGTAGAAATGCGATCTCGAAAATTTTACTTTTAGCAATAAAATTATATGAAAAATTAGTCATTAAATTTGAATTTACCTCTTTGCATTTTATTTAATTTTAATCATTTAATTACTTTAATCCTTAATTATTCAATTAGTTTAATAAACGATAGTAAATTAATTATGGATTAAATAATAATTATTAATAAACATTCATTGTTAACATCAATTAAATAATTATTAATTAATTTTTTCAGTTTTTAAATTATTAATGATTTTAATAGTCCTTTTATTCATTTATTTACTCTTGTTTCTCTTTCCTGTCGGTCTTCCATAGGACTCCGGCACTTTTAAAAATGAAGCTGATGTTATGATGGAAATTTTTGCTATTCGAGAAAAGAAGAAGTAGTGAGTAGATAATATGAGCTTGGGAAGAATAAAATTTTCTACATCCATAAAATACATAAGACAGTTAATCTTTAGATTATGGTAACTTGGCGAAACTTTGGCGACCAACCCTGCTACAGCAACCTGCTAGTTTTGTTTTGGACGCCATTTTGTTTTCACGAAGTAAAGGCGCTTTTTTTTTTTTTTTTTTTTTTTTTTTTTAACTCAACATTTTTTTCCAACAATCTGCTAGCCGAATTACGCTTATACTAGAACTTTTATGGAAGAAAAGTGCTTGATCATGACGAAGATAAGGTGTGAAATTGGGAGAAAGTGCAGAATCGCCCACTGCTTGCCGCGTTTTTAAGAATTGCACATACACGGTATCATCCATGTACACGTCGACCTATTTTCACTTAAAAAAACATCCCAGAATTGCACAAAAATGGCATTGCGCACACTCTTGACTTTATCCATGTACACTGCTAAAGTCCTAGCTAGTAACCTTTATAGCCTTACCAAAATGTCGCCAAACTACCTGTTACCATAATTCCAAATTCCAAAGATTAGCCCATAAGACATTTCCAAGCAAATAAATAAAATAAAACATCCTTAATTCTAAAATAAGGATGAATTACAACCTTATCTACATCTCTTCTTAGACCAGTAGGATTTCCTGAACCAGTTTCATGAAGAAATAATAAATGTAAAACAACAAAAACAAAATTACAAACGGCAAAATGAAAAGCAAAAAATCGAGTTAAACTAGAATTCCTTATTGCAAATCCACCTTAAACTCACTCTTTTGCATTCTTTAGGTCTTCCGCAGGATTTTCGAACGTTATTTAGAATTTAATAAATATTCTAGAAACAGCTAATCCATTGAAAATATCTTTCCATGCCTAAATTTTTTTTTTTTAATGCCAGGAAAAATAGCAGTTAAAATTAATTACGAAATGACAAGCCTAATCTGGGTATCAATATTTTTTTTATTTTATTTTATTTATTTATTTATTTATTTATTTATTTATTTATTTTTGTGTGTGTTGAACAATATTTAGAAGCAATTCATAACAAAATACGTATGAAAATTAAAGAATGTGCATACTTTCAAATGCGCAAATTCGAAAAACCCAAACGTGTAGAATTGATAACAAATATTCTCAAAATGCTTGCCAACGAAGTCCTCCGGATTGCAGTAGGTATATCCTCAGGATGTCAAATTTGCGGAATGTCTGAGAATCAGCATCTTCAGGACATCATCACATATACCGGGGCATAGCGAATTAAACGAGATATCCTCTGGAATGTTAAATAACAGTGTCCTCGGGGCATCTGAGAATCAACATACTCAGGATATCCTAAGTATGCCCGGGATATTGCGACTCAAATAGGACATCCTGAGGATATTCTGTGCTGTAGAGGTAATATATATTTTTATAAAGACATTCTGCTTTGCAATCGTACATATGTTTGGAGAAATAAATGCATTCTCATTGGCCATTGAATAAGATAGATGAATAATACGAGTGTACTCACTTTTCATATTTTCCAGAAGTTGAAAACTTCATACATTCTTTTACACCTACAGTTAATACTACTGGAAAGACATCGAGATTCGATAGTTTTTTCTCACGGAAAAAGAAAAAAATTGATACCAATAAAAAAAGTGAGAAAGGCCGAGCGTAAGGATATTGGGGAAGCACTGCTGAAATGGTTCATCATTCAAAGAAACTGCTATCTACCAATATAGTATATATATTTTTTGGGCCTAATTCCATGAAAGCTTAAGTTAAGCCTAAATCCATGAAATTACCGAAATATCAACGCGTTGTTTTGTAATGTTCTATAGACTATTTAAACAGCATATGCTTTATATTATATTTTTATAGATACTTTATAAGTTATTTCTTGTTTAAATATATATTTTACACATTTTCATTATTTACTTACCATTTAATGACTTTTAATAATATATATCTGAAAACTAAATATGTTACTTAAAATTCTTTTTTCGTATGAAAAATTTGAAAACGGGGATCTACACACAGTCCTTGCACTCGTAATAACTCATTTTCCATTCCGATACTTTTTAGTATAATTATAATAATTCTGACTACCTACAGTACGATAAAAAAACAGTTAAAATATTCACTTACAGATTTCAAAAAACCAATAAGAAATATTTAGTATTTTCCTTTTTATTAAGCTCCTTACTCAGCTTAATGAAAATCCCCTTAAAATTTTCATTATAAAAGGATTTTCAGTGCTGCCATCTGCAGGACATTTATAAAACTAAAATGAATTCTTAAAAATCAGACAATTAATTTTCATATGTTTTCATTTTTAACATACTATTAGTTTTCAAGCTTAAAAAAAAATTAAAATAAGGAAAATTGTTGTTTGCTGTTACATTAGTACACTTCTTATAACACTTAAAAAAAATTTTAAAGGAATTAAAAAGATTCATTTAACGATCATACTAAAGTGCAAAACGGCTTACCATCCTGGTTATGCACAGCTTCTACCACCACATCAGACGTATCTATAGGCATCTCCAATTTCTCCTCCAGATTCTGAAATTTCAAGACAGCTTGAATCAAAATTTTAATTGCAATTATTTGGCTTCATGTCTCAATCCTTCGATGTGATATTTTGCATCTCATAAACGTTCATCTCTCTAGATGACATAAATTTATATTTAGACCCATTTACGTTTAAAATCAATTTCGCACTTTCTCAATGTGCTCATCAATCGAGTTATTAGTAACTGTTATGTCTTATGTCATCTAGAGAGATGAACGTTTATCTGTTAGTCCGAGTCTTAGAGTTATGTTCTTGACCTTGTTGAAACGTAGCTGGAGCTTCGCATAATCCAAATGACAATTTTAAAAAGGCTAGATTTTGTTGTAAATCCCATTTTAACATATTTCCTGGCGTTTTGCTTGGCTGAAAGTGCCCAGAAGTTCAATCAAGTGTTATCATATATTCAATACACCTAATGTTCCTAATTATAGTCTCTGCTTTGAGAACAGCGTAAATTTGTGCTGTGTAGCTTTCTCTAATCGACAGCGAAGCACAACGACTTATGCTGTGTTTGATTTATTCTATTTTCGAAACCACTGGACTAGCTTAGAGACAATTTCAGGTACAATAACTTTGTTTTCAAGCCTCTACTTGGTATGTGTTTCTATGATTTTTTGTTTCATCGTTTCAGATGTATAAGGTATAGCTATACACGGGGATTATTTTAAATATTTATTAAATGTATATGTTACGGTGAAACACCGAAATCTGGAGAATGTCTACATTCACATACTCGCTTGGTGTATGTCCGAAATATTTTCCAAATACTCTTATTTCTGACTTACACCGGTGAATGTCGACATCCACCATGTACTAATGGTGAATGTTGAACATATAAGAATATTATATTTCCTTCTCCGTAATTCATTCGCGAAAAAACGCACTTGAGACTCAGAATAAGAACTTAAGAATATAAGAACTTAAAACACACAGGACATTCAAAATGAGAAAGGAAAATAATAGAAGTTTATAAACTTACCAAATTATGTGATTCAAATCTTAGTTATTGCAACAACTTAAACTATTATGACACTTTGAATTGCACAAGAGGCCCTTGCTTTTACAACTGCATTTATTTGTGGAACACTTCCTTTTCGAATGGCAGCGTGTACATATATTCCTCTCTTTTCGACCTACACCAGAGCATATCTGTGATTGTCGACATACACCGGTGAGGGTCCGAATGTACAAGAATGTAAAGAAATATTCGATCTTTCACCGATGTATTTTGGTGAATGTTGACATTCTCCGGTGAAAGTCGACATTCTCCAATTTCGGTCTTTCACGGTAACATACATACTACGTGTGATCCAGATCTTATGGAAGGGACATGGAAGTAGTACATACCAACTTCTGCAGTTTTTCCTTTTCTTCCGCCTCTCCGAAGTTTTGCAGATATAGGTGCCTTCTTCTCTTGCATTCTCTTTACCACAAGCAGCGCTTGTAACAATCCCCATCCCTACTGACTGCCTTTCTGAGCATTCAAATTCCCCAACTACTATATAATCTCCAGAATGATATCAGCATGCCAAGAAAATTCTCACGAGTCAATAAACAACAAGTCGCCTATAACAGTTAATATCAAGAACACGGTTACAGCCGAAAACGTCGCGGAGAAAACAACGCAAGGCGAAAACGTCGAGCTACAAAACATCGTGCGAGAAAACGTCGTTGTACAAAACATCGTCGTCGAAAATAAAGCGGTTCAAAAACTTCGCAGTTCAAAAACATCGTCGTCGAAAATGTGGTAAAAAATAAAGTATCTACAAATCATCGCGTGACGATAACATCAGAAACATGATACGATAACATCAGAAACATGATAGTCGCGAATTTGAAGGTTTTCGGATATCGCAAAGTAACGGTGAAATTTTAAGTTAATAGATTTTGTAAAGTTAATAGATAGTTAATAGATTTTGTAAAGAAATGTGGAGAAGCGGTAATAAATGAAGATGATATAACAGAAGGTTTTCATTGCGATGACAGTGCCCAAATCATCAATCAATTAACGGACGGCGAAATCTGTAGTATGGTTCTAGATCCAGAAAATACCGCTACTGATAGTGAAGAAACGGAGAGGTTTTTGAAAACGAACAAATATCGATTGACTAGTCGGCATTCTCGACACAGCAATTACAGGACTTGAACAGTAGGACTTTGTAGCTGAACAAGAAATTATGTTTGTTTATAGAATTAAAGAGAAAGTATTAGCACAAAAAACGAAGCAACTTAAACAACTTAAATCGAAAGAAATGTTTAATAAAGTAAACAAATAAATATTAAGCTTTTTTTTTTTTTTTTTTTTTTTTTTTTTTTTTTTTTTTTGTAAATTTTGATACCCTTTAGACTTTCATAACTGCTCTTTATTTCATAAATTATTTCATATTTTTAATTGTATAATTTCTGCATGCCATCTTACCAGATTTAAATTGATGATCTAAAATCCGGAAAAATCCCAAATCCGGAATCGCTGCCAGTACTAGATTCTGATGTGCCTGTAAATTTACTGAGCCAGTTTAACTTGCGTAGTCTTTGGATACTAGTTCACGTTTTAACTTGAAACTGCTGTGTTTGATTACATTACCACGATCTGGGGTTGATTTTGTTAGCACAAGAAAGTGCATTTTGCTTCTAAATTCCTTTTAAGATAATACTAGATACAGTTTTAAGAATATTCGTTTCTTATTTTTGACTCGGATTGATTTAAATATTAAAAATGCATTTAATTTACAATTTATCTAATTAAAAATATTCTGTATTTTCAAAGAATGATGTCATATGTTTGTTATTATTTATTTCATATTTCGTAAAACTTAAACGAATTTTAATTAACAAACTCAACGATTTCAAACCGAGCAATGGCAAGAATGCACGAAAAAAAGAACGTTTTTATCTCCAGCACGCGAAACTGTGTATCAGAAATTCTAAAGATAGGCTCATTTAAAAATTATTTTACGAACATAATATTTAATAAATAAAGGTAACACGCAAAACGTTAAAAAAACGCCCTGAAATCTGAAAGCTTTCAGACTTTTATACTTTTTATTTCTTTCTTTCTTTTCTTTTTTTTTTTTTTTCTTTTATACTTTTAACATAATTCCACAAATAATGCCCTACAATTTGTTCTAAAACTTGCGATTTGCATTTTAAGTACTTAAAGAAATATTTCTGATCGCGAAAATTCTTCTTAGAAAGTACTAAGTTCTATGTTCCTGGTCTTTCCGTTAATGCGGGGGTTAATATAGGCAGCTTGTTCGAACAGTTCATAGTGATTGGATTGGCTTCTGCAACTTGAATATGAAAACGTTCTGTCAGAACATTCTCCACGAAAGCATCATTCCTGAAGTATACTATAGCATCACGAAGCTTTGACAGTTGTTTCAAACTAATTTTTATTTATAGCAAAGAACAAGTTTCCACCCTTGGTCTAACAAATTATGATGTTTTAATTCCGTATTATATATCTGTTTAATGCTTAAATTTGATGTTTTAATACTGGATGTTTTAATTATATATATATGTGATGTACCAGCTTTTGTCCCGAATAAATAGATTGGTGAAGAATCATAAATGTAGTCGTAGCTTAAATTATCAGACGATAAGTTTAAAAAGCAGAATCCATTTATTGTTATTCAGAAGAAATAGCAGTTACAAAATCAGATAACCGGAGTAAATAAAAAAAATTACTAATAACTTTTTGTATGAAGAAATTTAAGAAAAAGCCCCGATATTCTTTTGCGAGTCCTTTTATAGCCTCTGGAAAGGCGGAGCTTCAAAGAAATGACGTCAGCCTTGTCAGCCAATCCAGTTCGCTTTAAATATTTCCAGAACATTCTATAACTGTACGTGTAGAAAAGGCGGGAAAAACAACTTGACTACGGGGCTGTGGATTTAATTCCACGTACTTTCAAATAAGGGAACGTCGCCATTAAAAATGAAAAGAACATACAGTTAGAATTTTAAGTGTATTCTTGACTATGGAATTTTATTATTACAAATATATAATCTTAAATAAAGAATTCATCGCAATCATTTAGTTTTCTTTCTTTTACTCTTCAGTTTTCCCGAAACTGTGTTAATTAAAATTTCATTAGCAAGAAGCGCATCTTTTATATATATTTTTACACTGATCAGGTTACAATCAACGGAACAAAGCTAAACTTTTTAAAAGATTTCGTGGTACTATTCGGTGAGGGCCGTCAAAAATCGCCAAACTATTGTTGTTGCCAATGCTGCCAAAAATAATTGCGCCAACCCTAATAATTGCGGCAAGAAAGGAAGTATAATAGTAAATAACTATTTAAGATTGATGTTTTAATTTATATAAAAGGTTAATTTCATATAATACTTTTTTATTATTATAATTTACATGAAAAAGGCTAAACTTGACTGAATGGAAGCATAAGAGTAAATAACTATTTCAGATCATTATTAAATTTTATATAAAAATTGCTAAACATAACTTAATGGATGCCTGCATCGCTATATCGATACCGACTTATCGCTAAAGCATAATTTCATCTCGTTGGTTGTTTAAACGTAATTTTCTATAATGAATGATGCCTTTTCTTTGAAAACATTCTCGGTAAAGTGCACAATCGCCCACTTATTTGTTTGCCGCTTTTTTACAAGGGTAAAAACAATTGGATTTGTGTCAATTTTCTTTTACTTTTTAAGTGAAAATAGGTCGATGTGTACATAGATAAAGTCAAGGGTGTGCGCAGTGCCATTTTTGTGTAATTATAGAATTTTTTTTTAAAGTGAAAATGGGTCGATGTGCACATGGATACCGAGTATATGCAATTCTTAAAAACGCGTCAAGTAGTGGGTGATTCTGCACTTTACCCAAAATTCTATTGCCGACTTTTCGTCATGGACAATTCCCAAATTGTTAAATCCATAGGATATCAAAAAAGGATTTAAAAATTAAACTAGTATGTCAATGGCGCTTTAAGAAATACAAAACTATATAAACTTACGCAATCTGAAATCAGCGCGAACGCTAGATTTGGCGCGCTGTTAAATGGGCGCGTTTGCTAGATTTGGCGCTTTTGCGCATACATTTTCGCTGCAATTTTTTTACGGCCCTCGAAACCGAATAGTACCGATTTCGTGTTAAGTCAAGATCGATATATTATATTAAAATAAACCAGAATAAACCAGTCTTAATCTCATACAAAACATTAAAAATTTTAAACCTCCTTTTTTATATCTTTAAAACTAAAAAAATTATTTTATTGTTTCATTCTAAACAACAGAATTATTTTTAAAAAAAATTATTTCTCATATTATACATTTACATTACTCCACAAAGCAAATAAGCCAATTTGTTTAATCCATAAGCATTATGCGTCTACTTCGGAAATAACTACACATGAATGTATATGTACAGTTCCCGCGCAAACTGAGTGTGAATACAAGGTCAAAAATATGCCTCGGTCATTAAAAATTTATTGAGGGGGGGGGTAAAAAAATAATTCAGCGATAACTAATAATATGGTACGTTTCATTTTCAGTCACCCTTGTTTATTCCTCTGATGCTCTTCCAAAAGGGGTTTATGCAATTTCAAAACTCAGCCATTACGTCGCCCTCTATGCTCATTTAGTGGACTTCGGGAAGCTTGTTATGACGAAGTGGAAATAGCTAAGGGCAAATTAATGAGAGATAGCAAAGGTCTACTAATATCAGCAGTATGATATTTTCTGGGAAAATTTAATCTCTACTGCTAACATAAAATGTAAATTAGTTGCTACTTTCAATAATAACTGTTAATGGTAGAAAATCTCAACATATAATAAAAGAAAGTCTCTCTCTGTGTGTGTGTGTGTCTTTCGCTCGCACTGCGCGTAAGTTAATAGACCCACGGCTACGAAATTTGGTACATAGGTGCATCTCGACAAGAGCCAGTGCACCTCGAAGCAATTTTTTCGAAATTCGAATTCGAATTCGAATCTTTTTTTATTTTATGTTTTGTGACGAAATCGCGTCATTTTGAGACATCATGGGCTATAGGAAAGCGAGATTTTACTCTACACACTCCATTTTCACATCGTCATGAAACGTAGGCACTTAGCTATTTTACGAACTTAAAATAAATTTCGTCTTTCAATAAATCGATTAAATACTAATTTATTTAACAAAGTGAGCTGATGAAATCGCATCATTTTGAATAGTTTCATTCTTTTACAAATATGGGTGTGGCAACAATTTTTCATCGTAATTCTTATGTCACTGTTTTTAAGAGATTGGAATATTTCATTGTCATTTTTTTATATATATAATACATTTTTATAGATTTTTTTTGATAAAATTGTTCTGCAGAGTAAAATTCTGCGCGGTATTTTATGTTTCTTGAGATCCTTTCATATTAATTTTTGCTTATTTGACTGATTGTAAGATATTGAAAAGTTTTGCATGATTTTTGTTTCTTCAACGGAAAGTTGGTTAATTTTTTTTATTAGGATAATTAATACTTGTATTAAGAGATATAGCTTATTTCATTGTAATTTTTTTTCTCTCGAAAATATAAGATAAAATATCATTAATTATACTTTGCTTTTCAGAATTCTTGGTTTTTTTGTATTCTTTTATGTTATTTATTGCTCATTTCATAGTTTTTAAGATATTGAAAAGTTTTGAGTGATTTTTTTTAGGAAACAAAGTTCTTAACCTCCTTTATACCATTTGAGTTCTTAAGATTTTGCAAAGGGAAGTTGGTTAATTTATTTATTAGGATAATTAATATTTGTATTAAGGGATATTACTTATTTTATCGTAATTTTATTATACGTAATAACTTTCTTTTATGAAGTTGTTCTGCAGAGTAAAATTCTACGCAGTTTTTAAATTTAACGTTTGGTGTTTCCTTCAGCCATTTTTCTGGTACATTTAAAAGCCACACGAAGTCTGGCAGCGAAGCTGCTAGTAATATATACACAAATGCGAAAGCTCATCTCTTTTGATAATAAATTAATGCTATTTTTTTTTCAGGTACGTTGTTTATAACACATTTTTTTATATTCTTTGATACATTCCAAAATTAAAAATTAAAAATTGCAATTTCTTTTTAAAAATAAATTTCCGAATATTTATAAGTAATTTGACACCCCTTGTATTTGTTTACCTGAGGCAAATGCCTCACCCTCGTCCCGGCTCTGTTAGCAGCTACGAATTTTGCAAGGCAAATTAATAATCAAAGTCTCTGTTCCAAGTTGTCGGAAGATAAGCCTATAAACGTGCGGACCTGACATTAAATTGCACAGACAGCTATTATCCATCCAGCAATGAATATACTGTTACGTTATTTTCTGACACCAGTTGTTACGTACGGGGTTCGTAGATTTGGAGTGAATAACAACGACACTTGATGAAGTATCGAAACACACTTTATTTAGCCAATATTAATCAGGACAGCTCCAAAACACTTTTACAGTCGTCGAAGATCGACAATAAACACGCTGGAACAATCAGTGACACAGCCTTCACAATGTCAGGCAATAACGGTGGAGACAGCTTCACTGCAAAGCACCAGGGTACAGCTCCCGACTCTACTCGGTCGTTCTCGGAACTCCACGTACTCTCGAGACTCTCCACGCCACAACTCGAGATGCACTCGACGACACACAGAGCACAGCTCTCGACTCTTCGGTTCAGTCGTTCGCAGAGCTTGACACTCTTCTCTCGACGATGCACTAACCGCGATAAACTAAGAGACATCGATGCACTCGACGACCCACTCGTCATTCGCTGCCCGGCTGTCAACTCGATCAACTCCGCACGGACTGACTAACTCGAGACACTATCTCGCACTCTCGAGTCACACACACTCGCCCCCTCGACGAGGCGCTCTGACTGCGGACCAGCAGGGGGTTTATATATAGCTTTCGGCTTGTGTTCGAGAACATTCTGGTCTAAACCGGGAAGAATTCGTTCCAGAAGGTTCTCCAACCGTCCATGGTATATCGCCAGTTTTGACGCCAAACGGACGATTTATCGCCAAATGGGGCAACCCTGCCTTCCCTTGCTAATTTATGGCAACCGAAACCTGCTTTGCGGGAAAGCTATCTCACAGCGCCTGTACATTTCGTGACAATGCATTGTTCAGAAATTCGCTGCCTCATCCGCATCATCAGTAGCCTCCATTAACAAAATTCTTTCCTGTTTCATCCTCTCTTCTCCCCCTTCGTAGTTATAAGTACCTCTACTAAGGTTGGCTGAATTTTGCCCCCGATGAATCCCTTTTTCAAACGTTGTAGAGACGGAGGTTGAACAGTTGCGGTTACTGCAATTTCAGAATGCTGGACGGGCGATTTTCAGTGGTATATGATTATTCTGTATATGTCTCTTGATATTTTTATTCATCTCAGTTTAAAACGTAATCATGAATTTATTAAAAGCCTAATTATCCAGCTGTAGATCACATTTATTAAAAAGAAATTTTACAAATTATATTCCAGAACTTTCTTACTTCCTTACTTAGCTAGAAACTTCCTTACTTAGCTAGAAAGCCATCAACTTTTATGTCAGCACACTGAAGGGTTTATGTATCATCCTAATTAAATCTAAACTGCATAACTCTTCTTAATTGAGTTGCTTATAAGCAACTCAACTAAGAAGAGTTATGTAATATCAGAAATGTAAGTGCTTATGTGTGTGTATTCAGAGAACCAACTCGTAACAAAAACCACCTCCCTAAGACGACCACCTCTGAAAGAGACCAGTATTTCTGAAACCATAAGTATACTTTGGTATTGAATATTCCCTCTGTAAGGCGACCATTCACAAAGAAAATTCTGCGAGTGTGGCTGGTCGCCTTAGAGAGATTCCTTCCGTAGATGCAATCTCCCTAAAATGACCACCTCTAAAAGATAAACGTATCTCTGAGAACGTGAGTATATATTGGTATTGAGCATCACCTCTCTAAGGCGACCACTTGCAAAGATGAATTTTTATTTTCGGCTGGTCGCCTTAGAGAGACCTCGTTGTGTGTGGTGTATTATGATTACTGTTATTGTTTCCGAAAAAAAATTTTAAATCAAATAAATAAGCATATTTAGTAAAAACCCTCTCTAAAACGACCACCTGCGTTTCCAGGTTACTCTGATGGTCTTAAAGAGATCATATTTTCATTATGTTAATTTTATTGTTTACAAGAAGTCTATTAACGTCAGATAAAAAAATAGCATAACCCATATAAACCAACAGAAGATTTATTATTATATTGATACCAGTAAGAAAACCAGTAATAGTCAATATAAACCTATACAAACCAGTACAAAGTTCTGCCATTGATGTTGGTTGTATGGGTGTCAAGTGATACCAGTAAGAAAAACCCACAGAGATCAATAGAAACCAGTAAAAGTCAATAGAAACCATCAAAAATTCTATAGGTACCAGTAGAAAGTTTTACTGGTTTATATGGGTCATTTTGAAACCAGTAAGAAAAACCCACAGAGACCATCAGAAACCAGTAAAAGTCAATAGAAACCCATAAAATGTTATGGGTACCCATAAAAAGTTTTACTGGTTTCTATGAGGCATTTTTAGCAGGGTAGATGAATTGTAAATTCCCTTACATAGCTATAAAGCCATCAATTTTTATGCTAGCGCACTCAAGGATTTATGTTTCATCTTAATTAGCTAAATCTAAACTACATAACTCTTACGGATATTCGTTAGCTCATTTGAATTGCTTAAATGAATTGTAAGCTTCCTAACATAGATACAAAGCCATCGATTTTTATGTCAGCCAACAAATTAAGTAAAATCAAAATTTACAACAAAATACATTTATTCATTAAACATATACAGTGCTTGAAAAGTATGTATTTTGAATCACAACTTGTACTCTCTTCTTTGCGCATTTCCAATACTGAATAAACGTGAACCTGCTTCTAAATTTATATATTTTCAGCTATTCCTGCAATTTGTAAAATATTAATCAAAATTAATTTTCGATGCAAAGGTTCAGCAATTCCGAGTACATAGCTCTTTGCAGTTTTGTGACAAAGAAAACATAGTCGAGTACCTTCCATAGGGGCATGATTGACCAATTCAATATTCCATAGTCATACACTTAATTCGAAGATATTCATGCAACGCTTCCTCTATTGAAAAATTATACATATATTATTATCATATACACATGACTTCGTTAGAGAGAACCAGTGATTCCGACTAACGCGCGTTCCCCTTTTTAGGCTGCTCTCTTTTAAGCTATTATTAGGCTCGGCCGTACTTTAGGCCCTTGATAGCTCCGCCGTTATTTAGTGTTAAGAGGCCAACATTGTTAGAATCTTGATAGCTTCGGTTATATCTTTTTAGTTACGTTTTATTGGTCATTATTCCTGAGTTCAAGCCCAAGTAGAGGCTTTATTGTAACTCCAACAAGGAATCGTCTGCTAAATTTATTTTGAATAATAAAGGGTAATTAATCCTTTATAGGTTTGCGTTTTATCTCTCAGAACTAAAAGATTATTCGCTTGTCAGTTCTCAACGTTCCAGACACATTGCAGTACATTCAAAGTTTGCAACCTTGCAAGGTAAGATTTGTAAGAACTGGAAGCTCCCTTCAGCTCACCTGGGCACGAGTATCCCCTTAGATTAAAAAAAAAAAAAAAAAAAAAAAAAAAAAAAAAAAAAAAATTCCGTATCTCCACAAACGAGGCCAGACAGTAAAGCAGTCGCCCCCAAACAACAAACAAATATACTAAATGAAAAATAAATAAGCTCATCTAACACAAAATTACAAACAAACAAACAAAAAACAAACCATAAACAGAAATTCACAACATAGAACACCACAGATATCTAAAACCTATATAAATGCAGAATTCAATTTTAACAGAAGATTCCTACAAGCGCCCTATTTTGATTCATAAGCTTCATTAGAGCAATGCTATAAGATTTAAAAACTTTAAAATTAATGGCACTTACGTTAAAATCAGTAATGTTAAAAATCTGTCTAATAGGGGCTGTTAAATTACAATCAACCACAAAATGCCTAGCATTACCATCAACCTGACAACTATTACATAATTTATTTTCCTGCAAATTAAATCGGTTGAAATAGAACGGAAACCTACTATGTCCAGTTAAAACCTGATTAACGTCAATATTGTTCATACATTTCATTTTATTCGTGGTTTTGATTAGTTCCATAAATCCTTTGTTTTTAGGTGAAGAGAACCACTGTATTTTCCATTTGTTGACGTTCTTCAAAAAAAATTCTTTTATTCTTCGAATAGCAATTCTCTTCGAACCTGTTACTTCAATATCTATTGCACTGACATTTGAGACCGCCTGCTTGGCCAGGCTGTCGGCCCTCTCATTACCAATAAACCTATATGGGCTTTAACCCAATGTAGCTTAATATTCAAATATGAGCTCAAAGTTTCTAAATGACTGATAATTTCGACAATTAATGGATTGAAATTGTCTGGGCAGGAGAGCACATGGAGAAATGACAGGCAGTCAGTGTAAATATTTACAGACCTGGGTATAAACAAGGTTATTTTTAATCTATAATAAGGCTTGTTTGAACGCTTCACTTTCTGCTTGGAAAACTGAATTATATATATTCAACTTATACATTCTACAATCCACATTAGTTCCAAAAACAACAAAGGCAGCTTCTACGCTTCCTCCGACCCCAGAACCATCTGTATAAAAATGAAATACATCAACAGTTGGACTACTTTTATCAAAAACAAAACTATTGGAAGGATGTATTAAATGAATATTAAATTTTTCAAAAACATTCTTTGTAACTAAATAATCTTCATACATTTTCAAGTCCATTCGTCCAGTTCTAAATTGTTCTGACATAAAAATTTCTCATAATAAAATTCGTATAGAACTGAGAAAGGTGGCAGCCCAACAAACACAAATTACAAACATAATAAACACAAATTACAAACATACATAATGCTGCTTCCTCCTCTGGGAAAAAACAATGCACATGTTTTTGCAATATTAAATTGTAATTTTCTTTGTTTTGCCAATCACTCAGTATTAGAGGAGTTTCATCAAGAAATTTTTCCATTATTTCAAGGAAATTCTGTTTTATAAGCATCATAATATCATCAGCATATGCAATCAATTTCACATTTTGAGAAAACTTCTGCTTCAGCAAGTTATCCACATTAATGTTCCAGAGCACTGCAGGAGCCCTAAGGGCATCCCTTATAAATATTCATTACTAAGTCTTTACTCTTATCTTTAAAACAATTAAAAGCAATTTTTCTATTACTAAAATAACTTTTAAATAGATAAACCTTACAAGGTCACAATACGAGGGAGACCCAATCCACCTCGTCATACCAGGACCGCATGATTATGAATGGGTCATTCCCCCCTCCAAACCAAAACGACGGCAGGCAGAGACCCCTGGTCCCCCACCCCATTTTATTGACCGAACAAGAACAAGAAGAAAGAGAGATAATAAGCTAAATTAACTGCACATTAATATCGGGTCCCCAAAGCCGGAGTTTCCGAGTAACTAAAAAGTTAGTATAACAAAACCAAGGGAACTCAAAAATTGACAATCAATTCTCAATCACGCATTAAATTTATTTTAAACATGCTGATTTAAACAACACAAAAGGAAAGAAGAGAACATAAAATAACTAACCAAGCATAAGAAAAGGTTAATAAATCAACTAAAAATAAGGAAAAACACATAGAACACACAAACTAACGTTTAAACAAGACACAGACGGAGAGGCAGAATCAGCCGTAATAATAAAATGGTGTCCGCCGATAACATCGCGGCAAAAACATCGCGGACCAAAACGTCGCGGAGAAAACAACGCAAGACGAAAACGTCGTGCTACAAAACATCGTGGGAGAAAACATCGCAAAGAGAAAACACCGCAGTTCTAAAACATCATGCTACAAAACATCGTCGTCGAAAATAAAGCGGTTCAAAAACTTCGCAGTTTAAAAACATCGTCATCGAAAATATCGTGGTAAAAAATAAAGTATCTACAAATCATCGCATGACGATAACTTCGCAGACATGCTTTTTTCAGGTTTTAATTATTGTAAATGGATATTCCCATAATGATTTGTGAGTGCAGTATGTAAAGAAGGATAATTTTTATTTTCACATATTTTATTAACTAATAAATGTTTGCTGAAAAAGTAAGAAGGAAACTTAAGCATAGAAAATTAAATGCAAATTATAGATTATACTTTTCATGAAAAATTACCAGTAAAAACTTTATAAAAATGATTTATTAATGGCCTTTGTTAGTTAACTATGTCGGTTTAAAATTCTATTAAGTGCTATAAGTTGCATTAATTTTCTATGCTTAAGTTTCGTTCTTATTTTCTCAGCAAAAATTTATTAGTTAATAAAAAGTATGAAAGTAAAAATTATCCTTCTTTCCATCTTGCGATCACAAATCAATATGGGAATATCCATTTACAGTTATTAAAGCCTGAAAGAAGCATGTCTGCGATGTTATCGTCATGCGATGATTTGTAGATACTTTATTTTTTACCACGATATTTTCGACGACGATGTTTTTAAACTGCGAAGTTTTTGAACCGCTTTATTTTCGACGACGATGTTTTGTACCACGATGTTTTAGAACTGCGATGTTTTCTCGTTGCGATGTTTTCTCCCACGATGTTTTGTAGCACGACGTTTTTGCCTTGCGTTGTTTTCTCCGCGACGTTTTCGTCCGCGATGTTTTCGGCTGTAACCTAATAAAACTTCACAATGAACCACACAAACAACAGGAATGACCAGCACACCACCAGGACTTATCAACGAATTCCCAAGGGGGGAAAAGGACCTGCAAAGGACCATACCCAAACAGTGTTTATTATCATAGTATTTGTAATTGTGATTGTAATAATACAATTCAATCTTGTACATTATACAATCCAATCAATTCAATCTTGATTATGGAACATAATCTTGCCTAATAGCTATTAAACTACCAATTTCAAGCTGTATCAAAAGATTCAAAAATATAAAAATAATTAAAACTCAGCATAAGCAAAAAATAAAAATTAATTGACAATGTAACATTATTCGCGGACAAAACCCCCCATAAATCGGCAAATTAGCTCATCAAACATTAGACTTAGACTCTATAATTGACCGAGCAATTGCGAAGAGCAATGTTGCCGGTTCCAGAATTAAAGCCCAAGGGCACTTGACATAAAGAAATCCGGACGTGGAGAAAATCTCAGATGAGAAAAAGGGGAAGAAGAGAAGTACCAAAAGGATCAGGACAATCCAATCGGACAAGTTCGCAAAACGTGACGAGCGATCATAGCTTTCAAGGAGGACCCAAGACAATGCAAATCAATGACAATAATATGAGAAGATACACTACAGCAATAGTTCCAATGACAAATTCAAATACAACTAAACAACCTCAATCAATAGTGCTAAATACAACACAACACAATACAACTATACAACACAATTTTAATACAACTATTTAACGCAATACACTACAGCAACTCAACAACAACCTAAGCAACCTATTTACAACACTACTATATCATCACAATGCGAAAAATCTCACAGAATTAGTTTTATCGATTTCTAAGAATAATATTCAAGCTACAGAAGAACTTCAATCAAAATCAGATGCATTGGAAGTATAAACAGCTACCAAATTGAGGAGCTAAGTGAAAAAGTTGTCGCCTCCTCCCATGAAGGTGTGAGCTGCAAGTGGTCTGACGCTTCTATCTTCGAAGAGACTTTGATAATTAAAGACTTGGGAGTATTTAACAAAGTCACATTGTACAGCTTTGTTGAAGAATTTTAGGACCTCCGGAGTACTGTATACAAATTATATAAAATCCCACTGGTGACTATTAAAATTGAATAAATTGCGTTAAAAACACTTAAAACCTTAAAATACAATTAAAATGTACCTAAACTGTAGTTATGTACTATAGTTACAATGTACCTAAGCTGTTGCTATGTACTTAAAATAAAATTTCAAAAACATACAGGACACAATATTAAATAATAAACATACCAATAATACATAAAACCACTTACATCATATGACATGAGAATTCAAGTCAAATAAAAACACCAAAAACCTCTCTCTTATTGTTAATAACAGACATCGCATACTTTGCAAATCTTTTTAAGGTGTCAAGATTCAATGAGCTGTTACCAAAACATTCTATTCTCAAATCTTTTACCATAGGCCAATGATTAACCTTTTGCGGCACAGTGTGTCCGGTTTGGACACACCTAAAAATTTCCTTCTGTACGCACAGAAAAATTGAATGAAAAAGGATTTATAGGTTACTATAAGTTACCCTAAATCTTCTTTATTTATAGCAGATGGCAGCTCAACACAAACCAGTCCATATATTTTAGCCATGTTTAGTTTTTTAAGACCCTCATTTTTCAAAGAAATCTTCCAGATTTTTTTAGAGTATAAAAGGAGTTATTTGAAAAGAAATTTCTATGTTACTTTTTTGGCTGTATGCTAATCTCCTTATTCTATATTAGTTTAAAATTTTTACCTTGAAATCTTGCCCAAAATCAAACGACGAACCCTAGGTGTGCCCAGACCGGGCTCACGGATAATCTAGGACAACTGAAAGTCTGTACTCTTTGTTACTCCGCATCTCATCGGTCAGTTCATTGACAACAATGCTCGTTTCAGCACTCTTTTCGAAGCTCTATTCAATCAGTATGCCACTTTGGGCACACCCACGGAATTAAAACGATAAGTGCTATCTTCACAAAATTTTAATTGTTTACTCCTCTAGACCTAATTAGACCGTCTACCTTTTTTTTTTCTTTTTTTTCTTTCTTTCTTTTTTTTTTTTTTTTTAATCAAAACTCCTACTTTAAAAGGTAGCGTGTCGGAAAGGGTTAATAAAGTGCACTGCATTCCCAACAACAAGACAGATACCACAAAAGTCTGTATTTTGCAAACCAAATCTAGAGAGCTACGCGGGAAAACGGCCATGTCGGTCAAAAATTGATTTAAATCAATGTCGCTAATGGGCCTCATTACTTTTTTAATTTTAATGTTCTGTAATAATCAGATTCCTCCCATTGTGAAGTCCAGATGTTCAAATAGAAATTTTTCATAATTCTAATGGCATAGCTCCTAGAGCCAGACGTAAATAAATTCAAAATAGTCAACACTTCCGTCGTCAATAAGTTGTTTTGTCAGCACGTCAGCTCTTTCATTTCCTATAAAGCCAACATGGGCCTTTACCCAATGTAAATGAACATCCATGCATTGTGTGAATGATTTCAACAAATGCTTAATTTCATATATTAAAATATTGACTGTACGGGTCGAGGCCAAAGATTGCAGCATAGATAAGCAGTCAGAGTATATATGTATAATATTTACACAGGTCAAGCTGTCACAGTCATTGGGTAATTTTTTTGGAAGCAGAAAAGATGAAAAATATGCAACCGCCTTCGTCGGAAATCGAACCACGGACCTCTGGAATACCGGCCCAGCGTGCTTACCACTACACCACGAAGGCACGCTAGGGAAGTGGGATAAATACCCTATAAAGCTACCTTTAATTCATTGTAACGTCTTAAAGGAGAGCACAGCATTCCGCTTGAAAAACGTAATTATAACAATTCAACTTAAACATTTTAGATACAATTTCAGTACCATAGAAATAAATTAGAAAAGCTGCTCCGAAATTACCGTCCTGCCCCGACCCGTCAGTATAAATATCTACACTCATGTCCATAAATTAAGGATAATGCAAAATCAGGCAAAGGAAGAGTTAGAAGCAAAACAAATTTGACTTATTTGTAAAGTTTATTTATTAAACAAAAGGTAAAGAGCAAAAAAAGATGCTATATGTTTCATATTAAAAAAATTAGCGATTTTTTCTCCATGGAGCAAATTACAAAAAAAAAAAAAAAAAACCTATTTACTAAAAACCAATATTACATGGTTGGTATGATTGTTAATACATTGTATGTCTCCCAGACGATGCAATACAGTCCGTACAACGCCTAGACATGCCAAATTATCGATCTGATCTTGGGGGATATTACACCACTCAAGAAGCAATGCTCTCCGAAGTTCCGGTAGGCATGTAGGAGCAGGTTGACGGGCTGCAGCTCGTCGGCCAAGCATGTCCCACACGTGCTCTACTGGATTCAAGTCCGGTGAGAATGCTGGCCAGTCCATACGGGTGATATCCTCCGATTAAAGGCATTCGCTTACGATGTTTGCACGGTGAGAACGGGCGTTGTCATCCATAAACACAAATTGTGGCGCCCCATGGCGCCCCGAAACAAACGTATATGTTGTTCCAGAATGACATCCTGATAGATTTGGCTTTTCATGGTTCCAATTTGAACATGCAGGTCAGTTCTGAAACCCAGAATAATTCCACCCCAAACGAGCACTCCTGTACCACCGTAACGGTGTCGTTCAATGATGTTTTCTTGGTGGTAAAGGGTACCTGGAGCTCTCCATATGAAAGTCCGGCGAGAATCAGACAGCAAGCTAAACCTGGCTCGTCGGAAAACATCACACAAGCCCACTGTTGCGGTGTCCACAATGTGTGCTCTCTACTCCAGGCTAACCACAGGCGGCAGTAAGTTGCAGTAAGTGGAATGCATCTGACAGGTCTACGAGCATATAGACCAATCTGCCCTAAGCGTCTGTACATGGTCTGCCTTGAAATTGTCACACCAGTGGCTGAAGAGAGCTGACGAGACAGGTCTGAGGCTGTGCTCCGCCTGTTTCTTTTGGCAGTAACTGCCAAATACCGGTCCTCATTCGGCGTTGTAACTCTGGGGCGACCTGTGCTGTAACGTCTGCTCACATTACCATCATCTTGGAATCCTTGCCAAAGCCTGGAGATGACACTCTGGGCAATTCCAAGTTCGTCTGATATTTCCAGTTGGGTACGCCCACATTCCAGAAGGCCGATAATTCTACCACGTAAAAAATCATCCAAATGCGTCCTTTGTGTCATAACTATTCGGTTATTGCACTGAAATGCTTATAAAGCGCCTGCGTACAAATTTACTTCTTTGCTTGTATTCCTTGTATATCACTCTCTTACACTCTCGTCATTGTGACGTACCATCGGTGTCGTCTGGCTACTTCCTGAAATTTGCATATGATTCTTCAAAATGTGTGTAGTGATTTTACAGGTGATATATTTATTTTAGAGTTCGATTTCCGCGTGACTCCGAATTATCCTTAATTTATGGACATGAGTGTATTTCACCGATTACAGGGAAATCACAATCAAAATTTTAAAAAAATACAATTCTCAGGATGTAAAAAATCATACAGACATATATTTTTATAATCCGCAATGAAACTGATTTTAGCACCACCGTGTACCGTAAACCCTTTGCAGTTTGTGTACCACCCCATGCCAAGTCATGCCACCCTGTTAAGCAAAAAATAGCTTCTTTTTACTATTATGTATTCCGCGCGCTTAAAGTTTGTTCCTCTGAATCTTTGCTTACCAATGAACTTAATTATTTGAGAGCAGTTGCGATTGACCGTGGATTTTCTCCCGTGATTATTGATAAAGCCGTCAAAAAATTTTCAGATTCCCATCAAAGAAGACATTCCACTGTTAGAAATAATATTAATGACCTTGTCGTGCTTCCATTTTATCCTTCTGTTAGCTATAAAATTTCACGGATTCTCCAGAAATTCAATTTTCAAGTCGGTTTCTCCCCTATTAATAAAATTCACCCTTCGATTCTAAAAGATTGCGTTTCTGTCTTGAATTCTTGGGGAATTTATAGTATATCGTGTCAGTGTGGTTTAAGATATATTGGCCAAACAAAAAGAGCGTTGAAGTTTCGTATCAAGGAACATGAATCTTATGTCAGAAAAGGCGAAATTAACAAGTCTTCAATAGCGTATCATAGTTGGACATTTAACCATAATTTTGACTTTGGGTCTGCAAAAATTATCCAAAAGGCTTCTTTCCATAGGCGAATTGGGTTTTCTTGAGGCTTTTCACATTCACAAAGATTTACCAGGTTTAGTTAATGATTTGAAGTCCAATCCAGTCCTTCCTAATGCCTTTAAAATTCTACTATCTTAATTCAGTTATTTTTGCCGATAGATGGCGTTACCTCCTCGCGTTTGGTACTACCAGAGGGTATAAAAATCCGTTCAGTGGTTGCTTTCCATTATTTGAAGTTCAGATTTTGAGCGTGAAGGTGCATTTGCCCCTCGCTCCCTATTTTAACTTCGCTAATTTTTCTTGTCCTTTATGCTTGATCAGATAGCCTGGCTCAGTAAAAGTAGGCGGCCAGTGCAACTCTGATTAAAAATTCAGTTTTAACCACGTGCAGTGCTGATAAGGACCACGTGTTTCTGAGACTCCTTTATTTTCTTCTTTCTAGGTATTTCTTTCTCCTGATGAGGAGGGACCTTTAGCTGCCCTCGAAATCGATTGAGTGTTTCATTATACTTAACGCTAAATACAAGGTTGTTTTTACGATTTTGATCATACAAACATATGTTTGGTTATCAAAATATCGTTATATAGCTTAAAATTTAATTTATGAGTTCTCAATAAAAATTTTTCATAATAAAATTTATACATGATTGAAAGAGGCGACGTGCCGGCGAGAACACAGAGCACTTCGGTCGACACAGTAGGGCAAAAACATCTTGTGATCGCCAGACACCAACTCCGCTGAACTGAAACAAGTTTACTCCTTAATCTAATCAATACCCCCGCTCTGGATCCTCAAGCACCAATTCCATAGAATATTTTTTTAGCTATAACATTGTTGAATATATCCCTCAAAACCTGAGCTTTGCTGGATACCTATCTCCGGAGAACGATCGTTTGTAATACATTAGTATATTATCAGAACATTGGTGGACAGTTCAAAAGCGGCCTGCAAAAGTCAATTTACAGTCAATAGTGACACTAAGATATTTAATAACATCTGTGAATTTAACTCTTTGACCATGATATTTAAAATTTGGTGCCCGCACCTAGCTATATTAAGATCCAATTTCCCCCCGATCCTCCAGGCTTCCAGCAATTTCATAACATCTTCAAACAAACGCTCAAGCTTTCCCAATGAATATTCTTTCATTATAATCGCCAAGCCAGCTGCATGACCAATAAGCTTTACATTATTGGGGAATTCTAAAATCAGAACTTTGTTCTATATAATATTCCAGAGCAGAGGAGCACTGTAAGAACCCTGCGGACATCCCATGGGAATATCTAAACCCACCTATGTATCTTCACTTTTAAAGACATTATACATAATTCTTCGATTACAGAAATAACTTGCATAACATTGCACCAAATTCTTAGGAGTTTTCAGCTCGATCAGAGTATGTAAATTCGCGAGTCGAAGGCCGAGGAGACTTCCAGAGACAACAGAACCACATGTTGAGAATTTCTATAGCGCTTTATAAATTCTATATCATCATATAAGGCGTCATCTGTTGAACGCCCTGCAGAGAAACCATATTGCCGCTGACTAAGTAATTTCTTACTATTCAAATAAAATCTCAATCTTTCTATCCAAATCTTTTCATAAACCTTACCGAAGACGCTAAGTAAGACGATTGAGCTATGCTTTTCATGTTGTTTAGGAATCAAGATAACTCGTCCGAGTTTCCAATTTCTTGGGAATAAATAAAATTTCAAACACTGATTAAAAAGCAGAGTAAAAACGTCTAAAAAAGTATAAATTAAAATCTGTACAAATGTTGGATTCGTCCGGACCTGGAGCACTTTTCCGCCTCAATTGATCGGTAGCATTTTTTATCTCCACATGAGTAATAGCAACATCACTTTCAGAGCATCCGGGAAAGTCTTCATCACTTAGCTCAACTCTTTTCTCTTACATTCCTTACTTAAGTGTTCCCCTGTGCATTTTGAACAGCAAATTTCAGCTTGGCAATTCCTCTTAGAGTGGCTGAAGGAGAAACACTTGGTGCACTGTCTGGGTCTCAGAAAGAGCTTCAAATCATAATTTCGCCATCCACGATTTATGCATTTAGATTCGAGGTGTTCTCTCTGACACGATCCACTAACAATAAAAATTGTGTGAGTAGCATTCTGGATTTTAGATGGTAAATTGAAGACAGGTTTAATACAATTTCCAGAACATAAACTGTTTTTCTTTAAGAGAGATTATAACTCTTCAATCAAAGTATTATTGTCAACAGTAAATACAATCACACGTGGCCTAATAAAACAGTTCCGTCCAGTGACCAGGTTTCCTTGCAGACCCTCATCATCAGCGATTGCTTCCTCCAACTTCCTCACTTCTTCTCTACCGCCTAATCTTAACCTCAATTCACAAATTAGAATTTCTACATATTTTTATTTATGAAATTGAGATTGATTTAAAAAATTAGCATATTTATCAAGCATAATGAACGTTCCAAATAATTATAAAGCTATTGCATGCTTTCAGGGCTGGATATTCTTTTAGCTTTTCCTATTTTTGTAACTACGTCTTTTAGAAAATAATATTTTAAATCTGAACTAATAGAAAATTTAAAACAAGCAAAAATCTCTTGCAATTTTTATACTTTTCATTGGTGTAAACAAGAAAAAAGACTAAAATATTTAAAAACGAATTTTTGAAATTTTTGCTTAAAATTATAAATTGTGCTGCTTTTTTAAAATTATAAATGAGTATTATAACCCAATTTCTATAAAGGAATTTTATTTCAATTATATTTCATAATACATCATAGTGATAAACACTTTTGACTCCTTAAAAATTTTTATACATTTAATTCTAATATTAAAATTGTATCTAACCGTAATAATTAATTTTGGTTGAATTTTATAGTGATTATTTTTTTTAATTTATTTTTAGTTCTGCATAAGATTTCTTTTATTTACTGTTAATTTAATTTATTAGCCCAAAAGGGCGGTAGCCTAGAAAGGCTTTTAGTTTCGAAGCGGCATTTTGCGCTGTTTGTAAATGTCCGTGTCTCCTTGCAAATTGTTGTTACCAAATATTATCGCCCTGTATTATATTTAAAGAAATTAAATAATGAAGAATCTGCATGAATACATGTATGCTTCTCGCTTTGTGACGAAAACGACAGTATCTAGAGCCATCAAATTTTGAATAATGTAATCCTCCACCCGAACATGGGCATCTGGACGGCCGAATTTCGAACTTGTTTTAATCTATTTCCTATTTTTTAAAATTTTAACGAATTTTTGATTAACAAACTCAACGAATTCAGAGCGAGCACTGTACGGAAAATAACAGTTTTATCTCCAGTGCGGAAATTCTAAAGATATGCTGTTTTTAAATGCATGGGGTTTACGGGCGAAGAACATGATATTCAATAAATATAGGTAACACACAAAACGTTAAAAAAAAGGTTCCTTTTGAGGTAATATAAAATCTGAATGCTTCTAGATTTTATTTTACCTTTTTTTCCCCCTTCATTACACTCAGAAAATTTTATGCTCCGAATTTTATAAATTACTAAAATAAATATTCCACTTTAATGTTAATAAGTTAATGATGATATAATCAAATAAATGATTGTTTTGTAATGTTATTATAGTTTTGAAAATCACTGCCTGAAAATGGTCATTAAATTTTTAAAAAAATTATCAGATCTTGTTTAATTTTACCTTATTTATTTCAAAGCATCACGTACTATCAATCTTATTTAATGTTAAGTTATTTGTATGCAGAATTAAGTTCATATATTTTGTGCTTAGAGCTTTTACCGTTTTACCAAAGTCAAGATGTTTGTACAAGAATTACGCGTGAAAAAAATGCGCGAAATGCAGTAAAAAGTGCTTTAATGAGATATATTAAATCCTATTTGGGAAAAACTGTGGCTTTCATAATCTCATCACTATACAATGTATCACATTCAATAATTAAAAAATACAAACGCCATAGGTTTCAGTGTTAAAGTAAACCAGATCGTCCCTACTCTTTCTTGCCGACATGTCGATGACGAGCGCCTGGGTTAGTCTATCTCTTATAAGATCCATGCAACAGGCTTGATCACTATTTCATCTGTTCCCTTGGCCGCAACTTTAGCGTAAGTAGGCGGGCCATCGGCACACGATTTCTGAAACTCACGAGTCATATCACTTCTCAACCGCGAAATCTCCTCCTTCATAGCTGTTAATTCATCAACATTTCCACAAGGGCAAACCGTTTCGGGACCTTTTTTGTCATTAAAATCGCTAACAAATATCTTATTTAAACCATACGTTAGTTCATCAATGAATACACATCCAATTTTGCGTTGAGCTTTGAGCTATCTACAACTCTGTGTAAACTATTTACGATAAACACAATATAACTCTCATCCTCATGTGCAAAAGTATTATCTTTCATTTTCTCCTCAGTATTAAGCATATATAAACACAATATAACTCTCATCCTCATGTGCAAAAGTATTATCTTTCATTTTCTCCTCAGTATTAAGCATATTGTACCATAAAAATACACTAATTGGCTGGGTTCCAAAATTGATAATTTAAAAATGCATAAAATCAATTAGGTTCAAGAGTAATATTAAAGCATACAAAGTTAAAAATAAAAGAATCTGCTTACTCTAAAACAAACATATGTAGACAAATACAATTATATACAAACGGCAATTTACACAAAATACATCCAGAATTTTTCTTATTTTCTGTACAGTGCAATAATAATCACTAATAAAATCTTATTTAAGCAAAATCTTCTTACATTCAATAAAACAGAACCATATTATTTGAAACCACTTAACAATGATCTCAAAATTCAAAATGTGCTTAAAAACACATAAATTCTTGTAAAATACCTTTACAAATCAAATACAAAAATTCTGCGCAAAATCAAATAAATCGTCCAGCGGGCATTAAAACACACTAAATCAGTGCACCAATCTATCGAGCAGTCTCTGCTAGTAAGAAGAACAAAGTTATCAAATAATAATTTTCAGTTGGCTGAAAGTTGTAATGCCCTTGGTGCAAAATAAGAAGGCTTCAATTGTACACAAACGGCGGCCACGCCAGGCCTAACCGCCTGTTCGAAAAGTAAAATGCTCATAAAATGGAAAATACGCTATGAAATTCAACAAAATTCAGTGTACAGATAAATAAAAGTGTAAGCAATCTAAATATAAAACTAAAGTACTTTGCACAGTCTAATGAAGCAGAAAAAAGCGTAAACTTACAATTTGTATGCAAATGAGCTCCGGATCAAACTTGAAACTTGTAAATGCTCATATCTTCATAAATATGCAGCGGAGTCTCAAAAATAGTCCGATACGGGAACCGGAACATCCAAGGATTCATAAAAATGAACTTTCACCAGCATAAAATCAGAATATACCATACATAGACGGTTCTTCCAAAGAGCACATACAAAGCCATCCAACATGTCTGCCGACCTGCGCAGAACACCACGAAAACCATACAAGGTATATCATTTCTCTTACATTAACAGCATTTAGGCACATATAGAAATATATTTTTTATGCTCATTTTTAAATCTGCCATTTTTATACCCGGTGTATTCTAAAGATTAGCCCACACCCCTAAGTTTCGAGCTTACTTTTTGTATTGAAAGTACGCGTTTGGGAATATACGGTAATTAAAGTTGTGCTATCATAAATACAAAACGCTGTGTTTAATGTCGCTCAGTTTCGAAATAAAAATGTTGTGCTATACGTATTATGTACTGTACACAGAAATAAGTGTAACTGAATACGATTGGCTGGCTAATCTTTGGAATATGGTAACAGGTAGTTTAGCGACATTTTGGTAACGCGATAAAGGTTACTAGCTAGGACTTTAGCAGTGTACATGGATAAAGTCAAGAGTGTGCGCAATGCCATTTTTGTGCAATTCTGGGATGTTTTTTTAAGTGAAAATAGCTCGACGTGTACATGGATACCATGTATGTGCAATTCTTAAAAACGCGGCAAGCAGTGGGTGATTCTGCACTTTCTCCCAATTTCGCACTTAATCTTCGTCATTATTAAGCACTTTTGTTCCATAAAAGTTCTAGCATAAGCGTAACTCGGCTAGCAGATTGTTGGAAAAAAGAAGCCTTTACTTCGTGAAAACAAAATGGCGTCCAAAAAAAACCTAGCAGGTTGCTGTAGCAGGGTTGGTCGCCAAAAAATCGCCAAGTTACTATAATCCGAAGATTAACCGATTGGCTAATTGAGAATCTCGGATTAATAAAATTTGAAAGCAGTTTTTTGGAGGTGTCCTCCAGAGCAATGAGGGTCCTGCTACCCTCTACTAGATGCACTTGGCATAGTGCAATGCAAAATGTCTTGCCTAAGTTTAGCAGTCTGCTGACAAATAGCAATTGAAGGCTCTGACAGCAAATAGGAGAGAACTGAAAAGTGGAACTTAACTTTGAAATACGTTAACATACACATTGTTCCATAAAAAAAAAAAAAAAAAAAAATGTTTGTGGAAAGGTTTCGGAAATTGACTGAAAGTCACTGGATATCACCGAAGAGAAGTGAAGCTGCCAAGAGAATGCAGCGTACCTTTCGTGGTGATGCTTAAAAGTTCAAATTTTTATTCACCCCCTACCTGACATTTATCATCTATAAAATACAATTCGTCAAAAGACAGCTAGAGTAACGTAGGACACTCTGCAGTGTGTTATGGCTGGTGTTCTTGGATGATGGCAGCAATGTCTTGATTGTCCCGTAAGGTATTTCTTAGATGTTGTATTGAAGAAGCGGGGCCTGTTTTGTGAATCCAAGCCACAGATTTACCTAATTGCAACCGTATTCTATTGTATCTGTTGCTGTACAGTGGTGGCCAAAATTGTGGACGCTTTTGGAAATTTTTATGTTTTTGAACTTTGGATGCTTATAGAAAACGTTACGCTTCACAAAATGCAAACTTGTAATTATCATTTTAAAGAGAATTTATTACTCAATTCAATACAAAACACAAAATTCAATTATTTGCAATACAAAAAAAGTTAAACGATAATAGTTATCGATATACATTAGATAGTGATGATTGCAGTGAGTTATCAGTACTTAGTAGGGTACCCTTTATTTTTGATTACAGCTTCACATCGATGTTTCATTGAGCTGACAAGAGTTTAAGCTCTTCTTTCGTTATTACATGATGCCAGGAAACAATTATAGCCTCAATTAGTTCCTTTTTATTTGATGGGCGCCTCATTCGGACAAGAGTTCTCAAACGGTGCCACAAATTTTCCATAGGATTGAGGTCAGAACTGTTTCCTGGCCATGACAACAATTTAATGCTCTTTGTACGAAACCACTTTTTCGATATTTTGGCCGTGTGGCAAGGAGCAGATTCCTGCTGAAAAATAAACGAAGCATTGTTGGGAAAGAGATCTCTGATGGAAGGTAGAAGTTTTGGTTCTAGAATAGTATCAATGTATTTTCTGGCATTCAGTGTCCCATCGATGACATGAAGGCGACCATTACCATCTGCTGACATGCATGACCAAATCATAACACTAACTGGGTTCTTCAGAGTTGCTTGAATGTAGTCAGGATGTAGCTCTTCTCCTATTCTACGTCTTACATATTTTCGCCCATCACTACCGAATAACGATATCTTAGTTTCATTACTTCATATAACTTGTGACCACTGATCATCTGTCCAATTAATGTGTTCCTTTGCCCACTGTAGTCTTTTTTTTTTTTTTTTTTTTCGTTGCTGAAAATTAAGATAAGAATTCTACCTCTCAGTCCAACATCTGTTAATCTTCTCCTGATTGTTCTTGAACTGACAGAAACACCAGCATCATTCAGATCACTTCTGATGGCCGCTGATGACATTTTTCTATCTTGGAGACATAGTCTTTTTATTCTTCTGTCATCAATAGATGTGGTGTACCTTTTTCGGCCTTTTCCTTCTTTGTTTGTAAGGATCTTAAGTTTTACTAACGTTTATTTTATTTTAAATCTTTACTATCACTTCTTATTTTCTACTTCCGGCCAGAATTAAAAGCTTTAACTAATTTATGCAAATTTGTCTTGCGAACGCCAAGTACTTAAGTTGTGGCTTTTTGCCAAGCAAGGGAGAGGAAGGAGCTATTAGAAGCAGGCCGCTTGCCATAGTAGTTTTACTCGGTTGCTGGTTGCCTTCAAGGCCAGAGGTTCAATCGTCTTGATAATTTTAAACGTATCGTAGTGTTAGCAGTTCTCTGTACTACATACGGCTTTTTGCTAATATACGGCCAATCTTGGAATAGGCACTTGTTTGATTAATCCAAAGTTAAGTTTAGTTAGAGTTTAGTTAATATTTTTATATTCTTACGTTCAGACCACAAGTGGTTGGTCTCTGTATTCCGAAGTCCGGAAATCATTGTAAAGAGAGAAAAATAAAGGGTTTCGTATACCCTTCCTGTGTGTATTGTCTACTTCCCAAATTTATTGAATATAGCTTTAGTAAGCTCCCTGTTCCGAGTCAGGACATTTAATGTTCCCAAAGCAAGTAAGGAGGAACACAGAACCTGGTATGTTTTTTATTGAATTTGTCTCCTGATATCGTAAACAAAACTTTCAGACTCCAGATGTAGTCACTGAACCACCCACCTGTTTTGCAGTTTCAGCATAGGAAAGACCACTTTCTCGTAACACAATAATATTACATCTCTTTCTAGGTGTTCAATCTACTCTTTTATTTGATGTCATTGCTTCTGGACTAAATAATAAAAACTTTTACAAAAATTCTTACTTATAAATGCAGTGTATAAGAAACAGGTCCTCCTTCTACAGAACAAAGCAAAATAATGAATTGTTTCAAGTGTAAACATGATGTCAGCTTTCACTGGCAGTTACTAACATTTGATTGGTTCTCAGAACAAGAACAGTTATTGGCCAGGAAAGCTAGACATTACAAACCACTTCATAACTGTGTTTTTTATTTATATTAAAGTACACATAACTTTTTTGTATTGCAAATAATTGAATTTTGTGTTTTGTATTCAATTCAGTAATAAATTCTCTTTAAAATGATATATACAAGTTTGCATTTTGCGAAACGTAACATTTCCTATAAGCATACAAAGTTCAAAAACATAAAAATTTCCAAAAGTGTCCACAATTTTGGCCACCACTGTATATCATTAAGTATGTTATCATACTTTGAAAATGGATAAGAAAATGCTACACTGTATACACCTCACCAACCTCTATTCTCTAACTCTCCATCTGGCACCATCTTTCTTCCGTATTCAACACCCTGAACGTGGCGAAAAAACAATGGTATATTCTCCATGACAACACCCCTGCGCACTGGTTTCTACTACTGTGCTCGTGTTTTGTCTTAGATGTCAGTAATGCTGCAGTCTTAAGTCGTGAGGCCTCATAGTAGTGTTCTCAGTATTAAAAAATCTGGAAATTTATAGTGCATTTCACAACCAGCCACAGAATGGTAACTTCATCAGTGTTTGAATTTGCTTATACAGTCAAAAGTCGTTAATCCGGACTCGTCGGGACTTCGGCGATTCCGGATTATCGATTTTTCCGGATTATAGATCATCATTTTAAATCTCGTACGATGGCATGCAGAAATTCTAAAAATTAAAAATATGAAACCGTAATTTATGAAATAAAGAACAATTATGATCTAAAGGGTATCAAAATTTACAAAAAAAAAAAAAAAAAGCTTAATATTTATTTGTTTACTTTATTAAACATTTCTTGCAATGTAAGTTGCTTCGTTTTATGTGATAATACTTTCTCTTTAATTCTATAAACAGACATAATTTCTTGTTCAGTTACAAAGTTCCGCTGTTCAAGTCCCGTTAATTGCTGTGCCGAGAATAACGACTAACTTGTCAATCGTGTGTGTGTGTGTATGGGGTTATGGCAAAGCCTCGAGGGCTATCTGCCTAAGAGGAGGGATGCCTTCGTGGAGGACTTTCTAAGGGAAACTAGCTCGTATACACGTTACACATGGGGAAAACCACGAAAACGCCCATGCAGCCAGCCCGTTCGCGGGATTCGAACCTCGGACCGAACTACCAGTGTTCAGCGACTTTACCGCTCGGCCGCTGGTGGGCCCAAAACTTGTCAATCGAAATTTTTTCGTTTTCACTAACCTCTCTGTCGCATTCTTTATGTCTTTATCCATTTTTTGCAGCAATTCCACTTTTTGTTTGATGAACATCGAAACATACATTCGTTTTGTACGATCCTTTGGGAGCTCCAGAATCGGAAATTCTATTTGACATAATCGAAAGTTCAAGTTTACTTTTATAGTATTGCTCTTACAGTCTGTAAAAAAATAATAAGCCGGATCCAATTCGAAAATTAAGGAACAACGCAATCATCAATTTTAACTGAAATCGATAATTAGATAATTTTAGCTTATACCGTCCGTTATACATAAAACGCGCACGCGAAAACGTATTCTGCGCTTGCGCACACGCATATGCGCAGTCGTAAGAGGTCTTACGCGCACTCGTAAACGCCTATGCTCATGTGTCAACGCGGCGCATGCGCAGAAAGTTTTTAGCTTTGATGTCCGGATTATAGATTATTCCGAATTATGGGTGTCCGACTTTTGACTGGTGTGCCGTTGTCCCAACAAAACTTCAGGCAATTTTATGCTTTAATATAATACAAATAAAACACTAAATGGTTTCATTATCAAAAATAATACATTCATCACACTTCATACGCATTCCAAACAATCACTCTTGCCGACTGGTGGCCGAGCGGTAAACAATGTTAGTTCAACTCTGGTTCGAATCTCCACGAACGGACTGACTATTTGGGATTTCCAGTAGTTCGAGGCCTACTAGCGACAGAGCGATAAAAGCCATTGGACAATGGAAGTACAGACCAAGCGAACGTCCAAGCGAAGTCTTGGCGAACGGCCTAGGTACATGGGCGTTTTCGCGTTTTCCCCCACGTGTAACGTGCATATGAACCAGTTTATCTAAAAAAAAATACCTTCACGGGGCATATCATCTCGTCTGTGTATTGCCCACGCAATAAATAACTAAATAAACAATGGTCCTTCACGCAAATCAAAACTGATGTCCCGCATTTCACTGTGATGGTTGGTTTTCCATCTTGCATGAGTCTGAGCTCAAAGTGCAAAGTTTTAGAACTTTCACACACAAATCCTTTTACTACATTTGATCTCATCGCGAAATCTCGTTGCCTAGCAATATGAAGTTCAGTTTAATCTATGCGATTCTGCCCCCCCCCGGATGTCGACGTAGAAAATTCTGAGAAGCTACTGGGTTGTTGTTACTAATCTCCATGCCTAGGAATATACTAGACGAGGTCCACGAGTCCATTCACCTTAACAAAATCGAAAACAAGCTTAGGAGACCCGTAAAGGTCCACAAGAGACAACTCCAGGCACTCAAGGATATGTGCCGGTGATGCGGGTGCATTGTGAGACTTAGAACAAATTGGGTGCATCTTGATACCACTCTCAAAAGCAAGTCCCCTCAAGTGCCCACTGAAGAATCGCGAAAGTATTGTCTGAACACATCTTTCGCAATCCATAGCAAGGGATCTTCCAGGACATCAGCTTGATACCAGGGTTGACTCGGGGGAACGAGCCAAATTTGCCTGTCAGCATGTCTTCTAATGGAATGCAGTTCAAGATATGTCAGTGAATTGATAATTGGCAAAGGTTCTTCAGAAGCCTCCCTCGCCAGTATGTACTACGATACGTCTGAGTCATGAAGCTACTGGGTAGGATCTATAACTAGACAGTCTCGGTGGTTCGTTATTTGTATACCTCCAAACCTAATGGTTTAAAGGCCCCGAAAAGATCCCTTATCGGTCAGGTCGTGGGTCTGGCACGTCTTAAGGTTCTAGTAGTTCGGTGTGGCGTCCCGGGCTCTGCCTGGGGGTGGCGCCCTAGTTTTCTGGGTAACGTCCTTGGGAGACGGGCAGCCCGTCTGAATGGCAAGTGGCAATTTGACGACCAGTGTCGCCTTATGGAGATAGCGTCAATCCTCTTCAAGGCGCGATGGCAGTGTTGGAGACCTGGGCCTGGTTCTGCGATTGGATTAGCCGCGTAGTGTCGTTAAGTGAACGGAACGTATATGCCCATATTTTGCTTTGAGCTATGTGATACTATAAGATTCTGACCTGTGTACTTTTCAGTTAAAGTTGAAGAATCTTAAGAACTGATAAGCGAATAATCACTTGAGTTCAAACAGAACAAAACGTACGAAGGGTGAAATTACCCTTTATTATTCGAATAAAGTTTAACAGCATATATCCGTAATTTGTATCTGTTGATTATCTAATTAAACAAAAAGCAATGTATAATGGCTTGGGATATCGAAGGCCTAGGATATCGGCCAATTTTAAAAGTCGATGGAAACATGCCTGCATGATTTTTTATTTCATTTTTCGAATAGGTTCGTATTTTCTATACATATAAAAGCATTACAATTCTTCAACTAAGATTGGCGTGATGCGCCATCGCCAAATTGGCAGAACTCTGCAATTAACGACCTTTGCTCCTGGTTAAGGGAAAAGCACCGAATTTCCAATGGCGAAAATGTTGAATAAGAAATCATTCTAATACGCATCGCAAACTGGGTAATAAATATTAAATATGATACTAAACCATTTTTGAATTTATAAATAATCATTGTGGTTCCAAAGGACTTTTCTTTGGCAATTTACATACATATAGACCTCTACTTCGGTAAATATAGTTGGCTCCATATAGTAACCTAAAAATTAAATTATACAGAGGTAAATATCTGAGTATAATTAGCACTAGATTGCCCAAGGAAGTCAATTTGACTGCTTTTCAATTTCAATTAGAAAAGCAATTATTATATAATGACACAATTTCTTAGAATTTTGTGACTTTTTGTACAACATATAAATGCGTTTATTAATAATTGTAGTTACTTCCTCTGTTTTCATTTCCTGTATATATATATATATATATATGTTATGTATCAGCTTTTCTCTAGAATAAAAGATTGGTGAAGAATCATAAATGTAGTCGTAGCTTAAATTAAAGGCGGGAAAAACAACTTGACTACGGGGCTGTGAATTTAATTCCACTTACTTTCAAATAAGAGAACGTCGCCATTAAAAATGAAAAGAACATACAGTTAGAATTTTAAGTGTATTCTTGATTATGGAATTTTATTATTACATATATATATATTGTACCTATATTGCCCAAAAACAGTCATTTTGACTGCTTGCGAAATTTTAAATAATCAAATGACTCTTATTGAATTGAGTAAATTTCTTATATGACCAGTTCGACTCTGTATTGAAATAACAGTTCTAATTTTTTTTCGATTACTGTCACATTATAACATACAAGTACATGATAAATTGTCGATTTGGGCTAATAACCTAAAGTGGCACTTGTTATTCGAATCTCAGTGAACACGTTGTTCGGAAACTTGTCGAGCCATATACAGTGTCTCACAAAAGTGATGGGACACTTGTGCTTTACAAAAGGAAACTGCAATAAAATAAATTTAAAAAAACATGTAAAATTTTTTGTGGGTGTGTTTCATACTTAAATTTAGTAACAATTATTACATAACATACATTTTCTCAAAATATTAAAATATTAATTTAATAAAAATACAATTGTTTAGAACGGAGCAGAAAATGGCTCACTTAAGTGATGGGACACTTACTTTTCCATCAAATATTTATCCAAAAATTTTATTTTTTAAAAGTTTTTAATATTTTGTTGGATTTCCTTTTACTTTTAAAACATGATTTAATCTTCTTGGGATGGATTCGACTTTTTTTTTTGTGTGTGATTTCTGGAGTGATTTTATCCCATTCTTCTTGAAGCACCGATTTTAATTGTTGTTTTGAAGAAATGGTGTGCTTGCGAATTCTTGATTCCAATTCTTGCCAAATATTCTCTATGGGATTTAATTGTGGAGATTATGGGGGTGTTTTTATTATTTCAGGCCAGGGTCTAACGTTCAAAGCACTGTCCCGGTAGAATTTAAAATCGTTATGAAGGTTCAATTTTCGTGCTGAAGATTTCAAATTTTGATTTAAAATGTCAATATACTTGTACTGATCCATTATACTGTCAATAAAAACAAGATTACCAACTCCAGCGGACGACATACACCCCCATACCATAACTCCTCCTCCACCATGTTTTACTGTTGGCACCAAGTTCTGTTTGCGAAATTCTTCCCTGGGTTTTCTCCACACCAAGATTCTACCGTCAGAGCCAAATATATTAAATTTACTCTCATCAGCAAATGTAACTTCTTTCCAGTGATCAGAATTCTTATTTATGTTGGATTTTGCGAAAGCCAGTCGGAGTTTTCTATTCTTTTCACTTACGAAGATTTTTTTCCTGGCTGCTCTAACCGTGATATCCAGCAGATCGAATTACTCTTCTAATAGTCTCAGAATTAACAATTACTCCATATAATTCTTGTAAATCAGCAGCAACTTTAGGAGCACTCATTCTTGGATTTTTTTTAAATATTTCGAACGATAATTCGCTTTCCATTGGATAGCTTTGATGGTCGGCCAGGTCTTCTTTTATCCTGAATCATATGATTCTTTTTATATCGTTTAATAATATTGAAAACTGTTGAATGACTGAAGTTAACTGTTTCAGTAGTTTCTTTAATAGATTTTCCACGTTCAATATGCAAATTAATAACTAATTTTCGAATTCCAGGCAAAGTTTCTTTTCGTTTAGCATTCATGGCTGCACAGAGCTAAAAAACACAAAAATTCCAAAACAAACTGGAGAGAAATACTGCAGACGATTTTATAAATTATTGGCAATTGCTTTTGAGTAAAAATAAATACCCCAAAAGATATTTTTATTGCTTACTTCAGACGATTTTTGTTGCATAGTACGTAGTGTCCCATCACTTAAGTGAGCAATTTTTTGCTCCGTTCTAAACAATTGTATTTTTATTAAATTAATATTTTAATATTTTGAGAAAATGTATGTTATGTAATAATTGTTACTAAATTTAAGTATGAAACACACCCACAAAAAATTTTACATGTTTTTTAAATTTATTTTATTGCAATCACTGGTCTGATCACTGGAATTTCCTTTTGTAAAGCACAAGCGTCACATCACTTTTTTGAGACACTGTACAAGCTGTGGAAGAAATATCACGACCGATAACTTTTCCACTAGCATGTCACTCGCGACAAAATTATTAACCAAGTAAACAACTCTAGTTGGTACTATTACGGGAAACAAAAGAGAACTACCCAAATCAAGCCAAACAATTCAAATTGCGTTTTTCATGTCTCGAAGGCGCGACTTAGTATTAGATTTATATATAGCATTGTTTTAATATCGGTATCTTTACACAAAATCGGACTTTTTCTGAAATGACATGCCATTTTTTTTCCATATTTCGATTCTACGACTCAAATAATGCCAAACTGCCGAGTTTGTAAAAATCACAAGAGTAGTTTTAAAAAATGAGCTCTCAAAATTTTAGCTCCTCAGTGTTAATTGAATTTGACACATATTTGTTAATATCTCTTTTTTTTAATAAAACTTATTTTATTCTTCCTTTCACATGTCGAAATTTAGATTCGTTCCAAATAAAATTCGCCCATTTTATATGATTTCTTTTTAAAATTTGTATTTTTAAATAATTTTTTCGAAAAAAAAAATTCAAATTTGAATTACAAACTTAAAAATTTTTAATATCATCTTAAAGTAGATGTATTTCTAGGCACACCCGCAAAAAATTAGTTTTTCATTCAAAATTTTCTAAGGTATACATGAATTTACATATTGTAGTGTTCTGAAATTTGGCATATTTATTTTAAGCGTTAATAACGCCAAATGTGGCTTACGCACTTTGTTAAAATTATTTGAAAGTATGAACGATAACTTTTTTTCCGTTCGTCTGCAATGAAAAAAAATCTGATGTGTACACCACGACTTCCTTCTACGGAAAATATTAAATTATACGCATTTTTTCCTTGCATTTCATTTAAACTTATTGGATTGAATTAAATCTACTTCGCCGACAGCGCATAAACCACAATAGAATAAATGCATTTTTTAAAATTCACTTTGTTTACCATAGCGACACTCTGGCGCTAGGTTTACTTAACAGTATTATATTTCGTTCATATTATAACTCAGAATGCACAAAATTTATATCATTTAAAGAATAGAATTAGCTAATCGTTGCCACATGTTCTATTCAAATACTATAATAAAGCTAGAATGATGTATAAAAGAAATTAAGCAAACAAAACAAAAAAGAAACAGTTTTTCACAGACGACTGAGTATTTCTCATTCAATTAATTCAGTTCTCACTTCGCGAGAAGGCAAAAATACATAAAAACTCAAAATATCTATATTAAAAATTACGAAGTAAATCTTAAACACTTATTTCCTCGAAAAAATTCCAGAAAGGCTTTAGCATGATTTAATTGGCAATAATAAATGAAGACGTTATCTTTGCTGTTGCGAAGCTAAGTTTCTCTAGATTGGCAACAAATCCACTAGTCTGCTGTTTCAAATGTAAACAATCAATGGCCGCCATAAAAAAAGGCTTAGCGGCACTTAAACAACTTTAAAATTGTTGATAATTCTAAAAATATTGCATAAAGATTTACTAAAGGCATAAAAACCTTAACCGGAAGATAAAAACAACATAATTCAATCATTTTTAAAGCAAAAAATGTACAATTTACAAGCTCGTAAGAGTAAAGAAACTGAGATCACTGAGCCGGGTAACAGAGTGGATATATATATAAATATATTTATATACGTTTCGTGCGGCCGATTGCAACCAAAATACGAGGTGCATACTACATGAGTCCTATATATAAAATTTCAACGTTCTGAGGCTACTCGTTTTTGAGTTATGCGAGATACGTACGTACATACGTTCGTACAGACGCCACGAAAAATTCTATTCAGAATTAATTTTAAAGCAGTTTTATAATTTTTTTGGAGGAAACGAGTCTTTTATTCTGTCCTTACGTATAGATATCACGCAAAAACATCGTTAAATTGCGTTCGATAGCGGTCAAAATGGATATTTTCGTTGAAATATGCTGCCTGAAACTTTTCGCGATTACAATACTTCCTTTTTACTTTGTACAAGGAAGTAAAAAGAAAGGAAACTAGGTTGCTATAAATTAAGAAGTTCGCCAAGTGAATTATTCATGGCACAAATTGGAAAAAAAAAAAAAAAAAAAAAAAAAATGCGCCAAGATAATTTTTTGAATTTTTCCGTAAATTTCTCACAAAATTTAATATTTAGGCATAATTAGAGTTGTAGAATTGAAATACGGAAAAAAATGGCATGTCGTTACAGAAAATGTCCGATTGTGTGTCAAAATGCCTATTTTAGAACAATGCTGTATATAAATGTAATATATATCCTAAGTCGCGCTTTCCAGACATGAAAAACGCGATTTGAATTTACCATGGAATGTATGGTGCAGCTGAATCAAGACCAAAAGATAGAGAAGGAATAAGAAAAGTACAGGCACTTTACTGTAAATATATGTGGGAGGCCACCAAAATCTTTTAGGGCCTCTGAAAGCCTTAATTAGGCCCTGGCAACAGATAATCAACTTAAATTTTTACCAAAATTAAAATGAGACCAATAGGGGAGAATAAACAGGTAATACAGGAACATAAAAATTTAAACAGTAAAGACTCGGGTAAATGTGAAATACAAATTATCTTAAAAATTTTATAAAAACAGTGTGGTGAATGCTATCGAAATATGCCAAAAATATAAGCAAGTTTCTCATGCAGATGAGCCCACCAGCGGCCGAGCGGTAAAGTCGCTGAACACTGGTAGTTCGGTCCGAGGTTCGAATCCCGCGAACGGGCTGGCTGCATGGGTGTTTTCGTGGTTTTCTCTATGTGTAACGTGTATACGAGCCAGTTTCCCTTAGAAAGTCCTCCACGAAAGGCATCCCTCCCCTTAGGCAGATAGCCCTCGTGTGCTTTGCCATAATTAAATACACCAAATACACCTTATGCAGATGATTTACATTTTTGCCCATGAATAGACAGAAGGCAATACAGGTTCTGAAATTTTCATATAGGAGTGATGAAGGGGCTGGTGCTAGGCTTTCCAGAGCTCGAAGAGATCTCTGCAGCTCATAAATTCTAATGCTTAGTGCCTCCTTGAATTTCAAAAATTTTTCTGCCCAGTGCAGCCACACCAGTCTTGATTACAGGTAAGGATGATAAATGCAAGAAGTTTCCTTTATGTGTGTTCTTTTCTATGAAAGCATTTATTTTTTAAGTAAGTTGTGACATTTGAATTTATTATCAGAACATGCTTTGTTATGGAATTCTCCCACGTTTTAGAGACATGCTTGGTATAATAGCTAATAAATCCTAATGTCACAACTTACTTAAAAAATAAATGCTTTCATTGAGAAGAACACACATAAAGAAAACTTCTTGCATTTATCATCCTTACCTGTAATCAAGACTGGTGTGGCTGCACTTAAAAAATAAATTCTTTCATTGAGAAGAACACACATAAAGAAAACTTCTTGCATTTATCATCCTTACCTGTAATCAAGACTGGTGTGGTTGCACTGGACAGAAAAAATTTTCAAATTCAAGGAGGCACTAAGCATTAGGATTTTGTCCCTACAAAATGAAGAATTCCAATAATGAACTACCTATATAATCTCCATTAACTTTTGGATGTTAACTAACGAAATTTCAATTTTTGCATTGAACATGCTAAATTGAACGGCAATTTTTTCTAATATAAATATACAAATAAACTTTGTAGAGTTCTTTAGTCTTATTCTACTAAATGAACGTTGAGGAACTTAGTGAACTTGTTAGCGACTTATCGCTGAGTTCAAATAACAAAAGTCGTAGACTCAAGAAGAGTTAACTACCCTTTATTTCCCTCAAAATATGATGAATAGTTGGCCCTTTTCTCGGGCTTACAAGAAAGCCTCCCCTCGGCTTGAACTCAAAGTAAGAAATAAGAACTAAATTAGAACTAATTAAAAGAGACTTAGCCAAAGCTAACACAATTATCTAACGTACTTAATTTAAACTAGCCAGCGGACTTGAAAAGGCACGTAATAGAGGGTGCGGCAGCATTCATAGCGTAATTTGACTTGCAATTTACAATGACGTACGGTATGAATGCGCGTCGTGCCGCATTCGTGTACTAATGAGCTGCCATTTCGAGTGCGACAGTGGTATGGATCGGTGGAGTGCATAGCATCGTGGCCTTTGCTGTTGAAAGTTACTTCAAGAATAACTACCCTGTTTTTGCTACTCAGCGTCTATTTCGGCAACATTTCAACTTGGAACGTCATGGGAAAGTTTCAGATGGACGGACCATTGCCACAGACATTTCCAGGTAGAGTAATTTCTCGTTTTGATGACATTTCCCGGCAGACTCGCTCACCTGAGCTTTCATGTGCAGACTTTTTCCTTTGGGGCCACCTGAAGCAAGAAGTTTTCTGAACACGTTGTGCCACCATTCGTGAATTGAAGGATCGCACCAGAACTGCCGTCGTCAATGTCCCAGGGAATACGTTACGCCGAGTTATGGCAAGCTTCCAACGCCGCCGAGATGAATGTGTTGTGCAGAGGGGGCATCATATTCAAAAAGTAATCCACGCAATGCACCATTTACACATTAGGGTAAATGGCATACCTTTGACTATTAATTGACATAAGAAAGTAATAAATAAATTACAGTTACTGCCTCATGGTGTGTTTTTAATATCCTACTATGAACGCTGCCGCAACCTGTATATAGCCAAGCATAACGGCTACTAGAGATATTTAGGGCGAAGGCAAAAAGACGCGCTGCATAGGATTCCTAGCTGTCTCTCATGAAGTAAGTTGAACATTCCTTTAACACTACTTCTAACTTATTCCAGCACTTCTAAAAACTCATTCTAGTAAGGAGTTGTAAGTGGAAATAAGAATCGATAAGAATGGACATTGAAATTAAAATAACTGTTATAAAAGTAAAATATACCTTACAACTTTTTAACGAAATTGCACTATGTAACATATATTGATTAATGAAATTAATTTTTTTATTAGTAAAGTTATAACTCTAATTTTGTAATCATTCTATCTTTTAGACAAATCATTATTTTGAACGGATAATCCACTGCTTTAATATTAATTTTCAGTTTACATGGTTGACATGCATAAAGAAGTTCGATCATAATTGCACTTCATAATTGGCTTGTTTATAAACTTTTGTGAAAGGTCTCTGGGGTGATATATGAGATAATTGGTGAAGGCAAATAATTACTACTAAATGGAAGTAGAAGATAGTTTTAAGTTCGTTTATATATATAAGTTTGCAATGAATGCAAACTTATTTACATTGCTAAATTGATATAGTTTTTTAAATAATTTTTATAGAGATTTATGTGGCACTAAAAATCAAAAGCATGGTAACAGCAGTATAAAAAAAATTCTTTTTATAAAATTAAAAATTCTACCTCTAGCAAGTGTAATTTAGATTAAAATATTGAGGAAATAGAATCACACTTTCAATTTTTCTGGAGTCAAAATTATTCAGAAAACATCTTCCGTTTGTGAATTAGATTTTCTACAAGCCATTAAGAAAAATCTTTGTTATAGTTTTACTTTCAGCCTTTAAGGAAATTGTTTTAGTTTTCTTGTTTCATCAATAGATGGCGCCAGTAGCTTAACTCCTGTCTAGCCATTCTGATTTTTTTACTATATCTTTTCTTGTTTATTTGCACTTTGGCAACTGAGGTGATGGTTCTGTAAAACCATCAAGGCCAGTCCTGTGAAAATTTGCAAATATAACGCTGATTTTTGTTGTTTAACTTCTAAATTAATACTTCTAAGTATGTTGTTAATCGAACAGCACATGTGCAAAATGTAACGACGGATTCAAACACTGTATTTACTTACTTATTTACCAAGGTTTTCTTTTGTTTAAGAACATGAAAGTTATTTATAAAGTAATTTCACAGGTGGATATATAATTTTCTTTTGTATAAAACATTTCGATGGGTGCTTATATAAAAGAGGTTTTCAAAAAAATGCTCTATCATTTATTCCTTTTTTCCCCCCAACAGTGTTTTCCTCTTATATTCACATTTGCTATGTATATAAATGTATTGAAACATAAAATTATTTTATATTCAATAAAGCTTCATTAAATAATTTCTAAAGTATGATTTGGTTAGTTATGTATAAGCTACCCAGATTTAATGTAAAAATTAGAGAAAAATGTAAAGACATGACTCTATAAAATTCTGTAAAATCACTAATGAGTGAATCTGTAAAATTCACTATTGAGCACGACCTCTGGTTATGAGAATTCCGTTGTATAATGTCAGGTTGTAATGAAAGTTTTCTGCCAAAAAAAGTTCTTCATAAAGTCGGATAAAAAAACATGAAAGCAGTACCTTTAGTGCACCACCCAAATCGATGATTTTCTGCCAATATTTTGGTAGATTTTCAAAGCCTTCAGTCCAAAAACTTGGTGGTCGTGAGTCCAAAAACAGATCAATCTCATTTTGGATGTCTTGTGTAGAATGGAAGATAGTACCAGCAAGATGTAGCTTCAGGTGTGAAAAAAGGTACAAGTTCAGAGGAGCGATGTTAGGGCTATATGCTGGGTGTGACAAAAGATCTCATTCCAGTCCATACAGAGTCGAGCTGGTGAATGCAGATACATGTGGTCTTGCATTACTTTGACGGAAGATTACCTTTTTGCGCTGAAACTCAGTTCGATGTTTTTCTTTGATAGCAACGTCAGCACAGACTAGCATCTCTCTGTACATCTTACTGTCTTTTTGTAGATTATACCACGGCAACTGCACCAGGTGGAAAGCATGATCTCTTTGTTAGTCAAATTGAACTTTGTGACGCTGTGGACAGGCTCACCGGGTGCAGACTAACCCCCATTTCTTAGCTTGTGTTGTTCAAATAAATCCACTTTTCATCACAAGTGACAATCCGGTTCAGAATTTGGTCCTTGCGTTTGCAGGCGGGCTTCGTCAATATCAGTACACCAGCCAGAGGGCTCTGCTTCTTGAATGTCATAGTCCTTGTTTGTGAACTTTCGGTATCAAATCTTCATAGTGTCATATGATATACAACATTAGTACCCAAAGCTGCAGACATGATTTGGTGACATTCTGTAGCTGATTTTTGCAATAGAACTGGAAGTAAATGATTCTTCTAATCTGGTAATGTGATAGTTCCATTTCAGACACCTCGTACTTGATGATTACGATATTTTTTACAAATTTCACAACACAGTGTTCTAAAGCAAGTTTGTTTCTTTCAAATGCCAAAAATCGCTTGACAAAATATGATTAAACACGCCAACACTAACTGTTTGCGTAAAACGATATTTATAGTGGCGAGAAACTTTCGTTAAAACTCGATATTAAGTATAAACATGTTATATAATATATTATTATACTACATAATATGAACAGAGAAAAGAGAGAAATCACAATCTGTAAAAATACAGCACAGAATATTTTTTTTACGTTGAATAAAATACTTTATTTTTTATCCAAAATGAACGATAACAAATAAAACACTTACTGATAATGAGATGAAATCAAATGATATTTAAGCAGTTTTATAATACAAATATACAAACTGATTAAAAGATTGCCACAAAATTATTCTCCAATTCATTACCTATTTTAAAAAAATTCGTCATTCAAATATATAAGAACTCAAAGAACAAAATTACGAGAAAATAATTATTTAGATAAGTCTGAAGCATAGAGAATGAAGGCAAGAATACATTAACAACGACATATGATTTAACTGGATACATAAATGTATAAGCTCCAGAGCACTTTGATTGAGGAATATATAGATGTGATTGCAAGTGACTGAACACAGCAGAAAACTGAGTATAATCACATCTGTTCTGCAAAATAATAGTGCATATGAATGCCCTTGTTATACAGGGTGTCCCACAAAAATTGTTATAAAACTCTTATAACAAGAGGAAATGAAGTCAAATTTTTATATGACATGCCTTTATGTTTGACAAATGAAAGTATATTACAAGAGGGGCTGGAAGTGACCTCCCCCACCTCTTGTATAGAGATGGGGGAGGTCAGTTCCACACAGCACTGCATTTTCATGTATGTTGCTGCCAGAGTGCACACTGTATAGTGATGAAGCGTGGCTCCACTTGTCAGGATACTTGAACTAACAAAACACAAGCTTATGAAGCAGTGCCAACCAGTATGCAACCGTCGAGGAACCCCTTCATCCACAGAAGATGGGCATATTCTGTGCATTATCACAATGGCACATCATACAGCCAATTTGTTTTACACTGAAGATTTATTTAGTAACTATAAATTGCTCAGAAAATTTGCAAGAGATATTATGCAAATTGTGAACGAGAATAAGAAGAATATTGGTATCGATGTATAACAAAACAGGTAATCGTACTGACAGATATAATTGAAGTGATAAATTTAACATGAATTTTCATCAGTGGCGTAGCTATGGTGAGGCAAGGGGGGACATCTGTCCCCGGGCGCAACATTCAAGTGGCTCCAAATTGATGCTACAAAATTTTTTAATGAAATGTTTTCCATTCTTGGCACACAGAACTGGGCGCAAATTCTTCAAATGTCCCCGGGCGCTGGAAACTCTAGCTACACCCCTGATTTTGATAATATAAAGAAAATTTGAATAATAATTGAAAGTAAAACTTATTAAGATTTTAAAGTTAGGAAAACACAGAAATGGAAACAATACCTCTATATATTGATTTCACCGAGTGTGTTAGGGATGTATGTATCTGTTTTGCGTGTTGTGATTTTATTTCTGTTATAACCCGTATTTTTCTTTTGAATTTCTTATATTCGTTTTGTATGATTGTATGATCAGAACTTATCACCACACATTTATTATGTTTTTTATTTTGTTATATTTCACTATTTAACGTTCCTTTATTGTTGGATTGGCCTGTCCTGTCATAGCCAAATGGCAGCCTTTACCTGCTATGTGGGCCAATGCTTAGAACCAGTACCCACCATCCAAAAGGGCTAGACACGCCCTCTCAATATCAGTTCCAGCCCCCGCACCATGAAGGAAGGACGTCTCTTCAGCGAGCTGCCATATAATTGCTTTATCCATCATCAATACCTGCAATCAGGATCTTCTAGCAAAATTATCAATCTGTTCTCATAGAATCACATCTCCCGCAGATTTTAAAATCTGCCTATGAATATTTTCATCGCGTCCCCTTTTTATTATTTGCACTATCCTACACAAGCCACATGCCAATGAGCCTATTAATCGTAAACTCTTTCCTATCCGCTTTTTGCTTTAGTGTTTGTATTGTGTATAAAAATTATAAAAACCAAAAAAATTTTAAAATATAAAATACAAAAAAAATTATAAAAACCTAAAAACTTATAAAAAATTTATGATACTTAAGTTTTTACTATCTTATCTCTATCCCTAAGCTTTCTCGAGCCTGTGGCTCCCTCTATTGAGCATCAAGTAAATCACTTATGCCAAATTTTTCCTATTTCTGCTCACTTTTAGTAATTCTGATGTGGAGGTAAATGGTTTTGAACCATAGGCACTCCGAAATTTTCAAATCATTGGCATTGGCTTAGAACCAGTGGCATAGCTAGGGTGGGGCAAGGGGGGACATCTGTTCCCGGGCGCAGCATCCAGAGGGCACCAAATTGATGCTACGAATTATTTTAATGAAATGTTTTTCATTCTTGGCACACAGAGAGGGACGCAAATTCTTCAGTTGTCCCCGGACGCTGGAATCCTAGCTACGCCACTGCTTAGAACTAACTAATTAACTATTGTCACCAGTGAAGTGTACGAAGCACTGTTGGTACACTAATTTGTGAACCAGTTGGATGATCAGGAGCTGACACTTGGCTTGTACTAGCAAGATGGGACAACATATCACATGACTATAGTGAGTATGACTGCAGTGGAATCATTTTTCCAGACTTGACTTCCTTCTGTGAGGTCGCCTCAAAGATAATGTGAACAAGCAAAAACCATGCACCATCCATGAGCTGCGTCATAACATCTGCCATAAAATCCAGACAGTGAAGTCCAACACTCTGGCAACAACATACATAAACATGCAGTGCCATGTTAAACTGTGTGTGGGGGGGGGATCACTTATGTACACTGTGCAAAAAAAAAAAGAGCCAGTTCTATATCGCCCGATTGACGAAATTCAACTTGCGTTTTATGTCCCGAAATTGCGACTCAGGATATGTATTAGATTTATATATAGCATTGTTCTAATATAAGTATTTTGACACAAAATCGGACTTTTTCTGAAATAACGTACCTTTTTTTTTTTTTTTTTTTCCCCTTCATATTTCGATTCTGTGACTCAAATAATGCCAAACTGCCAAGTTTTGTAAAAATCGCACGAGTAGCTTTTCAAAAATTAGCTCCTCACTGTTAATTGAGTTTGGCATATATTTATGATATCTTTTTTTTTTTTATTAAACTTGTTTGATTATTCCTTTCATATTTCGAAATTTAATTTCCTTCCAAATAAAATTCGTCCATTTTTGATTTATTTTTAAAATTTGTATTTTTAAATAATTTTTATAAATTTTCAAAGAACAATTTTTAGTTATAATCTATGAAAAATTTTCCATTATCTTAAAGTAGATGTATTTCTAAGCATACCTGCAAAAAATTGAAAAATTTTATTCAAAATTTATATTTTGGCACATTTTGAAATTTGGCATATTTGTTGAAATTGATAACATCAAATGTGGTTTAGGCACTTTGTTAAAATTATTTGAAAGAAGAACGATGTGACTTTTTTCCTGGTCCTTCACAATGGAAGGGAAAGGAAAATGGATTGCCATACATTAAGAAGTTCATCAAGAGCAAACAGAAAAAAAGACGGCAAGTTAAATTTGTGAATTTTTCCGTAACCTTCGCACCATAAAACCACCATAGCAAAATTTAATATTTAGGCATAATTTGAGTCCTAGAATCGAAATATAGAAAAAGAATGGTATATTATTTCAGTCTAATTTTGTGTCAAAATACCTATATTAGAACAAAGCTATATACAAATCTAATACAGTCAAAAATCGTTAATTCGGACACCCATAATCCGGAATGATCTATAATCCGGACCTCAAAGCTAAAAACTTTCTGCGCATGCGCCGCGTTGACACATGCACAAAGGCGTTTACGCGTGCGCGTAAGACTTTTACGACTGCGCATATGCGTGTGCGCAAGCGCAGAATACGTTTTCGCGTGCGCGTTTAATGTATAACGGACAGTATAAGCTAAAATTATCTAATTATCTATTTCAGTTAATGTTGATGATTGCGTTGTACCTTAATCTTCCAATTGGATGCGCTTATTATTTTTTGCAGACTGTAAGAACAATTTTATAAAAGTAAACTTGAACTTTCGATTATGTCAAACAGAATTTCCGATGCTGCAGCTCCCAAAGAATCTACAAAACGAAAGTATGTTTCGATGTCCGTCAAACAAAAAGTGGAATTGCTGCACAAAATGGATAAAGACATGAAGAAGGTGACAGAGAGGTTAGTGAAAACGAAAAAATTTCGATTGACAAGTTAGTCGGTATTCTCGGCACAGCAATTACGGGACTTGAACAGCGGAACTTTGTGACTGAACAAGAAATTATGTCTGTTTATAGAATTAAAGAGAAAGTATTATCACATAAAACGAAGCAACTTAAACAACTTACATTGAAAGAAATATTTAATAAAGTAAACAAATAAATATTAAGCTTTTTTTTGTAAATTTTGATACCCTTTAGATCATAATTGTTTTTTATTTCATAAATTACGGTTTCATATTTTTAATTTTAGAATTTCTGGATGCCATCTTACGAGATTTAAACTGATGATCTATAATCCGGAAAACCGATAATCCGGAATCGCGGAAGTCCCGACGAGTCCGGATTAACGACTTTTGACTGTATATATCGTAAGTCGCACTTGCGAGACATGGAAAACGCAATTTGAATTTCATCAATTGGCACAGTAAAACTGGAGATAAACTGTTCCCCCCCCTCTTTTTTGCGTAGCGTAACCTCTTGCAATATCCTTTCATTTCTCAAACAGAAAGGTATGTCATGTACAAAACTTCGGTTCATTTCCTCTTGTTCTAAGATTTTTATCAGAGTTTCCCGAGGCCCCTTTCGAGTGGGACACCTTGTATGTCAGCTTGAAATCGTAAAAACGGAATAAAATTACGCGAGTTATTATTACAAGAACATTTTAAGGTATTAAATGTATATAATTGCCTATAATAAGACATGGCAATCCTTATGAAGTAAAAGGGCAAAGCAAAAGGTACCCAAGCATTAAAAATATATAGCAATGGTATGCTTTTTTAAAATACAAAAATTGCTTACATATCTTATAATCATTTTCTTTTTCTTCAAGCAAGAATGTGTGATTACATTTTTCTCCTAAATTTGTATTCAAAATTTTACGAAATATATGTGAAAAATAAAAATTTTAAAATAACATTTTTATGTAATTTTTTAATTAATAAATTATTATCATAAGTGATGATTATTATTTCACTCTGAATTTTAAAAAGCAAAAACTAAAAATATACATAAAAATTACAACATTATTTCCGTTTCACTTGATCTTCACATCTGATTTGGTTCATCAAAACTTCTAATATTTATTATGAATATTTTCCACAAAAATACTTTATTTTTGCTGTCAGTATGTAAATTGAAGATTACAACCTTTTCCATGTACATTAATAAGGCTGATAACTTTTATTTAATAACAAGAAAAATAAAAATAATTTTTCAATAAATTAACTTTTAAAAGAAAAGTATTAACATATATATATATATATATATATATATATATATATATATATACAGTACAAAGTCCGTAATCCGGACTCGTTGAGACTTCAGCCATTCCGGATTAGGGGTTTTTCCGGATTATAGATCGTCAATTTAAATCTGGTAAGATGGGATGCAGAAATTATACTATTAAAAATATTAAACCATAATTTATGAAATAAAAAGCAATTATGATCTAAAGGGTATCAAATTTTACAAAAAAAAAAGTTTAATATTTATTTGTTTACTTCATTAAACATTTCTTTCAATGTGCATTCTCTACGCACATGTGCAAAGTTTGTGGCTTTGAGGTCCGGATTATAGATCATTCCGGATAATGGACATCCGGATTATAAACTTTGTACTGTATATATATATATATTACATAAATCAAAATTAAGAACTTAAAAGACGTATTGTGAATGACAGAAAGAAAGAGCCTCATCAGTTATGGCTAAAATATTTAGGATTTCAAATTTTAGATTATTGCTTAATCCAGAATTTTATTTTAAAAATTAATATAAAGCATTGTAGATGACTGTCTTCCCATGAACAAGAATGCACATAAGCAAATGCACAATAATCATCAATGTAACATCTCCACAGTTACATTGAAGCTTCTTTCCTATCCACAATGTGTTAAGAATGTAATCATTTATTCATATTTAATGAAGATCAAAACCCCAGTTTACAATAATTAATCCGTAAACATATGCATATATTAAGAATAATGACTATAACATATGCATATATTAATTCATGAAACAGTCATGTAATAAAATACATAATTGTTCCTTTTCTTAGTATTTTGACATGTATTAAAAAATCAGAGCTACAGTATTTCATATACATCTAAGATTTTTTTTAATAATAAAATTATAATCTATTTTAAAATTTTTCTGAAAAAATAAAAAGAACACGATATTACACAGTTAAAATATTAAGATATTTCAAATTTTACAATTTAATTATACATATTACACAGTTTAAGTAATTTTTCCAAGTATCAAGAACGCAAAGTGGAATATTAATGAAACTCACCGATATCCATTTTCATATGCTGATGCAAAATCAATATTTCTAAATTTAATAGAAGTCTCTAAAGGCAAAAATGAAAAGTTACAATGAAAATTGATTCAATATTTTAAACCTCATTACATATCTTTTGCCACAGATAAAAATAAAATTTTCTGATACAGTAATCAAAAATTGTGTCAAAATATTACACTGAATATTGCAAAGTTTTAGTGCTGTTAAATTACTGCTCCTATTACTAAGCTTACTATACAATACTGAAGAATTAGTTTTTAAATTTCAGTTTTTCCAGAAAACACTAATTTGATATGGTAGTGAGCTACCATAAATGTCAACTATTAAAATCTTTTCTCCTTTACGGAGATCATATTTACTGTATATTTAAAAAATAATTTAATTTTGAATTACAACAGCTATGAATTACTATACTGATTATATCTGTTCTTTTTATAGGTTTTTCTTTGCCTCCATTACTGACAGCTTAGCATATATATGGTGAAATCTAATTTTACAAGTAAAGTTTCATTATTAAAGTAATAGCTAAAATAATATATTGTTTGAAAAATATATCTTTAAAAAAACATTTTCAAAACACATTTTATAAATACAGAAAAAAACACTTTCTTGATTGTCATTCATTTCACATTTTAATGCTAATCACAGAACAATATTATTCATTTTTACAAATACATTTGAATGAATGATTACTAAATAGAATATATTTATATATTCTATTTAGTAATCATTCATTGACTATTCAATTGATTGTTCATTTATTGATCAATTGATTCAATTGGACCTGACTGTTCAATATCACTATTTTTACTAGCTTTTGCAAATATTTTGTTGAAACTCATTATGTATGATAATCTCATTTTCAATATTTATACCTGATTACTAGGGCTAGGAATTTTTTGTATTCCATTACTATATGTTTACTAGTTAGAAGTTAGTTAATAAGGAAATTTTATTAATGACAAGTTTGAGATTCTAATTATCTAAAATTTATTTCTATCAGTTAACATTAAAGTACACAAGAGGCAACATTTTGCCAAATTTCCACTAAATGTTAAGTAGCGAAAAGAAATTAAATTTTAGACGCTTCAAGTATGAATTAACATAAGTTTTGCTGTTACCTCTATTTTAAAGGATAATGACCAAAAATGTGCTACTAGTACAACAGAATGCAATATTTGATAAATGCGAATATATTCTTTTTGGTTGTAGCAAGTATATACTTTCTTTTTGATTGCAACAGAGAAAGTGGGAGCTTTTGTGAACTATATAGTTGTGCAGATGAAAATTTTTGTTATTTAAACCAAGCTATTATTATTTGAATTAAATTTATTTAAATGAGTGAATTAGCATAACATAAAAATGGACTTACTATCACTGGTAAAATTATTGAATATAAATTTTTGATACAGGAAAAAAAATTGCATGAAAATTCAAAAACAACAAAGACTAGCAAGCCTCATCCATAATATGAAGCATACTCCCCCCCCCAAAAAAAAAAACTGCAAGATTCCAAATATGGATAGCGTAGTTTATTTATATATATGCATAAATAAATGAGCAAGTATTCATAATGAACACAACTATTTCTTTATTCATTTAATGCACATAACTGGTAAAAGCAAATTATCCTGTCATGAAAATATTTGAAAGAAAATTCTTGTGAAAAGATGTGTTCCTGAAGAAAGTATTATCGGCGACAAAACAATTTTTCATGATAAGTCATATGTAAAACAAGTGCTACTGGAAATGTCTGGAAAGGACCAACAGCACCACTGTAATAAAGTCATTCAATATTGCACGTACATTTTATAAGCAGGTTACAATACTTACAAAAAAGATATCATGTACTGTGTATGAGCTTTGTATTACAATGAGGTTTATAAATTTATTGCATTTGTTAGGTGTTCTGAAAGCTGTCAAGCTAAGCTTTTTTAGCCAAATGAAGAAAATACTTCCTAAATCTGCTTATTGTATCTAGCAGTTACATACAAACAGACAGTTCGGACAAGGTGGAATGTGTAGCATTGTTTTATTGCGATTTCAATATACATAAAAAAAGTTTGAATCAACTAAAAAATTCAGTATTAGAAGCTATAATAAACACAATTAGAAAACTGAAAAGACAGACAATTTCTAAAGAACAATGTAACGTATAGCAATGTGAAAAAGACCCCTTTCATGCAACTGCTAAAAATAAATCCTTGCATAAAACCTGTGCAACATACCAGTTGGTGAAACCCCATAAATTATTTGAATCTGATATATGTGAATTTAATTAGTGTTAGTTACTGCTTTTTCTCTCAATATAAGTACACTGCGACCCCCTTCCAAAAAGGGGGGACAGCTCTATGTCTCCTGTTCTACTGGGCTGATTAACGAAATTCAACTTGCATTTTTCCTGTCTCAAAAGCACGAGTTATGATATGTATTTAACTTATATATAGCATTGTTTTAATATAGGTATTTTGACACAATCGGAATTTTCTGAAATAACATGCCAATTTTTTTCAATATTTCGATTCTACAACTCGCATTATGCCAAATTCCCAAGTTTTTAAAAAATTGCACGAGTAGTTTCTAAAACATTAGCTACTTCATGTTAATTGAGTTTGATATATATTTATTAATATCTCTTTTTTTTATTAAACTTACTTGATTCTTTCTCCCAGAATTCGAAATTTAGGTTCATTCCAAATAAAAATAGCCTATTTATTTATTTATTTTTTAAAATTTGTATCTTAAAATAATTTTTATAAATTTTTTGGGAAACATTTTGACTTGTAACCCATACAATTTTTACTATCATCTTAAAGTAGATGTATTTTTAAACATACCTGAAAAAAAAATTATAATTTTTTTATTCAAATTTCCTAGTATATATGTGCATTTACATATTAGCATGTTCTGAAATTTAGCATATTTGCTATAAGCGATAATAATGCCAAATGCAGTTTATGCACTAGTTAAAATTATATGAAGTAATAAATGATGACTTTTCCCGCTCGTTTACAATGGAAAAAAGGAAAGGAAAATGGCTGCTATAAATTAAGAATATTCTCCAAGTTAATTATTCTTCGGCAAACTGAAAAAAAGTGTGGCAAGATAAATTTTTGAGTTCCTCCATAAAGTTCACACCAAATTTTACAAAATTTAATATTAAGGCATAATTTGAGTCATAGAATCGAAATATGGAAAAAATTGGCATGTCATGTCAGACAACGGCCAATTTTGTGTCAAAATACCTAAATTAGAACAATACTATACATAAATCTAGTATATATCTTAAGTCGTGCTTTCGAGACCTGAAAAATGCAGTTTGCATTTCGTCAGTCAGGGACATAGAGATGGGGAAACGACATGGAAAATGAGATTTTATTCCATAAATTTTTAATCTCAAGATTAAATTAAAAATTTTTACAAAAGTTTAGTCTTATAAGCTTCATCCCATCAAATCACTTATTTTTAATCACTCTTTTACCCACCAATAAGTCCAGGTCCTACTGATTAAGTTGAAGAGATACTATACTGATAACTTCCCGGTTTTCATTACTGTTAATTTATGCTACACTGATTTTTAGCCTTGATGTATTAGAAAATCTGTCAATCAACAATATTTGATTTCCATATCACACAAGTTTTTAAGTTACCATATATACACAGTGTGCCATAAATGTTGCGACAAATTTCTGGGTAAGGTAGGGCACATCTTAAGGATTAAGAATTGCATTTGAACCCCCTGCCCAGAAATGTCTTTGGACGTCGCCAGCGGGTGTTCTACAGGAGAGTGCTAGTGAAAAGCGAGGATTGTCTCCTTCGAGCGGTAGGCACCATATGAAGAGCATAAATGCTATAAGAGTGTGTTTATGCTCTTTCCATGATGCATAAATGCATGGTATACGAATGGATAGCTTGTGAACATGTGGTTCCAACATGACGGAGCGCTTGCTCATTTTGTACTGGATGTTTGTAGCCATTTGAACAGATTCTTCCTGCATCGATGGATTGGGCATGGTGGACCGGTTCCCTGGCCCTCACGCTCAGCAGATTTATTGAGCCATGATTTCTTTTTGTGGGATGGCATCAAGTGTCCTGTATCACAATCCTGTTGTGTCTAAAATGGATCTCATGGCAAGACTCGCCTGCGCAGCTGCTACAGTCAAATTCCCGGTTTGAACATGTGCGGCAATCAATTTTTCATCGGAGTCGGGCATGTTTGGCATCTGATGGTGCAAACTTCAAGCATCTGTTGCAACATTCAAGCTGCCATACACCATTAGCATTCATGTCGAATAAATGTTTCAAATTAATCACTCTCTTCTTTCCTTTCCCTTCCTCTACATCTGCTACCACTTACCCGACATTTCTGGGTATGGATTCCTACGCAATTCTTAATCCTTACATGTGCCCAATCTCCAACAGAAGTTTGTCGCAGCATTTACTACGGGACACCCTGTGTATAAGTTAGCATGAGATATTATTGTAATTACGTATAAAATCACATCTAACAGTTCAATATTAATCTACTATTACAGTACATAAAAATATCATTAAATAAGAGAATTTTAACTTGGTTAGTGCTGTTTAAATCTTTTTTTCCCTCTTCCTTTTAATTCTTCACTAGTCTTTAATTTCAAAATTCTTTTTTGTCTATATCCTTACTTGGTATCATCATTGCTTAATTAATGCACGCACAGAATAAACGTAAAAAAAAAATCTCATTCAATATCACAAGTTCAGTTTCCATGATATCAAAAGTTTATTAATTCAAGTAATATAATCACTTGTACTCCACTATTAACATGCACAAATATTAACTAAAATACTTTACAATGTATGGCTCTTGACATGAATGATAAATATTTTCTATTGCGAACATGACTAGTTTATATTAACATTTCAAGAGATTATCAGTCATGATTTAGCCTATGATTATGCATACACGATCTCCCCTTCAAGACTGGAACAGAGATGGAAAGTATGCGCTCATAGACCTACGGTATAGCGATTTGGAAAATGGATGATGTTGATACTCTAATGAACTGTTCGTGGAGGAAGAACTCGATGACCAAGAGCAAAATGGTGGTGTAGATACACGATGGTTTTTCTTCTGGAATGCAGCTGAAGTATTTCCATAACTTGAACTGGAACATTCAGCATCATCTGTTATAAAAATAAATTTAAAAAAAAATAAGCATACTCGTGCCTACACTGGTGTTCAAAATCAATAGATAATAATTTAAAAATCAAACTTTTGTTAGAGGCCTAAAGAACTTGGAAAAATTGTATGTACATATTTATAAAAAACAAATTACTTGGTTTATAAATTAAATTATACTGATCGATTGCAGATAATACCAAACTAAGCAAAAAACTTCAATTCTTTTTTGAAAACATAGTTATTTAATAACTTGTGTTATCTCTAGTGACCGCCTCCAGGAGTTGACACAGAGAACTCTATAAAGCTACTGGCTGGAATCTGTACCTAATCAGTCTCGGCCATGCAAGTATAAAATGATGAACGTGGCAGCTTCAGAACTCTGAAGGAAGATCATTTCATGAAGTTGGACTGGGGGGAGGGATTGGCGAGGATTGCTGCCCTGAGAAAAGAAGTGAGAACTCTGTACTCCACCGGAGGGGGTGGTAGCTGTTCGGTAAGGATAGAAAGTAAGAACTCTGTACTCCACTTGGTGTGGCTGGCCCACAGGGATAAGGATCTGAGCCTGTGTAGTACTGGTGGAAACATTTTAAACAACCAGTCAGATCTCCAGGTGTGCATATTTCCCACCACGGTGAAACCTGAGAACTGGGAGTGGTGACCCCGGGGGGCCATGAGGTTGTAGAGTTCCTCACTTTGTGAATTCTGAGTTACTACTGGAAGTGAAGAATCTTAAGAACTGATAAGCGAATAATCGCTTGAGTTCATGTGACAGGAAACAACAAGATAGAAGGGTAAACTAACCCTTTTATTATTCCAACTAAAGTTTAACAAGACTTTGTCTTGGAGTGTAAAATAAAACCGACACTTCGGCTTGAACTTAAGATACTAAGAATTAACCTAAACTAAAGAGGTATAGCCGAAGCTATCAAAATTCTAACAGAGTTGGCCCTTTAACGTTAATAGACTGCGAAGCTATCAAGGGCCTAAAGTACGGTCGAGCATAATAATAGCTTACGAGAGAGTAGTCTAAAAAGGCAGACACGTGCTAGCCAGAATATCTGGTATCTCTCTAACTAAGACAGTAGAACTTCGTTTTTAAATACCGCTCTTTCCCATTAGCATTCAGACGTGATTCTATAACTACATTCTGGTCAGAAGTGGTAAGTTGAAATTAAGAAGCAATAAGAAAGGAAGTTTAACTAAAAATTTTACTGTTAATAAAATTAACATAATCCTTACAAGGTAGAGAAATTTTTAAAGTTTGCTACATTGATTGGGAGCTTGGGGTGGTAGCAAAAGTTGAGCTTTTGTCTTTTTGGAGAACGTTGACTGGCAACCTTCCTCTTGTGTAATATAGGTGTCTCTCAGAATGTTAATTTTGTAAGCTTCAGTATTTGTTTCTGCATTTCTGTTTTCGACGTAAAACAGTATAAAAGTAAATATGTATGAAATATTTAAAAAGTATATTATAACTCGAACAAAATAAAGAAAAGAAACATGTTAGAGACTTTTTCTTAACATATTCGCTGCCAGGTGACATTTCAAAAATGGTTCCACCACACAAACGAATTTTAATTAATTGTAAAATAAAAATACTGTTATGATTTTTCTTTCTGACACCAGTTGTTACATTATTTTCTTCCTTAACGTTCGTACAGGGTTCGTAGATTTGGAGTGAATAACAACGACACTGGATGAAGTATCGAAACACACTTTATTTACCAATATTAATCAGAAAGCTCCAAAATCACTTTTACAGTCGTCGAACTGTTATAGACACGCTGACATGTTCAGCGACACAGCCTTCACACTATCAGGCAATAACGGTGGAGACAGCTTCACTGCAAATCACCAGAGTACAGCTCCCGACTCTGCTTGGTTGTTCTTGGAACTAAGTCCACGTACTTTCGAGACTCTCCACACTACAACTCGAGATGCACTCGATGATACACAAGAGTATAACTCTTGACTCAGCACAGTCTAAGACAAAACTCAATGATGCACTATCTCGCGATACACTAAAAGACTCTCTCAATGCACTCGATGACCAACTCGGCGCTAGACTTCAAGACACTCACTCAATGACCAACTATCAGCTCGTTAGACGAGGCACACACTCACTGACTACGAACCAGCAGGGTTTATATAGCTTTCAGCTTGTGTTTGAGGACATTCTGGGCTAACCCGAAAAGAATTCATTCTAGATGGTTTTCCATCCGTCCATGGTATATTGCCAATTTTGTTGCCAAATGGGCGATTTCTCACCTAATGTGGCAACCCTGCCTTCCTTTGCCATATTATGGCAACCCTAATACCACTTTGCGGGGAAGCCATCTTACCGTGCCTGTACAATTTGTAGCAATACAAAACATGTATTTATGGGAAAGATACTAAATTTAGATAATTTCAATTGCTTGATCAATTACATGAGTTATATCGTAGTCGGTTATTGAGGTAAAATGATTTATGACTGCATAGACAATGAGTATAATTGTAGTTGATGGTTGCTTATAACAAAGATTATTTATTTTTGCAACAATTATTATAAGAAAGATTATTATAAATTGTTTGATTATTTTCGAGATCCTATGTTATTTACTTTATAATTACTTATATTTATATTAATTATAATAAATCTCTTGAATTGCACCAAATTGTTGTGCTTTTTCCTAATCCCCAAAGCCAAATACCTTCAAAGAACAATAAACATGAAAATACTGTAACATGAAACATGAAAATGCTACAAATTCTATTATGTGTGGTATAGGTAAAAGAGAAATGTTCTATGAATTAACACGTAACTGGCACCTAAACACAAACTTTGACCTACGAGATAACTCATAGTTGGCAGGATATGTATTAGTTGGTATCCTAGCTTTTTAATGTGCAATTTCCAATTTCTTAATACATGCATCCACACTGTTGTGCTTAGCACTCTGGAAACTTACCAAGGAAAGGTGTTTCATCATACAATGAACTGTTCCTATGCCTCAAAAACTGTGAATTTCTGCAGGCACATGGTGATGAGATTTCCATTAAAGACTCAGACGCTGGCTTCCATAGTTCTGAAAAGGGAAAAAAATATTAAAATCATATAAATAATGGAAGTATTTATGAATATATTTAATGACTATAAATGTACATTTTACATATTTAGAATTTAAAATAAAAACAAGAAAGTTTTTGTAACAGTTATAAAGAGAAATTGAAAAGCAGTAAAAGAAATTCATAACTATTTTTAAAAAAATTATTATTATAAAGAATTTTAATTAAACACAAACCTAAATTTTTATTCACTTTGAATTTGTCCAAACATATATCTTTTATTTATTCCTTATTTATACTGTTTTATAATGGCTAATTTTCAACATAGAATTCCCTTTCATTTTGTATCATTACTAGTTCTTAAACAGACTTATCTAAATTTTTTTAACAGAATTTCGCCCAGTATTCTTTTGATTAATCTATTTCTTAATCACATTTAAATACTTCCAATTTTGAAGAAATATTCTGAGGTGCTGGAACAAAACAGGTTGAGAACAACTGCTTTAGTCAATGCAATATACAGCATACTATACTGCATTCAAATCAAGTACCATAGATGATATCACAGTGTCAGGTGATATACCTAGTTTCGGCCAAAAAATATCATCACTGACTCATGCCCGATTACTACCATGCCACCCTCATCAGAATAAATTTATTTTAAACTGTTTCAATGATTAATCTTGGAAGCACGGTACTGCATAGGCTATTAGTGGAACTGTCATGGGGTAGTATTTATTCTTTTGACACACACAACACCTACTAGTAGAACAACAAACATCACTGTCAAAAGTGCACAGATAACAGCTTTTTATCAGAAACATGATTCATAGCCATGCTAGTTTGTAACAGCAGGATTATTATGATCATCATCATTGCATGGGGATACAAAACTGCCTCAATGATGGCCAAGTACCATATTTCTGGACAATACCTATATTGAAAGATTATACAGATTGCAATATATTGTTTGCAAATCCTATTCAATAAAAGAACAGAAGCCACAGAACATACTTGGCTTGACTGACCTTTCAATCAATTCAAATGTCTTCAAGTAGATGCTGTTTTGAATATCCCAGATGGACATAGCAATAGCTTTATTAGCCTTATGCTTTCGTACTTTGGCGTATTTTTCCTTTCATATTATTTTTAGGGGGATATATTTTCTTTTTTGATAAATTGCACAAATTATGGTTATGAGACTTATTATAACGCTTTTGAGCATTTATTCTTTAGAAGTCCTCACAGCAGTTATACAGTGAATGTGTATTAAAGTTCTGGCTCATATTTTATAATATGCATTAAAATTAAAAACCTCTCACTTTTATGCAAGCTTGACATCAAATATGCTTGTCTATTATGTTATTTAAGATGGACAGAATAATGGAATATTTTATGGATATGATTTCTTTATAAACTGAGTAACTGTAATAACACATATATTACCAAAATAATATGCCATAATATAATAACATCAAAATAATTGCTGATATTAATATGATAATATGCATTCATTCAGAGAAAGTAAATGTATGTTTTCCCAGATTGCAACATATGAGCCAGAAAAGATTAATGTGAAGAGTTACAAGGAATATAAACTATAATAAATAATTATAAAATTTTCAAATAGGAAAAATTAACAGACCATAATCTTTTATGTGCTGACATATAGAATGCAGCCATTCATTAAGCTGAATAGGTGAATCAGCTGCAAGCAAAAATTCTTTGTCGCCATCTTCTGCCCCAAATTCAACTTTAAAACTGAATCTTGGATAGGAAATAGCTTTAGAACTTTGTGTCACTTTAGTACCCTATAAAACAGAATCATAATAGTAAGGGGAAAAAAAATGCTGAAAAAAGATTTCAAAATTAAAATAGGCTTAAAGTTTCTAAGACTACAAAAAGTAAATAAATAAGGGCTATTTGCCTCGCAATAAAATTTACCACAATAATAGAACTGTCCTGGCATTAGTTCAATTAGATAAAAATTTGGCTTAATTTCGATGCATTTTTTTTTTTACTATCGGTGTATTCTACAAAAACAAGTATATATATTTTAAATTCTATAAGCAATATCTAAACAAGGCTTTTCAAACAAAAGTTAAGCAAGGAAACATTTTTTGTGACAAATAATAATAGTATTATGAAAATTTTAATGGAATTTAAATAGCATATTAGTAGCATGAGAGAAAAATAAATTCTGATGAAATCAATGATATATGAAAAGAAAGAAACCCTATAGAAAATTTAACAGTGGACTAATAAGAACTACACCAGAAAAAAGGAGAACATATTTCAGTGATGAGATATTTTATTAACGTATCTAAATGTTGTATAACAAATTTAGATTTGATAGTGCCCAGTTAAAATATGCCACTAAAATTCAATCAAATTAACAATCATTCTTCCAAAATTTTAACACTTATATCGGGGTTAACAATCCATTTGTTAGAATATTCCATCACACATGAAAATCATTAGATGACTTTTCAAAATCAAAGTCCTTTTATCTGCTGCTCCCCATTTGCTTGGAGGGCATTTTCCCGTATCTTTTTATATTGTAAATTTGACAGAAGTATGGAATAAGTAACTATTAGAAAGGTATGAATGTGAACTGTTACGTCTGTATAGTCTTTTTCAGGCACTGCAATGCATTTATCCTACCAGCAATTTCCTTTTTAAATATATACATAAAATAAACTGAGGAAACACAGTCCAGATCAACTAACAGAGTCTACTTGCGGGAAGACTATACGATATAATGAATAAAAGAAGGTGAATGTCTCGGGAGAACCATAACATCTACCCAACTTATTACTGAACACAGGATAAAATTTGCCGATCAGTATTACTGTTGAAAGTTGCACATCTCATGAGAAATCCATACTCAACTTAGTCCATGATCATGTGACTCAGCTAAGTCTCATACCAGTGTTCTAAATATTGACAGATTCATGTGATTCAGTGACCTCTTTCTGACATCAAAGTATAGAAATAGGTCCTTGAAATTCAAAATTTAATTTATCTCACCTTCCATGACTAAACACAAAGAATCAATTATTAAATTAAATGTGAGTGAATGAATAATTATTGTATTTACTGCAAATTACAATAAATTACACAATAAAATAACTAATATTATAAAAAAATGAATTTATTTCATTCATTCTTGCAAAAAAAATGAATTCAATATATATACATATATATAATATACAAATAAGTTGATAGTATTTTTTAAACAACAAATTTTAAAAAACATTTATAAAAAAAATTATAAAACTTTTTTTTAATTTTAATTTTATTTTTTATAAAAAATTATAAAAAAATTTTAAAGAAGTTTTTAATAGTATATCATTAAAAATAAATATTACACTTATACTGTCTCAAATAAAAAGATAAGAAATAAACTAAATTAAAAGGCATTCGATGAACATACCTATTATAACATGATAAAATTTAGAAATCAAACAATTTAGCAACTCCTAAATTGCATATGCTACTGCAAAGTATTAAATATGGCATTCTATAGAATGTCTGGGCATTTTATAGAATGCCGAGAATTAACCAGCAATGTATGAAACGATTACACATTTCACACATTGCCTAGGCATTCTATAGAATACCAAATGACAAAACGGCAAAGTATGAAATAAATTTCTGATTCTTTTCGAATAACCAAACTGCTCACCAGAAGTTAACATATGATCTTACACACACACACACACACACACACACACACACAAAAAAAAGGGGGGAGGGGAAAAAAAGAAAAGAAAAGAAAAAAGGGGGACTATTAAGAAAGAACCATGGGACTATTGGTTGCTGAATCGCTATGATGCAATGTTCGTGGAAAACAAAAGTAAACTCATTTATGCTGTTAAAGCAGCCGTCAGAACTCTACAGTATTAGGTTACGGGCACTGAATTATTTCACATAATTCATGAAATTCATTTGGCTATTGAACACAGAGAATGTGACTGAATGTTGAAAGAACTTTCAATGAAATACAAAAACACATAATGGTATTGAACTGTGCATCTAACTTTGTAAGCCCTGCTAGAAAAAAAAAAAAAATGGTATTAAAAAGGGCATTATTGTGAAACCAATGGTTTTTCTGAATTTAATTACCATCTTATAGATTAGGTAGATCTTATAGATTTCCAGTCTCAGTTAGGTAGATCTTATAGATTTCCAGTCTCAGTCAGATAAAGAATACAAATATGTTATGGTGCACCAAGATCATCTTACTATATTTACGTATTTTGAATAAAAGGTTTTAATGGCAGTCAAAATAACATTTGTATTTTTGAGGAATGAAAGTCTTAAATAATAGCCCCATCCATGGCATTTTTTTTTCCTACTTTGCCTAAAGAAACATTTGTCATTCTATAGAATTCCTAGGTATTATATACAATGCCTAGGTGAAGTTTCTAATGATTCTCATATTTCATACTTTGCCTAAAAAAAGGTCAGGGCATTTTATTAAATCCCTAGGTACTCAAACTTAGTACCTATAGAATACCAACATTGCATACATTGTCAGTACAGTCAAAAGTCGTTAATTCGGACACCCATAATCCGGAATGATTTATAATCCGGACCTCAAAGCTAAAAACTTTCTGCGCATGTGCCGCTTTGACGCATGCGCATAGGCGTTTAAGCGTGCGCGTAAGACCTTTACGACTGGGCATGTGCGTGTGCACAAGCGCAGAATACGTTTTCGCTGCACGTTTAATGTATAACGGACGGTATAAGCTAAAATTATCTAATTGTCTATTTCAGATAATGTTGATGATTGCGTTGTTCCTTAATTTTCAAATTGGATCCGGCTTATTATTTTTTGCAGACTGTAAGAGCAATTTTATAAAAGTAAGCTTGAACTTTCGATTATGTCAAATAGAATTCCGATGTTGGAGCTCCCAAAGGATCTACGAAAACGAAAGAATGTTTCGATGTCCATCAAAGAAAAAGTGGAATTGCTCCAAAAAATGGATAAAGGCATATCCTTTGTTTATCTAACCGTTCTGAAATCTCTTTATCAATTTCACGCTGCTCTGCATGGGGGGGGAGGTGGTGGGAACGTGGCGGTGCGCAATGAACTGGACATTGATCTGTCAACACTATCATTATCTTCAGGGCAGATGTTTTTATTTTATTCGGCTTATAATTCCTTATTAAATGTAGTATTTCATCTCGATGTACTTCGTCTTTGATATGATTTAAATCAAATTCCTCGTCATTATAAATATCACGAATACAAATCAAATAGTTTTCTGGTTGCAATTTTCTAATTTCGGCTATGCATATTGTATGCTTTACGCATGCGCGCGTTGAAAGAAATGTTTAATAAAGTAAACAAATAAATATTAAGCTTTTTTTTTTTTTTTTTTTTTTTTTTTTTGTAAATTTTGATACCCTTTAGATCATAATTGCTCTTACATAAATTACGGTTTCATATTTTTAATTTTATAATTTCTGCATGCCATCTTACCAGATTTAAACTGATGATCTATAATCCGGAAAAATCGATAATCTGGAATCGCCGAAGTCCCGACGAGTCCGGATTAAAGACTTTTGACTGTAACATACATATTTCGAAAGGATCATTAGTAAAGGATGAGTTCATAGATGTTGTCTTAAATGCCAGCAGGAGCATATGCAGATGTTAAGCAGGATGATTCCAGATGGAAAAACAGTGCTAACATCTTTATACATGACCATCTGTACCTATTATTTAACAATTTGGTAATCAAAATGGCTATCCAGTTTGGATATGTTGGGTTTTATTATGATTCTGTATTATGAGCGTAATTATAGGTATGTAATTTTAATTGTCAAGAGAAATACTTTCTCCATTATGTAATTACAATTATAAAAACAGATTTTATATTGCAAAAATAGTTTTTTTACATGTTAAAAAATTTCAAACTTTGTGAATAAAAAAGAATTAGCTTTTGAGTTGAGCTTTAGATTTTCTTTTAAAAAAGGGAGGAGGTCAAAGTGGGCCTTGGTAATTTATACCAGATCTTCACATGTTCCCACAGCATTAGTTATATTCGCAACACACCTTACAAATACTATAGAAGAACTGCAAGTGATTGAGCCATTTTAGTCATCAGAAATAAAATCTACTGGTGGCAGCACTATTAAACATTTAGTCACAGCAAAACATTAGTAATGCAGTACAGTCAAAAGTCTTTAATCCGGACTCGTCGGGACTTCGGCAATTCCGGATTATAGATCATCAGTTTAAATCTGGTAAGATGGCATGCAGAAATTATAAAATTAAAAATATGAAACCGTAATTTATAAAATAATGAGCAATTATGATCTGAAGGGTATCAAAATTTACAAAAAAAAAAAAAAAAAAAAAAAAAAAGCTTAATATTTATTTGTTTACTTTATTAAACATTTCTTTCAATGCGCGCATGCGTAAAGCATACATTATGCATAGCCGAAATTAGAAAATTGCAACCAGAAAACTATTTGATTTGTATTCGTGATATTTATAATGACGAGGAATTTGATTTAAATCATATCAAAGACGAAGTACATCGAGATGAAATACTACATTTAATAAGGAATTATAAGCCGAATAAAATAAAATCATCTGCCCTGAAGATAACAATAGTGTTGACAGATCAACTTCCAGTTCATTGTGCACCGCCACGTTCCCTCTCCCCCTCCCCGCGCAGAGCAGCGTGAAATTGATAAACAGATTTCGGAACGGTTAGATAAACAAAGGATATGCCTTTATCCATTTTTTGTTCGATGGACATCGAAACATACTTTCGTTTTCGTAGATCCTTTGGGAGCTCCAACATCGGAAATTCTATTTGACATAATCGAAAGTTCAAGCTTACTTTTATAAAATTGCTCTTACAGTCTGCAAAAAATAATAAGCCGGATCCAATTTGAAAATTAAGGAACAACGCAATCATCAACATTAACTGAAATAGACAATTAAATAATTTTAGCTTATACCGTCCGTTATACATTAAACGCGCAGCGAAAGCGTATTCTGCGCTTGTGCACACGCAAATGCGCAGTTGCAAAGGTCTTACGCGCACGCTTAAACGCCTATGCGCATGCGTCAAAGTGGCGCATGCGCAGAAAGTTTTTAGCTTTGAGGTCCGAATTATAGATCATTCCGGATTATGGGTGTCCGAATTAACGACTTTTGACTGTATTGTATGTTATCACGTTTCCATTGGCCTGCCCACAGCCTTGTCCCCAAAAATACAGGACATGTTTTTGAACTCATTTTTTTTTTTTATTTTCAAGTTTAATATGCTTCCAAAAAACATGTTTTACTCACAACATATACTTTTGGTAAAACACAAATTACAAATTCCTATACATATTTAATTTTACAAAAATTAAATTATATTGATATTAAAATACTCAAACTTTCAATCATTTTATGCAAAAATAGGTAGTTTATTACTATGATTATCAATTTGCTTAGGAAAAATCCTTTCTTGAAGTCAATTTTTTAACACATACATTTTCATGGAATTAAAATCCTAAAATGTTTAAGAGAGAATTTCACTTTATTAGGTACCACATTTCAAATTAAAGTTTCTAGGAAAAGACTAATTTATGCAGTTAAGCACATGTTCGTTCCTTTTTAAACTTTTCTTAAAAATAAGATGTGTTACAATGCATAGCTTAGTTTTCATTGTTGTTTCAAAATATAACACATAGCATCTTCACACGAAAAGAATTTGGCAGATTTTTTTCCGATTTTGAACGTTATGGTCAGCTGCAAAGCCAACATTTATGGAAAATCTTAAAATACTGAGTCCTAAATATTTTATTCTTTTACATTAATATTTAACTTCATTATAATCTTACACTCTCTCTCATTTTTTTTTTACCTCCAGGGAAGTACTCCTGTTGCATCCTCAGCTACTGCAGCTGTCACTATAAAGCAGAGCCTTGCCAACAGATTTTGTTACCTGATACAAATCTCAAAATTGTATCATCTACCGTAATTTCCAAAAGAAATGCCGCGGCATTTACGTGTTTAAAACTTAAATTTTCAGCGGGTGCGGCATTTCTACCCATGCGGCGTTTAGGTGCACTAAAAATAAAATGAGTCATTGTACATAGTTTGGATGGCCTTGTCATTGTGCATAGACTGGTGCTGTTCCCACACAAAAGACCACTCAGTTGCTTTTTGCGAACGTTATTTCGTTTACATTCTTTCCCTTGAACGGACCTACGTGCCTTATTCACCCTAAACGAGATCTCAGAACAATAACATTCTTCCCCCTTTCAAATCAACATTCTCATCAACTTGAATAGGCTCTCTGCTCTGTCATTCGATGAATCTTCCAGGACCCATCCTCTTTCCACCCCTAACTTTTCTGCAATTTTTTTCAAAGGCGGACACGACTCCACTTGCCTCGCAATAACGAACTCTGACGTATTTCCCCTTCAGCGTGAATGGATTTTTCTTGGCATTCTGCCAAATACAAATCCCATCAGTTTGAGTACAAGTACTTGTTGAATAGTTTTTAAGTAAGAAGGGAGCGGAAAATTTTTGAAAATGTCTCTAAACGGCATAGAAGCTATACATTTCTTACCTTTAATTTATTTTTGAGTTATGGTTTCATTTCATGCATTTTTCTTAACTGGTATGCCATATATCAGGACTTAGGTTGAGTTTTTGCATCTATACGGCCCACGACGATGTCATGCACAATTTGATCTATTGCGGCGTTTCTGTGTAATTTTAATTTTTTTCCCACCATTTTTCTCGAGTGCGGCGTTTACGCTGATGCGGCCTTTCTTCCGGAAATTACGGTAAATATTTTTCTATCACTTCAATATTTAATGTATTATATTTTCATTTTGTATCCTACTTGTTGCTCATTTTAAGCAAGAACCGTCAAAGCTGCGTTATTAAGGGGCAAAAAGCTCAAACATTAATGGACATTAATGGAAATGGAACTACAGTTCTCTCAATATGAATTATTCTTCTTTATTTCTTCTGGTTCAAAGTTTCTCTGAAAGCCAAGCCAATAACAGATATGTTCATCGAAAGGTAAAAGAAAAATCAATGCTGTCACATTCAAACACATATTCAACCAAAGAAATGAAGAATCATCACTCAATGGTATGCTCTCTGTCACCGCTTATGCTGGAAGAGTGGACACATGCTCTTTAGAGAAATATACCTATCCCTCGATTTACACAGTACTTGTTTTACATGATTTTGGTTTTGCACATTTTAAAATTAACCGATTTTTAAAACTTGGTAAAAATGTAAATTCGGCTGCATATACGCAAATACTTAGGTCAGTCAGAAAGTTTGTTGCACTACTGTGTAAATATGTTCCGTCTAAAACTATTTGGATGACACTGTGTGTCAACACTTCAGACATGTACTTTTATCGCGTGATGTAGCGGCTTCCCCGAGGCAAGCTTAGTTTTTCTGATAATCAGTCGCAAACATGTCTCAACAATAGCAAATAGCATCCAAACTGGAAATGTGTGCAGTGATTCTTTTTTTTTTTTTTTTTTTTTTTTTTTTGTAGGCAAAAAGGTGCAACTGCACTGAAATTTATGGGCAGTTGCATGAAATGTATGGTGAAAATGCAATGTCACGTCAAGCTATCGCGAAATGGTGCAACATGTTTGAGAATGGACGTACAGATATTGACGACGCTGAGCATGAGGGAAGACCATCAACTTCAGAAATCAAGAAAAATGCAACAAATTCAGAAATCACTACTTGCGTGAATGAATACTTTCTTGCAAACAGACGCATAATGATAGACGAAATCTCAAATGAACTGGATATTTCTCATGGAAGTGTGCATAAAATTATTGCCAATCACCTTAAATTTCATAAAGTTTGTGCTTGATGGGTGCCATGTCTACTGACGGAGGAACATAAAGCAAAGCGTTTTGAAAGTGCATTTGCATTTCTGCAATGTTACCAAATGGAAGGAAATGAGTTTTTGGACAAAATTGTGACTGGAGATGAAACTTTGATTCACCACTTCTCATCTGAAACGAAACGTAGCTTGTTCGAGTGGAAACATTGCAGTTCCCTGACACGAACAAAGTGTCCAACTGTTCTATCTGCAGAAAAGGTGATGATGACGCTGTTTTTCGACAGAGAACGGCATGGTGCATACTGAGTTCATGCCGAAGGGTGCCGCAATTAATGAAATTTTTTATTGTGAAACACTAAAACGATTGCAACAATCGCTTAAAAATCGAAGGCCAGGTAAACTGTCGAAAGGCATTGTGCTTCTGCATGACAGAGCAAGACCGCATGCAGCAAAACAAACGTGTGACCTTCTGAAAAAGTTTAGGTGGGAAGTGTGGAATCACCTTCCTTATAGCCCAGACCTTTCACCTCCTGACTTCCATGTGTTTGGTCCCATGAAACAAGAACTTTCAAAGCGACGGTACCATTCGGATGCCGAAGTGCAAGCTGCAGCCCAAGAATGGTTATCAGACATTGGACAGTATTTCTTTGTAGAAGGCATCGAAAAACTTGTACCACACCTTGACAAATGCTTAAATAATGGAGGTAATTATGTTGAAAAGTAGATTTTGAATGGAAATTTAAGATATAAATAAAGTTATTGTAAAATTTTCCTCCTGTTTTGTTTTCATAGACAGTGCAACTAACTTTTTGAGTGACCCTCGTACATATTTTGGTTCATGTGAACTACTGCAGCATCAGTATTTTAGCAGCAAAGCTTACATCATTTTTGTCTAAATATTTGAATGTTTACTGGTAAGGTTTCAACATTTATATTTTTTGCGGAATTCCAGAGAAAATATTATTTTACATGTAGTAAAAAGCAATTGTCCTAAATGCTTAAAAATATTACATTTTAATAACATTCTCCTACTTATAGATGTAAAATGAACAAAAAAATACAATAAAAATGTGACTTTTTTTAATCAAACTTGGGGGAAAATATGAAATTGTTAAGTGGTTAAAAAGCATTTCTTGGTGCAAGGTGAATATGGATTTTTCACAGGTAGAAAGAATTTTTATAACTGAATAGTACTTCGCAATGCATAAATGTGATAGTGATGCCATCTTTCTCCCACTCTTTGTTAGTGATTGTAATATATCATTCCCAATTGTTTTCATTTTATCTAAACTCAGAAGACATGTCTAATCACTTTCTTTCTTATGGATAATGCTTCCAATTTCTCAAAATCATGGTGCTGTTAGGCTGACAAATATTATGAAAGAGTCTTTTTAAATGTTTCAACAACTTCCATACAATGCCCTGGAAAGTAATGCTCAATCATAAAAATTCCTTCAACTTGGGGGAAACTCATCTCCATCTTCTATCAAACAAACATTTTATAAAGCTAACAGGATAAATTGCAACTGTTTCAAGGGATACATTGCTTGTAACAATAAGGATGTTATCCAATGAAACAAATTTCAGTTGAAAGTTAGGCAAAACAACAATCTTACGTTTGGTGTAGATTTTAATCAAAACTCTATGAATTTTGAGGGGTTATCAAACACAAGTCTCCCTTTGGCCATAATTCTGCAGAATGTTTTTGACAAAGAGGTACCTAAGCCTGGTTACCATCATAATAAACAGTTTCAACTGAAATTATTAGAAACATGAAGTCCATATTTCTCTTCTGTCTAAAAACTGCTATTAATATCTGCTTTGGAATTTTGACAATTTTTGAAAGTGGACTTAACGGTATTACATGCATAATGTATAATATAAAGGGGGGAAAATACAAATAATGGCAAAAAATAATAAAAATTCACAATTACCGTTTTGATTGGTATGACTACATCAGGATTTGAACTATGGACATCTGCAAAATTGGACCACATAGAGAGTGAAAAGTTCTTCAAAGAACAAAGCATTCTTCTGGAACCCGTTATATTTCCAATTTGCTTTAAAAATAAAGCAAGAAAGAATATTATACATAATTTTTATCAAATAAAATGTGTAATAAACTTCTATTTGTTTATTAAATAGACTGAAAATAATTGTACCAGCAAAAGAAAGAGTACAAAAAATTGTTCCAAGTTATTATGCAAAGGAAAAAGGAAAATACGAAATATTATTCAGCTTGAATACATTATTCAAAATATAAGAGAAAATAAAAATAATAAGTATTTTTTAATTTGAATAATGTAATATACACAAAGATTTTGTGTTGCAAAATGAAAGGATGAAATACAATAATCATAAAAACATTACACTTACATTTAAAAAAGTACATAGTAGCTGCTAACCTAGGACTTGCACACATGGTGTTATACAGCCACATAATTATTTTATTAAATAAAAATTTTAGTATTAAAGGATAAAAAAAAACATTGTCATTCCTTTTTGTACCTCAAAAATAAAAACACTATCAACACTTAATTTATTTTAATAGAATATAACTCCTAAATAGCTGTAAGAAATATTCTGCTTTTCCAATCAGCATTTTATAATCTATCTATTAAAGAAGATTATAAATAGCTGGAAGAACCAGTTAAAAAAAAAATTTTTGCTTCTAAAAAGAGATGTATTTGCTTATGAGTCATAGTAACCTTCTAAAAATATGAAACCATACATAGTCGACCCTAGAGCTGGTTCAATCACATCGGGCAGCTGAATTTACTGACAGCAAAAGTTTTAGATTTCAGGAGGCACTGGAGGAGATTTAAACAAAGACTGCCTTCACCTGGACTGCAGTGGCAAAAGACTGCCTTCACCAGACTGCAAAAGAGTTTCCTCTAATTTAACTATGCTGGAAGCCTTTATTACAAAAAATGCCAATGCATTTATCTGCTAATGATTCATCGTTAATTATCTGTTAATAAACCAACCCTTCCCATTTACAAGAACATAGAATAGAGTCGAAGTTTAATTTCATCTTAACCATCAGCAGCAGCAATTGAAAAATGGGCATTTGCAAATTGAATTCATGTTCTTAATAAGTGCAATCACTGATGATTAAAACTGAATACTTTATAGATGTAAGTGTCATAAATGGTTGATTCTTTCAGCAGAAAAAGATGAATCTCATCAAAATAAGAAATCATCCCTTAAGAGATTTTTTTTAGATATTAGAGGCATACATATGGTAATATATATCTTGAATTCTTGGCATGACTGTGCAAACATTGGAAAAAAAAAAGAGGCATTCTCTTGTTAATCAAAAGGATGTTGTTTCTCATGATGATAATAGACACCCATAGTCAGGCCTTATATTAAAACTGAGGATTAATATTGAAAATAAGCTTTCCAGTGTACATAGTTCCTTGCTCTTGCACCTTCATATCATTATTTGAAATTTTTAATATTTAAGCAATAAAAACTATAGCCTATTGACATGAGAATAATTATTTAACATAGGGTAACAAAATTGAAGTATGATAAGTATAATACATATAATACTGAATAAAAAATGATTATACAGTCAAAAGTCTTTAATCCGGACTCGTCGGGACTTCGGCTATTCCGGATTATCGATTTTTCCGGATTATAGATCATCAGTTTAAATCTGGTAAGATGGCATGCAGAAATTATAAAATTAAAAATATGAAATCGTAATTTATAAAATAATGAGCAATTATGATCTAAAGGGTATCAAAATTTACAAAAAAAGAAGCTTAATATTTATTTGTTTACTTTATTAAACATTTCTTTCAACGCGCGCATGCGTACCTTACGCATAGCCGAAATTAGAAAATTGCAACCAGAATACTATTTGATTTGTATTCGTGATATTTATAATGACGAGCAATTTGATTTAAATCATATCAAAGACGGAGTACATCGAGATTAAATACTTACTACATTTAGTAAGGAATTATAAGCCGAATAAAATAAAAACACCTGCCCTGAAGATAACGATAGTGGTGACAGATCAACTTCCAGTTCATTGCGCGCCGCGACGTCCCCCCCCCCCGCGCAGAGCAGCGTGAAATTGATAAACAGATTTCGGAACGGTTAGATAAACAAAGGATATACCTTTATCCATTTTTTTTTGCAATTCGTTTTTTGTTTGATGGACATCGAATCATACTTTCGTTTTCTAGATCCTTTGGGAACTCCAGCATCGGAAATTCTATTTGACATAATCGAAAGTTCAAGCTTACTTTTATAAAATTGCTCTTACACTCTGCAAAAAATAATAAGCCGGATCCAATTCGAAGATTAAGGAACAACGCAACCATCAACATTAACCGAAATAGATAATTAGATAAATTTAGCTTATACCGTCCGTTATACATTAAACGCGCACGCGAAAACGTATTCTGCGCTTGCGCAGACGCATATGCACCGACGTAACTGTCTTGCGCGCACGCGTAAAACGCCTATGAGCATGCGTCAACGCGGCGCATGCGCAGAAAGATTTTAGCTTTGAGTTCCGGATTATAGATCATTCCGGATTATGGGTGTCCGAATTAACGACTTTTGACTCCGAATTAACGACACATTCAGCATTATATATATATATATATATATATATATATATATATATAATGCTGAATGTGAGGAACTGAAATCTCAGATAATAATATTAAATGTCCAAAATGCATGATGTAATTGATTCTGAACTAGATTCATCATAAACTAAGGTGACACACACACACATATAATGAGTAACTGCTCTAAAAAGCAAAAATTTTACTATAAGGTGAAAATGAAATTTTTCTACTCTGCCCTCTCTTTACCTTACAAAACTGTAAAACAGAGAGCAATGAAATGATATTTCAGAGAACTTATGCATTTTCATATTATTCTTTTGAAATGGCAGAATGTTTAAACCACTTTAAGATTTAATAACCATGAAGTTTTGTTTTTGATGGTGTAAGGATAAAGAATTGAAGAAAATTATTGAAACAGTAATACATAATGCATGATTAAGACACAATAACACGCCGAACAAATAATTAAAATAATGCATGGTTTCGAATTTAGAAATAAGATAGAAAGAAAAAAGTAAAAACAATTACAATGCACAGAACTGACACCAATGCAAAATAAAAGCACATAGTCTCCTGCATGTGCACCATACTGAGTGAAAATTATACATATTTTGTAAATTTTATGTTAAAAATAGGATTTTTTTAGCAGAAATACTATTTGTGTATTAGAAATTTATTTAAACAAAAATTATCAGCAACTAAAAAAAAATGCCATTATGTTTTCAATATACTATTTAAAGATTTAATAATTAAAAAATAAGAAAAGAGAACTTCTGCATTCATTTTGCAAGATTTTTTTCTATCTTACTTGGTTTTCCTATATTACAACAGAAATAGTTTTAACTAAACAAATTTTTTGATATTGTTCGATTCTAGAGAACATGAATCACACAAAATACATTTAATTTGTTTTAAATTATAAATTTAAAAATCGATTAAAAATTCAGAAATTTCGATTAAAAATTCAGAAGAGAAAAGAAAAATAATTGAGAAAACATAATCACTAACTGGAATAGCATTACTGATTCAAACAATGAACAGATGACTATGTTAACAAAACAGAATTTTTATATCTCTTCAAAACTAAATGCTAAATATACTATTTTTGAGATGACCTGATATAAAAGTATTTCTTTAAAATTTTTAAAACTTTTTTTTCATATGCCAAGACTTTTTTTCATATGCAAATGCCCATTTTTCAATTGTTGCTGCTGATGGTTAAGATGAAATTAAACTTCGACTCTATTCTATGTTCTTATAAATGGGAAGGGCTGGTTTATTAACAGATAATTAATGATGAATCATTAGCAGATAAATGCATTGGCATTTTTTGTAATAAAGGCTTCCAGCATAGTTAAATTAGAGGAAACTCTTTTGCAGTCTGGTGAAGGCAGTCTTTTGCCACTGCAGTCCAGGTGAAGGCAGTCTTTGTTTAAATCTCCTCCAGTGCCTCCTGAAATCTAAAACTTTTGCTGTCAGTAAATTCAGCTGCCCAATGTGATTGAACCAGCTCTAGGGTCGACTATGTATGGTTTCATATTTTTAGAAGGTTACTATGAATCATAAGCAAATACATCTCTTTTTAGAAGCAAAAATTTTTTTTTAACTGGTTCTTCCAGCTATTTATAATCTTCTTTAATAGATAGATTATAAAATGCTGATTGGAAAAGCAGAATATTTCTTACAGCTATTTAGGAGTTATATTCTATTAAAATAAATTAAGTGTTGATAGTATTTTTATTTTTGAGGTACAGAAAGGAATGACAATGGTTTTTTTATCCTTTAATACTAAAATTTTTATTTAATAAAGTAATTATGTGGATCTATAACACCATGTGTGCAAGTCCTACGTTAGCAGCTACTATGTATATTTTAGGAATCATATATTTTAGGAATATTCCAAATTAAAATAATTAGTCTAACTATAAAAAACTCTTATTACAGATATCAGCAATAGAAGATTAGTTAATTTTCAACGTTTGGCAACTGCTGACCAAAAATTATTAAATAACTTACCTGGACTGATTCTAATGTTTTATATTTCACATAAAACATCAGAATTTTATATTTATAATATAGTTAAAAAGGGCTACCACTACATTTATTTAAAATCAAATGAAAATTCCTAATTATTTCTAAGCAACAGTGTTATACAGGTATGTCATTAATACATTTCAGTTGCTCGGTCTTTACAAAACTGGGCATATATCAAATGAACTTTTCCAATAAATAAGTAATATATAAAAAAAATTAAATTCCTACTTAGGTCAACAAAGAAAAACTTTAAAAATAAAAATAAAAAAAAATATATTAATGTTTGAAAAAACTGTATTAACATCAAGTGTCATCCACTACAAGTTTAAAAAAGGTATTTGAACTTGAGTGGATGAATAAAAAGTATTTTATGAACGATTGAAAATTAATTAATAATTAAATAAATTAAAAAATTTAAAGTCAATTCGTACTTAGGTCAACAAAGAAAAGTTTTTAAAATAAATTAAAAAAAAAAAAAAAACTGCATTAACATCAAGTGTTATCCACTCCAAATTTTAAAAAACGTATTTCAACTTTGGTGGATGAAAGTATTTTATTAGAATATAATCCATTCTAATAAAAAATCTTATTGTTATTATCATAACACTTTAATATTAAAATAATTAAATAAATAACTTTTAATATAATTAGTTTGAGACCTCTGATATAAGTAATGGCTCTGTTTTATGAACTTATCCACTGCCATGTAACTTCCATTCTGATGTACACTGCTTCAAATTAAGCATTGCTTAGAAGTGTTCTTTTAATGCATACGTCAACATTTGTAATCAGAATGAACTGTGAGAATGATTAATGTAAATCTGTCTTCTACAACATTTGATTTCAACCATCTCTTAAACTGATAAAATACTGACATTTTTATAAAATAAAAGATCTTGAGAAAAGATAACATATTCTTAGATTATACCGATAAAAATACCTCATTTCTAAAAATTAGGTTTTACAAACTATATTCACCTGGACTAGACTTAAATAACCTGAGTGCATTTCATCTGTCATACAAGCTGGCTGCACAGCTAATCGACAGCAAAAATGACCAAAGAGAGGTAGCTGATGGCTACTTTTCTCTGACGTCTCCATGATTAAATCGTATGTTTTAATACGAGAATTAGCATCAGCTAAATTCAATTTGGCATGAGCAACTACATCAAACTCAGAATACCTAAAAAAGAGAAATTGATATTAATATCATACAATTTACTGTATCAGCTAATTAAAATTATAAAAATAACTAAATCTTTTATGTCCTTTTTCATACATAATTTTCAAGGAAATTGCCCCAGAATATTTTGAGAGTTAAAGAATTATGTGATAAATCACAGTATATTTGACACAACATACAAATGGTATACAGAAATCTATGAATGGTGTACAGAAGTTCATATATAGTTAACTATCTTTACAGATTCTAAGCAAGTTAATAAAAGTCTTAAGTTTTGATAAAAAGTTACTCATTCATTAACTTTTGACTCCTTAATTTGAATATAATATTGCATATTATATTCAACACTGGAGAATGTGCAAATAATATGCATTTGAAAACACTGATTCAAACCTTCCTCTTCAACAAATGAGTACAAGAAATTCATCAAAAATTGAAAAACTGAGAATATTCTAAATGGACTTTAAAAAAATCTGTAAAATAAGGAAAGAAATTCTTTAATAATTTTCATAAAATGACCTATATAAAAATTATTAAAGAATTTCTTTCCTTATTCCTTGTATGCAGAGCTGTACCTGAGCATTTTTTACCAGAGGCAAGAGAGTAAATTCATGGTTCTTTACAAAGAGCAAATCAACGATACTTGAACATTTTGCATTCAATAAATATTTTGACTCAAAGCACCTTAACTTCTGTAGAATTTGGAATTTTACTGAAGAATTTCTGTAGAATTCTTCAGTAGAATTTAGACTCTTCAAATTTTGATAATTTGAATATTATCAAAATTTGAATGGTTCAAATTCTACTGAATATATTAAACTGAATACAAAATTCAAAATCAGTTAACTTCTCTTGCTAAATAAAATTTTGATTACTTAGTCCCCCCCCCCAAGATTCAGCTCACTGATTATTCAGTTGTATAACTCATTTTAGATTACAATAGCAATAATGCTATGAATGGAAAAGACCGAAAATGATTCATTTAAAATGCTCTTTTATCTCTTCATTAAATATAGTGAAAACTCAGTTCATGAATATAATTAATTCCAGAAGGCTATTTATTAACTGAAATGTTTAATAACCAGAACTATTCTCCCCCCCACACACAGGAGATTAATATAAAATGGACAAATCCATTCCTGGATCACAGATGAATGCCAATTTAAATTTTCACAGAACCTTGTGCACAAGATCATTATTATTACTATTAATGTGTTCTGCCCTAAGGCAATACACAGAAGAAAGGAATACCTTCGTGGACTTTTAATCACGGATTGAACTACCAGTGTTCAGAAACTTTACCACTCGGCCACTGGTGGGTCTTGTGCACAAGGTTATAACATAACAACAATGAAAATCTTTAAATCTAGGAGGGGGCAGATACATGCAATGTTAAACACATAAAACTGATAAGCAAAGATTTAGTTTAAAGCTCACCATATTTGTATGCACAGCTGTGCCTAAGTTTTTTTTTTTCCCCTCCCAGAGGCAAGAGGGTAAATTCATGCTCCCTTACAAAAAGCAAATCAACTATATCTGATCATTTTGTATTCAATAAATATTTTGACTCACACCACCTTAACTTCTGTAATTTTTAATTATAATTCCTTAAATCCAAAAATGGAGATAGTTTTAATTTGAAAAAAGCTTAGAAAGTACATTTTTGATAGTACAGCTAAAATAAATAATTTTGAAAATTATAAATTGTTATGAAATTATAATTTACAGAGTTACTGTACTAGTTTTTAAGATTTGTTTTATAGTTTAATTTTTCATTTATCAAAATAAAATCAACAAATTTTCAAAAATTACTTAATTCATTTTTTAGTGATTGAATTTCCATGCATGACAGTTTTCCTCGTCCAAGTGGTGATCTTATATAATTATATACCGTATTTATGCGAATCTAATGCGCATCCCCATTTTAAAACTTTAAATAATAAAAAAATTGTTTGTCGGCGAATGTAATGCGCATCAATGGTATGAGGAATTTATTGAATCTTATTTTATACAACAATGGATTTGTATATAAACTATCAATCAATGGTATGATAATTTTATTTAAATTTAGATACCATATTTTATACAACAATGGATTTATACATAAAGTAACAGATTATAGAATTAACCTATTAGTGGGCTATTGTTATGTGAAACAATCATTGTTAATTACCACTACCGTATATACGGTACATATCGTAAAGTATGAACATGAAATAAATGGTAACATTTCTATCTAGCTAACAGTTTCTACAATCAGTGATTAATAGTAAACGTCTTTATTCACTATTTTGATGATAACTTTTTTAGTCCCCTTCTCCGTAATGGTGTAGTTACGAGGCATATCAAACCAAATTGGCGTCTCGTCAGCGTTGCCAATTTGTCCCATTGAAAAATTCTTTTCCTTCCAAAGTGTGATGACATACCGCTAAAATGTTAGTAGTTTTCCCTCAAAATCTGCAGGAAGCTTTTGGCATATTGTTGTACAGCGTCTTAGAAATAAGCCCATTCACTTCATAAACCGATCCACCCATCGATGGCTAGCTTTAAACTCTCGTTTCGGTATTCCAAGAACTTCAGCCTCCTCTTTTGCTTTATTTCTTATAGTGTCGCTAGTCACAGGTTGTCCATTCTTCCTCCTTTCACGTACAAATTCCAAAACTTTTTCTTCAATTTTAGGGTGTCTTCCTTTGCGAGGGCCAGTGAATTTCTTTCTACTAGTTTTAGTTGCAAACAGTGCCAGTTTCTGTTGCCGCCACAAGCGAACATTGCTCTCAGCTACATTTAACTCTCTCCCAGCCTTTCTATTGCCATTTCTTTCAGGATAAAGAATTACTTTACGTTTGAAAGTAGCGTCATATGACATTCTTCTCAGCTTGTTCTCCATCTCGTGACTACATACTCTGCAGTTTGTATCCTCTATGCAATAATGTGTCAACGATAAATGTAACGGTAAATGTAGTCTAGAAATACAGTAATCCATTGTTACGATTTAATTCGGTTGACGTCATCGGCGAACTGCTGACGTCATCAGCGAACTTTGCACTCGAATCTAATGCGCCATCGAATTTAATACGCACCCCAATTTTGAGTACTACATTTGGCCAAAAACGATGCACATTAGATTCGCGTAAATATGGTATTATTTTAAATTTACTGGAGTTTCTTTCCTATCTGAAATTAATAACTGGCAACATTAAAAGCATTATTATGAATAGACACATTTTCAAGTTTGTGTGTGAGTGCACACCAGCCGGCAAGCAGTAAATTAGCTAAACATGGTATTCTGGCCCAAATTCGAATCCCAGCAAACAGACTGGCTGCATGGTTTTCGCCACATGTAACATGGATATCAGCCAGTTTCTCTTAAAGTCCTCCACAAAGGCATTCTTTTGTATAAGCAGATAGCCCTTCAGTTGTTTGCTTTAATCTTTAACTTAGCCAAATTTATGTGCGAGTGAACTAAATCGTATAGGTGAAGTATATTTAAAAAGACCTTATAACTGCTTTATTATCTAGAATTATGGTTTTTAAAATTATAAATTTCTGATGAAATTTTGGCAGCACTTAATATCATTCGAATATTTTAGCATTAATTTAAAAGCTTTTTTACTCATCCAGTATTCATAAGGAGTCAATTCCAAAGAAATTTTTTAATCAATCTAAGATGCCTGGTAACGATTTTAAACAAGGTTTTATTATTAATATGATTTAATTTTGTCTCGTATTTCATTTCTCACTTATAAATGCAGTATCAGTCTCCCCATGTTGCTTAAATATATTAAATTTTGTGAATTTGATTTGTAGCTCGTGATAACTTTTTTAAGGAAAAAAGTCTGTTGCAATAGTACACAAATATATCAGTCTTATTTCTGTTTCTACAAGTAACTATCTTCCTGATTTCGTAATTTTTTTAATTTCTTGAGCAAAATCAATCAGATTTCTTTTTAAACACTTTCTTTTATCTCAATTTACCTAATATCAATTCAATTAAATTTTTAAATATGTTTGTTCTTTTATATCTGTTACCTTAGTGAAACTGAACTGTCCATTTTAAAATAGGCTCTTTTACTGTGGCTTAGCTTTTAATTAGTGAGGACATTTATCCTAAATCTTCACGGTAAATTTCAAAATTTGTTTTCCATTTCTTTGACACTGAATATTTTATTTTATTGCTTTTCATAAACAACATAACAATACAGAAGAGGAGGAACTATGTCTTAATTTATTCCATCTTATGTATGTTAGCAGTTAATTTTTTTTTTTTTTTTTTTTTTTTCATGCTTAAACATTTTTGCCCACCATTCAAATAAAATTTCTAGTGGTTCTGCAAAAGAACTTACTATTTCTGACATTCTCTTAAAGCAGATTTATTTTAAATTTTAACAAGTACAAAAATATCATTGGTTTCATCTTAAAATTTAACTACTTAAATTCTATAAAATGTCAATGGAATATCTTCTTCTGCTGCCATTCTGGTGAAGTGTAATTTATTTTTTCTTTATTCATGAATTCAAGAGTTATCATCTGCATCTTAAAATCAATAAAGTACAGAGCTCTAGCTGGAACTTACAGCACCCGGGGATAATTTAAGATTTTGCACCCCTCTCCAATCATGAATGGAAAACATTTCATTCTAAAATTTCTGATCATCAGTTTGGCACCCCCTGGTAGCTTCACCTGGGGACAGATATTCCCCTTGCTTCTCCCTAGCTACACTCCTGATAAAGTAATGTACTCAACCGGACGAAGGGAAATGCAATCAGCCTTTTAGTTACCTGCTAGGTATTTAGTTTCAGTTTATGAATAAAAACTACTTTTACTCAAGTTTTCGTATTTATCAATATTTTCCATACTTTTACTTGTTTTGTTTCTGAAATGCATTAAAAATAATTTAAATAAATATGTATTTTATTAGGAAAAGAGGGGGATAGGGATGGTATCTAGCAACAGTGAAAGCGGTGCACTAGACAAAAAGGTTGAGAGCCATTATACTAACTTTAGAAGAAATGAAACTTGAACGCAATTTTAACCAGCAATGATTGCAAATTTCCACAATAACCATAAGTGTAACTAACTGCATAAGTCTGAAAGCAAATTAAAAACGTATATACAGCAAAAACAGGACAAAGAGTTGAATTATTAAAAGTAAATAGTCCAACTGAAAACTTTCTTTGAAAAAGGTGAGCAAGAAACTGATGCACGATAAATCAAAATTGGAATTCCCCCCCCCCCAAGAAAAGAGACCCATGTCCGATCCCCTCGAAATTAACATAGTTTTATTCAGAAATGTCATATTTTAAATGATATCCAATATCTTTCACTTCCAGACTTATGCAACCACATAAGATACTCATATGAGAAAGTAATTATGCAAATCAGTTCATACATATTTAAGCACATTCGTGTTTGTTGTTTCGACTAAATGATACTGGGATAATGGCAAATAAAATTTATACTGGGAGGCATCAGTCTGAGCAGATGATTTAGAAAAATGATCACTGGGAAACAAATAACAAGTTGTATAGCAAGAAAATAAAACAAATTGTCCAGAATATAATGTGTTTTATTACTTAACATTTTAAAACTGTGTTTTTTGATGTGTTGAAAGTTAAGTCATCATTTTTTTAAAAAGGTATTTAGGATTCTCTTTAATTAATATGGACCCTCTCCTACCTGATTGGCCCTCCAGCGGCCGAGCGGTACAGCCACTGAACACTGGTAGTTTGGTCTGAGATTTGAATCCCATGAACAGGCTGGCTGCAGGGCTGTTTTTGTGGTTTTTCCCATGTGTAATGTAGGGGAACATGTAATGTGTATACAAACCAGTTTCCCTTAGAAAGTGCTCCCTGAAGGCATGCCTCCCTTTACCCTTTAGGCAGATAGCCCTGAAGGTTTTGCCTTAATCACATAAACCAACCTTGTCATCTGAAGAAAATGCCTCACCCTTGTCTGTCTCTGCCTGTATGAGTGAAAGAATGGACAACATAAGTAGAAAATGATAAGGAACAGGAACTTGTATAAAGGACAGTGGATAACAAAAGTAGAAAGTGATAAGGAAGATAAATGGAAGAGATGTTATTGTTGGTATAACGAGCCCTTTTCCTAAAATATCATGAAACTTCATTCTGGGACATCACTTTTGTTTCTTCCTTCCCTTTAAGTGCCAATTAACCACTGCTTGAGACTCACTTTACCCCTGTTTCCTTTTAAACCTGTCAAGTGGGATTTTGGTTGCCTAACTTTAAATTTTTCAAAAAAAGACATGGTTTTATTATTGGAAATGCTTATGTTCTAGTTTGCTACTGCTTTAGAAGAGTGATAATCTTTCATGAAGCTTTATCCCACTTTGCACAAATTTTGTGTATTAGAGAAGTAAGATAATTTTCCCTTCTTTTTACTTTTTCTGGAGACATTTCCTCTACAATTGCCTTTTGTTTGCTTCTGACATTCTATTTTTTTAAGATAATTTTTATGGCATGTTCATTATTAATTTCCAAGCCCATGATCCTGTCCAGGCATATATTATAGATAATAAAAAAATTCTCAGTCTCAGAATCCCTCAATGCCTATTTACAGACCATCATTGATTAATGGAACCACATTAAAAAATTTATTAAAACCCATCAAAATCTGCCCTGCAGAGATGGGATGAAAGACTAAGAAAAATAAATATGATTACCCACTTCATTCATTTAATGAGTTTCTATTTATTTTATCCCATTTTAAATTTGTTCAATTTATGAATAAAAAAAGCAGAAGGGTATAAACAAATACAATAAATTATATTAAATACACTTAAAAATAAGTACAACATATGCAAATCCATGAATTTTTTACTTACCCATTCTTGAAAGTTTCATCTTCCTTCTGCAAAATTACAAATTTTTTTATTAAAATCCCAAATATATATATATATAAACACTGAAATTTACAGTAAAAGCTCAACTATTCAGAAAACTCAAATGCCAAATTACAGATATGCAAAAATTCCAGATAACTGAGCATTTAAAAAATTTAGTTCATGGTAAACAAGCCAAATGAATGGAAGGGGGAGAAAAGAGGGGGAAAGAAAAATTTGTCTATAATTATGAAAACAAACATTTTATTTGTTATCAACTTGAACATCAAATGCTTATATGCAAGATTCTGAAAGAAAAAATGGCATTTCAGACATACACAATAAAGTAAAAGAGTCAATCTCAAAATTCCATCGACCACAAAAACTGGGAGAGCTCTTGCCAAACTTGTGCCAGTCATTCTGGCAGAAGCTTGAAGGAACAGATCGCTCTTTATTTAGTTAGGTAATCAATATATACAACCCTCTTATATAAACCTTAAATCACTTGTCATAATGTTTCACACTGTACAGCCGGTGTTTAACCATTTTACATAAACTATATTTTTCTTGATACCACTCTACTACATGCTATTCTGTTGAAGACAAATCCCAAAATTTAATCATTTCTTCAAAAAGCGATTGAAAAGCAGATAAATAGCAGTTTAAGAGTGTTTTATAAAAATTAAGCCAACTTATCAAGAATTAATTGGGTTTAAGTAAAAACAAAGCATTACATCATGCTTATTGATTATTGCCATTAAATCACACTGTTTAGCAGCCTTTAGATTTGATTTGAACTGTTTTCTTTTCTTCTTTTTTTTTTTTTTTTAAATACCAGAGTTATAGGTTTCTTATTTGCTTAAATTTATGTAAAAAAAGTCTAAGAATAAAAAATAATTCTTTTTATGTAAGCTTTCCAGTTAATAGGGCTTTTATTGTATTTAAATTTACTACATTACACAAATAGATATTTTTTATTTATTAATATGTAATGTTTCAAATTTTAAATTACTTTATGTCTATTAGGAAGGCAGAAATATTTTTGGTATTTTTCCGTTTTGCCAGCACAGGCGATAAATTTATTTTAACAAATGTTAGTTCTAAGAATTTTTTATTTTGAAGGACAAAACATTTTAATATCATTTAAAATTTTGTAAAAAGCCAATAAATTTGTAAAAAGATATTAATTTAAGAACTTGCTATGCTTTCATGGTTCAACATCTTGATTCACCGGTTCATATCACGTGACCCCAAGTGATCTCACGTAAACTATGCTACAAAAATCTCTCAGTAATTATCTACATTTAATTTCAAGCTAAATCTTAATTTGGAATGCAAGTCGCCAATAATGGTACAACTGGTACCAAATGGAATATTCCTTGCTGGTAACCTTTTATGCCTCATTTTCTAAACCAGTAGCAGCCATTTCTTATCGGATTGATTGCTTCTTTCAATACTGGCATACAATTACATAGAATTTTTACCAGATAGTTCAATTTTGTGCCCTAAAGCCATTTGCAGTAATTAAGTCAATTAGGATGCAATCACACCATTAACCCAAAGGCAAAAATATAGAAAAGGCAAAGTCAAGGGTTAAATTCATCAATTCTAGTGAGAATGCACTAGCAAAGTAAAGCACTGCGGTTTTACATAATATCTGAGTAAGCTATTCGTATGAATTGAAATAATTCTTGCATTTAAACTTGCATTCCAAATTAAGATTTAGCTTGAAATTAAATGTAGATAATTACCGAGAGATTTTTGTAGCATAGTTTACGTGAGATCACTTGGGGTCACGTGATATGAACCGGTGAATCAAGATGTTGAACCATGAAAGCATAGCAAGTTCTTAAATTAATATCTTTTTACTAATTTATTGTCTTTATTTATTGGCTTTTTACAAAATTTTAAATGATATTAAAATGTTTTGTCCTTCAAAATAAAAAATTCTTAGAACTAACATTTGTTAAATTTTTTACGTGTATACTGTATGTGATCACCTATAAAGTCTGCTTAGCGAGATTTGTGCTGGCAAAATGGAAAAGTACCATATTTTTGGATATTAATGTAAAATATAAGTAACAACGTTGTCTTTGGGCAAACCTAGGTATCATATGCCTATTCTCTTCGAGTTTATATATTCATGAACTTCATTTCAGTGTCTTAATCAGTTGCACAAATAGGGGTATACAAGAAATGCAGCTTCATAGAGGCCCAAGGCCTTGGAGAGCCCTTAGATGTTCTGTTGAACACATTTACATTTTAAATTTAGAAAGAAAATAGAAAGAGACTGACATTCTTGCTTCCATAAATAATGTATATGAATTTTCTACAGAAGCCAAAGCAAACTGTTGTGTAATTATATAGATAAGGGCAACAGAAGGTCCCCTAAGCTTCAACTGTTTTGGCTCTTAACTTTAGCCTTCATTCCAAAAATGTTAGTTGAAAGCAGATTCAAATACAAAACAAGCTGCATATTGTTATTCCGCTTCCCTGTGACCCACCTGAATGCTTTCAAGTCATTAATGATGAAGACCATTAACGATTCTCCACAAGTGACAATCAGGCTTATTGCAAAAACAGTTTCCAAGTTGTTCGACAAGGGCTGTAAAAACAAAGGGACAGGTCATCAGGCACCCTCTGTAACTCATTAGAGTCCCAGTAAGCAGATCAAAGAAATGTTTTTACATTATTATCGCATGTCAAATGTTTTCCCACAAAAGAAAAAGAGTTAGTTTAGGATAAAAATTAATTATGCTGTTGGGAACACTGTTGGCTATATACCTGTTATTATTTTTTAAGTTTGCTTAGCTAATTAATTATTTACTTTGTTCTCAGCATAACACCAAATAAGAATAAAAATAAATAAAGCATTTTAAATCTTTTTTTTTTCTAATTAAAATTATTAATTTCTCCTTCTCCCAGGTTCCCTTTTTTTTGTAATTACTAGAATAGCTGATTAGTTACTTTTGTGCAGTTTTTTCCAGTTACCATAATAATTGATTAAGGAAATTTTGTGATACAGAGTAATTTCAACACATATTTAAATATATTTAATTAAAAAAATTATCAAAGTTTTTTGCCAGATAAAAAATGTAATATTTTAATGGTAAAATTTTATTTGATAGGATAAGATAATTAACAATCGAGGAATAAATATTTTTATAATTGTTTTATTAGTTTATTATAACGAGTATTATGTCAAGAATACTTGTTATTACAATCTCTTTTCAACCAAAAAAGCACATTATAAAGTGTGGCCATTGCAGCAAAAATTCCTTTAATATGCAAACGAGAATTTTTTATACCACTCATTGTAATGGAATAGTTGTTGTAGCAAGTATTGGCTGAATTAATATTTCTAGACTGCCTACACAAGAAATCCACTTCCAAAATCAGAGAAAAGTTAAAGATTAAACATTGAAGTATGATAAATGCAAGTTTACCTTAAAAATGGAAAACTGCAGGAATAAGTTACAAGCTTCTACATATAATGCTCAGTTATATGAATTCACAACTCATTAAAGTGACAAATAATGAGTATGAAATTTTTTATATACTATATATTAAGTCTGATTATTAGTTGGTGTTTAAAATAATGATAATTTAAAAATGGATATAAAACACTGTTATATAAAAATAAAAAAATTACCACAAAAAAATTTTACACATTGGGGTGGGGGGGAAGGATTATATAGATTAAATACCACAGTAAAAAGAAATAAATTAACAGTGAAATGAAATACAAAGTAAGTAAATTAATTAATCAATTAAATCAAATAAAGACAAATGTGCAGAATGATTTACAAATAGCAATTACAATGCTTACAAAGTTATCTGATAATCGTTTTCCTATTGCTTTGCTAACTGAATAAGAGATCTTCTTCTTAAGTTTGTTAGAAGCACTAGCAATAGTTAAGTCTTCTTGCAAGACATGACTGTAGACCTCAAGACGAAACTCAAAGTCATGAGGAACATTGTTACTAAAAAATAAATAAGTAAATAAAAATATAAACAAATGCTAAATTTTTCACAGTTTATGCACATTTATAGATGCATTAAATTAAAATTTACTAAAATTAAAAATCCTCAAATTGATCAATAAACAAAAAGGTCTAAATATGTTAATTTTATTAAGAACAAAGTAAGAGAAATAATAAATAGAATAACAACTTCTTAAGATTGTATCACACATTCAAAGCATTTTGGAAACATAGCTCTATAGAACAATTTTTCACATGACATGAAACATCCAATCACCATTGATAACTTTGGGGTTATCAGGTTCAATGTTCCGTCTTACCTTCTTCGGGAACATGCAATGACCTGACTCGGAACAGAGAGCTTACTAAAGCTATGTTCAAAACTGTGGGAAGTAGACAGGATACACAAGAAGGGTATACAAAACCCTTTATTTTTCTCTATTTACAATAATTTCCGTACTTCGGAATACAAAGATCCACTACTTGTGGTCTAAACGTAAGAATATAAAAAATAAAACTAAACTCTAACTTTGAAGAAATAAATGTGGAAGATTGGCCTTATATTAACAGGAAGCCGTATGTAGTACAGATAACTGAGAACACTACAATATGTTTAAAACTTATCAAGAGGATTAAAACCTCTGGCCTGGAAGGCAACCAGCAACTGAGTAAAACTTCTAAGGTAAGCGGCCTGCTTCGACTAACTGCTTCCTCTCTGTCACTTGGCAAAAAGCCACAACTTAAATACTTGGCATTCGCCAGACAAACTTTGCATAAATACTTTAACGCTTATAATTCTGGCCGGAAGTAGAAAATAAGAAGTGATAGTAAAGATTTAAAATAAAATAAACGTTAGTAAAACTTAAGATCCTTACAGGGTTACCATGTAGCGGGAAAACTAGTTCTCCATTACAAATGATGGTTGATGTCTAGGATTTGATACTAAAAGCTGATTGGTTGTTGAAAGCAAACAAACTTGCAACAAAACCATGCATATTTCTTTCAATACAAAATGGTTTGAAACAATTGTTTGTCCCAAACAAATGGGTGCATGATACCAGCCTAAGGGAAAAGGGAATCTCTCTCTTTAAATGCATACTATTTGTATGTATATGTGATGATGTGGTTCTGGGAAAGACAAAAAACAAATCAAAGTCATTCTGTTAATCCTGGACAGCAACTAGGCTAAAGCTATCATGGAACAGAGAAATTGCAGGGAAGGAGTGACATAACATGTGACAAAGTGATGCAGCAAAGCATATCCTTTGATGAGGGTATGTGTTTAATTAAATTTGAATTTGAAAATCTATTGCCAGTTGATTCCAATTAAGTTTAATAATTCTGTTTCATATTTTATATTTTACATATTTGCTGCATCATTCTGCTGCAAGCTATGTCACTCTTTCCCTGCAATTTCTCTGCACTATAACATCTTTAGCCTAATCACTGCTCAGGATTAATGCAATGACTCTTTGGCTATAAATAGGACCAAAGTGAGTGCACACTGATTTTCCTTGCTTCTGGAATAAACCATGTCACCCCCTTCACTTCCCTTCTTCTGTTGTCTAAAATGTAAACTATGCATATCGAAATTGTGGGACAGATTTAGCACCTCTAATGTTGTACCAGTTTTCAGCAAAGATATATTTCTGAATTTCTGAATAATTGTTCCTGTGAAAAATAAAAATTATTTTTTAACCATCAAGTCAGTTGTGATTTTTGCTCTAGTCGTCATCTAAGCAACAGTCTTCTCATCCATGACTCAAGCATGATTTGTTTTTTAATTTCAGCATTATCTTTATAGAAAGCTCTATATGGGCGATAAGCAATTGAAAGTTCGGAAGTTACTTTTGGAGATTCAATATTATCCAACCTACATCATATTTACTTTTGCAAATATATGATTATTTAATAATTCTTCCAACTTGGTATTTACACAGGAATTTTCATACTCATTTGTAGCATGATTAACATAATCCTTTTCATTTTGAGTGTCTGCATATAAATATAAGAAATTATTCTGAAGAGAATTATTTAGACATACATCCTTACTTATATTTCTCTCAAATTGATACACATCATAATCAGTTCAATAAGTTCAATAGCAGTCTAAATAATGGAAGACTAGATGAAAATAATGATAAATAATTCGGTATTATTAGGTTTTGAGAGCCGTAAAAAATCACCAAACTATTGTTGATGCCCCGCTGCCAAAAATAATTGTGGCAACCCTAACGCAAGAAAGGATGTATAATAGTAAATAGCTATCTAAGATTTATGTTTTAATTTAGATGAAAGGTTGATTTCATATAATATTTTTTATTATTATAATTTATATAAAAAAGGCTAAACATGACTGAATGGAAGCATAAGAGTAAATAATTATTTCGGATCATTATTATAATTTATATAAAAATTGCTAAACATAACTGAATGGATGCCTATTTCGCTACCAAGTTATCGCTAAAGCATAATTTCACCTCGTTGGTTGTTCAAACATAATTTTCTATAATGAATGGTGCCTTTTCTTTGAAAACATTCTCGGTAAAGTGCAGAATCGCCCACTTATTTGTTTGCCGCTTTTTACAAGGGTAAAAACAATTGGATTTTTGTCAATTTTCTTTTACTTTTTAAGTGAAAATAGGTCGATGTGTACATAGATAAAGTCAAGGGTGTGCACAGTGCCACTTTTGTGCAATTTGGGGATTTTTTTTTTAAGTGCAAATAGGTCGATGTGTACATGGATACGGAGTATGGGCAATTCTTTAAAACACATCAAGCAGTGGGTGATTCTGCACTTTACCCAAAATTCTATTGCTGAATTTTCATCATGGGCAATTCCCAACTTGTTAAATCCATAGGTTATCAAAAAAGGATTTAAAACCAAAAAAAAGAATTAAAAATTAAACTAGTATTTCAATGGCATCTTAAGAAATATAGAACTATATAAACTTACGCAATCTGAAATCAGCGCATATCCTAGATTTGGCGCCCTCTTAAATGGGTGCGTTTGCTAAATTTGGTGCTTTTGTGCATACGTTTTCTTCGCAATTTTTTTACGGTCCTCAAAACGGAATAGTACTAATAATTCAAATGAAAGTTAGAACATAAAATATCCCATTTCTATTTATTCTTTCAACTTTATATGGTAATTTAATTAATTTAAATGACAGAAATACCACTAGATAAGGACAATAATTTTGTTGAGGGTTTATTATCAATGGTTTCAAAATTATCAATAAATCTTAAAATATTTTCAGAAATGACATTAAATTGGTTACATGCATCAATAGTAGCAGAGAAGATATTTTCCCCTCCCTATCTTAACATTTAACTGATTTAACTTAAAATACTCTCATTTTTTCGGTGGAATTTGATTTTGATAGGATGGAGATTGATGATAATTTAAAGCGGTATACCCCATAATGCTTAAAATATATTTATATGTTTAAATAATATGCTAAATACATAAATAATATGCTTAATGCTTAAAATATATGTATATGTTTAAATAATATGCAAATACATAAATAATATGCTTAATGCTTAAAACACATTTATATTTTTACGAAACGTATAGGCGCGGTGAGATAGTTTCCCCATAAAGCAGTTTTAGGGTTGCCATAAAATGGCAATGGAAGGCAGGGTTGCCACATTTGGCGAGAAATAGTCCGTTTGGCAACATACCATGGACGGATGGAGAACCTCCTGGAACGAATTCGTATCTGTTTAGCCCAGAATGTTCTCAAACACAAGCCGAAAGCTATATAAACCCTGCTGGTCCGCAGTCAGTTAGTGTGTGTGCATCGTCGAGAGGGCGAGTGAGAGTGCCTCGTAAAGTGCGAGATAGTTAATATCGAGTTGGTGTCCCCTCTAACGAGTCAATCCCTGCGGAGTCGATCGAGTTGACAGCCGGGCAGCGAGTGCTGAGTGGGTCGTCGAGTTCGCCGAAGGAGTCTGCTAGTGTATCGTGGTTAGTGCATCGTCGAGAGAGCGTGTTGAGCTCCAGGAACGACTGAACCAAAGAGTCGGGAGCTGTGCTCTGAGTGTCTTCGAGTGTATTGCGAGTTGTAGCGTGGAGAGTCTCGAGAGTACGTGGAGTTCCGAGAACGACCAAGCAGAGTCGCGAGCTGTACTCTAGTGCTTTGCCGTGAAGCTATCTCCACCATGATAGCCTGATAACCTAGAGGCTGTGTTGCTGATCGTGTCAGCATGTTTATAGTAGATCTTCGACGACTGTAAAAAGTGTTACTGGAGCTGTCCTGATTATTATTGACTGAATAAAGTGTGTTTCGATTCCCCATCAAGTGCTGTCGTTATTCACTCCAAATCTACAAACCCCCTATTAACGTGAAGGAAGAAAATAACGCAACAACTGGTGTCAGAAAAGAAAAATTGCAACAATATGTTTTAAGCATTAAGCATATTATTTATAGCAGAATATCAACATGGTTATAGTGACTTTATATTCAACATACAAACGTGCATTATGCTGATTTTTGTTAATTATAATTACTGATATCTCAGTGGTCTTGGAACATTTCTCCAGACCGGATTTTGAAGCAAACAAGACCTAGAATAAAATAGTCTTGGAGTAGGATACCTTGGATAATTAAATTATGGAAGAGAATTTTCCCTACAAACAGAAAATCCAGGCATATTACTGATGCTTTGTGGTTCTTTAAGTAAACTAGATGTTGGAAATAATTTTCATGCTAGTGCAATCCAGTATTGAAGGGAAATTAGATTTTGGACAGATAATAACATATGATGTTGCTCTGGCGAATTTTGAGTAAGCACATTTATTAGAATTTCATCACATCACCATATTACGTGACTTTCACTGTTTATGATAATATCCAGTGATAAAGCCTTTCTAAAATGATGCTGCTATTGTGAAAGTATTGGCTAGCAGAACACAAAGATGATACGCGATATTAGCTAAAATATATACTGTAATTTTGAATCGGTTAAGTCTTGTAAAACAATTACATATTAGTGCAATTACTCTGCTGCGGCCTTACGATTTTTACAAAAATAAAAGGGATACAGTAAATTTTCAGATTGCAGCTTACAATGGATATGGTTACCAAAAGAACTGTTATGCGTAACGTCACTAGATTTTTAATGTCTTCTACTACGGTGGTTGCAATAATATGTAAGTATCTAAGTGGCTAAGCATTAGGAAAAAAAGTGCTTCCTTAAGAAAATAATTTCAAGATTGCAGATAGAAAGAATTCAGTTAGGAAGAAAAACCAAAGAAGAAGAAAAAAGTAAAAGAAAAGAAAAAAGTTCACTCCCTGCTTTAGGTTCCTGTTTTAAGCATTATGCTCAAATGTAACTTAAAATAATAACCATAAACACAAAGAAAATCTGAAGAATTCTGAAGGGAGGAATAAAACCTATTACCTCCAAACCATACAATAAATTATAAAGTATGGAAAAATTTGAAAATAAGAGGTAATTACTCAGTTCAGTGAATATGGTTATAGTGACTTTATATTCAACATACAAATGTGTATTATGCTCATTTTGGTTAACAGTTTTCTTATTTAATTAATTTTATAAAGTAACTAAAACTGAAGAAATACATATTAGATTGTGGTAAACAATTGTATTAAACTGGGGATGTATTCTAAATTCAGAATTGATAAATGGGATAAAAGCAATTTTGCACTGTCTGTTGAAAATTGCAATGATCATTACAATGAAGGAAATTTCAAAATTAACATCAACAATAATCCAAATTTTGCAGATTTAACGTCATTACACTCACTTGAAAATTTTGTTCTAAATGCTTAGGTTGAAATTTACAAAAAAAAAAAAAAAAAAATCATGCATATCTATAAGAAATTACAGAATAAAGCTCTACTCTCAGATATAACAGTTTTCACACTGAAAAATACATCACACATGTTTTGATGCTAACTTAATACCCAGCAATTCTGTTAAAATTTTCATCATCCACATTCAGTCAAATGATATAAACTAAATCACTTAATATGAAGTTGATACAATTAATACATTTATCCAAAATCTTTATTCATTTTTACAATTTAAACATAAAACAAAATGTTACACTTACAATACAATAACATCCTCAAATGCAATATCTGTCATACTTCTGTCAACATTGTTGATCATGGCAGTATCAAATACATCTGTGCCCACTTTTAGGAGACAGAAAACAGCAAATCTTCGATAATCACCTCTGTTTTTAAAATGATCGCTGTCTTTCCAAATGAGAGGCATGCGAATATCTAGCAAGAAAATGGAATTTAGATAATAAATAAGAGGTGGTCTCTTTTAAAATGTATGCTTGTACAATAAATATAATTCAAAGAAAAACTATCAGCAACACTTTTTAACATTTAGCTGCAAACAATTTCCATCCCAACTCTATTTATTTATCTGATTTTAGGTAAGGCAAAAAAAAAACTTTTCTTATGACAAATGAGGTGTTTAATACAGATCAGTTCCATTCTACCCCAGACTAAAATCAAAAAGTACAACACCAAGCTGAAAATTCTGTTTGCACATTGGAGGCATTTTTGTAGCAAAGGAAAAAGGAAAAATTCCGCAGAGAACCCGGTAAATGGCAACAACAATGGCGACAATAGTTCAAACCCAAGAAAGGTAAAAGTGAAGTTAAAACTATTAAGGTAACCAGAAACGGAGTTTCATCACCAAAATTGAACAAAATTTGTCGCTAATCGAAAGGGCATCTAATTCTACACTAGAGCACTAAGAGAAATTCTTCTGAGTTTTATTCTCTTTCATTTATGAAATTCTAGATGAAGTTTGCTGTAACTTATTGCCAACAAAGAAGCGGACTGGTACTTCTTGGCAAGAAAAAACAGCATTGGCATAATTTGGGCTATGAGAGCGCAACTTGTTGTCAAATGCAGTAGCAAGCACGTAAAAAAATTGGCTAAGGTAAACGGAAATTCCTTCACTATCTAGATACTATAATGAATTATTTAATATATGCATATAGTAGAAAGAAATTTATATAAGTCTGTATTTATTACAGTATTTAATTAAATAAGCTGTAAAACTGCATTATTTTATTTAATACAATTTTGTTAGCAATTTATTAAAGAAACATCATATGCAGTACAAAGATGGCATGCAGAAATTATAAAATTAAAAATATAAAACCGTAATTTATGAAATAAAAAGCAATTATGATCTAAAGGGTATCAAAATTTACAAAAAAAAAAAAAAAAATAATATTTATTTGTTTACTTTATTAAACGTTTCTTTCAATGTAAGTTGTTTAAGTTGCTTCGTTTCGTGTGCTAAGACTTTCTCTTTAATTCTATAAACAAACATAATTTCTTGTTCAGTTACAAAGTTCCGCTGCTCAAGTTCTGTAATTGCTGTGCAGAGAATACCGACTAACTTGTCAATCGAAATTTTTTTGTTTTCACTAACTTCTCTCTCACTTTATGCCTTTATCCATTTTTTGCAGCAATTCCACTTTTTGTTTGATGGACATCGAAACATGTTTTTGCTTTGTAGATCTTTTGGCAGCTCCAGAATCGGAAACTCTTTTTGACATAATCGAAAGTTCAAGCTTACTTTTTATAAAATTGCTCTAACAGTCTGCAAAAAATAATAAGCCGGATCCAATTAGATGATTTAAATTTAGATCAATTTTGACGTATTTTTCTTTTTTATTGATAATATTACCTGTTGTTGCTTTAAATACCGAAAAGTCGTGGCTTACACAGCATTTTTTAAGAACTAAACGCGAATCATTTTCTTTGGAAAGAGCACAAACATAGCCTTCCGTCCACTGCTTCTTTAAAACGCAATTTTGCATGAAAACAAAATCGTCCCGTAGCAGACGATAGTTTACACTTTCAAAAATATAGTTGCTATTAAAAGAATTTTTTACATGCAGGCTATATTTTACAGCAATGCAGTATGTCTAAAAAATGTGCGAACGGCCTATGTACTAGAGGTGCAATTATCCAAGTGCCGTGAATGACACTTTAGCAAAATTGCAGACCCTGTGCTGATCTTTCTGTTGCCTAGAATCATCTCTTAGGTCATTATTTTTTTACCATCTGTAAAATATCGCCAAATTACATCAAGGTAGTTGCATTAATACCGTAAGTACCAATAATTACTACACATATGTGCAGCATGTATTAGCTAGATTTTCTCCTCAAATTTTATAAAATAAAATTTTAAATAGTTTAACCCTTTGCGGCACAGTGTGTCCGGTCTGGACACACCTAAAAATATCTTTCTGTACGCACAGAAAAATTGAATGAAAAAGAATTTATAGGTTACTATAGGTTACTCTGAACCATCTTTATTTATAGTAGATGGCAGCTCTACACAAACCAGTCCATATATTTAAGCCATGTTTAGTTTTTTAAGACCCTCATTTTTCAAAGAAATCTTCCACATTTTTTTTAGGGTATAAAAGGAATTGTTTGAAAAGAAATTTCTATGTTATTTTTTTTGGATCTATGCTAATCTCCTTATTCTATATTAGCTTTAAATTTTTACCTTGAAATCTTGCCTAAAATCAAACAGTCAACCCTAGGTGTGCCCAGACCGGGCTCACTGATAATCTAGGACAACTGAAAGTCTGTATTCTTTGTTTCTCCGCCTCACATCTGTCAGTTCATTGACAATGCTCGTTTCAACACTCTTTTCGAAGCTCTATTCAATCAGTGTGCCACTTTGGGCACACCCACAGAATTAAAACGATAAGTGCTATCTTCACAAAATTTTATTTGTGTACTAGGCTTAATTAGACTGCCTACCTTTTTTTTTTTTTTTTTTTTTTAAATAAAAACTTTGACTTTAAAAGGTAGCGTGCCGGAAAGGGTTAATGATACATATTATAATATAAAAACATTTTTCAGCAGTAAATCTAAGTATAAACAGTAACAAAGAAATGTGGGGTAAAAAGCAGATAGCATTTAAATTTTTTCCTTGAGTAATCAATCATTCACTAGTTGATTGTGTTGAAGCCGTTTTTTCAGAATGGTAACATGATTATCATCAAAGTATATTTGTTTGAAACTAAAATTAGTTAAACTGCTTGTTCCTTTTCGGAAGCATATACTTGTATAAAACATATAATTAACTAGATTCCTTCCTCCAACACACAAAGAAGTATATCGTTGTATTCGCAGTGATACATATAAATTAATTTTTGATCGTTAATTAACAGATCATAAACTTTTATACAATAACAACACTCATGTCCATAAATTAAGGATAATGCAAAATCAGGTAAAGGATGAGTTAGAAGCAAAACAAATTTGACTTATTTGTAAAGCTTATTTATTTAACAAAAGGTAAAGAGCAAAAAAAAAGATGCTATATGTTCGATATTATTAAAAAAATTAGCGATTTTTTTCTCCCTGGAGCAAATTACAAAAAAAAAAAAAAAAAAAAAAAAAACTTTTTTACAAAAAACCAATATTACATGGTTGGTATGATTGTTAATACATTGAATGTCTCCCAGACGATGCAATACAGTCTGTACAATGCCTAGGCATGCTGAATATCAAATTATCGATCTGATCTTGGGGGATATTACACCACTCAAAAAGCAATGCTCTCCGAAGTTCCGGTAGACATGTAGGAGGAGGTTGACGGGCTGCAACTCATCGGCCAAGCATATCCCATACGTGCTCTACTGGATTCAAGTCCAATGAGAATGCTGGCCAGTCCATACGGGTGATATCCTCCGATTGAAGGTATTCGCTTACAATGTTTCCACGGTGAGAACGGGCGTTGTCATCCATAAACACAAATTGTGCGCCCATGGCGCCCCGAAACAAATGTACATGTTGTTCCAGAATGACGTCCCGATAGATTTGGCTTGTCATGGTTCCAATTTGAACATGCAGGTCAGTTCTGGAACCCAGAATAATTCCACCCCAAACGAGCACTCCTGCACAACCATAACGGTGTCGTTCAATGATGTTTTCTTGATGGTAACGGGTACCTGGAGCTCTCTATATGAAAGTCTGAGGAGAATCAGACTGCAAGCTAAACCTGGACTCGTCGGAAAACATCACACAAGCCCACTGTTGCAGTGTCCACAATGCATGCTCTGTACTCCAGGCTAACCGCAGGCAACAGTGAGTAGCAGTAAGTGGAACGCATCTGACGGGTCTACGAGCATATAGACCAATCTGCCCTAAGCATCTGTACACTGTCTGCCTTGAAATCGTCGTACCAGTGGCTGAAGAGAGCTGACGAGACAGGTCTGAGGCTGTGCTCCGCCTGTTTCTTTTGGCAGTAACTGCCAAATACCGGTCCTCATTCGGCATTGTAACTCTGGGGCGAGCTGTGCTGTAACGTCTACTCACATTACCATAATCTTGGAATCGTTGCCAAAGCCTGGAGATGACACTCTGGGCAATTCCAAGTTCGTCTGATACTTCCAGTTGGGTACGCCCACATTCCAGACGGCCGATAATTCTACCACGTAAAAAATCATCCAAATGCGTCCTTTGTGTCATAACTATTTGGTTATTGCACTGAAATGCTTATTCGCCTGTGAACAATTTTACTTCTTTGCCTGTATTCCTTATATATCACTCTCTTACACTCTCGTCATTGTGATGTACCATCGGTGTCATCTGGTTACTTCCTGAAATTTGCATATGATTCTTGAAGATGTGTGTAGTGATTTTACAGTTGATATATTTATTTTCGAGTTCGATTTCCGCGTGAGTTATCCTTAATTTATGGACATGAGTGTATATTGCCAAGTTATTAGCCATGGACGGAATTACAAGAACTACTAAATTCGTGAAGTTACATTTATTATTCAGCATCAAAACTTACCACTTATTGCCACTTTTCCACGGCAAGGTACTAGCGTTGTGTGAGAGATTCTAAAAATGGAAAAACAAAATCTTTATGAAGAACTTACGTATGTGTAATGTATGTATATAAATACAATATATATCAAATGATTTTAAACATTTTTGCTAAATTACTTTTTATGAATTTGATTTCAGCAGCACTGCTCACCATAAACCTTTTTCAATTTGTTTGGTGAATCATGTAACCCTGCTAAGCAAAAAATCCCTTTTTTCCCTTAATGGAATCCCTTCCTTTAAAATTTCGTTAATTATTAAAAGAAGCCTTTGACACAAGTACAGAGTGTGCAGTGTATTTGCGAAAAAGCATTTCCATGTTTGAGATTATTAAGTGCTTGAGATTATAAGCTATTATGTGCTTGAGATGGATGCGCAACTATTAGCTAACTCAGTATGGAAATATACAATGCTAACTCAATATGGATATCGCTGTCATATGTAACTTTCAAGAAGTTTTTTATCTCACCAATTTAACAAGATAGCCATTTATTCAATGTTGAATAGATTTGCCACTGTATTCTTCCCTTTTAAGTGCCTCATGGGAATTATGCTCATTTCCATTAAAGTAAATTAATCTTTAAATAAACATTGAAAAAACTGTTGCTGTTGTTTCAAACGGCCGGAAGTTTGCAAATTAATGCATTCGCCAGGAGTGGCCAATACCCACTAATTATTTAGCAGTCTCATCATCAAAAATGTACATCACATGTCGATTTTACACTCGGAAAAATGGGGAAAGTTATGCGCCAATTTTCATGGAGAACATCCAAGAGGACGGATCCTAGAGTCTTCCACTTATCTTGCTCTACCACCAAACCTCTCGAAAGGACGTTCGGCTCACCAGTATTTTAAAGCTGCGTTCAGAAGACGGTGTAAAGGGATCAGACCCTGTGTCGCAAATGTGAACGGAACTGTCAAATTTTATTCCTTGTGACTATCCGTCTGCGACATTTACTCCGTTGTCCAGGTGTCCCCATGTCATGCAAACTCTAATAAGCAACCAAACTAGCGGGTGGCCATAATTAAACTGACAGTGCTCACAGTGTTCTGTAGCGCGATCTATTTGTGAGAATGATGCCACATTTTGTAGGAAGATTAAGCAAGACGGGGGACGAAGGATTCCGCGAAAAAACAAATTAGTTCCAAAAATCACCGCTAGGGGAATATTTGGCACTGTGTAATAGAAAATAGAGTGTTAACAAATGCAAATTAATATGGAATAAAATTACCTTTTATTATGCACATTTTCTGATTTAGTTCAAGTGCAATACGGCAACACTTTTAAAAAAGAGATTTTAAAAAGCGATAAAAGACAATGCCTGGGGGAAATAATTTTCATGCAAGATGGAGCCCCTTCACATGTTGCTGTATGGGTGCAACAGGTGCTACGACAGAAATTCACAACAGAAAGAGTCATTAGCCGCTACTTTCCAACTGCATGGCCACCTCGGTCGCCTAATCTTACCCCATGTGACTTCTGGCTATGGGGTTACCTTAAGTCCAAGGTCTATCAAGGAGTGGTTCAGGACCTGGCTACGTTGAAGGATAACATATCCCAGACTGTATGGGAGATTCCTGCAGACATGTTACTTTCTGCTGTTGTGCATACTGTGCACAGAATGCAATATGTGGTCCACAACAACGACAGCCACATTGAACCTCATTTGAATGCAAAATAAAAGGTAATTTCCGTATTGATTTGCATTTGTTAACACTCTATTTTCTATTACACAGCGCCAAATATTCCCCTAGCGGTGACTTTTGGAACTAATTTGTTTTTTAGCGGAATCCTTCGTCCCCCGTCTTGTTTAATCTTCCTACAAAATGTGGCGTCATTCTCGCAAATAGATCGCGCTACAGAACACTGTGAGCACTGTCAGTTTAATTATGGCCACCCATTATTTCCGGGATTCAAACGGCAAAGGGTTCGAATAGGCCCCAATTTCCCTGGGGCATTTTAGGGTGGAACATTTCTAAAAGTAATTTCCTAGACGCGTTTCAGTTACATTAATTCATTTCTTTAGCAAGCAGCATTAATTTCTTTAGCAATTCTTTCCGATATATTATTTCTATTCCTGCAGTTATAGCTATTAGTTTAGTTTTTGGGTTACTTCTCGGGTGTTTGATACAGAATGGAAATAAACTTATTAAAATGTCACTTCGAAGGTGAACGACATTTTGCTTACTTGTTGTTCTGCTTGAGGGACTTCCTGCACTGCAGTTCCATCATGTAGGCACTGATCCTTTCGTTGGAAGTGAGGAGGGATTTTATGGCTTCCAGGGACTGCAGCTGATACCGACAAGCAGCCAATAGCTTATTAGTGCCTTCCTGCATCTTGAGTTCCAGATCGATTTTTTGTTCCAAATCATATTCCTGGAAACAAATAAAAAATATTGATGTAAATACCGCGATTCCTATTAAATAACAAGCGTTTTTTTTTTTTTCTTGCACTTCATTATTCACTCGAATTATTCTAACTTAATTGCACGATCTCATAAGGCAAGTTGAAAATGACATCAAAAATTGCAAATTTTGTAAATTAAATATCCCGATCACTTTTTGTCATATGGGAGTCAAACTTCTTCTAATTTTATTTTCTCAACGAGTATAATATTTTGCCAAATATAAGTATAGGAACCGGGCTAAAGCATTAAAAGTTAGATTTCATTTTTGTCCCCTATAATACTTTTAAGGGAAAAACAAGTAAAGAGTTATAAAGTATTTCTCCCACCTTCCTAGCATGCCTTCGTGGTGTAATGGTTCTGCAAGCGGACCGGTATTCCAGAGGTCCGTGGTTCCATTCCCGGCGAAGGCGCATGCTCATTTTTCATCTTGCCTGCTTCCAAAAATACCGAATGTCTGTACAGAGTAAAAAAATTAAATTAACCGTTTCACTGCTACGCGGTGCAAAAGCCCTGCGTTCATTTTGTCTCGAAAACCGCGACGCAGCGCTGCAAGTTTCAGTGTGTCTTTGTTGCTCCGTCATCAAGTCAAAATATCATTATAATTATAATAAAATAGAAGTCAATGGACAACATCAAGTCAAAATATATCCCGCAGTTTTCATGCGTTCTTGCAAGAATTGCTTAGCTGTCAAACGGTTGAAAAAAAAAAAAAAAATCTGGTGTGTACACCACATGACTTCCTTGTACGGAATATTAAATTATATATTTTTTCTTGCATTTAAACTTATTAGATTGAATTAAACCTACTTCGCCGACAGCGCATAAACCACAATAGAATAAATGCATTCTTTAAAATTCACTTTGTTTACCATAGCGACACTCTGGCGCTAGGTTTACTTAACAGTATTATATTTCGTTCATATTATAACTAAGAATGCACAAAATGTATATCATTTAAAGAATTATCTAAACGTTGCCACATGTTCTATTCAAATACTATAATAAAGCTAGAACTATGTATAAAAGAAATTAAGCAAATAAAACAAAAAAGAAACAGTTTTTCACAGACGATTGAGTATTTCTCATTTAATTAATTCAGTTCTGACTTCGCGAGAAGGCAAAAACACATAAAAACTCAAAATATCTATATTAAAAATTACGAAGTAAATTTCAAACGCTTATTTCCTCGAAAAAAATTCCAGAAAGAATTAAGCATGATTTAATTGGCAATAATAAATGAATGCGTTATCTTTGTTGTTGCGAAGCTAAGTTTCTCTAGATTGGCAACAAATCCACTAGTCTCCTGTTTCAAATGTAAACATCAATGGCCGCCATTAAAACAGGCTTAGCGACAATTAAACAACTTTAAAATTGTTGATAATTCTAAAAATATTGCACACAGATTTACTAAAGGCATAAAATCCTTAACCGGAAGATAAAAACAATATAATTCAATTATTTTTAAAGAAAAAAAAAAATGTACAATTTACAAACATATGAGAGTAACGAAACTGAGATCACTGAGCCGGGTAATAGAGTGGATATATATATAAATATATTTATATACGTTTGGTGCGGCCGATTGCAACCAAAATACGAGGTGCACATCTACATGTTATAGCAGTCCTATATACAAAATTTCAACGTTCTGAGGCTACTCGTTTTTGAGTTATGCGAGATACGTACGTACGCACGAACGTACGTACATACGTTCGTATAGACGCCACGAAAATTCTCTTCAGAATTAATTTTAAAGCAGCTTTATAATTTTTTTGAAGGAAAAGAGTATTTTATTCTGTCCTTACGTACAGATATCACGCAAAAACATCGTTAAATTGCATTCGATAGCGGTCAAAATGGATATTTTCGTTGAAATATGCTGCCTGAAACTTTTCGCGATTACAATACTTCCTTTTTACTTCGTAGAAGGAAGTAAAAAACTGAATGCTTTCAGATTTTATACTACGTCCAAAGGGGCCCTTTTTTTAACGTTTTGTGCGTTACCTTTACTTACTAAATATCATGTTCTCCAAATTTAAACCATAAAATTCAATTTAACCGCAATATCACAAAATATTTACACAGCAAATATGTAGAATTCCCGATACACAATCTCGCGCTGGAGATATTCCCCCCCCCTTTCTTTCCTGTACGGTGTTCGCTTTCAAATCGCTGAGTTTCTAATTGAAAAACTCATAAATGCTTTACAAAATCTGAAATAGATAATAAAACAAATTCGGGCTTCCAGATACCCATATTTGGCTGTAGACGAGCGTTATTCAAAACTGGATGGCTCTAGGTACCGTTGTTTCATCACAATGCGAGAAACATAGATAGATTTATGCAGATTCTTCATTATTTAATTTCTTTAAATACAATACAGGGCGATAATATTTGGTGGCAGCAGTTTAAAAAGTGATTCGCCGTTTAGAAGTGAATCAACGTAAAAAGTCAAAACGAAATTAATAGCCCTTCTGGGCAAATTGCCCCTCTGGGCTAAAAATACTGTAATAGGCTAAACAAATATAAACTATTTCAATACTTCAAATAAAACTTCCCGAATACAACATTTTTTCCAAATTTAGAACATTAAATCTGGATAATTAATGAGTCGCGAATACACGTTTCGTTCTTCCTATCACTTTGAAAACCATACCACTAGTCCAGAAATATTAAATAAGACAACTTCTTATCCCAGGAATGACATAAGCCATCCCGACATGCCTTACACTCTTTGCCGATTACATGCAAATATTTAAAAGCAATATAAATACTCATAACAAGAGATAATAACGAAGAAAAATTATACGCAAAATATTCGATAACTTTATTCAAACCAATTAATTTGCGAAGAACGCGCGAATTAGTCCTAAAAACAATATTTTTTACTCAGTAAAGCTGAATTTTAGAAAATTCCAACTTAGTGTTAATGGAAGAATTTTTCTAAAAAACAGAAATCTATCTAAAAAAGTTATCAATAAGATAATACTGTTGCGTTTTTCTTCTGACACCAGCTGTTACGTTATTTTCTTCCTTCACGTTCGTACGGAGTTCGTGTGGATTTCGAGTGAATAACGACGAAAATTGATGATGAAGTATCGAAACACACTTTATTTACCAATATTTATCAAGACAGCTCCAAAACATTTTTACAGTCGTCGAAGATCTACTATAAACACGCTGGAACAATCAGCGACGCAGCCTTCACACTGCCAGGCAATAACGGTGGAGACAGCTTCACTGCAGAGCACCAGAGTACAGCTCCCGACGCTGCTCGGTCGTCTCGGAACTCCACGTACTCTCGAGACTCTCCACGCTGCAATTCGCGATGCAGTCGACGACACACAGAGCATAGCTCTCGACTCTTCGGTTCAGTCGTTCCCGGAGCTCAACACACTCTTTGGACGATGCACTAACCACGATACACTAAGAGACTCTTCGATACACTGGAAGACCAACTCGGCGTTAGACCTCGAGACACTCGCTCAATGACTGACTATCAGCTCGCTAGACGAGGTACACTCTCACTCGCACTCTCGACGAGGCACACTAACTCACTAACTCACTGTAGACCAGCAGGGTTTATATAGCTTTCGGCTTGTGTTCGAGAACATTCCGGGCTAAACCGGTAAGAATTCGTTCCAGAAGGTTCTCCATCCGTCCATGGCACATCGCCAATTTTGTCGCCAAATGTCTCCAAATGGGCGATTTCTCGCCAAATGTGGCAACCCTGCCGTCCCTTGCCATTTTATGACATTAGTAAACCTGCTTTGTGGGGAAGCTATCTTACCGCGCCTGTACATTTCGTAACAATATTTTTTTTTTTTTTGTTAAATGTTTGATATTATTTGATATTATCATTTTGGTACTGCCGATTACAGCAAAAAAGGGAGGTGCATAACTGCTTGTTATAGCAGTCCCATATACAAAATTGGAACGTTCTACGGCTAATCGATTTCAAAGTTATCAGTTTTGGAAAAAATCTAATGTGTACACCACATGGACTTCTACGGAATATTAAATTATATACAATTCTTCATGCATTTCAATTAAACTTTTTTCCTCGAGCTTCATTAGAGATATATTTCTCGTTTAATTAATTCTGTTCTCGGCATGGCTAAGATACATAAAAAATTGAAATTGAAAAATACAAAAAAAAAAAAAATAAAAAAATAAAAAAAATAAATAAATAAATAAATAAAAAACCAAATACAGATACAGTTAAAACGATAAAAATATAAAAATTTTAGAACTAAAATTAGAGTTTCTACGCAAAAATCAGCAATTCGGCCATCAGGCGATAAGGCGAAATTTATTATGAATTTAAAAAATTTTCGTCTTTGTGGAACATTAGTTCTAAATTTCTTATTTTGTGTGTTTAAAATATATATACATTAGTCCATTAGTCCGGCATCCAACAGTCCGGAATCGCTCCGGAAAATTGTAAAAATTTTGGTTTTCTCCAAAAGTGTGTCTTTAAAGCAAATAAAACCGCTCGAGAGCTATTCGGAAGTTTTCGGGGTAGTTCGAGATCATTCGGAAGCGCTAAGTATTGTTCGGAAACAATTAGCGGCCGGCTAGTCTCAGCTGTCACAACAAATTCAGGTGCAGTGCAGCTCCGTTAATCAATCACGAAGCGTCTTCGCCATTTTTTTGTGCGTTGTTGTTTTGTGTCCTTTCACATCGCAGTAAACGTAACTTTTGAAACTGTTTATAAAAAAAGTGATTTTCGTTCTAACTGTACAGTGACCATGTTTTCAAAACCTAAGCCTTCGAGTTCAAAAGGAGAAAAACGAAAACACGTAACACTGACTCTCAATCAGAAACTAGAAATCATCAAACGGCTAGAAAAAGGCGAGAATAGAAATGTTTTAATGAATGAGTTTAATATTGACTCATCAACTATTTATGACATTAAAAAACAAAAAGATGAACTAATGAAGTTTGCTTCTCAATCGGTAACAACTGAAAAATTGGCTTCTAGACAAACATTAAAAAAACCAAAACTGGAACAGCTAGATAGTGTATTGTTCAAATGGTTTAGTGCAGTACGTTCTGAAGGAAAGCCGGTAACAGGGCCAATGATTGTTGAAAAGGCAAAGAAATTCGGCCAAGATTTAGGAGTTGCTGAAAGTGAATGTAATTATTCTGATGGTTGGCTCAGAAACTTTAAGTTTCGGCATGGTATTCGAAGACTTGATTGATGTAACTGGAGAAACCCTTTCAGCAAACCAAAACTCTGCAGAAAAATACAAAGACGAGTTTCAGAAAATTATATGAAATGTAAAATAAACTTTGTTGTATGTATTTGCATACTGTATTTTTAGTTTAATTATTAACCTAATTGTTCTTATAATTACCGCCCGATAGACCGGAATTTTCGGTAGTCCGGCACCGAGCCGGTCCCGAACGTGCCGGATTATCAGACTTCTACTGTATTTATATACTTTTGGTGCGGATTGCAACCAAAAAGGGAGATGCACGTCTACATGTTATATCAGTCTCACGTACAAAATTTCAACGTTCTAAGGCTACTCGTTTTTTGAGTTATGCGAGATATATACGTACATACGTACGTACAAACGTCACGAAAAAAATCTGTTCTGAATCCGTTTCACAATCCGGTTTCGGGAGAAAGAGTCCTTTATTCTGTCCTTAAGTACAGTATTAGGTATAGAGTACTTAGGGGATACTTAAAATACATAAAATTCGATTTAACAGCAATATCACAAAATAATTAAAAACAGCATATCTGTAGAGAACTTCTGACACACGGTCTCGCGGAGGTAAAATTCCCCCCCCCTTCCTGTACAGTGCTGCCATTGCTCGTTTTGAAATCGTTGAGTTTGTTACAAAAAAATTCGTTAAAGTTTTACAAAATTTGAAATAGATAATAAAAGAAGTTCCAAATTCAAAGCTGGGGATTCCAAGTATCCATGTTCGAAAGACTACTTTATTCAAAATTTGATGGCTCTAGGTACCGTCGTTTTTTCACAATGCAAAAAATATTCATGCATATTGTTCATTATTCAGTTTCTTTAAATATAATGCATGGCGATAACATTATTTGGCAACAATTTAAAAAGTTAATGGGGGCAAAATGTCATTTTGAAATTAATAGTCCTTAGGGCTAAATATTTTAATACAGCATATATACGCGTAAAAATCGAAGAAAATTATGAAAATTAAAAATATATTAAATGAATTTATATTTTGTGTTTTATGGCGCATAAAATAGAGTGGATCTTCAGAGTCAATGACCACAAACTCACGGATAAAAACTGAGATAAAAAAAAATGTTTCTCTCTATTTTTTTTTATTTATTTATTTTTTAATTTTCATATGTCTGATTTCTTATTGTGTTAATATAGAAAAACAGGATGGAAATTCATTCCCCCCCCTTCCTACGTGATTAAAATTTCCTGAAGAAATGGTCACCTCTTTGTGCATTCAGCCGATAACAACAACCAAAACAGCAAAAGGTTCGCATGTAAACACATTTCAAACAGGATGAACTTTAAAGGAAAATTCGCATGTTTCTAAAAAAGTCTCACGGGGGGGGGGGGGGGGGGAAATCGTAATTTTAAAAAATATTTGCAGTGTATGCAAAAAAAACACATTACTTTATATAATAGAAAATATAATGTGAAAAAAATCTGAAAGTTTCCGGATTTTATATTACGCCCAGAGGGCATTTTTTTTTTTTTTTTTTTTTTTTAATGTTTTGTGTGTTACCTTTATTTATTAAACATCATGTTCTCACTTATGCCATAAAATTCAATACAACAGCAATTTTAAAAAATCTGATGTGTACACCACATGACTTGTATTGGAATATTAAATTCGAATATTAAATTATACGCATTTTTTCTTGCATTTCATTTAAACTTACTGGATTGAATTAAATCTACTTCGCCGACAGCGCATAAACTACAATAGAATAAATGCATTCTTTAAAATTCACTCTAGTACTTGTTTACGATAGCGACACTCTGACGCTAGATTCACTTAACAGTATTAATAATTTTATAACAGTTAACTTATATAATAATTATATAACGGAAACTAAGTTAACTGTTATATAATCCAATAATTATACCAGTTAACTTATATATTTCGTTCATATTATAACTCATAATGCACAAAATTTATATCATTTAAAGAATAGAATTATCTAATCGTTGCCACATGTTCTATTTAAATACTATAATAAAGCTAGAATGATGTATAAAAGAAATTAAGCAAACAAAACAAAAAAGAAACAGTTTTTCACAGACGATTGAGTATTTCTCATTTAATTAATTCAGTTCTCACTTCGCGAGAAGGCAAAAATATATAAGAACTCAAAATATGTATATTAAAAATTACGAAGTAAATCTTAAACACTTATTTCCTGAAAAAAATTCCAGAAAGAATTAAGCATGATTTAATTGGCAATAATAAATGAATGCGTTATCTTTGTTGTTGGGAAGCTAAGTTTCTCTAGATTTGCAACAAAACCACTAGTCTCCTGTTTCAAATGTAAACATCAATGGCCGCCATTAAAAAAGGCTTAGCGGCAATTAAACAACTTTAAAATTGCTGATAATTCTAAAAATATTGCACACAGATTTACTAAAGGCATAAAATCCTTAACCGGAAGATAAAAACAACATAATTCAATCATTTTTAAAGCAAAAAATGTACAATTTACAAACATATAAGAGTAAAGAAACTGAGATCACTGAGCCGGGTAACAGAGCGGATATATATATAAATATATTTATATACGTTTGGTGCGGCCGATTGCAACCAAAATACGAGGTGCACATCTACATGTTATAACAGTCCTATATACAAAATTTCAACGTTCTGAGGCTACTCGTTTTTGAGTTATGCGAGGTACGTACGTACGCACGTACGTACATACGTTCGTACAGACGCCACGAAAAATTCTCTTCAGAATTCATTTTAAAGCAGTTTTATCATTTTTTTGAAGGAAAAGAGTATTTTATTCTATCCTTACGTACAGATATCACGCAAAGACATCGTTAAATTGCATTCGATAGCGGTCGAAATGGATATTTTCGTTGAAATATGCTGCCTGAAACTTTTCGCGATTACAATACTTCCTCTTTACTTCGTACAAGGAAGTAAAAAGCATATCTTCAAAATTTTGGATACAAAGCCTTGCGCGCTGGAGATCAAAATGCTCTCTCTCTCTCTCTTTTTTTTTTTTTTTTTTTTCCCGTACAGTGTTGCCATTGCTAGCTTTGAAATCGCTGAGTTTGTTAATCAAAAATTCTTTAATGCTTGACAAAATATGAAATAGATAATAAAACAGATTCCAAATTCGGGCTTCCAGATGCCCATGTCCGCAGGAGGATTACCTCATTCAAACTTGGATGGCTCTAGATACCGTTGTTTTTTCCCAATGCGAGAAACATACATACATTTATGCAGATCCTTCATTATTTAATTTCTTTAAATATAATACAGGGCTCTAATATCGGGTGGCAACAATTTGGAAAACGATATCCCGTTTATAGTGAACCAACGCAAAATGCGGAAACGAAATTAATAGCCCTTCTGGGCGAATGGTCCCTTTGGGCTAAAAATAATATTCTTCAGAACTACGTTAATTGCTTTTAAATACCGTATATACTATATATTATATCGCGTATAAGTCGAGATATTTTGGACAAAAAAAAAAGACTTCAAAGGGGGGGTTCGACTTATACGTGGGGCCATAAAAATTAAAAGAATCGGAAGTTCAAAAATGTCTTTATATAATGCAGTTGTTTTCTTCCCGCGCTCAAATTGGACGACTTATCAAACAAGTCACTTGCTTGAAGTAATTTCATGTCTTAAATTATGTGACGAACTAATCACAGAGTTTCATACTTTAACTAGAGTACGTTTCGATTAAACCCCCGAACTCCGTAATTTTCGGCCCCCGAACAACCGATCAATATCGAGCAACAAAAAAGTTTCGCGAACACGCCAAGAAAAGAGAAATGCAGATAGTTTTTACGTACGTATAAGTCTTTATGATAGTTATTGTTCATTCATGAAATACTTTTGTTAACAGGCGTACACGTCAAAATTTAAAAAAATAGCCCACGCAATAACTGAACAGTTTTGAATATTTCTTTTAACTTTTAAAAAGGAACGAACTAGACGGCACGGAAGATGATGATGTTTTTTAAAGTGAAAATGACGACGAAGGCTCTAGTAGTGATTGTAACAATACAGAGTTCGAGACTGAAAATATGTATGACGACAGAAGAATTCTATGAAATGTTTGGCGAATCTGACCATGAATCGGACGTTGAAGGATTTTGATTTTGTTTATTTACCAAGGTATTTTTTATCGTATATTTACTTTTCTTTCTCAGATGATTTTGAATAAATGTAGTACTTAAAAAAAATTTTCGAAGTTTCTCGATCGATTTCGGAAGCGTATGTATGTGGGGGGGGGGGTCGACTTATACGCGGGTTTCTTATTTTCTACGAAATTTTTATGTCGAAGTGGGGGGTCGACTTTATACGCGGGTATATACGGTAGTTCAGTTTGTTAACAAATAACAGACAGATTAAATATGAATGATAAATATTGTTGCGTACGTTCGGGATCGTAATATATTGCATGCACGCAGAACTGATGAAAACTTGATAAAATGCACTTTACCAAAAGAAACAATTCACAGTTCTGGAACTTTCCAGAAATATAATAGCACAGCTCTTTCCAGTATCTAAGAGTCATACAGTAGTTACTAATAAAGTTAAGCGCACTGCAATGCAAACCGCATCTAAAAGGGAAAGCGACAAAGACTTCATTACTGAACTAACAACTGAGAAACTGATGCTCTTTCCGCTCGTAAATCCTTCGCCGGCGAGAAATCTCTAGTGTCTTCAATTTCTCGAAATTCCTGGAAGGCATTTGAGGGTCAGATATGGTTACAGTTACGTATAAGGATCAATTAGAGGTATTCAGTTACAATACCAATTATAGAAGTTATACAGGAACAAGTCCAAAAGTGTCGCTAATTGTTCGCCGAGTTTGGCGACTTTTAGGGATTTCTCGCCAAATTTTGCAACAAAAATGAGTCGTTAAAACTATCACCAAAATAGAAAGATAGTCATTTACGCAATGTTGGATTCGCCTCTATAATATTTTTTCGGCATTGTTTGTGAAAATAGTTTTCTAATTCGTTGCTGGTGTAAAAAGTTACATTGATTTGAAAATGAGTATTATATGAAGAAATACGTTATGTGATGCTTTCTTTTACTATAAAACAGGTAAAAAGGCTGCAAAAACATGTCGAAAAATTTGTGAAACGTACGGTGAGAAGTGTAGGGCATAAAATTCCTTCATATATATAATTTTTTTCTTCTTCCTCGTATATAATGAATTAATAAAATTCCTGCTTTTATAATTAATAAACATATTTTTCATATTTCACACACCACCAGTTTTTTCCAATTTTCATTGGTTTGACATCATTGTCTGTATCTTCTTGTCATGTCTGTATCATCATTGTCTGTATGTCGCATCATTGTTTGTATTGTAATCTATTCATCTTACTCACATTTATAACTAGTAAACTCTTTTTTCATATTTGATGCCTAACAAGATAGTCGTTTTGTCACTTTTTCATCAATTTTACGACTTGATGGAAATGTGACGTTTCTAATACAAACAAACATTCCATCCCACCAAATTACAAACAGGCATTAGACTTGACTTTGAATTTCAATTTTTCAAAGATAATTACACTTTCTTGAGAATAAGCACATTTTTTTTACAACGTAACAACACAGAAACAAGTGTGACTTCATTTCTTCTCTCTGAACTGACCGTTAAAGTTTTCAACTGTGCACTTAACCAACATGAAAGATTCAACTTTGTCAGCAACAACAAAAGTCCTTTCATTTGACGAAATAAATGACTACTTTAACATTGCATGTTATATGCCATACCATCATGTGTCAGCTGTGTGAGATTAAATGCCATTTACAATACATCCATCACTTCTGGGCAAAATCTTCAAATATAGTTAAACAGGACTGGTGCTAATATGCCTACTCTGATAATAATATGACAATAAAAAGATTTTAATTAGGAGGCACAACAGTGAGCACAGCAAATTTGTAGGAATTTCCTTATTCATTGTATATATATATATATATATATATATATATATTTCTGATGAGTTTGATCAAATCAAGACATATATATGTCTTGATTTGATCAAACTCATCAGAAAGTAACCCAAATTACACATGACATTGCATGGAGATGCATGCACCTCCCTCTGGTCGGCCAGTCCTGAAAAAGTCGATGAAATTTTGCAACTGGTGGAGCAAGACCGGCACGCAAGCTGTCAGGAAACAGCAGAGGCACTAAACATCAACCACATGACAGTTTGGAATCATTTGAAAAGAGCAGGTTGCAAAAAGAAGCTCTATGTTTGTGTGCCACATAAATTGCAACCTGGCGAAACCATCAGTTCGGCCCTGTACTGTGTAAACTCGAATATTTGAACGAAGCAATGCAGAAAGAGCGACCAGAATCGGCCAAAAGAAAAGGAATTGTGTTCCATCATGACAATGCGTGGCCACACACATCTTTGATGACGCGGAACAAATTGACGGAACTTGATTGGGAAGTTTTGATGCATCTACCTTGCACCGTCCGACTAGCATTTCTCTGCAAAACTCTCTTGATGGTAAAAAATTGGCCGACCGAAGAGCCTCTGAAAACCACTCTCCCAAGTTTTTCGAAAAACCACAGAAGTTCTGCACCGATGGAATTATGAAGCTACCCGGAAAATGGCAAAAGACCATAGATAATAATCGTCAATATGTATTTGGTTAAAATCGATTTTCAATAAAGAAAATTTTTGTTCAAAAATGTACCAAAAAAGCGTGGAGACTTTTTATATGATCCAATATTTTGCCGAATATAGTCTCAAATACTATGAAAAAGAACATTTTTATATGAGACTCCAAATTTTTGCAACTGTTCCAAATTCTAAAACCCTCTATAAGGTTTATTGTACAATTTATAATTTTTTGTTGTTGTTGACTAATGCTCACTTGTCTGACTCACGAAATTCTTCGTGGCTCGAAAGCCAGTCCAAGCCCACGAAATTCTTCGTGGCACGAAAGCCAGTCCAAGCCCACGAAATTCTTCGTGGCACGAAAGCCAGTCCAAGCCCACGAAATTCTTTGTGGCAAGCCATCATAGCGGTGCACTCACTCCCTCACCTGCCGTTGGCAACAACCTTGAGCACCTTACAGGTGACAGTGCGATTCAGCTCAATGCCGCCCCCCAATTTTGATGGACAGCACACTAAAAACACTACCAAACTGACCACCGACTCTAGGACTTAACGAGTTTCTCGCTGTAATTATCATGTTGGCAGATACCTCGACTTTAGCTTAACTGCTCTTTCCTTTACCTTTAGCGATTGCTTGTCTCTTATTCATTTCAATTTTATTAACGATGATGTGGAGGTAATTACAATTAATTGCAAAGGTACTCCGTAATCCAAATGCCTTGGTCTAATACCTGTTATCCGTGGTTACAGCTAGCAGGCAGGATGGCATTTTTAACAATTCTCCGAAAGGTTCCAGTGGCCCACATACATACAGTTTTACATATAATACTATACGATTTCGATGCTAGGATGTTAAATACAGCTGTTTGTTACGACTAACTTAGCTTAGCTGTTACATTTCTTATTTGTTGGATATTAATAAAGATTCATTTTACTAAACAGTATCAAGAGGTTACTTTGCAAAAGGGTTAACAGAGCACATTACTAATAAAGTACACAATTTACAGTTGCACAAGGATAGTAGATCCCTTTATGAATTAAATACCAGATTCACACTTTTATATAAAATACAGTACAAAGTCCGTAATCCGTCGGGACTTCGGCGATTCCGGATTATAGATCATTAATTTAAATGTGGTAAGATGGCATGCAGAAATTATACAATTAAAAATGTAAATCGTAATTTATGAAATAAAGAACAATTATAATCTAAAAGGTATCAAAAATAAAAAAAAATAAAAAAAAAAAACTTAATATTTATTTACTTTCTTAAACATTTCTTTCAATGTAAGTTGTTTAAGATGCTTCCACAAAAAATTCAAAAAGTTCCTTTTTCTTGTGCCATATATAGTGGACTTTCCAATGCCATACTTCTCGCATAATTTTGAGACCGATAGGCCTTTACCCATTTTTAGCAGCAATTCCAGTTTTTGTTTAATGGACATCGAAACATGCTTTCGCTTTGTAGATCCTTTAGCAGCTCCAAAATTGGAAACTCTTTTTGACATAATCGAAAGTTCAAGTTTAATTTTTATAAAATTGTTGTAACAGTCTGCAGAAAATAATAAGCCGCATCCAATTAAAAGATTAAGGAACAGCGCAATCTGCAACATTAACTGAAATGCCTTACATAACTTTAACCTAGCTTATACCGTCCGTTATACATTAAACGCGCATGCGTAAATGCTATGCATGCGCATAAAGTTTGTAGCTTTGAGGTCCAGATTATAGATCATTCCGGATTATGGACGTCCGGATTACAGACTTGCACTGTAGTTACAACAGAATCGATTAAAATCAGCATACTAAAATGACCAAAGTAAATGCACCTATAGCTACAAACTATAACTACATACATTAGAAGTTACATAACTGTTGAATAGAGAATAATAAATTTGCCTATAGAACTTGTAGAGGATAACATCTAATTTCTACTTTCTTTAAAACAAAAAAATATAGAGAAAACATATATTCCTTGAAATGCAACAGATATACTACTGTTTACATAGACGCAAATATGCACAAGGAAGCTATGAACCCAGTAATTAAATACAGTATAAAATAATTGCTAGTTATAAATTAGATATATATATATATTGGATACTAGGGAAACAAACGAAATATAAAATGATGGAATTGATAAACTGGGTCCAAGGGTCTCCCCCCATCCCCTACCATCAGAGGACTTTTGGCTCGCCGCATATTTACAGTGCCCCCATGCCGCACAGACACCAGACACTTACAAGCATCCAGGCCTTGTACGGGAATCAAACACGAAACGCTAACCTCTATATCGGCGCAATATAATCTTTAAATGCTGGTACTATATGGTGATGTCTAAAACTAATCCTACAATGAACTGAAGACATGTGATAAAAACTCGGGTATTAAAAAAAAAAGTAATGCTTCGTATGCAGCAGATTATGCTTAACTAAGTCTCATAATAGCAATAAATAACAGCATATTATCAATCCCTTAATTGTTTGTTATGTTTACATAGGTTGCTTCCATAAAGCCGATAAGACGCTTATCATAGTTTGAAAAATTCCATCGCCTTTTTATTATGGTATTACAAATCACTCTCAGACTACTTTTACTGAGACTACGTACACACACACACACACGCACACACGCACACGCACACGCACATGCACGCGCACGCACACACACACACACGCACACGCACGCGCACGCGCACGCACACACACACACACACAAACACACACACACAAAAAAAAAAAAAAAAAAAAAATCTGAAATGTTTCAGATTTTAAATTACGTCCAAAGGGGCGTTTTTTAACATTTTGTGTGTTACCTTTCTTTATTAAATATCATGTTCCTCGCACTTAAACCATAAGATCCAGTGCAACAGCAATATCGCAAAATAGTTTTAAAACGAGCCTATCTTTAGAATTTCCGATACAGAGACTCACGCGCTGGAGATAAAAATGTTTTTTCTGCACAACGTTGCCATTGCTCGCTTTGAAATCCTTGAGTTTGTTAATCAAAAATTCGTCAAAGTTTTAAAAAATAGGAAATCGATCATAAAACAAATTTCAAATTTCAAATTTGGTCTTCCACATGCTCATATTCGTTGGAGGATTACGTTATTCAAAATTCGATGACTCTATGTACCGTTGTTTTATCACAATACGAGAAATATACATACATTTATGCAGATTTTTCATTATTTAATTTCTTCAAATATAATGCAGGACTCTAACATTTTGTGGCAACAGTTTGAAAAGTGAACCGACATTTATGAGTTCGACGCAAAATGCCAAAACGAAACTAATAGTCATTCGGGATTCAAATCCCTTTGGACTAATAAATAAATAAATAAATAAATAAAAATCATCGTACCGCAACTTCAAAGAAATTCCAATCACCCATTCGCAAACTGTTATTGGACGTACCTAGCATCTCAACGACAACTAAACACATCTTTTAGCACGCGTTTTCCGCACCTAATTTGATCCACTGCTCCATATTCCAACGCCGCAGTGTTTTTGTTTACATGCATGAAAGAACAAAGATGCTTTTTTTTTTTTTTTTTTTTTTTTTCCCCCTCCCATGCTACATCAGCCAAGCTTAAAACATCCCAACCGCGCTCATTTTTTTTATGGACAGAGAGGGACAGCATGACCTTGACGTTTCAGGGTCATCTGGAACTCGTTTGGCAGAAGTGTCACGAATCATCTCGAATTAATATTCTAGTAGCATAAAAATGTCGTTAATGTGAAAGGAAAGGAAGAGACACTTTTTATCGCGTGAAGATTTGTCAATGGCCCAGTTTCTAGAAGGTGAATGGAATGCGTTTTGGGTTCTAGGTAAATGGTTGAAAGCATTTACAAGAGAAACAGTTTGTTTATTTACTTCATTTTTCAATGAGCTCACTAATTCCAAGGGGCACAACTGTACGCAAAACGAAATGGATTAGCATTTCTTTGCTAAAAAGAAACAATTTATCTTATTTCTCAAATAATAATCTGATTTGTAAACCACATGACTTCCATGTACGGAACATTAAATAATACGCATTTTTTCCTGCATAACATTATTTTCTCGAATTTCATTAGAGAGATAATTCTCATTCAATTCATTCAGCTCTCAGTTCGCGGCAATGCAAAAATACATAAAAAAATCAAAATATTTTCATTAAAAATATAAAGATATAGAAAAACATAAAAACACCAAATACAGTTAAAACAACTAAAAAACAATTTTTACAATTAAAATTACAGTTTCTACGCAAAAATAAGCCATTTATGCCGGCGGGCAAGAAGGCAGATTTTTCGGTGCATGACACTAAAAGTTTCCTTTTAGTCCCACTCGGCAAAAAGACCCTGAAGGTGCAGAAAGACTTAATTCACTATTCTGCTAGGTTTCCGATGTAAACAAATATGGCTGCTATAGTATTAAAAAATTAGGCTTAGCGCACTTTAACAACTTTTAAATTGTTGATAATTCTACAACTACTGCAAGCAGATTAACTAAAGACATAAAAACCTTAATCGGAAGATTAAAGAAACTGAGCTCTATGAGCCGAATAACAGAGTAGTTATTATGAATGGGGAAATGCGATAATTCCTTTTGAAATTTGAATTTTCGACTTTTCCATCTTTCAGATATCGGATTCTTCCAAAAATTATACGCAACGAGCTATTTTCAGTATGCTGGTTACCTCTTCTATCCGCTACTCAGCTGTTTCAAATGTAAACAAGAGCAATGGCCGCCATCAAATTAGGCTTAGCGGCACTTAAACAATTTTAAAATTGTTGATAATTCTAAAAATATTACATACCGATTTACTAAAGGCATAAAACCCTTAACCGGAAGATAAGAACAACATAATTCAATCATTTTTAAAGCAAAAAATGTACAATTTACAAACATATAACAGTAAAGAAACTGAGATCACTGAGCCGGGTAACAGAGTGGATATATTTATAAATATATACGTTTGGCGCGGACAATTGAAACCAAAATACGAGATGCACAACGTACGTACATACGTTCATACAGACGCTACGAAAAATTCTCTTTAGAATTCATTTTAAAGCAGTTTTTTAGTTTTTTTGCAGGAAAAGAGTCTTTTGTTCCGTCCTTACGTACAGATATCACGCAAAAACATCGTTAAATTGCATTCGAAAGCGGTCAAAGTGGATATTTTCGTTGAAATATGCTGCCTGAAGCTTTTCGCGATTACAATACTTCCTTTTGACTTCGTACAAGGAAGTAAAAAACATAATAAATCTACAAGACGAGCTTTCTTTATTATCCCAAAGGGGCAATTTGCCTAGAAAGGCTATTAATTTCGTTTCGGCATTTTGCGTTGATTCACTATAAACGACGAATCACTTTTTAAATTGTTGCCACCAAATATTAGAGCCCTGTATTATATTTAAAGAAATTAAATAATCAAGAATCTGCATAAATGTATGTATGTTTCTCGCATTGGGATAAAACAAATGTACCTATATGAGCATCTGGAATCTCGAATTTGGAATTTGTTTTATTATCTGTTTCATATTTTGTAAAGCATTTGTGGAGTTTTTGATTAACAAACTCAATCATTTCAAAGCCAGCAAAGGCAAAACTGAACGAGGGAGGAAAAAAAAAAACTTTCAGTACTTCCAAAAGGGGCGTTTTTTTTAACATTTTGTGTGTTACATTTATTTATTAAATATCATGTTCTTTGCACTGAAACCATAAAATTCACTTCAATAGCAATGTCGCAAAATAATTTTAAAATGAGCCTATCTTTAGAATTTCCGATACACAGTTCCGCGCGCTGGAGATAAAACGGTTCTCCCCCCCCCCTCCGTTAGTGTGCTTTTAAATCGTTCATTTTGTTAATCAGAAATTCGTTAAAGTTTTACAAAATATGAAATCAATAATAAAACAAATTCCAAATTTCAAATTTCTCTTCTACATGCCCATATTCGTAAGAAGATTACTTCATTCAAAATTCGATGGCTCTATGTACCGTTGTTTTATCACAGTGCAAGAAATATACATCTACTGATGCAGAGTTTTTATTATTTAATTTCTTTAAATATAATGCAGGACTCTAACATTGGATGGCAACAGTTTGAAAAGTGAAACGGACATTTATAGTGATTCAACGCAAAATCGCAAAACGAAAGCAATAGTCCTTCGGGAACAAATCCCCTTTGGACTAAAAAATGTTTTTATCTCCAGCGCACGAGCCTGTGTATCGGAAATTCTAAAGACATAGTTTTTTAAATACATTGTGATATTGCTGTTGAATTGAATTTTATAATGTAAGAGTGAAGAAAATTATATTTAATAAGTAAAGGTCACACACAAAACGTTAAAAAACGCTCATTTGAGCATAATATAAAATCTGAATGCATACGGATTTTTTTTCTTTTATTTTTATCTCTTACTTACTGTTAGTCACACGTTTACTTAGAGTAGGGCGTTATGGAAAAATTGCAATTGAAAAACGCGCCGCGACTGGCTAAAGTTTGGAAACTTCTAGTTTAAGATACAAAATTTGACCTTAACGGTCAATTCAAGCCCGCGGTTTCCTGTACTTAGTGAACAGGCGTACTGCATCTTCAAATCTCTGTTTTACCGAACATCTGCAAAACAGAGTGAGAGATAACGCTATTCTGTCTTTTGCCGAGACATATAGTCAAGACATAAGTTTGCTAAACTAAGAACAGAACTGAGAGAAGCACGGTTTTTATTTTTTGATGAAGTGTCCGAAAACTTAATTCACAAAGCATACACAACTGATTTCACGCTATGAACGTTCAACTGATTTCACGCTATGAACGTTCAACTGATTTCACGCTATCATGTTCATCCCGCTATGAAAGGATACATTCCACACTAAGATCCATTTCTGTTTAATTATTCTTATGAATATTTACCTTTTTTTCGAGCGTAAATCATGTAATAGAAGAATTACACTAAAATTTTGCCAGAGGTGCATAACTTACGAATATGGTGAAGTGTAATAAATCTGCTTTGCATTTTCTTATAAATCCGCACCTACATCCATATATTATAACATTACGCTATATAATTACTTTAACGAAGGATTGAAGAGCCATCAAGAACTAAAAAATACCCAAAAAATAATAATTTTAAGCCGCAGACGTTTAATTGCGTTTTCTTAAAACTCCGTACCTGCAACCCTATATTATAACATTACGCTATATAATTAGTTTAATGAAGGATTTAAAAGAATAAAGTTGTTGCCATCAAGAAATAAAAATACTCCAAAAATAAATAATAGCTAATAATTTTAAGCCGCACAGCAATTAAGAACACGAACGGAAAAGAAAAACAAAACCAAAATATGAAAGAATGTGAACAGAATAAAATTAGTATGACGTTATTTAAATACTGAGTTGTATTTAAGCGAGTAAAATGAAGAAAAATATTTTAAGAATTCAGGTCAATGGTAGAAGAAGAATTTTCACGGCCAGAACTGAAAAGATATTAGTGATTCTTTATTATTACCTTAGTTTAATCGCGTTGGCATCACGGTTGATTCCATAGAATAATAACAGTATTCATCTACGAGTAATAAGCTTACTATAGACGCATTAAAGCGTTACATATCAAAAGAAATGGTTACATCAAACGATCCGGTTAACAAATGGAAAAAAAAGAAATCATAAAGCTGGCTAACAATGACAGTATTTAACCGCAATATTTCAACTTTTAGAAGCAAACGATTTGACAAGCAAGACAAGAAAGAAGTTAAAAAGATTAAACGATTATCCAGCTTTTCTCATCATAATTACATACGCGAACACAAAAAAGAAGAAAGTATGATCAATTTCATTTACGTTGATCAGTAAAAAGCAAAGACATCGAGTGAAAAAACTTTTTGTGTATCAATTTTTGTGTATTATTAGTGCATGAAGAGCACAATAGCTCGAGCGTGCAGTCATTTCTTCTTTCATTCATTGATTGGCATAACATGACGAATCGGCAGCGAAGCGAGAAGCAAAAGGATTTGTTTGAAATAAATAGATACTTTGTAAGACAGTCTTTGAAATGGCTATCAATACTATTTAAAATCCGTGCGCGTCTGTCTTTCTGCATGTTTGCGGCATTATCTTCTTCAGAACGGCGGAAAGTTAAACTTAGGTACTTCCAAATTCCAAAAATTCATGGGAAACCATTTCGACCATTCTCATCTTCCTACGACTTTAATTAGCCGAGATATTAATTAAAAACTCTGAAAACGCTAATTTTCGCCCACATTTTTCAGAGTGGCAACAGTCTCGCACGCTGGAGATAAGAATCTACTTTATTTCGAGAAGTGTTGCCACTGCTCGCTGTCAAATCGTAGAGTTTGTTAATAAATAAATTCTAAGTTTTAAAATGAAATAAAAATATCATTGTCGAATATTAAGTACATTATACCCGATTACAAAAATTCGTGGGAAGCTATTTCGACTGTTCCCATCTTCGTACTACTTTTATCAGCCGAGATACTAATTAAAAACTCTGAAAACATTAACTTTCACACTAATTTTTTAAAGTGGCAACAGTGGCGAGCTCGATATAAAAATGCTTTATTTCGAAAAGTGTTGCCACTGCTCGCTTTCAAATCGTAGAGTTTGTTAATAAAAAATCTGCAAGTTTTACAAAAATAGGAAATAAAAATAACTTTCCCAAACATTAAGGTCATATTCTGACGTTGAAGAAAGCGTGCGATTGCATGCGACGTCACTATATGTCAAAAATAGTTCGTTAATATAATAACATTTGTTCGCTAATATAATAATTTGTTCGTTAATATAATAATATTCTTTCGTTAATAGAATCACGTTGGCAATGTTTTAGTTTCGGATTAGTATAATTGACACAATACATTACTGCCACGTTAATTTTTTTATTAACATTGAGAAAATGTTATATCGCATTAAATTTAAATCATGACATAATTAACTTGAAATGTCAAAAGTTTTGGTTTCCTGGTTTGGCAATAAAATAATTGTTTACTAATTGGTTACTGCTTCGAAAGAATGAATTAATACTGAAATGTTTTTATTTATTTGCTTTTCAGGAGTGCATAGAACTTACGAATTTTGCTTTTGCCCACTAGTTTATATATATAAAAAAATTGGAAATGCTATTTATTGAATGCTCATTCAATACCGCTTTCAAATTAAAACAGAAAATTCACAATAAAGTATTTACTACAGAAGGGATATTTAAATTTCGAATGCTACTAATCTTAAAAAGATTTGAAACTTCGTATCTTCGCTTATTATTATTTCCTTATTATTCGCTTATTATTATTATTTTATTGCGTACGAGCAGAAAAAAAGTGTCTCGTTCACTTTTTCAAATAATTTTAACAAAGTGCGTAAAGCACATATGAAGTTCTTCTCACTTATAACAAACATGCCAAATTTCAAAACGTGCCAATATATAAATTCACGTATGACTTTGGAAATTTTAAATAAAAAAACTCTAATTTTTATTTTTATTATATTTTTTTTTATTTTATTTATTTATTTATTTATTTTTTCCCCCAGTATGTCTAGAACTATATCAACTTAAAGGCGACGGTGAAGTTTTTATAGGTTGTAATTCAAAATTTTCTTTTAAAAACTTTATAAAAATTACTAAAAATATAAATTTTAAAAATAAATCTTAAAATAATTGCGAATTCTATTTGGATTGAAACAAGTTTCGAGCTGTGAAAGAAGGAATCAATTAAGTTTAATAAAAAAAAAAAAGATATCAATAAATATATGAAACATCAAGGAGCTATAATTTTGCGAGCTAATTTTTTAAAAACTACTCGCGCGATTTTTGACAAAACTTGTCACTTTGGCATAACTTGAATCGTAGAATCGAAATATGGAAAATAATCGATATGCCGTTTCTGAAAAAGCCCGATTTCGTGTCAACATACTTATATTGGAAGAACACCTTATAAATCTAATATATATATATATAAGTCTAGCTTTCGAGACATGAAAAACGCGAGTTAAATTTCGTCAGTCAGTGTTTTAAAAGAACAGGAGATACAGAAGTGTCCGTCCCCCTTTTTTTTTCTGTGCAAAGTGTACCTGATAGATAGATAACAGGTAGATGAAATGCAAAATAATTAAAAATAATGACTCTACTCTAGTCCTGGTGCTCTGTTGTTGTTGTGGCTAATGCTCACTTGTCTGACCTATAGTTAGCCCAAGCCCACGAAATTCCTAGTGGCAAGGCGCATAAGTTTACGCTTGTTGTTGGCAACAGGGTTGAGCACTTTACAGGTGACAGTGCGAGCCCATAATTTTGATGGAGAGCCTCCCGCGGGGGGGGGGATCCGAGGATCTCCCACCCCTCTTCCAACAACCTCTCGAGAGGACTCACGGTTCGCCACATATTTAGAGTGCCCCCATGCCGTACAGACACTGTACATATACAAACATCCATGCCTTTTCCGGGATTTGAACTCGGGCCCTTCAGCACGGTAGTCAGCTACGGTTGGTATACCGGTTGGGTAATATATATATACCGATTGAGTAGTATATATATACCGATTGGGCAGTATAGTGGGCTCCTAGTGCTCTTCTCCAGTCCAGTGTTTAGATAATGTCTATGGGCTATAGACATTATTCACACAGCTCACTCTTCTGCAAATGTTTGACATATTCCTTAGAACTTATATCATATAATAATTCGTATCATAATAGCAAATTTGTAAAATGTACAGCAATCGTAATAGTAATAGCAAATGTTGCTGTGAAGGAAAATTTTTGGCGTAAGATAAAAATGGGTACATCAAACGAAGAGCACTCTCCACTCATTGCCAAAACCCATTTTCCAAATTTCAGTATCTCATTTCCAAATTTAGATTCGAAAATATATAAACATTATAAGGTAGTAGTATGTAAGAACATATAAGCATTATAAGGTAGTATAAGGTTGCAACAAAAATTAAAAACTTTGAAAAGATCGTTGCCACACCATAAAAACGAAACTCAGCATGATTACGTCATTCCATCACGTGATACAAGATGGCGCTAGAGTCGTCACTTCCGGTGAAATCCAACATGGCGGAGATCACGCCCCTTTTCTGTGACGTCACTTCCGCCTACCAAGTACCCCGGCTTACTACTTAAGGTACTTTCTCCCTCTTTTCTGCATGCCTTCGTGAAGTAACGGCAGCCCAATAGGCGAGTATTCGCAAGGTCCAGGTTCGAGTCCCAGCGAGGGCATTGCTCATTTTTTATATCTCCTGCCTCAAAAAAACCTGATGTCTCTACAGTGGCGCCCGAACTGTAGAAGGTGGTGGATGATGATTCTTCATCACCAGGATTTGGTGATTGGGTCCCCTAATCCACAGTCGCAATTTGAAAGGGGAAGTATATATTTTCTCACTGCTTTTCTGCATGCCTTCGTGGCGTAACAGTAGCACACTCGGCGAGTATTCGAGAGATGCAGGTTCGAGACCCGACGAGGGCTTTGCACATTTTTCATGTCTCCCTCATCAAGAAATCCTAATGTCTCTACAACATTAGTAAGCACCACAACAGAATATAACCCATCAGCTAATATTCCCTTTTAGAAAAATAGTATGAAGAGACGATACCTGCTTACTATTTGCGAATATTAGCTGTCCACTGCACTTCTATCTATCTATGAATCTATCTACATGTTGAACGGAATTTTGTTATCAACGGTACGCTTAATTTTTTTAATAGAAATATAGAGTAATTCGAGATATATAGAGGGTGTTGTTCGCCCATTTATGTAACGATTTTGATTTTCTCTATGAATTTAAATATTGATTTTAAAATACAAATGCTTCAAATTAGAATAATGTTTAATTATCGTCTGTAGCGTTAAAAATGTCGTTAAAATGTCGTCGAAAAATAAACAACGTAACGAAGGCTACATTTTTACGCCGTCCGAAAAGATATAATACTCTTATTCAATTATTAGAAAAGATGTAAAAAAGCATGGTTTTAGTATTTCTAAACTTAAAATAAAAGGACAGAATTAATATGAAAGGAAAGAAACGTCAAATTTTTCATCTGACTGCGAAAAAGGTAAAAAATACATACCAACAAAGATACGTACGGCTGTTATTAAATCTAAAGTAGCATCTCCCGTTTTAAAGAAAAATCCAACCCCTCAAAGAGCTATCGCAAAGTTTTTAAATATCTCTGTAGGAACTCTGAACAAAATTATAAAAATTGGATTTAAAGCTAATCAAAACAAAAAATCTGATGTGTACACCACATGACTTCCTTGTACGGAATATTAAATTATACGCATTTTTTCTTGCATTTCATTTAAACTTATTGGATTGAATTAAACCTACTTCGCAGACAGCGCATAAACCACAATAGAATAAATGCATTCTTTAAAATTCACTTTGTTTACCATAGCGACACTTTGGAGCTAGGTTTACTTAACAGTATTATAATTCATTCATATTATAACTCATAACGCACAAAATGTATATCATTTAAAGAATTATCTAATCGTTGCCACATGTTTTAGTCAAATACTATAATAAAGCTAGAACTATGTATAAAAGAAATTAAGCAAACAAAACAAAAAAGAAACAATTTTTCAGAGACGATTGAGTCTTTCTCATTCAATTAATTCAGTTCTCACTTCGCGACAAGGCAAAAATACATAAAAACTCAAAATATCTGTATTAAAAATTACGAAGTAAATCTTAAACACTTATTTTCTCGAAAAAATTCCAGAAAGGATTAAGCATGATTTAATTCGCAATAATAAATGAAAGCGTTATCTTTGTTGTTGCGAAGCTAAGTTTCTTTACATTGGCAACAAATCCACTATCCTGCTATTTCAAATGTAAACAAGAGCAATGGCCGCCATCAGAAACATTATTAGGCTTACCGGCACTTAAACAATTTTAAAATTGTTGATAATTCTAAAAATATTGCATACAGATTTACTAAAGGCATGAAAATCTTAACCGGAAGATAAGAACACCATAATTCAATCATTTTTAAAGCAAAAAATGTACAATTTACAAACATATCAGAGTACAGAAACTGACATCACTGAGCCGGGTAACAGAGTGGATATATATATATATAAATATATTTATATACGTTTGGTGCAGCCGATTGCAACCAAAATACGAGGTGCACATCTACATGTTATAGCAGTCCTATATGCAAAATTTCAACGTTCTGAGGCTACTCGTTTATGAGTTATGCGAGATACGTACATACGTTCGTACAGACGCCACGAAAAATTCTCTTCAGAACTCATTCTAAAGCAGTTTTATAATTATTTTGGAGGAAAATAGTGTTTTATTCTGTCCTTACGTACAGATATCACGGAAATACATCGTTAAATTGCATTCGATAGCGGTGAAAATGGATATTTTCGTTGAAATATGCTGCCTGAAACTTTTCGCGATTACAATACTTCCTTTATACTTCGTACAAGGAAGTAAAAATGAGAAATTAAACCGGAATGGAAGCTATTCCCTTTTAAATGCATCCCGCTTAAGTCCCCTGATCTGTCTGCTACGGATTAATGTGCATCCGGACTTTTAAAACAAGCATCCCGAAACAGTGGATGGACTCTGGAAGATTATGAAGAAAGAGTGGAATAAAATCAACCTCGATGTTTTTTTAAGATAACGACTTTTATCTTGGAAATTAAGATGTAATATGATAGTTCAACAAAAGGGCTATCAGGCCGAACTTATTAGAAAATAAAATTCCAAGGTTTGATTATATATAAATCTTTGTAAAACCGTTACAAAAATATGTGAACACCTTCTGTATATTCGCAATTGGTAATTCGAGGATTTTTAGACCAATTCGAGATAATAACAAATAGGCAAAAAAGTGTTTTATTAACGATTCTCTTTTGATTCATTAACTATGCTGCGTCATAATTTGGAAGATCGTAATCAGAAGAACTTATGCATCGTGGAATGGCAACAGCTTCTTACTTTTATTGGACATATTATATTCATGTCAAAGTGAAACTATGACGAGGGGGACATGCTAGCCATCACCATGAGCAAAATAATGAGCAATAACCACCCACCCATGAGAAAAATAATGCGTTAGTAGATGCCCGTTTTATACATTTTCAAACTGCTCATCAATATTTTATCTAGGGATTAATTAGCGGTTTCCTACCGCTAGTAAAGGCTATAAAAATCACAACGCCGGAAAATAGGAAGTCACTTCGAGATCGCGGAAGCCTCGTTAGCGAGCGTTTTTAATGCAACGATAAGAAATTCCAGCGTCAGCTCGTAGCGGGATATCTTTTTAATTTGGCGCAAACGATAGGCCGTGTCAACGGACGAAGTGTCGACTTCAAACCCGCATTTATCGGCTGAGCTGTGATTTATGGGAGTCTTCGCTTCAAGCACAACCACGTGATGAAATTTCTCTACAGCTGTTTGGCTATTCAACAAAAGCAAATTTGTGACGCTGGAGACGGTATAAAAGTTGTATATACTTCAGTTTTTTTCCTCTCCTCATGACATTTTTATTTAAGAATTGATTGACATTTCAAAAAAAAAAAAAACGCATCTTAAATTTTCGGAGGTGTGTTTATGATAAGCACGTAGTGATTTAAAACCATAAAACCAGTTCATTCATATCAGCTTTCGTGAAGATCGTTTTTGTGTTCCCTATTTGGATCGAAGCAGTAGTAGGTGACGAAATATAATTTTTATGGATAAACGGTCAGATATACAAACAACAACAAAGCTCTCATTCTGTCTGTCCTGTTAAAAGAATTACTGTACGAGACGAAATAACTGAAAAGAATATAAATAAGAACTAGAATTCTAATTTTATTTAAGAACGATGGGTTCCTGAACAAGACAGTAAGTTCTGATTAAGGTTACAACCAATAGTAACCAGGGCTTAATTTCTAAGATTAGAAGTACCGGAGCCCTATGGAAGACCGTCAGCAAAGAGGAAAAAGAGTAAATAAATAAATAAAATGACTATTAAACTCTTTAATAAATTTTAAATGAAACAATTATTTATTATCAAATTAATTAATAGCTATTTAATTAATGTTTATAAATTGTTATTCAATCAATAATTAGTATATAATTAATTATAATTTAATTGATAATTAATTATTATTTATTGAAATAATTAAAGATTGAAGTAATTAAATAATGAAAACTAAATAAAATGTAAAGAGATAAATTGAAATTTAATACGCGATTTTTAATATAATTTTATTGTTAAAATAAAATTTTCGAGATAAAATTTCTACTGAAATTGTTACTCAATTACATAAAAGAAGTGCCGCAGCCTTCTTATTCAGGGCTCCAGCGCGTTCCGGCTAGAATTATGATTTTTTAAAAAAACTAAGAAGCACCGGCCCAATTTAAGCTCAGATCGTAGGGGGGTGAAAAAGTTCTTTTATCATCACAAAAATTAAATATACTTCAAGTATAGCTGATGAAGTACTTATTATAAAAAGAAGTACCGGAGCTCATCTTATTTAGGGATCCGGTGCACTCCGGCTAAAATTGTAATTTATCTTAAAAACTGAGAAGTACCGAAGCTCATCTTATTTAGGGATCCCGTGCACTCCGGCTAAAATTGTAATTTATCTTAAAAACTGAGAAGTACCGAAGCTCATCTTATTTAGGGATCCGGTGCACTCCGGCTAAAATTGTAATTTATCTTAAAAACTGAGAAGTACCGAAGCTCATCTTATTTAGGGATCCGGTGCACTCCGGCTAAAATTGTAATTTATCTTAAAAACTGAGAAGTACCGAAGCTCATCTTATTTAGGGATCCGGTGCACTCCGGCTAAAATTGTAATTTATCTTAAAAACTGAGAAGTACCGAAGCTCATCTTATTTAGGGATCCGGTGCACTCCGGCTAACATTGTAATTTATCTTAAAAACTGAGAAGTACCGGAGCCGGGCTCCGGTGAGCTCCGGCGCAATTTAAGCAACGACAGTAACAACTAATAGGTTACTCCGGCTAATAGGTCACTCCGGCTAAAATTGTAATTTATCTTAAAAACTTAGAAGTTCCGGAGCAATTTAAGCAACGACAGTAACGACTAATAGGTTACTAATGACATTTATCAACCATGGAACTACGTCACACATGTTAAGACGAAGCGACGTTGGATATAGCGATCGTAACTTGCCTGGGGGGGGGAAATCTGAAAGGTATTACGGCCAAAAGGCTGTTTTTTCAACTTTTTTTTTTTTTTTTTTTGTGTGTTACCTTTATTTATTAAATATCATATTCTTCGCACTTAAACCACATAAAACTGAATTCAACAGCAATATCACAAAATATTTAAAAACAGCATATGATTAAAATTTCCGATACAGAGTCTCGCGCGCTGGAGATGATAACATTTTTTCCGTACAGTGTTGCCATTGCTCACTTCGAAATCGTGGTGTTTGTTAATCACAAATTCGTTAAAGTTTACAAAATATGAAATAGATAACAAAACAAATTCGAAATTCAAAATTCGGGCTTCCAAATGCCTTAATTCGGTTGGAGGACTACGTTATTCAAAATTCGACGGCTCTAGGTATCGCTGTTTCTTTACATTGGGAGAAACATTCAGGAATTCATGCAGATTCTTCATTATTTAGTTTCTTTAAATATAATACATGGCTATAATATTTGGTGGCAACAGTTTGAAAAGTGAATCGACGCAAAACGCCGTTTACTAATAGCAAAATTAATAGCCCTTTTGGGCTAAAAAAACATATTTGTCTCCAGCGCGCGAGACTGTGTATCGGAAATTCTAAAGATATGCTGTTTTTAAATTATGTTGTGATATTGCTCTTGAACTGAATTTTACGGTACAAGTGAGAAGAACTCGGAATTTAATAAATAAAGGTAACACAAAAATTTTAAAAAAAACGCCCGTTTGGGCGTATATAAAATATGAATGCTTTCAAATTTTTATTTTATTTTATTTATTTCTTCATTTAAATTTTTATTACTCCTTACAGAAGAAAATTACAATTTAATTTTACTATTTTGCAACTACAACGAGCTGTAATTAAGGAAAAAAAAAAAGTTTAATAAAACGACTGTGGTTGTGGTTTTGGTTTTGTGCACATTTCAGTTAACGCTGTTAAAACCTTTTCACCGGCAAGGCCGCATAGGTACCCCCTTACGATATTTTATGTGACACTTTTAAGAAAGTATATGTACAGTACATCTTAACCTTTTGAGGCCGGGGCTTTGGAAGCAGTGAAAGCTACCAAAGGACGGGGAATCTTGAACCGAATGCTTTCCCCCCTTTAAGAAATCACCTCCTATTTGCAACAAAGATTCTTGTGTGTAGTTTAATGGATTCTCAGAGGGGTGCATCTACGTCGCAAAAGAAAGACCTTTGAAAGAGGTAAGGGGTTAAAACCCTAGGGACGTCAAATTTGACATTTCACCCCTCTTTTCAGACTGGAAAATAGCAGGGATAAAAAAATAGGGGAAAAAGACATGGCCACTAAAGTGGACAAACCCGTCTTTTCAAAGAGAGGACTCTATGGCCACTATATTGGCCATATTTTATGTGACATTTTTAAGAAAGTATATGTACAGTACATCTTAACACATGTCCAGGAATTTAAGGTAACACATTAAAAGTACCTAACTCCAGGTATAAAGTCCCAGGGATATTTTGGCATTAAAATAAAAAAAACCACCTCTTTCTCCTGGCACAGTTTTTGTAAATTTGGACCTTGTCTGTTAAAACCCAGGACGGTCAGAGAGTTTTAATTAACAATTTCAGACGAATGTTTTATTCTGCACTGACGCGAATTCTGTATACTGCTTACGCGACTTCTTTTGGTTTGGTTTGCTGAATTATTGCAAAGCACGCGAGGGCTATCTCTCTAAGGGAAGGGATGCCACCCTGGAGGACTTTCTAAGGAAACTGGCTTGTATATCTCTAACACATGGGGGAAAACCATGACACCCCCATGCAGCCATGTGACCCCCGAGCGGTAAAGTCGCGGAGCACTGGTAGTTCGGCCTGAGGTTCGAATCCCGCGAAAGGATTGGCTGCATGGGCGTTTTCGTGGTTATCCCCATGTGTAACGTTTATACGAGGCAGTTTCCCTTAGAAAGTCCTCCACGAAGGAATCCTTTCCCTTAGGTAGATGGCCCTCGAGGCTTTGCTGTAATTACTTTCCTCCTTCCTTTGGGCATGCCTCCGTCGTGCAACAGTTATCACTTTCTGTGCATATTCGAGAGATTCCGGTTCGAGGCCATTGTTTATTTTTCATGATCTCCTGCTTCAACGAAAAATCCTAATGAATTTACAGCAAAAACCAAACCAAACCAACTCATGCAACCACGGAACTACCAGTGTTCAGCGGCTTTACCGCTCGGTGGCTCGTGGGCCTGTGCTTTACAGGGATATATACCCGAAAAAGACAGCAACACTATGCTTTCTCTGCCAAAATTTTGAATTCATCTTGCATGCAGCCAAAACTGCAGCAGATTTTGGTTTTTAGATGCGGTTTCCGGTTTGTTGCGAGATGTCAAATCTACGAGAACCTCGTACTCCGTTTATAAGGTATTTTTCAAACTTCCCTAGTGTGCCTTCGTGGTGTAGTGGTTCTGCGCGCTGGGCCGGTATTCCAGAGGTCCGTGGTTCGATTCCCGGCGAAGGCGGTTGCATATTTTTCATCTTTTCTATTTCTTCCAATTAAGGGGGCTCATACACCTTCAATCCCTTATGAGCTTCGAATTATGTGACCGTTGCAAGAATGGATATATTTTATTTATTTTAAAAGTAATTACCTCCAACTTTTTACCGCTGACTACATAACATAGCTACTTTGGAAACTAGTAACCAGAAAGTTTGTGTTGCCAAAAATATTTTTGTAATTTAATCCGCTTTGTGACAAAATTTTTCGTCATTTTTCCACCTTGCGCGCATGATATTTTAAAAATGGCTCATGGTACATACTTTACATACTTGAAATTGGACGGAATTCTTTATATGGACACTATTTTCTAACTGAACCAAAATCTGATGAATATTTTAATATTAAAAAATTTTATGCACGAAAACATTACAGATTTTTTTAATAAAATACGTTTTATAAACTCAACTCCAAATAAAATAAAAATGTAACATGAAATTCTCAGTTTTTTTGGTTTACAGTAGTTTCCAAATGTTATAAAAGCTATATATAAACTATGGAATTAAATAATGCAACAGATAATTTTAAAGTGTGCGCGCAAGGTGGAAACATGACGAAAATTTTTGTCATAAAGCGGATTAAATTACAAAAATATTTGTGGCAACACGAACTTTCTGATTACGATTTCAGAAAGCAGCTATATTATGTAGTCAGCCATAAAAAGTTGGAAGTAATTGCTTTTAAAATAAATAAGTTATCCCAATTCTTGCAACAGTCACATATTCGAAGATCATAAGGGGTTTAAGGTGTATGAGCCCCCTTAACCTAATGACTCTACAAGTGGCGCACGAACTAAAAAAGTTGTAGATGATGATTCTCCGCACCAGGATTTGGCGACTAGGTCCCCTAAAACCCTAGTCGCCCTTTAAAAAGGGGAGTATATAAGGTATTTTTCCCACTTCCCTAGCGTGCCTTCGTGATGTAACGGTAGCACGCTGGGCCGGTATTCCAGAGGTCCGTGGTTCGATTCCCGGCGAAGGCGTTTGCTATTTCTCATCCTGTCTGCTTTCAAAAATATACCTACTGTCTCTACACGTTAAGCACGTTATTTTTACTTACACTGAACACATTTAATACTCACTGAAAATCATTCAAGCACCTTCTCTGGAGCTGTCGAAAAATTAAGTCCAAACGAGTCTATTCAAAGCTTGGAGAACTGCCCTATATTTGTCCTTTGAATCTTGAAGTTGGTTTCTTCCAAGAAAATTTTTGTAAGAACGGATGCAGTCATTATCTTCCTTTCCCATGCTCTCCAACAAAACATAAGTTTCCTCTGAAAAGAAGACATTTTGGCTTTTGTGTGCGCCACGTTGAAAGATAATTCTTTCATTCATACCTGTGCATTTAATTCCTTCATTATTTCCTAGAACTCGTAATTCTGCGTAAGGTGCTCGGCTGTAGTGAATAAAGGAGAAGCTATTTATTATACGATGAGGCTTTATACACTTTGCCAGGGTTTGGAGACACTTCTAAAGTTTTCAGAAGTACAATTTTGAGACCTAGGATTTTCTATTTCCGAATGCGCGGGCACCCTCCTCGGTTGTGGTATAAATCAGAGGTTGCGAGGAGCTCCAGCGCCCGAGACAGTCTGCCGTATTTTTACTTCCTTGTACGAAGTAAAAAGGAAGTATTGTCATCGCGAAAAGTTTCAGGCAGCATATTTCAACGAAAATATCCATTTTGACCGCTCTCGAATGCAATTTAACGATGTTTTTGCGTAGTATCTGTACGTAAGGACAGAATAAAAGATCCTTTTCCTCCAAAAAAATTATGAAACTGCTTTAAAATGAATTCTGAAGAGAATTTTTCGTGGCGTCTGTACGAACGTACGTATCTCGCATAACTCAAAAACGAGTAGCCTCAGAACGTTACAATTTTGTATATAGGACTGCTATAACATGTAGATGTGCACCTCGTATTTTGGTTGCAGTCGGCCGCACCAAACGTATATAAATATATTTATATATATACCGCCTCTGGTACCCGGCTCAGTGATCTCAGTTTCTTTACTCTTATATGTTTGTAAATTGTACATTTTTTGCTTTAAAAATGATTGAATTATGTGGGTCTTATCTTCCGGTTAAGGTTTTTATGCCTTTAGTAAATCTGTACGCAATATTTTTAGAATTATCAACAATTTTAAAGTTGTTTAAGTGCCGCTAAGCCTAATAATTTTTTTGATGGCGGCCATTGCTTGTTTACATTTGAAACAGCAGAATAGTGGATTTGTTGCCAATCTAGAGAAACTAAACTTCGCAACAACAAAGATAACGCCTTCATTTATTATTGCGAATTAAATCATGCTTAATCCTTTCTGGAATTTTTTCGAGGAAATAAGTTTCAAGATTTACTTCGTAATTTTTAATACAGATATTTTGAGTTTTTATGTATTTTTGCCTTGTCGCGAAGTGAGAACTGAATGAATTAAATGAGAAATACTCAATCGTCTGTGAAAAATTGTTTCTTTTTTGTTTTGTTTGCTTTTAATTTCTTTTATACATCGTTCTAGATTTATTATAGTATTTGAATAGAACATGTGGCAACGATTAGATAATTCTTTGAAATGATATAAATTTTGTGCATTTCGAGTTATAATATGAACGAAATATAATACTGTTAAGTGAACCTAGCGCCAGAGTGTCGCTATGGTAAACAAATGTAGTGAATTTTAAAGAGTGCATTTATTCTAGTGTGGTTTATGCGCTATCGAGGAAGTAGATTTAATTCAATCCAATAAGTTTAAATGAAATGCAGGAAAAAATGGGTATAATTTAATATTTCGTACAAGGAATGTGGTGCAGATTTTTTTTTTTTTTTATTTTTTTATTTTAGGTACTATTTTTTAGTGAAATTCCTTCTGAATTTAGCGACATTTGAAAGTGAGAGTTGGCATCCATAGATATGCTGCTTTTATCAATATTAGAGCGAACTGGAAATCGCTTTGCTTTGGAATTGCAAACATATGCTATTGTAGTCGTTAACAACACAGTTTTTCTTTGTGTCAATAGGCAGCTTGATGGATTTTTATAAGAACTATCTGTATTCTTGTTCATAATTGTATCATTGGAAGTTTCCGTTTTGGTTTGTCTAACTGTTGATCGACGGCGGCATTGATGAGTGAGAGATGATTATTATGTTTACAATAATTAAAAATTGGCGGCATAGCACCATTCAGTTTATTAATATTGCTTTGCTTTTGCCGATTTGTTCTAGCTCTTCGTGAAGTTTCTTTTCAGTGATATGCAAATGTGAAGTTTTTCTGTACGAGATTGTAAGACTTTTGTACTTTTCACGTAATTCTTCAATGTGAACGAAATGTGTGTAGTTTTCTGATTATTATTGTATAAATGTATTTACCTTTTTTTAATTCATATTAGTGGTAAGCCAAATATAAAATTACGTACGTAATGGTCCGTGAAGTTCTAAGGGTTTACGACTGCTGTCACAGATGATGTGCTAGGGCACAGCAGCAGAAATACAAAAATTTTTAAAAACTTATTTCCCAGAATTTGATTACAGATTGTAGAGACATTAGTTTAATTGGAAGCCAGAGAGATGAAAAATATGCAACCGCCTTCGCCGGGAATCGAACCACGGACCTCTGAAATACCGGCTCAATGTGCTGAACCACTACACCATGAAGGCACGCGAGAGAAGTGGGAGAAATACCTTATATACTAACCTTTTTAAAGGTCGACTGGGGTTTTAGGGGACCTAGTCGCCAAATTCTGGGTGCGGAAAATCATCATCCACAACCCTTTTAGTTCGGGCGCCATTGTAGAGTCATTAGGTTAATTGCAAGCCAGAGAGATGAAAACTATGCAACCGCCTTCGCCGGGAATCGAACCACGGGCCTCTGAAATACCGGCTCAGTGTGCAGAACCACTACACCATGAAGGCACGAGAGAGAAGTGGGAAAAATACCTTATATACTACCCTTTTTAAAGGTCGACTGGGGTTTTAGGGGACCTAGTCGCCAAATTTTGGGTGCGGAGAATCATCATCCACAACCCTTTTAGTTCGGGCGCCACTGTAGAGTCATTAGGTTAATTGGAAGCCAGAGAGATGAAAAATATGCAACCGCCTTCGCCGGGAATCAAACCGCGGACCTCTGAAATACAGATGTGCAGAATCACTACACCACGAAGGCACGCCAGGGAAGTGGGAGAAATACCTTATAAGATAATCATTTCGGCTCTCACTTCGCAACAAAGGAGAAATACATAAAAATTCAAAACATCTTCATTAAAAATTGAAAAATACAGAAAAGGGTTCAGTGTACCCTCTCTAAGCCTCACATACACCCATGCAGAATAAATGGTGGTGTTTGGTGGTGTACTTAATTATGGCAAAGCACACTAGAGCTATCTGCCTAAGGGGGGATGCCTTCGTGGAGGACTTTCTAAGGGAAACTGGCTCGTATACACGTTACACATGGGGAAAACCACGAAAACGCCCATGCAGCTAACCCGTTCGCGGGATTCGAACCTCGGACCGAACTACCGTGTTCAGCGACTTTACCGCTCGGCCGCTGGTGGGCCGTAGAATAAATGGGCAGCCACCAGACGGAATGCATTTCATTTTTGGAAATTCTGGCTGCAAATCTAAAAGAAAGGTAGGTCTTCGAGATTTTTGAGGCGAGTTACATGACATGCAGGTAATCAGTAATTTTACTTTTTTCTTAGTTTCTGTTAGCATAAATAAACCGTAAAAATTACAAGAAAGGGATTTACGACATGTCACTTTAATGTCTACTTCAACCGTCAGCGGAAATTTGAAGACAACGCGGAGAGATACAATGCAAAAAGGAAAAAAAAATTCGATGTATACACCATATGACTTCCTTGCACGGAATACTAAATTATACGCATTTTTTCTTGCATTTCACTTAAACTTATTGGATTGAATTAAATCTACTTCGTCGAAAGCCCATAAACCACAACAGAATAAATGCACTCTTTAACCCTTTCCGGCACGCTACCTTTTAAAGGTCGGATTTTTGATTTTTAAAAAAAAAGGGGGGTAGGCAGTATAATTAGGCCTAGAGGAGTACACAAGGAAAATTTTGTGAAGTTATCGTTTTAATTCTGTGGGTGTGCCCAAAGTGGCACACTGAAATGAACAGAACTTCGAAAAGAGTGCTGAAACGAGCATTCTGAAACGAGCATTGTTGTCAATGAACTGACCGATGAGATGCGGAGAAACAAAGAATACAGACTCTCCAGTTGTCCTAGATTATCGGTGAGCCCGGTTTGGGCACACCTAGGGTTCGTCGTTTGATTTTGGCCAAGATTTCAAGGTAAAAATTTAAAACTAATATAGAATAACGAGATTAGCATACAGCCAAAAAAATAACATAGAAATTTCTTTTCAAACAATTCCTTTTATACCCTTAAAAAATTCTGGAAGATTTCTTTGAAAAGTGAGGGTCTTAAAAAACTAAACATGGCTAGAATATATGGGCTGGTTGTGTTTGTCGTTTACTATAAATAAAGAAGGTTAAGAGTAACCTATAGTAACTTATAAATCCTTTTTCATTCAATTTTTCTGTGCATACAGAAGGAAAGTTTTAGATGTATCCAGACCGGACACTGTGCCGCAAAGGGTTATAGGCAAGCAGCAACTGATTGAAAACTCGTAAGAACTCTTGACAAAAAAGCCATAACTTAAATACTTGGGCGTTAGCAAGTATAATTTTCATAAACAAGTTAAAGCATTTAATTCTGGCCGGAAGTGGAAAATAAAAGAGTATAGTAAAGTTTTAAAATAAAATAAACGTTAGTAAAACTTAAGATGCTTACAACATAACTGAAATTATAAAACGGTCACTTGTATTTTTATATCCCCCACTTCTATTTTTGTATCCTAGCGCCCAAGTATTTCCTTGAATTCTCCTTGCATAATTCATGACCGCATACAAAAATAAATTTAAGAATGTTTTTGACAATATTAGTTTTTGATGCTGTTTAATAATATCGATTTTAAAATAAAATTTAGATTTTTACCAAATGCTATTAGATTACTTTATTTTTAGTCCAAAGTGGCAATTTGCCCAGAAGGGCTATTAATTTCGTTTCGGCATTTTGCGCCGAAAACTTTAAATGTCGGTTCACTTTTCAAATTATTGCCATCAAATATTATCGACTTTTATTATATTTGAAGAAATTAAATAATGAAGAATCTGCATGAATGTATGTATGTTTCTCTCATTCGGATAAAACGTCGGTACCTAGAGCCATCAAAATTTGAATAACGTAATCTTCCATAGAATATGGGCATCTGGAAGCCCAAATTTGAAATTTCAAATTTGTTTTATTATCGATTATATTTTGACGATTATTAATAATTTCATATTTTGACTTTTTCATATTTATTATCTATTTGTTTTATTATCTATTTCATATCTTAACGAATTTTTGGTTAACATACTCAACGATTTCAAAGCGTTGGAATTTGTTTTATTATCGATTATATTTTGACGATTATTAACGATTTCATATTTATTATGCGTTTGTTTTATTATCTATTTCACATCTTAATGAATTTTTGGTTAACATACTCAACGATTTCAAAGCTTTGGAATTTGTTTTATTATCGATTATATTTTGACAATTATTAACGATTTCATATTTTGACTTTTTCATATTTATTATCTATTTGTTTTATTATCTATTTCATATCTTAACGAATTTCTGGTTAACATACTCAACGATTTCAAAGCGTTGGAATTTGTTTTATTATCGATTATATTTTGACGATTATTAACGATTTCATATTTTGACTTTTTCATATTTATTATCTATTTGTTTTATTATCTATTTCATATCTTAACGAATTTTTGGTTAACATACTCAACGATTTCAAAGCGTTGGAATTTGTTTTATTATCGATTATATTTTGACGATTATTAACGATTTCATATTTATTATGTATTTGTTTTATTATCTATTTCACATGTTAATGAATTTTTGGTTAACATACTCAACGATTTCAAAGCGTTGGAATTTGTTTTATTATCGATTATATTTTGACGATTATTAACGATTTCACATTTATTATGCATTTGTTTTATTATCTATTTCACATCTTAATGAATCGTTGAACTCAACGATTTCAAAGCGTTGGAATTTGTTTTATTATCAATTATATTTTGACGATTATTAACGATTTCATATTTATTATGCATTTGTTTTATTATCTATTTCACATCTTAATGAATTTTTGGTTAACATACTCAACGATTTCAAAGCGTTGGAATTTGTTTTATTATCGATTATATTTTGACGATTATTAACGATTTCATATTTTGACTTTTTCATACTTATTATCTATTTCATATCTTAACGAATTTTTGGTTAACATACTCAACGATTTCAAAGCATTAACATCGCATGCATTTTCGAGCACGGATATTTTATGCGAGAGGTTTCTTTACATTTCTTACTAGTATTATGTTGGTAGCATAGCAACGCAAAGAAGTTGCAATGTCTAACGGTATTTTGCATGGAATGACTTTTGAAATCTCTGTATCACTTTTCAAATCCCGTTTTGAATACCCCGCGAAAAAAATGCCTCTTTGGGCGTAATATAAAATCTGAAAGCTTTCAGATTTTTAATTAGAATATTTTAATGGCTACTTCTTCCTTGAAATGTTATACTGTAATGCAAAAGGTAATCTTTACTGCCGCTTACGAGATACTTGGAACGGAACTGCTACAATGTTGCCATCATTTTACATGTAATTATCATAAATAATAGCCACGAACCATGCAGTATGAATGCCAACCAAAACTAATTAACTGGACCCGGTAACTTTGTCAAATGTAACAGATGAGGAATTTTTAATGCTTTGCCAACTAACTGGCTCTCTGTTAGTTCCGATGTTTGCCATGTTGTTGAAAACCTTGACACTTTTACCCCGTATTATTACGACACCGGAATTCCTGCTGTGAAGAAATTCCAGGTACATGTAGAAATTCTGGTTCTGAAGATCAGAAAGTCTTTTTTTTTTATTCATTTATTTTTATCATAATTGCTTATTTAAGACAGCGTCTCCGTCCTTTCATCTTGTGTAATTGCTAGCATCATCGTGACACATTTATGCTGCATATCTCTGGCTTTGCATCTTCTTGCTGTTTTTGTAAGGTGTTTAGATGCTGTCGAAGGTGAATTGCTGCGGTGTTTATTTTGTTTGAATAATTTTTCATTTACAAATTATTTTCATTCTAAAAGGGTGTTTCGCCCGAGTGGGGTAAATTATCTTGAAACGGGATTGTATGTCGTCCACTATAAATGGCTGTATCACTTTCAAAACTGTTGCCAACAAATGTTATCGCCCTGAATTATTTTTAAAGAAATTAAATAATGAAGAATGTATGTATGTATGTTCCTCGCACTGTCGTAAAACGATGTAGAGAACGAAAAAAAAAAGGGAGGGAAGTTCTATATATTTCATTCTACTGGGCCGATTGACGAAATTCAACTTGCATTTTCATGTCTCGAAAGCCCGACTTAGGGTATGCATTAGATTTATATATAGCAGGGATCTAATATAGGCATTTTCACCCAAAATCGGGCTTTTTCTGAAATGACATACCATTTTTTTTTTTTTTTTTTTTTTTTTCATATTTCGATTCTGCGACTCCAATTATGACAAAATGTTAAATTTTGTAAAATTTGGTGCGAAATTTATAGAAAAATTCAAAAATTCATCTTGGCGCATTTTTTTTTATTTTGCGCTAAGAATAATTCACTTGATAAACTTCTTAACATAACGCAACCTATTTTCCTTTCCTTTTTACTTCCTTGTACGAAGTAAAAAGGAAGTATTGTAATCGCAAAAAGCTTCAGGCAGCATATTTCAACGAAAATATCCGCTTTGACCGCTTTCGAATGCAATTTAACAATGTTTTTGTGTGATATCTGTGCGTAAGGACAGAATAAAAGACACCTTTCCTCCAAAAAAATTATAAAACTGCTTTAAAATTAATTCTGAAGAGAATTTTTTGTGGCGTCTGTACGAACGTATGTACGTATCTCGCATAACTCAAAAACGAGTAGCCTCAGAAGGTTGAAATTTTGTATAATTGTTGAAATAATGTAAATTTTTTATAGGACTGCTATAACATGTAGATGTGCACCTCGTATTTTGGTTGCAATCGGCCGCGCCAAACGTATATAAATATATTTATATATATAATTGTTTCATAAGAATAAATTGTATTTAAGTAAAAAAATTAAATTTAAATACAAATTTAATTAAATATTCTTTGTGCCATTGCTGCAAGGAATAAAGTTTAAATTTAAACAAATTTAAATTTAATTTTTAACAAATACGTATAAAATTAAAAAAGCAAATTTAAATCCTAAAAAAACGAAAAAAGCCAAAAATATGTTTGCACATTTTTTTAAAAATTATTTTGGCTTTTTCCCTTTTTTTAGGATTTAAATTTGCTTTTTTACTTTTATACGTATTAGTTAAATATTTATATATATATCAACTCTGTTACCCGGCTCAGTGATCTCAGTATCTTTACTCTTATATGTTTGTAAATTGTAAATTTTTTGCTTTAAAAGTGATTGAATTATGTTGTTTTTATCTTCCGGTTAAGGTTTTTACGCCTTTCGTAATTCTGGAAGCAATATTTGTACAATTATCAACAATTTAAAAGCTGTTTAAGTGCGGTTAAGTTTTAAATAACATGGCGGACATATTTGTTTACAATTGAAACAGCAGAATTGTAGATTTGTTGCCAATCTAGAGACACTAAGCTTCGCAACACAAAAATAACGCCTTCATTTATTATTGCGAATTAAATCATGCTTAATCCTTTCTGGAATTTTTTCGAAGAAATAAGTGTTTAAGATTTACTTCGCAATTTTTAATGCAGATATTTTAAGTTTTTATGTATTTTTGCCTTGCCGCGAAGTAACAACTGAATTAATTGAATGAGAAATACTAAATCGTCTGTGAAAAACTGTTTCTTTTCTGTTTTTTTGCTTAATTTCTTTCATACATCGTTCGAGCTTTATTATAGTATTTGAATAGAACATGTGTGCAACGATAAGATAATTCTTCAAATGATATAAACTTTGTGCATTCAGAGTGTCGTTATAGTAAACAAATATAGCGAATTTTAAAGAGTGCATTTATTCTATTGTGGTTTATGCGCTGTGGACGAAGTAGATTTAATTCAATCCAATCAATTTAAATGAAATTCAAGAAAAAAGTCCGTATAATTTAATATTCCGTACAAGGAAGTCATGTGGTGTACACATCAGATTTTTTACTTCCTAGTACGAAGTAAAAAGGAAGTATTGTAATCGCGAAAAGTTTCAGGCAGCATATTTCAACGAAAATATCCATTTCGACCGCTATCGAATGCAATTTAACGATGTCTTTGCGTGATATCTGTACGTAAGGATAGAATAAAAGACTCTTTTTCTCCAAAAAAATGATAAAACTGCTTTACAATGAATTCTGAAGAGAATTTTTCGTGGCGTCTGTACGAACGTATGTACGTACGTATCTCGCATAACTCAAAAACGAGTAGCCTCAGAACGTTGAAATTTTGTATATAGGACTGCTATAACACGTAGATGTGCACCTCGTATTTTGGTTGCAATCGGCCGCACCAAACGTATATAAATATATATCCCCTCTGTTACCCGGCTCAGTGATCGCAGTTTCTTTACTCTTATATGTTTGTAAATTGAACATTTTTTGCTTTCAAAATGATTAAAGTATGTTGTTCTTATCTGCCGGTTAAAGTTTTTATGCCTTTAGTAAATCTGTATGCAATATTTTTAGAATTATCAACAATTTTAAAATTGTTTAAGTGCCGCTAAGCCTAATAATGTTTTTGATGGCGGCCATTGCTCTTGTTTACATTTGAAACAGCAGGATAGCGGATTTGTTGCCAATTTAGAGAAACTTAGCTTCGCAACAACAAAGATAACGCCTTCATTTATTATGTGAATCATGCTTAATCATCTCTGGAATGTTTTCGAGGAAATAAGCGTTTAAGATTTACTTCGTAATTTTTAATACAGATATTTTGAGTTTTTATGTATTTTTGCCTTCTCGCGAAGTGAGAACTGAATTAATTGAATGAGAAATACTCAATCGTCTGTGAAAATCTGTTTCTTTTTTGTTTAGTTTGCTTAATTTCTTTTATACATCGTTCTAGCTTTATTATAGTATTTGAATAGAACATGTGGTAACGATTAGATAATTTTATTCTTTATATGATATAAATTTTGTGCATTATGAGTTATAATATGAACGAAATATAATACTGTTAAGTGAATCTAGCGCCAGAGTGTCGCTATAGTAAACAAATACTAGAGTGAATTTTACAGAATGTATTTATTCTATTGTGGTTTATGCGTTGTCGGTGAAGTAGATTTAATTCAATCCAATAAGTTTAAATGAAATGCAAGAAAAAATGCGTATAATTTTATATTTCGTACAAGGAAGTCATGTGGTGTACACATCAGATTTTTTTACATTGTAAACGAGTGGAAAAGAAATCATCGTTCATTATTTCAAATAATTTTAAGAAAATGCGTAAACCAGATTTGGCGTTATTATTGCTTATAACATACATATCTGCCAAATTTCAAAACGCGGCGGAATGTAAATTCACGTATACCCTAGGAAATTTTAAATAAAACACTCTAATTTTTTGCAGGTATACTTAGAAATAAATCTACTTTAAGATGACGGTAAAACTTTAATAGGTTATAGTTTTTTCGAAAAAAATTTTTTAAATTATTTTAAAATACGAATTTTAAAAGCGAATTTTAAAAGAAATCACAAGAAATGGGTGAATTTTATTTGGAATGAACCTGAATTTCGAAATGTGAAAGAAAGAATCAAACAAGTTTAATAAAAAAAGAGAGATTAATAAATATATACCAAACTCAATTAACATGGAGAAGTTAAAATTATGAGAGTGCCAATTTTTTAAGAACTACTCGAGCGATTTATGCAAAAATTGGCACTTTGGCATCATTTGAGTCGTAGAATCGAATTATGGGGGGGGGGGAGGCATGTCTTTTCAGAAAAAATTCCGCTTTGTGTCAAAAAAAAATATATTCGAACAAAGCTATATATAAATCTAATACATATCCTAAGTCGCGCTTTGGAAACGTGAAAAATGCAAATTGAATTTCGTCAATTGGCCCAGTAGAACGGGCGATACAGAACTGCCCCCCCCTTTTTTCTCCCTTCTTCTCGCGCAGTGTACCTAGTATTAGGTATTTTTGATACAGGAGACGTAAAAAATGAACAATAACCTCGCCGGGACTCGAACCTGGGCCTCTCGAATACGCGCCGAGTGTGCTACCGTTACACGACGAAGGCATGCAGAAAGAAGGGAGTTTTGAATAATGTAGTTGTCAGCCTGAATATGAGCACCTGGAACTCGAATTTTATATTTCATATTTTGTAAACCTTTAAAGGATCTTTGATTAACACACTCAACGATGTGAAAGTTTTTGAATGCCCGTTTTACTTTTCAAATTGTTGCCACCAATTATTATCGCCCTGTATTATATTTGAAAAAATTAAATAATGAAGAATCCGCATAAATGTATGTATATTTCTCGCATTGTGATAAAACAACGGTACCTAGAGCGATCGAATTTTGAATGACGTAATCCTTGTACGAATACGGGCATGTGGAAGACCAAATTTGAAATTTGAAATTTGTTTTATTATCAATTTTTTATTTTGTAAAACTTTAAAGAATTTTTTTTAACAAACTCGAAGATTTCAGAGCGAGAAATGGCATCGTTGTACAGAAAAAAAAATTTTATCTCCTGCGCGCGAGACTGTATCGGAAATTCTAAAGATATGTTCTTTTTAAATATTTTGTGATATCGCTGTTGAATCTAATTTCGTGATTTAATTGCGAAGGTCATGGTATTTGATAATTAAATGTAACACACAAAACGTTAAAAAACGCCCTTTCGGGACATGATATAAAATCTGAAAGCTTTAATATTTTTTTTTAATAGTAATATGTATTCAATGTCATGTGTCTGTTTTTCTTTTGCTTCTCCTGTTATGGAGCTATCACGAAAGGAATGTACTGCCTGTAGACGTTGCATTTATGCATGTTTAGCATTTTACTGAAAGCGCATGGAACGCATTAATCATAAATCTGCATGTTCCGTGGCGTAGGATGTGTGCTTCTTGGCACGCATTTTGGGTGCGGTTTCGAATTAGTTTCGTTGCTATGCCAAAGAACTTTTGGGTGGATTACTAATAACTTGTCAGCGCCACTGAACTTAACGAATTTTCATTGAAAACGTGAAAATTTTATTTTTAATGTAGGCTATATGCCATTTTTATTTGTGCAAAATTGCGTAAATTTATTGTTTTGATATTTGCAGATGTATAATAAATTTATAAAGTGTCTGGTTTGTAGATAAAATAACAAGTAAAAATATATTTATGTCATCTTCGTCGCAATTAATCAGTAGTCTACGGTTAACTCAAAATCCGACAGCAGTTGAAAAATATTTGATGTGGACGCCACATGACTTCCATGACCTATTAAATTATACACATTTTTGCGGCATTTCATTTAAACTTATTTCTTCGAATTTCATTAGAGGTATATTTCTCATTCAATCAGTTCTGTTCTCACTTCGCGGCAAAGGAAAAGTACATTAAAAACTCAACCTTAAATTTGTAAAATACGGAAAGACCTAAAATATTTAAGTTATAAAAGACAATTTTACTACAAAAATTAGAATTTTTTCGAAAGAGTAAGCAATTCGGCCAACGGACAGAATGACAAAATTTTCGGCACCCGTAAAGTTCCACACTCTGGCCGCACTGGGAAAAAAGACACTAAAATTGGTGCACCAACTGAATATACTAAGAGTTTCAAATGTAAACAGATAGCCGCCCCGTTAGGCCTAGCGCTACTTAAACTTTTAAATTGTGTGCCGTGACTTACCTCAATTGTCTAAGAGTAATATCACACAACTACACATTACAGCAGTCGCATGTACAAAATATCAGCGATCTACGTACGTATGTACGTACGTAATACGTAAATACGTACGTATGTACGTACAGACGTCACAAAAAGAGTCTCTTTTACAATCCATTTCGGAAAAAGGCGTCCTATATTCTGTCCGTACGTACAGATGTCACGCAAAAGCGTCGTTCAGATGGATTCAAGAGCGGTCAAAATGGCTATTTCTATTTAAATATGATATCCGAAATTTTTTGCGAAAACAGTACTTTGCTGTTTATATTACTCTTATTTAAGTTTATATTGATGTTTTTATTTCGATAGGAGTTATCAATGGAAACAGCAGTGCACTTCATTTATTTTTACGATTTAGCAATTTATTTTTAACGATAATTCAACAATATTTTTATATTCCACAACTAAATTGCATGCAGTTGTGAATAAAAAAACTCCCAAATATTGTAAAATCGTCTGCTGTTACTGCTATTATCCCGCTCATTTTTTTGTCCCTTCTATGCTTCTCATAAAAATTTTGTTTTATTTTAATGCTTTGTGATAAGAAGCTTTCCATTTTTCTGCATAAACAAGCTTAATTGCACAAGGCCAATCCGTTTTTGATGTTATACGTTATTTGGGATTTGAATGTAAAATTTTTCATTTTCTTTTATATCCATATTTTTAAGTTCTATTTAAGATGTTTGTGAAAATATAGTTATTTTTATTGGGGAACTACTATATCTGTTCATTTAAATGTCATTAAAGCAATGTAAGGAAATCCAATGACTTGATTCAGAAAATGTCCATTACATGGCCGATGGAATTGCTCAATTTTCTAACTGTTGGATGATTTTACCTCTGAAAATCATGTATCTATTTAGAAACAACTAAATAGAACTTGTTATTGAGGAGAAATTATTACTGAGAAGCAGAAAAAGTATTATTGCGAGCGGATGAATTCGTAATTGATTGAATGTTGTTTTGAACTTTAAAAGAATGAGGAAGAACATTTGGTGAAAAATAACGTATTCAGGGCACATATTTAATTCTTTCGTTAAATTTTTTAAAATTAATTATCCCAAAGGACGTTAACACAGAAAGGCTATTAATTTTGTTTTGGCATTTTGCGTTGAAAACTTTAAATGTCCGTTTCACTTTTCAAATTGTTGCCATCTAATATTATCGCCCTGTGTTATATTTAAAGAAATTAAATAATGAAGAATCTTCATAAATGTATTTATGTTTCTCGCATGGGATAAAACAACGGTACCTAGAGCCATCAAATTTTGACTAATTTAATCCTCCACCGAATATTGGGCTTTTGGAAGCGCTAATTTCACATTTGTTTTATTACCGATTTCACGTTTTATAATACTTTAACGAATTTTTGATTAACAAACTCAAGGATTTCAAAGCGAGCAAGGCAACACTGTGCGGGGGGGGACATTTTTATCTTCAACGCGCGAGACTGTGTATTGGAAATTCGAAAGCTAACCATAACCATAAAGCACCACTTAACCATAACCATGCTCATTTTAAAATTATTTTACGATATTGCTGTTGAACTGAATTTTATGGTTTAAGTGCGAAGAGAATGAAGAAAATTAAGATACAGTTGAGCTACACTCTGAGAATTTCATATTAATACACAAATTTATATTTTTCAACTTAAAAAAGAATTAATATACATTTAATAATTATTTACAAAGAAAATAAGTAAGAGCTAGTAATAACAACAGAAATAACTAGCACAACTCTCTGAAACGTTCAAAGCTCCGTATGTCGCAATGCATGCACTCTTGTATCGATTTTAGACGGTTCATAGTGAAACACCAGCTGCCATGCGGGCTTGAAATGTGTTATTTCCCTATTATCTCCACCCTTCATATATTTTTCGTGTTCCCTCCTCCACGTACACCCGCAGAGCGTCAAACAAGCATTTAATCATTTTCTTATCTTTTTTAATTCATTATTCCCACTTCAAAAAGTTATCAGCTGTGTTGTACGTGCAACATTTTGACTAATTATCAGGTTTAAAAAGACAAAATTATGAACTTTTGGCTCTTCTGAGTGATGTCCTTTACTTGAATGATAATGTCCTTTACTTGAATTTAATGATGTTCTGGCACCATACTTGAATATTCTTATAGTTCCATTAGAGTTCTTATAGTCGCTTCAGTTAAGTGCTTTATGGCATTGGTGGCATGATAATAAGAAAGTTTTCACACTTTTTTGCGATGAAAAATGTTCCTTGGCCTCCACCATATGTTGACTAGTCAGGCCATATGTTGAATTATTGGGGTATCTTGCAGGGCTGTAGAGTCGATAGGGAAAATGACTGACTCCGACTCTGACCTCGACTCGACTCCAACAATGTATGTGTGTAAACATATTACACATGGGTCATGGCTTGACAAATCCGGAACCAAGCAATAGACTTCTTTTGGATATAAAAAACATTTATAACAAAATAAGAGAGAAAAATGCTATATATTTTCATTGGGTCAAGGCACATATTGGTGTTATCGGGAATGAAAGGTCGGATATGCTAACTAAAGAGGCTGCCCTGGGAGAGGGTGATATTTATGAGACTATTAACGATTCCAGAAGAATTACCTTAAGAAAAATGAAAGCAAGTATAATTGAGAAATGGGCTCGGGAATGGAATGGTTCAAATAAAAATAAGGGTTACTTGAGGATTTTGACCATAAAAAGAAAAATGGATCTATTTAATAATATAGATACTATTCAAGTTATCACGGATCATGGTAGATTCCCGGCCTATTTAAAACGATTTAATCTCCAGGGCAATGATCAATGCTTGGCTTGTGAGAAGTACGGAAATGCAGCTCATTTTATGGAAGAATGTAAACTGACCGAGAGTGTGAGGACGAGATTTGGAAAAATAAATGAACAGAATGTAATTGAAAAAAGAAAATTCTTGAATAGCTATGCAACAGAAATTATGAGGATTGTGAATGAAAACAAGACTAACATAGGAATATGATTTTCAATATTTTAATCTTTTATTTATTTTATTATTATTATTTTGTTGTTTTTTGTCTGCGTAGGGTGTGCTGCGTTAACCATGAGGCCGATTACTGTCGGCCAGGAGGGTCGCAGCATACTCGTAAACTAAACTAAACTAAACTCATGGGTTACAGCTTTTTTTTTTTAATATAAAAGAAGTAATACATGCTACAGAAAAAAAAAATTGATGGACTAGTGAATTATTTATATTAATTAGTATTTATTATGAAATGGAAAAACTGGCATTAGTTATTTCTAAGAAACAGTATAGTTTCAGAAAGATTTTCTTTGTTGGGGAGCCATAGATACAATTGGATAAATTTCAGAGCTGAGAATAGTCTTTCCACACTAATTTGAGTAGGAGGAAGAGCTATTACTGCTAGGGCTACTTCTTTTAACTTTTCAGGACAGATTTTTATAAGTTCTAAAAGAGCGGTCTTGCAAGCGCAAGCATATTTCTCTATTTCTTCAAAAGCCGCTTAGAAATCTTGTTTGTATTTTTACGTTTTTATATCTAAAGGCTCTTGGTTCTTTATTTTCTTTCGCTTTCTTTGCCTTAGCCTTTTCAATATTATCAAAATATTTCTCAAAATCTAATTGATCGCTGGAAGAGGATGACAGAGACTCAATTGCAATGTCTGCAATCTGACTGTCCTGATTCGAATTCTCCAATTGTTCGGAGAATAATTTCATTCTTAATGAAAGTTCAGAGATGGCTTTCTTTGCAATGAATTTGTTCGTCATCCATGAAAATTCGGTGTTTCGGATCTCCATACATTGAACATAGCAAGATCTCATTGTCTAGCAAACTAGTTTCTCTTTTCATCATGAAAGAAATGATTCCTTCTGCAATAAACTCCCCATTTCAGAAAGAACAAACATCGCATTCTTCCATTGTCGCCTCCTGTCAGTTCTTCAGATTTCAGCTTTTTTGTGGCTGTATACGGTGTAGAAAGAAGAATTTCCAATTCTGCAAGATCATTCCACAATCTTTCTGTTAGTGAAACATTAGGATTATCTACATCTTCTAAAAAAAGTTCTTAATTCTAACAATCTCTTTATCATCAAATATGTACTTCCTTATCGCGTTGCTTGATCAATAATTGCTCCTTTTCCTGCTCGCTTCCTAAGAATGGCATCAATTTTAGCTCTTGCTACTATTGCTGCTTACCTAAATTTACCAGTGAGATTTGTAACTAAATGAATCAGTTTAATTACTAATGGCAAATATCACATCCATCCTTCTCCCTTATATTTATTTATTAATTTGTCAATAAAATAGAAAATAACTATTTATTAATGTATATAGATCATAAATAAGAATAATAACCAGCTTGTCATTCATTTTAATTTCATTTCAAATTCTAACTGTCCAACAAAAACTGGAGTCGGAGGCGACCTGTTTTTAGTGACTCCAGCTCAGACTCCCTTTTACCCCCAAATCTGCCCGACTCCATGACTCCGACCCCACAGCCCTGGTATCTTGTGTTGTATTCTTGGGAGGGCTCTAGTGTAGAATTGGGTAGCCCTTCGATTAGCGACAATTTTTTGTAAAATTTTGGCGATGAAATCGTATTACTGGTTACCATGATAGTGTAACTTTGCTTTAGCCTCCTGATTTTTTTTAAATAAAAATAGATTGATGTGTACATGGACAAATTTAAACAGTGCGCAATGCCTAGTTTGTGCAGTTCGGGGATGTTTTTTTAAGTGAAAACAGATCGATGTGTACATGGACACAGAGTTTATGCAATTCTTTGACTTTTTATTTTGGTTTTGTGTAGCGACCATCTTGAAATTGTGTCTTCCTGGCGCCGATCTTGGCGTCAAAAAAGAATCGCCAAAAAACAAGGGGCACCCAATTGTAAACTTTTACCCTTGGGAGAATCAAAGTATTGACTGTCCTGGTATCATTGGTTTCCATCGAGAAATGAAGATATTTATACAATATTCACTGATATGTATCTGACAGGATGCTTTCTCAAATAATTTTCATTTCTCTGATTTTTACAGTTGGGCACGTTTTTAAACTTCCTTTTGCGAAGTACAGGAAGTATTGTAATCGCGAAAATTTTCGAGTATCGTATTTCAACGAAAATATTCACTTTAACCGCTATCGAGTGCAATTTAACGATGTTTTTGCTTGACATCTGAACGTAAGGACAGAATAAAGAACTGTTTTTCTCAAAACGGGGTTGCAAAGAAGGATTTAAAATACATTCAGATGAGATTTTTTCGTGACTTCTCTCTACGTACGTATGTATGTACCTCGCATAACTCAAAAACGAGCAGCCTCCGAATGTTGAAATTTTGTGTGTAGGATTAGTATAGGTAGTGCACCTCCCTTTTTGGTTCCAATCGGCCGCCCGCATCAAATATATATTTTTTCATAATAAATTAAAAAGCCTATGACTTGCGCTAAAGCTGCAAAGTAATAAACCAATAATTCATAATAATTTATAATAAGAAAGCTTTTCGAAATTCAATTTAAAACCACGAGGGGGGGGGATTTTATTTATTTATTTTTTGTAGAATTTAAATGAATATTTTAAGTAGTAATTTCAATCTCCTTGTTTAAAAAATCTGCTAAGAAAAATCTTTAATCGCAGCCATACTTGTTTACATTTGAAACTTAGCAGAATAGTAGATTTGTTGCCAATCTAAAGAAACTAAGCTTCGCAACAACGACTGTTTCATTTTTATTTGTTTAATTTCTTTTATACATCGTTTTAGATTTAATACAGCATTTGAATAGAACATGTGGCAACGATTACATAATTCTTCAGATGATATAATTTTTGCGCATTCTGAGTTATAAAATGAATGAGACGTAACGCTGTTAAGTGAACCTAGCGCCAGAGTGTGGCTATAGTAAACAAATATAATGAATTTTAACCCTTTGCGGCACAGCGTCTCCGATCTGGACACACCTTAAAATTTCCTTCTGTACGCACAGAAAAATTGAATGAAAAAGGATTTATAGGTTACTGTAGGTTACTCTGAACCTTCTTTACTTATATTAGATGGCAGCTCAACACAAACCAATCCATATATTTTAGCCATGCTTAGTTTTTTAAGACCCTCACTTTTCAAAGAAATCTTCCAGATATTTTAGGGTATAAAAGAAATTGTTTGAAAAGAAATTTCTATGTTATTTTTTTTGGTTGTATGCTAATCTCCTTATTCTATATTAGTTTTAAATTTTGACCTTGAAATCTTGCCTAAAATCAAACGGCGAACCCTAGGTGTGCCCAGATCGAGCTCACCGATAATCTAGGACAACCGAGAGTGTGTATTCTTTGTTTCTCTGCATCTCATCGGTCAGTTCTCATTGACGACAATGCTCGTTTCAGCACTCTTTTCGAAGTTCTATTCATTCACTGTGCCACTTTGGGCACACCCACAGAATTAAAACGATAAGTGCTATCTACACAAAATTTTACCTGTGTACTCCTCTGGGCCTAATTAGACTGCCTACCTCTTTTTTTTTTTTTTTTTTTTTAAATCAAAAATCCGATTTTAGAAGGTAGCGTGCCGGAAAGGGTTAAAAAGTGCATTTATTCTGTTGTGGTTTATAGGCTATCGACGAAGTAGATTTAATTCAATCCAATAAGTTTAAGTGAAATGCAAGAAAAAATGCGTATAATTTAATAGTTCATGCAAGGAAGTCATGTGGTGTATACATCAAATTTTTTCCCTTTTGCATTGTATCTCTCCGCGCTGTCTTCAAATTTCCGCTGACGCTTGAACTCGACATTAAGGTGCATAAATATATTATTAAAAACTCATATACTTATTCTACACATTTATCATTTAGAAGAAGGTCAAAACTATTTAAAATAACAAAATTTTTATACTCAAAACCAGTTCTTTAAATTACGACCTACAAAATTCTTTTCTTTCATGCATGTTACGAATGTAATGAGATGTTTTCTTTTTAGGAAATCGTTTCGATTAATTAGAAGGTAAAATTAGTAGTGGATTCGCCTTTTAATCTTTTTTTCCTTAATTACGAGTACGACAAGTTAATATACAGTGGCGTAATTACTAAGGATTACTAAAACTAATTATGCAATAAATAAATAAATCTGAACGTTTTCAGATTTTATATTACGCCCAAAGGGGCATTTTGTGTGTTGCGTAATGGCAACACACAAAACCTTAAAGCCCATGTTTTTGAACTATTTCCTAAATATCAGCGTTACAATGTAGTCGTATTTTCACGTCCAATGCACAAAAAAAAAAAAAAAACCTGGACAAAGATTTCACAATTTAATATTTTTGTATTACAAACCGAGGCATGTTTCCATTATAAAATATATATATATATATCTATATATATTTAACTTTAAAAAGTGGAAAAACGAAATTGATTCAAAAACATGGGCTCACTTTAAGGCTGAATTGTTTTTATTCACTTTTTTGATTAACCCTTTCAGTCCCAATGGGTTATTTAAGTCTCAGTAGACGTTTAAAGAAGCCTAGAGGGAATTACACGCATCAATTTACTACGTAGTTGATGTCCCCAGTGGCAGTAGGCACCATTTCTCACATCCCCCACTACAAAATTGTATATGGTAGACCATACACTACCACTACAATATGGGAGACAACCACTACACTATGGTACTATACTACTACAATATGGTAGACCATCATCCAGTTCCAAGTTGTTGAATATAGGAAATCACTTACCCATCGAGGGACCCACTACAAGAAGGTGTCATAGTTGCACCAAGAAAAAACAAGAGAAAGCCGTTTGTGTGGCATGCAATCTACCACTTTGCGAAAACTGTTTTACTTCTTGTCATACGTAAGTTATTTAAATAAAAATAGTTTCTTTTGATTTTTTTCTTTTATACGCCAACAATTGAGTACATGTCGCACCATTACCAACCAGTGGGGCATGTTTGTCCCAGGTCCATGGAATTCTATTTTTAAATAAAATGTTTAAAATGATATTTTTCAATTCTTTGTGATAATTACCGAGAGTACATAAAACAAATCGAGTCAGATGAAACAAAAAATAAATTGGGATTAAAAGAGTTAAGCTACTATATACCTTCGAGAAAAAGCAAGATTGTTTTGCATTGACATAAAAGCAAGAATGTGGAGAACAGAGGGTCAGCGTCTGCATGCTCTTGTTGTATTATATGCCTCCTCGACAAAAAGAACAGACACTCAAGAAGTTTTTGAGTTTGACAGAGAAAGAATTATAGCTTATAGAGAAAGAGTTTGACATTTTGAGTTTGACAGAGAAAGAATTATGGCTTACAGAGAGCGCAGCCCGCAAAAAGTAGAGATGAGTCGGTACTACCGAACAGGGTATTTTGTAACGGGTACTTAGTTGTAACGGGTACTGAAAATCGGTACATCCAAGTACCCGTTACTTCAGTACCGAAATCGGTACTTTTCGGTATTCGTTACTTTTGCACCGAAACGGGTACTTTTCGGTATTCGTTACTTCTGTACTGAAACGGGCACTTTTCGGTATTCGTTACTTCTGTACCAAAACGGGTACTTTTCGGTATTCGTTACTTCTGTACCGAAACGGGTACTTTTCGGTATTCGTTACTTCTGTACCGAAACGGGTACTTTTCGGTATTCGTTACTTCTGTACCGAAACGGGTGCTTTTCGGTATTCGTTACTGTGTAACGAAAATATGCGTCTCTTCTCGGTATTTCGGTATTCGTTACTGGAGGATCGATAAGGGTTCAGCTCACTTCGGTTTTGGTACGAGGACAGTAGTATCTGGTTGTATTTGCGAAATGGTGATATGCGCTCCTTGTGCCCATGAATGGTCTGCTCCTCAGACACTTCCGTAGTTGACATGTTTTCTGATATTCAAAATCTTACTCCGTACAGATAAAATCAAACACGTGGTGACGTGGCAGAGTTCCTTCAGTTCGCAAAATCGTTAGCTGCGTATTTCGGTACTCCAAATCGTTACTAGGGCACTTCGGTACTCCAAATCGTTACTAGGGTACTCCGGTACAGCAAACCGTTACTAGGGTACTCCGGTACAGCAAACAGTTACTTCGGTACTCCAAATCGTTACTTGGGTACTCGGTACTTGAAATCGGTTTTTGGTACTTTTCAAAGTAACGGTTGCTTGAGTAACGGGTATTTTGTACCGGGTACTTGTCTGTACCCGTTACTCTCGTACCGGATACAAGAAAGTACCGAAGTTGCCCATCACTACAAAAAGGCCATAGGGCGACGTGAAGTCTGCCAAGAGATTCAGGCTGCGTCCCTTACATCATATGGCTTATAGAGATAACAGATTGCCCTTTAGATAAAAATACTGGACGAAATCCAATCGAATGACGCGAATATCAAATTGTTGCCTGCAGGAAGACGGATCGGAACGATAGTTCCAGCCTCATCATGCCATCCAATGAGAGTACAGGCATATTGTGCTCATGGCAACGAACGGGTTGCACAATAACATCAAGAATTCTAGTACAAGAATTAAAGAATGTTGCATACTTATCCTTGTCAGCGTGTACCATTAGAAGTCGTCTGCAGAGCAGAGACATCTTTGCAAGGCGTCCATTGTCGAGATTACCGTTGACGCTACATAACAGGCATATGTGGTTGATATAGATATGCATAACACATTAACATAATTACTCTATAAGTAATTCGGCTCTAACTTTTCGAACTAATTTCGATACTTTTTATTAATAATTTATTATCTAGAAGCTATTTCTTGTGTGTGTACAAATATATGTATATATGCGTTTGTGTGCATGTGAACACAAGCTAATAAATATACACATGTATGTGAACTCAAACTTTTAAAATTTTTTTTACAAAATTACGGTAGCAGTATGAAGCCAAAGGATTTTTTATATCATATTCAAGTGCTTCAGAAATTCATGTATCAAAATGATTTTGTTATAAAGCTAAGAGCATTCATTAGCATCCAAGAGGTGAAGATAAGTAATCCAAGAGGTGAAGATAAGTAATCCAAGAGGTGAAGATAAGTAAGTATTAATGCATTCTCTGTACCGAACACTGTACCGTACATGAGCAAAGAAAGAAATGACGCACTGCATTCTCAAACGAGGCTCAAGTCTGCCTACATCCCCACGACTGTCCATACTCGAATCTGGCGGCACCGCTGTGACCTTTGCATTACGCATCGTCCAACCAGTCCGTCACCTAGAATTATGGTCTGGGATATCAACGGCACTTCCGCCTAATTTTACATCCCACCATCGCCTGCCCACTGAGTAGCCACCAACACACCCCTAAAATCCTGAAGCCTATATTATACTCATTTCAAAGCTTGCCTTGAATTTGCCTGCGGTCAGGCTTCAACGGGGCACGCAATATTCAACTGTTCTTTTATTGTCCTTCAGCTCACTCTGAAGGACAATAAAAAGAACTTGGGCAAGCCCATTGTGGTGTAGTGGCCGAAACCGCTACGCAAACCCTGGGTTGAAATGAACTTCTAACTCAAGTTTTAACAATAACATGAATTTTAATAAGATGAAAACCTTAATAGTTGCATATCTTGACAATGTGGGACTTACATATATTTAGTCCCTTAATTTCAGAATTTTGTTACAGGAAAAATGCTCTAACGCATTATACACGAGGAATGATCGTTCTTAGCAGGCCAACATGTCCATAGCTTTAAACAAGAAAAATTGTCCCCTCTTCCTCTCTGTAGAACGGTGTTTGAGACACCAGGGTGCCTGAGCCAAGGCTCTAGCCCTTGTACAACAGTTTGATCATTTCGAAAGGTACAGTAACAATTGTCCCCTCTTTCTCAGGAAACCACCTTATATATCTCCCTGTGTTTACTTGCGCTGAACTCCCGGGGAGGGGGGGGGCAAGATTCTTTCACTCATACATAGCAAAGGGTCCATCTCCTGACCCTGAAGAAAAGACTTTTTTTATTTCTTTATCCACTGGAGTGACCTTGGAGGCTGCGTCCGGAATCATTAACTAATGACAACAGGATTTCACCACTGGTATGAAAATTGTTGTACTCTAAAATGACTCATCCTAGACAAAGGACCTTTATACCCATTTATCACACCATTCTCCCAATATGCTATCCAAGAACACGTCTGGTCGGGTACTAACAAATGAGTGGCCCAGCATACCCACTAATAGCTAGACCAAATGAACTTCACAGCAAGGACCGACGTATCGCAAGCACGCATCCAAAGCTTCTTCCTTTGAATGCCAAGGCACGTCAACACAGCTACTACCAGCAAGGACGATTACATAAATTGTTGATTTCTTCGTGCTTTGCAAATCGAATTGGGCTGTTATTGTTAAAGTGGGTTTTATCCGATAAATAGAAATCTGACATCTCTTATTCTTCAACGTCTTGTGGACAGAAAAAAGTGCAGATTATTTTCGTATAGGAAACAGACACATGGCCAATATAAAATGTTAAACTGGAGAGGGGGGGCAAGCAGCATGAAACTGGCGTAGATTTATATAAAGCGTAGATTATTTGTGTGTTACTTTTATTTATTAAATATCATGTTCTTCGCACTTAAACCATAAATTCAATTCAACAGCAATATTGCAAAATAATTTAAAAAGAGCATATCGTTAGAGTTTAAGATACACAGTCTCCCGCGCTGGAGGTAAAAATGTTTATTTCCGTACAGTGTTGCTACTGCGCGCTTTGAAATCGCTGAGTTTGTAAATCAAAAATTCGTTAAAGTTTTACAAAATTTTAATAGATAATAAAATAAATTCGAAATTAAATCTTCCTACTGCCATGTTCGGTTGGAGTTATTCATGTTCGTTATTCAAAATTGGATAGCTCTAGGTACCGTTATTTCTTCACAGTGAGAGATTCATGCAGATTTTCATTATTTAGTTTCTTTAAATATTGCGGTAATATTTGGTGGCAACAGTTCGAAATGTGAATCGACACAAAATGCCGTTTGGAAACTATTAATAAGAAACTATAATACGAATGACATAAAGAAGAATATGCAAATTTTTACCGAAAGCTTCAGACTTCAATTTTATTGCTACCCTTGTTGTTTTCTACTTCGAAATCCGGTTGTTTTCAGTGCCTTTAGTTAGAAAGGCATCTGAGCATAAAAGACCACAGCAGACGATTTACGACAAGAACGAAAACTATTTGGTCTGCGTTAACCTTTATCTGCTTAAGGGGAAAAGAAGGTATTGGCTTACTGATACCAGTAAATAAAAAGAAATTTTCAAAAAAGTTGTACATTACTCTTTGAAATGGCAAACCAGATTTTCCATTTTACTACCAGCAGTAATAAAGACTAAAATTTCTTACCTGTAAAAGAAAGAAAATCATTCAGAGATATATTTCATATTTCGAATTAAATCAAAATACAAACAAGATTATAATAAATAAAAATACAGACAGGAAATAAAGCTCATTGCTAAGCTGCTTGCAAACGATTATTTTACACCGAATTGCGCAATATATGGCTTTAAAAATACCTTTCGTTAATTACAATAATTATTTTGCTGATATTCATAAAAAAATTAAGTTGGATATGTTCCAAATGATTTTTTTTATCTGCACTATAAATTATATCGAACGAATATTATATATATGATTTTGTTTAATTAGATTAAGATATCTAATTATGTTTAATTTTGTTTAATTAGATAAGAACGTGCGTACGGTTTCGTAATAGATTGAATGCACAAGTCCGATAAAAAGTTAATAAAATTTATTCTTATCAAAAGAAATATTTCAGAATTTTTATCAGAGATATTCGTACAAAAATGTTCTACAATATCACGTAGTATAATCAATAGTTATACTTCAAACTACTAAAAACGTTACTTCAAACAACTTGTTAAGCAACTTGCAAGAATTTCCATTCTATTTTATTCCATTCCATTCTATTTAATTTATTTACGGATCGAATGGTTCATTCTCGGTTTTATCGCAGGCCTAGATTCGAATCTCAATAGAGGCAAGAATATTTTCTGCCGTTTACCCCCTCTTTTCGCCCTGCAAAGGGCCCTAATGTAATATTCTGGATTATGGGTAATATTATTGATGATGGGACGGCTAAATGACCCATCGGTTTGCTCATTATTGACCAGTTCTCAACAAGTGAGCGTCTGGCCATTGCCAGAAAAAATATGATCGGCAACGAATAGTAGCACTCTCTCTTTCAATTTCACGAAAGTCCTTGAGCCCACCAGCGACTAAGGGGTTAAAGTCGTTGAATACTTGTAGTTCGGTCCAGAGTTCGAATCTTGGCGAACGGGCTGGCTGCATGGGCGTGTTCTTGGTTTTCCCCATGTGTTACGTGTATACGAGCCAGTTTCCCTTCGAAAGTCCTCCACGAAGGCATCCCTTAGGCAGATAGCCCTCGAGGCTTTGCCATAATAACAGACAATCAGTTCTATTTGTTTATTTGTGTACATATACTTATATTAAGTCCTCCACAAAGGCATTCCTCCACCACTATATAAGTCTTCCACAAAGGCATTCCTCCACCAAGGCAAATAGACCTCGAGTGCTTTGCAAAATGAAATAAATAAATAAAAAAATTATTTTTCAAAAAGGATGATATTCTACGAAGATAGATTCGATCTTTATCTTCTACGAAGATCTACGAAAATAAAGATCGAATCTACGAAGATAAAGATCTTATGATTCAGAATGGCAGCGCTAGCAAAACTGCCCTGATACTGTAATATGTTGCACGGGAAAAAAAAAAAAAAAAAACTGAAAAAGACTCCGTTACAAAAGTTTCTAACGCCAGAATAAAAGAAAGATTCAAAAGAAAAAATTACTGTTCTTAAATATATCCTTTCTTAAGTAATGCCTAATTTTAATTTGGAATACAAATTTAAAATTTTAAGACCTGCCTAAGATAATTCCCCCAAGAAATGGCAATTCGCCAAGCCTTGTGAATGATAATTTAATAGATCTAATTGCCCGCGAAACGATAGTTGACGGGTGACCATTCTACGGAGGAGGTTAAGTCGTATTGTCTGGAGTTAGGATAGAAAGGCACCACTGGCCAGATCGCAGAGGGTAATACTTGATAATGCAGTATAATAGAACAAGATTCCGAAAAGAAAAAAAAAGGGAAATAAAGTTACGCGTACTTTTAATGTCAAAAATACTTCCACAGATGGAACCTGCGAAAGAACTTCGTATTTGTTTAGACAAGTGAATGATGAAAGCTAAAGTAAGATAAATTTACACAACGCAGAGATTTAAAATTATGCAGAATTTTGCATTAGATTGGGATTAATTTAACAGAAATGCTCTTACATTTTCGGAGCGTTTCATTTGAGGTTCATCTTCTTCAAGAAGAAAATAATTCTATGCTTTTCTTTCAAATTTAGTAGTTTAGATAAACGGAATAAAATATGCTTAAATAAGCAAGTAAAATTTCAATAAATTGCAGAGTCATTCGGATTACTTTTGCAGCAGGAGATGGCAAACAGGTGTTATGAACAGGTGAAACATCATATTCCGAACCTAGAAGAAAGCTAAGAAGTTACCCAACCAATCAGTCATGGATTATGTCATGTTACGGATGTAGGAGAGAGCTAAGAAATTCAACCGTCAGTGTTAATTGGAGTAAATTAATTTGAATAAAGCGGAACTTTTCATGATTTTAGAGTTATGGTGAAAAAAGTATTACTAAGGAAGAGAGGCAACTTTAAAGAGATGGTGTAGTGCAAGGCCTCAGTTTATAATCTTGTAGAGTCATTAGGTTAATTGGAAGAAGAAAAGATGAAAAATGAGCAATGCTCTCGCCAGGACTCGAACTTGGGTCTCTCGAATACGCGCCGAGTCTGCTGCCGTTACACCACGAAGGCATACAGAAAAGAGGGAGAAAATACATTATCAACTAAGGCTGCACATGGCAGTAATACAATACGTGTTTCTCTTTTCATGACGGGGGAATTTGATGCTTCCGAAAGTTATAGACCTCTTGTTAATACTCTGATCACTGTTACACATATTTTAGTGTTTTAAAACTTAGAAACTTTCTTGAAATTTACAACGTAAGAAAAAAAGAGTGTGAAAAAAAAATGAAGGTTTCAGTGATTACGCAGCTTTATATTTATTCTTTTAGCAGAAGCATATTATTTACATAACTTGTAAATTGGTATGTTAAAAAACTGCATGAAAATTCCGGCGATCTGGAGCTGCGAATGTAACAAATTCATACATTTATTAAAAATATCTGATGTGTACACCACATGACTTCCTTGTACGTTATATTAAATTAAACGCATTTTTTACTGCATTTCATTTAAACTTATTGCCTCTAATTTCATTAGAGATAGATTTCTCATTCAATTAATTCAATTCTCACTTCGCGACAAAGCAAAAATACGTCAAACTTCAAAATATCTTTATTAAAAATTGTAAAATATAAAATAACAAATAAAGTTAAAACCAACTAAAAAAAAAAAAACAATTTTTACAATTCAAATTAATGGTTCTACGGGGAGGGGAAACATTCGGTCAGGGGGCAAGAAGGCAGATTTTTTGGTGCACAAAACTGAAAGTTTACTTTTGGTCCCCTTTCGCAAAAAGACACTGAATGGTCAGAAACTGAGTTCACTATTCTGCAGAGTTTAAAATGTACACAAATATGGCTGCTATAGTAAGAAAAATTCCGCTTAGCCGCGCTTAAACGACATTTAAATTGTTGATAATTCTACAACTATTGCATGCAGATCAACTAAAGGCATAAAAACCTGAACCGGAAGACATGAACAACATAATTCAATCGTTTTGAAAGCAAAAAAAATGCACAGTTTACCAACAAATAAGAATAAAAATACTCAGCTCACGGAGCCGGGTAACAAAGTGGGTATGTATATACATATACACTTTTGGTGCGGCCGATTGCAACCAAAAAGGGAGGTGCACAACTATATATTATAATAGTGCTATATACAAAATTTCAAAATTCTGAGGTTACTCGTTTTTTAGTTATGCAAGATACATTCGTACGTACGCACAGACGTCACGGAAAACATTTCTTCTGAATCCATTTTAAATCCTCTTTGCAACCCGTTTTGAGAAAAAGAGTCCCTTTACTCTGTCCTTACGTAAAGATGTCACGCAAAAACATCATTAAATTGCATTCGATAGCGGTCAGAATGGATATTTGCGTTGAAATATCACACCCGAAAATTTTCGCGATAACAATACTTCCTTTATTTCGTATAACGGAGGGGGGGAATGCACTTTTATGTATTTAAGAAAATCAATACAACCTTATCACTTTGTATTAATATTTAAAAGCTTCGGGAATATGCTGAATGAATATAAAACAATTAAATTCACGTTATTTACAATGCAAAGAGTATGGGCGTGGTTACTGTAATGCATCTACCACAAGAATGCCGTTCGCTTTTTTCAGTAGGATGTCAATCATTTATTTTATATTCTCGTGTTAAGGACATAGCCATTTTGCTGGCAAGAGATCAAAGACACCCATGTGATACTTCTAGCAGCTCCCTCTACATATATTATCTTTGCTGTTTTGAAGTTTAGTTTCTCTAGATTGGCAGCAAGAAAACGTGTAAACAAAAACGAGTTCGCCTTGATCATATAACACTAACGTCTTCTTTTATTTATTGTGAATTAAAAGATACTTAATCCATTCTGGAATTATCATTTAAGTTATAAAATCCTTCCATGTATTGACGTCCACAACATATTTCAGATGATTTAATCGTGATATGTGCTGAAAAATAAATGCTTTCTTTTGAATACTTAACGTTGATTTTTAACAACGCTCCCTATGTTCCGTATATAAAGTGTTAAATACACTTTTCTTATACATTACTGCGATTTCCTTCAGCAGTAATAATCGACTTTTATGGCATACAGTCGTGGTACAACAATCAGAATATAGTAATTCGAACATCCCGAGCTCGTTCCTCGCAAAAAATGCGGCCACATTTTCAACGATTTTTTTCACCGAAAATATCCATTTTGACCGCTATGGAATGCAATTTAACGATGTTTTTTGCGTAACATCTGTACATAAGGACAGAATAAAGGACTCTTTTTCCCCAAACGGATAATAAAATTGATTTGTATAGATTAATAGGCATGGACATACCTATGCATGTATCTTGCATAACTCAAAAATGAGTAGCCTCAGAACGTTGGAATTTTATATATATTTATACGACTGCTGTAAAATGTAGTTGTGCAACCCCTTTTTTGATTGCAATCGGCCGCTATTAATGAATATACATGTTAGTAAAGTAAGAAATTTGGAACTAATTTTTCACAAAGGCCAAAAATTGAAATTCATAAGTAATAAATTTCAAATAATCCTATAAATGCAATAGAGAATTTAATAAATGTTTCGTAATTATATAAATACAGATATATATATATACCCACTATGTTACTCGCCTCGGTGAGGACTTTATTTTTTTTATTCTTATATAATGGTAAAATGTGCATTTTTTGCTTTAAAAATGATTGAATTATATTGTTCTTATCTTCCGGTTAAAGTTTTTATGCCTATAGGTAACGTGCAAGCAACAGTCGTAGAATTCTTTTTACCATAGCAGCCATATTTGTTTACATTTGAAACTAGCACAACAGTGAATTATGTGAGTTTCTGCACCTTCAGTGTCTTTTTGCCGAATGAGACCAAAAGTTAACTTTCAGTTTTGTGCACCGAAAAATCTACCTTCTTGCACGCTGGGCGAATTGCTTCTTTTTACGTAGAAACTCTAATTTTAATTGCAAATACTGCTTTTTAATTAAATTTGGTATTTAATATTTTTCTATTTTTTTTTTCAATTTTTAATGAAGCTATTTTGAGGTTTTATGTATTTTTGCCTTGCCGCGAAGTGAGAACTGAATTAATTGAATGAGAAATCTATCTATAATAAAATTCGAGAGAATAAGTTTAAATGAAGTGCAGCAAAAGATGCGTAAAATTTAATATTCCGTACAAGGAAGTCATGTGGTATACACATCATATTTTTAAAAAAAGCGAGGTATAAGACAAAAGATCAATTAAAACGATAGGTTTAAAAGAATTCTATGTTATCTAGGAAATCTATGATCGTTTACTTTGAAACAGATTTGACAGAATTATGTTATATTGCAAGAAAAAAAAATACTCTTGATAAGAGTAATAAAAACAGTAATTTATTTACAGAAATGCAGGTTCGCTACGGTTTCACTTACCGATATCTTACGAGAGAAGAACAACACACTGTTGCCAATCCGCAGCAGCTGAGTATTGTCATCATAAGGTGTGGCTCATCTAATAGTCAACATTATCATTAATTTTCACGAATCAACTTCTTTCTACAATAAGCATTATCATACCCCTTGTCTGGGTTTCTTCCGTATTTGGCATATAAATATATTCCTAAAATGTTATCTGAATTGAAAAATTTTTTCATCAAGTACTTACGAGATCTGCTTTATTCCACAGCTAAAAGAGGTTCTTTTTTCTTTCCGAGAACAATCATTTGGACTAAAATAACGCACTTTTGTCAGTCCGCCAGGCATCATTTACCTCGCAAATTGCAACAAATACGTATCAGTCTAATAAAACGAACCATTTTAAAACAATATACTTCTTATTATTAACACTTTTCGTATTTTTCAATGCCAACGTAATATTAATAGAACATTTGTTACTTCATGCATGAAAGAATACGAAGACAATCGTGCTGTGGAGCTGACAGGCATTGAAAACAAGGAATGCAGTAAGTTTGTCTCCAAAATGCACAGAAAATATTGGCTCACCGAGGCATCTAAAAGCAACATCAAATCGCAGAAGTGTGCAAACTCTGAACACTCTACTATTAAGCGTGTTGCTGGATGTAAAATCTATTAATGTCAGCAAGTTAACAATAGAAATGTTATGGTTTGGTTTTATTGCGATAACGGTAAATCGCACTAGGGCTATCTGTCCAAGAGAAGGGATGCCTTCGTGGAGGTCTTTCTAAGGAAAACCGACTCGTACACACTTTTCGAATGGAGAAAACCACGAAACCACAAAAGCAAATACAGGTTCGCCTGGAATCGAACCCATGTCATTAATAAAATAAAGATTTACATTAGGTTTAATTGCGTTTATTGCTTTTAAGTCGTTCATTGTGAAGTAGTTACAACTTAGCACGTTCACGCAAGGGACAATTTGTATGTTCTTCGCCGTGAGCGGTGCTCGAATTTTTGCCGCGTTTCATCTGGCGGCGCGCTATTATTACCTGTTCACACCTGTATACGAGTTGTACGTTTGCTAATAATTATTAATTATAATTGTTATTAAAACAGTTTTTATAATAAACAAACGTTCAATTTACATTATTTTAATTTTCAGCATCTAATAACACAATCGAATGCGTACCATCGGTGGGACGCGCCGCCCGATAAGACAGACTACTGCGGGACACCGATGATACACGCCGCCCGATGAGACAGACTGCTGCGGGCCACCGGTGGCCCGCGCCGGCGTTAACGTGCTAAATAATAAATTTGAGATTTTATGTTTCGCTAGATTGCAACACTTTGAAAACCCGATGATTGTAAGGTTTTTGTGAAAGAAAAAATTAAAGATTTTCAGCTTCATGCAATGGAAATATTTATCAAGTCACTCAAATGCTAATATATAACTTAAAATAATACAACCATCCAAATATTTTGGAAAAGTTCCTCTAAATTTATGCAATGGCACACAAAAAATTTTTTTTCGTTTTTTGAGATGATAACGAAACAAGGAAACGTTTTATCAAAAAACAGAACATATTTTAGTAAATGAAAAATTTTCCCTAACGTTTTCGCCTGTAAAATAACAGTTGTCCTTAAAAAAAAAAAAAAAAAAAAAAAAAAAAAAAAAATCTGAAGGCTTTCAGATTTTACATTACCCCCAAAGGGGGTGTTCTTTTAACGTTCTGTCTTTAGTTATTAAATATCATGTTCTCCGCACTTAAACCACAAAATTCAGTTCAACAGCAATATCGCAAAATGATTTTAAAAATGAGCATATCTTTAGAATTTCCGACACATAGTCTCACGCGCTGGAAATAAAATTGCCTTTTTTCCGTACAGTGTTGCCATTCCTCCCTTTTAAATCGTCGAGTTTCTTAATCAAAAACTCCTAAATACTTTACAAAATATGAAATAGATAATAAAACAAATTCCAAATTTGGGCTTCCAGATGCCCATATTCGGGTGAAAACGTACGTTATTCAAAATTCGATGGCTCTAGGCACCATTGTTTTATCACATTGCGAGAAATATACATGCATTTATGCAGATTCTTTATTATTTAATTTCTTCAAATATAATACAGGGCGATAATATTTGGTGGCAACAGTCTGAAAAGTGACTCAACGCAACGAGGTTTTGAATGAACCGACATTTAAAGTTTTCAACGCAAAATGCCAAAACGAAATTAATAGCCCTTTGGGCTAAAAATTCAAGGAAATAGTTAAAATATTTCTCAAACAAATGGCATTATGACATTGGAAAACAGATCTGAACTTTCTTTCAAAACCATTTTATCAACAATGAAGCAAAGACGAAACAAATCTTTTTCGACTGAAGTAAACAGAAGAATATGCTGTTCACTGAAAGAAAAGGCAGAAGGGAGTGGGAAAACTTGTAAGAAAGAGATAAAGTGCAAAAATATAAAAATGTTCCAGACAACTCACAAAAACCTTTCCCACTTCCGGTTCCTGTGTCGTAAGAGTACTTTACGAAATAATAATAAAAAAACAGTGTGGTTTCCTTTTGATATCAAACATAATTCAAATCTTTTCCAACATACCGTGGCTAGCGGTATACACTTTCGAACGGAAACGGATGCTAAAAGAATGTTAAGAACTTTTTTTTTTTTTTTTTTTTTTTTTTTGTGTGTGTGTGTTAAATGTTTACTAACTCTAGATTCTCGTCTTCAAAAATAATCTCCTTCCACAAAAAAGAAAATTTCACAATTTAAGGTGCTTGAATAGAAAAGCAGTGGATTTTTTGTAAATCGCCCCTTAAAATCTTTTTTTTTTTTTTTTTTTTTTTCCCTTTCTTTTTCTCTTACATTCATTGTCATCTAAGAAGTTTGAACTAAAAATGAAAAATGTTAACATTTGAATCTGGCAACACTGTACGGAGGGGAAAAAACATTTTTATCTCAAGCACGCGAGGCTATGTACCGGTAATTCTAAAGATATGCTCTTTTTAAATATTTTGCGATGTTGCTGTGGAGTTGAATTTTATGGTTTAAGTGCGAAGAACATATTTAATAAATAAAGGTAACACACAAAACGTTAAAAAAACGCCCATTTTGGCGTAATATAAAATCTGAAAAGTTTCAGATTTTTTATTTTTATTTTTATTTATTATATATATGTAAGAAAAATAGAGAATATCTAAAAGATCAAATTAGCAACGTAAATTAATTTCTTTTCTCCATTCTAAAAATAGTAACCTCTATTTGTATTGGGTAATTTCGAGACTAATCCATGTCACATGATTCTCACGTAATTCTGAAATGGAATTAAAACTCAAGCAGCCAATAATATTTTTACAGAAGTATTAACTATCCAATGGGTGTCCGCCGATAACATCGCGGCAAAAACATCGTGGACGAAGACGTCGCGGAGAAAACAACGCAAGGTGAAAACGTCGTGCTACAAAACATCGTGGGAGAAAACATCGCAAAGAGAAAACATCGCAGTTCTAAAACATCCTCGTATAAAACATCGTCGTCGAAAATATCCACTTCCGGTCTTAGTAGTGGTTAACGTCTATAATAGCTAGTGCCCGTTCATTGGGGAAAAAAAAAAAAAAAAAAAATTCTTATTTATGTTTTTATCTGATACATTACTTATCTGCCTACTTTTATTAATTATTCTTTATTCTTGTTTAAACTGCTCTGCGGAGTTAAGATTGAAGAAAGAAATGAAAGGTGAAAAATTTAGTACAAGGTTAGGCTAGGTTAATCGATTACGTCAAAGCATCTCGAAGGCTATCTGCCCATGCGGAGGTATGCCTTCGTGGAGGATTTTTAAGGAAAATTGGCTCATATGTAGTTACACTTGAGGAAAACCAACAATGTATCTAGCCCAATCGCTGGAATTACATTCCAGGTCAAACTACCATTATTAAGCGACTTTACCGCTCGGCCGCTAATAGATTTCTTCAAAACACAAATAAAAGAAGAAAGTTTTTTTTTTTTTTTTTTCATTGTAAATTGCGATATTTTCCTTTCGTTTCTTCTTTAAAGCAAAAATAACTGAAAGAAAATCTACCATAATAGCAAAACACTTTGCTTCAAACATTATTATATTATGCAGTAAACGTTTTCCATAAAATAAAAGAATGAAAATTTATCAGAAAGGAAATTCATTCATAATTCACAAACATAACAAAGAAAAAATTATGAAATTTTACAAGCACGGATGTCTTTAGCCGCTCATGATGACTCAGTCGACGCAGTAAAGTTATCGAGTTTACCAAGGACGAAGTCGTAAATTTATTGAACACATTTATCTAAAAGTTTGGTCGTTCGCCGATATTCTTTGAATTTATTCAGCAACGGGGGAAAAAAAAAATCTGAGGACTTTCAGATTTTATATTACGCCCAAAATGGCGTTCTTTTAATGCTTTGTGTGTGTTATCTTTATTATATATGTTCATATATGTTCTTTTTACCGGGTTTAAAGATTCAGAAAATTGTTATGCATTTTCGTGAAATTTTTCTAATTTATGAGAAAAAAGCAGTGTACATAGATATAGTGAAGAGTGTGCGCAATGCCATTTTTGTGCAATTCTGGGATGTTTTTTTAAGTAAAAATAAGTCGACGTGTACATGGTTTAGTGATATTTTAATTAAATGATAGTTATTTTGTGAATTTTATGTTTGTAGGAATTTGGTATACGTTTTAGTTGAAGTAAACGTGCATGGAAGTAATTTAAATATTTGACACTAAGTATTTGTAATGTTTGCGGTATGAATTCGTTGGTGACGTTTATAATATAATAGATAATTGAGAGGTAAAAGTTTTTGGATATTTTATTTATTTTATACGTGGAAATGTTCATATTTGGAAAGGGTATATACTTTTTCGCGATCAGGTAATTTCATATATGTTCTTTTTACCGGGTTTAAAGATTCAAAAAATTGTCATGTATTTTCGTGAAATTTTTCTAATTTATGAGAAAAAAGCAGTGTACATGGATATAGTGAAGAGTGTGCGCAATGCCATTTTTGTGCAATTCTGGGAAGTTTTTTTAAGTAAAAATAAGTCGAGGTGTACATGGTTTATGTGTATGTGTTATTTTGAAAAACGCGTAAGGAGTATGGTATTGTGCACTTTTTCCCAATTTTGCAGTGAATATTTGTCATGATTAAGCAGTTTTGTTAGATAAAATTTCTAGCATAAGTGTAATTCGGCTAGTAGATTGTTGGAAGAAGTGTTCAGTAGATAAAAAGAAAAGAAACATCTTTACTTCGTGAAGACAAAATGGCGGCGGGAAAAAAAAAAATAAAGGATTGCTGTAGAAGAGTTGGTCGCCAAATTTTCGCCAAAATATCGCCAAGTTACCATAATGTAAAGATCAACCAAATGTTTTATTCCGTACATTGTTGCCATCGCTCGCTTTAAAATCGTAGAATTTCTTAACCAAAAACTAATAAATTCTTCACAAAATATGAAATAGATAATAACACACATTAAAAACTTGGGCTTCCAGATGCCCATATTCGGGTGGAGACGTACGTTGTTCAAAATTTGATGTATCTAGGTCAATAATATCGTAGTTTTTCATAGCGAGAGAAACATACATACATTAATGCAGATTCTTCATTATTCAATTTCTTCAAATATAATACAAGACGATAATATTTGGTGGCAATAATCTGAAAATTGAAACGCCACAAAATACAAAAATGAAATTAATAGCCCTTCTGGGTTAACGCCTTTTGGGCTAAAAAAAAAAAAAAAAAAAAAAAAAAACTGAAATTTTTCAGAATTTAAATTACGTCCAAAGGGGCGTTTTTTTAACGTTTTGAGTGTTACCTTTATTTATTAAATATCATGTTCTTTGCACTTAAACCATAAAATTCAGTTCAAGAGCAATATCGCAAAATAATGTTAAATTAAGCATATCTTTAGAATTTCCGATATACACAGTCTCGCGAGCTGGAGATAAAAGTATTTTTTTTTACGTTATATAACGTTATATAACGTTGCCATTTCTCGCTTTTAAAGCATTGAGTTTGTAAATCAAAAATTCGTTAAAGTTTTACAAAATATAAAATCTATAATAAAACAAATTCCAAATTTGGGATTTCAGATGCCCATATTCGCAGTAGGATTTCGTCATTCAAAATTCGATGGCTCTATGTACCATTGTTTTATCACAATGCGAGAAATAGACAATCATTTATGCAGATTTTTCATTATTTAATTTCTTCAAATATAATGCAGGACTCTAACATTTTGTGGCAACAGTTTGAAAAGTGAACCGACGTTTATGAGTCCGACGCAAAATGCCAAAACGAAAGCAATAGTCCTTCGGGACTGAAATCCCTTTGGACTAAAAACATAAAATTCAACTCAACAGGAATATTGCAAAATAATTTTAAAATGAGCATATCACTAGAATTTCAGATACACAATCTCGCGCGCTGGAGATAAATCATTATTCTCCCGCCCCCCGCACAGTGTTGCCATTGCTCGCTTCGAAATCGTTGAGTTTGTGAATCAAACATTCGTTGAAGTTTTACAAAATATGAAATCGATAATAATACAAATTCGAAATCTGGGCTTCCAGCTGCCCATATAATCAAGTAGAGGACTACGTTATTCAAAATTGGATGTCTCTAGGTATCTTTGTTTTTTTTTTTCACAGTGCGAGAAATATACATACATTCATGCAGATTCTTCAGTAATTAATTCTTTAAATATAATGCAGGGCTCTGATATTTGGTGGCAACAATTTGAAAAGTGAAACGCCGTTTATAGTGAACCCAAGCAAAAACGAAACTAATAGCCCTTTTCGGCAAATTGCACCTTTGGGCTAAAAATGGTAACAAAATATTACATTTTAAACCTAAAAAATAACGAAAACAGTCTATAAGAACAATAATTTACATGTTAGATTTTTGGTTCAAATTAATTATTTATTTCATTTACTCTGTAGTGAGACTAAAGATTAAAAAAATCTGATGTGTACACCACATGACTTGTACGGAATATTAAATTATACGCATTTTTATTTGCATTTCGTTTAAACTTATTGGATTGAATTAAATCTACTTCGCCGACAGTGCATAAACCACAATACAATAAATGCATTCTTTAAAATTCACTCTAGTATTTGTTTATCATAGCGACACTCTGGCGCTAGGTTCACTTAACAATATTATATACCGTTCATATTATAACTCAGAATGAATAAATTTATATCATTTAAAGAACTATCTAATCGTTGCCACATGTTCTATTCAAATACTATAATAAAGTTAGAACGATGTATAAAAGAAATTAAGCAAACAAAACAAAAAAGAAACAGTTTTTCACAGACAATTGAGTATTTCTCATTCAATTAATTCAGTTCTCACTTCGCGAGAAGGCAAAAATACATAAAAACTCAATAATACCAATATTAAAAATTACGAAGTAAATCTTAAACACTCATTTCCTCGAAAAAATTCCATAAAGGATTAAGCATGATTTAATTGGCAATAATAAATGAAGGCGTTATCTTTGTTGTTGGGAAGCTAAGTTTTTCTAAAGTGGCAACAAATCCACTACTCTGCTGTTTCAAATGTAAATAATCAATGGCCGCCATAAGAAAAAGGTTTAGGGGCACTTAAACAACTTTAAAACTGTTGATAATTCTAAAAATATTGCATACAGGTTTACTAAAGGCATAAAACCCTTAACCGGAAGATAAAAATGACACAATTCAATCATTTTTAAAGCAAAAAATGTACAATTTACAAGCTCGTAAGAGTAAAGAAACTGAGATCACTGAGCCGGGTAACAGAGTGGATATATATATAAATATATTTATATACGTTTGGTGCGGCCGATTGCAGCCAAAATACGAGGTGCACATCTACATGTTATAGCAGTCCTATATACAAAATTTCAACGTTCTGAGGCTACTCGTTTTTGAGTTATGCGAGATACGTACGTACGCAAGTCGCCACGAAAAAAAAAATTCTCTTCAGAATTAATTTTTAAGCAGTTTTATAATTTTTTTTTTTTTTTTTTTTTTTTTTTTTTTTTTTGAGGAAACGAGTCTTTTATTCTGTCCTTACGTGCAGATATCAAGCAAAAACATTGTTAAATTGCATTCGAGAGCGGTCAAAATGGATATTTTCGTTGAAATATGCTGCCTGAAACTTTTCGCGATTACAATACTTCCTTTTTACTTCGTACAAGGAAGTAAAAAATATGTTTTATGCGAAAACACAATACGTAATATATTTCTGTTCAGCTAAACTTAAACTAAGGTATTTTTTTTATGCGCAGGAAAAAATTAATTGAAACGTGCCAGATAATTAAATTCAATAAATTTTATACCTACTGCTTATAATAAACTTATGATGCTCTTGAAAAATGTAAATCAATTAAAAACACTTGTGCTTGGCTTAGAAAATACAATTCCATATAACTGGAGTTCCGAATGCCAGGAGTTCAAATAACTGGAGTTACCAATTTCCCTCATTAAAAATTGTTCGCTAACTCGAAAGGCAATCAAGGTCAGTGTTGTTTTTCCTGTTGCCCTGACAGAAGGAAGAGCATTCGTGTTGGAATTTTCGCGTGGGAAAAGAAGAAAATCCAGTATTGGCAAAATACGCAGAACGCTCAACTTCTTGAGACACTGGACTGTCATCTTCGGAAGTAGGAAAAAACATAAAAATAAAACTTGTAATTAATCTATTTTAACATACTGAACCAAATTTAATGGCCCTGTCTTACCAGTCTATTTTATCATCTTTCAAAAATAGTTTTCTGCACGCAACCACGCGAAATACATAATACATCAAAATTAGCAGGAGATAAAAATCCAAAAGTTAACACGATGCGGTTATTATATTTTTTATAATTTTCTACAATCCAAATATTTAATGTTTGTGTGCAATTAATGTGTGCAACATAGCATTTTAATTTTAAAACTTTTTCTTCGAAATTAAAAAGTACTGTTCTGTTATCAGGACCTCAGAAATGTATGTATGTGTTCACGTATGCATGTAGCATATAGGTAAGTATGAATGTATGTGTGTATATACATATATACATATAAACAAATTTAAATTTAAATTTTAACAAACACGTATAGAAGTAAAAAATTGCTTATGAATTTAAATGCTTCTGAATTTAAATGATATTGCAGATTAGTTCTTGAATTAAATTTTTTATATGTTTGCACATTTTTTTAAAAATTATTTTGGCTTTTTTCTTTTTTTAGGCTTTAAATTTGCTTTTTTACTTTTATACGTGTTTGTTAAAATTTAAATTTAAATTTGTTTAAAGTTCATTCCTTGCAGCAATGGTGCAAAGAATAGTTAATTAAATTTTTACTTAAATTTAATTTTTTAATTAAATTCAATTTATTCTTATGAAACATATATACATATATATAAACTGCACTAAAAAAAGGGGGGTACAGTTCTGTATCTCCCGTTTTACTGGGTTGATTGAAGAAATTCAACTTCCGTTTTTCATGTCTCGAAAGCGCGACTTGGGATATATATTAGATTTATATATAGCATTGATGTAATACAGAAATTTTGACACAAAATCGTACTTCTTCTGAGGTGACATGCCATTTTTTCCCCATATTTTGATTCTACGATTCCAATTATGCCAAACTGCCAAGTTTTGTGAATTGGATTCTTAGAATCAAGTTTTATAAAAACTTGGCAGTTTGGCATAAATGTTTATTTGCATAGATCTTGTCTAAATATTAGAACATAACTTAATTCGGCCTGTTACAAAATAAGGTACAATTCCAATTGGGAGGCCCACCAACGGGCGAGTAGGAAAGTCGTCGAACTTATTATTATTATTATTATTATTATTATTACTTACGTATTCCGCCCTGATTCACTACACGAAAAGGAGGAATGGTTTTGTGGAGGACTTTCTCAGGAAAACTGGCTCGCACTAACACGTTATACATGGGAAAAACCACGAAAACGCTCATGCAGTCAACCCGTTCGCGGTATTCGAACTTCGGACCGAACTACCAGTGTTCAGAACTTTACCGCTCGGCCGCTGGTGGGAGTGGTAGTTCAGTTCGAGGTTCGAATCCCTCAAACGGTCTGGCGGCATGGGGGTTTTCCCCACGTGTAACGTGAATACGAGCCAATTTGCCTTAGGAAGTCCTACACGAAGACATGATTTGGCGATGTTTCGCTTCCTCGGGGATGCTTTAACAGTTTGTACAGAAAATAATATAGATGAATATGAATATTCTTAATTGAAACCTGAAAGCATGTGCAGTAAAACTGAAATGCAAAATGCTTTTAAATTCTGTCAGGATAACGATATTAACATGCAGCCCAGGCCCACCAGCGGCCGAGCGATAATGTCCCTGAACACTGGTAGTTCGGTCCGAGGTTCGAATCCCGCGAACGGGGTGGGTGCATGGACCTTTTCGTGATTTTTCCCCATGTGTAACGTGTTAATACGATCCAGTTTCCCTCAGAAAGTCCTCCATGAAAGCATCCCTCCGTTGCGGAGTGTCTTAGGAGGCACACGTAAATAATATAACTTGCAGCCCTAAATGTTCCCTTGTGGTCATTATACAGCTTTCCTGAAGTTGTCAAAATTACGGACTTGAATCCTATCGAATATACGCGGAGAAAGAACAGGAAAACATGGCATGTCTTTGACAGTTCTCCTAAAAGCAATTTTAAGGGAGATTAACGTAAAATAGAACCTTTTTTTACCACCAAAAAAAAATAGATGCATTTATGAAAAGCTAAAGGATATCCAAGAAAATGTTGAATGAGCCGTTATTTTCGTGTTTGTATTAGTCTATTTGTTCAAAATGCCCGAATACTTATGAGAAATCATTTTCAAAACGTTTTGAATAAATTATTTCCTTTACCCAAAACGCTTTGAATAATTTTTTCCGAAACAAACAGAGGTTTTAAAAACGACAATCAATAGCACAAATGAAAAAAAAATGTAAAGTTATTTCGGTACTATTCCATTTTGAGGATCGTAAAAAATTGCAGCGAAAATGTATGCGCAAAAGTGCCAAATCTAGCAAACGCGCCCATTTAACAGCGCGCCAAATCTAGCGTACGCACTGATTTCAAATTGCGTAATTTTAGATAGTTCTATATTTCTTAAGACGGCATTGAAATACTAGTTTAATTTTTAAATCCTTTTTGATTTCAAATCCTTTTTTGATATCCTATAGATTTAACAATTTTGGAACTGCAGATGACGAAAAGTCTGCAATCCATGTACACATCGACCTATTTTCACTTTAAAAAAAAATCACAAAAATGGCACTGCGCACACCCTTGACTTTATCTATGTACACATCGGCCTATTTTCACTTAAAAAGTAAAAGAAAATTGATAAAAATTCAATTGTTTTTAACCTTGTAAAAATTGCCAAACAAATAAGTGGGCGATTCTGCACTTTACCGAGAATTTTTTCAAAGAAAAGACATCATTCATTATAGAAAATTATGTTTGAACAACCAACAAGATGAAATTATGCTTTAGCGATAACTCGGTAGCGAAATAGCGATGCAGGAATCCGTTCAGTTATGTTTAGCTTTTTTTTATATAAATTATAAAAATGATTTGAAATAGTTATTTACTCTTATGCTTCCATTCAGTCAGGTTTAGCCTTTTTCATATAAATTATAATAATAAAAAAGTATTATATGAAATTAACCTTTTATCTAAATTAAAACAATAATCTTTAAATAGTTATTTACTATTATACTTCTTTCTTGCGTTAGGGTTGCCGCAATTATTCTTGGCAGCACTGGCATCAACGATAGTTTGGCGATTTTTTACGGTCCTCAAAACGGAATAGTACACCGTTATATCGTAATATTTAGTAACAGATCATTGTAAATAAAACTGAAAAACGTAAGTGTCCTAAAACAAATGTGTATCACAGTAAAAATCATAAATATAAATCTGACATGAATTTTTCTTTTCTTTTCTTTTTTTTTTTTTTTTTTTATGTTACATTTATTTTTTACCATACATTTGCGTCCATTCTATATAAAAACATTTTATTATTATTCAAATTAATCAGAAGTTTTGATAAAATATAAACCGAGTAATAACTAAAAAAAACTATCCTTTTATAAAACGTATTAATTAACCCGTTTTAAAATATTTATACTTTAAATATTTTAAAACTTGCTTTTAATAATACTTAACAGCATTTATTAAAAGCAGTTGTAAGAACTGTTCAACAGTTATTCAATTTTATTCTGAAACTTCAACTTCCCTTTAGACGATTTTGTCCTCATAAAGATACATTTATAACATCGTTAAAAGAGAAAAACTGTTATCCATTATTTGAACTGTATTTTAAAATTTTTCAAACTTATGCAGAGAACTTTACAATTAAAATATAAGATAACACAATCTAGTAAGATAATTTTCTTATTTAACAGACAGTAATACTATACAATAATTATATTTATTGTATTATTTAAGTATTGCTATGACATAAGAATTACTTAAAATTTTAATGTCATATCAATACGTCGCCATTAATTACATTTTATGCAAAAATACATTCTAATTTCTGTTAGTTAATAAATAGAAATCAATGCCAAGATTTAACGTAACGAAAATATAAAACATTCTCCCAAAACTGGAATTAAGCATTTTCTTACCTTAGCTTCTTTAGCCAATTGTTTCAGGAAATATACATCGAATTCCCGAGAGCCTTCACTAAAACGAGCAGACGACGGAGACGAGCATGTAGAAGACGACGTCGATCGACTTTTACGCATTGACCCAAAGAACGTGGACATTTTAAAGGTCAAATTTGAATAAACTTCTTTATAAATCACATATTAGAATCCACACTTGTGATATATATATATGCAACAAATTCTACATTTCGAATTTTCGGTAGGATTATTTTTTGAGTAGACGATAAATGTTCTTTTCAGATATCGAACGGCAGCAAATACTTCTACTCGTTCTCGACGAATATTACGTATAAAAAAAGGCTTCAGACATATATGTCAAGTATTGTAAACAATTGCAATTGTATTCTTCAGTGAATTATTTCGTTTTCAGGTTCGTGGCGCAACTATTTCGTCTTGTCGAAAGAATGAATCACACAGACCGCTTCATTCAGACTCCTTTGTCACATGCAGTGCTTTGCGGTTTCGCTTTGGTGACATCTAAGTAAATCAGTCACTGTTTGTCAGTTCATCCGTTGGAAGAATTCTGACACCGACTTTATCAATTCTTTTAACCCGATACAGTTTCTCAGCCTGAGAAGCTTCGAGCAGCAATTACCACAGCTGATATCCCCCGGTGAAGAGCCATCTGCAACTGTTTCCAATGGCAACGCTAGTGGTGGCCGGCGAGTGACGTCACAACCGCGGGAAACGGTGCTGAGGGATTGGTCTCAAATTCAGGAAGAGCCTAGCAAAACATTATCGCTTTCTAACAGACGATCGAATATGGTAAAAAAGAGCGCGTGCGTTTCCGTCAGACATGGTAACATTTTTGTTCTGAATATATTTTTCAGAGTGGGAAAGGTTTACAAACCTTCTAATTGCGCTTTTTTTTTTAAGAGCTCATTAGAACATCCCGCCCCCCTTATTTCCGATGCCATTCTATGAAACATTAAACCACATTTGAGGAATTAAAAAATAAAACGAAGTAATGGTTGTCACTCAAATGTATTCAGCAGTTTCATATCCTTATTTTTTTATTCATTTATATTTTAGTATTCATTTACGCACTTTTTATTTTATATGCAATAAATGTGTTTTAAGTTTTGTAATAATAATGCTTTTTTTTTTTTTTTTTAAGATTTTTTATGCTTCGTGAACAAGATTAGTAAATGTAGCAAGATTTAAAAAAAAAAAAAAAAAAAGACAGTTTTCTTAAACTTTGACCTTCTCATCTAAATTCGTGAACTCTGATATGTCATACATTTTTTCATTCGAAACAGTTTCATTACAAGCTAGGATATTAAGTTTAGATACAGACTTTACGATGATATGGACGGAAGTTAAAAAAAAAAAAAAAAATCAAGGCCTCAAAGCGTTTTTATGTCTAACTTAAATGCCATGAGCTAGATAACAGATTGGTTTCTTCTAAATTCTCTCGAACACCCATTATTGTGTTCCATTACTTCGAGAACACTATGAAGGAGGTTAAGTAAAAATTTTCTAATTAAAAAGACTTTTATAAAACGCCAATGAATAGCTAAAACAGAAAAAATCTGATGTGAACGCCACATGACTTCCTTATACGGAATATTAAATTATACGCATTTCTCGTACATTTCATTTAAACTTATTTCCTCGAATCTCATTAGAAATATATTTCTCATTCAACTAATTCAGTTCTCACTTCGCGCCAAGGCAAAAATACATAAAAACTCAAATTATTTTCATTGTAAATTGAAAGATATAGAAAAACATAAAACATCAAATACAGTTTAAAAAATTAAAATTAAAATTAGAGTTTCTACGCAAAAACAAGGAATTCGGCCAGCAGGCAAGAAAGCAGATTTTTCAATGCGCAAAACTGAAAGCTTACTTTTGGTCCCACTCGACAAAAAAACACTGAAGATGCAGAAACTGAATTCATTATTGTGCTAAGTTTCAAAATGTAATCAAATATGGCTTCTATGGTATAAAAAAAAAAAAAAAAAAAAAAAAAAAAAGTCTTAGCCGCACTTAAACAACTTTAAAATTGTTTATAATTCTACAAACTAACTAAAGGCATAAAAACCTTAACCGGAAGAAAAGTACAACATAATTCAATCGTTTTTAAAGCTAAAAATGCACAATTTACCAATTATAAGAATTAAAAAAAAAAACTGAACTCACCTAGCCGAATAACAGAGCCTGTACATATATACATACATACATACAACAATTTTTTTGAACACAAAACACAAACCTAGTTAAAATTCTAATATTTTATATGATTATTTGAAATTTATTAAATACTAGCAGCTTCGCTGCCAGCCTTCGTCTGGCTTTTAAATGTACCGGAAAAATGGCTGAAGGGAACAAACACCAAACGTTAAATTTAAAACTGCGTAGAATTTTACTCTGCAGAACAACTTCATAAAAAAAATTATTACGTATAACAAAATTACAATGAAATAAGCAATATCCCTTAATACAAATATTAATATCCTAATAAATAAATTGACCAACTTCCCTTTGCAAAATCTTAAGAACTCAAATGGTATAAAGGAGGTTAAGAACTTTGTTTCCTAAAAAAATCACTCAAAACTTTTCAGTATCTTAAAAACAGTGAAATGAGCAATAAATAACATAAAAGAATACAAACAACAAAAAATTCTGAAAAGCAATGTATAATTAATGATATTTTATCTTATATTTTCAAGAGAAAAAAATTACAATGAAATACGCTATATCCCTTGATACAAATATTAATTAGCCTAATAAAAACCAACTTTCCGTTGAAGAAAAAAAATCATGCAAAACTTTTCAATGTCTCACAAACAGTGAAATAAGCCAAAAATAACATGAAACCACTCAAAAAACATAAAATTCCGCGCAGAATTTTACTGTACAGAACAACTTTATCAAAAAAAAAAAAAAAATCAATAAAAATGTATTATATATATATATATATATATCTAAATGACAATGAAATACGAGAATCTCGTAAAAACAATGAAATAAGAAATACGATGAAAAATTGTTGCCAAACCCATGTTTCTAAAAAAATGAAACGATTAAAAAATGACGCGATTTCATCAAAAATCTATCAACAGCTACTGTTGTTGATAGACAGGAAAATTGTTGCCAAAATCACATTTTTAAAGATGTGAGATGTGAGAAGTGTACTCGGAAGCTTCATTTAAAAATTTTTTTTAAAAATACAAAATATTATCATTTTTCCAAAATTCCTTTTGTAAAAGCAGTCGCAAGGATGAAGTTTAACGTGCCCAAAAATCAAAGAAAAATAAAATGTATATTTTTAAAAATAAACTTTTTTAGAAAAAAATCCCGTTGAAAAGGTGTTAAGCTCCCTTTGTTAAATAAATTCGTATTGAAACACGAAATTTATTTTAAGTTCGTAAAATACCTAAGTGCCTACGTTTCATCAAGATGTGAAAATGGAGTATGTAAAGTAAAATCTCGCTTTCCTATAGCCCATTATGTCTCAAAGTGACGTGATTTCGTCACCAAACATAAAATAAAAAAAAAAAAATTCGAATTCGAATTTCGAAAAAATCGCTTCGAGGTGCACTGGCTCTTGTCGAGATGCACCTATGTATGAAATTTCGTAGCCGTGGGTCAATTAGCTTACGCGCAGCACGAACGAAAGACACGCACACAACAAGACAGACTCTTTCTTTTATTATATGTAGAGAAGAGATAAATTCCAATAAATTTCTTACTTTATGTCTTTAATGATACATATATATATTTATATACTTTTGGTGCGGCCGATTGCAATCAAAAAGGGGGGTGCACAAGTACATGTTGCAGCAGTCCTATATACGTAGTTTCAACGTTCTGAGGCTACTCGTTTTTGAGTTATGCGAAATACATACAGACGCCAAGAAATTTGCAATTTGCAAACTATTCTACAAGGGGTAGAGCCTTGTCGCTCAAGCAAAGAAAGTCTATGTACATATTCTTTGGCTCAGGTACCCTGGTGTATCAAACACCGTTCCAAGGAGAAGGTGCAGGGTCTGAAAAGAGAGTTGTGACCGAGATTTCGGCAAGAACAATTCATTTCCCCACCTTCATCCTGCGGCATAGAGGTAATAATAACCTCCTTCCTACCAAAGAATCTCCTTAGAGATTCTTTGTTCCTACCTCCATGAGGTGTCAAGATCATGGAGGTGGGAAAAAGAGGAGATCATTGTGTATTTTCCCATCAGCTGCCTTAAAGCAGTGACGTACCCCTCTTTGAGACCGAAACATTCAGCAAGTTGCTATTAAGATAAATAGCTTTGATATGATCGGAGGTAAATATTTTAATAATTACGCTGTAAATATGAGTATAAATGTATATATATATATATATATATATATATATATATATATATATATAACATTAATTATATATAACATTACAAACAGTTTACATTTATTAATTCACAATAACCACTTAACTACCTTTACTTCAATTAGAGTACTCTTTTTATTATATTTGCACAGCAAACTTACATCTCTTGATTGGCTCAGCTACTAAACTCCCTACCATAAATAGTTGGTCAGTTAAAATTAAAACTTGAATTACATACTTTTAGGATATTCTTTGATTTTTTCTAGATATATATATTATTTAAATATTTTAATATTAAAGTTTACAAAAATTTTAATAAAACAAAGATAGCAGCTTGGCACTCAACTTTACTTACATAAGCGCCATCTATATAATTTGCAGAACACACTTACATCACTTAGGAAATACTTTTACAGACCCCAACGCTAATATGGTCGGCAAGTTAGAATTAAAACTTACTATTACTTGCTTTTAAGTATATTTTATGTAGTATTTAAGTATATTCTAAATATGTAATTATATTTTTAAGTATTTATTTGTTTTTTATAAATTATGAATTAGTTCTTTTTAGTTTCTTATTGGTTTATATAAATTATGTCTAGTTCCATTTTAGTTTCTTTTTGATTGATATGCATATTCGTGTTGGTTTCTAAATTAATTTTTCTGAAAAATTTAATTTTAAAAAAAAATTTAATTTAATACTAGACTTTACATTGCTTATTTCTCAAAAAACTTCATTGGTATTTTCCTTTTAGAACTTTAATTGCTAATTTCTCAAGGTACCACTTTATTGGTATTTCTTTTTGGACATTCTTCACTCTTTACTTTTGGTTTCGACTTTTACCCTTGCCTGCATGATTGGCGAAACACGAATTGAAAGATTGGAGAGTTAGGTTTGGAGGCAACCTTCCCTTGATAAGTCTGTCTCCTGCCTGCTCAACAGTCATTCACTTATGCATTTAAAAAAAAAATAAATAAAAAATAAAATAAAAATAAATTAATTTTAATTTGCTAAATTGGTGAATTTATTTTCATGGTTTGGTTTTGCACTTGATTTACTTATGCTATCTGAATTTAAATGATATTGTAGATTAGTTCGAAAATTAAATCTTTTATATGTTTGAAATTTTTTTTTAATTATTTTAATTTTATATTTGCTTTTTTACTTATATACATGTTTGTTAAAATTTAAATGTATATATATATATATATAGAGAGAGAGAGAGAGAGAGAGAGAGACTTATATATTTTTTATATATATATATATATATATATATATATATATATATTTTTCCACAATATTTCAGTCGTTCTGAGTATGTGACGACAGTATTCTTAGGGCTTTGTTATGTTAAAGAATACATACTACCTCCATGGCGACCAGGAAGATTACCTCCAGGGAAGATTATCAGACAATGATTACCTCCATGGTGGAGGTAGTCATTGTCTGATAATCTTCCCTGCCATCTATCCGATGACCTTCGCGCCTTACAAACTGTGGGGTTTCGTAAATTTCCTTTCGGTTTCCTTCAACAGTGAAATGCTAGCTCGGGGCAAACACTTTCAATTGTGTTTCGCACTTGCTTTCTAGAATTCTGAACTCCTTGTTAGTCCCAAGAAACGTTATCAATTCTCGGAACAGGATTTTGCGTTAAATCCACGGAGTGGTCATTGTACTCTGCGGCTGAATCACTATAAAACTCCGAATCACTTTTCAAATTGTTACTCCTGTGAATGTAAATATAAAAATTAATGATCAAGCCCTAGCAATTGTTTCAAGTATTAAGTATCTAGAAGTGGTCTTCGACTCACAGCTGTTATTCAAAGAACACACGGAGTATGCCTTGCGCAAAGCCACCGCTGCTAAAATGTCTCTTTACCCTTTAATAAGAAGAAATGCTAAATTAAATATCAGTCTCAAGAAGAAGATCTATACCAGCTTAATAAGAGCCACCCTACTTTATGCAGTGCCTATCTGGGCCACTGTGTACAAGACTTATAGACACAAACTACAGGTCTTTCAGAACAAATTACTCAGGCAAATTGTTGACTCCCCATGGTTCGTACGTAACCTGCAGATACATAAAGAACTAAAAATAAGACCATAGCTGATCAAATTCTCACCACGAGCCACAATTTCTATGCTAAAATAGAACTTTCTCAATACGAACATATCCGTAATCTGATAAATTATGATCCTACTATAGAAATTGCAGCAAAGCGCCCAAGAGGCATCTTCCATAACAGCAAATGGTGAAATGTGTATATATTGTACATAGTACTATTATCTTTATTTAATCTTCATTGTGTCATTTTACCAGTGTCTTTGAAACTTTATAGACTTATGGACGTGATCCGTGTACCTGGATAAAGCACTGATCTTATATTTGTCATTTTCGTAATCTTCTTATTGTTATATCAGAGACTTTGTAATATTGTGGACTTACGGACATGATCCGTGTACCTGGATCTTCAAAGCTCTGATTATTTATTGCTAGAGTAAAGTGTTTTTCACCATTTGCTACTTCGCTCAAATACCGCCGTCCCTATATGTACATAGTGTATAGTTTCAGTAACTCATGTGCCTCAGTGTCGTACAAGAACTTTAGTGTTTAATTTCTCAGACCAAGACTTCACTGAATTGTGATATCTACTATTTCAAGATGCATTGGCTGTGGACAGTTCACGGGAGGGTGATCCCCACGTGACTACCACTGTCCAATCTGTGTTTTACAGCAAGGATGAAATTGAATATTTTGTTTAGCTAATCTGTTGCACTCAGTTGTGCCATTTGTCTTCATTTAGATCGCGATATTAGTTAATTATTCCAATCTGGATAACCTGTTTCAAAACTTGATAATTATTAATATATCCAATATTTCTCATTGCACGCGTAAGCTGCTTTGCTCGGAGTCTGAACTTGGGTGGGTGACCACCCACGTGACAGGCTCCTGCCAATCATCTCCCTCCACTTAGCAAATGCCCACCAGCGGTCGAGCGGTAAAGTCGCTGAACACTGGTAGTTCGGTCCGAAGTTCGAATCCCGCGAACGGGGTGGCTACATGGGCGTTTTCGTGGTTTTTCCCATGTGTTACGTGTATACGAGCCAGTTTCTCTTAGAAAGTCCTCCACGAAGGCATCCCTCCCCTTAGGCAGATAGCCCTAGTGTGCTTTGCCATAATTAAATACAGCAACACCAACCATCCAAGCTCACAAACAGCAGAACAGCCACCATACTGCTTTAAAAAAAAAAAAAAAAAAAAAAAAAAAAAAAACTGAAATGTTTCAGATTTAAAATTACGTCCAAAACTGCGTTTTTTTTTTTTTTTTTTTAAAGATTTTATCTATTAACTATTATACCTTTCGTATCTTTGCGTAAACGGTTTGACTGCAATGTTTTCTTGGTTTTCCCTATGTGTTACGTGCATACGTGCAAGTTTATTTTAGAAAAAGAAGACAAACTTTCCTCAAAGCAGAGAACCCTCAAGCGCTTTTCCATAATCAAATAAACCAAATATAAATCTAAAAGAAAGCATTCAAATTTTACATTACGACCAAAGAGGCGTTTCTTTAACGTTTTGCGTGTTACCTTTACTTATTAAATATCATGTTCTTTTCACTTAAATAATAAAATTCAATTCAACAGCAATATCGCAAAATAATTTTAAAATGAGCAAAGCTTTAAAATTTCCGATACACAGTCCCGTGTGCTGGAGATAAAAGGTTTTTTTTTTTTTTCGTACTGTGTTGCACCTACCAGCGGCCGAGCGGTAAAGTCGCTGAACACTGTTAGTTTGGTCCGAGGTTCGAATTCCGCGAACGGGCTGGCTGCATGGGCGTTTTCGTGGTTTACCCCATGTGTAGCGTGTATACGAGTCAGTTTCCCTTAGAAAGTCCTCCACGAAGGTATCCCTCCCTGTAGGCAGATAGCCCTAATGTGCTTTGCCATAATTAAATAATCCAACCAATCCAATCCAATCCACTTAGCAAATACTGTCACAGCTCGAACGGCAATTCCAGATGCTACTCCACGTACATTTCACAAAAATTGACAAGTTTCGCCTAGTTGGCGCGGCGTAAATCGCCTTAATTAAAAACTTAAGTACCAACGCCTTAGGGCAATTTACCAACAGAGACGGTTAAAGTAGCGGTTGGCTACTAATTTCCGCCTAGCCATTGACTCGATTTCGATTTCAAATTGTTGCCACCAAACAGTAGAGCTCTGTGTTATATTTAAAGAAATTAAATAATAAAGAAACTGCATAAACTATGTATGTTTCTCGCATTGTGAATAAACAACGGTACCTAAAGCCATCAAATTTTGAATAGCGTAGACTTCCGCCCGAATATGAGCACCTAGAATTTCAAATTTGTTCTACTATCTATTTCATATTTTCTAAAACATTAAAAAAATTTTTATTAAAAAAAACTCAGCAATTTCAAAGCAAGCAGTGGCAACACTGTAAGAAACAAAATAATTTTATCTTCAGCGCGCCAAATTATCTATCGGAAATTCTGTAGCCATCCTCATTTTGAATATTTCATGCCCAAATTAGTCCAAGTGCTCTCGATACGTATACACTCTGTAAATTAAAAAAACGATCGTCAGAGTGTAACACAATGTCTGAAAACTTTCAGGTTTTTTTAAGCCCAGAAGGGTTATTAATTTCGTTTTGACATCTTGTGTTGAAAACTTTAAATGTCGATTTACTTTTCAAACTGTTGCCACCAAATATTACAGCTATGTATAATATTTAAAGAAATTAAAGAATGGAGCATCTGCATAAATGTATTTATGTTTCTTGCACTGTAATAAAACAACGATACCTACAGCCATCGAATTTTGAATGACTTAATCCTCCTGCGAATATGGGCATCTGGAAGCCCAAATTTTAAATTTGGAATTTGTTTTATGATCGATTTCATACTTTGTAAAACCTTAACGAATTTTTGATTAACAAACTCAAGGATTTCAAAGCGAGCCGTGGCAACGTCGTACAGAAAAAAAAAAAAAAAAAAAAAACTTTTATCTTAACGAATTTGGAATTTGTTTTATGTATTTCATATTTTGTAAAGCATTTATAAATTTTTGATTAAGAAACTGAACGATTTCAAAGCGAGCAATGGCAACACTGTAAGGTTGGGAAAAAAAAAAAAAAAAAAAAAAAAAAAAAAAAAAAAAAAACCTTTTTATCTTCAACCGGAGAGACTGTGTATCAGAAATTCTAAAGATAGACTCATTTTAAAATTATTTTGCAATATTGCTGTTGAACTGAATTTTATGGTTTAAGTGCGAAGAACATGATATTTAATAAATAAAGAATGTTAAAAAAAAGCGCATCTTTAAACGTAGTTTAAAATCTGAAACCTTTCAGATTTTCTTTCTTTTTTTTTTTTTTTTTTTTTTTTTTTTCCCTGTTGTAAAATTGGTGTTAATCTAATCTAGAGTTATCTCCGTGTCGCCACTTGAACTTTACCGGAGAATCAATTCTGATAATCTGTAATAACACTCTCTTCTTCTATTTGAATATATTTAAGGTGGTTCAGAGCAACCACATCTATCCATTCACTTTCATTTTCTGGGAAGGCCTTACGAGGTCGGATAGAATGAAAATAAAGCAAACTCATTTTCGCTTTTAATACACTACTCCTAGCATTTATTGAATTTCGAAAAAACAATGAGATTTCTATTGGACGATGGCACGTGGTTCAAGACAGTTTTTTGCCTTCTTTGGTGGTCATCTTAGCGATGCCGACAATTTAGCGTTGCAGTCATCGATTTTCATAATAAATTTACACCATTCAAAAACTCGACTGTCACGAAGTACTTTGAATGCTCTACTTAGAGCTATATTTTTAGTCTAAGAAGAAGAATACGATTAAGATATTTAGTACATTAAAAACAAGCACCCTATTGTTCGTACACATATAATAATGTAAGTGTTTATTCCATAACCTAATTTACTATATAATTTAGTAATTTTACTAATTTTACCCCACACTGCGAAAAAAATATTTGATATGGACACCACATAACTTCATTATACAACTTGTTAAATTATACATATTTTTTGCTGCACTTCATTTAAACTTATTTCCTCGAATTTCATTACAGATACATTTCTCATTCGATTAATTCAGTTCTCACTTCGCGGCAAGGCAAATATATATAAAATTCTCAAAACAACATTATCAAAAATTTCAAAATACAGGAAAATCTAAAACTCCAAACACGGTTAAAAAATAATAATAATAATAATAATAATAATCTGCCCCTTTTCTACTAAGAGTTTCAAATGTAAACAAATGGCGGCCTCGTTAGGCCTAGCGCCATTTAAACTTTTAAATTGTTGATAACTTTACAATTATTGCATGCAGATTGGCTAAAACAGGGGTTCTCAACCCTTTGAAAGCGGGCTCCATGGCGTCCGCAGATCGTTTTAACGTGTGCCTGCAACTGTGCGATCACAATAAAAATGTTTTAGTTTTCAATAAAATTCTATGTGAAAGTTTTCTCATTTTTAATGATGTACAATTTACGTCCAACACAACACAGATACCAGCACAAAGCGAAATGCAACCGATCTCCTTTTTTATGTACAAGTATTATTGATCTATTCACCTTGAAAAAGCAAATGATGCGAATCGTTTAACAGATATTCCAGAATGTGCTCTTAGGGACAAAAAGGACCCCTGAAATAAGAGCATAAAAACCTTAACCGGAGCATAAGAACAACACAACTCAACCACTTTTAAAGCAACAAATGCACCATTTACCAACACATGAGAATAAAACTACTGAGCTCACAGAGTCGGAGAACAGGATGGGAATAAAAACACTTGTATATTTATGTAAATGTATATTTATACGTTTGGTGGGGCGATTGCAACTAAAAAGGGGAGGTGCACAACTACATGTTATAGAAGTCCCATAACATTGCAACGTTCTACCGCTATTTGTTTTGGAGTTATGACATACATACGTGTGTACGTACATCCGTTTTCGATTACAATCCGTGTTGGGTAAAAAGAGTCCTTTATTCTGTCCCGTACGTACAGATATCACGCAAAAAAGTAATTGAAATTAATTCGAGAGCGGTCAAAATGGATATTTTCGTAAACATATAATACTCGATTTCCCCCCCCCCTCAATTACAATACTTCCTTTGCTTCGTACAAAAGGAAGTAAAAATATTACATAGCGTCACCCCCCCTTTTTTTTTTCTTGTTACTCTTTTCTACGAAGTTGTTTAACATAATTTTACAAAATTTGTTACGAGAGTAGAAAGTATATCATTAAATAATAAAAAGGAGGATTTTTTAAACTAAAAGAAATAAAATTATAGTCGTTTAAGTAGAATATTCAAAAATCAGAAATATTTCAACATTTCCCCCCCCCGACACGTACGTACTTACATACATACATATATATTCGTATAACTTTAAACTATTATAAAGCAGAGCACTGTGGAGTCGGAGTCATAGTCATGAAGTCGGAGTTAAGACAGATTTTTGGGTAAAAGTAGTCGGAGCTGGAGTCGCTAAAAACATGTCGACTCCGACTCCAGTTTTTGTTGGATAGTTTAAGTTTGAAATGAAATTAAAGTAAATTGAAAAGAAATCAAATTTGTTTTATAATCGATTTCATATTTTAATGATAAACTGAGTCATTATTTTGATTTATGAACTATATACCTTAATAAATAGTTATTTTCTATCTTATTGACATATTAATAAATAAATATAAAGAGGATGGATATGATATTTGCCATTATTAATTAAACTGATTCATTAAAGTTACAAATCTCACTGATAAATTTAGGTAAGCACCAATAGCAGTAAGAACTCCCGAAATTGATACCATAGCGAGCAGGAAAAGGAGCAATTATTGATCAAATAACACGTTGGCAAAGTTCATATTTGATGATATATATTGTTACGAATTTGGTATTTAAAAAGCTAATGTTAGTTCAATTATAAATTAAATGGTTTTATTTCTCGCGCAGTGCAGCGCGTGACGAATATTAAAAGAAAGCTAAGCCGGAAAAATTAAAAATACAAGAGCGCGTGCGTTAAATAAATAAATATCTCTTTTTGATTTCGAGAAAGTACTGGAAAATTCTAGCGCGTGATTTTAAAATCTTATAAAAGGAGGAAAACATCTCAGTTCGTAGTAGTTGCTTAGTTTGTTGTTGTTTAGAAAACTGCCGTTGTTGATTGTAGCGAATTCGCGGATTAGCGTTCTTTAGCTGTTTTGAATTACGTTCTATTGTACATTTAAGTAGTTAAAAGATAACTACTGTGAGATATTGTGATACTGCATGATAATTTGAGAAAATTTAAGCATTTTTTTGTTGTGATAATAATAAATTTTTGTTCATTTTTCATCGGACTTGTGCATTCATTTCATAACGAACCCGTACGCACGCAACAATTTTTGGTGTCAGAAGTGGGATTTGAATGCCAATAACAAGAGCGGTGGAAGAACAATTCAGGCAAATGATGACTGCATTTGCTGCTTTCCAAGAAAAGATGGAAGGAGCCGTCAACTCCGTTAAAGAAGAAATTAAAGGCGAGATTAAATTGGGCCAAGAATCCGTTAAGGAAGAGATGAAGGCCATTCAAGCTGGTCAATTAACTTTTAAAGACGAAATAAAAGCCGTACAAGTAAAGATTGAAGAAAGTCAATACGAAATGAAAAGAGAAAATGCCTGCATAATAGAAACCAAATTCGATGCTATGGAAGGTAGAATAGATGTGGTTGAAAATAAAGTTGGGCAAATTGAAGAAAAGGTTTCTTCTGTCAAAGATGAAATAAAAGATAGAGTGTCGGCTGTGGAGCGACAAGTCGAAGGAAGAGTTTCGGCCTTCCAACAACAAATTGAAGAAAGAGTTTCTGCCGTCCAAGAACATATTGAACAACAAATCGAAGACAGAATTTCTGCTGTCGTCGCCAAAGAAGTTGACACTTTAAAGAAATTCGTAGCGACGGCAGGGAGCACTTCGGATGGTTTAAAATTTCTACCCATGCCTGCTCGTCCCTCTCTCAAGCTATTGACATATGATGGGAAGACCTCCTGGCAGGTGTATAAGACACAATTTTCTATCGTGGCGGATGCGAATGGATGGGATTCCCAAGCTAAGGCCTGTCATCTCGCCGCTTCTTTAAGAGCCGACGCAGCGGATATCCTTCAGACTCTTCCCGAAAACAAAAGGTTAGATTTCGAAGCTCTGTCCGGCGCCTTGGAGCTGCGCTACGGGGAGAAATGTTTAAAAGACTACAGCAGGCTCCAATTAAAATCCCGTCAACAGAAGCTCACCGAAACACTTCAGGAACTCGCCACGGAAGTTGAAAGGCTGTCACATCACGCCTTTTCGGAGTGCCCGACAGAAACAAGGGAAATCCTGTCCCTGCAATATTTCATCGATGGCATCCGGGACCCTGAAATACAGAAAGCACTGCGAATGGCGGATGTTAAAGATCTGAAAAGCGCTTTAGTGTATGCCATGAAATTTGAGGCAGCCCAGCAAGCCACCCGTCGAGACCGCCATCCAGTCAGAGCTGCTCAAGTCCAGGAGCCAGGGGATCAAGTCACTGCTCGTCTAGACGATTTAACTAGACAACTGAACGCCTTGAGACGGAATATTGGTGACAAGAAACCGACTGTAAAGTGCTGGAACTGCGGTGCTGAAGGACACATAAGACGGAATTGCAGAACACCCCAGGGTACGGAATATAAAGCAGATGATTTTACCAGACAAGTCAGTGCCTTGAGACGGAACAGAAGTGAAAAGAAACTAATTATAAAGTGCTGGAACTGCGGAGTGGAAGGCCACATACGAAGAAACTGTAGAACACCTCGAGGTACGGAAAATAAGACCATTTCCCAGCAACGACGCAGTAAACAAATTAATGACCATATCAAGGAACGGAGGTTGCCAGATAATGAAAAACCCTGTTTTAAAGCGCTTAAGATCTCTATAGTGAGTGGCAATTATAACGGACTGTCCATCAATGGGAATATCGATGGAGTTCCTTGCAATATGATCATTGACACAGGAGCTAATGTTACCATCATTAGGAAAGATTTAGCTGAACAGTTTAAAGATAAACTTATTTGGACGCCATCCTGTGTTACCCTTCAGACTGCGTCTGGTGACAAGATCGACATAACTGGGAAGTTAAACGTAAACATCACGTTTGGAAGTGCCGCCTACCATCACACGGCTTATGTAGCAGATATCACAGATCCATGCATACTCGGATTGGACTTTTTAAGGAAATACAGTTTTTCTTCAGACTTGAAAAACAACAAACTGCTTTCAGCATCTGATAGCATGACTATCCATCCTCAAAAGGGATCCTCACTTGGAAATGCCGACGCTTTGTCCGAAAGACCCAGCTCAGGAAGCTGCCGAAATCGTGCTAGGGCCAAAAAGAAACGCAAGACTACCAGCTATTCTCCATCTCAGATGCTCTTCGGTCGAGACCTTCGTCTCCCTTGTGACCGCCTGTTTGATCGCCGTACGGATGCTCCTTCATCGCCTGAGGAACACATCCAAGATGTCCAGGCCCGTTTTGAAGTGATGCACCGTTCCGCACGAAAGCGAGTGAACTTGGCGACGGAGAAGGTGAAGACCACTTACTACACGAGAGCTACTGGACATAAATTCAAAGAAGGAGACAAGGTGAGGTTGTGGAACCCGATTCAACGAAAAGGACTCAGTCCTAAACTACAGTCACCTTCGGATGATCCATGTACAGTGCTGAACAGACTCAATGACGTCTCCGTAAGTCTTAGAACTCTAAGCCTAAAGTCGTTCATTACGACAGGTTAGCTCATTACTATGGCCATAGTACGTAATGTAAATAATTGTAAATAGTATAAGACCATGGTCCTTTTTGTTTTTAAATGTGTATTTGATTTGTTTTGTATTTAGTATTTGATAGTATTTGATTTGTTTAAGTTAGTTATTGCATTTATTGTTCATGTTGTTTGATATTGTAATGTAATGTTTATGCCTCAGTTGCATTTATGCCACAGTTGTAAGTTTAGCTTCCTGTCCAGGGATTGCACTGCCCGGGACGTGCAGTCCTTGGGAAGGCGGCAGTGTTACGAATTTGGTATTTAAAAAGCTAATGTTAGTTCAATTATAAATTAAATGGTTTTACTTCTCGCGCAGTGCAGCGCGTGACGAATACTAAAAGAAAGCTAAGCCGGAAAAATTAAAAATACAAGAGCGCGTGCGTTAAATAAATAAATATCTCTTTTTGATTTCGAGAAAGTACTGGAAAATTCTAGCGCGTGATTTTAAAATCTTATAAAAGGAGGAAAACATCTCAGTTTGTAGTAGTTGCTTAGTTTGTTGTTGTTTAGAAAACTGCCGTTGTTGATTATAGCGAATTCGCGGATTAGCGTTCTTTAGCTGTTTTGAATTACGTTCTATTGTACATTTAAGTAGTTAAAAGATAACTACTGTGAGATATTGTGATACTGCATGATAATTTGAGAAAATTTAAGCATTTTTTTGTTGTGATAATAATAAATTTTTGTTCATTTTTCATCGGACTTGTGCATTCATTTCATAACGAACCCGTACGCACGCAACAATATAAAGCAGCGGTTCTCAATCTCTTGACTAATGCGTACCACTTACACAAAAAATCTGATGTGTACACCACACGACTTCCTTGTACGGAATATTAAATTATACGCATTTTTTCTTGCATTTCCTTTAAGCTTATTGGATTGAATTAAATGTACTTCGCCGACAGCGCATAAACCACAATAGAATAAATGCATTCTTTAAAATTCACTCTAATATTTGTTTACCATAGCGACACTCTGGCGCTAGATTCACTTAACAGTATTAATAATTATATGACAGTTAACTTATGTAATAATTATATAACGGAAACTAAGTTAACTGTTATATAATCCAATAATTATATAACAGTTAACTTATATATTTCGTTCATATTATAACTCATAATGCACAAAATTTATATCATTTAAAGAATAGAATTATCGTTGCCACATGTTCTATTGAAATACTATAATAAAGCTAGAATGATGTATAAAAGAAATTAAGCAAACAAAACAAAAAAGAAACAGTTTTTCACAGACGATTGAGTATTTCTCATTTAATTAATTCAGTTCTCACTTCGCGAGAAGGCAAAAATGCATAAAAACTCAAAATATCTATATTAAAAATTACGAAGTAAATCTTAAACACTTATTTCCTCGAAAAAATTCCAGAAAGAATTAAGCATGATTTAATTTTCAATAATAAATGAATGCGTTATCTTTGTTGTTGCGAAGCTAAGTTTCTCTAGATTGGCAACAAATCCACTAGTCTCTGTTTCAAATGTAAACATCAATGGTCGCCATATAAAAAAGGCTTAGCGACACTTAGACAACTTTAAAATTGTTGATAATTCTCAAAATATTGCATACAGATTTACTAAAGGCATAAAAACTTTAACCGGAAGATAAAAACAACATAATTCAATCATTTTTAAAGCAAAAAATGTACAATTTACAAACATATAAGAGTAAAAAACTGAGATCACTGAGCCGGGTAACGGAGTGGATATATATATAAATATATATATATATACGTTTGGTTCAACCAAAATACGAGGTGCACATCTACATGTTATAGCAGTCCTATATACAAAATTTCAACGTTCTGAGGCTACTCGTTTTTGAGTTATGCGAGATACGTACGTACGTACATACGTTCGTACAGAGGCCACGAAAAATTCTCTTCAGAATTAATTTTAAAGCAGTTTTATAATTTTTTTGAAGGAAAAGAGTATTTTATTCTGTCCTTACCTACAAATATCACGCAAAAACATTGTTAAATTGCATTGGATAGCGGTCATAATGGATATTTTCGTTGAAATATGCTGCCTGAAACTTTTCGCGATTACAATACTTTCTTTTTACTTCGTACAAGGAAGTAAAAATTGAAAAACTTTAGTGCCACCTGTATATTTTACAACGACTTTTTTTTTTTTTCCCTTCCTTCCATTTTCTCAATAGAAATATTTAAAAAAGTATATTTTGCCATTTGTACAACCTTTTGACTATTTGTATTAAATATGCGCACACACAAAAATATTACATTAAAAATTGATTGCCGTTTTAATTATCAAAATTTAAGTTATAATATTTTAATTCTAAAATTTAGTGTGAAATTTGGACCTGTTTAAGAGAAATCAAATTTCTTTATATATAGCCTTAGTTCACTTAGTTTTAACCGTAAATTAGGATCCACTTTTAATTTTGTTCTCTAATTAGTTTTCAAATGTAACATGGAAGATCTTTATTCTCACAAATAGGTTGTGCAAAAAGCAAATAAAAATTTAATAGCTTGATTTAAAATGACTTTAATATTTAGTCCAAAGGGGCTTTGTCCCCAAAAGACTATTGTTTTCATTTTGCGATTTATCGTTGGTTCACTATAAATGTCCGTTTCACTTTTCAAACTGTTGCCACCAAATGTTAAAGTCCTGCATTATATTTGAAGAAATTAAATAATGAAAAATCTACATAAACGTATGTATATTTCTCGCATTGTGACAAAACAACGGTACCTAGAGCCATTCAATTTTGAATAACGTAATCCTGCTGCGAATATGGGCATGTGGAAGCCCAAATTTGAAATTTGGAATTTGTTTTATAATCGATTTCATATTTTGTAAAACTTTACGAATTTTTGTTTAACAAACTGAAGGATTTCAAAGCGAGCGATGTCAACATTGTACAGAAAAAATAAATATATATATATATATCTCCAGCGCGCGAGACTCTGTATCGGAAATTCTAAAGATAAGCTCATTTTAAAACTATTTTGCGATATTGCTCTTGAACTGAATTTTATGGTTTAAGTGCGAAGAACGTGATATTTAATAAATAAAAGTAACAGACAAAATGTTTAAAAAACGCCCCTTTGGACGTAATTTAAATGGGAAACCTTTCAGATTTCTATTTTTATTTTATTTGTTTATTTTTATTTCCCCCTTCCTAATTCAGCCGACTTTTAACAAGTTTGTTATTTTTGAAATCTTCACTTAGAGGTCCATCGCAGGAAATTTCTATCAATTGTTCTTCTTCTTCACGAGATAAAATTTCAGGTACATTTTAATAACATGGATTTCTAATCCAATTTTCTTTTTCATAATCCTCTGGAAAATACACATTGAAATTATTAAAAACAATGAATTTTTTAATGTCAGATGTTCATTCTTCTTTTATTTTCAAATTGTTTTCAGTTAAAAAACTTTCTAAAACAGGCAGAAAGCTTAAAATATTATTATCCAGTTCTCTGATTATAACTCGAGGTTTTTATAATTGCATGTTTATCTCTAATGGTAAACAAATCAACACTTTGTCCTTGTAATCCTAAATTTAATTCATTTAACTTTCCCATTTTGTCCTTTGTAATCCTAAATTTAATTCATTTAACTTTCCCACTTTGTCTAAGGAATATCATTGACATAAAATTGTCAATTACTTTGAAAATTTCATTTGCAGTTGCTCTATCATGAAGGGATTCACAAAATAAACACATTTCGACAATCCGTTTATCTTCTTCGATGTGTAAGTAAATTAATGCTTGAACAAAGTTCGTTTCACAAACAAACATCACAATTTTGCATCGTAAATGGATGAAAGTACTTATCGAACAAAGCTTGATCAAGTACTTTCATCCAATTGCGATGTAAAATACTGTGTTTTATTTTTTGAATGTCTCTTTTATGGAATTTGCCATTTCATAAATTCGTCGACTTACTGTACCATTTGATAACGGAATAGTATTAAATTTATTAGCTTCTTTTTTCGTTGAATAATGTTAAAACGATATCTTCACCAGCTGGTAATATAAGGTTTTCTCTCCAATAGTGTGAGCCTGCCAGAAATTCTTATGCTTAACTAGATAACTAGCTTTGGAAGCCTTTTCCGCTTGAAGTAACAAAACCTTTCATTACTTATTTACTATTTTTGAACTCCGATGATTTTCTCTTAGAATATTCTTCTGATTTATCGGTATTGGTATGCTTAGATTCAATATGTCTTTTAAGAAACGATGGTTTCATACTTTGAGTGGATAATAGTTCACCACAAACAACATATTGAGGTTGAGGGTCCATTTCATCTCCATTCCAAGTAAACTCAAATGATAAATAACTTTCATTATATTTTCTATAAAACGTTTTTCTTTTCTTTTAAATATTCTTAGTGCTAGTAGATTGTCCTGGATTCATTACCTGCGAATCATCATTTTTTCCCTTAGTCCATCTCAGCCATTTTCCATTTTGAAACATCTAGGTATGTTTTATTACTTTTTCACAAATATTTAAATGCACTATGTATTACGAGTTCTGAAAAAACAAACGACGATATTCTCAAATAGCGTAGAAAAGTAAGGAATATAAAGTACTAAGAAGACAAAATACCTGCTGTAAGAGGCAGCAGGCGATATAAAGTAAGTCGATACACAGAAAGTCATCTATGAACTTTCATTAAGAATGAAATTAGTCTCAGAACAATTAGAGTATTCGAATCAAGACAGTCAAACTGCAGACATTGCAACTGAGTCTCTATCATCCTCTTCCAGTGATGAATTAGATTTTTGAGAAATATTTTTGAATAATATTGAAAAGGCTAAGGCAAAGTGAATGAAAATAAAGAACCAAAAGCATTTAGATATAAAAATGAAAAAATGCAGAAAAATGATTGCACTTGCAAGACACCTCTTTTAGAACTTATAAAAATTTATCCTTAACAGTTAAAAGAAGCCCTAACAGCAACAGCTCTTCCACCTACTTAAGTTAGTGTGGAAAGACTATTCTCAGGTCTGAAGTTTATCAAATAGTATCCAACATGTGTTTGTATTTATTTCAACCATGTAGTGAAATTTTCATAATTGCCTACATTTGATCTAACTTCGCATTGAAAAGTTTCAGAAGCAATCGACGATGCTTTCATTATTTTGTACAGAAAATTGCGTGGCATAATATTTTCAACCATCTCGCTTAATTCGTTATAGCACGCGAAAGGTCATGTGACATGACAGAAATATTTCTGGATGCTCATTGGTCCATCCTAGAAGCCACTCCCTCGGTGGCTACACAGATGTGCACTTGTGAAATATGCCTACGGTTCTCTGACGAAGATCTTGCCGAAACTATACTGTTCCATAGAAATTACTTACGCCAGTTTTTTCACTTCGTAATGAATGCTAATTAATATAAATAATTTACTATGCCATCAATTTTTTTTCCGTAGCATCTATTACATCTTTTATAATAAAAAAGTAAGCTGTAACACATGTGTATATGTTTACATATATACGAGGGATTCGGAGTTAGACTGTATTAAAATTCCAGGAGTCGGGGTCATTCATTTTTCTTACCGGCTCCACAGCCCTGTTACAAAAGACATATAACATATTTCTATAAATGTAGAAAATTTGCGTTTTTTTTACTTTTAAGCAAAATGCCTCCCAAAAAATAAATATTGAATCAAAAGAAGTGTTCTACATGACGAAAATATTCATGTTTTGGCAATGTCAAATTAAAAAGAAAGAAAAAAAAATTTTTTTTTGAAAGGTTTCAGATTTTAAATTAAGTCTAATTTTTTTTTTTTTTTTTTTTTTTTTAAGCGTTTTGTGTGTTACCTTTATTTATTAAATATCATGTTCTACATACTCAAACTGTAAAATTCAATTCAACAACAATATCGCATACTAATTTTAAAATGAGCGTATCTTTAGAATTTCCGATACAAAGTCTCGCGCACTGGAGACTTTTTTTTTTTTTTTTTTTTTTTTTTTTTCCCGTGCAGTTTTGCCATGGCTCACTTTGAAATCGTTTTTAGTACTTTAATCAAAAATTCGTTGAAGTGTTACAAAACCTGAAATCGATAATAAAACAAATTTCGAATTCAAATTAGGGCTTCCACAGGCCCACATTCTATGGAAGATTACACTATTCAAATTTGGATGGCTCTAGGCACCGTTGTTTTATCACAATGCGAGAAACATACATACATTCATGCAGATTCTTCATTATTTAATTTTCTTTAAATATAATACAGGGTGATAATATATGGTGGCAACGATTTGAAAAATGATACAGCCTTTTAAAGTTTTCGACGCAAAATGCCAAAACGAAATTAATTAACAGTCCTTCAAAGCAAATTGACCCTTTGGACTGAAAAAAAAAAAGTTTTTTTGTGAAATTATGAAATGTAACTTTTAATTCGCTCTCGCGGCTCCTAAACTTACATTTTGGAAAGTTTTACGCTCGTTATGAAAAAATAAAATTATAAGAAGTTTGGCTTCCGCACGATGGAAATTAACCGGGATATTTAATTTCAAAATTTGCGATTTTTGATGTCGTTTTTTACTTACCTTAAGAGATCAGTTAATTAAATCAGAACAATTCGTGGAAATAAGTTTAAATGAAGTGCAGCAAAAATTGTGGGCGTAATTTAATAGGCCCTAACAAGGAAACCACGTGGTGTCCACAACAGACGACTCCCCCCCCTTTGCTTTGTATTACAAGTTATCTATTAATCGTGGAATTAAAATAACCTATTTAACATTTTCAATACACGTCTTTAGAATTTCTGACCACTGCAGTCTTCTGTTCCACGGTGAGTCACGCTTTTATCTGCTGCAAGAGAACTTGTCTGCTGAACAAGGTTGCTGAACAAAAGACTGTCTATAATATCCGTCAACCTTGACTTTAACTGAAGGCAAATCTTGCTATTCAGTTAAAATAAAAATTAATATCCGCATAGATTAAAATCGACGAAATGATTACTTATAGTGTTACCTAAGTTATTGAATGGAACCAATTATAATTTACACTAGCATGCAAAAGAGGACAAGGAATGGCGTTGGATTACACGCAACATAGCGCACGGAACTTTTCATGCTTCTAGAATCACGCCTTCCCATATCACATGGTCATACAGCGATAAATTTATGAAATATTAAGCATGGAAGAGGAATCATCTATCATTGATCATCTATCATTGACCATAAATCTTGGTCTTGTGCGGTGATATTGCATCTGCTAATGTGAGAAATGCCTACAACTTTACAGACTTTCCATTTTGACTTCCTTGTACGAAGTAAAGGAAGTATTGTAACCGCGAAAAATTTCGGGTATCATATTTCAACGAAAATATCCATTTTGAACGCTCTCGATTCCATTTTAACGATGTTTTCGCGTAACATCTGCACCTACGGACAGAATAAAGCACTCTTTTCCCCAAAACAGATTGCGATATTAAGGTATATTTCTTTCGCCTTCTTAGCATGCCTTCGTAGTGTGGTGGTCTGAACGCTGGGCCGTGGTTCGATTCCCTCATTTTTCATCTTTCCCTGCTTCCGAAATAACCTAATGTCTTGTAAGGATCTTAAGTTTTACTAACGTTTATTTTATTTTAAATCTTTACTATCACTTCTTATTTTCTACTTCCGGCCAGAATTAAAAGCTTTAACTTATTTACGCAAATTTGTTTGGCGAACGCCAAGTACTTAAGTTGTGGCTTTTTGCCAAGCGAGAGAGAGGAAGGAGTTAGTCGAAGCAGGCCGCTGGCCTTAGCAGTTTTACTCGGTTGCTGGTTGCCTTCCAGGCCAGAGGTTTAATCCTCTTGATAATTTTAAACGTATTGTAGTGTTAACAGTTCTCTGTACTACATACGGCTTCCTGTTAATTTACGGCCAATCTTCCACGTAGGCCCTTGTTTATTATTCCAAATTTAAGTTGGAGTTTAGTTAATATTTTTATATTCTTACGTTCAGACCACAAGTAGTTGGTCTCTGTATTCCGAAGTACAGAAATTAATGTAAAGAGTGAAAAATAAAGGGTTTCGTATACCCTTCCTGTGTATCTTGTCTACTTCCCACATTTATTGGACACAGCTTTAGTAAGCTCCCTGTTCCGAGTCATAGAACCTGATAGTCTGTACAGTGAAATGGATTTAAAATGGATACAGAACAGATTTTTTCCCCCCCTGACGTCTGTACGTACGTGAGAAAGGTTTTTTCGCGACCCCCAGGACCCCATAATATTTACAAAAATTTTGTGGGAACCCATAGGTATTGCGTAAATCCGATACACGCGTGAGTGAAACTGTCAATCTTTTACACTTGTACTGTAAAATACTATTGCAGTTTTAGGTCATCGACTTTACTGCAATAGTATTTTAGGTTTAATGTAATCATGAAGTGGTGTACAAAGTCTCTGCTGCGTAATTTCGCTCTTTTTAGTCCTCTCTTTTTAGTTTTTGGTCGTCTCTCTTTGGCTCGTTCTTCTTTATTTGCTACGTCTTTTCGTCGTGATGTAATCGCATAGTTTAAATTGCGGGATGCAAAGTGCTCCCATTGTGCTTCGAAATATCGACATAATTATTTTTGAAGATCAAGAAATAAAATTATTGTTGACAGTTACATGAGGTGTATTTCCTTCAGAAGTCCCTCGGCCATGTTTTTCTACTTGACTGATTTCGTTTCCATTCGCCAACTGCAGTGCGTTGTTTTTGTTGACTAATTGACTAATGCTCATTTGTCTGACCTATTGTCAGCCCAAGTCCACGAAATTCCTCATGGCAAGGAGTGCAAGGTTACGTTGGCAACAGTCTTGAGCACCTTACAGGCGAGAAGGCTCTGTTCTCCCCCCCCCAATTTTCATGGAGAGCAACCCCGGGTGGGAGGATGGGTCCGATAGTCTGCCAACCCTCTTTACCTACCACCAACCTCTCGAAAGGACTTTTGACTCACTGCATATTAAATGTGCCCCCATGCCGCACGAAAACTATACATTTACAAACATCCATGCCTTCTCCGAGATTCGAACCCGGGTACTTCGGCAAGGCAGTCAGCAACGTTAACCACCATACCGGTTGGACGGCACTGCAATGCGTTTTCTCGTTTACTGCCAAAATTATTGCATATATATTTTAGACGTTGCAATTTCGACATAAAAACTGTTCAGATTTTTTAAACTTTCCGTGGACTGAGTTACTCGAAACTAGAAATACAGACGTATATTTAAATGATTCATGGGTCAAGGTTCTAATGGCGCAAAATAATACCCATACAAGATGTATCCTATCGATACTGAAATCCCGAAATAAGGTATCGATAGTATATGCCTTGAGGCTGTCTACTGCAGATACGCATTAGATGCAGTCATGTAGCAACCAACCAATACTTTCCTGGACAAGAATGTGTAATTGATCACCGCTCTGTGATGCCATTTAAAAGTTTATGAGCGTGATTTTCATGCAGCGTTTATTGAAAGGAAAAAAGTTAATTACACACACACAAAATAATAATAATAATAATAATAATAAAATCTGAAATGTTTCAGATTTTAAATTACGTCCAAAGGGGCGTTTTTTAACATTTTGTGTGTTACCTTTCTTTATTAAATATCATGTTCCTCGCGCTTAAACCATAAGATCCAGTGCAACAGCAATATCGCAAAATAGTTTTAAAACGAGCATATCTTTAGAATTTTCGATACAGAGACTCACGCGCCGGAGATAAAAATGTTTTTTCTGCACAACGTTGCCATTGCTCGCTTTGAAATCCTTGAGTTTGTTAATCAAAAATTCGTCAAAGTTTTAAAAAAATAGGAAATCGATCATAAAACAAATTTCAAATTTCAAATTTGGTCTTCCATATGCTCATATTCGTTGGAGGATTACGTTATTCAAAATTCGATGACTCTATGTACCGTTGTTTTATCACAATACGAGAAATATACATACATTTATGCAGATTTTTCATTATTTAATTTCTTCAAATATAATGCAGGACTCTAACATTTTGTGGCAACAGTTTGAAAAGTGAACCGACATTTATGAGTCCGACGCAAAATGCCAAAACGAAACTAATAGTCCTTCGGGATTCAAATCCCTTTGGACTAATAATAATAATAATAATAATAAATGGGGGGAAGGATTTTCTTGTCCAAGCGATTTTATGGATACGGTTGAGGAAAAAGATACCAGATCGGCCGCAACCAAATGCCATGCTCGCTCTTTTCTAAATTGAAATTTCTACATTATTCGATGGCAGCGATTGAAGCATGAGCATCCTAAGCAAGCGTGGATAATCCCTCATGCAGACTCGATATACTCAATGACCTTCCATTTATCCGTATGTAAAATTCCGCCAGAATTTGCGAACCATAGAATGCATAATTAATTCTTCCACGCATGAGAACGCAATTGGGAATTTTTCTGAGTTTAGCAAGATAAAACAGTCATCAAGTCTGAAATTTGCAACATCGTTTTAGCCCAAAAGGGACATCGGTCCCGAATGGGATATTAGCCTCGAAATGGCATTTTGCGATGGAACATTCAAATGCGTAGGATAACTTTTCGGATTGTTGCCACGAAACATTATCGCCCCGTATTATATACAAAGAAATTAAAAACAAGGGTACCCAGAGCCATCCAGTTTTGAATAACGTAGTCCTCCACTCGAATATGGGCATCTAGGAAGACCGAATTTTGACCTTTCGATTTTTATATTTCGTATTTTGTAAATATTTAATGAATTTTTGATTAACGAACTAAACGATTTCAAAGCGAGCGGTGGCAACACTGTGCGAAAAAAAAAATTAATTTGCAGCGCGGCAGAGTGCTACCAGAAATTCTAAAGGTAAGCTGTTTTTAAACATTTTGTGATTTTGACGTTGAATCGAATTTTATGTGGCGTAAGCGTCAAGAACGTGATATTTAATACACAAAGCAAACAAACAAAACATTAGTAATAAAAAGACAACAAAAAGATTTGTAAAGCCACCTTAGTAAAAAAAAAAACTGAACACCGATATGATGAACTGAGAAAACATTGAACAGAAAACTATATATGCCAACACTTAACTCCGCATCGGGAAATCTAACCGTATGCTGCTTTTAAAATTTTTGTAATTTCGCAGTTGAATTTTATGTGGCGTCAGTAGAAAGAAAAGGATGCTTAATAATAAAGCACAAAAGACAAAAATAAATAAATAAATAAAAAGGGGTTAGTAGCAGTAAATGTGACAGCAGACTAGGAACTCAGCGAGAGTGTAAAAAACCTCAACAAACCCTTTGGGCGACCGTTAAAATCTGAAATCTTTCAGATTTTTTTTATTGATTTATTTTTTAAAAATAACATGAAAACATGCATAGTATATGCTAGTTCGCAATACATGCAATTAAATTCAGTGAACAGTATCACCTCAAAAATGAGAAAATCCAGTCATATTACACATAATTTTGACAGTAAAAATCTTAGTTTTCAAATAATAATGTAAAAAGTTTTCAGTTCAGGATTTTTCCTGATTCACAGCTCCAAAAAAAACTCATTTAGTATAAAAGTATTTAGCTTATATCTATTAAAAAATGTCTGAAAGCTATCAGATTTTATATTACGCCCAAAAGAGCGCTTTTTGAAAGTTTCGTGTGTTACCTTTATTTATTAAATATCACGTTTTTCGCACTTAAACCACATAAAATTCAATTAAACATCAATATTACAAAATATTGAAAAACAGCACACGTTCAGAATTTCCGATACACACTCTCGCGCGCTGGAGGTAAAAATGCATTTTCCCGTACAGTGTTGCCATTCCTCGCTTCGAAATTGTTGTTTGTTAATCAAAAACTCATAAATGTTTTACAAAATATGAAAGATAATAAAGCAAATTCCAAGGCTTCCTGATCCCCATATTCGGATGGAGACGTACGTTATTCAAAATTGGATAGCTCTAAGTACCGTCGTTTTACCGCAATGCGAGAAACATGCATACATGTACGCAGATTCTTTGTTATTTAATTTCTTTAAATATAATACAAGGCGATAATATTTGGTGGCAACAATTTGAAAAAAGAAGAGAGATTTAAACTAATTTATGGCCGTCGAATATTTTTCTTCTGACATAAATTTCAGGAACATGTTTTTTATAAAAATAATAATTATCTAGCATTCTAAAATTTCATCGATTTCGTATGAGACAAAACAGAGAAAATGTTTCAAGTACATACATATTGTATTTATCCAGGTGGGTTTAATTACTAATTACTGAAACACTAGTATTTCGAAATTAGTTTTGAAGTAAGCAATTTTGCCTTTGAATTTACAAAAACCGATAATTATGTTTAAAATTCTCTCATGGTCAGTTCAGATTTTAAGGCACCAAAACCAGCAATACAGAATAGCTGCAATATCTATTAATATTTTATCAAACTAATTTAAAATTTGGTCCAATAACATAGCTTTAATATATCTGAAATAATATTCATCTGAAATAATGAAATAATCTTCAAATCATCCAATCAAATCAAGTAGATGGTGATAACATGTACGCAGAAGTACCCCAGCATATTTAATAGGTGCCCCCCCCCGCCCGTGCTGAATCTATTAGCTCACGTACACTGCGCGTGGTTGCAGTGAGCACGTACATATTCCTCTTCCCCCCCCGGGTTTAATTGCTGGGCATGTGATGCCCTCTCAATGTCACGACGCAATAGGACATCGTGTTGCGTAAGTTTAGGGGCAAGAAAAAGGTGCGAAGATTGGTTAAGTTCAAGCATGGCACGTGATATATTTACAAAGTGACAAAACTTGTTTTCTTGGCTTTGTTAAATGCTTAGCATTGCACATAAAACACGCTTACACGCAAAGAAAAGAATTCTCTAAAAGTACGTATTGAGACTCCTACAATGGTAATTAACCAAATTCCTTTTCACATGGAGTGCTTAGTAAAATATCTGATGTGGACCACCAGGACTTCCTTGTACGAACTATTTAAATTAACCATTTTTTTAATGCACTTTTTGGAAACTTATTCCCTCGAATTAATCCAACTTAAACGATCGATCTCTCGAGGCAAGTTGAAAATGACATCAAAAATGGCAAACTTTGAAATTAAAAATCCCGGTCACTTTTTCTTCTACGAGAGTCAAACTTCTAATATTCATACCGAGTATAAAACTTCCCCAAATATGAGTACAGGAACCAGGAGATCGCTTTAAAAATTAGATTTATTTATTTGCCAAAAATTAGTTTTTTGTTTATCTTTGCCACAACACGAATATTTTTATCATTTACAAAACTTCTCGAAACACGATTTTTCAGCCTTCGGTGGCAGGGAGAACACACTCTGATTCTACTCTGTAAAATCTTAAACCTCTGCATTTGCTACAAATACATAATTAAAGTGCATTTGAAGGCTGCATGAAATAGCTTCGAGAGTTATTCCTTCTAAAACTAGAATGCTTTTCGTTATTACTTTTATTCCTGCGAATTTTGTATAGAAAAAAACGTTTTGTAATATATTTTCAAAAAATTAGATACATTTTCATTTTAAAACTAATCTTGAATCTGGAATATAACCCAATTATTAGCCCAAAGGAGCTGTAGCCCTGAAGGGCAATTAGTCTCAAATCGGCATTTTGTACTGTTTCACTATAAACCGCGAATCACTTTTAAATTTATCTATTTCATATTTTATAAAGCATTTATGAATTTTTGATTAAGAAACTGAACGATTTCAAAGCGAGCAATGGCAACACTGTAAATTAAAAAAAAGACATTTTTATCTCCAACGCGAGAGACTGTGTATCGGAAATTCTAAAGATACGCTCATTTTAAAATTATTTTGCGATATTCCTCTTGAAATGAATTTTATGGTTTAAGTGCGAAGAACATGATATTTAATAAATAAAGATAAACCACGAAAGGTTAAAAAAAAAAAAACCACATAAAAAATGTCGATAGAAAATAAGCTAACGATACCGCTGTAATCCTTCTGTAATAACGATGCAAAAAAATACGATTCGTAGCATCTTTTCAGTCTGATGCGGCATGGAACCCACATAATAAAACTTCGATACAAAAATTAAGTAATTCTCTCTCATTATATCAGCAACAATGGCATGCAGTTCTTAATGATATTCGTTCTTCTAACCAAATTGGTCGTAAAGTTCCATCCAATATTTCACCTATATTCAATTTTAGTCGATTAAATGTGGCAAAAAAAAAAAAAAAATTATCGTAATTAATCAGAAATCAATAACGCGAAGAAACAGACAGAAATTCTGCTTTATATGCATAGATTTTGTAAAACTTGCAAATTTTTGATTAACAAACTCCACGATTTGAAAGCGAGCAGTAGGAACCCTTTTCGAAATAAAGCATTTTATCTCCAACGCTGGAGACTGTTGCCACTCGGAAAAATGAATGCGAAAATTGGCGCTTTCAGAGTTTTTAATTAATATTTCGGCTGATTAAAGTCGTACGAAGATGGAAACAGTCGAAATGGCTTCCCGCGAATTTTTGGAATCGAGAATAATGTATTTAATGTTTGTCAATGCTATTTTTATTTCATAGTAAAACTTAAGAAATTTTTTTAACAAACTCTAGGATTTGAAAGCGAGCAGTGGCAACGAATTTCGAAATAAAGCAGGTTTTCATCTCCAGCTTGCGAGACTGTTGCCACTCGGAAAAATGAGGGCGAAAATTATCTTTTTTCCGAGTTTTTAATTAATATCTCTGATTTTAGCTACTTTTTTTTGGAAAAAGTGGACGTCGACCTTTTCCAGGACCCAGAAAAGTATTGTAGAAATTTTGGTGACGATAGCTATAGTAGTGATTGAGTTATTAGAGGGCAAACACACATTCTTCTTTATATACTATATAGATTAATTAAAATTATTAATTAACAACACCATGTTTTTAGTTAAAAACTGACGACTAAATACAGTGTCTCACAAAAGTGATGGGACACTTGTGCTTTACAAAAGGAAACTGCAAAAAAATAAATTTAAAAAACATGTAAAAATTTTTTGTAGGTGTGTTTCATACTTAAATTTAATAACAATTATTACATAACATACATTTTCTCAAAATACTAAAATATTAATTTAATAAAAATGCAATTGTTTAGAACGGAGCAAAAAAATGGCTCACATAAGTGATGGGACACCATTAGATACTACTACGTACTACAACAAAAATATTTTTGAGGGGTTTTATTTTTACTTAAAAGCAATTGGCAATAATTTATAAAATCGTCTTCAGTATTTCTCTCCAGTTTGTTTTGGAATTTTTCTGTTTTTTAGCTCTGTGCAGCCATGAATACTAAACGAAAAGAAACTTCGCCTGAAATTCGAAAATTAGTTATTAATTTGCATATTGAACGTGGAAAATCTATTAGAGAAACTGCTGAAACAGTTAACTTGAGTCATTCAACAGTTTTCAATATCATTAAACGATATAAAAAGAATCATATGATTCAGGATAAAAGAAGACCTGGCCGACCATCAAAGCTATCCAATGGCATAAAGCGAATTATCGTTCGAAATATTTAAAAAAAAATCCAAAAATGAGTGTTTCTAAAGTTGATGCTGATTTACAAGCATTATATGGAGTAATTGTTAATACTGAGACTATTAGAAGAGTAATTCGATCTGCTGGATATCACGATAGAGCAGCCAGGAAAAAATTCTTCGTAAGTGAAAACAATAGAAAACTCGGACTGGTCGCAAAATCCAACATAAATAAGAATTCTGATTACTGGAATGAAATTATATTTGCTGATGAGAGTAAATTTAATATATTTGGTTCTGACGGTAGAATCTTGATGTGGAGAAAACCCAGGGAAGAATTTCGCAAACAGAACTTGGTGCCAACAGTACAACATGGTGGAGGATGAGTTATGGTATGGGGGTGTATGTCGCCCGCTGGAGTTGGTAATCTTGTTTTTATTGACAGTGTAATGGATCAGTACAAGTATATTGACATTTGAAACCTTCAGCACGAAAATTGAACCTTCATAACGATTTTAAATTCTACTAGGACAATGACCCCAAGCACACTGCTTTGAACTTTAGACTCTGGCTGCTGTATAACTGTCCTGAAATAATTAAAACATCACCACAATCTTCAGACTTAAATCCCATAGAGAATATTTGGCAAGAATTGGAATCAAGAATTCGCAAACACACCATTTCTTCAAAACAACAATTAAAATCGGTGCTTCAAGAAGAATGGGGTAAAATCACTCCAGAAATCACAAAAAAAATATTAGTCGAATCCATCCCAAGAAGATTAAATCATGTTTTAAAAGTAAAAGGAAATCCAACAAAATATTAAAACCTTTTAAAAAGTAAAATTTTTGGATGGATAAATATTTGATGGAAAAGTAAGTGTCCCATCACTTATGTGAGCCATTTTCTGCTCCGTTCTAAACAACTGCATTTTTATTAAATTAATATTTTGAGAAAATGTATGTTATGTAATAATTGTTACTAAATTTAAGTATGAAACACACCCGCAAAAAATTTTTACATGTTTTTTTTAATTTATTTTACTTCAGTTTCCTTTTGTAAAGCACAAGTGTCCCATCACTTTTGTGAGACACTGTAGTCGTTTCGTTTCCAAAAGCAGGAAAAGTCAGCCAATTTTTTTTCTAGTTCGATCCAAAAATAAATGAATGGCTCAGCAGAAATTTATTCGATGTCGAATTCTATAGATAAAAATAATTAATTCTTTTAGGAAGATACAGAGGATGAAAGTTCAAAGAAACATTCGATACTTTCGGCGTCCTACATTGTGATGGATGAGTTTCGAAGCACACCGTGACCAGAAACGCAATATCAGGAAAAACAACAAGAAGATTCACGCACATTTCCCCCTGAAGCTGAGAGAATGAGGGAAATATCCAGACTCACTGCAAAACAATTATCCACATTTTATCCCTAATGCCCCCATTTTATTCATTCATTCCTTGCAGGTTTGCCTTACGAGGTTAAGGCATTTTCCGCCATTTTTCCTCCCTACACTTTCACCTCGTAAGAGGAACGCAAAAAAGAATCTAGGTTTGGAGTAGTCCGTTAATTTCTGGTCTATCTGGTTCACAGGTGTTGCCCCAAACGCCTCTAAAGATCATGCTCTCACGCTTTCTAGGAGGATGGACAAGAGGTTTGCTTCGATCAGAGAAAGTAAACGAGTTCGTGCCGATCGAAGTTTGGGGGGGGGGAGTGGATAATAAAGTTGGTAGGTAGAGTTGTACCTGGGGAATCGTGACAAATTCAGTTTGCTTTCTGAATGATGAAAAATAAAAGTTTCAAGCAACTGGTACACACAGAAATTCCAAAAAAAAAACTAGAGCAAGAACACAAAAAGGAATACATGCCATGTTAATAATGTCAATAAATCATTTATAGGATAAAATGAGAGGTATTTTTTTAAATTAAAACATCACTGCCAGTCTTCTAAAAACAAGAAAAGTTTAATCCCGGGGAACAAGAAGATTGTGTTTCAGTAGAAGCAAATAACATAGATATACAGAGGCTAAAAGCATTCGCAAAAGCATACAGAGGCTAAAAGCATACAGAGGCTTATTACTAAAAGCATTCGCACATCTTAAAATTTGCTCTAAAAATATTTTGTAAAAGTGTTAAATTGAAAAAAAAAATCACGTTTTGTGTGTTTCCTTTATTTATTAAATATCATGTGCTCCGCACTTAAACCATAAAATTCAGCTCAAGAATGATATCGCAAAATAATTTTAAATTGAGCATATCTTTAGAATTTCTTATGCACAGTTTCACGCGCTAAAGATAAAAATGTTTTTTTCTGTACAACGTTGCCATTGCTCGCTTTGCTATCCTTGAGATTGTTAATCAAAAATTCGTTAAGGTGTTTCAAAATATGACATGGATAATAAAACAAATTCCAAATTCGAAATCGGGGCTTCCAGAAGCCAATATTCAGTGGAAGATCACGTTATTGAAAATTGAATGGCTCTAGGTACCGTTGTTTTATCACAGTGCGAGACACACATATACATTGATGCAGATTCTTCATCATTTAATTTCTTTAAATATAACACAGGACTCTGATATTTGGTGGCAACAATTTGAAAAGCGAACCGACATTTATAGTGAACCAACGCAAAATGCCAAAACGAAATTACTAGCTCTTCTGGGCTAATAATTTAAAAAGAACATATCTTTCAGTCTCCCGCGCTGGAGTTTTTTTTTTTTTTTTTTTTTTTTCCGTACAGTGTTGCCATTGCTTGCTTTGAAATCGTTGAGTTTATTAATCAAAAATTTGTTAATGTTTTACAAAATATAAAATACATAATAAAACAAATTCCAAATTCGAGTTTCCAGATGCCCATATTCGGGTGGAAACGTACGTTATTGAAATTTTGATGGCTCTAGGTACAAGTTGTTTTATCACAATGCGAGAAACATACATACATTTATGCAAATTCTTCATAATGTAATTTCTTTAAATATAATACCGCACGATAATATATGGTGGCAACAATTTCAAAATTGAAACGCCGTTTATAGTGAAACGCCACAAAATGCCAAAACGGAATTAATAGCCCTTTTGGGGTAAGGCCCTTTGGCCTAATAATAAAATAAATTACAAATTCGGGCTTTCAGATGTCCATATTCGAGTGCAGGACTACGTTATTCAAAACTGGATATTTCTAGGTACCGTACTTTTTTCACAGTGAGAGAAATATACATACGTTCATGCCGATTCTTCATTAGTTTAATTTCTTTACATATAATGCAGGGTTCTAATACTTGGCGGTATCAGTCTGAAGAGTGAAACGCTGTTTAAAGCAAAATGCCAAAACGAAATTAATAGCCCCTTGTGGGCAAATTGCCTCTTTCGGCTAATAATTTCAGCGCATTTTCAAAATAATATATTTATTCTATTCTTTACAAAAAAAAAAAAAAATGCAAAACTTAGAATAAAAGTAATAATTTACAACAATCTTTTTTAAAAAAATTAAATTTTCCGCGGAAGGACAAATAATTTCGTTTTGGCATTTTGCGTAGATTCCCTTTTCAAATTATATGCAGCCACTGGTGGGCCTCAAAAGAGGAAATCTTTGTTAAACTGTTTTTATACGCTTTATTCTTTCTCTAGAACGATCGAAAATAACAACCAAACACACGAAAACGAAAACGAAAAAAAAAAAAAAAAAAAGTAATTGTTCAAAGCAGTTAAAAGATAATCAAATGAAGCCGCAAACGGCCCCAGAAAACAATTAAAGACAAAAATTTATTCAGCGCATCTGAATACGAAAATGAAAATTTTAATTGAATCTCAAAAGGATATTACATTCGCTTCTGGACCTAAAATTAATCAGCTTGTATGAAGCTGGTTTTCTTGATTACGGCAAAGCACTCGAAGGTTACCTGCCTGAGGGCAGGCATGCCTTCGTGGAGTACTTTCTAAGGGAAATTGGCTCCTTTAAACTTTACACATAGGGGAAAACCACGAAAACGCCCGTGTAGCCAGCCCGTTCGCGGAATTGGAACCTCCCACCGAACTACCAGTGTTCAGCACCACTGGAGAGCCTTGTATGAAACATTCGGAAATAAAAGCATCAGTTACGTAATCTGTAGCGGTTTTTTGATCACTTTCAGGTAGTCTTTTCCACATTTCGTGCGATTATATTCAATTCAACAATTGAGAATAATCTCAATTAAACAACGAAACACTTCTACTATTAAACAATGAAACACTTCTACCAATGAAATGTATTATTTCCTTGGTACCAATTTATTTAATGGTTCAAATAAAATGTCATATTCTGATAGTACACTAGTCAAACGACGAACTTTGTAAAAGTGAAATTTTGGAGGCAATTAGCTAGAAACCGATTTTTATCCCTTAGTCCAGAAGAGCTATTAATTTCGTTTTGGCATTTTGCGTTGAAGACTTTAAATGTCAGTTCACTTTTCAAACTGTTGCCACCAAGTATTATCGCCCTGCGTTATATTTAAAGAAATTAAATAATGAAGAATCTGCATAAAGTATGTATGTGTTCTTGGATTGTGATAAAACGACGGTACCTAGAGCCATCCAATTTTGAAGAACGTACGTTTCCACCCGAATATGGGTATCTGGAAGCCCAAATTTGGAATTCGTTTTATTATTATCTATGTCATATTTTGTAAAACTTTACCGAATTTTTGATTAACAAACTCAACGATTTCTAAGCAAGCAATGGCAACACCATACGGAAAAAACAACAAAATAAATAAATAAATAAATAAAATAAAATAAAATTAATCTCTAGCGCGCCACACTGTGCATCGGAAATTCTAAAGGTAAGCTCATTTTAAAATTATTTTGTGATATCGCTATTGAACTGAATTTCACGATTTAAGTGCGAAGAACATGATATTTACTAAAGGTTACACACAAAACGTTAAAAAAACGCTCCTTTGGGCGTAACGTAAAATCTGAAAGCTTTCAGACTCTTTTTTTTTTTATTATTTTTGAACTTTTATTTTAATCAAAAATTATATGTGCATTTGCAAGTTATCAGTATCATTATATCGATATATGGAAATCATATTCAGGTTGAACTTTTCAGAATTCCCAATTATTCGAAACAAAAGGTATAAAAATATTTCAAACCATTTCTGAATACGTAAGAGGGCATTTAATCTTTAAATAAAGTTTCCAAGGATATCAAATCTTCTTTCATGTCTAATTTTATATCGACACCAGAAAACAGTCGTGATTTTATCTCTTTTAAATTTTTCCATTCACTGAGAAAGCGAAATGGCGTCGTGACCCACATTTTTTGTTTTCACAGGACTGGTCGCAGACGATTTCCTGCAAGGCTTCTTTGCATTTGAGGCTTCTTTCTGTTCGAATACGGCTTCTGCAACCTCTGGAGGTTACGAGGATTTGAACACTTAAGAAAGAAAAAAGCGAAAACAACGAAAGAAATATCTTCCTCATTTCTAAGAAGCTGCATTCTTCAGACTTTTGCTATCTGTGCTAAAAAGCAAATTATATGATGCATGTACATCCGTAGGCTCTCAAATTCTTTTAAACAGTTTATTAAGGTTTACCCCCTTTTAACTTTGAAAAGTTTTTAAAAAAATATTTTAATAATAATACCGTTGGAGAACACGCAATCAACTTTCAAGAAGTATTCTTTTTTTAAAAAAGGAAGTGGGTGGTGGGGGGGGGGAAGAAGAAGAAAGAAAGAAAGAAAAAGGGAAAAATAAAATTAAAAAAAAAAAAAAAAAAAGATTTTAACGCAGTGACAGAGGAAGATAAACATACTTTTCTCGAGGCATAGCTTCTAACATTTGAGAAATGAATTGCAGTTGGGACATGGTGCTTTTACTAAAGCACCACTGATTTTTTGAGTTCTTTCTCATATTTCGGAGTAATTTGAGGCATATGTCATTTTTCAGCGGACTCCATTTTTTACTGTATTTCCTCGGTAATCTCAAAATATTTCTTGAGAAAATTATCATACATTTATAGATATTAAGATTTACCAGCTTACGATCTTTTTTCATATACAGTGACAAATTGTTCGTACGCTTAAAGTATTTGCAGAAAAACCGCTGTAATGCGGAACTGAATTCGAATATAAAGCCCGATATTTTTTTCATATCATCTCCATGTGAATGAAACCAAGCTTTTTAATTTTTACTACTCACTTATTTATTTTCTAAAATTGAAAATATAAGGATGCAAATAGGTAAAACCCGTCACAAAAGTGATTATACACCGAAACAGTTTGGTAAAATTTCATAAACAAAATTATCGTCTACAACTTTTTTTATTTTTGGTGACTTTTAAAAAATTGTTTGGCTTTATTTTTTGCTTGCTAACTTCGTTATATTTTAATTAATATTTAAAAATGGCTCGTAGTCGTAAAGACACAATGAACAGCATTAGAAAATTGATCTTTTTTCATTATAAAGATGGAAATTCGATTCGGGATATCGCTGAATTAGTAAATTTATTCCATTCTACGGTGCAGTATGTGATAAAATGTTTTAGAGAAGAAAATCGGATCGAAAATAAAGTAAGAAAAAGTCTCATAAATTTCAAGTTAAAAAAATTGAATATAAAAAAAGTAGCTTTAAGAATAAATAACCCTCTTCTCCAAAGGCAGATGCAATATTTATCATTTACAATGTTACAATATTATCTTTACTACTACAATATTATTATTTACAATTATGGAATGGCGGGCCGCGGGCTGCAAGTGGCAAAATGGCAGGTCATGAACGGCACGTGGGCTTCGAAACAAAACAATCAACACCTCTCTCTCTTTCAATCTTGAATTACAAGTTGAAAGCAGAGAGAATTACTCGTCCCTTATGTGGACTCCTTATTCATTTCTTTCATAGTAAACCCTTAACGGTTTGTTCATTTTTCCTTTAGCCAATGCTTTTTCTTATTCAACTCAGTTTCCTTATCGAAGTTGTGGAGGTAATTGCATTAAGTTGCAAAGGTACTCCGGAAGTCAAACGCCTTGGGCCTTGGGCCGAAACAAAATCATCCTGCCCACGAATACAAGTCTCGCTCCTCATCGTGCTCCTCCTTCTCCAGCTGCTGCTACTCCTCCTCCTGCTGTTCCAAGAGGAGGAGCCGCAGGAGGAGCAGCAGGAAGAGGAGTAAGCTGACGAGGAGGAGCAGCAGGAAGAGGAGCAGCAGGAGGAGCAGCAGAAGGAAGAGGAGCAGCAGGAGAAGGAGGAGCAGCAAGAGGAGGCGCAGAAGCAGGAGAAGGAGCAGAAAGAGGAGCAGCAGGAGAAAGAGGAGCAGCAAGAGGAAGCGCAGGAGAGGAGGAGCAGGAGAAGGAGCAGCAAGAGGTGGAGCAAAAGTAGGAGAAGGAGCAGCAGGACGAGATATATATTCGTGGGCAGAATAATTTTGCTTCGGGTCCCACGTACGGTTACAGCCGAAAACATCGCGGCAGAAACATCGCAGACGAAAATGTCGCGGAGAAAACAACGCAAGGCGAAAAAGTCGGGCTACAAAACATCGTGGGAGAAAACATCGCAAAGAGAAAACTTCACAGTTCTAAAACATCGTGGTACAAAACATCGTAGTCGAAAATAAAGCGGTTCAAAAACATCGCAGTTTAAAAACATCGTCGTCGAAAATATCGTGATAAAAAATAAAGTATCTACAAATCATCGCATGACGATAACATCGCAGACATGCTTTTTTCAGGCATGCGTTAATAAGTGTAAATGGATATTCCCATAATGATTTGTGAGCGCAAGATGGAAAGAAGGATAATTTTTACTTTCATATTTTTTATTAATTAATAAATTTTTTCTGAGAAAATAAAAAGGAAACTTAAGCATAAAATATTAATGCAACTTATAGCACTTAATAGAATTTTAAACCGACATAGTTAACTAACAAAGGCCATTAATAAATCATTTTTATAAAGTTTTTACTGGTAATATTTCATGAAAAGTATAATCTATAAGTTACATTTAATTTTCTATGCTTAAGTTTCCTTCTTACGTTTTCAGCAAAAATTTATTAGTTAATAAAATATGTGAAAGTAAAATTTATCCTTCTTTACACCTTGCGCTCACAAATCATTATGGGAATATCCATTTACAATTATTAAAACCTGAAAAAAGCATGTCTGCGATGTTATCGTCATGCGATGATTTGTAGATACTTTATTTTTTACCACGATATTTTCGACGACGATGTTTTTAAACTGCGATGTTTTTGAACCGCTTTATTTTCTACGACGATGTTTTGTACCACGATGTTTTAGAACTGCGATGTTTTCTCTTTGCGATGTTTTCTCCCACGATGTGATGTAGCACGACGTTTTCGCCTTGCGTTGTTTTCTCCGCGACGTTTTCGTCCACGATGTTTTTGCCACGATGTTATCGGCGGACACACCACGTACCGTTCGCGACCTGCCATTTTGCCACATGCCGGCCTTGGCCAACCATTCCTTAATTGTACATAATATGTATTGCCACAGTAATACGTATCGAAATTGAATAAATGTAATCGACCGTTATGATAGCTGTAACAGTAATCCCACACCCTTATTGTTTTCCAGTAATATAGAGAAGCAGAAAGGACTAGAAATATCTCGGCGGCCGGTTGAAAACTATAAAAGCCTGGATAGAGAGAGAGCATACGAGTTCAGTTGCTTAGTTATTGTTGTTGCAAGTTGTAGCTCCGCGCGAATTGCGATAAATCCCAGCTAGCTTTCTCTTTAGATGCGCTTTATACATTGCGTGTTTAGCGTTCTTAGTAGTTTCAAGTGTAACTACACTTGTACGAATATTCTGAAATATTTCCGTTGATATAAATAAATTTTTATTCATATATTACCGAACTTGTGCATTCAATCTATTACGAATCCAGACGCACGCAACATTATTCTTCAATGAATTTAAGTTACCGGGAGACATCGCTTCACAAACTTAACTCGTTCTCTAAAGCCGTTCGTCAACCGAAATGTTCGTAAACAGAAACAGTTTTCCCCATACGATTTAATGTAAAATGATTCATTATCGTTCCTAGAGCCCAGATGATTGCTTATTTAAACTTGACAGTAGTACTTTCTGCACAAGTACATAACCGAAAACCCAACGGAAATCACTAAGTATAAACCAAACAAGATAAAATAAAATATGATACAGATAATATAGAAGAAGATTAATTTTACTGTGCATGTAAGGAATGAGAACGAATGGCAAAAGTTGTAAAGTTCGTAGGAAATTTCTGAACCTGGAGATGTGAAAAATGTGCAATACCCTCGCCGGGATTTGAACTCCGGACTTCTCCAGTACGCGTCGAGTGTACTTCCAGTGACACAATGAAGGCATGCAGAAAGGAGGGGGGAAATACCTTAAATACTCACCCCTTTTAAATAGCTACTCGGAATGAGAGGACACAGTCGCCAAATACTAATAGTGATGAATTATCGCCTACCACCTTTTAGTTCGGGCGCCACCTATAGAGTCATTAGGCTATTTTGAAGCAGAAGACGTGAAAAATTGCAGTGCACTCGCCGGGACTCAAACCCTGTACCTCTCGAATACACGTCTAGTATGCTTACAGTTACAGCACGGAGCCATGCGGAATGGAGGGAGAAAATAACATATATACACCCCCTTTTAAAGGACGACTGGAGGTGACTGGGGTTTTATCCCTAAATCCTGAAAGCGACGAATTATCGTCCACCACCTTTCTAGCTTGCGCGATACTCAAGTGGGGGTAGAGAATTTTTTACAAAGAGGTTTTATACCCAGTGTTTCCCAACCTTTTTTGTGCTATGTCCTACCTAATCCTCTCTAAAATTCTTATGCACTTCCTAGCAAATACATAATTTTTAATATCAAAAATTGAAATGTTCACGAAAGAAACGTGAATGATAGGTTTTAGGAAGAAATGTCTAAGCATTTAAATGTCCATGTCTACAGCGAAAATTCTTTATAAAATATTTAAAACGCACCGTATTTTAAAAACATTTTACCGTATACATCACTTACATTATTCTTTATTTTTTTGGGAATAAGAAAGGAAATTTTGAAAAATTTCGAAATCTTGAAAACATTAGATGTTTGAACATTCCCTTGTCCCCTTAAACTCTGGAAGACTCCATTTTCGAATTGGTCCCCCTTAACAATCTAATTGTCCCCCTGCAGGGCGTGGGCCTCACTTTGGGAAACACTGTTTTATACGATAAAATTAGAGCGTGTTCTGTCTGCTTGAAGACCACGTTGCTGAAGTATGCGATTAGTATTCTGCAGCGTTGAGTTACTTTTGCCATTAGGCTGTAGAGACATTAGGTTATTTTGGTGCTGGAGACGTGAAAAATGAGCAATGCCCTCGCCGGGATTCGAACCACGGACCTCTCCAATACACGCCTAGTGTGCTGACCACTACACCCCGAAGGCATGCTAAGAAGGCGGGTGAAATACCTTATATGGCTTATTAACATCGACCTTGCGTCAGAGCCAGCTTGTACGTTAGTTAATCTGTGAATCCGTTAAGCTAGACTTATTTATATTAGTTCACCCATTATCTTTGATTTAAGCCCAAACTGTTGGCTTCTGTAAGCACGAGTTGGTGCCGTCTGTTAACTTTATTTGATTGGATTGGATTATTTAATTATGGCAAAGCACACGGGGGCTATCTGCCTAAAGGAAGGGATGCCTTCGTGGAGGACTTTCTAAGGCAAACTGCCTCGTATACACGTTACACATGGGGAAAACCACGAAAACGCCCATGCAACCAGCTCGTTCGCGAGATTCGAACGTCGGACCGAACTACCAGTGTTCAGCATCTTTACCGCTCGGCCGCTGGTGGGCCTTAACTTTATTTGAATTAATAAAATGCCCTTTTTATCCTTTCCCCTGTCTCTGTGGTACTTGCAAGATATACTGATAATTCACAGATTATCATTTAGAGTTCTGGTATAATTTTATATTAAGACAAGACTCTATAAAGTATTAAAAAAATATGAGGAAGATGTTATTGAGTGGATGTAAAACTGTCTTCCATAAAAACATCGGTGGTTCAACAAGAAGATTCAAAGGTTCAACAAGATATTTTATTTTATTTTTATTTTGTCTCTAAGTACCGCTCTCTCTACTTCAGACTCTTTGGGCCTTTGTTTCATTTAAAATTTGTTCATTTGAGTGATTTGTTTTTAACTATGTTTTAAGATTTTTATACAGCGAGACATGGCAGTGTTATCAAAAAATGCTTAAGCTACAGCTTGCAGCAGCTTGCTACTGCTTTATCAAGATGATATCGTATCGTGAAAGCTTTGTATATTACATTATTCCGTACAAATTTCGCCGATTAGAGAGCTAGGATAAATTTTCTTCCTTTTCTTCCGAAGACATGTCTTCTACAATCGCTTTTATAGCTTATAATGTAACTCCCGTCTTCTAGCATGTCTTCGCGGTGTAATGGTCAGTACACTCGGCGCGTATTCGAGAAGTCCCGGAGAGGGCACTGCGCATTTTTCAGGTCTTCCGGCTTCAAAATAACCTAATGACCCTACAGTCTGCTTCAAAATTTATTACAATTTTTTCCACATTGAGCTTATTTTTACGGTCTTCTAGTACGTCTCTCCATATTTTCATTGTTATTGATATTTTTATCCATAACTTCTTCAGAACGTTTTGCCATTTTAGAGTGATACAAAATGTACAGGAAGGTAAGATGGCTTCCCCGCAAAGCAGTTTTAAGGTTGCATTAAAATGGCAAAGCAAAACAGGGTTGCCACATTTGGCGAGAAATCGCCCATTTGGCGACATTTGGAGGCAAAATTAGCAATGTGCCTTGGACGGATGGAGAACTTTCTGGAAAGAATTCTTACCGGTTTAGCCCGGAATGTTCTCAAAGAGAAGCCGAAAGATATATAAACCCTGCTAGTCCGCAGTCAGTGGATGTGCCTTCTCAAGAGGACGAGTGTGTGCCTCGAGAGTGCGAGATAGTTAGCATCGAGTGTGTCTCGTGTAGCGAGTCATTATATGTTTGATAATATTTTCAAATATTATCAAACATTTATCAAACATATTTTTTTAATATTGTTACGAAATGTACAGGCGCGGTAAGATAGCTTCCCCGCAAAGCAGGTTTAGAGTTGCCACATTTGGCGAGAAATCGTCCATTTGGAGACATTTGGCGATAAAATTGGCGATGTGCCATGGACGGATGGAAAACCTTCTGGAACGAATTCTTACCGGTTTAGCCCAGAATGTTCTCGAACACAAGCCGGAAGCTATATAAACCCTGCTGGTCCGCAGTCAGTCAGTGTGCCTCGTCTAGAGTGCGAGTTAGTTAGTATTCAGTTGGTGTCTCGCCTAGCGAGTCGATCCCTGCGGAGTCGATCGAGTTGATAGCCGGACAGCGAGTGCCGAGTGGGTCGTCGAGTTCACCGAAGGAGTCTCTTCGTGTATCGAGGTTAGTGCATCGTCGAGAGAGCGTGTTGAGCTCCGGGAACGACTGAACCGAAGAGTCGGGAGCCGTGCTCTGTGTGCCGTCGAGTGCATCGCGAGTTGTAGCGTGGAGAGTCTCGAGAGTACGTGGAGTTCCGAGAACGACCGAGCAGAGTCGGGAGCTGTACTCTGATGCTTTACAGTGAAGCTATGTCCACCGTGATAGCCTGATAACCTGAAAGCTGTGTCGCTGATCGTGTCAGCGTGTTTATAGGAGTTCATCGACGACTGTAAAACGTGTTTTGGAGCTGCCCTGACAATACTGGCCAATAAAGTGTGTTTCGATACTTCAAGTGTCGTCGTTATTCACTCCAAATCCACACGAACCCCGTACCGAAGGAAGAAAATAACGTAACAATATGTATTGTTTACAGAAAATTGGAAAACTAACCTTCGGGGGGGAATTGAATTGACTCGTGAGCTTTTTCGTGCGATTATTTTTCATAACTCCCCACGTGGGTCATCAAGGACAAGAACACTTCGATGTTTTTAATTCTTTATACAACGATAAAACACCGTCCTACAGCACTGTAAAAACTGGTACAATCTTGGTCGACATTAGCTCCAGAACGAATTCCGCGAAGGTCGTCCAAAATCGGGTATTGTACCAGAAAATATCGATGTTGTGCTTGAATAAATAAAACAAGATCGTCATGTGACATACAGTGAAATTGAGACACTTTTAGGGCATTAGTATGAAAAGCATAAATAAAATATTACACGAAACGTTTGACCGTGAAAAAGATTTGTTCGCGTTGGATCCCGCATAATCTGACAAACTCTCAAAAAAAGGCTTGTGTCGATTGGTGTAAGGAAATGGTTGGAAAAATAAGTTCAAAGTACATCAAAGTCTATGTATAATATCTACACAAGTGACGAATCATGGTTCTATCCATATCAGCCCGAAACAAAACAGTAATCGATTATATGAGTCTTCCAAGACGAGCCAAATCCAACAAAAGTCGTTCGCGGAAGAAGCACGCGAAGCAAACTGTTTGCCTGTTTCCTTCGGCATTACGGGTCACGTGTGGCGACAGTGGCGTTACAGCAACGCAGGATGGTCGATTCCGAATGATACACGACCATTTGTTTCTCAGAAGTCATCGAAAAAATTCAAAAAAAGCAGAAGAAGCGAATCATTCATCATCATGACAATGCGAGCTCTCTCACATCGGCTCAAAAGAAAGAATTTTTGACCGGCCAAAACATCGAGCTGATGGGTCATCCGCCCTACAGCCCTTATTTGGCACCCAATGACTTTTTTTTTATTCCCACACATCAAAAATAAATTTCGTGGTCGGTGATTTGCGACGCCCGAAGAAGCGGTTGATGCATTCAAAACGCATATGTTGGAGTTGTCCCAATCGGAGTAAAAAAAGTGCTTGGAAAATTGCTTCAGAGGCAAGCAAAAGTGTATTGATCTTCACGGAGAATATTTTGAAAAACAATAAAACCAATTTTGTTCATAAACATTTGTTTTTTCGTTATTAGGTCAGAAATATAAATAGCAAACCTCGTACTACTTCAGGGCTAATAATTACGTGACTGGTATATTTTTAGCTGTTGCCAATTTGGCTGGCAGGATATCTTTAATTTATCTTTAGTAGCTAGTTGTCAATTCCAAAGCTGCCGCCTATATTTCCAGTTTGGGATCAACTCTTACGTTTTCAAATTATTGTTTTTAATGAAACAAACTGAGAGATTTAAGAACAATAATAAACAATAAGATTTAAGAACGATACTTCTTAACTTTGTTTTTATTTAGATAACATATCAAATTGATGAAATTTTTATCGTGCTCAACTGGTAATTTTATACTCAGAATAAAATGGAGGAAGAATGACACGAGAAGTAAAATTAACCTTTTGCGGCACAGTGTGTCCGGTCTCGACATACCTAAAATCTTCCTTCTGTATGCACAGGAATATTGAATGAAAAAGGATTTATAGGTTGCTATAGGTTACTCTGAACCTTCTTTATTTATAGTAGATGGCAGCTCAACACAAACCAGTCCATATATTTTAGCCATGTCCAGTTTTTTAAGACCCTCATTTTTCAAAGAAATCTTCCAGATTTTTTTTTTTTTTTAGGGTATAAAAGGAATTGTTTGAAAAGAATTTCTATGTTATTTTTTTGGCTGTACGCTAACCTCCTTATTCTATATTAGTTTTAAATTTTTACCTTGAAATCTTGCCTAAAACCAAACGGCGAACCCTAGGCGTGCCCAGATCGGGCTCACCGATAATCTAGGACAACTGAGAGTCTGTATTCTTTGTTTCTCCGCATCTCATCGGTCAGTTCATTGACAAAAATGTTCGTTTCAGCACTCTTTTAGATTTTAGAAGCTCTATTCAATCAGTGTGCCAAATTTGAAAAGATAAGTGCTATCTTCACAAAATTTTACTTGTGTACTCCTCTAGGCCTAATTAGAGTGCCTACGTTTTTTTATTTTTTAAATTACGTCCACAGGGGCGTTTTTTTAACATTTTGTGTGTTACCTTTATTTATTAAATATCACCATAAAATTCAGTTCAACAGCAATATCGCAAATTAATTTTAAAATGAGCATATCTCTAGAATTTCCTATACACAGCATCGCGCGCTGGAGATAAAATCCCCCCCCCCCAAGTACAGTGATGTCATTGCTCGCTTTCAAATCGTTTAGTTTGTATATCAAAAATTCCTGAAGTCTTACAAAATATGAAATCGATAATAAAATAAATTTCAAATTCAAATTAGAGCTTCCACATGCCCACATTCTATGGAAGATTACGTTATTCAAATTTTGATGGCTCTAATACCGTTGTTTTATCACAATGCGAGAAACATACATATATGCAGATTCTTCATCATTTAATTTCTTTAAATGCAAGACAGAGCGATAATGTATGGTGGCAACAATTTGAAAAGTGATACAGCACTTATCGTGAATCGACACGAAATTAACAGTCGTTCTGTGCATATTGCGTTTTTTCGAATAAAAAAAAAAAAAAAAAAAAAAAAAAAAAAAACATGCTAATTCACAATACATGTGACTAAATTCAGTAAAAAATAAACAAAATATTACTTGAAAAAAAATGAGAAGAATCGGGTCATATTACATGTAATGTTGACAGTAGATATCTTAGTTTTCAGATGATTTCCAAACGATGATATAACAAGTTTCTAGTGCAGGATTTTCCGCTATTTACAGATCCAAAAAAACTTATTTGGTATAAAGTTATTCAGCTTATATCGCTTAAAAAATGTCTGAAAGCTTTCAGATTTTATATTACGCCCAAAAAGCCCCTTTTTTTTTTTAACGTTTTGCGTGTTACCTTTATTTATTAAATATCATGTTCTTCGCACTTAAACCTCATAAAATTCAATTCAACAGTAATATCACAAAATATTTAAAAGCAGCACATTGCTAGAATTTCGGATTTACAGTCTCGCGAGCTGGAGATATTCCCTCCCCCCCTGCGCGCAGTTTTGCCGTTGCTTGCTTTGAAATCGTTGATCAGAAATAAAACAAATTCGAAATCCAAAATTCGGGCTTCCAAGTGCCCATGTTCGGTTGTAGGACTTCGTTATTCAAAATTGGATAGCTCTAGGTAGCGTTGTTTTTTCACAATGCGAGAAGCATTTATATGCAGATTCTTCATTACTTAGTTTCTTTAAATATAATAGATGGCGATAATATTTGCTGGCAACAGTTTGAAAAGTGAATGAACGCAGAAAGTGAAACGACGCAAGATGCCGTTTTGAGACGAATAGCTCTTTAGGTCTAACGTCATTTTGGCCAAAAAAGCAAAAATAACTGACATAGATTTTTATTTCAATGAATAAACATTATCGCTTTCTTCAACTGCAAACTAAGGGAAAGTCAAATACATAAGCAGAACAACTTTTTGTTTTCGAATCAATCACGCACTGTGCTTAAGTTTATTACTAAAATACGAGGGTTGGAGCAAAAGTCATGGCAACTATTTTTTTCTTGTAGATATGTGAACGGATCACAAAACATATATGTGTCATGTCGAAGTTCTGCAGCCATAGTGTGTATGCAGAACAACAGATGGCTCTGTGATAGCTGGCTGTGTGGTAGCGAGGGCTCTGAAATCAGTTCAGTTGGTGAGTGTCGTGCGAGATGGAAATAACCAGTGTTGAGCAGCGCGCTTACATCATAATAGCCGTTCTCCGAGGAAGAAATGAGATGGAATGTCACAGTGAATTAGTAGAAGCCCTTGGGAATAATACCCTACCATATCGTGCAGTAGCACGGTGGGTAAGAAAGTTTCAGCAAGGACGTGTGTCAACCAGTGATGAGCAACGTTCGGGACGACCGGTGAATGTGCCGTCATCGAGCACCTCATGGATGAAGACAAACGATAGAGTTAGAGAGGGCAAGTGGCATGGAAAACGCACCGTCCACAGGATATTGTGTAATGAGCTACAGCTACGCAAAATCGCTTCGCGGTGGGCACTGCATGCACTGACAGAAGTTCAAAGGTGGGTGTGCTATGCAATATGCTCCGACCACTTTGCACGCTGGTATCTGGAGATCAATTCTTTTCACGAATAATCGCCATCGATGAATTTTGGGCCAGGGCATACAAACCAAAACTGAAATGTCAGTCCGCGGAGTGGCGACATCTTGGATCACCAAGGCAGCAGAAAGTCCGTCAGAATCCTTTCCCAGTCAAATTGATGGTGATCGTCGCGTATGACGTCAGGGGCGTCATTGTTTGCCACCTCATGGCAGAACAGTGACCGCACGGTACTACAGGGACTCATGTCAACTTTATGTGTATTGTGTTGTCATTCTTTTGCACGGTGAAGGCCATATTGCCCTGTATACTACCGTAATAAATTCGTGTGTTACGATATTTCAGCGCTATTCATTGTCCACACATGTAGTTAAGACCTTGTCCTTTCATCTGTGTATGTCACATTTTCCAACCGGACTGCCCTGCTAAAAATGCCCCGTAGAAACCCATAAAATTTTTTTATGGGGAATTGGCCTACGGGTACCCATACAGCTCTGCGGGTACCCGTAGGCCAAATCCCCGTAAAAACCCATAGAAAGAAACCCGTACGTTTGTATGGGTACCCGTAGGCCAAATACCCGTAAAATCCCATAGAAAGAAACCTGCATGGCTGTACGGGTACCTGTAGGCCAAATACCCGTAAAAAACTTGTAAACAGAAACCCGTACTACTGTACGGATACGAGTAGGCCAAATCTCTGTAGAAACCCGTAGAACTGTAGGCACTATAAACAAAATCCCAGTAAAAACCCATAGCCAAAAATCAGAACTTTATATGTATATCCATTGGCCAAATTTCCATTAAAAAAAATGGATATTCCGTAGGTCTATGACTAGTAAAAACCAGTAGACAAAAGCATGTACACCTATACAGGCACCCATACGCCAAATCCTGTAAAAACCGCTACACAAAAATCCACAGACCAATAAAGGTACCTCTTGGAAAATCGCTGCACAAAACAGTAAATTTCCATAAAAACATAAACCAGCAGAAGTACATAATTAGCACAGATCAAATGTACAGAACTAAATGGCGGAGAAAGCATGTAAATGGTATCTTCAAGGAAAAAAATAGTTGCCATGACTTTTGTCCCAACCTACATATATTTAAAGTACGCTACTTTTCTACAGCAGAGAAACAGAAGTATACGAATAATCTTCAAACTTTTGATGATTTAAAACACAGTGGTAAGATAGATTCCATGAATGTTTCGTATCTTATCAGTGCTCGCAGTTTCGACTAGCTCCTTAAAAACCACCCAAAATTTCAACGTATATCGATAAAACTAGATTTACTGCTATCTTATCACTCAAGAATTCAAATAATTTATTTCACTTCTTCACTAAAATACAATTTTACAAGCACTAATAGACAAACACTCGATTTTATAATAATTCATTCATTTTTCAATGTCTTTACTAATCGATCAGCGAGTAACCCTATTATTCTCAACTATAAGTAAACCTATTTTTCTACATTTCCAAAAAAAGGACAGAGCCAAGGTCATGAATGAATTGCGAAATGAAATTTGATTCGTTCAGTATGCCATTTCAGAATCTTTCATTAAATTGATATTTTATTTTTACAGTTCTTGTGTAATTTGGAGGGTGTACTCCAACTGCGCTAATGAAAATCCCCCCCCGGGTCCTGCTATAGTCCAACTGCGCCGATCAGAATTTCTTCCCCCTGCTGCCTACAGGGTTACAATTTAACTTTTCGAAGCCAATTGTAGCCAAGAGGAAAATAAAAATAAATAAATGAAATTACATACCACAAGACCAAGTAAAAAACTATCTAACAAGCAGGCTAATTATTTGAATAACAGTATAAATGCGAGAGCTAACAAAGAAAATAAAATGTATTGGTAAACATACATATTAGCATTACAAACATCTTCCATTTATTATAATAATTTCATAAATTAAATAATTTTAAAGCATACAAATTATATTTTTAATAAATTACATCAATAATAGTCAAGATGTCTGAACTAGACTGGAAAATTTAATAGAGTTCACTAACGTGCAAAAAATTATTTCATATCAAAGTGTGTTAAAGTGTGCTAAAAATATTTTTTGTTAATTAAAGTAATTATGTAAATGTTTGCAGAAATTAAATTTAGTTACATTTAAAAAAAGCTTAGCATGACATCTATTATAACAACATTACTATGCATTTGGAACACTGACGTATAAATTGTAAATAAGTTTAAATTATTATGCTAAGAAGTTTTTTCTAAAATTTATCTAGAAGAAAGGAATTAGATAAACAATACTGCAAATTAATATAATCAGTCAGGCCTCTCAATAAATAAAAGTTTATTTTTTTAACCAAAAATTAGAATGCAAAAGTTTGAGTAATATACTTGGAAATATCTGAGCATATAATTAATTAGATATGTATAATTAAATTAATAACAAGCTAATTAACAGTAACATTAAGCTTAATTTCATTCAATCTAAAACAAGCAATCGATGAGGAGCTCAGCATAACTGAAGTTTTAATGCTATTTTACGTAGATTTGCGTATAAAATAAAAGTTGCACTTGTGAAACAAGTGAATAATGTACTGATAGTCAACAGGAATTAAAATACAGTGGTTAAAAATATAACTGCTTGTCAGAAGGTATGCAAAGTTGCCATGGCTAGAGAAATTGAATGGTTATAGAAAACTCATAAAGTTAAGCGCTACAGTGCGAAAAAGAAATTCTGGAATAAACATGTTAAGAAAATTAGATGGAGAAATAATCCTTAATTTATTGATATCCATATAAACTCTGTGCTTGTGGAAAAATGTTACATATAATTTAAACCGAGGTATCAATCACCGAAACCGAGTTAATTTCTTTCCTTATTTTTTCTTATTAGAGGGATTTGTAAAAAGATATGCTAAGGTAAAGGTGAAAATTTTTGCAATATTTTTAAAGAATAAATTAAAAAAGTATTTTTACTTCATGAACTGAAATTTTTACGCTACATTTTTACACAGTAAATAAGTACCCCTCCCCCCCCAAAAAAAAGCTGGATGATCTCTGGGATTAGAAACTCGGATCGAACTACCAATGTTTAGTGGCTTTTCTGCTTGATCGTAAGATCTTTCGAAATTAAGCTGAACAATATATTAAAGAAAGTAGATGATACAGCACATATAAAAACAAAAGTGGGCTGAATTATAGATTAACATGTTTGGTGAATGAGTTAAACATAGATAAGTATGCCATACAAATAAATATGCCATTATGAAATGTTAGGAATGTAGCATAAAAGCATCAATGAAGAAGGCAATGGAAATTTAAAACACTGTAATCTAAATGTATAATATTATCAGTGTATGCTATTAATTTCAATACTGCTGAAAATTTATAAATGAATAATATTATAAATCACACGAACTCGTTGCATTATAAATTACAACAGTTAGAAATATTATTAGCGTGATTTAACAACCATCATTGTTAATAAATAATTTCAAGTAATTAATTTTACAAATAATTCAGCCTGAAACTAGGTTGGAAAATAAGCTACATGCTGAAGATTAAGCTTTGCCAAGGTGTTAGAAACATCTTCTGTTAACTAGAGTTGTGATGCAAGAATTTGTAAAAATTATCATTTAAATATAAATTCGCATTAATACAATACAAACTAGTATGTAAATTCTACATATATGAAAACTTGAGTACAGTGCAACAGTATGAGAAAAAGGAATGTATTAAAAGGGAACTGAAAATTCCAGGACATAAATACAAGGAAGTTTGAATTTTTTTTTTTTTTTTTTTTTTTTTTTTTTTTTTTTTTGTTAATTATGAAAATTCTGCTGATGCTCATAATTATTAATTTATTAATTAAATGTGTATTAGAAATTAAATGTATGCCAAAGTACATCAGGTGGAAAACAGAATAAATATTTAAACGTTTCTAGTATTAGAATATAGAATTTGTAACAAAGTTAAATAACCTTAAAATAACTTCAATGACTAAAAATGGAAAGCTTAATACGGGAATATATTGCAATAATATTAGAGTGAATTTAGAGCGACTTAAGACGTCCAATTTTTAGATTTAATAAAGAGAATTTTTTAATTAAATTAGAACTGTTTACCTAAAATGGTAAATTTGAAAGTTAAAACCATTCTGCTATCTAAGAAGATTTATTAATATTTATCTAGATAAGAAACCTATTTAAGGTGACCTACAAATCCGATATTTGATACGTTGATTATGTATCAGTTTTGTGTATGTCATTAATCTATCAATGTTACTATTCAAAAGTGATATATATATATATATATATATATATAAATCAGCGATTAAAATCTACAACTTGGAAAGTTTTTAATTCTTACAGAGAATAAAAAAGATCTGGCTCATCATTCCTTTAAGCATCATAAAACTTTAAAATGAGTGTAAAAGAAATTTATTTTTACTTTAGCACACGCCAGACTTTAAATTAATATTTGTTTTGCATACACAATTTTTACAATATTGATAAACGAAAATGAAGACATGCAGTGTCAATAGCATGTCCCATTAATGGCGATAAATAACTTTTTGTAGCACCCAATCTTCTTGGGAAAGAAATAGGGGACAGGAATCGTCACGCAGTTCGTGGATTAGAAAACAGGGGGACGAGGATCTTCGATCAAATTTGGCGCAGTTCGTACCCTACCGTAATTTGATACGTCACCGAGGGGGTAAAAAGGCGCTATGCTTCAAATCTCTGAGATGACCAGAAATATGAAAAATAGCAAAACAAATGAAAAAAAAAAAAAAAAAAGCAGCAGCTAAGAAAGAAACAATTAAAAAAAAATCTGAAAGCTTTCAGATTTTATATTACGTCCAGAGGGGCCTTTTTTTTTAACGCTTTGTGTGTTACGTTTATTTATTAAATATCATGTTCTTTGCACTGAAACCATAAAATTCAATTCGTCAGCAACATCGCAAAATATTTAAAACATCATATCTTTAAAATTTCAAAGTCTCGCGCGCTGGATATATATATATATATATTCTCCCCCCCCCCGTACAGTGTTGCCTGTGTTCGCTTTGAAGTCGGTGAATTTCTTAATAAACAATTCACTGCTCTACAAATACAAAATAGATAATAAAACAAATTCTAAATTTGGGTTTCCAGATGCCCATATGCTGCAGAAGATTATGTTACTCAAAATTTGATGGCAGTAGGTACCGTTGTTTTATCACAATGCGAGAAGCTTACATACATTTATGCAGATTCTTCATTATTTATTTTTTTTTAAGTATAATACAGGGCTCTAATATTTGGTGGCAACAATTTGAAAAGTGATTCGCCGTTTATAGTGAATCAACGCAAAATGCCAAAACGAAATTAATAGTCCTTCAGGGTAAATTGCCCATTTGAAATAAAAACCAGCTAAGAATAAAACAGTCCAAAAATGAAGAAATTATAATAATTTTTTTTTAAATTTATTACAATTTTTTTCAGATGATAACAGTTAGTCCGGATACTTTGTTAGCCCAAAAGGGTAATTTGCCCCGAAGGGCTATTAATTTTGTTTTGGCATTTTCCGTTGATTCACTATAAACGGCGAATCACTTTCTAAACTGTTGCCACCAAATATTATCGCCCTGTATTATATTTAAAGAAATTAAATTATGGAGAATAAGCATAAATGTATGCGTGTTTCTCGTATTTGTAATAAAATAAGGGCCATCCAATTTTGAATAACATACGTCTATACCCAAATACAAGCATATGGAAAGCCAAATTTGGAATTTGTTTTATTATCTGTTTCATATTCTGTAAAGCATTTATGAGTTTTTGATTAAGAAACTGAATGGTTTCGAAGCGAACAATGGCAACACTTTACGAGGAAAAAAAAAATTAACAGAGGTGCGAGACTGTGTATCGGAAATAATAAAGATATGCTCTTTTTAAATTATATTGCCATATTGCTGTTGAATTTAATTTTTATGTGGTTTAAGTGCGAAGAACATGATAGTTAATAAATAAAGGTAAACGCATAAAACGTCAAGAAACGCCCCTTTGGACGTAATTTAAATTCTGAAATCTTTCAGATTTTTTTAATGCTATTTGCAGCGCATAATTTTACTGATTATTATAGCACCTTAACAAAACCGCAGCAAGGAAACCACGTGTATAGAATTCTAAACAGAAATCCAAATTTTGGAGTAATGCAAGAGAGAAAAAATAAATAAAATGAAACCCAGGTCTCGTGAATGGAATGGCATCTTGCCAGTGAGAAGCAGAATTTTTCCTCACAGAAAACTAACGTTTTGGAAATAACTAGAATTAAAAGCGGCAAAACAGGTGTTATGAACAGGTGAAACATCATATTCCGAACCTAGAAGAAAGCTAAAAAAGTTACCCAACCAATCAGGAATGTGACCAGTTGTTAGGTCATGACTATGTCATATTACGGATGTAGGAGAGAGCTAAGAAATTCAACCGTCAGCGTTAATTGGAGTAAATTAATTTGAATAAAGTGGAACTTTTCATGATTTTAGAGTCTTGGTGAAGAAAGTATTATTACGGAAGAAAGGCAACTTTTTAAAGAGGTGGTGTAGTGCAAGGCCTCAGTTTATAATCTGTATCATTAAAAATCGTATTTGACGTTGTCAGCATAGTGTACGATATCGTTATCGATGCCTTTGTTAAAACAAAAAATTATTCACTCTACGGATGTGGTCTGTTATGGAATCAATTTTTAGGTCTCTTTCATTTCTAATGAAAAAGAGACCCTGGGGATTTTTCTGAGAAATGTGTTTTGAAAATTCTGCAACTAACTGAAATCTGTTTTCGTGGTGGCACTTCAGGCAGGTGAGGCAAGAGAATGAGCCGGAGTGAGAACTTACAGTGAGAACCCCCCCCCCCCGCAATGGCGGGCACTTGCCTATAGCGGCATTGACCACTAAGGCCAGAAGTGGTGAGCATTTTATTGTGGTGGCACCTAACAGGTGGCCACCGCTAGCTCCTATGAAGGGACAGACAATTTTACATCCCTGCTTTCTCCGGGATTAGAACGCGGGCCCTTCGGTATCGCAGTCAAACTCCCCTAACCACTAGAATATACAAAGTAACAGAGTTGGCCAGCGGAAACTGAAAACAATAATTGACTACTGTACTAGCAATTACTCTTCTGACCCTGGAAGACAGTAACCATAAAGTACAAATTTGACTCGGGTCTAACACACATTAGGTTCTAACAATGCCATTTCTAAGCACAGTTCTCTTAAATAGACATCGCACATTCAGTATGGCATTAACTCTTCTTGAATTGGCACATTTATTAACCTGAAGACAGATTTCTTGCTCTACAAAGCATAGCAGTATGCACGTTAGAACTAGTATATAAGCTAGTTCAATATGTCAGCAACACAGTATGTGATATGCATGTTTAATATGTAATTTTGTATTTATACTGTGCCAGGTTTTCATACACAAAGTTTGTACTGTATCTGAATGCTGAACTATATATGTACCTGTTTATATATTTTATTAATGGTACCTAATTTATACTAAGGATCACGCGTACCTCAATGGCATGCTTCATGTAAACTTTAACTATCATGATAACGTATATGTATAAATGTATATATGAATAAGAGTGAGAGTATGTATACTTTTATTTGTTTCGGAATATACATGTATGTAAGTGTGTATATATCTGTATCCGAGTTGGTAGTTATATGTATATACATATATTTTGATTGTACTCTTCTTCAAATGCCTTGTATGCACATGTATATCTCTTTTTTGCATTTTACAAATGTCATCTGCTCAGCCGGGCTGCCCAGGGCTGCGGCCTGGCAGCTAGTGGTTAACTCCCGCTGATTTGGTAACCAATTCTGCATGAATATTGAACCTGGGTCGGAAGCCAACTCAGCGGTTTACTCCCCTAACCATTATACCGTCTGGACGACCTCCCGGTCAGAATTTCGCATGTGTGTGCGAAGTCTAGTGCAGAGGAGTTATCAGGGAAGCGTTTGATCTTGGAAGTTATCAAGTGGCTTTCCATTAGAATTGGCAATGAGAGCATTCCAAGCGAGAGTGCCACCAAAACTGACTCCCAGATGTCTAGCTGTGTTCCCTCGAGGAATTTTTTGTTAGAGACTGAGATCTTTGTTGATGCATCTTCTATTATGTCTGTGGATGAATTAGATTTTTGATTTTGACAGATTGGTACTGGTCCTCTTCTTTCAGTACCAATAATTTATTTCCTGTATTCTAGTTCGAAGCCTAGCAACAGCATGGTGGGGGTTTTGAGATTTCGAGACAGTGGCTGTATCAGCGAAACAATAGGCGAGGCAATTCACATCATCTTCGAACGTGGAAAAGTCCATAACATAAATGAGATACACGATCGGGCCCAGAACAGATACCTGCGGCACTCCGGTATGAAGCTTGATGTTACCAGAGTAGAAACTGCCTTCCTAACACCGAAGGTAGTCGATCCGTAATAGTATTTCGCAATTGATGTCCACATTAATAAGTTTAAATACGAGACCTTATGCCAGATACGGTTGAAAATTAATCCGGATATGAGAAAATATATTTCATATGCACATACGTTTAGTCATATATATGTTATCGTGAAAGACCGAAATTGGAGAATGTCGACTTTCACCGGAGAATATCAACATTCACCAAATACGTCGGTGAAAGACCGAATATTTCACTACATTTTTGTATATTCGGACCCTCACCGGTGTATGTCGACAATCACAGATATGCTCTGGTGAAAGTCGAAAAGAGAGGTCATAAAGTGCCATAATAGTTTAAGTTGTTGCAATAAATAAGATTTGAATCACATAATTTAGTAAGTTTTTTATGACTGTTATTTTATTTTCTCATTTGGAACGTACTGTATAATTAAGTAAGTTTTTAACTTCTATTATTTTCCTTTCTCATTTTGAATGTATTGTGTGTTTTAGGTTCTCGTGTTCTTAAGTTCTTATTTCAAGTCTCAAGTGCGTTTACTCGCGACTGAATTACGGAGAAGAAAATATAATATTGTTATATGTTCAACATTCACCATTAGTACATGGTGAATGTCGACATTGACCGGTGTAAGTCAGAAATAAGAGTATTTGGAAAATATTTCGGACATACACCTGTGACTGTGAATGTTGACATTCACCGGTGAAAGGCGCCATTCTCCAAATTTCGGTGTTTCACCGTAACATATATATGTTAGCGCATACGTAAAGAAATCTTACTTTTCAATAACCGTAAATACGAATAATATTATTATGCTGTATATCATTGAACTTGATGTATCGAGTACTAAATTTTTAAATGAACGCAGCTGCATCATGAAAGTTTACTTGTCGAGGAAAATCATAATTTGAAGATCAAGAATATTCATTTGTTGCTGAAAATAATCCTGATTGGTTAGCTCAAGAAAAGGTAAAGACAGTCCGCGTTCCAATCTGCGTCTACACATGGGATGGGCAATCTACGTTGTAGAGATCCTCCCTTTCATCTATTAACTAAGTGTGGAAGAGCCTAGTGAAATACTAAGCCAAGAACAGTGTAAAGATCGTGACTTGTAAAGATCATGACTTGTGAAGATCGTGACTTAAAGAGAACGTGAAATATAAATAATAGGACAAGAAATTGCATTTTACGGTGTGGCAACAAGAAGAGGATTCGAAAGATTTTTATATATATTTTGTTTTAGAGAGTTTAAGATTGGGAGTTTTTTTTAATAGTTGTAAGAGTTTTAACTGCAGTAGTTAAGAGTTTAAAATTTTGAGAGTTTAGAGCTGCAATATTTATTTTTTTTTTGGTTCTGTTTTGAAATTTAAATAAAAGTATTTTGTTTATTCTGAAAATTAGCTTTATTCTTCCTACAAGATTCAATATTCATTATATTGAAATAAGGAAAGGATCTTTACTGGCGCAGTCGACAGGATCGGGATTTACCCGCATATAATTACGAACCAAAATAACTCAGGTGAGAGCTCAATTTACCTTGTAAACGTAAAATAATTAATTAAGATTATGAAAAGTTAATTATTTTTTTCGTCATGGAATCTTAGTTTATTTACTTGTCAAAGTAATGAATACGCCAGTGTTCAAATGTAATTTTCAAAGTAATGAATACGCCAGTGTTCAAATGTAAATTTTCAAAGTAATGAATACGCCAGTGTTCAAATGTAATTTCGTTTGACTCGCCAGAGTAAGTGAACAACACATTAAGTATTGATTCCACTGATTGATTTTCGTGCCGAATAAAATTAAATTCATTGTGAATTATATTTAAATAGAAAAAGAAAAGAGAAAAAAAAATTTTTTTTTATAAAACTAAGAGTCTATTGGCTGAATAAAATCGAGACATGGCTTTTATGGGACGTGGGAAAAAAGAGGATTTGCTGGCTTTAGCTGCTGAATTAGAAATTCAAGTAGATCCAAGTATGAAAATCGTGGCGATAAAAAATGAAATAATTCAAAGTGATACATATGATGAAGCATTTGCTAAAGAAGTATTTTTAACGATTATTGAAGAGAGGAAAAGAAAAGAAGAGGAACAGCGAAGAAAGGAGAAAGAAGAGCTTGAGGAAAGACGAAGGAAAGAAGATTTAGAAGCACAGCAGAAAAGAGAGCAAATGGAATTTGAATTGAGGAAACTCGAAATTGAATCTCGTGTTCGACTAACACAAACTCCACCAACAAATGAAAATGGACATCATAATTTTGATTTAATTAAGCTTATTCCCAAATTCAATTTAAGACACGATGATATTGTGATTTATTTATCCTTATTTGAAAGACAAGCTAAAAGGACAAAGATTGATCCTAAAGATTGGGTTTCATGTTTATTGACTTTAATGCCATCTGAAATCATTCAATTAATTGGTAGGGAATCTGAAGAAAATTTTGAAGATTATGAGTACATTAAGGCCATTTTATTGAAGAGATTTAAATTAAATCCTGAAAGCTTTAGAAAAAAATTTGTGATGCACCAAAAGAGCGCTGAAAAACCATGGAGAGATTTTTGCTACGAAATTACAAGTTATTTTGAAGAATGGATCAATGGTCTTGAAATCACAAATTTTGCCGCGTTAAAAGACTTGATTATTACTGACCAAATCAAGAAAAGAGTACCCTATGAAGTAAGAGACCATCTTCTTGACGACTGGGCGAAATTCGTTTCTCCAACCAAATTAGCTGATAAACTTGACGAATATGACAGTGTTCGTAATATCTCAAAACAGAATGGTGGTAATCCATCAGCAGACAGAACTAATAAAAAATGGCAACCTCGTTCTCCACTTCCAGAAAGAGCTTTCAGAAATAAATCGCTGTACGCTGAAAACACGCCAAGAGTGTACCCATCCCGTAAGAGTGACGAACCACAAAAGACTAATTTCAAATTAACTTGCTATAATTGTGGAAAAGAAGGTCATACATCTAAGTTATGTACCAAAAATCGGATACCAAGAAGTGCTTCTGCAACAGCACAAAACAACTTAATACAAACACAAGCACCCCTAGCAGAAAAAGAAAAACCAGAAGTGCTAACTGCCAAGATCTCTATTCCTGTCTCAAAATCAGTGGACGTATCTAGAAACATAGATGAATTAAAACTGGTCAAAGTTAAATGTGGAGATATTATTCTAAATGGAATCGTAGACACGGGAGCACAAATTTCAGTAGTCCGTGAGAAATTGGTTGACAACATACCTTGCGAAGGAGAAAGTAAAATAGAGATATCTTCTGCTTTTGGTGAAAACGAAATTACTCCACTAAAGATTTTCCAGATGAAAATTGACGATGATTTTCACGGTAGAGTGTCCATTACGTGTGCTGTTTCAAAAAAGCTAGTTACCGACTTGCTATTGAGTTCTTCAGCTTATGAAACACTCTGTGGAAATATCGAACTGTGGAACTGTGATCGTCATTGGGATGCATCCCCCTTAGAGTACAAAGAGACAGATGATAAACCCTCACCAGTTGAAGACATTACTACAAATTTGGCTGTTGTTAATCAGATTTCCCAAGAAAACATAGAGTCTCTGAAAACAACGAACAAGGTAAGACTAGAATTCAAGACACATCAAGAACAAGACGAAACTCTGAAAAAATGCTTTGAATGGGCAAATAAAAATCAAAATTCATATACTTTCGATGATGGCATATTACTTCATTCCGAATATATCTGTGGTGAAAACATTAAGCAAGTTGTATTACCTTTAGAAAAAAGAAGGGAAGTCCTAAGAATGGCACATGAAATCCCTCTTGCCGGCCACCTCGGTGAGAAAAAGACAATTCAACGAATCAAGTACTCATTCTTTTGGCCTACTATTAAGCAAGATGTTAAAAAATTCTGTGAAAGTTGTAAAGAATGCCAATTGAGGAGAACAGTTACGTACAAAGATCGAATCCCAATTCAACCTATTGTTAGGCCGGAAACACCCTTTGAAGTATGGAGCGTGGATTGTATCGGGCCATTAGAACCTCCATCCAGGAGAGGTCATCGGTTTGTGATATGTGCTGTTGACCTATGCACCAGATGGGCAGAAGCCACCCCCGTCAAAGACATAAGTGCGAAAACAACATGCAACGTTTTGATGAGGTTTTTTACTCAAACTGGATTTCCAAAAGTGATTTGTTCCGACCAGGGAACTAATTTCACAGCCAAACTCACCCGAGCCTTTGAGAACTTACTTGGTGTGTCTCCACGATTCTCCACTCCAGGACACCCCGAGAGTATGGGTGCTGTCGAGCGTTGGAATAGAACCTTAAAAGAGATGATGAACAAAAATATCCAAGAACATGGCAGAAACTGGGATTTGAATCTTCCCTATCTCCTGTTTGCCTACAGAGAAGTGCCACATAGCACCACTGGTTTGTCTCCCTTCCAGATGGTATATGGAAGAATACCACCAGGACCATTATCTTTGCTGAAAGAAATATGGACAGGTGAACGTAGCATTCCAGTTACAGCTTCCCGTTCAATTGAAAATTATCTACAAGACCTTTTAGAAAAATTAAGAAAAGCTCATGACATTGCATCAGCAAATTCCAAAATATCTCAAGAAGAGTACACTTCAAGATACAATTTACGTTCTCAAGAAAAGACTTTCAATGTTGGGGACAAAGTCCTCGTGTTAATGCCATCATCATCACATAAATTGCTCAACACGTGGCAAGGACCAGCTACCGTGATCAAACTTACCAGGCCACACTCTGCCAAAATCGAAATGGAAAACGGAAGTATTAGGGAACTCCATATAAATAAGTTAAGGCCATATATTGCTCGTGTAGATCACGTTGGTATCATTTTTGACCAAGATGAAGAGTTTGGAGATATCCACTATGCACCAGCAGATCTTATGAATAAATCTGCTGATGATATCTGGACCCATTTACAAAATTTGAAAGGTGACTTAAAATATTACCAACGGGAAGGACTATTTAAAGTACTAAAATCTTATGTAGATGTTTTCAGTAGCAAACCTGGTCAAGCCAATGTTGATGGTCATGACATCAAGGTTACAGAAGGATGTAATCCGAAAAGATTGAGGCCCTACCGTGTTCCTGTTTCACTTCAAGAGGAAGTCGATCGTCAAGTTAAAGAACTGTTAGAATGGGATCTTATAGAACCCAGTGACAGTAACTGGGCACATCCTATAGTATGTGTTGCAAAAAAGAATGGCGGCGTTAGACTGTGCATAGACTTCAGGCTTTTAAATAGCTTCACAATTCCGGACGCCTATCCGATGAAGATTGCTAAAGATTTACTATTCGAAATAGGGAAAGCCAAATTCATAACAGTTCTCGATTTAACCAAGGGATATTGGCAAATTCCTATGAAAGAAGAAGCTAAACCCTACACAGCATTTATCACTCATTCCGGCCATTACCAATGGAAAGTTCTCCCTTTCGGTTTGAAAAATGCTAGAAGTACCTTCCAAAAATCGATGGATAAGGTGCTTGCAAACCATAAGAACTACTGCCGTTCATATATTGATGATGTGGCAATATTTTCTGAAACTTGGGATGGCCACCTCTATCACATCGACCAAGTGTTTCAGACACTGAGAAACGCAGGTCTAACCGCAAATCTAGAAAAGTGTGATTTCGGAAAGAGCCACGTGAAGTTTCTAGGACATGTAATAGGTTCTGGCACTCACTCTCCAGATCCTGAGAAAGTAGAAGTCATCAGAAATCTGTCTAAGCCTACCACTAAAAAAGAAGTCAGGAGTCTTTTAGGGCTAGCAAGTTACTATAGGGATTATATCCCAAATTTTTCTGAGATTGTTTTACCTCTAACAAACCTTACAAAGAAGAGTGTTCCAAATAATATTCCATGGGACTCTGAAAAAGAAGCAGCTTTTAACAAACTTAAAGAAGAGTTGATTAAAATGCCATCTCTGCATACTCCGGACATCAGCAAGCCCTTTCAACTCTATACGGATGCATCTGCTTTCGCAATTGGAGCGTGTTTAGCTCAAAACGACGAACATGGCAAAGAAATGCCCATAGCATTTTTCAGCAAGAAATTAACGCCCTGTCAACAACGATGGTCAACCATCGAACGAGAAGCATTTTGTGTCATCGAAGCCTTGAAAAAATTTGACACATGGATTTTCGGTGCCAAAGTGCAGATTGTGTCTGATCACAATCCCCTCACCTACTTGACCCAAAGCGCCCCTCATGGTGCTAAACTGTCTCGTTGGGCCTTAGCGTTACAACGGTATAACATGACTGTGACATACCGCAAAGGAAGTTTACATGGGAATGCTGATTCTTTGTCAAGGTTAGCTGTTAACTCTTTCTCTCTCAATGAACTCTGAGCAACATTGTCTCTACGGTGACGAATGTGCTTCTTGTGGGGAGACTTGTAAAGATCATGACTTGTGAAGATCGTGACTTAAAGAGAACGTGAAATATAAATAATAGGACAAGAACTTGCATTTTACGGTGTGGCAACAAGAAGAGGATTCGAAAGATTTTTATATATATTTTGTTTTAGAGAGTTTAAGATTGGGAGTTTTTTTTAATAGTTGTAAGAGTTTTAACTGCAGTAGTTAAGAGTTTAAAATTTTGAGAGTTTAGAGCTGCAATATTTATTTTTTTTGGTTCTGTTTTGAAATTTAAATAAAAGTATTTTGTTTATTCTGAAAATTAGCTTTATTCTTCCTACAAGATTCAATATTCATTATATTGAAATAAGGAAAGGATCTTTACTAACAGAAACGTAAAACTCAAGAAGCCTTAATTACCTTTTATTACTCACAATAAAGATGCCAAGAAGGTCGGTCCCTTTCTCAGGACGTACAACAAATCTCCACTTGGGCTTAAACTAAAAAAATGTAAGAAATAAGACTTAACTAATGTCTAACTAAAGCGATTTAGCCGAAGCTAACACAATTTTTAACCAGTTGTCCCTGATATTAAATTAGCTAGCAAAGCCATTAAAGCACATAATAAGGCTGAACGTAGTAGCAGCTTAGAGAGACTTAGCCAAAAGGCAAACGTGCGATATTCAGGAAATCTAATTCTCTTTGTCGAAGTCAGTGGAACTTCGACTTAGATACTCCTTTTCATTTGCATTTAACGCGATTCTAAAAACTCATTCTGGTAAGGAATTGTAAGCTAAAATTAGAAGAGATAGGAAAGTATGTATGAAACTTAAAATAATTGTTATAAACTTAGGACAAATCTTACAACGTATCAATCGCGTATGGAATGAAAGTCTATATATATATAATTTTAAATTTCACGCAATCAGTTATCTTATTAATTAGATACTCCTTTTCATTTGCATTTAACACGATTCTAAGAACTCATTCTGGTAAGGAATCGTAAGCTGAAATCAGAAGAGATAGGAAAGTATGTATGAAACTTAAAATAATTGTTATAAACTTAGGACAAATCTTACAACGTATCAATCGCGTATGGAATGAAAGTCTGTATATAAGAAATTTTAAATTCCACGTAATCAGTTAGCTTATTAATTAGATACTCCTTTTCATGTGCATTTAACGCGATTCTAAGAACTCATTCTGGTAAAGAATTGTAAGCTGAAATTAGAAGAGATAGGAAAGTATGTATGAAACTTAAAATAATTGTTATAAACTTAGGACAAATCTTACAACGTATCAATCGCGTATGGAATGAAAGTCTCTCTATATATAATTTTAAATTCCACGTGATCAGTTATCTTATTAATTAGATACTCCTTTTCATTTGCATTTAACGCGATTCTAAAAACTCATTCTGGTAAGGAATTGTAAGCTTAAATTAGAAGAGATAGGAAAGTATGTATGAAACTTAAAATAATTGTTATAAACTTAAGGTAAACCTTACAATGTATTAATCCTGTATGAAAAGAAAGTTCGTTTATAAGAAATTTTAAATTCCATGTAATCAGTTATCTTATTAATTTTATGTTGGACTTAATGCATCGTAAGACATTAGCGATTTACTTTACGGATTTAACCCCCCCCCCCACAAAAAAAGGACTTCTCGTAAACATTCTTAAAGAGAAAAAAGAAAAAAAAAAAAAAAGTCTCCAATGATTCTTTCATCTGAACGTATCGCTGTCTCAAAAATGAAACAGATAATTATGATAAATTGCCTAATTACATATGAATTATAGTGAAATAAAAGCATCCATGGCAACAAAACAATTAGCCATAATTTGGCTGTATGTGTGGAGTACGATGACCCTGCCGGATGTAATAGGGTTGAAGCAACAGAAGGAAGCGCTGTTTATTGCAATAACCTACGGGATCAGAAAACTGCGTGTTGTTGCTGCCAAATCCTAAAATATAAATCACTCATATTCTTGGGGAAAGAGCATATTCCGCGCAGGAAATTACCGAGTCATCGAAAATTTCGGGGGACAATTACTCAAGTATTTTATCAATTTTACTACATAAATTGCTTTTCACTCAAAATTGTATTAGCGAAAATGCTTAAATAGAATGAGTTCTTTGGTACTCTACTTTGGTTCTAAATACCTTCGCTTCACGAAATATTTAGCCTAACTTAATTTGCCAGTTTGGCATCACCATTATTACTTGAGGAAAACACGAAACACCTTCGTATTTATTTATTAATTATTGTTCATTGCACGGAGGTTGGTTTGTTCCCCTTGAAAAGTCAACTAATTTCCGATCAGTGGCAATAATTTCTTGCTTTTAATTTAATTGCTTTTTCCAATTGAAATTTTGATATTCATGATTTACTTCAAGTCCCCGTAAAACATTTTTAACAATTTACATTCAAGTTACTTTAAAACAATTTTCGGAATTAAACTTCCTACCTATGGGTTCACTCTTTTTAGATACTTCTACTAAAATTAATATTAGGAGATAATATAATCAATATTTCTTTAGTAAATAAATTATTATTATCTTACTTTGCAGCTATTGCGCAAGTATTAGAATAACTTGTTTTCGAACTTAGAAAATTTAAGATCATACAGCATATATATATATATATGTGTGTGTGTGTGTGTGTGATGTACCAGCTTTAGTCATAGCTTAAATTATCAAACGATTAGTTAAAAAAAAAAAAAAAAAAAAAAAAAAAACAGGATCCATTTATTATTATTCAGGAGAAATAGCAGTTACAAAATAAGATATCCGGGGTAAATAAAAGAATTACTAATAACTTTCTGTATGAAGTTTACTGCATCGTGACATTTAAGAAAAAGCCCCGATATTCTTTTGCGAGTCCTTTTATAGCCTCTGGAAAGGCGGAGCTTCCAAGAAATGACGTCAGCCTCGTCAGCCAATCCAGTTCGCTTTAAATATTTCCAGAACATTCTATAACCATACGTGTAGAAAAGGCGGGAAACACAACTTGACTACGGGGCTGTGGATTTAATTCCACGTACTTTCAAATAAGAGAACGTCGCCATTAAAAATGAAAAGAACATACAGTTAGAATTTTAAGTGTATTCTTGACTACGGAATTTTATTATTACATATATATATATATATATATATGTGGCTCGGTAAGTTCAGGTATTTTTATTCTTATGTGTTGCTAAATTGTGCATTTTGTGCTTTAAAAGTTATTGAATTATCTTGTTCTTATGTTGCGGTTAGGTTTTATGTCCTTAAATTAATCTGTATGCAATAACTGTAGATTCGTCAATAATTTAAAAGTGGCGATTTAAGCCTAACTAAGCTGCCATTTGTTTACATTTGAAATTACAGATTTAAGTCAGTTGTCATTTAAGTCAATAAAGTACAGATTTAAGTCAGTTGGTGCACGAAGTTCAGTGTCTTTTTGCTCAGAGGAACCGAAAGTTAACTTGCAGTTTTGTGTATCGAAAATTTTGTTTTCCTGCCCGTTGGCCGAATTGCTTGCTTTCTCGTAGCATCTCTTTTTAGTTGTAAAAATTCAATCTAATTTTAATGGTAAAAATATGTTCTTTTTCTTAATTGTATTTGGTGTTTTAGGTTTTTCTGTATTTTACAATTTTTAATGACAACGTTTTGAGATTTTATGTATTTTTGCCAATTTGACATAGTTAATAAACCTCGGAAAGTTTAGTTCCCTTAAAGTTAATTCGGAATACCAGTGAGAAGAAGATGAAATGTTAGCTGTATTGTGATGTGGAAAATACTTCAACTTGACTCAATTGATAACGTCAGAATTTTTTCAAGCGTTTAGAAATTCAAACACAATAAGTAATTGTCAAACGAAATAAACAATTTTCCTGCTTACTTCGCGTTTAAAACAAACCCCTGTCACTCAGGGTATTTCAAACATCATTTAGAACAAGGACAAACTGCAGAGCTTTTACGCTTGAGTGGCATTTTGCTCTTTAATTAGAGGACACTATGCATTCACTTTAAGGTGCACGCCTAATTGAAGGCAGTATGTAGATCAGTATACTGTAATTTATTGATTCACAATATATTGAAACAATGCGGTAATGAGAATGTTGATTATTTATAGAGTTCGTGATAGATTAACGACTTACTGAGATACTCATATGGGCCATTTGCATTTTTTGAATATGAGAGCAGCCCTAATTTCAGGGATTAAAATAAACTTTCCCTGTTATGCTAATAGTGGTTTAATGAAGCATGTAGCGTTTCCTGACAGTAAATATTACATGTCTAGGAGAGTATGTTTTACTTTGCTTAACTGTTTGTTGCATTAATTCACTGCTCGAATACGTCAATAGGAAAAATGTTGGCCTGAAAGATCCATATTGTCAAGTTATCGACATTTCTAGCCCTTGCACTTGATTAGCCATTTGAGAAGAATAGTGTTCTAGATTTTCAACTTTTCGTTTTTTACTTCCTTCTACGAAGTAAAAGGGAAGTATTGTAATCGCGAAAAGTTTCAAGCATCATATTTCAACGAAAATATCCATTTTCACCGGTGTCGAATGCAATTTAACGATGTTTTTGCTTGACGTCTGTACCTAAGGACAGAATTAAGAAGACTTCCCCCCCCCCCAAAAAATTGTAAAACTAATTTAAAATTAATTCTAAAGAAGATTTTTCGTGGCGTCTGTGCATATGTACGTAGGCACGTATGTAAGTATAAATGCCACGTACGTATGTATCTCGCCTAATTCAAAAACGAGTAGCCTCAGAACGTTGAAATTTTGTATATAGGACTGCTATAACATGTTAGATGTGCCCGTCGTATTTTGGTTGCAATCGGTCGCACCAAAAGTATAGAAATATATGTATATATATCCACTCTGTTAACCCGGCTCAGTGATTTCAGTTTCTTTATTCTTATATGTTTGTAAATTGTGCATTTTTTGCTTTAAAAATGATTGAATTATGCTGTTCTTATCTTCCGGTTAAGGTTTTTATGCCTTTAGTAAATCTGCATACAATATTTGTAGGATTATCAACAATTTAAAAGTTGCTTAAGTGCCGCTAAGGCTAATAATTTTTTACATGGAGGCCATTGCTTGTTTACATTTGAAACAGCAGAATAGTAGATTTGTTGCCAATCTGGATAAAGTAAGCTTCGCAACAACAAAGATAACACCTTCTTCTATTATTGCGAATGAAATCATGCTTAATCCATTCTGGAATTTATTCGAGGAAATAAGTGTTTAAGATTTACTTCATAATTTTCAATACAGACATCTTGAGTTTTAATGTATTTTTGCCTTGTCGAACTGAGAACTGAATTAATTGAATGAGAAATACTGAATCGTCTGTGGAAAACTGTTTCTTTTTTTTTTTTTTTTTTTTGTTGTTGTTGTTGTAGTTGTTTTTGCTTAATTTCTTTTATACATCAATATTATAGTATTTGAATAGAACATGTGGCAACGATTAGATAATTCTTATGATGATATAAATTTTGTACATTCTGAGTTAAAAAATGATAGCCGAGCGGCAGAAATCCTCAAGCTGCAAATCCTCACATCGTGGGGCCGTGTTTCTCTTCTAGAGACTCTGCACTAGGTGCAAAAAGGTACGTTCCATCTTATTGGATTCAACTCGTCATTAAAGACACCCTACTTATAATATTTTGGTAAAGACCGCACTAGGCCGATTGCCTCTTAATTGTGTTACGACATAGACGACATAGACATAGTTAAAAAATGATAGAAATGTAGCGCTGTTAAGTGAACCTAGGGCCAGAGCGTCGCTATGGTAAACAAATAAGTGAATTTTAAAGAATGCATTTATTCTATTGTGATTTATGCGCTATCGAGGAAGCAGATTCAATTCAATCCAATAAGTTTAAATGAAATGCATGAAAAATGAGTATAATTTAATATTCCGTACAAGGAAGTCATGTGGTGCACACATCAGATTTTCTTTCATGATACTGCGACCTCCACTTTTTAGCCCAAAGAGCGTTAGCCCTAAAAGGGCTATTAATTTCGTTTTGGCATTTTGCGTCGAATCACTATAAACGGTCTATCACTTTCCAAATTGCTGCCACCAAATATTATCGTCCTGTATTAAAGAAAATAAATAATGAAGAATCTGCATAAATGTCTATGTTTCTCGCATTGTGATAAAACGACGGTACCTAGAGTCATCCAAATTTGAATAACTTAATCCTCCATCTGAAAATAAGCATTTGGGAAAAAGAATTTGAAATTTGTTTTATATCGTGGAATTTTAACAAACTCCACGATTTCAAAGCGAGCCATTTACGGAAAAAAAAAAAAAAAGAAAAGAAAAAAAACACATCTCCAGCGCGCGAGACTGTATCGGAAGGTATGCTCTTTTTAAATTGTTTTGCCATTTTGCTGTTGAATTTAATTTTATGGTTTAAGTGCGAAGAACTTAAACCATAAAATTAAATTCAACAGCAAATAATAATTTATTTAAAAAATAAAGGCAACACACAAAACGTTAAAAGAAAGGCCCCTTTGGGAGTAATATAAAATCTGAAAAACTTCCAGACTTTTATTTTTTATTTTTCCTTTTTGTTATTCTCATTCTAGCTAGCTTTGCTTCGTCATTTTATCTTTCTGTTAAATTGTTTCTTAAAAGGTATTTTATCCCTCTTTTCTGCATGCCTTTGTAGTGTAATTGGCGCGTATTCGAGAGCTCCAGGTTCTAGTCCCGGCGAAGACAGTGCACATCCCTCAGTTTCCTTGTTCCGGAAAATTCTAAAATGAGTCTACAGAGGCACCCGAACTAAAAGTTGGTGGATGATGATTCTTCACCACCAGGATTTGCGATAGAGTCCCCAAACAGGATAGATAAGAGTTACTTTTAAAAGTCTTAGTCACAATTTAAAAGGAGGAGTATACAAGGTACATCGGGTGAAACACGGAGGTCATCATCCCTTGGAGTATACAAGGCATTTTCTCCCTCCTTTCTGCATGCCTTCGTGGTGTAACGGTAGCACACTCGGCTCGTATTCGAGAGATCAGGTTCGAGTCTCGGCGAGGGCATTGCTCATTTTTCACGTCTCCGGCATCAAAACAATCTAAATTTATGTTTTAGTTAACTTACTTTATTTGCTTTCGAAAGCAGTATATAAAAAAACACACTTTACTAATATTTAAAAAAAAATAGTTTTATTTTACCATGCGAGTTTAATGTCCTGCAAAACATACACTGGTGTGCAAAAATTAAGGACGAAGTCGAAAAATTAGCATATCAGCTGAACGAAGAGGCAGAGAGGACAGAAAAACCAATCAAGGGATTAAGTAAGGTGATGTACGATAGCACATGCGCAGATATGCAGGTAGACGTAATGGGGGAGTGTCTGAGTAGTATAAAGCATGTTGTCGGTGTAAGATCAGTATTTCTGGCAAAGAGATTGCACGCCGTATAGCAGTTAAAATCACACCGAGTTGCTGCCTCAGCGAGAAATGGCGAATAATCAATCTGTTAGACGACATCTGGATGCTTTTACCCGAGGTCGAATCATTGGGAAGTTAGAGGAAGGCCGCAGTGTGACAAGTGTGGCTGCAGAGTTCGGAATTGCTCACAGCATCGTTTCACGACTTTGGAGACAATTTCAAACTACAGGAACAGCTATCCGGAGGTTTAGTAGTGGTCGTCCACGAGGAACCACACCCGCCGATGACCGGTATATTGCCTTACAGGCCAGAAGAAACAGGCGGCAGACAACGGAAGAAATCGCTAGACACACGACACAGGCGACTGGACGACCGATATCGCGTTTTACTGTGGCCAGAAGACTGCACGGTGGTGGTCTGTTGTACAGTATGTACCTCTAACGCCTGCCCATCGGAGAAGGCGTTCTCTGTGGTGCCGGGACACCGGAATTAGAGAGACAATGAATGGGGACGAGTACTCTTTACAGATGAGAGCAGATTCAGTCTGAGTAGCGATTCTCGTCGCATACTCATCATCGCAATCATCCCTCGAACATCATTGAAAGGCACAGGTATGGAGGTGGCAGTGTTTTCGTTTGGGGAGGCATCATGCTTGGTAGTCGTACAGACCTTCACATCTTCGATGCAGGTTCAGTCAACGGGACCCGTTATTGTAACAAGATTCTTCTTCCATATGTGCATCTTTTTAGAGGCGCTATGGGTCCGCAGTTCCTTTTCATGGACGACAATGCACCATGTCATCGCACAGTAGCTGCCGAACAGCTCTTAGAGAGTGAGGATATTGAACGTATGGATTGGCCGGTACGATCTCCGGATCTCAATCCCATCGAGCATGTATGGGATTTTCTAGGCAGACGCTTGACAGCTCGTACCTTACCACCAGTAACGATTCTGGAGCTTCGATTGGCGCTGCAAGACGAATGGGCAGCAATGCCTCAACAACTCATTGACACCCTCATTCTCAGCATGGGCAGACGCTGTGAAACCTGCCTAGCAGTCAGGGGAGATCATATCCCCTATTAAAGACCTGATGTTTCTTGCTGGACACCCATCACAGGGATGTTTCGGCCTTCAGTCGCATTGCGCTCCATGCTACTTTTTCAATAAAACTTCTTTTTATCCCTCTGATTTCTCTTTTAGTAAGTGTTGCTTACATTACTCATGTCCTTACGTATTGGGGATCTTACGGTATTAAATGTGTTGATTTGGAAAGCTTTTGTACAAAGTTATATTGAAAAACCGTCTCGTCCTTAATTTTTGCACACCAGTGTAACTTGTATTTCTCGCTAATGAAGTTGCAACATGTTTCAAGTATCGAACACAAATCATGTCTTGAATAACTGAATCTTTTCATTGTTGACTACGTACAGAGTAATTATGATGAAATAACATCACACTCTGCCTCTGTGAATTCACAAACTCAAAAATCTTCAATAGATACCAAATTTTATACTTTTTCACTCAACGCTGCACATGCTTATGTAAAAGGAATATCTTAAAAACATCCCTTTCAAAACCTTTACAAACATTCAGGTAGATTTTAACTGCAAAATTGAAGCGCGTCTTCTTCTAACTCTTTTGTTACTGCTGATAAGTCACAGAATAAAACTGCGTTTGTGTGATTTAATGAAAATTTCTTTTCTTTTCGCATTGCTTCGCTTGTTTTGATCATTAAAAAAAAAAAAAAAAATTCTGATGTGTGCTCCGCATGACTTCCTTGCTTCCTTGTACGGAATATTAAATTATACGCAATTTTTCTTGCATTTCATTAAAACTTATTGCATTGAATTAAATCTACTTCGTCGATAGCACATAAACCATAATAGAATAAATGCACTCTTTAAAATTCACTATATTTGTTTACCATAGCAACACTCTGGCCCTAGGTTCACTTAACAGCCTTATATTTCGTCCATATTATAACTCAGAATGCACAAAATTTATATCATTTGAAGAATTATCTAATCGTTGCCACGTGCTCTATTCAAATACTATAATAAATCTAAAACGATGTATAAAAGAAATTAAGCAAACAAAATGAAAAAGAAACAGTTTTTCACAGACGATTCGGTATTTCTCATTCAATTAATTCAGTTCTCACTTCGCGACAAGCCAAAAATACATTAAAACTCAAGGTGTCTGTATTGAAAATTAGGAAGTAAATTTTAAACACTTATTTCCTCGAATAAATTCCAAAAAGGATTAAGCATGATTTAATTGGCAATAATAAATGGAGGCGTTATCTTTGTTGTTTCGAAGCTTAGTTTCTCTAGATTAGTAACAAATTTACTATTCTGCTGTTTGGAATGTAAACAAGCAATGACCGCCATGGAAAAAATTAGTCGGCTTAGCGGCACTTAAACAACTTTTAAATGATTGATAATTCTAAAAATATTGCACATTTTGGCATAATTTGAGTTGTAGAATGGAAATAAGGGAAAAAAAAAATGGTATTTTATTTCAGAAAATGTGCGATTTTTTGTCAAAATATCTATATTAGAACAATGTTTTATATAAATTTAATATATATCCTAAGTCCCGCTTTCGAGACCGTTTTGGGATTTTGCGTTGGATAACTATAAATGTCCGTTTCACTTTTCAAAGTGTTGCCACCGAATGTTACAGTCCTGCATTATATTTGAAGAAATTAAATAATGAAAAATCTGCATAAATATATGTGTATTTCTCGCATTGTGATAAAAGAACGGTACATAAAGCGATCGAATTTTGAATTAATACGTAATAATATAATAGGTAATCGTAATAATATAATAACGTAATTAACGTAATAATATAATAACGTTAATAACGTAATCGTCCTATGAATATGGGCATGTGGAAGACCCAAATTTGAAATTTGGAATTTGTTTTATTATCGGTTTCATATTTTGTAAAACTTTAACGAATTTTTTATTAATAACAAACTCAAGGATTTCAAAGCGACCAATGGAAACACTCTACGGCTGGGAAAAAAAAACCTTTTCATCTCCAGCGGGCGCGAAAAAGTGTATCGGAAATTCTAAAGACAGGCTTATTTTGAAATTATTTTGCGACATTGCTACTGAACTGAATTTTATGGTTTAAGTGCAAAGAACGTGATATTTAATAAATAAAAGTAACTCACAAAACGTTAAAAAAACGCCCCTTTGGATGTAATTTAAAATCAGAAACCTTTCAGATTCTCCTCCCCCTCCTCAGTGTACATCCTATTTTCTGTTCCAGTTTCTTACGCACAAGTAGTGGTTAAATCGTGAGCACGAAGCGAGTGCGTTTTTGTTCAGTTTAGTTAAATTAAAAAGGTTATTAAAACCTTCTTCTGCAGTATCTGTTCTTTCACGATCTAGCGAGAATTCGCTACCTTGTCTTTCAGTACGGTTTACCAGCTGATGATCTCGAAACCAACAAGAATACTCTACAAGTAGTTTGAAGTGTAAATATTGTTTGTTACTATTGTTTGTACTCTGTGATACAGAGAAGAGCTGTACGAGTTCTTTTGTGGAATGTTCCAGAACTGTAGTAACTTTAGTAAACTTTAGGTAAAAATAAATTTTTTCAAGACAATCATGGGTTCTACATGTGTTCAATCAATTACGAGCCCATACGCACTCATGATAGCGATATTGTTACGAATTTTGTGCTTTTGAATTTTAGATAAGTAATTTTAGTAGAATTACAAAGTAAAATTGTTATATTTTTCTCTGTGTGTTGCGCAAGTCAAATTTTAAGAGAAAGCTATGCCAGAAAAGTAAGAACACAGGGGCACGTGCATTTAACATTGAGTCAATAGGTATCTCGATAATTTGTACTGAAATTGAATAAATGTAATTGATCACTATGTTAGCTGTAACTGTAATTCCACCCTCGGATTGCTTTCCAGTCGTTTCCAGAAGCAGAAAGTGCTAGAAATATCTCGAGGACTGTTGAAAATCATTTAATACCGAAGAGAGAGCATCTGCTCCCAGTTGTCAGTTAGCTGGCTGCTGTTATTGTTGAGTGTATTGAGAATACGGTAAAGCACACTAAGGCTATCTGCCTAAGGGAAGGGATGCCTTCGTGGAGGACTTTCTAAGGGAAACTGGCTCGTATACACCTGTTATTGTTGAGAATTCAGCGTGAGATTGGTTTAGCTTTCTTTTTAGATGCGCCTTGCTTTTCGCATTGCGTTGTATTTAACGTTCTTAGTAGTTGAAAGTGTAACTACTGTACGAATATTTCTGTGGAAAATTCCAGAGTTCTAAAACATTTTTTTTTTTTTTTGATAAAAATAAAATTTTATTGACGCATTATCAGACTCGTGCATTCAAACTGTTACGAACCCGTACGCACGTAACAATATGTTAATTAAATGCCTCTAATCTGCCCAAAAGTAAAGTTGCCTTGAATAGAAAATGGCAGTTGTACCTCTCACATACAGCGAGGATAAGTCTGGCAGCAGCTGCAGGAAGAAAAACTTGGCAGTGCTGGAATGGCAACAGCGGATGATATTCTATAGATTTTTAATTTTGATTCTGAGTCGGTGTTTTTTGCTTCTTTTGCGATACTATTGCGTTACAAAATTTGAGTTTTGGATGAATGAAATGGAATCCGCTGCCCCGCTGCGAATATTAGTAAAATATATTTAGAAGATTAGCTGCGTTGAAAAGGATGAAACCCTTGTGTTTGAATTTGCGGTATTTTACCTCCTAAAGTTGCGTCGAGTTCAGAAATTATGCCAGGCTTATTCACGTTGGTGCAGATAAGTTCAAATTTTTGTTATTGTGTTTATAGTGCACAACTTGCAAATATATGAATAGAATTCTATAAAATAAACATTTAAAATTCTGGAATGGTGTTTTAAAATTTTAGATGTAGAGTATTCACATTGCTATGTCGGTGCCAGTGGCAGTCAGGTGTAAAGTAAAATTGTTTTTGCTCCACGACATAACAGCAGTGTTATAGTCGAGCGCTGGAAGCGCGAAGGTTAAACACCATAGCATTAAGCAACTTCTTTCCATTAGCCTACACTCAATTATCTTCAGCCTGAACGGCCGCGACGTGATTAAATGAGTCGTCGCGTCGCACACCCACGGGTTCTATCTTTGAGCCTTGTATAACCTCATCATCATTTCAATCGATAGAAATCCCCGACGTGGGATTCGTTTCGGGACCAGCCCGCAGTATTCGGATGACTCATCCCGAGAGCCCGAAGAAGCCTTAAAAAAATAAGTAGAAGAGCGAAGTGATCCCCGCAGCTCATCTCGGTCGGACTCCCTTCTTTGTTGTTCGCCCTCGACGTACAAAAAGCGCGTGGGGGTCGCTAACGGCAGCCGAACTCTTTTGACACTGGGAAGTTCGTTCTACGCCTTTGCCGATGACACATTTCGTTGTGTGTGCGCGGATAAGTAGGAGGGGGTAAGGACTAGTGCGGATGCGTATTTGTAAGTCGAAAGGATGGAAGTTCAGAAGGTTACACATTCGAGTAGCCCACTGACCGATGCAATAGTTTAATTAAACAATGAGTGTGGCCTTCGAAATAACACATCCATGATTCAGGACATCCAGTCGCATACAAACGAATAAACTTCAAACGGCGTACAAAGATGGAAAGATAACGGTCAGGATATGCAATGAGAAAAGTCGTATAATTCCCTTCCTGTACTGCATTTGAAATTTTTTAAAACTTTAAAGGATTTTCATTAAATACTGGATTAACAAATTCTCAGGAAGGAATGAAGAATTTCATCTTCAAATAAAAAATCTGATGTGTACACCACATGACTTCCTTGTACGGAATATTAAATTATACGCTTTTTTTCTTGCATTTCGCTTAAACTTATTGGATTGAATTAAATCTACTTCGCCGACAGCGCATAAACCACAATAGAATAAATGCATTCTTTAAAATTCACTTTGTTACCATAGGGACACTCTGGCGCTAGGTTTACTTAACAGTATTATATTTCGTTCATATTATAACTCAATGCACAAAATTTATATCATTTAAAGAATTATCTAATCGTTGCCACATGTTCTATTCAAATACTATAACAAAGCTAGAACGATGTATAAAAGAAATTAAGCAAACAAAACAAAAAAGAAACAGTTTTTCACAGACGATTGAGTATTTCTCGTTCAATTAATTCAGTTTTCACTTCGCGAGAAGACAAAAATACATAAAAACTCAAAATATCTATATTAAAAGTTACGAAGTAAATCTTAGACACTTATTTCCCAAAAAAATTCCAGAAAGGATTAAGCATGATTTAATTCGCAATAATAAATGAAGGCGTTATTTTTGTGTTGCGAAGCTTAGTCTCTCTAGATTGGCAACAAATCCACAATTCTGCTGTTTCAAATGTAAACAAATATGTCCGCCATGTTATTTAAAACTTAACCGCACTTAAACAGCTTTTAATTTGTTGATAATTGTACAAATATTGCTTCCAGAATTACGAAAGGCATAAAAACTTTAACCGGAAGATAAAAACAACATACATAATTCAATCATTTTAAAGCAAAAAATGTACAATTTACAAACATATAAGAGTAAAGAAACTGAGATCACTGAGCCGGGTAACAGAGTGGATATATTTATAGATATATTTATATACGTTTGGCGCGGCCGATTGCAACCAAAATACGAGGTGCACATCTACATGTTATAGTAGTCTTATATACAAAATTTTAACGTTCTGAGGCTACTCGTTTTTGAGTTATGCGAGATATGTACGTACATACGTTCGTACAGACGCCACGAAAAATTCTCTTCAGAATTCATTTTGAAGCAGTTTTTTAGTTTTTTTGGAGGAAAAGTGTCTTTTATTTTGTCCTTACGTACAGATATTACGCGAAAACATCGTTAAATTGCATTCGAAAGCGGTCAAAGTGGATATTTTCGTTGAAATATGCTGCCTGAAGCTTTTCACGATTACAATACTTTCTTTTTACTTCGTACAAGGAAGTAAAAAGAAGAAAGAAAGTGAATATATATGGCTAAAATTTTATCTGGTCTTTAGATAATAATAATAAGAGAACTATTTTATTTTTAGCCCAGAAGGGCTATTAATTTCAAAACGGCATTTTACGTCGATTCACTTTTCAGACTGTTGCCACAAAATATTATCGCCTTGTATTATATTTAAAGAAACTAAATGATGAAGAAGCTGGATGAATGTTTCTCGCATTGTGATAAAATGATGGTACCTAGAGCCATCAAATATTGAATACCGTAGTCCTCCAATCGAACACAGGCACTTGAAAGCCCGAATTTTGATTTTCAAATTTGTTTTATTACGTATTTCATATTTCGTAAATCTTTTCATTAGCAAACTCAGCAATTTCAAAGCGAGCAGTGGCAATACTCTACAGGGGGAAAAAAAAAAAAAATATATCTCCAGCACGAGGGACAGCATATCGGAAATTCCAAAAATGATGTTTTGCTGTTTTTAATTATTTTGTAATACTGCTGTAGAATTGAATGTTTTATGGTTTAATTGTAAAGAACATGATATTTAATTAATAAAGGTAACATACAAAACGTTAAAAAAAAGTCCCTTTGGGCTTAATATCAAATCTGAAAGCTTTCAGAATTCCCCCCTTTTTTTAGTCCGAAGGGGCAGTTTGCCGAAAAGGACTATTAATTTCGTTTTGGCATTTTGTGCTGGTTCACTATAAATGTCCGATTCACTTTTCAAATTGTTGCCACCAAATATTATCGTCCTGTGTTATATTATATTTAAAGAAGTTGAATAATGAAGAATCTGCATAAATGTATGTATGTTTCTCGCTTTGATAAAACAACGGTACATAGAGCCATCGAATTTTGAATCACGTAATCCTCCTTCGAATATGGGCATCTGGAAGTCCTAATTCGGAATTTAGAATTTGTTTTATTCTCTATTTCATATTTTGTAAAACTAACGAATTTTTGATTAACAAACTCAACGATTTCAAAGCGAGCAATGGCAACACTCTACGAGGGAAAAAAAATTATATTTATCTCCAGTTCGCGGAACTATGTATCGGAAATTCTAAAAATATGCTCATTTTAAAAATTATTTTGCGATATTGCTGTTAAAATGAAATTTATGATTTAAGTGCGAAGAACTTAATTTTATTTAATAAATAAAGCTAACACACAAAACGTTAAAAAAAGCGCCCCTTTGGACGTAAATTAAAATCTGAAACATTTCAGATTTATTATTATTATTATTTTCCGTACAGTGTTGCCACTGCTCGCTTCAAAATCGTGGATTTTACCAATCAAAAATTCGTTAAAGTTTTACAAAATATGAAACGGATAATAAAACAAATTCTAAATTCGGGCTTCCAGATGCCCATATTCAGATGGAAACGTACGTTATTCAAAATCTGATGCATCTACCGTCTTTTATCACAGTGCGAGAAACATAAATACATTTATGCATATTCTTCATTATTGAATTTCTTTAAATGCGGTACAGGGCTTTTTTTTTTTTTTTGGTGGCAACAGTTTGAAAAGAGAATCAACGCAAAATGCCAAAAATAGCCCTTCTGAGCAGACGCACTTGGCGATAAAAATTAAATTTCTGTGTGTGGGAAGAAGCAAGCACTAAGTAAGTCTCTAAGCAAGTGCCTGACATCTGGATGAGACGGAAAAGAAATCTTTTTATTATTACCTTTTATCTATTTATCTTCTATTCACCAATTTTTTTTTTTTTTTTTTTTTTTTTTTTTAAATTTACCGAAACTCGTTTCGGGTGTGCATGCTTCTTTCAACATCGCTTCAAGATAAATCCTTCAAGACACATCTTTTTGTAGAGCATACTTTCATAATCAAACGAGTCTAGAATAACTATGATAATTTAAAAATACATTTGCAATCGCGTCGTTCCAATGCCGGCCACTGAAGCGTCCACATCATTTCTGCTATGACGTCACTGACAGAATTATCAATGAAAGAAATATCGCTGAAAGAAAAAGTACTTCTTTCTCTCAGTCACAATTTCCTCCTTTTGAAACATCCATGCACTTTACAGAACTTGTCCTTGACAAGTAATAAAATTCCAGTTTGAAGCAAAAAGCATAAAAATTCAGTATTTTCGATGCATCGAAATACCGTTGTTTGTGTATTTTGATGAGAGCTGAGCGCTTCATTTACTGCGCATGCCCGGGATACCTTATCGTTATTGTTATCATCCGAGGCATTGTTAAGCCGTTCTTTGGCCTTGCATTCCGTAACACCAAAAAGAATATTACGCCTAACAAGCAAGAAACAGATTTAAGCCGATAAATAAATTAGTCGAATAATAAGGTTATAATATGGTTTGCATTGCATTTCAAGGATCTAAACTTTGAAGGGAATATGAAATCTGTGTGCATTTGCAAAATGTTCCAGAATTCCTTTTCGTACAGCTTTAATTTCGCTTTTCGTGTTTCGAAAGCGCAACTTCGGATATATATTAGATTTGTATATAGCATTGTTCTAATATAGGTACTCTAACACAAAATCTGACTTTTTCTGAAATGACATGCCAATGTTTTTTCCGTATTTCGATTCTACCACTCAAATTATTCCTAAATATTAAATTTTGTAAAATTTGGCAAGCAATTTACGAAAAATTCAAAAATTTATCTTGGCGCCTTTTTTTTCAGTTTGCGCCAAGAATAGTTCATTTGGCGAACTTCTTAATTTTTAGCAACCTATTTCCCTTTCCCTTTCTCTATTGTACACGAACGGAGAAAAAGGTCATACAAAAAGGATAACATTTTTATCTCCAGCGAGCGATACTGTTTATTAGAAATTCTAAAGATATGCTGTTGAAATGAGTTTTATGTGGTTCAAGTGCGAAGAACATGATATTTAATAAAATAAAGGTAACACACAAAACGTTGAAAAAGCTCTTCTGGACGTAATATAAAATCTGAAAGCTTTCAGATTAACCCCCCCACCCCCCACACACACAACAGGCATCTTTTGTATTCATTCCAATAATTTTGAGATATTTAATGCTTTTTTGAAGTAAAGCAATTTTACCAGGATGTAACAAAGGAATTTTATAGGGCTCATCTTTGAAGTAACGTATACCAGAAATAGCAATGAAAGAGTAGTCTTATTACACAAATATATCCTATTTTACTGTCATAAATCAAATAATAAAAACGAGAAAAACTGCAATAAAACTGTACATTTTACTAGCAAGCTTAGATTCGAAATATGCATAAAACAAACGAAAGAGGAAGAAAATTTCGTTTCCTGGGTTTTAAGTTAACAACGCGGAAAATAATTATTTCTCTGAATCTGGCTTAGTCATTCTCAAAAACTGCGCTGTAATAAAGCAAATAACATATTTTGCAGCTTTTGAACTCAGCATTCTTTTTCCTCTTTTGAATTTTATTTTCCGTGAACACGGCAATCATTTAAGGTACTGAAACCTTTCGTTACTTGATTTCGAAGTTCATTGGATATTTTCAAATTTCACATATCCGCAAAATTAATAATTTTGATGCTTATTGAATTTAATATGCTGTTTTAAGAACTTAACAGAATGACCCGGTCAATTCTTAACAGAACTGCTGAACAGAATTCATCCGGTTTTAAATTAGAAATGTCACTGATCCACTAGATCTGTTTGCCAATCATCTTATCAGGATGAACTTAAGGCTGTCAAGTATGCAAGAAACTGACCTATTTTTATCTTTGCCAATTACCTAGAATTCTCGCATGTTTAATTTTTGCGTATTCTTCACAGCATTCTTATTCGACTATAAGTGATCTACAAGTATAATAATTTGAATTGTGTATTAAGAAGAAAATGCTACGCATATTATGTTACTGATTTTGTATTTACGAGAGTTAATTTAATATAACTGTTTCGGTTTGAATGGACACTTTTCTCGGCCTCTGAATGGCAACGAAAAAAATCACTAGATGCGCATTGATTTAGAGAACGCTAAGTGGCAACAATTTCAGTGTCTCAAACTTTGACTTAAAAAATTTTATCTTCCTGCCCGCCGCCAAATTGCTTGTTTTTGCGTAGAAACTCTAATTTTAATTGTAAAAAAATTTTGACCTTTTTTTTTTTTTAGCTGCATTTGCCGCTTTAGGTTTTTTCGTATTCTATAATTTTTAAAAAATACTGAGTTTTCATGTATTTTTGTTTTGCCGCGAAGTAAGAAATGAATTAACTAAATGAGAAATATATCTCTAATCAAATTTATGGAAAATAAATAACGTGCAGTAAAAATGTATACGGTCAAAAGTCGTTAATTCGGACACCCATAATCCGGAATGATCTATAATCCGGACCTCAAAGCTACAAACTTTCTGCGCATACGTCGGATTGACGCATGCACGTAAGACCTTTACGGCTGCGAATATGCGTGTGCGCAAAATACGTTTACGAATGCGCGTTTAATGTATAACGGACGGTATAAGCTAAGCTAAAATTATCTAATTCACTTAATGTTGCAGAATCCGTTGTTCCTTAATCTTCGAATTGGAGTCGGCTTATTATTTTTTGCAGACTGTTGGAGCAATATTATAAAAGTAAGCTTGAACTTTCCATTAAGTCAAATAGAATTTCTGATATATATTTACTAATATGTAAAGGATCTACAAAGCGAAAGTATGTTTCGAAGTCCATTAAACAAAAAGTGGAATTGCTGCAAAAAAATGGATAAAGGCATATCCTTTGTTTATCTAAACTTTGTTTATCTTTAACGCCGCGGCGCGCAATGAATTGGAAGTTGATCTGTCAGCACTATCCTTATCTTCAGGGCAGATGTTTTTATTTTATTTGGCTTATAATTCCTTACTAAATGTAGTATTTCATCTCGATGTATACTACATTTAGTAAGGAATGTATTATTACGTCTTTGATATGATTTAATCAAATTCTTTGTCATTATAATTCGCTTCCAATAGCGAAGAAAGTGACAGAGGTTATTGAAAACGAAAAAAATTTCGATTGACAAATTAGTTGGTATTCTCGACACAGCAATTATAGGACTTGAACAGCGGAACTTTGTAACTGGACAAGAAATTATGTCTGTTTAAAGAATTAAAGAGAATGTATTATCACATAAAAAACGAAGCAACTTAAACAACTTACATTGAAAGAAATGTTTAATAAAGTAAACAAATAAATATTAAGCTTTTTTTTGTAATAGATCATAATTGTTCTTTATTTCATAAATTACGGTTTCATATTTTTAATTTTATAATTTCTGCATGCAATCTTACCAGATTTAAACTGATGATCTATAATCCGGAAAAATCGATAATCCGGAATCGCCGAAGTCCCTACGAGTCCGGATTAACGACTTTTGACTGTATATAATTTAGGCCGTAGAATGAGGTCGTGTAGTGTCCACAAGAGATTTTTTATAATTAGCTTCAGAAAAATGTTTAATTCAGCAATTTTAATCTCAAGCACATATTCATAATAAGCATCAATTCGAAGTTCTTTAGGAGACTTTTTTTTTTAACTCTAAAAACGTAGGTAGAAAAAATCCCGTCTTGTCTGCAGAGGATGTGTGTTTATTTTTTAAAGATGGAAGGCGTAAGAGAAACATCTGGTTTTGATTCTACGTAGCTACAATGAACTTTGCTTTTCAAAGCCATTTTTTTCCCGGGAACAGAAGCTAATTCAACTGCAGTTTATACACTAGCATATCTAAGCTACTACAGGAAAATTTTTTTTAGGCGGGAAGGGAGAAGAAATGAAAGGATGGAAGATATAATATAATAATTGATAATTAATAAATAATAATGAATTAATGATTATTATTTAATCCTTTTAAATAAAATTAATAATTAAATTTATTATATAATCATTATTAGTTAGTTAATTAACAATGTAAATAAATTAATAATTAATAAATAATAAATAAATAAATTTTTTTGCAAAGAAGTTTTTTAAAGGGAAAAAAATTAATTGAAATAACCTGGAAAATTTTTTTCAAAAATGAAATTCGTGCGATTGTGAAAATTTTGAAATATGAGGGAAAAAACTTCGAAGAAAATGACACAATCTTTTATCTCAGTTTTGATCGAGAACCCCTCTTCCGGAGAAGATCTCACATTTATCTGCTCCTACCATAAACCTCTAAAAATCCCCCCACATCAACATATCTATCTATATATATAAAGAAGAATGTCTGCTTGTGTGTTCTTTCGCGACTAACTCAGTCACTACTACAGCTATCGTCACTAAACTTTCTGCCATTCTTTTCTGTGTCCTGGAAAAGGTCGACGTCCCCTCCCCCCCCCCCCCCAGAAAAAAATTTTTTTTGCAAAAATCAGAGATAATTATTAAAAACTCATGTTCGACCTCATTTTTCAGAGTGGCCACAGTCTCGCTCGCTGGATATAAAATTCGAGCTATATTTCGAGAAGTGTTGCCACTGCTCGCTTTCAAATCGTAGAGTTTGTTAATCAAAAATTTCCAAGTTTTATAATGAAATAAAAATAACACTGCCAAATATTAATCACATTATATCCGATTCCAAAAATTCATGAGAAGCTATTTCGACTGTTCCCATCTTCGTACGACTTTAATCAGCCGAGATATTAATTAAAAACTCTGAAAATACTCATTTTCGCACTCATTTTTCGGAGTGGCAACACTGTCGCGCGTTAGAAACAAAAATACTTTATTCCGAAAAGCGTTGCTACTCGCTTTCAAATCATAGAGTCTGTTAATCAAAAATTTGTAAGTTTTACGAAATCTATATATATATAAAGAAGAATATGTGTTTGTTTGTTCGATTTACTGATTTCTGATCAATTATGATCCATTTTTTGCAACATTGAATAAATTAAAATTAAGTATAGGTGAAATATTGGAAGGAATTTGCGCTTTTACGACCATTTGATTAGAAAGAAGAAAATCACGGAAAAACTGGGTGTCATTGTTGCTGATGGTAATAATGAGGGAGAATTTAGTTTATTTTTCTACGGAAATTTTTTTATGCGGGTTCCATATCGCATCAGACTGAAAAATGTATAACTATGAATCGTATTTTTTGCATCGTTATTACAGAAGGATTACAGCGGTATCGTTCTCTGTGTTGTTAACTTTTAAATCTAATTTAAATGGAATCGGCTACTTCCGCTAATTCTGAATAATCCCAATCCGCAGAGTCTGTGCAATTATAAACGCCTTATCCGGGATCCAAACCCGAGTTCCAGCGGTGTAAAAGCTTCCACTGATGATCACTTAGGGCTGGAAAGACACAAATTTGTTTTATATAAATCAGTCTTTGAGCTATCTAATTTTGAAATCAGCCTTTCATTTTTCGCTGTTTTTACTTCCTTGTACTAAGTAATTACTGTAATCGTGAAAAATTCCGGGTACAACATTTCAACGAAAATATCATTTTCAACCCTCTCCAAACCATTTGAACGATGTTTTCGCGTGACATTTGTAGGTGGGGAGAGAATAAGACTGTTTTTGCCAAAAAGGATCGTAAAACAGATTCAGATTTTTTCTTGACATCTATACGTACGTGCGAATGTATGTAATCTCGAATAACTCAAAAACGAATAACGTAGAAAGTAGAAATTTTGTATATGGGACTGCTATAACATGTCGTTGTGCACCTCCTCTTTTCGTTGCAATCGGCTACACCAATCCTACGTATATACTCCCATTCTGTTACCTGGCTCGGTGAATTTAGTTTTTTTCATTCTTATATGTTGGTAAATTGCGCATTTTTTGCTTTATAAGTGAATGAATTATGTTGTTCGTACGTTCCAGTTAAGGTTTTTATGCCTTTAGTAAATCTGCATGAAATTGTTGTAGTTTGTATCAACAATTTAAAACTTTAAGTGGCGAGTTAAACATAACGAACCGCCATTTGTGTACATTTGAAACTCAGTAGAATAGTGATTAGTGAAAAACTGAATTAATGGAATGAGAAATATATTTCTAATGAAATCCGAGGAAATAAGTTTAAATGAAATGCAGTAAAAAATGTGTATAATTTAATAGGCCGTACAAGGAAGTCATATGGTATCCATGTTACCGTGAAAGACCGAAATTGGAGAATGTCGACTTTCACCGGAGAATATCAACATTCACCAAATACGTCGGTGGAAGACCGAATATTTCACTACATTCTTGTATATTCCGACCCTCACCGGTGTATGTCGACAATCACAGATATGCTCTGGTGAAAGTCGAAAAGAGAGGTCATAAAGTGCCATACTAGTTTAAGTTGTTGCAATCAATAAGATTTGAATCACATAATTTAGTAAGTTATTTTATTACTGTTATTTTATTTTCTCATGTTCTTAAGCTCTTATTTCAAGTTACGAGTGCGTTTACTCGCGATTGAATTACGGAGAAGAAAATATAATATTGTTATATGTTCAACATTCACCATTAGTACATGGTGAATGTCGATATTGACCGGTGTAAGTCAGAAATGAGAGTATTCGGAAAATATTTCGGACATACACCAAGAGACTATGTGAATGTTGACATTCAACGGTGAAAGTCGACATTCTCCAGATTTCGGTGTTTCACCGTAACATCCACATAAAATTTTTTCATCTTTAAAAGCAATACAAACACATCTGAGAATAGCACGTCATATAAAAGCAAATTTCCGCAAAAATATAACATACTGCATTTGCTTTGCTTTGAGGAAACTGAAACGCTAAATTTTTTAACACTGGGGCTTTTAAGTTAAAACACGTTTCTTAGATCCTTAAAAGAAAAAAAAAAAAAGGCCTTAGAAGGTATTATAATACTATTACTAATAATAAGTAAGGATGGCCTTATTATAAATATGCTACGTTTTAGGTTTCGCTTCGTTGCCGTTTAACAATGACAGAATGTGTGCTGTAAAAGAAAGTTCTTAAGAGCAGGAAATAATTAAATTAATTATTGCTTACAAATTGTTTTAACATTTCAGTCACGAAGAACTTGATATGAAGCCATGTAATTATAAGAGCATCTAAATTAAATAATAACCACCCAATATTTCGAATTCAAAGCTTTGGAAGTACGCATGCGATTTAATTACCAATTTTCATAAAATAACATCTCGTATAGACATAAAAAAAAATAAAATAAATAAAAATAAAAAAAAAAAAATAAAAGACTTCCTTTTCTTATGCATTTTTAAGTAAACAAATAACAATAGAAGCATAGTCGTTTGAACATAATAAACCAAGGTTTAGCTGTTATATTTTAACAAATAATTAGAAGCCATTAACTGGCATGATCTGCATTTGGGGATTTGTCTTAGAAGCGGAAATTTGGTAGCTTTAATTTAGGTTGGCAACAACGGTTAGTTCTTTACATTGTTTTTTAAACCTTTCTCAAGCTTCTGCATGAGTTGTTGAGTAGTAGTTGTTAAATGAATGAGCTGGAGAGGATTATATGTGAGAAGAAGTAAAATTTTGGCGAGTTTCAAGATTTCAGCATTTTCAAAACGCGGTATGTCATATACACTATGCAGACGAAAAAAAAAAAAAAAGCGACAGTTCTATATCTCCCGTTCTACTGAGGAGGTTCGAATCCCGCGAACGGGCTAGGTGCATAGGTGTTTTCGTGGTTTTCCCCATGTGTAACGTGTATACGAGCCAGTTTCCCTTAAAAAGTCCTCCACGAAGGCAGTCCTCGAGTGCTTTGCCGTAATCCAATAAACCAAAACCCGTTCTACTGGCCTGATTGACGGAGTTCAACTTGCGTTTCTCATGTCTCGGAAGCGCGACTTAGGATATGTATTAGATTTATATATAGCATTGTTCTAATATAGATATTATGACAAAATCGAACTTTTTCTGCAATGACATGCCAATTTTTTTTCCATATTTCGATTCTACGGTTCAAAGTATGCCAAATTGGCAAATTTTGTAAAAATCGCAAGAGGAGTTTTTAAAAAATGAGTTTTCAAAATCTTAGTTCCTCTATGTTAATTGAATTTGGTATATAATTTATTAATCTCTCCTTTTCTTGTTAAACTTATTTGATTATGTTCATTCCAAATATAATTCGTCTTTATATATTCGTCCTTATAATAAGGCCAGATGTGGTAATCTCTTTATTATGGAGGCACCTAATAGGTGGACCACCATCGCCTTTTCTATGAAGGGACGGGCAGTTACAACCATGCCTTCTCCGGGATTCGAACCCGCGAGCTTCGGCATCGCAGACCACTATACCGACTGGGCTGCACGAAATTTATATTAGGAGATAATATAATCAATATTTCTTTAACAAATATATATATACAACTAATTGTTTCAAAAGAATAAATTGAATTTAAATACAAATTTTATTAATTCTTCGCGCCATTGCTGCAAATACAACTAATTATTTAATATTCTTCAATAGGAATCTAGAAAGAAACGCAAATAATAAATCATGTAAAGAAGTTATTATATAATAATAAAAATTGCAATATCCTAAATTCGAAAGATTCTGAGAATAGAAATTGACTAAAAATCTTTGGGTACTCTATTATCGGAATTGGATTCAGATATCGCCAAAAGCTGACGATCTAGCGAAAAATTCGAAGCATAAAAATAATCGCCAATTTTTTTTATTTATTTATTTATTTATTTATTTATTGAAAATTTTAAATCCTTGTGCACCACATAATATTACACAAGACTTACAGAGGTAAGTAAAATAATAATAATAATAATAATAATAATAATAAAATACAACAACACAACACAAAATAAAATAAACTCACAAATTCACAGATGATACGCAAGAGATAAATTTACAGAAAAAAGAGAAAGCCATTTTATGTTGGACAAAAACATGAAGAGGGGAAGGAAATGTAATATTCACAGAGTTTAACTTAGAAATGAGTTCCTTTCGTCCTTCCTTGAGCTTTGAACAATAGAACAACAAATGTTCGACATTTTGCACTCCCCCGAAACTGCATGAACACAAGTCTGTACTAGATAATCTAAATCTCTTCAGATATGAATTGAATTTACCATGTCCAGTTAGAAATTGAGTGACTTCAAAATTGCAGAAAAAGTGTTTATTATTCAGTCTGTGAGGAATGGAAGGAAAATATAGTTTAGTCAAAGAGGCAGTAGTAGAATTCCTGTATAGTTCATTCCACTCGAGTATTGTATCATCCCTACTTTTGTTCTTGTAAAATGACTTAGGAAGTATCATTGGAGTAATTACTTGAAGATGCGTAGCTTGTTTTGCCAACCAATCAGCCCGTTCATTTCCTAGATTGCCAGTGTGGCCACGTACATGAGAAAAGATAACATCAACACCTTTATTATTAAGGTCTTTAAGAAGAGCATGAGAAGTCACAATATTTAAATATTGTGACTAAATAATTAATAATAAATATTTAAATATTTAAATTATGGATAAATAAAATCCAAGGGAAAAAATAGCAACAAATGTTCGTAAAATCAGAAATTTTTAATGGAAATTAGACAGCTAGCCAAAGAAACAAAGAAAAAAATCATTTTACCGTTTAGTGACAAACTTTGGAATTTGCATGCTCGTTGCCAATTTTGAAAAGACATTCTTTACTTTTTCTTTTAAAAAAATTACTTTTTAACGACTTTAGAAGTAAACATTGGAGACTTTATATGAATCAATCTCTTGGCGAGTTTAGCAAAACGTTTGGCGACGACTCCGGTCCGGATAACAGAACAGTACCAAAAGTTAGCTAAATTTAAGATTTTACATAGATGTTCAATTAATATTAAGAAAAGTGGGTACTTTTCCGTTTCGCCGGCGCAAATCTCGCCAAGCAGACTTTGTTGGCGACAACATACAGTATACACATAAAAAATGTTAAATGTTAACTTTAAGAATTTTTATTTTGAAGGCATAAACATTTTAATAGGGTATAAAAATTTGTAAACAGCCAATAAATAAAGGCAATAAATTTGTAAAAAGACATTAATTTAAGAATTTACTATGTTTTCATGGTTCAAAATCCTGATTCGCCGGTTCGTATCACGTGACCCCAAGTGATCTCATGTAAACTACGCTACAAAAATCTAATTCTCTTAGTAATTATCTACATTAATTTCAAGTTAAATCTTAATTTGGAATACAAGTTTAAATGCAAGAATTATTTTAATTCGTACGAATAGCTTACTCATAAATTATGTAAAACCGTAGTGCTTTACTTCGCTAGTGCATTCTCATTAGAATGGATGAATTTAACCTTTGATTTTGCCTTTTCTATATTTTCGCGTTCGGATGAGCGGTGTGATTGCATTCTAATTGCCTTAATTACCGCGAATTGTCTTAGGGGATAAAATTCAACTATTTTGTAAAAATTCTATGTAATAGTATGCCAGTATTGAAAGAAACAATCAATCTGATAAAAAAATGGCTGCGACTTGTTTTGAAACTGAGGCGTAAAAGGTTACCAGCGAAGATATTCCGTTTGGCATCAGTTGTACCATTATTGGCGACTTTAGCATTTGCGCCGGCAAAACGGAAAAGTACCGAAAAGGGTAAACGGGCAATGGTTTATACTCAAATGCCAAGAAGGAAACCAGAATAGAAATGCTGAAAATTGCAAAGGACGCTAGGGTTATTTGCTTAGGGGGGGGGGGAGTTGCTTCAGTTGGGTATTTTCTGAAGGAAACCACATCATAATTAGGTTGCACCATAAAAACATCGGGAAAAACCCACAAGAACATCCATGCAACTAGTTGTTCGCGGAGATCTAAGCAAATCAGACAAAACGCCAGAGGTTAGTGTCTTATTCGGCTACTGAGAGGTAAGAAGATTTAAGAATTTTTAAAAAAATTTCACACATGGAAACAAAGTGAGTATTTTTTATTTTACTGGTATCGATGAATTTACTTCAAAAGTCCCAAACGCATATCCTTATCAATGCGTATCAGCCAGTATAACACCTTTGCATACACACAATAAATAAATAAATAAATAAAACGGAATTATAAGATTTATAACAATATTAATTCGAGCATTGAATTCTCTATACGTAATCAAAAGTTTTATAAGTAATTAGGTAATAAAAAAACACATTTAATAGTTAAATATAAAATTAAAACTAAAAAAAAAAAAAAAAAATCTGAAACTTTCAGATTTCCTATTATGCCCAAAGGGGCTTTTTTTTTTTTTTTAACGTTTTCTGTGTTACCTTTATTTATTAAATATCACGTTCTTCGCACTTAAATCATAAAATTCAGTTCAAGAGCAATATCGCAAAATAATTTTAAAATAAGCGTATCTTTAGAATTTCCGATAGACAGTCTAGCGCGCTGGAGATAAAAATGTTTTTCTGGACAACGTTGCCATTACTAGCTTTGAAATGCTTCATTCATTTAAAGTGTTACAAAATATGAAATCGATAAAAAAAATCTGATGTGTACACCACATGACTTCCTCGTACGGAATATTAAATTATACGCATTTTTTTTTTTTTTTTTTCATTTCATTTAAACTTATTGGATTGAATTAAATCTACTTCGCCGACAGCGCACAAACCACAATAGAATAAATGCATTCTTTAAAATTTACTCTAGTATTTGTTTACCATAGCGACACTCTGGCGCTAAATTCACTTAACAGTATTATATTTCGTTCATATTATAACTCATAATGTACAAAATTTATATCATTTAAAGAATAGAATTATCTAATCGTTGCCACATGTTCTATTCAAATACTATAAAAATCCAAATTCGGGCTTCCAGATGCCCATATTCGGACGAGAATTACGTCATTCAAAAGTGGATGGCTCTATGTACCGTTGTTTTATCACAACGCGAGAAACATACATACATTCATGCAAATTCTTCATTATTTAATTTCTTTAAATGTAACGCAGAGCAATAATATTGGGTGGCAACAGTTTGAAAAGAGATACGAACATTTACAGTGAATCGACGCAAAATGCCAAAGCGAAATTATTAGCCCTTCTGAGCTCTGGCTCCTTTGGGCTAAAAAAAAAAAAAAAAAAAAAAAAAAAAGAAAAGAAAAGAAAACATTATGCAATGTATAAATACAAAGGAACTGTCAGTGAAATGAAGTACAAAAGTACTGAAATTCATGCAAAAATTTCACAGTTTCTTTGCTGTCGGAAGTGAAAGCCATCAGAACCTAAGACCTCTTCTTATAATTTATTTTATTCCAGAAGCCAGGCATTTCACGTGATTTTACATGTTGGTTCCGTACTGAAAATTTCTAGTTAAGGCAACATTTCTTATTAAACCATTATCTTTATTCTATTTATATTATTACAGCACCTTTTATCCTATATAATAGTGTTAAAAAAAGTTTTTTTATAAAACAAATAATTTGTCCAAGAATTTCTCTCGTTAAGATGTAAGCATTATAAATAATTTCAATCACTTTTTTCCTCTACGAGATGCGTCATATTTCTTTTATTTTTATTTATTTATTTTTCACAAAGCACGCAACAAATGGTACGAGAGCAACATTTTCCCCCCTTGCCCAGAACTTGGATAAATAAGTATTATAACATCACCGTTAATAATTCTGTTTATTCATTGTCATAAAATAATATTATTTATGTCTGAAGTAATTTGACTGAATTAATAATTTCATTACTTTTTTAATAGACTCAAAAATATATATAAAAAATGAACAAAATGAAAGTAATTAAATAAGTAGTTGCATAAAGTTTACACAAGTTGAGACAAGTCTTAAGTTTATATTTATTATTTGCTTGCCAAAATAATTATTATAATAAAATGGCCTGTCTTTATCTCAAGTAAACTGCTTCACAATTTGCTGTATCGAACACAGTATTTACAAAGTAATTATCGGATGTTTCTTAAAAACTAATCAGAGCAAAACGTTTGAAACTAGCTTGACTCTTAAATAAAAATGAAATAATTGTTAGCGAGAACCAGAAATCACTATAAACCAACATTATTTTAAGACTGTAACATACAAGCATGATTTGATCTTTACGTGGGAAAAAAAGTCAATATACAGCGATACGATTTAATATAATCAAGTCTTCGCTAAATTAATGCATTATACTTTACTACTGTACAAAATGCAAATATAAATATATTTCTCAGTTATCCGAAATGTAAACAAACACTTACCTCCGTATCGATAAAACAGAAGTGCACAGATTTCTGCCACAGTGCATAGATGTAACGCGGCATGTTCCCGAGATTCGAAAACCAAATCTGCTCTATTCGGAAACTGGCGCGGGGTGGAATTCACTTAATTATACCTCTGAGAAAAAGTGGGACAAAATCCAGCGCTCTTTGGAAAAGAGCTTACATTTTAGACAGCACGAGGGAACTGCGGATGGAATGGTTTTGAAACGTCTCCTTGCTTAGCTTGTAAAATGTCAAAGTCCGCTTGGTAAACGTCCTTGATAATAAGACTGGTTGAAGGACTTTCAGGTTTCCCAACCAACGCAAATCTTACCGTCGCTCTATTTTCAATATTTAGAGTTCGGCTATCTGGCAACAACTAGACGGTGTTCATTTGATTACGGAGGAATTCGTTCGACTGATTTTTCTTTCCCCCTTTCTTCAAATGCAGTCAGAACAGAATTGTTTTAGTTTTCTTTTTGCTTTGATTGGTTACCACAGCTGCAGTAGCCACAGGGCAAATGCATTCGTGAGATGTATAATGAAGTGGCAATCAAAAAGGAAAACGAGTGGCAGTGGAGAACAGGTGAAATCAAAAAAACGAACAGAAAAAGAATACGCGTGAAAAGAAAGCGGCAAATAGTTGTAGCTTCAAAACGGGGTTACGTCACGCCTTGCTGCCAACAAATCAGGGTTAACTTCGGGACTCTTTAACTCTCCGACGCACAATGAGATTATGAAGGGGTAAGTTTTCCCGCAGGTTAATAGGAAGTCTTTGTTAGTGTTTTGGTTTTTGTGTCTTATAGAATCCTGTTTTGATCACGGCACAGAAAGTAAAAGAGCATTCGAAGATCGCGTGTCAGAAGTACTGCTGCTTAACACATTGCTGGACAATGCGCAATTCAATTCAACAACGGGCGTGTCCTTAAATATTTGAAATTTTGAATGCCACTCTGTTGTTGTCAAATAGTTCCGTGTACATTTGACTCCAGTGGCACAAATATAGTTAATATGTGTTGTAAGCCAGTGGTCTCAAACTTGACGGCCCTCGATGCAATTTTGTACGGCCCACGAATACATTTCAGTTATGTATTTTGTTTTATCTCCATGCCTCTCGAATCAATTTCCACCTTTTCGTTGCCCTGCGTTGGCAGCACGCTTGTATCTCTCTTCCATAGAATTCGGTCGCTAGAATGTAGATGTGAAGTAAAGAATTAAACATCGGTAGGAAAATGGAAGTAATAATCAGTAAAATAAGACTGCAAATGTTGGACACGAACCAACTGTTGTACAGGTATCGTAGAGCGAATTCGCCATTTTATAACTCATGTTATATGATTGACAGTACAGAACATGCAGTTATTCACTGCAGAAAGTACGATAGTGCCAGAAACATTATGCTCAAGAAGATGAAAATTAGCAATATTTGACCTCTTAGCTGATCTTTTAAATCATTGTAATAAGACACCTTGGAGATATTATTTCCTAGGCAAAATTGTCATCAAATACATCCTAAAGAGTTCTTAAGTACTATTAGTGTAAGGCAGGGATGTCAAACTCATAGGTACACTTGGGCCAAACAAACAAGGTTTAACCTTAGGCGGGCCGAAAATAATAATAATAATAATAATAATAATAATAATAATAATAGAAACGTAGATTTATTTCAAATAATACAATAATAAACATATATATATGTATAGAAAAGGACAAGAAAAATTTAATGTTTACGTTCTGATATCTTGACATCTCTTCTCTGCTATTATCTTTCCTATTTCGGGAGAAATTTTGTTTGCAGTGATAACTTTCAACGCTGACCCAAGGTGAGCATCATTAATACGGTTTCTAATAGAAGACTTATTACCTTTCATGACTGAAAATAACTGCTCGCACCGATAAGTGCTACCAAACATGGAAATAATTTCATATGCGAATTTTCGAGTATTTTCAAACCTGGCTGGTAAATATTTGTAAAATTCAGGCACGCCCACTTCAATGAATTTTGCTTTCAAATTTGAGTTGCATTGAATCTCGATCACCTCCATTTGCATATGGCTGGGTACTGATAGAAAAATAAAGGGTTTCGTATACCCTTCCTGTGTGTATTGTCTACTTCCCAAATTTATTGAATATAGCTTTAGTAAGCTCCCTGTTCCGAGTCAGGACATTTAATGTTCCCAAAGCAAGTAAGGAGGAACACAGAACCTGATATGTTTTTTATTGAATTTGTCTCCTGATATCGTAAACAAAACTTTCAGACTCCAGATGTAGTCACTGAACCACCCACCTGTTTTGCAGTTTCAGCATAGGAAAGACCACTTTCTCGTAACACAATAATATTACATCTCTTTCTAGGTGTTCAATCTACTCTTTTATTTGATGTCATTGCTTCTGGACTAAATAATAAAAACTTTTACAAAAATTCCTACTTGTAATTGCTGTGTATAAGAAACAGGTTCTCCTTCTACAGAACAAAGCAAAATAATGAATTGTTTCAAGTGTAAACATGATGTCAGCTTCTACTGGCAGTTACTAACATTTGATTGGTTTTCAGAACAAGAACAGTGGTTGGCCAGGAAAGCTAGACATTACAAACCACTTCATAACTGTGTTTTTTATTTATATTAAAGTACATATAACATTTTTTGTATTGCAAATAATTGAATTTTGTGTTTTGTATTGAATTCAATAATAAATTCTCTTTAAAATGATATATACAAGTTTACATTTTGCGAAACGTAACATTTTCTATAAGCATACAAAGTTCAAAAACATAAAAATTTCCAAATGTGTCCACAATTTTGGCCACCACTGTATATAAATTCAATAAATCAAATCTAATTCGGCTAGAAATTAGAAGATTGCCTAGCTAGACCACGACAGAATTTCGAACATACGCATACCAAACAGGATCTAACCTCAGTCTAAAGTATTTCCAGCATGACCAGCATTAGCATCACCAACAATCTGCTTTCTTCAATTGGCAAGGCAGCGGAATTCAGGCGCAACTCTCATACTGCGATACTGCAGCGTTATTCTGGGGCTCTACTGTTTAAGCAGTACTTCCCAGAGCCCTTACGGAGCCTGAAAAGGAAATGGTACAAGAAATGAGTCCCTCGTAGGAGGTCTTGGATGGTGAAAAGAAGAAAGCAGGCGCTTTGCTTCTGTAGCAGTCTTTGATACTTTGATACAGAAGTATTTATACAGGGGGTCTACTGCATTTTCAGTACTTCCCTGTAAACCTGATGCAAATCCACAATGGGCATGGTGATGAGAAAACCTGAATAAATCCCATGGAGGGAGCTGTGAGTGAGAGGAAAAGAATAAAGTAACATCAGTCAAGTGTGTCGCCCTCTGGTGGCGGTGATGGTGGTTAAAAGAAATTCACAGTCCGTAGGCGGAGTGCCGGGATCATGGGCTGGCGAATCAGGAGACAGCGCTGGTTGTTTGAAGCGAGACTCTTTGCAGTGGTCAGGCTGATCACGTGAGGTGATCACCCTCTCGGAAACTGACCCTAGTCAATGCTGCTTAAGTTGTGTGTAAATTTAACATATTAATAGTATGGGCGGTGAAGGGTCTATTGTAGTAATCGTCCTCTATGATTTCGTAGTTTAAAATATTGGAGAAGTCTGCTGTGCTATTTTGGTTTACTTTTTTGTAGAAGTTTTCGTTAAGCTTATTGATGTAGGTTGTCACATATTCAATTTTCAAATCTCGGTGCAGATTTTTATTTCTGATGTAATATGGGGCTCCTGTGATGATTCTGAGGAACTTGTTCTGGATAATCTGCAGCTTTTTGAGATCGTTTTGTTTGGCATTTGCCCAGACTGGGGATGCGCATGTTATGATGGGTCTTATGATTGCCTTGTATATTCTTCTCTTTCTATTGAGTCTCAGACCTGAAGATTCAGCCAGGAGGTGAAAAAGTTTGCACATGATGCCGAAGATCCCGTGCCATCTATAGCATTAGAAAAAAATCCAGGTAAGCGGTGAGGAAGATGGGTGTGACCAATTTGCGAGTGTAGCAGCTTCCTAGGGAACGATGTCCAATCCAGGCAACATACGGGATAGGAAAATACGCAGTACTTAAGAATTTACACCATGAATCGTAACATGTTGTTCGGCTATGTGTGAGTGAGAGACGAAACCACATGTTGATGTAACAAATCCTTCTCGCCGTACATGATGTGCATTCTATGGACGAAGAGGTGGAGCGAATTAGAAGTGCAGCGAAGTTTACAGTTGCATTCTTGTATAATTTCCAATTAATCTTGTTTGGGTATTCCTTCCTCTTGCCGATTTTCATTTCGTACGAAATAGGGGGCACTAGTGATAATCAGCAACATCTTGTTTGGCAGGGATTTGAAATTTCTTGAGTTCCTTTGCTTTCGTACTTGTCTAGACTGGTGACTCGTACGAAAATATAGAGCGGATGATAACTTTAAAGACATAACTTACGAATAAGATTGATTGCTGATTCACTTGACAGTAAAGAGAAAAGTTTGCGGATGATATAGTAATATGTCTCTCTACGTACACTGTTGATGTGCGTGGACGAAGTGGATGACCTGTTGAACCAAACTGATGACTGACGATAGTCGACCGCAGCGAACAGGGCTTTTCTTAAAACAGACAGTCTAATCCTAATCCGCCGCTCAGATAAAACCGTCCAGAGTGAAGGTTATGACGCTTGAGTAGGTGGACATAAATGCAACGCCCCTGTACGTGACTTTTAATTGTACTACTTTTTTCATGGTTGTTTTTTTACACATTAGAATTAAACTTTTTGTCTCACGGCGAGATTGTGATTGTGGCTGGCGGTCGCCTAAAGATAGGACTGCTGCAACCACAGCCCGCAAGCCACGGGTTGGGCACCACTGGTTTAACACTTAGATATCAGCAAGCTTCTTTTTTTTGTGTGTGTGTGGAAAGGGCACTACCAGTTGACCCATGGTATATCGCTGGTGTCCCCCCCCCATACTTTAACCTGTACCTGCCAATATGCCTTTGGGACGTTTTCTTCTTCTCCTTGCTCTTTGCAAATGATATGCCATATGATTCCGGATAATAAGACAATAATTTTTCTTTAAAAATATTTTTTGAAAAGTATACCTCCTTTTTATGCATATTTTCTTTACATTTAATAAATACATGTAAGATAAATTGTATGAATCAGAATTATAACTATAAACATTAATTCTTCCTCTCTATTCTAAAATCGTAATAACTTATCTGCACTGAGTCATTCAAATTAATCATGCGATCTTACGCAACCATTTATTCCAGATGCCTCTTGACAACCAATCACCGAATTATAAACCAAAACTTTTCTCTTCGCGTGCTTCCATCTTTCATAACTACGCACTTCAGCTTTTGCTCTCTACTGTGCTAAGATGTAATTTCGCTGGCTTGCTTTCTATCCCAACAATATCGAAAATGTAAATCTTCTGTGGAAAGGCACGACTAGAGTGCCAAGTGATTGTGGCCACAAATATCAATTGGAAATAAAAATGGAATTAAAACTGCTTCGACTGCCAAGTTCTTTAGATATTACCAAGTTAGCATTACTAGCATACTACACAATCAAAATTCTTCTTCAATATGGATCTAAGCACGCATCTACAGTGTTCCGTGTTTTCCTTGTGCTTTTATTATGACAATTAAGCCGGTAGGATAGTTTCCTGCAGCCGCAAACCTCAATGGAAAATTTAGTTCTGCTCTTCCAATCATCGTTTTGTGATAAATCCAAGATAATGTGAAAGAAATGAAACATCAAATTTGTTTTTTCAGTGTTTAAAAAATAACAGATCTTTCTTCTGCTGTCATGTTTTGCAAGTGCTTCAAAAAAATAATCACGCTTAGTGTTTACAGATTGAAAGTAATCTCTCGATAAATTGAGAAGTTCGAATGCCTAGTGAAAAAGAATATTGAATTTGCTTCGCTGATCTCTACAATATTTAGAAAAAAAGTACTTTAAATCATCAGTGAATTGCCGTTTAGGAATTCAGCATTGCAGCGGGTGCAAGGTCGATCCGAGTTAGTGTTTGCAAGTATGTGCGACAGAAAATTATTTGCACTTCCGCTTTTTCAACAGCTCAAAAATTATTACATTCGTGTGAATCTAGCTCAGGAACTAAATTATTTAATATGCTGCGAATTCTATAGTTTTCATTTCAATTTTGGTTAAAATTTCTGCAATTCGTTTTGAGAAAATCTGAAATTCTTGTTCATTAATTTTTCTAATTTTTCATAAAATGTGTGTGAGCAAATTAAGTAACGAGTTTTAAGCTATTTAAATTATTCATAGGGAAGGATATTAAGATAAGTTTTTATGTTTTTGAAATTTTGTTGAGAATTTTGAATACGAATTTTATAATTATCCTAAAAATAAAGATGTTAAAAATAAGTGAAATTAGTACAGATAAGTAATATGAAATTATGGTAAATGCATGTTAAAATTTGTGGATTATTGTGTGTTAAGTATAGTATGATGAGGGTGTACTGGTTCCTTCAACAGAGGCCTGTAATTACCTCTGTACCAGTTTTTCCTTTTACCCTCTTCATGCAAGATAATGTTGGAGGCTCTCATTTTATGAATGCATGTAAATTTTTTATATTATTATTATTATTATTATATTTTTTATTATGGAATGTATTAGTGCAGTTCTCAAAGGCCAGTTACCTTAATGCAAGGAACGGAGGTCTTTTCAAGTAACTGTCTAGGCACCCTGGGCCACCAGTGCAGAAAACACACTGGTTAGCTCAAGAGGACAGCCCTATTGGTGGATATGTTTGTTTAGAAGTTTTGTGAGGCTTCCAGTTTGGTAAAATCATGAATTGTAAATGAAAGATGATAACGGTGAAACCATAAATTCTGAAAATCTTAATCCTATTATTTATGATGTTAAATTATAATTTATCAGTATAGAAATAAGTATCATAAATATTTATGTTTATTACATTTAATTATAAGTAATGATTATATAAAAGTTTATTTTGTGATATTCTGGGATAACAAGAACCTTCCCTGAAGAATTATGATTATGTGAATTCTCAAACAAAAAGACTTTTGGACTGAAATGGTGAAAAATTCAATAGGACTCTAAAAATTAAAAATTTATTTAAAAAAAAATTGGTATTTATAAATTATACTTTACAGGACAAAAATTTTATGATTTATTTATTTTAATTTTTTTTTTACATTTGCTAGTGCTTTAACTCTTTCTCTTTAAAAAGGCTTCTCTGTCGCTACGCCTTTTTCTTTTTGAAGGGGGGGGGAATATGTAAGATAAAAATGTATGAATCAGAATTATAATATAACTATAAACATTAATTCTTCCTCTCTATTCTAAAATCGTAATAACTTATCTGCATTACGTCATTCAAATTAATCATGCAATCTTACGTAACCGCTAATACCAGATGCCTCTTGACGACCAATCACCGAATTGTAAACCAAAACTTTTCTCTTCGCGTGCTTCCATCTTGCATAACTACGCACTTCAGCTTTTGCTCTCTACCGTGCTAAAATGTAATTTCGCTGGCTTGCTTTCTATCCCAACAATATCAAAAATGTAAATCTTCTGTGGAAAGGCACGACTAGAGTGCCAAGTGATCGTGGCCACAAATATCACTTGGAAATAAAAATGGAATTAAAACTGCCTCGACTGCCAAGTTCTTTAAATACTACGCAATCAAAATTCTTCTTCAATATGGATCTAAGCACGCATCTACAGTGTTCCGTGTTTTCCTTGTACTTTTATTATGACATACATATTAAAGGAGTTTATTTGTGACTTATTGCTTAAAACTAAACTGAACGAAACTGTAGCAGAGCGGTGCAATCGCTGATCAGAAGTTTAAATCTCGGCGAACGGGCTGTCTGCGTGGGATGCTCGTAGTTTGTCTTATGTATAACGTGAATATGAGCCACTTTTCTTAAAAACGTGCCCACCAGTGGCCCAGAAGTATAGTCGCTGAACACTGGTAGTTCAACTTGGTTTTGAATCTCGAGGCGTTTTCTTGATTTTTTCTGTGTGTAAAGTGGATATGAGTCAGTTTTTTCTTAGAAAGTCCTCTACGAAGACATCCCTCCCATCAGACAGAAAACTCTTACTAAACCATACCTTACCTGTGAAAGGCTCTTTCCTCTTAGGGAAATAATACTCGAGCGTTTTAGCGTAATCTAAGTAAATCTACTTCCATTCTTCCTTTAACCTTGCCCGTTTAATTATATTTCTTACAGAGCACCTTTTATGTAGCACGTATAAATAAAGCTAGCCGCCCAACCGGTATAGCGATTAGCGTCGCTGACTGTCGTGCCGAAGGGGCGTTTGTAAATGTGAGGCATATGGGCACTCTAAATATGCGGCAAGCCGAATGTCCTTTCGAGAGGTTGAGGGTAGAGGAAGAGAGAACTCGACCCCCGGAGTGTTCGCCATCAAAATTGGGGGCGGAACTGAGCTAAATCGCATGTGCTCAAGGCTGTTGCCAACGAGAAGCGTAAACTTGCGTTCCTTGGCACAAAGAATTTCGTGGGCTGACTATAGGTCAGACAAGTGATCATTAGCAAGAACAACAACAACAACAACAATAAATAAAGCATCTTTACATGCAAGATCGTTTTTGACTTCCTTGTACGAAGTAAAAAGGAAGTATTGTAATCGCGAAAAGTTTCAGGCAGCATATTTCAACGAAAATATCCATTTTGACCGCTATCGAAAGCAAATTTAACGATGTTTTTACGTGATATCTGTACTTAAAGACAGAATAAAATACGCTTTTCCTACACAAAAATTATAAAACTGCTTTAAAATTAATTCTGAAGAAAATTTTTTGTGGCGTCTGTACGAACGTATGTACGTACGTGCGTACGTACGTATCTCGCATAACTCAAAAACGAGTAGCCTCAGAACGTTGAAATTTTGTATATAGGACTGCTATAACATGTAGATGTGCACCTCGTATTTTGGTTGCAATCGGCCGCACCAAACGTATATAAATATATTTATATATATATCCACTCTGTTACCCGGCTCAGTAATCTCAGTTTCTTTACTCTTATATGTTCGTAAATTGTACATTTTTTGCTTTAAAAATGATTGTGTTATGTTGTTTTTATCTTTCGGTTAAGGTTTTTATGCCTTTAGTAAATCTGCATGCAATATTTTTAGAATTATCAACAATTTTAAAGTTGTCTAAGTGCCGCTAGGACTTTTTTTAATGGCGGCCATTGATGTTTACATTTGAAACAGCAGACTAGTGGATTTGTTGCCAATCTAGAGAAACTTAGCTTCGCAACAACAAAGATAACGCATTCATTTATTATTGCCAATTAAATCATGCTTAATTCTTTCTGGAATTTTTTCGAGGAAATAAGAATAAGTGCTTAAGATTTACCTCGTAATTTTTAACATAGATATTTTGAGTTTTTATGTATTTTTGCCTTCTCGCGAAGTGAGAACTGAATTAATTAAATGAGAAATACTCAATCGTCTGTGAAAAACTGTTTCTTTTTTGTTTTGTTTGCTTAATTTCTTTTATACATCATTCTAGCTTTATTATAGTATTTGAATAGAACATGTGGCAACGATTAGATAATTCTATTCTTTAAATGATATAAATTTTGTGCATTATGAGTTATAATATGAACGAAATATATAAGTTAACTGTTATATAATTATTGGATTATATAACAGTTAGTTTCCGTTACATAATTATTATATAAGTTAACTTTTATATAATTATTAATACTGTTAAGTGAATCTAGCGCCAGAGTGTCGCTCTGGTAAACAAATACTAGAGTGAATTTTAAGGAATGCATTTATTCTATTGTGGTTTATGCGCTGTCGGCGAAGTAGATTTAATTCAATCCAATAAGTTTAAATGAAATGCAAGAAAATATGCGTATAATTTAATATTCCAATATAAGGAAGTCATGTGGTGTACACATCAGATTTTTATTTCTCGTAAAACTACATAAAAAAATGTAAAACTATCTTATATGATGAAAGACCATCTTACTTTTTTACCGAATGCAGTAATTCAAACTGTGATTTAATTTCACGTGTGTCTAATCATTTAACATGATATCAATCGCATAGTTTTCCCTTCACAACACCAGAGAAAAAATTAAAACAATCTATAAACTTTCAAATTTTAATTATGAAACTGTCCCCTGACCACATTGATATCAAATATTTTTATTGCTAATTATCTTGGAACGTTACACAATTACTGTTAGAACTTTCAAACAGTTTTAAAGAATAGCTAAAGCAAACACCTTAAAGCAAGAGATCGTAATTAAGACAAGAAAAACCATTAGTCTGTATTACAACAAATGCAATACTGTCATTGTCAAAATGGCTATAACAAAATTGAAAATGAGAATAACATTGTTGTGTCTAGCAATAATGATTTCTCATTAGGCTTTCACTGAAATTGGCTGCACGCAGTTCTTTCTTTTCTTTTTCTTTTCAAATAACTTGCTGCTGTTACCAAAGAATTCTCGTCTAAGTAATGCAGCGTTTTTGAATTTCAAGACAAATCAAGCATTTTTAAATCTGAATAAAATGTCTATAATCAATTTAAAGAATTAAATTTTCGATTTATTTTTATTTTCTTGTACGAAGTAAAGGAAGTACTGTAATCGCGAAAATTTTCGGGTATCACATTTCAACGAAAATATCCATTTTGACCGTTATGGAATGCTTTTTAACGATGTTTTTGCGTGATATCTGTACGTAAGGACAGAATACAGGACTCTTTTTCCCAAAACGAATTATAAAACTAATTTAAAATGGATTCAGAAGAGATTTTTTTCGTTGCATTTGTATGTACGTAAGTACGTACGTCTAAGTATGTGAGTTATGTGAGATGCATACATATGTACGTAAGCAACGAAAAAAATCTCTTCTGAATCCGTACGTACATATGCATGCATCTCACATAACTCAAAAAAGAGTGACATCAGAACGTTGAAATTTTGTTTATAGGACTGCTATTGCATGTAGTTGTGCACCTCCCTTTTTGGTGGCAATCGGCCGCACCAAAAGTATACATTCACCCATTCTGTTACTCGGCTCATTGAGCTCAGATTTTTATTCCTATTTGTTGGTAATGGTGCATTTTTTGCTTTAAAAATGATTGAATTATGCTGTTCTTATCTTTCGGTTAAGGTTTTTATGTCATGAGTTAATCTGCATGCAAGAGTTGTAGAATTATCAACAATTTAAAAGTTGTTTAAGAGCGGCTAAGCCTATTTCCTCCCTACCATAGAAGCCATATATGTTTACATTTTAAATTTAGCGGAATAGTGAATTAAGTCTTTCTGCACCTTCAGTGTCTTTTTGCCGATTGGGAACAAAAGGAAACTTTGTTTCGTGCTCGGAAAAAAAATGCCTTCTTGCCTTCTGGCTGAATTGCTTGTTTCTGCGTATACACTGTAATTTTAATCTGTTTTTGTAGTTGTTTCAACTCTATCTGGTGTTTTATGTTTTTTCAGTATCTTTCAAGTTTTTATGAAAATAATTTGATATTTTTATGTATTTTGGCTTGTCGCGAAGTGAGAACTGTATTAAGTGATTGAGAAATCTATTTCTAATTAAATTCAATGAAATACGTTTAAATGAAATGCACGAAAAAATGCGTATAATTTAATATTTCGTACAAGGAAGTCATGTGGTGTACACATCAGATTTTTTCTTATATTAAATTCTTATATTAAATTTACAACAGAAAATTACATACAGTAGAAGTTTTTAATTCAATTTTTCTGTAAAATCATTTAGCCGTAGTATAAGCATAAATTTCACGTAAAGCTATAACAAAACACGTTGTATACCGGGCGCTATATCTATACGTAGTAGCGAATAATTATAATTCATTTTATTTCATTCACTCAAAGCGTTTGCCCAGAAATATCCAAAATTACAAACGTGTTAGATGATCTTATTAAATACGGTAATTATAACCAAAGAAATTACCGACAGAGAAAAATGGCGAAATTTGACGCAATCATTAAGAACTGGAGGAGAAGGAAGTGAAAAGCTTCTTAATTGTTTCCAAGTCATTGGTTAACAAGTTTTAATTTAATTGGATAGATTAGATAACGATTGCCAATTACAAAATTAATTATTAAGAAGTATCATACAGCTTAAGAATTACATATTACTTATCATATGACAGAACTAGCAGCTTGGCCGCCAGCCCTCGTCTGGCTTTTAAATGTACCGGAAAAATGGCCGAAGGAAACACCAAATTTAAAAACTGCATAGAATTTTACTCTGCAGAACAACTTCATAAAAAAACGTTATTACGTTTAACAAAATTACAATGAAATAAGCTATATCCTTTAATACAAATATTAATCATCCTAATAAAAAAATTAACCAACTTTCCGTTGAAGACAAAAAATCATGCGAAACTTTTCAATATCTTACAAACAGTGAAATAAGCAAAAAATAACATGAAAGCAACTCAAAAAATATAAAATTCCGCGCAGAATTTTACTCTGCAGAACAACTTTATCAAAACAAAATTAATAAAAATGTGTTATATATATAAAAAAATGACAATGAAATATGCCAATCTCTTAAAAACAGTGACATTAGAAATACGATGAAAAATTATTGCCAAATCCATATTTCTAAAAGAATGAAACTATTCAAAATGGTGCGATTTCATCAAAAATCTATCAACAACAATAAGACGGGAAAATTGTTGCCAAAATAACATTTTTAAAGATGTGAGAAGTGTACTCGAAAGCTTCATTAAAAAATTCTTTTAAAAATACAAAATATCATTTTTCTAAAATTCTTTTTGTAAAAGCAGTCGCAAGGATGAGAGTTTAACGTGTCCAAAAATCAAAGAAAAATAAACGGTACAATTTTTAAAAATAAACTTTTTTAGAAAAAATCCCGTTGAAAAGGTGTTAAGCTCCCTCTGTTAAATAAATTCGTATTGAATCGATTTATAGAAACACGAAATTTATTTTAAGTTCGTAAAATAGCTAAGTGCCTACGTTTTATGACGATGTGAAAATGGAGTGCTTAGAGTAAGATCTCGCTATCATATAGCCCATTATGTCTCACAATGACGCGATTTCGTCACGAAACATAAAATTAAAAAAAATTCTAATTTGAATTTCGAAAAAAAATCGGTTCGAGGTGCACTGGCTCTTGTCTAGATGCAGCTATGTACCAAATTTCGTAGCCGTGGGTCTATTAGCTTACGCGCAGCGCGAACGAAAGACACACACAACAGAGACAGACTCTTTCTTTCATTATATGTAGATATGAAATATTCGACGTAATTCTTTTTTTTGTCCAAGGTTATATTAACTTAACTAGTATTCGTTTTCATTACTTGGTTGATTGGAAGTTTTCCTGATATATATTTTTCGGGAAAGGCAATAAATAATAAGTGCGCGACATTGTTGCCATTCTGAAAAATGAATATAAAAATTAGCTTTTTCAGAGTTTTTAATTAATATCTCGGCCGATTGAAGTCGTTTGAAGATGAGAAGGGTCGAAATGGCTTCCCACGACATTTTTGAATCTGGAATTATATATTTAATGCTTTGCAAAGCTATTTTTATTTCATATTTTGTAAAACGTAGAAATTTTATATACGTAGAAAAGACAGAAAACGTTAAAAAAACGCTTCTTTGGACGTAATTTAAAATCTGAAACCTTTCAGATTTTCTTTTTTTTTTTTTTTTTTCTTCGAAGTGAGCATCAGAAGACATGTTAAGTAATGACTGAAAAATAATACATAGATTGAAAAGATGTTTTATTCTTTTATTGTATGATTTTATTGCTTGATAATTAAGTAGAGGTTACCGATAAAATTTCAGTTACTGACATGTCATTAAAACTACCTCACTTCACTGATGCATCTCTCTGCGAAGTTTCATTGCACGAAATGCATGGACATCCACGGACTGTTGATTACTTGGTCCAGCTTGGGTCTGAGACTGACCACAGGTTCAATGAGGCTCATAATCAGATGCTTCGCTTCAGTGGACAGCGAATGCACGAGCGAAGGTGCGAATGTCCATTTCCTCTTGGTCTGGGCCTCGTGCATGCGCCTGATGTTCCGGTCGTCGAAAGGCAGGGCATTGTTCAGCATCACGTAAAGACATACGCCCATGCTCCAGGTGTCTGCAGCAATGGGATCGTAGAAGCCACCTTCGATGACTTCTGGTGCAACATAGGCTGCACTGGAAATAAAAACCGAAGTTAATTGTTGCTGCTTTCTAAATATATGTGTGTGTTCTACATATATATATATATATGTGATGTACCAGCTTTAGTCGTAGCTTAAATTATCAGACGATAAGTTAAAAAAAAAAAAAAAAAAAAAAAAAAAAAAAAGGATCCATTTATTATTATTCAGGAGAAATAGCAGCTACAAAATCAGATATCCGGAGTAAATAAAAAAGAATTACTAATAACTTTTTGTATGAAGTTTACTGCATCGTGACATTTAAGAAAAAGCCCCCGATATTCTTTTGCGAGTCCTTTTAATAACCTCTGGAAAGGCGGAGCTTCAAAGAAATGACGTCCGCTGTGATATCTGGCGACTGTTTGGCGATCAACAGAGCGTGCTTGGCGCAGGTAGCTCTTCTCCGAAAACGGTTAATGTATTTATTGAGAGTTGCATGTTAGCCTCGGAAGTGGAAGGCTGTAGATTGTACTATGCAGTAGGAGCGACGTACTGCTCTGAGTCACTATTATATTATGCTTTGAATCATATATTTAATAAATATTTGTGTCGTCTTGCTAAATGATGCCTTGTTAAACAACATCAGCCTCGTCAGCCAATCCAGTTCGCTTTAAATATTTCCAGAACATACGTGTAGAAAAGGCGGCAAAAACAACTTGAATATGGGGCTGTGGATTTAATTCCACGTACTTTCAAATAAGAGACTGTCGCCATTAAAAATGAAAAGAACATACAGTTAGAATTTTAAGTGTATTCTTGACTATGGAATTTTATTATTACAATATATATATATATATATGTGTGTGTATGTATGTGCGTGTTTATGTATGTATATATTCGTCAAACATTCCGGTATTTTTAGCCCAAAGGGGAATTTGTCCAGAAGTGCTATTAGTTTGGTTTTGGTATTTTGCGCCGAAAACTTAAATGCGATGAATCACTTTTCAAATTGTTGCCACCAAATATTACAGCCCTGTATTATATTTAAAAAATTAAATCATGCAGAATCTGGATGACTGTATGTATGTTTCTTCTATTGGGATAAAACAACGGCACCCACAGCCATCCAATTTTGAATCACGTAATTCTCCACACGAAAATGGGCATCCGGAAGCCCAAATTCAGGCTTCTATTATCCAGGCGCGTAGCCAGGGGTGCCCTGAGCCAGCACCCCCTAGAACTAACTCAAGACCACGGCGCGCAGTTCGTGACGTCACTGCAGTAGGGATACTTTCGTTCTCGCTAACTTTAAGGATGCCTTCTTAAATATCCATTTGACAGGCTTATAAATAAATTGAACTTAAATTTTCATGTTTTATTCTCATCGTTTATAAATTTGGAAAATACCTTGCTTTCATTAGAATGTGAAGAAACGATATATATATATATATATATATTTTTTTTTTTTTTTTAGAATGTTTTTGATACGAATAACTAGAACTTTTAATTCAATTAAAAGTTATTACTGATTTTACCAAATTTTATCGCTGAGAAACTCTTATTAATGAAAGAAACTTCACACTTACTGAATGAATCGGAATTTTATTTGTACGCAATAATGAAACAGAAAGACGATTTAAGACATGAAGGCAGGATATAGATCCTAAAAATTAAGATAAATCCTAACTCATTTGAATTATTAAGCTATTTTACCTGGAATCATCTAGCAATATAAAATCATTAATTGAAAACAAATATATTAATCAGAGATGTTTATTGGTCAAGGCGCGTAGTAATTATGCTTACCACGATTTATGCCTTGACCAATAAACATCTTTGATAAGTAATATATTGTTGCGTGCGTACGGGTTCGTTATGAAATGAATGCACAAGTCCGATGAAAAATGAACAAAAATTTATTATTATCCAAACAGAAATGCTTAAATTTTCTCAAATTATCATGCAGTATCACAATATCTCACAGTAGTTATCTTTTAACTACTTAAATGTACAATAGAACGTAATTCAAAACAGCTAAAGAACGCTAATCCGCGAATTCGCTATAATCAACAACGGCAGTTTTCTAAACAACAACAAACTAAGCAACTACTACAAACTGAGATGTTTTCCTCCTTTTATAAGCTTTTAAAATCACGCGCTAGAATTTTCCAGTACTTTCTCGAAATCAAAAAGAGATATTTATTTAACGCACGCGCTCTTGTATTTTTAATTTTTCCGGCTTAGCTTTCTTTTAATATTCGTCACGCGCTGCACTGCGCGAGAAATAAAACCATTTAATTTATAATTGAACTAACATTAGCTTTTTAAATACCAAATTCGTAACACTGCCCCCTTCCCAAGGACTGCACGTCCCGGGCAGTACAATCCCTGGACAGGAAGCTAAACTTACAACTGTGGCATAAACATTACATTACAATATCAAGCAATATAAACAATAAATGCAATAACTAACTTAAACAAATCAAATACTATCAAATACTAAATACAAAACAAATACTAAATACAAATCAAATACTAAATGCAAATCAAATACTAAATACAAATCAAATACTAAATACAAATCAAATCAAATACACATTTATAAACAAAAAGGACCATGGTCTGATACTATTTACAATTATTTACATTACGTACTATGGCCATAGTAATGAGCTAACCTGTCGTAATGAACGACTTTAGGTTTAGAGTTCGAAGACTTACGAATCCGAACCACGACGTCATTCAGCCTGTTTAGGACTGTATACGGGCCATCCCAAGGTGACTGTAATTTCGGACAAAGTCCTTTCCGTCGAGTCGGATTCCACAACCACACCTTGTCTCCTTCGTGGAACTGATGTTCAGTAGCTCTTGTGTCGTAGCGGGTCTTCATCTTCTCCGTCGCCAAGTTGACTCGCTCTCGTGCAAAGTTGTGCATCACTTCAAACCGGGCCTGAAGATCTTGAATATATTCCTCAGACGATGAAGGAGCATCCGGAGGGCGGCCAAACAATAGATCACAAGGCAGACGAAGGTCACGACCGAAGAGCATCTGTGATGGAGAATAGCCGGTAGTCTCGTGGACAGCACTGCGGTAAGCCAGTAAAAAGAGTGGTAATTTCTTGTCCCAGTCCTGCTGGTTTCTGGAAACCACTAATGAGAGGTTATTAAGGATGGTTCGATTGAACCTCTCTACCATGCCGTCCGACTGGGGATGTAATGGCGTCGTTTGGGTCTTGTCAATGCCGAGTAGTTTGCATAGTTCTTTGATTACTACCGAGGTAAAATTCCTTCCCTGATCGGAATGTAACTGAAGAGGCACTCCGAACCTGGAAATCCAGTGCTGTATCATTACCTCAGCTACTGTGACAGCCTCTTGATCAGGAATAGGATAAGCTTCAGGCCACTTGGTGAAGTAATCAATGACAACGAGTATGTATTTGTTGCCATCAGCAGTTCGTGGCAGAGGTCCCAGGATGTCAAAGGCGATACGTTCAAAAGGCGCCCCTACGTTGTAACGTTGCAGCTTGCCTCGGCTGCGTCTCCTCGGTCCTTTCCGACTTGCACAGGCATCGCAAGATCGGCACCACTTTTGCACGTCATTCTTTGCATTATTCCAGTAAAAGCGCTCACGAACTCTCTGCAAGGTCTTCATTGTTCCAAAGTGACCTCCAGTAGGGGTGCTATGTAACTCTTTAAGGACATCAGGAATGTGGGATCTTGGAAGTATAAGTTGCCATCGGAACGTCTTCCCATCATCTGATTCGAATTTCCGATATAAGACGCCGTTTCGAATGTGAAGTGAATCCCAGAGTGCCCAATATTGTTTGGTTGTAGGACTACAGATAGAAATGTCCTGCCAGGTAGGTTTTCTGTTTGATGACTCCATTAAATCAATTATGGGTTTAATGTCGCGGTCTTCCAGCTGGTCTTTCCTGACTTCATCATCACTCCACGGTTCTCGATCAGCCGATGATGATGTTGTAATTTGTCTTGCGACCGGAGTCAGCAGCTCGTATTTCGCTTCCACCCTGGAACAATATCGGCAGCTTTCTTGGCAAGGTCTTCTAGACAGGGCGTCGGCGTTTCCGTGTGATGATCCCTTACGATGACGGATAGTGATGTCATATTCTTGGAGTCTCTGTATCCACCTGGCTATTTGACCCTCAGGATTCTTGAAATTTAAAAGCCAGGTCAATGATGCATGATCGGTGCGGAGCAGGAATTTTCTGCCGTATAGATAGTGATGGAACTGTTCTACAGCTTTGACTATGGCGAGCAACTCTTTCCTGGTGACACAATAATTCCTCTCCGGTTTAGACAGGCACTTGCTCCAGTATGCCACTACACGTTCTTGGCCGTCTATTTCTTGGGACAAAACAGCACCAACACTTTCATTACTCGCGTCGGTGTCGAGAATAAATGGTCGGTCAAGCTGAGGATACGTCAGGATTGGAGCAGATGTTAAAGCCTCCTTTAAGTTGTTAAATGCATCCTCGCATTCTTTTGTCCACAAGAACTTCTGGTTGCTCTCTGTCAGCTTGTGTAGGGGTCTTGCGATGGAAGAAAAGTCCTTCACGAATTTCCTATAGTAGGTGCAAAGCCCTAGGAAGCTTCTCAGCTGATGGACATTTTCGGGACGTTTCCAGGATTTAACGGCTGATACCTTTTCAGGATCCGTGCGCACACCTTCTGCAGAGATGACATGTCCCAGGTAAGTCACTTCCTTTCGGAACAATTTGCATTTAGCGGGACTCAGCTTCAGATTGGCTTCTTTCAGTTTCTGAAGCACCTTCCTAAGATTTTCTAAATGTTCTTCAAAACTCTTTCCGACGATGATGATGTCGTCCAGGTATATGAGGCAGGCTTCGTAGGAAAGGCCTTTCAAAACAGTTTCCATAAGACGTTCGAATGTCGCCGGCGCATTACACAGTCCAAACGGCATCACCTTGAATTGCCAAAGCCCTTGTCCCGTAGTAAATGCCGTCTTTTCTCGGTCTTCAGGCTGTATTTCTACCTGCCAATACCCACTCTTTAAATCAAGTGTTGAGAACCACTTGCTTCCACAAAGAGTGTCTAGAATGTCGTCAATTCTAGGAAGAGGGTAACTGTCTTTCTTCGTAACCTCATTCAACCGGCGATAGTCGACGCAAAATCTTGTTGAGCCGTCTTTCTTTCTGACTAGGACGATAGGAGATGCCCATGGACTTACTGAAGGCTCGATGACATCGCTTTCTTCCATATCTTTTAACAATGTTCGCACCTCTTCCTGTTTAGCAAACGGTAGACGTCTTGGATGTTGCTTGATCGGGGGATGATCGCCGGTATCTATTCTATGTTGTGTCAAACTAGTTCGACCCACGTCAGAAGACGAGCGGGAGAAAACAACTTGAAGATCTTTAATGACGCGATCGGCAGCATTCCTCTCTTTATCGTTTAATTGCGCATTCTGCAATAACTCCGATGTAATTCTCTCTGAGGACACGGATTCTTGGATGTTACTCTTTCTTTCAACGGTGGTTACTGGAGTACATGCTGCAACCACTTCACCTTTCTTAATAATTCTCCCCTTCTCAGTTACATTGGCGACTCTCACCGGGATAACCGTTCTGGATAGGTCGACGAGTGCTGAGGCTACTAGTACTCCTTTTGGGCTATTACAGTTATTGGGATATTCTATGATGCCGTAGCGGAAATTTCTGTTTTCGGCTATGGATCCAGGAAGTAAAATTTCTGTTCTTGCCGGTATTGTGATATTGTCTTGTGCTATGATTTTATGGACAGATTTAACTTCATCATTGACTCCAAATAACGCTATGTCCTCAGATGTAGAATGCAATTCGTTATTTTTAAAGTCCAAGGAAAAATTGTATTTCCTTAGAAAGTCCAATCCGAGTAGGCAAGAATCAGTGATCTCTGCTACATATGCCGTGTGATGGTAAGCGGCACTTCCAAACGTGATGTTAGCATTTACTTTTCCATCGATGTTGATCTTCTCACCGGATACAGTCTGTAGGGTAACGCAGGGCGGCCTTCAGATAAGTTTGCTTCCCAGTTGTTGAGCCAAATCTTTTCGGATGATGGTAACGTTGGCTCCTGTATCTATTGTCATATTGCAGGGAACTCCATTAGTATGTCCTATTATAAAAAGTCCATTACTGCCGCCTCTCACTGCAGAAATCTGAAGCTCTTTAAACTGGGGCTTTTCATGATCTGGCAACCTCCGCCCCGCGAGATGGCCACTAATTAGTTTCCCTGCTGTTTGTTAGGAGCGGTCTTAGCATCCGTGCCCTGGGGTGTTCTGCAGTTTCGTCGTATGTGTCCTTCAGCACCGCAATTCCAGCACTTTACGGTCGGTTTCTTGTCACCAATATTCTGTCTCAAGGCGTTCAGTTGTCTAGTTAAATTGTCTAGACGAGCAGTGACTTGATTCCCTGGCTCCTGGACTCGAGCAGCTCTGACTGGATGGCGGTCTCGACGGGTGGCTTGCTGGGCTGCCTCAAATTTCATGGCATACACTAAAGCGCTTTTCAGATCTTTAACATCCGCCATTCGCAGTGCTTTCTGTATTTCAGGGTCCCGGATGCCATCGATGAAATATTGCAGGGACAGGATTTCCCTTGTTTCTGTCGGGCACTCCGAAAAGGCGTGATGTGACAGCCTTTCAACATCCGTGGCGAGCTCCTGAAGCGTTTCGGTGAGCTTCTGTTGACGAGATTTTAATTGGAGCCTGCTGTAGTCTTTTAAACATTTCTCGCCGAAGCGCAGCTCCAAAGCTCCGGATAGAGCTTCGAAATCTAGCCTTTGATTTTCGGGAAGCGTCTGCAGGATATCCGCTGCGTCTGCTCTCAGAGAAGCGGCGAGATGACAGGCCTTAGCTTGGGAATCCCATCCATTCGCATCCGCAACGATAGAAAATTGTGTCCTATACACCTGCCAGGAGGTCTTCCCATCATATGTAGATAGTTTCAGAACGGAACGAGCAGGCATCGATAAAAATTTGAAACCTTCAGAATTGTTTCCTACCGTCGCTATGCACTTCTTTAGGCTGTCAACTTCTTTGGCGACGGCAGCATAAACCCTATCATCAATTTGTTGTTCGACGGCAGAAACTCTTTCTTCAATTTGTTGTTGGAAGGCCGAAACTCTTCCTTCGACTCGTTGCTCCACAGCCGACACTCTATCTTCTATTTCATCTTTGACAGAAGAAACCTTTTCTTCAATTTGCCCGACTTTATTTTCGACAGCTCCTATTCTGTCTTCCATAGCCTCAAATTTACTTTCTATTACGCAGGTTATTTCTCTTTTCATTTCGTCTTGACCTGCTTCAATCTTTTCTTGTACAGCTTTTATGTCTTCTTTAAAAGTTACTTGACCAGCTTCCAACTTTTCGTGAACGGCTTCCATTTCCTTTTTAACGGAATCTTGGCCCAATTTCATTTCTTCCTTAACGGATTCCTGGCCCAATTTCATTTCTTCCTTAACGGATTCCTGGCCCAATTTCATTTCTTCCTTAAATGCAGCAAAGGCTGATATCAGCTGTCTTAACTGCTCTTCCATCGCTCTTGTGATTGGCATTCAAATCCCACTTCTGACACCAAAAATTGTTGCGTGCGTACGGGTTCGTTATGAAATGAATGCACAAGTCCGATGAAAAATGAACAAAAATTTATTATTATCACAACAGAAATGCTTAAATTTTCTCAAATTATCATGCAGTATCACAATATCTCACAGTAGTTATCTTTTAACTACTTAAATGTACAATAGAACGTAATTCAAAACAGCTAAAGAACGCTAATCCGCGAATTCGCTATAATCAACAACGGCAGTTTTCTAAACAACAACAAACTAAGCAACTACTACAAACTGAGATGTTTTCCTCCTTTTATAAGCTTTTAAAATCACGCGCTAGAATTTTCCAGTACTTTCTCGAAATCAAAAAGAGATATTTATTTAACGCACGCGCTCTTGTATTTTTAATTTTTCCGGCTTAGCTTTCTTTTAATATTCGTCACGCGCTGCACTGCGCGAGAAATAAAACCATTTAATTTATAATTGAACTAACATTAGCTTTTTAAATACCAAATTCGTAACAATATCTTATTTTTGACATATGTTGCCGAATAATAATAATAATAAATCCTCATGTTTGAAAAAATAACACTTGTAAGGATTATGTTAATTTTATTAACAGTTAAATTTTAAGTTAAAGTTCCTTTCCTGTCAAATTCTTAACTTCAACTTACTACTTCCGACCAGAACGTAGTTTTGGAATCTTGCTGAATATTTAATGAGGAGGAGCGGTATTTAAATCACGAAGTTACTTACTGAGTCAGAGAGAATCAGAGTTTCTGATTTACGCGCGTCTGCCTTTTTGGCCACTCTCTCTCTCTCAAAGCTGTTATACGCTCGGCCGTACTCAGGCCCTTGCTAAGCTTCGTAGTCAAATAAGTTAAGGGGCCAACTCGATTTGAACCTTGAAAGCTTCGGCTATACTTCTTTAGTTAATCTTAGTTTTAGTTTAATTCTTAGTCTTAAGTTCAAGTCCAAGTGCGGGCTTTGCTTGTACACTCCCAGGCGGAGTTTTCTTAAATCTTATTGGAATAATAAAAGGTTAGTTACCCTTCTGTCTTGCATCTTGTCACCGAACTAAAGCGATTATTCGCTTATCAGTTCTTAGATTCTTCACTTCCAACATTAACTTAGAATTCCAAAGTGAGGAACTCTACACACTAAGCTTGCAACGATTTAAATGAGTTTTCATAATTATGAGACATTAGTTGCGCAGAGAGAATTATATATTATTTTGCATTCTAAATGGCAAATATCAAACCTCTGATAGAGGTCTGATATAGATCTAAACAGCAAACCTCTGATCTCTAGAGGGAAATTTTATAACATGATTTCGCAATATTTTGTGAATGCAAATGCAACAAATCCTAAACTGGGATATTGAACACAACAAATGAAAAAGACAATTATCATTGCATTATTACCGTCGAATACAACTACTAACATATAATAAATACCCTTAGGATGCACTAAATTATACATTACTATTCCAAACAATTACCGTAATTTCCGGAAGAAACGCCGCGGCGTTTACGTGTTTAAAACTTAAATTTTCAGCGGGTGCGGCGTTTCTACCCATGCGGCGTTTAGGTGCACTAAAAATAAAATATTTCCTATGATGGTCATTGTACATAGTTTGGATGGCCTTGTCATTGTGCATAGATTGGTGCTGTTCCCACACAAAAGACCACTCAGTTGCTTTTTGCAAACGTTATTTTGTTTACGTTCTTTCCCTTAAACGGACCTACATGCCTTATTCACCCTAAACGAGATCTCAGAACAATAACATTCTTCCCCCTTTCAAATCAACATTCTTATCAGTTTGAATAGTCTCTCTCCTCTGCCATTCCATGAATCTTCCAGGACCCATCCTCTTTCCACCCCTGCCTTTTCTGCAATTTTTTTCAAAGGCGGACACGACTCCACCTGCCTCGCAATAACGAACTCTGACGTATTTCCCCTTCAGCATGAATGGATTTTTCTTGGCATTCTGCCAAATACAGATTCCCATCAGTTAGGGTACAAGCACAGCCAACTCTATACAGTCAGCTGTGGGGTACAAGTACTTGTTGGATTGTTTTTAATTAGGGAGCGGAAAATTTTTGAAAATGTCTCTAAACGGCACAGAAGCTATACATTTCTTACCTTTAATTTATTTTTGAGTTATGGTTTCATTTCATGCATTTTTCTTAACTGGTATGTCATATATCAGGACTTAGGTTGAGTTTTTGCATCTATACGGCCCACGACGATGTCACGCGCAATTTAATCTATTGCGGCGTTTACGCTGATGCGGCCTTTCTTCCGGAAATTACGATAATACAGAAATACTTCAGATAATATGTACATGCTTATTTCAATTCAGTCAACTGAAAGAGGAAGGATTGTTCCAATAGAGGAAAAGAAGGGAAAGAAGAAAATCATCGAAATTGTCTTTGCAATCAATTCATAATTATTCAAAACTGTCTATAAATGGCGAACGATAAATATTACTTTTTTTTAATCATACACTGCATTTCATCAAATAAAAATGTATGGCATGATATTTCATAAAGATTACAATTTAAATTCTTTCTAAAGACGTGTAAATGTAAAGTAAAGTGCTGTCTTTAGAAAGAATTTAAATTGTATTATCTATTTCATATTTTGTAAACCATTTACGAGTTTTTGATTAAGAAACTCATTATTTTCAAAGCGAGCAAAGGCAACACTTACGGGGGAGGGGAACCACTTTTATCTTCAGAGCTCGTTACTGTGTATCGGAAATTCTAAAGATATGCTCATTTTAAAATTATTTTGCGACATTGCTGTTGAACTGAATTTTATGGTTTTAGTCCGAAGAACATGATGTTTAATAAATAAAGGTAACACACAAATCGTTTAAAAAAATGCCCCTTTGTGCTTAATATAAAGTAAAATATGAAAGCTTTCAGATTCTTTATCTTTTTATCTTTCTGTTGATTTGCACTTAGGCAGCTGAAGAAGCTGGCAGTGTATTTAAACCATCAAAATTAGGCCTGCAAATTTTAAAAACGTCACACTGATTCTCGTTGTTTAAGCATCTTTTATTTGATGCATTTGTAATGCTGCCATCTACCGTCTAAAAAGGTAAATTATCCTTCACTTGAGAAGAGAAATTGCAAATACATAATATTTTTCAACAAAAAATTAAAAAGCTCATCCATATATCTTACCCCAATTATTACTTCCTTTTACTTACTATTTAGAGAACAATCAGCAAAGTATTTTCATTAGTAATATCATTTTTGATGGCTGAAAGTTATCAAAATTTTACAAAACAAATATGAACTTTTACAGTTTGGTTGACAATTTCGTTTATTAAAAAAGTAAATGAGATATTTTTCTTTTGGTTCCATCATTTTGGCAAATTTTTTGGACGATGGTTGTTAAAGCAGACATTTCGAGTTGCTGCTGAGCATCTTGATTATTATTTCGAAATAGGAATATTATCTTGAGTTCCAGTGGTGTTCAAGGATCAAGAACATTTCTAACTATAAGTTTGGTAAAGAAACTTCTTATGTATAATTGTTTAAAAAGTCAACATTAAGCGAATGTTATTTGCTTTCATTTCATTTAACCTTTAAAGAGCATTTTTTGTATTTTAAATTTACCAATTCCTGAGATATTTTTTCGGGCATTTTTTGCAACCCCCAACTAAATTTTACTTGATAAATTGCAACTTGCTGCGTTAGAAGAAATAAGAAATGCACACTATTCCTTATTAAATGTTCGTATGGCTGCTGATTTATAAAGTAACAAAATGCTTTTAACATAAAAAAAATTTAAAATACTCTTATAATCAAACATTCAGTTGCATTTGTAGTGCTGCTATCTACCGCCGGAAGTGTTTTCACCCACAGATGGAATATGGGGAAGTTGAAAACAAACAAAATATTTTCGAAGAAAAGGAAACTGATTTAAAAAAAAAAAGGCAAAGAAAAAATATTAGACCTATCTCATGATAACTGAATATCGTATGGCCATTGATTTATAAAGTAACAAAATACTATTAAAATAAAAAGATATATTAAAATACTCTTATAATAGGCCATTCAATTGTATTTGTAGTGCTGCCATCTACCGGCGGAAAAAGTAAGCTTTCACGCTCAAATGGAATATTGATAAGTCGAGAATTTGAAAACAAACAGTTTATTTTCGAAGAAAAGGAAACTGATTATAAAACAACCAAAGGAAAAATATTAGACCTATATTACGATAATTAAATATCGTATGGATGTTCATTTCTAAAGTAACAAAATACTCTTTGCATAAAAAAAGTATTAAAATACTCTTATAATCAGTCATCCAGTTGTATTTGCAGTGCTGCCATCTATCGCCGGAAGTGGTAAGCTTTCATGCGCAAATGCCATATGGATAAGTCGAGAAGTTGAAAACAGAATATTTTCGAAAAAAAAAGAAAACTGACTTAAAAAACAAAAACAAAAAAGGGGGATGAAATTAGACCTATTTTAATGATAATTAAATATCTTTCCCTTCTTTACTACTAGAGCAGAGTTTATCTTTTGGTTATTTTTTTCTGGTTATGTTTTCTGTGACTACACGAAAGTTGTAAGTTAACATTATTTATTCGAAAAGCATTCATAATATAATATCTTTGTTTGCTATTTTAGTCATTCAATTGACTAAATTAATTTATTTAATTTTAATATATTATATTGTTACATTCATAAAATACATTCTATTTGTTTGTAATTCCTAATTGCTCGTCCATAAATTATTTTTAGTCCAAAAGTGGTTTCGAGACTAATATTCTTGAAATGGAATTTTGCGTCTAACAAACTAAGTTTAACACAAGCAGTTCTTAAGAATATTAGTTTCTTACTTTTGAATCGGATTGATTTAAATAACAACATGCACATATTTTATGATCTATCTCATTAAAAATAGTTAATATTTTCACAGAATTATGTTATATATTTTTAGCCCAAATGTGCAATTTGTTTAGAAGTATTAATTTCGTTTTGGCATTTTTGGTTGGTTCACTATAAAAGTCTCAAAAACTTTTCAGATTGTTTCCACCAAATATTGTAGCCCTACATTACATTTAAATGAATTAAATAATGAAAAATGTGCATGAATAAAGCATTAGAAGTCACGTATTGTATATTTCTCCCATCGTGAATATTATGAAAAAGCAAAGGTACCTACAGACTACATTTTGAATAAGTCCTCCACTCGAATCTGGGCATTTGGAAGCCCAAATTTCGAATTTGTAATTGTTTTATTATCTATTACATATTTTGTAAAGCATTTATGAGTTTTTTATTAAGAAACTCAACGATTTCAAAGCCAGCAATGGCAACACGAAAGAAAATATCTCCAGCGCCCGAGACTGTGTATCGGAAATTCTAAAGATATGCCCTTTTAAAATTATTTTCTGATATTGCTGCCGAACTGAATTTTATGGTTTAAGTGCGAAAAACATGATAAACATGATATTTAATAAATAAAGGTAACACACAAAACGTTAAAAAAAAAAAACATTTGGGCGTAATATAAATTCTGAAAGCTTTCAGATTTTTTTATTTAAAGTTTTATTATTTATTTCATGTTTTCTAAAAATGTAATGAATGTTTGGTTGACAAACTCAACGATTTGAAAGTGTGCAGTGGCAGCACTCTACGGAATAAAACATTATTTCCAGAGCTCAATCAAGACTGTCAATGAGAAATTCCAAAGATATCCTGTTTTTAAATATTCTGTGCTTTCGCTGTTGAATTGAATTTTGTGTGGCGTAAGTACGAAGAACGCAATATTTAATGAATTTAATTAGATCACGAAACGTTAATAATAATTAAAAAAAAAGTTTTCCAAGCCATTTACTAAGAAAGCTGAACAGTGATTAGAAAAAGAGAAAACATTGGGGGAGGAATATATATGTTTATGCCAACACTTAATACTGCATGAGGAATTTTATACGTATGCTGCTATGGTGATTTTATATTTTTCGTGATTTTGCTGTTGAATTGTATATGGTATAAGTGCAAAGGAAAAGATGCTTAATAATAAAGCTAAAAAGACAAGAAAATTGGAGGTTAGTAGGAGTGACTGCAAGAACAGACAGGTAGACTGCGATCTCGGCGAGAGCGTAAAAAACCTTAATAAACCCTTTCGGACAACCGTTAAAATCCGAAACCTTTCAGATGTGTTTTTATTAATAACCTGTTTGTTCAGCATAAAACCGTTTTTGACAAAACTGAGAACTTTTTAAGCAGTTCTGAATTCTTTTCCTATCATGAATAAATCGGAAGATTAAAAAAAAAAAAAAAAAAAAGAACACATCAGGGTTTAAATTTGACAAGAATAAGAATGAATATAAAATCTGCAGTTTTGGCCCAGTATATAGGTTTTATGGGAAAAAGCTATGAAAAATGTACCTTAACAAGCTTTAACATTAACTTACTATTAATTACGAAACAAAACAAAAAAAGGTTTGCTTATTTACTTGCCTTTTTTTTTTTTTTTTCCTTGCCTTACACTTCAATGATATAATATGAAAACTAAAATTTTAACATGAATTAATTTACGAAGAATAATTTTGAACTTATTTCACATTAGTTGATTGATGAATTAAATTCTTTTCATCATTTAAAATTTTAAATTGTCATTTCATTTTATACCGCCAGAGGTATAAAATGAAACGGAATTTCAAATAAATATACTTTAAAATAAACATCAGGGAAGAATTGATTAAACACATATAAATTTTAAATCAGATATTTTCTACCTTTATTTCTGCATGCCTTCGTTGTGTAACGATAAGCACACTCGGCGTGTATTCGAAAGGTTCAGGTTCGATTCCCGGCGAAGATATTGCTAATTTTTAACATCATCTCCTTCAAAATAACCTAATATCTCTACAGTGCTTCACAACAGTGCAACTTCACAACAGTGCAGTTAAATATTTCCATCTCTTGTATAGATTAACATGCTAATGAATTAACTACATATTAAAAAATTCTGATGTGTGCACCACATAACTTCCTTATACAGAGTATTAAATTATACCCACTTTTTGCTACATTTCATTTAAACTTATTTCGTCGAATTTTATCAGACATCTATACATTGAAATACATTGTAGCTCATTGAAATAATTCATTTCTCACTTTGCTGCAAGGCAAAGATACATAACACCTCAAAATATCTTTATTAAAAATTCAAAAATATAGAAAAATCAGTTAATACAGTTAAAATAATTAGAAAATAATTTTTAAAAAGAAACGAAAATCTGAAAAGTCTCAAACTTTATATTACGAAAAAAAAAAAAAAAAAAAACGTGATTCTCGTTTGAAGATCATGTTGTTTAAGTTTTTCTTATTTTGATTCACATCTCATACATAAACATATTAGACTGAAATATAATCCAAGTATAATCAATCGAGCAATCCGAGAATAAAGAATAAACTTTTGAGCAAAAATTATCCTTTACATTCCGAATTCTGAATATTGGTTCACATAAAGATTTATCGCAAGGCCTGCCGGGAAAAAGGAATCAGACGGTTGCAAACGCATGATCGCCACATGATCATTTTATTTGTAACAGTTTCAAAAGTGAATAGACGGAAAACAGCGGTACCTAGAGCCATCCAATATTGAATAACGAACGTTTCCACCCGCATATGGGCATCTGGAAGCACAAATTTGGTTCATATTTTGTAAAACTTTAGCAAATTTATGATTAACAAACTCAACGATTTCAAAGGGAGCAACTGGCAACATAGTACGGTGTTGGTGTATTTAATTATGGCAAAGCACACTAGGGCTATCTGCCTAAGGGGAGGGATGCCTTCGTGGAGGACTTTCTAAGAGAAACTGGCTCGTATACACGTTACACATGGGGAAAACCACGAAAACACCCATGCAGCCAGCCCGTTCGCGGGATTCGAACCTCGGACCAAACTAACAGTGTTCAGCGACTTTACCGCTCGGCCGCTGGTAGGTGCAACACAGTACGAAAAAAAAAAAAAACCTTTTATCTCCAGCACACGGGACTGTGTATCGGAAATTTTAAAGCTTTGCTCATTTTAAAATTATTTTGCGATATTGCTGTTGAATTGAATTTTATTATTTAAGTGAAAAGAACATGATATTTAATAAGTAAAGGTAACACGCAAAACGTTAAAGAAACGCCTCTTTGGTCGTAATGTAAAATTTGAATGCTTTCTTTTAGATTTATATTTGGTTTATTTGATTATGGAAAAGCGCTTGAGGGTTCTCTGCTTTGAGGAAAGTTTGTCTTCTTTTTCTAAAATAAACTTGCACGTATGCACGTAACACATAGGGAAAACCAAGAAAACATTGCAGTCAAACCGTTTACGCAAAGATACGAAAGGTATAATAGTTAATAGATAAAATCTTTAAAAAAAAAAAAAAAAAAAAACGCAGTTTTGGACGTAATTTTAAATCTGAAACATTTCAGTTTTTTTTTTTTTTTTTTTTTTTTTTTTTTTTTTTTTTTTTTTAAAGCAGTATGGTGGCTGTTCTGCTGTTTGTGAGCTTGGATGGTTGGTGTTGCTGTATTTAATTATGGCAAAGCACACTAGGGCTATCTGCCTAAGGGGAGGGATGCCTTCGTGGAGGACTTTCTAAGAGAAACTGGCTCGTATACACGTAACACATGGGAAAAACCACGAAAACGCCCATGTAGCCACCCCGTTCGCGGGATTCGAACTTCGGACCGAACTACCAGTGTTCAGCGACTTTACCGCTCGGCCGCTGGTGGGCCGGGCTTGGATGGTCCCGCTTTAGTATTTAATGTCCAGTATAGCTCCGCTAAGCCCTGTTAAATCCCTAACGGTTGTGTAGTTAATTTTCATTAGTCATATCGCTTATATATTGCAATATGCTTTAAAGCTATTCATTAACTTTTTAATTAATTTTCAACTGTTACATGTATGTAACACAATTTAAGAAAATATCCTTTGAATTTTTAATAAATAGCTCAAGTGTTGTTATAAATATATTACAGGTTTGAACAAAACACGTTTTACTCGAGAACAGGGTCATGAAAATACAATGAAAGGTTTGTAAAATAATTTGTGCTGTAAACGCTCATTTGTCACACAGATATGAAAATTGTTTGAAAAGCCCTATTACTACATTGAAATATGTATTACTTGCAAAATTCAGTTATATTTCTTTGGCTCTCGGCCATCAGCGTAACATTTCCATCTCTTCACCCCCCCTTTTTTTTCGACCAGCAGAGAGACAAAAGTATACGAGATAACTCTTACGACAAGATAACATTTTTCAGTATCGGAAAAACGATAACAAATTCAAGTAGCTTTAAATGTCAATGATAAATCTCAAACGTGCTGAAGTACCTGTAAACAGCGTTTCGATTTTCAAGGACTTATCTCAAGTTTTGTTCTAGATTCTAGAATTAAAATTAGGCTTCCACAATCTCTCGCCAACGCTCAGAGCTGCGCCTCAGAAACTCATCTTCAACTTTCGAAGTGCTTTGTAAGACATAACCGGCATTATGAGTGGAAAGGGGCCAGTGGACGTTCAAATATTTTCTTTTAATTATTGTCATACAGATATGAAATTTTGCATGCATGTGTATTTTACTAAAATTATATGAAACACCTTTGAAAAAAATTTCTAGTTCACTGCAATTTATTATTATTATTATTATTTTAATTTCTTTTTAAATAGTCCAAAGGGGCTTTGTCCCTGAAGGACTATTGTTTTCGTTTTGCGATTTTGCGTTGGTTCGCTATAAATGTCAGTTTCACTTTTCAAACTGTTGCCACCCAGTGTTAGAGTCCTGCATTATATTTGAAGAAATTAAATAATGAAGAATCTGCATAAATGTATGTCTATTTCTCGCATTGTGATAAAACAACGGTACACTGAGCCATCGAATTTTGAATGTCGTAATCCTCCTACGAATATGGGCATGTGAAAGCCCAAATTTGAAATTTGGAATTTGTTTTATGATCGATTTCATATTTTGTAAAACTTTAATGAACTTTTGATTAACAAACTCAACGATTTCAAAGCGAGCGATGGCAACGTTGCACATAAAAAACATTTTTATCTCTAGTGCACGAGATTCTGTATCGGAAATTCTAAAGATAGGCTCAATTTAAAACTACTTTGCGATATTTGCTGTTGACCTGAATTTGGTTTAAGTGCGAAGAGCGTGATATTTGATAAATAAATGTAACACATAAAATGTAAAAAAAAAAAAAAAAACGCCCCTTTGAACGTAATTTAAAATATGAAACCTTTCAGATTTTTTTTTCTTTAGTTTTTAAAGTTTCATTTTTAATAAAAATTTTATTATTAGAATTTAAAATTTTTTCAAAATTTTAAAAAACGTTCCAAGTGTCTTAATTTGTTTATTTCTTGTTACTTTTGCTTTACTTTTAATTGAAAACTAGCGAAGTACCCGATGCCAGTTAGGTTAGATTGAGAGTTATATATTATTTTACTCATGGCATCATTTGTAAATTCTTATAATAGCATATTACACATAATACGGAGTATGCAATTGCATTTTTTATGCATTGTAATGCGTAAAAATTGCCAAAGAAACAAAGTAATGTTCGATACATGTGCCACAAGTGACCACGTCGTCATAGAATCATATGGTATATACTATGTTACCGTGAAAGACCGAATTTGGAGAATGTCGACTTTCACCGGAGAATGTCAACATTCACCAAATACGTCGGTGAAAGACCGAATATTGCACTACATTCTTGTATATTAGGACCCTTACCGGTGTATGTCGATAATTGCAGATATGCTGTGGTGAAAGTCGAAAAGAGAGGTCATAAAGTGTCATAATAGTCTAAGTTGTTGCAATCAATAAGATTTGAATCACATAATTTAGTAAGTTTTTTATGACTGTTATTTTATTTTCTCATTTAGAACGTACTGTATAATTAAGTAAGTTTTTAACTTCTATTATTTCCTTTTCTCATTTTGAATGTATTGTGTGTTTTAGGTTCTCATGTTCTTAAGTTCTTATTTCCAGTCTCGAGTGCGTTTATTCGCGACTGAATGACGGAGAAGAAAATATAATATTGTTATATGTTCAACATTCACCATTAGTACATGGTAAATGTCGACATTGACCGGTGTAAGTCAGAAATAAAAGTTTTTGGAAAATATTTCGGACATATACACCAAGAGACTATGTGAATGTTGACATCCACAGGTGAAAGCCGACATTCTCCAGATTTCGGTGTTTCACCGTAACATATATACCCATATGACATATGGAATTGCCATTTGGCTCGGCAAAAATAAAAACAATTACATCATTATTATAAGCAAAATGAATTATTTTGAGCGATATGGAACTTACATGAAAATTTCGATAGAAAACTAATTCTCTCATTATAATGAGAGAGAATTAGTTTAGAGAATTAGCCATTGTGGCTGATACATCACTGTTGCTGATATCAGCACTGTTGACACTCGGAAAAATGGGGGGGGGGCGAAAGTAGCGTTTTTTAATTAATACCTATGATTTTAGTTTTTTTTAGTCCAAAGGAGCAATTTGCCCTGAATGACTATTTATTTCCATTTGGCATTTTGCGTCGAAAACTTTTTGATTAAAAAATTCAAATATTTCAAAGCGAGCAATGGCGACACTGAAATTAAAAAAAACATTTTTATCTTCAGCGCGCCAGACTATGTATCGGAAATTTTAAAGATATGCTAATTTAAAAATTAATTTGCGATATTACTGTTGAATTTTATAGTTTGGGTACGTTGAACATGATATTTAATAAATAAAGGTAACACACAAAACGTTAAAAAAACACCCCTTTAGAATTAATTTAAAATCTAAAACCTTTCAGTTTTTTTTTTTTTTTTTTTTTTTTTTTTTTTCAATGTACGTCGACCTTTTTCAGGACCCAGAAAAGAATTATAAAAAGTTTGGTGACAATAGCCTATACTAGTAACTGAGTTATTAGCGAAAAAACAAACACACAGGCTTTCTTTAAATACATATAGATGCATTACAAACACAGTATGGTATCAATTAGTGAACTGCATAAAATGTTAAGTTTTAGTTAATATTTTTTTTACATATACCTAGATCCTAGATTTCTCACTTTAATACACTTTAATTGGACTTTTAACTTCTTTATGAAATTTCATTCAGAAATGTATATCCAATTTTGTTACGCGTATAAACAGGAATCTATATGACAAATTACAATCATTTCGACTGTAAACTAAAGCGCATGAGGCATTTTGAAGATGTAATAATCACGAAAATTTCGGTAAAATCCTAGTATACGGTGCAGCCTTGGCGCGGTTTTGAAAATTATCGCCAACACCAAACATGATCCAAAGAACGTCTATATATATACTATAGTGTATATACATTGTGTATACATAGTATATACTATGTATAATATTCTTCGAATGACCCGTTTACTACTCACCGTATATGTCCAGTTTTTACTGCTCATCATCAAAGTCGCCAAAAGTAGCCAAATCCCGTGTGCACCGGATACTAGGATTAAACCAAAATTTCACTATGAGGAAATTAATTTTAAGGTTATTTTTACACTGACCTTTAATACTTACTTCTCAGTATGTCCTAATACATGATTTTATTTAATATAAATTTATGAAATATGTAAAAAAGTCTGAAAAGCTTTCAGTTTAACGTTTCGTGTGGTCTTTGTATTTATTAAATATCATGTTCTTCGCACGTAAAAGATAAAATTTAATTGAACAATAATATCACGAAATAATTTTAATTAAAATGAGCATATCTTTAGAATTTCCGATACACAGTCTCACGCCCAGGAGATAATTTTTCTTTTTTTCTTTTTTTTTTTTTTTTTTTTCCCGTACAGTGTTGCCATTCTTTGCTTTGAAATCGTTGAGTTTCTTAATTAAAAATTCGCTAAACTGTTACAAAATATGAAATCCCTCACACCCCAAGTTAAAACTTGCATATCCTAATATAAATTTTTAATTATAACTTATTTTACAAACTTATTTTAAAACTTATCTTCGCGCGCTGAAGATAAGTTTTTTTCTTTCTTTCGTACAGTGTTGCCACGTCTCGCTTTGAAATCGTTGAGTTTGTTAATCAAAAAAAAAATCGTTAAAGTTTTACAAAATTTGAAACAGATAATAAAATAAATTCGCAATTCAAAATTAGGGCTTCGGAGTGCCCATGTTGGGTTGGGCATTCGGACTTCCGTTGTTTAATTTTTGATGGTTCTAGTTGCGGTTGTTTTTTCACAATGCGAGAAACAATAATGCATTCATATAAATATTCTTCATTAGTTAATTTCTTTAAATATAATACATGGCGGTAACATTCGGTGGCAACAGTTTGAAAAGTGAACCAACGTAAAATGCCGTTTTGAGACTAGTAGCCCTTTCGGTTTAATGCCCCTTTGTGCTCATAGGAGGAAAAAAAAGTGAAAACTAGCTAAGAAAATTAAACTTACCTTTCAATCTAAATTGGAGGAGTTTTAGGCATAAATATCTGAACGGAATATCTAATGGACAGGAAAAAAATTCGGTTAATCTTTAGATTATGTTAACTTGGCGATTTTTTGGCGAAAATTTGGCGACCAACCCTGCTACAGCAACCTGCTAGTTTTTTTTTTTTTTTTTTTACGCCATTTTGTTTTTACGAAGTAAAGGTATTTTTTTTAACTCAACATTTTTGTCCAACAATCTGCTAGCCGAATTAAGCTTATGCTAGAACTTTTATGGAACAAAAGTGCTTAATCATGACGAAGATTAGGTGCGAAATTGGGAGAAAGTGCAGAATCGCAAACTGCTTGCCGCGTTTTTAAGAAATCCCAGAATTGCACAAAAATGCCATTGCGCACACTCTTGACTTTTATCTATGTACACATCGACCTATTTTCATTTTAAAAGTCAAAGAAAATTCACAAAAATCCAATTCTTCTTATTCTTGTAAAAAGCGCCAAACAAATAAGTGGACGATTCTGCACTTTAGCAGCGAAATTGTTTCTAAGTGCGTATTAGCTAAAATCACGATCGGAATTTTCCGGAAAATGTCACATGACATGTCTCATGATCTCTCATTTCTCTGAGACAAAATAATCTGGGATTCGAACTGTGTACTTCTCAGATTATTGCTAAAGTCCTACCTAGTAACCTTTATCGCCTTACCAAAATGTGGCCAAACTACCTGTTAGCATATTCTAAAGATTAGCCGTGCGAAATTGGGAGAAAGTGCAGAATCGCCCACTGCTTGCCACCTTTTTAAGAATTGCACATACACGGTATCCACGTACACGTCGACCTATTTTCACTTAAAAAAAATCATCTCAGAATTGCACAAAAATGGCATTGCGCACACTCTTGACTTTATCCATGTACACTGCTAAAGTCCTAGCTAGTAACCTTTATCGCCTTACCAAAATGTCGCTAAACTACCTGTTACCATATTCCAAAGATTAGCCAAAAATTCTCTGTCCTGCTTCGAAAGAATGTGAAAAGACTTACCTTCCGCAATAGGTGTCGCTGAGAATCTTAGCACCGCTTCGGATATCATAACACGAGCAGCAAAATCCAAAATCAGCCACTTTTATCTGAAGATATGCATCGAGAAGTAAGTTGTCACATTTAATGTCTCTGTGGGCAACTCCTCTCTGATGGCAATAGCGCACGGCGTCACACAGCGCTTGAAACCATATCCGCGCCGTCAGTTCATTAACTGCACCCCACCTACAAAATGTAGACAGAAAAAAGTTTAAATGCTAAGAAGAATAAAAAAATCAAGAAAGAAAGAATAAAAAATTACGAAATTCAGTACCAAAAGATCTTTAAGTAACACAGTTGTTTTCAAGATATATGCAACGTCTTGAAAGCAACTGAGCTTTCGTGTTATTATCACAGCAAGCAAAATGGTATACTTGGTTTGTTCGTAAAGTAACGAGTTCCACTTGGCTGTGAAGGGACCTGTACCAAAGAATATGTATCGTTCTTTTCCTGTGCAGCGCCGAGCGGTGCTACCGGTTAAAAGCAGTGAGAGGGACATTTAAGCTTTCCAGCGGTACCAGGGGTTACTCGCCTTTGTGCAAATCTGGAAGTGCTGTGGCGTAAACCACTGTACGTTAGAAATTAAACCTTTTAATCAGAAAATATTGAACTAAGAAAGAGACTATAGTTCGACCGCCTTATCCGCGACCATGAGCGCAAAGACGCATGCGTCATTCGGACCGAATTATTCTCAAAATAGGGTGGAAGGATGGGGACTTTCTTTCCCTCCAGCATACCTCTTTCCGGAGAAGAGAAGACCTTTCACGTCGCAGCAAATAATACCGTCCCTTTTGGAGGAGTCTATGTGTTTTGGCAGAATGCCAACCAGGGTTGCGCTTCAGACGGTCGAACTATACCAATGTTTTCTCATTCCCACCCCACAAGAAAAGTACCCTGAAACTCCTTTCATGGTGACCCTGACTCTGAAAGTAAATAGCATTTCTTAAAACGTAATTAATCAACGGTATTGATTGTTATCGATATTTATGTTCTGTAAAAAGAATCCTTTTTTTAAACGAAAAGGAATCTTTTTCATCCGGCAGGTAATACTGCATAAAATACTTTGAAATAAATACCAATAATGCATTCAAATAAGTCTTAGAACCATTAGAAAACGGTTAAAAATGATCAGTTGCGATGCAGGCAAGATGAAAAATGAGCAAACGCCTTCGCCGGGAATCGAACCACGGACCTCTGGAATACCGGCTCAGTGTGCTAACCACTACGCCACGAAGGCACGCTAGGAAAGCGGGAGAAATACCTTATATACTCCCCTTTGTAAAGGGCGACTAAGGTTTTAGGGGACCTAGTCACCAAATCCTGGGTGCGGAGAATCATCATCCACAACCCTTTTAGTTCGGGCGCCACTTGTAGAGGCATTATGTTAATTGGAAGCAGAAAAGATGAAAAATATGCAACCACCTTCGCCGGGAATCGAACCACGGACCTCTGGAATACCGGCCCAGCGTGCTACCGTTACACCACGAAGGCACGGTAGGGAAGTGGGAGAAATACCTTATAACTCTCCCTTTTTAAAGGGCGACTGGGGTGTTTTAGGGGACCCAATCGCCAAATCCTGGGTGGGGAGAAATCATTATCCACCACCCTTTTAGTTCGGGTGGCACTGTAGAGACATTAGGTATTTTGGAAACAAAGAGAGACGAAAAATTAGCAACCGCCTTCGCCGGGAATCGAACCACAGTCTTCTGGAATACTGGCCTAGCGTGCAGAACCACTACACCACGAAGGCACGCCAAGAAGGTGGGAGAAATACCTTATAAATTATGATAAAACCTTCTTCATATAAAATAAATAATTTCATCCTCTATTACTTTTCGACTTAATGGTGTGGCCCCTTTTTAGATTCTGAAGGAATTCCTTTTAAGTATTTTTTCCCTGATTTTTGACTGAAAACGAACCATATATCTTTTTTGGGACATCCAAAAATGCACTATAGAAATTAATTTTTTATATGCTTTTTCGCCAGGGCTAGACAAATTCTTCTAATGTCTCAACAAATAATTATTTTAAGTGTTTTTTTACGTCATACAGAAATATCGTAATGCTGAAAAATCCCAACCTCTGGATATATTCTGTAACGGTGCCTCCTGGTGCAAGTTCCATGAATATGTATGTCTTGTTCTTTATTTGGAATATTTGATCACATTGGATGATATGGGAATGACGAAGATTTGGCCAGATAGAAAGCTCTCTGCTCAAAAATTTTTCTTTAAAGAGCGGAGAAACCTTACTTTTATCAATAATCTGAAAGGAAAGAAGAGAATTAAAAAAAATGTTAATTTACATGAAATTGTTACATTAAATTTTCTTCATGATAGAGAATTTTTAATGATTTTATAGTGTTATTTTACATAGCATTTTTTTCATATGCTATGCTTGCAGAGGTAGGTATTAATTTTTTGAAACCAAAAGACATGAAAAATGCGCAGCGTCCTAACCGAGATTCGAACACCGAACCTCCCGATTGCCACCCGGAAGTATTATCCATTCACACCACGAAGGCAAACGATTAGATACTTTGATACTTTGGATATGCCTTTTTCAGCAGGAATTATATCCCGCTATTACAGGCACCTCAAATAACCCCGGTTAGAGGAGACATAGCATACAGTGCTTCGCAGGAATACCTTGATAAGGGACTTCAGGAAGATTGTGGCCCAGGCCAGTGTAAATGAAGAAGTCATACTTTGAACTTCAAAAATTGGCTGGCAGAAGTTAGGAGTATTTATGGGGGATTCCGATAAATGTGGGTTGCATAGGGCCTTAAATTGATGTCAATTTCTAGAAGCTCGTACTTAAAATTGTCAGAATAATTTACCTCCGCGTTGCTGATGGCTTTCTTGAAAAAATTATTATTTAATTTATTGATGAATAACGCCAGATTTTGGAGGTTAAGGTCTCTGTGTAGCTGTTCATTGCGAACGAACCAGGGGGCTCCTGTGATTTTTCGTAAGTGGTTGTTTTGGAAAACCTGCTATTTATTTAATACGGAAGGGGGAACAGAGCACCATGCAGGGGAAGCATATGTAAGGATGGGTCATAATATTGATGTGTAAATGTGCTTCTTGCGAGCAAGATCCAGTGGTGAGGAGGCGTCAAGAAAGTTTCGGAGCTTCCTAGAGACACCTATGGCTTTGCCTATGGTCATAGAAATGTGAGGACCCAATGTAAGCGAGCCGTTAAAAGTGCAAAAGTGGGAGTGTATAAGACATTCTCCATCAAAATTTTTTGGGGGGAGGAGGAACTGAGCTAAGTCGCATTGTCAGTTGTAAGGTGCTCAAGGCTGGTGCCAACGAGAGGCATACTTATCTTACGCTCCTTGCCACGAGGAATTTTGTGGGCTAGAGCTGACTACGTCAGACAAATTCAGAAGACAAACAACAAAAATCAGCGTTATATTTACAAAATTTCCACAGGACTAGTTTCGATGGTTTTACCGAACCACCATCCTCAGCTGCAAAACCGCAAATGAACAAGATAGGAAAAAATGATTAGATAAGATAAGAAAGCCTGGACAAGAATAAGCAAGTGGCGCCATCTGTTGGTGAAACCAGAACTAAAACATAATTTCTTTATCTTATTTTTTTAATTATGTTTTAGTTCTGGTTTCACCAACAGATGGCGCCACTTGCTTATTCTTGTCCAGGCTTCCTTATCTTATCTAATCATTTTTTCCTATCTTGTTCATTTGCGGTTTTGCAGCTGAGGATGGTGGTTCGGTAAAACCATCGAAACTAGTCCTGTGGAATATTTGTAAATATAACGCTGATTTTTGTTGTTTGTCTTCTGAATTAGTATTTATTCGGCGTGTTATTGTGTCTTAATTACGTCAGACAAGTTGAGCATAAGTAACAACAATAACACATACACGTACACTCTGCACAAAAACAAAACAAAACAAATAAAAAAAAAAGAGAGAGAGGGGGGACTATTCTTATCTTTCGTTCCACTGAATCGATTGACGAAATTTAATTTGCATTTTTTTTTTTTTTTTTTTTTTTTTTTTTTCCATGTTTCGAATATGCGATGTAGGGATATACGCTAGATAGAGTAATTATTTTAATAGAAACATTTTGACACAAAGTTGAACTTTTTCTGACATGAAGTGCTGATTTTCTCCTCCCCCCATATTTCGATTTTAAGATTCAAATTTATGCCTGTATATTAAATTTTGTAAAATTTCGTGAGAAACTTACCACAAAATTTAAAAATTTACCTTGGCGTGCATTTTTCAGGCTGCACTATCATTAGGCAAAATTTTTAATTTATGGTAAACTATTTTCCTTTCCCTTTCATTGAGTTTATTCCTTCAAATAATTATAACTTAGTGCGTAAACCGCATTTGGCATTATTATCGCTCATAACAAATATGCCAAATCTGAAATCGCGCCTACATACATATACAAGTATATCTTGAAAATTTTAAATAAAAAATTCTAATTTTTTGCAGGTACACATAGTAATACATCTACTTTAAGGTAACGGTAAAAATTTTATAGGTTAACTTACGTTTTAATTACATTAAAAACGTTTTCAAAAAATTTATAAAAATTATTAAAAATACAAATTTAAAAAATAAATCGGAAAGTATCCGTGAATTTTATTTCGACTGAACTTATTTAACTTTAAAATATTATTTCAAAGTTTCACAATTATATTATATTGTTTTATAACATTATATTATATTGTATTGTACTATTATATTATATAATATATTACAAGTATTATATTGTTATTATTTTAAAGTTTCGAATTGTGAAAGAATGAATCAAGTAAGTTTAATAAAATAAGAGATGTTGATAAATATACACCGAATTCATTTTGGATTTCAAAATTCTGAGACGTATTCGTCTGAAATTTCTAACTATAATCGGCATGTCTAAGAATTTGAATTATCTAAGAATTTTGGATGGACCATTTCATAAATAAAAAGTACAGACATAAGCATTCATTTTCTCCATCGAAATTTCTCCAGGAGATGAAAAGACTTCTTTAGATTCCAGCTCATTATCTTTCAGAGGAAAAGAAATCTTGTACGATGTAAATGTAAGACAAAAAATTTCACAACTTTATGCAAAGACAATAATTGGTTTTTAATTTTTAAAAACATATGTGCGTAAATGGATCGCTTAATTAAAAATCTGTTGTTTAGGAATTATAAAAAATTAACATACTGCGCTAACTTTATTAAAGTCCCGACTGTGAATTACATTTTTTAGTCCAAAGGGGCTTTTTGTCCCTGAAGGACTATTGTTTTCGTTTTGCGATAAATGTCCGTTTCACTTTTCAAACTGTTGCCACCCATTGTTAGAGGCCCGCATTATATTTGAAGAAATGAAATAATGAAAAATCTGCATAAATGTATGTATATTTCTCGCATTGTGATAAAACAAATGTACATAGAGTCATCAGTAAGTGTTAAACCAAGCTGGATGTAGCTTCAGGTTTTTGCTCAAGCTTTGAACACCTGTTACATAAATCCGTCCAATTACGCTGTCAGAATGGAAATTAATATGAAATCTCAGTGTATGTGGTTGTAAATCTAAGTTTGAAGCCATAAAATTTAATTAATGTTTTCAGTTTGCAATATTCATTGAGATTGTTTTGATTTAGTTAATTGGCTGTGTTTATAATAGCGATAATTTTCTTAGAAACATTACTGGGTTTGAGAAAGAAATATATGCCGCTTTAAGTTCAATAAACATGTCCAATGCATTTACAAGAAACGTGCCAGTCTTAAGTTAGTTTGTTATTCGAAATCATTAAACTGATGCTGAATTTTGCTCATTTCTAAAATTCTTCAGAACAGAAATCGTTAATTAGGTAAAATCCTAGTATACGGTGCAGCGTTGGCGCGATTTTGAAAATTATCGCCAACACCAAAAATGATTCAAAGAACGTCTATATACTATACACTATATACTATGTGTCTATATACATAATATATACTATATATAACTATATATTTTCTTTGAATGACCTGTTTACTACTCATCGTACATGTCACGTTTTTACTGCTCATCATAAAGTCGCCAAATCCCGTGTGCACCGGATACTAGGATTAAACGCGTTAATTATTTTCCTCCCTTTCACTTCAGAAAATTTACCCATCGTGATGATTCCCCCCCCCAAAAAAAATCGAGTGTGTTATTTGTTTATAGCTCTTGAGGGTTATCTGCCTAAGGGGAGGGATGCCTTCGTGAAAGTGCCTGCCAGCCCACGATTACAACTCAAGTCAAATTACCAATATCGGTTAATCTTCTGATTATGGTAACTTGGCGATTTTTTGGCGAAAATTTGGCGACCAACTCTGCTACAGCAACCTGCTAGCTTTTTTTTTGGACGCCATTTTGTTTTCATGAAGTGAAGGATTTTTTTTTTACTCAACATTTTTTTTTTCAACGATCTGCTAGCCGAATTACGCTTATGCTAGAACTTTTATGGAACAAAAGTGCTTAATCATAACGAAGATTAGGTGCGAAATTGGGAGAAAGTGCAGAATCGTCCGCTGCTTGCCGCGTTTTTAAGAATTGCACATACACAGTATCCATGTACATGTCGACCTATTTTCACTTAAAAAAACATCCCAGAATTGCACAAAAATGGCATTGCGCACACTCTTGACTTTATCCATGTACACTGCTAAAGTCTTAGCTAGTAACCTTTATCGCCTTACCAAAATGTCGCTAAACTACCTGTTACCATATTCCAAAGATTAGCCCCAACATCTTATTCATTCGGCTTTTTATGGGCTTCCAATTGTTATAAAAACTGAAGTTCAAGTAATTTCAGAATAGTAAATTCTAAAGGTAATCTAAATGATAATTCATTGAAAAAGCTCCACCAATCGAAATAGGTCTGTTTCCGCGATTCCTGTCGTGGCCTTCGAGATAACATGGCCTGGTTAGCTACGAGTGACGTCACGAAAGGCGTCCGATCCTTCAGTGACTTTCTTTGCTTCAGATTTGAATGCGAGCGTTTCGTTCGATGTTTAGAGTGTTTTGTTTTTAATAATGCATAATAATTAAATTTTCAGAGACTTGAAAACGTATATAAAAGGTCGTATATTCATTTGCAGTTAAGATTAATAACTTAATAAATATTATTTTTTAAGAAATATTCACGAAATTTTCTATGCCATGTTTTAGGTTATCTTGTGCATTTTGTTTTTACACTGTATTGTAATAATTTGTTAGGATACACTCAAAAAAGAAAGTTTTGAAATAAGTAAATAAAAAAGCTGTTATTTATTAACATAAAAATTAGTTTGAGAAGGAGAGGAATGAAAGGATTTAGAAATATAAATAATTCACTAACAAAATATAATTTAGCAAATTAAAAGACGTAAAAAATAATTTTTTCTTAAAACTATAAATATTTCAGAGCTTCCAAACATTATGCAAATGTACTTTTAATTTATTTAAATTACTATGTAATAAAATGAACAGAAAAGCCACAGAAAAAATTTAAATCTCAAAACTTTGTAAATTAAATAAATTACAATTTTGCTGCAACATTACAGAAAACGAATAATTTTCACATATTTATATGTTATCTATAGCAATAATTATAATAATATTTACATCATTTAATAATATTTACATTATTAGTTAGATGTAGATGCATAATAAATAATATATTTACAAATAAAAGCCATCCATATAATGTTTCACAAAGCGTAAAATCAATAAATTTGCCAACGAAAACCTCAAAACAACTATACATAGAACAAACCATCATTTCTGTCTAATTAGCAAATACTGTGCAAGTTGTACAAGTATACTGAAGCAATAATTAATCGCAATTGATAATTTATTTTGAAAAATTATGAAGTATTATCAAATAATAAGGAAACAGCAAAACTGCATCATATTTAGTACACTATTTTTAAAAAATAAAAAAATGTCATTTACATACTCATATCTTTTCATCACGTATTCTTGACTTTTTTAAGTTTCCTTTCATCGATTTTTGTATGCATATTATTTTGAAGAACTTTAGTATAATTGTTTAAACAAATATTTGAAATGGTGCTCATTATTTTTTTTAATCTGCTAGAAAAGGGAATTCCACACATTAAACAAGTTTCGTGAACATCAAACATGTTAATGTTTTGTACATATATCTCGGTAAGTTTGACCAGCAAAGAATGCTGTTCAACTTACTGGTTCTTCTTTACTTTCAACTGGAACAACTTTATCTCCTAGATAAACTGCTATATCTATATGAAGCGGTGCAAAGATACTTTTCTCAATTTTAGGATATGGATGAAAACTGAGCAATAAAATATAAATACCAGCAACAGATTTATGTAAAATAATATTTGAAGTATCTGAAATATTTAATTTATTTGGTAACATAGAAGAAAAATCCTCAAATGATGCTATTTTGTCCTTTCTCAAAAATTCATTAAAAATATGCTTCTCCATCTTAACTCTTTTTTCCTCCCTGCTCATCCTCTGAGGGGTTGGACTTTCAGATAAGTATTTTAACCAACCAGAAAAAAATGCATTGGTAAGCATCGTTATTTTATTTAGGATGCCCTCTACACATCTGGATAAAAGTACCTTCGTTTGTTGGTAAATAATCATAGCGAATAATATCATCTTTTCGAAATGTTTTTCACACACAACGCTGCGAGCACTTGAAATAAAATTTTTCCTTGGAATTTTTTTGATCCATAAATCCCGTTTTACTGTATCTTTTGAAAATTTGAATACTGATACATATTCATTAGTGCCATCGTAATTGGATTTGCATGCTGGAACGCAACATCGTGCAGGCATGATGAAGACAGCTCTACCTAGACGTCGATCGTTATTCTTGTTAACAAATAAGTTAACTAGTAATCTCAATTTAAAAACGAAAATATTCTTAACAACATTACTTAAATTTAGCAATAAAAAAACACACGAATAATAAAAATATACAGCACGCAATCAACGTAATAAGAAGTCTTCGCTTGCAGTGTCCACACAATGCAGTGCGAAGGATGAAAGTTCAGACGCCTTACGTGACGTCAAATCACGTGATTCTGCAGCTGACCAGGCCCACCAGCGGCCGAGCGGTAAAGTCGCTGAACACTGGTAGTTCGGTCCAAGGTTCGAATCCCGCGAACGGGCTGGCTGCATGGGCGTTTTCGTGGTTTTCCCCTTGTGTAACGTGTATACGAGCCAGTTTCCCTTAGAAAGTTCTCCACGAAGGCATCCCTCCCCTTAGGCAGATAGCCCTCGAGGCTTTGCCATAATCACACACACACACTGCAGCTGACCAGGCCATCTAATCTCGAAGGCCACGTTCCTGTTTCCGCATTTTTCGAAATTCTTTATGTTTCCGCGAAATCGGAAAGTACAGTTCCCCTCCCCAGGAGATCTCACGATGAGTCATTAGAGCTGGGCACTTTCTTCGTGAATTCGTTAGATTGAAAACGTGTCTTAGTTTAGTCTCCTCTCGAAATCTTTTAGTTTTGTTCTATTTGTAATTCTGTTACAATATTAGATGTTATTTTCACGTCTTACGTTAATCAATATGGATGTTTTAGACATCATTGAAACTAAAAGAAAAAAACTTTTAGCCCTTTATAATGGTTATCAGTATCGAATTCAGAATAAAAATAATGCAGTTTATTAGATTTTCATAAATGAAAAGAATTAAAAACTGCAAAAGCGCAGTTAAGACCAAAGAAGTCGTCGTTTTAGAAGACAGAATGTAGTTTTATAAAATATTTATTCTGAAAGGTGCTCACCTTTATGCAGAATTTCGGAATTATTTTATTTTTACTTTAGGAAATGATCTTTTAGTTCATTACCAAAATCATCGCAGTTCGAACATCTCCCCCCCCCTTTTAAATACAGTATTAGCTTCATTCACGCAAAGATCTGAGATCGTAAATATTTTTTGATCATTTCTTTTAAAAAATTCTTTTTATAAATCTGAAAACTTTTTTCTTTTCCTACATTTCGGGAGAGGCCAAGGCACAGTCGCCCCCCCCCTACGTAAACCTTTTGAGAACGGGGGTAAATGAACACTGATGATTTCGCGGAAACAGGAACGGGTAAAACAGCGTTTCCCAACGTGGGGCCCACGCCCCACAAGGGGGCAATGCGACTGTTAAGGGAGGCAATTCGAAAATGGACTCTCCATAGTTTAAAGGGACAAAGGAAGTTCAAATTTCTATATATGCTTCAAGAAGTCAAAATTTTCGAAATTTCATTTTTTATTCCCCAAAGTAAAGAAAAATGTAAGTGATGCATACGTAAAAAGTTTTTAAATTGCGCTGTATTTTAAATATTTTATGAAGAATTTTCGCTGTAGACATGGACATTTAAATGCTTTTAAAGGGCATTTAAATAAGTGACACATTATGCTTTCCAAACGTTTTTCGCACATTTCAGCCAACGAATTTATTTTATTTTTGACTGTAGAAATGGCAATTCGGTATATTATTTTTTCCTTGAGTGTGGCAACAGCAGCTGCTATCAGCTTTGTTTATATTGATGTTATATTTATTTCTTTCAGCCCTTAGTGAAATGAGGGGTGCAAGCAAGGAAAAATGTTTGTCAGCATTCGGACGAACATTTATTGTTCGTATTGTATTTAAAAGGTATATTTAAAATTTGGTTTCGTACCCGGTCGATATATGGTCACCTTTTACCTTTTATGCCAATAATGCCTGACCAACGAATTAATGAAACTAGGTCGTCCTGAAGCCCATTTGAAGGCGAAATATAATACTGATATTAATTCAGATTTGAATTATTTTCACACTTTAATATTACTCTTTTTTTCAAAAACTTTCCTTAAAGTCTCTAATTACTGCTCATAATGCAACTGTTAATCGTGCTCTTGAGGCTATTTATCAAATTTCATTACTCATCGCTTAATCTGGGAAAAGCCGTACTATAGGGGAGAATTTGGTGCTACTTTGGTAGACGGTTGCACGGATTCTGCCGATATTTTTTTGGCGAGCGATACGACTTATGGTAAACCCATTGCTGGACAAGTTATTTATGGTAACCGATACTTTGTTGTCATTTTATTTAAAAAATAATGCGTTTTATTATGCATAAATTCCGTGTTTTAAATATTATTTATGACTTCAAAATAATAAAATGAATTTAATTTTGCATTTTTATTTGAAATAAAAATTTTATTGTTTATGATATTTTATCGAATTTTTTGTTGTGAATGATGTAATGAATTACGTCACATTATTTTAAAAGTAATTGGTTTTAATATCTATAAATTTAATCTAATGTTTTAAACATTACTTATGGCTGTTAAATATTAAAATACAATTTAATTTTGTAATTTTTTAAATATGATTTTATTATGAATGATTATTTAAATAATTTTAATTCCATGCGTGATGTAATCAGCTCCCTGATTGGTTACTGAATACTTGTGCATTTCCGCGCCATTTTAAAATTTTATTATTCATCTCTTCGAATTCCTCAGATTTCAAAACGAATGGATGTCTCCGTTTCGAAGATAAATGTTGGTATTGGTAATTACCAAGAATTATTGGTATCGGCATAAAAAAATTGCCGTTTGAGACTTTATTTTGGACAACCTGGATTTCCTACTCAAAGATTTATTTATTGTTACAAGGTTCAGAAGAAATTTATTAAAAATTTTTTGAGGAAACCTCGCTAATTGTTTCTTCAATGAAGTGCGAAAGATGGGGATAACAGATGAAAATCGTTTTTTTTTTTTTTTTTTTTTTTTTTCTTTTTTTTTTCTGGTACTTATCAATATACTTAAGGTAAAATGCTTAAAAAAATTGTAAGTACATATTTTTCTTTTACTTTATTATTGTATACTTAAATTTTTATTAAAAAATTAATACACTTTTTTCAAAAATTCCTGAGATATTTATTGTCACATATGTTTTAATGTTAAATAATTATATCCTATAAAACATATTTTAAAGATTTGAATTTAAGTAATTGAAAAATTTAATTCTTTTAAACGTTGGTTAATGTTTTTAATTCAATATTCAATTAAAGTAATATTTTATTCCAATTAAATGTTGGCGCAATGTTTTTATAGCGGTGTATTTATTCTATTATATGAAAGTAATAATTTAACCTTACTTTAGCATTTTATACACTTAGTAAATCTCTTTATTTACATTTGCCAGCCATCGTAAAAAAACAACGTTTTCAACAAAAAATTAATCCATTATTTTTAACGATATTTATTTTTTTAAAGTTTCGAATACTTTACTATGCGTGAAATATACGTAAAAACAGCATTTTTCAAGATGGCTGACGACTGTAAAAACCGCGCCAACAATTGCGCCAATGTAAATCGCCAAAAATCCGTGCAACCATCTACCAAAGTAGTACCGAGAATTTAACCAAAACATCAATATCAGCATTTAAAACTGTTCTAGAAAAAGATGACAAAAGACGTTAAAGCTGTGCCACTAAGTAACAATACTGTTTGCAGAAGAAAGATAAAATTAGTGAGGATATTGAAATACAACCTGTTGAAAAGCTGAAAGCAAGAAAATTTTCGATGCAAATAGATGAACTAACTTTGAGAGACTGTGAGGCCGTACTTGTTACTTATGTAAGATATAATCATAAAGAGGATTTTGCCGAAGAAACGTTCTTCTGTAAATCATTAGAAAGCACCACTATCTCCAAAGATATTTATAGTAAGCTAAAAAATTACTTAGATATAAAAAATATACCAATAAAAAATATAATACATCTTGTACTGCAGATGGTGCTCCTAATATGATGGTTGAAAAATAAAATAAATCACGGAATTTTAAAAAAGGTTGCTTAAAATTGACAAAAGATGAGAATGCAGAAATGCATCTTGTGCATTGTGTTATTCATAGAAACCTGGTTAAAGTGTATCAATGCTATAAAAGCTAGGGCCAAATGTGAACGTCTTTTCAAGTTATTTTATGTCTTCATAAAATGAAGACTATATGAGACTTATACTTCACACTGAAGTAAGAAAGCTGTCGAAAGGGAACAGCTTGGAAAGATTTACGGAACTATTTCATACTCTTAGTTATTTTTTAAGTGACAAACCTGAAATGAAAAATCCGTTAACGGATGATAACAAGCCAATTGTGAGTTATTTAGCCAACATCTTTGAAAAATTAAATATATTAAATAAACAAATTCAAGGAGCAAATAAAACTTATGTCGATGCAAAAGCGAAGATATTCGGTTTCATTATCTTTGTTGAATTATGTCAGGCATATACTATTTACCACAAAAATTTTGAGAAGTTTCATTGGCTCTAAAAATGTGATGTGATGGATACCGCTATACTTGTTATTGTCGATCATCTGAAAAAAATTTATCTGCTGATTGAAAAGAAAAGAAAAGAAATCTGTTGGATATAATGAAACGTGGAGACTTGAGATTCAAGTTATCTAAATTGGAACCTGACATAAAATCTCTTTGCTGCAAATATCAAGCGCAAGGAACTCGCTAAATTTAAATAATACAAATTACTAATACTTAAAATAATATTAAAAAACTTTCACTAAAATGAGTTTGTTCTTGAATTTCAGTTTTCCATGTTTTGAAAGTTCACTTACTGTATTTGCTCACAAAATTTCATTAGTCATTTCTTTCTAAAAGCTATCATTCAAGTTTCTTTTGCGAACATTTCAATTTTTAAATATTAAAAATTTTGTATATGCTAGGGGGAGCTTAATAATTTTAGAGAGGATTAGGTGGGGCACAGCACAAAAAAGGTTGGGAAACACTGGGGTAAAAGTTTACAATTGGGTGCCACTTGTTTTTTGGCGATTCTTTTTTGACGCCAAGATCAGCGCCAGGAAAGCCCAATTTCAAGATGGACGCTACACAAAGCCAAATTAAGCCAAAGAATTGCACAAACTCTGTGTGTTTGTGTGTATTTTCATTTAAAAAAACTTCAGAGAATTTCCCAAATTAGGCATTGCGCACTGCCTTAACTTTGTCCATGTTCACATCAATCTATTTTCATTTAAAAAAAACAGGAAGCTAAACAAAGTTAAAACTATCTTAGTAACCAGAAATGAGGCTTCATCGCCAAAATTTAACAAAATTTATCGCTAGTCGAAAGAGCACCCAACTCTACACTAGAGCCCAAGAGGGATTTTGATAAACACAAAAACAGGGAGGAAACAGGAAGACACCCACCAACCTTACATTTTTAAATCTGCATTAAGACAAGCAGAACTCTCGGCTTAGACGCATATAATCCTGATTTTTTTTAAAAGCAAATATCTATTAATTCTTTTCTAACTAAAACTCACCTTTACAGCAAGGTCTTTTCTTCTTCCACTTGGTAGCTTCTTTGCAGCGAAATGAACGTCACAGAATGTTCCTGAACTAATTTTCTTCCCAATCCACAAGCCATGAGCTGCTAATCTACTCCTATCACCAATATCCCTGGAATTGGAATCGATAACGAAAGGGTAATTTCTGGACCAAGGATCGTCTATATCTATTTTACTATAAACAGCCATTAAACATGGCAGACAGTTTTGAAAAGTCTCTTCTAGGATACCTTTACTTTAAAATTTTAAAGAATCTAATTAACAATTACTGGTTAAAATTTTACCTCATTATATAGTTTCAATTTTGTAACATATAAACATTCACGTAATATTTCTATTAAAGTAAATATGCGCATGACTTGAAATCAGTGAAGCACGTTTTGGTTTCATTGTTGAGTTGTTGGTAACATCGTAATTTTGGAAATTTTTTGCTCGTAATGCGTTTTATTTTCTTCAAATTTTTAAATATATATAAGGAGCATTAACACTACTCAGCTATTGCATCCAGACCTAATGTCTCTACAACTTTGAATTTGTTTTATTATCAATTTCATATTTTGTAAAACTTTAACGAATTTTTTATTAACAAACTCTACGATTTGAAAGCGACCAGTGGCAACACTCCTCGAAATACAGCAGATTTTTTTTATCTCCAGCGTGCGAGACTGTTGCCACTCGGAAAAATGAGAGCGAAAATTAGCGTTTCCAGAGTTTGCAGTTCATATCTCTGATTTTAGCTTTTTTTCTTTTTTCTTTTTTTTACTTCCTTGTACGAAGTAAAAAGGAAGTATTGTAATCGCGAAAAGCTTCAGGCAGCATATTTTAACGAAAATATCCATTTTGACCGCTATCGAATGCAATTTAACGATCTTTTTGCCTGATATCTGTACGTAAGGACAGAATGAAAGACTCGTTTCCTCCAAAAAAATTATAAAACTGCTTTAAAATTAATTCTGAAGAGAATTTCTCGTGGCGTCTGTACGAACGTATGTACGTACGTATCTCGCATAACTCGAAAACGAGTAGCCTCAGAACGTTGAAATTTTGTATATAGAACTGCTATAACATGTAGATGTGCACCTCGTATTTTGGTTGCAATCGACCGCACCGTACGTATATAAATACCATATTTATACATATATCCACTCTGTTACGCGGCACAGTGATCTCAGTTTCTTTGCTCTTATATGTTTGTAAATTGTAAATTTTTTGCTTTAAAAATGATTAAATTCTGTTGTTCTTATCTCTCAGTTAAGGTTTTTATGCCTTTCGTAATTCTGGAAGCAATATTTGTACAATTATCAACAATTTAAAAGCTGTTTAAGTGCGGTTAAGTTTTAAAATAACATGGCTGACATATTTGTTTACATTTGAAATAGCAGAATTGCAGATTTGTTGCCAATCTGGAGAGACTAAGCTTCGCAACAAGAAAAATAACCCCTTCATTTATTATTGCGAATTAAATCATGCTTAATCCTTTCTGGAATTGTTTCGAGGAAATAAGTGTTTAAGATTTACTTCGTAATTTTTAATATAGATATTTTGAGTTTTTATGTATTTTTGCCTTCTCGCGAAGTGAGAACTGAATTAATTGAATGAGAAATACTCAATCATCTGTGAAACACTGTTTCTTTTTTGTTTTATTTGCTTAATTTCTTTTATACATCGTTCTAGCTTTATTATTTATTATAGTATTTGAATAGAACATGTGGCAACGATTAGATAATTCTATTCTTTAAATGATATAAATTTTGTGCATTCTGAGTTATAATATGAACGAAATATAATACTGTTAAGTGAATCAAGCGCAAGAGTGTCGCTATGATAAATAAATACTAGGGTGAATTTTAAAGAATGCATTTATTCTGTTGTGGTTTATGCGCTGTCGGCGAAGTAGATTTAATTCAATCCAATAAGTTTAAATGAAATGCAAGACGATAGGTATAGTAGTGACTGAGTGAATCGCGAACAAACACACAGACATTTTTATTTATATATATAGGTTGTTATATATGCTTCTATTTACCAATTTAAGAAATGAGGCATAGGAATATTTTTTTCTCTTGTACAAAGATTAACAAAGCAAACTGAAACCACACTGAAGTCAATCTGAATACTGAAGAGAGCAAGCATTGTTTAAAATGTTAGGTTTGATTTATAGCAATCATTGACATCTTTTGAGTACAGTTCCGCAAACTTAGTTAGAAAATGAGAAAGAAGTCGTTTGGAGTGTAATGGCTCATCCACAGATGTCCCAGTAAAGGATGGTCGGTCAAACAAAAGCTTAGAAATTTTTCCCAGCCTCCACTTCCGAGAAGTGTCTGAAACTAAGCAGCACTTCTAGGAAAACGAACAAATAAGTACATCGATGGTAATCATTTTCTGTAGGGCGATCCGCTCTATGGGTGGGCAAAACTGCTTGGAACTACAGGTGTAATTGTTTTCGGGATGTTTCAATATACGGGTTTTCAGGATGTTTCAATTTCCAAGAACGGGAAACAAAAAAAAAAAAAAAAATTCCAAATTTCAAATTTGGTCTTCCACATGCCCATATTCGTTGGAGGATTACTTCGTTCAAATTTCGATGGCTCTATGTACCGTTATCTTATCACAATGCGATAAATATACATACATTTATGCAGAGTTTTCATTATTTAATTTCTTCAAATATAAAGCAGGACTGTAACATTTTGTGGCAACAGTTTGAAAAGTGAACCGACATTTATAGGAGTCCGACGCAAAATGCCAAAACGAAATAATAGTCCTTCAGGGACTCAACTCCCTTTGGACTAAAAAAAATCTGAAATTTTTCAGATTTTAAATTACGTCCAAAGGGGCGTTTTTTTAACGTTTTGAGTGTTACCTTTATTTATTAAATATCATGTTCTTTGCACTTAAACCATAAAATTCAGTTCAAGAGCAATATCGCAAAATAATGTTAAATTAAGCATATCTATAGAATTTCCGATATACACAGTCTCGCGAGCTGGAGATAAAAGTATTTTTTTTTCTATATAACGTTGCCATTTCTCGCTTTTAAAGCATTGAGTTTGTAAATCAAAAATTCGTTAAAGTTTTACAAAATATAAAATCTATAATAAAACAAATTCCAAATTTGGGATTTCAGATGCCCATATTCGCAGTAGGATTTCGTCATTCAAAATTCGATGGCTCTATGTACCATTGTTTTATCACAATGCGAGAAATAGACAATCATTTATGCAGATTTTTCATTATTTAATTTCTTCAAATATAATGCAGGACTCTAACATTTTGTGGCAACAGTTTGAAAAGTGAACCGACGTTTATGAGTCCGACGCAAAATCCCAAAACGAAAACAATAGTCCTTCAGGGACAAAGCCCCTTTGGACTAAAAAGATAGAATGTAACAAAAGTGTCGCATCTTTTACGATTTGGATTAATGATTTAAAATGGATTAATGAATGCACTGTTTTATTGAGCTAATTGTAGTAAACAATTTGAACTGATATTCGTTCTTTAATTAGATAAAGCTTCTATTTCCAGATGACCCTGTACCCACGGGGCCCTTTCAAAGCTTGGGACCCCTAGCAACTGCCACGTTTGTCAGCCGCTTAACCCGCTGGAACTTTAACTACTTTGGGCTCTGAGTTTGTGATATTATTCTGTGTTTATTATGTTAAAATTATATATTATGTTTCCTATAATTTCGTAACTGCTTATGCTCGTATTTTTCTCATGTTCCCCGCATGCCGCCAGCTCTATATTTTTATTTCCTTCTCAATATACATGGGTACCGTACGGACTTTTGACTTTTTTGAAATGTTCTCTACTTTTATGAAATTTTGCTTCAACCTTAGAGCATTTAATTTTGCATTGATATTTTGTATGTTGATATATTTGAAGTAATTTATTTTTTTCGTTGGAGGTAAGGTTATTGCACTTAACCCGCGAGCACACGCGGCGGGTATGTCATACCCATGTACATTTTTCTTTTTGTATATTTCTCGCCCATTCTTTCATAAAAGGACGAAACTTAGTGTAGCTGAGTTCAAGGTCACATACTTAAATGGGGGAAATTCCTGAGGTGGCAAGTGCAACGGTTTTTTAGGACCAACATTGTTCGGGCATGTCATACCCGCGCGTGTACTGGCGTTTCTCAGTGAGTCACTTCGCACTTCTCGTTTTCAAGCCGTATATTCCTTACGATGAAGAGATGAAAAGATTGAGAAATCTCCTTGAAACAGTTTCTTCTGATGAGGATTCATTTAGTGAAGAAGAGGAAGATGTTGATGACGAAGAATATAATTAGTAATCCATCCATATAGAGTAGTGATTCAGATACAGAAACAGAAAATGAAACTCTGGAATGTAGCAATGAGTTCTATGTTGGGAAAAAATGGAGTAAAATGGAACAAAATAAATTCCGGACTAATGTTAGAATTGGCGCCAAAATATTATAACTAAACTCTCTGGAAATACAAAGTATTCTAAAGACGTCTCAACACCTTTAGAGTCCTTGTCATTGCTTATCGATGAAGATATGTTAAAACATGTAGTTGACAATACAAATATTTATATTTATTCAATACGAGAAAATTTCACACATGAACGGGAAGAGTACTATTCTCAAAGCCTTGGGGATGCAGCTAATAGAAAATGTTCGAAATGAACAACGACGAGCATCTGTGGTTCCTGATTCTGGACGAACACTGACCACCGATGAACATGTTAACAATGGACCACCCTCCAAAAAACCTAAAATGACTTACAAGAGGTGTACAGAGTGCTCCAAGAAAAAAGATACAAAGACTAGATTCATTTGTGAAAATTTTAGCAAAAGTATATGTATGGAACATATAACCTCATTTTGTTAACAATGTTCAAAAAATTGTAAGTAAATAATTTTTCCTCACTTTATTGTTTCCTATTTTGTCTAAAATGAAGTATTAACTTGGTTTTACATTTTAATTTCTTTTAAAAAACCGATTAATTTTTTTCGGCAAATTTTTATTTACAATTTTTTTATTCGGGTATTACATACCCGGCGCGTGTTCTCGTGTTCGTCGGATCGGTGCGTGTGCTCGCGGGTTAAGTACTCCGGTGATGCAGCATTCTACTCAGGCAAGACTGTCTACAGGAAATTCTAAAGATATGCTGTTTTCAAATATTTTTAGTGTCACCCAGACGTTATAGTGGTTAGGGGAGCCGACTTTAATACCAAAGGGCTTGGCGTGCTTACTGGCTAGTGTACCGCCTCTCTCACTACAATTTAAACTTACTTATGACAAATTTTGTCTGAAATATGGTATAAAACAGATAATAATGTATGAAGATAAAGCAATTACCAGCGAGGCTTTTTTAGAACATGACCTGACTTCAAGCCATCCTAGCGCATATTACGGTATATCCTACGATAAAGACTATATTTCAGCTGGAGAAATTGAAATTTATACAAATGTATCAGGGTTTGCGGAGAGCATCGGCTGCGCCTTTGTTGTATTTTTCCACGGTATTGAAATTGATTACAAAACGTTTACTTTAAAACCAAGAAATTCAATTTATCAAGCAGAATTGTTGGCAGGTGACAGGTGACGGAGGACGGGGACGCCTGGCGTCTAACAGAGGTAAACAGGCATCCCACACCCTCCCCTATCCAGACGCAACAACTCCCTGTGGCCCCATAAGGACGCACCGGGAGTTTATCGATACTTCAACATAAATTACTACTTTTTCATAAATTACTGCCTACTGATAACATATAAATTCTGCTTTTTCGTAAATTATCGCATACACATAAGTTACTGCTTGTGCTTGTACCTGAATTACTGCTTACACATAAATTACTGCTTACACATGAAATACTGCTTTCACATGAAATACTGCTTACACATGAAATACTGCTTACACATGAAATACTGCTTACATTAATATGACTACATTAATATGGTGCATTAATATGATGCTCAGTTACATATACATGCTACATTACATGTTAATTTGATACATAATTACACATTATTATGATACAAATACTGAAAAATACTGCTTACACATTAATATGATACACAATTGCATAATACATTGTACATATGGCAACATTCAGATCGCAGTTCACTCATATTGGGTTATTCAGTGCGGAGTATGAAACAAAATGCTATTTCAGTTAAAGAATACACTACATAGTTGCAATGCACCGTTGCGTTACACACATATACTGTTGCACTATACATAACTGCTACTTTACACATAAGTTACTGCCTGCTGATGACACATAAATTATTACTTATATAAGTTACTGCTTACACTTAAAATTCTGGTTACACATTAATATGATACATTATTACATATAGCATTGTACATATGGCAACATTCGGATCACAGTTTACACGTATTTGGTTATTCAGTGCGGAGTATGAAACAGCATGCTGTTTCAGTCAGGGATTATATTACATAGCTGCATTGTGCATAGTTGCATTATACCATTGCATTACATACATATTCTGTTGCATTGTACATAAATTACTACGTACTCATGAATTGCGGCCTACTGATGATACATAAGTTCCTGCTTACACATAAGTTACTGTTTACAGAAGAATTGTTGGCAATTAAAATGGCTTTATCCTGGATCAAGAAATTATCCGTGGGGTATTACATTAATTTATACTCAGATGCCTTATCTGCTCTTATGGCGCTCTGTCGCTCCTTTCAAAAGAATAACATTGTTAACGAAACTATGCATATATATTTAGAACTACGAAAGAAGCATATTTTGAATTTACATTGGATCAAAGCTCACGCTGGTCATTATGGGAATGAGAGAGCGGATGCTCTAGCGAAAGAAGCCTTCCTGGGGGTTGGGACCGAAAAGGTTTTTATTAAAATGGCTTTATCCTGGATCAAGAAATTATCCGTGGGGTATTACATTAATTTATACTCAGATGCCTTATCTGCTCTTATGGCGCTCTGTCGCTCCTTTCAAAAGAATAACATTGTTAACGAAACTAAGCATATATATTTAGAACTACGAAAGAAGCATATTTTGAATTTACATTGGATCAAAGCTCACGCTGTTCATTATGGGAATGAGAGAGCCGATGCTCTAGCGAAAGAAGCCTTCCTGGGGGTTGGACCGAAAAGGTTTTTATTAAAATGGCTTTATCCTGGATCAAGAAATTATCCGTGGGGTATTACATTAATTTATACTCAGATGCCTTATCTGCTCTTATGGCGCTCTGTCGCTCCTTTCAAAGGAATAACATTGTTAACGAAACTAAGCATATATATTTAGAACTACGAAAGAAGCATATTTTGAATTTACATTGAATCAAAGCTCACGCGGGTCATTATGGGAATGAGAGAGCGGATGCTCTAGCGAAAGAAGCCTTCCTGGGGGTTGGGACCGAAAAGGTTTTTATTAAAATGGCTTTATCCTGGATCAAGAAATTATCCGTGGGGTATTACATTAATTTATACTCAGATGCCTTATCTGCTCTTATGGCGCTCTGTCGCTCCTTTCAAAAGAATAACATTGTTAACGAAACTAAGCATATATATTTAGAACTACGAAAGAAGCATATTTTGAATTTACATTGGATCAAAGCTCACGCTGGTCATTATGGGAATGAGAGAGCGGATGCTCTAGCGAAAGAAGCCTTCCTGGGGGTTGGGACCGAAAAGGTTTTTATTAAAATGGCTTTATCCTGGATCAAGAAATTATCCGTTGTGTATTACATTAATTTATACTCAGATGCCTTATCTGCTCTTATGGCGCTCTGTCGCTCCTTTCAAAGGAATAACATTGTTAACGAAACTAAGCATATATATTTAGAACTACGAAAGAAGCATATTTTGAATTTACATTGGATCAAAGCTCACGCTGGTCATTATGGGAATGAGAGAGCGGATGCTCTAGCGAAAGAAGCCTTCCTGGGGGTTGGGACCGAAAAGGTTTTTATTAAAATGGCTTTATCCTGGATCAAGAAATTATCCGTGGGGTATTACATTAATTTATACTCAGATGCCTTATCTGCTCTTATGGCGCTCTGTCGCTCCTTTCAAAAGAATAACATTGTTAACGAAACTAAGCATATATATTTAGAACTACGAAAGAAGCATATTTTGAATTTACATTGGATCAAAGCTCACGCTGGTCATTATGGGAATGAGAGAGCGGATGCTCTAGCGAAAGAAGCCTTCCTGGGGGTTGGGACCGAAAAGGTTTTTATTAAAATGGCTTTATCCTGGATCAAGAAATTATCCGTGGGGTATTACATTAATTTATACTCAGATGCCTTATCTGCTCTTATGGCGCTCTGTCGCTCCTTTCAAAGGAATAACATTGTTAACGAAACTAAGCATATATATTTAGAACTACCAAAGAAGCATATTTTGAATTTACATTGAATCAAAGCTCACGCTGGTCATTATGGGAATGAGAGAGCGGATGCTCTAGCGAAAGAAGCCTTCCTGGGGGTTGGGACCGAAAAGGTTTTTATTAAAATGGCTTTATCCTGGATCAAGAAATTATCCGTGGGGTATTACATTAATTTATACTCAGATGCCTTATCTGCTCTTATGGCGCTCTGTCGCTCCTTTCAAAAGAATAACATTGTTAACGAAACTAAGCATATATATTTAGAACTACGAAAGAAGCATATTTTGAATTTACATTGGATCAAAGCTCACGCTGGTCATTATGGGAATGAGAGAGCGGATGCTCTAGCGAAAGAAGCCTTCCTGGGGGTTGGGACCGAAAAGGTTTTTATTAAAATGGCTTTATCCTGGATCAAGAAATTATCCGTGGGGTATTACATTAATTTATACTCAGATGCCTTATCTGCTCTTATGGCGCTCTGTCGCTCCTTTCAAAAGAATAACATTGTTAACGAAACTAAGCATATATATTTAGAACTACGAAAGAAGCATATTTTGAATTTACATTGGATCAAAGCTCACGCTGGTCATTATGGGAATGAGAGAGCGGATGCTCTAGCGAAAGAAGCCTTCCTGGGGGTTGGGACCGAAAAGGTTTTTATTAAAATGGCTTTATCCTGGATCAAGAAATTATCCGTGGGGTATTACATTAATTTATACTCAGATGCCTTATCTGCTCTTATGGCGCTCTGTCGCTCCTTTCAAAGGAATAACATTGTTAACGAAACTAAGCATATATATTTAGAACTACGAAAGAAGCATATTTTGAATTTACATTGGATCAAAGCTCACGCTGGTCATTATGGGAATGAGAGAGCGGATGCTCTAGCGAAAGAAGCCTTCCTGAGGGTTGGGACCGAAAAGGTTTTTATTCAAGATTCGAAAAAGAAGACATGTACTATAATATATGACAAGCTTGTTAGAGACAGGAAACATTTATGGGATCTCTCTGAAAGAAACGAAAACTATCTAAAATGTTTAAAAATTAGCAAAAAAAAAAAGAAAAATGGGAATTTTAGGAGATGCAGATGTTAATCAAATTCTCACTGCAAATGGAAGGTTCCCTGCTTACTTAAAAAGGTTCCACCTCCAGGAAAATGATATATATAAAGTTTGTAATAAATTCTGCGATTCAAAGCATTTCGTCGAGGACTGTTGCCTGACTGGAAGTGTGAGAGAAAAATATAAATTTGCGAAGTTGGAGGATTTATTTAGTAATTATAAATTGTTTAGAAAATTTGCAAGTGATATTATGCAAACGGTGAATGCAATTAAGAATATTGGTATCGAGATATAACAAAGCAGAAAACCATACTGAAAACAGAAATAATTGAGGTAAATTATAAATTTAAGATGAATTTTGATAATATAAAGAAGATTTCAATAATAATAACTGTTTGAAAGTAAAACTTATAAAGATTTTAAACTTCAGAAAAAAAAGACAGAAATAGAAACGACGCATTTATATATACTAATTCACCGAGAGTGCTTGGAATGTAAGTATCTACTTTACGTTTTTTTTTTTTTTTTTTTTTTTTTTTTCCTGTTGTTATGCCTTTGTGGCTTGGCCTGTCCTCTCATAGCCATATGGCAGGTTTCGCCTGCTAGGTGGGCTGGGGGCCAGTGCTTAGAACTAACTAACTAACCAAGGGGCTCGGGTTCGATTCCCGGAGAAGGCATGGATGTAACTGTCCGTCCCTTCATAAGAAGCAAAGGTGGCCCACCTATTAACTGCCTCCGTAATATAGTGACCGCCACTTCTGGCATTAGTAGCGGCCAAGGCGAAGTCGACTGAGATATTTTTAGCCCAAAGGGGCGTTAGCCCAAGTACTCTCGAAACGTGTATGTGTGTGTAAATGAAAAACAGCTATATAAAATATTTCCGCGTATTATTGTGGCGTTCCACCTTTTTATCTAACAACTAAATGTAGAGGAACCTAGTGGACAGCTAAGCTATTAATCGCTTTAGTTCAAGAACAGAGACGTAACCTCGAGAAGGGTTAATTAAGCATTATAACTCAAAATAATGTTAACAGATGGTCCCTTTCTCAGGGCGTACAGCAAAGCCCCCACTTAGACTTGAACTAAAAATAATAAGAAATAAGATTTAACTAAAGAGATATGGCCGAAGCTATCAAAATTCTAAGAAGTTGGCCCCTAAATATCGAATACGCTAGCGAAGCTATCAAAAGGGCCTCTAATACGGCCGAGCGTAGTAACAACTTAAAGAGACTTAGGCAAAAGGCAAACACGCGCTCGTCAGAAACTTTGAGGCTCTCTCTCGAAGTCAGTGGAACTTCGACTTAAATATTACTCTTACTCATTTGCATTAAACGCGATTCTAAAAACACATTCTGGTAAGAAATTGTAAGCTGAAAACAGGGTGGACAGGAAAGTAGCTTTAACTAAAAATAAGTTCTAAGAATAAACCTTACAATATAAAATCTGAAAGCTCTCAGATTTATTATTATTATCATAATTAATTTCCTCGAAGAGACTGCAATATTTTGAAAGTCGAATGCAGTACGAATATTCTTTTGACTTGTAGAGATACTAGGAATTTTTGGAAGCAGGCAAGATTAAAAATGAGCAAATGCCTTGGCCGGGAATCGAACCAAGGAACTCTGGAATACCGGCCCAGCGTGCAGAACGACTACACCGCGAAGGAACACTAGGAAGGCAGAGAAAATACCTTATATACTCCCCCTTTTAAAGGGCGACTGGGGTTTTTAGGGGACCCAATCGCCAAATCTTGGGTGAGGAGAATCATCATCCAACACCTTTTTTAGTTTGGCCGCCGCTGTAGAGACATTAGGCACTTTTTGGTTTGGTTTGGTTTATTATATTACGGCAAAGCACTCTAGGGCTATCTTTCTTAAGGGAGGGATGCCTTCGTGGAGGACTTTTTAAGGGAAACTGGCTCGTATACACGTTACACATGGGGAAAACCACGAAAACATCCATTCAGCCAGCCCGTTCGCGGGATTCGAACCTCGGACCGAACTACCAGTGTTCAGCGACGTTACCGCTGGCCGCTGGTGGGCCGGCACTTTTTGGAAGCAGCCAAGATGAAAAATGAGCAAAGGCCTTCGCCGGGAATCGAACCACGGAACTCTGCAATACCGGCCCAGTGTGCGGAACCACTACACTGCGAAGGCACGCTAGAAAGGCGGGACAAATACCTTATAGACTCAAATGTCAAATGTCAAATGTCTCAAATGTCAGTGCAATGAATATTGAAGTAACAGGTTCGAAGAGAATTGCTATTCGAAGAATGAAAAAACATTACATTAACAAATGGAAAATACAGTGGTTCTCTTCACCTAAAAACAAAGGATTTATGGAACTAATTAAAATCACAAATAAAATGAAATGTATGAACAACATTGATGTTAATCATGTTTTAACTGGACATGGCAGGTTTGCGTTCTATTTCAATCGATTTAATCTGCAGGAAAATAAATTATGTAATAGTTGTCAGGTTGATGGTGATGCTAGGCATTTCGTGGTTGATTGTAGTTTAACAGCCCCTATTAGACAGATTTTTAACATTACTGATTTTAATGTAAGTGTCATTAATTTTAAAGTTTTTAAATCATATTCTATTGCTCTAATGAAGTTTATGAATGAAAATAGGGCGCTGGTAGGAATCTTCTGTTAAAATTGAATTTTGTGTTTGTATGGGTTTTGGATATCTGTGGTGTTCTATGTTGTGAATTTGTGTTTATGGATTTTTTTTTTTTTTTTTTTTTTTTTTTTTTTGTTTGTTTGTTAGTCTGTAATATTGTGTTAGATGTGCTTATTTAGTTTTGATTTAGTATTTTTGTTTGTTGTTTGGGGGTGGCTGGGTTACTGGCTGCCCTCGTTTGTGGAGATACGGGGCCCCTTCTTTTGAGCTATGGGGACACTTGTGTCCAGGTGTGCTGAAGGGAGTCTGCAATTCTTACCTTATAGACTTAATAAGACTATAGTGGAGCAGAAATCTGAACCTTCTGTCGGGCACAATGTAGAAGATTACGAGTTTAGGCGCAATACACGATTCATATATGACAATCATTTATATAAACTGAAAATAAATTGTGAATGTTACTTATCCAAAACAAAATTGTATTTTGAATACAATCTATTTATTAAAGAATTAAATATAAAAATGAGCGAAACGTAATCTTATAAATAAGACAAAATTTGTCATAAAAAAAACGCAATGTATTTGTCAGATTAAATGTAAAGTAAAATACCTAACTGATAAATGTTAGTGACAAAAAGTATACTTAGAATTAATTTCTAAAATATCTGAAATGGTAAGCATTATGCAAAAATATATATACGTAAATTTTAGATTTTTTTATTAAAATATGTATTTTATTTTTTTTTTTCACAGCAACGTTTTAATATTTTTCACATTCCTGAACTGAGAAGATCTTTGCTTTTGGTGACTTGAAACATTATTTCTTTTATGTGTCTGTATTTTTATTACAACTGTAGAAACTAATTAATTAATTTTATTGCTTTCTTTTTCAGTGTGTATAATCAATTGTATGTTTCCCTAAGCTCCAGCGGCCGAGCGTTAAAGACGCCGAACACTAGTAGTTCGGTCCGAGGTTCGAACCCTGCTAACGGGCTGGCTGCATGGGCGTTTTCGTGGTTTTTCCCATGTGTAACGTGTATACCAGCTAGTTTCCCTTGGGAAGTCCTCCACGAAGGCATCCCTTCCCTTTAGGAAGATAGTCCTCGTGTGCTTTGCCATAATTAAATAATTCAATTCAGTCCAATCCAATCCCTAAACTCCAGCTAGAGTTCAACTATATGTAGATGGCAGTTTTATTGGAAACCTGATTAAATAAGCACTGGAATTATTGGAATACAAAAGAGATTTAAAATAGTTCCGCTCATTTAGAGGTATGCAGTGTTATAAAAAAAATAATTGCTAAATAAATGGGGGTAAGAAATTTAAAATTACAAATACTCTATTTAGCAGTTTAGCGTTGTTTCGGAAATTTAAAGAAATTTTTAAATTTCACTAGAAAATTCGCCATGAGTTATCAATTTAGTTAAAAAGCGCGGCGTTGGCGATTAAGAGATACATAGTTATTCCTTGTACGAAGTAAAAGAAGTATTGCAATCGCGAAAAATCGGTAGCACATTTCAACGAAAATATCCATTTTGACCGCTATCGAATGCAATTTAACGAGGTTTGTGCGTGATGTCTGTATGTAAGGACAGAATAAAGGACTCTTTTTCCCCAAAACCAATTATGAAACATTTAAAATGGATTCAAAAGAGATTTTTTTCGTGGCGTCTGTGCGTACGTTCGTATGTATCTCGCATAACTTAAAAACGAGTAGCCTCAGAACGTTGCAATTTTGTATATAGGAATGCTTTAACATGTAGATGTGCACCTCCTTTTTTGGTTGCAGTCGGCAACCAAAAGTATATAAATATATGTATATAAAGTAAGAAATTTAGAAGTAATATATATATATATATATATATATATATTATATACATGATGCCCATGTTCGGGTGGAGGATTACATTATTCAAAATTTGATGGCTCTAGATACCGTCGTTTTTGTCACTGTGCAAGAAACATACATGTATTCATGCAGATTCTTCATTATTTAATTTCTTTAAATATAATACAGGGCGATAATATTTCGTAACAACAATTTGCAAGGAGACAGCGGACATTTATAGGGAAACAGCGCAAAATGCCGCTTCGAGCTAATAAATTAAACTAACAGTAAATAAAAAAATCTTATGCAGAACTAAAAATAAATTTAAAAAATAATCACTATAAAATACAAGCAAAATTAATTATTACGGTTAAATACAATTTTAATATTAGAATGAAATGTGTAAAAATTAAGGAGTCAAAAATGTTTATCACTATGATGTATTATGAAATATAACTGAAATAAAATTCCTTTATAGAAATTGTGCTATAGTACTCATCTATAACTTTAAAAAAGTAGCACAATTTAGAATTTTAAACAAAACTTTCAAAAATTCGTTTTTAAATATTTTAGTATTTTTTACACCAATAAAAAGTATAAAACTGCTCGTATGAAATTTTCTATTAGTTCAGATTTAAAATATTATTTTCTAAAAGAAGTAGTTACAAATTTCCTTACAGCATAGGAAAAGCTAAAAAAGTAACCAGCCCTGAAAGCATGCAATAGCTTTATAATTATTTGGAACACTAATTATGCTTGGTAAATATGCTAACTTTTAAAAAATCAATCTCAGTTTCAAAAATAAAAATATGGAGAAATTCTAATTTGTGAAATGAGGCGCTATACACGCTGCAATAGGCAACCACTGTTAAATTTCTGCAAGTCGTCCCTACTCCTCCGGATGTTATCAAGGTGACAGCCGGGAATGCGTCAGACGAGGGAGAAAACCCATTCGGGTTGGACAATTTCTTATAAGGTCCATGTTATTCGCTAACTAGTTCTTAAGATTTGTCACTTTCTACAGTAACTGAGAAATAATCTAGTGAGAATCTTACATCGTTAACATATAGAAAATACAGTGGTTCTCTTCACCTAAAAACAAAGGATTTATGGAACTAATTACAATCACAAATAAAATGAAATGTATGAACAATGTTGATGTTAATCAGGTTTTAACTGGACAGGGTAGGTTTCCGTTCTATTTCAACCAATTTAATCTGCAGGAAAATAAACTATGCAATAATTGTCAAGTTGATGGTGATGCTAGGCATTCTGTGGTTGATTGTAGTTTAATCTCTAAGGAGATTCTTTGGTTTAACAGCCCCTATTCGACAGATTTTTAACATTACTGATTTTAATGTAAGTGTCATTAATTTTAAAGTTTTTAAATCATATACAGTCAAAAGTCGTTAATTCGGACACCCATAATCCGGACCTCAAAGCTACAAACTTTCTGCGCATGCGTCGCGTTGACGCATGCGCGTAAGACCTTTACCGCTGCGAATTTGCGTGTGCGCGTGCGCAAAATACGTTTACGAATGCGCGTTTAATGTATAACGGACGGGATAAGCTAAGCTAAAATTATCTAATTATCTATTTCAGTTAATGTTGCAGATTGCGTTGTTCCTTAATCTTCGAATTGGATCCGGATAATTATTTTTTGCAGACTGTTAGAGCAATTTTATGAAAGTAAGCTTGAACTTTCGATTATGTCAAATAGAATTTGCGATATATATTTACTAATATGTAAAGGATATACAAAGCGAAAGTATCTTTCGGAGTCCATTAAACAAAAAGTGCTGCAAAAATGGATAAAGGCATATCCTTTGGTTATCTAATCTTTAACGTTTGTTTATCTAAACTTTGTTTATCTTTAACGCCGCGGCGGCGTGCAGAATTGGAAGTTGATCGGTCAACACTATCCTTATCTTAAGGGCAGATGTTTTTATTTTATTTGGCTTATAATTCCTTACTCAATGTAGTATTTCATCTCGATGTACTCCGTCTTTGATATGATTTAAATCAAATGCATTGTCATTATAATTCGCTTCCGATAGCGAAGAAAGTAACAGAGGTTATTGAAAAGAGTTCAAGTTACTCTAATAAAAAAATTTCGATTGACAAATTAGTCGGTATTCTCGACACAGCAATTATAGGACTTGAACAGCGAAACTTTGTAACTGAACAAGAAATTATGTCTGTTTTTAGAATTAAGGAGAATGTATTATCACATAAAAAACGAAGCAACTTAAACAACTTACATTGAAAGAAATGTTTAATAAAGTAAACAAATAAATATTAAGCTTTTTTTTTTTTTGTAAATTTTGATACCCTTTAGATCATAATTGTTCTTTATTTCGTAAATTACGGTTTCATATTTTTAATTTTATAATTTCTGCATGCCATTTTACCAGATTTAAACTGATGATCTATAATCCGGAAAAATCGATAATCCGGAATCGCCGAAGTCCCGACGAGTCCGGATTAACGACTTTTGACTGTACCATTGCTCTAATGAAGTTTATTAATGGAAATAGGCGCTTGTGTGAATCTTCTGTTAAAATTGAATTCTGTATTTATATGGGTTTTAGATATCTGTGGTGTTCTAAGTTGTGATTTTGTGTTTGTGGGGGCTTTTTGTTTGTTTGTTTGCTTGTAATTTGTGTTAGATGTGCTTACTTATTTTTAATTCAGTATCTTTGTTGTTTGAGGGCGGCTGGATTGCTAGATGCCCTCGTTTGTGTAAATACGGGACTCCTTGGTTTTTTCTTTTGACCTATGGGGACACTAGTGTGCAGGTGGGCTGAAGGGAGCCTCCAATTCTCACAACATTAGTAGCTTTAAAGCCAAATCTCTTTTAAAAATATTTATAATTAATTACTCGGAAACCTTTTAATGGAACACACAGTTAAAAGTAAATTACACCCGAATACGACTCTAAAGATAAGATTAGAGAGAGAACAATAGAGGGACTCCAGGCGTCACTGACAAGGTCACATGACCCTGTCCCTCTGCCCACCCAACATGTAATTTTATTACAAAGGTACTCGGTAAACGTCTTGGTCTTCGGTCCCTGTAAGCGCGGGTTAAAATCCTGTGAATTAGCTGGCTGCATGCATGGAGGTAGGAAGTAAGAACTTTCTTACCTCCATGATTGAAACATATTAGATGAATCTTATAAATTGTTAGTTTTCAATTTCTTTATTAATAGAAAAATTCGTTTCTATTAAATGTCTCATTTGAATTTGTAGTTACTTTCAGACATAGCGATAATTTGCTTCAAATCTGTCAGGGCTTTTGAACTCTTTAACATTGGTTTGCATATTAAAAGAAATTTTTAATGTGATATTTATCTGATAATATTAGCAGCATTTTCGATATTTTCCGTGCTTGTGTCTAGTAAAAAGAACAGACCACAAAGGAAAGATAAATAAGAGAGACTTCTAGTGTCAGAAATAAAAAATTCAAATGTTATGTTTCAATTGTTCTTCCAAACATTCTCCAAAAAGTAAGAAATTATATATATATATATTTTTTTAATGTTTGTTGTTTGTGTGTGTGTAAAATATATCCATTATGTGCTAATACCATGAAGACATTTTTCATTTTGTCGCATTTTTCTGGAATCTTCTAGAATCGTGGGTCTAAAAAAATCTTCCCTGCTAAAAATGTCTCGTAGAAACCCGTAAAATTTGGCCTACGGGTACCCGTACAGTTCTGCGAGTTCCCGTAAGCCAAATTTGAATGAATTAAACTGAAACCCCCTAGGCCATATCTCCGTAAAAAAAAAAAAAACCGTACAAGGAAACCCGTAGATCAAATCCCCATAAAAACCTATACCTTTGGAGTTGTATGGGTACCCATAAACCAAATCCCTATAAAAATCCATAGCTAGAAACCAGAACTTTATACGTATCCCATAGGCCAAATCTCCATAAAAAAATCATATGAGTATACCCATACAGTTCTATAGTTCTATTCCATAGGCCAAATCCCCATATAAAACAGTAAGCAAAAACCCGTACACCTATATATCGTACTCACAGGGCAAAGTAGACAAAAACTCATAGACCTATACGGATATCCATAGGCCAACTGCTTTCAAATCCTTTTAAACTTTCCAAGTTGCGATGTCTAAAATCCTAGAGAAAACTTACCCCTCCAATTTTGTAACAGCAAAAAGCCAGCAAAGTTTTGGAAATCAGATAAAAAAAAGGGTAAAATTAATTTTATTGAGAAAACTGATTCATATACTGAGAATTCTGAATATTCTGAGACAATTACATGCGAAAAAATGTAATTCAACATTCAGAATAAAAATTACAGTGAAAAAATTTAAAAAGAAGACATTTTAAATTCATTACGTAGCTATTTTGTTTTTGCGAAGAATTGTTTTGTAAATTGTGCTTTTTAGCATTTATTACCTTGCTTATTTTTCAAATTCAAAATACTGTATAAAAAGTGGCAATAATGGTAAGTAGTGCCACGTTATAATGTGACAGCGAAAGATAAAAATGTTTTATTTTAATGTTCTTTTTCAAAATATAATTTTAAAATATAACCACTATTTCAATGAAATTTATGAGTATTATAAAGTTTTAAAAAAAGTCGTCGAAAAATTTCCAGATCCCAGAATAAAAAATTCTCTATAGACACTAATCTTAAAATCTCGAAAATGCTGATAAGTCGATAAACTTAAAACGATTTAATAAAAGAATTTACATTTCCAAAACCGAAAAGTTATTTAAGAGCTGTTCATTAGAAAAAAATGAAATACAGTCAAAGTCGTTAATTCGGATACCCATAATCCGGAATGATCTATAATCCGGACCTCAAAGCTACAAACTTTCTGCGCACGCGCAGAGGCGTTTACCCGTGCGCGTAAGACCTTTACGGCTGCAAATATATGTGTGCGCATGCGCCTTTAATGTATAACGGACGGTAAAAGGTAAGCTAAAATTATCTAATTTAGTTAATGTTGCAGATTGCGTTGTTCCTTATTCTTCGAATTGGATCCGGCTTATTATTTTTTGCAGATTGTTAGAACAATTTTATAAAAGTAAGCTTGAACTTTCGATTATGTCAAATAGAATTTCCGATATATATTTACTAATATGTAAAGGATTTACAAAGCGAAAGTATGTTTCGAAATCCGAAATCTGTTTATCAATTTCACGCTGCTCTGCGGCGGGGGGAGGGGGGGGAAACGCCGTGACGCGTAATGAATTGGAAGTATCTGTCAGCACTATCCTTATCTTCACGGCAGATGTTTTTATTTTATTTGGCTTATGATTCCTTACTAAATGTAGTATTTCATGTCGATGTACTCCGTCTTTGATATGATTTAAAGCAATTATAGGACTTGAACAGCGGAACTTTGTAACTAAACAAGAAATTATGTCTATTTAATAGAATTAAAGAGAAACTATTATCACATGAAAGGAAGCATCTTAAACAACTTACATTGAAAGAAATGTTTAATAAAGTAAACAAATAAATATTAAGCTTTATTTTTGTAAATTTTGATACCCTTTAGATCATAATTGTTCTTTATTTCATAAATTACGGTTTCATATTTTTAATTTTGTAATTTCTGCATGTCATCTTACCAGATTTAAACTGATGATCTATAATCCGGAATCGCCGAAGTCCCGACGAGTCCGGATTAACGACTTTTGACTGTAGTTTCGAAATGCTTATGTTTCACTTCCTGCCCAGAAACTCGAATACCCCACCTTTTATATTAGAAATAGGAACAAATTATAGCCCATGAACCCATTTATAAAATACCCATATTTGTCAGTGAATCGCCAAAAATATTTTTCCGCTGATTCACATTCAAAATGGCAGTCGTCAAAACAGGCAGAAATTCCAGATGATTAAAATTAAGAATCTGCTACCGGTTTTGGCCGATACTAAGGACTTTTAAGGACTAAAAATAAATTCCAAAAAGGCCTAAGGACTTTTAAGAACTCTTAAGAACCACCGAACCCTGTTGTAAATTAAGTTTTTTATTTTAAATTTATATTTCTAACAATTCGCTTTGGTTTTACGGATAATTTTAAATAAATTTTATTATATTTTCTTTATAAGTATAACAAACTATTGGGTCAGTCCATAAGTTCGTGCGCATTAAGAGTATGCGTGGAATTCACTATGACGCATTTACTAAAACAATACAATTTTGAACCTGTTGAAACTTGTCATCGTTTGACTAACATATTATTCAGTTCATCACTAACTTTCGTAAATATCGAACGCATTTTAGTACCCGTAGAAGATGAATATATATAATCAGTACAAACGTGCTGTGCTACATTTTTTATTTTCGTGTGGTGAATCTGCCAGGTTTAAAGCGATAAAAATTAATATTGCACATGGAGAACACACTATTAGTGTAAGGACTGCCTAGAAATGGTTTAAAAAAATTTTAAGTTTGAAAAAGCAACATGGATGATGAACCCCGTTCAGGACGTTTTGAACTGTTAGAACAAAATCAAACGATTAATTCAGAAGTTTATAGTACTGTCTAAACTTAGAATTGATCAAAAAACGCCCCCCCCCGACTGGTGAATGTGAAGAAAGTTTTGTTTCATCGTGATAACGCTAGACCGCATACGACTCTAACAACGCTGCAAAAAATGAGTGAATTTAATAGGGAGCTTTTGCCACATCATGCTTACTCCCCAGATATTGCCCAAGTGATTTTCACTTCTTTCGTGCCTTACAAATTTTTTTACTGGGAAAAAAATTAAATTCTAAATAGGATGTACACAATGAACTTTCAAGTTTTTGTGCATCAAAACCAGTCTTTCTACAGCAATGGCATAAAAAAGCTGCCTGTAAGATGGCGAGACATTGTAGATAATGGAAGAAAAAATATAATTGACTAAAATGTTAAATTGTGTTTTTTTTATATTATTTAAAAATTTACCAAAAAATGCCCACGAATTTATGGACTGACCCAATATTTATTAGCCCAGAGGGCGTTAACCCAGAAGGGCTATTAATTTCTAAACGGTATTTTGGGTCGATTCACTTTTTAAACTGTAACTGTCACCATCAAATATTATCACCATGTATTATATTTAAAGAAATTAAATAATGAAGAATCCGCATGAATGTTTCTCACATTGTGAAGAAACAACAATACCTAGAGCCGTCCAATTATGAATAACGTAGTCCTCCAACCGAACATGGGTACTTGGATGCCCGAATTTTGAATTTGTTTTACTGTCTATTTCAAATTTTGTAATACCTTAACGAATTTTTTATTAACAAATTCAATGATTTCAAACCGAACAATAGCAACACTGTAGGGAAAAAAAAAAAAAAAAAAAAAAAATTAATCTCCAACCCGCGAGACTGTGTATCAGAAATTCTACAGATATGCTGTTTTTAAATATTTTGTGATAATGTTGTTGAATAGAATTTAATGTGTTTTATGTGCGAAGAACAGTATATTTAATCAATAAAGGTAACACACTAAACGTTAAAAAACGCCGTTTTGGGCATAGTATAAAATCTGAAAGCCTTCAGAATTTTTTTTTTTTAAACTATCCTGATAGAATAATTCATTTATACCATTTTTTGAAGCGATAAACAACGTCCAAGTCTCCCGTAGGGCTAATCTTTGGAATATGGTAACAGGTAGTTTGGCGACATTTTGGTAAGGCGATAAAGGTTACTAGCTAGGACTTTAGCAGTGTACATGGATAAAGTCAAGAGTGTGCGCAATGCCATTTTTGTGCAATTCTGAGATATTTTTTTTAAGTGAAAATAGGTCGACGTGTACATGGATACCGTGTATGTGCAATTCTTAAAAACGCGGCGAGCCGTGGGCGATTCTGCCCTTTCTTCCAATTTCGCACCTAATCTTCGTCATGATTAAGCACTTTTTTCCATAAAAGTTCTAGCATAAGCATAATTCGGCTAGCAGATTGTTAGAAAAAAATGTTGAGTAAAAAAAAAAAAAAAAAAAAAAATGCCTTTACTTCGTGAAAACAAAATGGCGTCAAAAAAAAAAAAAAAAAAACTAGCAGGTTGCTGAAGCAGGGTTGGTCGCCAAAAAATCGCCAAGTTACCATAATCCGAAGATTAACCTCATGTAGTTGTATTTCAGACAGCTTCAATACTTTCAAAGATTTTTAAGCTTTTGCATCAATACAAATAAGAACTTTTTTTTATTATTTAAATTTATGTCGTGCCGCTCTTTAATTCTAAAATTTTACTCAAATGATTTTATTGCTATACAACGTCACAATCCTTATATACTATTAAGTAGACAATATTCATTATTTTATAACAGTTTTAAGAAATGATTGTTATTACTAAAATTAAAAACATTTTTAGGGCAAATGAACGTAATACATAGCTTTGATTTCACTATTTCTCAGATTCCTGAAGGGTGTTGCACTCTATTTGCGCATATTGATATTCCATACATCAGTAAATAGCAAATATCTATTTTCTCACAATGAAATAAATAAGATAGGAAAATAAAAACCATAAATTTGCAATAATCCACATCCTTTCAAATAGAAAATGTAATATCAAGTGTAATTATAGTAGCAAACACTATGTACTAAAATAATAATGCAAAAGTTACTTATCGGATGCAAGTTTGCAATTTTCGCGACTCTTTAAAGATCGTCACACTATTGATATTTATTGTAAGTCAGAAGGATTTTCAACGTAAAAAAGAAAACAATGAATAATCCAATTTGAAATAAAAAAGTTATGATTCAAAACATCATTTAAAATTAATGTAAGTATAAATTAAAATACATTCTGCTTTACACTAATAAGCGATTTATTAGTTTTGTTTCGCCTATGTGCACAGCGATCTGTTTTCGCTAAAATGTCAGAGAATTGCACAAATTCAATGTAATGAAAATAAAAAATTTGGTAGATTGTACCAGACGTACCGGATTGACGAAAATTTACCACCCCCCCCAGAAAAAACGCGTTTTCGCCGATTACGAAAATACGAAATGTAAAAAATTAAAACAATGTAAAAACAAGTGCACTTACCGTTACAAAAAGTTTGTAAAAGTGCAAAATACGTATCTATTTTTAAGGAAGAATAATAATAATTAAAAAAAAAAATAGCAGAAATAAAAATAACCAAAGTATAAAATTTTATTCAAAGCTCTTAATACAAATTTTAAACTCCTCCCAGTTAACAACTGTTTACAAGAATTTACTAAGTGCATGTTCTCCTATTTCTACACACTGATAGTAAAACATATACACTGTCAAATAAAACCCAGTCAGTTAACTAAAAGTCAACTTGACAATTATAAGAAGGCAAAGTTCTTTTCATTGTATGAGTATGGTATCCAGAATCAGGGTCAACGAAACTAATACTCTGATTTACATACAAATGCTTAAATCCTTCTGTTCCAGTACCTTTGTACAATTTCCAGCCATCAGAATACATTGTTGTTCCTGACTCAATAAACTCCTTTGTACAGTCTATGTTTTTTTTTTTACTTCTGTCCGCTACAGCCAATAAAAACAATACACCAGAACCCCTTTCCACACCTCCAAACACCCACTGCCCCTCAACAGGATGCCTTCGGTAATATTTCCTTCTTCCGAACTTAGATCTCATCAATTTTAGCTAACTTATCCTTACCCACTATTTTCTCAGAACTATTACATATGTAGTCCAAAATGGTCTCATTAAGAAACTGACGACAATCTCACAAAGTATGTAAACTAAATTGCCATGCCTTTTCTATTTCGGACGTCTTTCTCACATTTAAAAGTTCAAACGTCAAAATAAAAATCTTTATAGTCACCTTGCTAGATAAACCAGCGGAGTAGCGAGCATAACTGGTGCCCGGGCCCAAATACCTTTTCGGCGGCCTCCGAAAAAAACACAGTGATATGATGAAAATCGACCATTTGGCGCCCCTCTGCGAGCGGCGCCCGGGGCATCATACATCCCTTTGCCCCTCCCTCGCTACGCCACTGATGTAAATCAAGATCGAAACCTCAGACTTCGTGAACCACTATACTCTTTCCCATTCACAATTTTTCTACAGACCGATACACATCCATCCGAAACGTTATTTTTTTTCCTTAGTTTCATTTCGGATTCATAAGTTCGATTTCAAAAATCGGGAATCGCACAAAAAACGAAATAAAATACTTCTATCCGCATAGAAAAAAACCATGCACAAATACATAACACCAAACTATCTCTAAAAAATCGAGACCAAATGTCATCCAAAATAGGTGTTTGATATGTAGGATCCAAAATACGTGTATGGATAAATACGAATCTGTTCGGTCGCGATACGTTTCTCAATAACATCCTTTACAGACATAATAGATTCCAGCCATAATAGATAACACAGTAAACAAACAATCAAAATGGCTCGAATACATTAAAATAACATTCACGTGCCATCCAGCAAATAAAATCCAGGTGAGAGATGCAAAGATAAAGAAAGGCTTAAATTTGTTAAATGGGCTGCCATATGAAAAAAAAAAAAAAAATTAGGCAAAATTCTCATGGTTACCGTGCAAGACAAAATATAGCCCAATTTGGCGGCCACTACATCTATCCGCATTTTTTGTTTAATTTAATTATCTTTCATGCAATAATCTTGCTCTCATACATTGTCTCTGATGCCACAATTATCAGATTATCCGCCAATTGTGCAAACTCACATATTCTTCCTTTATTTCGAAAATGAGTTGCATATTCATCTATGGTTATGGACGCGGTTTGATTTCTAGTTAAAAAAAAAAAAAGTCTTCATATAATATTTTTCTTAGTGATACAATATTCCATTGATTTTGTTTTAATTTAATTTTATTCAATTTCTTTACTTTCTTCTGCAGGAAGCATAAATTTCAGGACCGCGAATTCCTGTTACATGAAGAAAAGTATTATTAACGCTCACCTTCTCTTCTTGATTAGGCAGTTCACTGGCTACTTCATTGCAGCTTTCTTTGCTAGCTGAAAGCAATATTTCCGTCAAATTTCATCGGCTCTGGTAGTGTTAAACGTTCTATTTTGAAACGAAAACACTTCTACCACCATTTAAAATAAAGAGGGTGCATTTTTGGTTTGCGAAGATAGAATTTTAAATATTATACAGAACTGCAATATAAACATACTTCCATTTTACATACATCCAAACTGTTGCCATTCTTAAATTACTAAATGCTAAACATTACTCTTCACAAGTTGCGAAATTCTAAATGTTTACACTAGCAGAACTTCCCAAGGAATGCATGAGAGCTTGACGCCGCCGCTGAAGGAAAAAATGAATTGATTGATATACTCACACTTGAGATAAACTTGAGTACTTATATATTTATAACATAAAGCAGATAAACAGCCTAAGCGACAATAACATTCAAAATTTCAAGGGTGAAACACTTCATCAGTAACATTATATTTACTTAAACGGTTTCTAATATGTTTCTATTCAGTTCTTAACGTGAACTGAATAGAAACATATTCTTTCTTCGGATTTCACTGTCGTTTCTTAGTGGGGAACTAACTAGCTAATCATAAAGATTTCAGTTTTGCTGTCGTTTAATTTTAGTTTCAGTCCGTAAAAATTTCAATTTTGCTCCTTTATTTTTAGTTTTAGCTCATGAAAACTGAAGTTTTGCTTTCGTTCACTTTTCGTTCGTTTCGTGTGGTAGCAGTTTGTTCGGCCAATAGGCGTAGGTCGTTTAACTGACGTTGTATGTTTACGAAATGGTGTCCTTCCGTAAGTATCCTTAAAATCCCGTAGAATGTTTATTTGTTTCGCTTACTGCATTCACTGTATGTGTTCCGTTTAAAGAAAGGAATGGAATACTTAAAGGAATTAGGTTGCAAAAACCGCCAACCAGAAGAAATATATCTGGAAGGAGATAATTTTATTATTGGTAAAAGCAGTTTTGATTTCTTAGCTCGGTATGCGAAAGTTTCCGACAAACATGCACTATTGCTTAAAAAAAACGATGTGTGGTATGTTAAAGATTTAACAAGTGCGCAAGGTGTTTATGTAAACTCTAAGAGGATTTATACCGAAACTCCGCTGCAAAAGGATAATATTATTGGTTTCGGCGGTTTTAAATTAGGTTCTGGTGGATTTATTTGCCAGATAAAAGTAAGATCGAAAAATTCTCGCAAAAAGAGACCTGTGCTTGATAGTGAAGAATCAAAATGTAAGAATTTGAACACTAGTGGACAAAATTCAGCTAGTGGCGTAGGCCAGCAGTGTCCTTCTGTCCGTAGTAAATCTTTTCAGAAGGAAGTGAATTCTTCAGACTCTAGTTCTTCACCGACATTTAGCAAAGCTTCTAGGCTCTTTAAGAGTAAATCATCTCAAAATGGCAAAAAAAGATGCCGAAGACCACGAATTTCATCTTCAGATTCTTCTGATGTGGGATATCAGACTGCAGATAGGTTTAATGATAAAAACAATAGCCAAGACAAAAATGCACCACAGAAATTTAAAAATAGCACAAACAGAAAGACAAATCTTACCCATACTTCTTCCTCAAGTGAATGCTCAGCTCAAACTATTGGAAAAGAAGCTTCCCGTAAAGAAAGTCCTGAAACAGTGGAAAAAATCAAAGGTTTTATTCAAAGTAGTTCACCTGGTGGCCAAAATGAAGGTCAGAATTTTTCACGTGCTATGAACAAAGATGATTTGACATCAGTTTTTGATAGTGATAACAATAGTGGAAGTGACTCTAGTGTGAGTTGCCATTCATTTGTAATGTATCCCTCAAAATCAGTTACTGAAAGAAAGCGTGACCTTGCAGTGTCTAGTGAAGATTCAAGTGCAACAGAATCTGCTACTTCTGATGCATACATTTTTGAAAAAACTGTTCCTATAGATGGTAATCTGCTAGAACCAGCTAACAGAATTGAAACAGGACGAGGGCAACTGCTCTCTAAAAATGAAAAAGAATGTAAATCTGTGGGCAAAACATTATTAATTGATCCCAAACCTATGCAACCGTCTTCCAAGCAGCGTGACAAAAATGCATGGTTAGCTAAAAGAAATCGGAGTTTTAATTGTTCTGAGAAGAAAAAGAAAAAACTAACTGGTATTTCTGAGAAATGTAAAGAAAAAAGTAGTACTGTTGCTAATGTCAGTAATTCTGAAGGAAATCTTAACTTCGAAAAAGCATCAAGAAAGGTCACAGAAAAAGATGTGTCGAATCCTAAACCTGCGAAATCAGATTTGCAGAATATTTCAAAGAATGATAAAATAAAAGAAGATAGAACTCCAAAAAAGACAGTTCCAAGAAGACGTGACAATTTTGGCTCAAGAATGGGATTTCTGGTAAATATGGAAGAAAATCCTTCAGTGAAAAGCAAAAAGCAGGAAAGTAATGAAAGTAACATTCGTATTAATGATAGCATGTTTCAAAACATAGAAGTTAAAATGCCTGAGCCTTATATAGCACTAGATAAAATGCCATTACCTAGCCCAGTTCCTGTTCTTAGTAAGAAAGACAAAAATTATGCTGAAGAGTTGGTTTCTTCGAAAGCCCTTAAAAATACAAGGCCTGTGTACATGGCAAATGCATCAACATTTAAAGATGAATCAAAACTTCCTGTGACTAAACACGCTGCCATATCATTGAGTTCCAGCCCTGATCCTCGACTTAGACGAATTCAGACAAGTAGAATGTCTTCTCCCACTACTCCTCAAATGAATTGTAAATCACTCCCTTTACAACCAGAAATTCCTCCAGACAGTGTACATGCATTTAACGCTATGCAAGTAAATTCCAGACCACCATCTGGTGAACCAAAAATTCTTATGAAAAGTGCATCTATTTCCAACACTGTGAAAGTGAATGAAAAGTCATCATCTGTAATACCAGAAATCTCTATAAGTAGCTTACCTTCTGGTTCCGTAGAGATAAATAGAAAATCACTTCCTTCGTATAAAGTATATAACGATGATAAACTAGGAGAAAATAGCCGTTTCTCTATCAGCAGGGTATCAAATACAACTTCATCTATAACTTCAAGAAGAAGTTCTTCTGAATTGCGTGCCAAAAATATTAAGGAAGATTTCATAATTAAAATAGTTCACTGGAAAATTGAGTGGCTGAATGCAGATACACAATTAATGGAGTTACTTCCTCTGATTAGTGGAGAAATTGTTCCTTTATCACTTTCATATCAGAGTGTGGATTCTTACATTTCTGCTGTTCAGTCAATGATATTGCTTGAAATATATGATATGTTGCATACAGCATGCATTGGTAAAGAAGAGACTAGAAATAATTTTCTTTATTCTGCTTTTTATTGTGAAAATAAGTGCAACTTTGCAGAAATACATTGCGAAACCATAGTAAATGATAATGCTTGCTATCCCTTTTCGGGTGACGTAATAAAAATGAAAATTTCCACTTTGAGTCGTGAAATAAATGCTCTTGGTTATGTTTCTAAGCATAAACTAAGATCAGATGATACAGGAAGTAAAAGGATCTGCGCATTTACTGTCTTCACACAGAATGTGCAAGCTTTTCTTCCAAAAGAAAATTTAAACGCAAGTAGAATTTCTTCAATAAAAAGAAAACTAAATTTAGCAGAAGCAGTTGAATGCCTTCGTACCTGTCCTCTAAAACAAGACATAATTGGACCAAGTTCAGAAACGTTTGCAGTTGATTTACCCATGAATGAATATAATCTAACTTTTAATGAGGTAATTCAGAGTATTATTGATGAAATTCAAAAACCCAGTACTAAACATAAAATAATTTTACTTCATGGATTTCCTGGAACTGGTAAAACTCGGGCTGTAGTGAATATAATTGAAGATCTATTTATCAGTTGCGTGTCTGGTAAAATTTTAGTTGCAGCATCTTCTGACTCTACGATCAACGAAATAGGATCTAGGTTGGTTGAAGTAAATGAACGATCAAGTTTTAGAGGAACTCGTATGAAGTTTGTAAAAATTGGACTGATGAAACAGAATTATCATAAAAAAGGTAAACCGCCTGACTGTTCTTCAAAAGACTCTCATGATGTACTTAATTTTACAAGTAAAAGATCTGGCAGCTTCAGTTTGGATAGGGAAGAAGATACGTGGCCTATGTCGCAGTATGATAAGCTTAATAAACGTTGGGTTTTTATCTCCGAAAAATTAAAGACTAAAACTTTAGGGGAAACAAATGTTGTTCTTGTTACAAAAGAAAGTTATGAATATTTTACTGCTTTCAAAACTGATATGAAAAAGTTATTTGAATACTTTATTGTAGACGAAGCTTCGCGGTTCACAGAGCCCGATATTCTTCAAATGTTGGGGCCTGCTATTAATACACTAGTTTTAATCGGAGATCATTTAGAATCTCATACTGTCATGCAGTCCAAACTGGCATCTCATTTTGGGTTCGAGCGGTCGATGTTTGAACGATTTTATGCAGTGAAAGATTCTTTGAATGAAAATGTGATCACATTTACCGAACAATGTCGCATGCATCCTCAAATCTGTTACTTTCCTTCAAAGTATTATTATGCATCAAAATTAAGAAGTTGTGCAGATTTGGACAAAAGGTATCAGTTCTTCCCATCTCGGCCATACTTTTTTTGTGATATTATGAAGGGCGAAGAGTCGAATGACGTAGATGATAATATGAAATGTAATCTCATGGAAGCTGCTGTTGTATCTTGCCTTTGTATTAGCATAAGAAAGCTGAGTCCGGAAATTTCCGTTGGGATTATTACAAATACGGTTGGTCAGATTTCACCCATTAGAAATATTATGCATCAACCATCACACTTTAAAGATGTTGAAATAAACACTGTTGAAAACTTTCAAGGGAGAGAAAAAGATCTAATTATCATTTCTTGTGTTAGAACTGAAAAACCACCTGGAGATCAAAACTTAATAACTTCCAGAAGCAAGCTAATAGTAGCTCTCACGAGAGCTCGTCAGAGCTTAATTATTTGCGGTTCCGTTAATTATTTGAAGCTATTTCCAGATTGGAATGCATTAATCCAAGATGCTAGGGAAAGAAAATTATGCATTTCTATACCATATTATACGTATGCACCACAAATTTTTTATAATAAAATGAGGAAAACCGAAATACCTAATATTATTCAGTAGTAACTGCAATTTAAGTTTGAAGCACAAACAATATATTTAATGTAAATGAATATGGGAGAACACATATGTATACTATTTGATTTTAATTAAAAGGCTTTCTTTTGTGTTCTTGGAATAAGTAGATGTTTTTGAAGAAATAAATTCTGAATTATTTCTAAAAGGCATTTCACTTTTAAAAAAAGGAAAGAAAATTTTTTACACCACATTCATTAACTAAGCATTTGCATACTCTTTTTCCATATCATTAAGTAAGTATCTGTGATGTACTTTTACCATGCCATTTTTCAAAATGGTCTTGCAGTTATTATAAATACTACAAAATGTGTGTTATCTTTTCTGTGAAAGCAAATTATTGTTCTTTTTATAATTTTTCTGAATAAATTTATGCTTTTTGATAAGAATCTCATTCTTCGTTAAGTATGTTAAAGAAAAGTTATGTGTGTTTTAAATTTTATTTTCTTTTTGTAATGCATAGTGTCTCTTGACACTGCTATTTATATGCAGCAGCATCATATAACTGTTATATGCATACGGTTCTGATACATTAAATGTTTTTTTTTTTGTCACATGCATATCAGAATTGTTGATTGTTTAGTTAAAAGTACATTTACTGTAATAATGTCAACTGTAGTTCCTCTATCTGTATATATGCAATTAATGTGGCCAAATTATGTAATATTTCTTTGTTAGTTTCTTGCCAAAGTAATTCTTTTTTCACCATTTACATATCAGCGTAACTAACTAAATAAGTCGCCAAATTTTCAGAATATGTCAAACTTTGGCAGCCATGCATGTTGCAATTTTTCAGTTGTATTTAGTAGCAACAACATTTTCGTATACCTTCTTTGATACTTTTCCGTTTAGCCGGCGCAAATCTCGCCAAGCAGACTTTATTGGCGACAACATACAGTATACACAAAAAATATTTAAAAAAATGTTAGTTCTAAGAATTCTTTTTTTGAAGGCATAAACATTTTAATATCGCTTAAAATTTTGTAAAAAGCCAACAAATAAAGACAATAAATTTGTAAAAAGACATTAATTTAAGAATTTACTATGCTTTCATGGTTCAACATCCTGATTCGCTGGTTCATATCACGTGACTCCAAGCGATCTCATCTCACGTAAACTACTCTACAAAAATCTAATGCTCTTAGTAATTATCTACATTAATTTCAAGTTAAATCTTAACTTGGAACATAAGATTAAATGCAAGAAATATTTCAATTCGTACGAATAGCTAACTTAGAAATTATGTAAAATTGCAGTGCTTTACTTCGCTAATGCATTCTCATTAAATTGAATTTAACCCTTGAATTTACTTTTTCTATATTTTCGGCATCGGATAAACGCTGTGATTGCTCCTCATTGACTTAAATACCGAAAATGGCCTTAGACATGAAACTGAACTATCTGATAAAAATTCTATGCAATTATATGCCAGTATTGAAAAAAAAAATCAATCTGATAAGAAAAAGCTGCGACTTCTCTTGAAAATGAGGCGTAAAAGGTTACCAGCGAGAATATTCCGTTTGGCATCGGTTGTACCATTATTGGCGACTTTATCGCTTGCGCCGGCAAAACGGAAAAGTACCCCTTCTTTTTGTTGTATTCTAAGTTTCTTTGTTGTTGCAGACAAATCATCATATTTTTTATCTTGATCTTAAAATATATATTTGTGTGATTTGTGTGCAATGGAAGAAACTTTCAACAGTAATATATTCTTAAAAATCTATTCTTAAAGCAATTGTTATGAAATGTCCACCACAGCAAAAAAAAGGGGGGATTACCTGCTTGTAAGTAGGTTTATTCATCAGTTTATAGTATAAATATCTAATTAAAATGAAAAATATATATGTAATTAATTTTTTGCAATTGTAAGAAGTGATTCATTTTCGTTTAGTTGACGAAGTAGTTGTTGCACTAATATGCATTTGATTATTTATCACTTCATTGTATAACTGAATGTACTGGCGAGGCATTCTGATGGTTATGTTATTTTAATCACTTTAACTATGACTTAACACTAACTGATTTGAGGATTGAGACTTAAGTAAGGTGATGATTAAAACATTTTAAAAACTGTTTCAGTGTCTAAATAAGCTAGTAAGTAGTGGCAAATTGTCTGAAGATACGTTACAATTGGATTTTAACATCCATTTTGCGAAAGTAAAAGTTCGTAGAACCTGTTCTTTTTTATTTCTGTGCTGCTAATGGCTGTTACTGTGATATTATGTTCTAGTATGCTTGGAATATGTGAGAATGTGGCTTAATTATGTGTGAAATTGATTTAAGTTTTTTTTTTTTTTTTGTCTGTCTGTCTGTCTTTTCTGTAAGTCTAGTCTATAAAGAAAAAAAAAATTTTTTTTTTAAGTGAAAATAATTTGTGCTAACAAAAAATAATTTTGTATTGATTGATTAATTTCATCATTTAATAATGTCAATAATGTGAAGTATTTTGAGAAAAACATTTTTATATGTGATTTATGAAATCTAGTAAATTTACGTTTAAACAATAAAAAACCCATTGTTAACTAAACCTTCCAATAAGTTAAAAATGAGGAAATCATTATATTTGAAGATATAATAATTGAATATTTGGTGAATTTTAATATGTGGAGTTATATGTATGATATATTTTTTTAATATGTGATGCTAATTTTGATTCTGGTAAGTTGCAATGTATGTGTATTCCTTAAATGTTATGTTGAGTTCAGATATATACCTATAAGCTTACCAAATTTGGCGAGTTTATGCGAATTGCCGACATTTCTACAGTCTAGCCTTTAAATTTTGCCACTCCTAAATTTGGCTGCATTGACACTGGAGCCGGCTTTAAAGACTAACAGTATTGTATGGAAAATGAATTCCCTGTTAAAAAAAAATATATATTGTCATATGTAGTATGTATAAAGTATTTTTGTGCATTTCAGTCAACAAACTGTCTGAGCTATATGAGTTTTTGAATGTGCTTGAGAAGAGCAATGTTTAGACTACGTTCATTAACTATATTTATAGTTATTTATTTTACTCCTAATTTTCATAACCTTTTAGGAATTAGAATGATATTGAGATGATTGAAGAAAATAAATAATGGGCTTATCAATAAGTGGTCATGTCACCCACAATAACCTTTTAGTGTAAACAAAAAAGCTGTAAACAAAATATGCAGCACAGGTTATTATAAAAAAAAGTTAACGAAAATGCTTGTATATGTGTACATGTAAATCGAAATCACATGCATATATATTTTGTGCACGTATTTACTTACTTCGTATTCGTCTGATGATTAACATTATTGAGTGGATATATATGTACATAAAATGTGCATTATATGATTGTATGTGTATTTTATTTATTTAATTATTTTTTAATATTCCTGAATTTATCAGCTGTTGTATGGCCTTAATATTTTTCTGTAGAATTAGTTGTTTTGGTTGTGAATAGCTTTGTTTACTATCGTTTGTAAATTGATAAGAATGTTATTTTGAAATCATGTTCTTTTAAAGGGAAGGACATGTTTAAAGAAAAACATTTCTGCCCCTGTTTGCTATGTATATTATTCTAGACATCTTATTTATGCATAGTTTTAGGAAACATCTATATCTGAAACTGATGTAGTATAACAAGTTAAAAAGAGTTCTTTTTACGAACCATATATTAGCTTGTTATGTACAGTTATATTCTTGATTTGTAAAATCTTGTTTATACAGTTCAGAGCTTTCTTCATTCAATATTAGTTGTATTCAGATTGGGATGTTTTTAGAAATTTTTTTTTAAGATGCTGCTTCTGAATTTAATGTAATCTTGATTCTGTATTTAACCACTTGCGCTACGACTAACCTTAATGGTTGCGTTACCGTGCGCTACAATATAACGAGCAGTAAAGTGTCTTATTTACGCCGCTCCGTGTCTGCGAGTCCAATCCAGATCTGTAACTCGAGAAATAAACTATCTCGTTGTCAGGCGACGTGTGCACCACGTTATTTTCATTTTTGCGATAAATGCCTGTCGACGTGGTGTTCACGTCGCTCACGGTTTGAGACAAAAGCATCTTGACGTGCCGGAACGTCTTTTTAGCGCAAGTGGTTAAAAGGGTACTTATGCATACACACTTGGTATTTTTCTATAGCAAGTGTGTATGCACTCCCAAAATGTGTGACAGGTAGATAAAAGAAGAGTATCTAAATAGTATAGGTGTTTCATAGATTATTAATTTGTATTGCTGAGCAATATTATGATTTTGATGTAAATTTGTTTTGTTATACAACTGTAGCTGTTTACTTCTGATGCAGTGTTTATTTTTATTCCAAAATTAGTGTAGTAATTTTAAATTAATGTTGTAGTCACTTGTGTATTTTTATATTTTTTGGCAAAATCTTATAAAAATATTTACAGTGAAAAGTCGTTAATCCGGACTCGTCGGGACTTCGGCGATTCCGGATTATCGGTTTTTCCGAATTATAGATCATCAGTTTAAATCTGGTAAGATGACATGCAGAAATTACAAAATTAAAAATATGAAACCGTAATTTATGAAATAAAGAACAATTATGATCTAAAGGGTATCAAAATTTACAAAAATAAAGCTTAATATTTATTTGTTTACTTTATTAAACATTTCTTTCAATGTAAGTTGTTTAAGATGCTTCCTTTCATGTGATAATACTTTCTCTTTAATTCTATTAAATAGACATAATTTCTTGTTTAGTTACAAAGTTCCGCTGTTCAAGTCCTATAATCATATCAAAGACAGAGTACATCGACATGAAATACTACATTTAGTAAGGAGTCATAAGCCAAATAAAATAAAAACATCTTCCGTGAAGATAAGGATAGTGCAATTCATTACGCGTCACGGCGTTTCCCCCCCTCCCCCCGCCGCAGAGCAGCGTGAAATTGATAAACAGATTTCGGATTTCGAAACATACTTTCGCTTTGTAAATCCTTTACATATTAGTAAATATATATCGGAAATTCTATTTGACATAATCGAAAGTTCAAGCTTACTTTTATAAAATTGTTCTAACAATCTGCAAAAAATAATAAGCTGGATCCAATTCGAAGATTAAGGAACAACGCAATCTGCAACATTAACTGAATTAGATAATTTTAGCTTACCTTTTACCGTCCATTATACATTAAACGCGCATGTGCACACATATATTTGCAGCCGTAAAGGTCTTACGCGCACGGGTAAACGCCTCTGCGCGTGCGTCAAAGTGACGCATGCGCAGAAAGTTTGTAGCTTTGAGGTCCGGATTATGGGTGTCCGAATTAACGACTTTTGACTGTAGTTCATTAAAAAGAAAAACTAAACTGTAGTTTAATCCAAGTAACAAAAGTTCTACTTCATCGGTTTTTAATAACTATGTTATAATAAAAAACATTTAAAGTTCTATTTTTCAATTCTCCCTCCCTTCTTTTATAATTTTCCATATTAAAAATATTTGTCTTTGTATATTTTGATTTAATCTGATATGTAATTTTTATTTTCTGATCAAATCTTTGCATGAAATATTTGGAAGAAAATGTTTGAAAATTATGTAAACAAGATGTTCAGATTTTAAGTTTTAAAAAAAAATTTTCCTAAATTTGATAAAATTTGTCAGATTGTGAAAAATATTAAACGAGTAATTTTTTTCATACATCGATAATACTCTTTACTGTACAGAGCCCAAGAATTCTTTGTTAAATGCTGAGTAAGTCAATAAAAGTTATATGTTCTGTTGTATTTTCAACGTTTAACTCTGTGATGTAAATTTGTTTTGTTCTGCTGTTTTTAAGATATTTTTTATATGTAGTCACTTTATGAATTTCTGCTTTAAAAAACCTGGCAATTACAAATCATCTTGTAAATCAAGTTAAACTGCCCAGGCTTTTCTGTTCTGTTCAAAATTACTAAATCTACATTTAAAATATCAATTTTCTGATGACACATTTTACCATTTTTTGCAATGTCATCTTGGAGGCAAAATTCAAATTAGCACTTAGTTCTTATTTTAGAAACTCCAGCCATTATGAATGTTTATGAGATATACATATTTAAAATCTTAAGATATGATTGTAGATCTTAGCTGTGAGCAAATTTAAAATTGGTCAAAATTTATGAATCTATATCTAACAGTTCTATCACTGTTTTTATTCATTTTCATAAATTCTTTTCCTATGAGATAATGCAAAAATTACTTCCAGAAACTCCAATAAATCTAAAAACTGTATATAAACCCTTCAGCACATTTATATATTGTAAAAGCCCTTATTTTTGCGGGCCGTAATTTTCGCGAAAATGAATATATCGGTGATTTTGTGAATTTTATATGAACAGAACCGAAAGTTGAAAAATTTCAAAAGTACATCTTTTACTTACAGCATTTTAAGAAACTTCCTTTGGACTTAACTGTAAATGAATAAGTTTATTGAGTGGTATTCTAATGAACTTCAATTTCTAGAGGAAAAAGAATCTATGGACTTGCTAATATCACGAAAACCGATTCACACTTCTTGGCTTGTGCGCGTATTTAACGGTATTGAAGCCAAACAGGAGATAATTTTGAATGGCTTCAAAGAAGCTGGTATAAATAGTATTCTAAGTGAATGAGCTGCCTTCTATTAATTTTATTGTTTTATATTAGAGAAATATAGTTGTATATTATTCAAAAAATAGTTATAAGAAAGAAAGTTGTCAAGAAAAAGCTTGTAACTGCAATAAATCATTAAATTTTGGGTAAGTGAAAATTTTCTGATTTTTTATTATTATTTGAGGTGGAAAAAAAACAGCATTTCATGAGGCTTAAATTTTCGTGATTATGACGGGCTCGTGAAAATTAAAGCTTCACGAAAATAAGGGCCTTTACAGTATTTAAAATTTAATGAATTTTTTAACTTAGTTTGCAATTCATCCAGATATAATTCAGAAACATGGCTACTGATTACTCTTTCAGCTGCTCCTTGACAAAAACCAAAAAATTATAAGCTATTATTTAATCTTATGTGAATTTTGTTTAATTATTATATTAATTTACTTTTATTTCAGTTTTGTTTTTCAAGCTTTTGATTCATTTGTTTTTAATTTGTGCATTCTTGTTATGAAATTTATCATTTTTGGTGGTGCCAAAAATGATACACATACATTAAAGTGCCAGAAAAACTGGTACTAACAGGCTGATACAAAATATAAAAGGCATCCTAGAGAAAAAGACAACTTTATGTAATATATTTTGAAAGTTAGAAAATTCTTAGAAATGCTGTAGGAATGTTTGGTACAGTGCTTCTTTGAGGCATTGTACCAAACATTCTTATAGCATTTCTAAGAATAATTTAAAATTTTAGCTAAAGTACAACTTCAGAATCCCATTCTTGACATGCCATTTGAAATCATCTAATGAAGGGAAACCCTGAGTTGTTATAGGAGATGTTTTGTAAATTGTCAACTTAAAATCAATCAGTTCCATCTCATGCTTCCATGTGAAATCAGTTTTGTGTATTGAGCCCTGAACAGTATAAAGGAACAAATATTAATTTAGAAGTCAAACAACAAAAATCAGCATTATAAATATATGCAAATTTTCACAGGACTACTTTCGATGGTTTTGCCGAACCATCATCCTCTGCGAAAGCGCAAATTCCCTTGGCTTTGGTAGCTGAGGATAGTGATTCAGTTAAACCATCGAAATGAGTCCTGTGAAAATTTGCAAATATAACGCTAATTTGTGTTGTTTGACTAAGAAATGTACAGGAACTTATCTTAAAACATTTATCTTGAACACTTAAATGGAACTTACTTCTTTTTCCATTTATCTTGAAATAATCTGTTTTTTTGAAGACATTCCTGCTATTTTTTGATCACAAACTTCCATGAAATAACGGATAATAAATTCCGGATTACGAACTTTCTACTGTATATACAGAGTGGTCATAAAGAAACTTTGCCAACATCTGCACTTGCAGTGTCCATTCCGGTTAATCGATCGAGAAGAGATTGCAAATATAGTTATTTGGAGGTATGCGTTTCTGTTTTTTTAAGATTCTGTGAATGGCAAAACAGGGACACTCATGGTTACGGTTATAGCTACAAAAAATCGAAAATGGCAACAGCAACATTTTCCAGTCACAAAATGTTCACCGCATACGAAAATCCAAAATAGCTTTGGAACTCTACCAATATGTCCACAGTCAGACATGTTATACATACACACAGAAAAAAAAAAAAGAGTTCTGAAAACCGGCTAGTGAAACACGATATGGATACACGCAGAAAATTTGCATATAACAGAGACAAGAGACCAGGCACTGATGATTGGACCAAAAAATACCTTAATTTAGATCAAACATTTTCTATATGGGAGCCATCACAGGCAAGTGTGCATGCGGGAGAGAGTGGAAAATATTGCTGAATGCAACATGGCATGAGGAAATGTTTGCAATTTCACGCCACATAGAATCCTTTAAATCGAGTTTATTTAAAGTTTGCGGATTGCACCAGTAAACTCTGGATTTGAGATATCCCCAAAACCAGAAATCCATAAGCATCAGATTGGGAGATCGTGGATTCCACGGAAAAGAATAATGGCATGAGATGAGCCAATCACCAAATGCTGTTGCAGGACTCTTAACAGACCTCGGCAAACAATTTCATTGAGTGCATTCCACCTATGCAATTCCGGTAGTGTATAATTTTGCAGCAAGGCTGTATACCAAGAGCCTGTTACACGACTTAGTGTTTCTTCCTCAAAGAAGAACGGCCCGAGAAAAAGCGTCGCTGTAATGCTGCACAAACAATCACTTTGGTATCAAATAATGGTACTGGTGCCACAGAATGAGGCTCAGTGCACACAATTCTTGGTGTTAATGTTGCCATTTAAGCTGAAATGTGCCTTGTCCATCCATAGTATGCAAAGTGGCCAGTTGTTATCAGCATCGTATCATATCAGAAATTCATTTGCAAAGTCCAGGCATAGTTGTGAGTCCCCCCCCGGCTACAACATCTGGACATACTGGTACTGGTTGGGAAACGTGGAGAACTGAGTGAAGTAGCTTGAGAACTACAGTCAAAAGTCGTCAATCCGGACTCTTCAGTGTTTCCGGATTATAGATCGTCAGTTTAAATCTGGTAAGATGGCATGCAGAAATTATAAAATTAAAAATATGAAATCATAATTTATGAAATAAACAAGAATTATGATCTTAAAGGGTATCATAATTTACAAAAAAAAACCTTAATATTTATTTGTTTACTTTATTAAAAATTTCTTTTAATGTAAGTTGTTTAAGTTGCTTCGTTTTCTGTGATAATACTTTCTCTTTAATTCTATAAACAGACATAATTTCTTGTTCAGTCACAAAGTTCCACTGTTCAAGTCCCGTAATTGCTGTGCCGAGAATACCGACTTACTTGTCAATCGAAATGTTTTCGTTTTCAATAACCTCTGGGTCACTTTCTTCACTATCGGAAGCAAATTATAATGACGAGGAACTTGATTTAAATCATATCAAAGATGGAGTAGATCGAGATGAAATACTACATTTAATAAGGAATTATAAGCCAAATAAAATAAAAACATCTGCCCTGAAGATAAGGATAGTGCTGACAGATCAATTTCCAATCCGCGGCGTGAAATTGATAAACAGATTTCGGATTTCAAAACATACTTTCGCTTTGTAGATACAAATTACATATTAGTAAATATATATCGGAAATTCTATTTGACATAATCGAAAGTTCAAGCTTACTTTTATGAAATTGCTCTAACAGTCTGCAAAAAATAATAAGCCGGATCCAATTCGAAGATTAAGGAACAACGCGATCTGCAACATTAACTGAATTAGATAATTTTAGCTCCGCTTATACCTCCGTTACACATTAAACGCACATGCGCGCAAACATATTCACAGCCGTAAAGGTCTTACGCGCTCTCGTAAACGCCTGTGCGCATGCGTGAACGAGACGCATGCGCAGAAAGTTTGTAGCTTTGAGGTCCAAATTAACGACTTTTGACTGTATTGTCTTTGGAATATCCAACACACGTGCTGTGCCTCTTGCAGTTTCCCTGTGTCCTGCAGTCAGTGTGTGATGCACTTCCATAAAAACGTCCGCAGAAACTGTTGGTCGTCCAGAGCGCAGTTTATCACAGGTTCAGTCAGTACCTTCAAATTTGTCCAGTAAATAATGTAGAGCTTGCGGAGTACATAGGTCACATCACTAGAGATGATTTCGGCGAAATGCAAGGCTTCCATAACATTCATCCCATTTAGATAATACAGTTTTATCAATTCATGAACTGTCCCAGGAAGAAGTGTCAGTTCGTCGCCATGTGCAAGTTCCTGAATGATGACTTCGCATACCCGCCTAACATTTTATCGGTTTCCTGCGCTGAATATCTGGTGATCGGAGTTCTGTGATTGGTATCTTGCCTGTCATTGTGTAAATTTTCTGCATGTGCCCAGATCTGTTTCGTTGGCTGGTTTTCAGAACTCTTTCTTGTGTATGCATAACACATCCATTTTGGAACATATCGGTACCATTTAACGCTGTTTAGGATTTTCGCATGCGCTGAACATTTTGCAACCAGAAAAAGTTGCTTTTGCCATCTGACATTTTCGAGTTTCTGTAACTATAACCTTAACCGTGAACACCCCTGTGTTGCCATTCACAAAATCTCAATCGGTTAACTGGAACAAATGCTAGAAGTGCAGATATTGGCAAAATTTCTTTATGACTACCCTGTATATATAAATATATGTACTAATTTAAGATATTTAACTGGAGATTTTTTCCAACAATGAAACTGTGGCAAACTTTTCAGTTCCTTTTTATACCATGCATTTTTAAAGTAATTTATGCAGTTATTCTACTCAATCTGGTGCTTGTTTTCAAAAGGGCATTTGAATAATGTAGGATTGTATCGCAAAGTGCATAGTGCTTTAAACTAATCATTTCAGAAAATTTTCTAATTGACTTTTCTCTTTTTAGTTAAGAGTTAATTTATGAATGTCCAATTATATACACTTTTTAGAAGCAGGCATGGTAAGAAAATGTTGAAATAACTCAAATTCTGAGAGACATTTATTAAAGAATTTTTTTTTTTTAATCGAATGGTGTGCTCTCAATCGACTTTAGCTGGGCCACTGCTAAGGCCAGAAGTGGTGGTCACTTTATCATAAAGGCACCTAATAGGTGGGCCACTTTTGCCTCCTATGAAGGGGATGGACATTTACAACCATGCCTTCTCCGGGATACGAACTTGGGCCCATTGGTATCCCAGTCGGCTCCTCTAACCACTATACCCTCTTTGGGTGGCACATTTATTAAAGAATTCAAGAAGACAATTTTTTAGATGTTGCCTATTGTTCAAGAAAATGTCATAGTATTCTCAGTAACATCCTAAGATTTTCATTATGTATTTTTCCATTCTAAAAAAAAGATATTCATATTTAATATCTATAATGTATGAAATAATATTTTAAAAGAAATGTAAATCACTTTCATGAGGCTCTCTACATCAAATATCTCTTTAAATTTACTTTTTTAACAAAAACCAAGTTACAGTGAAAATATATCATATATAATAATAAAAAACTTACTGCCTGGTGAAAAGGTTGATATGCCTGATAAATATTTCTTATTTTACATATAAAAGAGACAAAAAAATGATAAAAAAGTTTATATTTCATAACAATATTTAACATGTTATAACAATCACAGTTATAATGAAATATATACACAAATGTGACCGAAAGCTCCAATCATACAAAATTCTTTGTACAAAATAGAAGTCTTCATGAATTTTACAATGATAGGTTTAAAAAATTTTAACAAATTTTTAAACTGTCTTGAAACTAGTAACAAAGCATATCAATTTTATTCTATAAAAGTTATTTAGTTGCTTGAAATACCAAAGAACAAAAGATTACAAGTATATAATTAATATATTTTATGCCTCTTTTCCAAATGGACTCAAACTCGCTTTTCATGAGGTACACGTCAGTTATTGATTATTGCACATTATAGCAAAAGATGTTAAAATATGAGATAGAAAGGAACATTACATATATGTGCACAAAGGCGAGGGAAAATAAAAAGAAATCACTTGACAGAGAAATGTATGGGTCTTTATATTTAAGGTCCAATAGAAAAATTCAAAGCTGTAATTTACTTTTTGAGAACTGACAACATTTTGTTCTATATTAAATTATGTATACAGTTATAAAATAACATTTTATTTTTTTTAATACTACACTACAGAAGAAACTTTATCCAATTTACTTTAATTCATTAAAACTTATAGATATTTAGGAGAAAGACACTGGATACAATAACATTAACTAACACTCAACTTCAGAAGATTAAAATCTTTCTTCCATAAAAGCATAATAATTTATATTTATCTGACCTCTGTGAAAATTTGTTAGTTGTTTGGCTACCTTTACAGCTCATAGGTACTTTTAGGTATAGGTTTATTTAGGAATATATACTGGTGTGACTTTCATATGACAAAAATTTACTAAAATATTTAAAGTCAGACATCATATTCAGGGGACATACACATAGTGAACAGTAAACTGTTAGCATTTATAATATTAATTTAAGAGAAGGTTTCTGACATGAACAAATTAAGTGACAAGTATTGATCAATATCATCTTTTTTCAAACAAATCAGTATTGTTGGATGGCCAATTCGTAACCTTATTTGCATAAACTAAAAATTAAAAATATTTCAGATTAAGACACAATAACACGCCGAATAAATACTAATTCAGAAGTCAAACAACAAAAATCAGCGTTATATTTACAAAATTTTCACAGGACTAGTTTCGATGGTTTTACCGAACCATCATCTTCAGCTGCAAAACCGCAAATGAACAAGATAGGAAATAATGATTAGATAAGATAAGAAAGCCTGGACAAGAATAAGCAAGTGGCGCCATCTGTTGGCGAAACCAGAACTAAAACATAATTTCTCTAAAAGCCGAAGGCAAATTTGGATTGGAATTAGGATCGTTAACTAGAACAGGAAGATTTTTATGAATGTGAAATGCCTCTAGAAAATCCAGTTCTCCAATGGAAGATGTTTTTTGAATAATTTTGGCAGCAGAAAAATTGAAAGTGTGATTTTCGGACCAACAATGTTGAGCAACAGAAGACTTCTGTGTTTCCTTTTTTCTAACATATGCCTCATGTTCTTTGACGCGAAATTTTAAGGCTCTCTTAGTTTGGCCAATGTAAATTAAACCACACTGGCAAGGAATCCTATAAATACCCCAGGAATTCATATCCGGAATGGGGTCCTTGAGTATAGAAGTTGGAATTTTATTGATGGGAGAATAAACAACCCGAAAGTTAAATTTCTGCAAAATATGTGCAACTTTATAGCTAATTGATGGAAAGAAGGGAATGACAACAGAATTTTTATAATCTCCTAAAATAAGAGTGTGGCTTTTAGTGTGTTGAGATGAAAAAAAGATGATTTAAATAAAGTTCTTTCAACAATGAATTCTATTGATCCTGCTATTCAGTTCACTTTTGAACTTGAGACTTGCAATTCTCTTCCGTTTCTCGACATTCTGGTCACACGTAACACATCCAACTTCAGTACTACAGTTTACCGTAAACCTTCATCGGTTTGCCTTCCACCACACTTTAAATCATGTCATCCGACTAAACAAAAGTTAGCTTCATTTTATTCCTATGTTTTCCGTGCTCTTCAAGTTTGCTCCTCCAAACTAGCCCTTGATGAAGAACTAAATTATTTAAAAGCAATAGCTATTGACAGGGGCTTTTCACCCAACATTATTAATCAAGCAGTTAAAAAATTTTCATCTCAACACACTAAAAGCCACACTCTTATTTTAGGAGATTATAAAAATTCTGTTGTCATTCCCTTCTTTCCATCAATTAGCTATAAAGTTGCACATATTTTGCAGAAATTTAACTTTCGGGTTGTTTATTCTCCCATCAATAAAATTCCAACTTCTATACTCAAGGACCCCATTCCGGATATGAATTCCTGGGGTATTTATAGGATTCCTTGCCAGTGTGGTTTAATTTACATTGGCCAAACTAAGAGAGCCTTAAAATTTCGCGTCAAAGAACATGAGGCATATGTTAGAAAAAAGGAAACACAGAAGTCTTCTGTTGCTCAACATTGTTGGTCCGAAAATCACACTTTCAATTTTTCTGCTGCCAAAATTATTCAAAAAACATCTTCCATTGGAGAACTGGATTTTCTAGAGGCATTTCACATTCATAAAAATCTTCCTGTTCTAGTTAACGATCCTAATTCCAATCCAAATTTGCCTTCGGCTTTTAGAGAAATTATGTTTTAGTTCTGGTTTCGCCAACAGATGGCGCCACTTGCTTATTCTTGTCCAGGCTTTCTTATCTTATCTAATCATTATTTCCTATCTTGTTCATTTGCGGTTTTGCAGCTGAAGATGATGGTTCGGTAAAAACATCGAAACTAGTCCTGTGAAAATTTTGTAAATATAACGCTGATTTTTGTTGTTTGACTTCTGAATTAATATTTCAGATGTTAAGCACTTTTTGTATGACTTAAGATTCTAAAGTTATAAAACTGCATGAGAATACACTACGAAATCTGGACCTTCCCAGCTAGCAATCTCTCCACCCTCCCTTTTTTTAAAGAAATTTTTGCAAAAAGGGAGAAAGCTTCTGAGAGAAGCATATACATAATGCTTCATGCATGCATAGCAGACATTTTTTCATAATAAAACATGGGGAGAGTCCTGATTCTCAATTTCGCTTCGACGCTGAATAAAAAACCTCCATGTCAAAGAAGCACAATCAGATTGATCATACAGATTTAAGCTATATCGTCAATAATTGGCTCCATAGCCACCTTATTGCTCTGCATACATCTCAAATGAAAACACCCATCAAAGTTTATTGTTGATTTTGCACCTACTGAATATCACATAACCCTTTCACCAATATGAAGAATCATTTATTATTTTTTGCTTTCATCACCACATAACTATCAAGTAATGGCAGCTTGAGAAACCACTCAGGCAGCAATATCCAAAAAGAATTTTTTTTAAATATCAGTTATTGAATACCAAACACCACGATAACCTTTTATTCTGACATTACACTTTGCAAATATTACAAACTTAAATGTGTTGATGAGAAGAAATTAACAGAAATTTCTAAAAGCAGATTTTGTAAATAATATTCATAGGATATTTAGCATTGCTTGAATTAAGAACTGTTCACCTGTTGCCCAGCGCATGTGTTTGCTATCTCTAAACTGTTCTCATTACTAGAAATTGTTCACGATTTAAAAAACTTTCCAGAATACATGGCAGCTGCATAAGGGAAAAGTACTGCCTTAAGTGCATGTAGGAATTTATTTCATCGGGAATTGGATAAACCTTAAGCATATGCAGGAAACATACATAAGTATAATAAATAACAAAACTAAGTTAATTCAGCTAAGCTTGACAAATTTTAGCGGAACGTCTTTAGTCACCAATCTCATGATACAGCATTGTGAATAGTGGATCTTGCTAAATTTTATTATGAAAGCTGCGAATCTGAATGATATCAGATATCACAAAATTTAAAATTTTCCAATTAATGGAATTTGTAAAGAAGTGGTAATAAATAAAGATAATATACTAGGGGTATTATTCCATTAGGATAACAATGCTTTAATAATCATTCAACTACTGAATGACAAAATCTGTAGTATGGTTCAAAATCCAGAAAAATTCTCTATCAGTAGTGAAGAAAATGACAGAGATGTTGTTGAAAATGGATGACGATTTAGTGGGAATTCTCAGCATAGTTGCAGGACTTGAACTTTGTAACCGAACAAGATATTATGTCTATCTATAAAATTAAAAAGAAAGTATTATCACAAAAAAAGAAGCAACTTAAAACAACTTACATTGAAAATTTTTTTAACAAAGCAGACAAATAAATAGTATTGAGCCTCTTTTTTTCCTAAATTTTGATTCCCTTAAGGTCATAAATGTTTCATTATTTTATAAACATCTATTGCAGACTTAAAATTATCAAATCAGGGACTGCCAAAGTCCTCATGAACTAGATCTCAGACTTTGGATACATTAGTAACATATTTCTAACGTTTCAGTACATAAATTATTTGTGTTAACATTCTTTCGGTATACCTATTGTAACAAAATTATAAATTACTCTAGTAAATCCCTTTCACAAGAACATTAGACTCTAATAAATCTCTTTCACTTCAAAACTATATTACTTTTTGTAAAGCTGTAGTCTTTTCATAAAAGATACCAAAAACTTTTATATATTTAAATCCTTTTTAAATATTTCATAAAATTATGAACAATTTATTAGATTTTATTTGTTTAGCTACCTAAAAAAACAAATAGTATGTTTATTGGATTTAAATAATGCATTACAGTTAGTGATATTAATTAATGCAGTTGATATTTGAAATTGTAGTTCTAAATGAATTCTTAATACTATTGTGAAAACTTTGGTGAAGGCTAAAGCTAAACATCATCCACTGGCTGTAAAAGAGTAAAATCAGCCATGCCGATTTTTATTTCTTATAAAGTGCTTTTTTTTACTATTGTAAAATTGTATTGCTTTATTTTTAGTATTATTTATGAACAGAACAGTGCTTATGAGCCATAAAGGTAGCCAAACAAACATTTACAAAGTTGTCAATGACTTTTAGCAGGTTGTGTGGATAATGAAAATTTACAAATAGATGTACATGTTCTTAGGGTTACCTCCAACCTTTTTGCACAAATATATCAGATTTGAAATGTAAAACAAAAACCATTCTTTAGCTTCTCAAAAGTTTTCCTTGGTAGGCATTTAAATCCATTTCAATTATCAGAAAAGTAACCACAGTTTTGATGAAGATTCAAGGATAAAATTTAATTTAAGGGGAAAATTAGAGAGTAATTTCAAGTCTATATTTTTTACTATTCCTGATGTTGTTTAAACAAATGTTGCATTTTAACCTCCAATGAGTTTATCCTGCATAGGTACTCCTAACACACTGCGATCGCATAATTGCAATAGCTCACTTTACATGTTTCACATTGCTACTTTATTACATAAACATAAAACATTTTTGTTTATGAGATAGAAATCATTCTTATGATTTAAACTAAAATTACATGTTTGTATAAAATAGATGCAAACTGCAGCCATGGTTGTATAAAAACAAAATGTGCAACTGTTAGAGAAAGGGATTTCTTTAATAAAATTCATTCTTCAAATAAAATGTTTCTAGTAACATAAGAACAACTAAACCAGAACTTTTTTAATGATAAGAATGATGAAGAAACAAAAATGAAAAAGTATGTGCCTGCATTTTATCAGGTTCTTTAACTGTAAACAGTTTCTAGTTATAAGAATAGTTTATAGATGACACAATGTGGGGCAGATGATAGTCAACAAATTATCAAATTTATTTAACTATTCACCTGGGCATCTGGGGACCAAATCATTTGTTGAACTTCCTTTGTGCAATTCATTTCTTTCAAATTTGTTGGTTTGTGTGTCTGAGTTTTGTCATTTACTGAATGGATTTAAAAACTTGAGATTTAACTAAGCAAACAAACAAATGGTAATATATTCTTCCAAGATAAAATCTTACTCATAAAGAATGGCTGTGTTCAAATAAGCATCCAATGAAAATTAAATATTTGCCCAAGGCTTAACGGTTCTGCAGCAAACTGAAAGGCATCCAAAAAGGAATGTGGTTTAAGAACTCAAGAATTCCATTTCGTACCAGTCTGTGATTTATTTCTTTGTGGTGCATACAGCTTACTACCATTATTTTTGTGAATAAGAGCTTCAATTAAATCATAACACAACGGTGAACTAGAATAGTGATCTCCAGCAGATTTGTTGCTATTCTTTGATGTCTCATCCTAAAACTACGATCGGTAGTACTGACAAAAATCATTGAAACGTTTGTTTACAAAAAGGGAGGAAACATAATGTAGGTCCCATATTAATTCTATATTGGGTTTTCAGAGGTCTTTGTCAAGAAATGGGAGAATGCTTCCTACTCACAATTCCAGACTGCTCAGCTAAGACTTTAATGTACGCAACACAGAATAGTACAGCAGATGGGACGCTATTTTTGGACTGTGGAAAAGGTTACAAATCTTCCAAGTCAAAACCTGCAAGATATGATCACTTCACAGTGAATCATTCGTTTAATTTTTATAGACCCAATCACTCAGTGGCGTAGCTAGGGTGGGGCAAGGGGGGACATCTGTCCCCGGGCGCAGCATTCAGGAGGCGCCAAATTAATGCTACGAAATCTTTTAAGGAAATGTTTTCCATTCTTGGCACAGAGGAAGGGGCGCAAATTCTTCAGTTGACCCCGGGCGCTGGAAACTCTAGCTACGCCCCTGCAATCACTGGTTGTCACACCCAACCTATCGAACATTTTTAGAACAGCGCCAAATGGAAGAACAAATGCCACAGGAGATGCTCAACATTTTGAACTTTATCAGTACAATTAATGTGACGCTGCATTCATCCAAAGACCAAAATGTTTCCTGCCATACTAGCGAATATTTGTAAATTTATGTATCCTGTTTAGTGTCCTCATTCATTTCAGCTTACGTATTTTTAGTAATTAAGAGAGGAAAATTTTTTTTTTTGTAATAATAAATTCCTATCTATAAATTCTTATAACTAGAAATTGTTTCAATTAAAAAAAAACTTGCCAAAATGTGCGGCAGGCATAGAACGTAAAAGTGCCAATGAAAGTTATCTAGACAAATATATAAATAGTTCAAGAAATGATAATTTACACTGAAAAATTTGAAAGCTAAATTAAAATTGTAAATCTGGCTTCCTTTCACTCTTTTTATTTGGAGAAAAATCTTACCAAATCAAAACCATGAATCACTAAATTATGTGTAACAACAGGGTAAAATCCTAGCATACAGTGCAGCCTTGGCACGATTTTGAAAATCATCGCCAACACCAAAGATGACACAAAGAAGGTCTATGTACATACTATACACTATATACGTATAGTATATACACTATATACATATCATATACTATGTATGACTATATATATTCTTTGAATGGCCCGTTTACTACTCATCGTATATGTCCCGTTTTTACAGCTCATCATAAAGTCGCCAAATCCCGTGTGCACCGGATACTAGGATTAAACCAACAACAGATTTAGGTTCATCAGTTAGCAAGTATGACTAACAGCTGTGATTATGTGAAAAATTTGATTAGACAGAAATGTGAATCATTTTGGTTGGGAACTTTTACTATGGTAGGTATTCTTCATGGATATGCTTTATAGGGATTATGTAATGAATGAAGTACATAAAGTAGATTTAAAGTGTTTGTTTACATTGTAATACAAGAATTAAAAATATGTGATTGACTGTCAGATGGAGAATATATCAATCACTAACTAAGAAGAAGAAATTCATTCAATAACAAAAACATTTTGAAAGACTTTGAATGACTATGCCATGTGAAAAAAGGGCTCTAGTGTAGAATTAGGTGCCCCTTCGATTAGCGACAATTTTTTTTTAAATTTTGGTGATGAAACCTCACTTCTGGTTACCATGATAGTTTTAACTCTGTTTTAGCTTCCTGATTTTATTTAAATGAAAATAGATTGATGTGTATATGGACAAATTCAAATTTGTAGTAAAAGAAATAATGGTACTTTTTTGCCGGCGCAAACGATAAAGTCGCCAATAATGGTACAATTGATGCCAAACGGAATATCTTCGCTAGTAACCTTTTACGCTTCATTTTCAAAACAAGTCGCAGCCATTTCTTATCAGATTGATTGTTTCTTTCAATACTGGCATACAATTACATAACATTTTTACCTAGATAGCTAAATTTTATGCCCTAAGACCATTCGCGGTAATTAAGTTAATTAGGATGCAATCACACCCAAAGCCGAAAATATAGAAAAGGCAAAATCATGGGTTAAATTCAACAATTCTAGTGAGAATGCACTAGCGAAGTAAAGCAAGGCGGTTTTACATAATTTCTGAGTAAGCTATTCGTACGAGTTGAACTAATTCTTGCATTTAAATTTGTATTCTATATTAAGATTTAACTTGAAATTAATGTAGATAATTACTGAGAGAATTAGTTTTTTGTAGCGTAGTTTACGTGAGATGAGATCATTTGGGGTCATGTGATATGAACCGGCGAATCGGGATGTTGAACCATGAAAGTATAGTAAATTCTTAAATTAATGTGTTTTTACAAATTTATTGTCTTTATTTACTAGCTTTTTACAAAATTTTAAACCATATTAAAATGTTTATGTAATTTGTAGTAAAAGAAATAATTTTAAATTCATGTAGTAAAAGAAAGAACTACATGGTATCTGATTGTATTTTCCCCTCAGAACTAAGTTGCAGTGAAAAAAGGCCAAATATAGACAAAACTGTTAATAGTGTCACATTCACAAAAATGCAAGTGAAAAAAGCATATGTAATATAATACAAGTGAAGTTTTACATAAGAGAAAACAATGGTTTGTTTGTAAGTTGATCACTATACAGAATTTCACATGAAAATATATCACACTTAGCAAGAATATGCATACCTGTATGCAATATATACAATGAATGTTGCCTTTTTAATATCTACATATTCAATCTTCAAAAGTGGACCAAATATCACAAAAGTATATACAATGTTGATTACAACTTAGTTATGATAAAAAAAACTATACAATGAGTTATTCACATTAACAACAACAAAAAAGGGAAGCACTTCCGGAGAGAACCCGGTGAATGTAAACATTGCCAAATTTGGCGATAATAGTTAAAATCTGGTAACCCAGCGGATTCAACCTATTCGCTTGTTGCAACCATTCATCTTGCGTCCATTTTGTTTCGTTATCACTGTGGTTCTTCGCATTTGCAGATTTCTATTATTCTTCTTTTATTTATTACTTTTTTTCTTAATTTTTTAACAACGAATAGATAGAAATATTTTAGTAGATCCCGGTTCTCGGTTCGGGATGAAAGGAAGAAAATAAAGCGGGAGGGGTGAATGCTAATTTGTAACACGGCTGTTCACGTTGTGTTCTTAATTATTAACAGCTGTACGCACGCAGAACCATGAGGTTCGAAACGCTCAAATAATTCGTTTTCGTACTCCGCAAAAATGTGCGTTTTAAATAATTAAGTAATGCTTTTATTTTTATTATTGTTTATTCTCACCTAAAACTATGATAATAAATCAATTTTTATGGCGTAAAATTGTAACAATATATTGTTAATGCTTTTCTTACAATAACCTTTCAGAGGATGGCAGGTGTGACATAAATAGATTATTAAATTTTAATAATAAATATTATTTATTACTGATTATCTGTGACAGAATAGTTTGATGTATTCCCATGGTCATCAAAATTAGCAAACCACTGCTGGTGTAAGGAATATAGTTCAAATGACTCTTGAAAAGTAATGAAATGTGTAATGTTCAAGTTTTATTAACAATGCTACTGAAGAAAATTTGATTACTGTTGAAGGCTATTAGTATTGTGAAATAAATTATGAAAAGGATGGGTATTTGTTTCAATGTAAATTGCTTTAACCTGCATGCAAGTAACATAAAAAAAAAAAAAAATACTGAAAACTGTTAATCAGAGTTCATACACATTTCTGCACACAGAAATTAAGGACCATTAATGAAAAAAAATTCAGGACCTATGAGTAAACGCGAACTGAATAAATTCAATTAAAAATATTAGCGATGCCTGCATTTCACATTTGTAATACCATCCTAAAAATAAAATAGATCCATAAGTATGTATTATTACTAAACATGAATTAACATAATTATTAATAAGTTTGAAAATGAAATAAACTTTAAGTAATTGATCAAGTAGCATTAAATATTTTACACTTATAATAGTTGGGCATATTTGAAAGAAGTGACATTTACATTTTACTAACTTTATGTAACTTTTTTTTTGTCTCATAATGTCACATACTTGGTCAGGCTAGCGGTTTAGTAAGTAGCAGGTTGATTTTATGTCAAATGGCATAGGTTAAAATGAGAAGTATCATAATCAGCAAAATTCATAACAAAAGTTAATAATTAATTTCTGTTTAAATTTAATACCAATTTATTTCCGTATATCACGTTTAACCTGTTAGTTTTACATCTACATGCTTATTATCTGTGAATTTTTACTACCATATGCTTAATATATTGTTTAGTCTGCTAACTAGAATTTACATGCACTAAAAATCACGTTTACAAAGTATCACGTTTACGGCTCGCCTCAAGCGTCGATGAAACGCGAGCTTGGCGAGTAAAAATGGAACGGCGCCAATGGGTTCTCTGCGGATGAAAACCCCAAAAAAGTTATTATTATTTTTGAAGAACAACATATAAACTTTTCCAAAAAGCATATATATTTTCTATTTATTCAGATATGTGGAGTTTTTAAAATTTTTTTCAAACCTATTAAAATTATTTTTAAGAATGTTGTAATACATATATTTAGGAACTAAGTAACTGAATTATCACCTATATAGATTTTGGTGATTATTTTGTATTTGAAGCTGTCAATAGAGAGAAATTCATATTTTTCATGATACACATAATATCCAAACTAAATGTCTGTCAACTTTTAAGCATATTTTGCTTACAATTTTTTTATATGTTCAAGATTCTGACACGATTCTAATGATACATATATGTATATATATATTTAAATGATAAAAAAGAAATATTTTTCTTTTGTTGTATTTATTCTATTATTCTATTCTATTATTATTACATTACATTATTCATTTTAGGTTTTAAATGCCTTTTAACATTATGACTCTCCATACACAAAACAAATCCAAAAAAATCCAAACAAATCTATTCTGCATTTGATAACAAATAATTGCATTTGGTATCCAAATAAGATTTCCTACTACAGAACATTACACATAAAAGTAGGCTATAAAAAATAATTAAACATTAGATTACCAAGAATGATCTAAAAGCACGAAAATACATTTTTATTCTTAACAATGTCCATGAACAAATTTTACAATGTATTAGCATCACATATTAATTATACATAAATACATAATCTTAGCTTTCCATTACCTTATTAAAAAACATGAATATTAAGTCCCTAATTAACTGTAAGAGAAACATTAAGTATCCAAACTGATGAACAGTAGCAAAGATTTCATACAGTGTTAGTTTCTGTTTATAACATATTCAACTTTAAATATGTAAATGAAACTATGTTACAGAATTATGCCTCTTTTAAATTAACCAGATTTTGTAAGAAAAATACAAATTTTGTCAAAAACATTTTACACTCTGCATGGTTTTTAAATTCTACAGGCACTTCAATAAATTTTTACTCTATTGGGAAGCTTATTTATACACTTAATTAAAAAACATGAAATTGGTATAACTTACCTATTCTGAATTTTATGTTCACTGCCAATCTCAAAATTTTTAAAATAATTTTTATAATAAAATTTAACATCAGTTTATAAGTAAGCTATATAATAGCTGATATCTTAGTGCATACAAAACAGCAAGTAACCATGCCAAATGCATAAAAATTTATCATTCCATATATTAGCCACAAATAGTTTCAGATGGTTACACCTCCATATAGCAATAATAGTGAAATCATGTTGTACTTTTAATTGCTTTTCTAAATATTAATGGTATGTCTTTATATGAATTGACAACATAATAAACTCTTCTTTCTCTAGCATCTTGTATCAGAGCTTTCCAGTGAGGGTCACAGATCAAAGATTTCATATGGCCACATATAATCAGACACTTACGAGCTCGCGTTATTGCCACGTTCAGCCGCTTTTTGGAGCTGACGAAGCCAATGTTTCCAGAATTATTAGCTCGAACAGAAGAAAATATTATTACATCTTTTTCTCTGCCTTGAAAACCATCAACTGTATTTACTTCAATAGTTTTCCATGCAGGACTGTTATTTACACAGTTTTTATACATAGCAAGCTGTCCTTGGTATGGTGTTATAATTCCTATAGGCATCTTGGAGTCAATCAGTAAAAGCTGTTCACAAATTTTAACTATAGAGAAAGCTTCATACTGATTGGCTTTTGAATTAGCTGCATTTGATTCCAAACTATCTTGTACATCATATACCAAATATGGGAACACTTTGAAATATACATCTCTGATATCAGTTTCTGGAGAAGTAATTAAATTTCCTTCATAAAAGTATTTTGATGGAAAATGACATATTTGAGAATGCATACGGTACTGCTCTCTCAACATAAATAAAGGACTATCATGGAAGTTTTTCTTGAAATATACATGAAATCTTTCAAACATTGATCTTTCAAATCCATACTCAACAGCTAATTTTGAGTTAACTGTTGCAGGTAACTGTTGATGGTCACCAACTAAAATTAATTTGTCCATTTGAAATAGAAGAGGTTGAAGCATTTCAAGTTCGGTACACTGTGTTGCCTCATCAACAATACAACATGAAAAAAAACTTCTGGGATTTGGCTTAAATGTCATATGCAATATGGATTGACCACAACTACCTAGGGTGCTAAGTACAATCTTAGATTCCGTTAAAACTTTTTGTCTGTACAGATTCTGAACGCTATAAGCCAAGCCTTTGAAAGAAAACTGTGAATATTTATTTTGCCACTGCGATTTCAAGGAATTTAAACTGGCTTCTGAGGCATTATCTGGTGCATTTCTCATTTTCTCTTCTAACTGTTTAATTTTTGTTTCCAAATCTTTCAGTTCTTTTCTTTTTTGATCTATATTAGTCTGCCTTTCTTCATGATATAAGTTAAAAGCTTTTTCATCAAGAAAGTACTTTAAAATTTCAGGATGCATTTGTGCCGGTTGCCCAATACGAACAAATGTTACTTTCTCAGACTGCCACTTTGATTGCTTGCTTAACTTAACCAATCTTAAACCAATTTCGTCAACTGCTGCATTGGAAGGTGCAGTTATTAATATTTTCCCTTTGATGCTATTACAATTTAATATTTCCTCAATTAAGCCAATAATCGTATGGGTTTTACCAGCTCCAGGAGGTCCCTGCAGTAAAATTATTTTGGGCTTTTGTACAGAACACTGCAAATCAGTGGCGACCCCTTCAATAAATTGCATCTGAGAAAAATTGAAATCACGAGAAGGAAATATACCTGATCGATAGTTAACAAAAAACGTTTCGAAGCGTGGACAAATAATATCCATATGTAATGGAGAAAATACGATATTATGTAAGCAGTCTGCCAAGCGCAGTCGATTTCTCAAAGAACATATACCATTAGCTTTCATTAAATGTTTGTACTTTGGCTGCATATGTCTACGCTTGACATAAACTGAAAAAGAACAAAGTTTTGCACTAGTTAGCCATTGTGGAGGCATTTTACGCCACACATCAGAGTTCAAGATATCAGGAGTCAGTTCCTCTACAGTAAACTTGTTTATGTATCCAAATATAGGATTACTACATTTATCTTTATTTTGATATTGGATATGCATAATAATTAAATTCCCCTCCACTGGGTTGAACGATAATTTATTTATGATTGATCTACATAACAATTTAGTCATACCTTCTTCAAATTTACTAGATACTATTTCAAAATAAAACTTATTCCGAGAATTTTGGCTATCTATGATAGGTGCAGATTCTTGACATATTAAATCCCACAGTTCTAGCATCAGCATAGGTGAAAACGAAGAAACGTATTTGTCTAGGGAATCAAAATGTAAAGGCAAATGATCGGCTCCTTCATAAACATATGGAGGAGGAAATTTTATCTTTTTTTGTTCTTCAAGCCATTTCACATTTAATCCCAAAACTTTTTCTAAAACAGTATAAAATTTTATTCTAGATACACTATTACTATTTTTCTCCAATCCTTGAGTTTGATGTGGATTATTTTGCATTGAAATCTTGAAATGACCACGGCCCTTTTCATTCATTTCTACATTTGAATGCTTGTTAGACAACTGTCCTCGCACCTTTTGCACATTTCTTTTCAACCGGGGATCAGCAACATAAGAAGGTAAACCATCTGATTTCACAAAAGGCATGCCATTCTCGGAAATGTAACTTTTTCCTGATGCGGAAGTTACTGAAGTACTTTGTTGTGATACATCAGACACCAAACGAACACTTTGTCTAAATACCTGATTGTGAGAGTTTTGGCCATTTTGAGTTATTGAAGCATAACTGTCTTTAGATGCAGTTTTCTGCACTGATATATCGTTGTGTTTAGAAAAATGTTTCACTGTAGTTTGTTGTTTGTATACATTGCTAAGATTAATTCTTGAACTTTCCAATTTCTTTAACTTTTGTGGTGAAGATTTTATGGATGCAGATTTTCTGCTTTGAGGAGGCTTTTTCTTTTGCATGTCCTCCACTAAAGATCCTAATCGGGAACCATAATTATCTGCTCGTCTTGGAATAGGTGGCTTTTTATCTCTGCTTGAATTCTGTAGTTTTTGTGACCCATTCTGCCCAGATGTCTGTTCTTTATTTCTTTCATTTTCATCATGTTTCACGTTTGCTTTCTTTGGGATTTTAAAGTTGCCTAATTTATTACTTGCAACTTTAATGAAATCTGATGTAGAAGGTTTGGTTGCTTTGTTGCCTTTCTTAGATAAATTTTTGTCATTTTTTGCTTTCGATTTTCTTTTCTGACTAACACTATCTAAATTAGCATCACAATCTTTGCTCCGTTCAATGAAACCTTCTTCCCTCCCTCTTATTTTACGAGATCTTATTTCCATTGGTTTGGGATCTGTTAGTAATGTTCTTCCACATGATTTGCGTACAAGTTTATTTTTAGAATTCTCAGTACTAGCAAAGCTAGACTGATTATATTTATTAGCTAATATATTATCTTCTGCACAGTCTTCAGCATAAAAATTTTGAGAAAGTTCAGGAAAGAAGTCGATCTCGGCTTCTGCAGTTATCCCTTTTTTCACCTCATTTTCTGAATTTTCTTTGTACTTGGAATTAACGAACTTTATAATATCTTCCAGTGTTTCACTATTTTCCTCTTTGGCAGACACATTATTTCTGAAAGGAACATCAAAATCCTCCTCACATTCCATTATTATATCTAAACCATCATCATCTATATTATTTACGGCTACAAAACTAGATGCTGGTACAGAAGTTTTCTCAGAGATATAACTTTCCTGTTCCACATCTATTTCATCATAATCATCAACAGGTTCTGACTTTATGATGACCTGAGATGAATTAAAATCTAAAAATGAATCATCATCAGAGATATAAATAACTTCTTCTTCCTGGGAATAACCAAAATTTTCCTCCTTTTTATCACGTAATACAGATTTAGCACCTACAGTTGCAGACTGCATATTTTCTGTTGGTAAGTCAGTAGATAAATGCAATTTTTTAGGAAGAACTCCATCAGATATAAAATCAGAACTATTTTTTCTCTTCATATCACATTTTATACCATTACTTGCAGATGCAGTCTTTACAGCTGTTGATATTTCCACAGGACTCAAACAGTCAAAATTTCCAACTATTATACCAGAAGGCAAATGGAAATACTTAGAATCACACTTTACCAATGGCACGTAACAGTCTCGAATTTGCACAGACTCCTTTTTCCCACCTTTTCTTTTCAACAAACATTTTTCATAGTGTTCTGATTCAAGAGAGAATTCAGTAATTTCAGGTTTACTATTGTTAAAAATAGACATACTTAATTTTGAATTATGTGCAGTTAATTCTGTCTCACCTAATGTTACATAAGGAATTTTTTCAAGATCAGAGTTTAATATTTCAGTTTTGTTTAAATCTGATGATTTTTCTTTTAAATTAATATGCTCTACAGATATTTTTCTTGCACTGGGTTTAACTGATGGAATAGTGGAGATTTCTTGTGAAGTAGATGATGGAAGTGAAGGAGACACACAATTCCTCTGGCAATCTGATCTATTATCAACAGGGCATTTTTGAATTTTTCTCCCGGGAACTAGAGGAGGTAAGAATAAATTACCAGAAGTTTCAGTTACTTGCGTTATACTTTCATCATCATTAGAAACAAATGAATCTAATTTTGAGTTGTGTATAGTAAATTCTGGATTGACTGAACCTTTCAATAGTTCAGCAGATATATTTTTAGGAGAGTTTTGTACTTTACATTTGCTAAGTTTTGATGTTTTTTCTTTGAAACTAGTCTGCTGTGTGGAAATTTCCTCTGCATTAACTCCATTGCAGTGTACAGTCACCTGCTGACTTCTTAGTACTGAACTAGAATCTCCCTTACTTTTCTCTATGTCTGTATTGCAGCAGGGTTTTATTGAAGCAGATGCTGATGTCTCTGATGGCAAACAGTTAGTTTGGCATGCTGATTTAATATTATCAGATGAATTTGGCTGGGCAGTTTCTTTTTTATTAGGAAGAGGATAAGAAACATACTTATCATTTCGAATTTCGATTATTTCCACATCATCATCATCATCATCTTCCTGTTTTATGATATTCATAGGAGGATTCCTAACACTTAAAGAAACGACGAAAGCACCTTTAATTATATTTGGCACACCAAAACCAATAACATCACCAATTTGTAGTTGCCGAGGCTCTTGATTTACACGTGCTCCATTTACATACACTCCATTTAAACTTTTCAGATCTTTGACGAACCAAACATTGTTAACTTTCTGAAAACGTGCATGATATCGAGACAACTGTCCATATCCTAACAGAAAGGGCTGCAATTGACGACCAATGGTTATTTCATCACGATCCAGAGAAATTGTAATAGGATTATCAATTTCGGGATCTAACTGACGTAAAAAATATTCCATGATTTTTATTACGTTGTGCAGTCTATATTTCGAAGGAGCAACAAGTATGTTATCTGATGACCAGAATTTGTTACTCTGCCCGTAACGCTAGAATACGGGCAGAGTAATAAAAATGATATATAGCTAATTTCAATATATTGTTTACGCATAGCATGCAGTACATTTAATAAAAATTCGAATTCGTTCACATCCAATAACATAATAGAGAAACCTACATAAACAAACTGAAAGCGAGTATTGCCAATAATCAAAATAGAAATACAACACAAAATGAAATAGGCTCTGATGGTTTACGGAAGTCTAAAAATATCAATTTGCGATATTTTTATGCTTAGAACTTTTGATATTTTAGTGATTATTTTACAGCATTTAGAAGCACCTCTGTTACTTCGCAGTAAATTCGAAAATAAATATTTACTCGAGGGAGGTAGGTGTCGCCACAGGCCAAGTACTCTGGTGTTTTCACCTCTATCCTTATCCTTATCCTTAATTTGTTCCTATCTGATCAGTATACGGCTTTATGAAAGGCCTTTACTAATACATATCTATCCTTACACAAGGAATCCAAATAGAAAAAATATCCATATAAGATGGAAGAAAAAACCTTGCTGTACATCCTAGCGAAGGCGTAAGTGGCGCCATCCTTTGGCCACGGTAGCTGTTGTGAAATGAACTGAAGTAATAACCGGCGCGAGGCGCTGCTGTTTGTGACGTCAGCCTGCGTGCTGAGTGTTTCAAATGTTTTGCTTGTAGACGAACGAAAGCTGATCTCGGAAGAGTGATACTGTTTTGATGGAAATAAAGAATGACTTATTAAGAACTTTTTTGTCTTTATTCATAATGCACCCAGCCTCGGGTAGAGGCAGGCCCGCAACTGAACGAACTGTTTTGAATATATTTGATTTATATATTTTCTGTGTTCTTCGTAACATAGTGGTACCCTCGGCGGGACCGGTTTCTTTGAATTGTAATTTTCCGATTGAACTTTTGATATTGAATTTCGATTTTGAATATACTTTGAAGATGGATTTGATCGCTTTAAAGGCTCAAAAAAAAAGGACTTAGATTTGCGTTTTCGCAAACCTCAAGGAAAACCGAAAGTGAATTAACTAAAGAAGTAAGAGATTTAAAAATACTTTCGATTTTGAAGTGTCAACCTTGTGATAAATTCCAGAGACTTGACGTATGCCAGAGTGCTATATCGCAGCAGATTTTGCAGACTGAAGATGGAGAAAAATTATTTAGTGATGATTTTCAAGAGGAGAATTATCGAGATAAGTTTCTAGAACAGTGTGCTCAAATAGATGCGGAAATACAAGCCTCCTCTCTTTCAAATAATTCCGAATCTAGGAAATTTAAATTGCCTAAAATTGATCTTAAAAAATTCAGTGGTGAAGCTAAAGATTACCTGACTTTTTGGAGTCAGTTCCAGAAAATCCACGATGACAAAAGTATCGCCGATGAAGATAAAATGCAGTATCTATTGCAGGCCATGGAACCCAAATCGAAAGCAGAACGCCTAGTCCTTAGCTTCCCGGCAACGGCAGCTAATTATCCTAAAGCCATCGAACAACTAAGAAAGCGCGATGGAAGCGCAACTAAGTGGACGCGAAGATTTACTTGTGCAAATCTATGTGAGAGATTTGTTAAGCCTAGTGATGAAAAACGCTGTAACTGGAAGAGCAAAAACGGATCTACTCTCCCTGTATGATGAACTAGAAGGAAAATTGCGAGCGTTGGAAAGTTTGGGAAGAACCCAAGAAAAATATGGGGATTTTTTTACCCCCTTAGTGGAAAGTTGCTTACCAGAAGAAGTATTGATGGCATGGGAAAGAAGCAGAAATCACGACTCCATTGAAACTAAAGGGAATCGATCTTTGAAATATTTAATGAATTTCTTAAAACAAGTTAAGGGGGAAGAGATGGTTCTCCTCGCAAGAACTGGTTTCGCTTCCCAACAGAACCATCGGAAGAAAGATTTTAACCACGAACAGGTAAAGCAAAATGATTCCGTAACAGCATCAGCTCTAGTAAGTCTTGAGAATTCAGGTAAGAGTGTTCCGAACTGTAATTTTTGTGAAAAGAAACATTATAGTGAAAAATGTTACTCTGCAAAAAAAAAATGATTTTAGCTGAAAAACAACAGTTGTTGAAAAAAGGTGCTTGTTTTTCTTGTCTGAAAAGAGCGAGTCACATTAGTAAATTTTGTCCTTTCAAAGGTAAGTTAAGTTGTTCTATTTGCAAAAGTTGTAATCATTTTGATGTAATGTGTAATCAAAAGCTAAAAAATAATGATCAGATAAATGTTTCAAAAGAGAGTTCTCTTTCTAACTGTAGCAGAAGCGAAACTGTATTTTTGCAAACGCTTTGCGTTCGAATTCGGTGTCAAGGTCGCGAGAAAATTATTCGCTGCATAATTGATAGCGGAAGCCAGAGTAGCTACGTTAGTGAAAATATGATGAGTCAGCTTAAAGCATCTCCACTTCGGGAGGAGACTGTTATACATGCACTGTTTGGGGGGGACTAAACAAAACCTAAACAACAAGAAGTGTTTTCGGTCGAGGTCAGCAATTTAAAAGGAACATTCGCATGTAGTTTTGAGGCATTATCGGAAAAAAAGATTTGCGGTTTTATTCCTAAGGTTAAAGATAAAGAGATTTTGAATGAATTAAAAGAAAAAGAAATCGAATTTTCTGATCCATTGCGAAAGGAAATTGAAATTAACCTTTTAATCGGAGCAGATGTTATAGGAAAATTATTGACGGGAAATTCTATTGAATTACAGTCCGGGATAACGGCTGTCGAAACGAAACTTGGGCGGACGGTATTTGGAAAACGAAATTCGGGTGAAAAGGATAATATTTTGGAAACATTTTCAATGCATGTCAGGAGAATTCCTCTGAATGAGTTATGGGAACTTGAAAAATTAGGAATATGCGCTCCAAACGAAACTGTTAAAATGAATGAAAGTTTTAATTTATCTGAATTTGAGAACAAAATGAAAATTCTTCCAGATGGAAGATATGAAGTAGAACTTCCGTGGAAATGTGATACGACACATTTAACCGATAATAAAGAATTATCCTGGAAAAGGTATCAAAAGATGATCTATAAACTCAGATGTAGTAAATTTTTCGATGATTATCAAAATGTGTTCAAGGAATGGGAAAGGTTGAATATTATTGAACGCGTACCAGAAAACGAATTGAATAATGAATGTCATTATTTGCCGCATGAGCCTGTAATCAAATTAGGAAGTGAAACCACGAAAATTTGTCCTGTTTTTGACGCTTCTGCATCTGAGAAAGGGAAACTCTCTTTGAACGAATGTTTGTGTAAAGCAATAAATCTTATTGAATTAATACCTGATGTTATAGATCGTTTTAGAATGTATCCGATTTGTATTAGTGCCGATATTGAAAAAGCTTTTTTAATGTTATCTGTCGCATCTAAAGATAGAGATTTTCTCAGATTTTTTTTCCCATGCAATGAAGGGCAATTAATTTATAGGCATTGCAGAGTTGTGTTTGGAGTTTCTTCAAGCCCCTACATGTTGAACGCATCTATAATGCATTTATTAGAAAACTGTCCACCTCAATATAGTGAAGTTGCTCAAAAATTGAAATCGTCATTTTATGTGGATAATTGTTTATCTAGTGTTTTTAGTATTGATGAACAGTTTACGTTTATTGAACATTCCAAATTAATCATGTCAAATGGATATTTTAACTTGCGCGATTTTGAAAGCAATGTGGCTGGTACAAATGTTGACAAACATTCAGGGGATACTTCCGTTTTGGGGGTAATTTGGAATTTGGATAATGATACACTGAGGTGGTGCACAGATACAGATACATTGACCTCTGATACGAAAATCACAAAGAGGACAATTTTGGCAATTGTGCAGACAATTTTTGATCCTATTGGTTTATTAACGCCAACTACATTGCTTCCAAAACTGTTGTTGCAAAAATTGTGGAAAGTGAAAATTGCATGGGATGATGAATTGTCTCCGAATGATGTAAATATATTTTTGAACTGGTTTAAAGAACTTAATGTTTTGAAAGATGTTACTTTGCCTCGATACTTGTTTATCAATGACACGTCTTAACTATATGTATTTGTGGATGCTTGCAAGGGGGCGTATGCAGCGTGCGTCTTTGTTCGATCAATATTTAATTCTGAAGTAAAAATAAATCTCGTACGGGCGAAGTCTAGAGTATCGCCTTTGAAATCTTTAAGCATTCCTCGCTTAGAATTAATGGCCTGTTGTACAGGTTCTGGACTTTCAAATTCTATTATCAAGGCTCTCAGTTTGCCCGATTTAAAAGTTACCTTCTGGTCTGATTCAACCACTGCCCTTTGGTGGATAACAGAGCAAGGAAATTGGTCCGTTTTCGTCGAAAATAGGGTTAAAGAGATTCGAGAGTTGACGCGAGGTCATTCATGGAGACATGTCCCAGGGAAACTAAATATTGCCGACTTGTTGTCGCGCGGATGTTTTGCGAAGCAAATGCTTCGGTCTAGATGGTGGGAAGGCCCCTTGTGGTTGCGAGAAGGCCCTGAAAACTGGCCCACTGGTGAGATTATTTGTTTGCATGAAGAAATAGAATTGGAGAGGAAAAAGATAAAAATAGTGAATATTGATCTATCAAAAGACGCACACCCTTGGCATCGAATCGATGTATCCAATTATGACAAAATGATTAGAATATTTGCATGGATATTTAGATTTGTAAATAATTGCAAAGGTGGTTCTGAAAAGAATAGAAACATTGAACTTTCACAGTATGAAATTGAAAATTCTGAGAAAAATTTAATTCGTTTGGTTCAAAATTATTATCTGACTGATAAGAAATCTTATAATTTTATCGAAACACTCAGCACGCAGGCTGACGTCACAAACGTACAACGCATCTTTCCTCTGGAGATACAGGCCAATGATAGAAACATAATTTCTGATAAGAAACTGGGTGCAGAGGAATCTAATTCTAGTGCTGGATGTACGTTAAAAGGGAGAAATGCACGTGATAAAATGATGATGCAACAATATTCCTCCTCTCGACGACTTGTAAAAGCTCCAAAAAGACTTGATCTTTTAAATAATGTTTGTTATGAGTTTGAGACTCAACCTGAGTCTCGAGGGGGGGAGGATGTTGTGAAATGAACTGAAGTAATAAGCGGCGCGAGGCGCTGCTGTTTGCGACGTCAGCCTGCGTGCTGAGTGTTTCGAATGTTTTGCTTGTAGACGAACGAAAGCTGATCTCGGAAGAGTGATACTGTTTTGATGGAAATAAAGAATGACTTATTAAGAACTTTTTTGTCTTTATTCATAATGCACCCAGCCTCGGGTAGAGGCAGGCCCGCTACTGAACGAACTGTTTTGAATATATTTGATTTATATATTTTCTGTGTTCTTCGTAACAGTAGCAATCATTTCAGAACTGTGCGGCCTATGTGTCGCCATCTATTGATAGGATCTAAAGCTTCGATGAACTGATAGTAAGGCAGTAATCTGAGCATTTAAAATTTTTTCAACTGAAAAATATCACCTGATGGAAATATTAACTGGCCATTAACTGGATTACTATAAGTGGCTGTTTATCACTTTTTTATGTAAAATTTCAAGAAAGATTAATTAAAAAAATTCCTTGGATAGCATGACGTAAACAAACTCTGAAGGTATTTCCATTAGCGGCACATGGTGAAAACTGGGATATGTTGACATCAGGAAAAAGGAGAGCGTATATCTGCTAAACTATAGATGTTAGAATAAAGGACCAATGAGGTCTATTCTAACCTTCATGTGCTAAACCATGGTGACATGAAAACTGTTACAGCGTGCACAGGGAATTCTCTTGAAGGACGAAAAGGAGTTTTTCCAGTTATGGAACTTTAAGAAAAATAAAATTTATTCCGCAAATCATTTCTAGTTAATATTTATTGAACAATATCATTATTAGTTCATATTAATTGAGAAAATAAAGCTTATTTCCTAAAGTATTTGAAAAAATGTTCTATTCTACAAATCATTATTAGTTCATATTTATTTCGCACCTAAGCTTGATTTTTCGCTGTATGGGCAAAAAGACTTAGCAGATGCAAAACAAGATGTTTTTCGCTCTGTGTGTTTTACTCTCTGTCGGCGCAATGTCGGCGAGTTCTGATCTGATGCAATGAACAGCGATGTGATTGTCTTTGTGCTTTACCGATGTTCTTCACTTGATACAAAGTATAAGGACGCGCGGCTCTAGTGTATAATTGGGTGCCCCTTCGATTAGCGACAATTTTTTGTAAAATTTTGCCGATGAAATCTTATTTCTGGTTACCACGACAGTGTAACTGTGCTTTAGCCTCCTGATTTTTTTAAAATAAAAATAGATTGATGTGTACATGGACAAATTTAACTAGTTTGTGCAATTCTGATATGTTTTTTTAAGTGAAAACAGATCGATGTGTACATGGACAGAGAATTTACGCAATTCTTTGACTTTTTATTTTGGTTTTGTGTAGCGGCCATCTTGAAATTGTGTCTTCCTGGCGCCGATCTTGGCGTCAAAAAAAGAATCGCCAAAAAACAAGGGGCACCCAATTGTAAACTTTTACCGGATGCGGATGCGCTGCTGGACTTGCGGATGCATGCCTTTGTGTGTATATTGAGGTTCAGATATTAATGGATTTTTCTAGTTATAAATCTCCTTATCATCAACTCAGCATGTTTTAAAAGGTACATTTGTTACAACTGTTTTAATTCGTATCCTGTGTAAACAAAAAAGAAGTGTGGATTTGGTTGAATATTTATTTGAAATTAATTTCGGAATGCTGGATGCAATTATGTGATTATATTCTTGCTGATATAATATGTGATATTAATTTAAGTTAAATCTAAGGTGAATGCTGAATACTTATTTCTGGAACTTTAATTTCAGAAATAGATGCAATGAATATGTGATTTCATTAATATTAGTTTAAAATCTAAGAAACAAAACTGGAAATGAACCTTCAATATATATTACGGCAAGTTGAACCTGGACTTGCTAATCCTCTTATAATTAATTTAAATGAGGAAGAAGTGTTCATAGGTGGTCAAATGATTCCTGAATTAATAATGTATGACAGAGTTTCTCGTGTGCATGCGTATATTAAAAAAAGAGGAAATGAATTTTTTGTAAGGGATTTAGGAAGTTTAAATGGTGTTTATGTCAATGGTATTAAAATAGGCGAGGATCTGCATAAATTAGAAATCGGAGACTTAATTGGATTTGGTGTTCCTTCTTTTAATGATGGTGGTTTTGTTTGCACATTTAGTGCTAAAGTCGTGTCTTCCATTGCACTAAAACACAGACATTGTGCTGTGGAAGACACTGAGTGTAACCCTGTAAAGAAAATAAAACAAGAAATTATAATACCTGAAAATGATGGAATTGAAGTTGTATTAGAAAATAAATCTTTTATTAACAGTATATTAGATGAAAAAAAAGTACTGGAATTAGAGAATTTGGAAGTTGTAGAAAGTAAACCTGTAAAAATTAAAAGAGAAATTCTGGAGACTAAAGACACTGTAAGTGAAGATAATTTTAAAAATACTTCAGTTTCTTCACCTGATGAGCATATCTTCAACAAAAATATTCCTTCTAATTATGAAATTTTAGGAATGGACTATGATCCTTCAAGTGCATTTGTGAATTCAACACTTTTGAATAAGGGAGAAAGTAAGATACATTTTTCGTCAGATACACAAATTCTTGATCAGACTGCTAAGTCAAGTTGTCCTGTCAGAATCAGTAATTCTTTGCAGCAACATCAAATAGAATTGTTTAAAAATACAGAAAACTTGCAGAATAATAAAAATGAATTATACTTATCAGGTAGTTCCTGGGACCTTCCTGGGACCGAGTCAGAATTGGTGGAAATCTCTAAGGTTTCATGCTTCACTAAAGAGACTGATTTTGTTAAAAGAAATAATCTGTTGATGGTAGAAACTGAAACAGCTTTAATAAAGCCATTACATCACATTCATGATAAAAGAAAGATAATATCCTCTGATGCAGAAGAAATAATTTGCATTTCAAATGATGATGAAATTATTTCAGCTGTCAATTTTAAACCTTTAGATGATAATTCACTACCTAATTTTAAACAGTCTCATTTTGATATACCTGAAACCGAATCAGAATGTACAAACAAAAATTTTGGAGATGTTTGTATTAAAGAAACTAATAAACCAGTATTAAATACTATAACAGCAAATAAAAATGACTTAAAAAGAAGAGAAGTTGTTAAATCATGTGGAAAGGCACTGTTAACCGAGCCTTTACCAATGCGTTATCGAAATACCAAAATAAGAGGCAAGGAAGAATGGTTTAAAGAGCAGAATGATTATAGGAAAATACATGTTAAAAAAAAGAGCAATGTTCGATTGATTCCATCGTGTAAGAATACATCTGACAAATCAGTGAAAAGAAATTTTGTTAAAAGTCATAATTTAATATCTAAAGATGACCAGAATAATGGTATGCAACAAATATCTGAATTGGAAATTAGTGCAGATTGTCTTTCTTCTGAAACAAGATCATCTCACTTAATCAGTGCAACTGTATTCAAGGAGAATTCGATTGAAACCAAAGTTCTTTCAAACAAAGGAGCATCAAAACCACCTTCCATTGCTAAGAGGCCTGAGAATTATGGCTCTCGTATATCAAACTTAGTAGAAACTATGCTAAATGGGAAAAACGTATGTGCAAGAAAAACTGTGGTAAAAAATATTAAGGATCAGGTTGCAGAAAAAACAAATCATTCTAAAGAAGGTCAAGTAACAAAAACCAATATGAGAAGTATTCAAAATGAATCGCAAGATAAAACTTATGTATCATTACTACAAAACATGCCAATAAATTCTATTACCACTAATATAAATAAAGAGGATTTAAATTGTGAATATAAGGATTTAGCAGATGGAGATAAGGAAAGTAAATTTAGTTTATTTAAAAATAAAATTAATGACTGCTCGAATGGTTTTCAAGGTGAAGCTAACTTAACGCCGTCAAGGAATGCATTTAATTCAGTTACTTTTGATTCAACTAAAAGAGCTGAAGTTCATGTGAAAGAACTGCAAGAATGTGAACCTGATAAATGTTCAAATAAAATCCAAAATTTATCATCAGTATCTGGTGATTTGATAAACATGGCCAACAGAAAAACATTTAAAAGAAGGTCGGCATTGAAGGATAAGTCATCAGGTCCAAAAAGGGAAGCCCCAATAAATATAAAAAATTCAAATAATGTTCAGTCTGAATGTGAATTAAGTCCATCTTCTGTTAAGCTGCCGGTCAGTTCTACCAGCAATAATTTAAATAAAGCAAATTTAAAGCTTTCATATAGAGATAATCAAGAATTCAAATTTGCTCTAATGGGTAGTAGTCAATTAACAAAGGAGGCATGTAATTCTTGTATATCTTTGAGCAAAACTGATTTAATGCCAACCACAAATACAGGAACAAAAACAGACAACATTTTCCCTTGTCATGGAAATAGTAATTCAGAATTAAATCATCATTTATCACCTGCACAGACAATAAACTTTTATTCTGTTTTAGAAGAAGTACTTGGATTTGATGTATCTTCTTTTATAAATAAGGTTCATGAATCTTTTCCATTTGGAAATATTAGATCTTTACCACACTCTTTTGAATCATTAGATTCTTATGTATCTTCATTCCATGCAGCTATTTTATCTGAAGTTTGGGATTTAATATTCTTTGAAAGCAAGCGAATACAAGAATGTAGGAAAAGTTTAAGAAAATTTTACATATCCATTGTAAACGTGTGTGGAATTAGTAATGGCATGATGGAATTGCAGTGTGAATCAGTTGTAAATAAGTTATCTTTCTGCCCATGTGAAGGATTTATAATATTATTAAATCATAAAAATGAAACCCATGATACTTACATAATTGGTTACATTGACAAGCAGTATAATAGAACACTGAATCTACAGACTTTAACACCCGAATGGAAGCATTTACATTCAAAATACTTAGACGAAGCAATTATTGTGAAGTTTTCTGTTTATATAAAGATCTTACAAACTTATCCCTTATGCAGAAAATTAATGACAGCAAATGCTGTCTGCCGTGTAAAAAGTAAATTGTCACTGGCAGATACGTTTCATTGTCTTTATACTTCACCATTGCTGAAAGATATTTTATATCCTAGTGAGAAAGCGTTTTTCTTAAGTAATCCCCATATGTTTCCTGGCAAACCTCCTTTTAGCTATTCTCCAAAGCAAGCTATATTAGCAATTAGTGATGTGATATATAATGCAGCTCCTGATCCCAAAATTATTGTTCTCCGTACATCTTATATAGATAAAACTCAAACTATTGTTGGGTTACTTCAGAATTTACTTTCTAATAACTTACTATATAATAACAGTAAAATAAGAGTTTTGATTACAGCACCATCTAATGCAGCAGTTGATAAAATAGGATGGAAATTGATTGAGGCAAATGAGCATTGTTCTTCAAAAAGCTGCTTTATAAAGTTCGTCAGATTCGGGCATTCAAAATCTATGCATCATAGTTTGCTACCATATTCACTTGATGCAAAAGCTACTCGATTATATCGAGAGACTATGCAAAATAAAATGGAGTGTGAGAAAAAAGAACTTAAAGTATTACAAGCATCTGTCAATGAACTTAAACAAAAACAAACTAATGTTGCCGACTTTAATACTGAATTAAAATTACAGTTGCTAACTAACCAGTGCGAGCCCATGAAACAAAGTTTTAATTTAGATGACTTTGGGAACCAAACTGCTGAGAAGGATTATAAATTATCAATTTTGAGGGATGCCGATGTTATATTATCGACACTGGGTAGTTCTACCCATCCTATCTTAATGTCTGCATTTGGTTCTCATTCAGAAATGTGTTTAACGTGTTGTATCGTAGATGAAGCTACAGACTGCTCAGAATTAGAAATTCTTCAGCCATTGAAACTAGGGTTCAATAAATTAGTATTATTTGGAAACTGTAATGAAAAACGGCGACATTCTTTTCATTCAGGACATCCATTTGAACGTTCAATGTTTGAAAGATTTAATCTTTTTTTCCAAACTTATAAGCGAAACCCACTTTTTAATGTTAAAAAAGAAAACTAAAATTATTCACAGCCCAAATTTTAACAGCATATGTATATGACTCCTCTGAAATCAAAATTTGTACAGTCAAAAGTTGTTAATTCGGACACCCATAATCCGGAATGATCTATAATCCGGACCTCAAAGCTTCAAACTTTCTGCGCATGCGCGTAAGGCCTTTACAGCTGAGAATATGCTTGTGCGCGTGCGCAAAATACATTTATGAGTGCGCATTTAATGTATAACGAACGGTATAAGCTAAGCTAAAATGATTTAATTATCTATTTCAGTTAATGTTGCAGATTGCGTTGTTCCTTAATCTTCGAATTGGATCTGGCTTATTATTTTTTGCAGACTGTTAGAGCAATTTTATAAAAGTAAACTTGAACTTTCGATTATGTCAAATAGAATTTATGATATATATTTATTAATATGTAAATGATCTACAAAGCGAAAGTATGTTTCGAAGTTCATTAAACAAAAAGTGGAATTGCTACAAAAAATGGATAAAGGCATATCCTTTGTTTATCTAAACTTTGTTTATCTTTAACGCCGTGGCGCCGCGCAATGAATTGGAAGTTGATCTGTCAGCACTATCCTTATCTTCAGGACAGATGTTTTTATTTTATTTGGCTTATAATTCCTTATTAAATGTAGTATTTCATCTCGATGTACTCCATCTTTGATATGATTTAAATCAAATTCCTCGTCATTATAATTCGCTTCCGATAGTGAAGAAAGTGACAGAGGCTATTGAAAACGAAAAAATTTCAATTGACAAATTAGTTGGTATTCTCGACACAGCAATTATAGGACTTGAACAGTGGAACATTGTAACTGAACAAGAAATTATGTCTGTTTAAAGAATTAAAGAGAATGTATTATCACATAAAAAACGAAACAACTTACATTGAAAGAAATGTTTAATAAAGTAAACAAATAAATATTAAGCTTTTTTTTTTTTATAAATTTTGATATCCTTTAGATCATAATTGTTATTTCATAAATTACGGTTTCATATTTTTAATTTTATAATTTCTGCATGCCATCTTAACAGATTTAAACTGATGATCTATAATCCGGAATCGCCGAAGTCCCGACGAGTCCGGATTAACGAGTTTTGACTGTATAAATTGTGTAGTTAGTTTTAAAATACATATTATGATAAACTTATAAATAAATGATGATTAGAAGATGATATTATATATGCTAATTTTGGTTGTTAATAATATATTTTGTATTACTAATTAAGTACTACTACACCAAATTAAGGTTACTTTTCCGTTGAAAGATATACCATGCATTTTCAGCATGTTTTGGCTTCATTCTTTCCACATGCCTTTGCTTCGATACTAGAAATGGAACAATCAAAACAGCAATATGGAAACGTTTTCTGATTTCGTGGCAAAAACCTACTGTGGTGGAAGAGCATGGCCTATATTATTTTATTTATTTATTTGAATAAGAAGTTTTCATAATTTTTTAACATTAATCTGTTTTAAAGTAAGGATGAGATGACAAGGATATGGCATATACCACTCTTGTGTGAATTATTCTAGTTAACTGATGGGTTGTATTTCATTTAAAGTAAGTTTTGGTTTGCTTGCAAAACTCGGTAGACTTTAAATTTAGGTTCTGACACCTTTTTCTTCCTGACGTGCAAAAGCTGCATAACCATTCCGGCTTTGAATCGTATTTTAATTTCGTGATATGGTTATTCGAATACTAGTCTTTCTTTATGAATGAACTTAAAAGAAACATTTTAGTCTCTTGTTTGCCTGTTGACAATTATCTCCAGGAGAAGAGCCAAATCAGACTGACAACACCTGACATTGAAAAAATACACCAAAACAAAAGGAGCACCAAATGGTATGGCTTAAATAGAAAAATACCAGATAAAGACAGTTTAAAATTCTTGATCTGCTCAAAGTATTTGAAACCTATTCCTTTTAATAATTATAGTACAGTCAAAAGTCTATAATCCGGACTTCAAAGCTACAAACTTTCTGCGCATGCGCATATGCGTTTATGAAGGTGCATAATACGTTTACGCATGCGCATTTAATGTATAACGGACGGTATAAGCTAAGCTAAAATTATCTAAATATTAATGTTGCAGATTGCATTGTTCCTTAATCTTCTAATTGGATCCGGCTTATTATTTTTTGCAGACTGTTAGAGCAATTTTATAATTTTATAAAAGTAAGCTTGAACTTTCGATTATGTCAAATAGAATTTCCGATCCTGGAGCTGCCAAAGGATCTACAAAGCGAAGGCATGTTTCGATGTCCATCAAACAAAAATATGTTTAATAAAGTAAACAAATAAATATTAAGCCTTTTTTTTGGTAAATTTTGATACCCTTTAGATCATAATTGCTCTTTATTTCTTAAATTATGGTTTCATATTTTTAATTTTATAATTTCTGCATGCCATCTTACCAGATTTAAATTGATGATCTATAATCCGGAATCGTCGAAGTCCCGACGAGTCTGGATTAAAGACTTTTGACTGTATTTAGGGCTGTATGTTTAGGATCATTGGCCTGATATAACTTGAATCTATATTACATTCCAAGTTTTTTTTTGAAGATGCTTTCAGATTTTTAATAAGAATATTTATATATTTTTACTGATTGATATTGTTTTTTATAAAAATTATAATTTCCATCCCAGAGGCAGCAAAATCATTATGCTGCATGCTCAACAGTAAGCAACGTGTATATATATATATATATATATTTTTTTTTTTTAAGATTCAACTCTTGTTCAGATTATTAGTCTCATAGCAATTTAGTCTAAATATATTAAATTTCAATCTCATTTGGAAATATAAGATTGTTCCAACATGATAAATCTTTGATTTCCATGTATTTTTCGAATGCCAAGTGGCTAAAAATTTTCTTGCTCTCTTGTTGATGAAGAACTTCCTTATTGCCAATATCCCATTATGTTCATGTACCTTAATGGCTCTTTTAACAGTTGCAGGGTTAATTTTTGTTGTTAAACTGTTCTTCTAAATCCTCTTAAATTTTGCAATACTAATTTTAGGGTTTTGTTTTGATTTTTCATAGAATAAATCTGTAATGATTTTCTGACTTCAGTACATTTTCAACAATTCCATACTATTTCCATTATAATAATTCTTGTGATAGGTTTTCATTTACAACAAAAAATTATGACAAGAAAAATTGTCTGCTAAAACATTTTGACAAAACTTTCGAGTGTCCAAATGATTATGAGTTATTTATTAACACTTTTTGAATAAACAATTTTATTATCTTTATTTCAATAGGCCCACCATCGGCCGAGTGGTAAAGTCGCTGAACACTGGTAGTTCGGTCCGAGGTTCGAATCCCGCAAACGGGCTGGCTGCATGGGTGTTTTCGTGGTTTTCCCCATGTGTAACGTGTATACGAGCTAGTTTCCCTTAGAAAGTCCTCCACGAAGGCATTCCTCCCCTTAGGCAAATAGGCCTAGTGTGCTTTCCCATAATTAAATACACCACACCACCACACCTTTATTTCAAAATTTAGTTCAAGATCTACTCAAATATATTTCAATGCTACTAGTGTCCAAAAATGAATGTGAGCCACTATACATATATAGTATATGTGTGCATGTGCATACACACATAATTTTAGAAGACAAAATAGAGTATAATAATACAAGAGAATTTTGGGAAAATTTATAAAGTTTCAAATTTCATAATATCTGTAGTAATTGTTTCAGTTCTAATTGCTTTCAAAATGTCATAACAAAAGTGAAGAAAAATTAAATGCAAAATATATTTTATTCGGAATAGAGATAGAATAATTTGTGTCATACATCTGTGGTATAAAGTTACTTCATTTTCATGAGCATTGTTGATTTAAATGTTACTGTTCTGTTTACTTAAATTTAAAAAAGAAAATAATTTAAAGTACACACTGAGTCGTTTTAGAATTACAGTCAAGAAAATACCAGTAATTTCTGGTGGTGTTGGTAACTTTAGGGTGTAGGAGCCAAACACTTCACCAAGTTTCATTTCACCTATGATTCATTTTGACTTTATCTTTCCATATGAACCTTGCTAAAAGTAGGTACATCTTAAAATATCAATTTTTTCTGAATTATGAACTACTCCCAGTACTTCCTTGTGAAAGTGGCCAACATATAACCCTTTGGCAATTTCTGAAACTTGGACATTACAGACTGTTTACCAGTTTCGATGGCCACACTCTATTTTTTGTCAGTAAAAGATGTCAGGATACTTTTCCGTTTTGCCGCCACAGGCGATAAAGGCTCCAATAATGGTACAAGCAATGCCAAACGAAATATCCTCACTGGTAACCTTTTACTCCTCATTTTCAAAACGAGCCGCAGGCATTTCTTATCAGATTGATTGTTTCTTTCAGTACTGGCATACAATTACATAGAATTTTTACCAGATATTTCAATTTTATGACCTAAGGCCATTCGCGGGCGGTAATTAAGTCAATTAGGATGTAATCACACCACTCGCCCGATGGCAAAAATATAGAAAAGGCAAAGTCAAGGGTTAAATTCATCAATTCTAATGAGAATGCACTAGCGAAGTAAAGCACTGCGGTTTTATATAATTTCTGAGTAAGCTATTCGTACGAATTGAAATAATTCTTGCATTTAAACTTGTATTCCAAATTAAGATTTAACTTGAAATTTATGTAGATATTAACTGAGAGAATTAGATTTTTGTGGCATAGTTTATGTGAGATGAGATCACTTGGGGTCACGTGATATGAGACAGCGAATCAGGATGTTGTACCATGAAAGCACAGCAAATTCTTAAATTAATGTATTTTTACAAATTTATTGGCTTTTTTTTACAAAATTTTAAATGACATTTAGATGTTTATACCTTCAAAATGAAAAAATTCTTAGAACTAACATTTGTCAACTTTTTTTATGTGTATACTGTGTGTTGTCGCCAATGAAGTCTGCTGGGCGAGATTTGCGCCAGCGAAATGGAAAAGTACCAATGTCAGTCATTAAAAAAGTATTTTCTGGACATAATTTAGCATTTTATTTATTTTCTTAAAATCAATTATTTTTCTGTTGGTAGTACTGAAATTAAAAGGTATGTTTTATAACCTGTGACATCTTAAAATCACAGAAATATGATATGTGTATTAAAATTACTATAAAAATATTATACTTTATGTATAATAAATATTTACTGTATGTATGTTTATGAAATTAAAAGCTTATTGTTTTGTTTTGTATGAGTGCTCTGACCTTTAAAAAATCATAGAACTGCTATGTGGCTCATAAATAAAAGTGTATAAAAATGTTATGTACTTGTTAGAATAAGGAAGCGAGCACTTGTTAACACTTTTTCTAGATCAGTGGTTCTGAACCCATTTTGCCCCATGCATCTCTTTTCCAATTGCTAGATAATTCCCACTTTTCCATAACTCAAATATATATATATATATTTATATTATTTTTTAATGTGTTTTATAAATTATACAACAAAAAGTTTAGAAAATGTTGACATTGTTAGTTTTTGTTCAATAAGAAAATCTGTGATTGGTAGTTTTTTTTTTTTTTTTTTTTTTTTTTTTTGTGTGTGTGTGTGTGTGTGTGTGCCAAGTCCTGGATATGCAGAGGAGTGCTTGAAAGAGTATAGCACAGATCACTTTCGACCTCTAATCTGTGTTGCATCATTTTTATTTTCAACGGAGTTGGAAAGCCAAACTCATAAATATATGTCAACACATGGACAGCTCTCTCTGCCATTCTTGGAGATGATTTGCCAAAAATATATGACTAATGATCTCTTCAAATATGTCTTTTGCTCAGGAATTGGTCTTCAATTCAAGAAATTGGCTTTGAAAACCATCAGGAACTTATTCATTGGGCAGTTTGAATGGATTTTTCACAAAGTCCAATTCTTAATCAGTAAGTTCAGAAAAATATCCCCTAAATTCATTTGTTGAAAATTCTGGAAGTATTTGATATTTACCTCTAGCAACAATGGAACACTAGACTGAAGGAAATTTCTCAAACATTGCAGCATTTTTCGTGTTAACTTTTCTCTTCTTGTTTTCTAGTTTACTCATGAAAGCTTTCAAAAAATAAATGAATTTTATGATGTTCGTATTTCTTTCGTGGTGGATATCCATCTTGGCAAAAAATTCCACTTTATCCTTAGTTTCAAAAAACAATTTAAGCTCTTTCCTAAGCTCAGATACTCACTCGGTTACATTTCCTTTTAAAAGCCATTAAACATTGTGTGAACAAGAAGGAAATGGTGGTCTGCATCCAAGTCACTGCATAACTGCTTGAAAAGTCATGCATTGAGAGCTCCTCTTTTAATAAAATTCACAATTTAAATTGTTTGAACCCCCAAAATCTGTACTGAAGCTGTAAGTGTTTTTTGAGGCTAGTGCTTGATGATGGATTGTACAGTAAATGCCTTTCACTAGTTTTTCACTTGAAATCCAGATTTGGTCCCCGACATAGCTGGTGCTCCATCTGTGTAACACCCATGTATAGTATTCCATGAAAGATTTTCAGACTCTAAGAATGATGAAATGTTCTTAAAAATATCTGAGGCCATAGTGGTTGGTGGTTTCTAGAGCAGAACAAAAGGGGAAAAAAAAAAAAACTTTTTTTTTTTTTTTTTAATGAATTTAAGTGAACATATCTTATAAATACCAGCAATCATAAACAAAATGCCACATCAGTCAATACATTGAGTTAAAAAAGCCAAATGCTGCAGATTTAATCTCCTGAACACTTGATAGAGCACAGGGTTTGACCACCAGTTGTGAGTGTTTTTTTTCTGATATTCTCTCTCCAATGCAGTTTCAGTAACATTTTGGCATTTTTCTTGAAATGCCTCTGTTAAATGTAATTTTATCTTTTTAAGAGCATTTCCATGTCAATCAAAAAAAGGTTTTTGCTCTTGTATTGAAGATGAACATTCTGCAAATGTTGCTGTAGCCTAGTCGCTTACAGAAGATAATTTGACAAAACATACACATTGTTACATCTTTTACAAATAGCACATTGAGATCTCCATTGACTGCAAAGGATGTGAACTAAATATATGAATCATCACATGTTCTTTGTTTGCCACTCATTTCATTCTATTATCAGTAAATATAAAATTTATGAGACAAATATATCCATGGATAAAAATCATTTTTCACAACTACAGTTTCTGACAAGATAAGGAAGAATGAATGTGAGCAGGAAGCTGCAGCATTACAGGATGAAATGAACATGTGGTAATTTGTAAAAACTTGCTTTCGACCTGGATATGCACTTTTCATCCAATTCCATTTTGAGAGAGAAAGAGATCTTAGCAGCAAGTGCCAAATTCCTCATTTGTTTCTTTTCTTTTACTAACATGGACTGTAGCAGGAAGCAGGTGACTGCATCCCCCCTGAAACTTTGGAATTCTCACATCCATTCTGGTAGAGAATTCCTATTCTAGATAAATAACATATATGTTCTAAGCAATAAAGTAGCAATCTTGTTTCAGGAAACTAAAACAATAATATTTATTTCTATTAGCAAGGAATGGAACATCTTGAGAAATTTCATTATACTAGTTAAAAAAAAATTATAGTTAATAATTAAATAAAAGACAAACAACAGGAAAAGTAAAATGCAAAAAAACTGGAAACAGAATCTCTGAAAATTGGGAAAGAATAAGACAAATTTGTTTATAAATTTAGCATATCCCAAACTATTTCTTACAACAGTTGTATAGTGTTTTTGTCTAGGTAGAAAAAATTGGAGAAATTTCAAAATATTTTTAGCTGTTATAAGAAACTTTAGCAACTATTCTAAGAAATTGTTTGAGCAGTAGATTATATTTATAAAACAGAAATATTTGGGAGAATTATATTCCCACAAATGTTTCTATTTTTATGTTTATTATTATTATTAATAAAAAAAAATTTCTGGGTAACTTAGAGTTGTTGTAGATTTTAAATTTTATGAAATTTTTAAGTATATTTTGGATATATGCCTAATTATATTTTATCATAATGGTAATTGTATTTTAAATGTAATGTTGATATTTTGTTAATATGTTATGTGCTTTATGAAAGAGATATATGTATACATGTTGGAAATATAAATGAACATTTTGAAAAATTGGTTTACGATTGGACTCTATTTGAAGTGAAAATAATATAAAAATGAGATAACATATAAGTGCTAAAAATTAGCACTTGTCAGTGAATATTTTATATGCTATTGGTACTGGTTGTTCCTGATTTCAAATAACAGAGTTTGAAACATTGTAACTTTTCAGTGACTCAAAGATGGCTGCTCTATTTTCTTTAATTATCGCTGAGAAAATTTTGTTTTTTTGTGTGGAACTGTGTGTGTTTGTGTAATATAGCTATTATCTTTCAGAGTAAAACTTATATTTTCAAAGCTTATTACCATAAGAAAACTATTTTTTCAAATTTAAAATAGAGAAAGATAGATGCTATTATATAATTTTCATTTTGAGTATCTGTAAAATTGTTTGTACTGGAATTTTGTTAAAAATATTTTTTTGCATGTATTTTAAACTTTTTGTATAAATAATAAACCACAGAAAAATATATTCTTTGAATTATATTACTTACAATCTTTTTCTGAAATATTTTTGTAATACTTTTCCATATTTCTTAGTTTATTAATGTAATTATAGATGTTAATAATAAATTGAGAATATTTTTCTAAAATTGATTTTGGAAACATGAATTGCTCTTCCTGATATGCAATATTGCATTAATACTAGTTAGAACTTCATTTAAATTCATGGATAAAAACTAGTTTTGATGTTACAGAAATATCACTGCTGATTAAGGTGTTTGGTTTGTTGAAGCTTTAAGTGCACACAGCTTTAAAAGCCACCGCACACTGCATCTTACAACATAGTGAGGGTTATTCATTAATCATGTAAACGGCCTCAACTTGTATAACTTAGGATTGCAGTCTAATACACCCAAAGGCAACTATAAACAATAAGTGCATGGCATTTTTCTAAATATTTTTTTCATGCATAACATTTTATTGTGTAATTCTTTTAGCAGGAGATTGAATCTTATCACAGATCTATATCTGTGGTGGTTAAATTAATATATTGCTTACTTTGGAACTTGCATTGATCTGCTTATTTGTCAAATACAAATAAGCAGACCATTACACATCATTTACTTCCTTATCCTATATATGCTTATTTGTCAAATACAAATAAGCAGACTATTTGTCAGATACAGTTTCCATTATACATTTTCTAGGTACAAAAAATCTGTTTGAGTTATTGGGAATAAGGTTAAATTATAGATGATTATTCTGTACACGTTACTCACACGTCTAAAGTGAGACAAGGATCTGCTGGAATTCATCTTCTTCCATGTAGATGAATTATCTGGCCAAGACTTATAGTACTTGTTTTCTCATTTTTGGATATGTTTAAGTAATAGAAAATTTTTATTGTTGTTACTTTTTCAAATCGGCGATGTTTCTACGTAGAATGATCAGGTTTGAGATGCATGCCAAGCAAAAAGGCAGCTACAGACCAAACTATTGATCATACTGATTTATGCTACTAAATGATTTTTCTTCAGTATGGATGTATTTTACTTAATGCCATAGGGAAATTCAGAATCGGGAATGTTTTATTATGAAAAAATTTCCGTTACAAATATGTGAAGCAGGCAAAAAAGAAAAAAAATATGTACTAAAAAAAAAAAAAAAAAAAAGTTGGTGGTGGTCAGATTTCGGACTTTGTATGGTAATAATTAATTGGACATTGCATTTGCATATTAGAAGGAAAGCATCCTTCTTGCATAATACAAAGAATATATAGTTTTATATGCTTTGTTGTTTGTTTCACATTAAATTAAATATAGCTAGCTACACACAAATAAACACGGGGTGTTCTATTAGCTACTGAAGCCAAATTTTAATTCATAATTTTAATAATAAGGAAGATATTGCATTTAAATTTGAAAAATTTAAAGCATTTAAATTACTGCATTTTGCGGGAAATGTGATGACAGCATAAAATGTTCTGAAATTTGTTGCTGTTTGCATTTATACTATACTGAGCCAGGCATTCCATATTTTGGGAAATGCACTGTCACTGCCTGAATTTGCTGTTTGCTTTCAAGTTCATGATTTGCTTGTGTTAACTCTGTTTTTGTATTCTGTAATATCCTAATAAAAATAACAATGTCACCTCAGGAGAACAAACTGATCAAAAGCTTTTTCGAAACCTTGCGGTTGACCAAAAACAGCTGAATTTCAGCTATTTTGGCATGTGATGTCGACATATTGCTCGGTCCTTCACAGTCTGGATCATTTATTCTTCCATACTCGACTTTGATTTCGAGTTTTTTGAATATGGTCCAAATGTTGGATGTATTTGGCTGATGTTCGCTTCCAAATTTCTACGAGAATTACTGTAAATATGACTTTATTGATTATCTTTATTAATATGAGTGAAAAATAAATACTGTGAGTATACTTATACACTTTTTTTTTAACTTAACATATTAGTGCAGTATCTCCTTCCTCTCCATACACACACACACAGAAGAAATTTTAAAAAAATGACTTAAAAAGAATATTTATTGCATACATATATATCTATTTTATGCTGTAATTAAGAAATTCAATCTAAATTTATCAGTAACCTTATTTATAATAGTTTTCATTTCTTCTAGTTTGGCAGAAATTTGAATGTTTAAGAATAGATTCAAAAGCAGTTAAGCAAAATTATCTCAAAAGGCTCTATTCTAGCAGATATCTATTGCAGTTTCTTTTATTGTAGTCAAATACAGAGGGTGTTTACACATTTTTAGAATGATTAAATATTCGAGCTGGTAGTTTTTTTTCTGGAGTATAAGTCTGCCTTGTGATTTCCATGATAAAAGGGCTTTTTGTAAAATTTCTGGGAGGGGGGGTTGATTTCCATTCCTCCTCCACTACTTTCCAGAGTTCATCAATCATGGTGGAGTTGTGTTTAAAAAGGACTTTAAGAGACCAGAGACACAATAGTCCATAGATGGAACATCAAAGGCCTTTCCAGGAATACCTTGAAAAGATATATATGCAATATCTATATCAGTCTTCTTTTTTTTCGAGGACTGCAGCGGTACTTTTCGAAGTATGACATGCTGTTTTGTCTCAATGAAGTTTCTTTCTTTGAAAGACATTGCGATAAATAATAGAATTTCTTTAAATATTGGACTAAAACTTTCTCCTGAAAGTACATTGAGTTGATTTTAACATTTTGTTCCATTCTCATTGTGTAAGAGAATCCTGAGACAGTCATAAATCCGTTACTTAATCAATCTTTGCATTGACAGATCAAGTTTGTACATTTTTCTCTTCGGTTTTTGATAATAAATAGACCTTTTTCGTTGCACTCATTTTGGTAAACCCATACTTCATCAAGAGTCACAGTGTATTTCCATTTAGTATGTTAAGCTAAATAATTTTCATGCAGGATTCCACAAATTGTTCTGCTTTGAGGATCAAGCCTTGGCAAAAGCTGGTGAATATTGTACTTTTTTACTTCCTTGTACGAAGTAAAAAGGAAGTATTGTAATTGCGAAAAATTTCAGGCAGCGTATTTCAACGAAAATATCCAATTTAACGATGTTTTTGTGTGATATCTGTACGTAAGGACAGAATAAAAGACTCATTTCCTCCAAAAAAATTATAAAACTGCTTTAAAATTAATTCTGAAGAGAATTTTTTGTGGCGTCTGTACGAACGTATGTACGTATCTCGCATAACTCAAAAACGAGTAGCCTCAGAATGTTGAAATTTTGTATATAGGACTGCTTTAACATGTAGATGTGCACCTCGTATTTTGGTTGCAATCGGCCGCACCAAACGTATGTAAATATGTTTATATATATGTATCCACTCTGTTACCCGGCTCACTGATCTCAGTTTCTTTACTCTTATATGCTTGTAAATTGTACATTTTTTGCTTTAAAAATTATTGAATTGTGTTGTTTTTATCTTCCGGTTAAGGTTTTTATGCCTTTAGTAAATCTGTATGCAATATTTTTAGAATTATCAACAATTTTAAAGTTGTTTAAGTGCCGCTAAGCCTTTTTCTTATGGCGGCCATTGATTGTTTACATTTGAAACAGCAGACTAGTGGATTTGTTGCCAATCTAGAGAAACTTAGCTTCGTAACAACAAAGATAACGCCTTCATTTATTATTGCCAATTAAATCATGCTTAATCCTTTCTGGAATTTTTTCGAGGAAGTAAGTGTTTAAGATTTACTTCGTAATTTTTAATATAGATATTTTGAGTTTTTATGTGTTTTTGCCTTCTCGCGAAGTAAGAACTGAATTAATTAAATGAGAAATACTCAATCGTCTGTGAAAAACTGCTTCTTTTTTGTTTTGTTTGCTTAATTTCTTTTATACATCGTTTTAGCTTTATTATAGTATTTGAATAGAACATGTGGCAACGATTAGATAATTCTTTATATGCTGTAAATTTTGTGCATTATGAGTTATAATATGAACGAAATATAATACTGTTAAGTGAATCTAGCGCCAGAGTGTCGCTATAATAAACAAATACTAGAGTGAATTTTAAAGAATGCATTTATTCTATTGTGGTTTATGCACTGTCAACGAAGTAGATTTACTTCAATCCAATAAGTTTAAATGAAATGCAAGAAAAAATGCGTATAATTTAATATTCCGCACAAGGAAATCATGTGGTGTACACATCAGATTTTTTTTTTTAGTTTTTAATTTTAAATTTTGGTGTATTATTTTATTTATTGTTGCTACAGATGTGTTTTAAAAACTTTTCAATTAATTTCTGCGTCCACAGATTTTCTCTTGATACCAATGATTTAACTTTGGAAATATTAGAAACAGTATGCGTCTTTTTCAAGTATTCGTTTGAGACTCTTTGTGGTTATTATGATTGACAGTTCCCTCCGATTAATAATTTTGCTTATTTTGTACTTAAAAATTTTAATACCATGCATTTCACAACGTTTGTAAAATGTAGAATAGGAATATTTATTTTCGGAAAGCACAAAATCATATTCTTCAATCCACAGCTTGTTTTATATGCGACATTTTGAAAAAAGAATAGTTTAAAAGTAGCAGACGATATTTCTCATTTCAAATAAGAAACTGTTGGCAGAAATATTTATTCCAAACCATTTTCTTTCTTAAATTCTTTATCGAAATCGTTCAAAAAATGTGTAAACAGTGCACCATAAGCGGAAATACCATTTAATATTGTATTCAAGAGAAAAAATACCATGATCTGGCTGTAAAAACCATTGGAAGTGGAAATTCAACAAAAAGAACGTATATGAAAATGGAGCTTTGCTTGTTAAAACCGAATTGTTATGTGCATGGTTGCCGGAGTTAAGCCTATTTTAAAAATTTGATTTCTACTAAGGTGGTTGTGCAAATATGTAAACAACAGGATAAAAAATAAGATGCACTGATGCTTACCGGTGAATCACTACTCGTTTTGCAACAATTAGGTACTGTGCTACAGGTTCTTTTCTTCTCTTTTAATTTCATTGCAATATCCTTCATTCGTATTAAAACTATTTCGTTATTATTCGTATTAAAACTATTACGTTCTCTTTTAATTTCATTGCAATATCCTTCATTCGTATTAAAACTATTAACGAAATTCCAACTTGTGGAATATCTTGTGTATAAAACACACAGTATTTTAGGTAAGTTTTATTTTGCATTCTTATGTTTATCGTTATCATGCTTTTTAAATGCTAACCACCGAGTGATTTTTAATAGCTTGATTAGTGTTACATTCTTGCAAATAGCATAATTCTTGCATAATGTAAGGTAAATAGTCTTAAAATTTTTTACCGTTACTAAAGCTCAGTGTGCTGAACTTAATTATTATGCGTATATAGAATTTAATGCTTAATAATGACCATAAATAAACTTATTTTGTTTCTGCGTTTGTTAAAATTACATTTATCCAAAATATATTTATCAAGAAAGAAACACGAAGAAAACATTTTTGATATGAACATTTTGACTGATTTTTGAATATTTGTGCTTCAGTATCTCGTTTGATAAATGTGCTTAATGGTTGCGCGCAGTATATTCAAAATTTTTAGCTAAAATTTTTTAGTTTTTATACATTTCATATAAAACTTATATTGAAAAGCTGCAAATCTATCTAAATATTCGTATAATTCAAAGAGGAACATTAAGAACACGTTCTTGATGTACACTTGATGTTCATAAAGCAGGAAGGAAAATTTTTTTAGGTAGGTACACCGAAAAAAAAAAAAAAAAAAAAGACAGTTCCTTCTACTGAGCCGATTGACAAAATTAAAACTGCGTTTTTCATGTCTCGAAAGCGCGACTTAAGATATACAGTGTTTCACAAAAGTGATGGGACACTTGTGCTTTACAAAAGGAAACTGTAATAAAATAAATTAAAAGAACATCTAACATTTTTTGTGGGTGTATTTCACACTTAAATTTAGTAACAATTATTACATAACATACATTTTCTCAAAATATTAATTTAATAAAAATACAATTGTTTAGAACGGAGCAAAAAATGGCTCACATAAGTGATGGGACACCATTAGATACTACTACGTACTACAATAAAAACATTTTTTGGTGTTTTTATTTTTACTCAAAAGCAATTGGCAATAATTTATAAAATCGTCTGAAGTATTTCTCTCCAGTTTGTTTTGGAATTTTTGTGTTTCTTAGCTCTGTGCAGCCATGAATGCTAAATGAAAAGAAACTTTGCCTGAAATTCGAAAATTAGTTATTAATTTGCATATTGAACGTGGAAAGAAATTAGATATTAGAGAAACTGCTGAAACAGTTAAGTTGAGTCATTCGACAGTTTACAATATCATTAAACGATATAAAAAGAATCATATGATTCAGGATAAAAGAAGACCTGGCCGACCATCAAAGCTATCCAATGGAATAAAGCGAATTATCGTTCGAAATATTTAAAAAAATCCAAGAATGATTGCTCCTAAAGTTGCTGCTGATTTACAAGCATTATATGGAGTAATTGTTAATCCTGAGATTATTAGAAGAGTAATTTGATCTGCTGGATATCACGGTAGAGCAGCCAGGAAAAAATTCTTCGTAAGTGAAAAGAATAGAAAACTCGGACTGGCTTTCGCAAAATCCAACATAAATAAGAATTCTGATTACTGGAATGAAGTTATATTTGCTTATGAGAGTAAATTTAATATATTTGGCTCTGACGGTAGAATCTTGGTGTGGAGAAAACCCAGGGAAGAATTTCGCAAACAGAACTTGGTGCCAACAGTAAAACATGGTGGAGGAGGTGTTATGGTATGGGGGTGTATGTCGTCCGCTGGAGTTGGTAATCTTGTTTTTATTGACAGTATAATGGATCGGTACAAGTATATTGACATTTTAAATCAAAATTTGAAATCTTCAGCACGAAAATTGAACCTTCATAACGATTTTAAATTCTACTAGGACAATGGCCCCAAGCACACTGCTTTGAACTCTGGCTGCTGTATAACTATCCTGAAATAATAAAAACACCACCACAATCTCCAGACTTAAATCCCATAGAGAATATTTGGCAAGAATAGGAATCAAGAATTCGCAAACACACCATTTCTTCAAAACAACAATTAAAATCGGTGCTTCAAGAAGAATGGGGTAAAATCACTCCAGAAATCGCAAAAAAATTAGTCGAAACCATCCCAAGAAGATTAAATCATGTTTTAAAAGTAAAAGGATATCCAACAAAATATTAAAACCTTTTAAAAAGTAAAATTTTTTGGATAAATATTTGATGGAAAAGTAAGTGTTCCATCACTTATGTGAGCCATTTTTTGCTCCGTTCTAAACAATTGTATTTTTATTAAATTATTATTTTAATATTTTGAGAATAATTGTTACTAAATTTAAGTATCAAACACACCCACAAAGAATTTTTACATCTTTTTTTAATTTATTTTACTACAGTTTCCTTTTGTAAAGCACAAGTGTCCCATAACTTTTGTGAGACACTGTATATTATATTTATATATAGCATTGTTTTAATATAGGTATTTTGCCACAAAATTGGATATTTTTCTGAAATGAAATGCCAATTCTTTTTTCCATATTTCGGTTCTACGTCTCAAATTATGTGTAAATATTAAATTTTATAAAATTTGGAGAGAAATTCAAAAATTTATCTTTGCTAATTTTTTTGAGTTTGCGCGAAGAATAACTTGCTTGGCGAACTTCTTAATTTATGGCAACCTATTTTCCTTTCCATTTTTAAATTATGCACGGGCGGGGAGAAATATGACATCGTTCCTACTTTTAAATAATTTTCACTAAGTGCCTAAACCACATTTGATGTTTTATCGCTTTCGACAACTATGCCGAATTTCAAAACGCTACAGTATATAAATTTACGTATATCTTCAGAAATTTTAACTAAAAAACTCTTAATTTTTTCCCTTTTTCTTAATTTATAGGGTATAATTCAATTTTTTTTCGAAAAATTATTTAAAAATACAGAATTTTAAAAAAGTCATAAAAATTGGGCGAATTTTATTTGGAATGAACCTAAATTTCGAAATGTGAAAAGAAGTTATAAGTTTAATAAAAAAAGAGAGATTAATACATATATATGAAATTCAATTAAAATTAAGGAGTTTAAATTTTGAGAGCTAATTTTTTAAAAACTACTCTTGCGATTTTTACAAAACTTAAAAATACAGAATTTTAAAAAAGTCATAAAAATTGGGCGAATTTTATTTGGAATGAACCTAAATTTCGAAATGTGAAAAGAAGAATCAAATAAGTTTAATAAAAAAAGAGAGATTAATACATATATATAAAATTCAATTAAAATTAAGGAGTTTAAATTTTGAGAGCTAATTTTTTAAAAACTACTCTTGCGATTTTTACAAAACTTGGCAATTTGGCATAATTTGAGTCCTAAAATCGAAATATGGAAAAAATTTGGCATGTCAGTTCAGAAAAAGTCCGATTTTATGTCAAGATACCAAAATTAAAACAATGCTATATATAAAGCTAATACATATCCTAAGTCGCGCTTTCGAGACATGAAAAACGAAAGTTGCATTTTGTCAATGGATCCAGTAGAACGGGAGGTATAGAACTGTCCCTTTTTTTTTGGGGGGGGGGAGGGCAGTGTACAACTTACAAAAGCTCACTTAAACAAATTTTCTATATATTTGTATATCTAACCGAACATTCCGTTTGCAAGTTCTGTCGTAGATATTATCTCAACTGGGAAGGAATAGGAAATATTTTAAAATAGAATTAGTGCTTTTAAGATCTGTTCTCTGTGTGTAATTTTTACATAATTTTTCCTCATTTACAAGAGGTGTTTTAGAGGTACTTATTTCAGAACTTTCTGGTTCTTTGCATTCCCACGAAAAGTTTCGATTTAATTGCCGACTTCATTATTTGCGAAAAGAGTTTCTTTGCTCGTTTCGGCTGTTATTCGTCGTAAATAATAATAAAAGAAGAATTTTTAAGAAACAAGAAACTTTATGAGAAAAAAGTATAAGACTGAAATTTACACTTTTTTCCAGCCAGTCCAGATCCAGATTTAGACTTGAAAAGGCCCTAAGCTATTTGAGGTATGGGGCTCTTTATAAGTATGTTATGATATATTTTAATACTATTTGTACTATATTTTAATTTGGGGCGGGGCCCTAAGCTTTAGCTTGTGTACTTTATACGTAAATCTGGCTCTGCAGCCAGTGTAAACCCTTCCCCTCCAAAAAAAAAAAAATGCACTTGATGTTTTATATCCAGGTAATAGAAGTTGCTGTTTATGTTTATAATCCTTAAAAACTAATTTCTGAAGGCAACATACTGTTATTTCAGAGTGAGTTTGATGTATTTGTGGGACATTTGTTACTGTATGAAAATACTTTTTTTTTTTTTTTTTTTTTCAAAATATATATTCTTTGATCGGATATGGTATATTTGTTCTACTGCTTAATATAGGAATAAAATATTCTTTGATAATGCCATCTGATACTTCTTTTTTTAAATATTTAAAACAATTGTGTTCAAATTTATGGCATTTCTTAAAAAGTCGCCTTTTTAGACCGAAGGCACAATTTGCTCAGAAGGATATTATTAATTTCGTTTCGCATTTTGCGTTCGAAATCCATATAAATGCCGGTTCACTTTTCAAATTGCTGCCACCAAATATTAGAGCCCTGTATTATATTTAAAGAAATTAAATAATAAAGAATCTGCATTAAATGTATGTATGCTTGTCGTATTGTGATAAAACAGTCTACCTAAAAATCTAGAGCCATCTAATTTTGTAATCCTCCTGCGAATATGGGCATCTGGAAGCCCAAATTTAGAATTCGTTTTATTATCTATTTCATATTTTGTGAAACTTTAGCCAAATTTTGATTAAGACTCAACGATTTCAAAGCCAGCAATGGCAACAATGTACGGAGAAAACATTTTTTTATCAGTCTCGCGCGCTGAAATTCTAAAGATATGCTCATTTTAAAATTATTTTGTGATACTGCTGTTGAATTTTATGGTTTAAGTGCGAAGAACATGATATTCAGTAAATAAAGGTAACACACAAAACGTTAAAAAAAAACGCCTCTTTGGGAGTAATGTAAAATCTGAAAGCTATGATTTATATATATATATATGATGTATCAGCTTTAGTCGTAGCTTAAATAATCAGATGATAAGTTTAAAAAACAGGATCCATTTATTATTATTCAGGAGAAATAGCAGTTACAAAAATCAGATATCCGGAGTAAATAAAAAGAATTACTAATAACTTTTTGCATGAAGTTTACTGCATCGTGACATTAAAGAAAAAGCTCCCGATATTCCTGTTGCGAGTCCTTTTATAGCCTCTGGAAAGGCGGAGCTTCCAAGAAATGACGTCAGCCAATCCAGTTCGCTTTAAATACTTCCAGAACATTCAATGACTGTAGTGTAGAAAAGGCGGGAAAAACAACTTGACTATGGGGCTGTGGATTTAATTCCACGTACTTTCAAATAAGAGACCGTCGCCATTAAAAATGAGAAGAACATACAGTTAGAATTTTAAGTGTATTCTCGAATATGGAATTTTATTATTACAAATATATATATATATATATACACTCTTTTGGAAAAAATTGAAGCACCAAGAAGGACTTTTGCAATCGTGATGAAATTTGGTATGCAAAAACATCTTGATCGAACATGCAATTCGCAAAGCATAAAACCATTAACAGAGGCGGAAAATTTATCTTTTTTTGTTGCTGCCATTGTAATTCCGTAAAGAAGCCACTAAAAATGTCATTACGGAAGTATCGAAGACCTTACAGACAACTGAACGACTTCGAACGTGGTCGCATTGTAGAGTTGCGTGAGGCTGGGTGGTCATACCGAGCAATAGGCCGCCACCTGCAGCGTACAGACACTGCTGTGCAAAGATGTTGTCAGCAATGATTGCTACAAGGAAATGCCGACGAAATGACCAAGGAGCACCTGGAAGACAGACACTGCTGTGCAAAGATGTTGTCAGCAATGATTGCTACAAGGAAATTGCCGACGAAATGACCAAGGAGCACCTGGAAGACCAAGGAGCACAAATGCGAGGCAAGATTGGATGATTGTTTCCCAGGCCCGAACCGTCCCTACGGTATCATTGTCGACTGTTCAACGCACTACAGCCATGTTTATACCGTCCACCATCTCACGGCGCTTGTCTGAGGCGCGGTCACGCTCACAGAGGCCTTTAAGACGTTTGCCTTTCACCCCACAACATCGGCGCAGTCGTCTGGAGTGGTGTTGCAGCCGATCATCATGGCTGTCATCAGATTGGCATCGTATACAGTGCAGCGGTGAATCCCTCTTCACTCTTGAAGCAGATGACCACCGTGTTCGTGTCTGGAGAGGAAGGGGCCAGCGGTCCCAATCAGCCTTTGTTTTACAAAGGCATACAGCCATACCTCCTGGTGTGATGGTCTGGGGCGCTATTTCTTATGTCAGCAGGTCATCTTTAGTGATCCTCCGTATATCTTTAACAGCTCAACGATATGTTGATACCATCCTGCAGCCGGTTGCATTACCCTTCATGGCACGTCAACCTGGGGCCATTTTCCAACAAGATAATGCCAGGCCACATACCGCTCGCATAAATCTGGACTGTCTCCGTGCGGTTGATACTCTTGTGATCTTGCTGGACAAGGAAGCTCTTGCGTTGTCTGAAACATGGTAGGCCGCCAGATTCGGGCACCTCAAAATATCGCAGATCTGGAGCGGCAACTGATGAATACCTGGCAGAATGTGTCGCAGGAGGACATAGGAACCTCTACCACTCTTTGCGTCGAGAAATTCAAGCATGTATTGCCGCCAGTGGCGGTTCGACCAACTACTAATTTGAACAATGGGTGATTGTGAGCTGTGAACAGGTACTATGATCTTGATTTTTTAATCATTTTATTATCTGTGTATGAGCAAAGACATACAGCCATAACCCTTCGTGTGATGGTGTGGAACGCTATTCCTTATGACAGCAGGTTATCTTTAGTCATCCTCCGTACATCTTTAACAGCTCAACGATATGTTGATACCATTCTGCGGCCGGTTGCATTACCCTTCAACCCTGGGGCATTCCAACAAGATAATGCCAGGCCACAGAGCGCTCGCATATCTCTGGACTGTCTCAGTGCGGTTGATACTCTTCCTTGGCCAGTCACCAGACCTTTCACCAATCGAGCATGTCTGGGAAGGCCGCCAGATTCGGGCACCACAAAATATCGCAGATCTGGAGCGACAACTGACCCCACACATCGGCGGACCACACATGAATGCTTGGCAGAATGTGTCGCAGGATGACATTAGGAATCTCTACCACTCCTTGCCTCGACGAATTCAAGCATGCATTGCCGCCAGTGGCGGTTCGACCAACTGCTAATTTGAACACTGAATCGGTGATTGTGAGCCGGGAACAGGCGCTATGACCTTGATTTTTAAATCATTTTATTATCTATGTATGAGCTATACACATATTCAATTTTATCAAACGCAACAACTTCCTTCATGGTGCTTCGATTTTTTTTGCCAAAAGAGTGTATTTTTAATAAGGCCTACAAAACGTAACTCCTAAATGTAACTAATATTATAAATGTAGTATGAATATCGTTTTAAAAATGTCATTAAGAATTTATAATTTCTTGTGGCGTCATCTACCGGAATGCAGTGAATTTTCATTTTTATTCGATAAGGGCAGAACTTCTAACTAATTCGAGCGCAATGACAAGAATAATTCATTTGAAAATTATTAGTTCATAATGTAATTTATGTAAATAAGGCAGTAAAACTAAACTATCGAATTCATTTAAACGATGTTTTTGAGCGACATCTCTACGTACAGACAGAATAAAGGAATCTTTTTTTTCTTTTCTTTTTTTTTTCTTCTACTTTTTTCCCCCCAAAACGGACTGTAAAATGGCTCTAAAATGGATTCAAATGAAATGATATATATATATATATGTGATGTACCAGCTTTTGTCCGGCATAAATAGAATGGTGAAGAATCATAAATGTAGTCGTAGCTTAAATTATCAGACGATAAGTTTACAAAACAGGGATTCATTTATTATTACTCAGGAGAAAATAGCAGTTACAAAATCAGATATCCGGAGTAAATAAAAAGAATTACTAACAACTTTTTGTATGAAGTTTACTGCGTCGTGACATTTAAGAAAAAGCCGCCGATATTCTTTTGCGAGTCTTTTTATAGCCTCTGAAAGGCGGAGCATCCAAGAAATGACGTCAGCCTCGTCAGCCAATCCAGTTCGCTTTAAATATTTCCAGAACATTCTATAACTGTACGTGTAGAAAAGGCGGGAAAAACGACTTGACTACGGGGCTGTGGATTTAATTCCACGTACTTTCAAATAAGAGAACGTCGCCATTAAAAATGAAAAGAACGTACAGTTAGAAATTTAAGTGTATTCTTGACTATGGAATTTTATTATTACATATATATATATTTTTTTTATTATTTTTTTTTCCGTCACGTCTGTACGTATGTACGTGCAGAAAATATCTGAGAATTTTATTCGAATTGAATCGAAATTTCGAACTGGTAAAGAAAGAATCAAATGAGTTTAATAAAAAAAAAAACAAAAAAAGATTTTAATAAATATATACGAAATGCAATTAACACTGGGGAGCTAAAATTTGGTCAGCTTATTTTTTAAAAACTACTCGTGTGATTTTAACGAAACTGGGCATTTTCGCATTATTTGAGACGTAGAAACGAAATAGGGAAAAAATATCAGTATGTCGTTTTGGAAAAAGTCCTCTTTCGGGTCAAAATACCTATGTTAGAACAATGTTATACAAAATCTAAAATATATTCAAGTCGCGCTTTCGGGACATGAAAAATGGAAGTTAAATTTTGTCAATCGGCTCAGTAGAACGGGAGAGTCTCGTGCTGCATTGCACCGAGATATAAAACAATTTTAATTAAAAATTCTACTAAAATAGGTAAACAAATACAAAAACGGTAATAATATTATACTGAGATATTATCTACAGAAAATAAGGTGCGTTATATAATCGTGGTTAATGCATTTTTTATAGCGGGGGGGTCACCGGTGACCCCCGAGGCGCTGTCCATTTTTGCTATTTATTATTTAAATTTTTGCGACCATTATAGTAACAAATCAATATAGTAGCAATGTCATTATTTAAAAATTTATCAGTATCGATATTCACTCTAATTATCTATTTTTACATTTGGTCGTGTCGCCGGTCACTGGTGCCCCCCCCCCAAGGCGCTGTAGACAAGTCGAGTGCCGGCCACCGGTGACCCCCCACGGCAGTCAACGTGTTAAAATCTATTCCTTCTCGAACTTTTGTTATGTTGTTTCTGAATAGCCTATTACTCTTTGAAGAAAGTTATCAACTTAATAAGGTTAATTAAATAAACAGTCGCAAAAGTAAATGCAAAAACAACACTAGAAATTTTATTTGTAGCTTAAGGACTGAAGAAAATATAAATTAAACCTAACAGTGTGTAATTTTCAAGTTTACGACACCGTCCATGCGAGACCATTCCTCCTACGTAAGAATTCTCTTTACTGATGAAGTTGTTTTCTTTGTAAATAGTGAAATTAGCAAGCAAACAAAGACACAACGGCAATTTGAATCCATCGTCGGCAGATCTCACTAAAATAGTTTGTTACGCCAGAAAATCATGGCTTGGAATTCCTTCCATTATTCATAGTGGCAATCTGTGTTCGTTTCTTAGATCGTCATCGCATGCTAGGTCACCAGAATCAACACATCAATAATCCATTTATGTCAAAATTCATAAATAACTATGTCCCTAAGACGTATTTAAAAAAATTATATGCCTCGTAAGGAAATTTCAGTTTAAATTCATACTTCACAACCCACCTTTTCCATTCGAAAATTTCGAATAGTATTCAGTGTGGCCGCCAAGCAGATGGCGGTCATAATTGCACGTACCATCCAACAAGTGCCTCTACTTACTCATTACCCACAGCTAACTTTAATTCCAGTTCCTGCACAGAAAATTCCAATCGCCATGCAAATTGCATTAATTAGAAACGAAATTGAAATAAAGACATGAATTATTAAGAAGTACTTATATTGCTTTTAAATCAGTAAATTAAGTAGCATACTACATTAATTTGAAAGATAAATTAAGGATTTTATATCTGAGTGGCAACACTTCTAATAATAATGATTAAATATGCTTAAAGAAAAGTCGGTACTTTTCCGTTTCGCCGGCGCAAATCTCGCCAAGTAGACTTCATTGGCGACAACATACAGTGTACCACATAAAATTGTTAACAAATGTTAGTTCTAAGAATTTTTTATTTTGAAGGCATAAACATTTTAATATGGTTTAAAATTTCGTAAAAAGGCAATAAATAAAGACAATAAATTTGTAAAAAGACATTAATTTAAGAATTTACTATGCTATCATGGTTCAACATCGTGATTCGCCGGTTCGTATCACATGACCCATGTGATCTCATCTCACGTAAACTACGCTACAAAAATATAATTCCCTCCGTAATTATCCGCATTAATTTCAAGTTAAATCTTAATTTGGAATACAAGTTTAAATGCAAGAATTATTTCAATTCGTACGAACAGCTTACTCAGAAATTATGTAAAATTGCAGTGCTTTACTTCGCTAGTGCATTCTCATTAGAATTTATGAATTTAACCCTTGATTTTGACTTTTCTACATTTTTGCTTTCGGGTGCCGTGTGATTGCATCCTAATTGACTTAATTACCGCGAATCGTCTTGTAGAGTCATTAGGTTAATTGGAAGCAGAAAAGATGAAAAATATGCAACCGCCTTCGCCAGGAATCGAACCATGGACCTCTGGAATACCGGCCCAGCGTGCTACCGTTACACCACGAAGGCACGCTAGGGAAGTGGGAGAAATACCTTATATACTCCCCTTTTTAAAGGGCGACTAGGGTTTTAGGAAACCTAGTCGCCAAATCCTGGGTGCGGAGAATCATCATCCACAACCCTTTTAGTTCGGGCGCCACTTGTAGAGTCATTAGGTTAATTGGAAGGAGAAATGATGAAAAATATGCAACCGCCTTCGTCGGGAATCGAACCATGACCTCTGGAATACCGGCCCAGCATGCTACCGTTACACCACGAAGGCACAGTAGGGAAGTGGGAGGAATACCTTATAATCTTAGGGCATAAAATTTAATTATCTTTGTAAGTATTCTATGTAATTGTATGCCAGTATTGAAAGAAACAATCAATCTGGTAAGAAATGGCTGCGACTTGTTTTGAAAATGAGGCGTAAATGGTTACCAGCGAAGATATTTCGTTTGGCATCAGTTGTACCATTATTGGCGACTTTATCTTTTGCGCCGGCAAAACGGAAAAGTACCGAAAAGGCTTTTGCTTGATACAGTGATAATACTTGCCACCCACTACGTAACAAATAATGTAAGTAATGTAATGTCGATTAAAAGAAAGAGAAGTCTCTGTTACAGATATAAACTATATTTGAAAATTTTGAATATATACTACATGTATGTTGAAATGTTATAGTGATTGTTAAAAGAATGCAGTTTCTTAAAGCAAATATGAAAGTGGCCAATTTTCGCGTATGTAAGATTCATTTATAGAATTGGATTTCTTGAGAGAAAAATGAGAAGACTGACTGATTTTATTTAGCTGGTTTTCGCAATCTCGTTATACAGAGGCTGTTCACACATTTTTTAGACGATGTATATTGTATTCACAAAACTAAATTACATAAAATGCTTGTGTTTTAAATGTTCTATTTGACATCCCTTATTCTGAACTATCTTTCGACACCGCAATTTCCAGGATAATAATGCCTTTTGAAGTGGCAGAAGAGGTATTCTATCCCATTCCTCACGAACAGCTTTCCAGAGTCCTTTTAGGCTTTTGGGATAACGTTTGGATAATGCAGTTTTTAAAAGTCCTAAAGCCCCAAAATCCATAGGTGACACATCGGGAGATTTAGTAGGGATATCAGTGAAGGGTTATGGCCTTGATACCAGTTTTTGTTACATTTCTTTTAGGAAATTTACAGTGGATTTTTATGTGTGACTGCTAGCTTTGTCCTGATGGAGTCTCTCAGACTGATGGCACTGTTGGTAAAGCGATGGTATTTCATTCAGAAAAATTGGCGATAAAATATGTTCCTGATAGTATTTGGAGTTAATCTTGACATTTTTTTGCACTCTCTTTATTTTTAACTTGCCATTATGAGAAAAACCAGCAACCATCATGAATCCCTTAGAAAAACTTTCTTTCGATTCTTTGAACCATGTACTTAAATTTGTTTCTCCCCTTTTATAATCATAAATGGCTCTTTTTTTGTTACAATCATTTAAATACACCCATGCTTCATCTATCGTGACAATTGTTTTCCATTTTTCTTTGGATAAGTGTTTCTCATATAGAATTCTGCAGCGTGTCCTGCGTTGAGCGATATGCTTTGGAAGAAGACTATGCACATTGCGTTTTTTCGCTTTCTTAAGATTTAAATCAACGTTTATCATTTTGTTTACAGTGGACACCGAGCATTTTAATGATTTTGCAACTGTACTTTGACTAGGGGGATTTTCTTTTAACATTCAACAACGTACCTTTGCAATAGTCGAAGATGTCCGTTTTTTCCTTGGATACTTGTTTGGAATTTTTGTCCCACTTGAGGCTCCAATTTGACGTTTTTTTCCTTTCTTGTTGATGATATTACCTATTGACGCTTTAGATATCACAAAACCATGACTCTCACATCGTTTTTGGATAACGGAGTATGCATATTTCTCTTCGGAAAGAGCGTAAATCTAGCTTTCGAACCACTGCTTTGTTAAATTCGCCATTTTGAATAAGAACAAAACTTTCAAGCCAGAGACGATAATTTTCAGTTTTAAAAACACACTACAATTGCAATTACTTCTTTTGCACCAAGCGATTTTTTATTACCGCTTACCAAAATCGTCTAAAAAATGTGCGAACAGCCTCTGTAGATGGTGGATTGAGTTGGACAACCATTAGCAGGATTGAAGGTAGCCATTCTCAAGCAGTAGTCTCTTGATTGCTATGGGTGTCTCGATTAATGGTGCTAAGCTAAAGGCACCAATTCCACCTTCGTTGTTTTCTTTTATTCTACGTGTTTAATTATTTCTTCTCAGAATGCTTCTGAATCTTCAAAATTTCTCTTTTAGAATCGCTGTCTTAGATTTTTCATTTTTCTTTTCTTAACGAGCTTCTATCTAGTTCCTAGTCCAAAGGGGCAATTTTCCTAGAAGGAGTACTAATTTCGTTTTGGCATTTTGCGTTCATTCACTACAAGCGTTGTTTCACTTTTTAAATTGTTGCAACCCAATATTATCGCCCTGTATTATATTTAAATAAATTAAATAATGGAGAATCTGCATAAATGTATGTATGTTTCTCGCATTGTGATAAACAACGGTGCCCAGAGCCATCCAATTTTGAATAACGTAATCCTCCTGCGAATACGGGCATCTGGAAGTCCAAACTTGAAATTTGGAACTTGTTTTATTATCGATTTCATATTTTGTAAAAATTTAACAAATTCTTGTTTAACAAACTCAAGGATTTCAAAGAGAGCCATGGCAACGTTGTACAGGAAAAAACATTTTTATCTCCAGCGCGCGGAACTGTGTATCGGAAATTCTAAAGGTTTGCTCATTTAAAAATTATTTTGCGATATAACTGTTGAACTGAATTTGGAACAGCTTGAGTATAGGACCCCATTGGCGATTTTTTGGCTTCGCCAAGCCATGGAAAAGCCGTTAAAATTGAAAACACAAGTTAGAAAGCACGTTTTAACCAGAAAAAAAATTTTAGAATATATGTTTAAACAGCAAATTTGAAGGTACATAAGTAAGTAGGGGCATATTTTAAAATATATTGGCAAGTTAAATTGTAAATTTATTATATTTTATTGCATATTGTAAAAGCAATTAAAATTTAAAATAGATGTTAGAATGCACATTTTAAATACAAATTTAGAATATATATTTAAACAGTGAAACTGAAAATAAATAAATAAATGGAGGCATATTTTTAGCAGTCATACTGAAAATACAAATTACAAGCTGTAAAATTAAAAATAGCAGCTCAGAATAAATGTTTAAATTAAAAATATGAAAATAGGAGTTAAGAATGCTTGTTTAAATTAAAAGTAAAGAAAAGTTTGAGAATACACAAATACATGGAGGCATATTTCAAGCAGCAATATTGAAAATGCAAGTTTTAAGTTATAAAACTTGAAACAGGAGTTCAGAATACATGTTTAAATTAAAAATAAAAGAAATGCTGGAAATTTAGTAAAGTTTACAAAATCATGGTAAATTTACAAAGAAATCCTATACTCTGCCCAATTTATGTCCCTTACAATTTCTAGAACTTTGTTGAATACATCAACATTTTGCTCCTTCGAAGAAAATGACACTTTCCATAAAACACGCGGGAATGCGACAGGGTTGCCTAAGTGGAGTACTCTAGAATTTACTGGGTTAGAAAAAGAACCATCCAAAAAGTGCGCCAAGCCAAAAATCGCCAATGGGGTCCTATACTCAAGCTGTACCCTGAATTTTCTGGTTTAAGTGCGAAGAACATGATATTTAATAAGTAAAGGTAACACACAAAATGTTTAAAAAAAAAAAAAAAAAAAAAAAAAAAAAAAAAAAAAAAACGCCCTTTTGGACGTTATTTAAAATCTGAAACCTTTCTTTTTTCTTTCTTTTTAATTAACCATTTTCTGGTTTTTGTATTTAAAGCAGCTGTTCTCAACCTTTTGACTAACGCATACCATCTAAACAAAAATTGAAAAACCCTTAGTACCACCATTAAATTTTACAGTGCTAATTTTTTTCTCAATAAAAATATTAAAAAAAGCATTTTGCCATTTGCACAACCTATTGGTATTAAATATGCATACATAAAAATATTAGATTGAAAATTGGTTACCATTCTAATTATCAAAATTTAAGTTATAATACTTTAATTCTAAAATTTAAGCATGCAATTTCTTTATGTCTGGTCTTATTTCACTTCATTTTAACCGTTAATGAGGATCCACTTTTAATTTTCTTCTGCATTTATTTTTCAAATATAACATGGTGGAAAATCCTTGTTCACAAAAATAGGTTCTGCCTAAAGGTGATAAAAATTTGATAGCTTTATTTGAGATGCCTTTAAATTCTTTTTTTCGGTTCAGCCAAAAGTTAACAAACGTTATTTTTTAAATCTTCAGTTAGGGTTAGATCATAGGAAATTTCTATCAAGTATTCTTTTTTTTTTTTTACGAGATTTTTTAATACCACTTATTTTGCACTTGCGTACCGCCAGTTGAGAATCGCTGATCTAGAGTATATGATTTTAATCAACTTGTCACGAATGATTAAAAAATCCTTTTTATTCATCCTTTGAAAATTTCTCGCAATTTCCTAGCAATTGTAATTTCGCGTCCATCGCTGCCCGAACAACTTTTTAGAGAAAAATATGTTTTCACGCTGCCTGTTCGCGCTGCTTCGTTTCTGCCAAATCCAGAAACATTGGCGAGAAAAAAGTTTTCTGCTATAGCAACCCTTGTAATGAATAAGCGTGCGAATTGAAGTTTTCCGCTAACAGGCAGATGGCGTTATGCGTCCCGTGCGGTGTTTCTGTACTGTTGGTAGCGTAGTGTTGACGTTTAGTTATGTTTGTTTTGCGTAATATTTCATGGTTTTAATTGGGAAAGAATCAATGAGAAGAGTGACAACACTATGTGTCAAGCGTCTCAATGAATAACTATCATTCACTGAAAGGCACTTCATTGATAAGCTTTCGTTTTTAAAATTTGTTCCAGAAACCGGCAACGCAGCAGGTGAGCTTCCTTTTTGTTCTTTCTCTTTGTAACTATTAAGAAAGAACATACTACAATTTTTCTCTTACACTCAGAATGATGTTATCCGAATTTTTATATTATTTATTTGTGAAAGAAATGGAAGAATTTTACACATTTGCGTTACAGTAAATGTTAAATACTTATCAAATATTTTGTGCAGTGTAAGAAATTGCTGAATACAATGAGAGAGTGTAATAAGTTTTTATAATATGTTATTTATTTATTTATTTTTTACTACATTGGGAGCATTGAACGTGATTTTAAGTTTAATATTTAATAATTTTTCGCTATATTTTTGGGGGAGGAATTTGAAAAGTGTAATTGCATAATAAAAATTTTAAAAAGAGTTCTTAAATCTTTTTCTTAATCATATTATTGCTTGTACATCTGAATAATTTAAATCGTTTACCAAAAAAGGGTTCTTAATTTGAAATGCTTTTTTTTCCACGTTTCATCGTTTGTCTTTAAAGTCATTATATTTAGTAATATTTGTAAATATATAATGATAAATATATGAATAAAATGAATGGAATTTGAAATGCAAAACGTAATAGTTGTTCTAAATATTTTATTATGTATTTGACAATTCAATCACATTTTTTGAAATGCATTTCATGTTCTTTCACCACCTCGTTATTAAAAATATTCTTTAATCAGGGGGGGGGGATTTACTTGGCATATTCCCAGTTGGAAAAACATATAAGGTTCACACGTACGGTTTCGCTAATAAAATCACTTGCTCTAGGGGTGGATTCAAGGTGTCTTCAAATTACAATCGAAAGAGGGCCAAAGGGGCTTTCAAATAACTAGTATATATATATATATATATATATATATATTATAAGTAAATATACCTTGTGTCTTAAAAGGAGGGGGCCTTTAAATTTCCAAGTCAGATGATTCCCCCTCCCCTATTTAGAAATTCGTTGCTGTTTTACTTATTTTCTAAAATGTTTAATAATTAAAAAAAAAATAAAATTTCTTTCGTTTCCTTTTAAATATGTTATCCCAAATGAAATCAATGTATTAGATTTGAAACCGTACTTATACGAAGATATTTTTTCTGTAATTCTAACTTAAATTTTATTCTTTTATTGACTAATATTGTTCACGTTATTTCTTTCAAACTAGTAACAGAATCTTTTCATTAAATTACAAAATTAAGTTGATATAGAGAAACAACATGTATATTATTTTTGTCTCGGTAATTTATATAAAGAATAAATCAAACAAGAGCTTTAAAAATAAAACTCAGAAAATGTGCCTACATGTAACCGAGAGATCGGAAGAAAAAGATCGTTGCGTGGGGTTTTGAGGTTACCTCCCCTCCATCAAATGTAAGGTAAGAAATAGATCTCGAAAAAAATTAACCTTGAAGATCGTATGTGCATCGACAGAAATAAAAGTAATCATAATCGTATAATAAAATTTTTATATTTTACAAATGCTGTTTCTTGTAAATTAATAGAATGAGTAATACAGAGGGTGTTTACGCATTTTTGTAACGATTTTGAATTTCTCCTTGAATTTAAATATTAATTTAAAAATACAAACGTGACTGGCATAAGGTTTAATTATCGTCTGCAACATTAAAAATATTCTTTTCTTTAAAATGTCGCTGAAACAATGGATCGAAGGCTGTATTTTTGCGCTGTCGGAAGAGATGCAATTCTAAAAAACGCGCCAAGCAGTGCGTGATTCTGCACTTTCTCCGAGAAATACTGTTATTTAGTTATTAAAAAAAATGAAAAGCATGGCTTTAATATTTCTACGCTTAAAATAAGTGACATAATTAATATGAAAGAAAAGAAAGAAACTTTAAAGTTTACATCTGACTAGGAAAAACGCAAAAATTGCATACCCAGCAAAGGTACGTACACCTCATAATAAATCTAAAGTCGCATCTCACGTTTTAAAGCAAAATCCAGCCCCCCCGCAAAGAGCTATTGCATAATCAGTAAATATCTCTATAACAATTGTGAACAAAATTAAAAAAAATTGATTTAAAGATAATCGAAACAAAAAAACACGATATTCATCGCCTAACGCCGAAACATGTTTCCCGGCGTAAGACTTAGTGCAGATTGCTGGAAGAAAATTATTTAGCAGGTGAAAAATAGAAATATATATTAATTGATGAGGCTTGTATATACTTATCTGACTGCAATAAAAAAAAGATCGGTTTACTACCGGAAAAGAGAAGAAAAAGACTTAATATGTTGGTTCAGAGAAAACAAGGAAAAATTTTCTAAAGATTTTATGGTTATTACTGGATTTTCTTATAACGCAAAACTTAATAAGTAGGAGGGGGAAAAAAAGTCAAAATTTATTCGGGTTACTATCAGAAATTATGTTTTAACACTTATTTTTAAAGCAGAAATTCTATCGCTATATCCAAACAATCTTCACCGCGTGGAGTTCCATCAGACAAGGCTCCAAGCTATACCTCTAAATATACTGTTTTATTTGGGGAGGGGGGAAATGAAATGAAACCGGAATTGAAGGTATTCCCTTTAAATGTATATCAGTCAAGTCCCGTCATGTGTCTTCTGCTATGGATTACCGTGCATTTGGACTTTTAAAACAAGCTCTTTACAAGCGGAATCCCAAACCATTGTATGGATTCTGGAAGATTGTGAGGGAAAAGTGGAAGAAAATCAACCTTGATGGTTTAAGAAAGGACTCTAAACCAAGGTGTAATATGATAGTACGGCAAAAGGGCTATCAGACTGAACATAGTATAAAATAAAATTCTAAGGTTTGTTTATATATAAATCTGATGGACAGAAGGCTAATCTTTGGAATATGGTAACAGGTAGTTTGGCGACAGTTTGGTAAGGCGATAAAGGTTACTAGCTAGGACTTTAGCAATAATCTGAGAAGTACACAGTTCGAATCGCAGATTATTTTGTCTCAGGCTTATTCACAAAGCCTACAGACCGTTTCTGCTGCTGTTTGCTCCGATTGGTTAAAACAGGAAACGTGGGGTTACAGAATCTAGCGCTTGGCGACTTTTGGTTCATCACCTTTACAATTTGCATCTGGCGTCGTGTACCAAAAAGTGTGCATAACCTACCGGAGAAACCGCAGCTCAGTGGTAACGAGCGCGGGAAAATTTCTCAGAATTCTAGGTCGCCGGTTCTATCCCTGCTCGTAGCCTTCAGACGGACTGCTCTAGACGGATTTATTTTCATTTTAACTTTATTGAACGACTTTGTCATTATTTGTCTTTTCGCCTTCGGGTGCGGTGTTAAAAATTAAACGCCTTTATTTTCTCTATTTTTGTTAATGTTAATTTTTCTTACTTTTATTTACTGGTTTGTACTCTTTGTAGTATGTACGAGTAGCAAGATTACGATCCAAGATGCCGAACAGAAATAGCGCATAATGGAATAAAATATAATTTTAGTTATACTTACTGATAATTTAGGTAAAAAGAATAGGTATCCGACGCCCTTAAATGTTTACTGAATGCTTTCATTTGATTAATTTTTTAATATTCCTTTATTTGTATAAATTAATGCGCTATGGAAATTTACACAACAGACTCTTTGTAACAGAAATGACGAAAAAAGTGCGTATGCTATCTCCATGTAAACACCTTTTTCTTGTAAAACAATTACGTACTTTTAAAAGTTTAAATTCAATTACGAATAAACTATTAATAAGATCAGTAGGTTATTTAAAATATATTCCACACAATTCCTCTAAGCTTTCATTCATAAACCAAAAAAAATATCGAATGAAATAAACGCTGTTTCCGTTTATTTGGCGTTAATTACCACGCCTACAGGGCGATCACTCGCCATTCCAAATATGACCGCCAAGCAGATGTTTCCTCCAATGAGAGCAGCCCGTAACGAAACGGTCTGTAGGCTTTGTGAATATGCTTGTCTCAGAGAAATGAGAGATCACGAGACATGTAATGTGACATTTTCCGGAAAATTCCAATCGGAATTTTAGCTAATAAGCACTTAGAAACAATTTCGCTGCTAAAGTGCAGAATCGCCCACTTATTTGTTTGGCGCTTTTTACAAGAGTAAGAAGAATTGGATTTTTGTGAATTTTCTTTGACTTTCTTAAGTGAAAATAGGTCGATGTGTACATGGATAAAGTCAAGAGTATGCGCAATGCCATTTTTGTGCAATTCTGGGATTTTTTTTAAGTGAAAATAGGTCTACGTGTACATGGATACTGTGTATATGCAATTCTTAAAAACGCGGCAAGCAGTGGGCGATTCTACACTTTCTCCCAATTTCGCACCTAATCTTCGTCATGATTTAGCACTTTTGTTCCATAAAAGTTCTAGCATAAGCCTAATTCGGCTAGCAGATTGTTGGAAAAAATGTTGAGGGGGAGGGAAAAAAAAAAAAAAAAAAGGAAACTAGCAGGTTGCCGTAGCAGGGTTGGTCGCCAAAAAATCGCCAAGTTACCGTAATCCGAAGTTTCGCCAGACAGTAAATAGTTTATGCGGTTTTATTACGTTAGTTATTCTTAAAACTTATTGTGTAAACTGTTACATGCAATATTCCTTAGGATAGCCTTTGAATGTTTTGCCATGGCAGTTATAACGATCATCCTCTTCATAAATTTATTTAATAAAATATGAATAGCTTCAAGAAAATTTGAAATTCAGAATGTGATAAAATGGTTTATTTTTCATTAACTATTCCAAATGGGAAATAAAATGTCTGAGAGAGACGAAAAGCAAAATATTTTGATATCGTTTTCTCAGCGGGGAGTGAGAACATGGCAGAAAAATTAGGGCAGTTGGTATTTTGCTAATGATTACTTTACGTAAGCAGCTCTACGGAGGTAGTGTTTACAAATTTTGCACAAGGTCGTTTGGTAATGAAATTAGAACTGGCAGTTTTAATGAATGATTGCAACAATCTTAAATTAAAAAGTAAATCTTGAGTTTTTATTAACTGTTTAGTTCAAAATTAAACCTGAAAAGAGAAGCTATATATTTGACTTGCTTAACTTCGTTTCTTAATGTGCTCATTACGGCTTTCTTATAATTAGCCCAAAGGGCGTTAGCCCAGAAGGGCTATTAATTTCCTTTCGGCAGTTTGCGTTATTACTTTATAAGTCTGAATCACTTTTCAAATTGTTGCTACCCAATATTATCGCCCTGTACTATATTTGAAGAAATTAAGTAATGAAGAATCTGCATAAATGTCTGTATGTTTCTAGCATTGTGATAAAACAACGGTACCTAGAGCCATCGAATTTTGAATGACGTAATCCTACTGCGAATATGGGCATCTGAAAGGCCGAAATTTGTTTTATTATCGATGTCATATTTTAAAATTATTTTGCGATATTGCTGTTGAACTGAATTTGATGGTTTATGTTCGAAGAACTTGATATTTAATAAATAAAGGTAACAGACAAAATGTTAAATAAGCGCCCCTTTGGACGTAATTTAAAATTTGAAACCTTTTAGATTTTCTTTTTCTTCTTCCTTCCTTTCTTTTTTTTTTTTTTTTCACCTTTCCAACCTTACAAAAGCCTCTCCTTCCTGATATAAGTTCCCTGTTGATATGAAATGATAGTAACAAAATTTACGAGGACTTAATCCCGGACTTCTAAAATCCGGGATCATTTACAGAATCTGGAACACATACTGGATCGAGAAATTGCCTTAAAATTCGGGACTATCCCGCTTGATGCAGGCTATTCGGAGAGCTAATCTTAACCGTAGAGGAAAGATTTTTACTTTTTATGATCTCAAGTACGTAATTTACGGTATTTGAATGAGCTAACGCAACCTTGATAACTAACACAGAAGATCCCTCGCTTCTTCTAAACGAGGCTTTAATGACCTACGAATAAGATAGAGAAGCAATTCACGAGCTTTGAAAATTAGCAAAATTTAATCTTTTGCGAAGTCACGCCATTTCAAATCAGCGCGAAAATAAGGTCAAATTTTAGTTATTTTTAAACTTTGGATTTGTTTTATTTGCGCTTTACGATTTGCAGTCAAGGTCATTAAAAAACAAAACAAATTTACCCACGAAAACAAGTTGTTTTCCCGCCAAATTCTAGTACTTTTTCACTGAGTGCTCTTTTCTTTGCCTTTAGTTGTAGTTTGGTTTATCTTCCCGTTACCTTGTCATGTGAAACTTGTTCCCGAGAATTGCATTTTCAAAATATTGCGAATGTGATTAAATATTTTCTGCCTCATATCTTTAGAGTGAAATTGTTCTTTTTCTCAGCATTCCAGAAACATGAAAGCATCTTTGACGGATTAAATCATCATTCTTCTATCTCTAACACAAAGTACAAACTTTCTAGTAAAGAATCTGTGTATTCATAGCTTAGTTTTTGCTTTTAACGCATTCTTAGTTTTCTTTAACATTACTATAAAATATTTTTGATCGATTAAATGTCGAAATCATTATTTTAGTGATCAATTTAAATTGTTTTAGCCCAAAAGGCACGTTAGTCGCAAATGGGATATTAAGTCTCGAAATGGCATTTTGCGTTGGATCACTATAAATGACTTATCACTTCTCAAATTGTTGCCACCAAATATTATCGCCCTGTATTATATTTAAAGAAGTTAAATAATGAAGAATCTGCAGGAATGTATGTATGTTTCTCGCATTGTGAAAAAGCAACGGTACTTAGTCATTAAATTTTGAACAACATAGTCTTCCACTCGAATATGGGCACCCGGAAGCCCGAAAATTGAATTTGTTTTGTTATCTATTTCGTATCTTCTAAAACTTTAACGAATTTTTGATTAACAGACTCAACGATTTCAAAGCGAGCAGTGAGAACACTGTATCAGAGGGGCGTGGGATTATCTTCAGCGCACGAGACTGTGTATCGAAATATGGAAAATTCTAAAGATATGCTGTTTTTAAATATTTTGTAATTTTGCTGTTGAATCGAATTTTATGTGGCGTACGCACCAAGAACATGACATTTAATGGTACTTTTCCGTTTTGCCAGCGCAAATCTCGCCAAGCAGACTTTGTTGGCGACAGTGTACACATAAAAAATTTTAACAAATGTTAGTTCTAAGATTCTTTATTTTGATATGGTTTGATTTTAATATGATTTAAAATTTTGCAAAAAGCCAATAAATTTGTAAAAAGACATTAATTTAAGAATTTAGTATGCTCTCATAATTCAACATCCTGATTCGCCGGTTCTTATCACGTTACCCCATTTGATTTCATCTCGCGTAAACTACGCTACAAAAATATAATTCTCTCTGTAATTATCTACATTAATTTCAAGTTAAATCTTAATATAGAATACAAATTTAAATGCAAGAATTATTTCAATTCGTACGAATAGCTTACGCAGAAATTATGTAAAACCGCAGTGCTTTACTTCGCTAGGGCATTCTCATTAGAATTTAATAATTTTACCCTTGACTTTGCCTTTTCTATATTTTCGCCTTCCGGTGAGCGGTGCGATTGCATCCTAATTGACTTAATTACTGCGAATGGTCTTAGGGCATAAAATTTAACTATTTTGTAAAAATTCTAGGTAATTGTATGCCAATATTGAAAGAAACAATCAATATGATAAGAAATGGCTGCGACTTGTTTTGAAAATGAAGCGTAAAAGATTACCAGCGAAGATATTCCGTCTGGCATCAGTTGTACCATTATTGGCGACTTTATCGTTTGCGCCGGCAAAACGGAAAAGTACCCATTTAATAAATAAAGTAAAAATACAAAATATTCATAATAAAAAGGCAGAAAAAAAGTTTTAAGCCATCTTAATAAGAAAACTGAACATTGTTATGACGAACTGAGAAAAGATGGAAAAAAACAGAAAAATGTATGTCAACACTTAACGGTGCATATGGAATTCTAAACGTATATTGCTATGCCGCTTTTAAAATTTTTGTAATTTTGCTGTTGTATTGTATATGGCGTAAGTGCGAAGAATTTAATGCTTGATAATAGTAAAGCTAAAAATACAGCAACAAAACAAAAAAAGGAGCTAGTAGAAGCGAATGTAACAGCAAACTGCTAGACTACGATCTCAGCGATAAAGTAAAAACCTTAAGGTACCTTTTTGGGTGACCGATAAAATTTAAAATGTTTCAGATTTGTTTTTAATTAATATTTTTTTCGGGATTATCTCTATCTCCTTTATACAGAGAACTATTTTCTGAAGAAAGGTATATGCGCCAACATCGCTTAGTAGCTAGCGTTAAATTAAATGTATTGTTCACATCTCATTTACTGTTTGCAACAGAGCAGATACGACTACTTTCTGGAACTTCAAAATACCCTTTTATTATATCTGTTAGAAAAGTGTTCTTATTTTCGAAATAAGTATAGAAAATATTTCTGTTACTTCGTTTGCCGAAATAACTAACCTAAGAGCGAGATTTATTTATGTTTAGAAGAATTTTACCGCAGTCGACATCAGCTAATGTCGAAATTGTTTCTTCGTTGGATGTATCAAGTTGGCTCGTCTATCTTTCTACAGAAAATTATTTGGCGCGTTTTGTCATATAACGGAGAAAGGTACTATTCGGTTTCGAGGGCCATAAAAAATCGCCAAACTATTGTTGATGCCAATGATGCCAAAAATAATTGCGGCAAGAAAGGAAGTATAATAGTAAATAACTATTTAAGATTAATGTTTTAATTTAGATGAAAGGTTAATTTCATATAATACTTTTTTATTATTATAATTTATATGAAAAAGGCTAAACATGACTGAATGGAAGCATAAGAGTAAATAACTATTTCAGATCATTATTGTAATTTATATAAAAATTGCTAAACATAACTGAATGGATGCCTGTATCGCTATTTCGCTACGACTTATGGCTAAAGCATAATTTCATCTCGTTGGTTGTTCAAACGTAATTTTCTATAATGAATGATGCCTTTTCTTTGAAAATATTCAGAATCGGAATTCAGAAGTGCAGAATCGCTCAGTTATTTGTTTGCCTCTTTTTACAAGGGTAAAAACAATTGGATTTTTGTCAATTTTACTTTTTAAATGAAAATAGGTCGATGTGTACATACATAAAGGGGGTGCGCAGTGCCATTTTTGTGCAATTCTGGGATTTTTTTTAAGTGAAAATAGGTCGATGTGCACATGGATACCGAGTATGTGCAATTCTTAAAAACGCGTCAAGCAGTGAGTGATTCTGCACTTTACCCAAAATTCTATTGCTAACTTTTCATCATGGGCAATTCCCAAATTGTTAAATCCATAGGATTTAAAAATTAAACTAGTATTTCAATGGCGTCTTAAAGAATATAGAACTATATAAACTTAACGCAATCTGAAACCAGCGCGTACGCTAGATTTGGCGCGCTGTTAAAAGGGCGCGTGTGCTAGATTTGGCGCTTTTGCGCCTACATTTTAACTGCAATTTTTTTACGACCCTCAAATCAGAAGAGAGCCCGGAAAAGTTACCTTTTGCCTTTAATATAAGTTTTTTTTTTTTTTTTTCTTTTTTTTTGGTGTGTGTGTTTGTGTGTGGGGAGAGGACACAGTATTTACGCAAGTATTTCAAAAATGCTATTAGGATTTTTTTTTTTCTAAATAATGACTAATAAATATTTTTTAAAATTCTGGAATCATTTTCTGAAATTACAAATCTTTAAGATTTAAATATTATTTTATTCCTTTTATAACTTTGATTTACTTTGGTCTGAAAATTCGAGACCGATAACGTGTGATTGTTTTTTATAAAACAAGAATTCAGTTTTTGTGTTCACTGGATTCGTTGTGAAAATGAAAAAATATGCATTTTCTGTAGGTTTTTTTTAAATGCATAAAATTAATAGCCACAAAAACTTTACATTTCAATAGCAGTTAGAGACAAATTATAAATGTACACAATTTTTTGATGCGTATTCTAATTTACTGAAAATTGATTTTCAATTTCATGTGTATGAAATGTGTAGTGTAATTTTTATCGCGATTAATGAATGACATATGGCAAATTTTGATATTTTTCTTGTTTTCGTGGAAATGTAATTAACTTTGATGTTAAAAAACACCCAAGTGCAAGACTTGTCTCATATTTATTTTGTATATAGTATGAATATATGTTTATTGTTACCTAGATTGGTTTATTTAATTTTGGCAAAGTACTCAAGTGCTATTTGCGTAAGAGGAAGGATACTTTCGTACAGGGCCCACAAGCGGCCGAGCGGTAAAGTCGCTGAACACTGGTGGTTCGGTCCGGGCGCCGGCCATATGTTTCGCTAAACTCGCCAAGAGATTGGTTCATATGGAGTCGCCAGTGTTTACTTCTAAAGTCGTTACAGTGTTAATTTTTTAAGAAAAAGTAAAAGAATGTCTTGTCAAAATTTGCAGCAAGAATCCAAATTCCAAAGATTACAACGGTCACTTGTGTTTTTATTATTATTGTATTTACCATGGATATGAAAATTTGGACTTGCCTAATGATGAAATATCTTCCATGCAATTTCTTCAGGAACGAGGAGTTATTCAGTCTGGAAAAAAGTGCACGAAAAACCATAAAATAATTTTTTTTTTGGCGAGTTCTTTAATTTAGATTAAAAATATCTAATTTTACGAACATCCGTTGTTATTTTTCCCCTCGGATTTTTCTTCAACTTAACCATATCTTATTTATTGTAATTTAAATATTTTAGCGTTTATTTTCATGCTTCGAATTTTTCGCCAGATCGTCAGCTTTTGTCGATATCTGAATCCGGTCCCGATAACAAAACAGTACCTGATTATGTTTTGATTCTGGTAAAGTTTGATTCGTTGGAGAAAAATTACTAGAAATGATCTTCACCACAGATTGAAGACCTTCACCACGGCACCTCTCCCCCCCCCCATGTGTAACGTGTATACAAGGCAGTTTACTTTAGGAGTCTTCCACGAAAGCATTCCTCCCCTTAGTCCGATAGCCCCGAGTGCTTTGCCCTAATTAAATAAACAGCCTTCATCAAGGGGTTTTCTGAGAGGAACTGGTTCATATATACACGTCACACGTGGGTAAAAGCGCGAAAACGCCTATGCAGCCAGACCGTTCGCCAGGATACGAACCTCGGACCGACCTACCAGTGTTCAGCGCCTTTACTTCTCGGCCGCTATCAGGCGTTGTTATTTAAAACTAAAGTTGAAAATCCATCAAGTCTTTTTTATATGTTAATTTTGCCAATTTTATATTTTGTTTCATTCCGTGTTGTTTTTATTCGAATGTTTTTCTTACGGAGAAATGTGATTGATGCCTTTAAAGTAATACTAGATCAAAATTCAAGACTTGTCTAATGTTGAAAGTTATTTTAGTTGTTTAGTTTGTTGTTATAGCACCTGGAAATCCTTTGCGATATTTCTGAATATCATTGTTATCGATGTGGATATTATAATTTATTTCATTCCTCACTTTTTTCTTAAAATAATTTTCTTCTGATTTTGTAATTGCTACAATATCTGTCATACTTTCATTGTTTGTGTTTAGATATCTTCGAGAAAAGGTTTTGGTTCAGTTGATTCTGGCAAAGCACACTAAGGCTCTCTGCCTAAGGGACGCCCATGCAGCCTGCCCGTTCGCGGGATTCGAACCTCGGTCCGAACTACCAGTGTTCAGCGGCTTTTACCGTAACAACAAGTCAAGAGGTTAACCAGAAATTTCGAAATATTTTGTTAAGTTTCCCAAAAAGGTAACAAAAGATTTTTTTTTTTTTTTTCTTTCCCCGTGTGATTCTATGGCTTTGGTTTTCCAGCCATCATATGTTACCTATCATAACAGAGGGAGAAATCTCAAGCTTTGGCCAAACTTAGCAAAACTATAATGACAGCAGTGTCAGTCGCGTATAAGCAGGTGACCGTATGTTTCTTCATCCCCTTAATGTGCGTATTTAACCTGTACTCTATCTAAGTGTGAAAGGTGACCTGGCGCAATGCCATTTTGAGGTTTGGTTTAGTTAATGTGATTAAGGGGAGAGATGCTTTCGTGGAGAACTTTCTAAGAGAAACTGACTCATATTCACATTACGCATGCGGAAAACCATCAAAATGCCCATGCAGCCAGCTCGTTCGCCTGGACTCGAACCCAGGTCGGAACTACCATCGTTCAACGATTTTACCGCGCGGCCGCTCGTGGGTCATGACTGGTTTGGTTTATTTAATTATGGGAAAGCATACTAGGGCTATCTGCCTAAGCGGAGGGATGCCTTCGTGGAGGACTTTCTAAGGGAAACTGGCTCGTATCCACGTTACACATGGGTAAAACCACGAAAACCCCCATGCAGCGAGCCCGTACGCGGGATTCGAACCTCGGACCGAACTACCAGTGTTCAGCGACTTTACCGCTCGGCCGCTGGTGGGCCTGGTGGGCCATGGCAGTGCAGGGAGTGTCAGCAGTGTAAACATTTCTGCAAAAGATTGTAATTTGAGTTAATGGCTAACTTTTAAAGGTGTGGAAAAGAGAATTAAGGTGAGTGGCCTGAAAAAGAAGTTTCCTGAAAAAGGAGTGAGTAACAAAGTGTTAAAAATGAAATTTTGATTAATGTTTAAATTCCTTTTAAGAATTTTTCTTCGAGCTCATCAAATAAAAATGACGAAAAATCGTCCGGTGATAGTAATCGTTTGAAAAGCTAATGATTTGCTGAAATATTCATTCATGCATTTCAAGTCAAATATTTGTTCAGCAGAGCTAGACGATGAGTAGATTATAGAAATTTCATGCATAATTTGTAGATATTTGGCTTTAAACCATGCATTATCAAAATGTATTTGCTTAATATCCGCTTTTTAAGGAAGCGCTATTTTTTTTATCATGTATTTCTTTCAAGGTGGCTGTCAAAAATATTTTGCACGAGAATAAGCTGAATTTTTTATACGTCTGGTTTCATGTCAGAATCTTATGGAACATTTATTATTAGTCCAAAGGGGCAATTTGTCCAGAAGGACTATTAATTTCGCTTTGGCATTTTGCTTCGGTTCCCTTTTCAAATTGTTGCCACCAAATATTAGAGCCATACATTTAAAGAAATTAAATAATGAAGAATCTGCATGAATGTATATATGTTTCTCGCGTTGGGATAAAACGACGGTACCTAGACCCATCAAATTTTGAATAACGTACGTCTCCAACGGAATATGGGCATCTGGGAGCCCAAATTTGAAATTTGCTTTATTACCTATTTCATAGTTTGTAAAGCATTTATGAGTTTCTGATTAAGAATCTTAACGATTTGAAAGCGAGCAATGGCCACACTCTGCATGGGGAAAAATACATTTTTATATCCTGCGCGCGAGACTGTGTGTATTCGACTACTGGTGACCACCAGTAGCCGAATTGCTAAAGACTGCTAAATATCGACATTTCGTCCCGAGTTCGAACCCATGCAAACGGGCTAGTTCCATGGTTGGCTTTCCTGAGTTTCCCCATGTGTTGTAACATGAATACTAGACAGTTTCATTTAGGAAGTCATCCACGAAGGCATTCTTCTCCTCAGGCAGATAGCTCTCGTATGCTTTTCCACATCCATACAACCAAATCTTCCGGTTTTTAATTTTTAGCTTTTATTTTTTAGCTTTTATTTTTTAGCTTTTATTTTTTAGCTTTTATTTTTAGCTTTTATTTTTAGCTTTTTCATACACGAATCCACAACATTAAAACCTTCGCAATCGATAAACAACGGCCATTTCATTATCGATGACAAAAGTCTGCCTATCGATAGTAAAAGGAAAGTCTGGGCCATCCGAAAAAGCGGCGACCAATCCAAACACGCGTTACTCAGGATTCCTAGTTCTCTCTCTCGAAGTAAGTTGAACCTTCCTTTTTAATACTGTCTCTTACTCATTTGCATTCAACGCTATTCTAAAAACTCATTCTGGTAAAGAGTTGTAAGTTGTAGCAAGGAACGATAGGAAATGTTAACTAAATTAAAATAACTGTTATGAAGTTAAAATATATCTTACTAGCGTACCTATAAAAATAACTGAAAATATTAAGGGTGGTGAAATTAGTTGTTCCCACATAAGTGTAAAAATGTTTATGTACATTACTATACCTGTATTAAATGTTTCTTTTTATTTCACTTGCAAGGCGGCAGTGGCGTAGCTAGGATTCCAGCGCCCGGGGACAATTGAAGAATTTCCGCCCTTTTCCGCCCTTTTCTGTGTGCCAAGAATGGAAAACATTTCATTAAAAATTTCGTAACATCAATTGGGCGCCGCCTGGATGCTGCGCCCGGGGATACAGGACTAAAGACTATTTATCCCTGCCGGGGACAGATGTCCCTCCTTGCCCCACCCTAGCTACGCCACTGCAAGGCGGTACTCTATTTTACTCGGGAGCAGAAAAATGTACTCATTTAACTCCTATCTGCTTGTTATCACCTTTCCTTTCAATGTCCGATCAAAGATAAAAAAGAAATCCCCGCAAGATGCGTGCTTTGTAGCGGTTTTCACGCCGCTACAAGTATTGATTGTCCGGAACATCCCAGTAAAAAATTCCTACAAAAACAGAAAATTCCTCAAAAAGATGATTTTCCTAACTTCAATAAACAAAACCCAGAACCTATTATAGAAGATAACAATAAGAAAACTTATGCGAATGTTGCAGCACCCAAAGAAAAAGAAATAGAAAAAACCAAAATATCAGATGTCAAAAATCTAGACGAATTTAAATCCCTCATTTTCAGATTAAAAGACCTGAACCACAAATTCACCAAAGTATCCAACGAAAACGAGAAACTAGATTTCGCCCTCCAGGCACTTGAACTATTTGTATAAGCACTTTTTAGCGCTTACTTGAGCAGATGATGACGTAGCCGAGTGGTACGGACCTTGGATCATCTTGCCCAACGAGATCGCAGATATATTTTATCTTCTCCTTATTTAATCCAGAATTTTTCTATTACTTGTATTTTATTTTTAAAAATTACTGCTTATTTTTATGTGAATTTATATTTTTCTACAAATTTTTTAATATGTACAGTTATTTTGTAACTGAAGATTACAGCACCAGAATTTTGACATAGATTATTGCCAAAACAGCTTTTATTAAAGCTTTCACGATTATACCATGAAGTCTTCGATGAGAATTGAGAATTATATTAGTAGGAGCCCCAAGGCTGATACTTCTTATAAGTTTGAGGATCAAGGATCAAGGATGTATCAAACATGGACAGGCAGCCGATGAGGATCAGGGTGGAAGTTCATTCATCGAAAGTGAACCCATGTCGGACATGTCAACCAGAAGAGAGTAAACAAAATGACAAGAGAAGAGCTGAAGGGGTGAGGAGGCACTTCATTACAACAACCCGCACGTTCCAAACAATTGGTCTTGCCAAGGGCAGGCAATACGAAACGTTCGGGGAGAACTTGCAGGGTCAGCTACGGTGTGGGCACACAACAGGTCTGACGAGAAAAGACAGTAAGGTATTTTATGAGGTCATCCGAGGCGGATGAGAGCGACGATGCCGTGAGAAATGTGGTTCGTCGAGAAGACCCGCGAGGAGGGTCATTCTGGCGCTTCTTCGTGAAGTGATGACGTCTTTACTGGAAACATCTTTAAGTTAAAATGTTCAACTGTTGAGAAATAATGGAAAACAATTGCCATATATTATCCTTTTCGAATTAACAGTTAGAACACCTGTCTAAACTGTTGATTTCTATCTCCCAATCCCCGCTTTCCTGGCTATTATTCGTCATGCATATTATTTATAAGACTGGTGGATTCCGGACACAGTATTGACGATCAGATCCATGCAGGGCTTAATATCTAAAATTAGAAGATTGTCAGAAAAGAAAAAGAATAAATAAATAATTAAAAAACTGAAAGGTTTCAGATTTTAAATTACGTCCAAAGGGGCGTTTTTTTTTTAACGTTTTCTGTGTTATTTTTATTTATTAAATATCATATTCTTCGCACTTACCATACATACAATTCAGTTCAACAGCCATATCGCGAAATAATTTTAAAATGAGCATATCTGTAACATTTCCGATACACAGTTCCGCGCGCTGGAGATAAACAAAGTTTTTTTCCTTTCTTCCGTAGAGTGTTGCTATTGCTCGCTTTTAAATCGTTGAGTTTGCTAATCAAAAATTTGATAAAAGTTTTAGAAAATATGAAATAGATAACAAAACAAATTCCAAATTTAACCTTCCAGATGCCCATACTCGAGTGGAAACATACGTTATTCAAAATTGGATGACTCTAAGCACCGTTGTTTTATCACAATGCGAGAAACATCCATCCATTCATACAGATTCTTCATTATTTAATTTCTTTAAATATAATACTAGGCGATAGTATTCGGTGGCAACAATTTGAAAAGTGAATCGGACATTTCTAGTGAACCAACGCAAAATGCCAAAACGAAAATAATAGTTCTTCAGGGCAAATTGCTCCTATGTAGGTGGTGAACTAATTAATAATTAATGATTGGAATGATTAAAAAATAAATTTTAATAAAATGTAAAGATAAAAATATAATAAATTATTAAGTAAATGATAAATAATTAAATATGAAAATAAAATCAGGGACTCTGACTTATTTGGGGTTTTTGGCTGGAATTAAATTTTTACACAAAAAATAAGAAATAGCTTAACCGGTTTAAGCTCTAAATATAACGTAATACTTCAAAGGATGATAGAAATGAAGACTATTCTTTTCCCAGCTCACCAATGAAAAAAATGTTAAAATGGTTAAAGCGTCACTAATGAAAACATAGAGAATGCTGTAAACAGTGAAAGAATGTGGAGAAAATCTTAACGGATGACCTGCAGATGACGAGTCCAACATTTTCTAACCACGATCTCCTCTCAATACAATTCTAGCGGTCAAGTAGAATATGACAGGTGAACACACTTTCGCCGAATCCGAAGGTTAGCTGGGGAAAAAAAAAAAAAAAAAAAAAAAGTAACAAATGACAATTTTCATCCCCTCCCCGACTTTGGTTACATCGTTCCAAAAAGTCTGCGACCGCACGGACACTATAGTAGTTAGGGGAAGGTAAACCGCTGAGTTGGCTTCCGACCCAGGTATAGATATATCCATGCAGAATTGGTTACCAACTCGGCGGGAGTCAACCACTAGCTACCAGGCCGCAGCCCTGGGCAGCCCCGGCTGAGCAGACGACATTTATAAAATGCAAAAAAGAGATATACTACATATGCATATAAGGCACTTGAAGAAGAGTACAACAATGTACAAAGAAATATATACATGCGCATACATGGCACTTGAAGAAGAGTACAACAATGTACAAAGAAATATATACACGTGCATACAAGGCACTTGAGGAAGAGTACAATCAAAATATATGTATATACATATAAATACAAACTCATATACAGATATATAGTACACACTTACATAAATAGATATTCCGAAACAAAAGTATACATACTCATATTGATATGAACTTTATGTATGAGAACCTGGCACAGCATAAATACAAAATTACATACTGAATTTACATATCGCATACTCTGTTGCTGACATATTGAACTAGCTTAGATAGACTTTTATGACTATTATCTTCCAGCGTCAGAAGAGTAATTGGTAGTACAGTAGTCAATTAATGTTTTCAGTTTCCGCTGGGCAACTCTGTTACTCTGTAGATTCTGGAACTAATTTGGCCAGAATCTGGCTCCTGGTTGCTTGAGGCTGTTAAGTGCTGTGTGTGGGCAGGAGAACACAAAATGATCCGGATGACCCTCCTCCCCACTTTCACAGTTACCATTCTGTCTCAAGCCAAAGCGGCAGAGGTATGAAGGAAAGGGCGCATGACCAGTGAGGAAATACGTCATGTAATTGCTATTAGTTTAGATTGTTGTCTTGACCTTGGGAATGAGATTGTAAACACGTCTCCCTGTGAAGGCTTGATCACCACGTTCTTGCCATATTCTTAGGAGCTGATGGAATGTTCGACTCTTTAGGTCCGAGACTGGCCTAAGGGTCGGGACTTCTTGCAAAGTTGATGAATCCGCTGCTTCCTTTGCGACATCTGCTCTCTCATTTCCTTCTATTCCCGTATGAGCGGACACTCAGATGAGTGAGGGTCTTTGCGAAGCAGGCATGTGGTTTAGAATGTCTCTAATGCTGCTGACGATAGGACTACGAGAACGAATTCCAGCTATCGCAGCGAGTCTTGAGGCTGAGGCTGAGTCTGTGTAGATGATATTGGGCACTGTCGGATTATTCTTCAGGTAGAGAAGAGCTGCTCTGATTGCTATGAGCTCCGCCTGAAAGACAGAGTTTTCACAAGCGAGCTTTCTTTTCCACTCATACTTTAAAGCTCCTCCAGAAAGCATACAGAATCCGCTTCCCGTGCCCCCTCTGGAGTTTTAGAGCCATCAGTGAAAACACCATTTGCAAATAACGAGTCCTGTGTTCTATTAAAGTAGGTAGTGTCCACAAGGTTATTTTTAGCAGGGTGGCAGGGAGCTTGCGGTATGTGATGCTCATAATCAGTACGGATATAAATTTGTCCCCAGAGACTCATGGTGTGTCGTAGCCTGCTTACGTTAACCACTGCAGCCTCTCGTTCAATTAACAAGTCCAGAGGCAGCGTGCCTGCGATAATATGTAAGGTTGTCGTGGACGTGGTACGATAAGCCTTGCAAATGAGAAGAAGCTGGTGTCGCTGTATAGAGAGTAGTGAACGTCTCATTTGGGAAGAGATGTTAGTTCCCCAAATAGCAGCGGCATACAGAATAATTCTTTCCACCACTGCCTTGTACCATATCTTAAGCAAGTGACATGGGATACCCCATCTTAACGAGGTTGTTGATCGCATGGAAGTAGTCAGTCTATTGATTCTTAACTTTAAAGAAGACATGTGTGGTTTAGAGAAGGGAGCGTTTTTTTAACGTTTTATGTGTTACCATTATTTATTAAATATCATGTTCTACGTACTCAAACTATAAAATTTAGTTCAACAGCAATATCGTAAATTACTTTTAAAATGAGCATATTTTTAGAATTTCCAAAACAGAGTATCGCGCGCTGGAAGTAAAACTGTTTTTTCTTTGGTACAGTGTTGCCATTGCTGGCTTTGAAATCCTTGAGTTTGTTAATCAAAAATTTCTTCAAGTGTTACAAAATAGGAAATCGATAATAAAACAAATTTCAAATTTGGGCTTTCACATGCCTATATTCTATAAAAGATCACGTTATTCAAATTTTGATCGCTCTGGTACCGTTGTTTTATCACAATGCGAGAAATATACATACATTTATGTAGATTCTTCATCATTTAATTTCTTTAAATATAAGACAGGGCGATAATATATATGCTGGGAACGATTTGAAACGTGATTGACTTTTAAAGTTTTCGACGCAAAATGCCAGGACTAAATTAATAGTGCTTCAGGGCAAACTGTCCCTTTGGGCAAAAAATTTTCGAGATCAGATTTCTCCTGAAATTGTTTAGTTACATTAAAGAACTGCCCGAGTCTTCTCATTTAGGGTTTTATGCGCATATTTCACAAGTGCACACCAGCGCAGCCACTGCGGGAGGGGTTTCGAAAATGGACCAATGAGCTGCTATTGCTCTTTCGATACTAAATTTTCGTGCATGTGGGCGTATGTTGTTTGCGTTTTAATTTGCATTTGTTTCGCAGTTATAAATATATGACGTAATAGTAGAAAATCTCGTAGTGCTTTCGTTTTCTGAATTTGATTAATCGCTGACATTTCACTTTCGCGATTTTTATCACGCATTAATATTAGGATCGATATTCACGGCATATAATGTGGATTAAGAGAATTCAAGTATATATTTTTTTAATTGAGCTGAGAATGACTGAAAGTGTTACAATGAATCTAGTGTTTTCTTATTTCAGTGCTTGCATTCTTTTGATTTTTAAAATGTAAGATTCAGAATACATATGATCTGATTATATCCATTGTTTGACATTAAAAATTATATGTGAATAAATTGGATATACTCGATGATAAATTCCCTCTGTTTGATGAGTATTTCTTGTGTAGACAGTACATTTAAAAGTGAGTATTTATTAAATGGGAAATTTAATGCTGTAAATGTATACGAATGCAAATTAGTAACGTTTTATGTAAAGATTGCATTTGGGCTCAGATGTTTATCACATATTTCTTTCTTCATCTTATTTACTACTTATTAAATAATATTTCACATCGATACTTTTTCGAAGTTTCCAACATGTGCTTGTATTTATTTCAACCAGATAGTGAAATCTTCATAATTTCCTATATTTCACCTAACTTCGCAAAGAAAAGTTTTAGAAGCAATCGATAATGCTTTAATTATTTTGTACAGAAAACTGCGTGGCAGAATATTTTCAATCATCTTGCTTAAATCTTAAAGCACGCAAAAGGTTACGTGACATGAAAGAAATATTACTGGATGCTCATTGGTCCATCCTAGATTCCGGTGCGCTCCGACTAGAATTATGATTTATCCCCAAAACTACGAAGCGACGAATTTAAGCTCTGGATCCATGAGCAGTATCGTTTGAAGTGTTAATTTTTATAAACTACAGAATTTTTCTAATGAGTATGATAATTTATAGCATTTATGGTAGTCTTAACATACAAATAAAAATTTTCAGTCCAGATGAAAATATCATTTGCCCCTTTAAAATGCTGTGTGAAAAGTGATTCTTCAGAAAACATTTCCTAAACCATGCCGGCACAAGACTAGGGTTCTGAGTTTTCGCTGTTAGCTATTATTAGTATGCTTCTTTACTTTAACGTATTTTACAATAATTATTCTCCCTAGAAATAAAATTTTAAGTGTTTGTGTAGATTTAGATAATTTAATAATGTAACTCAGTTAGTGAAAAGTATACGTTTTAAGTAAGCAATTTATGCATTAATAAAAGTTGAACCTTGAAAATTAGTTAAAATTATTATTTACAATTTCAATAAGTTATTATGTAGTAATGTTAATAATATACATAAATTTCTTTCTGTGTAAATCTAAATTTCTTTGTTTAGTGGGGTCAGGGCCTAATTTCTAAAGTGGCGAAACTCTACGGAAGACCCTACGTCAAGAAAGAGGAACAAGATTAAATAAATAACGTAAAAAAAAATCTGAAAGGTTTCAGATTTTAAATTACGACCAAAGGGGGCGTTTTTTTTAACGTTTTGTACCTTTATTTATTAAGTTGTAGAGACATTAGAATATTTATAAAGCAGGAGTGGTGAAAAGTAAGCAACCTCTTCCCCGGGAATCGAACTGCGGATCTCTGGACTACGCGCCCCGCGTGCAGACCACCGCACCACGAAGGCACGCCAAGAAGGTGGGAGAAATACCTTATAAGTTATGTTAACAACAGGATACGTTTTCCATTATCCGTTGGTGTACTACGTCAAAATACCGATTTTTATGGCTCAAGAAGAACTGACTGATGACGACACTATGAACACATGCCAAGAAGGTGGGAGAAATAAGTATTTCTCTCACTTCTTGGTATTCAGTATCATGTTCTTCCATAAACCATAAAAATCAGTTAATAAACCATAAAACTTAACCATAAAACTCAAACCATAAAAACTCAAACCATAAACCTTAAACCATAAAACTCAGTTAATAAAATAATAAAATAATACAATAAAACAAATAGCTGAAAAATAAATTTTATTTTAACAAAGCAACTGGATTATATCTGTATGATTATCAATTAGTGCCAAATAAATTAAATTAATTAAAATAATATAAAGCCACTGAAATTCGTTCATGTAATACAAGTAAAGAATGCAATAAAATATAAAAATTTTACCTAGTCATTTTAATAAATCATGACAGATGTGCAGCGATGTGACCTTCAAAACAAACAAACAAACAAAAAAAAAAAAAAAAAAAAAAAAAAAAAAAAAAAAAAAAAAAAATAAAAATAAAAATAAAAAAAAAATAAAATAAAATAAAATAAAATAAGAATTCTGAAACTACATAAATAATTGGTCAAATTAGAAGCAACAAGCTAAATCAATATTCTTCGAAACTGCCAAAAAATCCGTTACAGATGAAACAAATCAAAAGTGAGGACTTGAAGTAAACGAAACTTATTAAAAAAAAAATAAAAATCTGGAAGTTTTCAGCTTTTATATTACACCCAAGGGGGGGGGCGTTTTTTTAACGTTTTGTGTGTTACCTTTATTTATTAAATATTACATTCTTCGCATTTAAAGTATAAAATTCAATTCAACGGCAATATCAAGGAATAATTTAAAAAGAGCATATCTTTAGAATTGCGGATACACAGTCTCGCGCGCTGGAGATAATTTCTTTTATCCGTACAGTGTTGCCATTGCTCGCTTCCAAATCGTTGAGTTTGTTAATCAAATATTTGTGAGAGTTTTACAAAATGTGAAATCGATAGTAAAAGAAATTTGGCCTTCCAGATGCCATATTCGGGTTGAAACGTACGTCATTCAAAATTGGATGGCTCTAGGTACCGTCGTTTTAGCACAATGTGAGAAACATGTATACACTTATGCAGATTCTTTATGATTTAATTTCTTTAAGTATAATATTGGGTGGCAACAGTTTCAAAAGTGAACCGACATTTCAACGCAAAATGCCAAAACGAAATTAAATAAGTTAATAGTTCTTCTGGGCTAATTGCCCCTTTGGGCTAATAAATAAATAAATAAATAAATAAAAGTGTTTATTTCAGTGCTTCAGAGCTGTATAATATGATATTTTATTACATGGTATTTTATGTTCACATGTCTGACATTATTCGAGCTTTCATTATCTTCGTTTCTGTAATGCGTTTCATACAATTTCTTAAAAGAACTTTTATATGCGTTATATATCTTTTGGGGAACAATTCTAAGTGACAGAGCCCGAAAAAAGATGCAGATGCGGTTATAAAATTTCAAATGAGCATAAACAACTTTTACCTTGAGAACAAAATAATCTTATTTGTTCTGCTTAGCATCCAAACACAATGCGTATTAAATTGTTACTTTGAGAAGATGAATAAATACATTTTTTTTTCCCTTTCACTTTCTCTCGGTCATGAAGAAAAGTCGTTCGAGTGTGAAGACGAAATAGTTGAACTATATTTCACGTATGCGGAATGGCATCAGGGGAAGTTTATGTTGATGTCTTGTTCCCATGGCTGCGGTTTTAACCATGCATGCAAAACAAAACCAAAAAATTCTTTTTGTATTTCTTGATCTGCAGTCATCCCAAGTTTATACTTTTTAAGCGCCTTAAAAGTTTTGGATCATTAGTAAAATATTTCTTGGAAGATTCATAGTTCTCTACTAACGTTTTCACAGGACAAAACTATTTGCAAGTTAAGGCATCTCTTTTGAAAGAAGGAGCGCTTAATAATAAAATGGCAAGAAGGAGTTGAAGGCGTATATCGCAGTTGTTCCTTTTAGCTTGCCATTTTCGTATATTTTCTGCAAATTAATTAATATACGGCTGTAGATAGATTTTCTGATTGTTGTAATTGGTTAATATTTGTAAATTTTTTCAATTTAAGCAAATAGTTATTACATTTTTTTACCTGTTCGTGAGTTGACGGTCGCAATAAATGGCATATATTTGCAGGCATATTTTGAGAAAGTGCTGACTCGGTTCCAATTATTACAATAAAGTAAATATCGCAAAAATAGAGGGAAGACATTCAGATTTTATATTACGCCCGAAAGGGACGTTTTTTTAATGCTCTGTGTGTTACCCCTTTTTACTTCCTTGTACGAAGTAAAACGGAAGTATTGTAATCGCGAAAATTTTCAGGCAGCATATTTCAACGAAAATATCCCATTTTGACCTCTTTCAAATGCAATTTAACGCTGTATTTCCGTGATATATGTACGTAAGGACAGAATAAAACACTCTTTTCCTCCAAAAAAATTTTGACCTCTTTCAAATGCAATTTAACGCTGTATTTCCGTGATATATGTACGTAAGGACAGAATAAAACACTCTTTTCCTCCAAAAAAATTATAAACCTGTTTTAAAATGAATTCCGAAGAGAATTTTTCGTGGCGTCTGTACGAACGTGCGTGCGTACGTACGTACGTATCACGCATAACTCAAAAACGAGTAGCTTCAGAACGTTGAAATTTTGTATATAGGACTGCTATAACATGTAGATGTGCATCTCGTATTTTGGTTGCAATCGGCCGCACCAAACGTATATAAATATATTTATATATATATCCACTCTGTTACCCGGCTCAGTGATCTCAGTTTCTTTACTCTTATATGTTTGTAAATTGTGCATTTTTTGCTTTAAAAATGATTGAATTATGTTGTTTTTATCTTCCGGTTAAGGTTTTTATGCCTTTAGTAAATCTGTATGCAATATTTTTAGAATTATCAACAATTTTAAAATTGTTTAAGTGCCGCTAAACCTAATAATGTTTTTGATGGCGGCCATTGCTCTTGTTTACATTTGAAACAGCAGGATAGCGGATTTGTTGCCAATTTAGAGAAACTTAGCTTCGCAACAACAAAGATAACGCCTTCATTTATTATGTGAATCATGCTTAATCCTCTCGAGGAAATAAGCATTTAAGATTTACTTCGTAATTTTTAATACATATATTTTGAGTTTTTATGTATTTTTGCCTTCTCGCGAAGTGAGAACTGAATTAATTGAATGAGAAATACTCAATCGTCTGTGAAAAACTGTTTCTTTTTTGTTTAGTTTGCTTAATTTCTTTTATACATCATTCTAGCTTTATTATAGTATTTGAATAGAACATGTGGCAACCATTAGTAAATTCTTTAAATGATATAAATTTTGTGCATTCTGAGTTATAATATGAACGAAATATAATACTGTTAAGTAAACCTAGCGCCAGAGTGTCGCTATGGTAAACAAAGTGAATTTTAAAGAATGCATGTATTCTATCGTGGTTTATGCGGTGTCGGCGAAGTAGGTTTAATTCAATCTAATAAGTTTAAATGAAATGCAAGAAAAAATGCGTATAATTTAATATTCCTTATAAGGAAGTCATGTGGTGTATATATCAGATTTTTTTTATTAAATATCACGTTCTTCGCACTTAAACCACATAAAATTAAATTCAACAGCAACATCAGAAAGTATTTAAAAACAGAATATCTTTAGAATTTCCGATAAAAAGTCTCGCCGCGCGGAAGATAATTCTCTCCCCCCCCGGTACTGTGTTGCCGTTGCTGGCTTTGAAACCGTCGAGTTTGTTAATCAAAAATTCGTTAGAGTTCTATGAAATGGGAAATAGATAATAAAAGAAATTCCATATTTGGACTTCCAGATGCCCATATTCGAGTGCAGGAGTACATTATTCAAAATTTGATGTCTCTAGGGATCGTTGTTTTTCTACACTGCGAGAAGCATATACATACATCCGTGCAGATTTTTCATTATGTAATTTTTTTAAATATAATGCAGGGCTCTAATATTTGGTGGTAACAATTTGAAAAGTGAAATGCCGTTTATAGTGTACCAATGCAAAATGCCAAATCTAAGCTAATACCCTTTCTGAGAAAACTGCCCCTTTGGGCTAAAAATTGGGTAGAGGATGATTATTAATTCCTTTGCTGTAGTCAGACTTTCGCAAGGCTCTTCTTGTACTGCATTATGATGTCGACAGCAACGAAAAGAGATCGCTGTTTGATATTATGATCAGGGTTATACTCACAACACCAGTCAGTCTTTTCTCTCTTCTGAGTGAGTATATATATATATATATAATAATAAAATTCCATAGTCAAGAATACACTTAAAATTCTAACTGTATGTTCTTTTTCATTTTTAATGGCGACGTTCTCTTATTTGAAAGTACGTATATTTGAAAGTACATTATTTGCTGTGGAATTAAATACACAGCCCCGTAGTCAAGTTGTTTTTCCCGCCTTTTCTACACGTACAGTTTTAGAATGTTCTGGAGATATTTAAAGCGAAATGGATTGGCTGACGAGACTGACGTCATTTCTTGGAAGCTCCGCCTTTCCAGAGGCTATAAAAAGACTCGCAAAAGAATATCGGGGCTTTTTCTTAAATGTCACGATGCAGTTAACTTCATACAAAAAGTTATTAGTAATTCTTTTTATTTACTCCGGATATCTGATTTTGTAACTGCTTTTTCTCCTGAATAATAATAAATGGATCCTGTTTTTTTTTTTTAAAACTTATCGTCTGATAATTTAAGCTGCGACTAAAGCTGGTACATCACATATATATATATTAAACTTATTTGATTCTGCCTTTCCACATTTCGAAATTTAGGTTCATTCCAAATAAAATTCGCCCATTTTTTATGATTTATTTTTTTTTAAATTTGTGTTTTTAAATAATGTTTGTCCATTTTTTGAAAAACAATTTGAATTATGATCTATGAAATTTTTACCATCATCTTAGCAGATCATCTAAGCAGATGTACGTCTAGGCAAAGCTGCAAAAAATTAAGAGTTTTTATTCAAGACTTCCGAAGATATACGTGAATTTATATACTGGAGCGTTTTGAAATTCGGCCTATCTGTTGAAAGCCATAATAACATCAAATGTGGTTTAGGCACTTTGTTAAAATTATTTGAAAGTAGGAACGACGTTATTTTTTCTCCGCTCATCAGGTTGCCATATATTAAGAAGTTCGCCAAGTGAATTATTTATTCTTGGCGCAAACTGAAAAAAATGCACCAAGATAAATTTTTGAATTTCACCGTAAATTTCGCACTAAATTTTACAAAATTTAATATTTAGGCATAATTAGAGTCGTAGAATCGAAATATGGAAAAAAAATGGCATGCCATTTCAGAAAAATTTCGGTTTTGTGTCAAAATACCTATGCTAGAACAAGGCTATATATAAATCTAATATATGTCCTAAATTGCGCTTTCGAGACTTAAAAAACGCAATTTGAATTTCGTCAATCGGCCCAGTAGAACGGGAGATATAGAACTGTGCTATATATATATTTTTTTTTTCCCGCAGTGTACTTCATGAGCTTCACTAATGAAAGAGAAATATCATGAGAAAGAATCATGAGGCAGATTCTTACTCACAGGAAGATGTTTTGAGGTTTTCATTTATTAGCAAAACTAGAGCTGTAGAGCACAAACTCATTATCTCTTACGTTCAATGGCCCACCAGCGGCCGAGCGGTAAAGACGCTGAACACTGGTAGTTCGGTCTGAGGCTCGAATCCCGCGAACGGGCTGGCTGCATGGGCGTTTTCGTGGTTTTCCCCCATGTGTAACGTGTATACGAGCCAGTTTCCCTTAGTAAGTCCTCCACGAAAGGCATCCCTCCCTTTAGGCAGATAGCCCTCGTGTGCTTTGCCATAATTAAATACATCAACATCAACATCTTACGTTCAATGAGAGATTCAAAAAGGAAACGCACAGCACGACATTGCTGAAAGCATTATTGTGCATAAGTAAAAGAAAAAAAAAAATGTTTTGCTTCTTGGAGGGAATATTCTGTATTTGCGGCTGTAAAGTTTGAAACAAATAAAAGGGGGGGGGGAAGTGTCTAGCGAAAAAGAATGAAGAAAAGATTTTAGTGAATCATGGACCTTCTTCCCGAGGTAACCAGCGGGATGAAAATGGAATGTTTGCCTTTCAAGAATTTTCCACACTCGGATTTAAATTATCGTTCCGCTTTGGTACACTACTTACTGCCAGTTCTTACTTACGGAACTGCCAATCATAGATAATTTTTAAAATGCTTCGGGTGCTATTTTCTCTGAATACTCATTATCGGAAACTAATGAGGGGAACGTTATAGGAATAGGAAACATTCTTCGCAAAGAGCCATTTTACCAATGTTTATTTCAATCCGAATACCATCATGTTTACTGGAAAATATTTTAGTACATGAATATTCGATTTCAACGTCAGTAATCAATAAAGAGTGGCTTAATGCTTGTATAACGCCGTGAAATGTCTTGGGTTATGGGATTTAAACGCAGCATTTTAAGAATTTTGACTTCCTTGTATGAAGCAAAGCAAGTATTTTAATCGCAAAAAATTTCGTGTATCCTACTTCGAAGAAAATATCCATGTTGCTTTTGAATCCATTTGAACTTTTTTTTTTTTTTTTTTTTTTTGCGTGACATTACGTACGGACAAAATAAAGAACTATTTTTTTCCAAAAGGAATAGTCAAATGGATTCTTACAGGACATTTTTTCGTGACGTCAGTACGTACGTACATATATATGTATTCGCATAACTCAAAATGATTAGCAGTAGAACGTTGATTTAGTGAATTTGCTGATTTTGTCCGGGAGGCGTCATTCATTTCACGTGCCATTGTAGACTTTAACATGTCCGAGGCGTCAAGAACTATCTTCGACCAGCGGCGGGCAGTACGTTATTATTATTGTATGGCAATGTAAATTTGCAGTCGCCCAGACGGTATAGTGGTTAGGAGAGCTTACTACGGTACCAAAGGGTTCGGGTTCGAATCCCGGAGATGGCATGGATGTTTGTAAATGTATAGTGTCCGTGTGGCATGGGAGCACTCTAAATACGCGGCGAGCCGAAATTCCTGTCATGTGGATTTGTGGAAGGGAAGAGGGGTGGGAAATCCCCGGATCCCTACCCCGGGGTGCTTTCCCTGAAAATTGGGGAAGGAAAATAGAAGTCCAACCTCTCTTCGGAGTAGGCTATGACAACAATTGTTCCATGTAATATGGAGTAGACAACAACAAAGTAAATTTGAAAATAAAACTGTCTGTTTCTAAGCTTGCACCTGAGTGTCCACAGCTGATCCAAATTAAATGCTATTCTTCGGACGCGTCGACGCATATTTTATTTGTATGTCAAGGGAGTTAATCAATCTGTATCATAAGCTTGCGTTCATAAAGGCGTTTTCGTGGTTTTTCAGATATGTAACGTGTATAGGAGCCAGTTACCCTTAGAAAATCCTTCACGAAAGCGTCCCTTTCCTTAGGTAGATAGATAGCCTGTATTGCTTTGGCATAATCAAGTAAACCAAATCAATCCGGACAAATTTAATAACTTACTTCAGATAAAAGAATAAATGCAGAATGCCTATCAAATATTTGAACATATTAATGAAATAACTCCTCTTACATAAACCCTCTTACCTAATTTAAACTGCAATGATTACAAATCTTTCCTTCAGAAAGTTACCAGATTTTATGAATTTTGTGTTCGTTTGCCTTTGAAGTTAATTTTTTTTCCAATTAAAATTTGTATTTTAAAAAATGTTTATTTCTGTGGGGTATTTACATATTTTCAAAAGAAAAAAATACAGATTGTACTTTAAACTATGCTGGTAAAAAATATGAATTTGCGCTATAAACAGTACTTATTTCTGTGGGATATTTACATATTTTCAAAAGTAGATTATTAATTTTAGGTAAAAAATATGGATTGTATTCTAAACAATGCTTATTTCTCTGGGATATTTACATAGTTTCAAAAGTAGAGTATTAGTTTTAGATAAAAAATATGGATGCTTTAAACAATGCTTATTTCTCTGGGATGGTTACTTATTTTCAAATATAAAGTATTAGTTTTAGGTAAAAAATATGGATATTACTTTAAACAATGCTTATTTCTCTGGGATAGTTACATATTTTCAAAAGTAGAGTATTAGTTTTATGTAAAAAATATGGATTGTACTCAATGCTTATTTACAACATTATCAACAATGCTTATTTCTCTGGGATATTTACATAGTTTCAAAAGTACATTATTAGTTCTAGGTAAAAAATATGGATGCTTTAAACAATGCTTATTTCTCTGGAATAGTTACATATTTTCAAAAGTAAAGTATTAGTTTTAGGTAAAAAATATGGATTGTACTTAAAGGAATGCTTATTTCTCTGGGATATTTACATCGTTCCAAAAGTACATTATTAGTTTTAGGTAAAAAATATGGATGTTTTAAACAATGCTTATTTCTCTGGAATAGTTACATATTTTCAAAAGTAGAGTATTAGTTTTAGATAAAAAATATGGATGCTTTAAACAATGCTTATTTCTCTGGGATGGTTACTTATTTTCAAATATAAAGTATTAGTTTTAGATAAAAAATATGGATATTACTTTAAACAATGCCTATTTCTCTGGGATAGTTACATATTTTCAAAAGTAGAGTATTAGTTTTATGTAAAAAATATGGATTGTACTCTAAACAATGCTTATTTCTCTGGCATATTTACATAGTTTCAAAAGTACATTATTAGTTCTAGGTAAAAAATATGGATGCTTTAAACAATGCTTATTTCTCTGGAATTGTTACATATTTTCAAAAGTAAAGTATTAGTTTTAGGTAAAAAATATGGATTGTACTTAAAAGAATGCTTATTTCTCTGGGATATTTACATCGTTCCAAAAGTACATTATTAGTTTTAGGTAAAAAATATGGATGTTTTAAACAATGCTTATTTCTCTGGAATAGTTACATATTTTCAAAAGTAGAGTATTAGTTTTAGATAAAAAATATGGATGCTTTAAACAATGCTTATTTCTCTGGGATGGTTACTTATTTTCAAATATAAAGTATTAATTTTAGGTAAAAAATATGGATATTACTTTAAACAATGCTTATTTCTCTGGAATAGTTACATATTTTCAAAAGTAGAGTATTAGTTTTATGTAAAAAATATGGATTGTACTCAATGCTTATTTACAACATTATCAACAATGCTTATTTCTCTGGGATATTTACATAGCTTCAAAAGTACATTATTAATTTTAGGTAAAAAATATGGATGCTTTAAACAATGCTTATTTCTCTGGAATAGTTACATATTTTCAAAAGTAAAGTATTAGTTTTAGGTAAAAAATATGGATTGTACTTAAAAGAATGCTTATTTCTCTGGGATATTTACATCGTTCCAAAAGTACATTATTTGTTTTAGGTAAAAAATATGGATGTTTTAAACAATGCTTATTTCTCTGGAATAGTTACATATTTTCAAAAGTAGAGTATTAGTTTTAGATAAAAAAATATGGATGCTTTAAACAATGCTTATTTCTCTGGGATGATTACTTATTTTCAAATATAGGGTATTAGTTTTAGATAAAAAATATGGATATTACTTTAAACAATGCTTATTTCTTTGGGATAATTACATATCTTCAAAAGTAGAGTATTAGTTTTAGGTATAAAATATGGATTGTACTTTAAAGAATGCTTATTTCTCTGGGATATTTACATAGCTTCAAAAGTACATTATTAGTTCTAGGTAAAAAATATGGATGCTTTAAACACTGCTTATTTCTCTGGGATAGTTACATATTTTCAAAAGCAGAATATTAGTTTTAGGGAAAAAGTATGCATCGTACATTAAAAAATGCCTTATTCTCTGAGATATTTACATATTTTCAAAAGTACATTATTAGTTTTAGGTAAAAAATATGGACTAATTTAAGGAATTTCGAATAAAAAAAAAAAAAAAAAAAAAAAAAAAAAAAAAAAAAAAAAACCACTAAGCAGAAAAATTATTCGATTTTTGAAAATATTATTCGAAACCCTCTTAAACATTAACCGTGGATATACTTACTGTTCGAACACTGGCAAGCCTCCAGTAGCGTATAGCTATCTATATAGCTGTAAAGTACTAAATTGTGCAGATGGAAGGTCATAGTACGTATTGGTAAGGTCTGATTTTGCTTTTTGGTTTAGAATATAACTTTTCAAGTAAGCTCTCCCCGTCATAAGCCCTGAGGTGACCTAAAAATGCCTGGGAGTTACCTAAAAAAAATGAACAGGTGCCCGAAAGATGGAGTGAAATGGGGAGAAAAAAAAAAGTCGCGAGAGGGAAGCGTTTATCTTTTTTTCTTTCCTTGTTCTCATTTCTTTTTACGTAGGTTGCTATTATAACATGGTTAAAGTTACAGGTTGCTAAATGTTTAGTTTATCCATGTAGCGATCTTTTCCTGCTCAGCCGTGTTACTCAATCTTTGCGATTGTGTCAGATGCGAGGAAAAATTGCTGAGACATTTCGTGCAGAGAATCAGAAACAAAGTTTGTTTTAAGTCTTAACTCGTAGCACAGGCTGTTCCGCGTTAAAATGTACCCAAACAAAGCTCAAAAGCGTGCTAATTTGATTTGTGATGATACAGTTATGGGGCGGGATTTTTTGTAGCAATATTACAGTGCGGTATGTTAATAAATAAATAAATTAATAAATACAAGATTATAAAAAAAGGACCAAAAAAAAATCTGAAAGTTTTTAGATTTTAAATTACGTCCAAAGGGGCGTTTCTTTAACATTTTGTCTGTTACCTTTATTTCTTAAATATTTATTTATATTTATTATATTTATTTATCACGTTCTTCGCATTTAAACCATAAAATTCAGTTCAAGAGCAATATCGCAAAATAGTTTTAAATTGAGCCTATCTTTAGAATTTCCGATACAGAGTCTGGCATGCTGGAGACAGAAATGTTTTTTCTGTACAACGTTGCCATTGCTCGCTTTGAAATCCCTGAGTTTGTTAATCAAAAATTCGTCAAAAGATTTACAAAATATGAAATCGATAATAAAACAAATTTTAAATTTGGGCTTCCACATGCATATATTCGCAGTAGGATTACGTCATTCAAAATTCGATAGCTCTATGTACCGTTGTTTTATCACAATGCGAAAAATATGCATACATTTCTGCAGAATTTTCATTATTTAATTTCTTTAAATATAATGCAGGACTCTAACATTTGGTGGCAACAGTTTGAAAAGTGAAAAGGACATTCATAGCGAACCAACGCAAAATCGCAAAACGAGAACAATAGTCCTTCAGGGTCAATGTCCCTTTGGACTAATAAAAAAATGCTTTTCCGAGACAAATAGCCCTTCTGGGCTAACGCTTCTTAGGGCTTAAAAAAAGGGGGGGGGAAGAAAAGTTTGTCTGGAAGTTTGCTGTTCAGATACACAAAAAGCAGAGGAGGGGTCGACGCGAAATTTTTCCATGTAGGCATATTTATGATGCACGTAGATTAATGGGTTCATATAGCCCGTAAGTCATCAAAAGTCTCAGTCTCAATCTTGTTGTTGAGAGAAACAGATGATTAGTAGTACTATTATGACTTATTAAATTATAAAATATGCGTTTTAAACTGTTGCGTGATTTAGTCTCTAGAAGAGTTTGAAAGAAATTTGTAACGGCCTGGAAATAGAATACACAAAATTCTTCCGTAATCGATGAATGACAGTTGAAACAATTACAAAGAAATTTATTTTGAATTCATTTATGCCATTTTAACTCTGCGGTTGCTATCAGAGCTGCACGGCCAGAGCCATGACCTTCGTGAGTAGGTCGTTACTAAGGTCATGACTGAGCCAAGTAGTTGGCTGCTTTATTTTAAATCTTACATTGTAATTTCATAACAAATATTGATATTGCTACGTTATTTTCCCATTTCGGTACGTTCGTTACTGGTGCGTGTGGATTTGGAGTGAATAATTACGACACTTCTTGATGAAGTAGCGAAATACACTTTATTTAGCCAATATTAATCAGGACAGCTCCAAAGTCACTTTTTACAGTCGTCGAAGATCTACTATAAACGCTCGCTGGAACAATCAGCGAGACAGCCTTCAGGTTTATCAGGTTATAACTGTGGAGACAACTTCACTGCAAAGCGCCAGAGTAAAGCCCCCGACTCTGCTTGTTCGTTCTCAAAACTCCACGTTCTCTCGAGATTCTCCATGCTACAATTCGCGATGCACTTGACGACGCACAGAGCACAGCTCCCGACTCTTCGCTTCAATCGTTCCCGGAGCTCAACGTACTCTCGAGACTCTCCACGCTACAACTCGCGATGCACTCGACGACACACAGAGCACAGCTCTCGACTCTTCAGTTCAGTCGTTCCCGGAGCTCAACACATTCTCTCGACGATGCACTAACCGCGATACACGAAGAGACTTTTTCGATGCACTCGACGACCCACTCGACACTCGCTGCCCGGCTGCCAACTCGATAGACTCCGCACGGACTGACTATTAGTCTGGAGTTAGTCGACCTGCGGACTGTGTAGTAACTGATTGCAGACCAGCAGGGTTTCGGCTTGTGTTCGAGAACATTCTGGGCTAAACCGGTAAGAATTAATTCCAGTAGGTTCTCCATCCGTCCACAACATGTCGCCAATTTTGTCGAAAAAAATATTGCCAAATGTGGCAACCCTTTTTTCCCTTGCCATTTTATAGCAACCCTAAGCTTGCTTTGCAGGAAAGCTATCTTACCGCTCCTGTACATTTCGTAACAATATTAAAATACAGGGTACTATTCGGTTTCGAGGGCCGTAAAATTCGCCAAACTATTGTTGATGCCAATGCTGCCAAAAATAATTGCGGCAACCCTAATAATTGCGGCAAGAAACGAAGTATAATAATAAATAACTATTTAAGATTGATGTTTTAATTTACATGAAAGGTTAATTTCATATAATACTTTTTTATTATTATAATTTACATGAAAAAGGCTAAACATGACTGAATGGAAGCATAAGGGTAAATAAGTATTTCAAACCATTATTATAATTTATATAAAAATTGCTAAACGTAACTGATTGGATGCCTGCATCGCTATTTCGCTACCGACTTATCGCTAAAGCATAATTTCATCTCGATGGTTGTTCAAACGTAATTTTCTATAACGAATGATGCCTTTTCTTTGAAACTATTCTCGGTAAAGTGCAGAATCGCTCACTTATTTGTTTGCCGCTTTTTACACGGGTAAAAACAATTGGATTTTTGACAATTTTCTTTTACTTTTTAAGTGAAAATAGGTCGATGTGTACATAGATAAAGTCAAGGGTGTGAACAGTGCTATTTTTGTGCAATTCTAGGATTTTTTTTTAAGTGAAATTAAGTCGATGTGCACATGGATACCGACTTATTTTCACTTAAAAAAACCGTTCAATTCTTAAAAACGCGTCAAGCAGTGGGTGATTCTGCGCTGTACCCAAAATTCTATTGTCGACTTTTCGTCATGGGCAATTCCCAAATTGTTAAATCCATAGGATATCAAAAAAGGATTTAAAATCAAAAAAGGATTTAAAAATTAAACTAGTATTTCAATGACGTCTTAAGAAGTATAGAACTATATAAACTTACGCAATTTGAAATCGGGCGCGTTTGCTAGATTTGGCGTTTTTGCGCGTACATATTCGCTTGCAATTTTTTTACGGCCCTCGAAACTGAATAGTACCAAATACAGTTTTGTGGCTTCAGTTTTTTTTTAGAACGCTGCTTTGTGTCATAAACATTTTTAGCCCAAAAGAGCGTTAGCCCAAAAAGGCTATTAGTCTCGAAACAGCATTTTGCGTCGGTTCGCTATAAACGGCGTATTAAATTTTAAATTGTTGCCACCCAATATTGTCGGCCAGTATTACTTTAAGAGAAATTAAATAATGTAGAATCTGCATGAATGTTATGTTTCTCGCGTTTTGATAAAACAACGGTACCTAGAGCCATCCAGTTTTGAATAACGTAACCCTCCACCCGAACATGGGCAAGTGGAAGCACGAACTTTTATTTTTATTTATTTATTTATTTATTTATTTTTTTTTTTTTTTTTATTATCTATTTCATATTTTGGTAGAACTTTGAAGAGTTTTTGATGAACAAACTTGACGATTTTAAAGCAAGCAATATGACAACCCTGGAAGGAAAAAAAAAAATTTTTTTTTTCATCTTTAACGCGCGGTCGGAAATTCTAAAGATATGCTGTTTTAAAATATTTTGTGATGTTGGTGTTGAATTGAATTTTATATGGTTTAAATGCGGATCATTATATATAATAAATAAAGGTAACACCAAACACCCCTTTGGGCGTAATATAAAATCTCTCCCTTTCTTTCTCCACAATAACTTCAGCCAGCCGCAGGAAAAAAGTTCAAATAAACCTTTCTTGATCACCGGACCTTCAAAAGTAAGCGTGCTCTTTTGCTTTCAGAGAAATGAAAACAGTGAAAAATGCATCCGTCTCTGTCATGTAGTCCCACGTATATTTCTACTTCTCGGAGGCAGGCCAAGTGTAAAAGTCAACGAGCTGCGTAGGCGAACAATGAATGCCAATTTGGGCCACTTGGTCAAGCAGCCTGTTTTTGGGGTGTATTTATTGCGCTATGCTGCAAAACCTCTTGTCAGTGCAGGATATCTATCTAAATTCATAAGTATTTACAAAATAAGTATTGTGGTGAATCATCAATGTATTTAAACTATTTAACGTCGAAGTACTACGTCAAATTAAAATGTTACGGGTTTTTTAAGATGTTGCACTACATAGCTATTTTAATTGCAGTTATGCTCATCAGACGGCGCTGCAGTTGTAGCATGATATCTCTTTAATAATTATTGAATGAGGCTTACATCATCCTGTATAAGTGGCGAAGATGCTACAGACAGCTTGAAATGTGTTTCTCTAGGTTAAGTTACATTAGGTTAATTAATTAAGACATTTCGAGGGCCTATGGGGACGGAATGTATTCGTGGAGGACTTTTTAAGGGAAACTGTCGAACTACCAGTGTTTAGCAATGTTATCGCTCGGCCGCTGATGGGCGCTGTTTCTGTAGGAATCATTCCTCATCCCTTTGCAAAGCATCTTTTAACATCGCCAGTGATGTTACAGTGGATAAGTATAACAAGATTTACTGCAATTGTTTGTCATCTTTGGTTGTGAACTTTCTAAAATTTACTGAACCGATTTGATTTGAAATTTTGACACTGATATAATTTTCCTAAATTTTAACATATATAAAGAAATAAGCATTCCATACATATATGATGTACCAGCTTTTGTCCAGAATAAATAGATCGTTGGAGAAATATAGATGATGTCGTAGCTTAAATTATCAGACGATAAGTTTAAAAAACAGAATCCATTTATTATTATTCAGGAGAAATAGCAGTTACAAAATCAGATATCTAGAGTAAATAAAAAGAATTAATAAAAGAACAGAGTAAATAAAAGAACTTTTTGTATGAAGTTTACTGCATCGTTGCATTAAAGAAAAAGTCCCCGATATTCTTTTGCAAGTCCTTTTATAGCCTCTGGAAAGGCGGAGCTTCCAAGAAATGACGTCAGCCAATCCAGTTCGCTTTAAATATTTCCAGAACATTCTATAACTGAACGTGTAGAAAAGGCGGGAAAAACAACTTGACTACGGGTCTGTAGATTTAATTCCACGTACTTTCAAATAAGAGAACGTCGCCATTAAAAAATGAAAAGAACATACAGTTAGAATTTTAAGTGTATTCTTGACTATGGAATTTTATTATTACATATATATATATATGTAGTGCCAATGTTGAATAGCAGATGGCGTATAGATTGCTCATCGTATAATTCTTTAATGTTTTATTTTTTGTTTTGTGAGTTGGCAATTAGATGAGTTAGACTCAAGATGCAGTAAAAGAACGACGACCATAAAGACGTAAATAAAAATGTATTTAAGAAGTTAATTCAGTTTATAACTAACTTATTTGTTAAAAATGTAAATACTTTAAATGTAATTCAACGTGCTGTCCTTTCAAGTAGTTTCTTAAATAAATGTCTTTTTCAAGAAGGTATTACCACATATATACGCCCAATAAATGAAATAATATTTATTCTATTCTAAACTTTTCTTTTTGTGAATGGGTACTTAAATCATATGTTTTATCCACGCCTTCCATTCCAAATTTGGGCTCCCATATTCGGGTGGCAACGCACGTTATTCAAAATTGAATGGTCTAGGTATCGTTGTTTTATCCCGATGCGAGAAACATACATACATTTATGCAGATTCTTCATTATTCAATTGCTTTAAATATAACACAGGGCGATAATATTTGGTGGCAACAGTTTGAAAAGTGAACTGACATTTAAAGTTTTCAACGCAAAATGCCAAAACGAAATTAATAGCTCTTCTGAACTAACGTCCTTTGGGATAAAAATCGGTTTCTAGGTAATTGCCTCCAAAATTTTACTTTTACAAAGTTCGTCGTTTGAGTAGTGTACTCAGAATATGACATTTTATTTTGAACCATTAAATAATTTGGTACCAAGGAAATAATACATTTCAACAGTAGAAGTGCTTCATTGTTTAACTGAGATTATTCTCAATTGTTGAATTGAACATAATCACACGAAGTGTGAAAAAGACTACCTGAAAGTGATCGAAAAAAACCGATACAGAATACGTAACTGGTTCTTTTATTTCCGAATGTTTCATACAAGGCTCTCCAGCGGTGCTGAACACTGGTAGTTCGGTCGGAGGTTCGAATCCCGCGAACGGGCTGGCCACATGTGCGTTTTCGTGATTTTTCCTTATGTGTAAAGTTTATACGAGCCAATTTCACTTAGAAAGTACTCCACGAAGGCATGCCTGCCCTCAGGCAAGTAATCCTCGAGTGCTTTGCCGTAATCAAGTAAACCAGTTTCATACAAGCTGATTAATTTTAGGTCCAGAAGTGAATGTAATAAATATCCTTTTGAGATTCAATTAAAATTTTTGTTTTCGTATTCGGATGCGCTGAATAAATTTTTGTCCTTAATTGTATTCTGTGACCGTTTGCGACTTCATTTGATTATCTTTTAACTGCTTTGAGCCCACCAGCGGCCGAGCGGTAAAGTCGCTGAACGCTGATAGTTCGGTCCCAGGTTCGAATCCCGCGAACGGGCTGGCTGCATGGGTGTTTTTGTGATTTTCCGCATACGAGCCAGTTTACCTTATAAAGTCCTCCACGAAGGCATCCCTCCCCTTAGGCAGATAGCCCTAGTGGGCTTTGCCATAATTAAATACACACACACTTTTAACTGCTTTGAACAATTATTATTATTATTATTATTTTCGTTATCATGTGTTTTGTTGTTATTTTCGATCGTTCTAGAGAAAGAATAAAGCGTATAAAAACAGTTTAACAATGAATTGCTCTTTTGAGGCCCACCCCACCAGTGGCTGCATGGGAGTTTTCATTGTTTTCGCCATGTGCAGTATGAGTACGAATCGGTTTTCCTTAAAAAGCTATCCACGAAGGTATCCCTTCTTGTTGGCAGATAGCGTTGGAATTGCTTTGCCTTTATCAATTAACCTACCCTCTCCTCACTATATTGTATGAAAGAAAAGTACGAGTGAGCTAAGTAAAAAATCGCTTCGATGCACGATGGATGGGTCTTTTTCCTTGCTATTATTACATATTTATTGGAGATTTATTAATTATGAATTTCAATTTTTGGTCTTTGTGAAATATTAGTTCTAAATTTCTTACTTTCTCTCTCTATATATAGTATACTTTATTTGAATAAATGTCAATCTGAAATTTTTAAGCTTTAGTTGTCAATGCATTTGAAATGTGACCGATAGGAATTTCTTGCAAATGCCAACTTTTAGTTTACAGGCACAAGAATAAATTTGAATTGTTTTGCGTCATTTTTATATGTTTTGACATAAAAGTAAAAATATTTTTAATTTAATATGTATTAAAACATTTTTAATTAACAAATTTTGTTTTGTTAAAATTTAAAAAAAATATTGCGCTTTCACACCATGCGGCTACTGCCCTATGCCACTGTCCAATTAATTTTAGTTTCTTTCGGAAAGTCATTCATTCCCTAAGCTTAAAGTAATTTGCTGTCATTGTTTAACTAGCCAGCATTTAGCTAACTTCACTTCGTCTTTTCGCTTTTCTGTACGAGACCAGACGATTATTTCAAGTTTACTCAAGTTCAATCAAAGTGGAGTATTTTAACAAATATAAATGCATTTTCATTTAATCATCTCATCAAAAGTTTTTTTTTTTTTTTTTGTTTTTTGTTTTTTTTTTTTTTTTTTTTTTAGTCCAAAGGGATTTGAATCCCGAAGGACTATTAGTTTCGTTTTGGCATTTTGCGTCGGGCTCATAAATGTCGGTTCACTTTTAAAACTGTTGCCACAAAATGTTAGAGTCCTGCATTATATTTGAAGAAATTAAATAATGAAAAATCTGCATAAATGTATGTATATTTCTCGTATTGTGATAAAACAACGGTACATAGTCATCGAATTTTGAATAACGTAATCCTCCAACGAATATGAGCATGTAGACCAAATTTGAAATTTGAGATTTGTTTTATGATCGATTTCCTATTTTTTAAAACTTTGACGAATTTTTGATTAACAAACTCAAGGATTTCAAAGCGAGCAATGGCAACGTTGTGCAGAAAAAACATTTTTATCTCCAGCGCGTGAGTCTCTGTATCGGAAATTCTAAAGATATGCTCGTTTTAAAACTATTTTGCGATATTGCTGTTGCACTGGATTTTATGGTTTAAGTGCGAGGAACATGATATTTAATAAAGAAAGGTAACACACAAAATGTTAAAAAACGCCACTTTGGACGTAATTTAAAATATGAAACATTTCAGATTTTTTTTTTTTTTTTTTTTTTTTTTTTTAAATTTGCTACACATCTATAAAATTTTATTTTTTAACATGTAGATGATAAGTAAGAGCTTGCTGTTTATTTTATTTTTAATAAAATTAATAAAACTTGCTATTTGTATGAATATTTTCTTTGACACGAATTTTTAACATTAGGAAAGGAAAAGGTTAAAAACAACACTGAGAAAATTACATTTGTTTTTAAGAACTTGGGTAAATAGTTTATAAGATTGGATAAATAGTTCATAAATAGTTTTTATTTAATAAATAGTTTATGTTAGGGTAAATAGCTTTTATATATTAACTTATTTATAAGATCTTGGGTAAATAGTTTTACAAGCTATAAGTGAATTAAGATTAAAAAACAGATAGAAACGCCAAGTATGCGAACTTCGCCAAATGTGGTGTTTGGCGCGGAAGAGCCAGTGAAAGAACTTTGCCGAAACACCAGTGGAGTGGAGAGAAGCTGAGGAAGAGAGATGTGTGCGGGGATTTCACCGGCATAATCTGCCGATATATTAACATGTAAAATTTATTGCAGAAGGAATCATTTCTTCAATGATGAAAAGAGAAACTAATTTGCTAGACAAAGAGAGCTTGCTGGGTTCAACATATGTAGATCCGAAACACTCAATTTTCTTGCATGACGAACAAATTAAAAAGGCAAAGAAAACCGTCTATGAACTTTCATTAAGAATGAAATTATTCTCAGAACGATTAGAGAATTCGAATCAGGACAATCAAACTGCAGACATTGCATTTGAGTCTATATCATCCTCTTTCAGTGATGAATAAGATTTTGAGAAATACTTTTTGGATAATAATATTGAAATGGCTAAGGCAAAGCGAATGAAAATAAAGAACCAAGAGCCTTTAGATATAAAAATGAAAAAATACACGGCCTTTGAAGAACTAGAGAAATATGATTGCGCTTGCAAGACACATTTTTTAGAACTTATAAAAAATCTATCCTGAAAAGTTAAAAGAAGTAGTCCTAACAGTAAGAACTCTTCCTCCTACTCAAGTTAGTGTGGAAAGACTCTTTTCAGCTCTGAAGTTTATCAAATCGGATCATTGGCTCTCCAACATAGAAGATCTTGCCGAAGCTATACTGTTTCTTAGAAATAACTAATGCCAGTTTTTCCATTTCATAATAAATGCTAATTAATAAAAATAATTTGCTATACCATCAATTTTTTTTTCTGTAGCATCCATTTCTTCTTTTATATTAAAAAAATAACCTGTTACCCATGTGTATATGTTTATATATATATATATATATATATATATATATATATATATGAGGGAGTCAGAATCGGAGTGTTTTAAAATTCCAGGAGTCGGAGTCTGTCATTTTCCCTACCGACTCCACAGTCCTGGCAGAATTTTTAATGAATATGTGATAACGTAAATCAACAAGAATATGCATTTGGTAGATAACTAGTGCCGCCGAGGTTTGCGCTATGTCAAATCTCTGAAATTTTCTACGTTTTTTACTTCCTTCTACGAAGTAAAAAGGAAGTATTGTAATCGCGAAAAGTTTCAGGCAGCATATTTCAAGGAAAGTATCCATTTTGACCGCTATCGAATGCAATGTAACGATGTTTTCGTGTGATATCTGTACATAAGGACAGCATAAAATATTCTTTTCCTCCAAAAAAATTATAAAACTGTTTTAAAATGAATTCTGAAGAGAATTTTTCGTGGCGTCTGTACGAACGTATATACGTACAGCATATCTATGTACTATGGTATCTCGCATAACTCAAAAACGAGTAACCTCAGAACGTTGAAATTATGTATATAGGATTGCTATAACGTGTAGATGTGCACCTCGTATTTTGGTTGCAATCGGCCGCACCAAACGTATATATATATATATATTTATATATATATCCACTTTGTTACCCGGTTCAATGATCTCAGTTTCTTTACTCTTATATGTTTGTAAATTGTACATTTTTTTGCTTTAAAAATGATTGAATTATGTTGTTTTTTATCTTCCGGTTAAGGGTTTTATGCCTTTAGTAAATCTGTATGCAATATTTTTAGAATTATCAACAATTTTAAAGTTGTTTAAGTGCCGCTAAGCCTTTTTCTTATGGCGGCCATTGATTGTTTACATTTGAAACAGCTGAGTAGCGGATATGTTGCCAATCTAGAGAAACTGAGCTTCGCAACAACAAAGATATCGCCTTCATTTATTATTGTGAATTAAATCATGCTTAATCCTTTCTGGAATTTTTTCGAGGAAATAAGTGTTTAAGATTTACTTCGTAATTTTTAATACAGATATTTTGAGTTTCTATGTATTTTTGCCTTGCGTGAAGTGAGAACTAAATTAATTGAATGAAAAAATACTCAATCATCTGTGAAAAACTGTTTCTTTTTTGTTTTGTTTGCTTAATTTCTTTTATACATCGTTGTAGCTTTAGTATAGTATTTGAATAGAACATGTGGCAACGATTAGATAATTCTTTAAAGGATATAAATTTTGTGCATTCTGAGTTACAATATGAACGAAATATAATTCTATTAAGTGAACGTAGCGCCAGAGTGTCACTATCGTAAACTTATAGAGTGAATTTTAAAGAATGCATTTATTCTATTGTTATTTATGCGCTGTCGGCGAAGTAGATTTAATTCAATCCAATAAGTTTAAATGAAATGCAATAAAAAATGCGTATAATTTAATATTCCGTACAAGTCATGTGGTGTACACATCAGATTTTTTTTGCGAGAAAACTGACCGCTATATGCTTGGAGAGAAAAACAGCGAAAGAAATTTACACACAGATTTGGCGACGAATGTGTTTAATCTGTTAATGTATTATGTAATTATTTAATAATTAAAATTTGTATTTTTTTAATGAGTTGATACTATTTGTCCGCTACGATAAATATTAATATTTTGGGAATCTTTTTAATAAAAAGTTGGGGAAAACCACTAAAAAAATCCTAATTTTTTCCCATGTTTCATGCTTTTTTGAACGGCAGAGTTGAATACTTCTTAACTGCATGCGAAAAAATTTGTAAGGGATCATCACACTTCCGTTGGTTAGCAGTCGGTCCATTGTTAGTCAGCAGTTAGTTCCGTTGGTCTAGCAAATATTTAAAAGATCCGTGGTTCGAATCCAGGTAAAAGCAGTTTCCGACTCCAAAAAAGCTAATAGTCCCTGCAGAATAAGATTGAATGAGATTAATTGAATAAGTTACTCGAGGTCTATCTGCTTACAGATATGGATGGTTTCATGGAGAACTTTTTATTAGAAACTGACTCTTATCCACGTTACAAATGGGGAAATCCACAGTTCTTTTGCTGAGATTTGAACTCGGATCGAACTATGAGTGTTCGGTGACGTTACCACTCGGCCGTTTGTGGATCTCCTTGCTGTACGAAAGTCGTAATTCAGTTTTTGTCGGAGTCAAAAATCAGAGCCCCTTTTTTTCTCGAAACAGAAGATTCACGATCATGGCATGGTGCAAACTATATTTCTTTAGGGCGTTACTAATTTCGTTTCAGCATTTTTTGCGTCGAAAACTTTAAAAGTCTGAATCACTTTTCAAATTGTTGCCACCGAATATTATCGCCCTGTATTATATTTAAAGAAATTAAAAAAAAATTCTGCATAAATGTATGTTTCTCGCATTGTGATTAAACGACGGTACCTAGAGCCGTATTTTGAATAACGTAATCCCCCACCAGCCCAAATTTGGAATTTGTTTTATTATTTATTTTATATTTTGTAAAACTTTAACGAATTTTTAATTAAAAAACTTAACGATTTCAAATCCAGCCAATGGCAACACTGTACGGGGGGGGATATTATCTCCATCACGCGAGACTGTGTGCCGGACATGCTCTTTTAAAATTATTTTGCTTTGGTTATTTAATTAAAGTTATTTAATTACGGCAAAGCCTCGAGGGCTATTTGCTTAAGTGGAGGGATACCTTCGTGGAGGACTTTCCAAGAGAAACTGGCTCGTATACACGTTACACATGGGGAAAACCACGAAAACACCCATGCAGCCATCCCGTTAGCGGGATTCGAACCTCGGACCGAACTACCGGTGTTCAGCGAGTTTACCGCTGGTGGGCCTATTTTTGCTTTGAATTGAATTTTATGGTTTAAGTGTGAAGAACGGGATATTTAATAATTAAAGGTAACGCACGAAACGTTAAAAAAGCCACTTTGGGCGTAATATAAAATCTGAAGGCTTTCAGATTCCCCCCCCCTCCCCGTCCATGAAGAAATTTCTAGTGTCGCGTATTTGTTGTTATTTTTATTAGAGAATTTTTTATTATTAGAGAGGGTTGGGGACGAAGACAAGTGCTGCTATCCTGAAAAGCAAAATTGCACGCGAACTGAAAATTAAAAAGCGAGTTAACTGTGATATGTGAAATTCTTTTTGTAATCTTTCAATAAAAAAGTTGTCGAATTTTCTCACATCGAAGGGAGGAGTATCTCGTTATCGTGTAATGAATTCCCACTGGATGACTTTTTAAGGTCAATGAAGTGAAAAGAGAGGAGGAAGAGAGAGAGAGAGAAAGTCGTCTGCTGTCTGCTACCCACCACATCGATGAATTCCATCTCGCTCTTCGCGATGGCCATATTAAGTTTTCCACACATTTTTGTTTCGCACTTCACGCTGTGCCGGGAATTGTGTAACAAGGTCAGAGAAGATTAAACCAAGCACGAAAACGAACGCATCAACCCTTTTACCGTCTCTCATTACCCTCCGCTCTATTTCTTTTTAAAATTTTGATTGTGGGGAACAGGTGATTGTGTCATGCATTAACAAAATGCCTTTTTTTTTTTTTTTTTTTTTTTTTTTTTTTTTTTTTTTCCCGAAAGATGTTCGAATGACAGTAATTTTACGCTCCTGGAAAGTGAAATAGATAAAGAGAATGACCTGTTTTTGCACGAATTTGACTGATAGACTGTAACTTTTTTTTTATTCATTTTTTAGGGCTTTTCTTTCTTTCTTTTCTTCTTTCCCCCCCTCTTAACTCATGGAGGTAGGAAAGGAAGGAGTGGCCAGTCGGCACTAGAAGTGAAGCACTACTTTGAAGCTTGGGTCAGCAGATGGGGTGTTCTTTGTTTACATTCAGAAGCTCGCTTGACACGGTTCTGATAGTATTTCGACACACGACAGTTCCATACAAATCGAAAAAGGGACACTTTCGCATGAAAGAAACATTTATAGTGTGATGGATAATAGCAATTTGTATAGTTTAGTGACATTTACGCAAAAATCACATCTTGGTTATTTTTCGATAACTAACAACAGCGCGAGTTTGATTATGAATTTGTTTTATAAAATTCTAAGCTGTTGAACTACAAAAATATAGATTTTAAGAAAAATGTTATGCTTAAAGAATGAAAAATACCTTACGGTACATTTAAAATTGTATACGTCTTTCGATACCCTTGATAGAGTATTCGCTACTTTTATTTTCCAAACGCCAAAATGTTTTAAATAAAACAAATTTTTTTCACATCCATATATTATTGTTGCATATTATTGTAAAAAGCATGTATCTGCCTTTGACAAAATACATAAATATTCATTAAATTATTTATAAATGTATTTGAAATGAATTTATTCACTTATAAACAACTGTGAAAGTACTGTGAAGAAATCTAATGATTAAATGTATCTAATTTATAATGATTATAAATGTTATCTAAATATATAATAACCTTAATATTGAATTGTAAACATAAATTGAAATCCTGTTGACAAATATGTTATAAAACTATTTAAGCAACAATTGCTCGTATTGGAAAGCAATCTGTTAAAAGGTATTGTAAAGCAAATGCTATGAGATGCACACTTAATAAAGTAATAAAGAGTTTTGGAATATGTACTGTTGAAATGAAGGGTAAAAAAATCTGATAAGTATAATTAAAAGAATTATTCCCCTTGCATTTTATAATAACTCAGTTACAAGTTTTAAGAAAAAACTTATTTTATTCCCTTTCAGAAATGTTGAGAGAAAGTCAAGTACTATTTAAAGTATTTCGCTAATTCCTAATAATTCTCTAATTTAAAATGAACTGAATAGAGCATTAATTATAAATTGACTTACATTTTTCGATTTAAAAGAAGCCAAAAAATCATGTCATATTTAAGAAAGTATTTTAGGAAGAAGCTCTATAAATAGAAAAGAAATAATGCATAATTTTAATATTAATAATACAATAAACTTTGATCTTAATTTTTGTACCTTAACCGAATAAAATCGAATTACCTTAATTTTTTTTCCTAATGTAATTAACGAAAACTTGTGAAAATATTTCATTCAAATTAAACCATTCTGAGAAAACTGTCCTGTGAAAAGTATAGCATTTCATTCCTTTCAGAATGAAATGCTGTTTAAAAATATGTTGTTTTCACATACTTAGAACTCTGAAGTGTTGTAGAAAAAGAAAATATATACACTTATATGTATATTTACGACGTAAATACAAAATATTTACATCCGAACGCGTCAAATCCCATTGAACTCGATGGTAAATGACCCAATGTTTTGGTCACCACGTAGGGATCGCCGGTGCTTCAGAGCAGGGTACGGGAGAAACTTGTTTAGGGCAACTCCATCTTACTTCCTACCTCCATGTCTTAACTCATCATAGTGTAACGATATCCATGCTGACTCACAGCGATGTCAAATCATTTTAAAACTCCGTAACGCTGGATAAGTACTGAGAGTTAAATTGGTAAGGGGGGAACTGAAAGCTTTGAGATTTTACATTTATAGGGTTCCTCACTTTGTAAACGCTAAGTTGCTATTGAACGTAAAGAATCTTAAGAACTGTTAAACGAATGATCGCTTGAGTTCGTGTGACAAGAAACAACAAGATGGAAGGGTAAATAACCCTTTATTATTCCAATAAGATTTAACACAACTCCTTCTTGGAGTGTACAATAAAAGCCGACACTTGGGCTTGAAATTAAATGGCTAAGATGTAAACTAAAACTAATCTAAGCTAAAGAGATATAGCTGAAGCTATGAAGATTCTAACCGAGTTTGCCCCTTAACGCTAATTGACTGCGAAGCTATCAAGGGCCTGAGTACGGCCGAGCGTAATAACAGCTTTAAGAGAGAGTAGCTAAAAGGCGCGGGTAATCAGAAACTCTGATTCTTTCTAACTCAGCAAGTAGAACTCTTCCTCATTATGTATTCAGACGTGATTCTAAAACTATGTTCTGGCCGAAAGTAGTAAGTTGAAGTTAAGAATTTGACAGGAAGGGATTTTAACTCAAAATTTAACTGTTAATAAAATTAACATAATTCTTAGACTTTAAATACTCGCAAAATAAGGTCTCAAAACGAAGATTTTAAAGTCTAAAAACTTTCTACGTTAACTACAGGAAAGGATTTTAACTAAAAATTTAACTGTTATAAAATTAACATAATCCTTACAACATTACTCCCAAAAGGGCATTTTTTTAACGTTTTGTGGGTAACTTTTATTTATAAAAAATCATGTTCCTCGCACTTAAACCGTAAAATTCAGCTCAACAGCAATATCGCAAAATAATTTTAAAATGTGCATAGCTTTAGAATTTCGGATACACAGTCTCGCGCGCTGGAGATAATTTTTTTTTTTCGTGCAGTGTTGCCATTGCTAGCTTTGAAATCGTTGGGTTTGTTCATTAAAAATTCGTCAAAGTGTTACAAAATATGAAATCGATAACAAAACAAATTCCAAATGCCAAATTAGGGCTTCCAGATGCCCATATTCGGGTTGAGACGTACGTTATTCAAAATTCGATGGCTCTAGGTTCCGTTGTTCTTTCACAATGCGAGAAATGTACATACATTTATGCAGATTCTTCATTATTTTATTTCTTTAAATATAACAGAGGGCGATGATATTCGGTGGCAACAATCTGAAAAGTGAAACGGACATCTAAAGTTTTCGGCGCAAAATGCCAAAATGAATAATAGCTCTTCTGGGTTAATGCCTTTTCGGTTAGTAATTTACTATATTCTTAAGATTCTAACTCAGCTTCTAAGGGGTTTAGAAAACTGTTATTCTTGCAGCAACTTTTCATCAAAAGCTCTAAAATAATTTTATTTTTTAAAGAAGTACGCATGCTGTGAAATATACGTATGCTGTGAAAACTAAATAGTTTTCGAGGTTTCGAATTCTGTGAATGGAAATTTGCGGACATTGACACCAGGAATAAATCATTTCAATAATTTCACTCCTCGTTTAAAATGAAGAATTAAAAAATGAAAAGGATAAATTTCTAGAGAATCTTTTTATTATTATTGTTAGCCCAAAGGCCTAATAATCGTTGCTTATTATTTAATTATTGTTATGGTCTACTAATTGTTGCTTATAACGATTCATTTCGGCATTTTGCGTTGGTACACTATAAAACGGCATTCCAGTTTATAAGGTATTTCTTCCGCCTTCTTAACGAGCCTTCCTGGTGTAGTTGTCTGCACGCTCAGCGCGTAATTGAGAGGTCCGTGGTTCGATTCCCGGCGAAGGCGTAGCTAATTTTTCATCTTTCTGGCTTCGAAAAAATACCTAATGTCTCTAAAGTGGCTTCCGAACTAAAAGGATGTTGGATGATGATTCTCCTCACCCAGGATTTGGCGATTGGGGTCCCTTAAAAACCTCAGTCGCCCTTTAAAAGGGGAAGTATATAAGGTATTTCTCTCGCTTTTTAATCAAGCCTTCGTGGTGTAGTGATCTGTACGCTCAGCGCGTAATCGAGAGGTCTGCGGTTCGATTCCCGGCGAAGATGTTGCTAATTTTTGGCTTCCAAAAACTACCTAATGTCTGTACGAGTTTTCAAATTGTTGCCACCAAATATTAGAGCCCAGCATATTTAAAGAAATTAAATAATGAATTATATTTAAAGAAATTAAATAATGAAGAATCTTCATGAATATATGTTTCTTGCACTGTAAAACGACAGCGGTACCTACAGACATTAAATTTTGAATAACGTAGTCCTCCACTCGTATATGGGCATCTGGAAGGCGGAATTTGGACTTTGTTTTATTATCGATTTCATATTTTGTAAAACTTTAACGAATATTTGATTAACAAACTCATCGGTTCCAAAGCGAGCAGTGGCAACGCTGAACGGGAAAAAAAAGCATCTCCAGCGCGCGAAATTGTGTATCGGAAATCCTAAAGATATAAGATTTTTATTATATACCGTTAATAACTTATTTACAACACTTAGTACTCAGTTTTATTTAAAACTTTATTTATCGCATACATTGCCTGCTTGCGATGCCCTTCAAAATCAGCATCTCAGTTCTCCATTTATAAAGTGGCTTTGCGTTCCCTAGTTAAAAATTCTGCTGCTTGGAAGGGGGGATGATCTGCGGTCTGTAATAGAAGCGCCTCTCATCTCTGTAGTTGTTAGCAAATCTGAATGTGTTGGTTGACCAGGGTTCGAATCTCGGATAAGGCATGAATACTTGTAAGTGTATAGTGTCTGCGAGTCATGAGGGCACTTACAATACTGGCTAGCTGAAAGGCTGCTTGGGCGGTTTGTGAGAGAGAAAGAGCAGTGGGAGAACCTCGGATCCGTCCCCGAAGGAATCTATCAAAATTGGCGCGGACGAAGAAAGTCTGTGTAAAGAAGGAAAGGCTCCATAGACGTAATGTAAACCAGTTTGTCTTCTACGCCGCTAGAAAGAAGAGGGACTATTCGCCAAGGGATTTGGCGACGGAACCTGTTGGCGAGAATTTCCCCTTTATGATGTACCTGGCCAAGATTTTCCACCTCCGCCACGTGTACAGGAAATTGAGGAACACAGGTTAAGATGAATCGTTCTTTGACTTTTCGCGATAATTTAAACTCGAATTTTCTTGCCTTTTTGCTTTACTAGTTGAACTTGTATTATCCATATCGCAGTTTGATGTCTGATTTTATATCTGTCAATATGTAGGAAAAAAAATGGAGTCACACAGCTTTAAACGCTTGATGAACGTGACCGTCGAACCTGTTCCTTCGACATCACCTTCGAGCTTTGGCGCTTTTTGACGGCAGATATTTCACGCATGCGCAGTTGTGTCCCTTTTCGTTCGGAGGGAGCCACTCCTGCTGCTGCGAAGCTTTCCTTCTTAACAATACATATTCTTTGGCGCGAAGGAGCTCAGCTAATGCAGTGGCCCACCGGCGCCCGAGGCGTAAAGTTGCTGAACACTGGTAGTTCGGCCCGAGATTCGAATCCCGATGCATGGGCTGGCTGATAGGGTTTTCGTGGTTTTCCCCATGTGTAACGTGTATCTGAGCCAGTTCCTTTAAAGTTCTACACGAAGGCATTTCTCTCCTTAGGCAAACAGCCCTCGTTTGCTTTGCCGTAATCAACCAAACCAAACCAGTTAATGCGGTGGGATTGCACCTGCTTTGACGAATGGTGAAATTCTGGCAGTTTTCATAATGATGACCAGGATTCTTACAATAAACCCGCGTACAAAATAACTAGACCAAGTACTTAGAATCGCCTTCCCAGAAAGACAATTCAATCTGGGAAGCTGTTTCTAAGTTCAAAAGATGCTACACCAATATTCCGTTCTTAAGAGGGGATCGCATACGCTGAAAATGAGGAAGGCGAATCAATAGGTAATCACTATGCTTCTAAGATTACACTAAACAATATCTGTGACCTGCACACAGAACACATTGCTTCACACTACTTTAAAAAAACCACCCACAGACAATGTTGTTCGAGAATAGAATTTAATCACACAAAATATTCACGAAATTCACTCACTCAATTTTGACATGGACTGTATCATCTTTTATTTTACTTCTGTTAACAGATATTACACACACACATATATATGAGAACTTGCGTATTCTTACTAGGATGGACATCCTTTGCCATCCTCCTTAACATAATAGGGGGACCGGAAAGTAATGTCGTTTCTGCGCATGTCGACAACAACATGCTAAGGGCAGAAGAGGAAGCAACTCCATTTCAACTAACCAACCTTGGTCGGCCATCCAAGAACATTTAAAGCAGAATGGAAAAAGAAGCAAAGCAGGTGTTTGAGTCCCCCATAATCTGTCCGAAAAGAACAAAGCCAACCTATCCATCACATGCAACGTATTGCTTCAACGGCACCATACAGAACCGTTTTTTGGTCATTTGATTACTGGAGACGAAAAAATGGCTCCTATATGATAATCCAAAAGGCAGATTTAATAGGGGTGACAAAGGGTTTATATCCGAAAAAAAAAAGCGCTTCTGTGTGTTTGGTGGAGTATTCGCGGAAGTGTTCATTTTGAATTGCTGAAACCTGGACAAACTGTTAATGCAGATCTTTATTGTGAACAACTGAACCAATCTTGAATCGAAAAATATCCGGCGATTGTTAATAGAAAAGGCATCATTCTGCAACACGATAATGCAAGACCGCACTGTGCAAGACGGACTCTGGAAAAAAATGAATGAATTGGGATGGGAGGTGCTGCATCACCCGCCATACTCGCCCGATATCGTACACTCGGATTTCCATTTATTCCGATCCTTACGACATTTTCTTAGTGCCAAAAAATTTGAAAATTTGAGTGATGTCCAAAATGCCATCTTGAGATATTTTACTCAAAAACCAATTGATTTATATCGGTCTGGGGATTGAAAATCTGCACACTAGATGGCAAAAGGTTGCTGATAACGAGGGTGATTGATTACATTATTGATTAAAAATAGAAACGTGTTAAAAATTTATTCGTGTGAATTTAATGTAAGAAAGCGACATTACTTTCCGCCCCTCCCCCCGGGCTACATTTCACCAACCCGAGCGACCAGCACGTACTCCATCAATGGCCACTAGCTTCCCACGTTGGTCTTTTTCACTCGTGGTTGCCAGATCACTCTAGTTAAACAATATTCATTAAATCTTGGCGTCACTTCATTTCTGCCTTAACAAGTGTAATCTCAATCATAGGTTATTTTTATTTATAGTTAAACAATATTCATTAAATCTTGACGTCACTTCATTTCTGCCTTAACAAATGTAATCTCAATCATAGGTTATTTTTATTAATGAAATATTTGTAAGTTTTACTAAATCTATACATATAAAGAAGATTGTCTGTTTATATTGTTTATTCGCATTATTGATTTCTGATAAGTTGTGATCCATTTTTTGAGACATTTAGACTAAAATTGAATATAGGTGAAATATTGGATGGAACTTGAGCTTTCACGACCATTTGATTAGAAAGACGAAAATGATTCAAAACTGCGTGCCATTGTTGCTAACATAATGAGAGAGAATTAGCTTATTTTTGTATGGAAAATGTTTTACGTGGCTTCCATATCGCATCAGACTGAAAAATTTGACTATTGTATTTTTTGCATCGTTATTAGAGAAGGATTACAGCGGTATCGTTCTCTCTGTTGTTAGATGCATTACTCTCAATCTAAATTAACTGACATCGGATTCTTCCGCTAGTATAATATATATGTTACCGTGAAAGACCGAAATTGGAGAATGTCAACATTCACCAAATGCGTCGGTGAAGGATCGAATATTGCATTACATTCTTGTACATTCGGACCCTCACCGGTCTATGTCGACAGTCACAGATATGTTCTGGTGTAGGTCCAAAAGAGAGGTCATAAAGTATCATAATAGTTTATGTTGTCGCAATAAATAAGATTTGAATCATATAATTTAGTAAGTTTTTTATTACTATTATTTTATTTTCTCATTTAGAACGTACTGTATAATTAAGTAAGTTTTTAACTTCTATTATTTTCCTTTCTCATTTTGAATGTACCGTGTATTTTAACTTCTTATATTCTTAAGTTCTTATTTTAACTGTCGAGTGCGTTTTTTCGCGACTCAATTACGGAGAAGAAAATATAATATTGTTATATGTTGAACATTCACCATTAGCACATGGTGAATGTCGACATTGACCGGTGTAAGTCAGAAATAAGAATATTTGGAAAATATTTCGGACATACACCAAGCGACTATGTGATTGTTGCCATTCACCGGTGAAAGTCGACATTCTCCGGATTTCGGTGTTTCACCGTAACATATATATATATATATATATATACATTCATGAGCAGTATATTTATTTGGATACCATTAATAAATGTTTCGGGTGGAAAAATTTATTTAATTCTAAGCAATTTATTCAACAAATATTTCTCAATGTCTAAATGAAACGCACTGCACAATTTGTTTTAGTCGTTAGATTGAACTTGTAGTTTCTTGGTAAACTGCTAGCGGGATAATTCTACGACCAGGCATTGATTTTGAAAATCTGACAATTCAGTTCAGTGACCCACGTAGTGTGACGTCAGACCACAGGAAAGTTGTCCCTCTTCCACCTTCCCCCGAAGTGGCAGGTCCACCGCCGTGGGTCGCGTCTGAGTGACCCCATGCGTTATGAATATTATTTTTAGGCATGCCGGCTCTGTCAGAGCGAAAAATTCGCTTCTTCCTCGGTTCCGATGCCGCAAGGGTCTCCGTGTCCGGAATGCTGAATCGGTCACGACAAAGAAGAAATTTCGGTTTCATTGTTTGGGTTCCGATTCTGTGTGATTGCTTCCTGTGTGTGTTTTTCGAACATATACGACATCCAATCTAGTCTCTCTGCGTGTTTTATATGTGCTCTTTCTGGTAATACTATGCATTATGTGTATAAATGCTTTCATTGTTATACTTACTAAACTGGTCATTGTTAAATCAGAAGACCTATTAATCTCGAAACGGCATTTTGCGTCGAATCGCTATAAACCTCTTTATCACTTTTCAGATTGTTGCCACCAAATATAATCGCTCTGTATTATAATTAAAGAAACTAAGTATTGAAGAATCTACACGGAATGTATGTGTGTTTCTCGCATTGTGAAAAAGCAACGGTACCTAGAGTGATCAAATTTTGAATAACGTAGTCCTTCTCCCGAACATGGGGGACTAGAAGCCCGAATCTGGAATTTGTTTTGTTATCTAGTTTCTATTTTCTAAAAGTTTAACGAGCATTTGATTAACGATTTCAAAGCCAGCAGTGACAACACTGCGCGAGGGGGGGGGAGAAATATCTGCAGCGCAAGAAACTGTCTATCGAAAATTCTAAAGATATGCTGTTTTTAAATATTTTGTGATTTTGCTGTTGAATCGAATTTTATGTAGCGTAAGCGCCAAGAACAAGATATTTACTTAATAAAGTAAAAACACACATGGCTTAATTTCTAACATTAGAATTGCCCGAGCCGTATGGAAGACGTCAGCAAAGAGGAACAAGAGTAAATAAATAAATAAAATGACTATTAAACTCATTAATAAGTTTTAAATTAAATAGTTAATTATTATCAAATTAATAGCTATTTAATTAATGTTTATAAATTGATGTTTAATCAATAATCATTGTATAGTTAATTATAATTTAATTAATAATTATTATATATAATTAATTATAATTTAATTGATAATTATTAAATAATTAATTCTAATTTAATTGATAATTATTAGATAATTAATTATTGTTTATTGAAATAATTAAAGATTGAAGTAATTAAATAATTAAAATTAAATTAAAACGTAAAGAGATAAATTGAAATTTAATACGCGATTTTTAATATAATTTAATTGTTAAAATAAAATTTTCGAGATAAAATTTCTACTGAAATTGTTATTTAATTACATAAAAGAAGTGCCGGAGCCTTCTTATTGAGGGCTCCGGGGCGTTCCGGCTAGAATTATGATCTATTACAAAAACTAAGAAGCACCGGAGCCGAAATCCCGTGGGCTACGGCCCAATTTAATTTCTGATCGTAGGGGGGAGTTCTTTTATCATCAGATAAATTAAATATACTTAAAGTATAGCTGATGAAAATTCCAGGGGGGGAAAAATGAGGGTATGAGTGGGTGGAAACAAAGAAATGAGGGGAATCTTGGTGAGAGAGAACGTTCTCTTTGACCACGGCTCTTTGCTGATATAATTATAGCCATCAAGCAGATGTGTGCCAGGGGTAAAATGAGTCCTGAATCTGACTCCTACGAATGAATGTAAAGTTGCTGGTTACGCTTTCCCCCCTCATTAGTGGATAGTGTGGGAAGACGATGTATAGGACGTGCTTGAGCAGTTTATTTCAGTATTTCACTCTTATTGTACTCGCTGTCACTTAAAGCACATTTAAGAACGCAAATTTTCCTTCCTGCGAGGGTAACTAACTATATCGATAACAATACACTAGATACGATGGCATGGCGAGAAATTAACGTTTTCCTAAACAAACTCCCCTCCCTCAAATTCATTGCTTTTCTTAAAGGGAAAGGTTTCCGCATGTGAGTGAGGGGATTTTACTTGAACGTCTCATGTTCTCATGAGTTCGTATTTCTAGGGAAATAGAATATTGCAAAGCCTGCTTATTGTTAAACTAAAGCATTAGGAATTCTAATTCCCCCCCTTTAAATTGTGGTTCGGTTTTATAAAAAGTAGTACTGAAGCTCATCTTGTTTACGGCTCCGGTGCGCACCGGCTAAAATTGTAATTTATCTTAAAAATTGAGAAGCACTGGAGCGGGGATCCGGCTCAACAAAAAGTTCAAAATAAAAAGGCAAAAAAAAGTTTTGTAAAGCCGTCTTAGTAAGAAACCTGAACATTGTTATGATGAACTGAAAAAAGTTTGAAAAGAACCGAAAAATGTCCTTCTCCCGAATTTGGAATTTGTTTCTTTGTCTGTTCCATATTTTGTAAAACTTGAACGAATTTTTGTTTAAAATCTCAACAGTTTCAAAGCGAGTAGTGGCAACACTGTAGGAAATAAAACATTTTTATCTCCAGCGCGAGACTGTGTATCTGAAATTCTAAAGATATGCTGTTTTTAAATATTTTCATCCCAATGTGGCGCGTTAACTCAAATTCTCCCGAAATGAATGCGATTCCGTGTTGTGCTCTTTAAATGATTTAAACTTAATTTTCTGCAAAATTTGGTTAGTTTATTATTGGGTTGTTCGAAAAGTAATTTCACTTTTCCCCAGAAGAGAGATTAAGTGCATTTTTTCATAGAAACTTCCCACTTAACTCGCATAATCATTATATATTTTGATTGCTGATGTACAAGTCTTGCTTGTGAAAAAAGTTCGATTGATTCTACGCAGTAGTTTTTGGTTGGTGCCTTTTCAAAGGCTGGGATAGTGAAAAAGATGCATTTTCGGCATATTTTACTTTTTTCGCAGAAAAGGTAAAAATGTTGTTCGAACAAGAAAAAAAATCATCCGATGTGTATCTAGAAGATGTATTGACAGTACGCCAGTGCCAAAACTGGTTTGCAAAATTTCGATCCGGCAGTTTTGACCTTGAGGATGCACCACGTTTTGGAAGGCCGGTTGATGGCTGGAAGCTGATGAAGACACAAGATTAAATTTATCAAATTCGATCGTTCATGATCATTTTAATCTCAAAGCTCGACATATGGTTTGCTCATGTTCTTACGGAGAGAAATTGTTTCCGTCGCATTGATGTTTGTGATTTGGTTCTCAAATGTCAAGAAAATGATCCATTTTTGAAGCGCACTGTTAACGAGAAATGGGTTATCTACAACAATGTTAAACGCTAAAGATCATGGATTAAAAAAGATGAACTCATTATCCCAGAGATTCTACCAGAAAATACAACGATCAATTCTAAAGATTCTGCCGGACAATTCAACGATCAGTGTGCTGATGTCAACTGGACAAATTGACTCACTTAAATATAAAAGGCTAGAATTGATTTAATAGAAAAGGTGTAGTGTTCCACCAAGATAATGAGAGGCTTCATACAAGTTTGGTAAATCGCCAAAAACTTTTACTGCTTGGATGGGATGGGATGCTTGGATACTACCACACCCACCATATTCTCCAGATCTGGCACCTTCTGATTATTAATTGTTCCGGTCTCTACAAAATGTTTTAGATGGTAAAACCTTTATTTCAAATAAGGAGGTCAAAAGTCATCTGAGTCAATTTTTTGCTAGGGGGGAAAAAGGGGGGAGCGTGGAATCATGGTACTGCCAGTAAGATGGCAAAAATGTATTGGACCAGAACGGACAATAAATAATTCAATAAAGAACATTTAATTTTCATGGAGGGGGGACTTTTCGAACAACCCAGTAATTTTAGCGAGGCGCTGGCCTTATCTGTTTAGAATTAGAAGTGCTTTCACTGACGCATTTGTCAGAGTGAAGGACCAAATCTGCTAATTTTGTGGTGAGTAATATGATCCCACTGATTTGTACATAGCAATTCATTGATGTATATGTAGATGTGTCAGTAAGAATTTTAACAATAAGGAATACCATTACTCCGTGTAGTTCGTAACATTTGGTTACAAAGCTCCTTGAACTTGGGCTTTATTGGTTGGCTTTACAATATTGCTGTCATGTAGCATGACTAACATTTTGAGAACATTAGTATCCTTTTTTAGTGGCAGAATACGAATTATTTCTTTGAAATATCAATCCACCTGTGACTGGTTTCAAGATGACTACTAGTGGTCGAGTGGAAGTCAAGTTCGAATCTTGGCTACGAATTATTTCTTTGAAATATGAATCCACCTGTGACCGGTTTCAAGATGACCACTAGTGGTCGAGTGGATGTCAAGTTCTCGAATCTTGGCTACGAATTATTTTTTTGATATATGAATTCACCTGCGACCGGTTTCAAGATGACCACTAGTGGTGGAGTGGATGTCAAGTTCTCGAATCTTGGCTACGAATTATTTCTTTGAAATGAATCCACCTGTGACCGGCTTCAAGATGACCACTAGTGGTGGAGTGGATGTCAAGTTCTCGAATCTTGGCTACGAATTATTTCTTTGAAATATGAATTCACCTGTGACCGGTTTCAAGATGAGCACTAGTGGTCGAGTGGATGTCAAGTTCTCGAATCTTGGCTACGAATTATTTCTTCGAAATATGAATCCACCTGCGACCGGTTTCAAGATGACCACTAGTGGTGGAGTGGATGTCAAGTTCTCGAATCTTGGCTACGAATTATTTCTTTGAAATATGAATCCACCTGTGACCGGTTTCAAGATGACCACTAGTGGTGGAGTGGATGTCAAGTTCTCGAATCTTGGCTACGAATTATTTCTTTGAAATATGAATCCACCTGTGACCGGTTTCAAGATGAGCACTAGTGGTCGAGTGGATGTCAAGTTCTCGAATCTTGGCTACGAATTATTTCTTTGAAATATGAATCCACCTGTGACCGGTTTTAAGATGACCACTAGTGGTGGAGTGGATGTCAAGTTCTCGAATCTTGGCTACGAATTATTTCTTTGAAATATGAATCCACCTGTGACCGGTTTCAAGATGAGCACTAGTGGTCGAGTGGATGTCAAGTTCTCGAATCTTGGCTACGAATTATTTCTTTGAAATATGAATCCACCTGTGACCGGTTTCAAGATGAGCACTAGTGGTCGAGTGGATGTCAAGTTCTCGAATCTTGGCTACGAATTATTTCTTCGAAATATGAATCCACCTGCGACCGGTTTCAAGATGACCACTAGTGGTGGAGTGGATGTCAAGTTCTCGAATCTTGGCTACGAATTATTTCTTTGAAATGAATCCACCTGTGACCGGCTTCAAGATGACCACTAGTGGTGGAGTGGATGTCAAGTTCTCGAATCTTGGCTACGAATTATTTCTTTGAAATATGAATCCACCTGTGACCGGTTTCAAGATGACCACTAGTATTGGAGTGGATGTCAAGTTCTCGAATCTTGGCTACGAATTATTTCTTTGAAATATGAATCCACCTGTGACCGGTTTCAAGATGAGCACTAGTGGTCGAGTGGATGTCAAGTTCTCGAATCTTGGCTACGAATTATTTCTTTGAAATATGAATCCACCTGTGACCGGCTTCAAGATGAGCACTAGTGGTCGAGTGGATGTCAAGTTCTCGAATCTTGGCTACGAATTATTTCTTTGAAATATGAATCCACCTGTGACCGGTTTCAAGATGACCACTAGTGGTGGAGTGGATGTCAAGTTCTCGAATCTTGGCTACGAATTATTTCTTTGAAATATGAATCCACCTGTGACCGGTTTCAAGATGAGCACTAGTGGTCGATTGGATGTCAAGTTCTCAAATCTTGGCTACGAATTATTTCTTTGAAATATGAATCCACCTGCGACCGGTTTCAAGATGACCACTAGTGGTGGAGTGGATGTCAAGTTCTCGAATCTTGGCTACGAATTATTTCTTTGAAATATGAATCCACCTGTGACCGGTTTCAAGATGACCACTAGTGGTGGAGTGGATGTCAAGTTCGAATCTTGGCCAACCAGCTGTCTGCGTGGCGATTTTACAATGTATAATACGAATACTATCGAGTTTCGATACGAAAATCTTCTCTGAAACTATCCTTTCTGTAGGAACGTAACGTCTAGTGTATTTTTTTTTATCATAATCTATAAGGTATTTCTCCCACCTTCTTGGTGTGCCTTCGTGGTGTAGTGGTTCTGCACGCTGGGCCGGTATTCCAGAGGTCCGTGGTTCGATTTCCGGCACAGGCGGTCGTTAATTTTTCATCTCTCTTTGCTTCCAAAATACCTAATGTCTCTACAAATCTAATAAATCCATTCATCATGGTGAAGAAACGAAACCTAAGGCTTTTACCTAAAGGGCACTTAAAATTACTATCCAGTCAGTTCTGATAGGAACTTGGTGAACTGTACGAAAGTCTGGAATGGAATCCGAAGTGAAAATTCGTTAATATTTTTTTAAATATTCTACGAGGATTTATAAAAGGTTGAGCTGTTGACAGCTTTGTTGGATAAATTTAGCAAGGCCAGTTTATTTATTGTGTAGTTATCTAGTTGCTAAACTTTCAGTATGCTGCTGAAGTAATTGCAGGAACTAGACGGAAAAAGCGTTAAAAGAACCCTTTATTAGATTCTTTAAAATTCGCAATGCCTCGACTTGATACTAGCAAACTATGCCTCACTTGGGCGGTAACTTAACTAACAAGCACTGAATTTAAAATTCAAATATATTAGCAAAACTGTAGAATTTTCCCTAGCGCTCAGGTAATCCTGTTACCTAAAACCGCGTCGAAGTCTAGTGGCAGCAGAATAATAGTAGTTACGCCACTTTAACCAGTTCCCTTAACCAGTTTAACAGAATCGGAAGCTCACGCTACAAAGGTACAGTACTTGCATACCCTTCTAGAGCTCAGAATTTAAATCTTTTTCTCCTACTGGTAGAAATTACATTCTTTCACGCGCGCTACGAAATTTACATATTCTGGCTTTGACAATTCGCAGAATGAAGGCTTATAGGAAAGAAAACATAAACTTAACTGGTTAGTCAGAATAAATATAAATCCCTACAGTTGTTCTGAGCCTCTTTCTCTCTCTCTCTTTATCTTTCACACAGAAATATTCTTGCAATCTCTATATCCAAACTGGGAAAGTTTGGATATAGAAAATGTTGAGTTTTCTATATCTAATATATCCACTATCTATATCCAGTATCTATATTCAGTATCTATATCTATATCCAATATATCTATATCCAAACTTTTCCAGTTTGGATATATAAACTTGATTATGTTCTGAGAAACGATAAATGGAGTTCCTAACTTTTGCTACTTCGTCAAAGATTGGGAACTACAAGTGTCCTTATTACAATAAAGCTGGTTTTTCAAAATTTTAAAATGTTAAATTAGTTTGTTACGTTTTAACACTAGATTGCCTAAGGAAGTCATTTTGACTGCTTTTAAGTTTCAATTAGAAAAACAATTATGTATACAATGACACAGCTACTTATAATTTTGTGACTTTTTGTACAATATATAAACACGTAATTTTTTTTTTATTGTTAATACTTACTAATAAGTAAAGAATATAAAAAATATTAAAAATTAATTTTAAGCAAATTTCTTTACACATTATTCTTTCACAATGCAGTCATTTTGACTGCTTTGGGTATATACTAAGTTTCTAGTGTTAAAAGTAGTTACTTAATTGTTAAACTGTTTTGTTTCAAATATATCTTTTTAGTATATTGAAATACAATAATCACACGCACACACAGAGACATACTTCCAAAAAAGTGCTAATTTTGTGCGAAAGGAAAACTTATTTCCAGTACAAATTTTCCTTTCCTAACTGCGCAGGTGTCGAAAATTAATGAATGAAACTTACGCGAGAAACAAAACAAAGAAGTAGCGGAAGAGGGAAAATAAGAAATATTTCAACAATGCTTTTTCGCCAGAGGGCTTTACCCTGCCCTCATCAATTAGCGAGTCTGCTATTGATAAATTTACTTAAGTCATTTACTTCTTCTCTGTCTTCAGATGCAAACAATAGGTGCTGCTAAGATGTTTGCCTGGTCAATGAGTTCGTTCTTCAAAGTCAATGCCCTAGAACTTGGTGAAAGGAAATTCCAGTCTTAGGACAGCTCTTTCAAAGCATGCACTGTTCAAGGTGGTACTGTTATGCTTCATTTTCTTGATAAATCATATTATGGCGCGAGATTTTATATTAAAGTGACAATTATTTTTAGTGAAAAATAAACCTGAAGTAAAAAATCTGATGTGTACACCACACGAATTCCTTGTACTGAATATTAAATTATACGCGTTATCCCCTGCGTTTCATTTAAACTTTTTTCCTGGAATTTCATTAGAGATATATTTCGCCTTCAATTAATTCAGTTCTCACTTCGCGCAAGGCAAAAATACACAAAAATTCAGAATATCTTCATTAAAATTTGAAACATAACTCCATACGCAGTTAAAACAATTAAAAGTACAATTTTTACAATTAAAATTAGAATTTCCACGGAAAAGCAAACAATTCCGCCAGCAGGCAAAAAGGCAGGTTTTTTGGGTGCACAAAACTAAGTTTCCTTTTGGTCCTACTCGGCAAAAAGACACTGAAGGTGCAGAAAGGCTTAATTATTCTGCTAAATTCTGCTAATTCTGATAATTCTGCTGCACTATTCTGCTAAATTTCAAATGTAAACAAATATGGCTGCTATGACAAGAAAAATTAGGCTTAGCTGCACTTAAACAACTTTCAAATTGTTGATAATTCTGCAACTAATGTATGAAAATTAACTAAAGGCATAAAAACCTTAACTGAAAGATAGGAACAACATAATTTAATCATTTTTAAAGCCAAAAATGCACAATTTACCAACATATAAGAATAAAAAAAATGAGTTCACGGAGCCGAGTGACAGAGTGGGTATATGTATATATGTTACGGTGAAACACCGAAATCTGGAGAATGTCGACTTTCACCGGTGAATGTCAGCATTCACATAGTCTCTTGGTGTATGTCCGAAATATTTTCCAAATACTCTTATTTCTGACTTACACCGGTCAGTGTCGACATTCACCATGTACTAATGGTGAATGTTGAACATATGACAATATTATATTTTCTTCTCCGTAATTCAGTCGCGAATAAACGCACTTGAGACTTGGAATAAGAACTTAAGAACATGAGAACCTAAAACACACAATACATTCAAAATGAGAAAGGGAAATAATAGAAGTTAAAAACTTACTTAATTATACACAGTACTTTCTAAATGAGAAAATAAAATAACAGTCATAAAAAACTTACTAAATTATGTGATTCAAATCTTATTTATTACAACAACTTAAACTATTATGGCACTTTATGACCTTTCTTTTCGACTTTCACCAGAGCATATCTGTGATTGTCGACATACACCGGTGAGGGTCCGAATATACAAGAATGTAGTACAATATTCGATCTTTCACCGACGTATTTGGTGAATGTTGATATTCTCCGGTGAAAGTCGACATTCTCCAATTTCGGTCTTTCACGATAACATATATACTTAATTACTTTTGGTCCGGCCGATTGTCACGAAAAAGGGAGTTGTAGAACTACATCCTATAGGTGTCCTATATACAAAATTTCAACGTTCTGAGGCTACTCGTTCTTGAGTTATGCGAGATACATGCATACATACATACGCATGTACGGAATTACGACGCCACGAAAAAAATCTCTCCTGAATCCATTTTAAATCAGTTTTATAATTTTTTTGGGGGAAAAGTATCCTTTATTCTGTCCATACGAACATATTTTACGCAAAAATATCGTTAATTTGCATTGGATAGTAGTCAAAATGAATATTTTCGTTAAAATATGGTGCATAGAATTTTTCATTATTAGATTTCTTTACTTCGTACAAAGAAGTAAAAATAGTTTTTGCAAGCATTTAATACTAGTTTAAATTGTAATAAACGATCTGTCTGTCTGGTTATTACTAGATCTTTTCGTTTCTCACTTCTTTAGAATTACTATTTGCATTCTGTGTACTAATTCTGATGGAATGGCAACATGTCTTATTTAATTTAAGCCGGAATTTTAAGAGATGTGATTTTTTTAGTTTTCTGTTTTAAAAACGATGACATCTTTGTCTTCATTATCATTGATTCATTTGAGGGCATTGAATTTTCATTGTCTTCTTGTAACATGCTCTTTTAACTAATTTAATAAGCAGTTTTGGGTATCATAGTAAATAAAATACAATCAATATTTTTACTAATTTTTTTTCTCAATTTTGAAGAATTAGAAAGACACTCATGCAGTTAGTTTCTTTCTTGTTTCATTACTTCATCTTTTAATTTACAACCTATTCTGCTTTGACAAACCAAATTAGGAATTCAGAAAAATTGTCTAGCAATTTTCTTTTCCAGCGGATGTTTCTGTATGTACGGGATCCAATTAAAAAAGTAAGTTGATGCTGCGTTGCGTACAATATGTTTTGTTTAGACAATATTGCTGCATTCTACGAGTTCGTGGATTTGGAGTAATTGACGATAACACTTAATAAAGACTCAAAACACAATTTATTCGCCAGTATTACACAGGAGAGTTCCAAAGACACATTTACAGTCGTCGAAAAATTACAGTAAACACTCTGAAACAATCAGCAGTACAGCCTTCAGACTACAACGGTGAAGACAGCTTCACGACAAAGCACTAAAGTACAGTTCCCGACACGGTTTGGTCGCTCTCAAGCTAAATCTGAACTTAGAACACTACTACTGAACTCAACATACTAGTCTCCCCGCGTACAGACAGGATATATGTAGCTTTAACCTACCTTCGAGAACATTCCCGAGGAAAATCGCTAAGAATGCGTTCTAAAATGTTCTCGCTCCATAAAAGCTAATGTTTTCACCAAATGGACGATTTCGCGCAAAATCTGGCAACCCTTCGTTTCCCTGCTACTTTCTGGCAACCCTAACCCTGCTTTGTGGGGAAGCTATCTCACCGCAGTTAGGCATTTCGAAACAATATTAAAAAAAGCGTTCTGTAATAATAAAATAATAAACACTTTTTATTTTACGATCTTAGTTATAATTTATCTTTGTAAATTAGTTTAAAGGTAAAATAACAGTGAAACCAAGGGTATGATACACACATCCGAAATTCAAAATTTTGGAATATATTTTATCGCCAAATAGTAAGCTTAAAATATAACCAGTGTGGGATAACTATGTGTGCCCATGCAGAATAATAAGTTTGCCAAAATCAATGAACCTCTAATATGCATGTGCATTGTACGACTGTTCTATGCTCGTGTACTGTGCGCCGTTCAGAAAAAAGAACGAAAATATAAGCGCATTAGAATTCTACAGTTAATATTCAATCAAGAGATTGTTATTTGTTGCATGAGTTAACTTTACTGCCACTCAAGTTAAGAAAAGCTAACTTTACCTCGAGCCGCAGACAAGAAACTCACAGGCCGACAAGTTCTTCACCACAGTTATGATTATTAGCGAAAATACTGAGGTGAAACTTTTCCGCTGCCAGATAAACGAGTGAGTTATATGTGCGGTCACCTCAAACACTTGACTTAGAGCGTATCTTACGTATGAAATATAAATTTACATCCTCTGCCTTCGGTGCAAAATTGTCTTCTTTCGCCACTGACCCACTAGCGCATTATGCGATGAAATGAGCAATCCGTAGAAGGAGTTTTATTTTTAGGTAATGAAGACGCCATTTTATATATTAATTAATTATCTTTAAATATCTTACGGAGCTATGTGAAGTAAATCATTAAAACCACATTTCTGTCTCTTAAATTTTTCTCTTTCCAGTAGACAAACTGTTTCGTAATTTTTATGTGGCTCCATGATTAAATAGTTGAATCTTCGTGATTAAAAACAGTGAAGTGTGTGGAATTATTTTGCTAATGAACATAGTCTCAAAAACTCTTAATTCATTTACTTTATTAAAAGTTTATGTAAAAATTTCTATTCATAACTTTTTGCTTATAATTTTGACTGGTTTATCACTAGGTATTCGAAGACTGGGACACGTTATTGATGGAACCAAGCTCTTCAATGATTTCTTTGAGCTAATAGTAGCAAATAAACCTAGAACACACAGCACAAGAAAATTGGAGATTGTTATAGGTAAGAGCTTTTACTATGTTGTCTATTACAGTTCATTCCTGTCTCTATAGCAATAACAATTTACAGGAATATTTAAAAGCATAGGATCTAAACAGTGATATAAATAGAAAGTTCACATAATGACCCCACCTTCTTCGCCCACCAGCGGCCGAGCGGTAAAATCGCTGAACACTGGTAATTCGGTCCTAGGTTTGAATCCCGCGAACGGGCTGGCTGCATGGGCGTTTTCGTGGTTTTCCCCATGTGTAACGTGTATACGAGCCAGTTTCCCTTAGAAAGTCCTCCACGAAGGCATCCCTTCCACTAAACATATAGCCCTAGTGTGCTTTGCCGTATCCTCAATACACACCACCCCACCTTCCTTTGATGTAAAGCTTTGATTTTTTATATATATATATATATGTAAAGAAGAATGATTGTGTGTTTGTTTATTCGTGATTAGCTCAGTCATTACTATAGCTATCATCACCAAACTTTCTACAATTTTTTTCTGTATCCTGGGAAAGGTCGACGCCCACATTTAAAAATCTGGAAGGTTTTAAATTTTAAATTACGTCTAAAGGGGCGTTTGTTTAACATTTTGTCTTACCTTTATTTATTAAATATTTATTTATCACGTTCTTCGCACTTAAACCATAAAATTCAGTTCAACGGCAGTATCGCAAAATACTAATTCAGAAGTCAAACAATAAAAATCAGCGTTATATTTTCAAAATTTTTTAGTTTAAAGGTTTTTTTTAGTTTTAACTAAAAAACCTTTAAACTAAAAAATTTTGGGTTTTGACTTCTGAGTTAGTATTTATTCGGCGTGTTATTGTGTCTTAATCGCAAAATAGTTTTAAATTGAGCCTATCTTTAGAATTTCCGATATAGATTCTCGCTCAGTAGAGATAAAAATGTTTCCTTCTGTTCAACGTTGCCATGGCTCGCTTGGAAATCCTTGAGTTTGTTCATCAAATATTCGTTAAAGTTTTACAAAATAGGAAATCGATAATAAAACAAATTCCAGATTTCAAATTTGGGCTTCCACATGCCCATATTCGCAGTAGGATGACGTCATTCAAAATTGGATGGCTCTAGGTATCGTTGTTTTATCAGAATGCGAGATATACACATACATTTATTACATTTATGCAGATTTTTCATTATTTAATTTCTTCAAATATAATGCAGGACTCTAAAATTTGGTGGGTGCAATTTAAAAAGTGAAACGGACATTAGTAAACCAACGCAAAATCGCAAAACGAAAACGATAGTCCTTAAGGGACAAAGCCCCTTTAATCCCCCCCCCCAAAAAAAAAAATTCCCGAGTGGCAACAGTTTCGCACGTTGGAGATAAAAATCTGCTTTATTTGGAGAATTGTTGCCACTGCTGGCTTTCAAATCGCAGAGTTAGTTAATTAGTTAATAAAGAATTTTTAAGTTTTGCAATGAAATAAAAATAGCTGTAGAGACATTACGTTAATTGGAAAAGCCGGAGAGATGAAAAATGAACAATCGCCTTCGCCGAGAATCGAACCACGGACCTCTGGAATACCGGCCCATAGTGCAGAACCACTACTCCACGAAGGCACGCTAGGAAGGCGGGGAGAAATATCTTATATACTCCCTTTTTTAACTTATATACTGGGGTTTTTAGGGGGCCCAATCGCCAAATCATGCGTGAGGAGGGCCTCTCAATCCAAGTTAACTGGCATCGAGTACTTCCGCTAGTTTATAATGTTTCATCTACTATTGAAGCCTTTTATTGCTTTCCTGCTGGCTCTTGCAATTCTAGGAAATATCTGTACTTTCTAGAGAAGATGCAAGTAAGGTTAATTGAAAGAACCACAGTATTATATGATGTAGCTGATCGTGACTGCTATTTGCTGTTACTACTCGTTACTCGCAAGAAGTTGTTTGTGGTGTGACGTTCAGACGTATGCACCCCTCGGACTTCCAGGTGCTTAATGAGAACTACCCGCTTGCCAGAGACAGAATGGAAAGCAGACCTTTAGAAGAAAGGTGCAGCGTAACGCCCCCTGGTGTGGTCCCGGACATAAGGGACTAATTATTTTCTTTCCAGGTTTTAACAAAACGAGGAGAGAGCTTTGTGTAAAGAGTTTTTTAATGCTGTAAACGAGTGAAAGCAGACGCATTTTAGCGTCTTTGTATCAATTATGGCTGTAATGATTCAATTATTTTAATATTTAATCAAGAATTTCTTAAGTTTTCAAAGTAAATATTGTTACGAAATGTACAGGCGCGGTGAGATAGCTTCCCCGCAAAGCAGTTTTAGGGTTGCCCTAAAATGGCAAGGGAAGGTAGAATTGCCACATCTGGCGAGAAATCGCCCATTTGGCGACATTTTGGCCATTTGGCAAAATTGCCCATTTGGCGACTCCATCCGTCCATGGCATATCGCCCATTTGGCGACATTTGGCGATATGCCATGGACGGATGGAGAACCTTCTCTGGAACGAATTCTTACCGGTTTAGCCCAGAATGTTCTCGAACACAAGCCGAAAGCCATATAAACCCTGCTGGTTCGCAGTCAGTTAGTGTGTGTGTGTGAGTGTGCGCGTGCCTCGTCTAGCGAGCTGATAGTCAGTCATTGAGCGAGTGTCTCGAAGTCTAGCGCCGAGGTGGTCGTGGAGTTCATCGAGAGAGTATCTTAGTTTGTCGCGGTTAGTGCATCGTTGAGAGAGCGTGTTGAGCTCCGGGAACGACTGACCCGAAGAGCCGGGAGTCATGCTTTGTGTGACGTAGTGCTCGCGAGTTGTAGCGTGGAGAGTCTCGTGAGTACTTGGAGTTCCGAGAACGACCGAGCAGAGTCTAGAGCTGTACTCTGGTGCTTTGCAGTGAAGCAGTCTCCACCGTTATAGCCTGATAACCCGAAGGCTGTGTCGCTGATTGTGTCAGCGTGTTTATAGTAGTTCTTCGACGACTGTAACGTGATTTTGGAGCTGTCCTGATTAGTACTGGCTAAATAAAATGTGTTTCGATGCTTCATCAAGTGTCGTCGTTATTCACTCCAAATCCATACGAACCTCGTACGAACGTGAAGGAAGAAAATAACGTAACAACTGGTGTCAGAAGAAAAAAAAAAAAGGAACAATATTTTAAAAGACGACCTGTCTGCTTTCACCCAACACGGGTGTTCTGACGTTACAGTGGTTTTTTTCGTCTGCTATATTTTGAGTATGACCACAGTAGTTTTTTTGGAACCGAATCACTCCTGATGCGCCCAGCTTAATAAGAATGTACAACATTTTACTGTATTTGATGTATAATATATAATGCTGTTTTCTGTGCATTTCGCATTAACTGGAGGTAATAGTGAAAAATTTCGAGTATCATATTGTAGAGACATTAGGATTTTTGATGCTGAGACGCGTGAAAAATGATCAGTGCCTTTGGCGTGTCTCGAACCTCGGGCCTCTCGAATACACTCCAAGCCTGCTGACCGTTAAGAGATTATCACATATGGCTACAGTTCCTGCTAGACGGGACTTTTCTGAGAAACGAAATTCTGGTAGCATTGGTTTAAACGGGAGGATTCCTAGAAAAAAGATCCCCGCTGGAAGCGAAGTCCTGCCTAGCTACGGAAACAATGTTGCGGCTACGCGGGATTTTTTCAAACCTCACCGAAAATGTCCCGGGTAGAGACAACCAATCAGACGAAAGTTCTGCTTCTGAAGGATCACGTGATCCCAATTTGAGCGAGAATCCAATACTGCTGGGCGTTCAAGTCTTTGTAGTAAATGGGAATGGTAACCTAGCTACGTGTGTTTCCTGGAATTGTGTGGGTCTTGAGAATTGTCCCTTTCGACGTTGTAGTAACTAATTCCGGTTACTATCAGAGAGCATTAGTTCCAGAGGTAACTGATCATTGCGTCTCCTTATTAATACACACATTTTATTTACAATATAATACAATTGCTACAAGCATTATTGTTAGGCAAACGCCTTCATCATTATTAGGCTTAACACCTTCGATCTTCCGTCAAAACTAAAAGCAAGTTACAGAACATCAACCGAGACAAGATGTTCGGAGCGCCGCCTAACGGCACAAACTATCAATTTATAACAGACGTCAAGTCCCGCGTAGCCGAAACATAATGTGATTGGGACCTTACTATGAGGCATTCTATAAAATGCCTGGGCGATGTTTGAAATGTTTAATCGTTTCATACATTGGCGGAAAGTTTTCGGCATTCTATAAAATGACTAGACATTCTACAGGACGCCGAATTTCATACTTTGCCGGTGACATATATACAACTTTAAAGTTTGATTTATTCTCTATTTTTTAATGCCCCCATTCTCATTCCTTTGCAGTTGATACCGCAGTGAGTTTTAATGTCATTTTCGCTAAAGAATCGGGGGCTAACTACTTCCAAACTATTTACCGTTTAGTTTTAAATACATTTATCGTCTACTTTGTTACTGTAAAATTATGCTTAAGCTGAAAATTAGCAGAACGAATGGGAAACTAATCGAATTATGAAGCGGGCGAAAAGTCAAACCTAAATAATAGAAATTTATTTACATTGGAAGAATTTCAATATTTTAGAATTCCTGAAACACCGGTAGCACTTTACAGATTTAACGCGCCGTCCCCTTTATTCCAGTATCTGACGCATTTCATCTCAATTACGGATCTGTCGGTTTCCATTCTTGGTCCACACCCATCCATGAAAAGACAGGATGTTCTTTTGAAACAGTACAACGGAAATTACTTCCCTTAAGCCTGTTTGACTTTCTGCTGGTTCGCCACGTTTTTTGTTGCCAAAGATTGCTAATTAATTTGTTCAAAGTCGAGCCAACTCCTGCATCATCCGTTTTACATCAAGGCTAAACAAAGCTGTAGCTATTTATCCTTGCATTTTAAAAGACAGAAGAAAAAGTATACTAATCGCGAACAAATTGTGCAGCGGAAATTGAAATTTTTGTCATCCTTGAACCTCTAAATCTTTTTGTGTACGGTTATATGTTGAAATTTATTTAAAAGAACGCAATGATCCACGTTTTTTATCCCGAGTCACTCACTTATGTTAAGGTGAGGATATTAATCATGAATGATATTACTATTTCTAACAAGCAACGAGGTGAATTAAATTATTAATGAAATGATAGTCAAATATGCGTTTGTAACAGCAAAAAAAAAACAACATTATTTATTTCTGTGGAAGTCTGCGGAAAATTCTAAGCGCGGTTGTAATTTTGTAGAGGTTGTAGGTTTCTTCGTATTCTTTTCAAACCACAATTTTTAGATTTCGATTAGGCAACTACTTTTTAATGAAGCGCACTTTTTACTTCCTTGTACGAAGAAAGAATTGCAATCGCGAAAAATTTGTTATAATATTTCACGAAAATATCTATTTTGACCGCTATCGATTGCAATTTAATGTTTTTGAATGACATCTGTACGTAAGGACAGAATAAAGGACCCTTTTTGCCAAATCGGGTTGCAAAAAGGATTTAAAATGCATTCGGAAGTGATTCTTTTAGTGACGTCTTTACGTACATACCGTATGCATATATGTATCTCGCATAACTCATAAACGGGTAGCCTCAGAACGTTAAAATTTTGCATATATGACTGCTGTAACATTTAACATTTAGTTGTGTACCTCCCTTTTTGGTAATAATCAGCCGAACTCAAATTATATAAATATATATACCCGCTCTGTTACTCGGCTCGGTCAACTCTGTTTTTTTTTCTCCTCTTTTATGTTGGTAAATTGTGCATTTTTGCTTTAAAAATGATTGAATTATGTTGTTCTTATGTTCCGATAAAAGTTTTTGTGCCTTTAGTTAATCTGCATGCAATAGTTGTAGACTTAACAACAATTTAAAAGTTGTTTAAGTGCGGCTAAGTCTAATAAAGCAGCCATATTTGTTTACATTTTAAACTTAGCAGAATAACGAATTAAGTCAGTTTCTGCACCTGCAGTGTCTTTTTGTTGAGTGGGACCATAAATAAATTTTCAGTTTTGCGCACAGAAAAATATGCCTTCTTTCCCGCGAGACGATTTGCTCGTTCTTGTGCAGAAACTCTAATTTTAATTGTAAAAATTGCTGTTTTAACTGTTTTAACTGTATTTGGTGATATTTTTTTTCATATATTTCAATTTTTAATGAACATATTTTGAGGTTTTATGTATTTTTGTGTATAAATTTTGCTGCGAAGTGAGAACTGAACTAATTGAATGAGAGATATATCTCCAATTAAATTCGAGGGAATATGTTTAAATGAAATCCAGCAAAAATGCATATAATTTAATAGATCTTGCAAGGAACAAAATATAAGATATTTTATTTACCATATAAATATATTTTTTTTACCATATAAGATATTTTATTTCATGATCATGTTCTGTTGTGTATGGCCATTGAATAATTTCAGCCTAGTACTAGTGTCACTTTCGAAAATTATTAAACTTTTATCAATATTGAAAATGATTTTAAATTGAAAGGGTGTTATAGAAAAAGTAGTTATATATATTCCGAAGATTTTTACACTCAATGTCCATAAATTAAGGATAATTCGGAGTCACGCGGAAATCGAACTCTAAAATAAATATATCATCTGTAAAATCACTACACACATCTTCAAGAATTGTATGCAAATTTCAAGAAGTAACCATATGACACCGATGGTACGTCACAATGACGAGAGTGTAAGAGAGTGATATATAAGGAATACAGGCGAAAACGTAAAATTGTTCGCAGGAGCTTTACAAGCATTTCAGTGCAATAACCGAATAGTTATGACACAAAGGACGCATTTGGATGATTTTTTACGTGGTAGAATTATCGGCCGTCTGGAATATGGGCGTACCCAACTGGAAGTATCAGACGAATTTGGAATTGCCCAGAGTGTCATCTCCAGGTTTTGGCAACGATTCCAAAATGATGGTAATGTGAGTAGACGTTACAGCACAGGTCGCCGCAGAGTTACAACGCGGAATGAGGACCGGTATTTGGCAGTTACTGCCAAAAGAAACAGGCGGAGCACAGCCTCAGACCTGTCTCGTCAGCTCTCTTCAGCCACTGGTACGACAATTTCAAGGCAGACCGTGTACAGACGCTTAGGGCAGATTGGTCTATATGCTCGTAGACCTATCAGATGTGTTCCACTTACTGCAACTCACTGTCGCCTGCGGTTAGCCTGGAGTAGAGAGCATGCATTGTGGACACCGCAACAGTGGGCTTGTGTGATGTTTTCCGACGAGTCCAGGTTTAGCTTGCAGTCTGATTCTCGCCGGACTTTCATATGGAGAGCTCCAAGTACCCGTTACCATCAAGAAAACACCATTACGGTAGTGCAGGAGTGACAAGCCAAATCTATCGGGACGTCATTCTGGAACAACATGTACTTTTGTTTCGGAGCGCCATGGGCGCACAATTTGTGTTTATGGATGACAACGCCCGTCCTCACCGTGCAAACATCGTAAGCGAATGCCTTCAATCGGAGGATATCACCCGTATGGACTGGCCAGCATTCTCACCTGACTTGAATCCAGTAGAGCACGTGTGGAACATGCTTGGCCGACGAGTTGCAGCCCGTCAACCTCCTTTTACATGTCTACCGGAACTTCGGAGAGCATTGCTTTTTGAGTCGTGTAATATCCCCCAAGATCAGATCGATAATTTCATACTCAGCATGCCTAGGCGTTGTACGGACTGTATTGCATCGTCTGGGAGACATACAATGTATTAACAATCATACCAAACATGTAATATTGGTTTTTTGTAAATAGGTGTTTTTTGTAATTTGCTCCAGGGGGAAAAATCGCTATTTTTTTAATAATATCAAACATACAGCATCTTATTTTGCTCTTTACCTTTTGTTTGATACATAAGCTTTACAAATAACTCAAATTTGTTTTGCTTCTAACTCTTCCTTTGCCTGATTTTGTATTATCCTTAATTTATGGACATGAGTGTACTTTCCTCTACGAAGTAAAGGAAGTATTATAGTCGCGAAAACTTTCAGGTATCATATTTCAACAAAAATAACCATTTTGATGTTAAATTTGATGTATTTTGATGTTTGAGTAAGTATGGACAGAATAAAGGATGGGAGGCCTTTCTAAGGGAAACTGGCTCGTATACACGTTACACATGGGAAAAAAAACGAAAACGCCCATGCAGCCAGCCCGTTCGCGGGATTCGAACTTCGTACCGAACTACCAGTGTTCAGCGATTTTACCGCTCGGCGGCTGGTGGGCTCCAAAGTACATTGTAAAATTGATTTGAAATGGATTGAAAAGAAATTTTTTCGGGACGCCCGTACGTATATAACTCAAAAACTAGCATAACTCAAAAAAGAATAGTCGTAGAAAGTTGAATTTTCTTATATGGAAGTACTATAACATGTTGTTGTGCACCACCATTTTTTTTGTTGCAATCGGTCGCACCATATATATATATATGTATACCCATTCGGTTAACTCTGTGTTTTATTCTTATATGTTGGTTAATTGTGCACTTGTTTGGTTTAAAAAGTGATGGAATTATGTTTTTCTTATCTTTCGGTTAAGGTTTTTATGCCTTTAGTTAATCTGCACGGAAAAGTTGTAGAATTATGATCAATTTTAAAATTTGAATGGCGCTGGACCTAATGAGGCCTCTATTAATTTACATTTGGAAATCGTGGTAAAATAGTAAACTAGTGAATTGGTACACAACTTCAGTGCTTTCTTGCACAGTGGAAACAAAAAGTTAACTTTCAGTTAGTTGTATGAACCGAAAATCTGGTCTTCCGGCTCGTTGGCCGAATGGCTTTTTTTTGGTGTAGAACCTCTAGTTTTAATCGTAAAAAACTTTTTTTTTTTAACAGTATTCGGTATTTAAAGTTTTTCCGTAGTTTACAATTTTTAATGATGGAGTTTTTATTTATTTTTGCCTTGTTGCGACGTGAATTGTCGAATTGATTGAATGTGAGCATGCATTGTGGACACCGCAACAGTGGGCTTGTGTGATGTTTTCCGACGAGTCCAGGTTTAGCTTGCAGTCTAATTCTCGCCGGACTTTCATATGGAGAGCTCCAAGTACCCGTTACCATCAAGAAAACACCATTACGGTAGTGCAGGAGTGACAAGCCAAATCTATCGTGACGTCATTCTGGAACAACATGTACTTTTGTTTCGGAGCGCCATGGGCGCACAATTTGTGTTTATGGATGACAACGCCCGTCCTCACCGTGCAAACATCGTAAGCGAATGCCTTCAATCGGAGGATATCACCCGTATGGACTGGCCAGCATTCTCACCTGACTTGAATCCAGTAGAGCACGTGTGGAACATGCTTGGCCGACGAGTTGCAGCCCGTCAACCTCCTTTTACATGTCTACCGGAACTTCGGAGAGCATTGCTTTTTGAGTCGTGTAATATCCCCCAAGATCAGATCGATAATTTCATACTCAGCATGCCTAGGCGTTGTACGGACTGTATTGCATCGTCTGGGAGACATACAATGTATTAACAATCATACCAAACATGTAATATTGGTTTTTTGTAAATAGGTGTTTTTTGTAATTTGCTCCAGGGGGAAAAAATCGCTATTTTTTTAATAATATCAAACATACAGCATCTTATTTTGCTCTTTACCTTTTGTTTGATACATAAGCTTTACAAATAACTCAAATTTGTTTTGCTTCTAACTCTTCCTTTGCCTGATTTTGTATTATCCTTAATTTATGGACATGAGTGTACTTTCCTCTACGAAGTAAAGGAAGTATTATAGTCGCGAAAACTTTCAGGTATCATATTTCAACAAAAATAACCATTTTGATGTTAAATTTGATGTATTTTGATGTTTGAGTAAGTATGGACAGAATAAAGGATGGGAGGCCTTTCTAAGGGAAACTGGCTCGTATACACGTTACACATGGGAAAAACCACGAAAACGCCCATGCAGCCAGCCCGTTCGCGGGATTCGAACTTCGTACCGAACTACCAGTGTTCAGCGATTTTACCGCTCGGCGGCTGGTGGGCTCCAAAGTACATTGTAAAATTGATTTGAAATGGATTGAAAAGAAATTTTTTCGGGACGCCCGTACGTATATAACTCAAAAACTAGCATAACTCAAAAAAGAATAGTCGTAGAAAGTTGAATTTTCTTATATGGAAGTACTATAACATGTTGTTGTGCACCACCATTTTTTTGTTGCAATCGGTCGCACCATATATATATATATATGTATACCCATTCGGTTAACTCTGTGTTTTATTCTTATATGTTGGTTAATTGTGCACTTGTTTGGTTTAAAAAGTGATGGAATTATGTTTTTCTTATCTTTCGGTTAAGGTTTTTATGCCTTTAGTTAATCTGCACGGAAAAGTTGTAGAATTATGATCAATTTTAAAATTTGAATGGCGCTGGACCTAATGAGGCCACTATTAATTTACATTTGGAACTCGTGGTAAAATAGTAAACTAGTGAATTGGTACACAACTTCAGTGCTTTCTTGCACAGTGGAAACAAAAAGTTAACTTTCAGTTAGTTGTATGAACCGAAAATCTGGTCATCCTGCTCCTTGGCCGAATGGCTTTTTTTTGGTGTAGAACCTCTAGTTTTAATCGTAAAAAACCTTTTTTTTAACAGTATTCGGTATTTAAAGTTTTTCCGTAGTTTACAATTTTTAATGATGGAGTTTTTATTTATTTTTGCCTTGTTGCGACGTGAATTGTCGAATTGATTGAATGTGAAATATATCTGTAATGAAATTCTAGGAAATAAGTTTAAATGAAGAGCAGCAAAAAATGTTTGGCGTCCACATTACACATTTTCTTTGAAGAAAATTATTGCATTGCCCTCATCACTCCAAAAATGCTATAAAAAATCATTTACGAGCAGTTATTAGAAACAATATCTGGGCACTGATTGCAAAAGGTGTTTAGGTAAAGGAAATTCAAAATTCTTAAAAGAAAGATCGCTGCCTAAATAATAAAATTATCAACTAAATAGCGTCAAATTGTCTAAATAAAAACCGCAATTCATTTTTAATAACCGGTTCGCCGAACTGAAAGCATTTTAAAAACTGCTTTTGCTGAATCAGTCCGAGTCGGCTGAATTCCACCGCCACTGGTTCTGCTATATCTTCGCCCACCAGCGGCCGAGCGGTAAAGTCGCTGAACACTTGTAGTTCGGTCACAGGTTCGAATGCCGCGAACGGGCTGGCTGCATGTGCGTTTTCGTGTTTTTCCCCCATGTGTAACGTATATACGAGTCAGTTTCTACCCTTAGGCAGATAGCCCTAGTGTGCTTTGCCATAATTAAATACACCACCACATCTACTATATTTTCAGCTTGAAATTTATCCTTAGTCTTGGACTTAACAATCCTGCTTAAAGCATATTAAATTATTATCAACCAAAGTGACGAAAATTCATTTAGTCTTCGAGTTGATAACAAACATATTTCAGCAACAAAAATTTTGTCGGTAGCGAATTCGGAGTGGATTTTCTTGCCTTATGTTTAGAGTGTGTGCGTGTTGGGGGGGGGTGACTCCTTGATCAATTGTATCATTTGCACTTTATCCCTAGTCTAAGAGAAGCGTGTGTTTTCTGCTTGTATGAAATATTCCTAGTGTTTGCTTCTTGTAACTCTTTCTTGAAGTTAGTATGTGCTGACTGGACTTCTGTTTCTTGTTGCATTTCTTATTAATGCATAACATATAGTGTGTAAAAAAAGTATTGGCATTTGCCTATAATTGATCAATCTAGCTAACAAAGGAAATCCTTGATAATTTTGGCTGGGCATAATGAACACAGGAGGCAATAAAGACACAAATCCTAATGAAACTTTCATTTTAATATGCCTTTTACGCAAAATAAACAACAAAAACATAAATTTGGATGTCAAAAAGGTATTGGCAAGATCATACAGCAAAATGTGGGAACAAAATTGAATACTTTGTATTCATACCTTTTGCATTTATAACAGCTTGTCATCTATTTCTCATAGAGAAAACATACGTCTCCTCGGCAGCATTCAAACTGCATCAAAACAAATCAAAATCAAGTTCAGACTGTGTTGCCATTCCGAGGCAGAGGAAAGTTTCGGTTCAAACCGGAACATTTAACAAAAATGAATTTGTGGGATATATCGGATTTAGCAAGGTCCTCATATGATTTGTATTCTTGCAGCCTGAATCTGAAATTTATGTAGAAATACCTTCTTCCTTACCTATCTTTAAGAAAGGTCAAACAAGATTAATTATTTATTTATTTCAGATATTTAATATGTACGAAGAAAGATCATTGCAACTTCTTACGATATTGCGAAAATTATATGCAAATTATTGTCACTAATAAGACACACAACTAACGTTTGGTCGATGCCATATCGTAAGCATTCAGAATCTCCTGTTCTTTTAACGGTAGATTTCAGATACTTCCCAACACAGCATTCCATTAATGACCTGCCGAGATGCAGTGGCATATGATGTTCAGATATGCAAACTGTGTGATAGTTTGAGAACAGATTGTAATGCTCGGATGAATTTTGTAAGCACGTTATCTCATCTGCAATGCTGAGCACATAGTTTAAATAATGTCTTCACTTCCTCTTTCAAAAAGGTTCATTGAAAGCTCGGAAGTACACGATCTCCTCTTGTTAAAGACATCTTCAATTTCAGTTGCCTTCAGAATGTAAAGAAACAATACATTGTTCTTTTTTTTAATTCAGTGTCTTTCGTGTCCTTTTATCAGACATATCGAGGTTCGACAGTGTTTCAACCTGGCTACGTACGTTTTTATAGGTACATTTTGCACACACACAAACAAATAGGACAGCTCTATATCTCCCGTTCTATTGGACCGATTGTCGAAATTTAACTTGCGCTTTCCATGTCTCGAAAGCGCGACTTAGGATATATTGGGTTGGCAACTAAGTAATTGCGGATTTCACTCATAGATGGCTTCAGTTGAATTTTTAGGGTTGCAGACGTAGTACAAATGTAAAACACGTTTTGTTATTTGATAGTTGGCAATTCAGCTGTCGATCAGTAAAAAACGTTTTTTGATAGGTTGCGTAGTTTTCGTTTGGCGTTCGTTGAAAAATGGAAAATCAAAAGGAACATTTTCGTCATATTTTGCTTTTTTATTTCTGCAAAGGGAAAAACGCATCGCAAGCTCATAAAAAGTTATGTGCTGTTTATGGTGACGAAGCCTTAAAGGAACGGCAGTGTCAAAATTGGTTTGCCAAATTTCGTTCTGGTGATTTTTCACTCAAAGATGAAAAACTCCCTGGTCGTCCAGTTGAAGTTGATGACGATCTAATGAAAGCAATAATCGATTCGGATCGTCACAGTACAACACATGAGATTGCAGAGAAGCTTCATGTATCACATACATTCATTGAAAATCTAAAACAACTTGGCTATGTTCAAAAACTCGATACATGCTTTCCTCACGAACTGAAAGAAACGCATTTAACGCAACGCATTAACAGCCGCGATTTGCTAAAGAAACGTAATGAAAATGATCCGATTTTAAAACGACTGATAACTGGGGATGGAAAAATAGGTTGTTTACAACAATATCAAGCGGAAAAGATCGTGGAGCAACCCAGGTGAACCAACTCAAACAACATCAAAAGCTGATATTCATCAAAAGAAGGTTTTGTTATCAGTTTGGTGGGATTGCAAAGGAATTGTCTACTTTGAACTCTTACCACCCAACCGAACGATCAATTCTGATGTCTACATTGAACAGCTAACGAAATTAAACAATGCAGTTGAAGAAAAGCGGCCCGAATTGACAAATCGAAAAGGTGTTGTATTCTATCATGACAATGCAAGGCCACACACATCTTTGGTCACTCGGCAAAAATTATTGGAGCTTGGTTGGGATGTTTTGCCACATCCACCATATAGTCCTGACCTTGCACCATCTGATTACTTTTTGTTTCGATCTTTACAAAACTCCTTGAATGGTAAAAATTTCAATAATGATGATGTCAAATCGTACCTGATTTAGTTTTTTGCTAATAAAAGCCAGAAGTTTTATGAACGTGGGATTATGATGCTGCCTGAAAGATGGCAAAAGGTCATAATCAAAATGGGCAATACATTACAGAATAAAGTTATTTAGAAAAAATTGAATCATGAAAAAATTGTCTTTGATTTTCTAAAAAAAAAAAAAAAAAAAAAAAAAAAAAAAATCCGCAATTACTTAGTTGCCAACCCAATATATTAGATTTACATATAGCGTTGTTCTAACGTAGGTATTTTGACACAAAATCGGACTTTTCCTGAAATAACATGCCATTTTTTTCCCATATTTCAATTCTACGAATCAAATTATGCCTAGATATTTTATAATTTTTGCTGAGAAATTTATGGAGAAATTTAAAAATTTATCTTGGCGCTCTTTTTCAGTTTGCGCCAAGAATAATTCATTTGGCGAACTTCTTAATTTATGGCTACATATTTTCGTTTCCTTTTTTTTCATTGCACACGAGCGGGAAAAGGTCATCGTTTATACTTTCCAATAATTGTAACAAAGTTCGTAAACCATATTTGGCGTTAGTATTGCTTATAACGAATATGCCAAATTTCAAAACGCGCCAATATGTAAATTCACGTATATCTTAGGAAATTTTGAATAAAAAATTCAAATTTTTTGCTGGTATGCTTAGAAATACGTCTACCTTAAGATGATAGTAAAATTTTATGGGTTATGATTCAAGGTTTTCTCGAAAAATTATTGGAAAATACACATTTAAAAAAAATCATTAAAAATGGGCGAATTTTATTCGGAATGAACTTAATTTCAAAATTTGAAAGAAAGAATCAAATAAGTTTCATAAAAAAAGAGATATTGATAAATATATACCAAATTCAATTAACATGGAGCAGCTGAAATTTTGAGAACTAATTTTTTAAAGACTACTCGTGCGATTTTTACAAAACTTGGCACTCTGGCGTAATCTGAGTCGTAGAATCGAAATATAGGGAAGGGGAAAAAAGGGGGGTAACGTTTACAATTAGGTGCCCCTTGTTTTTGGCGATTCTTTTTTGACGCCAAGATCGGCGCCAGGAAGGCACAATTTTAAAATGGCCGCTACACAAAACCAAAATAAAAAGTCGAAGAATTGCACAAACTCTGTGTCCATGTACACATCGATCTGTTTTCGCTTTAAACAAATCCCAGAATTGCACAAACTAGGCATTGCCCACCGCCTTAAATTTGTCTATGTACACATCAATCTATTTTCATTTTAAAAAAAAATCAGGAAGTTAAAACAAAGTTAAAACTATCAGGTTAACCAGAAATGAGGTTTCATCGCCAAAATTAAAAAAAACATTTATCGCTAATCGAAGGGACACCCAGTTCTATATTAGAGCCAAGAACTCATATGTTGTTTCATAAAAAGCCCGATTTTTTGTCAAAATACCTATGTTAGAACAATGCTACGTATAAATCTAATATATATTTTAAGTCGCGCTTTCGAGACATGGTAAACGCAAGTTAAATTTCGACAATCGGTCCAGTAGAACGGGAGAAATAGAACTGTCCCACTTTTGTGTGTACTTCGTGTGTACTTTTATGTGTACTACCACTTTTTGTGTGTACAGTTAGTTTATTTTTATTATTGATGCTAGAATTACTCGAATCATTGGTCTTTTCCTGTGAGTTCTGCGTCGTGACCAAGCATCAGAATTGGAACTGAATTTTTATCACTTTTAGGGATGAATGTCTATACAGTGTAACCTCGAAATACGAGCACATCTATATACGAGAAATTCGAGATGCGAGGAAAATATGGGCGAAAAATTAGCCTCTAAATACGAGCATTCACTCGAGTAACGAGGAATGAGCCAGGCTGTTGGTATGCGTGGCGCCATTTCCCGATCCGACTCGATTCGAGAAATCCCCTCGTCAGATCACTCGGTGTTCTTTGATCTACTTGTTTGTGCGCTTGTGAGTTAATTGTTTATTACATTTAACGTGAAAATAATTATTTCACGATGCCTCCCAAGGAGATTGTTGCCTTGGATAGTGCTGCAAAGAGAAAGAAGAAAGCCATGGCCGTTGAAATTAAAAAAGAAATCGTAGATAAACATAACCTTGGTGTAAGAGTGACGGAATTGGCGAAGACTTACGGCCTTTCGACCATCTGCTCTATGCTGAAGAAGCGGGAAGAAATTAAGAAACTTGATGCAGGCCAAAGGAGTTACCGTTACATCCAAGCACCGTCCAAAAACTCCTAGAAGCTGTTGTTGGTGTGGATTAATGAGGAGCGGTTAACACGTTGAGCGCCACGTCGGCCATCTGTGGCTGACACTAGATTTTCCGTTTAGGCCGCGTCGACCGCCGCTGGCTGACAGCGTGTAACATGATATATAACTATAAAATTTACACTGTTTTATGGAATTAATACCCTATTATAATAAGTAAAGACATGGACTGTTTGTGATATAACCTGTAAAACCTCTTCCGATTTATCCAGGGGTAATACTGATGTACTTTTTTTTTCCAATGGCAGATTGTGAACAATCACAAATGTAACCCAGTCCATAATTGATTCATTACAGGAGTAATGGATTTCATTGAAACACAGTAAATATAAAAACGGTTCTCCATTACAGCGATTACAAAATGTGACAACTTTCTTAGTCTTTTTTTCTGGCCATTACTCTAGCAACTTCTGTTGCATTTTTTCTCATAGCATAATTTACAGTACTATTTACGTACTTCAGAGGCTTTTCCCGGTTTTCTTTGGAGTTTATGTTGTCGTTTTTTTAGATATTTTTGCATTTCTGTTCGATGGAATGTCTGTCTTTTTTTTTTTTTTTTTTTTTTTTTTTTTTTTTTTTTTTTCACAGCTTGTAAGGGTTTCACAGCTTTTTCACAGCTTGTAAGCTAATTCTTCCCGAAATTCAGTAATGCTAATTTTCTGCTGCGTAATAGCTTTCTATAGGATGTAACTATTTACAAAACAGACTTTGCGCGTAACGTGTTGAATGAATGCCTATAGGAATCACGTTCCAAACAGCGCTTTTAAGCGCTTTACAATACCAGCGCTTTTAAGCGGCGCGCGTGGCCTGAACGCGATTGTCTAAGAAATACGCTTGGTGCTCAATGTGTTAATTGTTTATTACATTTAACGTGAAAATAATTATTTCTCGATGCCTCGGATAGTGCTGCAAAGAAAAATAAGGAAGCCATGGCCTTTGAAATTAAGAAAGAAATCATAGATAAACATAACCTTGGTGTAAGAGTGACGGAATTGGCGAAGGCTTGCGGCCTTTCGACGATCTGCACTATGCTGAAGAAGCTTGAAGAAATTAAGAAACTACTTAATGTAGGCTAAAGGAGTTACCGTTACATCCAAGCACGGTCCAAAAACTCCTAGAAGCTGTTGTTGGTGTGGATTAATGAGAAGCGGTTAAGGTCGGTGTCGGAAGCTATCATAAAGATAAACTACGGTTATATTATTTACCAGTGTTATTTATTAGAAAAATTGATTTTTGTGTTGATATTTTTGGGGTGTGGAACGGATTAACTGGATTTCCTTTATTTTCAACGAGGAAGTTTGTTTCTAGATAGGTGAAATTCGCTATACGAGCTCAATGCTGGAACGAATTAAACCCGTATCTCGAGGTTCCACTGTCTTTTAATAACATGGTATAAGTACTAATTCAGAAGTCAAACAACAAAAATCAGCGTTATATTTTCAAAATTTTCGCAGGATTTAGTTTCGATGGTTTTACCGAACCACCATCCTCAGCTGTAAAACCGCAAATGAACAAGATAGGAAATAATGATTAGATAAGAAAAGAAAGCCTGGACAAGAATAAGCAAGTGGCGTCATCTGTTGATGAAACCAGAACTAAAACATAATTTCTTTAAAGGCCGAAGGCAAAGGTGGATTGGAATTAGGATCGTTAACTAGAACAGAAAGATTTTTTTGAATGTGAAATGCCTCTAGAAAATCCAGTTCTCCAATGGAAGGCGTTTTTTGAATAATTTTGGCTGCAGAAAAATTGAAAGTATGATTTTCGGACCAACAATGTTGAGCAACAGAAGACTTCTGTCTTTCCTTTTTTCTAATATATGCCTCATGTTCCTTGACGCGAAATTTAAATGCTCTCTTAGTTTGACCAATGTAAATTAAACCACACTGGCAAGGAATCCTATAAATACCCCAGGAATTCATATCCGGAATCGGGTCCTTGAGTATGGAACTCGGAGTTTTATTGATGGGAAAATAAACAACCCGAAAGTTAAATTTCTGAAAACTATGTGCAACTTTATAGCTAATTGATGGAAAGAAGGGAATGACAACAGAATTTTTATAATCTCCTAAAACAAGAAACACAGTGTGCCTTTTAGTTACCATTACATGGTATAAGTAGTTGATGATTTACTAGTTTTAAGATATGATATCAGATTCATTTATAGACCGGTACTAACACTTTATTCTGCTTTCATAGGAGTATATTAGCTCGTATATTAGCTCGTATATTAACCGTTGTGCAAATGTCAAGCCGTGTTCAAATTGCAGTCATAATGCGAGAGAGCTCTGTTGAGGATTTGTGACAATGGTGAACTGTGTTGATATAACATTAGGTCCATTATCATTTGCATGAGAATTCTTATTTGCCACTAGCTTTATTTCGTTTGTTCCTTTATCTAAATAAGAAAGGAAAATATTTTTGGAAGAGCTTACTGTCATTCTTATCTAATCTAGAGGTGGTGAAAAAATATTAGAGAAAATATCTGTTATAAATAATAATATTCAGTAAATAATGCAATTTAGAATCCTTAGTTGCAAAGCGTGAAAGAATATAACATTTAACTTGTTAAAAAATGTTTCATCAGCTGCTTTTTTTTTAATGTTAATGGCGTCTAATAATCTTCTAAGTGAAAGTGTAATTTAAGTGTTTTGTAAGTCATACTATAAGGCAAACATTAACAGAATTTACATTTAACCTTCAAGCCAAAACAGAACTTAAGTTCTTTTGCAACATAATCGTATATTTTTACAATTGCGTTTGATTGCTTATTAGGCCAATGGGCGTTAGCCCAGAAGGACTATTAATTTGGTTTTGGCCTTTGCGTTAAAAATCTTTAAAAGGCTGTATAACTTTTCAGATTGTTGCCAACAAATATTACAGCCTTGTATTGTATTTAAAGAAATTGAATAATGAAGAATCTGGATAAATATGTGTATGTTTCTCGCATTCTGATAAAGAGCCATCAAATTTTGAATAACTTAATTCTCCACCAAATATGGGCATCAGGAAGAGGCGTTTTTTAGCGTTTTGTATGGTACATTTATTTATTAAATATCATGTTCTACATGCTCAAACCATACAATTCATTTCAACAGAAATATCGCAAAATAATTTTAAAATGAGTGTACCTTTCCGATACAGAATCTCGCGCGTTGGAGATAAAAATGTTTTCCCCCCCCTTACAGTGTTGTCATTGTTCGCTTTGAAATCGTTTAGTTTTTTTTATCAAAAATTCGTTGAAGTGTTACGAAATATGAACTCTATCGTAAAACAAATTTCAAATTCAAATTAGGGCTTCCGCATGCTCATATTCTATAGAAGATTTACGTCATTTAAATTTTGATGGTTCCAGGTACCGTTGTTTTATCACTATACGAGGAACATACATACATTCACGCGAATTCTTCATTATTTAATTTCTTTAAATAAAATACAGGGCGATAATATTTGGTGGCAACAATTTCAAAAATAATTCGCCATTTATAGTGAATAAACGCAAAATGCCAAAACGAAATTAATAATCCTTTAGGGTAAATTGGCCCTTTGGACCAAACACCCCTTTGGGCGTAATGTGAAATCTGAAAACTTTCAGTTTCCCCCCCCCCCCCCCTTAATTCGTATTCTGAATATGAGAACCATTCAAAGGCGGCAAACAGCTAAATTGCACCTGGATATCATTTTGTGTCACTGTCAGCTCAAAGAAACCGTAAAACAACTACAAGAGCGTTGGTTTTAGAATTTTAGGTACTGTTTGTTGTTTGATCCAGATAACAGCGTAAATTATAATTCTGAACGTATTTTGATCAGTAGGGAGCGGGGGAACACTCAATTTGCCTTCTCATATTCACGAAGAATACCGTTTCCATGGATGTGGTTTGGGATGGAATCATTAGAAAAATGGCCGCTACAAGTTGTATATCTTTGACGGAGGTTCTATTACTGATCACAGGTATACTGAAATCTTGGAATTCTCGTAAGGCTGTTCAGTTGTGCTGTAGATCCAGATTTCTGGTCATCCAAACTGTTGGTCATAATCTCCACTGTAATGATTTATATAGTTTGAACGGTGAAATGGTAAAAGAGTAGACAGGTTAAAAAATATTATCCAAAACTAAATTTCATGGTATGAGAGCTAATTAAAACGTTCATCAAATTTAATCGCCGATTTGGAAAAGTTATACCACTGCTTTCGCTACAGCTGTTTTTTATATCGTTTTGTGATTAACCAATAAATTACGAAATATAAAACCTATAAAAGACATCTTCAATTTCAGCTGTCTTCAGAATATAAAGAAACAATACGTTGTTCTTTTTTTAATTCAGTGTCTAGTAATCTTTCATGTCCTTTTATCAGACATATCGAGGTTCGACAGTGTTTCAACCTGGCCACGTACGTTTTTATAGGTATACTTTGCACACACGCAAACAAATAAGACAGCTCTATATCTCCCGTTCTACTTGAACGATTGTCGAAATTTAACTTGCGTTTACCATGTCTCGAAAGCGCGACTTAGGATATATATTAGATTTACATATAGCGTTGTTCTAACATAGGTATTTTGACACAAAATCGGACTTTTTCTGAAATAACGTACCACTTTTTTCCCATATTTCGATTTTAGATTTAAATTATGCCTAGATATTAATTTCCTTCGGAGAAAAAAGGCACCTCGTTCCTCCCTTTTTACACTGTGCGTGAGCGAGGAAAATTCACTTCGTTCCTACTTTTAAATAATTTTATCAAAGTGTTTAAACCACATTTGGTGTTTTATCGCTTTCAACAAATATGCCAAATTTCAAAACGCGCCAATACATAAATTCACGTATATCTTTGGAAATTTTGAGTAAGAAACTGTAATTTTTTGCAGGTATGCTTAGTAAAAATTTTACAGATTGTAATTCAAATTTTTTTTTGAAAAATTTATAAAATTTTTTTAAAAACACAAATTTTAAAAATAAATCATCAAAAAATGGGTGAATTTTATTTGGAATGAACCGGAATTTCGAAATGTGAAAGGAAGAATCCAATAAGTTTGGTACATATTTATTATTCTCTCTTTTTTTATTAAACAGAATTAACATTGAGGAGCTGATATTTTGAGAGCTAATTTTTTAAAGACTACTCGTGCGATTTTTACAAAACTTGGTAGTTTGGCGTTATTTGAGTCGTAGAATGGAAACATGGAAAAAAATTGGTATGTTATTTCAGAACAAAGTCCGATTTTGTGTCAAAATACCTCTATTAGAACAATGCTGTATATAAATGTAATACATATCCTAATTCGCGCTTTCGAGACATGAAACACGCAAGTTGAATTTCGTTAATCGGCCTATTAGAACGAAAGATATATAACTGTCCCCCCTTTTTTTGGGGGGGGGGGGTCCACCAGCGGTCGAGCGGTAAAGTCGCTGAACACTGGTAGTTCGGTCCGAGGTTCGAATCCCGGGAACGGGCTGGCTGCATGGGCGTTTTCGTGGTTTTCCCCATGTGTAACGTGTATAGGAGCCAGTTTCCCTTAGAAAGTCCTCCACGAAGGCATCCCTCCCCTTAGGCAGATAGCCCTAGTGTGCTTTGCCATAATTAAATAAACCAAACCAAACCTTTTTTTTGGGGGGGGGCGCAGTGTAGTTATTGATGTGCAAAACTGAACCAGTATGTGCTGAATGCAGTACTGTTTTAACCATTAAACACATTTTAATTGCTTTCGAAATTTATTAACTGTGAGATTTCAGCAAAAGATTTTAATGTTGAAAAGCCACATTTCAACATTTTTAACTTTTTAAAAGCTACAAAGCTTTACCACGTTATTTGATTGCCTTGATTCACAAGGTCTAACTGGAATCTAGTTATGTTCATATTATCAAAACGAATAATATCATGGTTTGAAGATAAATATAAGTAAAATTTATACTTTGATTATAGCGTTTTCTGTCTGTATTTCATGGTTTTTCATATCCTAGTTTTCGGAAAAGAATTTTATGTGTTTGATTTTATTTCAGGTTTATTAAACTTTATTTCTATTTTATACTTATATGTAACATTTTTTTAAATTTCTGTGAGTAATGTACTGAGTGGTACATGTGTTAATGTCTATTATTTTAAGTTTTGAGAATACACAACATTTTATTTAGCGCAATATAACCTGCATGGGGTTTTGTGCCAAAAAACACCAACCATCCAACATTCTTATAAGGTTCCCTTTTGCTAATTAACCAGTTATTTCATGTTTCGCATCTTTACTGTCACTTCTCCCTTTCGTTTTGTCCCCAGAATGCAAATTATTTCATTTGTATTTCGGGTGAGGCTTTTAAGATTGTAAGACAGAACGTGTTCTACTTTTCGAGCCCATGATTTTGCTAGGTAGGATAAGATTTGTAGTCTTCAGCCATGCGTTGTAATTGCCGATTATTGAATATCGAAGCCTAATAGGTTTTGAGCAAACTTCGCGTTAATTGATCTGTGTATCCTCTGGCTACTAGTTCATTAAAATTAAATTTTGCGTTTGACTTGCCATTATTGTAAGTTATTTCACCACAAGTTGTTGGCTGAATAGTAAGCACTAAGCGTGCCTTATGTTCTTACTTAGTTTTCTTTTACATCCTTCTCAAGTTTCCGTTTTATTTAGCGATGATTTGCTTAACGTCCACCGAGAGTTTCGTCACTATTGAATGATTTCAAAACACACCAAACTTCGTATTGTAACATTTCAAATTTATATATTTTTATTTTAATGCATGTGATTGGACTTTAAAACGATTTAACCTCTTCCTTCCTTAGCCAAAGATATAAAAGAAGTTTAAAAAAAATCGCATGTGTACACCACATGGCTTCCTTTGTACGGAATATTAAATTATACGTATTTTTAGGTGCATTTCATTTAAACTTATTTCCTCGAATTTCTTTAGAGATATAGTTCTCATTCAGTTAATTCAGTTCTCGCTTCGCGGCAAGACAAAAATACATAAAACTTCAAAATATCTTAGTTAAAAATTAAAAAAATATAAAACACCAAATACGGTTAAAAATAAAATAAATAAATAAAAATTAAAAAAAAAATAAACAAAAAAATTTGTCACAAGAGTTTCTACGCAAAAGCAAGCAATTCGGCCAGCGGGCAAGGAGGCAGTTTTTCGGTGAACAAAACTGAAAGTTTACTTTTTGTTCCATTCGGCAAAAAGACACCGAAGGTGCAGAAAGTAAGTTCACTATTCTGGTAAGTTTCAAATGTAAACAAATATGGCTACTACGGTAAAAAAAATTGGCTTAGCCGCACTTAAACAACTTTGAAACTGTTAATAGTTCTACAACTACTGCATGCAGATTAACTGAAGGTATAAAAAACTTAATCTGATGATTAAAAGCAACATAATTCAATCATTTTTAAAGCAAAAAATTCACAATTATACTTAAACTATTTAAGTATTTACTTTCGGTTTGGGTATTTTTGCGATTAAAGATTTTTCTTAGCAGATTTTTGTTTTTAAACAAGGCGATTGAAATTACTATTTAAATACTAATTTAAATTCTGACTAATTTTTTTTTCATTCATGGTTTTAAATTGAATTTGTGGTTCCTTGGAGATGGTATATGGAACGTTTTCTTATTATAAATTATAGAGAGAGATACATATATACTTTTGGTGCTGCCGATTACGACTGAAAAGGGAGATGCACAACTACATGATATAGCAATCCTATATACAAAATTTCGACGTTCTGATGCTACTCTTTTTTGACTTGTGCGAGATACATACATGCGTACGTACGTATGTACGTACAGACGTCACTAAAAAAATCTCTTCTGAATCTATTTTAACTGTTTTGGGAAAAAGAGTCCTTTATTTATTCTGTCCATACGTTTAGATGTCACGCAAAATCATCGTTAAATTGCATTGGATAATGGTCAAAATGGATATTTTCTGCGAAATATGATACCCGAAAATTTTCGCGGTTACAATGCTTCCTTAACTTCGTGCAAGGAAGTAAAAAGATTGGTCTGCTAAGCCAGTTCATAAAAATGAATTTAAAGGGTATAGCGTATAGATAACATCGAAGTAGGTCGCAATCGAAGAGAACTAGTAGGCGTTTATTTGCCTGTAAGTAACGCCATACTGATGTAACGTAAGCATTGTACGTATTATACTATTTTCTTAAAAAATATATAGCACACATCTGCTTTCACAGTTGACAGTTTTGTGAACCATGAAAACCGTTTTCAATTGCATAGCTATGAACTATCGTGTTCTCCTATTAAATGAAATATCATTGATGCGAAGAACTGATGCCAACCCTTAGTTACCTAATTTCCTCTCTTTTTGTCGCGTGGCCTATTTTTAGCGGCTCTTTTTTGCCCTTTGTATTCTGCTCGTTGGAGGATTTCGCATAGGTATCAAATACATGACGTGCTAGCTAATGGTGAGGCCAGTGTACCAAATATTCTGAATCAAAATTATGTTAAAGTTGTATTTTACTGAACCTGCCTACATTAGAAATAAGCGTAATATTTGACGAGCCTATCAAATAAAATTTTTATGTTTTGATTTGAATTCTTACGTGAAGATAGTCGGACAGGTCGAACACTATTTTCTTGTGCAGTAACATAAAAATTATTCTAAAAATTATCTCAACGTTAAAGCGTCTGTTATAACTCTATTCAACAAGTAATTTGATTAATATTATTTTAAACCACCAAATTCTTTTATCAATAATATTTATGACCACCAATATTGCTTGCGTTTCATGTTCTAGTAGTGCAACACCAAACACTGCATTATAACCAGGATGTAAACAATTTTAAATTCTATAACCGTATCTAAACTTCTGTAGGTTATACAATGTAGCTAGTCGTATATAATCGACAACCATATGCTTTAATAAATTATCAACATAATTTAGAGTCTTAAAAAAATGTGAAAGCTTTCAGATTTTATATTAAGCCCAAAGGGACGTTATTAACATTTTGTGTATTACCATTATTTATTAAATATCACGTTCTTCGCACTTAAACCATAAAATTCAATTCAACAGCAGTATCGCAAAATGGTTTAAAAAGAGCATATCTTTAGAATTTCCGACACACAGTTTCGCGTGCTGCAGATAAAAATGTCCTTTTTTTACTTCCTTGTACGAAGTAAAAAGGAAGTATTGTAATCGTGAAAAGCTTCAGGCAGCGTATTTCAAAGAAAATATCCACTTTGAACGCTTTCGAATGCAATTTAACGATGTTTTGGCGTGATATCTGTACGTAAGGACAGAATAAAAAACTATTTTCCTAACACACGCGCGCACACACACACACACACCAAAAAAAAAAAAAAAAAAAAAAAAAAAAAACTGCTTTAAAATGAATTCTAAAGAGAAGTTTTTGTGGAGTATGCGTACGAACGTATGTACGTACGTGCGTATGTAGGTATCTCGCATAACTCAAAAACGAGTAGTCTCAGAACGTTGAAATTTTGTATATAGGACTGCTATAACATGTAGATGTGCACCTCATATTTTGGTTGCAATCGGCCGCACCAAACGTATATAAATATATTTATATATATATCCACTCTGTTACCCGGCTCAGTGATCTCAGTTTCTTTACCGTTACATGTTTGTAAATTGTACATTTTTTGCTTTAAAAATGATTGAATTATGTTGTTCTTATCTTCCGGTTGAGGTTTTTATGCCTTTAGTAAATCTGTATGTAATATTTTTAGAATTATCAACAATTTTAAAATTGTTTAAGTGCCGCTAAGCCTTTTTGATGGCGGCCATTGCTCTTGTTTACATTTGAAACAGCAGGATAGCGGATTTGTTGCCAATCTAGAGAAACTTAGCTTCGCAGCAACAAAGATAACGCCTTCATTTATTATTTAAATCATGCTCAATCCTTTCTGGAATTTTTATAAGGAAATAAGCGTTTAAGATGTACTTCGTAATTTTTAATACAGATATTTTGTGTTTTTATGTATATTTGCCTTGTCGCGAAGTGAAAACTGAATTAATTGAATGAGAAATACTCAGTCGTCTGTGAAAAAACTGTTTCTTTTTTTGTTTTGTTCGCTTAATTTCTTTTATACATCGTTCTACCTTTATTATAGTATTTGAATAGAACATGTGGCGACAATTAGGTAATTCTTTAAATGATATAAATTTTGTGCATTCTGAGTTATAATATGAACGAAATATAATACTGTTAAGTAAAACCTAGCGCCAGAGTGTCGCTATGGTAAACAAAGTGAATTTTAAAGAATGCATTTATACTATGGTTTATGCTCTGTCGGCGAAGTAGGTTTAATTCAATCTAATAAGTTTAAATGAAAAAAAAAAAAAAATGCGTATAATTTAATATTCCGTACAAGGAAGTCATGTGGTGTAGACATTAGATTTTTTTCGTACAGTGTTGCCACTACTCGCTTTAAAATCTTTGAGTTTGTTAATAAAAAATCCGTTAAAGTTTTACAAAATATGAAATAGATAACAAAATAAATTCCAAATTTGGGCTTCCAGATGCCCATATTCCAGAGAAGGACTACGTTATTCAAAATTGGATACCTCTAGGTACCGTTGTTTTTTCACAGTACGAGAAACATACGTGCATTCATGCAGATTCTTCGTTATTTAATTTCTTTAACTATAATGCAGAGCTTTAATGTTTGGTGGCAACAATTTGAAAAGTGAAACGGCTTTTATAGTGAAACAAAGCAAAGTACCAAAGCGAAATTAACAGCCCTTCTAGACAAATTGCCGCTTAGGGTTAAAAAGTTCCTTTTAACAAAAGTTTTTTACCTTTGCTAGTGGCATTGGTTTAGCCGCCAAAAATCGAACTAGCGAAATTTATTTAAATGCTTTGAAAGAAAATAGCAGGATGATAATTTTTTTTATAATTTCACTGAAGCAACAGGTTTCCGTACCTTCCCGATCAAGTTGTTTTCTGTTGAGTACTTCGATAATAGTATTAAAAAGTTCCGAGACTTGCTCATTCATTTGCATAAAGCGAAAACATGTGATCATTAGGTTGAATATCGATTTGGACTCTTTGCAACTTGTTCATCCATAAATACGAGCGTTCTTTTATTAGCAATAAGTAAGTTGAAGAAAATGTATTGTGTTGTAGTGGCCCAGTTATTGCATGAGAAATAATTATTTTTTATTTCATATATTTGTTCATGTGTTTAATTATTTTATAAAATTAACTTTAATATTTTGTTAATATTCATATATATATTTCTTTTATGCTGAATGGCAACACGTAGCTCATATTTATATTTAAATTTCTTTATGCTGAATGGGAACTAGTTCTAATTCATGATTGCTTGGTTTTGGTTTCAAAACGTTGCTCGTAGCGTCGCATTTCGGCAGCTGGAGAAAAAAAAAAAAAAAAAAATATGAAATTTTTCAGATTTTAAATTACGTCCAAAGGGGCGTTTTTTTAACGTTTTGAGTGTTACCTTTATTTATTAAATATCATGTTCTTTGCACTTAAACCATAAAATTCAGTTCAAGAGCAATATCGCAAAATAATGTTCTGCATATCTTTAGAATTTCTGATATACACAGTCTCGCGAGCTGGAGATAAAAGTATTTTTTTTTTTCTATATAACGTTGCCATTTCTCGCTTTTAAAGCATTGAGTTTGTAAATCAAAAATTCGTTAAAGTTTTACAAAATATAAAATCTATAATAAAACAAATTCCAAATTTGGGATTTCTGATGCCCATATTCGCAGTAGGATTTCGTCATTCAAAATTCGATGGCTCTATGTACCATTGTTTTATCACAATGCGAGAAATAGACAATCATTTATGCAGATGTTTCATTATTTAATTTCTTCAAATATAATGCAGGACTCTAACATTTTGTGGCAACAGTTTGAAAAGTGAACCGACGTTTATGAGTCCGACGCAAAATGCCAAAACGAAAGCAATAGTCCTTCGGGACTGAAATCCCTTTGGACTAATAAACTTAGCTATTTGTTTATAATTCATGCTGTTCCTAATCAAAAAGTAATTTTAAACATTAGTAGCCAAGGCCTGAATGTTATGAAAGCATGACATCTTTCTTTCGCAACTCCACTGCAAAAACAGGATAGGTTTTATTGAATTTATCTTTTAAATCTTATTTTGTCCGAGCAATCAAGGTATTATAACACCAAAAATTTACTGCACTGGTAAATTTAAAGTACATGTACCTTGATAAAGCTCATAATTGTGAAAACATTCCGAAACCTGTGATGCTTATGAGGTAGAAAAAATTTATCGTGAAAGATAATAACTTTTAAGAATGATCTGGAGTGCTATTGACCTCATTGCGCGTTCAGGAGATCAGATCCTGTGTTTTCGTTTTACCACCTACTCAAAACTCGCATCATCTAACTTTTCAGGCTATAAAAGTCTACCATTCTAGTTATTAATGTCCCACGCATTCTGTTAACACGCAGACATCAGATAGTGGACTTCGGACTTTCGCTTTTTTTAACCGTCGTTTTCCGTCCACATTTTGGGCGTTGCAAAATGATGTTCGTAATGCTTAATTGGCTGAGTAGGTGGTAACATGCAGCGATTCATTGAACTGGTTAGCGTTTCAGTTAAAGCAGGTTTGATGTAATGGTTTACTTTACTGTGTAAGGCTTGAGTAAACTAGTTTTTAGGTCTACGTGAGTTGTTTATTCCATTTAGAATGAAGTTACTTGCAATCTTCCTATATGCAAAACTCGCTAAAACAAAGTACAGCCACCTGAAACTTATTATTGAAAATAAATATGGCAAAGAGTTACTGGAAGCGGTCAATATACTGAAATACGTATAATCTATATACAGTGGCTCCCAAAAGTGTTCGTACACTTATGATTTTCATTGAAATAGGGCTCTATCCATTAATTAAAAGTAAACTTTCTGAGTGAGATTTTAATAATAAGATCTATAATCTATTTGTAACAAAATTACATGAAATATTTTTAAAATATAGATAAACTTTATTTTTAAGAAATTAATAATCAAAAAATGATAAACGTTTTATCTCACAAAAGTATTCGTACACTGAAATATTTTTGGATAAAATCAAAATTAGAATAATCGTTTGCCGCTTTTTTTAATTTTTGCATTGTGGTGGCATTTTAAAAAAAATCGTTTGCTTTAATTTTTGATTGTTTACTTCATAAATATTCTATTTATTATTGAAAAATGGGTCGCAGTCGTAAAGAAATTACAAACAGCATGTGAAAATTGATAATTTTTCACCATAGCAGTGGTAAATAAATTCGAAATATACAGTGTCTCACAAAAGTGATGGGACACCTGTGCTTTACAAAAGGAAACTGTAGTAAAAGAAATTAAAAAAACATGCAAAAATTTTTTGTGTGTTTCATACTTAAAATTAGTAACAATTATTACATAATATACATTTTCTCAAAATATTAAAATAATAATTTAATAAAAATACAATTGTTAAGAACGGAGCAAAAAATGGCTCACATAAGTGATGGGACACTTACTTTTTCATCAAATATTTATCCAAAAATTTTACTTTTTAAAAGGTTTTAATATTTTGTTGGATATCCTTTTACTTTAAAAACATAATTTAATCTTCTTGGGATGGTTTCGACTAATTTTTTTGTGATTTCTGGAGTTATTTTACACCATTCTTCTTGAAGCACTTATTTTAATTGTTGTTTTGAAGAAATGGTGTGTTTGCGAATTCTTGATTCCAATTCTTGCCAAATGTTCTCTATGGGATTTAAGTCTGGAGATTGTGGTGGTGTTTTTATTATTTCAGGACAGTTATACAGCAGCCAGAGTCTAACGTTCAAAGCAGTGTGCTTGGGGTCATTCTCCTGGTAGAATTTAAAATCGTTATGAAGGTTCAATTTTCGTGCTGAAGATTTCAAATTTTGATTTAAAATGTCAATATACTTGTACTGATCCATTATACTGTGAATAAAAACAAGATTACCAACTCGAGCGGACGACATACACCCCCATACAATAACTCCTCCTCTACCATGTTTTATTGTTGGCACCAAGTTCTGTTTGCGAAATTCTTCCCTGGGTTTTCTCCACACCAAGATTCCACCGTCAGAGCCAAATATATTAAATTTACTCTCATCAGCAAATATAACTTCATTCCAGTAATCAGAATTCTTATTTATGTTGGATTTTGCGAAAGCCAGTCTGAGTTTTCTATTCTTTTCACTACGAAGAATTTTTTCCTGGCTGCTCTACCGTGATATCCAGCAGATCAAATTACTCTTCTAATAGTCTCAGGATTAACAATTACTCCATATAATGCTTGTAAATCAGCAGCAACTTTAGGAGCAATCACTCTTGGATTTTTTTTTTTTAATATTTCGAACGATAATTCGCTTTATTCCATTGGATAGCTTTGATGGTCGGCCAGGTCTTCTTTTATCCTGAATCATATGATTCTTTTTATATCGTTTAATGATATTGTAAACTGTTGAATGACTCAACTTAGCTGTTTCAGCAGTTTCTCTAATAGATTTTCCACGTTCAATATGCAAATTAATAACTAATTTTCGAATTGCAAGCAAAGTTTCTTTTCGTTTAGCATTCATGGCTGCACAGAGCTAAAAAACACAAAAATTCCAAAACAAACTGGAGAGAGATACTTCAGACGATTTTATAAATTATTGCCAATTGCTTTTGAGTAAAAATAAAATCACCAAAAAATGTTTTTATTGTAGTACGTAGTAGTATCTAATGGTGTACCATCACTTATGTGAGCCATTTTTTGCTCCGTTCTAAACAATTGTATTTTTATTAAATTAATATTTTAATATTTTGAGAAAATGTATGTTATGTAATAATTGTTACTAAATTTAAGTATGAAACGCAGCCACAGAAAATTTTTACATGTTTTTTTTAATTTATTTTATTACAGTTTCCTTTTGTAAAGCACAAGTGTTCCATCACTTTTGTGAGACACTGTAGCTAAATTAGTTAATTTATCCTACAGTGCAGTATGTGATAAAACGCTTTAAAGAAGAAAATCCGATTGAAAACAAGATAAGAAAAGGTCGACCGAGAACGTTAACTAAACGTGATGAGAGATTTATTATTAAAAACTTTGTGAAAAACCTACGTTTGAGAGCTGTAAAAGTTTCTGCAGAATTTAATGCAAAGTTTTCTACTTCAATTTCACCTTAAACTATTCGACGAGTTCTCAGAGAAGCTGGATTACATGGGTGTTCTGCCCGTAAAAAAAATTTTATTATTGAGAAAAACAGAAAGCTTAGGCATTCATTCGCAAAATCAATGATAAATACACCCGAAACGTACTGAAATAATGTCCTATTTGCTGACGAAAGCAAATTTTAACATTTTTGGTTCCGATGGTCTAATAACTGTATGGAGAAGAAAAAATGAGGAACTTCATTCTAAGAACTTGTATATAATAGGAAGAGTCTGTCTGTCTGTCTTTCGTTCATGCTGCGCGTAAGCTAATAGACCTAAGGCTACGAAAGTTCATACATGGGGTGCATCTAGACAAAAGCTAGTGCACTCAAAGCGATTTTGCAAAATTCGAATGAGTTTTTTTTTTTTTTTAAATTTTTTGTTTTTTGATGAAATCATCGATATGATGAAATATCGCATCAAATCGATAATTCGCTGTCATTATATCAGCAAGAATGGCACGCAGCCATAGCTCATGGTAAGCATGATATTATTTTCAACGATGAAGGAGAATTTCGATGGATGTGCTTTGTATTCTAAGGCAAGGTAATTCGAAATCATGAATCATGACCTCCGGAAATGCCTCATTAAGTCTTGGTTCGACGTGACCCTGAAAACCAACTCTGTGCGTGATAATTTTCTTTCTTCTTTTCTTTCTTTTATTTTTATTGTTAACAATCGCTTTTACCTTGAAAATATCTGATATTTGAGCTTCGTAGACAATTAAAGACTGTTGAGCAAAGTGCGAACATGGATTCTAACATGGATCTTTTTACGCTTTGATTGATACCAAGTAGTATTGTTCTGCTTTGATTTTACTATTTTCAAAATTTTATTTAATAATTGGGGGGGGGAGTCGTTTTGGATGGGGTCATAAAAGAATCCTTTATAGTGTAACAATAATTTATTAACAGCTTTCAGTTACACACGGACATCACATTTACCTTTAAGAATATTACAGAGCAAGAGTGATACAACCTAACATCATGTTCATCACTTGGCCTTTACTGAAGTCTTTCTCTGGCTACTCATTACATGGCAGCCTTGTTGCTAGAGTTAATTCAGCATAGTTTATATTAACAGCAGAGTTCATATTAAAGGATTGGTTACATAATTAAAATATTGTTATTTCAAACAGGAGGCTTAATGGATAGTTAAAACACGCGAGAGTCCTCTGCCTGAGAGGTAATATGCCATTTCGGAAAGCTTTAAGGGAAATTGTCTCATTATGTACCAGCTTTGTCTCATTATGTACCATAGACATGGAGAAAACTACCAGCATAGCATGTAACTAACCCATTCACCATGTTTTGAAGCCGAATTGAAATAACAATGTCCAGCGCTCTTAACACCTGAAGACCACTCCCTTTTTACCTGTACGAAGTAAAGGAAGTATTGTAACCGCTAAAAATTTCGCGCATCATATTTCAACGAAAATATCCATTTTGACCTCCCTCTAAGCCATTTGAACGACGTTTTTGAGTGACATCTGAACGTACGGACTGAATAAAGGACTCTTTTTTTTTTCTTTCCCCCCAAACAGTTTGTAAAAGGAATTTGAAATGGATTCAAGAGAGACTTCTGTCATGACGTCTATACGTACGTACATATGTATTTGTCTCGCATAACTCAAAAACAAGTAGCCTCAGAACGTTGTTGAAATTTTGTATTTTGAACTGCTATAGCAGGTAGTTATGGTATTTTGGACTGCTATAGCAGGTAGTTATGGTATTTTGGACTGCTATAGCAGGTAGTTATGGTTTTTGACTGCTATAGCAGGTAGTTATGTTTGCAACCCTTTTTGGTTGCAATGGGCCATACCAATATATACACTGGTGAAATAAATTAAGAGAATTTGCATATTTTATCGAATTGCATGAAAAGAACTGAACTGAAGGAAAAACCACTGCTTCTAGATGAAAATGCAAATCTTGTGCGGCAAATACGTAAGCGTACACGTGTGTGTAGGCGGAACCAGCAGAAAAACAGGCTTTATAAGCGCGTGGAGGGTAAGACAAATTGCATTCGCTAGCACACCTAGGCGAATTTCTTGTTTTTATCTTGCAGCAATTTTTAAATTCACATCGGAACAGTATAATTGAGTAACCACCAACGTTTAGATGATGGAATGAGGAGGCGAATTGTGGGGAGGCTAGGAGGCCGGCCAATCGCAAGTCCAGATATGAAGAGTTTACTTTAACGCCCAGAGTCATGTGTAACCTATGGAAACAGTTCCAGGATAGAATACTGGATCCACCGAGAGAAAGCCAGAGCAGCAAGGTCGTCCAAGAGCCACGACGCCCAGAAAAGATAGCTATTTGTCCATTTTAGCGAGGCGTAACAGTGGGGCTACAGCTTCTCACCTCTCTCGGGGCCTGTATGCAGCCACATGAACACGTGTAACAAGGGTGACTGTTTCCAAAAGAATGAATGAGAGAGGGTTGTTTGCCAGAAGACCGGCTGTTTGCGTCCCGCTCACGTCTACGGACAGGAGAGTCTGATTAGCATGCTGGAAGCAGCATAGTGATTGGATTACGGAGCAATGGGCGACCGTTGTCTTCACCGACGAGTCCCATTTGAGCCAAAACACGATTCTCCTCGTACTTTCATGTGGAGAGAGCCAGGGTCCCGCTACCTACCCTCCAATGTCCGTGAAATCGACAATTATGGCGGTGTAATGGTCTGGGCAGGCATCATGTTGGATGGCCTCACACCTCTCCACAACTTTGACAGAGGCTCTGTGACTGGTGTGAGGTATAGGGATGAAGTGTTAGAGCCCTATGTTCGCCTTTCCCGGGGTGCAGTGGGCCCCGAGTTCATCTTACAGGACGATAACGCGAGGCCACATAGAGCTCTTCTGGTCGACAAATTTCTCAATAGTGAGGATATTCGCCGGATGGATCGGCCAGCCAGGTCTCCAAACCTCAGTCCTATACAGCATGTCTGGGATGCTCTGGGGAAGGCAATTGCAACTATCAACGCCCCTCCGAGAACTATCCAGGAACTGAAAACAGCGTTGCTGAATGAGTGGGACCAGTTGCCACAGGCAGTGCTAAACTGCGCCTTATTTCCAGTATGACATGACTCTGCGAGGCGTGTATGGCCGTAACAGGGGACCGTATCCCCTATTAACCCATTTCTTTTGTGTCTTCTGTAACCGCTGTTTCAGACCTTCAGACTCCCATGAGTGTTACACACGAACATGTGAGTCGGTTGTAATATCTTGTTATTTAATAAATAAATATAATTATTGTTGAAGTGGCAACGCCATATTTGTATTAAACCGTTACTCAGCAACGTGAGATATTGTTTTAAAAAAGATGAGATTCTGAAGATTTTAACAGCTAGGAGTAGTATGAAAATTTTGCCACTTAGGAATTGTATAAAATTTGTCTATCACCGTGACTAGAAATAAAATTTGTGTTCTACTAAGAAGATTGTCTATTTTGTAAATTACTGCAAAATACATTACACTATTATAACTGTTGAATGTTTATTTTGTTTGTAGTATATCAGCGCGGGTGTACTCCAACTGCGCTGATGAAAATCCCCCCCTCGTCCTGAGATAGTCCAACTGCGCCGATCAAAATTTCTTTCCCCTGTTGGCCACAGGGTTACAATTTTATTTTTCGAAGCCAAGAGGAAAATAAAAATAAAGAAATATATTTTTTATAAATGAATAGTGGATTTGTTGCCAATCTAGAGAAACTAAGCTTCGGCAACAACAAAGATAAACTAAGCTTCGGAAACAACAAAGATAACGCCTTCTTTTATTATTATTGCGAATTAAGTCATGCTTAATCCTTTCTGGAATTTATTCCAGGAAATAAGTGTTTAAGATTTCTAGAGTAAATTTCTTAGGGGTTGAAATTTAAAAAATACAGCAGAAATGAGAAGAGAATTTAGATCTCTTTCATATCATAAGTTTATTAAGCATTATATACCTTACACGGAGCACGCATTCCTTGAAACTGAAATACGGACATAGCGGCACAGAAAAATATTTTTTGAAAAGAACTATGTAGTAATGCATAAATGAAAGAAATTAAATAAAAACTATCAAAGAAAATATATAATTATTATTATATCAAACACTCTCTTGAACGCAAGTGATAGAATTTTGTTTTCTCGTTTATCTTTGAGCAAAGCTTATACAATTAAATAATCACTTTCATTCGCGTAAAATTATAAACAAATGTAAATTATTATAGAAAACGCATATAAAGTTAAACACCACAGTGTGAAAGGAAAATTCTGGAATAAAAATGTTAAGAAAATTAGATGAGAAATAATCCATAATTTATTGATATCCATATAAACTCTAATTTCTTTCCTTATTTTTTCTTATCAGAGGGATTTGTAAAAAGACTCGCTAAGGTGAAAAATTTTGCAATATTTTTAAAGAATAAATTTCATAAAAGTATTTTTACTTCATGAACTGAAATTTTTACTATACATTTTTACACAGTAAATAAGTACAAAGAAAGAAAGAGTTCGGGGATCACTGGGACTAGAAACTCGGGTCGAACTACCAATGTTTAGTGACTTTTCGGCTTGATCATAAGACCTTTTGAAATTAGGCTGAACAGTATATTAAAGAAAATAGAAGATACAGCACACGTAAGAACAAAAGTGGGCTGAATTAGAGATTTACATGTTTAATGAATAAGTTAAACTTACCTGTATGCCATTATGAAATATTAGGAAGTAGCATAAAAGCATGAGTGAAGAAGGCAATGGCAACTAAATCATTCTAATTTAAATGTATAACATTATCAGTATCTGCTATTAATTTCAATACTGCTGAAAAAATTATATTATATATGAATTAAATTATAAATTGTATGAACTCGTTGCATTATAAATTACAACAGTTAGAAATATTAGTAGCATGATTTAGCGACCATCTTTGTTAACAAATAATTTCAAGTAACTAATTTTACAAATAAGTCAGCCTGAAACTAGGTTAGAAAATAAGCTACATGCTGAAGATTAAGTTTTGCCAAGGTGTTAGAAACATCTTCTGTTAACTAGAGTTATGAAGCAAGAATTTGTAAAAATTATCATTTAAATATAAATTGCCATAAATACAATACAAATTATATAAATTTTACATACATGAAAACTTGAGTACAGTGCAACAATATGTGAAAAAGGAATGGATTAAAAGGGAGACTGAAAATCCCAGGATATGAATATAAGGGAGTTTGAATTTTTTTTTTTTTTTTGTTAATTATAAAAATTCTGATGACGCTCATAATTATCAATTTATTAATTAAATGTGTATTAGAAATTAAATGTATGCCAAAGTACATCAGGTGGAAAACAGAATAAATATTTTCTAGTATTAGAATATGGAATTTGTTCGTTTCTAGTATTAAAATATGGAATTTGTAACAAAGTTAAGTAACCTTAAAATAACTTCAATGATTAAAAATGGAAAGCTTAATACGGGAATATATTGCAATAATATTAGTGTGAATTTAGAACGACTTAAGAAGTCCAATTTTTAGATTTAATAAAGATAATTTTTATAATTAAATTAGAACTGTTTACCTAAAATGGTAAATTTAAAAGTTAAAACCATTCTGCTATCTAAGAAGATTTGTTAATATTTATCTAGACAAGAAACTTATTTAAGGTGAGCTACAAATCCGATATTTGATACGTTGATTATGTATCAGTTTTGTGTATGTCATTAATCTATCAATTTTACTATTCAAAACTGATATATATATATCAGCGACTAAAATCTACAATTTGGAAAGTTTTTAATTCTTACAGAGAATAAAAAAGATCTGGCTCATCATTCCTTTAAGCATCATAAAACTTTAAAATGAGTGTAAAAGAAATTTATTTTTTAGCACACGCCAGACTTTAAATTAATATTTGTTTTACATGCACAATTTTTACAATATTGATAAACGAAAATAAAGGCTTGCAGTCTCAATAGAATGTCCCATTAATGGCGATAAACCACTTTTGGAATAGGTGGAGAAAGGATTACTTGCTTTCTTTAAGATCTGTGAATTTATGTGCACCTACTGAAGTGTCTGGTCAGTTTAATGTTAATGATGTAGTCCTTGTACATGACGACCGTCTACCTAGGAATTTGTGGACGCTAGGTAAGATAATAGAAACTTATCCTGGCAGAGATGGTCAAATTCGATCTTGTCTCATTAAAACTCAAACAGGTAATCTAAAGAGACCAGTACAATTGCTGTACAACCTTGAAGTGCATAATTAGTAGTAAAGAGTTACAGTGTAATAATCTAAATTTGTTGTTTGTACTTATGTCATCTTCTGAATATCTTTATTAATTGTTGCTAAATGTAGTTTAGTTTATATAATTCTTGCGAATTTTGATTTAGTATAATGTTTCTTATTTAGTAATTACTTTATAAGTTGATTTAACGTGTTTAAATATTTCTTAATTGTTATTTGTAATTTGATGTAGTTTATAGAGTATTCAAATGTTGTGTTTGATTTAGAAATACTGGTTTATTTTGTATTCGATTTGTGTGAACTTTGAGTTCACAGGTGGGGAGTGTTGTAAAGAGAGAAGTAGAGGGCGCTGCTTGGCAGTAGCGTAATGCATGTAAGTAGAAACGAAATGTCGTTTGATTAGGCAACATGATTTCTGTGAAGGTAGTCCACCTAACAACAGGACGTTGTAAATATGTAAATATAACGAATAATAAATAGTATTAGAAAAACTGAACCACCGGATGTTTTGTGATTGCTCTACGGGCCGCCATGGATAAGCACCCAATCTTCTTGGAAAGAAATGGGGGACAGGAAACGTCGCGCAGTTCGTGGATTAAAAAAGAGGGGGACGGGGATTTTCGATCAAATTTGGCGCAGTTCGTACCCTACCATTAGCGCATATTCACACCAAATTTTATTAAAATCTGGCCAGTAGTTCTGGAGATCGTAGATCAAATATGCTAATTCTCTTAATTTATTTCACCAGTGTATATAATATATGTGTATGATACTTTAATGTGTAGAGGAAACCCGGCACGTTTAATTTCTGGCAGTCGAATGGACTTTACTGCTTAGTTAGAAAGTTGCATGCATAAACCAAAAACTTCCGGACGTGGCCGTTTCGAAACGTAATTTTATTCCATGATAATTCACATCAGATCGTTTTGGTAGACAAGGTATTTATAAAGGAAAGTTATACGTTCTTTAATATTAAAAAGGTAAATTCAAAATCAAAAGAAGATCAAAATTTACATAATGTTTTAAATTAAGGGTTTTCATCCGCAGAGAACCCGTTGGCGCTTCGGGAAAGAACTCGTTGCCGCCGTTGCATTTTTACTCGCCAAGGATGAGCCGAGCCGTAAACGTGGTTTTTAGTGTATGTAAATTCAAGTTAGCAGACAATGGTAGTAAAAATTCACAGATAATAAGTATGTAGATGTAAAAGTAACAGGTTAAACGTGATATACGAAAATAAATTTGTATTAAATTCAAGTTAGCACAGAAAACAATGTATTAAGCATAACGGGAAGTAGAAATTCATTTAAAAAATAAAAATTAGTATTGTTATACTTACGTTTACATTATACTTATATGTATTTTCTCTAATTCATATAGAATACTAATATTTCTATTACAAGTGTCATTTTTCATTATTAAGTACTTGGCCTGTTGATTGATGTATTTCGGTAAGAGCCATGCCCATGTAATAAATTAATGAATGCATGACCTTTAATACATCCATTTTACATAGTTTTCAGTATTTTTTTTTTTTTTTCCCAAGTTACTTGCATACAGCTTAAAGCATTTTACGTTGCAACAAATACCTGTCCTTTTTCATAATACATTTCACAATACAAATAACTTTCAACAGTAATGAAATTTTCTTCAGTAGCACTGTTAAGTTAATAAAACTAGAACTTTATACATTTAAAAATTATTTTAGGATTTGGAAACCTCATGGTTCTGCGTGCTTACAGCTGTTAATAATTAAGAACATAACGTGAACAGCATGTTACAAATTAGCATTCACCCCTCCCGCCATATTTTCTTCCTTTGATCCCGAACTGACGAGCCTAGAACCGGCATCTTTCGACGAAAACTTCTTTAATTATGCGAAAATATTTTTATCTATTCGTTGTTAAAAAATTCAGAAAAAATAACAATAAATAAGAGAGGAATAATATAAATCTCCAAATGCGAACAACGACAACCCTTGCACAAGCGAATAAGATGAATTAGCTGGGTTACCATGTTTGAACTATTATCGCCAAAGTTGGCGATGTTTACATTTACCAGGTTCTCTGCGGAAGTGCTTCCTAAATTAAAGTTAAAAAAATTAATTATTTAAATAGCTAAAGCTGAATGTGAGGAAAGAAATTAAAATTAACTTATTTATCTGCAAAATTTAAAGCGAAATGGTTGCAAATGTAACTGTGCTCGGTGATGAAATGGAAAAGGGTTGTCGTAAACAGTGTTGTTCTCTATTTTTAGACAGTGTAGCCTTAAATTGGCGAAAAAATCTTAACTGAAATTTAAAAGTTTCTTGGAAATATATATGTAACATCTATAATATCTACCTTTCAAATAACGAAGGCATCCCTCCCTTTAGGCAGATAGCCCTCGTGTGCTTTGCCATAATTGAATAATCCAATCCAATCCAATCTTTCAAATAATGACTTAATAGTGCTTTAACTTCCGTATTCATTCTAGAAATAGCAGTGCAATAATTTTTTTACCTAAATTCCCTGCAATTCTGATGCGCACTTATCGATGAAATCTGAACCCAATATCTGGACATTAATCTGTTATGTGATATGAAACGGAATTCGGTATAAAAGGTTAGTTGCGTCGCAGTTAGTCTTATTACAATAATAGCACAGTTATATTACATATATATGTGATATTTTAGCAGTCGTGATGAAGCTTGGCATCGAAGTTCAGGAATTGCTTTTGCAGAGTGGTAAAGCGGAATCCAAATGACGAGACAAGTTGATTTAGTTTTTAATGGTACATCTTTATTCCATAGCTTTAATTCAATTTCAGAAGCAGGTCACTATTCGTTACTAAATAAGATTATTTTAAGTTTAATGAGTCATAGAGAAAAGGAAGATGGGAAACTTTCATCTGTTGGATCAATATCCAGAATTTTAGGTATGCAGCCAGGAACATCGAATTATCGATGGAATCGATGATTAAAACTTTCTTTAAAATTAAATTTTGATATTAATTGTAACGTTCAGCATCCAGTGTAAAATGATAAATAAACCAATCATTGAAAACAAAAGCAGTTACGAAAAGAATGTGTGAAATTCTCTCAAAGTATGCCTAATTGTACATAAAAACGTTTATTTTTATAGTTTAGACCAAGTGCTGTAAGTATGTAAGTTCAAGTACTTTATTCCAGCTATAATTATACTGCTTGTAAATAAAAGTCAGATTGTTTTAAGATATTTTTTACAGGTTTTGTATTGATAATGGAGCTATGATCACTCATGCAGGTTTGGATACAGGTAACAGCACAGGGAGAGGGAAGCTTCTGACGCAAAATGGTGCGCATTCGTTTATTTATAGTAGCGGTTATGTAATAGGCTAGAATGTTCTCGAAGGTACTGGTCTAGGGGAAAGATCCTGAATTGCAGAAAGTTAATTAAAGGTTGCTGGCTCGCAAAGAGCAAAGCCATCGTATTTTTTACATTTTACATACATATGTTACCGTGAAAGACCGAAATTAGAAAATGTCGACTTTCACCGGAGAATGTCAACATTCACCAAATACGTCGGTGAAAGATCGAATATTTCACTACATTCTTGTATATTCGGACCCTCACCGGTGTATGTCGACAATCACAGATATGCTCTGGTGAAAGTCGAAAAGAGAGGTCATAAAGTGCCATAATAGTTTAAGTTGTTGCAATAAATAAGATTTGAATCACATAATTTAGTAAGTTTTTTATGACTGTTATTTTATTTTCTCATTTAGAACGTACTGTGTATAATTAAGTAAGTTTTTAACTTCTATTATTTCCCTTTCTCATTTTGAATGTATTGTGTGTGTTTTAGGTTCTCATGTTCTTAAGTTCTTAAGTTTCATATTTCAAGTCTCGAGTGCGTTTATTCGCGACTGAATTACGGAGAAGAAAATATAATATTGTTATATGTTCAACATTCACCATTAGTACATGGTGAATGTCGACCTTTACCGGTGTAAGTCAGAAGTGTAAGTATTTGGAAAATATTTCGAACATACAACCAAGAGACTATGTGAATGTTGACATTCACCGGTGAAAGTCGACATTCTCCAGATTTCGGTGTTTCACCGTAACATATGTATATTTATTTATTTGAATTTAACAAATATTCTCTATTCGTATAAATTTAAAATTTAATTAAGAAATTTTAATTGAAAAAAAAATATTGCTGCGAACTAATTTACGATATCGTTTAAATTCTAAGAGCATATGTAAATAAAGTGCACGTATCTAAAACCACGAAGAAATATATAATATTCCAAAAAAATAATCTAAAAAAAAATGGCCTATGTTGATTATTGTTGAGCAGGCAGGAGACGGACTTATTAAGGGGAAGTTGCCTCCAAACCTAAATCTTCAATTACTCAATTCGTGTTTCGTCATCCATATAGGCAAGGGTAGAAGTAAATTCAAAACCAAAAGTAAAACCAAATGTTATGAATTACTAAAAAAGAAATTTAAATTATATACCCGCTATGATACCCGGCTCCGTGAATGCTTTTAGCTAATCTGCATGCAATAGTTATAGAATTCTGAGCAATTTAAAAGTTGTTGAAGTGCTACTAAGCCTAACGAAACCGCCATGTGTTTGCATTTGAAACGCTTAGTGGAATACTGAATTAAGTCAGTTTCTGCACCAACTTCAGTGTCTTCTTAACGGTTGGGACCAAAATTAAATTTTCAGTTTTGTGCAACGAAAAATCTGTTGTCCTGCCCGCTGGCCAAATTGCCTGCTTTTGCGTAGAAACTCTAATTTTAATATTAAAATATTAAAAAAATATTTTTAAACTGTATTTCGTGTTTGAAGTGTTCCTGTATTTTACATTTTTTAATGAAAATGTATCGAGTTTTCATTTTTTTTTTTTTTTTTTTTTTGCCTTGCCGCGAAGTGGAAACTGAGTTGATTGAATGAGAAATATATCTCTAATGAAATTCGAGGAAATAAGTTTAAATGAAATGCAGCAAAAAATGTGTACAATTTAATAGGCTGTCCAAGGAAGTCATGTGATGTAACACATCAGATTTTTTTTTGATGAGTTGAGGGCAACTTGATTGCAAGAGAACCACTGGTACGCAAAGTGTTCAAAGATCTTTGATTGAAATTTTTTTTTGTAATATTAATTCTAAGCATGCATTTTCAGTCGTAAAATTTCGAAAAATAAAACAGAATTATTTGAGAATAGTGTCAGCTTCGTACAGGAAAAAGTATTAACTGGCTCGTATTAACATGTTACACATAGGGAAAACAACGAAAACACCTGTGCAGGCTGCTGATTCGCGTGATTCGAACCTTGAACCGAACTACCAGTGTTCAGGGACTTTACCGCTCGCCACTGGTGGGCAAATTAAAATATTAATTCTTAATTTTTTTTACAGTGATGCATTGGTCTCGTTACTCGTTATCTCTGAATTTATTAGACGTTGCCAGTTTAAGCATCTTGCAGAATTAAATTTTAATCAGAACCATCCGTTGCACTGGAGATCCCGGTTTTCTTCTTCATAATTCATTGCACATATTTTTTAAACTTTTTGATTTTGCATCGAGGCGCCAAGCTGTGGTTACCACGTTCCATCCCCTATTCAGCATGAAAACTTTTAAATTATACCTTTGAAAAGTTTATTTAACTGAGACGTCAGATGAATAAAGGATTGACAGGGCCTTCAAAAATGACAAAGCTATTCGTTTATCATTTTTGGGCTATTTTTTCTTTTCACTTCTTCATTTAGATGGTTTCGTGTAATGTATCTAGTGTATTGTATTTTTCATGCGAACTCACATACTTTTTTTTTTTTTAGTCCAAAGGACTATCGTTTTCGTTTTGCGATTTTGAGTTGGTTTACTAATGTCCGTTTCACTTTTCAAACTGTTGCCACCCAATGTTAGAGTCCTGCATTATATTTGAAGACATTAAATAATGAAAAATCTGCATAAATGTATTTATATTTCTTGCATTGTGATAAAACATGGTACCATCGAATTTTTAACGACGTAAACTTACTGCGAATATGGGCATGTGGAAGCCCAAATTTGAAATATGGAATTTGTCTTATTATCGATTTCATATTTTGTAAATCTTTAAGGAATTTTTGATTAACAAACTCCAGAATTTCAAAGCGAGCAGTGACAACGTTGTACAGGAGAGGAGGGGGGGAAAAATTATCTTGGTTAGCGCGCGAGACTGGTTATCGGAAATTCTAAAGATAGGCTCAATTTAAAACTATTTCGCGATATTGCTGAAGAATTTTATGGTTTAGTGCGAAGAACGTGATATTTAATAAATAAAGGTAACAGACAGAATGTTAAGGAGCATAATTTAAAATCTGAAACCTTTCAGTTTTTTTTTTTTTTTTTTTTTTCCAGAAAAGTATCTAGCGAACATAAAAGTGCGAAGAATATGTATGGAAAAGCAATATCAGATTAGTAACAGTGAGTTGTATTTTTATTTAAAGGGGAAGAGAAATATTCGTATTACTTCTTGTTAGTTTTTCTGTTTCAGTAAAGTTTAAATTCGATATTGTTGCGTGCTTACGGGTTCGTTATGTATTAAATGCGCACAATGATAGCTTGATAAAATTTATTTCACCAAAAGAAACACTTTACAGTTCTGGATATTTCCACAAAAGTACTCATACAGCTCTCTTCTGTATCACAGAATATAAACAGTAGTTACACTTCAAACTACTGAGAGCGTTAAACACAACGCGGTGCAAAGCGTAGCTTAAAGGCGACGCTTTCACGGATATCTCAATTATCCGAATTCATTTTTGTAGTAACTGATAGCAGATGCAATTTCCGGTCTTCAGCCAGTTCTCGAGAAATGCCTAGTACCTTCCATTTCTCGAGATTACTGGAAGTCATATACAGTTAAAGTTACATCTAAGAGCGTGATGCGGTTTTAGTTACATAAAAGGATCAATTACAGTTATTAAATTACAGTATCAATTAGTTATACCGGGACCGGACCGAAATGTCGCCAAATGGTCACCAGGTTTAGTAACTTTTGGCGATTTCTCTCTCAATTTTTCGACAAAAATTAGTCGCCACAACAATCGTCATCTTGGCGATATATCGCCAATTAGCGAGATAGCCATTTACCTCAATGTAAATTAAATAGACTTGCGCCTGTTGAAAATAGACTTCTCCGCAAGCTTATATGTTTTATAAGCTTGAGGTAAATGTTAAATTAAAAATAGATTTATTTAATTTAACATTTACCTCAATGTTAAATTAAATAGACTTGCGCCTGTTGAAAATAGACTTTCCGCAAGCTTATATGTTTTATAAGCTTGAGGTAAATGTTAAATTAAAAATAGATTTATTTAATTTAACATTTACCTCAATGTTAAATTTACCTCAATGTTAAATTACCTCAATGTTAAATTACCTCAATGTTAAATTACCTCAATGTTAAATAATAGACTCGCGCGTGTTGAAAATAGACTTTCCGCAAGCTTATATGTCTTATAAGCTTGAGGTAAATGTTAAATTAAAAATAGATTTATTTAATTTAACATTTACCTCAATATTAAATAAAATAGACTTGCGCCTGTTGAAAATAGACTTTTCCGCAAGCTTATATCCGGCAAGCCTCGATTCTTTAGATTTTCATGTTACATTTATACAAAAGTAATACAGCAATTTCACATATAATTTGACTAAAATCATCTACCTATGCACAGAATGCGCAGCAATAGGAAACGTAACAAAAAAAGTGTTAAGAAAAATTAGCGATGGGTTTTCTTTTAATTGGAAAATCTTTTTATATTTCAGTACAGAAAATAATCAGGATATTTAGCAAAAAGATTAGTTCTAGTTAATAAAAATGTGCGCTTTTTATTAATTAGAGCCCTATTAATCTTATTTATCCGGCAGAGCTTCGTTTCTTTCAAGCATTTCATGTTACATTATACAAACAATGCTACAATTTCGTGTATGATTTCGTTAAAATGATTTACATGCAAATATACAATATGTACAATATTTTTGGCTGGTCTTGTATAATTTTCATACGATGCCTATGTACGAATAAATACTTTTCATAATAAAAAAGCTGATGTGTACACTACATGACTTCCTTGTACGGAATATTAAATTGTACGCATTTTTTCCTGCATTTCATTTAAACTTGTTTGATTAGAGATATAGTTCTCATTCATTTAATTCAGCACTCACTTCGCAACAAGGCGAAAGTGCATAAACACTCAAAATATTTTCATTAAAAATTGAAAGATAAAGAAAAACATAAAACATCAAATACAGTTAAAAACGATAAAAAATTACAATTAAAATTACAATTTCTACGCAAAAACAAGCCATTCGGCGAGCAGGCAAGAAGGCAGATTTTTCGGTGCACTAGATTTTCTTTTGGTCCCACCCGGTAAAAAGGCACTTGAAGTACAGAAAGACTTTCACTATTCCGCTAAGTTTCAAATGTAAATAAATATGGCTGCTAAGGTAAGAAAAAACAGGCTTAGCTACACTTAAACAACTCTTAAATTGTTGATAATTCCTACAACTATTGCATGCAGATTAACTAAAGGCATAAAAATCTTAATTGGAAGATAAGAACAACATAATTCAATCATTTTTAAAGTAAAAAATGCGAAATTTACCAACATATGAGAATAAAAAAAATGAGCTCCCCGAGCCGAGTAACAGAGCGGGTATATATATATTATATATGTGTAATAATAAAATTCCATAGTCAAAAATACACATAAAATTCTAACTGTGTGTTCTTTTCATTTTTAATGGCGACGGTCTCTTATTTGAAAGTACGTGGAATTAAATCCACAGCCGCGTAGTCAAGTTGTTTTTCCCGCCTTTTCTACACGTACAGTTATAGAATGTTCTCGAGATATTTAAAGCGAATTGAAATGGCTGCCGAGGCTGACGTCATTTCTTGGAAGCTCCGCCTTTCCAGAGGCTATAAAAGGACTCGCAAAGGAATATCGGGGTCTTTTCTTTAATGCAACGACGCAGTAAACTTCATACAAAAAGTTATTAGTAGTTCTTTTTTATTTACTCTGGAGATCTGATTTTTTTGTAACTGCTATTTCTCCTGAATAATAATAAATGGATCCTGTTTGTTAAACGTATCGTCTGATATTTTGAGCTAGAACTACGTCTGATTCTTCACCAATCTATTTATTCCGGACAAAAGCTGGTACATCACATATATATATACTTCGATGCGGCCGATTGCAAGGAAAAAGGGAGGTGCACAACTAGATGTTATAGCATTCTCATATACAAAATTTCAACGTTCTGAGGCTACTCGTTTTTGATTTATTAAAAAAACGCCACGAAAAAAATCTCGTTTGAATCCATTTTAAATCAGTTTTATAATTCGTTTTGGGAAAAAGAGTTTTTCATTCTGTCCTTACATACAGATTTCACTTAAAAACATCGTTGAATTGCATTCGATAGCGGTCAAAATGGATATTTTCGTTGAAATGATGAGAAATCTAAAAGGTAAGATTTTAAGCCTCGGCCTGCGGTACTTCAATCTCTGGCAACTTTGACGAAGTATTGTTTTCACAGTTGGCTTACCTGCATTGATATATTTGTCAGGCATTGTATGTGTTCATCCTTTCGCGTGATTTTACAGTACAGCGGTGTTTCTTCATCATGTATTTATTGTGCGTGTAATTATCCATTATCATTTCTATCCATCCATTTTTCCCCGTTATTTTTAATCTTTGTGTGCCTAAAATGTTTTATCACGGACCATGAGAACTAGAGCAAATGGTGGTTCCCCTTTCTGTGAGGCACTTTTCTGTATCTGTCCTACGCAAAAAGTAAAATGGAGGCAGGAAAATCATGGTTACGAAGCTTTGTTAAAACCACTGATCTGTGATCATGAATCTGTGGTTCATTTAAATTATGAATTTTAGTGTTAGAAACTAGACTAGAGGATCCATAATTGTTAAGAGATTTATTCACAGCGAATCTCAAATATAGTTCAGAGTATTTAAAAATTATTGGGATAAAGGCTGTGCAGACAATAAATGTGTCACAATAAATAATGACTGGTAATTTTATTTAATTATATTTATTTACTGTATTTCTTAAAAATTGCTAACCGATAGCGGATATTCTTCTCTTTAATATTTTAACTAAAGTTTTTTTTTTTTAACTAAAAGTACAGGTTTATTCATAATTATTGATTTTTTATTTAAAAAGATTTATTAGCTCAAACAGGCGTTAGCTCAGAAGGGCTATTAGTATCAAAAACGGCATTTTGTGTTGAATTGCTTTAAATGTCTGAATCACTTTTCAGATTGTTGCCACTAATTGTTACCACCCTGTGTTATATTTAAAGAAACTGAGTAATGAAGAATCTACATGAATGTATGTTTCCTCGGCACTGCGAACAAACAACGAAAATAACGGTTGCTAGAGACATCGCACTCTGAATAACGTAGTCCTCCACCCGAACGTGGGCACCTGGAAGCCCGAATTTGTTTTATTGTCTATTTCATATTTTGTAAAAATTAACGAATTTTTGATTAAAAAAAATTGCAAAGCGAGCAGAATGCCATATGAATTTTTTATTATAACCATATACTTTTTATATTTGTTTTTAATATTAGCTTAAAAGAAAAATAGTCTTACGTGAGCTATTAAGTGTGAGCTAACAGTGTTAGAAGTGAGTCGTGAGCTAACAGTAGGTCACTACTCTGCAGTGACCTACTGTTAGCTCACGATCTAAGTTTTGGCTACCATTGTTCTGTATAAACCAAACAGACAGGAATTCATTATGGATATTTCATGTTAAAGGAATAATACTTGCACACCTATTCGATGATAGGTTAATAAAAATTTATTTTATGAAAATAACACTTCAAAGTTCTGTAATTTTCCGCAGAAATACTCGTACAGAAGTTTACAATATCACAGAGCACAATCAGTAGTTACGCATCAAACTACTGAGAACGTTAAACACAACGGAATGCAAAGCGCATCGAAAGCTAACTCGGATTATCTCAATTCACGCGGAACTAAAGACTCGCAACAACAATAACTAAGCAACTGTGAGCAGAGATACTTAAATTGGAAAATACTGGGTTTCTGCTACTCTGTGGTAGTACTTCCCAATAGCTTGAAAGAACTTCCGAAGGACCTGACTTTGTGGAGAACTCGAGTGGATCCTGTAGCAGGAGGTCGTCCGGAGGAAGCTAGAAGAGAAAAAGAGAAGAGAAAATGCTGAATTGTTCGCCTTCTGATGGCGGTGGAAGTGAAGATAAGCAATGGTAAAGATGAGAAAGCTCTCTGTTTAGAAAGTGTATGAAGAAACTGAAGTCGCTTGGGTGGCGCCATCTCTCGTCAGTCGTGGAAAGTGAGCCCAAAATCTAGATTTAGGGTTAGCTGGAGGTACTGTGAGCAGATGCTCTCTCTTCAGTCTTAAATAGTTTTCAACCGCTCGCCGAGGTATTTCTAATACTTTTTGCTTCTCGAAATGACTGGAAAGGAATACAAGGGTGGAATTACGGTTACAGCTAACATAGTGGTCAATTACATTTGTTCAGTTTCAATACATATTACGGTGATACAAAGACCGGACGAGATGTTGCCAAATTTGCTGACTTTTGGTGATTTATCGCCAAATTTAACGACAAAATATGTCCCCCAAAACTGTTGTCAGCTTGGCCATATCTCGCCAAATTACCTAGATTCCATTTACTCAATGTTAAATGCACATGCCCCTGTTTTTCCGGCATAGCTTTTCTTTAGATATTTTCATGTTACAAAAGAAATACAACAGTTTTACTTATAATTCTACTAAAATTGCCTATCTATGTACAAAATTCGAAACAGTACGATAATGATTGAGAAGATGAATATGGATTTGATTCATTTTTCATTTTAAAATAAATTTTTAATTAAAGTAGCATTTTTAATTTTAATATATACCTTTGAAGGAGGAGTGGGTATTTAATTTATTTCAGGACATATGAAAGCTCTCAGTTTAACGAAAGGAAGGCTTTCATGACGTGCTTTTTACCAGAAATTAACTCATATTCACGTTACACGTATGGAAAATCCCGAGTAGCGTGTCTTTCGTTAAGAAGTTTTTTTTTTTTTTCCCCATTGGCAGATTGTGAACAATTACAAATGTAACCTAGTTCATTAATTTATACAAGGCCGGATGTGGTGGTCTCTTTATTATGGAGGCATCTAATAGGTGGGACACTATCGCCTTTCCTATAAAAGGGACGGACAATTACAGCCATGCCTTCTTCGGGATTCGAACCCAGGCCCTTTGGCTTCGCTGTCGGCTTCCCTGACCACCATGCGAAGGTGAAAAGAAGTTCTTTGCGTTTTAGTTTACTATTAAGAGTTTTAAACAAAATCATAGAATTCATTAAGTTAAAAAAAGAAAACAAAAAAATTATATTACGCCCAACTTCTTTAACATTTTATGCGTTACCTTTATTTATTAAATATCATGTCCTTCGCACTTTTCATATAAGCAGCTTTCATAAATGAAATATCATAACTCTTTCTTCGAATTTCATTTCTGCAATAAAAATTACCTATATATGCGAACTTTGATAAGTGGAATATCATGCGCTCTGAACCAACAACTCCGAGCACATGCTGTCTCTGGTCCTATATAGTTTTCGCTCGATCTCTGAGATATTTCTAGTACTTTCTGCTTCTCGAAATTGCTGGTAGGCAGGGCGGTTACAAAGCATCTAAAATTAAATCAGTTATTCAATTGCAATACATATTAAGGTGATACAGGGATCGGATCCAAATGTAGCCAAATGCTCATCAAGTGTGGCGACTTCTCGCCGAACTGGGCGACAAAATATTAAGTCGCCAAAACCTTGGCATTTTTTTATCAGCTTTCAAAAAATCTTTTTTGCACGTTTCTGCCTGAAATATAATCATGGCAGATGATTTTGATTTGTGGATCAGTTCATGGCACAATATATAAATGCATAGTCATAAATTGTTGAGCTTTTAGGTAGGTTAGGTTATTTAATTACGGCAAAGTCTCGAGGGCTCTCTGCCTAGCCTAAGGGGAGGGATGCCTTCGTGGAGGACTTTTTAAGGAAAACTGGCTCGTATACACGTTACACATGGGGAAAACCACGAAAACACCCATGCAGCCAGCCCGTTCGCGGGATTCGAACCTCGGACCGAACTACCAGTGTTCAGTGTCTTTACCGCTCGGCCGCTGGTGGGCCCTGGAAAATTAAGCAGCTCGGCCGCTGCTCCTACCTAAAAGCGAGTAGCTTTTAAAATGAAGTTGTTTTCAGAAACCTGAAAGATACTGATACCGATTCCTTAACCCCCCCCCCCCGCTCGTGTGCTATATTCTAAAAGGATCAATCTAAACTTTAAAATTACTTATTAAAACAAATGGGTTGATTTCTAGTCCGATATAAACAGTAACAAAAAATTTCTAAAGCAATTATTCAAATTTTTAGTCTCCATATGCATATTATATAGTTAATATTTAGTACTTTTCATGTAAATGAACAATTAAATTTAATATTTATTAAAAGAGTTTTTCTTATTATTGTTATAGGCTCAATAAATTCATAACTTTGTTTATTTTTAGGTAATAATAGGGAATATAAAGAAGTATAACAAGAGAATGGAATACAGGGCTGCATCCAAAGAAGCAGAATGTCTTCTATTATTGCTAATTACAAGTCAAACATTCGAAATTCTTTCGGAGCCGTGTTCATGTTAATAAACGTATTATCCAGTCATTTCTCACATTCCATTAAGGGCTGTTACATTCCTTTTTCGACATTGTCTTCTGAAAGCACACTGCAGATTATCTTTTTCCAACATACGGCATTTATATTTTGGAGAACTCCGTTTAAAATGCCAGTGCCAAGTATTCTATATGATTGATTTACTTTCATATTACATTATAACAGACTGACTGACATGGCGGAGCATTCAGAACTCGTCGCTGAAATGGCAGTAGTGGAGAAAATGAGTACGCAAGAACGTCTTAAGCATGCGAGAAAACGAAGACTACAGCAGCTAAAGCGGTGGAGCCAGCGTGAGAAAGAGTACCAACAGACAAAGAGAAAGAAAAGCGGTAACGCAATCATGGACACTATTCCCAGAACAGCTAAGAACAGCAAGACTTATAAGGTCCATTTTGTTCCAAGCGTCATGCTTCTGGAAGCAGCAGCACGGAATGATGTTGAAGAAGGTAAATCAAATCCAATTTGTTTGCTATTTAAAACCTAAACTTTTTCTTTCTCCGAATCTTCGTGTACTGATTATTTTGTTTATAAGATACTAGAAAGCCCGGCAGTCATGCGAAATGACCGCTGTTCTAGATATTATAAATTGTAATTAAAATGATTTGTGCAAAGGTACAGACTTCAAATTCATTCTGAATTCAAACTGAATTACCCAGGGCAGGCGGCGAGGACGCCCCTTTGCTTACTGCCCCACGGGGTTTCCCCCTTCTACTTGCTTAATTGCTTAAAGTAGAGTGCAATGAAGGAAACCACGGGCGGTACATTTCTTAACAGCCACCACTAGCTCAATAAATAACGGTGATTTAAATAATAAAATGTTAATTCGCATGTCAAAGATTTCTTTGTACACAACATTTCTTGTGTAGATCTTTCCATCATTTTTAAGCTCACCTTGCAGAGGACCATCCATTATTTTTAATTTTCTTTCACGAACTCTTGAATAGGCAATATAAAGTTGACCGTGTCCAAATGCAGGCTCAGGTAAAAAATTGTTAACACGCTTAAGCGTTTGGCCCTGATATTTAAAGTTTTACAGGAAATTGTCTACGTCTCAATTGAAACGGCAACCGTGTGCCGTGGCAACTTCACCCCATTGGCTAGTACAGTTACTCAAGCAACCAATAAACTATCGGCGACAAGCAGACATTTAAGCCGCATATAATAAAGATATTTATTTATTTCATTTTATTTGTTTTTTCATCGTTGCCGGTTTTTGCCGATTGCATATTTCCGAATTCTATTATATATAGATGTTAAATTTATTTATTAAATGTTAAATGCACGTATTTTTAATTTTTCCGGCTTAGCTTTCTCATAATATTCATCACGCGCTGCACTGCACGGGGAATAAAACAATTTACAGTTACGCAAGCAACCGATAAACTATCGGCGACAAACACTTAAGCCGCGCATGTATAACATTAAACCAATTCATGTTTTAAATGCTGTTACAATGAAATAATTCCTTAAAAGTATACCAAAATGAAAGTTTTCTAATGAATTTAGATGAGATTTCTAGGATAATTTCATGAAACTGCTATTGAAAATCTGTTATATTTTGTAACAATTCTGCTTCGGCTGAAATTTATCACCCCCTTCCCCCAAGTTTACTTATAGATGGCATTTAAATGCTCATATTTACCATTCTGTTCAAAAGCCATCATTCTCAACTTCTTAAAATTCATGTAAAAAGTTGGGGATTTTATATTTCGTCTGGTAGAAAACCAGCAGAGCATATCCTAATCTATATTCACCGAGTGGTTACTTTATTTTGACCACCTGACAATTTTAAACAAATCGAATAATGCGTCACACTGCTGCCGCTGGAGAACTAGGCTAGTATAAAAAAAGAAAGCCTAGTTCCTGAGACAGAAATATAGATGAATTGTTTGTGAACATATGGGGGAAAACCGTAATTTAGCGCACTTTCAAAATGGGAAAATTGTGGGAGCTCAGAGGCATGGAAGAATGTCCCAGCAAAACTCGCATTTGTGAAATGTTCAAGAGTAGCTGTAGTTAAAGTGCTTAAAAGACTAGACTGGCAGGCGCAAAGCTGGGTTTGAACGTGCAACTTGTAGTCGTCATTGACTGATGAATGCTCGGGTAGAACCAGGGGCGTAGCTAGAGGGGGACAAGGGAGGCATCTGTCCCCGGGCGCAGAATCCAAGGGGTGCCAAACTGATGTTACGACATTTTAGAATTAAAAGTTTTCCATCCTTGGCAAGCAGTAGGGGGTGCGAAACCTTCAGTTGTCCCTGGGCGCTGAAAACCCTAGCTACGACTCTGGATAGAACGGAGAATCTCCAAACTTGTAAAAGACAACGGAATGGTAACAGTGTGTAGCAGATCCTAATCAACGGTCTTAATTAAAGGGATCTCCGAACGCACTTTTCGCCTTACGACGCATTGCATGGGATATGGAAAGCCGAAGACCAGTTCGAACACCGTTGCTGTCTTGCAGCTAACAAGATAAAACATTTCAAATTCGCTCAGGAGCACAAGGAGTGGACAGTGGATAGTTGGGAGCAAGTTATGTGACTGGATGAATCACGTTTTTAGTTACACCATGTAGATGGGCGATCGAGAATTTGACAGAAACAACATGAAAGCATGAATCCTAAGTACATTGCTACAGCCCTTCAAGCTGGTGGTGGAAATGTGATAATTTGGGATCTATTTTCCTGGTATGTTATGGGCCTTTCATTTGATTTCATGAATGTCTGAATAACCCATCGTATTTAAACATCGTTGCTGACCAAATCGGACATCTAGATCCACAACATTTAGTCTCACAGTAATGTACAATCTGGAAGAGTCTCACAGTACTGAAAAGTATTGGAGTCTTACAGTTTCCCTCCCCCACAGTACTGGAAAGTGCTGTTATCAAACATGGTCTCAGATTTCACAAACGACTTGTCAAACAAAATCTCATAGACTACATGCGAAGAAGAATCAATGGTGTATTAAAAGGCAATAGGTGGATCAATGAAATATTGGCAGTTTGGTCGTAATAAAGTGGGTATTCAGTGTATAAGTTGACCTCATGAATTTATTTTCCTAAAATCGAGGGTTTCACTCTTTCAGCGATAATATAAGGTTTTTTTATTGGAGAAGTCAAACAATAAGAATCAGCGTTATATTTGTAAATTTTCCAGGACTTGTTTCGATGGTTTAGCTACTGAACCATGTTCCTCAGCTGCCAAGGTGCTGGTTCAGTAGTTAAACCATTCAAACTAGACCTGGAAAATTTACAAATATAAGCTGATTCTTGTTGTTTGACTTCTCCAAGACTCATTATTTGGCGTGTTATTTTTACCTAAGTTATAAGGTTTTTTTATTCGACAAGACATCACACGTGCCACTTTACCATCAGACTTGTTAAAATAAAATCATATACGATTAGGAAGCTAGGATTCTTTGCATTATCCGTGGGCATTAATATCTAAAATGTTATGTAAACACTCAGTGGTATGTTAATGGGGGATCTTTAATAGAATGTTCAATATCTGCTATGAAGAACACAAGCACAACTTTGTTTCTAAGTTAATCATAAAATATTATGAGATTAATTGCCATTCTTGCGAAGTGCCTGCACCAAGGCAAACCGTCTTTCTGATGTAGCACATTAAAAATCTACATTAGATGTGAGTACTTTAACGATTCTAATAGTACATCTTCATACAATTGAAGATAATTACATCGATTTTAAACTCAATGAGATTTCTCGTAACTGTGCTTCGATGGAATATTTAAGATATCCCGAAACAGGGATTAAATTATTGTTCAAGAAGGAGGGATATTCCTTATGATTATTCTGAGTTACATGGAACTTGATAATATCTGTAAAGAGCAAGATTCGCACAAAATTATAGGTTAATAGAAACTACTACGAACATGTACGAAGAGACACTCTGTATGGCGAATTGAAACCTTACCATTTTATTTACACAGAGTGTTACTAACACAAACTTTGTATTGTACAATGCATAAAATGTTAGAATTATTTCGCGAGTATGATGAAATGAATAGATGGCAGATAACTGCACTGGTTATCATAAATTAAAGAAAAATCACAAAAATCATGATTACTGAAAAAGTTACATGTAGAATTTTATGAATATGGAATATAATCGCCTCTGAGCAATACAGCACATTCAGCGATGTGTGATGCTTTCAATTATGCGGCCTATCAGTTCCATAGGAAGCGAGAGCCATCGCTCTTGCAAAGCAGTTGCAAGCGCGGCAAGGGTCTAAGGGGGCGGATTGAGAGCAGCTAGACGTCTCCCTAAACCATCCCAAACGTGCTCGATAGGATTCAAGTCCGGAGATCGAGCTGGCCACTCCATGCGCATAATTGTTTCCTATTGAAGATAATCATATAGGATGCGAGCCCTGTGTGGTCTTGCATTGTCGTCCTGTAACAGGAAAGCATCACCTACTGCCCCGGCATATGGGCGCACATAAGCATCAAGGATGTCGGTCTGTGCGTCCACCCAAAGAGATGCCACCCCAAACACAGACACTGCCGCTTCCGTATGCATCTCTTTCACGGATGTTTGACGGATGATAACGGGTTCCAGGTTCTCTCCATATCAAATAACGCCTATTATCGCTTTATAGACTAAACCTGGACTCATCCGTAAAGAGAATAGCCCTCCATTTCTCAGGCGTCCAGTGGAAATGTTGTCGTCTCCACTGCAAACGGTCCCTCCTATGGCGTGACCTTGAGCGACACGCAAATAGTTGTTCGCCTCGCATACAAACCACCTTTGTGAAGCACAGTTGACGCTGACACCAACCTCCCGGTGGCTGCAGCAAGGGAGGATCTAAGAAGAGTCGGAGTAGCGGTTCTATTCCTGAGTGCACATAATATCAAATATCGGTCGGCGGCGCTCGTCGTAGCAGTTGGTCGTCCTTGGCTGAACCTCCTAGGAGCCGAATCTGTGATTTGAAATAGCCTCCAAAGTCTATGAACCACAGATGGACTCGCATTTAGCCATCTGGCCACTTCTGTTTGACTTTGTCCTGCCTCTAGTCTCCCAATGGCTCTCTATCGTAGTTCTGCAGGCAAATGATGCCTGGAGGTCATTGTTACGAATTGGCTATCTCAGATTTCTGATGTCACTATCACAGTGAAATATGCGGGCTTGCTCTCAAACATGGACTTTTTATGCTCCTCGCAGGTGACGTATTCAGAGTGCAGCGCCACTAATTTGCATTTGGAGTTTTACTTAGCTACTCTTACTTGGCAACATATTCAAATTTTACACGGTTTGGCTTACTTTTGATGGAGTTCCCGCTATTTTTGTGATTTTCCCTTAATATATGATAACCAGTGTATAATGCTAATTCAGAAGACAAACAACAAAAATCAGCGTTATATTTACAAAATTTCAGTGTATAATGATTATAATGCAATGAATAGTATTGTAATGGAAATGGTTTATAATCGAGCAGTTTTGGTTATGATTTAATAAAATAAAGTGACAGGCCTTAATGGATGGATATGGGTTATGACTAAAAAGGGCAATGAACAAAGTAAAAAGGTAGTAAACAAATAAAAGAATAAATAAATAAAAACAACTTAAAAGCTTTCAGATTTTATATTACGCCCAAAAAGCCTTTTTTTTTTAAAAAAAAAAAAAAAAAAAACGTTTTGTGTGTTACCTTTATTTATTAAATATCATGGTCTTCGCACGTAAACCACATGCAATTCAATTCAACAGCAGTATCACAAAATATTTAAAAACAGCATATACCTTTAGAATTTCCGAACAGTGTCACCATTGCTTGCTTTGAAATCGTCGAGTTTCATAATCAAAAACTCATAAATGCTTTACAAAATGTGAAATAGATAATAAAACAAATTCCAAATTTGGGCTTCCAGATGCACATATTCGGGTGGAAACGTGCGTTATTCAAAATTTGTTGTCTCCGAGGTGCCGTTGTTTTTTCACAGTGCGAGAAACATTCATGCAAATTGTTCATTATTTAGTTTCTTCAAATATAACACATGGCAATAATATCTGGTGGCAACAGTTTGAAAAAGTGAATCAACGCAGAAAGTGAAACGACGTTAATTATACTGCCATCAGATTATGCTATAACTTAAATGTAATGAAATTACAGCTGCAATAAGCAACATGCCGTGATGATTTTAAATTATGCTTGCATTATTAAACATGTATTTTGCATGCAAATTGTGCACCTCGGTACAGTCGTTGCTAGTAATTTGAAGATTTCCATTGAAATCCGTTGTTTCCGAATTCGATTACGTATTGTACATTTAGATGCTTTTAAAATGCTTAGTTTTGATAATAACTATTATTAAATGATGATAAAGTATAGTTTCTATAAGTGCGGATCTATAACGTGAGTTAAGCGTGATGTGCACGCTTTTAAGTCGTGGATGATCTTGAGTCAAAGATCAAGGTAGTCCGTTGGAAAAACCGGTTACATACGTTAAGGTATACACCCTCTGAATAGATTCCGCGAATTTTAAGACTATAAATTATTGCCGCCGTTTCTTGAAAACTGGTGTTATTTTTTACGCGTATCCACAGTATTCAGTTGCTTCTTTTGTTGATTGGACTATTCTAACTACAAAATAATTTTTACAGATGTATTTCGTGCCAAAAAACTTGAAATAAGAGTCGGAATTTTTTTATCTCCCAATCCGTTATTTGGACTCTAGTTTTTCAGACAAATATGTCTGGATTTTCATCTCATTGCACGGGTGAAAATTTCAAACGTTGAAACTTTATTTAATACTTCTTGAGAACCGATATTTAAATCGTGTTTATGAATGGGACATTATTTTTAATGCAGCGTTTTTGACTCCGGATAATGGGATAGCTAATGTTCTACTGCACAAGAATATTTCAAAAGTTCCAATGAATAAGATTCTTTTTCGCTATGATATTTATTAACCCCTTGGGTACATTTGACGTCTGACACACATCATTCACTTTTTTTCCCCTAGGAGCGGATGACGTGTCTAAAACGTTATTTGAGGGTAGGCACAATTCTGTTCATTTCATTGTAGCTTGTATCAGTCATAATAGAAGAGGCAATTACAGTATTTCGGGGAACATTATTTGCGATACACTGCCCCATTATGTCAAAAACAAGGAATATATTTTATGATAGTGATAGCGAAAGTGACTTTGAGAAATCTAAAGAAGAATTGTTTAGTGATCCTGAAATTGACAATTACAATGAAATACAAAGCGAAGGTGACGAAGACGATATTGAACTAGAAAATAATGACAATTGTAATATAATATCAAGGTTTCGAAGACGCACAAGACGTCTATCCAGCAGTCATAGTGAATCTTCTCGTGAACCAGTATCAGAGGAATGGATTTGGGAAAGAGGAGAAAATGTAGCCGATATAAAAAGTTTTTCTGAAATATCTGGAATTAATCCTTTGAGCCTGCGTGGACTAGGTGGTAATCCTACGCCTTTAGATGTTTTGAAAGAAGTCTTGAATGAAGATTTTTGGAACACTATAGTAGAAGAGACGAATAGATACGCCAGACAAAGGATAGAAAAAGAAGGTTGTGTACCAAAAAAAAAAAAAAAAAAAAAAAAAAAAAAAAAAAAAGGCGGTTTTCTGTAAGTTCTGATGAAATGAAAGCTTATATTGCGTTATGCATCTTGATGTCGCAAATGAAGAAGCCAAAAATGGATATGTATTGGTCAAAAAGATATGCAATAAGTACTCCAATTTTTGCCAGCACTATGGCACTCGATAGGTGTTTTGATATTTCAAGCTTTCTACATTTTACGGATAATGAAAAGGAAAATAAAGATGACAGAATAAGAAAGATTAGAAATATAGTGGATTACCTAAATAATAAATTTTGTTACCTTTATACTCCTGATAGTGAAGTAGCTATTGATGAATCGCAATCAAAACTTATATCCGTTCCACATGCAAATATTTTCTCAAATAAATCCGTACCCAAGGGGTTAATTGTATTGAATGACTTTAATTGCATTTGGCATTAATCAGAATTTCATTTAGGTTGCCTCTGATAGAATTTTTTAATCTGAATAGAAGGTATTAAATCAGCTTAACAAGTTCCTTTTCGCTTTTACCTCTAACCCACCTGGGTTTGAGCGCCAAAACCACCGAACTCTGGTGGTTCGACCCAGATTCAAATCCTGGCGAACGAGCTAACTTCATGAGAATTTCTGTGATTTTCCCTTTGTAATATAAATATGAGTCAGTTTCCCCTAAAAAGATCCTTCACGATGGCAGCTCTCTTTATTTCAAACCAAATTGTATACTGCATTTTTTCGTGATGCGTCCATCTCTCATAACTTAAAAACTGTTAGCCTCAGAACCCTGAATTTTTTTACATGGGACTGCTGTAATATGCGGTTAATCGGTGCCACTTGGAAGCCTGAATTTCGAATTTATTTATGTTATCTATTACATATTTTGTAAAACTTTGACAATTTCAAAGCGAGAGCAATGGCAACACTGTACGGGATTTGGGGGGGGGGATATTTTTATCTCTAGCGCGCGACGAGACTGTATATCGGGAATTCTTAAGATATGCTGTTATTAAATATCTTGTGGTCATGGAGATAGGAAGTAAGATGGAGTAGCCCTAAACAGGTTTCTCCCGTACCCTGCTTTGCAGCACCGGCGATCCCTATGTGGTGACCAAAACATTGGGTCATTTACCATTAAGTTCAATGGGTTTTGACGCGATCGGATGTAAATATTTTGTAATTACGTCGTAATTATGCATATAAATGTATATATTTTCTTTTTCTACAACACTTCAGAGTCCTAAATATATGAAAACAACATATTTTTAAACAACATTTCATTCTGAACGGAATTAAATGCTATACTTTTCACAGAACGGTTTTCTCAGAATGGTTTAATTTGAATGAAATATTTTCACAAGGTTTCGTTAATTACATTAGGAAAAAATTTAAGGTAATTCGATTTGATTCGGTTAAGGTACAAAAATTAAGATCAAAGTTTATTGTATTATTAATATCAAAATTATGCATTATTTCTTTTCTATTTATAGAGCTTCTTCCAAAAATACTTTCTCAAATATGAGACTTTTTGGCTTCTGAGGCATCTTTTAGATTACAGCCGAAAACATCGCGGCAAAAACATCGCAGACGAAAATGTCGCGGAGAAAACAACGCAAGGCGAAAACGTCGTGCTACAAAACATCGTGGGAGAAAACATCGCAGTTCTAAAACATCGTGGTACAAAACATCGTCGTCGAAAATAATGCGGTTCAAAAACATCACAGTTTAAAAACATCGTCGTTGAAAATATCGTGGTAAAAAATAAAGTATCTACAAATCATCGCATGACGATAACATCGCAGACATGCTTCTTTCAGGCTTTAATAACTGTAAATGGATATTCCCATATTGATTTGTGATCGCAAGATGGAAAGAAGGATAATTTTTACTTTCATATTTTTTATTAATTAATAAATTTTTGCTGAGAAAATAAAAAGGAAACTTAAGCATAGAAAATTAATGCAACTTATAGCACTTAATAGAATTTTAAACCGACATAGTTAACTAACAAAGGCCATTAATAAATCATTTTTATAAAGTTTTTACTGGTAATATTTCATGAAAAGTATAATCTATAAGTTACATTTAATTTTCTATGCTTAAGTTTCCTTCTTACGTTTTCAGCAAAAATTTATTAGTTAATAAAATATGTGAAAGTAAAATTTATCCTTCTTTACACCTTGCGCTCACAAATCATTATGGGAATATCCATTTACAATTATTAAAACCTGAAAAAAGCATGTCTGCGATGTTATCGTCATGCGATGATTTGTAGATACTTTATTTTTTACCACGATATTTTCGACGACGATGTTTTTAAACTGCGATGTTTTTGAACCGCTTTATTTTCTACGACGATGTTTTGTACCACGATGTTTTAGAACTGCGATGTTTTCTCTTTGCGATGTTTTCTCCCACGATGTTTTGTAGCACGACGTTTTCACCTTGCGTTGTTTTCTCCGCGACGTTTTCGTCCGCGATGTTTTTTCCGCGATGTTATCGGCGGACACCATCTTTTAAATCGAAAAATATAAGTCAATTTATAATTAATGCTCTATTCCGTTCATTTTAAATTAGAGAATTATTAGAAATTAGCGAAATACTTTAAATAGTACTTAACTTTCTCTGAACATTTCTGAAAGGTAATAAAATAAGGTTTTTATTTTTAATTAACTCAAATAAGTAAAACGTGTAAGCCCAAAGTGATTAATTTTCAGATATATAAACGATGAGTTTAAAATGAGCAGCAGTAAAGCCTCTCCTCTAAAAAATTTTAAAAGGTACATGTTACAATAATATATGGATGTGAAAAAAATTTATTTTATTTAAAGCCTTTTGGCATTTGGAACATAAAATTAAAGTAGCGAATACTCTATCAAAGGTATCGAAAGACGTATACAATTTTAAAGGTACCGTAAGGTATTTTTCATCCTTTAAGCATAACATTTTTGTTAAAATCTAAATTTTTGTAGTTCAACAGCTTAGAATTTTATAAAACAAATTCATAATAAAAATCTCTGCTGTTAGTTAGCGAAAAGTAACCAAGATGTGATTTTTGTGTAAATGTCACTAAACTATACAAATCCATCACACTATGAATGTTTCTTTCATGCGAAAGTGTCCCTTTTTTTGATTTGTATGGAACTGTCGTGTGTCGAAATAGTATCAGAACACTGTCAAGCGAGCTTCTGAATGTAAACAAAGAACACCCCATCTGGTGACCGAAGCTTCGAAGCTGTGCTTCACTTCTAGTGCCGATTGGCCACTCCTTCCTTTCTTACCTCCATGCTTGTGATATTGCTGTTGAATTGAATTATCTGTGGTTTAAGTGCGAGGAACATGATATTTAATATATAAAGGTAACAGACACAAAACGTTAAAAAACGTTTCTTTGGGCGTAAGTTTTAATCTAGGTACATAGTGAAGCTGCACTACTTCCTTTGGTGTTATATAATGCGCTTGGGTGTTTCAAAGTTGGTCATTGTAATATATACGCCCACCAGCGGCCGAGCGGTAAAGACGCTGAACACTGGTAGTTCGGTCTGAGGTTCGAATCCCGCGAACGGGCTGGCTGCATGAGCGTCCCCATGTGTAACGTGTATACGAGCCAGTTTCCCTCAGAAAGTCCTCCACGAAAGGCGTCCCTCCCTTTAGGCAGATAGCCCTCGTGTGCTTTACCATAATTAAATACACCATTGTAATATATACGAAAAGTATATATTTCTCAAATATTGATTTTATTTACCTATATATTAATCTTCTCCTTGCTAGAAAGAATTACTTGCAAAGAGATTAAGCTACTATATGAAGTTTTCTGTTATTTTATAAGTACTAGTTCTTTCCTTCTTTCTTTCTCGATAGATTTTAGATTTACTAATCACATCATTTTATTAATCTCAAAACAATAAACTTTAACGATTGATTATATCATTTAAAATTTTTTGAAATAAAATCTGCCATGCCGTTTAAATTTTTCTCCACTTTAAGTATGTAAACGCTTCTCTCAGATTCTAATTTTAAAACCTGGTTTTTATTAATTTTATCATGAAATGCAATGATATATTAAATTTTAACTTTAAAAAATATATCTCGTTTAAATATTTGAAAAATTTTATAGATAATGATGTCTTTTCAAACAAGACTGATTAAAAAAAGTGTGAATTAGGCAATTTTCTAGAATTCATTTTTAAATTAGCTGCTTCCACGGGAATTCCATGCATATTTAATCGCAAATAATGTACGTAAATTTTAATGTAAAGCTGGACATACTATATTTTACTTTAAGATATCGAGTAATAAGAGAATTGCTCAAACTAAAAGAATAATTGTCCACTGATGAAAATAAAATTTTCATTTGAACAATTTGATAATATGTAATTCAGGACTAAAAAATAAGAAAATAGAAATTATTATTTTTTTTAATAAAATAAGTTTTTATTTAAAACCCATAAAATATTTAATGAACTAAAAGGAAAGAAAGTAATCTATGACATAGTTTAATGAGAACAAGAAATTAATTATTTCTCTTAACAAAATTTGTTCGTCTGCAATTTTATATTATGAATAATAGAAGTGTGAAGCACCCTTGATAAATATATAAAGAAACGTCTTATACTTTTGACAACGTAATGCGATTATTTAGTATCATTGTTAGATTTCGTTATTTAGTACCATTGTAATGGAGTTGGTAAGTTTGACTAATAAAGTTGGTTGTTCTATCAACAATGGCGAGCTTTCTTTAAAACTTCAACTTACCAAATAACTAAAAAGCATTTTAAGCACATGCATCTTTAGGCACGGATATTTTATGCGCGATGTTTCTTTACATTTCTTACTGGTATTATGTTGGTAGCGTAGCCAAAAAACGTCTATATAATTACATAAGAATACATATTCTTTGGCGTAGCAACGAAAATGTGTTTCACCATGCTTATGATATTCACAAGATTAAGTTATAGAGGAATTTTGTAAAGAAAATTTAATCTGCGTTTCCCATTAAGCTGTATAACAAATTATTTTTCATTAAATATTTATGAGATTTAAATAAAAGCTTCTTTTGTATTATTTAAAAATATACTTATTCAACTCTCATTTAAATTTTATTTTGTTTAAACCCAGTTATGAAATCGGTACCATCTGGTCAATCCCAGATTTCAGTACAGTTCCGGTACGAAGACCGTAAAAAATCGCGAAATTATTGTTGGTGCGAATGATGCCAAAAATAATTATGGTAACCCTAACGCAAGAAAGGAAACATAATAGTAAAATAACTGTTTAGATTATTATTTCAATTTAGATGAAAGGTTAATTTCATATAATACATTTTTATTATTATAATTTATGAGAAAAGGCTAAACGAAACTGAATGGAAGCATAATAGTAAATAACTGTCCCAAATTATTTTACTGTTATAATTTATAAACAAACAGCTTAACATAACTGAAAGGAAGTACAGTCAAAAGTCGTTAATTCGGACACCCATAATCCGGAATTATCTATAATCCGGACCTCAAAGCTAAAAACTTTCTGCGCATGCGCCGTGTCGACACATGCGCATAGGCGTTTACGCGTGAGCTTAAGACCTTTACGACTGCGCATATGTGTGTGCGCAAGCGCAGAATACGTTTTCGCGTGCGCGTTTTATGTATAACGGACAGTATAAGCTAAAATTATCTATTTCAGTTAATGTTGATGATTGCGTTGTTCCTTAATCTTCGAATTATTTCCGGCTTATTATTTTTTGCAGACTGTAAGAGCAATTTTATAAAAGTAAACTTGAACTTTCGATTATGTCAAATAGAATTTCCGATACTGGAGCTCCCAAAGGATCTACAAAACGAAAGTATGTTCCGATGTTTGTCGAACAAAAAGCAGAATTGCTGCAAAAAATGGATAAAGACATGAAGAAGGTGACAGAGAAGTTAGTGAAAACGAAAAAATTTCGATTGACAAGTTAGTCGGTATTCTCGGCACAGCAATTACGGGACTTGAACAGCGGAACTTTGTAACTGAACAAGAAATTATGTCTGTTTATAGAATTAAAGAGAAAGTATTATCTCATAAAACGAAGCAACTTAAACAACTTACATTGAAAGAAATGTTTAATAAAATAAACAAATAAATATTAAGCTTTTTTTTCTAAATTTTGATACCCTTTAGATCATAATTGTTCTTTATTTCATAAATTACGGTTTCATATTTTTAATTTTAGAATTTCTGCATGCCCTCTTACGAGATTTAAACTCATGATCTATAATCCGGAAAAATCGATAATCCGGAATCGCCGGAGTCCCGACGAGTCCGGATTAACGACTTTTGACTGTATAATAGTAATTAACTATCTAAGATTATTAATTTAATCTGATAAAATTTTTAATTTGTATAATACATTTTTTATTATTTTAATTTATAAAAAAAGGTTAAACATAAGGGAAAATTTAAGGGGAGGCATTTAATTTTCGATATCTACCAACATTGCAGAGAAAATTTCAGTTGTTTGGTGCAAATATGTGTACATAAATTCGGAAAATAAGAATCGAAATGCTATCGAGCAGTGCCCCGATAGCGTTTATTACTCCATTTAGCACTGCCCCACAGCCGTTTTGTTATTTATGTGTGACACCCACTTCGGGGTCCACAAAATTGTGGTTGACAGTAAAATGTTTAAAGTCGTCATCTCGCTCATCATCTGACCTATATGATTTCCAGTAGTCACTGTAAATAATTCTTCCCACTGCGATCTTTTCCTTTATGACGTTCAATAAGGTTTTCATCGAAGCAGTGATTAATAAGAAACATTTGAATCTCTGCACAATCCGCCGAAAAATCACCGTGGCGGAAGGACGTTTTCCTTTTCCTGAAAAGGCTTTCGTCTACTTAATAATTTTGCTACATCTGCTGATTTTCAACTTAGGCCAAGCAACGGCATACACCTCATGCATGTAACTGTTCCAGTCTACAGTTCTATTGTCTTTCATCTGCAGCTGGAGTTCACAAAATTCAAGTAAAGAAGAAGATTTTTGAGCCTTCGAACAATTTTGACTTCTTAATTTTTTTCAGTTTTGCTTTTGACTTTCCTGCACCACTATTTCGCTGTTGAGTTACCGCTAAAGCACAATTTCATCTGTCAAAAGTTTACAATAGTGTGCCCCCCTTTTTTAGGGGGCGGATTCTTTTTTGACGCAAAGATCGGCTTCAGGACAGTGTTGTTTCTGGACAATCCTGTGGTTGTTAACTATTGTTATTATACTAGGGACCCCAATTTCAGTAAACGCCCAAGGGCGATCCTAAATGTTAGTAATATGTGATTTTGTATATGTGTTATGCAAATTGTTGCTCAGATTCTTTATTGCATATTGTTCTTTTTTCCTCCTGATTGCATTTTGTTTTTACTAGTGGCACTAAGGCCACTAGTAAAAACATGTATTCTTCTGTGAAATAGTTGTTAAAAAAAATAGTTAATTATGTATGGATTAGTAATTAGGTACTTAAGGAAAAAATATGTATTTAACTATTATTATGAATTTAAACTCTTACTCATTTAATTATTTAGCACATTGAGTTATATTTCTCATAATTCGAAACTTTTATCATGTTATTCGATGAGGGGTAGGGCTATGGCGCTCAGGCACCCTGGTGGTTAAGCACTGCAGTTCAGTGTATAATAGGACAGTGTTGCCAGAAAATTTTCAACTAAAGTAATCTAAATGTAGCAAAATTATTAAGCAGACGAAAGCCTTTTCAGGAAAAGACTAAAAAATTCGCAAATTATGGCAGAGATCACGTGGCTTTTGTAACGTCATAGTTATTTCGATCCTTAGTCGTTTTAATTACGTATGTTAGCCTTAACGAAAATTTTAAAACTATATTGCTCATTTTCAATTGTTTAAATATCCATTCCTTTCATAATTAATTCTCATTTAATTTAGATTTATGTTTTTAAATGAATTTCTTAGACATTTCTCACGTTTAGATTGTTAGCTGTTTTATACTAAATTTTTTTGAGTTGACAGTTAATTTTTTTCATCCAGTATTTTTTTTAGCTTAGTAGTGAACATTTTAATTGAGGAATGCTTTTCAGCGAGTTTTCCGCTCTGATTGGTGGACTTATTTCAGATTTTGATTACTTAAGAAAGCCTTGTGTGTTCTTTCAATGCTAAATTTATTTGTGTAGAAAAATGCAGTTGCTTTGATATTTAAGTCATTTTTATTCCACAGGTCTTAGCAATATTATAATCAGGAGGATGAATTTTATTTCTCTATCTGTTTGGGTACTCAGTATATGGCGCGCAAGCTGCAAGTTCTTTTGTTCGCTTTGTTTTTACCACAGAACTGATGAGGGGGGGGGGGGGGAACAAATATGGAGAGCACTAAAATCATGAATATTATTAAGGTACACAATTCTGTGTTTTACAAAGTATTTTACGATATATTAAAAACGTCTTTGAAGTCGCCAAAAGTAGCATAAGGAATTGATGGAGGTCGCAAAAATTTCGCAAAATCCCTAATACTAAAATTGTCGTACCACGAGTTTGTCAAAAGTCGCAAATTTGCGAAAAGTCGCACGATCTGGCAACACTGCTCCAGAAAGGCACATTTTCAAGATGGCCTCTTGAAAGAACATAAGAAGTCAACGAATTGCACAAACTCAGTGTCCATGTACACATCGATCTGTTTTCACTTAAAAAGCATCAGAGAATTGCACAAACTCGGCATTGCGCACTGCCTTGACTTTTGCCCATGTACACTTCCTTAAAAAAATCAGGAAGCTAAAATCAAGTTAATACTATCATGGTAACGAGAAAGTGGTTTCATCACCAAAATTGAATAAAATTTGTCGCCAATCGAAGGAGCACCCAATTCTACACTAAAACCTTTCATCTAGCGGCTTTAAGAATATTATTTTCTATTGTGAATAATGCCTTCTTTGAAAAAATTCTATTGCAGACTTTTCGTCAGTGGGCAATTCCTAAATTGTTAGATCGGAAAATAAGAATCGAATAAGATCGTTATCAAAAAAGAATTCAAAAATTAAAACATGTCGACTTCCAAATATCAGCCAAATACAGCTATCTAAATTTACGCGCGTTAAATCGGTGCTAGATTTGACACGTGGTTTAAATGGGCACGTTTGCTAGATTTGGCGCTTTTGCGCATATATATTCGATGCAATTTCGTACGGTCCTCAAAACGGAATTGTAACTGGATTTCTTATTTCTATAACTAGTAAAATACGGCTACTGGACTTCATTTAACTTCCCCAAAAGTAACATCCAGTTACTAGGTTTATGCTTTCATCTGAAAAGATATTTTTGGCTCATTTCTTTCACAAAACAAAAGTCATTATAAATATGTAGGAGGTAATATGAAGTATTTATTCTATTGTTACTTTATTGTAATATGTTTGTAAATATTTAACATTTTTTTTTTTTCCCCTTCCTACAGTGCGGCGATTACTATTGCTTGGAGTAAGTCCCGATTCTACAAATGAAGACGGTTTAACTGCACTTCATCAAGTAGGTGATAGATGAATTTTAATTTCTTTTTACTTTGTGAAATCTGGCTGAAGGTAAGACTGAAAAAATTATATGCCTGCCTAGTTTGATACGAAAATATGCTGTTTTCACAACAATGCCTTTGTTTCCAAAGAACTAGCGGCCAAGCGGTAAAGACGCTGAACACTGGTAGTTTGGTCCAAGGTTCAGATCCTGCGAACGGGCTGGCTGCATGGGCGTTTTCATGGTTTTCCCCCATTTGTAACGTATATAGTGCCAGTTTCCATTAGAAAGCCCTCCACAAAGGCATCCCTCCTTTAGGCAGATAGCCCTCGTGTAGTATAGACCTTGTATAGCCCCCTTTGGCATAATTAAATAATCCGATAATCCAAAGAACTTTTTTTAATATATAGAAAGAGGAAAAAATTAATAATACTCTTAAAATTTCTGTTATGAAAAAAATGCAGTTAATAATGCCATAAAATTCTAGTAATGTCTATGTTTTCCATTAGCAAAATGAAATATTAGTCTACTAAAATGGAAAATTCGTGCATTTATCTAGCTGCCATTTCTTTCAAAATTCAGCCTTCTAAATGAATGTTTTTTATGCTCGGATGCAGCTGAAAGATTAATTCAGAAATCAAAAACTAACCAATTCAGACATTATCTTCTTTCCTTATTTCACTGCACTAATTACATGACTTTTATAATTTGTAAAATTTTATATTTTGTTTTAATAATTAGCAAATGATCATTCACTTCAAATTGCCTCTCATCTTTGTCAGAGTGGTTAAACAGCACTTTCTAGATGTGCAGCATCAATACAAGTCAGTTTCTTTTAGTCCTCCACAAAGACATTAACTCTTGTGTACTTTGCCATATTCAAATAACTTATCCTTTCAGCTTAACTTAACCTTCAGGTTTATACAGCTTGAAGTTTCATTTCTTTAATATGAAATAAGTCTGTGATATTTACTCTTACCGTCATTACCTTTTCCAGTGCTGTATAGATGACAGTGAAGCCATGATGAAATTGCTACTGGAATTTGGTGCTAATGTGAATGCTAAGGATAGTGAACAGTGGACTCCTCTTCATGCAGCTGCAACCTGTGGTCATTTGCACTTGGTTCGATATCTCATATCAAAAGGAGCGGACTTGCTGGCTGTGAATGCTGATGGCAATATGCCCTACGATATATGTGAAGATGAGGCCACTTTGGACTATATTGAGTCCGAGATGGCTAAAAAAGGTATGCTTGATGAATTTTCTTTTCATTTTCAAAACTTAAACTACAAATGAACAATAATTATGAAATGAGTTGCAGTGATTATCATATGTTTCCATTAATAAATAAATCTCATGTGACCATTGCATGTCCTCCTGCCAGTCCCGTGTTAAGACATGGAACTGGTGGAATAGCAGCAAGCTTTAAGTAAACTATCCACTTACAGTTGATCAGAAAATTAATCTGTTTATCGTTCAGTGTTAATTATAAACACTACTCTTTTTTTATTATTCCATTCTCTTGCTTTGACCTTGAAAATATGGTAGTATATCCTCTGGTCATATAGTTCCATTTGGATTCACAAATCAAATGAACACAAAATTTTTAACAGCAGCTAATCTTTAGAATTCCTGAGTTAGTTGATAGATTGTTAAATGCTGGCATATATTTCTTTTTATATTTGGCTATATTATCTCTTAAAATAATATATTTTGATAGCATATGATGGCAACATCTATTTATCTGAAAAGATATTCAACTCAAAAGTGAAAGAAACAGAAAATAAATTAAGCCCAATATTTATACTGAGAGTTCGTCTTCATAATGAGTTTATTTTCTTTGTATTTAGCATGATTCCTAGAATAAATTTAATGCTTAGAAATGTAATACAGTCAAAAGTCGTTAATTCGGACACCCATAATCCGGAATGATCTATAATCCGGACCTCAAAGCTACAAACTTTCTGCGCATGCGTCGCTTTCACGCATGCGCGCAAGACCTTTACCGCTGCGAATTTGCGTGTGCACATGCGCAAAATACGTTTACGAATGCGCGTTTAATGTATAACGGACGGGATAAGCTAAGCTAAAATTATCTAATTATCTATTTCAGTTAATGTTGCAGATTGCGTTGTTCCTTAATCTTCGAATTCGATCCGGATTATTATTTTTTGCAGACTGTTAGAGCAATTTTATAAAAGTAAGCTTGAACTGTCAAATAGAATTTCCGATATATATTTACTAATATGTAAAGGATATACAAAGCGAAAGTATCTTTCGGAGTTCATTAAACAAAAAGTAGAATTGCTGCAAAAAATGGATAAAGGCATATCCTTTGTTTATGTAAACTTTAACGTTTGTTTATGTAAACTTTAACTTTGTTTATCTAAACATTGTTTATCTTTAACACCCGGGCAGCGTGCAATGAATTGGAAGTTGATCCAGCACTATCCTTATCTTAAGAGCAGATGTTTTTATTTTATTTGGCTTATAATTGCTTACTCAATGTAGTATTTCATCTCGATGTGTCTTTGATATGATTTAAATCGTCTTTGATATGATTTAAATCAAATGCCTCCTCATTATAATTCGCTTCGGATAGCGAAGAAAGTGATAGAGATTATTGAAAACGAAAAAGTTTCGATTGACAAATTAGTCGGTATTCTTGACACAGCAATTATAGGACTTGAACAGCGGAACTTTGTAACTGAACACGAAATTATGTCTGTTTATAGAATTAAAGAGAATGTATTATCACATAAAAACGAAGCAACTTAAACAACTTACATTGAAAGAAATGTTTAATAAAGTAAACAAATAAATATTAAGCTTTTTTTTTGTAAATTTTGATACTCTTTAGATCATAATTGTTCTTAATTTCGTAAATTACGGTTTCATATTTTTAATTTTATAATTTCTGCATGCCATTTTACCAGATTTAAACTGATGATCTATAATCCGGAAAAATCGATAATCCGGAATCGCCGAAGTCCCGATGAGTCCGGATTAACGACTTTTGACTGTATGCTATACTCAATCACATACATACATATTTTAAATACCCAAGTTGAAAAGTTTTAAATTATCTCATAATATATTTTTATGACAGTCCATACAAAAGCTTCTGGTTTATAAATTTGAGCTAAAATCTAATATGTTGTTCTCACTGATATAAAAATCTTAAATTGAAAGTTTGTTAATATATTTTAATGTAGTTTTTCATTAAAAACTGTTATGAACTTCAAGTAAAGTACCACTTCCTGTTGTCCATGAAGAACTGTTATGGGCTTCCAGCAAAGTACTACTTCTGGTTGTCCAATTTTAGCTAAAATCTAATAAATTTTTTGCATGAATGTAGAAAGCTTAAATATGGAAAGTACAAATTTTTGAAAGCCTCATATAAGAGTTATTGTGGACGAAAAAATCTATGCATACAATACAGACAGACATCATTGTAAAATTAGTAAAAGTGCATTGTGGGGACATTAATTTGTGCTTATTCACTCAAAACTCTGTATCAAATTTTCGGACCAGAAAAAATTACCTCTTGTATCTATGTAAATAGGTTGGTGTGAGGTAAAAATAGTGAGTGTCCTTCCCCCCTCCAAACAAGCCTTTATGATCTTCAACTAAAGTAACACAACTGTTAATCTAATTTTACCCCAAATCCAAGCAACTCTTTAAATGAATGCAGAAAGCTTAAATACAGGAATGGAACTGTTCAGATATTTGATACGAGTTTATAGTGGATGAAAAAATCTTCATATACATGCAGACATCATTAAAATAATAAAAATGTATTGTGGGGACCCTAATTCATGCTTATTCACTCACAACTCACGATAAAATTTTTTGGTTCAAAACCGTTATCTTCCTTACATATGTGTATAGGTTGGCAAGAGGTTAAAAATAAAGCGATTTTTAAGAGTTTAATTTTTTTTAATAAAATATTTCAGATAAATTTTCCATTTTTTCTGTATACTGCAGTATGCAGAAAAAGTGTTTATTTTATGCCAGACTAATCCAAGAATGTATGTATATGTATTAGTCACTCTGTTGAAATTGTTGTCACTGCTTTTGACTGGAACAAAGGGCACTCTAATGATAAATATCGATATGCAAATAGATTTTGCATGTACTGTAGGATTGACAGACATGCTTGGATCTTATTGTTCTTTTCTGTAAATGGAAGAAAAAGGATAAAACTAAATAAGTTCCATAAAGAGATAGTTGTATACAACTAGGCCAAAGATGACAGCATGAGGAAAGTGTTGATTTTGTAGGTGTATCTATATGCACCACTCAAACATTTTCAAATTATTCTCTTTTATGCAATTACTGAAAATTTGTGTTAGAATGTGGGCAGAAGGATAGTGTAAAATGATGTAGGTACAATATTCAGTGTTGCATACATTATTAGTCATGAACTGCTGCAAACAATTCATGAAAACAATTTTCAAACAAGAATTGTGAGATTTGAATATCTGGAGTATAATAAATTCAGAAGAAACCCATCTTAATAACTTCTCCTACAATGAGCTTGAAGTCATGAAAACAACCACCTCTTGGAATAGATATTTGGTTGGATTGGTCCCATATTTGCTTATGCAGGATATAAAGTATGCATTATAAGATTATTTACAAGGATTGTATAAGTCAGACAGACTGTGTGATATTCTGGGTATGTTCTAAGAAAGCAGAAGGTGATCCCGTAGTTCAGGTGAGGGTATATTTGATTTAGATGATATGTGTTGGGCTTGTAGATGCCAACCTTTTGCCTTTTTTTCATACTTCCTGATGTAAACACCCAATAAATCCTTCCAATATGACAATACTAGTGCCAGGAAAAAGTGATACGAAACACTTGAATTCCGTACTCTAAGGTGCTCTTGATCAGCAGTGCAAGAGACGACACTGCCAGTGTGACAGCTGTGTATCCCGGATTAGCCTGGACCGATTGAGAACTCGAGTTAATTGCATCATGATGCCAATGCATATTAAGCTTTGATTTGAATGTCATTGAGAATTTACTACGATGTGATTGTGATGAGCATGTCAGGATGACAACAGCATACTTCTAGCAATTTGGAAAAATGGTAGGATGCTAATGTTGAATATATCTATATTTGTTAACTCCATGCAAGACTGAATTCAAGCTGTCATTCATGTCTGACAGAAGTTAATGTTATTTACTTTGTGCCACCTAGAAGTGACTTTTTCTACAACGAAAAGATTATTATGATGAGATGTGTCATTAGAATAAAGTACTTAAGAAAACACTGCATTTCTATTTTTGGTGTTTACAAATATTTTATATTTTCTAATTTTACAATTGCTAGAAACTTATTTTCTAAATTTATTAATTTGCTTAACCTATTAACTGCCATGATCCCCATTTGGAGATTTGTCTTAGTAGCAGAAAATTGGTATTTTTAATTAGGTTGGCAACAATGGTTACTTTTTTGCATTGTTGTTTAAACCTTTTTCAAGCTTTTGCATGAGTTCTTGAGTAGAAGTTGTTGAAATAGTGAGCTGGAGAGTATTATTTGTGAGAAGAAGTAAAATTTTTGTGAGTTTCAAGATTTCAACATTTTCAAAATGAGGTATGTCATATTATTATGTACACCATTTCCAACTCTTGTGTTCTATAATGATTTTAGAATATATTTACTAACTGTTTATTGTCAATATGAATTTTATTTTCCGGTGAGGGCTACTTGAATGTCTATTCTCATTTGGACCTCGTGGCAGATTCCATCTGTAATGCATTCATATTCCAATTTCCAGTCTCTGTCAATGTAGACACCCAAAAATAAATGTAAATTGAGAGAAAAAATTTGGCAGTTAATGAATTAAGAGTAATTAAAAACAGTGCGGCACATGGACTGTGAATAAATTTAATGTCTAAGAAGTTATTTTCCTCGTGATATTAAATTTTAAAAGCCCTGAGAATGGATTTGGTTATTGGTAAAGACAGTTGTTGTGTTCATGTCCTTGGGATTAAATCCTGGATAAGGACTTGTATAGGATGCCTGTAATAGTAATATTTGAGGAGTAAGTATATGTAAAAATCCACTGATTAAATTTAATGTCTTAAGAAGTTATTTTCCTTGTGGTATTAAATTTAAAAGCCCTGAGAATGGATTTGGTTATTGGTAAAGACAGTTGTCGTGTTCATGTCCTTGGGATTAAATCCTGGATAAGAACTTGTATAGGATGCCTGTGATAGTAATATATTTAAAGAGTAAGTATATGTAAAATCCATTGATCCAAAAGTTTTTTTGGGAAGGCTCTTTGATAACTTGTGGTAGATTTATGAATTAAGAAAGTCACCTCATCTAATTCAGGGCCTTTATCTTGAGACATAATGTAGGTTTCATAAGTTCAGGGCTCCTTATCTCAAGACATACCATATTTGAGGGCATATAAGACTATATATATTTTATATATATAGTCTTACATGCCCTCAAATATGGTATGTCTAAAAAATATAATATATATTTTTTTCCTAAATTTGGTCTCAAAAAATTACCTGCTTCTTATACGTGAAGGACACAGGTTAACTTTCAATACTGAATGCTATTTTTAGCCTGGATAAAGATCTAGACACACATAAACAAACTTTTTTCCCCTTGTATGTGGTCTTCTAAATAAGGGTGCGTCTTATATGCCGTCAAATATGGTAATTGTCAGTTTTTATTTTGAAAGTGACTTGAAGGCTCCTGGGCTTCTTGGAATTCCAACATGTATGACCTTTGTTGATGCTACTGTTTGCAATGCCTCAATCCAAACTGGAATATTGTTTGATGAGAAAGCATTCATTCATTCTGGTGCCTAAGGCCTTTGACTTATAGAATACACCCATTATTAATTCTGGACTGATGGCACATGACCACCAACAACATTTAAAAATCAGATTTCAGTGAACATGTATGATTCTAAGAGTAAAGCAAGACTATATATATATATATTTTCTAGACCAAATTGGTCATTCAGTATTGTAATAACTACCTTGCTTGTATTAAAATGCAGATCCTTTTTGCTTTCAAATATGTATATCCTTATCCTGTATGTCTTAATGATTAATATTTTAAATATGTACTCATGTTTAGGAATTACTCAAGAAATGATTGATGAAACGAGGGCCATATCTGAAAAACAAATGCTTTCCGATTTAAAGATCCTGCTAGAAGAAGGTGGAGACATAGAGTACAGAGATCATCAAGGTGCAGCACCAGTAAGTTAATTTATTAAACTCCATGTGATGTAAAATATGAAATTTATCCATTAAAATTATAGTTTACCTTGAATATGGTAAGGAGGAATTTTTTATTCAAATATATAATTTGAATCTTAACATTACATAACTAATTTCATATCTTTTTACTCCATTATTTTAAATTCCTTTACACCATTAACAGTGGCAGCTCTTCTGTTTGTGGACATCAGCACATAAACCCCCAAAGAAAAAAGAAGATATAAATATATTAGTTAACAAATTAAATACACTTCTAGATTTTTGTCAATTTCCAGGATGAGTTTCTCCCCCTTTTCCAAATATGGAAATACGTAGCTAACATACTACAATACGAAGTCCATAATCCGGACGTCCATTATCCTGAATGATCTATAATCTAGACCTCAAAGCCACAAACCTTTTTTTTTTTTTTTTTTTTGTGTGCTTTACACATGCGCGTTATGCGTTTCGGCATGCACGTTTAATGTATAACAAACGGTATAACCTAAGCTAAAATTATCTTTGCTGATTCTATGACATTTCAGTTAATGTTGCAGATTGGGCTGTTCCTTAATCTTCTTATTGGATTTGGCTTATTATTTTTTGCAGACTGTTAGAGCAATCTTATAAAAATCAAGCTTGAACTTTCAATTATGTCAAAAAGAATTTTTCCAATTCTGGAGCTGCCAAAGGATCTACAAAGCGAAAGCATGTTTCGATGTACCGCTTCCGATACTGAAGAAAGTGACAGAGAGATCATTGAAAACGAAAAAATTTCGATAGACAAGTTAGTCGGTATTCTCGACACAACAATTACAGGACTTGAACATTGGAACTGAACAAGAAATTATGTCTGTTTATAGAATTAAAGAGAAAGTATTAGCACAAAAAAACGAAGCAACTTAAACAACTTACATTGAAGGAAATGTTTAATAAAGTAAACAAACAAATATTAAGCTTTTTTTTTTTTTTTTTTTTTTTGTAAATTTTGATACCCTTTAGATCACAATTACTCTTTATTTCATAAATTACGGTTTCATATTTTTAATTGTATAATTTCTGAATGCCATCTTACCAGACTTAAATTGATGATACCCGCTAATCCGGAATCGCCGAAGTCCCGACGAGTCCGGATTATGGACTTTGTACTGTATATTGTAGATTGCTATAGCACAGATTACTTGATTTCTGTGGTTCATACGATTGAGAAATTGCCTTTGAAAACTAGTTTATGGAGACAGAAGCAGACAAAGAAGCAGGAGGGGAACAACACTGCTCCTACCTTTCCATTTGTACATCTTCGGTGTGAGGGAGCTTGCACTGTTTTGGAGTCATCTTGCCCAAATTAAACTGACGTTTATGGCCACATTCATTCGGCACCCTAATTGTGCCTATTTAAGAACACTTACATTTTTTATACTGTTGCGATAGGACGTCAACACAGCAAAATTACATCCAAGCTGCATAGAGAGAGAAGCTAAAGTGCATTGGAAACTCACAAAGAGGAAGGTTTTGGTTTGAGTTAGAAAGGTTTCAGTTCTCAGAGTTTAGGTTCCCAATTACTACATCATTGACATTACGAGGCGTCGTGGCATAGATTAATCTAGATATGACGCTGTCCAGAAATGTTACTATTATTTTTAGAATGAAGACGGGAGTTATTAATTTATTATTTGAAAGACAGGTATTTTATATTTTACATGTATATATGTAGCATAACATAAAACGGGATTATTACATATGAATTTTGTTTTAGTTTTACTGAAAGCTTCAATAATTAAGAGTAAGTAAGAAGCATCACAATTGTAGATTGCTGTTCAATTAATAAACGGTTAATGGTATGGACTAATAAGTAATAAGCAAGATAACCACTGAGTAGTACTTAAAATCTTGAGCATTTAACCTATATTTATAAACTGTAAGCATTTCAACAGAAAAGCTTTTGGATGTAGTAATGTTCTCACGTGATTAAAAGCACAATTTGGCTTTTATATGATTACAGTACAAAGTACATAATCCGGACTCATCGGGACTTCGGCAAGTCCGGATTAGGGGGTTTTCTGGATTATAGATCATCAGTTTAAAACTGGTAAGATAGCATGCAGAAATTATACAATTAAAAATATGAAACCGTAATTTAGGAAATAAAGAGCAATTATGATCTAAAGGGTATCAAAATTTACAAAAAAAAAAAAAAAAAAAAAAACTTAATATTTATTTGTTTACTTTATTAAACATTTCTTTCAATGTAAATATTTTAAGTTGCTTCATTTTTTGTGCTAATAATTTCTCTTTTATTCTATAAACAGACATAATTTCTTGTTCAGTTACAAAGTTCCATTGTTCAAGTCCTGTAATTGCTGTGCCGAGAATACCGACTAACTTGTCAATCGAAATTTTTTCGTTTTCAATAATGTTCTCTGTTACTTTCTTCACTATCGGAAGCGTGCATGGGTAAATGCTTTACTGGCTTTACGCGCACATCAAATGCGCATGCGTAAGTTTGTGGCTTTGAGGTTCGGATTATAGATCATTCCGGATAATGGACGTCCGGATTACAGACTTTGTACTGTATTTGCATTTTATTGTTATATTGTTTTTTAATACTAATCATAAATTGGTAGTTAATATGTCAAATTTTGATAATTGCTGAAATTTTAATTCTTTGATTTGTCCTTTAAGCTTCACATAGCAGCTGCAAATGGTTATGTAAGTGTTGTAGAATTCATCCTGGATAACCATGGTTCAACAAATGTATGTGACAATGATATGTGGCAACCCATCCATGCTGCAGCCTGCTGGGGACATGTAAGTCATATGGAATTATTAGAAACTTTCTTTCTGGTATCATTTTACGAATGTATTCATTGTCGTATTTTGAACACTTGTATATGAAATGACTATAAAACACTGCATTCTGCATTTTCATAAATGTATATGTTAAATTATGCAGAATTATATGACTTTTGAGTTATGTCATGTCTAGACAATACTTCACCTGAGGTACAGCACGCACCTCTATCGATGTGACACTTTTACATTCGACAGAGGAACTGTACTAAATCATGGTACCATAACTCTTAAAATAGATGTAATCATACCTTTGTATACTCAGAAAAATAATACATGTAATAAACTTATAATTAAATGAAAATATTAAAAAATACTTTTTTAAAAATTAGCAGATATCATTGAAATAATAATACAATTAATATAAAAATGAACTGCAGAAATTTTTACCTTGCTTTTTGATAAAGAAGAATCAATAAAAATTTTTTTAATGTATTTATTTAATTCATGTTTCTATGTATAAAGAATAGGTTTATTTCGTGATGAATGGGCTGTCTGCACTGCTTTTATTATTATTATTATTATTATTATTATTTCAAATGTGTAACTTGAATACGGGCCAACTTCCTTTAGAAAGTCCTCTAGGAAGGCATTCCTCCTCTTAGGCAGTAGCCTTTGCATGCTTTGCCGTAACCAAGCCAAATGAAACCTATTAATAGAGAAGTTACATTTGAAAGTAGTGTGTCTGTTTTCTTCAATTAAATATTGATCCAACAGGACAAAAACATCAGCTATACATACGTAACTGCAAATTTTATGATGAAGAATAGACAAAAGCTAACTTAGTATAAAAAGAGCAGGGGAGGAAATCAGATAACATGGTATATTTTATTTTCAGATATCAAGGTTTAATCTCTCGATGTCATTCCACAGCACTTTTGTGCACGTCTGTAGAAATGAACTCTAGGCATACGTCATGCCTTAAAAACTTACTATGATGAAATAAATCATAAATATATTTAAACAGTCTAAAATTTATTAGTTTCTTTATAATACAAATTTCAGAAAGAACTATAGTTCAGATTAATAAGAGAGAGAGACCAGCAGTATGGCATTTCCTGGGCAAATTTAGCCTATGTGGTTAATTACCATAAATGTATATACATTATTACCATAAATGTATTACATTATTGTCTAACATTATTGGCAGAACTCAAGTCACTACTTGAGTTCTGCCAATAATGTTAGAAAACAGCATCTAAGCATCTTAAATTATTTTCAAGAAAGAATTAGCATAATTAATTTTTCTCATAATTCAACTAGATTATTAATAACTAGCAGCTTCACTGCCAGCCTTCGTCTGGCTTTTAAATGTACAGGGAAAATAGCTGAAGGGAACACCAAAAGTTGAATTTAAAAACTGCATAGAATTTTACTCTGCAGGACAAATTTATAAAAAAAAAAAAAAAAAAAAAAAAAAATTATTGCATATAACAAAATTACAACGAAATAAGCAATATCCCTTAATACAAATATTAATTATCCTAATAAATAAATTAACCAACTTCCTTTTGCAAAATCGTAAGAACTCAAATGGTATAAAGGAGGTTAAGAACTTTGTTTCCTAAAAAAAAATCACTCAAAACTTTTCAGTATCTTAAAAACAGTGAAATGAGCAATAAATAACATAAAAGAATACAAAAAACAAAAAATTCTAAAAAGCAAAGTACAATTAATGATATTTTCAAGAGGAAAAAATTACAATGAAATAAGCTATATCCCTTAATACAAATACTAATTATCCTAATAAAAAAATTAACCAACTTTCCCTTGAAGAAAAAAAAATCATGCAAAAATTTTCAATATCTTACAAACAGTGAAATAAGCAAAAAATAACATGAAAGCAACTCAAAAAACATAAAATTCCGTGCGAATTTTACTCGAAGTTTTATTCCGCGCAGAACGACTTAAAAAAAAAAAAAAAAAGCATTATATATATAAAAAGACAATGAAATATGCGAGTCTCTTAAAAACAGTGACATAAGAAATACAATGAAAAATTGTTGTCAAACCCATATTTCTAAAAGAATGAAACTATTCAAAATAATGCGATTTCATCAATAACAATAAGAAAGGAAAATTGTTGCCAAACTCACATTTTTAAAGATGTGAGAAGTGTACTCAGAAGCTTCATTTAAATTTTTTTAAAAAAATGCAAAATATTATCATTTTTCCAAAATTCTTTTTGTAAAAGCAGTCGCAAGGATGAAAGTTTAATGTATCCAAAAATCAAAGAAAAATAAACTGTACATTTTTAAAAATAAACTTTTTTAGAAAAAATCCCATTGAAAAGGTGTTAAGCTCCCTTTGTTAAATAAATTCGTATTTAATCGATTTATTGAAACACGAAATTTATTTTAAGTTCGTAAAATAGCTAAGTGCTATTTCATGACGATGTGAAAATGGAGTCTGTAGAGTAAAATCTCGTTTTCCTATAGCCCATTATGTCTCAAAATGACGCGATTTCGTCACAAAACATAAAATTAAAAAAATTCTAATTTCGAAAAAATCGCTTCGAGGTGCACTGGCTCTTGTCTAGATGCACCTATGTACCAAATTTCGTAGCCGTGGGTCTATTAGCTTATGCACAGTGCGTGCGAAAGACAGACACACACACACAGACAGACACTTTCTTTTATTATATGTAGAGATAAAAATGTATTCCTAACCCTTTTTTGGAATTAATAGGAACCATGCAATAAAAAATTGCATATTAAAAAACACTAACAAAGTAATAAATTATTTCTGTTTAAATAATTTTCATAGTATATCATATTGACACTATGCTTTATCAAATATAAATTGAAATTCCACCCTACTGAAAAGAAGACTAGGATAGTTGGTCACATAGCACCCTTAGTAACAATACCAAGAATATAATGCTTTTAAACTGTCTAAGAAATGTTCATTATTTCAAATGGCACAATATTGTAAAACTGCACTTCTTGATGTCTTTTAGAGTGTAGAGTTAAATCATAATTTCTTTTTTTAAAATGGAATATACATTTCATAGCAGGGCCATAACTAGAGATTTCATTTCTTTCATAAGAAATTTGGCTTGGTGGTATATTTAATTATGGCAAAGCACATTAGGGTTATCTGCCTAAGGGGAGGGATGCTTTTATGGAGGACTTTCTAAGGGAAACTGGCTTGTATACACATTACACATTGAAATTTGGCTTGAACTTGGTGAGCATCAAGAACATTTTTCATACCTTGGAAATGATGACGAAGATGTGTGCATAAAATACCCATCATTGGGTCAGTGTTTTTCCTTACCCTACACCAGCAAAAATTTTTAATTATTTCTCAAGACTTGGAGATCTCTGAAGTGAGAGACACCAGATTTCCAAATTTTCTTCTCAATTCAATGATTGTAAGCAAGTATTCTCCAGTAATCTGTATGCTGTTTCAGGTTCTGAAAACTTTGAAACAATATTTTCGGAACCCTAAAACTTTGCATTGTATTTATCACTAAGAACAAGATCAAATGTTTCCAGTTTTTTTAGGGGGAGTGTATTGCTTTATTACTTCCCTTGCTTTTTTTGAATTAATCAGAATTATGCAGTTGACACATTTCATCACATCATCAAACCTGTGCTTTAGCACTAGAATTATGGAAACAGTCATTTTGACTGAAAAAGAAATTATATTGTTCCTATTTTTAAAATTTTCTTTTTAAATATTTTCATATTTTTTATTTTTCTTAAATACAATGGTCATCAAAATTAAAGGATAATGACAGAAATAAATAGTAACTGATACTTAATGAAAAATTACTGATAGAACTTTAAATTACGATATCTGACAGCTGATTATTTGCAAAATAGTGAAATTAAAAGCCAAATTTATGAAAATTGGAAAATGGTAAAAAAAGTAAATCACCTCTTATGGAAAATATTATTCTTTACTATTTACTATGGTGTTTTGTCACCTTGGACATATGTGCATACTTTACACCTTCATTTCATAGATTTTAACCAAAGTGTTCATCAAGTCTTGTGGAATTGCACTCTTCTAAAAGTGTACTTTTCAACTCCTAAAGGATCTGGGAAGGAATTTGGCGCATTGAAATTCTGTCCCTAAGGCATCCCACACATGCTCAGTTAGGTGCATAAGGTGGCCAATCCATTTGAATGATATTTTCTGTTTGCAAGTGTTTTGACACCACATATGCTTAATGAGGACGAGTATTGTCACCCATTGGCAAAAGCTCTGGTCCAACAGCTCCTCTAAACAGTCTAATTTAGGGTTCCAGTACCTCGTCTACATATCTCCAAGTGGTTACGGAACCTTCTTGGAAGGTATGCAGCTCGATGCAACCATTTGTCATGATTTCTCCCCAAATCATTATTATTATTATCATGCTTACTTTTATCATGCTAATTTGATTTTTTAAATCTGTTAAGGCATTGCTGAGAAAATGGAAACATCTGTTAGAGTGAGATGAATATTTAAGCTTATTTTATAATAGTAATAAATAAATAAAGTTTATGCCAAAGCAAGCAAATGATAGTTTAAATAGGAATAATTTACAGCACTCGGCAAATTACATCTAGCAAATTTTGTATGTGTTTTTCCTTTTTTATATTTTAATTAAACACTGGATTACAAACCATAGCTAATAGATACAGTGAGTCCTATATTCATGTAAAAAAGATCAGCCTTTAATATAACTTAATAAGTGCAAAAGTATACAGCATTTCTTTTTGAAACTTGATGATCTTATATAAAACTTTAATTATTAAATTCTAAGAAATTTGTTTTATTTATAATCAAGTTACATATATAAATTCTCAGCATTTTTATCACACATTAAAACTATAAAGATAAATATATAATACATTCCAATAATTTGCACTTGTGGGCATACATTTTGCCCTTTGTAATTTTTTCATTAAATTTGCATTGTTTGCAAATGAATAACTAAGAAACTTATAATTTCAGAGTTACTTAATAAATATTCATTAAATACAAAATTATATTTTTAATACATTCATATACTAAAAATATGTCATTATAAGGGGAAAATGTTGGAAGGTAAAGGAATAAATGATATAGAAGTTTTTGAAAACTCTTTTCATAAAAATGCATCAAAATATTTTGTATATAAGAAAAACTGTATATCCACCAGCAAAATGACTTCTAATGAAACTTTTATGCTCTTAAATGGAAGGAAAACTAGGTATATAAATAATCACACTATTTTACAGAACCTTGACAGCATGTTTTCCCCTAAATTGAATCTCTATGCTATATCCATACATTCCACATATGTGTTGTCAAACTAACAATATTTTACAACAGCTTACAAACACCAAAATGAAATTTTGGTTTTTTAAAAGAAAATTTGTTTCTTTATATTAGTTTTATTTTTAATACTATATAAATCTGTGTAGAGGTTATTCTTCAGAATCTATTTCTGTTAGCAGGTGATATAAACCAAGTTTATATTTGTTGCATGAAATGTAAACAAACCAGTTACGAAGTGCATTTCATTTAAAATTTGTATCTTAAAAGCTGTGAATAAATAAATAAATAATTCGCACATTAACCTCATAAACCTAAAACTAATATTAAAACAACATATTAACTACTCAAAATTTATAATTATACTAATAATTTATCAAAAAAAAGTACAAATTTATGGTGTATGATTACTACAAAAATTTATGCAGAAAATGTTATATAAATTTGATAATGAATAAAATTAATTCCTGTAGTTAATATATGTTGTAAATATATTTTAATTGTGTTACTTTTGTTAAAAAGATTATTTACATATTTATATTAAAATAAAAAAAAATATTGTTAAATATGCCATATTGAATTTTCTAAATATCAGAATGTCTGTTTACATCCAAATATAAGTGTCAACACAGGCATTCCCAAATTATAGGAAATTCTGTAGTATATAGAAGTAAAGGCAAAGTATAGCTGTAATTTAATTTATTTTTACCTTTATTTAGCCAGATGTGATAGAGATGCTTGTACTTGCTGGAGCAGATTTATCTGCGAAAACCAAAAATGGAGAAACACCTTTCGGTGAGTATTATGCAAAAAAAATTATAAATAAAGTGTGTGTTAACCATAATAATGCTGTAACTATATAGTGTAAGTTTTTAACATAATCATGAGAATTATCTGCTCCAAAAGAATTAAATCTGTTTTTCTAGATTAAATTTCAAGCTTCATTTATTTTCAGAGTAAAAATCCTATTGAAATAAAGTGTTGTGCATATTATATTATTTATTTATCTGTAGATATTTCATTGAGAAGAAAGAAAGAAGCTACAAGGTATAAAAAATAGATTCTAATAAATATTACTAAATACACATAGCTATTCAGCTATATACAGAGCCTGTTCACACATTTTTTAGACGATGTATATTGTATTCACAAAACTAAATTACATAAAATTTTTGTGTTTTAAATGTTCTATTTGACATCCCTTATTCTGAACTATCTTTCGACACCGCAATTTCCAGGATAATAATGCCTTTTGAAGTGGCAGAAGAGGTATTCTATCCCATTCCTCCTGAACAGCTTTCCAGAGTCCTGTTAGAGTTTTGGGACAACGTTTGGATAATGCAGTTTTTAAAAGTCCGTAGGAGACACATCGGGAGATTTAGTAGGGATATCAGTGAAGGGTTGATACTTTGATACCAGTGTTTTTGTTCCATTTCTTTTAGGAAATTTACAGTGGATTTTGATGTGTGACTGCTAGCTTTGTCCTGATGAAGTCTCACAGATTGATAGCACTGTGGGTAAAGCGATGGTATTTCATTCAAAAAAATTGGCGATAAAATATGTTCCTGATAGTATTTGGAGTTAATCTTGACATTTTTTTTTTTTTTTTTTCACTCTCTTTATTTTTAACTTGCCATTATAAGAAAACCCAGCAACAATCATGAATCCCTTAGAAAAACTTTCTTTCGATTCTTTGAACCATGTACTTAAATTTTTTTCTCCCCTTTTTTGATAATAAATGGCTCTTTTTTTGTTACAATCATTTAAATACACCCATGCTTCATCTATTGTGATAATTGTTTTCCATTTTTCTTTGGATGAGTGTTTCTCATATAGAATTCTGCAGCGTGTCCTGCGTTGAGCGATATGCTTTGGAAGAAGACGATGCACATTGCGTTTTTTCGCTTTCTTAAGATTTAAATAAACGTTTATCATTTTGTTTACAGTGGACACTAAGCATTGTAATGATTTTGCAACTGTCCTTTGACTAGGCGGATTTTCTTTTAACATTAAACAACACAGGCATTCCCAAATTATGTCGAAGATGTCCGTTTTTTCCTTGGATACTTGTTTGGAATTTTTGTCCCACTTGAGGCTCCGATTTGACATTTTTTTCCTTTCTTGTTGATGATATTACCTATCGACGCTTTAGATATCACAAAACCATGACTCTCACATCGTTTTTGGATAACGGAGTATGCATATTTCTCTTCGGAAAGAGCGTAAATGTAGCCTTTGAACCACTGCTTTGTTAAATTTGCTATTTTGAATAAAAACAAAATTTTCAAGCCATAGACGATAATTTTGACTTTTTAAAACATAGTAAAATTGTAATTACTTCTTTTGCAGCAAACAATTTTTTATTACCGCTTACCAAAATCCTCTAAAAAAATGTGCGAACAGCCTCTATATTGAGGTAATTGTGTATTGTGTTGAACTATCTGAATTCATGAAGGAAGAAGCTAAAAATTAATTAAAACATCATGCTAATAAGGAATCAAATCAATTTTTCTTTATTAATGTCTTGTTAGACTATACAGCATATTAATGTTTTATTATCAAAACCATAACCCAGAGTATCTATTAGAAATTGAACTTCAAATATTTGTTCTGATAATATTTGGTTGTTTTAAAAATATCCAAATCTCTTTAAAATTTTATTAATCCACTGTACATTTTAAATTTTGGATACAAGATGATCATGCTATATGACATGTATGATGATGATGATTAGATACAGAATATCAAATTTCACAAGTTGTTCTAAATTGATAAACTGTAAGAACATATGAAGAAATTGTACAAAATAATTTAATTACGTTACTATTAAGTAATGTGTCATTTTGAATGATGATGTTCCTATAGTAGTATTAGAATAGAATATTGTATAGCAGATTGCTACTGATTATGGAAAATTGTATATACAGTGGCTCCCAAAAGTGTTCATACACTTATGATTTTCATTGAAATAGAGCTCTTAATTAATGGATAGAGTCCTATTTCAATGAAAATCATAAGTAAACTTTCTGAATGAGATTTTAACAGTAAGATCTGTAATCTATTCATAACAAAATTATATGAAATATTTTTTAAATATAGCGAAACTTTATTTTTAAGAAATTAATAATCAAAAAATGACAAACATTTTATCTCACAAAAGTCTTTGTACACTTCAAAAAAAAATTTGGCATATTAGTAAATATTTTCGTTAAATTAATATTAATAGGATATCCTTTAGCATCCACAACAGCTTTTAAACATCTGGGAATAGATTTTACTTTTTTTTGGGGGGGGGTAATTTCTGTATCAATGTTTATCCATTCTACCATCATGGCTGTTTTGAGTTCGCTTTTCATTTTGATGTCCTGTTTTCATACCCTAACCTCCAAATTTTTCCAGATGTGTTCTATGAGGTTTAAATCTGGCAACTGAGGTGGTGGTTTCAAAATCTGTGGACAATTATAGATACTACAGGTGAACGTTGAAAGCCGTATACTTAGGATCATTATCATGATTAAAAATAAAGTTGTTTCCAATACCCAAATTTTGGGATGATAATTTTAAATTGTCTCTTAAAATATTTAAATAAAGAGAATGATTCATTATGTCATCAATAAATACCAACCTGATGCTGTCATGCCCCTTCACACAAGACCACCTCCACCGCCATGCTTAACTGTTCCAACTAAGTTCACAGAATGAAGTTCCTCATTTTTTCTTCTCCATACAGTTATTCGACCATTGGAACCAAAAATATTAAATTTGCTTTTGTCAGCAAATGGGGCATTATTCCAGTACGTTTCGGGTGTATTTATCATTGATTTTGCGAATGAAAACCTAACAAAATTTCTGCCTTTCTGTTTTTTTCAATAACAAATTTTTTTTTACGGGCAGAACGCCCATGTAATCCAGCTTCTCTGAGAAATCGTCGAACAGTTTAAGGTGAAATTGAAGTAGAAAACTTTGCATTAAATTCTGCAGAAACTTTTACAGCACTCAAACATAAGTTTTTTTACAAATTTTCTAATAATAAATCTCTCATCACATTTAGTTAACTTTCTTGGTCGACCTTTTCTTACCTAGTTTTCAATCTGATTTTCTTTTTAAAGCATTTTATCACATACTGCTTTGTAGAATGGGATAAATGAATTTATCATTTTTTGATTATTAATTTCTTAAAAATAAAAGTTCGCTATATTTAAAAATATTTCATGTAATTTTGTTACGAATAGATTACAGATCTTATTATTAAAATCTCATTCAGAAAGTTTACTTTTAATTAATGGATAGAACATCCAATTTTAGCAGCATCCATTAGATTTTCAATGAAAATCATAAGTGTACGAACACTTTTGGGAGCCACTGTATATATATATTAGTGTACAAACTTAAAGAAAACAACTTATAGAAAGGTGATGCATATGCAGATATTGGCACCATGATGTCAGAGTACGTCACAGCATACAAAATAAAATGCTTCTGCAGGTGCGAGATTCTGTGTGCAGTATGGCTACAAGAAAATATCAAGACACCTTTACATGTGGTAGAGTGATTGACAAGCTTAAGGAGAAGTGTAGTTTGATGTCTATTGCCCAAGAGTTTGGAATTGATAAAAATGGTATTTCATGAGCTTGAAAAGGTCTAATAAATCTTCTAAATGGCAAGCATAGCTGTAAAAAAAAATTGCCATTGCTGGCCAAAGAAAAAATAGTGACTAAATGGTCAATATAATTGTCCTGCAGGTGAAAAGTGATTGAAACTATTCATCTGCTATCCTGGCCATTGACAGTATAGTGAACATAATGACTTGGACACCTCATGAGTGGAGTCACACTTTCTTTATTGGTGACAGTTTTTTCAGTCTGACAAATAATTCTTGGCACCAAACTAAAATGGAGGGAAGTAGAGAAATGCTTTTATTATACTACATCGGAGAAAGAAACCATTGTGGGTCATCTTGGCATGTTTGTATGGAAAGCCATTATGATGAATGGATGGATGATATTCCAAATTTTCAGTCGGAAATCACTTACTGTAAGTTATTATTGTGATGAAATTATTGTCCCCCACATGCGTCTTTACGCATTGGTCCTAATTTTGCTTTTATGGATGAAGATGCATTGCCATGTAGGACTTTCATATCTTTTCATTGCCATGTAGGACTTTCCAGGAGCTCCTCAATTAGCGTCTATTGAGGAGCTCCTGGAAAGTTAAGATATTCACAGAATGTGTTGGCCAGCATGCTTGCCTGATTTAATTCCCGTTGAACATGTGAGAGCGATGCCTGGCAGCACGATCTTACACTCTGGAGAACACCAGACAACTGAAACAGATTTTTTCTTGAAGTATGAGAACTCTTACTCCAAGAGCTGTTAGATAATCTGGTGTTGAGCATCAACAGGTTGGTGCAATGCAAGCACTGCAGTTTAGGGGGTGATATCGCTTTTTGGTTTGCTGTTGACCCTCTCAGCCATACAGTAAGTGTTGTTCTGTCAATTCCCGTGCTGTATGCATCCTATTCGTTTTTTTTGCTACTATACTTTTCTTATCCTTTAAATAGTACATTGTACCTCTGTAGGATGAATTTCAGGTCTCCTAATTTATTTTCTTTGCAGAATAGTGGCCCAAATCAGAAAAGTTGCTTAAGTTTTGTCCTCTAGTGTACTTTCACATTAGATTACTTTAACACCATATGCAGGATTTTGTAAAAAAAAAATAGTTTGATGAATTTGTTGCTTTGCATGGGTGCCCAAATGAAACAATATATATATATATAATTTATAAAAAGTTTCCAAGATTATAATTAAATGTATTGGGCATATGCAAAATTTCTATGCACATTTGTAGATGCAAACTACTATCTGTAAATTTAATTCATGAAAAAGACTGTGCGACTGTGAGAAAGCATGGAAAGTAGATCATATATATATATATATGTATTGAATTTGGCAGAATAGCTTATGTATTTAATGATTAACACCAAACATTAATGTATGAGGTTGTTAAAGGCAGTCTTACAACTATAACAAAAATCAAAGAGAAAGAATGCAGTTCATGGTAATACATTGTTAATGCTTTTGAAAACTTTGGAATGGAAACAGGAAGTGTAAAGAGCCATTACATTCCAGACATTCCTTAGTAAATTTCGAAAAAGTTCTTAATCGTAGTTAAATGATCCACATCCAGCTGTCCACAAACTGACAGAAATGTTGTTAGGAGAGAACAGTAATCAAAAGATAGATGCTGGAGCTTTGGTTCATGATGAAGTTCAATTAATGTGTACCATATCAGCTTTCTGTGAAGCAGTGAGAGGGCTGGTAGTTGTGTTTCTTTATTTGCTCATTACAGAATTAAATCATTTTTTGACTGTTACAAGAGATGATAAATAGGTACTTTACAGCAATGTCAGGAGTTAAAGAACTATGTGCTGAGTTTTACAAATCTGTGCCACTGACCTCAAATAGGGCCAAGGTTTTACTTTGGTTTATGGTTTCATATCAAAGGAATATTCATTCAGAAAAGTGCAAATAACTAATCAGAGGAACTTTATTAGAGAAGGATTATACCTAAGTAGCCAGTGCTCATCCATGCAAAAGTATGATTTTTCACTGCAAGTATCAGACTTCTTGCTCCTATAATCACTTGGCTAAGATTTAAGGAAATAAATATTTTATTCAGAAATGTATTCAAAATCTCATCTTAAATTTTTTGTGCATGTTACCTCATATTTGGTGTCAGTATTGCTTTTTCTGCATCCATGTTAATCTATTAAAGATAATTTAAGTTTCACAAAAACCATTATGAAAGTGCTTATATGTTTTTGAAGAAATTTAATTTTCTAAATGAAATGTGCAGTTAGCATTGCATACAAGATAGTGGTGCTAACTACTTTTACTAGTAAAATTAAAACATGAAGAATTTTTACCAACTATGGTATAAAACTTTAACATTTAGCATGTAGCCTGTCTGAAGTAGCACTTTTAAAATTATAATGTGCATTTTTTCTGGAACCCTTATTCCACACTTTTGATTACTTCAAAATATGAAAATTTGTGTACAAGCTATAAAAATGATAAGAGATTCAAGTTTAGATTACAAATTCTGCAAAAGATATATCTGTTAATGACAAAGAAAAGTTGTCATTAATAAAATTTTAATGAAAAATTGTCTTTTCTACGAGACATTCCATTTGTTGTCTTTCCTATGGGATATGTGATTTGTTTCTTTTAACCATTAGAGAGCAGTATCTAATTTCAGTGCTTGCATAAATGTGATTCAACATTTAACATATTTTGATATTTATTATAAGTATACTGTTGCATGCTATGGGTTTGTTGATATTTCCAAATGATCACTCCGGATAAACAGGAAGAAATTAACAATTTATTATATAAAAATCGACAATACACAGCACAATAACTACAAATAACTTTAACAGAATGCAGTATTAAACATTTCCTTCTTGGTGCACAAGAAATATCAGAGAAATATTTATCCAAATCACTTCCATAGTAAACTCTCGATTCAGCTAATGCTAAATCTCACACTCAGTAACAACTAACTAACAGCAACATCCAAGCTCTCAGAGCTGTATTTATATAGTGTAATATGAACTTCAGGAAATTTTGAGAAGAATCGAATGCCAAGGCTCGTGAGGAACGCATTTGCTCATACCTTGTAATCCACTTGAGCTATTTTTACAATTTAAATGTTACCACGCTTAAAATTGCAAGATCAGCAGTTCCAAATAAAATGCAAACATTTATGGGGAAAAAAAAAAAAAAATGTTCACAAATGTTAAACAAACCCTAAAATATGCAAATATCTAAGAGCATTATTATAATATTTATTGTATTGTTACATACTATAATGCAATAAAAGAATTTGGATATTTGCAGATATAAACAATATATAGATACATAAATATATAAAGAGAGAGGCAATGCGAGACAAGTATTTTTGCCTAAGTATGTTGCATGGAAAAGAATGAAAGATGGTCTTTTTTTTGTAGTCTGTGTATGTGTTTCTTCTGCACAACTAATTCATGAAGATCTTAAAAATATGATTTTTAATCATGAATGACTGAATTTATTTAAAAAAAAGTTTTATTATTCTATAAATTTAACCTGTTTCGAAATTAAGATTTTATGTCATTCATGGCTCATGGCAATTAAATCTTGCGCCTCTTCACCAGACTACAATTTTAAAATCATTGCTGTTAGGTTTTTATGTCCATTTGCATAATTCATTGTTAATTCAGAAGTTGGTCAGCTCTGATGTTTCCATTGTGATATCATATCATTTTAGTTAACATTATTATATAGAATTATTCTCTTAATCTGTTAAATTTTATAAACACGTACATATTCTTTTCCCCTGAAAATATGCTTAATATTCTATACAATTTATGTTCCTTTAATTTATTGTATAAATATATTTAAACATATATCTAAAGCATATTTTTTTTTTTTTTTTTTTTGTATAGATATATGCGAAGATCAAGATTTGAAGGATCGTATAATGCAACTGAAGAACGAAATAGAGACAAAGAGGGCATCTCAACCTCAAAAACTAAGAAGATCTCAGAGCCAAAACACAAGAAGGTATATTATTTTAGACATATTGAAATTCACACTCGACATATTATGCCTCACAGTTTAAAAAATTATATCTAATACAGAACATGTTTTAAATATTAGTTCATCTCATAGTCCTATTAATAATTCAACTTGCATATTAATAACTTCTGAAAAGCTGCAGCGTCATAATTGTTTATTCATTAGATTTGTCCTTTATTTTATAAAAAAATTAGAATATTTTCCACAGTCATTGTTCTAATAACTGATTAGTTTATACAGTATAAAATCCCGGACATCCAGTATCACTCCCATTTTTTTTTTTTATTGGGGAAATATTGATTAACAATTTAATGGGAATTCTTGTGACAATAATTAAACATGAACTTTGTAACTCAACAAGAAATTGTCTGTCTATAAAATCAAAGAGAAAGTGTTAATTAGTACATTAAAAGAAATGTTTAATGAAGCAAACAAATAAATATCGAGCTTTTTCTTTGGAAATTTTGATTCTGTTAATCTTTTCACGTGAACTATTTCATAGACTAATTACATACTTGCCAGCGTAAGACGCTCAAAAGTCGGGAGATTTTTCTCAATGACAGAGATTTTTTAAATGATAAAAATATATTTTTAATAATGATTTAACTTTAAACAGTTACTAATTAATATTTGTTTAATATTTTTATTAGCTACTTAAGTGCAAACAATATAAAAATACTTGCATAATTTTATTTATTTATTTTTTATTTATATCTTTTAACAATATACTATATTATATATGTTACTGTGAAAGACTGAAATTGGAGAATGTCGACTTTCACCAGAGAATATCAACATTCACCAAATACGTCGGTGAAAGACCGAATATTTCACTACATTCTTGTATATTCGGACCCTCACCGGTGTATGTCGACAATCACAGATATGCTCTGGTGAAAGTCAAAAAGAGAGGTCATAAAGTGCCGTAATAGTTTAAGTTGTTGCAATAAATAAGATTTGAATCGCATAATTTAGTAAGTTTTTTATGACTGTTATTTTATTTTCTCATTTAGAACGTACTGTATAATTGTATACATTAACAACTTTTTGCTCCTTTGTTTTTCAGAGAAAAATTTAATTTCTCATTTTTTAATAGAACTCTTGTTCTTGTGCTTTTGTAAACATACATGTTTGAGAACCTTGGCCCTTCCAACCGTGCAAAATCTTAAAGACAAATGGTACAACATCACAAATATATTACATTTCCTAGAGGAAATAATAGAAGGAAAGCCATCTGTGTACGATTTCTTAAACTGTTTCTTGAAAGCACCTACACTCGCGCCGCTCGGCAATGAGACGAACGAAATAACAGATCTTGCCTTGTGCTTAATGACTAATGCATGTTAGGTGACACACATTGGAGAACTGGAACACAACGTTTTCCGACACACGTATTCTTCACTTGCAAAGCAGAAGCGCACCATAATTTCTCACCGATGAAACGACTTTGGTTTTCTTTTATATGTAATCTAGAGAAAAACCAACAGATGCCCAAAGTCACTTTTTTTTATGCAAATAATGAATTATTAAGCCCAAATACATAATAATAGTGAAAAATTTTAAAACTAAGAGAAAGTCGGGAGAAATGCGCTGTAAATTGAGTTGGCGAGAGAATGGTCGGAAATCAGGAAAGTTGTCAACTCTAATTTTACGTATTAAATCCATTTAATCAACTATTCAATCCGCAAGATCCAGAAAAACAAATCGGCAGGGTCTGCCATTTTCTGTTTCTTATCTATCGTGTTGTAAATTTTAAACTCCCACAGTAAACTAAATTTCCTTGAACCTTACTTAATGTAGAGAATGCGTGGGGCATAAATGTCCCAGATCAAGAAAGGTTTAGGTCATAAATTCTTCAGATTTTAAATTTTAAAATTTCTGAGTCATCTTGCTAGATTTAAACTTATGATCTAAATTCTGGAAAATTTATAAATCTGGAATTGCTGAAGTCCTGAAGATTCTGTATCTCGGACTTTGCACTGTAAAGCTCTATTCTCTACATGTTTGTAAATTAAATATTCATTACGATTTTCACTGTTTTACAAAATGATACAAGTGTTATGAAAATGGTTTTCTGGAAAAAATCTTTAATAAATGGAGACATATATCTTATTCAAATCTGCACGTGAATCGCAGAAAAGACTCATCTCGAACTAGAAGAGAAACATGCCAAAGTAAAATTTAAAGTTAGGTATAAAAGTAACTTTAGTTTTATATAGATTTTGAATAAAACTTCAAGTTTTAAAGGCAATCAGACACAGGTTCCTTTTCTTCAAAAGCAAAAGAGACTCGTGTTTGTTCAAAAGCAAAAGAGACTCGTGTTGACTCGTGTATCTGCAAAGTTTTATTTAACATCTACAAACTAAAGCTGCTTTTTTGCTAGTTTTAGACATCTATCTATTAGAATTTAAATGCTTGAAGATAACAACATGCATATATATAATACTAGTTTGAGCAAAATCAGTGAAAGAAATCCTGATTATCTTATCTGAGGAAAAGGTTATAGGTGTAAAATTTTAAAGTTGATAAAATGTCAAGTTTTTTTAATAGGATTATATATAAACAGCTACACCAGACCTGTGTCAAGCCTATTTAATCTACTAAGTCATTATGACATAATAGCATCTTAGGAACTTATAGTTCAGTAGTACTTTTATAGGCATTCTGATAGTGATGGATTTTTGCAAATGTACAGTACAACTTCAGTTTCATGATTGTTTTTATTGGTCTATTCCAGGGTTTCTTAAACTGTGGGTCACGGGACCTGCAGTAAGGGGTCGCCAAAAATTTTAGCAGTTTGATATTTCTGTAACTTACTGTAATAATTTTACAATTACCAAATATTTTTACACAATGTACCTGAAAATAGATAAAAATAAGTTTAAGACTGAAAAAAGTTTAAGAAACCCTGGTCTATCCTGAAACATGTAAAGCAAATGAAATTTTTTTTAAATGTTCTGTTTTTTATCTGTGTGTGTGTGCATGCTTTAAACGTAAACAGCCAGATGTAGACAGAAGTTTAATAACATTTTATAATATAAAGCATGCTTAAAATTGAGTGAGATGAATTAATGAAAACCCATACTTTTCCAAGTCTATTAACAGTAATTGTTTCAAGATTTGATTGTATTATATGGGATGTCCAATGTGATTTCTAGCTCCTGAGAATGAGAATATATACAAATATGAGATTCTAACATCTGTTTTATTATCTTTTAACATTATGTGTGATAGATCGAAAAGATGCATCTTATACATGAAACTTGAGTCATTCATGTCATTAAGATTCATTTTGAGAAAATTCTAAATTTTATTTTTGATAGAGAAAAGCTTAAAATCTATAATAATTCAAATCTTCATACATTTCCTTTTCTGTTGATAAGGATTTTATGAAATTAAAAAACTCATATCTTGCCCTGAATTGTAATTCAGGAAAATATATATTCTAATAATGGCTTTTTATATTACACAGTCAATCTGTACGAAGAACGAGCATCAGAGATAAATCTCTCATATCTCGAAGGGAAGCACGAGAAGAAGCTAGGATGAGGCATGAACAGCAAGTGCAGAGTAGCACGGATGATGTATGTAAAAGATATTTCATTTAATGCAATATTAACTTCTATCAAAATGTCTTAAAACATATTTTATGGATAATTTGAATTTTTATTTTATTTAACATTTTGGATCAGAAGTTTGATAATATACACTGCCGGACACTGAAAATGCAACACCTAGTCGCCATGTACAAGTGTGGTGTCAATATGGAAATAGGTCCAATCCGGCAGCAATTGTGGAACGCTCCACCATGCGACATCATGGTTTAGGGTTCAATTGCTTACGATTCCAGATCACCACTAGTTCGTATTCAGGGCACTATGACTGCCTACTGATATGTGGATGATATGCTGTAGCTGACGACACTTCCCTGCATTCAGAGAGTGCTCAATGTCAGCAGTATAACACCCGACCACACACTGCTTGCATCAGTCAATGTGCTCTGCAAGGTGTACGAATGCTTCCCTGGCCACCGTTTTCTCCTGATTTCTCACCAAACAAAATACATTTGGAATGTGATTAGATGCCATTTTCAGACCCTACCATTGCCACTCTACCATGTTCAGAAGACAACCTGTGGCAAATGGTGCATAGGAAATAGTGAGCCATTCCTCAGGACACAATCCGTAGTGTCCTTGACTCGGTACCTAGATGTGTTGCTTCGTGTATCGCCGTCCAGGGTGGTTCCTACAAACTATTGAGCCAACGCTGTTCTTGCTCTGTATGCATATGATTTCAAAATAAAGATCACTTATTGTTTGTTGCTATCTTTTTCTGTTTGACAAGTTTCATCACTTTCTAGCCACACCTTCTTGGTGTTGCATTTTCAGTGTCAGGTAGTGTTTATTAGGCTTTTTTAAATGGGAAGGGGGGAAATGAATTTTTGTTATATTTTGCTAGTACTTTCAGTCAACTATACATTCCTCTTCTTAATCAGGAATTCTTTAAATTGAAAATGGAATATAAAGTTTCTACATATTCCATTTACACTTTAAAATGTTCAGTGAATCCACAGAATTTATCTCTAAGGTAAGTGAAAATTTTTGTTTATTAAAGATAATAATTCATAAATAATAAATATGCGAGAATTATCACTAAAAGCATTTTGATTTTTTAAGGGATATAATATTCATATAACTAATCATGTATTTAAAAGAAGAAATAACTATGCAAGAGATTTGAATAATTTACTCACACTTTTAGATCCACATTTCATCATAGTCGAAGTTTAGCTTATAATTTTAGCTATTTTGTTGTTTCAGACATCAATATTACCTATTTAAGCATAATGTACTGGAGCTTTTAATCAATATAAAAATTGAAATGAGCTAAATATTTCATAATACTTCTTTCTCAGTTTATATTGTAAAAAACACTTTTAACTATAGATTTGAAATTGCTGTAGACCACAAAATGAAACATATATAAATTTTATGGTTATCCAGTAGTGCTTAATAGCATTTGAAAAAATTCACTGGCTACTCAGAGTAAAAATAATACATATCATTTATTGACATACACAATTATTATATTAACTTGCATTTGGCTATGTTTGGCAATGCCCTAGCCAACTTTTGCTATGTAGCAGGGCTAAGTTAAAAATTCATTCTATACTCTTCACCAATAAGTACACTTTTTTCAAGCTATGTGTAATATATGCTGCTTAAGCTAAGTACATAATTACATTGGTGTGCAAAAATTAAGGACGAAGTTGAAAGATTAGCTTATCAGTGGAACAAAGACTACTCAGGAGGTCGACTAAGGTCAGGTACATTAGCACATTCACATATATACAGCTAGACGTATTGGGGGAGCATCGGAGGGATATAAAGATCGCTGGAGGTGTGAGCTCAGCATTTTGAGGAAGCTATTGCATGGCATATATCAGTTTAAATGACGTCGAGTTACTGCATCAATATGAAATGTTGAAGAATAAATCTGTTAGACGACATCTGGATGCTTTTTACCTAAGGTTGAATCATTGGAAAGACTGAGGAAAATCACAGTGTGACAAGTGTGGCTGTGGAGTTCGGGATTGCTCATGGATGAATCCATGAATAACCATAGCAGCAGAAGGAACAGTCCCCAAACAGTGGGAGAAATCTCAACACATGGAACAGGTGATTGGATGACTGATAGTACGTTTTACCATGGCCAGGAGGCTGCACAATGGTGGTCTGTTTGCATGACGACCTGCATGTTGTATTAATGCCTGCGGAGAATGCATTTTCTGTAGTGCAGGGAACACCAGAATTGGATAGGTAATTAATGGGGCTAAGTACACTTTATGGATGAGAGCGGATTTAGTCAGAGTTGCTATTTTAGATGCATGCACATCAGGAGAGAACTGGGAACATCCTTCAACATCATCAAAAGGGACCGGTTTAGAGGTCGTGGAGTTCTCATTTGGGGATACATGAATGATACTTGGTAGCCGTACTGACCTTCACTTCTTCCAAGGAGTTTCAGTGACCTGAGACTTCTATTGTAACGAGGTTCCTTCCTTACATGCGTCTTTTCACAGGTACTACCTCTTTATGTAAGATAACACTCCACTTCATTGCATACTGCCAAAGAGCTGTTGGAGAATGAGGACACGTGGATTGGTCGGCCAGGTCTCTGAATCTAAAATTCCATCAAGCATGTATGGGACTTTCTAGGAAGACGCGTGGCAGCACTTATTCCCAGTAATGATTTCGGAACTATGATTGGTGCTACAAGAGGAATGGGCAGCAATGCCTTAAGAATGTAATGACAACCCCATATTCAGCATGGGCAAATGATGTGAAACCTGAACAACAGTCAGAGGAGATCATACCCTTACTAAAGACTGGATATTTCTTCTGTTGCATTGTGTTCCATGCTTTTTCAATCAAGTTCCATTCTATCATTTTGATTGCTTTTTTGGGAAGTTTTGCTTACATTACCCATGTTCTTACATCTTGGGGATCTTATGGTATTATTTTTGTTGATTTGGAAAGCTTTTTTGCACATTATATTGAGAAAACTGTCTCGTCATTAGTTTTTGCACACCAGTGTGAACTGGTACCAAATAAGAATTCACCAATAATTACCAAATAAGAATATGACTATCAAAGATGTAACGGCTGGTCATTTCAGGTAATAGTTATTTTGCATTATTAACAGTACTACAGTGAGCAGCATTCATATTCTGTACTATTTTGCATCAAGTACCTCATTGGGAGGGACCTGCTTATACATTCTGCTGTACTCTGGGTGGCCTGGAATGGCAACAATATATCCTAATGCATAAAGTGGCTAATGGACTTACGACTCTTATACTCATGAAGATGTTCCTGGTCTTCATTTGGCATCATGATGAACCATAATAGCATTGTCCTGTCAAAGTAGGTCAGAGTGCATTTTCTCCATGAATACACTGTATCCAAAACTGTTATTTCCTAAGATGTGTTTAAAGTGTGCCTCAAATAGGGAAGCCATTAATCTAAAAAGCCATGGTCAAAACTTTTAAGAAAGTTACTTTTTTATGTCTTTGTTTTCATTCACTCAATATATGAAATGATAAAAAGTCTAGAGGCTTCGTTTTTGCTCCAAAAGTTATTGCCCAACTATAAACATATTACTATATTGATTTTGAGGTCTCTGATAATTTTTGTGCATAATTCATTATTTCATATGTAGTTGCAATAATAAGTGAAATTTTGAAGAATGGCATGTTTAGACTTTTTCTGTGAACAAAATTTAATCTGTTATTTAATAAAACTCGTATGCAATTTCAGGATGATGAAATCAAAGTTCAGCATGATATGAGAACATCAGAAAAAGAAATGTTACCAACAAACCAAGACTATAAAGATGACGATAATGCAATGCATTTAGTAACAAATAAAGATACACTGCAAAGAGTGAAAGCTAAGAATATGAAGGACACAATAGATATAAAAGAAGGTAACCAGTTCATTCCTCTTGACCAAAATGAAGATGATGTCCACATGCATACACAATATTTAAATGCTATTAATGATAGTATGACAGAAGAGTTTAATAAACAAGCTGATGATGCTTCATCGTGTGAACTCAATGAAACAATGGTAAGCACACCTGTAATACAACACGGTCAGTCTGAATCTGTCAAAGTTGAAATCCATGTCACAGTAAATACAAGTCCCACATATCCGCCAAATCACGGAACTCTGGCTGATCTTAAAAAACACAGATCAGACATGCGGAGTAGAAGCAGCCTGATGTTAACATCATCGCAGCAAGATATCTCAGAAAAAGCAGCTCGGAATGGCCATACTTTTAGTGCCACTTACTTGTATGATAGACCACCGTCACCAACAATATCTTTGAGACGTTTCTGCAGTGATCCTTCTGAAATTGTTGGAGGAGAGCCTCACAAGCAAGGTTGCTGTATTGTGATGTAATTTATTTAAACTATTGCTGTAAATATGTTACCTTTTTTTTAGCCATGAAAATTTATATATAAAGTGTATTTTCATTTAGATTAAAGCAGTAGAGCAAGTAATGTGCATTTCATGTAAGAAGAAAAATTAAACCTCTCACTTCGATTTCTTATAACATTCACTTTCATTATACCTTAATGATGATTTTTTGCACTGTACTGTCCAAGTATAAAATAAGGTAAGCCAAACAATTTCAAGCATAATTTAAATTGTAAAATAAATGCCAGTAATTTATATGAAACATGACTCAAACAGCAAACCGGTTAACTATGTGTTAATTATTCTCTGTATAATTTCGCATTTGATTGTCTATAAGGTAATATTAAAAATATTGACAATTGATATTTAGATTAGAAAATAGAGAGGATATTTTTTAATTACTAAATTGCTGTTTTACCCAAGGTTGCACCATTTTTATTTCTTGTCAGCACTTATAAAATTTTAACAAAATGACAAATTGGCCAGGATGCAGGAACATCATCATACAGTTCACTTCTCAATTTTAGAACCAAACCTGATTTATTCAAAAGAATGCTGTTCAAAATTATTCTTACGGTTTGCAGATAGGAAAACTTGATGCAATAGACTGAGTTATAAATAATTAAAATGAAGTTTACACTGATTGCCGAGGTCCGTTTGACTATGATTTTGTTAGGACATTGAAAAGAAGCCATTCTGTAGCTTAACACAAAGCAACTTTTGCTAAAATTTTTAATACAGAGATTTGAATTCAGATAAAACCTAAAACAGTTTTAATTAAATATTTAAAAGCAAATTTAAAGATCTGATTATATAGCAAAAAAATTAAACATATTTGATGTACAAAGAAAACCTACTTTTTCACAATAACAGATTTATTTAGCATATACTTTCCATTGACCTTGCTTCATTTTAAAGTACACAGTATTTGCAATGAAATATTTGTTTAGTTATATTGAAAAATTATTAAAAACTTATAATTATTACGTTCGCCAAGTAACTTCAACTTCATCTGTTCGAAACCTTGAATAGAAAATTTCTTGATTAAAATTAATTCTAGCTACAGTTTTAAACACTTGGAACTTAAAAATTCATCACCTGCAAATTTATTTTACCTTTGAGTGCATATCGTATCTTCAAATTTTGTCACTTGGCCAGACCGGAACATTTCCAAACCTGCATGAGCGATCATTGCTCCATTATCAATACAAAACCTGTAAAAAATATCTTAAAACAATCTGACATTTATTTAAAAGCAGTATAATTATAGCTGGAATGAAGTACTTGAACTTACATACTTACAGCGCTTGGTCTAAACTATAAAAATAAACGTTTTTATGTAGGGGGAAAAAATTAGGCATACTCTGAGAGAATTTCACACATTCTTTTCATAACTGCTTTTGTTTTCAACGATTACTTTATTCATCATTTTACACTGGATGCTGAACATTACAATTAATATCAAAATAAAATTTTAAAGAAAGTTTTAATCATCGATTCCATCGATAATTCGATGTTCCTGGCTGCATACCTAAAATTCTGGATTTTGATCCAACAGATGAAGGTTGTTTTTCTGCCTCTAACATCACTTGTCCACTTCAAAATATGAAAGATTGACAAGGAGTAAACAAAAGGGTTGAAATCAAAAGAATTGAAAATAATTCTGTTAATTCATTTTTTCTGAATTAACAGAACCTGAACTGTGAGAAATTTACTCTCATCAGCAACTATATAAATACTTTTTTAGAGAAAATGCTAATCTTACTCCATTCCTTAATTAAATTTGTAAAGAGAATTAACAAAACTGACCCATATCTGAATATTCTGAAACAATTATGCAAAAATTACATAACTTTAACACATTTACAAAAACAATTTTGCTAAGTAATTTTGGAAAATTCGCTTTATACCATTTACTGTGTTCCTTAACCCCTTCACGATGGGTGTATCATATATGCAGCAGTATTTAATCCTCTTACTTGACGGAAAGCTACTTAGCGCAACTCGCCTCTGAGATGGTGTGTTATTTTTTTAAATCAATTGTTTTGATTTTTTCTGTAATGGTATCTAACAGTAATAAAATCATAAATACAGTATATCAAGAGGTTCTAAAAAGATTTAATTAAAATCTAAATGCAAAATAAAATATTTTACTTATCTTTATAAAATGTAAAAAACCTTACTTAAATCTATATGCAAACATACATAAAAAATAATATACTATATGATTAAGTATAAGATGGAAGAATAACAGATTCAGACTATCATTAACACTTTCAGATTGAACTTTTTAATTATTCCCAGCATTAATCCTAGGAATCCCCTCATTTTAGGCACATCTACAGGAGTATGCTGATTTTGGATGAAGATGGATTCTCACTCATTATTGAAATTACTAGTTTATTCAACTATTATGTTCATTAGGTAATAAAAAATTGTAATCAGTTTCATTGACATAACTTTGAATTAAGTTTACTTTAACACTACTAGTACAAGTAGTATTAAATCTTCGGTGTCAAAATAGTCACTCATGGGCACTCTTTTATTAAAACCTTCTTGCTCTTAGACATTGCATTATTAGTTTAATTCTCTTAACCGGTGCAAAAAACTTATGTCTGCTATCTAAAGAAGATGCAAACTGAATACATACCAGAGTTCCTAAAATCACAGCTCAACTCCTAATCTTCCCATGGGGGGAGGGAATTGAAACATCAGAAACTGTTCAATGTTTATATCATGTGAAGCCTCAGCTGGGTTTTGTTTACTTTATATCATCTGCTCATACCTCTAAACCCAAAGAAGAAAGAATTTGTTTTAAATATAGCACTGAATCAGAAAGTACTCCACAGACCCAAAGTCAACAATAATATGTTTGAATAAGCTAACTGTAGAGGACATGGAGCACCATCTAGTGATTAAAAAAATTCTAAAAGAACATATATGTTTGAAAGTGCATATATGACACATCCGTCTGGAAGATCAATGCAAGTGGCGATGCACTCAATGCATCATCCGGCTGCTAGCAACATATGGGACTCATGCATATATGAAACACCCGTTTGCAGACGGTTCTCAGTTCAACAACACGAGGTCGCAAAGGGGTTAAATTCAAATAAAATGTAAAGATATTTTAAACATTACACAGGGAAATAAAAATGTTTAATTTTAAAAACATTTTTCTAAAAAAGTAGTTTTAATATATTACAGATATTTTAATGACACCATTATAAAGTTACAATTATTAAAAAAATCATGAAATTTGCAAATCACCTAATCAAAATTTTTGTAAATAATAAACACAAATTTGTTTTAAAATGTGAAAATGCTGATAAGTCACCACACTTGGCAACATAAAACAAAAGAATTCAGGTCCCGAAGAAGAAAGAATTTGTTTTTAATATAGCACTGATGTAATGAAGAGAACAAATTCAAGTAACCCAAATGTCTGCCAAGAGTATGCATTTATAATACAGATTTGGCAGTAAATCATGGCACATTTTTGTGCAACTATGGAGGGAAAATTGCAAAATTTGTGAAAAATTAATTTTGTACATAAAAATTGTAAAAACAAAATAATTTGCATAAAAATTTGTAAAAGGTATGCTTTTTTCTTTAATACAGAGTTGTATTTCATAGCAACCTCATACTTTAAAAATATACTATAGACGTCAATTCAAGTGATCAGCAGACACTGTCATTTAAATGGTTTAAATCAGATTATTTATTCTGAAACGATATTTGCCCAGAAAGAATGGCTTCGTATATAAAACCGCGTGAGAAAGTCATGAGATGTGCGTGGGGAGGATAAATAAAAGAAAAATGAATCAAAATCACATTCTATCAACATGAATTAAATCAAGGTCAAACTACCAATGCTCAGTGCTCTTACTCACTAGGTCTTTAGTAGATAACAACAAGTAATTTAACACTCTGTTAAAATACTTTTAAAACAGAATTTTTCAATTTAAAAGACTTAGTGTTTAAAAAAAATGTAATAAAATTCTATATATGAAATGTTCAAAATTACAAACACATGGTGTTCTACATAGAAAACATTTTCTTTCATATATTTAAGAATATATAGTTATTGATGAATTTCCTATGTAGAAAAGTAGCTTTTTCAAGCCACATAACTGATGGTAAATAGACAAATATTAAAAAAAATATATAATACCTCAATTAAAAATGCTTTTATAATAAAATAATGTAGAAGAAATTATGCAAATATATATATGTAAAGATTACCTTTCATCAGTTGCATATAATTTTGCACCTCTTTCCTCAGCCATAATATGCATCATTTCTTGTAATCTTTCATTGCCTGTAATAAATGGTATTTGTTTAAAAAGTATATTATACAAAGAGAAGTAACTGAAGCTATAGCATTTATATTTACATTTTATTAATGAATTGTTACTTAATTTACTTTCTTTTTCGCCTTTTTCTGCCATGAGATTTGCTCATTCTAAAGTTTATGCAGATTTAAATGGCAAGCACTTTTATATAAAGTTTAGAGTAAAAGAGTCTGGCCTGCGGTCCACTGCTTTGCTAATTGAAGGAAAGGTGTGTTTGCAATGCTAATGCTGGTCTTATTGTGAGTAATGCAGATTAAGGTTAGACGTACTAAAGGTCGCTGAACACAGGTAGTTAGAGTCTGAACAAACAGGGTGGTTGCGTGGGCATTTTTGTGATTTCCTGTGTGTATGTGTATACGAGCACGCTTCTCTTCCCTTTTTCCCATAAAGACATCCATCCCATTTGACAGATAGCCCTCGAGTGCTTTGGCATAATTAAACAAGCAAATAAACAAACCCATTTTGGCAAGCACATTTTTGAATTTCTGTCAGTTTGGATAATTGAACACCAAACCATCGATTGCAAGCTACTAGTACCTCGCGGGGACATTTTTGGTAGATTGCGTTAACGCTCGCATTGACTAAACCTTAATTCCTCCACGGAGCTCACGTTGACGACAACTGCTTGTTTCTATCGTGCAGTTGCCATTGTCAGCCTCATCTCATAGTTGATTGTATAGTCATGAGGTTGTGCACATTATGTTTTTTGTGCATGTATTAGACATTTGCTAACCTGGATAGTTTGATTTATGCATTGGTACTAAGTTAGGTTTGTTCGAACGATGGTGTGTTAAAGTAAAAAAAACTCGTCAATTTAATTCAGAATGGTAGCTGATTACTTCTTTACCTAACTAAAGGACAAATGAGTGTGTTTACTGCACTATACAAGTGTATCAGTTGGGAAGAAAGGAGATGTCGAACGTCTTTTCAAAACCGGTTGAAAAGTATTTCCCACTGAATTCTGCTCTATGGAAAGAAACAATAAGGCAACTAAAATCGAAACTTAATGCTCAACAATCAACTTTTTTAAAACCATTAAACAAGAATAAAGCAGCAACTGAGACATCATTCAGAGTTTCAAATATTATTCCACAGAATAAGAAACCACATGAACTGTATTTTTAGAAGCTGCAGATGCATTATTTGATAGTTTAAAAAATACAAGTGTTATAAAGTCTGCTATTAAATCTGTACAGCTTTCTGCAAAGGTTGAGGCAATGAGTTTGGTTTGGTTTATTTAATTATGGGAAAGCACACTAGGGCTATCTGCCTAAGGGAAGGGATGCCTTTGTGAAGGACTATCTAAGGGAATTGGCTCATATACACGTTACACATGGGGAAAACCACAAAAACGCCCATGCAGCCAGCCTGTTCGTGGGATTCGAACCTCGGACCGAACTACCAGTGTTCAGCGACTTTACCGCTCGGCCTCTGGTGAGCCATTGTGGCAATGAGAAGAATTAAGGCGATGAGTTCTGACGTTACCTGACAACCTTGATCGCTTCAGCTATTTCTCCCAACAAATTGATGTTTTTATAAGAATGGGTTTTGATAGTTTTGAGAGCTGGTAAAAATTATACTTTTAACAGGACATATTTTTAGCAGTTAAAGATCTTATATTCCTATAAATAAGTTGGTGGGCTTAGCAACTGATGGAGCTCCTGTGATGGTAGGCAGAGAGAAGGAATTCATAACCGTATGTTGTAAAGACAACACTTTTTCGAAATTTCTATCTTAGCATTGTGTAATACACCAAGAGTTACTGCGTGCAAAGTTTTCAAGTATGCACAATGTAATGAAAACAGTCATAAAATAGCGAACAAAGTTAGAGTACACGCAATTCAGAGATGTTTGTTCAGAGCATGGATTGCTAGTATGGTGATCTAGTGCTTTATGTGGAAGTTCATTGGTTGAGTAGAGGCAGAGTTTTACAGTGTTTTCAAGAGTTGCTCCCTGCTTTAGTAGAATTTTTTAAAGAACGGGGTGAAGCCTTCCATGAACTAGAAGATCTGGTTTGACTGCAGGATTTTGCTTTTCTTACAGACATTACCCAAAATTTAAATATCCTTAACTTGCAGCTTACAGGTACGAATAAAGATATCAGCTGAATAATTTCAGATGTTGCTTCATTCTAAAAAAAAGCTGGAACTCTGGGAAAAACATATCATAAAAGGTAAATACAAACACTTTGCCTGTTTGATGAACCAAAACCCTTGACGAGCAAGGGTCTTCAACGCCTCCTTACAGCAGTAATCAAGTCAGCAGTCACTTTTTTTTTAAGGTGTACGTAGAAAATCACTTTTCCTTTGGCATTTTTCTCGACATTATATCAGCATTTTCAAAATAGTGTCTCGATGTTCCTATAGTTCCAGCATATTTGAAGGGCACGGAACAATTTATTTCAATGTTTCTAAAGCTTCAGGCATATTTTCAAAACATAAAAACAGTTTGAATAGCAAGTTCAACTCTATTATCATCACCTCATCTTTTTTTTTTTCACTTAGCTGTTATTTCATAACATCATTCCTCAATTTAGGTTAAAATAACATGCCGAACAAAGATTAATTTAGAAGTTAAACAAAATTTAGTGCTATATTTGCACTAAATTTTGTTTCATAGGACAGTTTCGATGGTTTTACTGAACCATCATCCTCATTTGCACTTTAGCAACTGAGGATGATAGTTCCGTCAAAGCAACGAAACTAGTTGTGTGAAAATTTGTACGTATAATGCTGATTTTTGTTGTTTAACTTCAAAAATAACATTCCTCAACTCAACTACACTGACTTTGAAAGGCAGTTAAACATTAAGTTACACTGCTCCATGCTTTTCTATCAACGTTACCTGTAAGCTTCACTTTTTGTAAGGAAATATTTTTTTTCTATCATTTGAACGAAAGAAATCTGCTTTCTTGAAGTAATTTCAGAAAGCAGGATGTTATTTTATCCTAGAACAAATGGAATACATTTATAGCGTCTAGGATTAAAACTAAGCATTCTTTTTTTCTGATCAAGATAACAGTATTCTGCAGTATGCCTCTTTTCAACATATAATGACAAAATTTAATAATTAAAGTCAACTAGTGCAGTTTGCTGAGAAGAAAATGATACATATATGTGTAAGTAGTATAAAGTTTAGAGTGCATAAATATGTGTGTTATAATCCATAAACAGCAGAACTTTTCTTTTTCAGTAATTTATAATTTCATTTAAAAATTAATAAAATTCCTGCCTTTCATAATTTACACAGATAGAAGTTTTTTGGAAGGAGGTGTGAACCAGCATAATTTCAATACCAATAATTAAAAATCACCAATAACATATAAATACTAATAATTAAATTAATTTTACCAATAATTAAAGCTGAAATGAGGTATTAGAGCAGTGTTTCAAAACGAGTGTGTGTGTGTGTGGGGGGGGGTAATTGTATTGTTAAAAAGGGCAATTCGAAAATGGACTCTTCCAGAGTTTAAGGGAACAAGGTATGTTCAAATTTCCAAATTTTGTTCAAGAAGTTGAAATTTCATACTTTTATTTTAAAAAAAAAATAATAATGTAACTGATGTATATATAAAAAAGTTTTTAAATTGCAGTGCATTTTAAATATTTTATAAAGAATTTTCGCTTAGACATGGGCATTTAAATGCTTAGATATTTCTTCCTAAAACCTATCATTCAAGTGTCTTTCGTGACAACATTTCAATTTTTGGCTATTAAAAATTATCTATATGCTAGAATTTTAGAGGGGACTAGGTGGGGCATAGCACAAAAATGGTTGAGAAAAACTGTATTTGAGCATAAAAGCAGAGTTAATCTTTCAGTAAATCCCAGATGGTATTTTAATCAGTATCATAATGCAAGTTAAAAGCTCAAATTCAATTTCATTACAAACATGCCCCATGAGAATTGTTACACTTATAGTTCGAAAATCTTCGGGGCATTAATTGATAATGCTTCAATGCTTTCCTTTACCATGAAATCATTACTTAAAATAGGTTAAAACATTCAATTATAAGAAAAGAGATTTTATTGTTTATACATTAGGGAATGACAATCCAGAGGAAAAATTATTAGGACTAACAAGAATCCAATTAAACAGTGTAATGACACGAAGACAAAAACAGAACTTGAAGTGTTAAGCACAGAGAAAATTACAAATGGACATGTTTGCACCCCAAACAGATCGACAAGGAAAATGTTATAATGCCGCTACGTGATCCGACCTATATTTTGTGACAGCACCAAGCCACTGAAGTTTTAATAGGTGCAGAATACTTTTGGGAAATAAACTCGGGTGAATGCAAAATTATAAGCAATATTTGAATCGCCGTAAAGACATTAATCAGAGTATGTATTCAAGGTCAAACATCTAATGTTTCTCAGTGAAAAAATGCTAAATAATTTTTGTGTAGTGTTGGCATCAATAGCCTTCATACATGGCTACAAAAATAAACAAAAGAGTATTAATGATGGGTTCAATGACTGTCAAATAAATTAAGAACTGAAGAGGTTTTGGCAAATTTAATGGGTGTTAAATCTCAGTTTGAATATAATTCATTGAATTGAATATAATTCATTGAATTAATGGTAAAGATATGTAGTTAGATTAGTAAAAAGGGAATCAAATTTAAACAATAATTTTCATATTGCAAAACGAAGATTACTCAGTTTAAAGAACAGATTTAAGAATATCTTATCTCTTTTTGAAGAATATAAAAGGATAATAAATGACATAATAAAAGAGTACTATAAAAGGGACTAAATGAAAATAGTTGAAAATATTATACAAGAAATAACACCTGAAACAGAAGTATTTCAAAACAAAGCATATTATATGTTCCATCATCCTATTAAGAAAGATGGTGAAACTACAATACAAACAGATGTTTATGATGCTTTGTCCAAAAAGCTAAACAGCTTGTTTTTGAATGGTAATCTATTAAAAGTACCAGATTTGTAACTTAATATTTTGGCACTACTTCTAAATTTAAAAAAAATAATAAAACTTCTTTCGTGGCTAATATTGAAAAGGCTTTCTTACAAATTTTTCTAGTGGAAGCCGATCAGGATTATCAGACATTTCTATGATTTGAAGAACTGAAAACTTACCAAATCACGAGTCACATCTGGAGTGACTTCTACCACTTTCTTCTTAGCAGTGACAATAAAACATCACATAAATAAATACAAGATCTTAAATAAGGAAACATATAGGATTTTGAATGAATGCTTATAAGTTGATGATATGCAGGAGCAAACTCTGTATCTGAAGCTTGAAACTAGTCTACAGAAGCAAAATTCATCTTATCAGAGGTAGCTATGAATCTGAGAAAATGGAGAACTAATTCAAAACAGCTTTTGAAAATCTGGAATGATACACGATTTGAAAGTTACTTCATTTCTGAAAATTATGTACCACTGAAGGCACTGGGCATTGTTTGGAACTCCGAAACAGATGAATTTAGTTTTGATGTTTCTTCCATTTCTGCCATTTTTAGAAGATAGAAAGAAATCAAAAGAGAGAGGATCATGTTTTATGAAAGGATGGTCAGAACAGTAAAAACAAGTTTAAGGAAAGCAACCTGAAGATTTTCATTAAAGTTCTGATCAAAATTCTGAAACCTCAAAACATCATTAAAAACTGTCAAATACAGTTAAAAAAACTGACAATTAAATTAGAGCTTCCAAGCAAATACAAGCAATCCAGCCAGTGGGCAAGAAGGCAGATTTTTCAGTGCACAAAACTAAGTTCTTTCATCCCACTTGGCAAAAAGACACTGAAAGTGCCAAAACCGACTCAATTCATTATTCTACCAAGAGCTCCACATATAAAAAAATGGTGGCTTCATTAGGGTTAGTTGCGCCACTTAAACTTTTAAATTATTGACAACAGATTAATTAAAGGCATAAAAACCTTAACCAGAATATAGGAACAACATAATTCAATCACTTTTACCAACATATAAGAATAAAAAAAAACTGACGGGTAACAGAGTAAGTGTATATATATATAATATTTATATACTTTTGGTGCTGCCGATTGCAACCAAAAAGGAAGGTGCATAACTACATGTTATAGCAGTTTTGCCTAAAAAATTTCAATGTTCTGAGGCTACTTTTTGAGTTACACGAGAAACATACAGACATCATGGAAAAAACTCTTCTGAATCCATTTAAAATTCGTTTTGGACAAAATAATTCTTTATTCTGTCTATGCATAGTGATTTTGTGCAAAAACATCATTCAAATGCATTCGAGTACAGTCAAAATAGATATTTTCGTTTGACATATGACACCCGCAATTTTTCTCAATTACAATATTTCTTTTACTTCAAATAAGAAAATAAAAATATGAACTGATGTTTTAACTAATAATAAAACTACTTACATCCAACACCTCCAACAAGCAAAACTTCATTAGATCCACAATGAGCCATGGCCCGTTCTAAATATAATATAGAATCATAGTGATACATATCATATAAAGTATTTTTGATATTAATATAGCAATAACAGTTTTCATGAACAAAAAATCTGGCAGCTGTATATTTTCTAATGCCAACAAAACATGAATATGAAACAATCTATTAATAAAGAATACTTTTTTAAAGCTAAATGTTAAAAATAATTTCAAAACCAAAATTTTAACCAATTTTGATAATTTTCACTATCAGTAATATTTTACAATAATTTTTCAGAAAATATTATATTTAGTTATCATTTGCTTTATTCTAAAAACCATGAACTAAATTTTAGATTAATTACTATACTGATATAAAGCCACTTTCTTTGAACATTTAAATCCATTTAAATTATTTTACTTTAATGATGTGTGTTTGATCCAAACTGAAAAAATGCTAAAATGAAAGCTTAAAGCTAAAAGTATTTTTTACTTGAACATCTGATATTTAACTATTTTCTGCATTACAAAATCAAAAGAATCTAGAAATGCAATATATATATATATATATGAAATAATAAGTGCACAAGGAAAAGCCGGAGCAGTGTCGATGCTTGCTTAGATCCATATTGAAGAAGAATTTTGAATGCGCAGCATGCTAATAATGTTAACTTTCAAATATCTAAAGAATTTGGCAATCGAGGCGATTTTAATTCCATTTTTATTTCCAAATAATATTATGTGGTCATGGATCCCTTGGCACCCTAATCATCCTGTTCAAGAACATTATTGATATTATTGCAATAGAAAGCAGTGTAGCAAAATTGCATCCAAGCACAGCACAGACAGAAGCCAAAGTGTATAGTTATGAAAAATGGAAGCACGTGAAAAGTTTCAGTTTACAATAGTAATTTCAGTTCCTAATTATTACGTCATCAGAGCTGCACAGGCCATAGAATGATCTAGAAATGACGCAATCCAGAGAAGTTATTGCGATTTTTAGAATAGAGAGGGAGAATTAATGTTTTACCATTTGTTTAAATTATAATTTTGATTCATATATTTTTTATTTTACATATATATTTACCACTAGAATGTACAACGTATCACAACTGTACAATTTGAAAGAATGCCATACCAAAAACTGTGATACACTTCTGCAGAATGCAGTTTTAAAATCAGAGGTATAAAGATTCGATCTTATTAATACTTTTCTCCCTCAGTATAATACCTTAAAAACAATACTAAAATAAAATTTATTATACATTTCTTTAATTCCCAACCACCAAAATAAAAATTAATACGGTTAATTTATATACGGTCAAAAGTCGTCAATCCGGACTTTGGCGATTCCGAATTATCGATTTTTCCGGATTTTAGATCATCAGTTTAAATCTCGTAAGATGGCATGCAGAAATTCTAAAATTAAAAATATGAAGCCGTAATTTATGAAATAAAGAGCAATTAAGATCTAAAGGGTATCACAATTTACAAAAAAAAAAAAAAAAAAAAAAAAAAAAAAACTTAATATTTATTAGTTTACTTTATTAAACATTTCTTTCAATGCAAGTTGTTTAAGTTGCTTCGTTTTATGTGATAATACTTTCTCTTTAATTCTATAAACAGACATAATTTCTTGTTCAGTTACAAAGTTCCGCTGTTCAAGTCCCGTTAATTGCTGTGCCGAGAATACCGACTAACTTGTCAATCGAAATTTTTTCGTTTTCACTAACCTCTCTGTCACCTTCTTCATGTCTTTATCCATTTTTTGCAGCAATTCCACTTTTTGTTTGATGGACATCGAAATATACTTTCGTTTTGTAGATCCTTTGAGAGCTCCAGCATCGGAAATTCTATTTGACATAATCGAAAGTTCAAGTTTACTTTTATCAAATTGCTCTTACAGTCTGCAAAAAATAATAAGCCAGATACAATTCGAAGATTAAGACATTAAGATCGATCGCATTTGCGCACACACATATGCGCAGTCGTAAAGGTCTTACGCACACGCGTAAACGGCTATGCGCATGTGTCAACGTGGCGCATGCGCAGAAAGTTTTTAGCTTTGAGGTCCGGATTATAGATCATTATGGGTGTCCAAATTAACGACTTTTGACTGTATTTTTAAAAAGTAAAATTAAAATATTAAAAAGTAAACCTTTCATAAAAAAAAAAAAAAAAAAAAATATCAGGAGGCAAAATCCTAGCCTAATTCTTCAGTTTAACTAACCCATAATAAAGAAATAAAATTCTGATATATTTCTATGAAAGCTGAGAATTTTTAGCAAACTTTCTGCTACTGAAGTTTACGGGTCAGCACATATACAAGTTCAAAATGATCTATCAATAATTTCATGATATAAATGTATGGCCGACTAAACTGTTAATAACTGAAATCAATTGGAAAAAGTATTATGAATATTTCTGGCTTTCTAATTTTCAAATGGATGAGGCTTTCACTTATCTGATAGGTCTACCTAAATAAGATGTTCAATTATTTGAACTTTTGACAACATATAGCTGGATTTAAGGCAATTTAAAATTTGATTCATGTATGGATGTGGAATTTCAACTGAATTTTTACAGAAAAATCTTTCAGCTTATAGAGAGAATGGCTGTAGTGTTGGTTTGACAATTTATTACAGCCTTACCTGTTGTTTCAACTAACATTGCAAAGACTGTTTCTTGTAATGAAAAGCACAAATCTTCTTTTGTATATCCTCCTTCTGTTAGCAGTGTATCAACACGCTCCTGAAAAATATGAATAAAGAATTTTTAAACTTCTATTTTAAATTTGGATGTATACAAAACTACAAATGATGTTGCAAGTTGGATTATTGTTTTCAAAATTATTTAAATATTGGCTTTATACACAGTATGTACATTTAAAGTGACAATTAATGTAAACATTTTTTATTCCTCCTTGTTATTTTTTCATTGGCATATTTCAATTAACAATATGAGCATTGTATTACTTAAGAAAAACATGCTTAGATGGCATAAAGTGTATGTGGACTTTTTGGCACATAACTTGGAAGGGTATAAATGTGCAAAACATATGGTCAATTAATTCTATGCTGTATAATGGAATAAAATTATAAAAACAAAATAATATAATAATGACAATTTATAAAGCTTATGATAAAAAAATGAACCAGAAAAAATTATATACCAACAAAGTCAATAGTATACTAATGAGTAGTCAACATTGTAATGAAATGCATTATCTACAAGATAATTTCAAATATCAAACCAGGTAAAATCACAGTATATGAACACATTAAGTAAAGCCATTTTAGATTAATAAAAATTAGTCTCTCTTAAACACTGAAATAAGTTAAAACCAATGTCTTTTTCAACCAAAGCACCGTTAATGATTCAAGAATTATTAAAATATTTCACACAGTTTGTAAAATACCATATTTACTCATGTATTTTATCCCCTGGCAAGACTGAAAATTTTTTAAATATTGATGCAATTTCCCCTTCTGCAAGGCATTCATAAAGTGAACTTCCCTAAATTTTAAAATGGATTTGGCCATGTAATGGTTGTTTTCATCTTACTAATCAATTTGCTCATGGATTTTGGGTGCATGGGTTCTGACTGATGAAGCAATTATAGCAGAGTTTTAAGAAAATATAAGTACATAATGCTCTTGGTTCTGAAAATCATCACATGAGGGTAAGACAGATTGAATGTAGATCAAGATGACAATGACAACAATAATGGTGAAAATGACTTTTAAGCTGTAGCAGACATCATAGATGACAGTTCCAGCAACACTGAATGATTTGAGACTTAGAGAGTAGGAGTGATGACAAAATAAGTAGGCAAGATTCAAGATACAGGAAAGCAGAAGTGAAGATTTTATTAGTACTGTAATGTTAATATTATCATGTATTTCATTGAAATAGGTTTCTTTTAAATAAATAATGTTGTAATAATTAGTAGTTATCCATAAATACTTTTCATTTGCTATGTTCTTATTGTTACTGTATCCTTCAGAAATTAAATTACTGGCATAATTTTCCTCTCTTGATTTCATATAACAAAATTAATAAAAAAGAGGAAAAGGGGAATGTGTGAGTAAATACATTATAGGCAGTTCACCAAAATATAATGCGTCAATAACAGGATTATAACTTGATCAAATAAGACCACTTTCAGCTTTTATAAGATAGTTATGAAAGACTGGAAAGTGGCTCATTCAAAGATTAGTTAAGAAGATTCCCTATCACCAGTTTCTAATAGCCTCTCAATATTCCACTCTAGATTTTATGCTTTTTAGATTGTTATGATGATGATTACCCCAGAGTTACTATCATTTATTTGATGATCATGTGGATCTCTCAAAGGGACAAGCAAACTAGACAATTAAAGAACAGACTTCGCCGTGATGTCTGATGATGATGCCTGAGAATCTAATGGTAAAGAATCTGATGTCCACAGTTCTAACATTTGAACTTAGCTTTAAAACTTGAACAGCTACTAGATTCTTGCTGTTAGAAAATATTTCTAAAGCTTACTTTCTCCAGCATAGCTTAAAAATAAATGAAATTACATAATACACATCAATTAATTTAAAGGACAGTAATAAACACCATGCAAATATTTGCTCTTCATATCACTGCCAATCAAAAAAGATCTTCCACCATGATCAATTTTCATATATGAGAATATAAATGCTATATTTATGCCTCTGCTTGTCATTTGTGCACAATTTTGTTGATATTTCTTGCTCACAAAAAACATCAAAAGGCTGGATTTGTGCATATTGCCAAAGTGGGATCTCAAAATACTTTATGGTTTGGGTATACACATCATACACACAGTATTCTTGAATCAGTGATGAACCTTTAAAGAGACAGAAGGAAAACAAGATGGCTGTATTTCAAACAAAAGATCATGCATGTCATTAAGCATACCGACTTTATAAAGATAATCAGGTTGTGATAATATATTGAAATGATGAAGAAACAGCCACCTTATGTCTTAATTTAAATGATGGTTTGGAAGGTTCCATAATAAATCCACAAGTCTTACTGATAAACAGGATCTAATTTTAATAAAACTGGATAACTTTCCAATCCATAAATATAGAGTCATAAAGTGGATGAACCCTGTAAATGCAACACAATGACTATGCTCCAGGAGGTGTTTACCAGAACTTTAGCTCAGAACAGAGATTTCACTTTTCACAAAAGTGCATGTATGCTTGTCTTCTATTTTGAAAACATAAATCCATATTCGTTTGCCCATTTCTGAATATATTTAAGAGCAATCTGTAGTTGTTTCTCCACATATCTCATGCCAGCACCTAGACAACTTATCTGGAGGTTATCAATGTATAATAATTTGAAAATGGTAGGGTGGTTCCTTTAAACAGAATTTATTAAGTTGAAAAGAGTAACACTTAGCACACAACCTTGAGGCACATCCCCTTCCTTTCTTAAGTACAGTACAGAATTAATCATTGTTTGTCTGGGTCAGTGGTTGTGCCTTAAAAAATTATGAAAGCTGGCAGATTTTGGGGCAATCCATTAGCATGAAAATCACACAAGATAAGCATTTTCTATATAAAAAAAGGCATAAAGTTTATTTTTTCAAATTTTTGTTTATTGATTGTGTCATGTATCTGGCTGCGGTGAGCCAATCAGCTGCCTTGCAGAGCCCAGCAAGTGAGAGAGATGACAGTTGCAGGTTAGCCTCAGAGGAGGAAGGTGGTAGGAGCGAGGTACTGCTCCGAGTTAACTATTATTCTTTGAACGTTAATTTTTAATAAATGTTTGTTTAATTTTTTTAATGGTGCCTTATTCATCCGTGAAGCCATTACAGCACGCTCTCTTTCGAGAACCAGAGCGAACAAAGGTAACTGGATTTTGAGAAAAGGTGAGAAATTTTTGTTGTAATTTTAAGGAAATTTTCTTCTAAATATGTTTAAGGGAGTAGTTAAAAGTGATTTTATTTCGATGTTGAAGGAACTTGGTGAAGAAGCCAATTCTAGTTTAAAAGTCATAGAATTTAAAGATAAGCTTTTAAGTTCTAAAGAATATTTGAAAGATAAAAATTTTGTTGTTGAATTCCTAAATACTACGGTTGAAGAAAGGAAAAAGTCAGAAGAAATTGTGAAACTGCGTTTGATGCAAATCAAAAGTAGCAACGAATCTAGTAACAACGTAGAAAATACACTTTCATTAGACAAGCTTTTGAAAGCTGTACAGGCATTATCAATTTCTGTACCTAAAATGGGTGCAGCATGGAACTTATTTTTTGATTCAGTAGAAAGGTCTTTTAAGCATAAGAACGTACCAAATGAGTTTAAGTCTGAAATTTTACTTAAACTGATAGGTGATAAATCTTCTAATATTCTAGTATATATTAAAGATGATGATTTGAAAGATTATGAAAAAATTAAATCTTTAATCCTTAAGGAATATGAACCATTGCCAACTATATGTTTAAAAAATTTCTGCCAAGCTCAAAGGTTTACGGGGGAAACTCATTTGCAGTTCGCCTCTCGTTTAAGATCATGTTGGATCCATTATTGTAAAAGTAGAAACGTCAATGATTTTGAGTCTTTAATTAATAATTTCTGACAAACCTTTTCAAACGTTGGATAGTGATTTAGCATGCCATGTTGCAGTTCGACAAGGTGAAAGTTGGCTACGTCCAGAAGAACTAAGGAAGGAATGCAATACTTATTTCATCGCAAAAGGTAAATCTTTTGATGACATAAGAGGTGAAAAATGCATTAATTTTCGTGATTCATGCAACAAAAACTCTAAATATATTTCACCAGCGCTAAGAAAAGATTCAGTGGTAAATGAACAGAAACATTCGTTTAAACCGCGAGAATGTTACGTGTGTAGTAGCAGTTTACATTTGGCTAAGAATTGCCCGAACAGGCAAAATAAATTTGAGAAGTCCAATAAACAGAACGATAATTTTCCGGTCAAACCGAAAGTTAACACTTCAAGTAAACCGAAGGACAATGCGGTTGTTACAAATGTAAATTCTAAACATTTACAAAAACGCGAGTGTTCCGATGGAAAACTTAAATTTTATTCCTTGGAAAAGATTACTATTTAATTTGCAGGGAAGCAATAAAAGATTCAGGTACGGAAATACCAATTTTGTACACTACATTAATTCCTGATTTAAAAATAGAAAGTAAGGGTAAAATCATTTTGAGTTCTGCATTTGGCAACGTCATAGAGGCAACGTTAGCAACTATTCCCATTTATTACAAAAAAACCAAATAGTTGTCTATATTCACGCATAGAAGCTCTTTTTGCGTTGACAGATAAGCTCAATGTTTAATTACACCATATGTATGCATATTTGAAGTTGAACTGTCAGGTGTAAATCTTTTTTATAGCTCAGTTGAGAATCAGGATGATGAAAGACTAAACAGTTGTTTGGAATCGAATAAATTTAAAGTTGATCAGAGAAACTGTCAAACATTAATAAATTCTTTTAAGGATACAGAATTAGGGAAGAATAATTTCTTTTTACAGGACTAATTATTGTTTCATAAAGAAAAAAATATGTGGGGAAAACATACAACAGTTAGTTTTGCCCGAGAATTATCGAAATAAAGTCCTTCAAATTAGCTCATGATTCCATACTCGGAAATCATTTAGGTATGAGGAAAATTAAAGAAAGAATTAAGCTTTCATTTTATTGGCCGAACATATCCAAAGATGTAGAAAATTATTGTAGAACATGCGAAAGATGTCAATTAAAAAGTCTGGAAAGAGAATCTGATAAAATTCCGATTACTCCTATTGTTCGCGCGCCATATCCCTTTCATACAGTAAATATAGATATTATTGGTGAAATTTCACTGCATTCAGGAAGCAAACAAAAATATTGTTTGTGTTTGATATATAATCATTCAAAATGGCCAGAAGTCATACCTTTAAAAAGTCTTTCCACTAAAGCTACTTGTGATGCATTTTTAGATATTTTTATGAGAACCGGTATTCCAGAAATAATTTGTAGTGATCAAGGCACTAATTTTACCTCACAATTAACTCAAGAATTCGAAAAAAGGTTAGGATTTCACCCTCGTTTTTCGATGCCTGATTACCCAGCATCAAACGGCTCAGTGGAAAAATGGAATCGGGTATTTAAACAAATGTTACATCATGTAATTCGTACAGATCCTGTTAATTGGGACAAGCACATACCTTATTTACTTTTTGCGTATCGTGAACTTCCAAATTGCACTACAAGTGTATCTCCATTTATGCTTATATACGGTCGTGAAGCTAGAGGTCCCTTAGCTGTGTTAAAATCATCATGATCTGGTGAAATACCATTACCACTTAATCTGAGTAATTCAGCAGTTGATTATCTACAAGAATTAAAGATAAATTTAGAGAAAGGCATCTGAGCTCACTTCTTTATCTGCCGCGGAAAAACAAGAAGCTTAGGCATATTATTTTAACCGTCGCAAAAGTTTGATAGAATTTAAAATTGGTGATCTAGTATATTTACTTATACCAGACTCTAGCAAAAAGCTATATGAAAAAGCTTGTTGAAAGAGTAAATTCTCATTCTTATAAGGTTAAATTACTCGATGGGAGTGTGCGGCATGTTCATGTAAACAAAATAAGAAAATTTTATGTTTGAGCACAAACTGTGGGAGTGATATTTGAAGATGATTCTGAGTTTGGGGAAATTCATACCCAAATAAAAGAGATTGTGCAGCAACTAGAATGGTTATCGAGGTGGATGTTAGTCATTTAGAGGATAGCAAACAAAAGGAATTACACAAGCTTTTACTCAAGCACGTCACATTATTTTCTGGTGAGATCCAAATAGCCAGCGTCGGTGAACATAGAATTCGGTTGTTACCTGGAGCCGAAAGGGAAAAACCATATATCTATAAAATCCCAGAATCTTTGAAACCTGAAGTAGATAAACAGATCGAGGAATTAGAGAGCTTGGGTCTTATTGAGCCAAGTGAAGCTGAAATAGCATACCCAGTTGTATGTGTTGTCAAGAAAGACGGAAGTATGTGTTTATGTATTGATTTTAGATTGTTGAATCAAGTAACCAAGCCTGTTGATTTTTCAATGGAGAATATGACTGATCTAATCAATAAAACTGGACATGTGAATAATATCACCAGTTTAGATGTTTTGAAAGGTTGTTGGGAAATACCTTTAGAAGAAGAAAGTCGTGATTAACCATCATTCAAGACACATCGTTCCCAATACTGTTGGAAGGTGATGCCTTTTGGATTAATAAATGCAGCTTATACTTTTCAGCGAGTGATGAATGATGCCTTGAGAAAACATAGTGATTTTTGCAAAGCATATATTGATGATATTGCTATCTTTTCACCAGATTGGAATTCGCATCTCAAACATTTAGATGCTGTGCTAACTACGCTAAGTGATCTCAGATTTATGGTGAACGTAAAGAAATGTGTTTTTGCATGTTCGGAGATAAAGTATTTAGGACATATAATAGGAGCTGGAAGACATCAACCTAATCCTGAAAAATTGCAAGCCATTGAAATTATAAAAAGTCCTAAAATGAAGACTGCTCTAAAGAGTGCATTAGGCTTATTCAACTATTATTGGGATTACATAAAGAATTATGCAGAAATAGCTTGCCCACTGACGGAGCTCACGAAAAAGAAACTTCCTGAGATAATTCCATGGACTGATGTTGAGGAATGAGCATTTCAAGATCTGAAACGTCAACTGTGTGAAGCATCAAAACTGTACACTCCAGAACCAGACAAACCTTACAACATACAGTGTGATGCTAGTTCATATGGTGTTGGTGCTTGCTTGTCACAACGAGACAGCAAAGGCAGTTTGCATCCTATCAGCTTTGCCAGTCAAACACTTTTGAAGACTCAGCAGAACTGGTCAACTATTGAACGTGAGGCTTATGCCGTTGTGTGATCATTAAAAAAGTTCGAGTGTTGGGTGTTTGGATCAAATATCGAGCTGATCACAGACCATAATCCGTTATTATATTTGCATAAGTCGGCACTGCATTCTGCCAAATTACAGAGATGGGCAATGGCACTTCAGTGTTATAATATTCATATTTCTCATTGCCCTGGTGCACAATTAAAAAATGCAGATAGTCTTTCAAAACTAGTTACTGAATGTAATAAGTGTGAACTAAGTATGAACTAATATGTTTAAAACTTTGCATTAGTTATTTTTCTTTTTTTCCGGAATTGTATGAGAGCTACTTTCCATCTGGAGAAAAAAAAAAAAAATTGTGGTTTTCATTTAATGTTGCATTATAATATTGTGTTTTGAAATAGTATTGCATATATGTTTTATTACAGAACTCCGGTATTGTATCAAAGCACCTGTTCATCTGTTGCGAGATGAATGTTTATTGCACTTATTTTAAAATATGTTATTACGTCATGTATGCATGTTCATATATTTTGAATTAATTTGGTTAAGAATATATATATATATTGAGATACTAGGCAAGTATTGGTATTACGTTTGTAAAAGTGTTTATATAAGTCATTTAAATTCGTAATTGTTTATTTCAATGTGAGAGGATTCAAATATTAATAAGGGTATTAATCATTAAGCATTTGTTTGTGGAGTATACAATTTAAGTTTGTGAACTCATTTTCTGGTTCAGTTTTCAGATTCTGCTTTGCTTTGGTGTAGCACAATCTTACCGTGGGGGTGTCATGTATCTGGCTGCGGTGAGCCAATCAGCTGCCTGCCAGAGCCCAGCATATGAGAGAGACGACAGTTGCATGTTAGCCTCAGAGGAGGAAGGTGGTAGGAGCGAGGTACTGCTCCGAGTTAACTATTATTCTTTGAACGTTAATTTTTAATAAACATTTCATTTTTTTAATGGTGCCTTATTCATCCGTGAAGCCATTACAGATTGATTTTGACAAAAGTTTTATGGACGGAGGTTTCCAAAAGAAACGTAATATCAATGGTAGTTTACTTTTGCAAAAATCACTTTGATAAGTTGAAATTACATAGTTCTTTTGTAAATAATAGGCTAGATGACGGTTTACCATTTTTTCCAAAAGCTTGCGAACTCATAAATACGACGGGTAGCTCGTTGGAGAGCTTCTTTGGATCTTTTCTTGGTTTAACTATGGGAATAACTAGAGCTTTTTCCCATCACTGGAAAATATTTGCTCCTTTCACACTCGACTGTATTTTGCATCCACAGAAAGGAAAAATGAAGAGCAAAAATTTGCTTATCATGCAGACACAACTCCTATGGGTAAGTACTAAACTAAACTCAGTGGCATAATAGCCCTAATGGGCCAAGGCCTGCAGTGCCCAAAATCTGCTTTCTTGACTGTGGGCCCCGGGTTTCGTAAGCATATGCCCTGAACAAGTGGTCAGCTTGTCGCAGGACCCCCCCCCCCCAGTGTTTAGTCCCCAAGCGAACTTGGGACTCATTTTATCGACAAAAATGATTGAAAGGTTGAGTCGACCTTGCCCAGCCTGGGAATCGAACTCAGACTTGTGGTGCTGCTGTGCAATGTGCTAGCCACTATGCCACTGGGCCTCCTATGGGTAAGTAGTTTGTTACAAATAATTAAATTAGGTAATATATATCCTTAGTCATTAGCGATTTATGTGGTCACTAATAAATTTTAAAAAATATTTATTAAAAAACATTATTAAAATCACTGTCTAAGGACATTTTACAGTTTAAATTAAAAATAATTACAGATATAACATTAATTCTAAAATGATACTAGCATAGTTTTACATTAAAAGCTACAAGTATGTTTTGTATGAATTACAATTATGTTTTGTATGAACAATGAAATTTTTATGCCTCTTTTTAATTTGAAAATTTTACAGACATTTTAGCTAATTTATATCAATTGCCTTCTTTTTAACATCTTTTCTCAGTTTATATATTTCAATAAAAAAACGAATGTTCCCACTAGACTCTGCTTCATCTCCCAAGTTGTTTAATGCTCCAACAATATACCTTTGAAGAACAGTGTTCTTTATCCTTATCAATTCTTTCTCAATAAGTTTCTCTCTGTTTTCAAATTTTCAAATTTAATAAACTATTTTTGTTATTCTAAAACAACTTCATTCATTTAGAATGTATAGAAGAAACCTCTAACTTTATTTCTTTAGTAATATGAGCATTGAGAATAAATAGGAAATGATAATATTGGTATGGCAGAATTTTTAGAATTCAGTGAAGTACTGAACAACAAAATATAGGAATGATCAAGAATAGACACTGGGCAGCAGAATTTAGGGCTCACAGAGACTGTATCAGAAAAATGCTAATACCAACCCTATGTATGGTGCTCTGAGCCATATAGGTTGAATCTTTTAAATTGACAGTTTTAATTCCTTTATAAATAAAAAAATTCCTTTCTCCAGATGCTTGTTCATGTGACAAGATTAGAAACCGTTTTTGCAATTTTCGATGCTTATGTTCAGTGAAAAGAAGAGATAATTAAGGGAAGATAAACACGTTAAGAGAAAGACTTCTAGGATAAAAAGAAGAAAATTCAAATAATTATGCTTTATTGTTTTCCCGAAAATTCTCCAAAAAGAAGTGTTTTGGAAATGGTGCTTTATAAGCATTTATTACCTTAAGACGCAATAACACGCCGAACAAATACTAATTCAGAAGACAAACAACAAAAATCAGCATTAAATTTTGAAAATATAATGCTGATTTTTGTTGTTTGACTTCTGAATTAGTATTTACTACCTTGTTTAATTTTTACACTCAAAATACTCCTAAGTTACCAAAATGGAAATTAATGTTGCTTTATAATATAACAGGGCAAAATAAAAATGTTTTAATTTAATGTTAGTTCTTAAATATAATTTCCATATATTACCATTACTTTAATGACATAATAAAGCTTCAAAATTTCACAAACGTCCGACTCAAAAATTTTGCACACAAATTGATCTAAAAACCCACAAAACGTTGGTAAACGTAATATTTAGCGCCACTTAATGAAAGAATTCAAATCCCCAAAATGGAAAAGTTATTTTTTATGTAATATTTTATGAACTTCTCATTTGAATAAAAGAAATAATTTCAAAATGTTTGTTTCATTTGTTTATATTATAAATAAGAACAAATTTAAACGATAATACATAAATACATATTTGTCAATAAATCACCAAAAGATAGTTCTACAAACTGCTAATTCACACTTAAAATAGCAGCCATAAAAAGCAGACAGAAATGTAAGATGAGGTAAATTAAGGACATCTTGCCAATTTCGGCTGAGATTAAGGACTTTTAGGATATGTTAGGAACCTTGTTTTAATAAATCTTTAAATTATTTATAAACTTACTCATAAAACAGTGGCAAAATTTGTAACAACATGTAAATGCTTGAATTTTATTCTTTTGATTTTAACAATGCTGTTATGAAAAATAGCAATCTTACTAATGAATTTTTGCATCATACCTCAATAAAAGACAATAATCCTGAAAAAGAGACATCCATCCCTTTAACTGCATATGGTAAGCAAAGGTATCTTTTCCCCCTAAATAAAAATCAAAAACATTATTTTATTAGCCTGCTGGTTAAGTGATCAAATATCAGATTATCTATAGTCACATTAAAACTGAGAATAAAGATACTCTCATATTACAGAGCAAACAGAAATGAGAAATAAATAAACTTTTATTTTTACACCCCACCCCAAAAAAAGTATTCTGCTTTTAGTGAACAAGTTGGCCTGTATTATAGGTATTTTGCAGGTGACATACTGGTCTCTAGATTAAAAAATAAAAATACTCTCATAATAATAGCTTTGAGAAATATATTTAGCAGCATTAAAGATACATTTTACGTTCAAACAACATAAAATATATCTTTATGCCAAATCATGACTAACAAATGCTTTGGCATATATAACATATCATCACATCTTTGGCATAAATTTTCAAGTTTTATTCCATATGCATTTTTAAGTTTTATTACACAGAAAGTTTCTTTAATAATTCTTGATTATTTATGTTATAATGATAAATCTTTTTCTTGCTTGTATACCATTAATTTACAGTAAAAGTTAAATTTTCATTGTAATCATTCAGTTGCTTATTGGTTCAAATAAAAAAGAAACAAGAATTTAGTTTAAATATTTTATTATAAGGAATAAAATATTTAAACTAAATTCTTGTTTAAATAAGTTCTTATTCTTGTTTAAATTGCATTATAAGGAATAATTTCAATTTTTAGAAGCATCATAATTGAATTCATTAATTTATTAAATTATAATTAATTTTCTTACTATTTTTCATATTTACAACTGAAACAAAGCTATACATTGTGAAATACAGTTTGTAACAAAGTTTACAAAAGGAGCTCGCACTATTTTAAAATTTATATTCATAATAGAATTTGTGCCAAAATGTCAAAAAATATACACAAATAAATAACATGATAGCTAAAATCTTACATAGTTAAATGCTAAATTAAATTCCGAGTACTTATAAAAATACAAAAATTGAAAATATACAGGATGAATAGGAAATTACATTCATCTTTAAATAAATGGTGAACATAGGAATGAACTCTCATAGAATACTACAAACAATCCTTATTCAGACAGATCAGCAGGTATAACATATGTGTTGGCTTTAAGAAGAAACAACAGCTTAGGGCAACCACTCAAGGCACCGAATGCATATAGAACGCTGTAGAATTAAAAACCAAATTTTACTGACAACATAAAACACTTTTTCAGAATCATTTACTGTTTTGTTGATTCTGTTTTATTCTTATTTTAATCCGACTATTGATTAATTTTCTCATTTCTCCAACTAACATTTTTGATGGAATTTTTAAAGCACAAATAAAAATACATAATTTGGTTTATACTTCATTACATATAATTACAATTAACTTTTTAAATGCTATTAAAATAGCATAATTTACAGACAGACCCTTAAAATAAATTTGGGATGAACATGAAGCTGGATTAAATTCTTTTTTTCTTTGAAATAGAAGGAGCTGATTTGCTATCACACTTAGCTATGACGACTGTGATGCAGTGTGTTCTCTTCTATTTTTTCCAACTTTAAAACTGCTTATTGTAATATTAAGTATGGCTCATTTAAAAACATCTCAATGAAATACTAAATTTTGTAATGCTTGAGATAGAGAGCTTCAAATTCTTCCCAATTTTGATTTGATTATATGCATTATGTGCTTAAATATTATAAAGAAATTTTTTTAAAAAATTAAAAATTTATTCATTCATCTTTAAGAAAATATTTTCCTTTTAGCCTTTTATGCATTCTTTTGTTTTTAATGACAGACAGTTAAGAAAAGATAACGTAAAAGAAAAGTTGAAAAAGTGAAAATTATTTGAACAGTATAAGAAATCTATGAGGACCGACATATCTTACAATATAAGATTATGAATTATATTATAAATATAGGACCTTCGCAAATTCATCTACATCATTTTCCTAAAGATGAAAATGGGTGGCATTTTCAAGTCTCTCCTAGTCTAAAAAAATTTTTAATGAAGAAATAAACCCAGTCATTAGTTGGTCTTTCCAGTTTCAAGTAACAGTTTCTTTTTGTTGTCAATTATTTGCTAGTAAGTCAGCTTCTAATTATAGTATATAATTGACATATAAAAGGTGTAGAGTTATTAGGTTGTTTTTGTTTTAAAGCAGGAGACATGAAAAATGTGCCTATCCAGGGCTCGAACCCTAGACTTCTCAAATACACGTTGTGTATGTTTCCAGTTACACCATGAAGGCATGCAGAAAGGAGAGAGAAAATATAATCCCCCTTTTAAAGGGTGACTGGGTACGAGAGGACCTAATCATCAAATCCTGGTGGTGATGAATTATTGTCCCCCACCTTTTAGTTTGGGAGTAGTAGAGTATTAGGGTTTGTAGGTTAACCCTAATGTAGAGTCATTAGGGTTTTTTCGAATCAGGAGATATGAAAAATGTGCAGTGCTCTCACTGGAACTTGAACCCTGGACCTCTTGATTACACATCAAGTGTACTTCCGATTATACCACAAAAGCATTAAAAAAGAAAGGAGGAAATACCCTATAAAAGAAATAAAATGTTCTTAATGTACTGGAGGGAAATTGAAATAAAACTAAAAACTGAATTGATAATTAACAAGCAAGGATAATTATTAATATTTAAAACAAGTTGATGTTAAAATAATGTTTTTCTTGGATTAATGAACTCTGTATTACTACTCTCTCAACCCTAACTTAAAATAGTATAGCTTTTAAGTCTTTAGGTGGTGTGATGTGGTGTATTTAATTATGGCAAAGCACACGAGGGCTATCTGCCTAAGGGGAGGGATGCCTTCGTGGAGGACTTTCTAAGGGAAACTGGCTCGTATACACGTTACACATGGGGAAAACCACGAAAACGCCCATGCAGCCAGCCCGGGATTTGAACCTCGGACCGAACTACCAGTGTTCAGCGACTTTACTGCTCGGCTGCTGGTGGGCTTTAAGTTTTTAGGGGAATGTCCAATATGTTATACATACCAAATAATGAAAAAAATTTAGGACTTGTTCAATCATTGGCAGAATTTCATCTGGTCATGAAGAAGTTTCTTAAAATGGCCATGAATGGGGATATAGCAGATTCTTATTGTGAGAAAAATATTCCAAATGAATTAACAGAGCTTAAGACACTGAAAATAAAGACCACAATTTTGTCAAGAGTTGAGCAATGAAAATATCACCCAAAGATAGTGAACTCAATCTCAAGAATTGGGCATACTAAACCACATTATGTAATAATTAGATTCGTTGATATTAATGATAATATTATAAGCATAAAAGAGCATTTCATGTTCTTTTATGTTTATAACTTTAAATAGTAGTAGTGCTGAAACTGGGGGTGCAAATACTTTTCAATGTACCAAAAGTTACTCTGCTCATCTTTTTTAATTCACTGATATGGAAAATGATAAATTTAAGAAAGAAAATTAAATACTTGATTTGATAAGCTTTTAAAAAAATTCAAGTTTCTATCATCCTTTCATATTTTTGTTATAAAAACTTTATATCTAACATTATGCAATGAAAATTACGTACTTTTTAGCCATCTGTTCAATGTTATACCCAGGACTTGGATCATTTGAAAGCTAAAAAAGTACAGAAAAGTATTGAAATACAAGTTTGCATATTTGCTAAAACATAGGCAGGCAAAATGTGAATGATATTTTTACCTTCAAAGCTCTAGCAAATCTGTCTAAACAATTACCAACGGCTATGTCGATAGTCTCCCCAAATATCCTATACCTTCTTTCATTGTATGCTATAATCTGGGGATGAAACAAGATATGAATCAGATATAAAGCAATATTTCCAGATATCCAATATTGTATTAACATTTAAAATTCAACAGCATACTACAAACGGTAACATAATTGCAAGAATTTATAAGCAGCATAATTTGGGAAACACAATAAAACAGTAAGTAAAAGATATATTAAAATTAAACAATGTAGAATCAGCCACTGTAATCCTCCTCACAAGAAATTAAATTACCACCCGAGATCCTTACAACTGAGATAAAAGTATTTGATAAATGTTAAATTTTTATTCTTTGAGTTAAAGCTAAATTTGTTATTCAGAATCTTCAGAATGCTACATAAAATTTGAATGCACTAATTATTACTTTAAAAATAAATTTGATACTTTTTAATTTGTTTGCAAAATTCCTACTATAATCAGCTTTGTTATACAAACCAAAATCATAGAAATTAATGAACACCCACGAGAAAACTCATTAAATCCTTTCCAAGTAAAATGGCTGCATATAATTGCCAAAGTATATACAAAAGTGTATAAAAGAATTTAAATCCAAGATATGAACACACCTCTGACACATGATTCAAATTTCAACCATAAAAAATTCAAGAATGGCCCTAACATAGCTGTTGATAGAAAGAAAGCAATGACCAAAACTGACTTAAAAGAGAATGCTGGAAGATGAGAGGAAAAAAAAAAAAAAAAAAAACAAGATGGAATAACTGGAGAAAACTACAGAAGTGGTATTAAACATAAGAGGTAAGACTTAAAAAAACCTTACATGCTTGCTATGCATGAAATTAACAATGTGATATTTCAACACTAATCAGTCATTAATCAATATTGATGATGATTATTCTGTTTCGTATATGATCTATACTATTAAAATCTGTGCGTGTCTGTTTGTGGCATTATCTTCTCAAGAATGGGGAGGGGAGTTGAGTTTCGAGAGAGGTACACCCCCCCCCCAGATTCCAAAAATTTATGGGAAGTCATTTCAACCATTCTCATCTTCATATGACTAGAGCTGCTGAGATTAATTAATTAGCTGAGATATTAATTAAAAACTTTGAAAGCACTAATTTTCACCCTCATTTTTTCGAGTGGCAACAGTCTTCCCACTGGAGATAAAAATCTGCTCTGTTTCGAAAAGCATTGTCACTGCTTGCTTTCAAATTTTAGAGTTTGTTAATAAAAAATTAGTAAGATTTACAAAATATGAAATAAAAAAATCATTGCCAAACTTTACAGTCAAATACCGAAAATCCGCCGACCTGAAATCCACGTTGGTTCTCAGATTATTAAACATTCAATTTATAGGTTCTGAAAGCTGCGACATCGAAAAAATACTTACCAAATAATGACATCATAATTACTGAATAATAATGAGTCAAAATGGAAATACCAAATTACTGATATAAAAAAGTTAAAGAAATTAAGATAAAATAAATAAGATAAGTTTTTTTCCCTCTAATCTGCATCGAGGTAAAAAAGCAGACGATTCACTCAACTCTTTGTTCAAGTTCACGATTTACGTTGTTGTATTTTCCAAGCTTGATTATTTCATTTCACGAGATTGTTTAGTGCTGCCTTTTTTTTTTTATCTGGATATTTTGTGGATAAATTAAGAATATTTTAAATTTCAGCCCTTTTTAATACAATGACAGATAAGAAACACACTCATGATTTTACTGCTTGCAACGTTGAAAAACGTAAACACATTGCATTGACGGTAACGCAAAAAGTGCAAATTCTGCAAAAGATGGAAGCAGGTACTACTCCTTGATTTATAGCAGAATGGTATGGAATTGTGACACAATTGTGTATGATATATGGAAAAATAAAGAAAAGCTGTTGAAATTTTACAGCAACAGTGATTCTAACACCGGAATCCGAAACCGGAAATCTTTGTATGAGGAGAAATCATATAATACAATGAATAATATAATCAATTTATATACGTAATAATAATTTAATGCATATAATAAATTATTGCAATAATGTATATAATAATTTAATTAAATGTATCTAATATGCCTTATTCATTTTACACTTTTAGTCCTAATATTATGCTTTATCTTTTCTGTCCCGAAATCCGCAAAATCCTAAAATCTGCACAACCTCTGGTCCCAAACTTTGCGGATTTCTGGAATTCTACTGTATTATTATTACACAAGGTCATATTCTGATGTTGAAGAAAGCATGTGATGTCATTGTATGTTGAAAATTTTTTCCTTAATGTCAGCAATTTAAATAAATAGGTGCTGTTGGCAACTTTTTTGTTTCAGGTTATGATAACTGATATGGTATCTTATTGCCACATTAATTCTTATATTGATATAGAAAAAAATGTTGTTATATTAGATTAAATTTAAATCCTGACATTAAACATATACATATTAATCTGAAGTATCAAATGTTTTTGTTTCCTGGTTTGGCAATAAAAAAAAATCATTTATGAATTTGTTGTTCCTTGGAAAGAATTAACTAACTGCATTCATACTGAAATGTTAAATACTGAAATAATGAAACACACTTTGTTTTCAAGTGTAAATGGAACTTACAAGTTTTGGTTTGGTCGCAGCTAGCAATTTTGTATACAGTACTACTTTAAATTAATAGTTCATGTTAAGTTCACATAACTTATAAATATTGCTTTGGCACTTAGCCCACTCATCTCGTAGGCTTGCTCACTAGTTATTATTAAAATCTGACATTTAATCAAAGAAATGCTTAGAACTAGCCTTCAGTTCACAAAATATGTTTTTAGCAAGTAAAACAGTATTTAGTTTGAAAAGATATGCTAAGAACTAGGGATAATTTCTATGCTTTAGCACAACTATAATGCCCTTTAAATTACGCTGGAACACTGAAATAATCTTTCTAAATAGAGTTAATCTAAAGTAAAGTAAGTAATTAATACCAAAATATAATTCAAACAGCAAAGAATTTATTGCTAGTAGTTCGATCGCTTCGACAAAGCACGTCGAAAAAATCTACTGTCGGTGATTGCAAGGCACTGCATAGCAATTATATTAGGACATTAGCTTTTATCAAAACTGTTATAAAATATTGTTATAAAATATGTTCAATATATAAGCACAATGAATTGATATAATGTAAACATAAAATTTTTAATTTTAATATGAACATAAAACTGTAAATTTGTATAAATACTTGTGTTTATTTGATTGTATTTCGGATTTTATGTACTTTTAGAGTGCTGTGGTTTGTTTTTGTTTGCTTATTTGGTCCATTTTATATAATAATCTTGTATAGTTTTATTTAATCAGATTGTAATGAATGTAATTGCGTAATAAATTATAACAATAACAAATGTGGAGAAGGGCATTATGACATTATAAGATTATTATTTAAATTAACCAGTTATAAACAGTTATTTATAATTTCAGCATTTACTATAACTTCTTTCCGTTTTCTGACCAGAATGCAAACGATTAACCAATATTTAAACTGAGGGAGGTTTTTGACTGTGTTTCGGGCTTCGTATGCACGCTGTATGTTACTTCCTTCCAGCCTGGATAGTTGTAATTTTTCGGCTTTGTGCTGCCAACATTTAGATTCTGACGCTCTGACAGAATTGCTGAAACAGCTTACCGTAGTAACATTTAATTGTGTAGCCCTTGAGTACTGTTCTCCATTTGACTTAAACTTGACTAGTCCTTTTAATTGCACCATCATGACAGCTCTGGCTGATATGGTATCACGAGAGAGTATGTTTATGTTCTAAATTCTGCTTAAATAAAAAGGTTATTTAAACCTTTTCATGACTTTGTGGTTACTTCAGACATAGCAATAATTCACTTCATGGTTGCTGGAGTTATTGGACGAATTATTAAACACCTTGAAATGCTTAAGTGACAGACTAGAGCTAATATATATTCACTCTTTCCATCTTATGCTCCAGCTTCCTTCTGTGCATTGCCACAAGTACGTCAATGCAATAGGTTAAATTCATTTTAACGTTTATTTAAGTATGAAAAAATACCATTTATGTATACATTATTTTCATTACTTTCACCTGAAGAAATAATTTAATTTGCTTAGGAATTAACGACTAAAATGAAAATTAAATATATTGTCCTTATAAATCACTAAAATATAAATAACTGAAAAAAGCATCATTTTCGTATAGAAATTGCATTTAAGAAATTTCTGAAATTGCAGTCATTAAAACTTGAAGATATTTTTAAAAAATAAAACACAATCACTCAATATAATTAAATGCATTTATTAGAAAAATGCTATATGAAATATAGCTTAAGAAATTTTCAAGTTACAAAGAAGTTGATGTAATAAACAAAAATTTAGTAATTACCTGAGTATTTCCACCACTGACATATAATACTGTTGGATTATCTGCACCTGTTATCAACCGCCCCATTTCAATATGTAATAACACAATAGTTAAGGCAGATTTAATATATCAATACAAAGAAGTTGATATAATAAACAAAAATATGGTTAATTACCTCAATATTTCCATCACTGATATATAATACTGTTAAATCGTCCTATTTCAATATGTAATAACACAATAGTTAAGGCAGCTTTAACATATCAATATTTATTTCTGAATTGATTTCACCCACAGTACTCACATGCATCTGTTAGCAACTTGCAGTTTTGTACTTAATTATATATTACCAGCAAAGACCCAATTCACAGCACAAGTTAGCCAAGTTATCTCAAAAACCCTGAAACAATACACAAATAAAAGAATTAATTGTAAGATAAATTTAAATATAGTTGCACCCTAATAAGGGAAAAACTGAAGGAAAGAGGAAAAAAAAAATTGAACTAATCAATAATTCAACTTATCAAGAAAAGTAAACAATAATTTCAAATCCTACATTTTCACATTCAGTTCGAAGAGTTCTGTTTTACTTTCTTACTATTTGAAAATAACAAAAGAACGAAAACATTGAAAGAACATCACAGCTTTTACACATACACACCTTCCAAGAAAGAATTAGAATCATAAAGAACATATATCAGTTTCCTTGTTTGAATTAATTGTAAAATTAATGTCTACGGTCTTTGGGCAGGTTCCTAGATCGCTCAGATTACTTACACATGAAATCGTGTTCTTCTAATTCTATTAATTTTTCTCTTTTTCTAGCTGATATTCTCGAAACTGAAAATTAACAGAAGTATTATATTTATCACACACTTCTGAAACTCATTCTATTATTAACACGTTTTCTTCACATTCATAACTACCAAATAAATGTTTTCTCCTAACCTGTTTTATTAACAAATTCTAAGGCACTATTTTCTACAGGATATTTTGTTCTTTAAGATTGGGGAATTTTGATCAGATTCAGTTGGTGAGAGTCTCATTTCATATTTTATTCCCAAATTCATAGATACATTCACATAAATAACAACAGTGAACTAGTTCCTGTTTTTAAATCAACTTATATATTGCAAAACTGTATCAGAAAATTCTAATTATTCTATATGCTAGTCACTTTTTTGTTCATATACCACATATGCTAATATGCTTGAAAAATCTGTTTACGGAATAGACTTTTAAAATTTTTCAATTCTTACATGGATCCTAGCAATAAACAAAAAATTATAGGGATCATCTAACACTGCCAGAAATAGCACTAGCCACATGATGTGCCTAGATATTCTAGCAGAGATACCATACTTATGCTTATTTGCTATCGACAATTAAACACAAAATATAGTGATGTGCAACTGTGTTTAATCCTTTTTTTTCTATTGTGGTCAATGTATAAAGGTAAAATTTCCATAAAAAATATGAAACAATAAAAATTTTTTCCCTATTTCAATTCTATATCTCAAATTGTAGATAAAAACCAAGTTTTTTAAACATCATACTTGTAGTTTCATTTTTCGTTGCATTTGAATTTTGATGGTATTTTTCAAATCAATGCCAAAAATAATTTCACTTTGTTACATTAACAGTTAAATTTTTGTTCACTTCTTCAAAAAAAAAAAAAAAAAAAAAAAAAAAAAAGAATGTTACAATTTTATCTAAATTTTAAAGCTCAGTTCATTAAGTTTTTGTTACTTCCAAAAAATATTAAATTTTTTAAATCTGCATATTTAAAATTACGACTGAGATCGTGACCTTCGAGAAATAAAGCCGTCCAGCTCTCTTGTGACATCACGGTGAGGAGTGCGAAGAAATCTCTCTCCTGCATTCGAAGCGAGTGAAATCACAGCACGCTACTTTATTAATGAAAGCTAATTTTATGTTATTCTGATGTAAAGTAAATAGGAGATTATTAAATAAATGATACTATCTTAACATTTATTATATATCACACTTTAAGACTTCAGATATCCGAGCTTATTTTTTTTAATGCTTGATAAAAATTTTCACCTGGATGATCAATAATTATTTATATTAGTCTCATTTTATTCTCCATAGTTTGGATAAACTTCCAACACTTCATAACACGAAAATGTTAAGCTTTCGAAATGCAAACAAAACATTGCATATTATTTTTCATTCATATGTAAACATGGAAAAATATGAATAAAAAGAGCATTTTACAAGCAGGATTGTAAAATGCTCTTGTAAATTTATTTGTAAATAAATTGTAATTTGTAAAAAAATTTGAATGTAAATTTGATTTTTTAAAATAATATATAATTTTCTTGAGTATGGCGATAAAATGAAAGAATTAGCATTTTTGGTTATTACTTTTATTTTTTTTTAAATTTTAGTGTAGAAGATCTTTTATAATAAACTAAATATTAAAAAAGGAATATTTCATAATTTATTTATTGATATAAATACATTAAAATTTATTTTTAATGATAATTTAATGTCAACATGGTTTTAAACTGTCAGATGGTGTTATTGTTATTATTAAAATAATTATTAAACTTGCAGTGATCCAGATTTTTACAGAATAAAAACCAAAAATCTATTTTTAAACTGTCACAGAAAATTATTTTACTTTAATTTTGCCGACTGTGTTTATTAAACACTTTTTTAATTGCAATATGAGTTCTTACTATTCTATATTACTCTTTAGTGAAATCTTGATATGTCCATGTTAGAGTTTATGATCAAAATAGTTAATTTTGCAGCTCTCTACAGTTTTGATTCTTTGGATCACTTATGTGTATCCTTAAGGAATTGTAAAGGGGAAAAAATAACAACTCTCTAAAATTTTAATAGACAACATTTTGAAAGGAACACACTGCAGAATTATGTTTGTATGTTTTAAATTGTAAAATATGCAAGGTAGTTAGCCGAGGTTCCCACATCTCGTTACTGATGCACACGTGGTAGAGCCTATATCATATCAGGAAAGTACAATGATAGTATAGGATACCGAACGTCCCTTGCAAAAGCACTTCATTCTGCCAGTATATTTAATCTTTTTTAATTGTTTATTCTACTGCATTGATTTAAAGCATCATATACTGTATAGCTTTTCAAAAATCTAGCATTTTGCTAATGTATGATGTTTAATTAAAAAAACGTAACAGCTTTTAGGGGAAAAAAAAATTCTAAGCTTTATAAGTAACTGGTGTAACAATATCATTTTCAAGTTTTGTTTATATATTTTTAAAAATATAATATTAATTACAATTTTCACAATAATTTTGAAAATATGGCAAAAAAAGATAAAGTGAAAAACACAAATTTGAATTTTTAAATGAAAAACATTATTACTTTTAAATCTTTAAAACTATCATGACAAGTACATTAAAAATAAAATTGAAATAAATTAGATATTACAAATCATTTAATGCTATATGATTAATATATAATCATAATGCAGTGTTTCAGCAATATATGAAACAAAATTTACTATACATTAAATAATCCTGTAGTATCATGGACTTAATTAATTTATTGTTTACTTTTACATTAGTTATTGTTTACTTTTTTAATGTTTTACACTAGTTTTTCAGAGGAAATCACTTTGGCTTTAAAAGCAGACATATTAAACGTATCGAATATTTAATCCAGTTTTCTTTAAATATCAAAAAAGTCATAGTAATGAAACCTCACCGTGCTGTTTTTAGTCGGAATGAAGTCCTTCCGTTTTATTGCACATATCCACTTTCACACCTGCATCAACAGGAAAAGAGAAAAAAATGTATTGTAATTTCAGTTACATTGCGGCACTGAACAGATGTAAGACATTATATTGTTTCTGGAACAACCCACAAATTGCAAAAAAACTTAAATTTAAAGTGTCCAACTACGAAAAAAGCACGGTATATACCAAGATTTTAGGTTAATAATTGCAGTTCAACTACTTCTCTAGTAGCAATGGTGACTAACAATAACCTTTGACCCAACACTGTCCTCAAACCTAAAGAAGGGTACACTTTCTGTACTGACATCACGTGCTCTACGTCACTGAGCTGTAAGGCCTTGTTCTCGAAGGCCACATTGAGATACATACATATATTTACAAGCTGTTTTTTTTAATGAATTCTTTTAAAATTTCATTCATTGCACACAAATCTGACATTAAAGATCATCTGCCATATCAAAGATTGAGAATTTGAATTTAATACCTGATTAAATCAATCTGCTAACAGAATAATATAATAATAATGAAAAAATACTACACTAACTGAACATTTTCTTTAAAATTTGTTTGGAACTGTGCTGAGATAACAGTTACCAGGAGTGTCTTTATTTATAGATTATTTAAGATATTTAAAAAAAAAAAAATGGTGACAGGGAATATGTATATGTCTCATGGCAATCTCCACATGGCAACCATCTCTAAAGGCAAGTGCATTTCTAAGAAAATAATTAAAAATTATCATTTAACAATCTGAAAATTTCTAAATTCTATCTAGTATTTCAAAAAAGAATTCAATTTTTTTTCATTTAAAAAAATTTAAAATATATAAAATCATATAAACACTTCAATTTGCATTAAATAAAAATTAATTTAATATGATATAGTATCTGCACCTCGTGTTTTGGAATTGAAAGCTCTTGTGATATATTAATGTAATGTTAGTCCATCTTTTGCACAAATGACAGCTATCTGGGTATATTATCTGCCAGTTTTTGTTAAGTAACTGCAGGAATTGACTTCCAGGCATCCACAGCAGCTGAAATGAGTCCGGTCACAAAACATGGGTGATATTAATTACATATTCTATGTTCTAATTTAGTCTATAGTAGAGATGGATGATCCGCTCTAGAACCGATTCACTTCACTAAATGAATGATCATCACTCTGGTGAAAAAGGAATGGCAGTTCTTTAACAGTTCACCAAGACCTATTGTTGGGAAGCATGCTAAAAATTTGATTCTTCTTAATGTAAACACCAGTAGTCTTTTCTTTATTATTTACCAGAAACATCTCTGACCTTTTTTAAATGTGTGTATGTGTGTTATGTATATTCATTTTGCCACAAAGCCATTTTTATATATCATGTATATTTTTCATTTTGAGGTTACAGCCCTCTTTCCCGTCCTCATTTTTTTAGCATTGTTTCTCCTGCTCTCGAGCGACCTCTTAAGTGGTACACTTCTCGGCCAAGGGGAAACGAGACCTTAGGTCGACGGAGCTTTATGTCTGGTACGACCAAGTAGGAGCAAGTTCCTTCGGCAAGTCTCATCCGACCCTCAGACATTATGTATATATATGTGTGTGTGCTAAAACAAAACATTAAACAAACCAACACATCTCAGTGAAATTGACCACCCTGTTTGCAAATCGATGGAGTTTTCATCCCCATCTGGCAGTATGAGGATCTGTTTAAAGTATGTAGTTTATAGGAACTAGTTCCTCGGATTCCCAGCTGTCAGTGCTCCAGTGCTAGTCACAGATCTAGGTCCTTCGGAGTTGTGATTATTCACACTTTTCATCACTCCTACTCTAGCCGCCAATCTGATTTCAACAGTCTTCATTATTTGCTCTTTTCAATCAATCCTGCTCTAGCCACAAATCTGGCTAAATCTTTTTCTGTATAAGCGAATAATTGTTTTTCAGTGCTTTTTAATGCTTTTTAATTAAATTTAGATAACCAAATGAACTTATTCTCCAAATCAAACTGTTTGAAAATACAGCTAAACTGCTAATAGTGTTTTTCTTTTAATTATAATACAGGTTATTTCTACTTCCTCAGCATTTTTTAACTGCCATCAGATTAACTGTAATTTTGAGTATCATCCCCAGTATTCCCAGCTAACTAATTGATATTATTCCTGGTATTAGCCCAGTTATGGAAGTGTAATATATTAGAAACAATTGCATAACTTGTTTGATACATATATTATTTATCACTTTTTATGGCATAAAATACATTATAAAATGTCATTAAGATGCTCAGATAATATAATTTTAAAATTATTCACACTTTTTTCACATCAGAAATACTCTTTTATAATATCAAAGATGCATAGGTCTTACTTATCAACAACTACAATAATAGGCTCTCGCATTTCTAATATTTATATATTACAGACAGGTGATGGAGAGTGGAGACTCCTAGCAGCTACTAGAGCTTAGCAAGAATTATCTCTGCCCTCATATTAGGAGTACATTGCACTAAAAATAATTTTGACATGGCCAGACAAGAGCAAGAGTATATAAATGACATATTACATATTTTTCCTCCTAGTACTTAATGAACAGTTTGGTCTTACAGAAGTTAAGTGTGCTTTCTAACTAAACATGCAACTTTAGAGCATAATATGTAAAATAACACTAATTAAATTAAAATTACACTAAAACTAAAAATATTTCTCACAGATGCAATTTCTAAGTAATTCCTATGAATAAGTAACTGTATATTTAAAAACTATTCAAGAAAAACACAATCAGTGGACAAGTAGATAAGTCTGCTGCACACAGGTAGCTAATTGTTTGCTTGCTTTAGTGTTTGGCGAACTGACTGGCTGCATGACAGTTTTCAGTATTTTCTTTACGCCAAACACGAATAATAGCCAGTTTCCATTAAAAATTATTGATGAATGTTACTAATTTAGAATGAATACAATAACTAATACAAAAAACATAATTTTGTTAGCATATTAAACACAGATTTTGAGAGCTAATAAGTTGTGAAAAATTAAAATATTACCTTTTAAATCAGCGATTCTCAACCGGTGGTACGCAAGAGAAAAATAAGTAGTACGCAAAAGAAAACAAAGTAATTTTAACTATAAATTCAAAAATTTTGTGAAGAAAAAGAAAATAGCTAGAAATTTTCTGTGATCGAACTCTAATGCACTTGTTCACTTTTGGCTGAAAAAAAGAATTTAAATGCATTCCAAATAAACCTGTTAAATTTTTATTGTCCTTTCTCTGCAACCTATTTGTGTAAATAAGTATTTCTTTTATGTTTTATTTAAAACGAAATACAGAACAAAATTAAAATTGGATCCTAATTTATGTCTAAAGTCAAGTGAAACAAGACCAGACATAAAGAAACTGATCTCTCTTAAACAAGCCCAAATTTCACACTAAATTTTAGAATTGAGGTATTATAATTTAAATTTTGATAATTAAAATGGCAACCAATTTTTAATTTAATATATTTTTATGTGTGCACATTTAATATAGCCAATAGGTTGTACGAATGGCATAATATATTTTGTTTTAATATTTCTATTGAGAAAGTAAAAAATAATCGTTGTAAAATGTAGTGGTGCTACTAAAGTTTTTAAATTTTTGCTTAGATGGTCATGATTTTTGCTTAGTCAAAAGGTTGAGAACCCCTGTTTTAAATTGTTTGGCAGACTTGTCTATAGAAGCAGTCAAAATAAAAACCAAGTGAAATCCACAGATGAAAAGAGTCTAGTGAAAAAAATTCCTGTGCCAAATTGTATTAAATATATAAATACTTTCCTATGAAGATACGTATGTTCTACATATTGCACACTTTTAGTTACAAGAAATTTCTAACAAGTCTTACTATAAAAACTTGAAAAGGATATGACCAATACAATGATTTACACCAACTATAGGTTTATTCCATAACTGGGCAAGAGTACGAGCAACAACAGCAACAGATACCAAAGGCGCTGCAATGCCAGGACCTGCAATATTATATGCAATCAATGTACATATCATATGAATATTTAATAAACCTTTTAATAGAATTAAATATACAGTGTGCAAAACTTAAGCAACTTTTCTGATTTTTGCTGTAATTCTGGGGAAACAAAATCACCAGGGAGACATGAAAGTTATACTACAGAGGCACAATGTAGTACTTGATGAATGAGCAGAGGATGAGGAAAGTATAGTAGAAATACATTATTATATTAGCTACATTTGTATCATTACTTATTTTAGTCTTTGTTTTCATAAACTTACATTCATTAAGATAACATTTACATTATTAAAGAAAGTAAGAAAACAAAATATCTTAAATTATAAGCTAGCATATGCAAATGACAAAAAATCTCATGACCTGATAAAGCCGGTTATGCCACTCAGAGGATTAAATAACAGTAGTTTGAAAAAAAAAAATTAGCTCTCTGCTGCCTTTCAAGCACTTAATATTAAAGTATGGATATAATTTTTTGAAATATTTATAATTTATGCTTTTAACTGTCTAGCATATTTTAAAGAAGATTTATATTAAACAATTATTTTATTGGTTTTAAATTATTTGCTAAAAGAAGCATTATCATCATTATAATTATTAAATCACAATCTAAGGAAATTTGGTAATCTTCTGCTATCGGTACCAGATTAAGAATTGTGGATATGCATGTACATATGTATATGTGTGAATACACACATACACATTCATACATACATATACATGTGCATACAATACATACATTTCTGAATCTGATCCAGATAACAGAACAGTATCGAAAATTTTGCAGTTTAAAATAACATAATCGCACATAAAATTTATAATTGTGGCTTTAAAAAGTTACTAAAATAATTACATTAAAAATACAAAATGACCATAACTCTACAAAGTATTTGTTTTTTTAATCTGAAAATTTTTCAGATGGTTCAGCTTATTTAGAGCTATTTCCATCTCTTTCACAATATTTCTAAATTCATTGCTTTGACAAATCAATGCTTCTATCTGCATCACCCCTTTGCTACATGCTAATTTACAGTGTAAGGGGTAATAATGTATCTTCATGTAATCTTCAATAATACCATAATACCTTTGGAAAAGAATTTCCTTTTGCTTTATGCAATCAATTCCATTCTCAACGACTCTTTGTTTCATCTCTGAATTTTTATTTACTTCATAAATTTTGTTGCTCTAAAATACTGCATGTATTAGCTAATCTTATTATTGCTAATCTTATTTCATTATTAATTTCAATATGGAGAATAAATTGAGAAAATTATGAAATGATACAATGCATATACAGATACCCAAACTGAATCTTTTAAATTATCAATTTTCAGTATCTTTAAAATGAAGAAATTCTTTTCTACAGATGGTCCATATGACAAGATTAGAATAATTTTTGCAATTTTCCATATTTTCGACTAATGAAAATCCCAACATAAAAAAAAAAAAAAAAAAAAAAAAAAAAAAAAGAGAAAATGTACAGGAAAGATAAATGTGTCAAGAGAAAGACATTTGGAATCAAAAAACAGAAAAGGTGCTTCCTTATTATCACAGCCCCATCATTAAAATGGCATCAGAAACCTTCTAGTTACTGAACTGGGCAAAAGCAGCAAGCACTTACTCCAAATGCTTTGCAGATTGTTGTCAGACAGCCAGCAATCATAATTCTTCCAGTTTCACAGAAATAAGAGATTTACTTTCATTTCTATTCCGACATCAGACATTTCAGAAAGAAAATATTCAAATATCATTAAAGATAAATGTAAAGTTTAAAACCTGACAGACGGCTACAAAAATATTTTATTTTAAAGATATTTTTTCAATAAAGAATTTATTAATCCACAATTTAAGTTAAATTTATTGGTATTTTAATAATACTGTAACAATGGTAAAAAAATTGTTCCGAAATTCACAAATAACCACATCAAAATTTTTGTCGAGAAACTGATTTTAAAATTGCCAGAATTCACAATGGATACCAAAAAATGCACATTACATACTAGGAAAAAAGTTATCAGCGAAATAAAGAGAATGAACTAAAACAGTAATCTGAATTTTTGTAGTTTAAATACAAATCTGCTGACAAATCACAAAATTGCCATAATTTTTAGTTATTTTAGAAAAATTCGGGGAAAAAAATTGCATGAAAGATTTACTTTATATTCCAGTATAATTCTATTTCATTTTCATTAGAAACGTTGATTTATATTTCAATAGAAATTTCATTGCTAAAATGGTGAAATGAAACTGAAAGATTGATTCGTTTTTATTTTGGAACAGATGCTATTTCCAATTACTATTGCTATGCCAACAATTTGTGATTATTATAAATAAGCAGTTTTGATAATCACAAAATAGAAGTTGTATATATAAATGATCCCAGTATTATGCAAGTTCATGAACATGTTATACAAACTTGCTAACCTCATCATCATCTAAAATTGAAGTATTTTCCCAAAATATACATCACATGCAAGAACAATATGGTATTTTTGCCCTCCTTACCATGTGCTCCTCATTCTACTTGCAAGGTAATTGGAAGCACATCCAATTGATAGTTGGGAGAATCTGAGTTCAAATTCCACTGAGGGCACTGCTAATTCTTCATGACTCTTAAAAAAAAAAAAAAAAAAAAAAAAAAAAAATCTTTATACAAGTGGAATGCAAACTAACAAATCTAATGACAAATCTCATGATGCAACTTGACAAACCTAACAGAGTGGTGGCCTACAGTAGTGGCCGAACTAAAATATATAAGACAAAAATTCATCACTACCAAGATTTGGCAATGAGGTCCCTGCCTCCCCAGCTGCCATTGAAGGGGAAAAGAATGTAAAACATTTTCTTCTTCCTTACCAAGTGCCCTTGTAGTGTAATTGGAAGGTCTGGCAAATCTCAGCGAGGACATTGCACATTTTATATATTTCCTGCTCTGAAATAAACCTAATGACTCTGCAAGTCCACTAAAAATTATCCAGTTTATTTTTTCCATAGAAATTAATTAAACAAAGAGATGATTACGAGTGAGTAGGAGTAAAACACCTTAACGTTTATATATAAATTGTCTGACATTTGCAAAAAGCACCAGTTGCTCAGAGTCCTAAACCTATGATCGCATAATACAGGAACACTAATTTAGATTTTTATTTGCAGCCCAATGATTGAACATCTGCAGTAATTATTATGCTTCAAATTTTGGCAGGAACTTAGTGGAACCTATGTGAAAGACTTAGCTAATTTGTTAAAGATACTATGGGTGAAATATAAATTAAGGAAAGCTACATGCTTCAGAGATGCCTGCGTATTGACTAAGAACAAACTGCACTTCAATAGGCCGTAGAGTTCTACACTCTTATTCCACTAAAGTAAAAGTAAATGTGGAGGAACCTAGTGAACTGTTAAGCGAATTATCGCTTAGTTCAAATAACAGAAATCGTAAACTCAAGAAGGGTTAACTACCCTTTACATTCACTCAAAATGAGAATACTATTTCTTACTCACTTGCATTCAATGCAATTCTAAAAACTCATTCTGGTAGAGAGTTGTATGTTGATAAAAGGAATAATAGGAAAGGTTATCTAAATTAAAATATATCTTACAAGGCTTTCAAAAAGCTGTAATGATGAGTGGTTGATCAAATTCTGACATCAGTTATGTAGAACTGTCATGTTACTACATATACTCATGCAGAACTTTTAATGTTGTTACCTAAGAGATATCAAAAGAAATGAAAATAACCAAATGCTGAGGACATTCCAAAGCCATCACGGATGCAAATCAACATAGAAATCACAAAGGACAAGCTGGCTTGTTAGATAAGAAGTAAAATTTCTTGAACTCTACAACAACTCATGATTAGTCTTGGGTTTATGAGCTCGAACTTGAAATTAAGATGCAGTGGAAACATTTATCATCTCCACAACAAAGAAAAACATGAGAAATGGCAGCAAAATTATGTTGATAATTTTCTTTGGCTTCTATGAGTTACATATCTCACACCTAAAACTTTACAAAAGAGTCCTTACTATAAAATGTTCTCTTCATTTTCCCAATGTCGTGAGGCGCACTGAAAATATTGTAGCAGCATCATAACAAACTTTTTCCTTTCCCCTTCACATTATTAAAGGTTTTCTTGGCTGCCTAACCATTCCTCTGGTTTGTCAAGCTCTCTGCTTTGCTAAAATGCCTCATTCTGGTTGCTCTCTATGTTCAAAGTATCAAAAGGGGTCAGTTGAATCATGGGAAGATATTACACAGAAAACTACCATCCAGCTGTACTTAAATTCCAAAAAAACTTTTCAGAAATGCTTTCAACAAAGCAGCACCATTAAGGAAAATGTATTCCGGCAAAGTCTATTTCAAAGGAGATAAGGAATTGAATCAATCATATTAAGTAAATGTATTTTTCTAGGGTCAAATATTTTCTAGACTTTGTATACATTTTTTTAGACTTTGTATACTTTATAAGTATCTTTTTATACTTATGTTTTTATCAAAGTTAATATTTTAACATACAAAGGATATAAAATTTAAGTTTTTATATTTGTGGGAGAAAACACTGAAATTCTGGGTCATTTCTAGTAGCAATTCTATATAAACATTACTATGTTACATGCAAAAACACAGTACACAAAATATTATGGCAACATATTTTGTGAAGAGGATATCAAGATTTGTGGCAAAATGAAGAGGATATCAAGATTTGTGGCAAAATGAAGAGGATATCCTCTTCACAAAATGTTTCAGAATGCAAATTTTTAAAATAAAAATGTAAAACTATTTTATAAAATAATTTTTTAAATTAAATATTTAATTCATACATTTTTTACAACCATTTAACAGGTTTACTTTTCACTTTTCTGAGAGAAAGCAGACTAATATTCATGTAACTACATACCTTTAGTGTAGCATATGACATCAATATCACCAGGCTTGACATTAGCATCACTCAAAGCTTTTGCTAAAACATCCAATATATGAGCTTGATGATGATGAGCTGTATCTCGTGGTAGAAAGCCTATAAAAAATTTTATATTAGTCTTAATTATAAATTTAAATAATGTTTTAAAAAAGAACACATATTTTAATACTGTCAAACATTTTTATCTCAAATTCCTTGGCATTTGGGGGAAAAAAATTTATCCCTTGTTTTCAGAAGTAAATCACATTTCAAATTTCTGATTGCTGTTTTAAAGCAATAAATACACAGTAAACTTTCTGCCCTTTTGCCCTAGAAACAAAAATAAGCCTCATTGGCCTAAGGACTTGCTCATTCATAATCTCCATATTTTATGCCAGTGGTTTTGATTCTTTATTTATGTCTGTATGTTCTAAACAGTAAGACATTCACAAACAATAACAATATTTTAGCATAAAGAATTTTCTAAGACCTTCAACCTCCAATGTAATGATGGCCAATCAAAGAATAGCTAGAACTTCCCCCCCCCCCTCCAAAGAAATCAACACACAGAAATGTTGATGAATCCAATAAATATTTTCATAAATTTTTTATCTAACAATCTGAAGAATATGGTCAGAATAATAAAAAGAAAACTTACTGAGCTTTTAAGAGAACAAAATTTTTAGACAAAAACTGAAAAGAGAAATTGCATCAAAATTCAAGTAATCTTGTAAATAAAATTCAAGAAATTATTGAAAAAAAAATCCAAAAATCAGAATGCTCATACGGAACATGAAGGAATGTTTTGAGTAATGCCATAATGAAGAGTTCCAGCAGAAAACTGTTGGGTGTTATAAGGAATATGGCTACATAGCGATGAATTTGAAACTAACAGCTGGCTTGAAAATTTCAAAACCAAGTAATTTTGGAATTTCAATCAATGATTTCTTGAAAGTGGACATTTTAATTGCAGCATTCTGAATTTTAACAAGTAGTAAAATTTCAGCAGATATAATATTCCATTAAGATGACAATAATAAAGTAGAACTACTGGAAGATTATAAAATTTGATGGTGAAAAAAGCAGAAAATGTTTTCGCTTCACATACCTCTTCAAAGTCCTCTCAAAGCATACATTCTGAATTATTCATATCGGTAATTGCTTTAGAGAAAACAACCTATTCTCGCAAAAAGACAAACTGACCTTAGACATTATTAAAAGTATTACTTTTGCTATATGTTGCAGTTACTTGAGACAACAGTTTCTTTCGACACTTCATCGAGCACAATTTTCTCAAGGAATGTTTGCTTCCAAGAATTTAATTTAGTTAGATCTTATGATCCTTTCTTCCTTCTGATTAGTTGACATATGCGAAACACAGATATGAATGGAAATTTTTCAGCATTGATATAAAATATTGTGCCTATTATAAAAAAACCTATTACTCAAACTGGTTTTGAGTGAATATGTTTTCAAGAAAATTGGCCAGTGGCATTACAAGTGTATGGGCTTATTACATTTCATATCCATAGGTATGATGCCAGCTTTACACTTACACTGTGGTTATGTACATCTAATTATATAACTACCTGATTCTTTCATTAATTGTAATTTTAGATTAAAAGCATAAAATTAAAATGAAAGAGTGATAACATTTCATATTTTCCATATTAAAGAGAGGCCAGTTTTTTATTTCTTGTTTGGCTTATGGTATTCATGTTTAAATTTCACTAACAAAATGTTATATAATTGATATTTTTCCATTTGTCTCATTTCACTCATTCCAGAATTTATGTAGATTTGAGACACAAGCAGTTTTACTATAAAGTTAGAATAACTGCACATAGCTATATGTGAGTGTTTTGGCCTGCGCTTCCTACTGCATTGCCTATAATGTTTAGCTCTCTATTGGAAATTTTAACACTGTCTTGAACTAAATATTGTACAGCAAAGCTAGATCTGGTTTTAGGAAGCTGGATGTTTGAATCTTTGCTATGATCTTAGGTAGAGAAGAAATAGATTAAAGTGTTTGAATTTATAGCAACTTTATGGAAACTTCCGCTTGAGCTAAATCAAGGTGACAGGTAATCTTGTGTAGTAAGTTTTTAGTTTGATTCTAACAAGAAGTGAAGTAGAATAAACTTAAAATTATATTTCTCTATCCAATTTGATTTAAAAAAGAACTCACCCTGCAGAATCCATGTGACAGCTTTAGTTGATTGTAACTGAGCTAACTTAGTTAAACCTAAGACATGTGTTACATACTTGGCAATTTAAAAAAAATGGATTCATAAAAGCTAGTTTCTAAAAATTAGAGCATATAATAGAAAACCAAAGTAGACTTTTAAAAACTTTCATCAAAACTCCCTTTCTTTAAGATGTTATGCATATTTTACATTCCAAACACATAATTTAATGAAATATAATATATACAGTAGCTAAAAAAACTGGTTAGCTTCTTTTAGAATTATTTCAAATGTTTTAGAAATGGCATTCAAATTTAGAAATCAGTGAGAGCAAATATTAAGAATTACATTTACATATTACATAAGATTATTTTTCACCAGTTTTGGGAATTATTTCTCATTCTGAGCTAAAATCTCTCATATTACACCAAAAATAATATTGCTGTTGTGTGCGTACGGGTTCATAACAGACTGAATGCACAAGTCCGATAAAAGGTTAATAAAATTTATTCTTATCAAAAGAAATATAACAAAACTCTGGAATTTTTCTCAGAAATATTTATTAAAGTGTTCACAATATCACCCAGTAATAATCAGTAGTTATACTTTAAACTACTACAAACGTTAAATAGGACGCAAAGCACAGCACAGAGAAAGCTAATCCGATCACCAATAACAACAGCAGCTAACTAAACAACTGAGCTGAGATGTCTCTCTCCGGCATTTTAAAGTTTTCAATTGGTCGCGAGAGAGTTCTAGTAATTTCTTTGCTTCTCAAGATTTCTGGAAACCAACAGGAGGATGGAATTATGGTTACAGCTAATACAGTAGTCAGCTACATTTTTTCAATTTCAATTATCATGCACTGCAGTGCACGGGGAAATTTTTGTTCCTGAAATCACCAAAAGTTGACAAACTTGGCAACTACATGGCAACAATTTAGTCTGGTCACTGTATCACCATAATAGGTATTGTAATTGAAAAAAAAAGGTAATAGGCCACTATTAGCTGTAATCATATCTGGCCCTCATATGCCTTCCAATAATTTCGAGAAGCAGAAAGTTTTAGAAATATCTCAGCAGCTGGGTAGAAGCTATTTAAGGCTGAAAAGAGAGCATCTGCCCTCAGTTGTTGTTGCGAGTTGTTACTTCAGCGCGAGTTCAGAGTACTGAGATATCTTCGAGTTAGCTTCCTCTTTATATGTAATTTACATGGCACTGTGCTTAATGTTCTTAGTAGTTTGAAGCGTAACTAACGATTGTACTCTTTGATACTGTGAACACCTGTACGCGTATTTCTGTGGAAATTTTCAGAACTCTGAAGTGCTTCTTTTAATAAAAATTAATTTTATCAATCTATCACCAGACCTCTGTGCATTCAATCTATTACAAACCATGCAACAATTTTTGGTGTCAGAAGTGGGACTGAATACCATTGACAAGATTGATGGATGAAAAATAAAGACAGCTGATGGCAGGCTTTGCTGCATTCAAAGAAGAGATTAAAGCAGGCCAAGAGGACGTGAAAGCTGGCCAACATTCTGTTAAAGGAGAGATGGAAGCTCATCAAGAATCCATTAAAGACCAGATGGAAGCTATTCAAGATAAGACTGAAACAAGTGAAGAAGAAATTAAAAGAGAAATTACATGCATACTACAAAACAAATTTGAGGCTACTGAAGGCAGAATTGACATGCTTGAAGAAAAAGTTGGAGAAATTCAAGAAAGCATTTCTGCAGTGGAACAATAAATCAAAGAAAGAGTTTCTTCTGTCCAACAGTAAATCGAACAACAAGTTGATAACAGGCTTTCTGAAGTTGTCAAAAAAGTTAATAACCTTAAAGAAATTCATAGCAAATTTAGGAAGCAATTTTGATGGTTTAAAATTTTTGAGAGTTGCGAATATAACTGACAAAAAAAAAAAAAAAAAAAAAAAAAATTATTAAGAAAAGTGAAGTGTACTCCAGTAAAAGTGTTAAACAAAGCAGTAACATTTCAGAATCTGTATCTTCAGAGAGCATTACATCAGAGTTATTGGAGAACGCACAATTAAGCAATAAAAGAGGAGTGTTGCAGAATGTGTCAATCAAGAATTTGAAGATGTTTCCTCCCACTCTTCTTCTGATGTAGGTTCAAATAGTTTGACACAGCACAGAATTGATGCTGGGTATCATCCAACAATCAAGCAACATCCAAGATTTCTATGGATTGCTAAACAGGAAAAGGTAGAAAAACCTCTAATGGGCATGCAAGAAAGTGATGATATAGAGATATCGAACCTTCAGCAAATCCATGAGCCTCTCCCATCATTCTGGTCAGAAGAAAAGATGGTTCAAGTACATTTTGCATCGACTCTCAGTGGTTCAACTAGGTTATAAAGAAAGACAGCTACCCTCTTTCTAGAAGTGACTACTTCTGGAAAAAAGGGTTTTTTGATGCTTGATTTAAAAAATGGATATTGGCAGGTAGAGATACATCCTGATGACCAAGAAAAGATGGCTTCTACTATTGGACAAGAATTTTGGAGTTCAAAATGATGCTGTTTGGGTTATGTAATGTGCTGGCAACATTCGAACAACTCGAAGGAGACTGTGTCGAGAGGTCTTTCCTAAGAAGCCTGTCTGCTATACCTGAATGATATCATCAATTGTCAAGAACATCTATAAAATCTTAGAAAGATGCTTCAGAAACTGAAGGAAGCCAATCTAAAGAAGAGTCTCGCTAAATGCAAACTGTTCAGACATAAATTGAATTATCTTGGACATGTCATTTCTGCTGAAGATGTGCCTATGGATCCAGAAAAAAGGTCAGCAATTAAAGAATGGAAATGCCCCGAAAATGTCCATCAGCTAGAAAGAAGTTTTCTGGGGCTTGACATGAAGGGAATGAACTTATGGATGGGATTTGATTGAGATCAAAGGGTTTAGTAAGAAGAAAAAGTAATTTTATATGCAAAACACATACCTTCTCCAGGAGGTGTAATGTATGTCGCCCTGCAGTTAGAAAGAACTTCACCATCTCTAACAATACCAACACCTAATTTATTTGCACTTCCTTCGAAACCTATAGCAATGGTCATTCTGAATCTAAAGGAAAAAAAAAAAAAAAATCAGACATTCGTACACTTTTTTAGAAGTTTCACCACATTTAAGGTTCAGATTAACAAAAATTGAAACAGAAGTATATGATTAAAAGAATTTTTCCGTGAAAACTTAGAAAAAGTTTATTGTCAAAGTAAAACTGAGACATCATCCATATCAGTAATAATTTATTATTAACTCAAAATAAAATGCATGACTTGAATAATTCTTAGATCAGCTGAAAGTAGATCTTACAGGAGAAGAAAGAAATGGGGGAGTTCAGCACCTGCTACTTACTAAAATCACATCCTTTTCAAACGTAAAGTATGTTCATTAAGTGGCTAAGTTTACTAATCAGCGAATTGTACACTGCAGATTGTAATGTCAGCATTAACATATAGATATTATGACTACGTCAATAATCAATAACCTAAAAGAATAATTAAGCTTAAATTATTTATGCAATTTATAACTTTATTTATAATTTTTTACAAAACTGTTGTTATAATTATGTATTCGATAAAATTCTGAACTTCTACAAAGAACTGATCAATGCATGTTTGTTTCACATTGTTCATTAACTTCATAGTTTTTCAATCATATCTCCAAGTTCATAAAACTGTTAATAGTTCAAGCACCTTTCCTTAGCATCTGAGGTGCTTTGCTAGATTCAACTGAGACTGATATATTGCAAGTTTCCTGGATACCATTTCACTGTCAGTCACAGCTTCTGTAGTGCCTTTCATAGTATCACAGTCAGTTTTTTCGCATGTTGTCTCAACATTGTCATTAATTGCAATATAATCCATAAACAAATTTTCATAATTTACCTCACTAATGTATGTAACACTGTCTCCTCTATACAAAACCATATTTTATAAAACAATATTTAATTATGTTCTGGGTTACTCTCCCCTCTCCAAATGCATTTATTATAATATGCATGGCATCTAAAAAATTAAAAAAAAAATACCTTTTTTGAAATATTTTCATTCTCACAAGATTTTTCTTTGTTTATGACATTTTAAACATTTTTTTAGCAACTGAAAGGTTTAATATGTTGGTCTAAATGTTAAATGATAAAAGTTGTACTATGATTCTAAACTAATGAGTGGACTGTAGAGCAAAAGAACTAACTAATTTATTGATAGTAATTAAACTCCATTCAGATCTTACATGCTCTGGCATGTTGCTTAACTGAATCCAGATGGCCAAGAGAGAGCTTCTGTCCCTATACAATAGGTGGCGCTGTAATCTAACTTGACATGCCACCACCCGTGGAAATTCCAAATTTCAACATGTAAATTACAAACAAACATACAATTTAACATTTCAAGAACAACTAATTCTACAGTACAAATATGAAAGCTAATAGGTAATTTCATCATGAATATAATATAAAATAAACATTTTAAGAACATTCACTATGCTACAATTGAACTTATTCTTAAAGAGTTCCATTTTAATATAAGGCATAATTTCCAATAAGAACACAATAATTATTATCCTGGATAGGTAATAAATAAATTTTACTAATACATCGAATATACACACCATTTAATGTTTTCACTTTAACAACTCTGGCTTTATTATCTTTACCAGGTAAAACTTCTAGAATTCTAGCTAAAGACCATTTAAATGGGGGAAGATTATCTTCCTTTAACGCAACTAACATACCTGCCTTTAAATTTTCTTGATTAATAAACCATTTGGTGCATTGTTGGAGATGATTTAAATAATCAGTTTGCCAATGTTTCCAAATAACTTGAATGAACTTGGTAATAATCTGCCAATTAGAAAGTCTATTATCTGCAAGATGAGACAATGCTGGTTCAGGATATGAAGTAATGGAACATCCAATTAAAAAATGACCTGCCGTTAAGGCTTCAAATTCATTTGCATCTGTTGATAAAGGTAAAATTGGATGAGAATTGAGAATACCTTCAATCTGTGTGACAACAGTCTAAAATTCTTCTAAACTCAATTTATAACTGCCAATTGTATGCTGAAGATTATATTTAAATGACTGCAACTGAAAAATCAAGTTACGAAATTATTTATACCTTAAAGAAGAGTCGAGAGAGATGAGAGAGTAATGCCATCTGTTAGTAGAAATAATAACAAAATTGAAAAATTAAGACAATAGAGATTTAAAAGCATTGGGTAGGATTGGATTAACATCATTAACTAACCAAGGTAAATTTTTCCACTTTCCTTTCAATCAAAGCTTAATCATGTACTATAATACCAAGAATCATTTTATGAAATTTAATTAGAATTTTATGCAGTGGCATAGCGAGGGGGGCAAGGGGGTGTATGGTGCACCGGGTGCCGCTCACAGAGGGGCGCCAAATGGTCTCCAGTAAAATATTTTCTTACATCTAGAGATATGTAACATTAGAAATCATTTATAAAGCTTTTTTTAAAAAACTAATGCCAGATTTTAAATTTATGCTAAAATATAAATTACGGCTTATTTATGTTATTTTCGTAATTTTATTTTCCTTCGTACTTTTCTTTTAACATAAATGATCCTATCAATCTAAATATAATTATTTTTGTACTTTTCTTTTAATATAAATGATACTACAAAGTCCGTAATCTGGACATCCATTACCCGGATTGATCTATAATCCGGACCTCAAAGCCACAAACATTTTTTTTACATGCTTTACGCATGCGTGTTTAATGTGCACTTCCGATACACTTGCGTGGCTTCCATTAGTGAAGAAAGTGACAGAGAGGTTATTGAAAACGAAAAAATTTCGATTGACAAGTTAGTTGGTAGTCTCGACACAGCAATTACAGGACTTGAACAGTGGAAATTTGTAACTGAACAAGAAATTATGGTTGATCTTTGGATTATGGTAACTTGGCGATTTTTTGGCGAAAATTTGGCGACCAACTCTGCTACAGCAACCCACTATTTTTTTTCCGCCGCCATTTTATCTTCACGAAGTAGAGACAAGTTTCTTTTTTTTAATCTACTGAACACTTTTTCCAACAATCTACTAGCCGAATTATACTTATGCTAGAAATTTTATGTAACAAAACTGCTTAATCATGACAAATATTAACTGCAAAATTGGAAAAAAGTGCACAATCGCAAACTCCTTGCGTGTTTTTCAGAATAGCACATACACATAAATCATTTACACATCGACTTATTTTTACTTAAAAAAACATCCCAGAATTGCACTAAAATGGCATTAGACACACTCTTAACTTTATCCATCTACATTGCTATTTTCTCATAAATTACAAAAATTTGCACGAAAATGCAAAAAAAAGCTGTAAATCTTTAAACTCGGTAAAAAGCACATATATGAAATTACCTGATCGCGAAAAAGTAGATACCCTTTCCAAGGATGAACATTTCCACGTATAAAATAAATAAAATATCCAAAGACTTTTACCTCTAAATTATCTATTATATTATAAACGTCACCAACGAATTCATACCGCAAACATTACAAATGGTTACAAATACTTAGTGTCAAATATTTAAATTATTTCCATGCACGTTTACTTCAACTGAAACATATACCAAATTCCTACAAACATAAAATTCACAAAATAACTATCATTTAATTAAAATATCACTAAACCATGTACACGTTGACTTATTTTTAGTTAAAGAAACATCCCAGAATTGCACAAAAATGGCATTGTGCACACTCTTCACTATATCCATGTACACTGCTTTTTTCTCATAAATTAGAAAAATTTCACGAAAATGCATGAGAATTTTGTGAATCCTAAAATCTGGTAAAAAGAACATATATGAAATTACCTGATCGCGAAAAAGTATATACCCTTTCCAAAGATGAACATTTCCACGTATAAAATAAGTAAAATATCCAAAAACTTTTACCTCTAAATTATCTATTATATTATAAACGTCACCAACGAATTCATACCGCAAACATTACAAATGGTTACAAATACTTAGTGTCAAATATTTAAGTTATTTCCATGCACGTTTACTTTCACTGAAACGTATACCAAATTCCTACAAACATATAATTCACAAAATAACTATCATTTAATTAAAATATAATTAAATTCAAAAACACTACTTAAAATATAAATAAGCACATACATTATATTAATAAAAATTAGCTTACAATCCTAATTACTTTAAACTAAATCATTGCTAATAACAATTTTCCAATAATACCATATTACTTTATTTACTCCTTACATTTAGAACAATGCATAAAAAAATAATATCCTCAAATAATTAAAAATACTAACTTACCTAATCTTCTTCAGAATCTTGATTACGTGGCGTATAAACTTTTCTTATTTCCTCCGCTAAATAAAAAGCAATCGTATGTGCACCTGTTTCAGGATCTTTAAAATCATACTTATAGTTCACAGCAAGATGTTCAAAACCTTCATCCTCCAAACAGACTTAATAAAACTTAATAACCAATCTTTACTTCTATCTCGCACAACCTTAAAAAAACACTTATTACTACCCCTTTCAATCCCACTAAATACCCATTTCGAATTCACTTTAGTTAGGGCCATGGGATCAAAAAATTAACCAACACTGTTTCACACAACACAGAATAAAGCTAAATACAAAATTTCCAGATTTCCCCCCTTTTCCGATTAAAGAACTATAATTCGTCCATTAATGTCACATGACATATCTCATGATCTCTCATTTCCCTCACACAAAATAATGCATAATCAGAACTGAGTACTTCTCACATTATTACCAAAGTCCTAGGTAGTAACCTCTATCCCCTCCAAAATGTCGCCAAACTACCAGTTACCATATTCCAAAGATCAGCTGAAATTATGTCTGTTTATAGAATTAAACAGAAAGTATTAGCACAAAAAACGAAGCAACTTAAACAACTTACATTGAAAGAAGTGTTTAATAAAGTAAACAAATAAATATTAAGCTTTTTTTTTTGTAAATTTGGATACCCTTAAGATCATAATTGTGCTCTTTATTTCATAAATTACAGTTTCATATTTTTAATTTTATAATTTGTACATGCCATTTTATCAGATTTAATCTGATGATCTATTATCCAGAGAAATCGATAATCCGGAATCGCCGAAGTCCTGACGAGTCCGGATTAACGACTTTTGAATGTATTCCAAAAAATTAATCTAAAAAATTTTTTTAAGGAATTCAAAGACCAAATTAAATAGCATAAGTGAATAATTTCTTAGCAGGCAGGAGACAGACTTATCAAGGGGAAGCTGCCTCCAAATGTAACTCTTCAATTACTCAATTCGTGTTTTGTCATCCATATAGGCAAGGGTAAAAGCAAAATTAAAAAGCAAAAGTAAAACCAAATGTTGTGAATTACTAAAAAAGAAATTAAAACTAGTAGGAATTTACAAAGTAAAATGACTAGGAATTAAAATATTAATTGAATGTCAATTAAGAGTAGAAAATCAAAGTCGTTTAGAAACTCTTGCCTATTGAAAACTTCTACACGAATTATGCATGTAAACCTAAAATAAACTATATACAATCTATTATATATTTGAGAAATATTTGGTACTTTGATTATTTGCAACTCAAAAAAGTCACCAATTCTTTGGTGAAAAACATTTGCTCGGCTAACTTTATACAGTCAAAAGTCGTTAATCCGGACTCGTCGAGACTTCGGTGATTCCGGATTATAGATCATCAGTTTAAATCTGGTAAGATGGCATGCAGAAATTATAAAATTAAAAATATGAAACCGTAATTTATGAAATAAAGAACAATTATGATCTAAAGGGTATCAAAATTTACAAAAAAAAAAAAAAAAAAAAAAAAAAGCTTAATATTTATTTTTTTACTTTATTAAACATTTCTTTCAATGTAAGTTGTTTAAGTTGCTTCGTTTTATGTGATAATACTTTCTCTTTAATTCTATAAACAGACATAATTTGTTGTTCAGTTACAAAGTTCTGCTGTTCAAGTTCTATAATTGCTGTGTCGAGAATACTGACTAATTTATCAATCGAAATTTTTTCGTTTTCAATAACTTCTGTGTCACTTTCCTCACTATCACAATATGAAACCGTAATTTTTGAAATAAAGAACAATTATGATCTAAAGGGTATCAAAATTTACAAAAAAAAAAAAAAAAAAAAAAAAAGCTTAATATTTATTTTTTTACTTTATTAAACATTTCTTTCAATGTAAGTTGTTTAAGTTGCTTCGTTTTATGTGATAATACTTTCTCTTTAATTCTATAAACAGACATAATTTGTTGTTCAGTTACAAAGTTCTGCTGTTCAAGTTCTATAATTGCTGTGTCGATAATACCGACTAATTTGTCAATCGAAATTTTTTCGTTTTCAGTAACCTCTGTTACTTTCTTCGCTGTCGGAAGCGAATTATAATGACGAGGCATTTGATTTAAATCATATCAAAGACGGAGCACATCGAGATGAAATACCTTTAGTAAGAAATTATAAGCCAAATAAAATAAAAACATCTGCCCTGAAGATAAGGATAGCGCTGACAGATCAACTTCCAATTCATTGTGCACCGCGGTATCATCCATGTACGCATCAACCTATTTTCACTTAAAAAAAATCCCAGAATTGCACAAAAATGGCATTGCACACACTCTTGACTTTATCCATGCACACTGCTAAAGTTCTAGCTAGTAACCTTTATCGCCTGACCAAAATGTCCCTAAACTACCTGTCACCATATTCCAAAGATTAGCCATGTTCTGTTCTTAAATAATTATGAAAAAAGGCAATTCATGAAAAACAAGAAATACAGCTTGACACTTACAACCATGTTGGCACAGTCCAGCAATCTTTTACAGAAGAAAAAGAAATTGATCGGTTAATTTTCGGATTGCAACTTACAATGGATATGATTACCTAAAGAATTGTTATGCGCATGGTTGCCAAAATTTGGCAACTTCTACTAAGGCGGTTGAGATAATATGCAAGTACCTACAGCCTTTTCCAAACTTGCCACCAATATTCATTCTAACACTTTTACTGCAGCTTTGATATTGCAGTTTGATAAAATTCTGTCGTATGCAAATGGTTATTGTCAATTATGGTTATGCCTATTGTCAAACGTATACTCAAAACTATGCCACCAAACACGCAGTTCTATCAAATATTTAAAATGGAATGAAATAGGGTTGAAATGGTAGTGAATCAGAAGTACCAAATATTGTTTTTATTTTCATCACATCACTATCCATCTATACTCCTTTTTATAAGTATTTCTTAAAATATTAATTCTTTTCCTATTTTGTAGCACAGACTGATATTGGATATTCATCTCTATCATAAACAACAGTCCTTATGTTCAGTAACTCCAAATACTTAAAACATTTTCTTAGGCATATTAGTACATCCTTGTTAAAGCAAATTAATGATTCTTTAATGAGGACTTCAAATTTGCACATTACAGTCTGGGCACAGTAGTTTGATATTTTTGACAAATAAATGCTTTAACAAGAAGTACCCGATTTCTTTTAAAAGATTACTTTTTAATTTTGCATTATTTTATTTGATTGATTTATGTAAACAAATGAAAAAAATTCTGTTAAAGTAATTCAAAAATATTTTTTCGATAAATACAGACACCACTACCAGTATATAGAGCAGAAGTCAACAAATTTTTAGAATGTAGCGAACTCTTGTAATAATTTACCTAACAAATCTTCAATGTTAACAAGCAATGTCGTCATTTTTATATGCTTTCTTTTTACAGTGTTTTCATAGTACCTCACGATATAATTTTGCTTTAAACTGTTTTAAGACACATGTTTGTGGGATTTTCCTGATGCGAAAGAATATTTTTATTATAAATATTAAAATAAAAGTATAAATATAAAAGAATTACATTTAACTTGATCTATGTATGTGTATTTTTAAAAGTGATGACAGTGTATTTTTAAAAGGCAGTAAGAAATAAAATATCATTATCATATCATTTGAAATATAAGTAAAAGAAATGGTAAATATATTTCAATTCCAGGTGGAAGGAAAAGAAAATCAGACATAAACAGTACTTATCGTACTCACACAGAAAAGAAATTATTTCAAAGATTCAAAACTAGCAACAAAAGTAACCGGAACTCATAGAAAAAGTCAATCGGAAGTGGAGGAAAGTAGCAAACAGAAAAATGACAATATTAAGAAATTATTTTAGGAAAACAGCTTCAGCTTCTAGAAATTATATATGTAGAAATATATGAAATAAATGAATAAACTAATCAGAGAAATTTATTCTTTTTTTATTTTTATTTAATTTCCCGCTTTACCAAAGTAATGACGTCAGAAAAGATGTCGCACCGTTTCGAAGGTGCGTTTTCGGTTTCGAAGGTGCGGTGTCTACAGCGTTTTCGTCATTTTTCATGTCATCGTTTCTGTGAAAAAGAGTTCTGTCCTATTTTTAACAAAACAGACTACTACGCTTTTATAAAAAGTCACTAAACTATTTTCGTAGCGTATGGTTCAGAATGAATGTCACTCATTGTCACGAGCAACTCAACGATTGCGTAAACCTAATGAAACAGAATGAAAATATGTTATTCACAAAGAATATATTTAATTTATTCATACATAACTTTTAATGTTAGCAACTGGTATAATCAGATCATTCAAGATCTATGTTTTTGATCTTACACTTTCAAAATCAAAGGACTGCAGGCATTGAGAAAAGAATATGCTAAATTCATTGTAACACTTATAGTTATTCTCAGCTCAGTAAAAAAATTATACATTTCAATTCTCTAATATTCGAGCCTAACTGTAGCTTGAATCATTTTATCGATATAAAGAGCGATAATGTGCCGCGAATATTAATCCGAATATCACTGCGTGATAAGTTTCGCGAAAGTGAAATGTTGACGATTTAAGTAAATTTATAAAATAAAAACACTACGAGATTTTCTATTAAAATGATAGCAGCATTTATATACCATACATTTACAATTGCGAAACAAATTAAAAATAAACTGTAAACAACAACTCACTCTTGAATGCAAAAGCCCTCGTTCAGTGGCGATGCTGATGTGCACTTGTGAATTATGCTTCCCGAGATATCTCGGATTCTAGGTGTATCGAAAACAGCACTCCCAATGGTACCTCGGTTTTATCACAGATTGAAGGAAAATTCTTTTTGAAAATGAAAGAGCTCTTCAAATGAAAACTTTTGCCTATTCTTTTTTGTTTCTAACTGGAATAGACAAGGAAATATCTTCGGTCCAATGTTAGATTCTACCTAATGTTAGGAGCAAGAATCTGGGTTACGCAAATGACAGGTCTCTGAGAGGTCTGTCGTTTGCATATCCTTCTTCGGGTTGGTACCTATAATACTTTCCGAGTTTCGTTTCTATTGAAGCTATCCGTAAATGGCTACTTCATTAAATCACTAGTATCTATTTCTACTATAGGTACAAAGGAAATTATCTATGCAAGCGAAAGATCTCTTCAAATGCAAACATTTGGCTGTTCTCGTTTTTAATAAGTGTCATAGATCACGAGTTATGTGCGGTCAAAGATACACCGTAAAGATTCAGCCATTGGAACTTCGATTCTGTTACATGCAAAATGAGAATTTAAAAAAAAAAAAAAAAAAAAAAAAAAAAAAAAAAAAATTCTAGAGCGCCTGACACGCAAACTTTTGGCCATTTTCGTTTTTATTAAGTATCACAGTTTGATGGAAAGAGAAAAGAGGGGGTGAACCAGAACAACAACCCGGGGTGCTCTTCCTCAAAATTGGGGGACAGAAGTCCAGCCTCTCTTTGGAGTAGGCTTTGGCAACCATTCTTCCATATAATATAGACACGGCAACAACGACAATAACTATCACAGTTTCAGAGAGAGATTCTATCAAAAATGCACCGAAAACGGTACACCAGTTCTATTATAGGTAAAATGAAAGTTTTTGCTGCAAATGAAAAGGTTCCTCAAATGGAGCATTTTGGTTATACGCTTTTGTATAACTCAAAAAGATCCCGAGAATATTTTCGAATAAAATTTACATGTGTTTAAGAAGAGCGAACTTCTGCTCTATTATAGATAAAAAAAAATTAATGGATAGAGCATCTCACGCGAAAATATTTGGCTATTTCCGTTTCTTTTTAATACGTATCATAGATCCCGTGATATCTTCAATTATAGGTACAGCAACATTTCGTTTCTATTGTAGCTATCCGTAAGCGAGCTACGAAAAGGATAGATCTTCCCGAGACCTGTCCTTTGTGCACCCTCATTCCTTTGTATCTATAATAGTTTTGGAGTTCTGTTTCTAATTAAGCTATACGTAAGCGAGCTACCGAAATGGCAGATATCCCTGAGATTTATCGATGGATCATTCCTTTCGAGGGCTTAATTTCTAAAATCAGAAGGGCCGGAGCCCAATGGAAAGTGGTAAGGGAGAAGAAAAAGTAAAATAATTAATAAAAAAAGGACTAATAATTAAATTAATTAATTAAAGATTAACATTCAATTAAATATAATTATAAATTACAGTTAATAAATAATTAAATTCATGATAAATAGTTGGGCCTCATCTTATTTGGAGTTCCGGCTGGACTTAAAGTTCATTCAGAAAACTAAGCAATAGCTTAGACGGCCTCCGGCTGATATTAAGTCCTGAATGTAGGTATAATTTACTATTTCAAGGTGTGAGAGAAACAAAAACCATTATTTTCCTAGCATACTGATGCGAAAAAATATAACCATTAAAGCGGTACTAATATGAACAGAGAGAATGATAGAAACAAGACGAGAGTATAGAAGGAAATTTTAATGGAGGAAATGCAGTTTCGAAAACAAACACAGAAGAGTCCTAAGCTTTCTGACCATGCGCTGCTTGTGTAATTCTAGCTGTCAAACAGAATGTAACTAGGAAAAAAAAAAAAAATTCTCCCGAATCCTATCTGATAACAATATGGGAACTAATACAAGGTCTGCACAAATGCAAATTTTTGTTCCTCGTATTTAGTTCCATTGTACAAGTCTGCTGGAGTTCTGCAGTCAGAGGTCACTAGCGCTGGGAGTGCACACCAAGGTAATCATTAAGAGAATTCAAGTGTATTTTTTTAATTGAGGTGAGAAGGACTGAAAGTGTTGCAATGAATCTAGTGTTTTCTTATTTCAGTGCTTGGATTCTTTTGATTTTAAAGTCTAAGATTCAGAATACATATGATCTGATTACATCCATTGTTAACATTAAAAATTATATGTGAATAAATTTAATATACTCGTTGTGAATATAATAAATTCACTCTTTCATGAGTATTTCTTTTGTAGATAGTACACTTAAGAGTGAGCAGTTATTAAATGTGAAATTTAACACACTAAATGTATTCGAATGCACATTAAGTTCACTTTGAATAACATTCTGCATTGGTTATTATTATAGACCATCTTTTTCATATAGACTGCAATAAAAAGTGCTGACTTCTATTTACATATACAATTAGTGTAAATATTTTTCTCATACACATAGTTTTATGTAAAGATTGCGTTTGGGCTCAGATCTTTATCACATATTTCATTCTTCATCTTATTTATAAGTAATATTTCACATCGATATTTTTGCGAAGTATCCAACATGTGTTTGCATTTATTTCAACCAGGCAGTGAAATCTTCAAAATTTCCTATAACTGATTTAACTTCGCAATGAAAAGTTTCAGGAGCAATCGACGATGCTTTAATTATTTTGTACAGAAAATTGCGTGGAAGAATATTTTCAACCATCTTACTTAAATCTTAAAGCACGCGAAAGGTCATGTGACAGGACGGAAATATTACTGGATGCTCATTGGTTCATCCTAGAAGCCACTCCTTCGGTGGCTACACAGATGTGCACTTGTGAAATAAGCTTACGGGCCCACTGCAATCTCGTTCGTTTGTGAAACTTGAGAGCGGTAATGATCGAACCATTTTTAAATGAATCATTTACCCAGGCTCCTTGATTCGCCTATGAAGAGTATTTTTGGATATTTACAATCCACAAATCTTGTAACTTGGTGAACCGATTTTTTCTGTGTCAAAGTCATTCTTTGTATTCGCCTGTCGCTGGGAATATCCGTCACTCGGGGTGTCTTTGAATGTGGTTCACGTGATATTGTACGACGTTACCACTAGATATTGTATGATGTCTTATGAGATATTGAATGATATTAATAACAAGATATATAATAATTGATAATTACGAGATATGAATACCACGATATATTTTACGATGGCTTACGAGATATTCTACGATGAATCCTGCTTACAGATCGATTCAGAAGTTTCAAAAACTTTTGTAACAGACCTACCGCGCAAATTAAACTTCAGAATCGTTTTAACTTCAGCATCAGAAAGTTGCGTAGCTTTAGGGATGCTTAAGTGCAGTTCTAATGATCGTTTTCCTTTTTTAAATTTAAGGTTTGAATGAGGGTATTATCATACAAAAAGACCTGTCAGCGGCCAAGCGTAAAGTCACTGAACACTGGTAGTTCCGACCGTGGTTCGATTCCTCCACGAAGGCATCCCGCCCCTTAGGCAAATAGCTCTTGTGTGCTTTGCTGTAATCTTAATAATCCAAATCATATAAAAAGCTTAGGCTCTCATCATGATTGTTCCTAACGGATTTGTATAGAATTACATTTGTCTATAATACACTATTTCATATAATACACAATTTGTCTATACACATTTGTCTTTTGGGACACACTTTTTTTTTTCTTTTTCCTAAAAGATAAACTGATGTTTTTGTTAAATAGTTACTCAAATGCACGGCGCATGTGTTTTAAATAAGCATATTTGAATTGTGTAATTTTACACGTTTCTACTTTCGTAAAAAATTTAGTTTACTTTCTATAAACTTCTATAAACTTTTGCGACAAAGTCGCAAAGTTATTCTATAAACTTTTGCGACAGAGTATATTGACTGTAATTTTGCATAAGCAAAAATTTATAGTAATGTGTGCTGCTTATTTCATTACTTCACATGAACATTTACATGTATATTTTCATATATACAGTGTTCACATAAATTTTCACATTCTCGTAACTCTCATTAAACTTTAATTTTATCATAATAAAAATAAACGGGATTATATGTTTAAGGATTTACATTAGAATTTAAAATTATGCCATTATTATAGCTTGAATTGAAATGGAAATGGATTGCGCATTCACCCAAATAATGATAAATGTTTATTTGGAAAACGGCCCACCAGCGGCTGAGCGGTAAAGTCGCTGAACACTGGTAGTTCGGTCCGAGGTTCGAATTCCGCGAACGGATTGGCTGCATGGGTGTTTTCATGGTTTCCCCCATGTGTAACGTGTATACGAGCCAGTTTCCCTTAGAAAGTCCTCCACGAAAGGCATCCCTCCCTCTTAGGCAGATAGCCCTAGTGTGCTTTGCCATAATTAAATACACCCCCTTAATTTGGAAAACAAAACAAAACAAAAATAAATAAATAAATATAAATAAAAATAAAAATGCATAATTGTAATTATTTCAAAACGTACAATTTAGTGCAATTTGTTTATAGAGTGTTTCTCTTTTGTTCCACATAAACTAGAATAGGTCCTATAATGACCTGGCGTATTCTCGCACAGGCGTGAATAAAACTACTGACTCAGACGAAGGGTAAAAATAACCTTTTATTAATTAAAAATAGTTAACAGAATCGTACGGTCTTCGTGCGTTACAAAAGCACCGTCAACTTGCGGTGAAAACTAAAACCTAGAATATAGTCAAGTCAAACTTAAAATAAATAGTGCAAGATAACACTTCTTAAGTTACGCCTAAGAGATGGACTAACAAGAACCTAACCAGCGTAATGCTAAATCTGATAGGGCTAAAAGGCTTACTAGCGTAACAACAAAACGTGCGCTTGGCTAGCGAAACACGCTCTGAATAATCTGAGAGATTCATCAGTTTAAATAGGCATTTCACTTAACTTTAAATTTACATCCGGGAGAAAGAATATGAGGGGAAGTTGAGAAGTCTAGTACAGGTATCAAACTTAAAATAAATTTGTTATCAAAATAAGGAATATCTTACATGTTAACTGAATCTTTGCTAAAGCAAAATGTGATAGATAATATAGTAATATTTTTTCACATTAATTGCAATAAATAGTATCTCATGGAAGTTATCAATTTTAATTTTGTAAAATATTATCAAAAATTAATGAATTAAATTCATGGAATCAAATGAAACCTTTCTTTTATCCAAAGCGAATAAATCATTTCGCTAATGTGGTTTTAGATAATTCCTACGATTTAAGAAAGCTACATATTTCTATTTCAGTTAGAATTATCTTTGGATGATAAAGCGAATATGAAAAATTTAACTGAAGTAGAGCTAAGCGTGGAATTACATGAAGAATTTATTCACGAAATGAAGCCGATATTTTGTTAGAACTACCAAACTATGAATTTAAATTATTATTCAAATTAACGGAAATCAGTATATTCCACGAAAAAAAAATTCTCAGATTTGGTGATGAGGAATTAGTTACGAATTCTCTGGAACAAGTATTCGTTAAGAACCTTGGATGCAGTCTCTTCTAAAAACATTAAAGACGACATTGAAACAGTGACAGGCAAAAAATATAATTTTGTCTTATTGATCTACTATTCTGACAGACTTGCTAAAATATCTATGCATAAATACAACGAAGTTTGTCTTGAACAAATCTTGTCTTGTGACATATCCACCATCAGTTTAGGTGATGGTGGATATGTCACTGAAGCAACTTTATAAAAACTAATTTTATGTAGACGGTTTTTTAAACTACCATATTTAACTGCTGATTAACCAGGCTTACTAGCGGTAAAATCATTGGTAGTTTCAAAAAGACAAACAGGCTGGCTACATCGCACTTTATGTGGTTTCACTAACTCGTACCGTGAATAGCAACCTGTTTTCCTTAAAAAATGCTCCACGAATGGACGCCTCTCTACAGACTCACAGCTTTCAAATTAATTATTTAAACTAACCTGATAACATAATATCAAAGATGACAAGCATGGTTACTTCAAATTTTGTGTTACTTAAAATTTTTTATATTCTTAGCTACATTCTTAGACAGTATAGTTGTCAGTTATATTCGTAGACATCGCAAGATACTTTATTTCTATAGAAATACGGCTGATGCCATAGCAATCAATAGCTACAAAGTTATATACGCCTTACATATACACACACACCAAAAAAGTCAAAAACATCTGAAAGGTTTCAGATTTTAAACTACGTTCCAAAGGAGCGTTTTTTTTTTTAACGTTTTATGTGTTACCTTTATTTATTAAATATCATGTTCTTTGCACTTAAACCATAAAATTCAGTTCAATAGCAATGTCGCAAAATAATTTTAAAATGAGCGTATCTTTAGAATTTCCGATACAGAGTCTCGCACGCTGGAGATAAAAATGTTTTTTCTATACAACATTGCCATTGCTCACTTTGAAATCCTTTGAGTTTGTTAATCAAAAATTCGTTAAAGTTTTACAAAGTATGAAATCCATAACAAAACAAATTCCAAATTTCAAATTTGATCTTGCACATGCCCATATTCGTTGGAGGATTACGTCATTCAAAATTCAGTGGCTCTATGTACCGTTGTTTTATCATAATGCGAGAAATATACATACATTTATGAAGATTTTTCATTATTAATTTCTTCAAATATAATGCAGGACTCTAACATTTGGTGGCAACAGTTTGAAAAGTGAAATGGACATTTATATTGATTCAACGCAAAATCGCAAAACCAAAACAATAGTCCTTCAGGAACAAAGCCCCTTTGGACAATCTAAAGCATAATATGTATTTATAAAATACTCAGCTCTCGATGTAGAAAAGTTTATTATTAGCTTTTGTACTGGAAACATTTCATCTCTGTGACTAAGTATGAATATAGTCTTGTATACGTAATTATAAGTATCTATTTACTAAATAACTGACTTAACAAAACTGAATTTCTACCGGGGAAAAAATATAAATAAAGGATTCAAAATGTGCTAAGCATTCCCTGTATTTACACTGCCAAATGAAATTTATGTAATGCAGTATTTGGCAGTATAAATAAATTTCTGACCGCCCAAAAGGTAGTTCTGAAAGACGACCGCCCAGTATATATATAGTGGTTAGGGGAGCTTACTTGCGGTACCAAAGGGTCTGGGTTCGAATCTTGGAGAAGGCATGGTTGTAACTGTTCGTTCCTTCATAAGAGACAACGATGGTCGCCTGTTAGGTGCTTCCACATAAAATGGCCACCACTTCTGGCTTGAGGAGTAGCCAGTGCGGAATAACGCAAGTTTTAGATAAAAAAAAGTTCTGAAAGAAGGGGAGGGGAATTTGTTTCCCTACTTCAGCGTTTACCACGGCGAGAAATGGTTTTACTCACAGAAAATTGTGAATGAAAGTGGTCGCGTTAAAGAGATGATGTTTCAATACTGGTATTTGCTTGTACATTCAAAGTGATATATGCGTATATAAGTATGTGTGTGTGTGTGTTCAGAGAACGAATTCGTGGCAAAACCACCTTCCTAAGATGACCACACCTAGAAGATACCGGTATTTTTGGGTATGTATTTAAACATCCCCTCTCTAAGGCGACCACCCGCAAAGAAAATTCTAGATGTATGGGCTAGTCGCCTTACAGAGACTCATGTCGTGGAGGCAACCTTCCTAACACGACCATCTTTTACAAATAAAAGTATTTCTGAGAACATAAGTATATATTGTTAATTAATATACGTTAGTACTGATTACTGTTATTGTTTCTGACAAAAGGCTTAAAAAGCAAATAAATGAGCATATACCGCGAAATCTCTCTAAGAGGACCACCTACGTTTCCAGGTGGCTCTGATGGTCTCAAAGGGGTCATTTTTAATGCTATTGTTGTTTACATTCTCAGAAATTCTGATCGTCTTAGGTAAGTCGGGGAGACGAGAGGGTTCAGTGCATACTTTTTTATTTTAAACTTTCGTATTGGTTACAAACCTGACATAACCTTCATCTCAAAAGTAGCAAAAATTAAATAAAATAAAAATAAGTAAACAAATAACCTAAATTAATCAGTAGACAACAAGAATACCAATGAATTTTGTTTTATTGTTGTCAGTATTAATTCCATTTCATACAAGAGGTCTACAGACGTCAGTTAGAAAATTCCTATAAATCCATATAATTTGGCATCCATTTCGATTGGCCCATCAGCGGCCGAGTGGTAAAGTCCCTGAACACTGGTAGTTTGGTCCGAAGTCCGAATCCAGCGAACGAGCTGGCTGCATGAACATTTTCGTGGTTTTCGCCGTGTGTAATGTGTTAACACGAACGAGTTTTCCTTGAAAAGTCCTACACGAAGGCATCACTCCCTTCCGTGTAGTGCCTTAGGGCGAAACACGTAAATAATAATAATAATAATAACCCATTTCGATTACATTGGTATCAATAGATATTGGTTCTCAAACCAGTAACAGAAAAGCAAGAAAACCAGTAACAGTCAATTATAATTCAGAAGTCAAACAACAAAAATCAGCGTTAAATTTACAAAATTTTCACAGGACTAGTTTCGATGGTTTTACCGAACCACCATACTCAGCTGCAAAACCGCAAATGAAAAAATTTTTTTCATCGAAACTAGTCCTGTGAAAATTTTGTAAATATAACGCTGATTTTTGTTGTTTGACTTCTGAATTAGTATTTATTCGGCGTGTTATTGTGTCTTAATTAGTCAATTATAAACCAATACAAACCGATAGGAAGGTCTCACATTGATGGTGGTTGCATGATACCAGTAAGAAAAACTCACAAGGATCAATAGAAACCAGTAAAAGTCACTAGAAATTAACAAAATTGTATGGGCACCAGTAGAAAGTTTTATTGTTTTCTATGGAGCATTTTGTGTTCGCCGAAAACGCGGCAAAAACATCGCGGACGAAAACGTCGCAGAGAAAACAACGCAGGGAGAAAATATCGTGATAACAAAACATCGTGGAAGAAAACATCACAAAATGAAAACATCGCAGTTCTAAAACGTCGTGGTACAAAATATCCTGGTCGAAAAAAAAGCGGTTCAAAAACATTGTCGTCAAAAATATCGTGGTAAAAAATAAAGTATCTACAAATCATCGCATGACGATAACATCGCACACATGCATTTTCAGGATCTGAAAGTTATAAATGCATGTTCATATAAAGATCGTAGAGCACAAGAAAGATAGAAGGATTCTTTTACTCCTATATTACATATATTTGAAAGAATTAATAAATTTTGCTGAAAAATTATTAAAATTAAGCATTTAAAAATTGAAAATAAGTAGAAAATTAATGCAGAATAATAATAATTTAATAGAATTTTAAATTTATATAATTAAGTAACAAAGGTAATTGATAAATTAAGGTTTTTTATAAAGTTTAACTGATAATTTTTCATGATAAATGTAGTCTAAAAATGCTTATTAAAAGGAAAATAAATGAGGTTACCTCTACTGCCAAGTTTTTTAATCGCTTTATTTTTGATCGCGATATTTTGTGCCACGATATTTTAGAACTGCGATGTTTTCTCTTTGCGATATTTTCTCCCACGGTGTTTTGTAGCACGATGTTTTCGCCTTGCGTTGTTTTCTCCATGATGTTTTCGTTCGCGATGTTATCGGCTGTAACCGGGCATTTTGATATACCAGTAAAGACTATCAGCAGATAATATGTATCTTATAATAAGAATATACAGGTACTAATAAAGGAGGTTTATGAACAGTATAAAGTTAAACTTAGTAAAATGATTCAATGTTGAATTACGAAAACAGTATTCTTTACGTATTTCGGCTCCCCTGAATAAATACTGCATTTAAAATGGGCAGCCAAATGTTAGTTAAATATCATAATAATTAAGTTGCTGTAAAATAATCGATGGATTTCTCCAAAGCAACCTTTCTGCTTTGGTTAATTCAGGAAACATGTTGTAGAGTCATTAGGTTATTTTAAAGGTCATTTGGTTATTTTAAAGGTCATTAGGTCAGGTTGTAGAGTCATTAGGTTATTTTAAAGTTCATTAGGTCAGGTTGTAGAGTCATTAGGTTATTTTAAAGGTCATTAGGTCAAGTTGTAGAGTCATTAGGTTATTTTAAAGGTCATTAGGTCAGGTTGTAGAGTCATTAGGTTATTTTAAAGGTCATTAGGTCAGGTTGTAGAGTCATTAGGTTATTTTAAAGGTCATTAGGTCAGGTTGTAGAGTCATTAGGTTATTTTAAAGGTCCTTAAGTCGTTAGGTCAGGTTGTGGAGTCATTAGGCGGCATTTGTAGAGGCGACATTTTAAAGGTCATTAAGTGATTAGGTTATTTTAAAGCAGGAGACATGAAAAATGTGCAATGTTCTCGCCGGGACTCGAACCTACACCTCTCGAATATGCGCCGAGTGTGCTACCATTACACCACGAAAGCATGCAGAAAACAAGGAGAAAATACCTTATAAAGTATCCACTCACTCATATTTGATAAGGGGACAGAAATGAAAATGGGTACTGAAACGAACAACGAGCGAAAAAAAAAAAAAAAATTAAAAGCTTTCACATTTTATATTACTACCAAAACGGTATTTTCTAACGTTTTATGTGTTATTTATTTATTATTAAATATATTTATTTATTAAATATCATGTTCTGAGGCTTTAAACCATAAAGTTCAATTCAACAGCAATATCAAAAAATATTTAAAAACAACAAGATAGCATATCTTTAGAACTTCCGATTCACAATCCCGCGGGCTGGAGCTAAAAATGGTTTTTTCCGTAGTGTGTTGCCATTGCTCGCTCTGAAACCGTTAAGTTTGGCAATCAAAAATTCGTTAAAGTTTTACAAAATTTCATATAAATAATAACAAAAAATCGAACTTCAAAATTCGGACTTCCAAGTGCCCATATTCGGTTGGAGGATCACGTTATTTTAAATTTGATAGCTCTAGGTACCGTTATTTTATCACAATGCGAGAAACATACATACGTTTATGCAGATTCTTGATTATTTAATTTCTTTAAATATAATACAGGGCGATAATATTTGGTGACAACAATTTAAAAAGCCAAACGCCATTTATAGTGAAATTCCACAAATAGCCCAAACGAAATTATAAGCCCTTCTGAGCTAACTCCCTTTGGGCTAATAAATAAAAATAAATTAAAAAATAATTAATTTAAAAAAAACGTGTCTTGACCTCTGTTTTAAATTCCATAATTAGACCGTTAACTTTTAACCAGGGTTTCTTAAACTTTTTTCAGTCGCGATCCCTTTTTATCACTAAGATTTTCTCGCAACCCCAGGACCTCACCTCATAATATTTACAAAAAATTTGTGGGACTCTATAAGTATTGCGAAAATCCGACACATGCGCGAGTGAAACTGTCAGTTTTTTCACTTGTACTGTAATATACTATTGCAGTTTTAGGTCATTAACTTTAATTTCTAATTTTAAGACACAGAACAATGTGAAAATTTTAAATTAGTAACAGACGAATTGACAGCGTCACGTGCAAAGCAAGCAAAATGAACGTTTATATTATTAAAACAATGCGTCGAAACGTTTTCGTTTTTTTCATTGTCTGTGTCTTATCTTTATCTATTTTCAGATCCATTGTGTAAAAATATTTGGGTAATTGTAAAATTATTATAATAAGTTAAAGAAATATCAAAACAGCTAAAATTTTCAGCGACATCCTTAAGAGTCGCTACCCACAGTTTAAGAAACCCCGCTTTAAACTTAGATCATATACTTTCCTATGGAACCAGATGTCTCAAATCCCCTCTTTACTTCCTTTAATATAGTAAAACATTTGATTATTAATTACATAGAGAGGTGTGGTGATGACGCTTGCGTGTTAAGTTTCAGAACGACAAACGAGTTGTCTTCCCCTTACTTCTTACGTCATGGACGCAAAGGCGATCGATCAACTTCGCATATTTCACAGAATTTCCTCTAAACACACTCCATATGTGAAAGTGAAAGACACACCCAATGACGAAGACCTTAAGAAGGTCGCCGTACTTTAATGACAGAGCAATATTTGCATTTTTTATAATAGACAAATTCTGTATTATATTAAATAGTGTATTATAGGCAAATGTAATTCTATACAAATCGGTTAGCAACAATCACGATGGAAGCCTAAGCTTTTTATATGATTTGGTTTATTAAGATTACAGCAAAGCACACAAGGGCTATTTGCCTAAGGGACGACTTTGCCTTCAGTCATCGTGCAGATTGGTACAAACGGGAAATGAGTCCATTGGCGGCGTATGCATTTCCCCTTTTATTTCTACTTTTGAATGTTTCAAAGGATTCATTTCCGTTTATGTACGTAAAGTTTCCATATGCCAGTTTTTGAAATTGTTTTTGCCAAGTTCAAATTCCAATTCTGTGAGGTTACCTAAAAAATTTATAATAATCTTCTAAAAGAATTCAGCTCGCAGCATGGATTTCCTAAGTTTGGGATTTTGTAAAAGGTATCAATACTGGGATACAATCGCAGGTAAAAGTGGGAAGAGGAACCAGAAACTTCAAAATGAATAAGCTCCTTATAACTAACTATCTAGAATTTATTAAATTTAATAAAAGTGAAGATGAAATTATAAATACAATGCAGTATAAATATGAATAGTAATACATACAGAATGGTAACCTTAATAAGATACTTAAGTATAAAAATATGGCATTTGAATTTTTTAAAATATGAAGATAAATAAAAATCATAATATAATGATAAAGAAAAAACAGAAGAGTTCATGAATGTTCATAATAACTAAAAAGAGTTCATGAATGTTCCTAAGTTCATAACTCATTTTTATATAGGTAAACTAGTTTGAGAATCCAGTAAACAGTTGCATGAAAATTCCATGTAAAATTATTTCACATAGTAAGAAATCCACATAATTCCATGTAAAATAGTTCATGAATGATTCATGTAAATTATAGACTCATTCATATTGTAGCGTGCGTACCGGGTTCGCAATGAAGTGAATGCATAAGTTCGATGAAAAGTGAATAAAATTTATTCTTATCCCAAGAATAAATACAAAATGCTTAAAGTTACTCAGAGATAATTGTACAAAATATCGCAATATCTCAGTAGTAGTTATGTTTTAAACTACTAAAATATTTTACAAAACACAATTCAAAACAGAGAAAGTTAATCCGATCTCACCGCAAATTCGCTACGATCAACGAGAAAAAGAAAGTAAACTGCTAAGCAACTCGTAAAACAACTGAATTCAGATGTTTTCCTTCAGGTTTTATAAGCTTTTTAATGTGTCGCGCACTTCTCACTGTTAAAAATATCTCGGAGTGACAGTCGATAATAGACTCACCTTCACTTTTCATGTTAAAAATAGTAAGTAAAGTAAAAGCATCCAAAGTAAGTTAATAATAATTTATTTACTAAAGAAATATTGATTATATTATCTCCTAAGATTAATTATAGTAAAATTATCCTAAAAGAGTGAATCCATACTTAGTAAGTTCAATTTCGAAAATTGTTTTAAAGTAACTTGAATGTAAATTGTGAAAAATGTTTAAAGAGGACTTGAATTAAATCATGAATAACAAAATTTCAAATGTAAAAAGAAATAAATTAAAAGCAAGTAATAAAATTAAATGCAAGTAATCATTGCCATTGATCGGAAGTTACCCGGCTCCGTAGGCTCAGCTTTTTTATTCTTCAGTGTTGGTAAATTGTGCATTTTTTGCTTTAAAAATCATTGAATTATGCTGTTCTTACCTTTCGGTTAAAGTTTTTATGCCTTTAATTAATCTTCAGGCAATACTTATAGAATTACCCACAATTTAAAAGTTGTTTAAGTGCAGCTTAACCTATTTTTTTTTTAAATTTTTTTTATTTATTTATTTTTATTTTTTTTTTTACCAGAGCAGCCATATTTGTTTACATTTGAAACATAACAGAATAGTGAATTAAGTCAGTTTCTGCACCTTCTATGCCTTTTTGACGAGTGGGTTCAAAAGGAAACTGCATACTTCCATATAAGTTATATATATTACTTATAAGGAAATGAAGGCATGCAGAAAGAAGGGAAAAAGTACGTTATAAGGTATGCAGTCATTCATATTTGGGATGGGGAAAGAAATGGAACGAACGGGAAAAGTAAATAAAATTAAAAAAAAAAAATAATAATAATAATAAAATCTGAAAGCCTTCAGATTATATATTACGAACAAAGGGGCGTTTTTTTTTCACGTTTTGTGTGTTAATATCATGTTTGTGTGTTACAGTAATTAAGTATCATATTCTTCGCACTTATACCATAAAATTCAATTCAACAGCAATACCACAAAAAAGGAAGCCTCGCTCTTTATGTGAAAGTTAAACATAAAAATTCCAAATTCGGGCTTCCAGATTCCCATATTCGAATGGAGGAGTACGTTATTCATAATTGGATGTCTCTAGGAAACGTCGTTGTTTTCGCAGTGCGAGTAACGTACATACTTCCATGCAGATTCTTCATTATTTTTTTTTAAATATAATGCAGGGCTCTAATATTTGGTGGCAACAATTTGAAAAGTGAAGCGCCGTTTGTAGTGAACCAACGAAAATGGTAAAAGGAAATTGATAGCCCTTCTGGGCTAATGCTTCTTTGGCTTAAGAGCAAAATATCCGTTTCAGATATGCAACATTATGCAAGTTATGCATCACTTTTTAAAGCTTATTATTATTTCTTAATTGCGTTTAATGTAACATTCTAATAAATGCCCACAGGTTTTGTTAAATTTTGCACACTTACTCAAATTATATTATTCTCAGGGTAGATGTAATTAATAAATACTGAAATACATAACACAGAATTATTAGTGTTCGAGATTTGTATAAGTAAATGTTACAGATTATAAGGAAATAAACGTTACTCCGAGTACGAAGGCCGTACCAATTTGCCTTCAAGAATAGACGAGGTCTCAATGACACTATATTGACGAATAACTGTCTCCTCGGCCGTTACCGGATTGTGGAAAACAGGAAAATTTTTTGATTGTATTTTTATACATTTATTAGTATAAAAGGTGGTCGGTATCGGACAGAAACCAACTCAGACAGATCACTCACATCCTCATCATGATCGCAAAGGTAAGAAATTGTTCTTTTACCCCTCTAAATTAATGAAATGCTAATTTAAAAAAAACTGATTTTATATTACGCCCAAGAGGACGTCCCTAAAATTGGCGCTATCAGAGTTTTTAATTAATATTTAAGGTGATTAAAGTCGTACGAAGATGGGAATAATCGAAATGGCTTCCCACGACTTTTTTGGAATCGAAAATAATGTATTTAATGTTTGGTAATGCTATTTTTATTTCATCGTAAAACTTAGAAATTTTTGTTTAACAAACTCTAGGATTAGAAAGCGAGCAGTGGCAACAGCTTTCGAAATAAAGCAGATTTTTACCTCCAGCTTAAAGAGTGTTGTCACTCTGAAAAATGAGGGCGAAAATTGTTGTTTTTCTCCGATTGATTCTAGCTTTTTTTTTTTTTTTTTTTTAAGTGCACGTCGACATTTCCCAGGACCCAGAAAAGAATTGTAGAAAGTTTGGTGACGATAGCTATAGCAGTGACAAAGTTATTAGCGAACAAAGATACTGTCTTCTTTATATATAGATAATAAAAATTTACGTTTTATGAATAATGTTTAATTATAATGTTAAAACCAGAATTAATAAAGACTTTCTCTTCCTAGGTCGTATTCTTGTGTGCTGCTTTTGCAGTATCTCATGCCAATATCCATCTCAAAGCACCCCTTGTGAGCACTGGTGTCAGCCAAACATCTAGACAGCAAGATGTAAGTTGCATTTTTTGATTTTGAAATAAAATAAAAGTGAAACTTTCTTTGCACGAAATATTTATAAAATTCTGGCGAAAGTTAACTAATTAATATATCTCGCAACCTAATTTTGTAGTACATTCAGAAGTTATCCGTCTCTTCAGTTTCTACCAATTGCCGACAATTTAATTAAATACGTACAATTTACGTATTTTCTCTATCTTTATGTTATGATCATTTCAAATAAAGTAATGTTTTATTATGCAAGTAACAAAAAATTATTAACTAAACTTAAAAAATTATAATATTTTAACTAAGAGTGTGGTTCTTATTGTTTAAGATATTTAAAATTTTTATTGATATGCTAAGTATTCAGCTCCCTTTTAAGCACTAATATTTTGACTACAGATTTAATATATCATCTTAGCGATCAAGCGGTAAAACTACTGAACACTGGTTATTCGACCCTAGATTAAATACCGGCCAACAGCTTGACTGCACGATGGCTTATCTCTTTTATAAGATGAATATGAGCCAGTTCTTTTTTAATTGTCTCCATGAATGGCACCTCCTTGTAAGGCATATTTTAATTTTATAACAGTTATTTTAATTTGAAAACCTTTCCCATCAATTCTAGTTTCCACTTACAACTCCCTACCAGAATGAGGATTTAGAATCGCGTTAAATGCAAATGAGATAGAGGAAGTATTTAAGGAAGGTTCAACTACGTGAAGGTTGAACTGAGTGAGTGCTATGAGCCCTTAGTGACACGTGTTTGCCTTCTGGCTAAGTTATTCGTGAAGCTGTTGCGATCGGCCTCATTATGCGTGCTTATTGGTATCCGCCGGCTAGTTTAATTTAAGGGCCGACTATGTTAGCTGATTGTGTCTAACTTCGTCTAAGTCTCGTTTAGTTAATTATAGTTTAGTTCTTAGCTAAAGCCCAAGTAGATGTTTTCCTGTGTAGAGACATAAAGTATTTTTTTTTTTGGAAGCAGGCAAGATGAAAAATCAGCAAAGCCTTCGCCGGGAATCGAATCGCGGACCTCTCAATTACGCGCTGAGCGTGCAGACCACTACACCACGAAGGCTCGCCAAACTGCTATTCTTATTGAGTCAATAAAATGGTGTTTTAACCCTTCTCCAGTCTACGTCTTTAATTGACTGAACTCAACGATAAGTCGTTGCACAGCTCACTAAGTTCCTCGATGTTCATCTTAGACAAAGGGCGAGGAAGCCTACACCTTTCCTCACCGCCCTTGCGTGTTTCGACAACGAATCCGTTCCTGCTGTTTCACTTAACTAATCAGATACTTAGAGAAACAAATTTTTCGTTGAAATTGTTAAGCATTAACTTTTCAGGGCTGTTAATCATATTTTCAACAATTAATGCCTATGATTTTTTCTAGGCTCATGGCAGCTATGCTTTTGGTTATGATATTGTTGATAAGCATGGCGCCTCCAACTCCAGAGCTGAAGTCGGTGATGGCTATGGCAACAAAAAAGGCACCTATACCATCCACGACATTGACGGCAGAGCAAGAAGAGTAGATTACGTGGCCAACAAACTTGGATTCCGTGCTGCTGTCAAAACCAACGAACCAGGAACTGCTCATAGCACCCCTGCTGCAGCTGCCATAAACAGCCCCTACGCTGGACCATCCGTCGATCACATCGCGCCTGTTGCCACTGCTGTCGTTGGACATGCCGCTGTTGCAGCTCCCGTAATTGCTGCTGCTCCTGTAGTTGCTGCCGCTCCTGTAGCCTATGGTGGATATGGTCTTGGACACGGTGCAGCAACTGGTTTAGGATATGGCGCCGGCACATATGGAGCCGGAGCATATGGTGGATATAATGCCGGTGCATATGGAGGATATGGTGCCGGCACATACGGAGCCGGAGCATATGGCGGACATGATGCCGGTGCATATGGAGGATATGGTGCCGGCACATACGGAGCCGGAGCATATGGCGGATATGATACTGGTGCATATGGAGGATATGGTGCCGCTACTGGAAAGGGACTGGTCTACTAATAATTGTAACTTTTTCTTTAGGTATCTGAAATTACCTGTGTGTAAAATATTGTTACTTATTTATTTCGCATGTGAAGAGTTCTTGAAGCTGTTCTTGATAATAAATCCTATAGATTGAAAATGGTGCTTGTTTCTTTGCTCATTCCATGATGTATGTCTAAAGGAGTTGAAAGACAAACGAAGGCATTTGATAAAATATGTAAGATTCAGAATGTTGGTAAAGTGCAGTACTAACAAGGAAACAGCTTAATAGGATTGAACAACTATAAAAACGAAATTTGATAAAATTTTAAGCAATGGCAAGCATAAAAATCTGCAATCAAATTCAAAGAAAGGATTTTTGAAGAAGTTTTAAAAGGAATGCAATCAGGGCACAAAACATACTTATTCATAATTCTACAAATTCATTACGCGATTACTATTCTTCGTTTGCGGGTATCTGAGTTATTCTTTCTGATTAACCATTAGTTTCATTTAAAATTATTTTACCTATGTTGCTTCAAGCCATTTTATCTATAGGAGACTTCCAATTTTTTCTTCTAATGTTTTGATCACTTAAACAAACACTTGAGCAAAACATGTAAATAAAACATCAATATAAAAAATTATTAAACTTAATAATACAACAAAGTGTAATGTGTTATACTGTAGCGAAACAAACTTCCAAAAATGCATATGACTCAGGAAACACCGATTCTCAATCCACACTTTTGGAATTAGGGAAATATCTCATAGCGTGTATTATATATTAGCCTATACCTTATCTCACATTTAGTGCTATATAATCTTCCACAGAATATATATAAATAAAAAAAATCTGAAAGGATTCAGATTTTAAATTACGTCTAAAGGAGCGCTTTTCTAACGTTTTGTATGTTACCTTTATTTATTAAGTATCATGTTCTTTGCACTTAAACCATGAAATTCAGTTCAACAGCAATATCGAAAATTAATTTTAAAATGAACTTATCTTTAGAATTTCCGATACAGAGTCTGGCGCGAGGGAGATAATTTTTTTTTTTTTTTTTTTTTTCGTACAGTGTTGCCATTGCTCGCTTTCAAAATCGTTTAGTTTTTGAATCAAAAGTTCTTTAAAGTGTTACCAAATCTGAAATCGATAATAAAACAAATTTCAAATTAGGGCTTCCACATGCCCATCTCTATGGAAGATTATGTTATTAAAATTTGGATGGCTCTATGTACCGTTGTTTTATTAAAATGCGAGAAACATACATATATTTATGTAGATTCTTCATTATTTAATTTCTTTAAGTATAAGACCGAACGTCAATATATGGTGGCAACGATTTGAAAAGTGATACAGCCTCTTAAAGTTTTCGCCGCAAAATGTCAAAACGAAATTAATAGTCCTTCAGGGCAAATTGTCCCTTTGGACTAAAAATGGTACAGTTGTACCTATATCTCCCGTTCTAACGGGCCAATTGACAAAATTTAACTTCCTCTTTTCATGTTTCGAATGCGATGCATATTATATTTATGTATAGTTTTTTTCTAACATAGGTATTTTGACACAAAACCGGAATTTTTCTGAAATGACATACTTATTTTCTTTTCATATTTCGATTTTACGACTGAAATTATGCCAAAGAGACAAATTTTGTAAAAAATCGCACGAGCAGTTTTTAAACATTAGCTTCAAAATTTTAGCTGTTCGATGTTATTTGAATATGGTATATATTTATTAATTTCTCTTTTTTTTTATTAAACTTACTAAATTCTTTCTTTAAAATTCGAAATTGAGGTTGAATCCAAATAAATTCCTATCTATGTCTGATTTGTTTTCTAATTTGTAATTTTTAGTAATTTTAATAAACGTTTCGAAAAAAAATTAATTGCAAAGAATATAAAATATTTGCCGTCATCTTAAAGTAGATGTATTTCCAGGAACACATGCAAAAAATTAGAATTTTTTATTTAAAATTTCCGAAGACATACATGAACTTATACATTGGTGTGTTGAAATTTGGCGTGTTTGTTATAAGCGATAATAACGCTAAACTCAGTTTAGACACTTCGTTAAAATTATCTGAATGAATGAACGACACAACTTTTATTTCCCTCTCCCCGTGCACAGTGATAGGCTTTGGTTTCTTTTGGTTTATGTGATTACGGGAAAGCCTCGATAGCTATCTGCATAAGGGAAAGGATTCTTTCGTAGAGGACTTTCTAAGGGAAACTGGCTCGTATACGTGTTACACATGGGAAAAACCACGAAAACGCCCATGCAGCCAGGCCGTTCGCAGGATTCAAACCTAGGATCGAACTACCAGTATTCAGTCACTTTACCGCTCGGCCGTTGGTGGGCCCGCACAATGAAAGGGAAAGGAAAATTCATTAACATAAATGAATAATTTCGGCAAGTGAATAATTCTTGACTCAAATAAAAAAAGAAAATGGCCCACCAGAGGCCGGCGGTAAAGTCCCTGAACACTGGTAGTTCGGCTGAGGTTCGAATCCCGCGAACGGGCTGGCTGCATGGCAGTTTTAGCGGTTTTGCCCATGTTAATACAAGCCAGTTTCTCTTAGAAAGTCTTCCACAAAGGATCCCTCTCTTCTGTGCAGTGCCTTAGGGCGGAGCACGTAAATAATAATAAACTTAAAAATGTGCGCCAAGATAAATTTTAAAATTTCTCCGTAAGTTTCTCGCGAAATTTTACAAAATTTAATAGTTAGACATAATTTGAGTGGTAGAATGCAAATATGGAAAGAAATCGATATGGCGTTACTTCATAGGTATTTCTAGTGCAGTTAAAAATTACAGCAAAGAGAAATAACCCATAACAAAAAAGTTTTACTGCAATTTTACTGCATTTTCAAGCAACTTAAGCCAGAAATTAAATTCATTTGCTTATTTAAAATGAAAGTTTCCCCATAGCACGCATGCGCACCCTCGTTCACTTTGCTCTTATTTCTTCCTTGTTTCGAGGTAAACATGACCCTTTGGGATTGGTTTTATTTAATTATGGCAAAGCTTTCGAGGGCTACCTGCCTAAGGGAAGGGATTCCTTCGTAGAGGACTTTCTGAGGGACACTGACTCGTATACACGTTACACACATACGTCGCTTTTGTTTTTGCTTACTTTTACTCTTGTAATTTGATAAAACACAATGTGAAACATAAGCATTAAGTGCTGCATATTTAATTTTTTAAAGACTGACCGATTTACTTTTAACGAATAATTTATGAATGTTCCGAATTACGCAGAATTAAACTAACGTACTGCTGTGAATAAAATCTTTGCTGTAGCATCACCTACGTCACTGCTATGGACGTTTCCTTACATTATATATGTTCAGCTGGCAGTTATGTTTTACGCTATTTGTTTAATTTAAGGAAACATATACAAAGCTTCTCGCGATCCACGAAGTATTCCACGAGGCTTACAGATGGACTCATAATACAAGAGCCCACCAGCGGCCGAGCGGTAAAGTCGCTGAACACTGGTAGTTCGGTCCGAGGTTCGAATCCCGCGAACGGGCTGGGTGCATGGGCGTTTTCGTGGTTTTCCCCATGCGTAACGTGTATACGAGCCAGTTTCCCTTAGAAAGTCCTCCACGAAGGCATCCCTCAGGCAGATAGCCCTCGAGGCTTTGTCATATTCACACGCACACACACACACATAATACAAGAAGTACTGATAATACAAGGAGATACAATTCAACAATAAAGCAAGATATCTAGTTCTGGAGAGAGCGAAGAAAAAATATAAAATACAAATACTATTATAAGAAAAATACTAAAATATACCATTAATAATTAAACTATTAATACTCCTATAATAGAAAGTAAACCAACTTAATAATAATAATATAGACAAAGAAAAGATAAAATATAAAAAATCTTAAAGTTTTTAGATTTTATATTACGCCTCAAAAGGGAGTTTTTTAGCGTTTTGTCTGTTACCTTTATTTATTAAATACCATGTTCTTCGCACTTAAAACATAAAATTCAATTCAATCGCAATATCGCAAAATAATTGAAAAAGAGCATACTTTAGAATTTCCGATACACAGTCTCGCGCGCTGAAGATGAAATTCCCATACAGTGTTGCCATTGCTCGCTTTGAAATCTTAATCTTTTATGAGTTTCTTAAGCAAACACGCATAAATGCTTTACAAAATATGAAATGGATAATGAAACAAAGTGCAAATTCAGGCTTTCAGATGTCCATATTCGGGTGGAGGCGTAAGTTATTCAAAATTGGATGGCTCCAGGTACCGTTGTTTCATCACAACGCGAGAAACATACATACATTTATGCAGCTTCTTCATTATTTAATTTATTGAAATGTAATACAGGACGATAATATTTGGTGGCAACAATATGAAAAGTGATTCAGACTTTTAAAGTTTTCGACACAGAACGGCAAAACGAAATTAATAACCCTTCTGGATTAAAAAAGGAAATAATACTTAATAATCTTATATATATGCGGCTTAAGTGTCTCTTTGTCGCCGATAGTTTATTGGTTGCTTGCGTAACTGTACCAGCCAATGAGGTTAAGTTGCCACGGCATTCAAATAGTCTATATACACTGATACCATGCATTCAGTTATTGTTTTAATTAAATTATCATGGTATTTAAGAACATTTAAATATTTTTAATCCATACAATTGTTGCTTATTATTCATTTAACTATATTTACATATGAATTACCTAGAAACTTTCAAACGTTGTGAAATTAAAGGAAACGAAACCAGCTAACGAGTTGTGCGTAGTACACCTCATCAGATAGGTTTACCCAAACTCCTACGCTAAACATTCTTTCGCGTAAAGTGTTTAAAATTTTGCTCGATTTTATTCCGACATTGTATTTTAAACTGAATTTTCAGCTGAACGCAAATTGAGCGTGTCAGGGGGAACGTGAATATTTGTTTGCATTAGCAATCATCTGTTTTTGAAATGGTTTACAACTGAACGCAAGAGTTCGTGAAAGAACGGACGTAAAATTAAAAATAATGGATGGTCCTCTGCAAGGGCGAGCTTAAAAATGATGGAAAGATCTACACAAGAAATGTTGTGTACAAAGAGATCTTTGACAGGTGAATTAACAGGTAGCTGTTGAAAAATGTAACGCCAGTGGCGGTTTCCTTCATTGCACTCTACTTTAAGCAATTAAGCAAGTAGAAGGGGAGAAACCCCGTGGGGCAGTAAGCAAAGGGCCGTCCTCGCCGCCTCCCCGGGGTAATTCAGTTTGAATTAGCAGACACCTTTGCACAAATCATTTTAATTACAATTTACAACATCTAGAACATTTCTAGTACTGTTATAGAGGGAAAATGACACATTAACAGTACAATATATCAATACATAGATAATGCGCAGAATAATACAATGATACTGTTGCGTGCGTACTGGTTCGTTATGAAATGAATGCACAAGTCCGATGAAAAATGAACAAAAATTTATTATTATCACAACAAAAATGCTTAAATTTTCTCAAATTATCATGCAGTATTACAATATCTCACAGTAGTTTTCTTTTAACTACTCAAATGTCCAATAGAACGTAATTCAAAACAGCTAAAGAACGCTAATCCGCGAATTCGCTACAATCAACAACAGTAGTTTTCTAAACAACAACAAACTAAGCAACTACTACGAACTGAGATGTTTTCCTCCTTTTATAAGCTTTTAAAATCACGCGCTAGAATTTTCCAGTACTTTCTCGAAATCAAAAAGAGATATTTATTTATTTAATGCACGCGCTCTTGTATTTTTAATTTTCCGGCTTAGCTTTCTTCTTTTAATATTCGTCACGCGCTGCACTGCGCGGGAAATAAAACCAATTAATTTATAATTGAACTAACATTAGCTTTTTAAGTACCAAATTCGTAACACTGCCCCCTTCCCAAGGACTGCACGTCCCGGGCAGTACAATCCCTGGACAGGAAGCTAAACTTACAACTGTGGCATAAATGCATTAATAAGCATTACATTACAATAATAAACAACATGAACAATAAATGCAATACATAAAACAAATCAAATGCTATCAAATACAAATCAAATACACATTTAAAAACAAAATGGACCATGGTCTTATACTATTTACAATTATTTACATTATGTACTATGGCCATAGTAATAAGCTAACCTGTCGTAAGAGTTCGAAGACTCACGGATCCGAACCACGACGTCATTCGTGTTCAGCACTGTATATGGACCATCCGAAGGTGACTGTAATTTAGGACTCAGTCCTTTTCGTTGAATTGGGTTCCACAACCACACCTTGTCTCCTTTGTTGGATCTCTGTCTAGTAGCTCTTGTGTCGCATCTGGTGTTCATTTTCTCCGTCGCCAAGTTGACTCGCTTTCGTGCAGAACGGTGCATCCCCTCAAACCGGGCCTGGGCATCTTGGATGTGTTCCTCAGGCGATGAAGGCGCATCCGTAGGGCGACTAAACAGGCGGTCACAAGGCAGACGAAGGTCTCGACCGAAGAGCTTCTGGGATGGAGAATAGCTGGTAGTCTTGAGTTTCCTTTCGACCCTGGTATGATTTCGGCAGCTTCCCGAGCTCGATCTTTCGGACAAGGCGTCGACATTTCCAGGCGAGGATCCCTTTTGAGGATGGATAATCATGCCATCAGATGCTGAAAGCAGCTTATTGTTTTTGAAATCTAAGGAAAAATTGTATTTCCTTAAAAAGTCCAATCCGAGTATGCATGGATCTGTAATATCCGCCACATATGCCGTGTGATGGTAGGCGGCACTTCCAAACGTGATGTTTACGTTTAACTTCCCAGTTATGGCGATCTTGTCACCAGACGCAGTCTGAAGGGTAACACAGGATGGCGTCCAAATAAGTTTATCTTTAAACTGTTCAGCTAAATCTTTCCTAATGATGGTAACATTAGCTCCTGTGTCAATGATCATATTGCAAGGAACTCCATCGATATTCCAATTGATGGACAGTCCGTTATTGTTGCCACTCACTATAGAGATCTAAAGCGCTTCAAAACAGGGTTTTTCATTATCTGGCAACCTCCGTTCCTTGATATGGTCATTAATTTGTTTCCTGCGTCGTTGCTCAGAAATTGTCTCAATTTTCGTACCCTGGGGTGTTCTGCAATTCTTTCGTACGTGGCCTTCAGCTCCACAGTTCCAGCACTTTGGTTTCTTGTCAGTCCTTTTCCTTCCCGTGGCATTTAATTGTCTGTTTAAATCGTATGCCTTATTTTCCGTGCTCTGGGGAGTTCTGCAGTTCCTTCGTAGGTGGCCTTCAACACCGCAATTCCAGCACTTTAGGGTCGGTTTTGTTTCACCACTATTCCGTCTTAAAGCATTCACTGGTCTTGTCAACTCATCCGTTTCATTATCCGTGTCCTGGGGTGTTCTGCAATGCCGTAGTAGGTGACCTTCAGAACCACATCTCCAACATCTTACAGCCATTTTGTTCTCACTGCTACTCCGTATCAAAGCATCGACTTGTCTGGATAAATCATCTAAACGAGCCATCAACTGGTCCCCTGGTTCGTGGACTCGCACAGCTCTGACTGGGTAGCGATCCCTAAGAGTTGCTTGCTAGGCTGCCTCCAATTTCACGGCGTACAACAGACCGCTTTTTACATCCTTTACATCTGCCATTCGCAGTGCTTTCTGTATTTCAGGGTCCCGAATGCCATCGATGAAATATTGCAGCGACAGGATTTCCCTCGTTTCTCTCGGGCACTCCGTAAAGGCAAGGTGGGACAGCCTTTCAACATCCGTGGCGAGCTCCTGAAGTGTTTCGGTGGGCTTCTGCTGACGGGATTTTAGTTGAAGCCCGCTGTAGTCTTTTAAACACTTCTCTCCAAAGCGCAGCTCCAATGCGCCAGACAGAACTTCAAAGTCTAGTCTTTTGTTTTCGGGAAGAGTCTGAAGGATATCCGCTGCGTCGGCTCTTAGAGAAGCGGCGAGATGACAGGCCTTAGCTTGGGAATCCCATCCATTCGCATCCGCCACGATAGAAAATTGTGTCTTATACACCTGCCAGGAGGTCTTTCCATCATATGTGGATAGCTTCAGAGGTGGATGAGCAGGCATTGGTAAGAATTTAAAATCATCACTCCTGCTCCCTGCCGACGCTACGAATTTCTTTAAAGTATCCATTTCTTTGGCAACTGCAGAAACTCTCTCATCAATTTGTTGTTCGATTTGGTGTTGGACGGCACAAACTCTTCCTTCAATTCGTTCCTCCACAGCAGAAACTCTCCCTTGTATATGTTCTTTTACAGAAGAAACTCTTTCTTCTATTTCTTCTTTCACCGAAGAAACTCTTTCTTCAATATGTCCAACTTTATTTTCAACTGCGTCAATTCTGCCTTCCATAGCTTCAAATTTATTTTCTATTATGCAAGTAATTTCTCTTTTCATTTCTTCTTGACCAGCTTGAACGGCTTTCATTTCGTCCTTAACGGATTCCTGGCCCAATTTCATTTCTTCCTTAACGGATTCCTGGCCTAATTTCATTTCTTCCTTAACGGATTCCTGGCCCAATTTCATTTCTGCTTTAACGGATCTAATCTCTGCTTTAACAGAGTCTTTCATCTCTTCTTTAAATGATGCTTGGCCAGCTTCCATCTTTTCTTGGAATGCAGCAAAAGCACTAATGAGCTGTCTCAATTGTTCTTCCATCGCTCTTGTTATTGGCATTCAAATCCCACTTCTGACACCAAAAATTGTTGCGTGCGTACGGGTTCGTTATAAAATGAATGCACAAGTCCGATGAAAAATGAACAAAAATTTATTATTATCACAACAAAAATGCTTAAATTTTCTCAAATTATCATGCAGTATTACAATATCTCACAGTAGTTTTCTTTTAACTACTCAAATGTCCAATAGAACGTAATTCAAAACAGCTAAAGAACGCTAATCCGCAAATTCGCTACAATCAACAACAGTAGTTTTCTAAACAACAACAAACTAAGCAACTACTACGAACTAAGATGTTTTCCTCCTTTTATAAGCTTTTAAAATCACGCGCTAGAATTTTCCAGTACTTTCTCGAAATCAAAAAGAGATATTTATTTATTTAATGCACGCGCTCTTGTATTTTTAATTTTCCGGCTTAGCTTTCTTCTTTTAATATTCGTTACGCGCTGCACTGCGCGGGAAATAAAACCAATTAATTTATAATTGAACTAACATTAGCTTTTTAAATACCAAATTCGTAACAATACATAAAAGATTAAACTCCAATCATAAATATTAATACTAAAAGTTCAAAGAACGCAAGTAATAGTAATTTTTTAAAGATTCGCGCAAGTAGTAGTAAAGTCGCGCAAATAATAGTAATTTTTTAAACATTCCGACATGGAAAGCTATGTTCAATTTTATTCGTAAGAAAATTATTCTTATCTAGTTATTCAAAAACGATGTGAAAGCCATGTTTTTTCGATACCTAAAGCTATGATAGGTCCTATTGTCAACAAGAAAGGAAAACAAATATCAAAGTTTGATTTCAAGTGGAAAAAATGTTCCAAATACGTATCCAAGGAGAAAAAGGAATGTTTCGAATGCTGCGAAGATTAGATCTTTAAAGTTTAAAAAAAAAAAAAAAAAAAAATCCACCAAGTACAGTTGCAAAATCATTAAAATGCTCAGAGTTGACTGTAAACAAGGTGATTAATGCTAATTAGAAGCTAAAACGGTACTTACGTATTAACGCAATCAGGCCAAAATTCGCATAAATTACCAAATTTGGCGACCCTGCTTACGGCAACCCTTCGTGTTATACGTAGTTTTGTAAAAAGAGCATGTGGAGATTCACAAAATTTTCCTGCATTTTCGTGCAAATTTTTGTAATTTATGAGAAAATAGCAGTGTAGATGGATAAACTCAAGAGTGTGCGCAATGCCATTTTTGTGCAATTCTGGGATGTTTTTTTTTTAAGTAAAAATAAGTCGACGTGTATATGGTTATGGCGAATACGGTTTTCAATCAGTGCTAAAAGCAATAGCCAAAAGATTTCCGCCGAAAAAAAAAAAAGGTTTAATCCTGATCCGGTGCACACGGGATTTGGCGACTTTGATGATGAGCAGTAAAAACGGGACATATACGATGAGTAGTAAACGGGTCATTCGAAGAATATACATAGTTAGACATAGTATATACTATGTATATAGTGTATATACAATGTATATACACTATAGTATATAGTGTATAGTATACATATAGACGTTCTTTGGATCATGTTTGGTGTTGGCGATAATTTTCAAAATCGTGCCAAGCCTGCACCGTATACTAGGATTTTACCAAAAAAAAGTCTGCAACTTATTCAAATTCGAAACCGGAAGGCTTTAATTGCTATTTTATATCTTAAAACAAAATAATACAAAAAACTGTATTAAAAATTATCTGTAATTAATATATGTACATTTTCTTTATATTCATACTTTTTTACTCAAACTTACAAATCGCGCCAACCTGGTCGGCATAATACGCAAGTACCGCTAAAACAGGCTAAAAAAAAACGTAATGTACATCGTCTTTCTCCACGACATATATTAGATAAACGCAGAACGCACTGCAGAATTCTTTACAAAAACCATTGGTTAATCTTTCGATTATGGTAACTTGGCGATTTTTTGGCGACTAACCCTGCTACAGCAACCTGCTAGTTTTTGGTTGAATGCCATTTTGTTTTCACAAGTAAAGGCATTTTTTTTTTTTTTTTTTTTTTTTTCTTCTTCCTCAACATTTTTTTTACAACAATGTGTTAGCCGAATTACGCTTATGCTAAAACGTTTATGGAACAAAAGTGCTTAATCATGACGAAGATTAGGTGCGAAATTGGGACAAAGTGCAGAATCGTCCACTGCTTGCCGCGTTTTTAAGAACTACACGGTATCATCCATGTACACGTCGACCTATTTTCACTTAAAAAAAAAAATCTCAGAATTGCACAAAAATGGAATTGCGCACACTCTTGACTTTATCCATGTACACTGCTAAAGTCCTAGCTAGTAACCTTTATCGCCTTACCAAAATGTCGACAAACTACCTGTTACCATATTCTAAAAATTAGCCAAACCATTAATCCGAACAAAAATGGAAAATCTTGTCTTAATAGATGAATCTTTGGTGTATTTAAATGACTTCAATAAAAAGATATCCATTTGTTATCATCAAAAAGGAGAAACAAATCTTAAAACATGATTCAAAGAATCTAAAGGAAGTTTTTCAAAAGGATTTGTGATTTCTGCTGGTTTTTTTCAAATAACGGCAAATTAAAAATGAAGAGGGTTGGGAAAAATGTTAAGATCAACTCCACATGTTATCAGGAACATATTTCATACACAATTAAATTAATTCATACACAAATAAAACCTGTGGGCATTCTAATAAATGCCCAAAGGTTTTATTTGTTAAATTTTGCACACTTATTCAAATTATATTATTCTCATGGTAGATTTAATTAATAAATAGCGAAAGACATAACACAGAATTACCAGTGTTCGAGATTTGTATAAGTTAACGTTACAGATTATAAGGAAATAAACATTACTCCGAGTACGAAGGCCGTACCACTTTGCCTTCAAGAATAGACGAGGTCTCAATGACACTATATTGACGAATAACTGTCTCCTCGGCCGTTACCGGATTGTGGAAAACAGGAAAATTTTTTGATTGTATTTTTATACATTTATTAGTATAAAAGGTGGTCGGTATCGGACAGAAACCAATTCAGACAGCTCAGTCACATTCTCATCATGATCGCAAAGGTAAGAAATTGTTCTTTTACCCCTCTAAATTAATGAAATGCTAATAAAATGCTGATTTTATATTACGCCCAAGAGGAGGCTCTAAAATTGACGCTATCAGAGTTTTTAATTAATATTTCGAGTGATTAAAGTCGTACGAAGATGGAAATAATAGAAATGGCTTCACACAAATTTTTTGGAATCGAAAATAATGTATTTAAGGTTTGGCAATGCTATTTTTAATTCATCGTTTTTGTTTAAGAAACTCTAGGGTTTGAAAGCGATCGGTTGCAACAGCTTTCGAAATAAAGCAGATTTTCATTTCCAGCTTAAAGAGTGTTGTCACTCTGAAAAATGAGGGCGAAAATTGTTGTTTTTCTCCGATTGATTCTAGCTTTTTTTTTTTTTTTTTTTTAAGTGCACGTCGACATTTCCCAGGACCCAGAAAAGAATTGTAGAAAGTTTGGTGACGATAGCTATAGCAGTGACAAAGTTATTAGCGAACAAAGATACTGTCTTCTTTATATATAGATAATAAAAATTTACGTTTTATGAATAATGTTTAATTATAATGTTAAAACCAGAATTAATAAAGACTTTCTCTTCCTAGGTCGTATTCTTGTGTGCTGCTTTTGCAGTATCTCATGCCAATATCCATCTCAAAGCACCCCTTGTGAGCACTGGTGTCAGCCAAACATCTAGACAGCAAGATGTAAGTTGCATGTTTTGATTTTGAAATAAAATAAAAGTGAAACTTTCTTTGCACGAAATATTTATCAAATTCTGGCGAAATTGAACTCATTGATATATCTCGCAATCTAATTTTGTAGTACATTCAAAACTTATCCATCTCTTCAGTTTCTACCAATTGCCGACAATTTAATTAAATACGTACAATTTACGTATTTTCTATATCTTTATGTTATGATCATTTCAAATAAAGTAATATTTTATTATGCAAGTAACAAAAAATTATTAACCTAACCTAAAGAATTATAATATTTTAACAGAGAGTGTGGTTCCTATTGTTTAAGATATTTAAAATTTTTATTGATATGCTCCTTTTTAAGGGCTAATATTTTGACTACAGATTTAATATTTCATCTTAGCGATCAAGCGGTAAAACTACTGAATACTGGTTATTCGACCCGAGATTAAATACCGGCCAACAGCTTGACTGCACGATGGCTTATCTCTTTTATAAGATGAATATGAGCCAGTTCTTTTTTAATTGTCTCCATGAATGGCACCTCCTTGTAAGGCATATTTTAATTTTATAACAGTTATTTTAATTTGAAAACCTTTCCCATCAATTCTAGTTTCCACTTACAACTCCCTACCAGAATGAGGATTTAGAATCGCGTTAAATGCAAATGAGATAGAGGAAGTATTTAAGGAAGGTTCAACTACGTGAAGGTTGAACTGAGTGAGTGCTATGAGCCCTTAGTGACACGTGTTTGCCTTCTGGCTAAGTTATTCGTGAAGCTGTTGCGATCGGCCTCATTATGCGTGCTTATTGGTATCCGCCGGCTAGTTTAATTTAAGGGCCGACTATGTTAGCTGATTGTGTCTAACTTCGTCTAAGTCTCGTTTAGTTAATTATAGTTTAGTTCTTAGCTAAAGCCCAAGTAGATGTTTTCCTGTGTAGAGACATAAAGTATTTTTTTTTTTTTGGAAGCAGGCAAGATGAAAAATCAGCAAAGCCTTCGCCGGGAATCGAATCGCGGACCTCTCAATTACGCGCTGAGCGTGCAGACCACTACACCACGAAGGCTCGCCAAACTGCTATTCTTATTGAGTGAATAAAATGGTGTTTTAACCCTTCTCGAGTCTACGTCTTTAATTGACTGAACTCAACGTTAAGTCGTTGCATAGTTCACTAAGTTCCTCGACATTCATCTTAGACAAAGGGCGAGGAAGCGTACACCTTTCCTCACCGCCCTTGCGTGTTTCGACAACGAATCCGATTCCTGCTGTTTCACTTGACTAATCAGATACTTAGAGAAATAATTTTTCGTTGAAATTGTTAAGCATTAACTTTTCAGGGCTGTTAATCATATTTTCAACAATTAATGACTATGATTTTTTCTAGGCTCATGGCAGCTATGCTTTTGGTTATGATATTGTTGATAAGCATGGCGCCTCCAACTCCAGATCTGAAGTCGGTGATGGCTATGGCAACAAAAAAGGCACCTATACCATCCACGACATTGACGGCAGAGCAAGAAGAGTAGATTACGTGGCCGACAAACTTGGATTCCGTGCTGCTGTCAAAACCAACGAACCAGGAACTGCTCATAGCACCCCTGCTGCAGCTGCCATAAACAGCCCCTACGCTGGACCATCCGTCGATCACATTGCGCCTGTTGCCACTGCTGTCGTTGGACATGCCGCTGTTGCAGCTCCCGTAATTGCTGCTGCTCCTGTAGTTGCTGCCGCTCCTGTAGCCTATGGTGGATATGGTCTTGGACACGGTGCAGCAACTGGTTTAGGATATGGCGCCGGCACATATGGAGCCGGAGCATATGGTGGATATAATGCCGGTGCATATGGAGGATATAGTGCCGGCACATACGGAGCCGGAGCATATGGCGGACATGATGCCGGTGCATATGGAGGATATGGTGCCGGCACATACGGAGCTGGAGCATATGGCGGATATGATACTGGTGCATATGGAGGATATGGTGCCGCTACTGGAAAGGGACTGGTCTACTAATAATTGTAATTTTTTCTTTAGGTATCTGAAATTATATGTGTAAAATATTGTTACTTCTTTATTTCGCATGTGAAGAGTTCTTGAAGCTGTTCTTGATAATAAATCCTATAGATTGAAAAAAAATGGTGCTTGTTTCTTTGTTCATTCCATGATGTATGTCTAAAGTCTCCTGTAGTTGCTGCCGCTCCTGTAGCCTATGGTGGATATGGTCTTGGAGACGGTGCAGCAACTGGTTTAGGATATGGCGCCGGCACATATGGAGCCGGAGCATATGGTGGATATAATGCCGGTGCATATGGAGGATATGGTGCCGGCACATACGGAGCCGGAGCATATGGCGGACATGATACTGGTGCATATGGAGAATATGGTGCCGCTACTGGAAAGGGACTGGTCTACTAATAATTGTAACTTTTTCTTTAGGTATCTGAAATTACCTGTGTGTAAAATATTGTTACTTATTTATTTCGCATGTGAAGAGTTCTTGAAGCTGTTCTTGATAATAAATCCTATAGATTGAAAATGGTGCTTGTTTCTTTGTTCATTCCATGATGTATGTCTAAAGGAGTTGAAAGACAAACGAAGACATTTGATAAAATATGTAAGATTCAGAATGTTGGTAAAGTGCAGTACTAACAAGGAAACAGCTTAATAGGATGGAACAACTATAAAAACGAAATTTGATAAAATTTTAAGCAATGGCAAGCATAAAAATCTGCAATCAAATTCAAAGAAAGGATTTTTGAAGAAGTTTTAAAAGGAATGCAATCAGGGCACAAAACATACTTATTCATAATTCTACAAATTCATTACGCGATTACTATTCTTCGTTTGCGGGTATCTGAGTTATTCTTTCTGATTAACCATTAGTTTCATTTAAAATTATTTTACCTATGTTGCTTCAAGCCATTTTATCTATAGGAGACTTCCAATTTTTTCTTCTAATGTTTTGATCACTTAAACAAACACTTGAGCAAAACATGTAAATAAAACATCAATATAAAAAATTATTAAACTTAATAATACACAAAGTGTAATGTGTTATACTGTAGCGGAACAAACTTCCAAAAATGCATATGACTCAGGAAACACCGATTCTCAATCCACACTTTTGGAATTAGGGAAATATCTCATAGCGTGTATTATATATTAGCCTATACCTTATCTCACATTTAGTGCTATATAATCTTCCACAGAATATATATAAATAAAAAAAATCTGAAAGGATTCAGATTTTAAATTACGTCTAAAGGAGCGCTTTTCTAACGTTTTGTATGTTACCTTTATTTATTAAGTATCATGTTCTTTGCACTTAAACCATGAAATTCAGTTCAACAGCAATATCGAAAATTAATTTTAAAATGAGCTTATCTTTAGAAATTCCGATACAGAGTCTCCCGCGCTGGAGATATTTTTTTTTTTTTTTTTCCCGTACAGTGTAGCCATTGCTCGCTTTCAAAATCGTTTAGTTTTTGAATCAAAAGTTCTTTAAAGTGTTACCAAATCTGAAATCGATAATAAAACAAATTTCAAATTAGGGCTTCCACATGCCCATCTCTATGGAAGATTATGTTATTAAAATTTGGATGGCTCTATGTACCGTTGTTTTATTAAAATGCGAGAAACATACATATATTTATGTAGATTCTTCATTATTTAATTTCTTTAAGTATAAGACCGAACGTCAATATATGGTGGCAACGATTTGAAAAGTGATACAGCCTTTTAAAGTTTTCGCCGCAAAATGTCAAAACGAAATTAATAGTCCTTCAGGGCAAATTGTCCCTTTGGACTAAAAATGGTACGGTTGTACCTATATCTCCCGTTCTAACGGGCCAATTGACAAAATTTAACTTCCTCTTTTCATGTTTCGAATGCGATGCATATTATAATTTATGTATAATTTTTTTCTAACATAGGTATTTTGACACAAAACCGGAATTTTTCTGAAATGACATACTTATTTTCTTTTCATATTTCTATTTTACGACTGAAATTATGCCAAAGAGACAAATTTTGTAAAAAATCGCACGAGCAGTTTTTAAACATTAGCTTCAAAATTTTAGCTGTTCGATGTTATTTGAATATGGTATATATTTATTAATTTCTCTTTTTTTTTATTAAACTTACTGAATTCTTTCTTTAAAATTCGAAATTGAGGTTGAATCCAAATAAATTCCTATCTATGTCTGATTTGTTTTTTAATTTGTAATTTTCATAAACGTTTCGAAAAAAAATTAATTGCAAAGAATATAAAATATTTGCCGTCATCTTAAAGTAGATGTATTTCCAGGAACACATGCAAAAAATTAGAATTTTTTATTTAAAATTTCCGAAGACATACATGAACTTATACATTGGTGTGTTGAAATTTGGCGTGTTTGTTATAAGCGATAATAACGCTAAACTCAGTTTAGACACTTCGTTAAAATTATCTGAATGAATGAACGACACAACTTTTATTTCCCTCTCCCCGTGCACAGTGATAGGCTTTGGTTTCTTTTGGTTTATGTGATTACGGGAAAGCCTCGATAGCTATCTGCATAAGGGAAAGGATTCTTTCGTAGAGGACTTTCTAAGGGAAACTGGCTCGTATACGTGTTACACATGGGAAAAACCACGAAAACGCCCATGCAGCCAGGCCGTTCGCAGGATTCAGACCTAGGATCGAACTACCAGTATTCAGTCACTTTACCGCTCGGCCGTTGGTGGGCCCGCACAATGAAAGGGAAAGGAAAATTCATTAACATAAATGAATAATTTCAGCAAGTGAATAATTCTTGTAGCAAATATAAAAAGAAAATGGCCCACCAGAGGCCGAGCGGTAAAGTCCCTGAACACTGGTAGTTCGGCTGAGGTTCGAATCCCGCGAACGGGCTAGCTGCATGGGAGTTTTCGTGGTTTTGCCCATGTTAATACAAGCCAGTTTCTCTTAGAAAGTCTTCCACAAATGCATCCCTCTCTTCTGTGCAGTGCCTTAGGGCCGAGCACGTAAATAATAATAAACTTAAAAATGCGCGCCAAGATAAATTTTACAATTTCTCCGTAAGCTTCTCGCGAAATTTTACAAAATTTAATAGTTAGACATAATTTGAGTGGTAGAATCCAAATATGGAAAGAAATCGATATGGCGTTACTTCACAGGTATTTCTAGTGCAGTTAAAAATTACAGCAAAGAGAAATAACCCATAACAAAAAAGTTTTACTGCAATTTTACTGCATTTTCAAGCAACTTAAGCCGGAAATTAAATTCATTTGCTTATTTAAAATGAAAGTTTCCCCATAGCACGCATGCGCACCCTCGTTCACTTTGCTCTTATTTCTTCCTTGTTTCGAAGTAAACATGACCCTTTGGGATTGGTTTTAATTAATTATGGCAAAGCTTTCGAGGGCTACCTGCCTAAGGGAAGGGATTCCTTCGTAGAGGACTTTCTGAGGGACACTGACTCGTATACACGTTACACACATACGTCGCTTTTGTTTTTGCTTACTTTTACTCTTGTAATTTGATAAAACACAATGTGAAACAACATAAGCATTAAATGCTGCATATTTAATTTTTTTAAAGACTGACCGATTTACTTTTAACGAATAATTTATGAATGTCCCGAATTACGCAGAATTAAACTAACGTACTGCTGTGAATAAAATCTTTGCTGTAGCATCATCTACGTCACTGCTATGGACGTTTCCTTACATTATATATATTCAGCTGGCAGTTATGTTTTACGCTATTTGTTTAAATTAAGGAAACATATACAAAGCTCCTCGTGGATTCATAATACAAGGAGTATTCATAATACAATAACGGTACTTACGTATTATCGCAACCAGGTTGGCGCGATTCGTAAGTTTGAGTAAAAAAGTATGAATAGAAAGAAAATGTACATTTATTAATTACAGATAATTTTTAATACAGTTTTTTATATTATTTTGTTTTAAAATATAAAATAGCAATTAAACCCTTCCGGTTTCGAATTTGAATAAGTTGCAGAATTATTTTTTCGGCGGAAATTATTTGGCTATTGCTTTTAGCACTGATTGAAAACCGTCTTCGCCATTAACAGCTTGAGCTTGGCGCCATATAAATTCGATAAGGTATGAGTCAAGATGATGACGGGCTGTTCCTCTCTGTTTTTTGTTGCGTCATTTGGATGAGCCCCACATGCGCTCTACATGTTGTGTGTGAACGCCCGTGTTGGGATCCACAAAGTTATATTTGTGATTAACAGTTCCATGCAGAAATCCAGCATTTTCGAACTCACTTGTATTGTATCCTTTCCAGCAATTCGAATAAATGATGCTTCCTTCCTTGATATTTTCGCAAATTTTTTCCATGAGGGTAACGGCGCTTCTGTTAGGTACAGTAACCAAAAAAATTTTCTTTCTTTTCTCGGCAAATTCCGCCGAAAACCCATTGCTGTGGTAGTACACGCCCCATAACACATAGGGTTGCCGTAAGTAGGGTCACCAAATTTGGCGATTTATGCGAATTGGTTGCATTAATACGTAAGTACCACAATAACTCATAATACAAGGAGATACAATTCAACAATATAACAAGATATCTAGTTCTGAAGAGAGCGAAGAAAAAATATAAAATGCAGATACTATTAAAATACTAAAATATACCATTAATAATTAAACTATTAATTACTTCTATAATAGAAAGTAAACCAACTTAATAATAATAATATAGAAAAAGAAAAGACAAAAGATAAAATTAAAAAATCTTTAAGTTTTTAGATATTATATTACGCCTCAAAAGGGAGTTTTTTAACGTTTTGTCCGTTACCTTTATTTATTAAATACCATGTTCTTCGCACTTAAAACATAAAACTCAAATCAATCGCAATATCGTAAAATAATTGAAAAAGAGCATACTTTAGAATTTCCGATACACAGTCTCGCGCGCTGGAGATGAAATTTCCATACAGTGTTGCCATTGCTCGCTTTGAAATCTTAACCTTTTATGAGTTTCTTAAGCAAAAACGCATAAATGCTTTACAAAATATGAAATGGATAATGAAACAAAGTGCAAATTCAGGCTTTCAGATGCCCATATTCGGGTGGAGGCGTAAGTTATTCAAAATTGGATGGCTCTAGGTACCGTTGTTTCATCACAACGCGAGAAACATGCATACATTTATGCAGCTTCTTCATTATTTAATTTATTGAAATGTAATACAGGACGAAAATATTTGGTGGCAACAATATGAAAAGTGATTCAGACTTTTAAAGTTTTCGACACAGAACGGCAAAACGAAATTAATAACCCTTCTGGATTAAAAAAGGAAATAATACTTAATAATCTTATATATATGCGGCTTAAGTGTCTCTTTGTCGCCGATAGTTTATTGGTTGCTTGCGTAACTGTACCAGCCAATGAGGTTAAGTTGCCACGGCATTCAAATAGTCTATATACACTGATACCATACATGCAGTTATTGTTTTAATTAAATTATCATGGTATTTAAGAACATTTAAATATTTTTAATCCATACAATTGTTGCTTTATTATGCATTTAACTATATTTACATATGAATTACCTAGAAACTTGCAAACGTTCAGAAATGAAAAGAGACGAAACCAACTAAGGAGTTGTGCGTAGTACATCTCATCAGGTAGGTTTACCCAAACTCCTACGCTAAATATCCTTTCGCGTAAAGTGTTTAAAATTTTGCTCGATTTTATTCCGACATTGTATTTTGAACGACATTGTATTGAACTGAATTTTCAGCTGAAAGCAAATTAAGCGTGTCAGGGGAAACGTGAACATTTGTTTGCATTAGCAATCATCTGTTTTTGAAATGGTTTACAACTGAACGCAAAAGTTCGTGAAAGAACGGACGTAAAATTAAAAATAATGGATAGTCCTCTGCAAGGGCGAGCTTAAAAATGATGGAAAGATCTACACAAGAAATGTTGTGTACAAAGAGATCTTTGACAGGTGAATTAACAGGTAGCTGTTAAGAAATGTAACGCCAGTGGCGGTTTCCTTCATTGCACTCTACTTTAAGCAATTAAGCAAGTTGAAGGGGAGAAACCCCGTGGGGCAGTAAGCAAAGGGCCGTCCTCGCCGCCTCCCCGGGGTAATTCAGTTTGAATTAGCCGACACCTTTGCACAAATCATTTTAATTACAATTTACAACATCTAGAACATTTCTAGTACTGTTATAGAGGGAAAATGACACATTAACAGTACGATATATCAATACATAGATAATGCACAGAATAATACAATGATACATAAAAGATTAAACTCCAATCATAAATATTAATACTAAAAGTTCAAAGAACGCAAGTAATAGTAATTTTTTAAAGATTCGCGCAAGTAGTAGTAAAGTCGCGCAAATAGTAGTAAATTTTTAAACATTCAGACATGGAAAGCTATGTCCAATTTTATTCGTAAGAAAATTATTCGTATCTAGTTATTCAAAAACGATGTGAAAGCCATGTTTTCTATATCTAAAGCTATGATAGGTGCTATTGTCAACAAGAAAGGAAAACAAATATCAAAGTTTGATTTCAAGTGGAAAAAATGTTCCAAATACGTATCCAAGGAGAAAAAGGAATGTTTCGAACGCTGCGAAGATTAGATCTTTAAAGTTAAAAAAAAAAAAAAAAATCCACCAAGTACAGTTGCAAAATCATTAACATGCTCAGAGTTGACTGTAAACAAGGTGATTAATGCTAATTAGAAGCTAAAACGGTACTTACGTATTAACGCAACCAGGCCAAAATTCGCATAAATTGCCAAATTTGGCGACCCTACTTACGGCAACCCTACCTGTTATACGTAGTTTTGTAAAAAGAGCATGTGGAGATTCACAAAATTTTCCTGCATTTTCGTGCAAATTTTTGTAATTTATGAGAAAATAGCAGTGTAGATGGATAAACTCAAGAGTGTGCGCAATGCCATTTTTGTTCAATTCTGGGATTTTTTTTAAGTAAAAATAAGTCGACGTGTACATGGTTATGGCGAATACGGTTTTCAATCAGTGCTAAAAGCAATAGCCAAAAGATTTCCGCCGAAAAAATAATTCTGCAACTTATTGAAATTCGAAACCGGAAGGGTTTAATTGCTATTTTATATTTTAAAACAAAATAATATAAAAAACTGTATTAAAAATTATCTGTAATTAATAAATGTACATTTTCTTTCTATTCATACTTTTTTACTCAAACTTACAAATCGCGCCAACCTGGTTGCGATAATACGCAAGTACCGCTAAAACAGGCTAAAAAAAACGTAATGTTCATCGTCTTTCTCCACGACATTTATTAGATAAACGCAGAACGCGCTGCAGAATTCTTTAGAAAAACTATTGGTTAATCTTTCAATTATGGTAACTTGGCGATTTTTTGGCGAAAATTTGGCGACGAACCCTGCTACAGCAACCTGCTAGTTTTTATTTGGACGCCATTTTGTTTTCACGAAGTAAAGGCATTTTTTTTTTTTTTTTCCTTCCTCAACATTTTTTTACAACAATCTGTTAGCCGAATTACGCTTATGCTAGAACTTTTATGGAACAAAAGTGCTTAATCATGACGAAGATTAGGTGCGAAATTGGGACAAAGTGGAGAATCGTCCACTGCTTGCCGCGTTTTTAAGAACTGCACATACACGGTATCATTCATGTACACCTCGACCTATTTTCACTTAAAAAAAAAAATCCTAGAATTGCACAAAAATGGAATTGCGCACACTCTTGACTTTATCCATGTACACTGCTAAAGTCCTAGCTAGTAACCTTTAACGCCGTACCAAAATGTCGCCAAACTACCTGTTACCATATTCTAAAAATTAGCCAAACCATTAATCCGAACAAAAATGGGAAAATCTTGTCTTAATAGATGAATCTTTGGTGTATTTAAATGACTTCAATAAAAAGAGATCCATTTGTTATCATCAAAAAGGAGAAACAAATCTTAAAACATGATTCAAAGAATCTAAAGGAAGTTTTTCAAAAGGATTTGTGATTTCTGCTGGTTTTTTTCAAATAACGGCAAATTAAAAATAAAGAGGGTTGTGAAAAATGTTAAGATCAATTCCACATGTTATCAGGAACATATTTCATACACAATTTTCAAGTCTGAAATATCTTCTCTTTACCTACAGTGCCATTAATCAGTAGTATTGCATCAAAACAAAGCAAGTAGCGATACGTCAAAATCCACTGTTAATTTCCTGGAAAGAAAATGGATCATGAAGCGGGTATCAAAGTCCTAACCTACACACATATCTTTACTAAATCTCCTGATGGACCCATGGATTTTTGCTTAATAATTCTCCTTACTAAATCTCCTGATCAATGGATATTTGCTTTTTGTGGACTTGACTAAACGTCTACCTTGGATTTAGAAAACCCTCCTTGGATTTGGAAAGTTGGAATGGAGTAAAATACCTCTTTTTAATACTAAAAAAAGGCTTTACTGCCTTAAAAATTACGGCGTAGAAAGATAGTGAATGAGAAATCAAATGGAACATTTAAAACACAAATATTTTAGGTAAAATATTTTTATAAATACAATGAAAATCATTTAAAAATTGTGCTACCAGCCATTGTGTATTACGCCCAAAGATTTTATATAACGTTTTTTATATTACACACGCACGTTTCGAGAGCATTTGGGCTAAACGCCTCTTAAGATAGGATCGCATAAAATATATCTTGCGATACTACAACGGGCCTTATTTTTTTGGAAATTACGGCGTAGAAAGATAGTGAAACAACATGGCACTTTAAAAACTGTTTAAGCAGAATATTTTAAACACAAAAGTGTTATGTAACGTATTTCTGTAAACAATGAAAATAATCTAAAAATGCGCGATCTAAAGCCATATATTATTATTTACGCGTTTCGCCCTAAGACACTACAGCAGTGCTCCGTAACCGGTGTGCCATGAGTAGGATATAGGTGTGCCGCAATCAAATACATGTATTTGACATTTTGCAATTTTTTATCATATATTTAATACACAAAGACAATTTTTTCCCTTAATAATGTCTATTTTAAATGTTTTTATATATTTCACTGTTGTGTGGTTGTGTGTGTGATTGTAAGTGTGTCAGCATTTGAATTTTTTCGGCACTTCCTTGATAACTCGGAACTCTAAAATACATAACTTTTTTTTAAGCGCAGGTATCACATTGATAATTATTATGATTGCATATAAATAAATATGTTATGGTTTTATAATTGTATATTTTTCAAATTAAAAACAAAAATTTATTGTAAATTTTGTGTATAAATCAATACATATATACATTAGCTTTTGGAACTACAGGGAAGGGAGGACTTGGCTCGTAATTGGCTGTAAGGAAAACTGGCTCGTATTAACACTTTACACATGTGGGGGGGGGGAAACTACGGAAACTCCCACGCAGCCAGCCTGTTTGCGGGACTCGAACCTAGGACCGAACTACTAGGGGTCAAGGACTTTACCGCTCGGCCACTGGTGAGCCTAAAGCCATATATCTAAAGATTTTATTTAACTACTTTGGTACTTTTCCTTTTCGCCGTGGCAAATCTCGCCAAGCAAACTTTATTGGCGACAAAACACACATTATACACATAAAAAATGTAGACAAACGTTAGTTCCAAGAAATTTTATTGTAATTTTTTATTTATTTTTTTTTAATGTCATTTAAAATTTTGTAAAAAGGCCAATAAATAAAGACAATAAATATTTTAAAAGAATTTAAAAATTTACTATGCTTTCATTGTAAAACATCCTGATTCGCCGGTTCATATCCCGTGAACTTAGTGCACGAATTATTTCCATTCTTACGAATAGCTTACTCAAAAATTATGTAAAACCGAAGTGCTTTACTTCGCTAGTGCATTCTCATTAGAGTTGATGAATTTAATCCTTGACTTTTCTTATATTTTTGCTATCAGGTGAGGGGTGTGATTGCATCCTAATTGATTTAACTACTGCCCGCGAATGGCCTTAGGGCATAAAACTGAACTAACTGGTAAAAATTCTATGAATTTGAAAGAAACAATCAATCTGATAAGAAATGGCTGCGACTTGTTTTGAAAATGAGGCGTAAAAGATTACCAGCGAGGATATTCCGTACAGCATCGGTTGTACCATTATTGGCGACTTTATCGCCTGCGCCGGCAAAACGGAAAAGTACCACTGCTTTTTATACCAAAATTGTACACCAAATTAACGGTACAGTATTAACCTTTAACATTAATGAAATGAAGTATTTCGATTTTATATTACTCAAAAAAGTTTACACTACTTGGGATACATTACTCAAAAGGGTAAAATCCTAGTATACGGTGCAGCCTTGGCGCGACTTTGAAAATTATCGCCAACACCAAAAATGATCCAAAGAACGTCTATATATATATTATACACACATAGTATATATACCATATACATACTATATGTTTAACTGTACATTTTCTTTGAATGACCCGTTAACTACTCACCGTATATGTCCCATTTTTACTGCTCGTCATAAAGTAGCCAAATCCCGTGTGCACCGGATACTAGGATTAAACCCTCAAAAGTTTATATTACTTTAATTATTAAAGTAATGTAAATTTAAAAGTTTACATTACTTTACATTATTTGGGTTGTAGAAAACAAGCGATTCGCACATTAAAATCTGCTGTCGTGTGTTTTATATATAATCTGTGAATAATGGTTTCGATATTTATGCATCTAAACATACGCTTAATTACTTAACAGAAATTCTGCCTACATTAAAATGGTTTTGCGCTGATATTGCAAATGGAAGCTATTTTATGTTGCAGACGTAAACTTATTTACTGTAATAAACAAATGCGGTCAATCTTCGGATTATGGTAATTTGGCGATTTTTTGGGGAAACTTTGACGACCAACCCTGCTACAGCAACCTGCTACTTTTTTTTTGGACGCCATTTTGTTTTTACGAAATAAAAGCATTTTTGGTAAAATCCTAGTATACGGTGCAGCCTTGGCGCGATTTTGAAAATTATCGCCAACTCCAAAATGACCCGTTCAACTACTCATCGTATATGTCCCGTTTACTGCTCATCATAAAGTCGCCAAAAGTAGCCAAATCCCTGTGCACCGGATACTAGGATTAAACCGCATTTTTTTTTAACTCAACATTTTTTCCAACAATCTGCTAGCCGAATTACGCTTATGCTAGAACTTTTATGGAACAAAAGTGCTTAATCATGACGAAGATTAGGTGCGAAATTGGGAGAAAGTGCAGAATCGTCCACTTCTTGCCGCGTTTTTAAGAATTGCATATACACGGTATCCATGTACACATCGACTTATTTTCACTTAAAAAAACATCCCACAATTGCACAAAAATGGTATTGCGCACACTCTTGACTTTATCCATGTACACATCGATCTATTTTCACTTAAAAAGTCAAAGAAAATTGACAAAAATCCAATTCTTCTTACTCTTGTAAAAAGCGCCAAACAAATAAGTGGACGATTCTGCACTTTAGCACCGAAATTGTTTCTAAGTGCTTATTAGCTAAAATCACGATCGGAATTTTCCGGAAAATGTCACATGACATGTCCCATGATACCTCATTTCTCTGAGACAAAATAATCTGTGATTCGAAGTGTGTACTTCTCAGATTATTGCTAAAGTCTTAGCTAGTAAACTTTATCACCTTACCAAAATGTCGCCAAACTACTTGTTACCATATTCCAAAGATTAGCCACAAAAGCATTTAAGAATGCTTTTACAATTAAACCTATTATATAAGTAGTTCTTACCTAAGAGAATCTTAGTTCATCTTATATCCTGTACATAAGGATACATTTTGTATAAATTTCCGCAGATAACCTCCCAAATTCTGTATATTTCGATATACACTTTATTAATTTAACAAAGAAAATTTCAATATAACAAGACTTGTAGTTTTCTTTAATATTTAAACCATCTGACAGAGATGTAGGAGGTTGATCTGAGAACGTCTACATTATTAAACACAAGAGTATTCAAGTATTTTTAAAGCTGTTTGAAAAATTTACCAAATGCTAAAAATTATGCTAATTGTTTTATTAATCAAATTCTTTGTATAAAAATAGGTCATATACAGATGCTATTCGTCTATTACTATTATGGTTTATATTTAAAACAAAAGTAGGCCAAACAAGTGTCTCTTATTAGTAATTTTTAAATTACATTGCATAAGAAAAATTTTAAAAATTATTCTTTTTATTACTTTTAAATTTACCTTTTTTTCACTCATTTTTAAAAATTTTTCCTTTTCTTCTTTCTTTTATCTCTTTTAGAAGACTTATCCTTTGAGCAAAGTTTTAAGCCATTTCCGTTTGCATGATCAAAACATTTTTTCCTTTCTTCCTTAACACTGATCTCATTAACTTGATTATTACTACTTGCTGGAGACGACTGCATTTCATTCTTATTGCAGTTATTAAGGTTATTTTTCATAAAATCAGATGCATTAAGTAAAAATTTAGTCTTTTTATTATTTTTAAAATTTACCTTCTATTTTCACTCATTTTTTAAAATTTCTACTTTTCTTCTTTCCTTTATCTCGTTTAGAAGACTTATCCTTCGAGCAAAGTTTTAAGCCATTTTCCTTTGTATGATCAAAATATTCCTTCCTTTCTTCTTTAACACTGACCTTATTAACTTGATTATTGCTTCTCGCTGCAGACGACTGCATTTCATTCTTATTGTAATTATTAGAGTTATTTTTCACAATTTCAGATGCATTAACATGTCTAATATTTAACGAACCTTCTACGCAATGCATTCCATGACTTTCGAGTGATGGCTTTGCAGTTTGATGCGAGTTCTTTTTCTCAACTATAGGTTCTAGTAATGCATGGGGAAAATTCATTCCTTCTGCGTTCTCTGATTTTAAGAAAGTCCTCGTTTTGGATTCGATTTCGCCAACAGTTTCGTTCAAATTTCGAAATGAATTCCGTAAAGAAATGTGATCTTTAATATTCCCACTCTTATGTGTTTCTCTTTCTTTATTCTTGCAACGAGCAGAAATCTCCAACTGCAATTCCTTTTCTTTTATGCTTGAAGATTTACCAATACCAGCTTCGGTGCTATTCTTAGGATTTGAAAGCATTTTTTCAGTCTGAGAAGATGAAAATTTATGGTCTTCAATCTGGCAGCCCTCTATAACGTCTTTTCGATGTTTAATACGTGTTTTAATATTCGAGACAGTACATGTTTCTTGAATATGTGTAGCATTCCGCTGGTTATTAATATTCTGCCTGTATTGACATTGTACACTTCGTTGATTTGCAATATCTTTTGCTGCTGTAAAAGAGGAAGGCGCATGTGATTGAAAAGAATTTTGTTGCCTTTGTCGTGCACTGTATTTAGGATTTCTTCTACCATTCCTTCCAAATATTTCCTTACTTGCAAACTCTTCATGTTGCTGTGAAAAGGATTCTTCAAGTATTTTTCCGACTCGCTTCGAATTTTTCTTGATGGGGAAAACTTCGCTTCCAATAATATCATAATCACTTAAATCACTCAAATCGCTGATGTCAGAGATGGCAGAAGTACTAGGTTTACGTGAAAAATGCTTGTTATTTTTTCCTTTGCCCTTAATTTCGTTCGAAGAATTTAATAGTTTAGAAACTGCTCCTTCCTCACACTGAGCTTGACGTACATTTTTCTTGGTTTCAGACATTTCAGGCTGTTTCTTAAAAATGTTGGAAACGTGATCAGTTTCAACATTGGTTCCAATTTTGTTCCAAGCATAATTTTCATAGAAATCATCTTTAAATTTATCAATGAAGTATTTAGTATATACAGATATAGTCTTTTGCAGAACGTCGTGAAAACCTTTACGGTGAAGATGAGCTCCTATCACACACATCACGCAGCACGTATGTACTATCTTTCCAGAAATATTGCAGTTCTTAAGAATTTCTAAATATCCATCTAAAAACCTAACTGCAATTTCAGAGAATTGATCATAACCCACTTTAGCTAATTCTGTCTTAAAATAATCTTTCACAATTTTACTCGATTTTAATTTATGCAAGTGCAAGAACTGGAACATTGTTTTTTGTATAGGTGTCTTGTATTTTGTAAGCATTGTCTGCGATGACGCAGCAACAGAACAGGATTTCAAGGAAATATCACATTTGAGCCACAGTTTTTGAAATGTATCCGAAAAAAATATCTCAACTTCCTTATCATCGGCCATTGTAAACAAAATATATTTAAACAGTATAACAAGTTAAAACGCGCTCTAGCGCACTTTAAAAATTCAACAAAATGTAACTATAAACCGTTTACAGGGGAAAATTGAGACATTTATTACCTATTGCTCACTCTATAAGCAAAAAGATTTCGATTTAGCGTTACAAGTTGCCGTTCTTTCCGATAGTGTGAGGCAGACAGTTAGCCTTAATGCGCTTTGCCATGATGCCAGATAGATGTCTCATTTTGCCATCGCTACATCTTTCTGCCCGTTTTTTAACAAGTATCACAGTTTTTGATTTATAATCGATCAAAAATCGAAAAAAATCACATAAAAATTCGTAACTTTCCTTCTATTGTAGCTACAGTCACCATTCTTGGTAAAAGTATAGTTTAGGATACCTCTTGGCGAAACTTGTCGATTTTTGCGCCAAAAATCGCCGCTACACAAAGCCAAAATAACAAGACAAACAATTGAACAAACTCGGTATCCATGTACACATCGACTTATTTTCACTTAACCCCCCCCCCGAATTGCACAAAAATGGCATTGCGCACTCCTTTGACTTTATCCATGTACACGTCGACCTATTTTCGCTTAAAAAAAATCCCCGAATTGAACAAAAATGGCATTGCACACGCTTTTAACTTTATCCATGTACACGTCGACCTATTTTCACTTAAAAAAAATCCCAGAATTGCACAAACTTGCATTGCGCACTCCCTTTACTTTATCCATGTACACATCGATATATTTTCACTTAAAAAGCCAAAGGAGCATCAAAGGCTACAATATAGGCAAACAAAAAATACATAATCTCAATAAAATACATTTTAAACCAAACAATAAAATAACATAAAAAAGGAAAAACATGTTATACATTTAAGCACTACCAAAAGCAAATATTCACTTACCATGATTTTCGAGTTCGCTTCGTATACCAGAGCCACGTAAAAATAAAAATATCAATCATACTCAAATGACTTTTTTTCAAACCAGGTACTCTTTCTGATCGAACGCTTCACATAGTGACCATCTGAACCTTTCTTCCTACAAACCCATTCAAATCCATCTAAACGATTTTAACACACACCACAAAAACGCTTACAAAGCATCCCATGATTCAAAATTTCCCAGAATCATGCACCCGATTAGTCACGGTAGGGTTTCCATAACAATCAACTACTCAGGCTACCATAAATGAAACAACAACTTGGCGATAAATTAAACAACAACTTTGCCATAATACAAGGGGTACCTTAAAGTCTACTCTACCCCCATTCTTGAGTCAAATTAAAAGTTTGTTCTAGCAAAGCACGTAGGTACACTGCGCCAATAAATAAATAAAGAAAAGAAAAGAAAAAGAAAATCTGAAAGGTTACAGATTTTAAATTACATCCAAAGGGGCTTTTTTTTAACATTTTGTGTGTTACCTTCATTTATCAAATATCATGTTCATCGCACTTAAACTATAAAATTCAGTTCAAGAGCAATATCGCAAAATAATTTTAAATTGAGCATATCTTTAGAATTTCCGATACACAGTCTCGCGCGCTGGAGATAAACAGTTTTTTTTTTTTTTTTTTTTTTTTTTTTTTTTTTTTTTTTGTACAACGTTGCCATTGCTGCTCGCTTTGAAATCATTGAGTTTGTTACTCAAAAACTCGTTAAAGTTTTACAAAATATGAAATCGATAATAAAACAAATTCCAAATTTCAAGTTTGCAACCCCCATTTTCAGGTTTAATTGCAGTGTTGGCACTTTGTTATAAATAAGTGGGTTTGGGTTGAATTTTGGGTACGTGACCCCGAAAAGGTTCGCCACCACTGCCATAGACAATACACAACCCCCATTTTTGCAACCCCCATTTTCATGCGCATACATCATATCTGAGGAATATTCAGCAACTAAAAGAAAATGCCTGTACAGAAGAAATTTTGAAGACAATACTCAGCCAAAGATATCACCGACTGCAGAAACATAAATGTCACCCATAGAAGACATTTCCCACCTTTTCTCATAACATTGTGCTTAATATAAAATGCTTTACTTTATTTATGAACAAAACTGTTCTCGTAAGCCGAAAAACGTTTTTCACCAAAAATCAGAAAATACCAATAATTCAAATACGTATAATAAGCACATTTGTCGAAACCAATATAATGAGAAGAAGAAAATAAAATCGTATAAATTCTTATAGAGAAAATTGCTAAATCCTAGGTCGCCTCGCATATTCACAAAGCCTACAGACCATTTCACTACGGTCTACTCTCATTGGATGAAACATCTGTTTGGCGGCCATATTTGGAATGGCGAGTTATCGCCCTGTAGGCGTGGTAATTAACACCAAACAAACGGAAACAGCGTTTATTTCATACGATATTTTTTTAGTTTATGAATGAAAGCTTGGAGGAATTGTGTGGAATATATTTTAAATAACTTACTGATCTACTTTATTTGTATTTGAATTTAAACTTTTAAAAGTACGTAATTGTTTTACAAGAAAAAGGTGTTCACATGGAGATAGCATATGCACTTTTTCGTCATTTCTGTTAGAAAGAGTCTGATGTGTAAATTTCCATAGCGCATTCATTTATACAAATAAAGCAATATTAAAAATAAACCAAATGAAAACATTCAGTAAACATTTAAGGGCGTCGGATAACTATTCTTTTTTACCTAAATTAAGTATAACTAAAATTATATTTTATTCCATTCTGCGCTATTTCTATTGAAATGCTTTTCGGGATTTTGGATCGTGATCTTGCTACTGCTATCTACTACAAAGAGTACAAACCAGTAAATAAAAATAAAAAAAATTAACAAAAATAGAGAAAATAAAGACGTTTAATTTTTAACACCGCACCCGAAGGCGAAAAGACAAATAATGACAAAGTCATTCAATAAAGTTAAAATAAAAATAAATACGTGTAGAGCAGAATGTATGAAAGCTACGAGCGGGATTAGAACCGGCGATCTGGAGGTCTGAGAATTTTTCCGCGCTCGTTATTGCTGAGCTGTGGTTTCTCTGGGGGGGGGGGTTATGCACAATTTTTGGTACACCACGCTCACATACAAATTGTACAGGCGATGAATCAAACGTCGCCAAGCACTAGGTTCTGTAACCCTACGTTTCCTGTTTTAACCAATCGGAGCAAACAGCAGTAGAAACCGTCTGTAGGCTTTGTGAATAAGCGGTCGCCTCTTTTTCGGATGGCACAAACTGTCCTTCACCATCGATAGACAGATGTGTATCATCGATAAACAAGTGGGCGTTGTTTATCGATTACGAAGGTTTCAAATTAATAAAATTCAATGATTCTTTTCCTCATGTGCTTTACCATACTCTACCATATTTTAAATCGTACATATATAATCACTACATTCTGATATCTATTTTATAATCATGCATTATTTCTGCTCAGACAACAATACAGACATATATTAATTTTCATTATTTTCTAGACTCATTACATACACAACTGCTGTTTTTTTTATTAACAAGAGAACTAAACTAAACATATCGATACTTTTCATCATTGTATCGGCAATATGAGCCAGCTTCTGTTTATTAAGACTTTTATAAAGGTCTCATGATGAATTAATTCGAATAATGGAAACGATCGACTATATCATAGAGATTTATTCGCAATGTGTCCAATCTCGTATATAACAAGGAAAAAAAATATTGTTACGAATTTGGTATTTAAAAAGCTAATGTTAGTCCAATTATAAATTAATTGGTTTTATTTCCCGCGCAGTGCAGCGCGTGACAAATATTAAAAGAAGAAAGCTAAGCCGGAAAATTAAAAATACGAGAGCACGTGCATTTAACATTAAATAAATAAATATGTCTTTTTGATTTCGAGAAAGTACCAGAAAATTCTAGCGCGTGATTTTTATAATCTTATAAAAGGAGGAAAACATCTCAGTTCGTAGTAGTTGCTTAGTTTGTTGTTGTTTAAAAAAACTGCTATTGTTGATGATAGCGAATTCGCGGATTAGCTTTCTTTAGCTGTTTTGAATTACGTTCTATTGGACATTTGAGTAGTTAGAAGATAACTACTGTGGTATATTGTGATACTGCACGATTATTTGAGGACATAATCATATTTGTTGTGATAATAATAAATTTTCTTCATTTTTCATCGGACTTGTGCATTCATTTCGTAACGAACCCGTACGCACGCAACAATTTTTGGTGTCAGGAGTGTGGTATTGAATGCCAGTCACAAGAGCGATGGAAGAACAGTTAGAACAATTCATGGCAGCCTTTGCTACATTTAAAGAAGAGATGAAAGACTCCGTTAAAGAAGAAATTAGATCCCTTAAAGAAGAAATGAAGTTGAGCCAGAAATCCCTTAAAGGAGAAATGAAATTGGGCCAGGAATCCCTTAAGGAAGAAATGAAAACAGGACAAGAAGAAATGAAAAAAAAAGATGGAAGCTAGTCAGAAAAAAATGGAAGAATCCGTTAGAAGAGAGATGAAATCTATTAAGGAGGAAATGAAAGTAGGTCAAGAGGAATTGAAGAGAGAAATTACTTGCATAATAGAAAACAAGTTCCAAGGTATGGGAGGAAGAATGGATACAGTTGAAGACAAAGTTGGAGAAATTCAAGAAAGAGTTTCTGCGGTAGAGCAACAAATTGAGAAAAGAGTTTCTGCCGTCCAATAACAAATTGAGGAAAGGGTTTCTGCTGCTGTTGCAAAAGAAGTTGACACTTTAAAGAAGAGCATAGCGACAGAAAGAATCAATTCTGAGAGTTTTAAATTCTTACCGATGCCTGCTCGTCCATCTCGGAAGTTATCCACATATGATGGGAAGACATCCTGGCAAGTGCATAAAACACAATTTTCTATCGTTTCGGATGCGAATGGATGGGATTCCCAAGCTAAGGCCTGTCATCTCGCCGCTTCCCTGAGAGCAGACGCAGCGGATATCCTGCAGACGCTTCCCGAAAACCAAAGACTTGACTTCGAAGCTCTATCCGGCGCATTGGAGCTGCGCTTTGGCGAGAAATGTTTAAAAGACTACAGCAGTCTTCAATTAAAATCCCGTCAACAGAAGCCCACCGAATCACTCCAGGAACTCGCCACGGATGTTGAAAGGCTGTCCCACCTCGCCTTTACGGAGTGCCCGAGAGAAACGATGGAAATCCTGTCCTTGCAATACTTTATCGACGGCATCCGGGATCCTGAAATACAGAAAGCTCTTCGAATGGCAGATGTAAAGGACAAAAAAAGCGAGGACATTTAATCATATTTGTTGTGATAATAATACATTTTCTTCATTTTTCATCCAACTTGTGCGTTCATTTCGTAACGAACCCGTACGCACGCAACAATATAACATGTAAGTTGGCCCTTTCTGCAAGATTTTCTATATACAATCCTACTGCCACAGTTCCGCAACAAACGTAAACGATGCAACGAGACTTCGTAATCGATTATCAGTGCAAAGTAGTATATCAACTATTCCCTATCGATGGTGAAAGGACAGTCTGTGCCAGCGATTCTAAACCACTGGTACGCAAGAGCAAAATAGGTGATACACAAAGAAACAAAGTATTTTTAACTGTTAAATTAAAAAATCTCGTGAACAAAAAGAACAACTGATAGAAATTTTTTGTGACTGAAGATTTAAAAATAACTTTAGGCTGAACTGAAAAGAAAAGAATTTAAAGGCATTTCAAATAAAGCTATTAACTTTTTATTCACCTTTTTGTACAACCTATTTGTGTGAGTAAGGATTTTCTTCCATGTTATATTTAAAAAATATATATATATAAATCTGAAAGCTTTCAGATTTTACATTACACCCAAAGGGGCGTTTTTTAACGTTTTGTGTGTTACCTTTATTTGTTAAATATCACGTTCTTCGCACTTAAACCATAAAATTCAGTTCAACAGCGATATCGCAAAATAATTTTTAAATGAGCATATTTTTAGAATTTCCGATACACAGTCTCGCGCGCTGGAGATAAATATGTTTTTGTTTTTCGAACAGTGTTGCCATTGCTCGCTTTGAAATCATTGAGTTTTATAAAATATGAAATAGATAATAAACAAATTCTATATTTGGCCTTCGAGATGCCCATATTCGGGTTGAGACGTACGTTATTCAGAATTGGATGGCTGTAGGTACCGTTGTTATATCACATTGCAAGAAATATACATGCATTTATGCAGATTCTTCATTATTTAATTTCTTTAAATACTATAATACAGGGCTCTAATATTTGGTGGCAACAATTTGAAAAGCGAACCGACATTTCAACGCAAAATGCCAAAACGAAATTAATAGTCCTTCTGGGCTAATTGCCCTTGGACTAAAAATACAGAACAAAATTAAAAGTGGATTCTAATTTACGGTTAAAGTTAAGTGAAATATAACCAGACATAAAGAAATTAATCTTTCCTAAACAGGACCAAATTTCACAATAATGTACTATAACTTACATTATAGTGTAGAATTAAAGTACTATAACTTAAATATTGCTAGTTTTAAAGTACTATAACTTAGTTACAGAATAGAATTAAAGTACTATATACAGTATACTAGAATACTGTAGAATTAAAGCACTATATACAGTATAGAATTAACGTACTATATTATATATACAGTATTTACTTAGTTACAGTATAGAATTAAAGTATTATAACTTAAATTTTGATAATTAAAATGGTAACCATGGTTTCCATTTTAATCTAATAATTTTTATGTGTGCATATTTAATACAAATAGCAAACTGGTTATGGAAATGGCAAAATATATTTTTAAAAAACATTTCTATTGAAAAATTGAAAGGTAATCATTGTAAAATATAGTGGTGGTACTAAAGTTTTTAAATTTTCGTTTAGATCAGGAATGAGCAAACTACGGCCCGCCGGAAGGTTCTATCCGGCACGACGATAGAATCTTAATTTGCCGGTCCGAGGAAAATTAAAAGGATTGGATTATTTAATTATGGCAAAGCACACGAGGGCTATCTGCCTAAAGGGAGGAATGCCTTCGTGGAGGACTTTCTAGGGGAAACTGGCTCGTATACACGTTACACATGGGGAAAACCACGAAAGCGCCCATGCAGCCAGCCCGTTCGCGGGATTCGAACCTCGGACCGAACTACCCATGTTCAGTGTCTTTACCGCTCGGCCACTGGTGGGCCCTGGAAAATTAAAAGAATATATATTTCTATATTATATATCCATCTCCTTTTCTGCTTTGTTTAAATATTATTTTTTCTTCCTTTCTTTCAAGGAATTGATGATCTTTTTACTTTCTCTATTTTTGTTCTACAAAACATAAATTGACGGAAATAGTAAGCACAGACAGCTTCCAATCGGTAAAGTGTTAACAGCGGTAAACACAGTTAAAGTGTTCTTTGTTAGTTATAGCTGTAGCTTGGCGCCAACAAGCGTTGTTTCTTTCTCGGGGAGCAGACATATGGGAATCCAATTATAGGTGAATTAGACATCTTAGAAAAAAACTTAATCTTAATGTAAAACTTAACCTGTTTTTTGGGGGCCCACCAGCGGCCGAGCGGTAAAGTCGCTGAACACTGGTAGTTCGGTCCGAGGTTCGAATCCCGCGAACGGGCTGGCTGCATGGGTGCCTTCGTGGTTTTCCCCATGTGTAACGCGTATACGAGCCAGATTCCCTTAGAAAGTCCTCCACGAAGGCATCCCTCCCCTTAGGCAGATAGCCCTCGAGGCTTTGCCATAATTAAATAACCTAACCTAACCTAGCCTAACCTGTTTGCTGGGCCGATAACTAGGCTCATTTCCTTCATTCAATACCCTTAGTAAATGAAGAGAAGCTTAAGGATTATGAAGATGGCTACCAAAAAACTGGATTTTGAGTTCGAACGAAAATTTCAATATTTCAGTGCCTGCAATTTTAACAGAATTGGATTCTTTTACCATGCCTTTCAACGTAAATTCTGAAGCAGTGACGTCACATTTGCAGCTTGCATTAATTGAGTTCCAATCTAACAATCGTCTCAAGCAGTCGGTTCTAAATATGCCAAAGTTAGAGTTTTAGAAATCATTATCGAAAGTAAGTTTTCCAAATTTAATCTCACGTCCCGAAAATCAGTGCTATGTTTGCTTCTTCTTAGATACGTGAACAAGTGTTTTCAACCATAAAAATAGAAAAAATTATTTCAGAAGTAGACTACTGACAGATGAGCATTTAGCCTCGTTCCTTAGAATCAGTACATCTCACTTCGAACCTCAATAATATAAGGAACTTTTAAAAATGAAATCGCAGTTTCATTTATCTCATTAACATAGTTAAATTGTAATACTTGTATATTGTTTTTAAAATTTTTAGAATAATTTATTTTGGCCGGCCAAACTTTTTTTTTTACTTTATTTATTTATTTATTTATTTATATTTTATTTTATTTTATATATATTTTTTTATTTATTTTTATTTTTTATTTTATTTTATTTCTTTATTTATTTTAGATTTTTGGCCAGCGACCGAAAATATTTGCCCATCTCTGGTTTAGATGTTTCGCGTTAGTCAAAATGTTCAGAACCGCTGGTCTCTGCCATCCGAAAAAGCGATCTAAACCGTAACTGTAGGACAATGATGTCTCTCAAAGATTGGACTGATAATTGCTTCAGTGCTGACCGTAGACTAAATAAATAAATAATTTAATTAAAAAGTACTTTTGACTGGAATATTTGGTTACTGCCTATCAACTACAGCATTCATTTACGAAGATGGCTTTAATTGCATCTGATGAACATGCATTTTTATTCGCTTCCGATCTGGTGGATTACATAATGGTAGAAAATGATGTTGAGTGGGAGCCCAACTTCACAACTGAGGAGAATGAAACCGAATTCACCGATGACATTGCACTAGCCGTGATAAAGCTTGAAGAGAAGTACCACTCGGATATACTCCAACGGTTTGACGCCATGAAGCAAAAGCCTGTGAGAACAGCTGAAGAGTTCTCGGAAAATATGACAGAACTCGCGAAATCCTTTTTTCAGGAAGGCAGTAGCTGTGTAAAATATTTCACCTTTTGCGCCTATGTCACCTCCCTAGCAGTGTTTGCCGAGAAAAGTGGTATTACTGGTTTCGCAAATGCCGCTGTGTATGTCCTAGGAGAAGTTTTAGAAGGGCAGTTATCAGAATATTTCAGAAGCGGAACAATTTGGGCAACATTAGTCAGTGAAGCAGAAAACTGCATAATAACTGAAAATAAACTTTCATTTGCTGTGGAACTCATGAATCATGTTATGAATATGGAAGGTGTGGAATGGAGAACATCTTTAGAAGCCTGTGAGCCAGAGGTTGAGTTCAGTAAAGTTGTTAGGACCATGGATAAAATTAGAGTGAAAAGGTACAGTGAAATTATCCAGGAATTCAACAATATACACGGAACGAGCGTAAAAACGAAAGACCAGTTCGTTGATTATATTAAAGAACTGGCGAAATCCTATCTTAAGGACAACTTCGATTCTCTGAAGTTTCTTAAATACTGCGCTCATGTTGGGCTACTAGCAGCGCTGTCTGAAAAGAACGAAATTAAAGATTCTGCTGACGCGGCTGTATATGCCATAATGGAAGTTCTAGATAGGCAAGAATTTAAAAGCGACGAATTTTGGGAAACAATGCTCAAAGCGGCGTTAAACTATCAAGAAGCTGAGACCAATCTTTCTTTTGCTATCAGTCTTATGAGTCATGTAATGAAAAGGAAGGGTGTGGAATGGAAGACATCCTTCGAAGTTTGTGACACCGAATCAGATTTCACAAGTGTCACTGGCAGGACTGTGGATCTATTTGAAAGGGATAAGTATCGTGGGTTAAGAAAAAAATTTCAAACCCTTAAAAAAAAAATAAAAACAAAGGACCAGCTTGCGGATCATCTTAAAAAAAAAGTAAAGTCCTATTTCAAACTTGGCTACAGATCTCTCGAATATCTTTCGTACTGTGCTTATGTTACGAATTTAGCAGTGCTTTTTGAAATGAATGAAATGAATGGCTCAGCTGATATTGCTGTACAAATCATGGCTGATGTCTTTGGAAATGTAGTTCCTGAAAAAATGGAAAGTAAAAATATTTGGAACGAACTAGGCGGTACCGCAGAATATTACAATAAAACGATGGATGTATTTGAAGCTGAAGAACCCCAAGCTAAGAGGCAAAAAACATCGTAAAGAATATTTTAATTAAATGTATTTAATTCATAAATTATGTATAAATTCAATGAGTTAGGCCATTGTTTTATCAAAATGCTTTTATTAAATCCTGTATTTTATTTCTTCCATGACACGTAAAGAAAAGCCTACGAGTAACTTGTAAATTGCAATATTATGTCTGACAAATTTAATTTTTTATATGTCGTTTCATTTATTCTATTTGCATTGATTATTAAAAATGCATTTTATACCAAAAATATATTTGTCGTATATCCTAGAATTGGGCTTGATGCAAGCCTTTTATTTTTGCTTATTATAAATTGGTTAACAAAAGACTTTTCGGCTTTAGTGTAGAATTGGGTGCCCCTTCGATTGGCGACATTATTTTAAAAATTTTGGCGATGAAACCTCAATTCTGGTTACCACGATAGTTTTAAATTTGCTTTTGCTTCCCGATTTTATTTAAATGAAAATAGATTGATGTGTACATGGACATATTTAAGGCACTGCGCAATACCTAGTTTGTGCAATTCTAGGATGTTTTTTTAAGTAAAAACAGATCGATGTGTACATGGACACAGTTCTTATGCAATTCTTCGACTTCTTATTTTGGTTTTGTGTAGCGGCCATCTTGAAATTGTGACTTCCTGTCGCCGATCTTGGCGTCAAGAAAGAATCGCCATGAACAAGGTGCACCCAATTGTAAACTTTTACCGACTTTTCAGCTATATTCTGTTTATATTATAATTCTTTTTATATAATATAATATAGGTAATTCCTTGTCGCCTTTAATAGCGATCAAAAGTGCCAAGAAAAACAGATTTTGATTTTAAATGCCATACCAAACTAAAGTGATTTTAAATAGAGAAAATTTTTATCGAAATGTTAAAAAAAAAAAAAAAAAAAAAAAAAAAAAAAAAAAAAAAAAACCTACTTTTTCTTCAAAAATACAAACACAATTTTGATTCCGATTTTAATAAAAGAATTTTATTACTTTTTCTTCATTATGGACTTGCTATATTTTCTTTCACTAAGGGTTTTGCGATTCTAAGTGAAATTCCTTACAGTTTTCACATAGTACACCTTGCACACAAAAAAAGAGGGCGGGCAGTTTTATATCTCCTGCACTACTGGACCCATTGTCGAAATTTAACTTGCGTTTTCTCGTTTTAACTTGCATTCGTTGCAATTTAACTTGCGTATGTTGCGTTGCGAAATTTAACTTGCGTATGTCTCGAAAGTGAGACTTAGGATATCTGTTAGATTTATATATTCTAACATGAGTATTTTGACGCAAAATTGGATTTTTTTCTGAAATAACGTACCAATTTCTTTCCAAATTTCTACTGTACGAACTCATATTATGCCTAAGTGCCAAGTTTTGTAAAAATCGCAAGAGTAGTTTTTCAAAAATTGTTTCTCAAGGTTTTAGCTCCTCAATGTTAATTGAATTTGGTATGTATTTGTTTATATCTCTTTTTTTTTTAATTAAACTTATTTTATTCTTTCTTTCACATTTCGAAATTTAGTTCATCCCGAATAAAATTCGTCCATTTTTTTATGATTTATTTCTAAAATTTCCGTTTTTAAATAATGTTTATAAATTTTTCGAAAACAGTTTTGAATTGTAACTTATAAAATTAATAAACTAAAAGTTTTACCATCATCTTAGCGTAGATGTATTTCTAAGCATGTCTGCAAAAATTTAGAGTTTTGTATTGAAAGTTTTTTAAGATATACGTGAATTTATATATTGGCGCGTTTTGAAATTTCGCATATTTGTTATAAGCGATAATAACGCCAAATGTGGTTTACGCACTTTGTTCAAATTATTTGAAAGTATGAACCATGACCTTGTTTTTCCGCTCGTGTGCAATGAAAAAAAGGGAAGGAAAGTTAGTTGGTGAATTATTCTTGACCAAACTGAAAAAAAATGAGCGAAGATAAATTTTTTAATTTCCTCATAAATTTCTCGCCAAAAATTACAAAATTTGGTACTATTCGGTTTTGAGGGCCGTAAAAAAATTGCAGCGAAAATGTATGCGCAAAAGCGCCAAATCTAGCAAACGCGCCCATTTAACAACGCGCCAAATCTAGCGTACGCGTTGATTTCAGATTGCGTAAGTTTATATAGTTCTATATTTCGTAAGATCCCATTGACATACTAGTTTGATTTTTAAATTCTTTTTTGATTTTAAACCCTTTTTTGATATCCTATGGATTTAACAATTTGGGAATTGCCCATGACGAAAACTCGGCAATAGAATTTTGGGTAAGGTGCAGAATCACACGCTGCTTGACGCGTTTTTAAGAATTGCACATACTCGGTATCCATGTGCATATCGACCTATTTTCACTTTAAAAAAATCCTAGAATTGCACAAAATGGCACTGCGCACACCCTTGACTTTATCTATCTACACATCGACCTATTTTCACTTAAAAAGTAAAAGAAAATTGACAAAAATTCAATTGTTTTTACCCTTTTAAAAAGCGGCAAACAAATAAGTGAGTGATTCTGCACTTTACCGAGAATGTTTTCAAAGAAAAGGCATCATTCATTATAGAAAATTACGTTTGAACAACCAACGAGATGAAATGATGCTTTAGCGATAAGTCGGTAGCGAAATAGCGATGCAGGCATTCATTCAGTTATGTTTAGCAATTTTTATATAAATTATAATAATGATGTGAAATAGTTATTATAGATCTGAAATAGTTATACTTCCATTCAGCCATGTTTAGCCTCTTTTATATAAATTATAATGGTGAATCTTTACGTTATGGTAACTTGACGATTTTTTGGCGAAAATTTGGCGACCAACCCTGCTACAGCAACCTGCTAGTTTTGTTTTGGACGCCATTTTGTTTTCACGAAGTAAAGGTATTTTTTTTTTTTTTTTTTTTTTTTATTTTAACTCAACATTTTTTCGAGCAATCCGCTAGCCGAATTACGTTTATACTAGAACTTTTATGGAACATAAATGCTTAATCATGACGAAGATTAGGAGCGAAATTGGGAGAAAGTGCAGAATCGCAAACCGCTTTCCGCGTTTTTAAGAATCGCACATACACGGTATCCATGTACACGTCCACGTATTTTCACTTAAAAAAACATCCCAGAATTGCACAAAAATGGCATTGCGCACAATCTTGACTTTATCTATGTACACATCGACCTATTTTCACTTAAAAAGTCAAAGAAAATTGACAAAAATCTAATTCTTCTTACTCTTGTAAAAAGCGCCAAACAAATAAGTGTGCGATTCTGCACTTTAGCAGCGAAATTGTTTCTAAGTGCTTATTAGCTACAATCACGATCGGAATTTTCCGGAAAATGTCACATTACATGTCTCATGATCTCTTATTTCTCTAAGACAAAATAATCTGGGATTCGAACTGTGTACTTCTCAGATTATTGCTAAAGTCCTAGCTAGTAACCTTTATCGCCTTACCAAAATGTCGCCAAACTACCTGTTACCATATTCTAAAGATTAGCCATTATGGTAATAAAAAAGTGTTATGTGAAATTAACCTTTCATCGAAATTAAAACATCAATCTTAGATAGTTATTTACTATTATACTTCCTTTCTTGCAGCAATTATTACGGTTGCCGCAATTATTTTTGGCAGCATTGGCATCAACAATAGTTTGGCTATTTTTTACGGTCCTCGAAACCAAATAGTACATAAAAGGGGTAATATCTCGGCATAATGTGAGTCGTAGAATAGAAATATGGAAAAAAATGGTATGTCATTTCAGAAAAAGTGCGTTTTGTGTCAAAATACCTATGTTAGAACAATGCTATGTAAAAATCTAATGTATATACTAAGTCGTGCTTTCCAGGCATGGAAAACGCAAGTTAAATAAACAATGCTATGTAAAAATCTAATGTATATACTAAGTCGTGCTTTCCAGACATGGAAAACGCAAGTTAAATAAACAATACTATGTAAATATACTAAGTCGTGCTTTCCAGACATGGAAAACGCAAGTTAAATAAACAATGCTATGTAAAAATCTAATGTATATACTAAGTCGTGCTTTCCAGACATGGAAAACGCAAGTTAAATAAACAATGCTACGTAAAAATCTAATGTATATACTAAGTCGTGCTTTCCAGACATGGAAAACGCAAGTTAAATAAACAATGCTACGTAAAAATCTAATGTATATACTAAGTCGTGCTTTCCAGACATGGAAAACGCAAGTTAAATAAACAATGCTACGTAAAAATCTAATGTATATACTAAGTCGTGCTTTCCAGACATGGAAAACGCAAGTTAAATAAACAATGCTATGTAAAAATCTAATGTATATACTAAGTCGTGCTTTCCAGACATGGAAAACGCAAGTTAAATAAACAATGCTATGTAAAAATCTAATGTATATACTAAGTCGTGCTTTCCAGACATGGAAAACGCAAGTTAAATAAACAATGCTATGTAAAAATCTAATGTATATACTAAGTCGTGCTTTCCAGACATGGAAAACGCAAGTTAAATAAACAATGCTATGTAAAAATCTAATGTATATACTAAGTCGTGCTTTCCAGACATGGAAAACGCAAGTTAAATAAACAATGCTATGTAAAAATCTAATGTATATACTAAGTCGTGCTTTCCAGACATGGAAAACGCAAGTTAAATAAACAATGCTATGTAAAAATCTAATGTATATACTAAGTCGTGCTTTCCAGACATGGAAAACGCAAGTTAAATAAACAATGCTATGTAATAATCTAATGTATATATACTAAGTCGTGCTTTCCAGACATGGAAAACGCAAGTTAAATAAACAATGCTATGTAAAAATCTAATGTATATACTAAGTCGTGCTTTCCAGACATGGAAAACGCAAGTTAAATAAACAATGCTATGTAAAAATCTAATGTATATACTAAGTCGTGCTTTCCAGACATGGAAAACGCAAGTTAAATTTCGACAATCGGTCCAGTAGAACGAGAGATATTAAACTGCCCCCCCTTTTTTGTGGCTTTTAATTAGGCTGTATCAGTGCGATTTAAGATCTTAAACTGGTTAATATTGTGAATCATAAATGGATATTAATTCTAGTTTCCCAATTTCCGGAAGGTTACTGCATATTCCTTTCAGCTAATATTTGCAGTTTTAGTTTTTTAATCCTGAATTAAATAATAAACTACATTTTAAGTTGCTGTAGATAATAGGCGAGAGCTTAGTTCCAAAGTATGGCAAATCATAATACTAAAATTAATAAACAATTGTAAAAAATCTTAAAGTATATATCACTCTTATTTTGTTTCCTGTGAAATATTTTGTGTGCGTTGCATATTGTATTCATCTAGATTAATATCGATAATTATCGACTTAATCGATAATTATCGACTTAATCGATAATTATCGATTCTGTAAAATGTTAGATAACTTTAAAATGTAGTTGAGCAACATTTTTAGTTCTATCCCGTATCTAAAGTGTTAATTTAGATACTAAGTAATTTAGTATCTAAATTAACAAAGTGTTAATTTAGATACTAAAGTGTTAATTTAGATACTAAGTAATTTAGTATCTAAATTAACACTTTTGGAAACCACATACAGTGTTAATTTAGAAAGTCCTACATGAAGGCATCCCTCCCTTTAGGCAGATATCCCTCATGTCTTTTGCCATAATTAAATAATCCTAATCCAAAAGTGTTAACACTTTAAGAATTTGTAAGAAAAGCGCTGTAGCCCGTAATTAAATTCGAATATAAAGCTCAATATATTTTCATATCATCTCCCCGCGATTTTGAGTAAAACCAAACTTTCCTTATTTTAATACTGACTTATTTTCTTTCTCTAAAATTGAAAATGTGAGAAGTCGTACGTAAAACGCATCACAAAAGTGATCGTACACCGAAACGTTTTCGGAAAATTTCATAAGTAAAATTACAGGCTTATTTTTGCATTTTGATGACGTTTAAATATTCGTTTGGCTTTATTCCTTGCTTGCTTATTTCGTTAATATTTAATGACTATTTAAAAATTTGTCGTAGTTTGTACTAAAAATTTGTCGTTAAAAATTTGTCGTAGGAAACAACAAATATCGCACGAAAATTGATCACTTCCCCCATCATAGATTGGCAAATAGATCGGGGATATCGCTAAATTAGTAAATCTTTCCCATTCTTCGGTGCATTATGTGATAAACCCCTTTAAAGAAGAAAATAGGATCGAAAACTAAGTAAGAAGACATCGTCCGACAAAGTTAACTCAAAGTGATCAGTTTGTTTTGGTTTGTGTGATTGCGGCAAAACCTCGAGGGCTATCTTCCTAAGGGGAGGGAAACCTTCGTGGAGGGCTTTCTAAGGAGAACTGGCTTCTGTATACGTTACACAAGGGGAAAAACACGAAAGCGCCGATGCAGCTAGCCCGTTTGCGGGATTCGAATCTAGGACCGAACTACCAGTGTTCAGCGACTTTATCGCTCGGCCGCTGGTAAGCCAAAGTGATCAGAGATTTATAGTTAGAAAATCTGTGAAAAATCCATGGTTGAGTGCTGCAAAGATTTCTACAGAATTTACTGAAAAGTTTTCTGTTTCAATTTCACCTGAAACTGTTCGACGAGTCCTCAGATCAGCTGGAATAAACGGGCGTTCTGCATGAATAAATTTTTGTTGTAAGTCCACCAATAGAAAGCGTATTCTTTCCTTCGCAAAATCAATGGTAAATGAGCCCGAAGCGTATTGAAACCGTGTCTTATTTGCAGATGAAATCAAATTTAAGATTTTTTGTTCCAATGGGCATATAATTTTATGAAGAAGATAAAACGAAGAACTTAATCCCAAGACCCTGGTTGTTACAGTAAAACCATAGCGGTGGAGGCGTCCTTGTGTGGAGGTGCATACCAGCATCAAGATTACGTAATTTAGTATATATTGATGGTATTAATGAACTATGCTTTTATTTGAATATTTTAAAAGATAATTTAAAAGTATTCTACCAAAATTTGGGTTTTTTTTTTTATTGAAAATTTTAAATCCTTGTGCACCACATATGGATTTAAAATTTTCAATAAAAAAAAACTCAAATTTTGGTAGAATACTTTTAAATTATCTTTTAAAATATGAAAATACTCAAATAAAAGCATAGTTCATTAATACCATTAATATATACTAAATTATCTAATCTTGATGGATTGAAAACAACTTGATGATTGGAAACAACATTTTTTTTATTAGTATAACGATTCCAAACCACCCCTCACTCTCTGCATTAAAACCCGATAGAACGCATTTGTGGAGAATTACAAGTTAGAGTACGAAGACACAGTATAAAAACATAAATCGAACTAAAAACAGGAATGATTGAAGAATGGGAAAACATTGATGCAGATATTAACCCTTTGTTGCATCATGTCCACTCTAGTAGACAAAAGTTTAAATTTGTTTATTCTTCTGTAAATGCCTTAACAGATTCTATTCCTGTGTTTATTCATTCTATATTATTAGAGCATTCAACTGGCAATCATAGATGGCTGTATAGCATCACTAAGTAAAGCATTGATATTTAAATTTTCACTAAGTAAAGCATTGATATTTGGAAAATGGCTACTTCTTCTATTTCCAAGTTAGTACAATTTCTCACAGCAAACATTATATAATTACTTACATTTTCTTATACTGCCATTTTTTATTCATAATTAGTCATTTTAGACATTTTATATTAAATGTCAGTTTGAGAAAATTGGGGGGTGGGTAGATAAAGATTTACCGAAAAGAGTGAATTGAACCCCAAATGGACTGCTTATCGAGCCAAAACACCACTGCAAATGTTTATGTTTGGCAAGGAATTTCTAGAACATTTGACATTTGAATCCAATAGATACAGGTTACAAAATCGCAGCAAAATGAATTTAATCACAATCGACGAAATGAAGGTATTTTGGGGGATCTGTATGTACGTGTCAGTTGTAGATTTACCATTTAGAAGATGGTAATGATCACTGCAAACAAGGCAGGAAATGATTTCAAATGCAATGACCGTAAATTGTTAGGAAAAGATTTGTATGCATGTACGCATATGCATGCTGTCCACTGTAGCGAACAAACTGTAGCAATTATTTAAAACGAAATTTGAATAAAATTATTATTTTTTATTATTACTAGGTAATTTTAAGTAGAAAAAATACAAACATTTTCGTTTAACTTCTCTAGATTATTTGTATGCAACAAAGGGTTTTAACGTTTTATGTGTTACCTTTATTTGTTAAATATGTTCTTCGCCCCCTTAAAACAGAAAATTAAGTTCAACAGCAATATCGCAAAATAATTTTAAAATGAGCATATCTTTAGAATTTCCGGTACAATCTCGCGCGCTAGAGATTTTTTTTTTTTTTTTTTTTAGTAGAGAGTTGCCATTGCTCGCTTTGAAACTGTTGAGTTTCGTAATCAAAAACTCGTTAAAGTTTTACAAAATATGAAATTAATAAAACAAATTCCAAGTTCGGTCTTCCAGATGCCCATATTTTAACGGAAGAAAACTTATTGAAAATTTGATGTCTCTTAGGTATCGTTGTTTTCTCGCAGAGCGAGAAACATAAAATTTATGCAGATTCTTCAGTATTAATTTCTTTAAATATAACGCCGGGCTTTAATATTTAGAGGCAACATTTGAAAAGCGAACCGACATTTAAAGTTTTCCACGCAAAATGCCATAATGAAATTAAACCCTTCTGGACTATTAAAAAAAAACTGGTGAATCTACGCCCAGACGTTTGAAAACTGTCACAAGTGTTGCAGAATATCCCACAATATACTAACTAACAGAAATGCTACAATATTTACTAATATGTGAAGATTTTCTTTAAAGTGTACAAAGACTTTTGTGGGATGGATTTTTTGCTACTTTTTAAATACTGATTTTTCAAAAAAAAAAAAAAAAAAGTTTTACGTTGTTTATTAAATAACTAATGTATTTTTGTTAAGGGAAATTTATAGATATTAAAAAATTCTCATCCTAAAACATTAATTTTTACTAGTGAATAAAGCAATATTTCACTGAAATTCGTAAGTGTACGAACACTTTTGTGAACCACTGTACCTAACTGATATAGTTTTTCTTGCACTAAGGGCCCACCAGCGGCCGAGCGGTAACGTCGCTGAACACTGGTAGTTCGGTCCAATGTTCGAATCCCTCGAACGGGCTGTCTATATGGGTGTTTTCGTGGTTTTTTCCATGTGTAACGTGTTTACGAGCCAGTTTACCTTAAAATGTCCTCCACGAAGGCATCCCTCCCTTAAGGCAGATAGCCCTCGAGTGCTTTGCCATAATCTAATAAACCAATTTCTTGCACTAAGAAAAATTTATGCATTCGTACAAGATAATGGCGCGTTTTTCCGCGCAGAAAGGAAGTGCTGTGTTTATTTACAGTGTACGAATTTAACTTCGTTGTATATTTCTCGACTGCAATGTCTTACTGATAAAATAACAGATAAATACTTCTAAATTCCCATAATAATTTATCAACATAAATAGCAATTAAATACAAAATTTTGAATATGCATACCGGCATATATAAGACTAGCCTTAGCGACTTTATTTAATAAGTTACAGAAATTATTCACAAAGCCTTTTCCTGCTTGGGGATCAATATTAAATCCTTTAAAGTTTCGCATTTTTAAACGATGCATTTAAAGCTGTCAGAAATATTTTGTTATCAGGCAACTAATTTCATTGTTAAATAAATTTTCTCTTTTTTGAAATGGGCTGTTTTAATTTTAATGTTATAATGCTGCGTTTTGAAATTTTATAAAAAATGGAAAAATAAAAAGCAAATTTGAAAAACTTTCTGATTTTATATTACGCCCAGAAGGAAGTTTTTTTAACGTTTTGTGCGTTACCTTTATTTATTAAGTATCATTTTTTTCGCACTTAAACCCCATAAAATTCAATTCAACAGCAACATCACAAAATATTTAAAAACAGCAAAGTAGCATATTGTGATAAGGTCGCATAAAGGAAGAAGAAACCGAAGATTAATATGGACAGGGATGTCTCGAGAGCATAAGATCAATATTATTATTATTTAACCTCCGAATATGTTTTCAATAGTTGTTAAGTTGAATTAATTGTTTTAAAAATAATATTAATATGTTGGCATTGTTTCAAATGCAGGCTCGAAAGACACGTATTGCTCTCGTACGTAAAATGTAGAGATATTGGAATTTATTTGAAAAAAAAATTGAGGTATAGGTTTTTCTCTTGTTGATTGTAGAAAGTCCTCCACGAAGGCATCCCTCCGCTTAGGCAGATAGCCCTCGAGGCTTTGCCGTAATTAAATAACCTAACCTAACTTAACCTCTTTTTGATTGTATGTAGCGATTTTGGGGGGAAGCGTTCAGTAAAATTTTCATGCGGTGTTTCATCATTAGAGTTTTCATTGAAGTTCAACACCACACCGTTGAAGCAGTAACACCACACCACAATATCTTTAGAATTTCTGATACACAGCCTCATGCGCTGGAGATTTAAAAAAAAAAAAAAAAAAAAAAAAAAAAAAAAAAAAAAAAAATCGTATATTATTGTCATTGCTCGCTTTAAAATGGTTGAGTTTGTTAGTCAAAAATTCATTTAAATTTTACAAAATTTAAATAGATAGCAAAATAAATTCCAAATTAGGGCTTCCAGATGCCCAGATTTGAGTGGAAGACTACGTTATTAAAAATTGGACAGCTCTAAGTACCGTTGATTTATCACAGTGCGAGAAATATACATACATTCATGCAGATTTTTCATTATTTAATTTCTTTAAATATAATACAGGGCGATAATATTTGGTGGCAACAATTTGAAATGTGAACCGACATTTCAACGCAAAATGCCAAAACGAAATTAATAGTCCTTCTGGGCTAATTGCCCTTGGACTAAAAATACAGAACAAAATTAATTACTATTGCTCCTAACCCTAAAATGAATAGAACGGTTGCACACAGCGCCGAAGCTTTTATTATCTGAATGTTTGTTAAAGTTGCATTTTTATGACACGTGAACGGGTTCATTATATTTGAAATATGATATCTATATAGACCATTGCCACTCTTGAATGTCAAAATTTTGTATCTAAAGTTAACCGGCTTAAACATGTTAAAAAATGAATTAATACATAATTTATGAATATGACTATGCATCATAGAATTAACTTTTATACGCAAACTCTTATAGAGATCTAATGAAATATTTATTTGAAATCAAGGGTACATATTATATTAAATATTTACCATTTTCTTAAGAAAATCCTTCAGACTTGAACTTCGCACTGTTTCCAGAAGTAGCTAATTGTATACGTTAAAAAAGAACGAACAGTTGTTCGCTTTCGTTATTGATAATCTAAAAATAATTGAAGATTTTTATGACCAAAAGCAAGTGTTTTAAAAATTTGGCAGCATTTTTTAAAAAGATGCATGTCTCACTATTTTGTATCACTAATGTATTTCGATTTAGAGGCAAATGGTATTTTCTAAACAAATAAAATAATTTGCAGATCAAATCAAAATCATTTTCTTGCCAATAATTTTAATTCAAATAATTTTGTTTTATATTGTAAATGCGTCACTGATTTATAAACTTCACAATTTGTTAGAGTGAGTAAATTTATCAAACACTTTAATTACGAGAATTGCTGTAAAGATAATAGCGAGGGAGACTGAAAACAGGTATGTTGTTATGTTTTTAAACCTGCTTTTAAACCATTCTGGAAATTTATTGAATTAAATGAATAGAATTTTGCATGTAGCTATTCGTTTTATATTTTACATATTCATTCCCAAAATCTCTCACTTAAGGCATCAGAAAATCTTGAAAAATCGGAAAACACTGATCTATCGGGGAAAAAAAAAATCTATTTGGCTTTACATTTTTTTTTCTTATTTACTACTTTTCGGCAGGTATTTTTTTAACATTATGTATTTTTTCCCCTCAGTGGAAAGATATTTCTTGTTAGATAAAATTCTAATCCTTGCGACACTTATAAAAAGCATATTCATAAGCCCTTTTTATCATTCGTATATTGAAAAGAGAGGTGGTCAGTTGGTAAAATCAAACGCTCGTGTTTGGACCTCATTTGAAGTTCTGGCGAACTGGAAATCTGTTTGGATACGTTTGGGATTTCCTCAAATGTAATGCAATTACCAGTAAATATTCCGTCAAAATTCTCCATCAAGGATTTTCACACTTTAAGCATTCCTTAATAATAATATATAAACAGTATATTAAAGACAGTATACATTATTATATATATAATAACAAGTGACAGAAAAAAGTGCCCGCCGTTCGGGGGGGGGAGTTTTTCTTCGACAATCCTCCACCGAAGTCATATATCCTCTTAGATAGATTGCCCTCGAGTGCTTTGCCAAAATTAATCTCAAAATAGTGGAATAAATTAATTAATCGCAAAATAATGGAAATATAGAAATAAAACTGGAATCGCAAAATAGTGGAATTAATTAATGCTAAAATTAATCGCCAAATAGTAGATTAATTAATAGCAAAATTAAATAAATCAAATCAAATCTTCTATAATGGCACATATTCAGATATAATAAAACAGTACATTAAAGACTATCTTAACACCTGAATATGTGCCATTATAGAAGATTTGATTTGATTTATTTAATTTTGCTATTAAGTAATCTACTATTTGGCGATTAATTTTAGCATTAATTAATTCCACTATTTTGCGATTCCAGTTTTATTTCTATATTTCCCTTATTTTACGATTAACTTATTTATTCCACTATTTTGAGATTAATTTTGGCAAAGCACTCGAGGGCAATCTATCTAAGGGAATATATGCCTTCGAAGGAGGACTGTCGAAGAAACACCTAATACGAAGCCATCGTTACCTCGTTATGAAGGTACAGAGAATTTACACCCATGCCTTCTGCGGGATTCGAGCTGGGATTTTGAGTAGGCTCACCTAACCACTATACAGCCTGAGCGGCTTGAAGGGAAACTGCTCGTATACACGTTACACATGGAAAAATTATGAAAACTCCCATGGAGCCAGCCCGTTCGCGGGATTTGAACCTCGGACCAAACTACCAGTGTTCGGCGACTTTACCGCTCGGCTACTGACGGGCCAAACGTAAACAGGAAAACCTCCGATTTTATATAAAAATTGCTAAAACACTGCACGTTTCGTAAATGAATGCCGTGCGTACATAAACAAAAATTTTTAGTACTGTTCTTCTATCCGGACCGCATACACATATCGTCAAAAGCTGACGATCTGGCGAAAATTTCGAAGCTTAGAAATAATTGCCAAAATATTTAAATTACGATAAAGAAAATACGAAACGCTTAAGTTGAAGAAAAATCCAAAGGAAAAAATAACAACAGATGTTCGTAAAATTAGAAATTTTTAATCTAAATTAAATAATTTCACTATTTTATTAAATTTCTATATCTTTTTACATTTCTTTTAACTCATTTATTAATTATTAGTCCAAAAGGCTATTAATTTCGTTTTTGCATTTTGCGTCGAAAACTTCAAAAGTCTGAATCACTTTCCAAACTGTTGCCACCAAATATTATGACCCTGTGTTATATTTAGAGAAATTAAATAATGAAGAATCGCATAAATGTATGTATGTTTCTCGCACTGTGATAAAACAATGGTATCTAGAGCCATCGAATCTTGAATAACGTCCGTCTCCACTCGAATATGGCATTTGGAAGGCCAAATTTGGAATTTGTTTTATTATCTATTTCATATTTTGTAAAGCATTTATTAGTTTTTGATTAAGAAACTCAACGATCTCAAAGCGAGCAATGCAACACTGTACGAAAAAAAATTATCTCCAGCGCGCGAGACGGTGCATCGTAAATTCTAAAGATATGCTCTTTTTAAATTTTGCGATTTTGCTGTTGAATTGAATTTTATAGTTTAAGTGCGAAGAACATGATATTTAATAAATAGAGGAAATCCGCTTTGGTCTTAATAAAATCCGAAATCTTTTAGATTTCCCCTCCCTCTTCTAACTTCAATTAATTTGACTCTTTTCTGCCATAAAATCAAAGAAGTCATGCTGCTCCATTTATGTTCTGCCCATTAAAACGCAATATGAAAATGCAGTTTAGAGTTTATCTACATTAGGTCTTGAATGATGTAGTCTTTTACATATAATTATTCATTTATTATAATAGTATGCAAATCTTATATAAGGTTTACGCAAATTGTTAACTAATGAAAGCTTTATTAAAATCTCAAATGGTTTCTTCATCATCTGTTTTAGAAATTCATTGTTTAATTTTAATAAATACAGCAACTTCAATTTACTGCATTAGCGTGAACTTTTTTCGAAGGTTAACTTATTTGAATATGGAAGAGCCCACGAGGCATGCCTGCCGAACGAAAGGGATGCCTGCGTGGAGAGTTTTCTATGGAAATATTCATATCCAACAAGATGAAAATCATGAAAAACCAACCATAGAACCCCATTCGTCTATGATGAAACCCAGCGCGAACTTCTAGTATTCGGTGGTCGTTTTATCGACTCGGCCAGTGGCGGGGCTTCATTTTGAGAGCTTTTGTGTTTGAAGGATAAGAAAATGTAACGAATAAGTATTTTCATAAGATACACATGTTTTCAAAACTCTAAAAGAAATTAACGCTATTTTCAGAGGATGCTTGCTTAATTTAATCAAAATGAGTTGAACTACATTGCAGAATACTTCTTCGTTGAAATTTTTATTTTGCCCTATTCTACTGGATATAGCGGAGTTTGGCATTTAATAAATAGTGTGAATTTGAATAATTCTTCGAAATTTCCTTGCTATTTTCGACCGCATTGTGAATTCAAATTCATTATTATCACGATTTCAGCTAATTTGTCATATCATTGATTGTCACGTCAGTGATATTCAAAAATATTTCGTAACTCGTGTTGTTTTCCTGTCGACCATTTTTGCCAAACAAAAACTGGTGCGAAACAGTGGAATTCAGCGCCAATAATGTATACGTATGACATGCTTATTCACAAAGCCTACAGACCGTTTCTACTGCTGTTTGCTCCGATTGGTTAAAACTGGAAACGTAGAGTTACAGAACCTAGTGCTTGGCGACTTTTGGTTCATCGCCTTTAGAATTTGTATTTAAGCGTGGTGTACCAAAAATTGTACATAGCTCACTTGAGAATCCGCAGCTCAGTGGTAACGAGCGCGGAAAAAGTTCTCAGACTTCTAGATCGCCGGTTCTATCTCTGCTCGTAGCTTTCACAAATTGTGCTCTACACGGATTGAATTTTATGTTTTATTTTATTGAATGACTTCGTCATTATTTGTTTGGGTTGCGGTATTAAAAATTAAACGACTTTGTTTTCTCTATTTTTGTTAATTTTTCTTATTTTTATTTACTGGTTTGTACTCTTTGTAGTAGGTACCAGTAGCAAGATTACGATCCAAGATCCCGAAAAGCGTTTCAATAGAAATAGCGCATAATGGAATAAAATATACTTTTAATTATACTTACTTTTCATAATTTAGGTAAAAAAGAATAGGTATCCGACGCCCTTAAATGTTTACTGAATGTTTTCATTTGGTTTATTTTTTTAATATTCCTTTATTTGAATAAATTAATGCGCTATGGAAATTTACACAACATGCTCTTTCTAACAGAAATGACAAAAAAGTGCATATGCTATCTCCATGTAAACACCTTTTTCTTGTAAAACAATTACGTACTTTTAAAAGTTTAAATTCAAATACAAATAAAGTAGATCAGTAAGTTATTTAAAATATATTCTACACAATTCCTCCAAGCTTTCATTCATAAACTCAAAAAAAATATCGAATGAAATAAACGCTGTTTCCGTTTGTTCAGCGTTAATTACCACGCCTACAGGGCGATAACTCGCCATTCCAAATATGACCGCCAAGCAGATGTTTCACCAATGAGAGCAGACCTTAGAGAAATGGTCTGTAGGCTTTGTGAATATGCGTATGACATCAGAACACATTCATAATTCTTCTTGGTTTTAGGTAACCGCGATTCTCAGAGAGTTGTGTATTTAATTATGGCAAAGCACACTAGGGCTATCTTCCTAAGGGGAGGGATGCCTTCGTGGAGGACTTTCTAAGGGAAACTGGCTGGTATACACGTTACACATGGAAAAAACCACGAAAACACCTATGCAACCAGCCCGTTCGTGGGATTCGAACCTCGAACCGAACTACCAGTGTTCAGCGACTTTACCGCTCGGCCGCTGGTGGGCCGATTCTCAGAGAAACCTGTCAGATTTTGCTCAAAGAGGATATAATTTAAAGGTTATTATCTTATCGACCAGCTAAGTGGCGCGATTTAGAGTGAATTATGAATGTTTGGTTTATTTTACTATAGCAAAGTCTCGAGGGCTATCCTGCTAAGAGTTGAGTTGAGTTGAGAGCAGAATCTGGACACCCGTGCGGCTTACTAAGACTATTCGGGTCTATTCCAGGTTCCGCAACTATCCGGGGCAACGCCTCATGGGGCCTATAAGGGCATACATTGGTCTTGTATACATGCTTACATAGTTCATAACATATGCTTATAGTTACATAGTTCATAATATATGCTTATATAGTTACATAGTTCATAGTACATGCTTATATACAAGTAGTTCATAATACATAGATCTTTCATAATACTTGCTTACATAGTTCATACATATACATGCTTACATAGTACATAGTGGCTTACATAGTTCATACTTGCTTACATATTTCATAATATATTGAGCCTGTTACATAATACATACATAGTTCATAATAATTTTCATTGGCCATAGTACATACATGTTTCATAATATATACAGTGGGCCGTAATACATACATGTTTCATAATATATACAATAAAAATAAAAAATAAAAAAAATCTGAAATGTTTTAGATTTTAAATTACGTCCAAAGCGGCGTTTTTTAACATTTTGTGTGTTACCTTTCTTTATTAAATATCATGTTCCTCGCACTTAAACCATAAGATCCAGTGCAACAGCAATATCGCAAAATAGTTTTAAAACGAGCATATCTTTAGAATTTCCGATACAGAGACTCACGCGCTGGAGATAAAAATGTTTTTTCTGCACAACGTTGCCATTGCTCGCTTTGAAATCCTTGAGTTTGTTAATCAAAAATTCGTCAAAGTTTTAAAAAATAGGAAATCGATCATAAAACAAATTTCAAATTTCAAATTTGGTCTTCCACATGCTCATATTCGTTGGAGGATTACGTTATTCAAAATTCGATGACTCTATGTACCGTTGTTTTATCACAATACGAGAAATATACATACATTTATGCAGATTTTTCATTATTTAATTTCTTCAAATATAATGCAGGACTCTAACATTTTGTGGCAACAGTTTGAAAAGTGAACCGACATTTATGAGTCCGACGCAAAATGCCAAAACGAAACTAATAGTCCTTCGGGATTCAAATCCCTTTGGACTAAAAATAAAATTTTAAAAAAATTTAAAAAAAAAAAAAAAAAAAGATAGAAGAGAGAGAGAGAGAGAGAAGAGAGATTGACAGGGAAGTACTCCACACTGCACAAATCTGTTCCCAATTCCTCCAGTTTTTGCATTATCTTGCATATTTTGATGCGAAAAGCTGGTTTGATCAAATAACGCTTATGAAAAGTTGCCTGTTCAAGAAGCTGCACATGCCACTGTGCGGTTAGAGGGCACTGGGTCAAGTAATGGTCTGGTTTACCAATGCCTCCACAGACACAACTTTCGGTATTTGCAATTCCTCTCTCATAGTAATAGGAGGGGAAAGGCCCGTGCCCTGTCACAAATCTCGTTATTTGTGGGGTTGACTCGAGACGATCGAGCGAAACCTTATGGTAATATTCATAGGTCTTCCTGCTTTGTTCGGTAGAGTCCCATTCCCATTGCCACTGGTGCTGAGCTGCTGTCCTTGTCACTTTTTTTTTTATCTTGCTAAGAGGAGGGATGCCTTCGGGGAGGATTTTCTGAGGAAAACTGCATCGAATACATGGTTACATATAAGGCAAACCACGAAAACGGCTATGCAGATAGCCCGTTCGCAGGATTCAGACCTCGGACCAAACTACCAGTGTTCAGCGATTTTACCGCTCGGCCGTTGGTGAGCATCACTTATGGGTGACTCTGTGCTTTAGAGTTCCACAGTAACGACTGGCGAAGGTTTCCGCCAAAGGTCGATGCAATAATATATAACTACCTCTTGCATTCTGAAAGGTTGGTGTTGGTGTTGGTTGGTGTATTTAATTATGGCAAAGCACACTAGGGCTATCTGCCTAAAGGGAGGGATGCCTTCGTGGAGGACTTTCTAAGGGAAACTGGCTCGTATACACGTTACACATGGGGAAAACCACGAAAACACTCATGCAGCCAGCCCGTTCGCAAGATTCGAACCTCGGACCGAACTACCAGTGTTCAGCGACTTTACCGCTCGGCCGCTGGTTGTCTCCATTCTGAAAGGAAAAGAAACGATTAGACTTTTGCAGCTGTCTTCTATAGAACAGCAAGTAGTGGAGTATTTTCAAAATTATGGAACTGGCTAGAATGGTGCGCTTATTCAAAACAACAACAGATTGTCGGGGAATACCGTAATAGAACCATCGGGGAACAGCTTCATTCACATTCAACAGAACTTTTATTTTTACATTTAGTTCTCCAAAAAGATGGAAATGTTGTGGTTATTTTTAATACCATTAGGAAATTTTGACAGCTGGAATAACTAGCATAAATTATAATGAATTTCTCAAAACTTGAGGACCTTTATTTAAATATTTTATATACTGCATGCAGAATTTTTATCTGATTGAATAAAAAGCGATTTATGACTAATTAAAAACCACCTGTTCCTTCAAATTTTCACAGGAATGGTTAGGAGGAATTTGGTTGCTTCTTCGCGAAACGAAAAAAACAAAAATTAAATTTTTGCTCTTGAAACTGAAAATCGGAAAATAATATAGTTATAGTTTAGTTACTTGTATCTTAGTATTGATATCCTTTACAGAATCCCAGATTTAGGAAATCCATGTTGTGGGCTGAATTCTTTTAGAAGATTATGGAGCATTAGGTCTTTATAATATACACTGACTACCAATAAGTATTTGGACACCTGTGATAGAAAAGAAAAACTAACTTTATTCAAAATCAATAGTTGGTAGAGCCTCCACAAGACGTAATTACAGCGTGGACCCTCCGGGGCATACTTTTTACAAGTCTTTGTATGACAGCTAGTGGCATTTTCTTCCACTCGTCTTGGAGAAGACATAGAAGTTCCTTCACCGATTTTGCACGGGTAGTGCACCCCTGAATTCGACGATGCAACTCGTTCCAGAGGTTCTCGATAGGGTTCAGGTCTGGACTCTGGGCAGGCCAGTCCATTCGATGAACTCCATTGGCACCATACCGAGCCTTGGTTAACGTCGAAACATGACAACTGGCATTGTCGTCCTGAAAGTAACAGGGGTCCAACCCGTAAAACTGCCACAGCGTAGGAAGCACATTGTCATCCAAAATAGTGCAGTAGGCATCGGAGTTGAGCTTACCATGAATGGGGACCAAGGGTCTCAGCCCAAACCAGAAGAAACACCCCCAGACCATAATTCCACCTCCGCCGAACTTGACTGTTGGCACAATGTATTCTGGCAGGAGACTTTCTCCAGATAGACGCCAGACCCAGACCCTGCCATCCGAACACTAAAGGGTGAACCTTGATTCGTCACTCCAAAGAACCCGTTTCCACTGATCTACGGTCCAATTTCGATGTGCTTTGCACCACATTAACCGAGCAGCGCGGTTGGACTTTGTGATCAAAGGCTTATGGGCAGCAGCATGACCATCAAAACCAAGCAGATGTGCTTCCTTACGGATGGTATTCATTGAAACAATACTCCCGGATGCCTGTTGAAACTCCTCGCGGATGAGGGCCATCGGTTGGGTGCGGTTCTTCCGAATTTCTCTGGACAGCACTCGTCGGTCTCTATCTCCCAGTTTCGTTAGTCTGCCGACTCGGGGAACATTCCGACAATGACCGCTCACCTTACACTTCTTAATCACATAGGCCACTGTCAATTTTGGGTACTTCAGATCGCTAGATATGTCCCTTAAGGATCGGCCACATTTGTGATACCCGATAATTATACCTTTCTCGAAATCAGAGAGCTCCGAACTGCGAGGCATCTTGCTTGCGTCTAAAGCAGATGCTGTTTCCTACACGACATATACCGACGGAGTCCGTGACATACCTTAGGACCGCAGATATCGTCATTTGCATAGGTGTCAAAATACTTATTGGTAGTCAGTGTATAATACACCAGAGTTTCTTAAACTGTGGGTCGCGACTCTCCCATGGGGGTCGCAGGACCTGCAGCAGGCGGTCGACAAAAATTGTAGCAGTTTTGATATTCCTTTAACTTATTATAATAATTTTACAACTACCAAATGTTTTTACACAATATATCTCAAAATAGATAAGACAATACAGACAAAGAAAAAGCGAAAACGTTTCGACGCATTCCTTTTTATAACATAAATGTTCATTTTCCCTGCTTCGCAAGCGACGCTGTCATTTCGTCTGTTACTTATTTAAAATTTTCCCATTGTACTATGTCTTAAAATTAGAAATTAAAGTTAATGACCTAAAACTGCAATAGTACATTACAGTACAACTGGAAAAATCGACAGTTTTACTCACGCGTGTGTCGGAAGCAACGCTTATGGGGTTCCCCAAAATTTTCGTAAATATTATGGGGTCCTGGGGTCGCGAAAAATATCTCATTGATAAAAAGGGGTCGTGACTGCAAAAAGTTTAAGAAGCCATTACACGATGGGTCTGATTAATATAAGATACAATGTTCTTTTTACTTTTAAGTTTAATTTAGAATTTCTGCCTATTAAGCTGTAAAGCGCCATGAACGCTGCGTTGGTCTTGTTTATAACATTTTTAACATGAAAGGTGAAGGTGAGTCTATTATCGACTGTCGCTCCGAGGTATTTATAATAGTGAGAAGTGCGCGACAGATTAAAAAGCTTATAAAAGCTGGATGAAAACATCTGAATTCAGTTGTTTTACGAATTGCTTAGCAGTTGTTTACTTTCTTGTTGATCGTAGCGAATTCGCGAATTAGCTTTCTCTGTTTTGAATTGTGTTTTGTCAGTCATTTTAGTAGTTTAAAATATAACTACTATTGAGATATTGCGATATTGGTACAATTATCTCTGAGGAACTTTATGCATTTTGTATTTATTCTTAGGATAAGAATAAATACAAAATGCTTAAAGTTCCTCAGCTTTTATAAGCTTTTTAATCTGTCGCGAACTTCTCACTATTATAAATATCTTGGATTTATACTTAGGATAAGAATAAATTTTATTCACTTTTCATCGGACTTATGCATTCACTTTATTGCGAACCCGTAGGCACGCTACAATATGAATGAGTATATAATTTACATGAATCATTCATGAACTATTTTACATGGAAGATTTCCTACTATGTGGAATAATTTTACATGGAATTTTCATGGAACTGTTTTACTGGATTCACAAACTAGTTTACCTATATAAAAATCAGTTATGAACTTATGAACATTCATGAAATCTTTTTAGTTATTATGAACATTTCATGAACTCTTCTGTTTCTTCTTTATCATTATATTATGATTTTTATTTATCTTCATACTCTTCATATTTTACAAAATTCAAGTGCATATTTTTATGCTTAAGTATCTTATTAAGGTTGTACCATTCTGTATGTATTACTATTCATATTTATACTGCACTGTATTTATAATTGCATCTTCACTGTTAAATTCAATAACTTCTAGATAGTAATAAGGAGCTTTACCCGTGCGATTCATTTTGAAGTTTCTGGTGCTTTTCCCACTTTTACCTGCAACTGTATCTCAGTATTGATACCTTTTTACAAAATTCCCAAACTTAGATTATATACCTTATAAGTTACAAGCTAAATCTCCTTTATGTGCTCATTTACAAAATTATGCTAGGGTATCTATATATTCCAAATTTATGTTAATTTTTTTTTTTTTTTTTTTTTTTTTTTTTATTTCACGTTACATTCCTAATCAGAGGAAGGGGTTTTATTTTTTTATATTTTTTTCCCGGTTTTTGACACACAAATGGACGTTTTAACATAGCAAGATATTTTTTACTTCTCTTCCTTTTGCTCTCGAGGCCCATCTTTTCTTTTCTTTTCTTTTTTTTTTTTTTTTTTTTTCTTTCTTAAATTCTTTTCTTTCTCCTATTAACTACTATGGGCCATTTATTTTAAAATTTATTTTGTCTCAATTTTTCTTCCAGGTCTTTTGAACTCGTATAAAACAATACGAAGTTCTTTTTACTCTTCTCTGGAAACCGAAATTGTCCCCCTTGCTATATTATATACCTTTCCTTCGAACCTAAGCTTGATTTTTCGTCCATCGGTGCAGAAAGACTTAGCGGGTGCAAAACAAGACATCTGTCTACTTTGTCTGTCTGTTAGGAAATCCATACTGTGGGCTGAATTCTTTTAGAAGATTATTATAAATCTTTTAGGTAACCTCACAGAGGTGGAATTTGAACTTAGCAAAAACAATTTCAAAAATTGGCATATTGAAACTTTACGTTCATAAGCGGAAATGAATCATTTCAAGGAATCAAAAGTAGAAATAAAAGGACAAATGCATACACCGCCAATAGACTCATTTCCCGTTTGTACCAATCTGCACGATGACTGAAGGCAAAGTCGCATCAAAAATGCAAATATTGCTCTGTCGTTTAAGTACAGCGACCTTCTCAAGGTCTTCGTCATTGGGTGTGTCTTTCACTTTGACATATGGAGTGTGTTTAGAGGGAATTCTGTGAAATATGCGACGTTGATAGATCGCCTTTGTGTCTATGACGTAAGAAGTAAAAGGGAACACAACTCGTTTGTCGTTCTGACACTTATCCACGCAAGCGTCATCACCACACCTCTCTATGTAATTAATAATCAAATGTGTTACTATATTAAATGAAGTAAAGGGGGGTTTTGAGAGATCTAGTTCCATAGGAAAGCATATGATCTAAGTTTAAAGCGGGATTTCTTAAACTGTGGGTAACGATTCCCAAGGGTGTCGCTAAAAATTTTAGCAGTTTTGATATTTCTTTAACTTATTGTAATAATTTTACAATTACCAAATATTTTTACACAATGTATCTGAAAATAGATAAAGATAAGACACAGACAATGAAAAAAAAAAGAAAACGTTTCGACGCATTCTATTAAGAATATAAACGTTCATTTTGCTTGCTTTGCACGTGACGCTGTCATTTCGTCTGTTACTTATTTAAAATTTTCACATTGTTCTGTGTCTTAACATTAAAAATTAAAGTTAATGACCTAAAACTGCAATAGTATATTACAGTACAAGTGAAAAAACTGATAGTTTTACTCACGCGTGTGTCGGATTTTCGCAATACTTACAGGGTCCCACAAATTTTTTCTAAATATTATGGGGCTCTGGGTGTGGCGAAATATCTTAGTGATAAAAAGGGGTCGCGAATGAGAAAAGTTTAAGAAACCCTGGTTTAAAGTTAATGGTCTAATTATGGAATTTAAAACGAAGGTCAAGACATGTTTTTTTAATTAATTATTTTAAATTTATTTTTATTTATTAGCCCAAAGGGCGTTAGCCCAGGAGGGCTATTAATTTCATTTGGGCATTTTGTTGAGTTTCACTATAAATGACGTTTCACTTTTTAAATTGTTGTCACCAAATATTATCGCCCTGTGTTTTATTTAAAGAAATTAAATAATCAAGAATTTGCATAAACGTATGTATGTTTCTCGCATTGCGATAAAATAACGGTACCTAGAGGTATCAAATTTTAAATAACGTGGTCCTCCTGTAAGGATCTTAAGTTTTACTAACGTTTATTTTATTTTAAATCTTTACTATCACTTCTTATTTTCTACTTCCGGCCAGAATTATAAGCGTGAAGGAGTTTTATGCAAAGTTGTCTGGCGAACGCCAAGTATTTAAGTGTGGCCTTTTTGCCAAGCAGAAGAGAGGAAGCCGTGAGTTCGAAGCAGGCCGCTTACCTTAGAAGTTACGCAGTTGCTACTTTGCCTTCCAGGCCAGAGGTTTTAATCCTCTTGATAAATTAAACGTATTGTAGTGTTCACAGTCTCTGTGCTACATACGCTTTCTGTTATTATAAGGCCAATCTTATTCTAAAGTTAAATTAGAGTTTAGTTTTATTTTGATATCTTTTAAGTTAGACCCCGAGTGGAGGGTCATTGTATTCCGAAGTACGGAAGTCATTGTATATAAAGAAAAAAATAAAGGGTTTTGTATACCCTTCGTCTGTATCCTGTCCACTTACTACAATTAGTGAACATAGCTTTAGTAAGCTCTCTGTTCTAGTCAGGTCATTGTATGTTTCCGAAGAAAGTTAGAAGAAACATTGAACCTGATAGTGGCGCCCGACGAAGAATAACCATGGCCGAGTTTCAAGAAGAACCTGTGCTGCCTGCAGAAACAGCTCAGAATCCAGAAATGCCAGCTGCCGCCCTGCAAGGATTTGGGTATATTGTCCAGACCATGCGCGCTTCGATGAAACCGGAAGCAACGTTTAATGGAAACTCACAGGTAACCAGTTTTTTGGAAAAATTGGATGACCACTTCATGCTCTACCCCGTGCACGAGTTTCAAAAAGTTACCTTAGCTACCAGCGCTTTGAGGGGCCAAGCGCTTAACTGGTTCAAATGTATCGGCAGAAGTCTCTTGGGTCAAGCAGGAAGTCCCACCTATACCTACGAAAATTTCAAGACTGCCCTACTAAAAGCCTTCCCTGTTGTAAGGGATCGTGCGAAATTAGAAACAGAACTGTTCAGTATATATCAACAAAGAATGGAAAACCTCTCCAGGTTTATTTTAAGAAAAATTCACGTTTTCAAGCTCTTGTATGGAAACCGTCCGGATCCTGAAATAATTCAAGTGATTTTGCCGAGGTTACTACCCCAAGTGCAAGACTTTATTGAATTGAGAAATCCGACTACACTGGAAAAATTATTTGAGCTAGCAATCCAGTTTGAAAGTAGAAGAACGGCGGACGTCGAAAGAAGACGCCAATATCAACAGCGAAACCAATTTGGTACGCCAAGACTACAGCAAACTCAAGCACATGGCTACGGAGAAAAAGCGAATCAGTGGGCAAGGAAACCCGAGCATTCAAAAACAGCCGGCGAACGTCGACAGTTCAATAGCAACCCAGGAAAAAAGTCTCAAGGCCAGTGGAGAAAGAAGGAAAGCACCGAAAGAAAAAATAATTTAAACTAAAACGGATTTCTGCTGACGAGAGGGTGCGGAAATCCGAAGGCCACGAAAACCCCTCTTCCTACAAGTTAAATACAGTAATGGTGAAAAATTTAACTCTTCCGAAGATTGAAGTCTTGGTAAATAATATCCCGGCCACCGCACTCCTGGATACCGGCGCGCAGTGTTCCTGTGTGGCAGAAGTCTTTTTTAGAAAGTATTTTCGCAAATACCGCATATATAATGCGGATAATACAACAGTATTAGCGGCGCAAGGAGAACAATGTAAGTGCGTAGGTAAAGTACCTTTGTACATCCGTATCAAGGACGAACAAGTAAAGGTGATGTTTTTTATAGTAAAGAATTTGCAAGCACACTTAATACTAGGAATAGACTTTCTTTCAGACGCACAAGCTACACTGGATTTTAATGAAGCGTCTCTTAAACTGACGATGAAACCAGTGCGTGTAGAAAAGGTTGAACCGCCAAGGGTAAATCTCGACCACCTGCCTAATGACGAGCAAGATAGAATCCGACAAGTGGTAAGTGAATTTGCTTCCTTATTTAGTGATATTCCAGGATTTACCCAGGTTACCAACCATAGTATTGACACCGGAGATGCATTGCCGGTTCGTCAAAAACCATACCGGTATGATAAGAATAAGGAAAAAATTATAGAATGGCATATTACCGATATGCTACGTAAAAAGATCGTAACGCCTATCTCAAGTAGTTATGCTAGTCCGGTGGTTTTATGTAAGAAAAATAATGATTATCCTTTGGAGCATCCAAAAAGGTGGAGATTCGCTATTGATTACCGTAAATTAAATTCCATAACGAAATATCCGGTATATCCGTTACCGATTATAGAAGAAATTTTAAGGAACATAAAATCAACCAAATTTATGACAACTTTAGACTTAACGAATGGTTATTTTCAAATAGGGATCAGGCCTGAGGACGTGCCTAAGACTGCTTTTATAACCAAGTCTGGCACTTATGCATTTTTGCGAATGCCGTTTGGCCTTTCAGGCGCCCCAGCAACATTTCAGCGATGCATGGACATTGTGTTAAGACCTGTTCTCGGAAAGTCCACATTTATCTATTTAGACGATATCATTATTACTAGTGATAATCTAGACCAACATGTACAGGATTTAAGACAGGTGTTTTCTTTATTAAATGAGGCCGGTCTAAAAGTTAATGTCGAAAAATGCAAATTTGCAGCCCCTGAATTAAAATATTTAGGTTACAAAATATCGCAAAAAGGGATCGAGACAGATGAATCAAAAATAATCGCTGTACAAAAGTATCCGACTCCAAACACGGCAAAGAAGCTCTCTTCTTTTCTAGGACTTTGTTCATATTATAGGTCCTTTATAAAAGATTTTGCGGCTATTGCTGAGCCATTGTTAAAATTAAAAAGGAAAAAGGCAAGATTCTCGTGGACGGCCGAAGCCAATAGTGCTTTCGAAAAATTAAAACAAGCATTAACGCAAGCCCCTGTGTTGAAATTTCCTGAAAAGGATGAAAATTTAGAAATTTCAGCGGATGCTTCGGATTATGCGGTAGGAGCGGTACTTTCGCAAAATCAGCAGCCAGTAGCATTTTTTAGCCGAACTTTACATCAAACACAAAGAAACTATTCCGCGACCGAGAGAGAGGCACTTGCAGTTCTGTTAGCAGTGCAAAAGTTCCGAGTCTATTTTGGAAAGGCGCCGATAACAGTATATTCTGATCATGCGGCGGTAACTAGATTGTACTCTGGAAAAAATTTATCCCCAAGGTTAATAAGATGGGCACTCAAGCTGCAAGAATATAATCTGGTAATCAAGCATACCCCCGGAAAGGAAAATATCGTAGCAGATGCCCTGTCACGAATTAAATTAGACGAACAGGGTAATACCGTAAAAGTTGCAATGCTGACAGCGTGTACAATAAATTCCCGAGAAACTGTAATAACCGAACTGGGTAAGGATCCTGAGTTTGGAAGTATTTATGAGTATTTGAAGGATCCTGAAAATTTTAGCCACCAAGATATTGTGGCGATAAGAAATAGGGCGGCCCATTACGAACTAATAGATGGTCTATTATTTTATACAAAAACTACGAATTCCAACAACGAATTTCGACCTGTTATCCCAGCTAGTCTTAGATTAAATATCCTGCAAGAGCTCCATGACAGCCCTTTAGCTTCTCATGCTGGTATTCGAAAAACTACTCAACGCGTACGCGAGGCAGTCTACTTTCCTGAACTGCAAAAGTTAACAAGGGCGTATGTCCAGTCCTGCCCAACATGTCAAGCCGTTAATTATATTAATTTCCGCCCGGCCGGGTTTCTAAATAGTATTAAATCCGAATTTCCAAATGAAATAATCGGTATCGATTTATTGGGCCCTTTCCCAAAAAGTCAGTTAAACAAAAGTCGCTATCTCCTTGTTATAGTTGATCATTTTAGTAAATGGACCGAAATTGTTCCCTTAAAACGAGCCTCCGCGAAATTAGTTACCGATTCTATTTTAAATAAATATATTTTAAAATACGGGGCGCCCCTAAAAGTTATATCGGATAATGGTCCTCAATTTGTAAGTAATATATTTGAAGACATGTGCCAAAAACTGGGCATACGTCATTTAAAAATGGTCCCGTATCGGCCGCAATCAAATATAGCGGAACGGGTCAACAGAAATATAGTGAAAATTATCCGTAGTTATGTTAAAAATTTTCATAAAAGCTGGGATAACTATGTCAATGAATTTGCTTTCGCCCTTAGGACCGCAAAACATGATACAACGGGCAAAACTCCTGCTGAGTTATTTCTAGGCAGAAAGATTATAACACCGTTAGATAAATTATTTTATGTGCAACAAAGAGCCCCAGAATTTAAAATGGGTGATATAGAAAAACTAATTAAGGAAGCAAAGAAGAATACGGAAGTAGCACAAAGAAAACAGAAGCTCTATTATGATTTGAAACGACGGGGAGTAACTTATAAAGTAGGGGATGAAGTACTAAAAATTAAGCATTCACTTTCTTCAGCACCAGAAGATAAAACTGCCAAATTTTTCCCACGCTTTGAAGGACCATATGTTATAGAAAAAATAACTCACGCTGTTGTAGTATTAAAGGCAAGAAATGGCGAAACCTGTTCCGCAAACATTGACCAGATAAAACCATTCTATGACCGTAATAAAATGCAAATCTTTTCAGATCTTTTGCAGGATCCGGTACGGCAGACACCGCAGGTACAAGTTCCAGAGGTGGGAAAACGACAAGTACAAGGGCAAGCCAATGAGAGACAGAAGCAAGTGAAAAGAAAATTGCCCCGCGGAAAAATTGAAGGTACAAAGAAAAAGAAGTCGTTCCACCGTCCAAAAAACAGAGTTCACGAACACCCCCAGAATGAAGAAGGGAGAAGGACGACGTATGTGGAAAAGACCGGGAGAAAGGACGGCAACTATAACCCGGCTGTGAAACGGAAGATTGACTCATCCGACAGAACTCTCCGCAGCAAAAGTCGCCGAACTGCGGAAGGGCCATCAGCGGCGGAGGAAAAAGTACAAGAAAAATTTGAACGGCCAACAACGAGGTCCAAGCAGGATCACGACAGAAGTTTCCCGGTTCCACCAAGACCAGCTGCCTTCAAACGGCCAAGACCACAAGCAGAGGACAGAAGGAAGATGTTCAAGGGTGGCCGTAGTGGTGAAAAACGGAAGCTTCCAGAGGAAAGCACTGAAGGGCGAGCCCGTACAAGAAGGAGGATCAACCAAGCTACGGTTTGCAGCACCTTTAAAGACTGGGCCCAGAAAAGGATGTCTGAATATTACAAAGATAAGTAAAATTTTGTGTTACTTTACAAACTTAAGTTAATCTTTCATTCTTACTGCAAGTGGCAGATTTGAAGAAGTTTTACCTCATGCGAGGTCTACCTTTATCGCCAAAAGGGCGAGAAATGAGTTGTGACCGATTTTCTTATTATGTTTTTCAATTACTCGCGCGTAAAACTAAAGTTGATGTATAATAGCGTTGTCTAAAGACTTAAATATTGTAAAAAGTTATTGTATAAATTTTATTTAAAACATTCTAACAAGAAAGAAGTTTTAGTCTGAAAGACTTTTTGAAATGTAGTATTATTTCAATGTAGAAAGAATTGGCACTTGCTTTGAAAAGAATAGAAGTTAAAAATGTACTACTAATGGATGTTTTCAAATGTGTAAAATTAACGGCATCTTGATATGTTCTTGTATACATGTGAACTGTTATTTTGAATGTTTAGAAATACCGTGATATGGTAAAAGTGAAAGTAATGTTAAAAAATTTGTTATTCGTGTGACTGTAAAGATTAAATCATGCTGAATATGTGTTAAAGGTTGAATGATGTAGTTAGGCTCTCTGACGCTACACTTTAGAGTTAGCCACTTTCAGAATAGTACCTCAGGGTCTAGAGTTGAAATTAGGGTGTGTTAAGAGGTCTCGTATGTTGAATTTTAACACGTTAGTGTTTTGATTGTAGGAGGAAGTGTTGAACACATAGACAGAAACACATTCGTGTTTGGTGTTTTTACAACACATGTCAGAGAGCACGGGGAGAGATAATTAAAATAGTCATGAATGAAATAAGAATGTTAAGAAAAGTATATTCTATATGTTATTTGCAATGTCATTCTGTAACATTTCATTAAACTAGTTTTCCTTCCAGATCTCTGGAAGGAACCAGAATTGAATAAAGCTCCTGTTTTGATGCAGTACAGATGAAAAAGAAAAAAGATTGTTGTATATTCCGGGAGCTGCTATTGTAACAAATTTCTTTCTTTTAAATTTTTCTAGTTTCTAGCGAAGCATTTTTTGTTAAAGGTTGGCCTCGCGTTAGTTTCTAGAGCTAAAAGTTTTCAACAAGGTCGTTTTAGACCTCAGTTTCAAACTAATTAACTCTGGCGGGAAGTATGTAAGGATCTTAAGTTTTACTAACGTTTATTTTATTTTAAATCTTTACTATCACTTCTTATTTTCTACTTCCGGCCAGAATTATAAGCGTGAAGGAGTTTTATGCAAAGTTGTCTGGCGAACGCCAAGTATTTAAGTGTGGCCTTTTTGCCAAGCAGAAGAGAGGAAGCCGTGAGTTCGAAGCAGGCCGCTTACCTTAGAAGTTACGCAGTTGCTACTTTGCCTTCCAGGCCAGAGGTTTTAATCCTCTTGATAAATTAAACGTATTGTAGTGTTCACAGTCTCTGTGCTACATACGCTTTCTGTTATTATAAGGCCAATCTTATTCTAAAGTTAAATTAGAGTTTAGTTTTATTTTGATATCTTTTAAGTTAGACCCCGAGTGGAGGGTCATTGTATTCCGAAGTACGGAAGTCATTGTATATAAAGAAAAAAATAAAGGGTTTTGTATACCCTTCGTCTGTATCCTGTCCACTTACTACAATTAGTGAACATAGCTTTAGTAAGCTCTCTGTTCTAGTCAGGTCATTGTATGTTTCCGAAGAAAGTTAGAAGAAACATTGAACCTGATACTCCAACCGAATATGGGCACTTGAAAGTACGAATTTTGTACATAAATTTCATTTGGCAGTGTAAATACAGGGAATGCTTAGCACTTTTTGAATCCTATATTTATATTTTTTTCCCTATAGAAATTCAGTTTTGTTAAATCAGTTATTTAATAAATAGATACTTATAATTACGTATACAAGACTATATTCATACTTAGTCACAGAGATGAGATTTTTTCCAGTACAAAAGTTCATAATAAACTTTTCTACATCGAGAGCTACGTATTTTATAAATACCTATTATGTTATAGATAGTCCAAAGGGGATTTGATCCTGAAGGACTATCGTTTTCGATTTGCGATTTTGCGTTGAATCACTATAAATGTCCGTTTCGCTTTTCAAACTGTTGCCACCAAATGTTAGAATCCTGCATTATATTTGAAGAAATCAAATAATGAAAAATCTTCATAAATGTATGCATATTTCTCGCATTATGACAAAACAACCGTAAATACAGCCATCGAATTTTGAATGACGTAATCCTCCTACGAATATGGGCATGTGCAAGATCAAATTTGAAATTTGGAATTTGTTTTATTATTTATTCATATTTTGTAAAACATTAAAGAATTTTTGATTAAAAACTCAAGGATTTCAAAGCGAGCAATGGCAACGTTGTATAGAAAAAACATTTTTATCTCCAGCGCGCGAGACTCTGTATCGGAAATTCTAAAGATAAGCTTATTTTAAAATTATTTTGCGACATTGCTATTGAACTGAATTTTATGGTGTAAGTGCAAAGAACATGATATTTAATAAATAAAGGTAACACACAAACGTTAAAAAAAAAAAACGCCTCTTTGGGCGTAATTTAAAATCCTGCGAACGGCCTTTAATTTTATCCTGCGAACGGCCTGCATGGGCGTTTTCGTGGTTTTTCCCATGTGTAACACGTATACGAGCCATTTTCTCTTAGAAAGTCCTCTACGAAAGAATCCCTTCCCTTATGCAGATAGCTATCGAGGCTTTGTCGTAATCACATAAACCAAAAGAAACCAAAGCCTTTCACTGTGCACGAGGAGAGCGAAATAAAAGATGTGTCGTTCATTCTTTCAGATAATTTTAACGAGTGCGTCGTAAACTGAGTTTAGCGTTATTATCGCTTATAACAAACACGCCAAATTTCAAAACACACCAATATATAAGTTCCTGTATGTCTTCGGAAATTTTAAATAAAGAATTCTAATTTTTTGCATGTGTTCCTAGAAATACATCTACTTTAAGACGACCAATACATTTTTTTTTTCGAAAAGTTTATAAAAATTACTAAAAATTACAAATTAAAAAACAAATCAGAAATAGATGGGAATTTTATTTGGATTCAACCTCAGTTTCGAATTTTAAAGAAAGAATTCAGTAAGTTTAATAAAAAAAAAGAGAAATTAAGAAATATATACCATATTCAAATAACATCGAAGAGCTAAAATTTTGAAGCTAATGTTTAAAAACTGCTCGTGCGATTTTTTACAAAATTTGTCTCTTTGGTATAATTTCAGTCGTAAAATCGAAATATGGAAAAAAATAGGTATGTCATTTAAGAAAATGTCCGATTTTGTGTCAAAATACCTATGTTAGAAAAAAGCTATAATAAATCTAATATTCATCGCTTTCGAAACATGAAAAGAGGAAGTTAAAATTTCGTCAATTGGCCCGTTAGAACGGGAGATATAGGTACAACTCTACCATTTTTAGTCCAAAGGGACAATTTGCCCTGAAGGATATAATTTCGTTTTGACATTTTGCGGCGAAAACTTTAAAAGGCTGTATCACTTTGCAAATCGTTGCCACCATATATTGACGTTCTGTCTTATACCTAAAGAAATTAAATAATGAAGAATCTTCATAAATATATGTATGTTTCTCGCATTTTCATAAAACAACGGTACATAGAGCCATCCAAATTTTAATAACATAATCTTCCATAGAGATGGGCATCTGGAAGCTCTAATTTGAAATTTGTTTTATTATCGATTTCAGATTTTGTAACACTTTAAAGAACTTTTGATCCAAAAACTAAACTATTTTCAAAACGAGCAACGGCAACACTGTACGAAAAAAAATTTTTTTTTTCACCAGCGCGCGAGACTCTGTATCGGAAATTCTAAAGATAAGCTCATTTTAAAATTAATTTTCGATATTGCTGCTGAACTGAATTTCATGGTTTAAGTGCAAAGAACATGATATTTCAGAAATAAAGGTAACACACAAAACGTTAAAAAAACGCCCCTTTGGACGTAATTTAAAATCTGAATCCTTTCAGATTTTTTTTATTTATATATATTCTGTGGAAGATTATATAGCACTAAATGTGAGATAAGGTCTAGGCTAATATATAATACACGCTATGAGATATTTCCCTAATTCCAAAAGTGTGGATTGAGAATCGGTGTTTGCTGAACCATATGCATTTTTGGAAGTTTGTTTCGCTGCAGTATAACACATTATTACCCTTTGTGTATTATTAAGTTTATTAATTTTTTTATATTGATGTTTTATTTACATGTTTTGCTCAAGTGTTTGTTTGTTTAAGTGATCAATACATTAGAAGAAAAAATTGGAAGTCTTATATATATAAAATGGCTTGAAGCAACATAGGTAAAATAATTTTAAATGAAACTAATGGTTAATCAGAAAGAATAACTCAGATACCCGCAAACGAAGAATAGTAATCGAGTAATGAATTTGTAGAATTATCAATAAGTAGGTTTTGTACCCTGATTACATTCCTTTTAAAACTTCTTCAAAAATCCTTTCTTTGAATTTGATTGTAGATTTTTATGCTTGCCATTGCTTAAAATTTGATCAAATTTCGTTTTTATTGTTGTCCCATCTTATTAAACTGTTTCTTTTAGTACTGCACTTTACCAACATTCTGAATCTTACATATTTTTTATCAAATGTCTTCGTTTGTCTTTCAACTCCTTTAGACATTTATCATGGAATGAACAAAGAAACAAGCACCATTTTCAATCTATAGGATTTATTATCAAGAACACCTTCAAGAATTCTTCACATGCGAAATAAATAAGTAACAATATTTTACACACAGGTAATTTCAGATACCTAAAGAAAAAGTTATAATTATTAGTAGACCAGACCCTTTCCAGTAGCGGCACCATATCCTCCATATGCACCAGTATCATATCCGCCATATGCTCCGGCTCCGTATGTGCCGGCACCATATCCTCCATATGCACCGGCATCATGTCCGCCATATGCTCCGGCTCCGTATGTGCCGGCACCATATCCTCCATATGCACCGGCATTATATCCACCATATGCTCCGGCTCCATATGTGCCGGCGCCATATCCTAAACCAGTTGCTGCACCGTGTCCAAGACCATATCCACCATAGGCTACAGGAGCGGCAGCAATTACGGGAGCTGCAACAGCGGCATGTCCAACGACAGCAGTGGCAACAGGCGCAATGTGATCGACGGATGGTCCAGCGTAGGGGCTGTTTATGGCAGCTGCAGCAGGGGTGCTATGAGCAGTTCCTGGTTCGTTGGTTTTGACAGCAGCACGGAATCCAAGTTTGTCGGCCACGTAATCTACTCTTCTTGCTCTGCCGTCAATGTCGTGGATGGTATAGGTTCCTTTTTTGTTGCCATAGCCATCACCGACTTCGGCTCTGGAGTTGGAGGCGCCATGCTTATCAACAATATCATAACCAAAAGCATAGTTGCCATGAGCCTAGAAAAAATTATACTCATTAATTGTTGAAAATATGATTAACAGCCCAGAAAAGTTAATGCTTAACAATTTCAACGAAAAATTAGTTTCTCTAAGTGTCTGATTAGTCAAGTGAAACAGCAGGAACGGATTCGTTGGCAAAACACGCAAGGGCGGAAAGGAAAGGTGTGGGCTTCTTCGCCCTTTGTCTAAGATGAACTTCGATGAACTTAGTGACCTATGCAACTATGCATTATTGTTGGTGAACTATGCATTATCGTTGAGTTCAATCAACTAAAGACGTAGACTCGAGAAGGGTTAAAACACCATTTTGTTCACTTAATAAGAATAGCAGTTTGGCGAGCCTTCGTGGTGTAGTAGTCTGCACACTCAGCGCGTAATTGAGAGGTCCGCGGTTCGATTCCCGGCGAAGGCGTTGCTTATTTTTTATCTTGCCTGCTTCCAAAAAATACCTAATGTCTCTACACAGGAAATCATCTACTCGGGCTTTAACTCAGAACTAAGAACTAAAGTATAATTAACTAAACGAGATTTAGACGAAGTTAGACACAATCAACTAACATAGTCGGCCCTTAAATTAAACTAGCCGGCGGATACCAATAGGCACGCATAATGCGGCCGATCACAACAGCTTCACGAATAACTTAGCCAGAAGGCAAACACGCGTCACGAAGGGCTCATAGCACTCACTCAGTTGAACCTTCACGTAGTTGAACCTTCCTTAAATACTTCCTCTAACTCATTTGCATTTAACCCGATTCTAAATCCTCATTCTGGTAGGGCGTTGTAAGTGGAAACTAGAATTGATGGGAAAGGTTTTCCAAATTAAAATAACTGTTATAAAATTAAAATATGCCTTACAAGGAGGTGCCATTCATGGAGACAATTAAAAAAGAACTGGCTCATATTCATCTTATAAAAGAGATAAGCCATCGTGCAGTCAAGCTGTTGGCCGGTATTTAATATCGGGTCGAAGAACCACACTCTCAGATAAAATTTTATAATTCTTTAGTTAATAATTTTTTGCTATTTGCATAATAAAACATTATTTCATTTGAAATGATCATAACATAAAGATAGAGAAAATAGAGAAAATACGTAAATTATGCGTAATTAATTAAATTGTCGGCAAATGGTGTAAACTGAAGAGTGGGATAACTTCTGAATGTACTACAAAATTAGATTGCGAGATATATCAATTAGTTCAATTTCGCCAGAATTTTATAAATATTTCGTGCAAAGAAAGTTTCACTTTTATTTTATTTCAAAATCAAAACATGCAACTTACATCTTGCTGTCTAGATGTTTGGCTGACACCAGTGCTCACAAGGGGTGCTTTGAGGTGGACGTTGGCATGAGATACTGCGAAAGCAGCGCACAAGAATACGACCTAGGAAGAAAAAGTCTTTATTAATTCTGGTTTTAACATTATGATTAAACATTATTCATAAAACGTAAAGTTTTATTATCGGTACATAAAGAAGACAGTATCTTTGTTCGCTAATAACTCTGTTACTACTATAGCTATCGTCACCAAACTCCAAACTTTCTACAATTCTTTTCTGGGTCCTGGAAAATGTCGACGTGCACCTTTTCAAAAAAAAAAAAAAAAAAAAAAAAAATTAAAAAAAAATCTGAAATGTTTTAGATTTTAAATTACGTCCAAAGGGGCGTTTTTTAACATTTTGTGTGTTACCTTTCTTTATTAAATATCATGTTCCTCGCACTTAAACCATAAGATCCAGTGCAACAGGAATATCGCAAAATAGTTTTAAAACGAGCATATCTTTAGAATTTCCGATACAGAGACTCACGCGCTGGAGATAAAAGTGTTTTTTCTGCACAACGTTGCCATTGCTCGCTTTGAAATCCTTGAGTTTGTTAATCAAAAATTCGTCAAAGTTTTAAAAAATAGGAAATCGATCATAAAACAAATTTCAAATTTCAAATTTGGTCTTCCACATGCTCATATTCGTTGGAGGATTACGTTATTCAAAATTCGATGACTCTATGTACCGTTATTTTATGACAATGTGAGAAATATACATACATTTACGCAGATTTTCATTATTTAATTTCTTCAAATATAATGCAGGACTCTAACATTTTGTGGCAACAGTTTGAAAAGTGAACCGACATTTATCCGTCCGACGCAAAATGCCAAAACGAAACTCATAGTCCTTCGGGATTCAAATCCCTTTGGACTAAAAAAAAAAAAAAAAAAAAAAAAAAAAAGAACTAGAATCAGAGATATTAATTAAAAATTCGGAAAAACGATCACTTTCGCTCTCATTTTTCCGAGTGGCAACAGCCTCTCAAACTTGAGATGAAAATCTGCTTTATTTCGAAAGCTGTTGCCACTGCTCGCTTTCTAATCCTAGAGTTTGTTAAACAAAAATTTCTAAGTTTTACGATGAAATAAAAGTAGCATTGCCAAACCTTAAATACATTATTTCCGATTCGAAAAAAATTCGTGGGAAGCCATTTCGATTATTCCCATCTTCGTACGACTTTAATCACCTTAAATATTAATTAAAAACTCTGATAGCGCCAATTTTAGGGACCTCCTCTTGGGGGTAATATAAAATCAGTTTTTTATTAGTATTTTCATTAATTTAGAGGGGTAAAAGAACAATTTCTTACCTTTGCGATCATGATGAGAATGTGACTGAGCTGTCTGAATTGGTTTCTGTCCGATACCGACCACCTTTTATACTAATAAATGTATAAAAATACAATCAAAAAATTTTCCTGTTTTCCACAATCCGGTAAGGGCCGAGGAGACAGTTATTCGTCAATATAGTGTCATTGAGACCTCGTCTATTCTTGAAGGCAAAGTGGTACGGCCTTCGTACTCGGAGTAATGTTTATTTCCTTATAATCTGTAACGTTAACTTATACAAATCTCGAACACTGGTAATTCTGTGTTATGTATTTCAGTATTTATTAATTACATCTACCCTGAGAATAATATAATTTGAGTAAGTGTGCAAAATTTAACAAAACCTGTAGGCATTTATTAGAATGTTACATTAAACGCAATTAAGAAGTAATATTAAGCTTCAAAAAGTGATGCATAACTTGCATAATGATGCATATTTGAAACGGATATTTTACTCTTAACCCAAAGGAGCGTTGGCCCAGAAGGGCTATTAATTTCCTTTTGCCATTTTGCGTTGGTTCACTACAAACGGCGCTTCACTTTTCAAATTGTTACCACCAAATATTAGAGCCCTGCAATATATTTAAAGAAATTAAATAATGAAGAATCTGGATGAAAGTATACACGTCTATCGCACTGCGAAAAAACGACGTTTCCTAGGGACATCCAATTATGAATAACGTACTCCTCCATTCGAATATGGGAATCTGGAAGCCCGAATTTGGAATTTTTTTATTATCTATTTCATGTTTTGTAAAATAAAACTTTAACGAATTTTTTATTAAGAAACTCAACGATTTCAAAGCGATCCATTAATGTAAACATTGCGAGCATCTTCAAACACGCGATGTTAACATTCTTCGCGCAATGTTAACATTTACATAAAGTGCGAGGCTTCTTGTTTTGTGATATTGCTGTTGAATTGGATTTTAAGATATAAGTGCAAAGAATATGATACTTAATTAATGATAACACACAAACATGATATTAACACACAAAACGTTAAAAAAAAAAAAACGCCCCTTTGTGCGTAATATATAATCTGAAGGCTTTCAGATTTTACTTTTTTTAAATTTAATTTTATTTATTTATTTTTCCTGTTCGTTCCATTTCTTTCCCCCATCCCAAATATGAATGACTGCATACCTTATAACGTATTTTTTCCCTTCTTTCTGCATGCCTTCATTTCCGTATAAGTAATATATATAACTTATATGGAAGTATGCAGTTTCCTTTTGAACCCACTCGTCAAAAAGGCATAGAAGGTGCAGAAACTGACTTAATTCACTATTCTGTTATGTTTCAAATGTAAACAAATATGGCTGCTCTGGTAAAAAAAAAAAATAAAAATAAATAAATAAAAAAAATTTAAAAAAAAATAGGTTAAGCTGCACTTAAACAACTTTTAATTTGTTGGTAATTCTATAAGTATTGCCTGCAGATTAATTAAAGGCATAAAAACTTCAACCGGAAGATAAGAACTTCACAATTCAATGATTTTTAAAGCAAAAAATACACAATTTACCAACACAGAAGAATAAAAAAGCTGAGCCCACGGAGCCGGGTAACAAAATGTATATATATATATACGTATGTATACTTTCGGTGCGGCCGATTTCAACCAAAAAGTGAGATGCACGACTACATGTTATAGCAGTCCTATATAAAAAAATTCAACGTGCTGAGCTGCTCGTTTTTGAGTTATGGGAGATACATACATAGGTACGTTCAGAAGTTATGAAAAAGTCTCTTTTGAATCCATTTTAAACCAATTTTATAAACCGTTTTGGAAGAAAGAGGTCTTTTAATCTGTCCTTACGTAGAGATGTCACGCAAACACATCGTTCAATTGCATGCGATAGCGGTCAAAATAGATATTTTAGTTGAAATATGATACACGGAATTTTTCGTGATTACAATACTTCCTTTACTTCACACAAGAAAGTAAAAATGAGTCTATTTATCCTGGCATAATGCTCCGCCATTTTTAATCATCATTACCAATATAGGCGACTGTCAGTTGCCTAGCTTTAAGCTTCAAAATTAGTACAGTTCTTTTCCGTGCATTCTTTACATAAATTTTTCAGCATGATATCTATATTATGGGCTCTGAAATTCTCATACTTTTGGCAGCGGCGAGAGGGGATGAGAAGTAACTGTAAATCTTCACACGAACTTTTGAATTAATAAATGTGGAATTTCTTGATAAGATGACTATAAAACGAGTATATTTTGAGAGTGGAAAAAATCTTTTACGATTTTTTTAGAACTATTATATTTATTTTAAATATTTCCTTTCATTAATTTGTAAGGATTATGTTAATTTATCTAACAGTTAAATTTTGAGTTGAAGTTACTGTCTTATCTTCTTTTAATTTCAAGCTTACAACTTCCGGCCAGAACGTATTTTTAGAATCGCGTTTGAATACAAATGAGGAGAAGTATTTAACTGTGAAGTTCTACTGATACGCAGTCGCATGGACCTCCGACCTATGGTTCTACAAATCAGAGTTATACGTTCATGCGACGGAAAAGAATCTACCATCCACCGCCAGCGGAATTCACTGAATCAATGATAGTAATATTAGAATGCTAAATTGACAATGTCATCTATACAATAATTGTTACATAATAATCCGTATGAAAAATAAATATACGATCAATTAATAATTACATTGTCATGGATAGGATCTATGTTGTGGAGAGTGAAACTTATATATTAACCAGTTTCTAAACCTATGTCTTCTTCAGTACGTCATAACTTCATGTTCTTATCAGTTACACACCTAATGATGTGTGTCCGTATTAATTTTGAAGTTATCCACAGAGTAAGCCAGTCACATCAGTTCAGGCAGTTGATAGTTCCATTGCCCAAAGTATATGATGTTGTGTAGGCTATTCTATGTTCACTTTTGTTAAGTTCATCGTTCAAGTAAATACTACTTGTCCACTTCGATACATCATAACTTCGTGTCCTTAAAAGTTCTACTGACTTCGTTAGAGAAAACCAGTGATTCTGATTAGCGCGCGTCCGCCAATTTAGGCTACTCTCTCTTAAGCTATTATTACGCTCGGCCGTACTTTAGGCCCTTGATAGCTTCGCCGTTATTTAGCATTAAGGGGCCATCTCTGTTAGAATTTTGATAGCTTCGGCTATATCTTTTTAGTTAAGTTTAATTTCTTAGTTCCTGTGTTCAAGCCAAAGGGGAAGCTTTATTGTAAAACTCCAAAAAGGAGTTCTGTGAAATTAATTTGGAATAATAAAGGGTAATTTCACCCTTCGTATACGTTTTGTTCTCTGTCTGATGAACTTAAGCGATTATTCGCTTATCAGTTCTTAAGATTCTTAAACTTAAATAGCAACTTAAAAGTACACAGGGTAGAATCTTACAAATTATTTATTAAAATGGCTGTGCATTTCCTGCCCATAAGAATATATTTCATGCAATCGATATGATGCATTTCGATCGTAATGCAGTGACATACAATCTATTGCAGCATTACTTAAAAATCATATTTGAACACGTTTTCGTCCAAATTGCTGAAAATGGTATCTTTAAGAACAATTTATTGAAAATAAAATTTTCGCGTAAATTGTTTTTCAAAACGCAATTATTAAGAGATAATGTAAGCTGGATTATTCAAAATATGAATATTAAACTGTATCTATCAAATCAAATTTAAACACAGTGGTACTGTTTTTAACATTCTATCACAGAGAAAATAAAATACTCTTTTTTATAATTTTTATACAAAGTCCGTAATCAGGACGTCCATTATCTGGAATGATCTATAATCCGGACCTCAAAGCCACAAACTTACGCATGCGCATTTAATGCGCGCGTCCGCTACGCATGCACATAAAGCGTTTAGCCATGCGCACTTCCGATAGTGAAGAAAGTGACAGAGAGGTTATTGAAAACGAAACAATTTCGATTGACAAGTTAGTCGGTATTCTCGACACAGCAATTACAGGACTTGAACAGTGGAACTTTGTAACTGAACAAGAAATTATGTCTGTTTATAGAATTAAAGAGAAAGTATTACCACACAAAAAAAAAAGAAGCAACTTAAACAACTTACATTGAAAGAAATGTTTAATAAAGTAAACAAATAAGTATTAAGCTTTTTTTTTTTTTTTTTTTTTGTAAATTTTGATAGCCTTTAGATAATAATTGCTCTTTATTTCATAAATTACGGTTTCATATTTTTAATTGTATAATTTCTGCATGCCACCTTACCAGATTTAAATTGATGATCTATAATCCGGAAAAACCCCTAATCCGGAATCGCCGAAGTTCCGACGAGTCCGGATTACGGACTTTGTACTGTAATACTATTTTGTAATTACATTTATATACAGCGTTTCAGTGTCATTTGCTTATGAATAGTTATTGAAAAGCCTAATTATAAAGAAATATTGTGAAAAATTAAAGAACCGAATTTACGAGTTTGATAACCAATAAAGTTAAGTAGTAATATAACAGATCATCGAGGAAAAGAGTTCATTTACAAGGTACTTTATTCCCTTTTTCTGCCATTGCTAGCTTTGAAATCGTTGAGTTTGTTAATCAAAAATTCGTTAAAGTGTTACAAAACATGAAACCGATAATAAAACAAACTCCAAATTCCAAAGTAGGGCTTCTACATGCCCATATTCAGGGGAGGATTACGTTATTCAAAACTGGATGGCTTTAGGTACTGATGTTATATCACAGTGCGAGAAACATACATACAATAATGTATATTCTTCATTCTTTAATTTCTTTAAATATAACACAGGGCGTTATTATTTGGTGGCAAGAATTTGAAAAGGGAAACGGACATTTAAAGTTTTCGACGCAAAATGCTAAAACGAAATTAATAGCCCTTCTGGACTAACGTCCTTTCGACTACAAAAATTTTTTAATTCGTGGTTAGAGTTAGTCGAGCCAAAAAAATTATATTGTGTATTTTTTAAGATTTTTTGACAAGCATTTTAATTAAATTTCTTTCATTCTCAGAAGTTCTATTTTTAATATACTGACAAGTAGTTAGTTGATAGTGGCAGCAGACATGAGCGTTAAACGCTTTGCCATCAATAGATGTCAGTCAACAAATTTTGCAACTTTCTGCAAGTTATAATTCTTTTAACAGACAAGAACAGTAAAGAGTACTTCTTTAACAGTAAAGAATTAGGAACAGTAAAGACTACTTCTTTAACAGTAAAGAATTAGGAACAGTAAGGAATATTCTTTAACAGTAAAGACTACTTCTTTAACAGTAAAGAATTAGGAACAGTAAAGAGTACTTCTTTAACAGTAAAGAATTAGGAACAGTAAGGAATATTCTTTAACAGTAAAAACTACTTCTTTAACAGTAAAGAATTAGGAACAGTAAAGAATATTCTTTAACAGTAAAGAATTAGGAACAGTAAAGAATGTTCTTTAACAGTAAAGAATTGGGAACAGTAAAGAGTACTTCTTTAGCAGTAAAGAATTAGGAACCGTAAAGACTACTTCTCTTAAAGTAAAGGATTAGGGACAGTAAAGACTACTTCTTTAACAGTAAAGAATTAGGAACAGTAAGGAATATTCTTTAACAGTAAAGAATTAGGAACAGTAAAGAATACTTCTTTAACAGTAAAGAATTAGGAACAGTAAAGAATATTCTTTAGCAGTAAAAAATTAGGAACAGTAAAGAATTAGAAACAGTAAAGAGTACCTCTTTAACAGTAAAGCATTAGGAACAGTAAAGACTACTTCTTTAACAGTAAAGAATTAGGAACAGTAAAGAATATTCTTTAACAGTAAAGAATTAGGAAGCAACTCGCTGGGTAGTCTGTTTTATGCAATACGGATTAGTTGCATTTTCTAGAAAATTCTTATAAACATATGGCATTTTATCGAGTATAGAAAGCTATTATAGTTTTGCAGAGTTTTAATGTGGCAGTATTTAAAAATATTCTTTCACATTACGGAGAGGAAGACAAACTTGTCATAATACGTAACAACAGCAACACATTACCGGCCTTCATACGAAGTTGTCATTCTTCTGCATCCTTCCAATGCCAAATGAGCTGAACGGATATCCCTAAGTTACTGCTCAAGGACAGTGATTTCTTGTATTATTGATTAATGTCTTTTATTTCCATAAAGCTTCCTGAACAGGTATCCAACATGTGGGGATTGATTAGTATATAAAGGTTTATACAGACCGAGACAATTATTAGCTGTTCTAGCTTTGTACCTCAACCTGCTTCATCATGTTCGTAAAGGTACGCATTATTTATCTCGTTATTTATGCTATTTTATAAAATTTAGTTATTGTGATTTCACGAAAATTATGCTGGCAATGTTTAGTTTGGTGAACAAATGAAATTCCCAGTCGAAAGCATAATATCTATATGGTTTTAAATGAGGCATTTCTATTACTTTGTAGCCATTATACCTATTTATAACAACTGGTTGTTGTTGTTGACTAATGCTCACTTGTCTGACCTATAGTCAGCGGAAGCCCACGAAATACGTCGTGGCAAAGAGCATAAGATACACCTGTCGTTGGCAACAGTCTTAAGCACCGTACAGATGACAGTGCAATTTAGCACTCTTCTGCCCTCAATTTTGATGGAGAGCACCCGAGGGAACGGGTCCCCCTATTCCCTACCTCCCGCTCCTCTTCCACTACCAGCAACCTCTCGAGAGGGCTTTCGGCTCGTCGCATATTTAAAGTGCCCCCCATGCCGCACGGACACTATACATTTACAAACATCACGCTTTCTCCGGGATTCGAACCCAGGCGCTTCGGCACGGCAGTCAGTGACGCTAACCACTATATCTGTTAGGCGGCATAACATTTGGACAGTTTATAACAAAGAATGACTGAATGTTGATTATAAATAATACGCAAATTGACAAGAAAAGAGAATTAATAATTTTTGGTGATAAAAATATGTAAAACATTTAGTAGTTGATAGTTGGCATTAATATTCTCATTTATGAATTCTGTGAGAACATAGTAACATCGAACAAGGCGCAAAAGAACATTTAAAAGTTGCCATTTGCTTATTATTTACTGCATCCTCGACTTAAGTTCATTTGTTTCAGGTGTATTAAAACGTAAGTACTAAAGTAAAAAGTTTCATTTATTCTTCAGCTTTACTCAGCATATAAATTTAAAAAAAAAATTTTTGAAATGAGACTTCTGGAATTTATTTATTAAGACACTTCTTAACAATTTAAATTAAGCAGCCAAAGAAATTTTATTAATTAACAATAAGAGTTAATTATCATTAAGTTAAGAGAAAGATTTCTTTTAAATATAACACCTTCAAAATCATTATGGGATTGTGGGAAATTAATACAATTGCATGCAAACTGTAGAAATTAACAAAGGGGAAGAATATTGAAAATTACAAGGCCATGAGTTTTACAAAAAACGAAATACAACAGATTTATGCTCTACTGCTGATTTGTTGTCAGAATAAAATATCATTCTAACTTGTGTACAATCTAATTTGTACATTTGTGAATTAAAGCAATATTCAAATCAACTCACTCAAATGATTAAAAATTTGAGTATGAATCCATAATGACACGGACAAACTGAAATAAATATTGTATGTTCCAGTTTGATCGGTAACATTTTTCTGCCTCTGAATGGCAACAGTTTGAACTTGAGAACTTGATTTTCAATTTGTTATGACAGAGTTTGAATGCTGCCAAATAGATGTTAGATTAGATTATAGAATTTCTGATATTCAATTGAATTTTTTTTTAAACTAGATTGGGTATTTTGAATATAGAATTGTCACTGAATCACTGCTTGTAGAATTCTAGATGCTGCTTGTCTTTAATGGAATTATTGTAGAACTTCGGAGACATGCAACGCCATTTTGTCTATTTGTTAAGCAAATAATATATGTAATAATGCTGTATCTGTTCCGCATATGTTATAAGAAGAAGATGATACGAAATGCATTGAATAAATTAACTATTATCTACCTAATTAACTCCCTTTAAGTTACTTTAAGTATCTGTGACTCATTTTCTATGAGTCACAGATATTAACGACAATTGAAATTTTTAATCCGTTAATAAGATGCAGTGTATGCTTTATGAAAGAGCATGACTAGTAAGAAATATGCACAAAATTGTATTGAAATAACTTATAAATTGTTATGATTGAGTAGTGCGCAGATAGATGGAAATTCGAAGTACGTATAACAGACAGCACGCAAGAAACAATCCATAGAATAATTCCCTCTTAATTGAGTGGGGCAAGGCATATAATAAATGTCATGCATACATTACAGTTACGAAAACCTTATCCACTGCTATTTTCTTCATGTAGTTTCATTCAAACAATCAAAATTTCCAATAAAAGAAACTAAAAATGGATGCTAGCAACTATGTAATAAACCGAAAGGATTAATTGATATTTTGTATGTTAAGAAATGGAGGGAAATGTAACAAATTACGAATTTCATGTAAAATTCATACAAAGTTTGAAACATTAAACGAATGTTATTCATTGCAATGAATCTCCCCTTCCAACGTGAGAAAGAGTTGGATTTTCTAACGTGAAATATGAAATTTTCTAGTTTTCACAATGTGGTCCTTCTGTACAAGCTACGCACACTGGCCAACGAATTAGATACCCAAGATCAATATTTTATTGGACCACCTTTTGCACGGATAACTCCTCTGATTCGTTTGGGCATCGAGTCTACATGCTTCTGGAGTGCTATGGAGCTTTTTAGATCTTGTAAATTAGATGGAAGAGAAGAGTGTTGTCGGATGCGTCTTTCCACCATATTCCATACATTTTTTATGGGGTTTTTAAGATCTGGGCTATGCGGTGGCCAGGGAAGGTGTTGGAAGTCAGACTGATGTTCAGCGACTCAATTTTGATCACGTCTGGCACGATGTGTAGTTGCACTATCGTCCGAGTATCTATCGCCATCTGGGTAAAAATGCAACATTGCAGGGTGTACTTGAACTGCCAGCATATCTAGGTATCTTATAGATGTTTGTTTACCCTCGAGAAGCACCAGGGCACTGCTTCCATGCTAGCAGAACATGCCCGGTATCATGATATTACCACCAGACCTTTGCACAGTGCGAGTAAGTCAAGACGGATTCATGGCTTCATGGGGTTCTCGCCAAATTCGACGCCTTCCATTTGTGCAGAATAAGATGTAGCGTGATTCATCCCACCACGACGTACGTCCCGTATCTTCTTTCCCGACATCACTGCAAACGAATTCTTGCATTTCGGGCAGAAATGAGTGGTTTCTTCACAGGCACCCGTCTATGCATTCCTATTCTCTGCAATTCTTTGCCCAAGGTCCTAACTGAAATCTGTAGGAAAGAACCTTTTTTGACGATCTGTGTCAGTTGAAGTACAGTAGAGTCCTTGTTCTGGCGTACAATTCGTCGGAGAAGACTCCGGTCACTCTCTTTAGGAACTGTGCTCGAACCACAGTTGCGTCTTCTAGAGAAGGGCTATGGGTTCTGAATCCAACTTTTGAAAACCTTTGATATGGCTGCTTTTGAGAACCCAGTGAGATTTCTTGTCTTTGAAATCGAGGCCCCTACTAATCGGATGCCAACAATAAGCCCTTTTTCAAATGGCGAAAGACTTCATTTAACGACTTCATTTCGGCGAAAGCCTTCATTTTAACATTTTACTTCATTTAACGTGAAAAGCACTCTTATATTTACTTCTAGGTGAACATAACTGTGGTTCGAGCACAGTTCCTAAAGAGAGTTCCTAAAGAGAGTCTTCTCCGACGAATTGTACGCCAGAACGAGGACTCTACTGTACTTCAACTGACACAGATCGTCAAAAAAGGTTCTTCCCTACAGATTTCAGTTAGGACCTTTGGCAAAGAATTGCAGAGGATAGAAATGCATAGTCGGGTGCCTGTGATAAAACCACTCATTTCTGCCGGACATGCAAGAATTCGTTTGCAAGTGGTGTCGGGAAAGAAGATACTGGACATTCTAACTACGTGCAACCCATATTATAAAAAAAATTGCGTACTTCATCTCTAGCACGCACTCAAATGAAAATCTGAAAGTTTTCTAATTCATTGGTCAATGCGTGTAATTTGCTTCAGATATTTTGTCCAAATTTTTTTATAAGTACTCAGGTGCCTTCCCTGTTACATAAGTTATAAACATTTGCATCGAATTTAAAATAATGGTTTCTATAATGCACTTTTTTTTTTTTTTTTTTTTTTTTTTTTTTTTTGTATCTGACATTTTATCTTGTTTTAAAACAGATCGTTATTCTCTTCGCTGCTGTGGCAGCTGCAACAGCAAGTGGACTGATGGGAGCCGGATATGGACTCGGACTTGGCAAGGCCATCGTTGCTGCGCCCACTGCAGTGACTTACCAAAGTGCAGTTATGGCTCCAGTTGCCATGGTTGGTAATGGAATGCTCGCTGGCGGTCTTGCTGGACACGGAATCGCCGCTGCACCTTTAGCTTACGGAAATGGACTTCTCGGAGTAGGTGCTATTGGTCACGGAATTGCTGCCGCTCCTGTTGCTTATGGAAACGGACTTCTCGGAGCAGGTGCTATTGGTCACGGAATTGCTGCCGCTCCTGTTGCTTATGGAAACGGACTTCTCGGAGCCGGTGCTATTGGTCACGGAATCGCTGCGGCTCCTGTTGCTTACGGAAATGGACTTCTTGGTCTTGGTGGTGGACTTGGCAAGGCAATCTTGTAAACATCTTCTACTGTGGATTTATATCTAAAACGCTTCTGGAATTAAATTATTAATTATGTTATAATAAATAATTGTTATAGACTGACATTTGTAATTGCTTTTCTCTATTTATTTTACATTTGAAGCCTCTCAAAATAGGTGGAATAATCTGAGTAACGTTAATGGAAGTTCTGCTGATAGAATCATCGGAGTAGTGTTAATGTTAATCTGCTGAAAAAAACTGCTGTTTACTTATTTGAAATATTTCAGTAAATGAATAGTAGTTTATTTTTTAAATCATTCTTAACTAAGTGTAAAGCATTTCCAATATCTGATGAAAATTATGCCATCAAAACGACTTTAAAATAATCTTCAAGTTAGAGCAAAGGAAGAGGTTTATTTTTTAAAGGTGGGAAAAAAAGCTATCTTTATATTTTCGTATTATGCAGTCGAGAACTGATTTGAACCAAGAATTGTGTTTAAAATTTTCACGCTTTGAAATTAATTCAAAAAATTCTTTGAATTTGATTAAAAATTTGGTACGCAATTGTGTTCTTAGTCAAAATGACGCTTCATTATAAGTAAATCAAATGCTTCTGCATTTGAATTTTCAGTATTTATAGGGATGAATTTTATATAGAGAAGAATCTCTTTCGTTATGGAGAAGAATTTTATATGCATTTATAGAGAAAAATTTCCTTTTCATTCATTCAAAAATTTCTTTGCGATATAAATAAAAACTTAATAGTAGTACTTTGGCAGTTAATATACAAACAGCCTGCTTCTTAGATTAAAAATCGCAACATTTAATAACATTGTGCAAAACCTTTTTACAGAAACTCTTTGTATAAAGCTTTTATATGATATATCTGTGTATTTCCCAGATATCAGCCTGAGGTGAAATGTTCGTTTTCACTGTTGTTCATATGCTTATGTATATTAAATACCTGCCAGCCACAACTTTCGAAAAGTTTTTTTACTTCCTTGTACGAAGTAAAAAGGAAGTATTGTAATCGCGAAAAGTTTCAGGCAGCATATTTCAACGAAAATATCCATTTTGACCGCTATCGAATGCAATTTAACGATGTTTTTGGGTGATATCTGTACGTAAGGGCAGAATAAAAGACTCGTTTCCTCCAAAAAATTATAAAACTGCTTTAAAATGAATTCTGAAGAGAATTTTTCGTGGCGTCTGTACGAACGTACGTGCGTACGTACGTATCTCGCATACCTCAAAAACGAGTAGCCTCAGAACGTTGAAATTTTGTATATAGGACTACTATAACATGTAGATGTGCACCTCGTATTTTGGTTGCCATATGCCGCACCAAACGTATATAAATACTATATTTATATATATATCCACTTTGTTACTCGGCACAGTGATCTCAGTTTCTTTACTCTTATATGTTTGTAAATTGTACATTTTTTGCTTTAAAAATGCTTGAATTATGTTGTTCTTATCTTCCGGTTAAGGTTTTTATGCCTTTCGTAATTCTGGAAGGAATATTTGTACAATTATCAACAATTTAAAAGTTTTTTAAGTGCGGTTAAGTTTTAAATAACATGGCGGACATATTTGTTTACATTTGAAACAGCAGAAATGTAGATTTGTTGCCAATCTAGAGAGACATTAAATTTCCATTTTATTCATTCAAAAATTTCTTTGCGATATAAATATAGACTTAATAGTAGTACTTTGGCAGTTAATATAGAAACAGCCTGCTTCGCAACAACAAAAATAACGCCTTCATTTATTATTGCGAATTAAATCATGCTTAATCTTTTCTGGAATGTTTTCGAGGAAATAAGTGTTTAAGATTTATTTAATTTTTAATAATTAGTAATTTAATTTTTAATAATTAGTAATTTTTAATACAGATATTTTGAGCTTTTATGTATTTTTGTCTTGTCGCGAAGGGAAAACTGAATTAATTGAATGAGAAATACTCAATCGTCTGTGAAAAACTGTTTCTTTTTTGTTTTGTTTGCTTAATTTATTTTTTACATCGTTCTAGCTTTATTATAGTATTTGAAAAGAACATGTGGCAACGATTAGATAATTCTTTAAATGATATACATTTTGTGCATTCTGAGTTATAATATGAATGAAATATAATACTGTTAAGTGAACGTAGTGCCAGAGTGTCGCTATCTTAAACAAATTGAGTGAATTTTAAAGAATGCCTTTATTCTATTGTGGTTTATGCGCTGTCGGCGAAGTAGATTTAATTAAATCCAATAAGTTTAAAAGAAATGCAAGAAACAAATGCGCATAATTTAATATTCCGTACAAGGAAATCATGTGGTGTACACATCAGATTTTTTTCCTTGATATGCAATTTCAGGTAGTAAATTAAACAAATTTTCCTATTTTATAGCAGCATTTTTATGAGATCTTTCATGAGCTAAACTAGCCATAAGGAAAAAGCTAAACTGACTCATTAATTTCTTTGCGTAAAGTGCGCAAATCATACCCAGTTAATCTCAGAACCGTAGTTATGACAAAAAAGAAGAATGGTGTATTAAAAATTCAGCCCAAATAACTAGAAATGCTACATATATTGGAGTACTGTCACAAATTACGAACAAACCTATCAAAATAGAAGACTTAGAAGTGCTTTTGGAGACTAAAGATGACTCAAGACTTTGGATGTCAAATGGAGATTAAAGCTGAGTCATCTGAGATTCGGTTTGGGGGGGGATGAAAGAGAGCATAGTCTTTAGGATTCACCATGTCATCACAATTGCAATTTCTTTGCCTATCTTCCTTAAATCTGTAGCAGAAATTTGCTTCTGCTCTAATTGTCTTGAAACTGAAGTCTTGATATATAACAGTATTTCTGAATGCTTAGATTAATGCAGACTTTTCTTTCATACAAATTTTCGCAAGTAACGAAACATAATGCAAAGCAGCCTGAACCTGAAGCAGTGTTTCACTATTAAATACCTACATTTCTTCGAAAACTACAGAAAACAATTCTGATGTGTACGCCACATGACTTCCTTGTACGGAATATTAAATTATGCGCATTTTTGCTGCATTTCATTTAAACTTATTTCCTCGAAATTTATTACAAATATATTTCTTCTTCAATTAATTCATTTCTCACTTCGCGACAAGGCAAAAATACATAAAACCTCAAAATATCTTTATGAAAAACTGAAATATAAAAAACACCAAATGCAGTTAAAACAATTAAAAAAACAATTTTTACAATTCAAATTAAGAGTTTCTTCTTTAAAACAAACAATTCGGCCAACGGGCACGAAGACAGATTTTTCGGGGCACCAAACTTAATTTTCATCCCGCTCGGCAAAAAGACACTGAAGGTGCAGAAACTTACTTAATTTACTATTCTACTAAGTTTCAAATGCAAACAAATATAGCTGCTATGGTAAACAAAAATTAGGCCTATTCTACATCTATCTCATGGAGATTAACTAAAGGCATAAAAACTTTAACCGGAAGATAAGAACAACATAATTCAATCATTTTTAAAGCGAAATATGCGCTATTTACCAACATATAAGAATTAAAAACAACTGAGCTGAGTCTATTTACCAACATATAAGAATTAAAAAAAACTGAGCTATTTACCAACATATAAGAATTAAAAAAAAACGGAGCCGAGTCTATTTACCAACATATAAGAATTAAAAAAAAAACTGAGCTCACTGAGTCTAGTAACACAGTAGGTGTATATATATATATTTATATAGTTTTGGTGCGGCCGATTATAACCAAAAAAGGGAGGTGCACAGCTACATATTATATTATAGCAGTCCTAGCTACAAAATTTCAACGTTCTGAGGCTACTCGTTCTTCAGTTATGCGATATATATATTATACATACGTAGGCACGTACAAATGCCATGAAAAAAAAAAAAAACTCTTCTGAAGCCATTTTAAATCAGTTTTATGACTCGTTTGGAGGAAAAGAGTCTTTTATTCTGTCCTTACGTACAGATGTCACGCAAAAACATCTTTAAATTGCATTCAATAGAAGTCGAACTGACTATTTTTGTTGATACCCGGAATTTTTCGTAATTACAATACTTTCTTTACTTCGCAAAGGAAGTAAAAAAGGGTAGAGGCCAAGAAGAAAAAGAAAAACTCAGAGGAACTATCTGAGAAATGAATAAACTAGGATCTGATTGGACTGCTGAAGTGGAAGGGACAATGTGAAATCTTGCAGCACGCGTGAAAGTTGTAGAGACATTAGGTATTTGGAAGCAGGTGAGATGAAAAATTTGCAACCGCCTTCGCCCGGAATCGAACCACGGACATCTGGAACACAGGCAGCGTGCAGAACCGCTACACCATGAAAGCACTCTAAGAAAGTGGGAGAAATACCTTACATACTCTCCCTTTTAAAGGGCGACTGGGGTTTTTAGGGGACCCAATCGCCAAATCCTGCGTGTGGAGAGTCATCATCCGCAACCCTTTTAGTTCAGGCTCCACTGTAGAGACATTAGGAATTTGGAACGAGCCAAGATCAAAAATTTTTAACCGCCTTCGCCGGGAATCGAACCACGGATCTCTGGAATACCGGCCCAGCCTGCACAACCACCACGCCACGAAGGCACGCTAGTAAAGTGGGAGAAATAAATAATAAAACTCTGTTCAACAGCAATATCGCAAAATAATTTTAAAAGAAGCATATCCTTAAAATTTCTGATACACAGTCACGCGCTGGAGATAAAAAAAGTTTATTTTTTTCCCTTACAGTGTTGCCATGGTTTGCTTCGAAATCGTTGAGTTTGTTAATCAAAAATTCATTAAATTTGTAAAATATATCCTAATTTTGTAACAATTATTTTAAGCACCTTTCCTTCTCTTCTAGCTTCAGCTTACAATTCCTTACCAGAATAAGGTTTTAGATTTGCATTAAATGTAAATGAGAAGCTGAGTAGTATTAATCAAAGTTCCACTGACTTCGAGAGATAGAGAGAGAGTTAGGATACCTGAATAGCGCGCATTTGCCTTTTGCTACGTCTCTCTAAATGTTGCTACGCTCGTCCGTATTACGTGCCCTCGATAACGTCGCTAGCTAATTTAATATTACAGGCTTAATTTAATATTACAGATTTTAGAATTTCTGTTAGCTTCGGCTACTAAATCTCTTTACTTAATCACTAGTTAGTACTTATTTCCAACATTTTTAAGCCAAAGTGGAGGCTTTGTTGTATGCTCTCAGAAAGGGGCCATCTGTGAATCTTTATTTTGAGCAATAAAGACTGGTTAATCCTTCTTCAGTTTATGTTTCTGTTCTTGGACTTGAGCAATTATTCGCTAAGTAGTTCAATAGGTTCCTCAACACTTACTTTAATATAATAAGCAGAAGGAGCATTACAAAGTGTTACAAATATGAAATCGATAATGAAACAAATTCCAAATTAGAGCTTCCAGATGCCCATATTCGGTGGGGGATTACGTTATTCAAAACTGGAGGGCTCTAGGTACCGTTGTTATTTCACATTGCGAGAAACATACATACATTTATGTAGATTCTTCATTATTCAATTTCTTTAAATATAACCCAGGGCGATAATATTCGGTGGCAACAATTTGAAAAGGAAAACAGACATTTAAAGTTTTCAACGCAAAGTGCCAAAACAAAATTAATAGCCCTTCTGGGCTAACACCCCTTTGGACTAAAAAATTCCAGATTCAAAAATTCTGGACCCGCCAGAGGTCTGGTAAGTCTATCCTCATGTAAGGTTTCATAACTGAAATTTTAGACTAATTTCCATAATTACTGGTGATAGCTTTAAAGAAGCATTCATTTATTTGTAGGGTTTATATTTATTTTAACTAACATTTATTTTACGTTTAAACTATCTTTCCTGTCAAGCCTTACTTTCCCCTGGAACTGCCAATGCCAGAATATGTAAATTTGAGTAGAACGCGCAAGCATTCAAATTATCAGCGGAAGTAGTATGATTTAAATAGAAGGAAACAAGTTCGGTGAGAGAGAGTTATTCTTACTTCGCGAGCGCGGAGGTAGAAATCGAGAATTAAAGAACCCCGTGTTGAAATTATTTCTTTTTCCCTCCGATGGATTCAGTTTTTCTTTTATTTTTTATCGTCTGTCGCCGACTAGGTCACGTGACTGGCGGCAGAGAAGGAATGTAATACTTTTATAGTTAGCTTGAGGGCGACGCCTTGAAATGATCTCTTCTTGGCCGCATAGCGGTAATTGTTCTTGATAAACGAATATTGGCCCTATGATGGGAAAATTTATAATATATGTATGATTGTGCTTTCAATAATGTAAATAATGTACATAAGCTCTTCATTAAATGTTTTGTTTTTATATAAAAAAATAGAATCGTGAATTCGTGAGCATAAACGTGACAATTTTTATACACCCCGCGTTGCGGCCTATGTGCTTGGCGGGAAGTAGTTGCAATTGTTCCAGTGAGCTTCAAGTCTGCTGAATTAGCTGCGGTATTTGTAAAACGCGGTGAGTTAGTTATTTTAGAGAGCCTCGTAGTTAGAATCTTGTCTTTATTTTCTTTTCAGGTTATTATTTTATTTTGACTGCCTAGTTGGCAAAGTTTGTAAGCGTCAAGAGGACGCAATTGTAAATTAGTACGTTGAATAAAAAGGGACTTAAACCCTTTATAAGACTCTGTGGTTTATACAAGCTTTCACAGTCACCTCTTGGTTGCGTGCTAGTTAGAGGCGCGCAACGTTATATTGGCGCCCGAACACTTATCGAACTGAAATGGCCGAAAATTGGATGGAAGCCGCTGGACAACACCAAGAAATGACAACGCAGTTAGAAGGATTTGGATACCTGGTCCAGACTTTGAGAGCATCAATCAAGCCAAACGTCTATTTCGACGGAAAAAATTCGGTGTCCGTATTTTTAGAAGGTATAGAAAACCACTTTCAGCTCTATCCTGTGCCTAAAAGACAAAAAGTTGCTATTGCCACATCAGCACTAAGAGGACAGGCCGCGCTATGGTGGAAAAATATAGGAAAATTTCTACTAGGTGAATTTGGAAGCCCGACGTATACATTTGAAAATTTCAAAAAATCGTTAGTAAAGGCCTTCCCCATAGTGAAAGATCGCGCACGGCTGGAAGCTGAGCTATATAGTTTCTATCAACGGGATACAGCACAATTGACGGACTTTATTTTACGAAAAATCAAGCTAACGGATATGCTGTATGGCAAGAAACCCGATGCGGAGATTATTGAAATAATATTACAAAGATTGTTACCCGCTGTCCAAGACTACTTTGAAATTAGAAACACAACCACATTGCAGGAACTTTTCGAATTGGCGGTGAAGTTTCAAAATCGCAGAATCGCGGAAAGAGCGAGAGGGGAAACATATTCTCAAAGTACCAGAAGGAAGGAGGAAACAAGAAATGGAAATCGCTCATATGGGGGAAAGAACTATGAAGCTAACGCATCGAAACTTGAAGGGCAAGGCCCAAAAAGAAAATTTGAAAATAAGCATCCGCGTACCCAGAAGACACAGATTGAAAGGAAAGCTTTAAACGACTAGAGGGGCCTGTGAAAGGGAGGGTCCAGACCCCGGAAGTTTTAGAAAAACCCTCAAAGAGACATCTAAATACAGTCATCGTAAAAAACTCACAGCTACCAATTATACAAGTCCTGGTTGGCGATGTACCAGTAGAAGCCCTCATCGATACAGGAGCAGAAGGAAATTTCATGAGTGAAAAGTTCTTCAAAAAGAATTTTTATAGGATACGACTCTTTAAAACCAGAAATACGGAAATTATAGCGGCGCAAGGAAAAACATGTCACTGCATCGGGAAAGTATCATTAAACATACAGGTAAAAGAGGAAAATTTCAAAGTATTAATTTTTGTGGTGAAACACCTCCAACACTCTCTTATTTTAGGTATGGACTTTTTAAGGGCCGCGAGGGCCAAATTAAATTTTCAAGATAGTTCCGTGGTGCTGGAGATGGACCAGAGGGTGGTGGAACCGGTGGAGACACCTGAATTGGACCTTAGCCATTTGAATGACCAGGAAAGTAAAGCAATACAGCAAGTGGTGAGTAATTTTTCTCATTTGTTTTCAGAAAAACCGGGAAACTGTCAGATCGTGACTCACAAGATTCAATTAAATGCCGAAAAACCTTGTAGGACTAAACCTTACCGCTATGACAAACAAAAAGACTTAATCATCGAAGAACATATTCAGGAGATGTTAAAGAATAAAATAATAACGCCCATAAATAGTGAGTACGCGAGTCCAGTAGTACTATGTAGGAAAAAGAACGAGTTTCCTCCTTCGGATAAAAGGGCTTGGAGGTTTGCTATCGATTATAGAAAACTAAATAGCATAACTAAATTTCCAGTTTACCCTTTGCCGGTTATAGACGAGATCATTAGACAGATCAAATCGACGAGATATATGTCTACTTTGGACTTAACGTCTGGATACTATCAAATAGCTATGAGACCCGAAGATATACATAAAACCGCGTTTATAACAAAATCGGGCACTTATGCATTTTTACGCATGCCTTTTGGGTTGTGTGGGGCCCCATCAACATTCCAGAGAGCTATGGACATTGTTCTAAAGCCTGTCCTAGGAAAATCAACTTTAATTTATCTAGATGATATAATTATAACGAGTAGTACGTTGGAACAACACGTTAATGACCTCGAACAAGTTTTTAAATTATTAAAAGAGGCCGGTCTTACAATTAACGCCTCAAAATGCAAGTTCGCAACTAAAGAACTTAAATATCTCGGTTATAAAATTTCGCAAAAGGGTATAGAAACGCAAGATTCAAAAATAAAAGCTATTAAGAATTTCCCACCGCCCAACACCGTCAAGAAACTTTCGTCTTTTCTTGGACTATGTTCTTACTATCGATCTTTCATAAAAGATTTCGCTAATATTGTTGAACCACTCTTAGTAATCAAAAGAAAAAAGAGTAAATTTACGTGGACAGCTGAAGCTAACACAGCTTTTGAAAGATTAAAAGAAGCGCTTATTAATGCCCCTGTTTTAAAATTCCCTGAGGGGGACGAAAACCTGGAAATTGCGGCAGATGCTTCAGACTATGCGGTGGGTGCGGTTCTTATGCAAAATAACCATCCGCTGGCATTTTTTAGTAAAACATTGAATCAAACACAAAGGAATTATACAGCTACAGAAAGAGAAACATTAGCCGTATTAATGGCTGTACACAAATTTCGAGTTTATTTCGGCAAATCGCCAGTAACAGTCTTTTCGGATCATGCGGCTGTTGGTAGACTTTACTCGGGAAAAAACCTAACGCCCAGGTTAATAAGATGGGCTTTAAAACTCCAAGAATATAATATCACAATAAAATATAAACCGGGTAAGGAAAACAATGTAGCTGACGCACTTTCTCGTATAAAACTGGACGATGAAGGTAATGAACTTAAATGCGCTGTGTTGACTTCAAAAATTTTAGATTCTAGAGATACGGTTATTACTGAACTGAAAGCTGATCCTGAATTTGGAAATATCTATGCTTATTTGAAAGACCCCGAAGGCTTTGAACATACAGATATCGATGCGATAAGAAATAGAGCAAAAAACTATGAAATAATAGATAATTTATTATTCTATACGAAAACAACGAACGAAAATCTTGAGTATAAGCCAGTCATCCCAGCCTCGCTTCGATTAAGCATTTTGAAGGAGTTGCACGAAAAAAAAAAAACAGCGGGCCACCTCGGGGTCAGAAAGACTTTAAAAAGGGTACGCGAGGCGGTATATTTCCCGCAATTATACAAAATAGTAACGGCGTATGTCAGGTCCTGCAATCAATGTCAGTTAATAAATGATATTAATTACAGCCCGGCCGGGTACTTAAATAGCATTCGCGCTACATTTCCGAATGAAATTTTAGGCATAGATCTCCTTGGTCCCTTCCCCCAGAGCGAGTTAAATAAAAATCGTTTTCTTTTAGTAATAGTAGATCATTTTTCAAAATGGATAGAAATTGTTCCACTTAAACGCGCGTCAGCCAAAACAATCGCAGATGCATTCTTACACAGATACATTTTAAAATACGGTGCACCGATAAAAGTCATTAGCGATAACGGAAAATAATTCATTAGTCAAATATTTGAAAACATATGCAATGGACTTGATATACGCCATATCAAAATGGTTCCGTATAGACCACAGGCTAACATAGCAGAAAGAGTTAATAAAAACATTGTAAAAATAATTCGCAGTTACGTTAGCACACATCACAAGCGCTGGGATGGCTACATAAATGAATTAGCTTATGCTTTAAGAACGGCACATCATGATACTACGGGAAAAACTCCAGCAGAACTATTTTTAGGCAGAAAGTTAATTACGCCTTTAGATAAATTATTCTTTGTGCAACAAAGAGAGCAGGAATTTAGACAAAAGGACGTGCAAAAGCTAATTGATCAGGCGCTTAAAACCTCGGATACGGCAAGAAATAGGCAGAAAATTTATTATGATAAAAAACGCCGTGAAGCAGATTTTAAAGTTGGGGATAAAGTATTGAAACGGAAATTTTCTTTATCAAGTGCCCCAGACAAATTTATGGCAAAGCTAGCTCCAAAGTTTGAAGGCCCCTATGTAATTCAGGAAATCAAAGGAGTAGTCTTATATCTTAAAAACGAAAGAGGGGAAATCTGTAAAGCAAGTCCAGACCAGGTGAAAAAATACTATAATCCAAATGATTTTGAAATCCTTAAAAGTTTCTTGCAGGACTCAAGTCTAAACGAAATAGAAGGGCCAGAGACTGCAACAACTGTTCCACCACCCAAGAAACGGAGAACTGAAGAGAGACCTAGCACTTCTACAACCCGGACGTCGGTATCAAAAAGAAAAAAGGATTTTCAAACTCCGGCGTTTAAGAAAAACAAAAATACAGATGAACCGGGTAAAGAAACCGTGGTAAAGACGAAAACACCACCTACAAAAGATGGCAGGAGAAATTACACATCAAGGAGAACGCGCACACGGCCACAGAGTCAGGTGCCAGCAAGGCCGCCGTTCCGGAAACTGAAACGCCAACAGGAGGCACCAAAATACGACGAACAGAAGAAATTCAAGAAGGACTCCAGACCGGAGGACGTCACGACCAGCCGTCCCAGGCAGAAACGCAAAGGCCAACAACCAGACGATTACTCCGTCAAGAGGCCAGCATGTAGAGGACGCAAAAGAAAAAGCAACGGGGACGACACTCGGAGATCAATAAGGAGAAGATTGACATCCATGAAACCTCTAACTTGGGATCAATTTTGCCAAAAACGGATGACGGAATTTCAAGCATCGAAAACTCAAAGATAAGTTAAAACCTTCTATAAATATTTTTCTCTTTTGTTCCGAAATGTTATGCATAAGTACGAAGTTCTATGTTTTGACGAAAGTCAATATGTCTCGGTTGAGACTTAGTTTTGTTTTACTTTATTTAGCTAAGGCAAAAGTATTATTTTCTTTAAGTGTAAAAGCTAAAAACAAGCATTTTCTGTTGGTCGAAAGACTAATTCTGTTATGTTAAAGCCAAAATTTGGCCGGAGATAAAAATAACTTCGTATTCTTGTACTAATAAGAATTTTAGTTTCAGTGCCGCCAGCTTGGCGAAGAATGAGTAAAGTAAAAATTTATTTTCTCTTATTCATTTTATGGTAAACTGTAAAAAGCATATGTATTAAACTTTTGTAAATGTATGTAAATACTTGCATGTTATGTAAAAGTAGAATTTAGTCTAGAAGCATAAAATTGTAGATGCTAAAAGTGAATGCTTAAAAGCAATGAAGTCAAAATTTAAGTAGTAAATTGTAGATAAAGTCACGCTTTAGAGCGAAAGCCTGCATGTTTAAAGATGAATGAGGGGGAAGTTAAAATGAATGTGTTTTGTAGGGTTCTCCACCTACATTTGAATTTTTAAGACTGTTAAAGTAGCTCATTGAGTTGTAGAATGTCGAGTAAGGTGTGTCTATTTGGTTGTTGAATTCTAACAAATCATGGTGGTTAGGGGAAGTGTTGTAAGACTAAAACACGAATATTCCCGTTTGACACCACACATGGTGGAGAGCCAGGGTAAAGTTAAATTAACGCTTGAAAAATTGAATGAATGTGAAGTAAGCAATAACTAAGAAAAACGAAACGTTAAAAACAAAAATTTATTGTGTCAAGAAAGTGTAAATTATAATGTATGTAGAAAGATACTGATACTTATTCCTTCCAGATGCTGGAAGGAAAGACCAAGATTGATTGATGAAGTCCAGGAAAAGTTGCTGTAAGAAGAAAGCTTTGTAACGACTAACAGAATTTTAATATATGATTGCTACATAAGATTTTTTTGTGTAAACGAGGCTTTCGCCAGTTAGTTCAGAATTAGATAAACTTACAACAGGTCGTTTGTAGGACCTGCTTCCAAGTTTTCCAAATTCTGGCAGCGGCAAATGTAGGGTTTATATTTATTTTAACTAACATTTATTTTAAGTTTAAACTATCTTTCCTGTCAAGCCTTACTTTCCCCTGTGATGCCGATAGCTTTGCTGCGAATACTGTTGATGTGATCATGCCATATAAGATTTTGATTGAGAAATATGCTTCTTGGTTTTGGGACTCAATTTAGAGTATCTGCCGATGACTGGAAGATATCTATTTGTGATGCCGATAGCTTTGCTACGAATACTGTTGATGTGATCATGCCATATAAGATTTTGATTGAGAAATATGCTTCTTGGTTTTGGGACTCAATTTAGAGTATCTGCCGATGACTGGAAGATATCTATTTGTGATGCCGATAGCTTTGCTACGAATACTGTTGATGTGATCATGCCATATAAGATTTTGATTGAGAAATATGCTTCTTGGTTTTGGGACTCAATTTAGAGTATCTGCCGATGACTGGAAGATATCTATTTGTGATGCCGATAGCTTTGCTGCGAATACTGTTGATGTGATCATGCCATATAAGATTTTGATTGAGAAATATGCTTCTTGGTTTTGGGTCTCAATTTAGAGTATCTGCCGATGACTGGAAGATATCTATTTGTGATGCCGATAGCTTTGCTGCGAATACTGTTGATGTAATCATGCCATATAAGATTTTGATTGAGAAATATGCTTCTTGGTTTTGGGACTCAATTTAGAGTATCTGCCGATGACTGGAAGATATCTATTTGTGATGCCGATAGCTTTGCTACGAATACTGTTGATGTGATCATGCCATATAAGATTTTGATTGAGAAATATGCTTCTTGGTTTTGGGACTCAATTTAGAGTATCTGCCGATGACTGGAAGATATCTATTTGTGATGCCGATAGCTTTGCTGCGAATACTGTTGATGTGATCATGCCATATAAGATTTTGATTGAGAAATATGCTTCTTGGTTTTGGGACTCAATTTAGAGTATCTGCCGATGACTGGAAGATATCTATTTGTGATGCCGATAGCTTTGCTACGAATACTGTTGATGTGATCATGCCATATAAGATTTTGATTGAGAAATATGCTTCTTGGTTTTGGGACTCAATTTAGAGTATCTGCCGATGACTGGAAGATATCTATTTGTGATGCCGATAGCTTTGCTACGAATACTGTTGATGTGATCATGCCATATAAGATTTTGATTGAGAAATATGCTTCTTGGTTTTGGGACTCAATTTAGAGTATCTGCCGATGACTGGAAGATATCTATTTGTGATGCCGATAGCTTTGCTACGAATACTGTTGATGTGATCATGCCATATAAGATTTTGATTGAGAAATATGTTTCTTGGTTTTGGGACTCAATTTAGAGTATCTGCCGATGACTGGAAGATATCTATTTGTGATGCCGATAGCTTTGCTGCGAATACTGTTGATGTGATCATGCCATATAAGATTTTGATTGAGAAATATGCTTCTTAGTTTTGGGACTCAATTAGAGTATCTGCCGATGACTGGAAGATATCTATTTGTGATGCCGATAGCTTTGCTACGAATAATGTTGATATGATCATGCCATATAAGATTTTGATTGAGAAATATGCTTCTTGGTTTTGGGACTCAATTTAGAGTATCTGCCGATGACTGGAAGATATCTATTTGTGATGCCAATAGCTTTGCTACGAATACTGTTGATGTGATCATGCCATATAAGATTTTGATTGAGAAATATGCTTCTTGGTTTTGGGACTCAATTTAGAGTATCTGCCGATGACTGGAAGATATCTATTTGTGATGCCGATAGCTTTGCTACGAATACTGTTGATGTGATCATGCCATATAAGATTTTGATTGAGAAATATGTTTCTTGGTTTTGGGACTCAATTTAGAGTATCTGCCGATGACTGGAAGATATCTATTTGTGATGCCGATAGCTTTGCTGCGAATACTGTTGATGTGATCATGCCATATAAGATTTTGATTGAGAAATATGCTTCTTGGTTTTGGGACTCAATTTAGAGTATCTGCCGATGACTGGAAGATATCTATTTGTGATGCCGATAGCTTTGCTGCTAATACTGTTGATGTGATCATGCCATATAAGATTTTGATTGAGAAATATGCTTCTTGGTTTTGGGACTCAATTAGAGTATCTGCCGCTGACTGGAAGATATCTATTTGTGATGCCGATAGCTTTGCTACGAATAATGTTGATATGATCATGCCATATAAGATTTTGATTGAGAAATATGCTTCTTGGTTTTGGGACTCAATTTAGAGTATCTGCCGATGACTGGAAGATATCTATTTGTGATGCCAATAGCTTTGCTACGAATACTGTTGATGTGATCATGCCATATAAGATTTTGATTGAGAAATATGCTTCTTGGTTTTGGGACTCAATTTAGAGTATCTGCCGATGACTGGAAGATATCTATTTGTGATGCCGATAGCTTTGCTACGAATACTGTTGATGTGATCATGCCATATAAGATTTTGATTGAGAAATATGTTTCTTGGTTTTGGGACTCAATTTAGAGTATCTGCCGATGACTGGAACATATCTATTTGTGATGCCGATAGCTTTGCTACGAATACTGTTGATGTGATCATGCCATATAAGATTTTGATTGAGAAATATGCTTCTTGGTTTTGGGACTCAATTTAGAGTATCTGCCGATGACTGGAAGATATCTATTTGTGATGCCGATAGCTTTGCTACGAATACTGTTGATGTGATCATGCCATATAAGATTTTGATTGAGAAATATGCTTCTTGGTTTTGGGACTCAATTTAGAGTATCTGCCGATGACTGGAAGATATCTATTTGTGATGCCGATAGCTTTGCTGCGAATACTGTTGATGTGATCATGCCATATAAGATTTTGATTGAGAAATATGCTTCTTGGTTTTGGGTCTCAATTTAGAGTATCTGCCGATGACTGGAAGATATCTATTTGTGATGCCGATAGCTTTGCTGCGAATACTGTTGATGTAATCATGCCATATAAGATTTTGATTGAGAAATATGCTTCTTGGTTTTGGGACTCAATTTAGAGTATCTGCCGATGACTGGAAGATATCTATTTGTGATGCCGATAGCTTTGCTACGAATACTGTTGATGTGATCATGCCATATAAGATTTTGATTGAGAAATATGCTTCTTGGTTTTGGGACTCAATTTAGAGTATCTGCCGATGACTGGAAGATATCTATTTGTGATGCCGATAGCTTTGCTGCGAATACTGTTGATGTGATCATGCCATATAAGATTTTGATTGAGAAATATGCTTCTTGGTTTTGGGACTCAATTTAGAGTATCTGCCGATGACTGGAAGATATCTATTTGTGATGCCGATAGCTTTGCTACGAATACTGTTGATGTGATCATGCCATATAAGATTTTGATTGAGAAATATGCTTCTTGGTTTTGGGACTCAATTTAGAGTATCTGCCGATGACTGGAAGATATCTATTTGTGATGCCGATAGCTTTGCTACGAATACTGTTGATGTGATCATGCCATATAAGATTTTGATTGAGAAATATGCTTCTTGGTTTTGGGACTCAATTTAGAGTATCTGCCGATGACTGGAAGATATCTATTTGTGATGCCGATAGCTTTGCTACGAATACTGTTGATGTGATCATGCCATATAAGATTTTGATTGAGAAATATGTTTCTTGGTTTTGGGACTCAATTTAGAGTATCTGCCGATGACTGGAAGATATCTATTTGTGATGCCGATAGCTTTGCTGCGAATACTGTTGATGTGATCATGCCATATAAGATTTTGATTGAGAAATATGCTTCTTGGTTTTGGGACTCAATTAGAGTATCTGCCGATGACTGGAAGATATCTATTTGTGATGCCGATAGCTTTGCTACGAATAATGTTGATATGATCATGCCATATAAGATTTTGATTGAGAAATATGCTTCTTGGTTTTGGGACTCAATTTAGAGTATCTGCCGATGACTGGAAGATATCTATTTGTGATGCCAATAGCTTTGCTACGAATACTGTTGATGTGATCATGCCATATAAGATTTTGATTGAGAAATATGCTTCTTGGTTTTGGGACTCAATTTAGAGTATCTGCCGATGACTGGAAGATATCTATTTGTGATGCCGATAGCTTTGCTACGAATACTGTTGATGTGATCATGCCATATAAGATTTTGATTGAGAAATATGTTTCTTGGTTTTGGGACTCAATTTAGAGTATCTGCCGATGACTGGAAGATATCTATTTGTGATGCCGATAGCTTTGCTGCGAATACTGTTGATGTGATCATGCCATATAAGATTTTGATTGAGAAATATGCTTCTTGGTTTTGGGACTCAATTTAGAGTATCTGCCGATGACTGGAAGATATCTATTTGTGATGCCGATAGCTTTGCTGCTAATACTGTTGATGTGATCATGCCATATAAGATTTTGATTGAGAAATATGCTTCTTGGTTTTGGGACTCAATTAGAGTATCTGCCGCTGACTGGAAGATATCTATTTGTGATGCCGATAGCTTTGCTACGAATAATGTTGATATGATCATGCCATATAAGATTTTGATTGAGAAATATGCTTCTTGGTTTTGGGACTCAATTTAGAGTATCTGCCGATGACTGGAAGATATCTATTTGTGATGCCAATAGCTTTGCTACGAATACTGTTGATGTGATCATGCCATATAAGATTTTGATTGAGAAATATGCTTCTTGGTTTTGGGACTCAATTTAGAGTATCTGCCGATGACTGGAAGATATCTATTTGTGATGCCGATAGCTTTGCTACGAATACTGTTGATGTGATCATGCCATATAAGATTTTGATTGAGAAATATGTTTCTTGGTTTTGGGACTCAATTTAGAGTATCTGCCGATGACTGGAACATATCTATTTGTGATGCCGATAGCTTTGCTACGAATACTGTTGATGTGATCATGCCATATAAGATTTTGATTGAGAAATATGCTTCTTGGTTTTGGGACTCAATTTAGAGTATCTGCCGATGACTGGAAGATATCTATTTGTGATGCCGATAGCTTTGCTACGAATACTGTTGATGTGATCATGCCATATAAGATTTTGATTGAGAAATATGCTTCTTGGTTTTGGGACTCAATTTAGAGTATCTGCCGATGACTGGAAGATATCTATTTGTGATGCCGATAGCTTTGCTGCGAATACTGTTGATGTGATCATGCCATATAAGATTTTGATTGAGAAATATGCTTCTTGGTTTTGGGTCTCAATTTAGAGTATCTGCCGATGACTGGAAGATATCTATTTGTGATGCCGATAGCTTTGCTGCGAATACTGTTGATGTAATCATGCCATATAAGATTTTGATTGAGAAATATGCTTCTTGGTTTTGGGACTCAATTTAGAGTATCTGCCGATGACTGGAAGATATCTATTTGTGATGCCGATAGCTTTGCTACGAATACTGTTGATGTGATCATGCCATATAAGATTTTGATTGAGAAATATGCTTCTTGGTTTTGGAACTCAATTTAGAGTATCTGCCGATGACTGGAAGATACCTATTTGTGATGCCAATAGCTTTGCTACGAATACTGTTGATGTGATCATGCCATATAAAATTTTGATTGAGAAATATGCTTCTTGGTTTTGGGACTCAATTTAGAGTATCTGCCGATGACTGGAAGATATCTATTTGTGATGCCGATAGCTTTGCTACGAATACTGTTGATGTGATCATGCCATATAAGATTTTGATTGAGAAATATGCTTCTTGGTTTCGGGACTCAATTTAGAATATCTGCCGATGACTGGAAGATACCTATTTGTGATGACGCTAGCTTTGCTACGAATACTATTGCTGTGATCATGCCACATAAGATTTTGATTAAGAATAATTCCCAGGTATTTTGCTCTGGTAACAATGGGAACAATTTCGTTGAATAAAAGTAGATTTCTATAATTGATGTTTCTTTTAATTGTGTTGGAGAGGATAAGTAACTGAGATTTATTGGCATTAATTTTTACTCGCCGGGTCTCACACCAGTGTTCGATGGAAGTTGCATAATTTTGCAGTTTAAGGATGGCATGCTTGGCTTGAATACACTTGATGGCAATAGCCGAGTCATCAGCATAACAGGCTAACAACGGAGTGATTTTCAAGACCATAGTAAGAAAAACCCGAGATGGTACGCCAGATTTTATGTACCCCTGTCTCGAGATGATATTTTCACAAGCAACAACGAAAGTGCGCTGCTTGAGTACCACATGACAGTACTTAGCACTGCATGAGGCATTTTATTGAATAAACAAAATCTTCATTCAAAACATTCTCTTCACAGCCTCTCGAAGCTTGCAAAAATATCCCTCAAGAGGAATGCTTTTATTTTTGCCAAATCCGCAAACTGAAAACGATGAACTCCTCACAGCTTCCTTTAGACAATTTTAAAATGCAGAAGAATGCATCTTCTCAGTTAAGCAAACAAAAATACCATTGCGATAATTAGAAAATCTGTGAGAGTGAAAATAATTGTTATTTTGCATATTGCTATATTGTTCGAAATAGATGTGAAGAAGGAAGAAGTATCCCACACGAATGAAAGAAATGAATAAAATAATAGTCAATACTTCTTAGGGAACCATGTAGTAACGCTGGAAAAGCTAAAGATTATGAAATAGAGTCCTAGTTGAAGCAAAATTTGTTTTACTTTTATTTCAGTAGTAATTTTGCGTACTAATACACGTTTTCATTTTGTACATTAACGATCTAACTTCCCTTTTCACACATTTTGTTTATTATCATAATTTCCTGCAGTATTTTACCACATCTATCCTTGTTCTCCGTTAATAAAATCACCTTGTAAGGATCTTAAGTTTTACTAACGTTTATTTTATTTTAAATCTTTACTATCACTTCTTATTTTCTACTTCCGGCCAGAATTAAAAGCTTTAACTTATTTATGCAAATTTGTCTTGCGAACGCCAAGTACTTAAATTGTGGCTTTTTGCCAAGCGAGAGAGAGGAAGGAGTTAGTAGAAGCAGGCCGCTTGCCTTAGCAGTTTTACTCGGTTGCTGGTTGCCTTCCAGGCCAGAGGTTTAATCCTCTTAATAATTTTAAACGTATTGTAGTGTTAACAGTTCTCTGTACTACATAAGGCTTCCTGTTAATATACGGCCAATCTTCTCGAAGGCCCTTGTTTGTTATTCCAAAGTTAAGTTAGAGTTTAGTTAATATTTTTATATTCTTACGTTCAGACCACAAGTGGTTGGTCTCTGTATTCCGAAGTCCGGAAATCATTGTAAAGAGTGAAAAATAAAGGGTTTCGTATACCCTTCCTGTGTATCTTGTCTACTTCCCACATTTATTGAACCTAGCTTTAGTAAGCTCCCTGTTCCGAGTCAGGTTTTTTAATGTTCCCAAAGCAAGTAAGGAGAAACACAGAACCTGATAACCTTTCTAAATTAACAGATCAAATACCACAAAGCGAGAAAATCTTTAGTTCCTGCTTCGAATTATCTATATATATATAAAGAAGAATGTCTGTTTGTGTGTTTGTTTGTTTGTTCGCGATACACTCATCATTCACTACTATAGTTATCGTCACCAAACTTTCTACAATTCGTTTCTGGGTTGTGGGAAAGGTCGACATCCATTTTTTTTCAAAACGAAAATTCAATATACATATAATTTACGTGAATTTAACGAACTTCTGATTAAAAACTCGGCGATCTGAAAGGGTAAGATATAAATGCGTACACTCTACAAAAGCGTAAGATATATACAGGGGTTGGACAAAAATATGGAAACACCTTTAAAAAAACATGTTTCTTTGCTTAATATGGTGTAGGAAACCCGTTGGCATCCAAAAAGCTTGCAGTCTTCTCGGAATGGATAAATGCAGTTCCTGTATGTTTGCCAAGGGAATATTATACCATTCTTCCTGCAAAACGGTGGCAAGTTCAGATAACGATGTTGGCAGTGGATAACGAGAACGCGCTTTCCGTTCCAATGTAGACCACAAAGGTTCGATAATATTCAGGTCTGGTGACTGTGGTGGCCAGGGGAGATGGGAAACTCATCCTCGTGCTCAGAAAACCAGTCCTGGACAATGTGAGCTGTGTGAACAGGGGCTTTGTCGTCTTGGAAGACACCATCACCATCGGGGAACAAAGTTTGTATCATGGGATGAACTTGATCGGCGAAAATGTTCACATAAGTCTTGGCCGTCGTGTGCCCTGACACAGTTATCATGGGGCTAGCAGAGAACCACGATATGGCTGCCCAAACCATAACAGAACCCCCGCCATGTTTCACTCTTGGCAACAAGCAGTCTGTATTATAGGCTTGAGATGGCGTTCTCCAGACGTAAACTCGGCCAGAAGTGGGAAACAATGTGAAAGAAGACTCGTCAGACCATATTACTCGCTTCCACTGCTCTATAGTCCAGGCTTTATGACTTAAACACCACCTTTTCCTGTTACGGGCATTAGCATCACTGATGAGTGGCTTCTCAATTGCAGCACGGCCAGCAATTCCCTGTTTATGAAGCTCCCTTCTAATTGTTTTGGTACTCACAGGGTTCGGTAGCACAACATTCATTTCAGCAGTAACTTTTGCAGCTGTGGTCTTCTTATTTTTCGTCACAATTTCCCTTAATGATCGTCTGTCACGATCACTCGGGACACACTTTCGTCCGCGCTGTGATTTAGCAGATTGTGTTTTTCCGCTTTTCAAATATGCTGAATAAATCTTCGATACAGTAGCTCTTGAAACACTAAACACCTCGGCTACCTTTCTTACGGAAGCACCTACCATACGTGCTCCAACAATTTGCCCACGTTCGAAATCTGTTAACTCTGACATGATGCAATGACAACCTCACATAACAGTACTCCGACAACAACTGAACTGTTTAGCACATTTACGAAGTTGTATAGGTGGCGTCAGTAGTCTAAAACACCAGCGCCACCTACATATTTCATTAAAATCAATCTTTCTTTTCAAACATGCATTTCACAAGGTGTTTCCATATTTTTGTTCATCCACTGTAGTTCCTCTGACTTCGACCTCAATAAAAAAGGCGTTGGCTATCTACCATAGCCAGACTGAGAACAAAACACTTTAAAGGAATGAAAATATCCCCTGATGGTCAGCAGTTATAACTGCTAACTTCACCGTCCTGGTACACAACTTTCTCCAGTACACATCTTTGACGGTCCTGCCAAACTGACCAGGCTCTTCAGAGTGCCCCCCCCCAGAAGTGTCAGTTCTTATACTCTTTGAGGATCATCAATGTCACTAAAGCTGTTTTAGATACTTCTGGCTCTATTTGACCTTTCTGCACTAACTTTTGGACAAAGATATGAATCTGGAGATCCTACTCATTGCAGAGTCAAGCAAGGGGACACTTCTGTCTCCTAAGTGATTTGTATAACATAAGGCAGAAGAAAAATCTTTTATTAATTATATAATTCATGTAAATATTTACAAAAACCTGCAATTAAATGTTCTACAATTATACTAGAATTATTAAGTAAGAGTTAATTTAAAATTATAAACTAAAATTATTACAAAATATTTACATTGTTTTTAAACTCCTCAATTTGTCATACTATACAAAGCATTATTATAATTTGAAAGATGAAGATCTACTTTATAGCAACAACTCACCACATAAGCACACACATGCACACATGGATGTTTAATGACATGACACTAAAATAATATAATGTGGTCCCTCCGCCTCCCCCCCCCAAAAAAATGAAAAGACAAACTATGCACCTTTTTTAACAGAATAAAACTCTCAAGTTATAAATCACATAAAAATGCAAAAAAACAAAAATAAAACTCAAGGCATTTTAAATCTTACTTGGTCAGAAACACTGGCAGGATTTGGTAAGAGATTTGCCAACAATTTGCTCCAACAATTTGCCCACGTTCGAAGTCTGTTAACTCTGACATAATGCAATGACAACCTCACATAACAGTACTTCGACAACAACTGAACTGTTTAGCACATTTACGAAGTTGTACAGGTGGCGTCAGTAGTCAAAAACGCCAGCTCCACCTACATATTTCATTAAAATGAATCTTTCTTTTCAAACATGCATTTCACAAGGTCTTTCCATATTTTTGTCCATTCACTATATGTTTCAAATTAATCAGAAATACTCGTCGATGTAAAAAAATTGCGTTGCTAATCGGGGAAACACAATTATATTAATTTGTGTCGAATTTAATAAAAAAAACTCTGCTATTTAAGAGAAATGCCCAAATTAGAGTATTTTAAAGTCTGTTATCCTTCAGCAAAGCGCAAAATATTTATTTTTTGCCGCACCACACGCATTTTCTTTGCTTTTGAAAGTGAATTTGTAATAGTTGTCACACAGCGTTACATTTGGTATGACTTCAATTATGCCACTATACCAAAATTCGGTTGCTCAATTTGCACCTTTAAACACAATAAAAAAAATCTGATGTGTACACCACATGACTTCCTTGTACGGAATATTAAATTATACGAATTTTTTCTTGCATTTCATTTAAACTTATTGGATTGAAATAAATCTACTTCGCCGACAGCGCATAAACCACAATAAAATAAATGCATTCTTTAAAATTCACACTAGTATTTGTTTACCATAGCGACACTCTGGCGCTAGATTCACTTAACAGTATTATATTTAGTTCATATTATGACTCATAATGCACAAAATTTATATCATTTAAAGAATAGAATTATCTAATCGTTGCCACATGTTCTATTCAAATACTATAATAAATAATAAAGCTAGAATAATGTATAAAAGAAATTAAGCAAATAAAACAAAGAAGAAACAGTTTTCACAGACGATTGAGTATTTCTCATTCAATTAATTCAGTTCTCACTTCGCGAGAAGGCAAAAATACATCAAAACTCAAAATATCTATATTAAAAATTACGAAGTAAATCTTAAACCCTTATTTCCTCGAAAAAATTCCAGAAAGGATTAAGCATGATTTAATTGGAAATAATAAATCAAGACGTTATTTTTGTTGTTGCGAAGCTAAGTTTCTCTACATTGGCCTGTTTCAAATGTAAACAAGCAATGGCCGCCATCAAAAAAATTATTAGGCTTAGCGGCACTTAAATAACTTTAAAATTGTTGATAATTCTAAAAATATCGCATAGAGATTTACTAAAGTCATAAAAACCTGAACCGGAAGATAAAAACAACATAATTCAATCATTTTTAAAGCAAAAAATGTACAATTTACAAACATATAAAAGTAAAGAAACTGAGATCACTGAGCCGGGTAACAGCGTGGATATATATATAACTATATTTATATACGTTTAGTGCGGCCAAGCAAAATACGAGGTGTACATCTACATGTTATAGCAGTACTACAAAATTTCAACGTTCTGAGCGGAACTCGTTTTTGAGCTATGCGAGATACGTACGTACATACGTTCGTACAGACGCCACGAAAAATTCTCTTCAGAATTTATTTTAAAGCAGTTTTATAATTTTTTTGGAGGAAATGAGTCTTTTATTCTGTCCTTACGTACAGATATCACGAAAAAGCATCGTTAAATTGCATTCGATAGCGGTCAAAATGGATATTTTCGTTGAAATGTGTTGCTTGAAACTTTTCGCGATTACAATACTTCCTTTTTACTTCGTACAAGGAAGTAAAAAACGGCATCACGAGCTTCAGAAACAAACTGGCAACGGACTGGAAAACGTTCGAGTACGTACTGCTCAAGCGCGTTCGTATGAAACTGTAAAATCATTAGGTATTTTTTGGAAATATGAGAGATGAAAAATGAGCAATGCCCTCGCCGGGAATCGAACCACGGACCCCTCGAATACACATTAAGCGTGCTTATCACTACACCACGAAGTCATGCTAAGGAAGGCGGGACTTCCCCTTTTAAAGGGCGACTGGAGATTAGGGGACTCAATCGCCAAATCCCGGCGTTGGAGAATCATCAACCATCCCCTTTTTTAGTTCGGGCGCCACTGTAGAGTCATTAGGATTTTTGGAAGCAGGAGGTGTGAAAAATGAGCAATGTCCTCGCCGGGACTCGAACCACGGACCTCTCGAATATGCGCCGAGTTTGCTGACCACTACATCACGAAGGCATGCTAAGAAGGTGGAAGATGTGTCTTATATACTCCCCCCTTTAAAGGGCGACTGGGACATTAGGGGATCCAATCACCAAATTCTGGTGGTGGAGAATCGTCATCCACCACCTTTCGCAATTCAGACGCTACTTTAGAGACATTAGGTATTTTTTTAAACATGAGAGATGAAAAATGACTAATACCTTCACCGGGAATCGAACCACGAAGCTCTCGAATTCGGGCCGAGCGTGCTGACCACTACATCACGAAGACGTGCTAAGAAAGCGGAAGAAATAAGTTATAAAACAAACGAGCGGCGGAAAGCAAGATTGGAAAATATTCGAGTACGATTCTAATTATGATTACAGTCTTCATCCAAGTGTGGTCGTTGGAAAGATGGATAAATTGTAATGTATTGCAGAACCCTCAAATTTAACAATGAAGCACCAAGAATGTTGCTCTGTGGGTAGAAAAGTGAAATTTGCGGCACCAGACCAAAAAAAAAATTTTTTTTATCCAAAGGCATTTCGGTAAACAGATTTAAAAGACAAACACTTTCTTTCCTTTAAATAGCACTACAACGTATTCCAGGTAACAGCTAGTATTCATTAAAGACACCCGTTTCATTGCTTGTTTTATAATTTGAGGAAATAAGGCACTAATAAAAGAAACCTCTTTTATTTCCTTTAATTTATTTATCAGTCACAAGTATTGTTATTCATTTTATCTAATGAAACGAAATAAACTTGCATTCTGTAACGGAAACTGGTTCTTATGATTCGGAATTCTTAGATAAACCAGAAATTTCAAACTCAAGAGTAATTAATTATGAAGGAGAATTCTTTGTTCGTCAAGGACGTACTCGCGTGGGATATCATTTCTTGCATTATTTTTGCAAGAAATGGAGGAATGAATTAAGCTGAAGGAGTCGGCATAACTATTATTGTTTAGTCAGTAAATTATTAATTAATGAGATTTTTTGACAAAGCTTTCGAGAGGCCATCATCCAAAATTTATTTACATAATTATCATATATACTACTAGAACAACAAATTTAATACGCTTATGAAATTTTTGCATTATCCATTATCTCCACTCAACTGACATATATGATATATTTGTGATCTGGCAGGATTTAGAATCCTCCAAACCGGTACTTTTGGACGAAGCAAGAATGTTTACAGTACTGTGTTTTTACAGAAATATGAATACGAATATAAGGTTACAGTTTATTTTGCTGCTGAAGTTAGTAAAATTAGCTTCACGCACACTGGATTAATAAAAACTGTTTTTAAATAAATGGTAGAGTCATTTGGTCATTTTGGAAGCAGCAGTACATGAAAAATAAGCAATGCTCTCAACGGGACTCGAACCTGGACCTCTCGAGTGTGCTACCGTTACACCACAAAGGCATGCAGAAAGGAGGGAGAAAATTTTCATATGCAAGATTCGAGAAGAAAGACCATTGCTGAAATGGAAAACTGGATTTGTACAGAATCGAATTTCTGCTGGGAGTCGTCTAATAAGAAAAAAAAAAAAACTTAATGAAAAATATAAAGTTAAACAAGAAAATGATGTTGATATAAGTCAGGCACTACCTAATTATGGACGTTTCCCGGCTTATTTTAATCTACAAAATAATGATAAATGCTTAATATGTGATAAGTTTGGGGACGCCAGGTACTTCGTCGATGAATGTACGCTCACCCGGAGTGCAAGAGAGAAATATAGAGAAAGAATTTTAAGGAAGATTTTAAAAGGAAATATTCAAATTTGAAAGATTTTGCAGAGACAATAATGAAAATTATAAATACGAGCAAGGATAGAGTTGGAATTAGGCGTTGAGACTCAGATTTTGGCCGGTCCTATTTATCGTTCATACGGCCGGCTTGTGCCGGCTACGAGGATCGGGTCTGTACCCTTATAATAATAATAATATACTCCCCTCCTTTTAAAGGGCGACTGCGGATTAGAGGACCCAATCACCAGATCCTGGTGCTGTAGAATCATCATCCACCACCTTTATAGTTCGGGCGCCACTGAAGAAACATTAAGATTTTTTTTATATTGAGAGACGTGAAAAATGAGCAATGCCCTCGCCGGAACTCGAACCACGGACTCTCGAACACCCGCCGAGTGTGCTACCGTTACGCCACGAAGGCATGCCGGAAGTAGAGAGGAAATACCTTATCCTTTTCAAGCGGCGACCGGGGATTAGGGGACCCAACCGCCAAATCCTGGTGGTGAAGAATCATCATCCACCACCTTTTAGTTTGAGCACCACTTTAGTGTCATTGGAATATTTTTGATGTTGGAGAAGTGAAAAATAAGCACAGACCTCGCCGCGACTCGAACCTGGATCTCTCGAATTCGCGTCGATTGCGCTACCTTTATAGCACGAAAGCATACGGGAAGCAGGAAGAAAACATACCTTATAACAATGATCAACATTTCAAATAGTTAAGTTCGGAGCTTATGTTTAAAATAAGAGCTATAAAATAATAACAGCATTCATTCATTTTTTTATTTCACTAAAAAATAAGTATTTTCCTATATATACGAGTAAATATAGATAGCTAAACAATGATGCATTACATTATTATGAAATGGCGAATGAGACTACAGACATATATACATATATAACGTATATAAATACATCAAATATATAAATACATCAAAAGAGTAACACAGAACACGGTGTAGTTGCTATATAAATATGTGACTGCAATTATAGTCAGGTGAACATTTCTTTTATTATCGACAAAATGTTCTTAAAGCAGACATGCACAGCTAAACCGGCGCAAGAGGTGTGATTTTTTTTTTTAATAACTGCATTCTGACATATTTATAAAATATATACACTGTTTCTAATTTGTATTTAAGGTATCTGCCTACGTTCGGAGCACTTTTTTAAAAAACATAGAATTCTGATGAAATATATCTTTATTTAGTCAAAATATGATATCAAATCATGAAAGTAGGTAAATGTTTAGGAATACTTTCATAAATTTTTGAAATATATACAATTTTATGCACATTTTTAGGAGAATTTAACACTTACATTAAATGCCGTATATTTTTTCTCACAGCATATATTTCAATTTTTTTTATACTATATACTACTACAACACTTATCTGTGTTATGAACTAAAATGTATATGATATTTCTAAAATTTACTAAAATATGTGTAATTACATGAAAAAACACAGTTTTTTGTAAAATATTTCTTATCGTTTTATACAGAAATACTTATAAAACAATCAAATTAATAAATATTACTTAGATTGTAGCTTAAAACCTAATAAATAATATAGAAAACATTTTAGTGAAATTTAATAGAGATATCTTTAGAACATTTTGAGTAATTACATTTCTTGTATGTAAAAACACTAGAAAAATTAGTTTTTCAGAAAACGCATTTAAAGATTTCACATTAACAGAAAAACAGTTCTGTTGTATTTACACACTTAAAATTCTCCACATTTGTACATCACACCCTCCATATCTTTATACTTAAGTAATTTTGATTTCCTATTTGATTTTAATTTTTTTCTGGCTATTTTCGAAACGAGCGACGAATGAATTTTCGAGTTCTTTATTCTTTCGTTATCAATTCCAAAGTAATTTTTAATCATTTCTTGTTCAATTGATATGCCTAAATGTTCAAACACAGGAAGTAATCCAAGATACCCTGAATTAAAAATTAAAACGGCTATATATGCACCCAGCAACATAGTCTTTATACCTAATCGCAATGTTGCCAAACCCAGTTAAAAAAACCGCAATGTTGCCAGTCCCAGTTCAAAGAATTAAGGAAATAATTATTGCCAGAAACGAAACAAAAAAAAAAAAAAAAAAAAAAAAAGTACCCAGAATTAAAATGAAATGTTTTAGCACAATTTTACACACAAACAGTTAAAAAAAAACACGGATAACAACATTGTTTACCTTTAAGTTGAGCCTTTTAAATGGCACTTCAGGTCTTTCTGCTTTCACTTCCAGTGCAGTTAATTGGCTATACCTTCTCTTCTAATTATCACAAACGTAAAAATGAACCATTTTCGGAATCCTACAAAATTGACCTTTCAAATTGGGCAATAAAAAAAAAAAAAAAAAAATCGAATTTTTTCGCCGAAATCGTTTTTTTAACGTAGGCAGATACCTTAGGCAGATAGGCAGATAGGTAATTTTAGCAGAATTATAATTAAATTTGTTGTATTTCCCCGTTCAATGGAGTGCGAGACAAATTTGAACAAAAAGCTATGCCGGAGAAGTAAGAATACAAGGGCACGTGGATTTAATATTGAGTAAATGGATATTTCGGTAATTTGTATTGAAATTGAATAAATGTAATTGACCACTTTGTTAGCTGTAACCGTAATTCCACCTATTGCTTTCCAGTAATTTCGAGAAGCATAAGGTACAAGAAATATCTGGCGCTGGTTGAAAACTACAAAAGGCCGGTTATAAAAGGGCTTAGTTACTGTTGCTGACAGTTGTTTAGTTCCGTGGGAATTGAGATAAATTTCTCTTTAGATGTGCTTTGCATAGCGTTGTATTTAACGTTCTTAGTAGCTAAAATTGTAACTACTAATTATACTGTGGGCTAGACTGAACACTTGTGCGAATATTTCTGTGAAAATTCGAGAGTTCTGAAATACTTCTTTTGGATGAAAATAAAACATGTCCAAATATAGTTTAAAAAAACAATCAAACTCCTACTAAACTATTTAAATAAATCATACATAATACTCTTTCATAATAAATATATAACTGAAATTACCACTGCTGGAAACTTAAGCTGTTAAAAAAAAGAGTTTGGTAAAACTTTTAAGAAAACTCTGGCGAAATTTGGAGGAGTAATCAGTGAAGAAGTATATTATTTACTTCCGCATAGTGAATATAAAAAATCTGATGTGTACACCACATGACTTCCTTGTACGGAATATTAAATTATATGCATTTTTTCTTGCATTTCATTTAAACTTATTGGATTGAATTAAATCTACTTCGCCGACAGCGCATAAACCACAATAGAATAAATGCATTCTTTAAAATTCACTCTAGTATTTGTTTACCATAGCGACACTCTGGCGCTAGATTCACTTAACAGTATTAATAATTATATAACAGTTAACTTATATAATAATTATATAACGGAAACTAAGTTAACTGTTATATAATCCAATAATTATATAACAGTTAACTTATATATTTCGTTTATATTATAACTCATAATGCACAAAATTTATATCAATTAAAGAATAGAATTATCTAATCGTTGTCACATGTTTTATTCAAATACTATAATGAAGCTAGAATGATGTATAAAAGAAATTAAGCAAACAAAACAAAAAAGAAACAGTTTTTCACAGACGATTGAGTATTTCTCATTCAATTAATTCAGTTCTCACTTCGCGAGAAGGCAAAAATACATAAAAACTCAAAATATCTATATTAAAAATTACGAAGTAAATCTCAAACATTTATTTCCTCGAAAAAATTCCAGAAAGAATTAAGCATGATTTAATTGGCAATAATAAATGAATGCGTTATCTTTATTGTTGCGAAGCTAAGCTTCTCTAGATTGGCAACAAATCCACTAGACTCCTGTTTCAAATGTAAACATCAATGGCTGCCATTAAAAAAAGACTTAGCGGCACTTAGACAACTTTACAATTGTTGATAATTCTAAAAATATTGCATACAGATTTACTAAAGGCATAAAAACCTTAACCGGAAGATAAAAACAACATAATACAATCATTTTTAAAGCAGCAAAAAATGTACAATTTACAGTAAAGAAACTGAGATCACTGAGCCGCGTAACAGAGTGGATATATATATAAATATATTTATATACGTTTGGTGCGGCCAATTGCAACCAAAATACGAGGTACACATCTACATGTTATAGCAGTCCTATATACAAAATTTCAACGTCCTGAGGCTACTCGTGTTTGAGTTATGCGAGATACGTTCGTACAGACGCCACGAAAAATTCTCTTCAGAATTAATTTTAAAGCAGTTTTATAATTTTTTTGAAGGAAAAGAGTATTTTATTCTGTCCTTACGTACAGATATCACGCAAAAACATCGTTAAATTGCATTCGATAGCGGTCAAAATGGATATTTTCGTTGAAATATACTGCCTGAGACTTTTCGCGATTAAAATACTTCCTTTTTACTTCGTACAAGGAAGTAAAGAGAAATTATGCGCTGTTAGAAAGACATGTACAATGCGAGGGGGGAGGAGGACAGTTCTATATTTCCCGTTCTACTGGGCCGATTGACGAAATTCAACTTGTGTTTTTCATGTCTCGAAAGCGCGATTTAAGATATATATTAGATTTATATATAGCGTTATTCTAATATAGGTATTTTGACACAAAATCGGACTTTTTCTGAAATGACATGGCAATTTTTTTTCCTATTTCGAATCTACGACTCAAATTATACCTAAATATTAAATTTTGTAAAATTTGGTGCGAAATTTATGGAGAAATTTAAAAATTTATCTTGGCATTTTATTTTTTCCCCCCAGTTTGTATCAAGAATAATTCATTTGGCGAAATTCTTAATTTATACTAACCTACTTACTTTTCTTTTTTTTCCATTGATGCACGACCGCGAAAAAGGCCCATCGGTCATTCTTTCAAATAGTTTTAACAAAGTGCGTAAGCCACATTTGGCGTTATTATTTTTTATAACGAATATGCCAAATTTCGAAACGCGCAAAAACGTAAATTCGCGCATATCTTACGGAATTTTGAATAAAGAACTCTAATTTTTTGCAGGTGTGCCTAGATATACATCTGCTTTAACAGGACGTTAAAAATTTTATATGTTATAACACAAAAATGTTTTCGAAAAAATTATAAAAAATATTTAAAAATACAAATTTTTAAAATAAATCATAAAAAATGGGCGAATTTTATTTGAAATGAACCTAAATTTCGAAATACGAAAGAAAGAATCACATAAATTTAATAAAAAAATGGGGGAATTTTATTTGAAATGAACCTAAATTTCGAAATACGAAAGAAAGAATCACATAAATTTAATAAAAAGAGAGGTATTAATAAATATATACCAGATTTAATTAACATGGAGGAGCTAAAATTTTGAGAGCTAATTTTTTAAAAACTACTCGTGATGCGATTTTTACGAAATTTCGCACTTTGGCATAATTTGAGTCGTAAAAATGAAATGCGGAAAAAAATTGGTATGTTATTTCAGAAAAAGTGCGATTTTGCATCAGAATACCTATGTTAGAACAATGCTATATATAAATTTAATATATATCCTAAGTCGCGCTTTTGAGACATTAAAAATGCAAGTTGAATTTCGCCAATCGGCCAGAACAGGAGATATAGAACTACCCCCCCTTTTTTTGCGCAGTGTACTTATTAGATTATTGACAGAAACGCAGTTCTATTTCCTGCATGTAATAATAAAGAACTTTACCGTCAAAAATCCTTGAGAATTAATTACAGTAAAGAACAACACCCTTTTGTGCGAGACCGAAACTGGCGCCGAATCCGGTTATTTTGACATCTGGGTGTATGTACGATATGAAAATCTGAGGGTCGCACCATCAAAGATCCTTGATGTTTTACTAACCATACTTCTTAATTAAATTTTGCATCTGATATCAAACACGTTTCGTTTTTGCTCCAGATTTCTGTCAACTATAAAAGCTTCCGCTTCCTGTAATATTTGCAAGAGCGTCAATAGTCAAAGCAACTTCGGATATCCAAAATGCTAGTGAAGGTAAGTGCCATTTGTTTATTAGCATGGACTTAGACGTACTTTATACCATTATTCAAAAGCTCTAAAGAGAAATCCAGAAATATTTCGAGTCATGATTTTAATCAAATGTTTTAGTGCACTTGAATAAAGGCAACAAATTTTAAATATTTTGCATAATAATACTTTTTTATTTGTATTTAGTATAGCAAAGCCTGTATTTTTTCTTGTTATTATTGTATTTTACAAAAGTATTCAAGAACAGACAGCAATTTCATCAATATACTTTGCAGAAGAAACTGGCAATGTACTGAATGTAATATATATATAAATACATTTTGTAAGACTCATTCTGGTCTAAGACTATGTAGAGATATTATGTTATTTTAAAACAGTAAAAGTGAAAAATGGGCAATGTCCTCGCTGGACTCGAACTTGGACCTTTCGAACAGGCACCGAGTGTGCTAGAGTTACACCACGAAGGCATGCAGAAAGGAGGGAGGAATTAACTGAATTTTTAATTAAGTTCCTAATTGGCTTTCTTTCCCCAAATATTAATAATATGTGTGTGATGTACCAGCTTTTGTCCGGAATAAATAGATGAGTAAAGAATCATAGATGTAGTCGTAGGTTAAATTATCAGACGGTATGTTTAAAAAACAGGATCCATTTATTACTGGTCAGGAGAAATAGCAGTTACAAAATCATATTTTCGGAGTAAATAAAAAAGAATTACTAATAACTTTTTGTATGAAGTTTACTGCATCGTTACATTAAAGAAAAAGACCCCGATATTCCTTTGCGAGTCCTTTTATAGCCTCTGGAAAGGCGGAGCTTCCAAGAAATGACGTCAGCCTCGTCAGCCATTCCAGTTCGCTTTAAATATCTCCAGAACATTCTATAACTGTATGTGTAGAAAAGGCGGGAAAAACAACTTGACTACGGGGCTGTGTATTTAATTCCACGTACTTTCAAATAAGAGACCGTCGCCATTAAAAATGAAAAGAACATACAGTTAGAATTTTAAGTGCATTTTCGACTATGGAATTTTATTATTACATGTATATACACTTGTGAGTGTACGTGTGCGTGCGTATGTGAGTATGTATATATACATGATAAAAATTTTGAACCTGACAATAAAAAATTATGTTGATGTTAGGTGTATGGTGATAAGAAAAACACAGTCATGACTACTTGCTACAGATCTTTATTTATGGCGAAGGAATACTGACGTAACTGTTCATTGCCGCAATAGACGCAACCATTATTCTATAATGAGCGAATCATTAGGTTATTTTGAAGCAAGAGATGGGCAAAACGAGCAAATGCACTTGCCGGGACTAGAACTTGGACCTCTCGAGTACGCGCCGAGTGTGCTAACCGTTATACCACGAAGGCATGCTGGAAGAAAGGAGCAAACACCTTATATACTCCCCCTTTTAATGGGCGTCTGGGGATTATGGGACCCAATCGCCAAATCACGGTGGTGACGAAATATTTCCGCCACCTTTTAGTTTAGAGTAGTAGAGGCTTTAGGTTATTTTCAAGCAGGAGACATAGAAAATACGCAGTGCCCTAGTCGGAACTGAAACTTGTACCTCTCGAATACGCGCCAAGTGTGCTACCTTACACCAGGAAAGCATGCAGGAAAGAGGGAGAAAATATACCACATATACTCCCCCTTTTAAAGCGCGATTGGGGATTAGGGAACCTAATTGCTAAATCCTGGTGGTGAAGAATCATTTCCTACCCCCTTTTTTAGTTCGGACTCCACTCTACAGTTATTAGGTTATTTTGAAGCAAAAGACATGAAAAATGAGCCCACCTCGGGACTCGAATCTGGACCTCTCGAATACGCGCCGAGTGTGCTACCGTTATCGCCACTAAGGCAGGCAAGAAGGAGGGAGAAAATACCTTATACTTCGTTGTTTAGATTTTGTTTGTTATGGTCGCGTGACTTTCTCAGTCGTTTCTCAAATAATAAAAGCTTTTTCCTGTTCGATTAACCGACATTATAGTGTCATTAGTGTCATATAGTTTCTTGAAGGAATTTATGAAGCTGATGATTAGCAGCAAATCAGAACAGCATTTTTAACAGATTTAGTGAAACCAGTTTGCCGTTTCCATAGATTAGTATCAGTTGCAAAAATATTATACTACTATTTATCGAAAAATTTGATCTTCTACATCATAATGCTTTGAAAACAGATTTTCTCCTGCGTCTCCAACTGTCGTCACTAAAAGGTAATTAACTGTAAAATAATTTGAGAAGTTCAACATAGGCACCTCTACACACTTAACCTTGATATACAAAAATTATATTAAACATTTTGAGCTTGAAGATTTTGCTAAACTCATAATGCACGTCAAAACGTATAAGGACACAAATATGACAAAGAATATTGTAGAGACATTAGGTATTTTGGAAGCAGGAACGACGAAAATGAGTAATGCCCTCGCCGAGAATCGAACCACGGACCTCTGAAATACGCGCCGAGCGTGAAGACCACTATACCATGAAGGCACGCTAAGAAGGCGAGAAAAATACCTTATATACTCCCCCTTTTAAAGGGCGATTTGGGTTTTTAGGGGACCCAATCGCCAAATCCTGGGTGTGGAGAATCATTATTCACCACCTTTTTTCAGTTCGGGCGCCACTGTAGAGACATTAAGATTTTTTTGGAAACAGGAGAGATGAAAAATTAGCAACACTCTCGCCGGAAATCGAACCACGGACCTCTGGAATAAGCGCCCAGGGTGCAGACCACTACACCACGACGGCACGCTAAGAAGACGGGAGAAATACCTTATAGTATGACCTTGTTGTACTTCATTTACATAAACCTCAATACTGAAAACTCATTCTGACAGGGAGCTGTAGATGGGAAACAAAAGAATAAAGGGAAATGTTTCAAAATTAAAAATAACTGTTAGAAAATATAATAATTTTAAAATAATCCCTACAATGTAATAAACTATATAGTATTTACTAGCGGAAGTACCCGATGCCAGTTAAGTTAGATGGAGAGTAATGTATCTAACAACAGAGAGGATGATACCGCTGTAATCCTTCTCTAATAACGATGCAAAAAATACGATTACATACATTTTTCAGTCTGATGCGCTATGGAACCCACATAAAAATTTCGATAAAAGAATAAACTAATTCTCTCCCATTATATCAGCTACAATGTCACGCAGTTTTCAATGATTTTCGTCTTTCTAATCAAATGGTTATAAAAACTCAAGTTCTATCCAATATTTTACCTATATTCAATTTTAGTCGATTAAATTTGGCAAAAAATTGATCATAATTGATCAGAAATCAATAACGCGAACAAAGAAACACACAAACAGACATTCCTTTTTATATCTCTACATATAATAAAAGAAAGAGTCTGTGTGTCTTTCGTTCGAAATTTCGTATATAGGTGCTTCTAGACAAGAACCAGTGCACTTCGAAGCGATTTTTTCAAAATTCGAATCATATTTTTTTTTTTTTTTTAATTTTATCTTTTCGATTTTATCGCACCATTTGAATAGTTTCATTCTTTTAGAAATGTGGTTTTGGCAACAGTTTTTCATTCAATTGTATACTGGACTGCTGACATTGAAAATCAGCACTGTTGCCACTTGGAAAATTGAGGGCGATAATTCTGTGCAGTTTTTAAATTTAATGTTTCTCTTGGATTAGGACGTTTGCAAGAGAAGGCAACGGGATTATTTATTAGGATAATTAATATTAGTCTTAAAGGATATTGCTTATTTCATTGCAATCGTGTTATATGTAATACATTAAATAATTTTTTTTTTTTTTTTTTTTTTTTTGATGAAGTTGTTCTACAGAGTAAAATTCTACACAGTTTTTAAATTCAACGTTTTGTGTTCCCTTCAGGCATTTTTCCGGTACATTTAAAAGCCAGACGAAGGCTGGCAGCACAGCTGCTAGTATATAGATATTTCATTTTTCATTTGCTACATGTGATTAAACTGTATTTCTCGTGAAAGAAACTTAACAAATAGTTATTTAAATATTTACCGTGAAAACTTAAAAAAGAAAAGATGCATCACTGAATTCTTTACCAAAAATTTTGTAATTCACTGATAAAGGAAACCTTGCTTCAATATCTTGAAGCAAACTATCTTAATTCACTGAGAAAGGAAACTGCTCAGATATCTTGAAACATTTTCAAATAAAGTTTGTTATCATCTTCAGTAGGATGTGATAAAAGATAAAAAAATAAGAAATATAAGATATTATTCATGAATGAAACTTAACACATTTCTCCTTCGTCAAATCGCTCACTATCATATCACTTACAGTCTATAACAATGTACTGGCTTCTGCGTTATTTGTTTTGTACAGTTTTATTCAATTTAGTTTCTTTCCTTGTCCGGTGAGATCTTAGAATGAATTTTTTACCCTCTTCTATAAACGCCATTTTCTTGAAGCGTTTCAAACATACGAATTTGTGATGATATTACTTTACAGTATTCCACAGGATTTTTTTTTCAAATTCGATGTAGATACATTTTAATCAGTGTCAAAACTAAACTAATCATTGTAGAATTCTGATCTTTACACCAACAGATAGAATCAAATTTAATTTTTCAAATAAGATTTGTTCAGAACTTTCGTTAACAAATTTGCTGAATTTTTATGGATTTTTAGACCAAAGTAGCGTTACACTAAACGGGTTATTCGTCTCAAAACGGCATTTTGCGTCGTTTCACTTTCTGCGTTGATTTACTTTTCAAACTGTTGCCACCAAATATTATCGCCATGTATTATATTTAGAGAAACTAAGTTATGAAGAATCTGCATGAATGCATGAATGTTTCTCGCACTGTGAAAAACAACGTTACTTAGAGACGTCAAATTTTGAATAACGTAGTCCTCCAACCGAACATGGCCACTTGGAAGCCCTTATTTTGAATTGTTTTCTTATCTATTCCAAATTTTGTAAACGTTAACGTACTAAACTGAACAATTTCAAAGCGAGCAATGGCAACACTATACGAAAAAAAACAAAAAAACCATTTTTATCTCCACCGCGCGAGACTGTGTAAAAGTCTAAAGAATTCTAAAGAAATTCTAAAGATATGCTGTTTTTAAATATTTTGTGATATTGCTATTGAACTGAATTTTGTGATTTAAGTGCGAAAAACATGGTATTTAATAAATAAGGCTGACACATAAAACGTTAAAAAAAAATTGCCCTTTTGGCCATAATGTAAAATCTAAAAGCTTTCAGGTTTTCTTTCCTTTTCTTTCTTCCTTTTTTTTTTTTTTTTTTTTTTTTTTTTTTTAAATCCGTTTTACATTTTTAGAAATCGCACAGTTTCTACGGACATTGATTTTAAAATCGAAAGCTGTAAACACTTCATTATTAGTAGATAACTAAAAGATAAAATCAGATTTTTAAATTAAACAGAAATTTAAGTAAATTGAATATAAATTCCTGCTATATACTGGATTGGAAGATCTTAAAAAAAGAATAAAGATAATATCATGTTTAATTCTTACATATTTCTCTGATTAGAAGATATAATTTTTCTGCATTCAAAACCAGTTATTTTCTTTATATTTTTCTGCGTTCTATAAATAAAAATGGATGAAATCAAAAATATAAAACAAATTAAGAAAGAAGCATTTTTTAAGTTACGAAGTTTTAGCTTAATGTATTGAAACTAAAAAATAATTTTTAACAATCTTAATGTTGCTGGTCATATGAGACTAAAATTAAATTGTATTCGAACTGCATTAGAGTGAGTGAGTGAGAGATTATGGCGCAAAACCAAAGTTAATTATAGTGCGCCAAACGCGAGATGGGGTGAGTACAATTGATGAAATTAAAATACAATAAATAAAAACAAGTAGACAAATGTATCAAATCCAGAGGATGAAGTCATATAAAAACAAGTTAAAACCACACATTTAAAATTCAAGACACAATTTTCAAAACAAATTACATTAGGTGATAAAAGCCAGTCTCTTTTAAATAATAAAATAAATTACAATTCACCTCCATTCCGATTAAACGGTCGAGAGGTAAGTCACAGCTATTAAAATACTTCTGACGAAGATTATTAAAATATGGACACTCAATTAAAATATGACGGACAGATAGACAAACCTTACAATTTGAACAAACAGGCTCATTCTCTGCTTTTAAAAGGTAGCCATGTGTCACTCTTGTGTGACCAATTCTGAGGCGAGTCAAAAGAACTTCTTCTTTACGATTTCCGGCAAAATCCCAATGCTCAATTCTAGGCTTTACATGTCTTAACTTGTTTTGACGCTGAACATCCCAAAATTGCTGCCATTTTTTTCGTATCTTCTTTTTCACAACACAACAGATGTCTCCGAAAGGGATGAGTGAGTGAGTGAGTGAGAGATTATGGCGCAAAAACCAAAGATGATTATAGCACGCCAAACACGAGATGGGATGATTACAATTGATGATTTAAATTCAATAAATAAACAAGTAGACAAATGTACCAAATCCAGAGGATGGAGTCATATAAAAACAAATTAAAAGCACATATTAAAATTCAAGACACAGTCTTCAAAACAAATTAAATTTGGTAATAAAAGCCAGTCTCTTTCAAATAATAAAACAAACCACAATTGACCTCTCTTCCGATTAAACGGTCGAGAGGCAAGTCACAGCTATTAAAATATTTCTGGCGAAGCCTATTAAAACACGGACACTCAATTAAAATAGACGAACAGATAAACATTACAGTTAAAACAAACAGGCTCATTTTTAGCTTTTAAAAGGTAGCTATGTGAACCCAGCAGTACAGGATTTCATATCCACGATTCATTAAGTTTATATGTATTTTGAGAATATCCACTATTACTAGATTTTGAGTATTAGAAAAAGCTTCTATTGATTTAAGAGCACTATACGAATCTGTATAAATTATAAACTTTTTGTAGCAGAGCCTTGAGATGTATATCGCAGTTAGTTCGGATGTTAAGACAGAGAAAGCATTGTGCAAGCGTCTGCCCTCCATGTGGTCTTTAATTACAAATGCCATCCCCACATGATCTTTTGACTTGGACCCATCTGTATAAACTGGAAGATAACTGCTATATTTGTTCCTGTGCTCAGCGAAGAGTTGTCTGTAAATAATCTCGTTAGTGCTTGCCTTCACATGATACTTAAAAACATCAAGAAGCTGAATCTGTGCATTTTCCCAAGGTGGGATTTCAAAATTCTGTACTGCTTGGGGGTGCATATCAGAGAGGGAAAGTTCCTCAATGACAGGGCGAACTCTTAAAAAAAATGTAGGAACACAAGATGGACGTGTTTCAAATAAAGCGTTACACACATCATCAAGTAAGCACAGCTTATTGGGATGTTCAGGTTGGGATAGAATATTAAAATATTGCAGAAGGGACAATTGTTCACGCCTCAGATAAAGTGATGGTTCATTACAGTCAACATACAGGCTCTGGACAGGAGAAGTTCTGAAAGCTCCTGAACAGATTCGTTGAGCTTGATGATGAACAGGATCCAGTTTTAACAATACTGATGACCGAGCGGATCCGTAAACAACTCAGCCATAGTCCAGTCTAGAGCGAATTAGAGCTCTGTAAATGCGAAGCATGGAGCAACGCTCTGCACCCCAGGAGGTGTTCGCCAAGACTTTTAGAATATTTAAAACTTTGGTACACTTTTTTCTCAAGTTTAAGACATGAGGAAGGAAAGTCAATTTTCGGTCGAACATCACCCCTAAAAATTTTACTTCCGATGCAACTGGAATTACAGACCCATTGAGGTATAATTCAGGCTCAGGATACAGACCTCGCTTTTTACAAAAATGCACGCACACAGTCTTCTGTTTTTAAAACGTAAATCCTTGTCTTTTTGCCCATTCCTGGATCCTGTTCAAAGCGATCTGGAGCTGCCTCTCTACATGTCTCATATCCGCACCCCGACAGCTAATTTGTAGATCATCAACATATAAAGATCCTGAAATGGTGGGAGGAAGTTCTTTTAATACAGAATTTATTTTTAGGCTGAACAGAGTTACACTAAGCACACAGCCTTGAGGCACACCCTCTTCCTGTTCAAAAATATCTGAAAAAACAGAGCCAATCCTTACTTGAAAAGTCCTAGTATTCAAGAAATTCTGAATGAAAATTGGTAGGTTGCCGCGCAAGCCACTCTCGTGAAGATCCCGAAGTATACCGTATCTCCATGCCTTATCATAAGCTTTCTCAATATCAAAGAATACCGAGACTAGGTGACTTCTTCTTACAAAAGCTTTTCGAATAGATGTCTCTAATAGAAGCATATTGTCTACGGTCGTTCTCCCCTGTCGAAAACCGCTCTGATAAGGCGATATAATATTATTCTTTTCCAAGAAGTAGACTAGGCGGCTGTTTACCATTTTTTCAAACAGCTTGCATAGGCAACTCGTAAGGGCAATTGGCCGATAGTTGGAGGGATTCCTTGGATCTTTCCCTGGCTTGGCAATAGGAATTACAACAGCTCTCTTCCATGCACTGGGAAAAGTATGCTCCTTCCACACTCTATTGTAAAGCGTGAGAAGGGCATTCAGTGACTTATAGGACAGATGCTTTAGAATATCGTAATTCACGCCATCGAGACCCGGAGACGACCTATGTGTCTGTAACAAAGCTCTCTTTAACTCTAGCACAGTAAAATCTCTATTATAAGGCTCAAATTTGGAAGAGTTGAAAGCGATGGGATTTTTCTCAGAGCGTTGCTTGATAAAAAGAAATGCAGGTGAGTAATTTCGGCTGGAAGAAACGGTAGCAAATGTCTCACCAATAGTATTAGCAATTTCTTCTATGGAGCTAATCACTCGGCCATCTTTTTCCAAAAAGGAAAGTGAGTGGTCTTTATATATGCCGCATGCTTTTCGAACTCTTTCCCAAACCCGCTTACTCGGCGTCGAGGATGTTATTGACGACACATATGAAATCCAGGAATCCCTCTGGCTCTGCCTTCTTACTTTTCGTGCATTTGCTTTGGATCTTTTAAAGGCTATGAGGTTTCGCAGGGTAGGATATCTACGAAAAATACCCCATGCTTTTTTCTGTTTTTTCAGTGCTTCATGACAGTTGCGATTCCACCATGGTTTCGTATATTTAAGCATTTTTCCTGATGTTCTAGGAATCGAAAGCATAGCTGCCTGAATAATAGTATTAGTAACAGCTTCCACAGCGTCATCGATATGCACATCTTCTACCATTTCCTCTGTGAGCTCTGCGGAGGAAGAGAAGAGTCCCCAGTCTGCCCTGTCCAGTATAAACCGAGGGAGTCTCGCCATGGGGTTTGCTCCTCTTCGTGCAAGAGATACAAAAATAGCGACAACTTGGAGGGATGTCGTCAAAGAAAGTACATTTGAGGGATAATCCAGTGAGGTGAGGAGACCTACACCTCCACTGGCACGCTCACCTGCAAGGTTATCTTTCCTGACGAAGGAAAACTTCCGAAGTTTTGCCTGTTGTTCTGGTTTTAGATTTGTTTCCTGTATTGCGAAGCATACAGGATGATAAGCATTAATTATGGCTTTGATTTCGAGCAAATTTCGGTGGAAACCGCGACAGTTGCATGAGACGAGGGTGGCCATTATGACTGGTTTTTGTTCTTTCTGTGCTCTTGTTTGGTTTTTCGTGGAAGTAGATGCCTGGGAACTTCTAGACCCTCTTCTACTTGCATACCATCTGAATCCGCGGATTCAGAAATCATATCGTCAAGAGAGGTATTGCTAGGACTTCTATTTTTATTAATTATTTTGTGACTTTCAGTTTTAGGTTTACTTTGAATGACTGTTTCTTTCTTTTTTTTTTTTTTTTTTTTTTGTATTAAATGAGTTGCATTTTCCGTTTTCTTGGTGGATGTGGTTGGTTGGGTTTTATTTGGTTTAGTCTGCGTGCCTATTGATGTTTGGGTGGCAATGCTACGTGTTGTTTTAACTGCACTGGCATAAGATTTGTTTGATTGGAGCTGTGTGCTTTGAACTAGTTTTCTGGCTTCAGCATACGAGATGTTCCTGGTAACTTTAAGAGTCTGTACTTCTTTTTCGGATTTCCATTTTGGGCAGAGGCGTGAAAATGCTGGGTGCTGACCCTTGCAATTTATACACGAAGGCGCAGCGGTACAATTTTCAGAACCGTGGCCAATCTGTGAGCATCAGGCGCATGTGAGGCTGCCACGACAAGACGTCTTAAAATGGCCGAAACGCTGGCATTGGAAGCATCGCATAGGGTTGGGAATATAAGGTCTTACAGGACAATTTAAATATCCGGCCTTAATATTCTTAGGCAGATCAGGCGTGTTGAAGGTAAGGATCACGTGTTTCGTATTGATCAACTTACCTTCCTTACGCATCTTGATCCGCCTAGCACCGCAGACATTTTGGTCGGATAGCTCGGAAGCGATCTCTTCCTCAGGAACGTACAGAAGGTCGAATTCCGATATTACGCCACGACAATAATTCAGTGTCTTATGTGCTGTTACAGTGACATTCGCTTTCCCAAGTTTAGTTATTTGAAGTAAAGAAGCAGACTGGGTGGCTGAGATTGTATCAATAAGCAGGTCTACGGAGCGGAGACGCTTTATATTTCTCGGCTCACCAATACAAGACTGGATGTATTTGTTTATTACAAAAGGAGACATCTTATGCATTTCGCCAGAAGGACTAGAGATGACTAGGAAACGGGGACTATTATTATGATTTTTTTCATTTGTATCTGTTCGTAATTTTTTTGCAGTAGACTTTTCAGAACTAGGTTGAGTGACTGGTTTAGCAGTAGTCGTTTCAGAACTAGGTTGAGTGACTGGTTTAGCAGTAGGCATTTCAGAACTAGATTGAGTGACTGGATTGACTTGAGTGACTTGAGTGACCTCGAAATCTTTTATTAAGTATATATGTGAGTTAGCCATAGTGAAAGAAAAAATGATTCGGGTCCGACGGCCCCGCCCACCACGGAGCCCAACAAGGGAACACAGATTCCTGTGTTAGGGCTAGCCGGACCTATACGCAAACTGAAGCCCCACAGTCGGCTTTCCCGAAAGCAGGTACTCCCGAGAGCTTGACCCCAAGCCACTGACACAAGGACTAGTGACCAGCCGATTGACACCCGTGAGGACGACTAAGGTGCCTCCCGTTTAGCTGAAGCAGAGGCCAAAGCAGTGTGTTGGGGACAGTACCTCGCCCCTCAACTACCAGGACCCTCCTTTCCAGCGACACGGGTCTCCACGCACGGCAAACACGTGGGCGGTTTTCTCGCCATTTGAAAATTGGACGCAAGGGTTGTTCCAGTTTCTCGTGACGAGCCCCAAACTCCGTAGAGAGAAACCACAAGGGAGAAGGGAAGGAAAAAAGTTCCAGTTAAGGGGAGAGGAGATGGAAAAGAGGATAGATCACTGGGGCTCCAGGATCGTGACACCCGTCTCATCAAGAAGATGATCCCCTGAAGGGCTAGGGTACCTCGGGATTGCCACACCCGTACTCACAAAAGTGAGCCCCCTGAGGGACGAACTGCATTAGATCATTCACAAGATCTCAAAGAAAACTGAAGTGATAGCATACAAAGGATTCATAAATATAATTGCATTCATTTCACTTAAATTTCTTTTTGGCAAGTTTAATTCAAAATTTGACATTTTTAACAGGCCCGTGGTTTTATTTTTAGTCACATTATAAGGTATTTCTCCTGCTTACTTGCACGCCTTCGTAGTGTAGTGGTCAGCAGACTCGATGCGATTTCGAGAGATCCGTGATTCGAGTCCCGGCGAAGATGTTGCTTATTTTTCATCTCTTCTGTTTACACAAAACAAACAAACAAACAAACAAAAAAACTAATGCCTCAACAGTGGCGTCCAATCTAAAAGGTGGTGAATGTCGATTCTCACCACCAGGATTTGGCGATTGATTCCCCTAAATCCCTAGTCGTCCTTTAAAAGGAGAAGTGGTATTTCTCCCGCCTTCTTAGCATGCCTTCGTGGTGTAGTGGTCAGCACGCTTGACGCAAATTCGAGAGGTCTGTGGTTTGAGCGCCGGCGAAGGCGTTGCTAATTTTTCACTCTCTTGCTTCGAAAAAAAATCGTGATACCTCTACAACTCGTAAAGTCATAGAATCAAGTAATGAATCTTCCATTCATTGCTAAAAAGTGGGAAATAAGTTAAAAATTCGAAAATTCAATTTCTTTATTCTTGTGGAAATTTGATAGAAATCTTATCGTTCAGTTAAGCTTGGCAAACGGAATTTGCCAAGTGTACATACAGTTGTTGCAAATATTTTATAAAGTCTCATAAGATAATTCTCCCCCCCTCATAGCATGCCTGCCTTCGTGGTGTAATGGTCAGCACACTCGGAGCGTATTCGATAGGTCTGAGGTTCGAGTCCCGGCGAGGGCATTGCACATTGTTCATATCTCTTGCTTCCATCAAAAAATCTAATGTGTCTACAGTGGCGCCCGAACTAAAGAAAGGTGGTGGAAGTTGATTCTCCACCGCCAGGATTTGGCGATTGGGTCTCATAATCCCCAGTTGCCCTTTAAAAAGGGGAGTATATAAGATATTTCTCCTGCCTTCGTGGTGTAGTGGTGAGCACACTCGGCGCGTAATTGAGACGTCCGAGGTTCGAGTACAGATGAGGGCATTGCTCATTTTTCACGTCTCTTAGCATCAAAAACCCTACCAGTCTGTCCATTCAGATCAGTAATACTACACCAGTTTAATTTTTGTATTTTTTTTTTTTTTTTTTGCTGAAATTTTCGAAAATATAAAATTAATGATTAATGGAAACACTGGGAGTGTTTGAACAAGTGTTTCCTTGAGATACTTAATTCTTCAGAAGACTGGATGATTGACATAATATATAATTGGTTTTTCCAGTAATTCAAATTTTGACTTCCCAAAATCTGATACTGATATATTAATCTGGTTATAATGGTACATTCATCTCGTTTAAATACATTGCACTGTTAGAAGACAACTAAAAAATGTATTAAAAAATAAAAATCTGAAAGCTTTCAGATTTTATATTACGTCTATTTATATTACGATTTTATATTACGTTATTTTTTAACGTTTTGTGTGTTCTCTTATTAAATATCATGTTCTTCGCACTTAAACCAGAAAACTCAATTCAACAGCAATATCGCAAAATATTTAAAAGAACATATCTTTAGAATTTATGATACAGAATCTCGCGCGCTGGAGATAAAAATGCTTTTTTCTACCGTACAGCGTTTCTATTGCTCGTTTTGAAATCATCGAGTTTGTTAATCAAAAATTCTTTTATGTTTGACAAAATATGAAATAGATGATAAAAACAAATTCCAAACTCGGGCTTCCAGATGCCCATATTCGAGTGAAGGACTACGTTATTAAAAACTGGATGTCTCTAAGCACAGTCGTTTTTCCACAATGCGAGAAAAATACATATATTTATGCAGATTCTTCATTATTTAATTTCTTTAAACATAACGCAGGGCGATAATATTTGGAAGCAACAATTTGAAAAGGAACCGACATTTATGGTGAACCGACGCAAAATGCCAAAACGAAATTAAAAGCCCTTCTGAGAAAACATCTCCTTTTGGCTAACAATTTAGTGTTATTTCAAAAGACCAATTTAGCGAGAAGTAATTGTGGCAACTAATTTCATCTTAAATCGCTTGTTTGATACTATTTATTTCTGTACACGTTCACATTTATCGTACACAAAGCTTAATATTTTATTCTTTTTTTGAACTAGGTTATTGTTTTCTGCATCGCTGTCTCCATTTCCCAAGCAGCTGCCCTATTTCCAACAGAAGAAAGGCTGGATGCTCCCATACTCCAAACTGAAAACGTAGGAGTTGCTACCAAAGCTGTTGCAGCTAATCCTGTCACAATATCATATAAAACCACTATTGACCATGTTGCCCCCGTGAAAGAAGCGGATGCACCTGCAGAGATTGCTTCTACCCATATCACCTCGACGACCAGTGAAATTGCAAATGGACTTGTAGGAAACAATGTTGTCGGCGGTTTTCTTTCTTCTGCTGGAAATGGAATCGGCAGTGGTATCATCGATAATGGAAAGGGTACTACGAATAACGTTCTCATTGGTTCAAGTTACGGCACTGGGTTAGGATATGGATCTAATATTGGGTCTTATTCTCTTGGAGGTGGAATTCCTGCTAATGGACTTCTCGGTACTCGTTATGGTGGTGAATTCGGGCATGGAATCGCCAGCTCTACTTTTGGAAACGGAATCAGTGGAAACAGCTTGCTGAACACTCAGGCTGGAGTTGGTCATGACGTTGCAGAAGCTTCTCTTGTCGGAGGAGGACTCCTTGATAACGGACTTTTTGCTACAACTGCTGACAATGGACATGGAATTGCCACAGCTACTTTTGGAAATGGAATCAGCGCCGGCAATCTACTGAATACTCAGTATAATGCTGGAATTGGACATGAAACTCCTATCGCTGTTGGAGGAGGAATGCTTGGCGGTGGACTTTTGAATAGCGGATTACTCGGTAGTGGATATTTTGGGAATAGACTTCTCAGCATTGGTTACGGTAACGGAATCGGACAAGAAACAGGCAGTAATACTTTGAGTATGGGAAATGGAATCACTGGTAAAGGACTTCTTGACATGGGTTATGGTGGAGCTTTAGACCATGCGATTTCCTCCAGTCCCGTCACTCTTGAAAGCGGAGTATTTGGTAACAGTTTGCTAGGTACCCGCTATGGAAATATATTTGGACACGGTATGCCCACATCTTTATTAGGTGCTAATGAAGGATTTCTTAGACAGGGATATGGCGGTATTTTAGGTCTTAATTCAGGACTGAATATAGGATCCGGCGTTATGAAAACTATTTATTAAACAAATTCATTTTTGTATTAAATTATTTGTATAATTAGAATTATATGTATGCTATTATAATTTAAATATATCTTGAAGTACAGATGTCAGATTAAATAAATCGTTATTTATTTTATCAGCATTCCATACTTATCAGCATTCCACACTAATAAATATACTAATAAATACCATTTTATTTGCACTTGAACCATACAATACAATTCAACAGCAATATCGCAAAAATATTTTTAAATGAGCATATCTTTAGAATTTCTCGATACATAGTCTCACGCACTGTAGAGAATTTTTTTTTCCGTACAGTATTGTCATTGCTCGCTTTAAAATCGTTGAGATTTTAAACCAGAATTCGTTAAAGTGTTACAAAATATGGAATCGATAATGAAACAAATTTCAAATTCCCAATTAGGGCTTCCAGTTGCCCATATTCGGTTGAGGATTACGTTACTCAAAATTGGATGCCTCCCAGGTACCGTTGTTTTATTACAATTCGAGAAACATACATACACTGATGCAGATTCTTCATTATTTAATTTCTTTAAATATAACACAGGGCGATAATAGTTGGTAGCAACAATTTGAAAAGTGAAACGGACATTTAAAGTTTTCGACGCAAAATGCCAAAATGAAATTAATAGCCCTTCTGGGGTAACGCCCCTTGGTCTAAAAAAAACACGAATGCAGAGGTAATTATTAAATTTACGACAAAGGAATATAAGCAAATTGTTAAATAAAAGACATAAAATAGATGGAACTTTGTTTAATTTTACTATATCTGTACGAAGAAGAATAGAGAATAAATGGGAAATAATGAGGAAAGTGTTATTATATGAATGCGAAGTTGTCTTACATAAAAATGCCACGTAACTGCCTTTATGAGACATCACCTTTTCTTCACCTTTTAATTCTTTGTTCAAGACTCACTGCCTCTCCGCTTCACTCAAAATTTCTCCAATAGAATTTGTTGCTCCCTGGCTTTTAAAATGTGTCTGAAGTAAGGCAAGGCTATGGTTATGCTACACAATCATTATGGTTATGATCTAACCTGCTTAGAATGATATCGCTAGGTGAAACCTTTGCTTCTTGTTCTATTTATCCCAAATTCCACCGATCAGATCTTCTTGTTAAGACATTTCCTTCACAATCTACATTTGAAAATTATTGCGGACTTGAATGTTCGTAATTCGAGATATCGTTTGTCATTTTAAAGCTCTCACTTAAGTTTCCTCCGATAAAAATTTTATTAATAATAAGCGGGCAGCACTTCTTAAATTAACAATTGTCTCGAAGAACAACAGTTATTTTTGTTGCAAGAAGAAATTTTGAATTAATCTATTTTTGCATTCCATCAAAATTTAGTCAATTTTATGGCAATATTTTGTCGTTTATTACTGTTTAAGATCATAAAACGTAGCACATATCAGCCGCAATATGTTACAGAAATAGTGCTCAAAATTTAATGATTCGCGACTTTCCATGTGTATGCAAAGACTATTTAGAATTTTCGGAAAATCAATTATAATCTCGTCTGTATTCGAACCATCCTGTTTACCACACATTTTAAGAAACGAGCCGATGTAATAACTCCTTACAAGTTTCAGTTCAAATTTTTCATTCATTTTCAGTGAACTTACTATTCAAAACATTATTTTTAAAAATCTGTCTTTTTTAATATCACCTTATAGCGAACTTCCTCCCTCCTTTCTGCATGCCTTTGTTGTATAGCGGTTAGCACACTCGGCGCGTTTCGAGAGGTTCAGGTTCGAGTTCCGGTTAGGGCATTGCTCATTTTTCCCGTGTCCTGTATCCATAACCCTAATGACTCTACAGTAGCGCCCGAATTAAAAGAGTTGGTTGATGACAATTCTTCACCACCAGGATTTGGCGCCCCAGTCGCCCTTTAACAAGTTAAATGTCGCGCTCTCGTTTAAGAGTGCGCACCGTTTTGTGTCGCCAGAATCGAGCCATGACGAGTATATTCGTCCATCATAGAGTAAGTTGCGCTGGTAAGATATTGGATGAAAAAGGTGGGTTTATTTTATAAAACTGAAAATTTTATTACTAATATTTACTTATTTGGTTAACATAAGCATATATTACATACAAATTAAACTAAAAACGCAATAAATTAAACTAAATATTATACATATAAAAATAAGAATTTAAATTCCTGTTGTGGAGTGATATTTAACGAAACTATACACAATGGGATTTTTTGAATCGAACACCAGTAACGTGATTCCTTCCTGATCTTACGTTTGTAGAATGCAAACACCTTCGCGTAGGGTTTTTTTTTTTTTTTTTTTTTTTTTTTTTTTTTTTTTTTTCCCCCCGATGTTCCGAGTACATAATCCGGAACATGATTCCCGCCTAATTAGCTTATATTAGGTCTAAATGGCCCGAATTTGTGTCGATTTATTTAGTCTCAAAAATGTCTTCAATAAATTTGAGCAAAAAGTTGACACGCGATAATGTTCCATTTTTTTTATATAATATGAATGCATTAAGACACATAATATCTAAGAAATGGAGAAATATCTTTTTGTAGTACTTTTTGAGTCGTTTTCTTGCTGTGGAGTACGCTATGATAATTCCATCCCTCCTATCCACTCCACGCATTTTTTTATTATAATCAATCCCTAGCTCCGGCTTCTTTGTTATTATTTTTCTTTTCCCTGTTTCTATTACGTTGTCATTATGTACAGTATTTACTAAATAAACCTGCCTCTTATCTTTCCATTTCATTAACATAATATACGCATGACGAGAATACTCGTCAATACACAAAATTGTGTCGCTTCTCCATAACGAGTATACTCGTCAATCACAGTTAACTGGTTAAAATGAGGAGTATATAAGCTATTTTATCCCTTCTTTCTGCATACCTTCGTGCTGTAATGATAGGACACTCGGCGTGTATTCGAGAGGTCCTATGTTCGAGTCCCGGCGAGCTCATTACTCATTTTTCATTCATTGCATTTAAAACTAAAAGTTATAAAAATTTGTTTAAAGTGACAGACAGCAATTTGCTTTGGTGGGTAAATATACAATTTTAGCCCAGTTTTTCTCTTAGAATAAAAATACAATGAACTCTAAACAACTTTGAAAATTGCCATGAAATCAGTTGAAAATAAGAACTTTTCTGATAAATCAGGCCAAATCACACCTACTATCCTGTCTCCAGAAACTTATAATAAGAAAACTACTAGACAAAGCGGGACAAGTTACTCCGTCTATTCAATCTCCTCAATCTCAAAAAGAAAAAAATCAATACTCAAAATAAATCAACTCATTTTATTCCTAATTTTCATTTAAATGAAACTCAAACTGATAATTTTCATCAAGATCATCTGCATATGAGATCAAGCTGCCATACACATTAAACTCCGAATAACACTCAACCATACAATTATCCATCTGTGAACGATTACAGCTCAAATAAAAAATCACCAGCACTTATCATCCATCCAAAAGAAAATAATACGACTGAAAAACTTTTAAATGATTTGGATCACTACGTACCATTAAACAGCTTGAAAGAGAAAATTTAAAAAATAAATAAATAAATAAATAAATAACCAAACTTAAAAGAGGAGACCTGGTTGTCCCCTGCGAATCTTACAACGATGTCAAACTCCTTAAAACTACAATAATAGATAGTCCAATAGATAATATTTCTCTACGAATCTCTTTACCAAGTCTTCCAAGATGTAACTTAAAGTAAGACATGTAAGTCACAATGTTCCAGCCCATGACACGGATCAAGACATTTCTGCTTTAATATCTTCGTTAATATACACATCCAACCACTCTTTCACCCCACTTTTCAAACTTTCAGAAAGATCAAAATCTACAACAAAGCGGGTAATTGAATGTTCCCCTACGGTTTTTGAACTTCTTATCAACATGAAATCAATTGCAATAGGTTGGAAAACTATCCGAATCACCGAGCACTTCGGAATTCGTCGATGCAACAATTGTCAAGATTTCGGCTAATATTCCATAAGCGGTTAAGTTAGCGCCAAACGATTTTGGCCTTCAAAATTTGGCGAATTTTTTCGGCGGCAGTGAAAGCACTAAGAAGTTTTTTAAACGTAAACAGAAAAGTAACTTTTAAGCTTTCCGTAGTGTGTGTGTGTGTGTGTATTTAATTATGGCAAAGCACACTAGGGCTATCTGCGTAAGGGGAGGGACGGTTTTTGAACTTCTTATCAACATGAAATCAATTGCAATAGGTTGGAAAACTATCCGAATCACCAAGCACTTCAGAATTCGTCGATGCAACAATTGTCAAGATTTCGGCTAATATTCCATAAGTGGTTAAGTTAGCGCCAAACGATTTTGGCCTTCAAAATTTGGCGAATTTTTTCGGCGGCAGTGAAAGCACTAAGAAGTTTTTTAAACGTAAACAGAAAAGTAACTTTTAAGCTTTCAGTAGTGTGTGTGTGTGTATGTGTATTTAATTATGGCAAAGCACACTAGGGCTATCTGCCTAAGGGGAGGGACGGTTTTTGAACTTCTTATCAACATGAAATCAATTGCAATAGGTTCGAAAACAACCGAATCACCAAGCACTTCGGAATTCGTCGATGCAACAATTGTCAAGATTTCGGCTAATATTCCATAAGCGGTTAAGTTAGCGCCAAACGATTTTGGCCTTCAAAATTTGGCGAATTTTTCGGCGGCAGTGAAAGCACTAAGAAGTTTTTTAAACGTAAACAGAAAAGTAACTTTTAAGCTTTCAGTAGTGTGTGTGTGTGTATTTAATTATGGCAAAGCACACTAGGGCTATCTGCCTAAGGGGAGGGACGGTTTTTGAACTTCTTATCAACATGAAATCAATTGCAATAGGTTGGAAAACTATCCGAATCACCAAGCACTTCGGAATTCGTCGATGCGACAATTGTCAAGATTTCGGCTAATATTCCATAAGCGGTTAAGTTAGCGCCAAACGATTTTGGCCTTCAAAATTTGGCGAATTTTTTCGGCGGCAGTGAAAGCACTAAGAAGTTTTTTTAAACGTAAACAGAAAAGTAACTTTTAAGCTTTCAGTAGTGTGTGTGTGTATTTAATTATGGCAAAGCACACTAGGGCTATCTGCCTAAGGGGAGGGACGGTTTTTGAACTTCTTATCAACATGAAATCAATTGCAATAGGTTGGAAAACTATCCGAATCACCAAGCACTTCGGAATTCGTCGATTTTATATAAACAAAACAGTAAAATGAGTTGATAAAATACTAGATGAGAAAGTCCAAGAGCTTTGCAAGTAAAAACATGGTCCTGTCTATGTAATTCACCATAAAATAGTAGAATGAACAATTTTTGTAAATAATTATTGGATAAATAAATATATACACTTATCAGATCAAAGCACTCCGAAGTGAGTTTTAAACCTAAGCAGAATAGCAGATTGTTGTTTACAGTGGTTGACAGCGATTATTATGTGCAAACAGAACAGTAAATGAAATTGATTAAATGATATAACAACGTCATGGAATTTAACACACTATACGTTCGAAACTTCAAAACTTTAAATATTCTACATCTTTCGATTGCCACATGCAAGAAACAAAACTAAAAAAAATAATTAACTGAATAAAATTAAATGAAAACATTCGTAACTTCACGTCATCTGAAATCCAACATTCTCCCACCAACAACAGCTTAACCTTCTGCAAATATTTATACAGGGTGTTTCATAGATCATGTGACAAACTTGGAGGGGTGGTGGAGTGCATTAAAACATGCATTTTTTGTATAGGAATGTAGAGTCTAAAGTGACGGGTTAAGGCAGAAACGCAAAAAACGACACATGCCGACACTAAACATACATCCCTATAAAAAATGCATGTTTTAGTACGCTCCACCACCTCTCCAAGTTTGTCCCATGATCTATGAAACACCCTGTATAAATATAACATTAAACATATATATATATAATATTATTAAACAGCAAAACTTTTAAAAACGAACTCAGTATTTCAAAATTAAATTTTAAAAAAATCTTCTGCTACACTAAATTCACACTCTTACAATTACCGAAATAAAGCTCTAGGTTTGCCACAAGAAAACATACAGCCGGAAACCATAACCAAATCAAAATCATGCCAAATGAAAAACTCTCGCCAAGTTTGGCGCTCACCCCGATTATGGAATATTAACCGTCATAATCGTCATATCTCGCAATGCCAAGCACCAGCTCCAACCTGCATTAACTGTCAAGTTAATAACATCTGTTTTAACACCAATTTTCTTATCTATCATGCTGCAAATGACGTTCACTGCCCTTCTTATCAATTAGAAGTCTCCAAAATTAAATCAAGAACATACTACTAATGGATTCTTATAAACAAATAAGAATATTACAAATAAATTTACAAAGAATTCGTGCCACTTTACCGAATGCTCTACAATTTGCAAAAGAAAATATCGATATCATCTTTGCACAGTATCCGTATATTCCCCCAACAAGGAAATTGGAAATTTCATCGGGACTATTTTCTCAACTTTTGCATTCTCAAAAATCTGTTATAATCTACATTGGGCCTCTAACTCCAATAATAGTTCAATCAAATTATAATTTATTATTCGTCCTTTATTTTGTACCTTCATTTTTATGCTCCTCCATCAATAGACTCGCAAAAGATACTTATAGAACTGAACTCAATTCAACTGCTTCCAAATTCATATCATATCATTGCAAGAGACTTCAACGCACATAGATCTGTATGAAACATAGATCCGGCACATAGATCCGGTAGAAAATAACAGAGGTAGACTACTTTTAGAATTTATTCAAGGAAAACGACTTACAATTTTAAGTAACGCAAATAGTCCACCAACATACCTGACATTATGAACACAAGGTTGAATTGACTTAACTTTCGCAACTCCTAAAATAGCAACCTTAATCTCAAATTGGAAAGTTTCTGAAATAGAATCTTTTAGTGATCACCGATTCATTACCTTTGAAATACAATCCGATTTCACTTTTAATAATAATAATAATAATAATAATAATAATAATAATAATAAAAGTCGCTTCAAAATTCAATATGGAGGACACAATAAATTTATATCGAATCTACAAAATAACTGCCAATATTCTTCATTCCTTATAAACAGCCTCTTCAAAAGCGGAAGTCAATACTACCTCTGTTTTATACCTCATAAACAGTATAACAGAGACCTGCAACGCCTCATATAAACAATGCTCGACTACCAAAAAATTAAGTACTCCATGGGGAAACCAAAATCTTGCAATAGAAAGAAAAAAAGTAAGAGCTCTCAAGAAAAGATACAAAGCCTGTAATAGACGATACAGAAAAAACTCGCTATAAAATAGCATCGCAAAAAGCAAAAGCGCAATGTAAAAGAAATATCAGAATATCAAAAATTACTAGTTGGAAAACATTTTGCACTTTTGCCTCCAAAATTTATGGCTTCGCCTTCAAAATAGCGCACAATAAAATTTTCACTCCTCTTTCATCAATGTACAGCTACTCTGAATCTATTTCCTCTTCCCAGGCTGCGTTAGAAATTTTATCAAAACTATTCAAGATGAATATGGATCGAACCATACCACAGATACGGAAGAATCTAACAGTTCTTCTACATGTCGTCCTAATCCATCAACGGTTATCATCCCTCCAAACATCGATGAATTGGAACATGTCATCAAAAGACTAAATAACAAAAAAGCACCAGGTCCCGATGGAATCGACAACATTATCTTATTTTTTATTATAATCAACAAACTATTAAATCATTCATTAATGCCTGCTGGTATAACTTAACATTTCCTAATATATTAAAAAATGCAGAAGTTGTTTTGCTCCTCAAGAAAAATAAACCAGCCACAAACCCTTTATCATATAAATCAATATGCCTTGTTCCCAGGTTGGGCAAACTCCTTGAAAGACTAATCCTTTCTAGACTTTTATATCATCTAAATAAAAATAAAATCATGCATGAAATTCAGTATGGATTTACACCAAATAAATCAACAGATCATGCTTTAAATGAAATGCAAGAAATCTTAAAGATGAATGAATCAAAGACTCTTCATTCAATAATAATTTCCATAGATATTCAAGCAGCCTTCGATTCTATCCGCTGAAAAGACATCATAACAATTCTAGAAATAATATTATGCCCTCAGAATATCCTTCATATTATCAAAGACTACCTATGCAATAGAACTCTACAATACTCTTCAGATTCTGGTGTAATAAATTATAAATTAACAAAAGGTTGTCCTCAAGCTGAAGCCCTACATTTTGGAATCTTATAGCAAATGAAGTTTGTAGGGATTTATATTTATTTTAACTAATAATTTAAATTTTAGTTCAGACTTTCCTATAAGCCTTCATTCCCCTAATAGTCAGTGCCAGAATAGTTAAATTTGGTAGCGAGCGTGACGTGAATGCAAATTCTACTTTGAGGAGGAAAGTTTAAATAGCGAGGTTTTAGAAGGGAAATGAGAGAGTTGGGGTCGAGCAGTCGTCTCTGCCGTAGGTACAATTGCTGACTGCCGGTTCAAGTGGCTTAACCTTTTAACTGTCATGCCCGAGATAATCTCGGGTACAGCACTGGTGTTCGAAAATGTCACGCCCGAGTATTACTCGGGGTAATTTTTTTTTTTTTTTTTGATTGCATCGTATTGTTATACCCGAATATATATCGGGAGACGTTTATTTCGGCTTCATCTCTTTGTCAAACCCGTCTGTATCTCGGGAAAAGTTAATGTACGCTCAGTTCAATAGATGACAGCACTTTACTGAAGATTTCAAAGGTTAGAAGGTTATTTGGTTCAAAGTGCATGGGGTCTTTTTGTTGTAAAATAGCCTCCAGTTCTTTGAAACGTTATATAGATGATTTAGATTCTTCAACCGAAGGTGAAGGATGTGTGTTTGATGAGCAGTATTCATGATACTTCCATGGTCAGCCTCAAAAATAAAAAATGGAGATATACTCAAGCCGAAGATTGTTTCTAATTAAGGTCTAACTATGGGTGGTGTAGATCGCTGTGATCAGGAAATATCCTTTCATCCAGCAATCCGAAAACGTCAGAAAAAATATTATAAAAAAGATATTTTTACATTTACTAGACAAGGTACTCTGGAACTCATATTTGCTCTATAAAAATGTAGTTGAGAAACGTATTACATTTTTAGAATTTCGAATCCAAGTTGTAGAAGAGCTTTTACATAAATATGATGATGCAGCTTCTGAACAAAAGAATGTTGGCAGACCACCTACAATAGATAACCCTGCCCGTCTTACTGAACGACATTTTATATCCCATTTTCCTCTTACTCCTGCGAAACGTGAGCCTACAAGACAGTGCAAAGTGTGTTGTTCGAAAAAGGATAAAACTGGGGAAAAGATAAGGAAGGAATCACGATTCTGGTGTAGTGATTGTGGAGTTGGTTTGTGCTTGAAAAAGTATTTCCAGTTGTACCACACAAGACTGAATTACTGAACTACTAATAGGTATTCACTTATATTTATTTATGTTTTAGAAAATAATTAATTTTTTTCATTTTTATAAAATAATGCTCCACTAGAAGCGAACTTTGCAACTGCCATGTTGAGTGGCAGCCGCCTCAAAGCAAATATGCAGTGGCTACAAAACTTTAAAAATTTTACCCATGTACGCCAAAATATCAATTTTTAACTACTTGAGTATATTTTATTTTGTACTAAACATTTGGTTTTTGCAATAAAAAAATTTGACAATTTGTGTACCCAAAATCATCAAAATAACTTGACAGTTAAAGGGTTAAATGCATTTATCTGCTGCCACTAGTTATAGACGGGGACGAAGTTGGGTACCTCGCTGAGCCCTGTAGATTAGTTTAGCATTTGCTAAACATTTCAACTTTTGATTTTCAATTACCTGCTGTTCAGTTACCGCCCAAGTAGAGGCGAAGTTTGTTAGCGTCGAGTGGACGCAGTGCAAATTTTAAAGATTTAATAAAGGGTTTGAACCCTTCTTCTGTGCAGTTTCTTTCTACTCCTGTATCCAGATAGATAGTTAACCCACCTGGACACTAGAAGTTTTAAAATTGTATGACAATATTGATAACCATACCCATATGTATAACCATACCCATATCCAAGCCTATGCAGATGATTTTCTTCTCATTGTGAACACAAGTAGCCGGAAATCAATAGAAATTAACTCCAGTTATTCTTTAAAAATCTTCCGCAATAAAACAGATAAATGTCATCTTAAAATTTCAACTGCAAAATGTAAAGCATTATGTATTCCAAAAAGAGATACCTCCATAAAAAAAACCTAAGAAAGCCAACCTAAAAAATCAAAATCGACAAAAACATCAGATATCTGTGAATAGTAATAGATACTCGGCAAGCCTGGCATTACCATATTAATATCTCAAAAACAAAACTTTAATACTTCACAATTTTCTTCGATCGGTAACAGAAAGCACGTGGGACATTTCCTCAAAATTAGAAAAAATATGGTACATAACAGTTATTGAAAAAAAATACTACTATATGGAGCTTCCGCCTGGGGTTTAACATTTACTCTCTATTCAAAGACCTTTTCTCCTCTCTCTAGCAAAAGCATATAGAACTAGTCCAACTAGTACGCTACAAATAATAACCGGCATCCCTCCAATAACTTTGTCTCTAATAAAAGAAGCAAATAGAGTAAGAATATTAAAGCTAAGAATTCAAAGCATAAAAAATAATAATGTATATCAACTCACAGACTTTGAAGATCTAAAACACTGTTGCGTCCTACAAACAGAGCTGCATCCTACAAATTTTTACACAAAATCTCTTCTAGCAAAAGCATATAGAACTACTCCAACTAGTACGCTACAAATAATAACCGGCATCCCTCCAATAACTTTGTCTCCAATAAAAGAAGCAAATAGAGTAAGAATATTAAAGCTAAGAATTCAAAGCATAAAAAATAATAATATATATCAACCCACAGACTTTGAATATCTAAAACACTGTTGCATCCTACAAATTTTTACACAAAATCTCTTGTAGCAAAAGCATATAGAACTACTCCAACTAGTACGCTACAAATAATAACCGGCATCCCTCCAATAACTTTGTCTCTAATAAAAGAAGCAAATAGAGTAAGAATATTAAAGCTAAGAATTCAAAGCATAAAAAATAATAATGTATATCAACCCACAGACTTTGAATATCTAACACACTGTTGCATCCTACAAATAGAGCTGCATCCTACAAATTTTTACACAAAATCTCTTCTAGCAAAAGCATATAGAACTACTCCAACTAGTACGCTACAAATAATAACCGGCATCCCTCCAATAACTTTGTCTCTAATAAAAGAAGCAAATAGAGTAAGAATATTAAAGCTAAGAATTCAAAGCATAAAAAATAATAATATATATCAACCCACAGACTTTGAATATCTAAAACACTGTTGCATCCTACAAATTTTTACACAAAATCTCTTGTAGCAAAAGCATATAGAACTACTCCAACTAGTACGCTACAAATAATAACCGGCATCCCTCCAATAACTTTGTCTCTAATAAAAGAAGCAAATAGAGTAAGAATATTAAAGCTAAGAATTCAAAGCATAAAAAATAATAATGTATATCAACCCACAGACTTTGAATATCTAACACACTGTTGCATCCTACAAATAGAGCTGCATCCTACAAATTTTTACACAAAATCTCTTCTAGCAAAAGCATATAGAACTACTCCAACTAGTACGCTACAAATAATAACCGGCATCCCTCCAATAACTTTGTCTCTAATAAAAGAAGCAAATAGAGTAAGAATATTAAAGCTAAGAATTCAAAGCATAAAAAATAATAATATATATCAACCCACAGACTTTGAATATCTAAAACACTGTTGCATCCTACAAATAGAGCTGCATCCTACAAATTTTTACACAAAATCTCTTCTAGCAAAAGCATATAGAACTACTCCAACTAGTACGCTACAAATAATAACCGGCATCCCTCCAATAACTTTGTCTACAATAAAAGAAGCAAATAGAGTAAGAATATTAAAGCTAAGAATTCAAAGCATAAAAAATAGTACTGTATATCAACTCACAGACTTTGAATATCTAACACACTGTTGCATCCTACAAATAGAGCTGCATCCTACAAATTTTTACACAAAATCTCTTCTAGCAAAAGCATATAGAACTACTCCAACTAGTACGCTACAAATAATAACCGGCATCCCTCCAATAACTTTGTCTCTAATAAAAGAAGCAAATAGAGTAAGAATATTAAAGCTAAGAATTCAAAGCATAAAAAATAATAATATATATCAACCCACAGACTTTGAATATCTAAACCACTGTTGCATCCTACAAATAGAGCTGCATCCTACAAATTTTTACACAAAATCTCTTCTAGCAAAAGCATATAGAACTACTCCAACTAGTACGCTACAAATAATAACCGGCATCCCTCCAATAACTTTGTCTCTAATAAAAGAAGCAAATAGAGTAAGAATATTAAAGCTAAGAATTCAAAGCATAAAAAATAATAATATATATCAACCCACAGACTTTGAATATCTAAAACACTGTTGCATCCTACAAATAGAGCTGCATCCTACAAATTTTTACACAAAATCTCTTCTAGCAAAAGCATATAGAACTACTCCAACTAGTACGCTACAAATAATAACCGGCATCCCTCCAATAACTTTGTCTACAATAAAAGAAGCAAATAGAGTAAGAATATTAAAGCTAAGAATTCAAAGCATAAAAAATAGTAATGTATATCAACTCACAGACTTTGAAGATCTAAAACACTGTTGCGTCCTACAAAAAGAGCTGCATCCTACAAATTTTTACACAAAATTTCTTCTAGCAAAAGCATATAGAACTACTCCAACTAGTACGCTACAAATAATAACCGGCATCCCTCCAATAACTTTGTCTCTAATAAAAGCAAATAGAGTATATTAAAGCTAAGAATTCAAAGCATAAAAATAATAATGTATATCAACTTACAGACTTTGAATATCTAAAACACTGTTGCATCCTACAAATAGAGCTGCATCCTACAAATTTTTACACAAAATCTCTTCTGGCAAACTCTGAACTCAATAAACATGAACTCATCTTATATACTAATGGTTTGAAATCTGAAGCAGGCGTCGGTAGTGCACACTGCGCATTCCGAAAAAATTCAAATATTAAAAACTGGAATATTCGTTTAAACAATAACAACTCAGTTTCTCAGGCAGAAATTTTTGCAATTAAAGAAGCCATATGCTTCGCAAAAGAACTTTCTATACCATCCTTAATTCTCTCTGACAGTGCATCTGGTACTCAAGCCATAATTGGACACAGTCGATCGTCTATTTTACAAAAAATTCATATTCTACTCTCTGAATTTCAAAACAATAATAGACCACATTTCAAATGAATTAAAGCACAGATCGGTAATAGTGGTAACGAGCTCACAGATGAACTAGCAAAAGAGTCAACAAACAATTCTTCCCTTCCAAAACACTCAATTACATATCCTATATAATTACTAAAAACAAAATTATAAACACAATTAATGCACTTATGAAAGCAAACCTGGATTCAAGAAGCAACCAGTAGAAGAACTTTTACTTTCATATCAAATCCTTCCAGATCATTAATATCTACTAACCGTTCAAATACATTTTTTCTAACAGCTCATGGTTCATTTACAGAATACCTTCATAGATTCGGACTTCACCATACAAATCTCTGTACCGGTGGGAATTGAAGGCACAAATAGATCATTATCTCTTTCACTACAACCTTACTAAAGATTATCATCTTAAAGCATACAATTTAACTCCAGCTCAGTTATGGTTTCAACAGTTATTTAAAAGTAATATTCTAAGAAATCATCTTCAAAATATAATAAATTGTATCTCCGCAAACATCGATAGTCTTAAAGGAAATAGAAATCCTATTATCTATATTCCTTTACCTTACTTTGTAGAGACATTAGGTATTTTTGGAAGCAGGCAAGATGAAAAATGAGCAATCGCCTTCGCCGGGAATCGAACCATGGACCTCTTGAATACCGGCCCAGCGTGCAGAGACACTACACCACGAAGGCACGCTAGGAAAGCGGGAGAAATACCTTATATAATCCACTTTTAAAGGGCTACTGGAGTTTTCAGGGGACCCAATCGCCAATTCCTGGGGGAGGAGAATCATCATCCAACATCCTTTTAGTTCGGGCGCCAATGTAGAGACATTAAGGGGACTCATACACCTTAAAACCCATAAGATGTTCGAATAGGTGGCTGTTGCAAGAATTGGGATAACTTATTTATTTTAAAAGCAATTACTACCAATTTTTTACAGCTGACTACATAATATAGCTGCTTTCTGAAATAGTCATCAGAAAGTTTGTGTTGCCACAAATATTTTTAGAATTTAATCCGCTTTGTGACAACAGTTTTCGTCATGTTTAACACTTGCGCGCACATTTTAAAACATTCTGTTTCATAATTTAATTCCATATTTAATATATAGCTTTTATAACATTTGGAAACTACTGTGAACCTAAAATTCTAAAAATTTCATGTTAAATTTTTATTTTATTTTGAGTTGTTTATAAAATGTATTTTATTAACAAAATTTTTAATGTTTTCGTCCAAAAAATTTTTCAGTATTAAAATATTCATCAGATTGTTGGTTCAGTTAGAAAATAGTGCCCATATAAAGAATTCCATCGAATTTCAAGTATGTATCATTAGCCATTTTTAAAATATCATGCGCGCAAGGTGGAAACATGGCGAAATATTTTGTCACAAAGAGGATTAAATTACAAAAATATTTGTGGCAACACAAACTTTCTGGTTACTCGTTTCCAAAGCAGCTATATTATGTAGTCAGCTGTAAAAATTTGGAAGTAATTGCTTTTAAAATAAATAAAATATCCCAATTCTTGCAACAGTCACATATTCGAAGATCATGAGGGGTTTAAGGTGTATGAGTCCCCTTAAGATCTTTTTGGAGGCCGAAACGATGAAAAATTAGCAACGCCCTCGCCGGGAATCGAATGATGGACCTCTGGAATACCGGCCCAGCGTGCAGAACCACTACACCCCGAAGGCACGCTAGGAAGGCGGGAGAAATACCTTATAACTTAATACCCCATCCTTTTCGCTACCTGATTTTAATTACTTACTTTTCAAAAATACATTTCTATGCTTTCGCTCAAGACCATCTCTATTTAAGTACATCTTCAAGATCTCCCAAGTTCAATCAAGAACTTAAGAATATTTTCTAAATCCATCTCTTTAATATATAAATCTTAAATATATTAATTAAGTAGACTAGAAGAGAAACACGCTAATGTGACAATCAAAACCGTAAAAAACAACCTTATATTTAGCGTAGGTATAATGAAACACTCAATCGATTTCGAGGGCAGCTAAAGGTCCCTCCTCAGTATAATGAAACACTCAATCGATTTCGAGGGCAGCTAAAGGTCCCTCCTCATCAGGAGAAAGAAATACATAGAAAGAAGAAAATAGGAATCACAGAAACACGTGGTGCTTATCAGCACTGCACGTGGTTATAACTAGATTTTTAATCAGAGTTGCACTGGCCGCCTACTTTTACTGAGCCAGGCTGTCTGATCAAGCATAAACACTTCACTCAAGCACTTCGCTAATATCGATCAAGCACTTCGCTAATATTTCTTTATGCTTGATCAGACAGCCTGGCTCAGTAAAAGTAGGCGGCCAGTGCAACTCTGATTAAAAATCTAGTTATAACCACGTGCAGTGCTGATAAGCACCACGTGTTTCTGTGATTCCTATTTTCTTCTTTCTATGTATTTCTTTCTCCTGATGAGGAGGGACCTTTAGCTGCCCTCGAAATCGATTGAGTGTTTCATTATACCTACGCTAAATATAAGGTTGTTTTTTACGGTTTTGATATTAATTAAGTCTCAAACTCAAGACTATTAGTCAAGACTTTTACTCAAGCATTACTCTCTATCAAGAATCTCCAAGAACTTTTCATTCAAGTCATCCTAATTCATTCAAAAACTATTTCTCATCCTCTTTTATTGAATGACTACTCTTCACTCTTACTTCTTCATTCAAGAATTCCATAATCAAAAACTATATTCTTATTCTAAACTCTTTACAAAACTTATATTCTCAGCCCCTCCTATTCTCATACGTTATGTAGTTCATTTTCAAAATTTGTAATGATCTTAAGTATTTACTTACGTATTTATGTTTCATTTACTTACATATTTATTTAGGTATTATGTATTTATATATTTAATATTTTTTTAAATTTTTATTATAAAATTCTCAAAATTCTAATATTATATTGTCTTCATATATAACAACATTGTATTTAGGCATTTATCTAATTTTAAAATTTTTATTTTATTTATTGTATCTATTTATGTATTTATATATTTATTTCTTTATATTTAATTTTTATTATGTAATTATCAAAATTCTAAAACTTTATTGAATTTTATATATAACAACACAGTTGGTAGATGATTCCGTCAGTTGAGCATAAAAGCTAAATGTCTTAAAGGCTGTGCAGCTGCTGATCTGATGGTAACTAAATAAATAAATAAACGTGGACGCACCTTACGAGCTGATACTGGGTGCGCTGCAAACATGCCCATTTCCTGACTAATGATTCGTGATGTGGTCGTACCGTTTTGCAGGGCTGACCTTACAATAAGTCTGTCCTCTCTCGCGTTAGTCATGGGAGGGCGTTGAACTCCTGCATGCCGTTCAGTATGACCCTCAGCATGACAGGGATTGAATGTCGACCAATGCGGCCGGCGATATCACGGAACGATAATCTACACTTTTGATATGCAACAATCTTGCCTCTATCGAATTTCGAAACTCTCTAGTAAACATTTCCTCTTCTTATTCGAGGTATAACACGATATTCTGACTCATCTTCGACCTCACAAAGCGCTTTCCGTATGAGAAATCCCACTACACAACTTCTCTTTTATGCAGTGCTTCAAATGTCATTTCTCCCTCCTGCGTCGTCTAAATGCGTTGAAATTTTAATCATTTGCATATCCTCTTCTGGTACTTTTCCGTTTTGCCTGCGCAAAAGATAAAGTCGCTAATAATGGTACAACTGATGCCAAACGGTTATACTCGCTGGTAACCTTTTACGCCTCATTTCCGAAACAAGTCGCAGCCATTTCTGATCAGATTGATTGTTTCTTTCAATACTGGCATACAATTACATATAATTTTTACCAGGTACTTAAATTTTATGCCCTAAGACCATTCGCGGTAGTTAAATCAAGTAGGATGCAATCACACCGTTAACCAGAAGGCGAAAATATAGAAAGGCAAAATCAAGAGTTAAATTCATCCATTCTAATGAGAATGCACTAGCGAAGTAAATCTCTGCGGTTTTATATAATTTTTGAGTAAGCTATTAGTACGAATTAAGATAATTCTTGCATTTAAACTATTATTCCAAATTAAGATTTAATTTGAAATTAATGTAGATAATTACTGAGAGAATTAGATTTTTGTAGCGAAGTTTTCGTGAGATGAGATCATTTGAGGTCACGTGATAAGAACCGGCGAATCAGGATGTTGAACCATGAAAGCATAGTAAATTCTTAAATTAATGTCTTTATACAAATTTATTGTCTTTATTTATTGGCTTTTTACAAAATTTTAAACCATATAAAAACGTTTATGCCTTCAAAATAAAAAATTCTTACAACTAACATTTTTTTTGCTTATTACGTGCTCCGCCCTTAGGCACTACACGGAAAGGGAGGAATGCCCCGTGGAGGTCTTTTTAAGGGAAACTGGCTCGTATCCACGTTACACATGGGAGAAACGACGAAAGCGCCTATGCAGCCAGCCCGTTCCCCGGGACTCGAACCCCGGACCGAACTACCAGTGTTCAGCGGCTTTTACTGCTCGACCGCGAGTGAGCCTAGAACTAACATTTGTTAACATTTTTTATATGTATAGTGTCCAACAGTCTGCTTGGCGAGATTTGCGTCGGCGAAACGGAAAAGTACCCCTCTTTTTCCTTTTATGTGATTTTGACGTTCGTCAGATCATTCCTTTCTGATGTTGCAATTTTAATAGCCAGCAGTGTAATTGCAATACTTGAGGATTTCAAATATAAATAAACATTAAATTTGTATACTCAGATTGCCGCACACTGCTTTTTAAAATTATCTATTTCTTCAAAATTGTGTATTATCTTTCAAGTATATGTTTCACTAAAAGTTGTTTAACACCAACAAATACTCGTAGTTATTATCCTCTTAAATATTCTTGCATCATTCAAACTTTGAGAATGAAGGCAACTATTTCGTTTCAATGATTCAACTAAAATCACATGTTTCAACTTGCTAGCCCCCCATCCTTAATCTTAGCTATGCTCTTATCGTAAGTTCTAGTTTTATCTTTGCGATTTTACCTCAGATGACGTGAACACGATTGGAAGGTAGACACATTTCGTTTCAGGTTATCATAGCTTTCTTATCGCACTTCGAGTCGTGCCATTTTGTGACAAAACATCATTTTAGTTACTGTGTCTACCTTCAACTATTCAGTGTGCTTTGGTTAGGTTACTCAAAATGCAGACAAATGTTACCGATTTCTTCAACTACGTCGTTATCAAATGGATGGACTAATTTAAAATATAATCATGACAGTATCTGTGCTCAGATGTTGCTGATGATTTTACGATGGAAGCAGAAGAAGACAGTTTTTCGAACAAGTGTGAGACCAGCTTGAAGGCAGGAGGTAACAATGAGCCTCTTGTAACACAAAATCAAGAAACAAACGAACGACCAAGGATTTCGCAGTTTGATACACTGGATATATTAATTTTTGTCTACGCAATATGCTGTTTTCTTTTTGATCTGTCTTTCGATATTCTCCTAGCTGTGCTTCATTATTATGGCGGAAATATGTGGTACTTTGGTTTGACTGTGTGTTTCATCGTCGTGCCGTCTCTCACCACTACTGCTTTTAGTCTTCGGTGGTATATATCTGACTCTCTTAAAAAGGGTGCAGCTCCGGTTTCCGCTAAACGATGGATTGTAAGAGGCGTTTTTTTAACTTTACAATTAGGACCAGTACTAAGGTAATTTTATGCTTATTAATTAGTAAATAATTGATGAGTTTAGAGTAGCTTAATACATTTTGTTTAATCATGAACAGTACTATCGAAATTACGCCGCCCAGCCGGTATACTACGGCAGTCGGACTTACCCGGGTTCGAATCCCAGAAAAGGCATGTTCGTAACTGTCCGTCCCTTCATAGGAGGCAATAATGGCCACCTATTAGGTACTTCCATAATGAAATGGCCACTACTTCCGGTCCTTGTAGGGGCTAATGGTTACTAAAATAAAGCGCACGACCATTGACAAAAATATCGAAATGAATGATAGTAGAACTAAACGAAAGACTCCAGAGGCTTTATTAGGCTAACAAGCCAGTTGATTGCTCCATGATTTATATAATTTAGCAAGCATATGTTCATCAAGGAATGAACAAAGCTTAAATAAGCACCCTAAAAACAAGTGCACAACAATGTGCATATGGGGTTACCATAATTTAGTATGTTGTAGAGACATTAGGTATATTTTGGAAGCAGGAAAGATGAAAATTTAGCAACGCCTTCACCGGGAATCGAACCCCGGATCTCTGAAATACCGGCTCAGTGTGTTGACCACTGCACCACGGGAGAAATAGCTTATATACTCCCCCTTTTAAAGGGCGACTGGGGTTTTTAGGGTACCCAATCGCCAAATCTGGGTGTGCAGAGTCATCATCCACAACCCGTTTTTAGTTCGAGCGCCACTGTAGAGACATAAGGTATATTTTGGAAGAAAGAAAGATGAAAATTTAGCAACGCCTTCGCCGGGAATCGAACCACGGACCTCTGAAATACCGGCTCCTTGGTACTGGTGCACTGGTGTATTGTGTCTATCTTTAGAGCACTGGTGTATTGTGTCTATCTTTTAGTGTATAGTATATTAGTGAATTATTGTATAGTATACTGGTGTATAGTATATTAGTGTATAGAATACTGCTGTATAGCGTATTAGTGTGTCACAATTATGTGTATTGGTGTGTTGTGTCTATCTTTGAGTTTACAGTATCATGGTGTGTTGCATTATGTACATTGACGCATCGTGCGATTACACGATCAGGTCTATTTGTAAATTACTATATTTATGTCTATTTAAAGTTTCAGCTACAGATAGTTGCAGGGTCCGGACAGCACCCGAGTAGTCATTGTAAGCCGTCCGGGTGTCCGGCCCTGCTGTCACCTGTCACCTGAAATACCGGCTCGGTGTGCTGACCACTACACCACGAAGGCACGCTAGGAAGGCGGGAGAAATACCTTATAATGTATATACCGTCAAATCTTCAGTAATGTGTATCAGTGTTCTGTAATGTGTTCAGTAGATGTACCAAGGAATGAACAGCACTTAAATAGGCACTCACCGAACAGGTATACAACAAGTGTAAACTATATTACTAAAAATCTCGCAAGTATATAAATTTAATTCCACATATAGGTGTACGCATAAAATAAGTATCCAAGCGAATAGGGGCACATATCTCTGTAAACACCATAATTATAATTAAGCAAGTGTTCAATTTTAATCCCAAGTAATGTGTACTAAGCATTCAGCAATGTGTTGAGTAATGTATAGTAATTATAATTAAGCAAGTGTTTATTTTCAAATCCTTAGTAATGTGTACTAAGCATTCAGCAGTGTGTTCAGTAATGTATAGTAATTATAATTAAGCAAGTGTTTATTTTCAAATCCTTAGTAATGTGTACTAAGCATTCAGCAGTGTGTTCAGTAATATGTGCCAAGTTATGGAACACTTAAATAATAATATCTATCTTAAATTATGAGTATCTTAAAATGTAAATGTGTACCAGTGTTCTATAAATGTAAACGTGTACCAATGTTCTATAAATGTAAATGTGTACCAATGTTCCAATCTCAAGTAATGAGTACTAAGCATTCAGCAATGTGTTTGGTAATGTGTGCCAAGTTATGGAACACTTAAATAATAATGTGTACCTAAACGTAAATTTGTACTAATGTTCTATAATGTATACCTTAAACAATGTTCTCAAGTTATGGAACACTTAAATAATAATGTATACCTAAACGTAAATTTGTACTAATGTTCTATAATGTATACCTTAAACAATGTTCTCAAGTTATGGAACACTTAAATAATAATGCATACCTAAACGTAAATTTGTACTAATGTTCTATAATGTATACCTTAAACAATGTTCTCAAGTTATGGAACACTTAAATAATAATGTATACCTAAACGTAAATTTGTAGTAATGTTCTATAATGTATACCTTAAACAATGTTCTCAAGTTATGGAACACTTAAATAATAATGTATACCTAAACGTAAATTTGTAGTAATGTTCTATAATGTATACCTTAAACAATGTTCTCAAGTTATGGAACACTTAAATAATAATGTATACCTAAACGTAAATTTGTACTAATGTTCTATAATGTATACCTTAAACAATGTTCTCAAGTTATGGAACACTTAAATAATAATGTATACCTAAACGTAAATTTGTACTAATGTTCTATAATGTATACCTTAAACAATGTTCTCAAGTTATGGAACACTTAAATAATAATGTATACCTAAACGTAAATTTGTACTAATGTTCTATAATATATACCTTAAACAATGTACTCAAGTTATGGAACACTTACATAATAATGTGTACCTAAACGTAAATTTGTACTAATGTTCTATAATGTTTACCATAATGTTTTATAATGTGCACCAAATATTCTATAATGTGTACCTTAAATAACAAGTTGTATTATGTGCATCAAAGACGCACCGCACATAAAGTAAGTACCCAAAGGAATAGGTGCACAACCTGTATAAACCGCAATATTATAATTGAGTAGGTATTTAATTCCAAACCCTCAGTAATTACTTTAGAGAAGGGGGTGTGAGAATATTGTGGCTACATCGATTCTTGTATCGTTATCACGCGCGAGCACGTGCGTCGAAAGGTATAAATACTGGAAGGACTGGTTTGTCTCTCTCTCAGATCACATCACATTCAGCCGCTGAGCCCCTAGGGACAAGGTTGTCTTTTTTTTAGCGCTCTCACGAATTGCCATATTTTGCTTATCTCAACAGGCCATCTAGAACTTCTAGAACGTCATTACCCAGCGTAAGTATTGTCTTTAGCATTATGGTGACTCTCTTCGGCATCACGTAATTCCAAACTAGGATAAGCGTACCCAGACTGATTCTTAGCATCATGCTCACGAGACAAGGCGCAAAAGCGCAAGGAGAAAATATACCAAACTCCCCGCTTTGGAGAATAGAACGGATAAACGAATTAAAATCGGAACGGAAAAAATATGAAATTGTAGGCAAAACGGAAGGTATCAACACAGAGCACAGACAAAAAATGCTAGCTATAGACGACGAAATTGCACTACAGGATGCAGCTTTAAACACACCGATAGCGGACAAAGATATACCAATAAATGTATCACCTAACAGCATTAATACATTGCCGAAAGGCTCTATCAAAAACATACTTGAAAGGCACCAAGAATTAAGAGATAATATTAAAATACTTGAAAACAAAAAAGCTAATTCCCAAATAACGGAAAAAGAAGAAAAAATTTACCAACTACTCCTCGAGGAAATAGACGAAATAAATATCTTACTAAACCACCAGTTCAATCAAAACGATCTACAAGCTCTCATCAACAAAGACAACTACCCATATAGTACCCCTACCAAACAAGATCATTGGAAAGAGGCCCCAAAGTCCAAAAGACACAAAAGAACAAATTCGAACCAAAGCGAAACCAATTCAGAAATAGAAATAGTAACCGCAAATAAATTCAATAACCTACTTGACGAGTCAACAGATGGAGCCACTGATGCAAACCAACAAACGGAAGACGATATCACTGAAGAGGAAGACAATACTTTTAAAAAACCCCATAAATATGCAGGGAAAATTCCCCCATTTATTATAACTCAAGAGGATATAAATTGGAAAGATCTAAGAAAAGAAATAAAAGAAACCCTAAATATCATCAAGATCGAGAGTAAAAAAGAGGGAGACAATCTCAAAATAAAAGTCTTCACCGCAGAAGATTACAAAAAACTCCAAAATAAATTCGACAAGGAAAAAATCCCTTATCACACATACTTACTAAATTCCGATAAAACAACTAGAGTTATCCTAAAAGGATTAGAAACATATTTTACACCTGACGAAATCAAGGAAGACCTTATTTCACAGGGAATCCCTGTACTCAAATGTAGACAACTTACACGCATGCGCGATGGCATACCATCTCTTCTTCCTGTCTTCTACGTGGAAACGCCACGAACGGAAGAAGGAAAACAAATCTATAGAATCACGCATATTCTTGACATGAAAACAAGAGCAATTAGCTACAAATCGAAACCCGGCCCAACACAATGTTTTAATTGTCAGCGGTACGGGCATACACAAAAAGCCTGCCACAACAAACCTCGTTGTGTCAGATGCCTGGAAAGCCACAAATCCTTTGACTGCCCAGCTCGTCTTAAAAAGGAAATACCAGCACAATGTATATTATGCAAAGGGCCTCACCCAGCATGTAGCACTGAATGCCCCGAAAGACCAGGCAACGCAACCGAAAATATCAAAAAACCCACAGAAAACGAAAAAATTATTACAAACTCCCGGAGCACTGCAAGTCGCAATACTCCCAGCCAATCAAGCAATACCATTCTATCCTACGCTGCAGTCACAGCATCAACCAAAAATAATGGCAACAAACAGCCGCAACCCAAAGAACCGACCCATCAAAAAGAGGAAACCGCCACAAAAGAACCCACACAATATAAAAAACCGCAATCAAAAGAATATAATCAAGATAAAGACGAGGATTTTGATGATTTCGTCGAATTCATCGAGCAAATACATGACCTCTACCTTAAATTTAAAAATACTCAAGTCAACAAATTAAAGATCGCCTTAGAAGCAGTAAAGATTTTTCACACAAAAAATTATGTATAATCACAGACAACAAATCAACCAAAGAAATAGACCACATATCAACTATGCTAAATTTTTATCCTTCAATAGCAATGGCATTAAAAGACAAACGCTACAATTAAAAGATTACATTAATACACATAACCTGGACATCATTCTCCTAAACGAAACGCATCTCAAACCCGAAGACTCCTTCAAAATTCCAAACTTTGACATACATAGAATGGACAGACTTCACAACCGTGGAGGCGGCACAGCTATTATCATCAAAAGCATAATTTTGTTTAATAAGTTTTGGGATAATAGCGGCACAGCTATTATCCCAAAACGAAGAAGAAATAGCACCAAATTTCAGTTACCAACCCTCAATAGTATTGAAGCATGCGCCTGTATACTTCCCAGCAGAAATATAAACTACTTACTAGTTGCAGTATACAAACCACCAGGAAAAACCCTATGCACTCAAGACATCGATAAAATTATCAGTTTAGGTTTCCCCACAATTATTGCGGGGGACCTAAACTCAAAACACACCACCTGGAACTCCAAAAACAATAACCTGGACGGAACCTTACTCTACAACTACAGCAACAACAATAATATCATCATCACTGCTCCAATAGAACCAACCTTCTACTCCAAAATCCACCCAAACTCCAACGATGTACTAGACTTAATCATCACCTCTAAAATTAATCAACAACCATATCTGCAAGTCGACACTGCGTTATATTCGGATCATCTCCCCATCAAATTCACCCTACATGGACTCCAACAAGGACTACCACCTCTAAAATGTAAAATAAACTGGTCGAAATTTAAACATGAAATAGACAATAGCATCAACCCAACCTTCTCTCCCCAAAACGAAGAAGAAATAGAAAACGCAATAAATTACTTCTCTCAAAAAATTCAACTTACCCTCGACAATAGTAAACACCCCATCCAAAACAGTAACGCAACTCTCCCAAAAAATCTCCAAAACAAGATCAAAGAGAAGAATAGATTAAGAAAAATTGCTCAAAACACACAAGATCCAAGAGACCTACGGGAATTCAACAGAAGCAACAGGCAACTGCGAAAATTAATGAAAGAATTTAAAGAAAAATCCTGGAATATCTTCCTAGAAAGCCTTTCCCACACAGACAACTCCGTCTGGAAAATAGCCAAATCTCTAAAAACAACTGAAACAACCATAGGTCCAATATCTGATGGCAATACTACCACTCACAACCTAAACGAAATTGTAGAGCTTTTTGCAAATTCATACGAAAAACAGTTCACGACAAACAACTTCCCAAACCCAAACGACATAAATATCGAAAACCATGTACAGCACATCCTAACAACTGTCCAGGATGCCCCCATCCAACCGATTACTCCACTAAAAATCAAGTCTATCATCAAAAATCTAAACAAAAGAAAAGCCGCAGGCCATGACAATATCACCAACAAAGCATTAAAAGAACTCCCAAGAAAAGCAATAGTATATCTGACTAAAATAATAAATGCGTGCCTAAAATTAAATTACTTCCCTGCTCAATGGAAGCACGCCATCATAACTGTCATAAAGAAACCAGGTAAACCAGGAAAGGCAACAACAGACTACAGACCTATCTCACTACTATCATCATTAGGAAAAGTCTTTGAACGTATCATCGTCCAAAGACTTGAAGATTTTATCACAGAAAGAAATTTACTACAAGAACATCAATTTGGATTCCGGAAAAAATTCTCCACAACCCAACAAATAACGAGAATAGTTGAAAAAATAGGCGAATCGTTCAATAAAAACGAAACAACAGCAGCATTATTCCTCGACATAGAAAAAGCTTTTGATAAGGTTTGGCATTACGGCCTCCTTATCAAACTTATTAATTACAACTTCCCTCTGAAAAGCATAGCTCTCATAAATAGCTTCCTAAGCAATAGATCCTTCCAAGTAAAAATCAAATCACATACTTCTCTCATCAAGAAAATCAGTAGCGGCCTACCACAAGGTTCAAATCTCTCTCCACTACTATATAATCTTTACACAAATGATATCCCAACAATAAAAGATGCCTTCATCGCCTGTTACGCAGACGATACAGCTATTATCTGCAGCTCCATGAATCCAGACTATGCCACCCAAAAATTACAAAATGCAATAAACCAACTCGCCCCCTGGTACAAAGGATGGAAAATAAAAATAAATGCCACTAAATCAACAGTAGTCATCTTCAAAAGAACGCAATCCAGACATATTTACCAAGATCTGAAATTTGAAAACAACAATATCCCCCGGAAAGCGGCTACAAAATACTTAGGAGTCCTCCTGGACGAAAAACTAACCTTTAAAAAACACATAATAGAAACAAAAACCAAAGCATCCAAAGCTCTACAATCAATATATCCACTAATTGGAAGAAATTCACCTCTAAATATAAATACCAAAAGAATCCTCTACTTGCAAAGCATCCGTCCTATATTATTATACGCTGCACCAGCATGGGCAAGCGCAGCAAAGAGTAATAGAGAGATCCTACAAAAAATTCAAAACAAAGCTTTAAGAATGATAACAAACGCACCATGGTTTGTAAGGAATTCCACCTTGCATAGAGATCTAAAAATAAACCAACTAAATACAGAAATTCTCATTCAATCGCATAACTTTTTTCAAAAATTGGACAATAGCAACTATGACATCCTCAGAAAAATAGGAAAATATGACTACACAGTATCTCAGCCCTTTAAACGGCCAAGAACAATCCATCATGACAGCAATTGGTGATAAATCAACAAGCGACCGGTAGCTTAACGGGATAAACCCCTACCACTGTGCCATGCAAAGTTAGTACACCCTAAGATCAACGATTCGACCCTCAGCGGAACCTTAAAACGCAAAGGACTTGTAAATATTAAGAAAAAATTTTCTTTTTACATATAATCAGGAAAAATAAATATCAGGAAAATAATTGTACATAAAAAATTCTACATATAGAAATCCAGAAAAGAAAAATAAGAAGCAGAAAAATATTATTATATATATACAGATTTAAAGATATGAAAATAGAAATTATCTTAATATTTTAAAAATATTGTAGGGCAGAAATTAAGTGAAAATTCACGAACTTGTATATTTTGAAAGGACTTGTAGATATTTTGAAATCTAGCATATAATCAAGAAAACTACTTTTAGGAAAACAAATGTATATAAAATCGTGAAATTTACTATACAGAGAAATACAGAAAAGAAACAAGATGCAGGAAAATATTACTATTCTGTAGATAAAAAATTATTTTAATGTTCTAAAAAATATTATTAGATGAAAATTCACACACAAAAATAGAATCCACAGCTGCTTAGTACAGCCATAGAGAATTTCTTTCAGTCCTGATTATTCAGGTATTTTACTTCAGATGATTCAGTCCATACGGAAACAAAAATAGATTGGTAAAGGCCCTCACAGGTCGTACACCTCTCATAAACGCGATGGTCTATGGTCTATGTCTCTCTCTTTTTTTCCTGCTTCCCCGCTTGCTGCCTGACGTCGAGCTTAGCGAGTGTGTGGCCCGAAGGCCCACACATACTCAGCAGTCGCCATTTGTTCCTGTCTAATTTTGCCGAGAAAGAAGCAGAATGAAGAAATCCAGTACTTAAAGCAGATATTTGATTTGTGAATAATATAATATACGAGCAAGTGTGTGGAATTTATGAATAAAATAAACGCGCAAGCAGAAATAAGTAACTGTTCGACTTCAAGATGTGATTGACCAGCAATGTGTCACCACGTGCGACGTGTGTAAAAATCATATGAATGTAAAAGGAAAAAAGAAGAGCTTATAAGTGTGTAACCAGACAGCGCGATAATATGAAGATAGAATTCATCACGTTTCAACCGCAAAATTATTTGATGGAACAGGATTGCGCGAATAGTCACGCGTCGGCACTCCACGGACATTCCTTTTGAGTTATCGCATTGCTAGTATCTAAGTTATGATATTTTAGTATGTATATGTGTGTGATAAATGTGTCTTATTTAATCAGAAAGTATGTGTATTGAAATAAATATGTGATTGGAAAAAGAAAATAATCGGCTCATGCATGCATCAGTGGGTAAGTCTTGTTAATCTATTTAGTAATGATTATGCAATGTACTAAACACCAAATTTTAGTTTAAGTATTTACGCAAAATTAATTTGTACTTGATATTCTTAGTATCGACACTTTATACGATCACGGCCAGCAACACCACATTTATGGTGCCGTGACCAGGATTATAATAATAAAGGCACATTATGGTGCCGTGACAAAAAAAAAAAAAAAAAAAAAAAAAAAAAAAATGGGAAATTAAGTTTTAATTGTTTCATTTCAGGTAGAGAACCATTTTATGCTTATGCCTAAAAATATAACTACACATGTGATTCCAGTTTGATAATTGCTTAAATATTTTGAATTTTGTGATGATGTCTGATATCAAATAGGTGAACATTAGTAATGATTGGATAAAATTTTGAATTTTGTGTTTATCTGATATGAATCATTAAGAAAAAGTTGAAAATTGCATATGTAAAAATATATATATATATATATATATAGAATTCCATATGACTGTTTCCTGCTAATGTGAAATAATTTAATGATAAAAAATAGATATGTGAAAATGGTAATATCAATTCAAAATTGGTCAGTATTTAAGAAATTATTCCTGAATGTATATCATATTGTGTGGTAAGGAGTATGTAATAACTTGTATCCATGTGAAAAATTTCGATAAGTTACAATAGTGTATTTATGAATGTACTATACATTAGAAGTAATAATAATAGTAATTTAGAGTGGTACTAAAGTATAGTAAATTCATTCAGAATGGCTAAGAAAAATAATGTAATGAATATGAGTCTGGCTACTGCTCTGCCTACTTTTTCAGGGGAGCATGACGAAAATATAACGTTTTTTTTAGATCAGTTATGCCAAATGGCAAATTTAGAGAACTGGAATGAGAACAGAAAAAGTTTGGTGTTAAAAATTCAATTGAGGGGTAAAGCATTAAAATTTGTAATTGATAATGAATCGTGTAAAGATATGTCATTTGATGATTTAAAAGCATTACTAAGTAAAAAATTCGCAAAATCTCAGTCATTCAAAATAACTTTAACTCAATTAGACAGACCCCAGATCAGTCAGTCAAGGACTTAGCGGAAAAAGTGAATACTTATGCCACAAAATATTTTGGGTGCTATCCTAGTTCGAGTGATAAGGTACATAACCTCACTCAAAAAACAATGCTTTCAAAATTCTTAGAAGCTCTCAGACCAGATTTAAGACTGGAGGTTAAAAAACTAGGACCTATTGATTTTGCTACTGCTGTTAAACAGGCAAAGAACATAAAAAAAGCATTGGAGGATTCTGGTAATAGCTCACAGACACATGATTTTTCACCTGAATTAAATACATTAATTATGCAACAAATGCAAAATAATAGAGCCATTGAGGATTTGTCAAAAAAATTCAATGAAATTTTACCTAATGGTAGTGTAAACAATGTAACTAGCCTAGAAAATAATCCTACACAAAGTAGTAATAATAGAGAATCTTGTCATATTTGCCAACAGAATCATTGGACTACAGAGTGTCCTTATTTTCCTTCAAACAATAATTTTCAATATTATAGACAGGCTAGAAACAACCAGAGAAGAAATTTTTATAGGGGTAACTTTATCAATAGAAGGAATAGATATAATAGTCGGTATGCTTTCATGCAAGGTAATAGACTACAGAACAGTAATAGAAATAGGCCACAATACAGAAGATACAATACTCGTACAAATAATTTAAACTAATGAAGGGTACTTGCAGATCTCCCAGATACACAAAGTATTACTCAAGTGCCCATAAAAAAATTTGGGGGAAACAAGACAAAATAAAAAAAAAGAAGGAACTCAAATAGGCCAAATACACATGAAAGATTCCGACACAAAATTAAAGAAAGTAATGAACAAAAATTGGTAGCTTCTTGCCAGACTAATAGTATCACAGAATTACCAGTAATAGAAATCAAATTTGGCGACTTTGTGGTAGAAGCATTACTTGATACAGGTGCAAATTTAAGCTTAATTCAGCCAGACACCTTGCAAGTAATAAAAAATTACACAAAGATTCATTACTTAAGCAGATCTGTAAGAATACATACGCTAAATAATGCTACTATCCCATATGTATCTGCTGTAAACTTAAAATTTCGTTTAGGAAATAAATGGCTTGCCAACCAATTTTTTGTTACACAACATAATTGGAACACAAATTATCAAATGATTTTAGGGTATGATTTTATTCAAAAAAATAAGATACTTATAGATGCAGATAAAAGTCAGTTAATCATTGATAACACATATTTTGATCTTTTGGACAAAAGAAAAAACTGTACTAATATTAATGCAAAAAAGGTAGACAAGAATCATAGACCAGAGGAGTCAGGTATTGTAAGAGTAGTATTGAATACCAGAATTGCGCCAAATACAGCAGAGATAGTAAAGTTAAGCATTCCAATTAATATGCAGAAAGAAAAGCAAATAATGTTCTCACCAGACAGGCGAAAAGTGGGCAAGATAGGTGTGACTGATTCAATTCATGAGATAAGTGACAGGCAATATATATTCACCATAATTGAAAACAATTCCAATGCCGCAATTATTCTAAGAAAGGGTGAAAAGATTGGTAAGGTATATAAAGTCGAAGAAAAACAATTTGAAAAACCTAGAGAGCAACAAAATTTGCAGATTAACCATATAACTTTAAAAGAAATTAAACAATTAAGAAAGGAGGAATTAAGCCCAGATGATTTTGATTTAAGTCATTTAGAAGCAGAACAAAAAAATAAGATGATTGAAATGCTCATGAAAAATTCAGCTGTGTTTTCAAAATCTTACACCACTCTGGGTAAGACTGATGCTGTCGTGCCACAATTTAATTTATTACATAACTTTCCAATTCAAACTAGACCATACACTATTCCTCGCATTGCTAAAAAATATGCCCAAGAGGAGATAGCCAAATTGTTAGAAGCAGGTATTATAGAGCCATCGACATCGAGTTACAGTTTTCCAGTAATTTTTGTCAAAAAGAAAGCACCACCTAATACTGATCCTAGCAAATTAAAATTTAGAATGGCAGTAGATTATAGATTGTTAAATTGCATAACTGAATCATATCAAATATGTCTACCTAAGATTTCAGATATTTTGCATAATATAGCAGGTAAAAGTTATTATTGTGTGCTAGATCTTAAGTCAGCATTTTTTCAAATAAAGTTAGATCAGAAAGATAAAGAAAAATTAGCCTTTTGCACGGAACTTGGCAATTTTCAACCAACTCGGTTACCTTTTGGTGCAAAAAATTCATCTGCTTATTTCCATACTCTAATATCAAAATGTTTAGGTGAATTGCAGGGTCCAAATTTACAATATTCTCTAGATGACATAATTGTTGCAGCTAACAGTATAAATGAACTAGTAATTATTTTACAAAAGGTGTTTGACAAGTTAAAAAAATTTAATTTAACATTAGACCCAGCCAAATTGCAGTTATGTAAACAAGAGATTACGTATTTAGGTTTTTCGGTTAATAAGAATGGTTTTGCTCCTTCAGAGGAGAATATTCAGAAAGTAGCCAAATTTCCTAGGCCAAGAAATGTGAAAGAGGTTCAAACATTCATAGGCATGGTAAATTATTTTCGACACTTAATTTTTAATTATGCAGAAATTGTCAAGCCAATAGTAAATTTAACAAGAAAGAATATACCATTCGTGTGGAACGAGAGATGCCAAAATGCATTAGATAAAATACAAGAATTAATTTTAGAAAAACCCACAATAAAAAACATAGAAAATGATAAACCTTTATATTTAGTAACCGATGCTTCTAGATTAGCCATTTGTGGCATATTAATGCAAAAAACTGATGAAAAGTTTTTCCCAGTACAATTTTACTCAAAAATTTTAACACCTGCTGAGGCTAGATATCCTTCAATTAGGAGAGAACTTTATGCAATCTTCAGATCAGTAAAGCAATTTCACGAACATCTGTATGGGAAAAAATTTATAATATTAACGGATGCTAAACCTCTGACTTTCCATATTAGTCTTGACAAACAGCCAGATATTGTAGCACGTTGGTTGTTATATTTACAGGAATTTCAATACACGATGGAGCATATTCCTGGTTTAAAAAACCCAGCAGACTACTTGTCAAGAGTTTCAGAGGATGTAGTGGTAAACAATGTAAATATATTTAAGACCAATGATAATTTGTCTATTCAAAACATAATTAGTAAACAGCAAAGTGATCCAGACATAAAATCAATTATAAAAAAATTACAGGATAACCACAAAGAAAGTGTAGAACAATATTTTATTGATAGTCATACAGATGTAGTAATGATAAAATTAAAACCTGTAAATATGAGAAAGAAAGACAGAAGTATCCAGAATAAAATTTTAATTCCTAAGGCATTAATTAAAGATGTATTACAGACAGTTCATGCGCCTCACTTTGGTATTCAAAAGACATATGAGTTTGTAAAGGCAAAGTATTATTGGAAAGGTATGTACAGCGATACGAAAAGTTTTGTAGAAAATTGTTCAGATTGCTTACAAAATAAGTCTAGACCTCACAACACTCTGCCACGTCTAATTCCTAAGAAAGATCTTGCTCCTGGAGAGATGATAGCTATAGACATAGTTGGTAAACTGCCAAGATCCATAGATAATAAGTTTTATGTACTCACTATCATTGATCATTATTCCAGATATTTGGAAACAGTTGCGTTAAACAACTGCACTTCTCAATCCATCATAAAATCTTTAAATGATTATTTTGCCAGATTTGGCATTCCAAAAATTTTGTTATCAGACATTGGTTCCTATTTTTGTTCCACAGAATTTACTCAATTTTTAAAATCGCTTAAAATAGAACACAGAAAAAGTTCAATTTATCATCCACAGTCCAATGGGTTGATTGAAAGAGTTCACAGGGTAATGAAAGAATCAATTGCAGCAATATCAAACAAAATATTTGAATGGCCACAAAAAGTACTGATGTTTAAACTGTATTATAATAATGCTAAACATTCTGTAACTCAATTTTCACCAGCAGAACTATTTTTTGGTAGAACATTAAATACTCCCATAGATAGCAATGATCCTCTTAAATTAGCAGAAGATTTCCAGAAATATTCCAAAAGGATAAAGGAACAATTGAGTAGAGATAAGCAACAAGTAAAATTAAATGAGGATGAATACTTTAATTGTGCAAAAAAATATTTGAAAGGGAGAAAAATTCCAGAATTGAAATCAGGGGATAAAGTTTTTATGCAGGAATTTACTGATCGAAGGGTGCTACATCCAAAATACAAGGGGCCATATGAGATCATTAAAAAGCTACGAAATGATAATTATATAATACAATTAGAGAATAAAACCACTAAAGTTCACGTAAGTAAATTGTTTTTACAAAAGCCTTCAAGAGTAGATTCAACACAAAATGAGGATTAGGAGTGTAACACAATTGTAAATTGTCGATCAGCAAATCAAAAAAAAAAAAAAAAAAGTGTAAAGAAGTTGTGATTATGATAAGAATGTAGTATGTGTACAAGCTAGATAATGAATGATGATCGTGTGTGGTATGGATCAATTTAGTGTAATAAAGCGCTAATTGCACGATTTTGGTAGAGTTGGCTGGTCCACATACCAGAAGAATTGAATTATACTATGCAGGGTCTCATTGATTACTAGGTTGCAGATTCAAAAAAAAAAGTGTGGTTCAAATCTCCTTGTCTTACTGCTGAATCAAATTGAAGGTATGTAATTTAGTAGTGGATCTAATACAAATGTAGCTTGTAACAATGTCATGACATATTGGTATATGAAATGTATATGTAAAATGAATATGATCAAATGATAAAAGTAGCTATGTAATGAAATAGTGAATGTGATTCTAAAATGTAAAGAATGAAATAAGGTAAACAATGGTTAAGAGGAGTTCCATCAAAATTGATAATGTAAATGTTCTTAGTTTAAGTGATTGATTGGATATTTAATCATATGTGAATTGTAAATTATGTGTCTTAAGTGCCAAATTTTCAGTGCCTGGAATCGCATCTGTGGTGATATTTTAGGAAAGAGTAGACATGCATGAGTACGTAAAAGAATAATACTAATGTAAAAAATATATATCACAAAATGTTTTAAAATGCCGTGTTTTTTTTTTCAAGCAATGTGAAATATTAACGTGAAATATGTGTGATAGTGCTTACGAAAGCTCAACTGTGTTCATAGAATGAGGAAATGTATGGAGTGCCAACGAAATGATAAAGTGCAGTGCCTTTGCAAATGATGTAAAGATTGGTGTGAAATGCAGACGAAAGTTCAAGTGTGTCCAGCAGAGAGGGATTTCATTTGTCCAGTGATGGGACAAATTTTTTTTTTTCTTCGGCCGGAGAGAATGTGAGAACATTGTGGCTACATCGATTCTTGTATCGTTATCACGCGCGAGCACGTGCGCCGAAAGGTATAAATACTGGAAGGACTGGTTTGTCTCTTTCTTTTTTTCCTGTTTCCCCGCTTGCTGCCTGACGTCGAGCTTAGCGAGTGTGTGGGCCTTCGGGCCACACATACTCAGCAGTCGCCATTTGTTCCTGTCTAATTTTGCCGAGAAAGAAGCAGAATGAAGAAATCCAGTACTTAAAGCAGATATTTGATTTGTGAATAATATAATATACGAGCAAGTGTGTGGAATTTATGAATAAAATAAACGCGCAAGCAGAAATAAGTAACTGTTCGACTTCAAGATGTGATTGACCAGCAATGTGTCACCACGTGCGACGTGTGTAAAAATCATATGAATGTAAAAGGAAAAAAGAAGAGCTTATAAGTGTGTAACCAGACAGCGCGATAATATGAAGATAGAATTCATCACGTTTCAACCGCAAAATTATTCGATGGAACAGGATTGCGCGAATAGTCACGCGTCGGCACTCCACGGACATTCCTTTTGAGTTATCGCATTGCTAGTATCTAAGTTATGATATTTTAGTATGTATATGTGTGTGATAAATGTGTCTTATTTAATCAGAAAGTATGTGTATTGAAATAAATATGTGATTGGAAAAAGAAAATAATCGGCTCATGCATGCATCAGTGGGTAAGTCTTGTTAATCTATTTAGTAATGATTATGCAATGTACTAAACACCAAATTTTAGTTTAAGTATTTACGCAAAATTAATTTGTACTTGATATTCTTAGTATCGACACTTTATACGATCACGGCCAGCAACACCACAGGGGGAACGTGGCGCTATACCAATTAACCAATATTGTAGAGGGATGGTGTTCACGCACGTTCTCCGTCACTCACTCACTCACTCCGTCTGAAAATGCAACAAAGTCTTATCAAGGTTTCAGTAAACCTTCTTGTTTAAACTTGAATTGATTAGAAATCACAACTTGTGTATGCGGTGAAATCTCCTTCCCTTGATAGTATTAAAATAAGAGGCCATGACAGGAATGAGCAAACGGGACACCAGAACCTTACCATATGGTGCTGCAGATACTTCCCGAGGTAATTCAGTCATGGAGGTAAAAATAAAAAAATCTGATGTGTACACCACATGACTTCCTTCTATGGAATATTAAATTATACGCATTTTTTTTCTTGAATTTCATTTAAATTGATTGGATTGAATAAAATCTACTTCGTCGACAGCGCATAAACCACAATAAAATAAATGCACTCTTTAAAATTCACTACATTTGTTTACTATAAAGACACTCTGAATGCACAAAATTTATATCATTTGAAGAATTATCTTATCGTTGCCACATGTTCTATTCAAATACTATAATAAAGCTAAAACGATGTATGAAAGAAATTAAGCAAACAAAAGAGAAAAGAAACAGTTTTTCACAGACAATTTAGTATTTCTCATTTAATTAATTCAGTTCTCACTTTGCGACAAGGCAAAAATACATAAAAACTCATAATATCTGTATTAAAAATTACGAAGTAAATCTTGAACACTTATTTCCTTGAAAAAATTCCAGAGAGGATTAAGCATGATTTAATTCGCAATAATAAATGAAGGGGTTATTTTTCTTGTTGCGAAGCTTAGTCTCTCCAGATTGGCAACAAATCTGCAATTCTGCTATTTCAAATGTAAACAAATATGTCAGCCATGTTATTTTAAAACTTAACCGCACTTAAACAGCTTTTAAATTGTTGATAATTGTACAAATATTGCTTCCAGAATTACGAAAGGCATAAAAACCTTAACTGAGAGATAAGAACAACAGAATTTAATCATTTTTAAAGCAAAAAATTTACAATTTACAAACATATAAGAGCAAAGAAACTGAGATCACTGTGCCGCGTAACAGAGTGGATATATGTATAAATATGGTATTTATATACGTACGGTGCGGTCGATTGCAACCAAAATACGAGGTGCACATCTACATGTTATAGCAGTTCTAGATACAAAATTTCAACGTTCTGAGGCTACTCGTTTTCGAGTTATGCGAGATACGTACGTACATACGTTCGTACAGACGCCACGAGAAATTCTCTTCAGAATTAATTTTAAAGCAGTTTTATAATTTTTTTGGAGGAAACGAGTCTTTCATTCTGTCCTTACGTACAGATATCAGGCAAAAACATCGTTAAATTGCATTCGATAGCGGTCAAAATGGATATTTTCGTTGAAATATGCTGCCTGAAACTTTTCGCGATTACAATACTTTCCTTTTTACTTCGTACAAAGAAGTAAAAAGAGACCAACCCCGCACTACGACTGAAGCTGCTGCGATCCCAGGCTTTGCTCTCCAGATGAGGTGGTTTTTGTTTACATCCACAGCATCCTTGACAGCGCTTTAATAATATTTCCACACACGGGACAGTTCCATACAAATCCGAAAAGCGGGGACCCTTTCGCATAAAAGAAACATTCATTTTTGGATAGCAATTTGTATAGTTTAGAGGCATTTAAGTAAAAATCACGTCTCGGTTATTTTTCGATAACTTACAAAAACAATTTCATTATGACTTTGTTTTATAAAATTCTAAGCTACTAGACTAACAAAAATAAAGATTTTAGTAAAAAATGTTTGCTTAAAGAGCGAAAAATACCTTACGGTCCCTTTAAAATTGTATACGTCTTTCGATACCCTTAAGTGAGTATTCGCTACTTTTATTTTATGTTCGAAATACCAAAATGTTTCAAATAAAGGATATTTTTGTCATTCACATACTACTGTAACATGAACTTTTTAAAAATTTTTAGGGAAGAATCTTAATAGTTGTCCATTTTGAACTAATCATTTTATTTTTACAAAAATGAAAAATATAAGTAGGTATTTATGCATAACCTTGTAAAAATGTGTAAATATTTATTAAATTATTTATAAATGTATTTGGAAATGAAGGATTCATTTATTCACAAACTCCTGTGAATGTTACTGTGAAGAAATCTAGTTATTAAATATATCTAAATTTATAATGATTATAAATATTATCTAAATATATAATAACCTTAACATTTAATTGTAAACATAAACTGAAATTCTTTTGACAAATTTGTTTATTAAACTATTTAAGCAAGAATTGTTCGTACCGAAAAGCAAGCAATCTATTAAAAGGTGTTGTAAAGCGAATCTATGAGAAGGAAGTATTAAACAATAATTTTTAGAATATGCATTGTTGAAATTGAGGGTAAAAAATTAATAAGTATCCTTACATTTTATAATAAATCAGTTATAAGGTTTAAATAATAGTAAAAAACACCTTCTCTTTTCCCTTTCAGAAATATTCATAGAAAGTTAAGTACATGTAAATCGGCAGTAATATTTAACGTATTTAACTATTAAAATAGAAGGTTATAAAGTATTTCTCCCGCCTTCTTGGCATGCCTTTGTGGTGTGGTAGTCTGCACGCTGGGAGTCTATTCTAGAGTTCCGTGGTTCGATTCCTGGTGAAGGCGTTGCTCATTTTTCATATCTCTTTCTTCCAAAAATAACTTATGTCTTTACAAGGTGCTCTAATTTGAAATGGACTAAACAGAGCACAAATTATTATGGAATAAACTAGATTTTTTAATTGTTTTTGAATAAAAGCCATTGCTTAATTATTTTCAATAAAGTCCCACTACGTTTCCTTTATAAACTCAAAATTCCCCTGGAATTGTATGTAAGAATATTGGATGCTGAACAAAACCATGACAACTACATTTAATTATAAAGTTGCCGTGTTTAGCTTGTAGAGACTTTAGGTATTTTTATGGAAGTAGAAGAAGTGAAAAATGAGCAACGCCTTTCGCCGGAAATCGAACCACGGACCTCTGGAATACGCGTCCAGCGTGCAGACCATCCCACTACGAAGGCGGGAGAAATGCCCTATACACTCCCCCTTTTAAAGGGCGACTGGGGTTTTAAGGGACCCTATCGCCAGATCCTGGTGGTGAAGAATCATCATTCACCACCTTTTAGTTCGGGGGCGACTGTAGAAACATTAGGTTATTTCGAAACAAGAGAGAGGGAAAATGAGCAATGCTTTCTCCGGGACTCGAACTGCGGACCTCTCGAACACGCATCGAATGTGCTGAACTCTACACCCATGCTAAGAAGATGGAAAAAATACCTTATAATGTGTACCTCAGTAAGATTGTAGAGACATTAGGTATTTTTTTGAAAGCAGGAGTAATGAAAAATGAGGACTTGAAAATCTTCCGGGTATTTCGAAACCAAGAATCGAACCACGGACCTCTGGAAACGCGCCTAGAGTGCCGATCACTACACCACGAAGGCACCCTGAGATGGTGGGAGAAATACCTTATATACTCCCCCTTTTAAAGGGCAGCTGGGGATTTTAGGAAACCCAGTCGCCAAGTCCTGGGTGTGGAGAATCATCATCCATCTCCCCTTTAGTTCGGGCGCCACTGTAGAGACATTAGGTATTTTTTTTTTTGGAAGCAGGAGAAGTAAAAAATGAGCAACGCCTTTGCCGGGAATCGAACCACGGACCTCTGGAATACGCGCCGAGCGTGCAGACTACCACACTACGAAGGCATGCGCGTATTCCAGAGGTCCGTGGTTCGATTCCCGGTTTCGAAACACCCGAAAAATTTTCAAGTCCTCATTTTCCAATACTCCTGCTTCCAAAAAATACCTAATGTCTCTTATAATCTTACTGAGCTCCACATTATAAGGTATTTTTACCATCTCCTTAGCATGCCTTCGTCGTGTAGTGGTCAGCACGCTGGACGCGTATTCGAGAGGTCCATGGTTCGAGTCCCGGCGAGAGCATTTCTCATTCTTCATCTTTTCTGCTTCGAAATAACCTAATGTCTCTACAACATATCTGTTCCATTCTGGCAAGAAGACAAATTTTTGTGGCTGTTTGAAAGTCGTCCAAGGCGCATCTTTTTTGTTTTTAATTTTCTTACTTTTTTGATGTGGCGATATCTGTACCATTTTGCATAACAATAAATGCACACTATCTCTATTAATCATTGTTAGTCAAGAATCATTGTCTTTTATTAATTATTCGGAAAAATATAACTGTTCCTTATCCTTAGCAATTGTCAAGCAGTGTAGTTTTTGACTTTAAGCCCTATATTATGGATGGGAGAAGATATTTTGTGTACTTATTGTTCATGTCACATTATGCAAGTTATCTGTAAAATATAATGAGGACTAAAACTTTAAGATATTTTAATTCTTAATATTAGACTTTTCTTTTCAATTCAGGTATTTGGACGCTTTATACTACGGCGTGAAAAGTGTTGGAAAACATCGGCAGGAACAGAAATATCTTACTGATATGATTAATGAAGCTGCTGATGCTGGAATACTGCGTCTTTTTGAATGTTTTCTAGAAGATATACCTCAACTTCTGCTTCAATTATACATATTTGCTCGATCTGAAATAGAAACACCTGAATTTTATGACACGACAGGTAAGTAAAGTTTTATAAAACTATAGTTACGAAAGACAGCAGACTAGAAGAAGAATCTTCAGGTAATATGGAGATTTAATGTTCTAACAGTTTGTAACGTTGCGCGCCTCCAACTTGCACGCAACCAAGAGGTGACTGTGCAAACTGGATAAAACACCGAGTCTTGTGAAGGGTTTAAGTCCCTTTTTATTCAACGTAATAAATTACAATTGCGTGCTCTTGACGCTTACAGACGGCGCCAACTCGGCGGTCAAATAAAAATAATAACCTGAAAAGAAACTAAAGACAAGATTCTAACTACGAGGCTCTCTAAAATAACTAACTCATCGCGTTTCACAATACCACTGCTAATTCAGCAGACTTGAAGCTCACTTGAACGATTAACACTACTTCCCGCCAAGCACATAGGCCGAAACGCGGGGTTCTTCAATTTCTCGCTAACTACCTCCGCGCTCGTGAAGTAAGAATATCACACACCGAACTTGTTTCCTTCTATTTAAATCATAATACTTCCGCTGATAATTTGAATCCTTGCGCGTTCTACTCAAATTTACATATTCTGGCATTGGCAGTTCCAGGGGAAAGTAAGGCTTGACAGGAAAGATAGTTTAAACTTAAAATAAATGTTAGTTGAAATAAATATAAACCCTACATTTGCCGCTGCCAGTATTTGGAAAACTTGGAAGCAGGTCCTACAAACGACCTGTTGTAAGTTTCTCTAATTCTGAACTAACTGGCGAGAACCTCGTTTACTAAAAAAAAATCTTATGTAACAATTTGAATACTAAAATTCTGTTGCTCGTTTTAACTCTCTCTTCTTACAGCAACTTTTCCTGGACTTCATCAATCAATCTTGGTCTTTCCTTCCAGCATCTGGAAGGAATAAGTATCAGTATCTTTCTACATACATTATAATTTACACTTTCTTGATACAATAAATTTTTGTTTTTAACGATTCGTTTTTCTTAGTTATTGCTTACTTCACATTCATTCAATTTTTCAAGCATTAATTTAACTTTACCCTGGCTCTCCACCGTGTGTGGTGTCAAACGGGAATATTCGTGTTTTAGTCTTACAACACTTCCCCTAACCACCATGATTTGTTAGAGTTCAACGACCAAATAGACACACCTTACTCGACATTCTACAACTCAATGAGCTACTTTAATATTCTTAAAAATTCAAATGTAGGTGGAGAACCCTACAAAACACATTCATTCTAACTTCCCCCTCATTCATCTTTAAACATGCAGGCTTTCGCTCTAAAGCGTGACTTTATCTACAATTTAATACTTAAATTTTGACTTCATTGCTTTTAAGCATTCACTTTTAGCATCTACAATTTTATGCTTCTAGACTAAATTCTACTTTTACATAACATTCAAGTATTTACATACATTTACAAAATTTTAATACATATGATTTTTACAATTTACCATAAAATGGATAAGAGAAAATAAATTTTTACTTTACTCATTCTTCGCCAAGCTGGCGGCACTGAAACTAAAATTCTTATTAATACAAGAATCCGAAGTTATTTTTATCTTCGGCCGAATTTTGGCTTTAACATAACAGAATTAGTCTTTCGACCAACAGAAAATGCTTGTTTTTAGCTTTTACACTTAAAGAAAATAATACTTTTGCCTTAGCTAAATAAAGTAAAACAAAACTAAGTCTCAACCGAGACATATTGACTTTCGTCAAAACATAGAACTTCGTACTTATGCATAACATTTCGGAACAAAAGAGAAAAAAAAATTATAGAAGGTTTTAACTTATCTTTGAGTTTTCGATGCTTGAAACTCCGTCATTCGTTTTTGGCAAAATTGATCCCTAGTTAGAGGTTTCATCTCCTTATTGCCCTCCGAGTATCGTCCAATTGTCAAGTATTGTCAATCTTCTCCTTATTGCCCTCCGAGTATTGTCAATCTTCTCCTTATTGCTCTCCGAGTATCGTCCACATTACTTCTTCTTTTGCGTCCTCTACATGCTGGCCTCTTGGCGGAGTAATCGTCTGCTTGTTGGCATTTCCGTTTTTTCCCTGGGACGGCTGGTCTTGACGTCCTCCGGTCTGGAGTCCTTGAATTTCTTTTGTTCCTCGTATTTTTGTGCCTCCTGTTGCCGTTTCAGTTTCCGGAACGGCGGCCTTGCTGGCATCTGACTCTGTGGCCGTGTGCGCGTTCTCCTTGATGTATAATTTTTCCTGCAATCCTTTGTAGGTGGTGTTTTTCTCTTTACCACGGTTTCTTTACCCGGTGCATTTGTATTTTTGTTTTTCTTAAACGCTGGAGTTTGAAAATTATTTTTTCTTTTTGATACCGACGTCCGGGTTGTAGAAGGGCTAGGTCTCTCTTCAGTTCTCTGTTTCTTGGGTGGTGAAATAGTTGTTGTCTCTGGACCTTCTATTTCGTTTAGACTTGAGTCCTGCAAGAAACTTTTAAGGATTTCAAAATCATTTGGATTATAGTATTTTTTCACCTGGTCGGGACTTGGTTTACAGATTTCCCCTCTCTCGTTCTTAAGATATAAGACTACTCCTTTGATTTCCTGAATTACATAGGGGCCTTCAAACTTTGGAGCTAGCTTTGCCGTAAAATTGTCTGGGGCACTTGATAAAGAAAATTTCCGCTTCAATACTTTTATCCCCAACTTTAAAATCTGCTTCAAGGCGTTTTCTATCATAATATATTTTCTGCCTATTTCTTGCCGTATCCGAGCTTTTAAGCGCCTGATCAATTAGCTATTGCACATCTTTTTGTTTAAACTCCTGCTCTCTTTGTTGCACAAAGAATAATTTATCTAAAGGCGTAATTAATTTTCGGCCTAAGAATAATTCTGCTGGAGTTTTCCCCGTAGTATCATGATTTGCCGTTCTTAAAGCATAAGCTAATTCATTTATCTAGCCATCCCAGCGCTTGTGATGTGTGCTCACGTAACTGCGAATTATTTTTACTATGTTTTTATTAACTCTTTCTGCTATGTTAGCCTGTGGTCTATACGGAACTATTTTGATATGGCGTATGCCAAGTCCATTGCATATGTTTTCAAATATTTGACTAATGAATTGTTTTCCGTTATCGCTAATGACTTTTATCGGTGCACCGTATTTTAAAATGTATCTATGTAAGAATGCATCTGCGACTGTTTTGGCTGACGCGCGTTTAAGTGGAACAATTTCTGTCCATTTTGAAAAATGATCTACTATTACTAAAAGAAAACGATTTTTATTTAACTCGCTCTGGGGGAAGGGACCAAGAAGATCTATGCCTAAAATTTCATTCGGAAATGTAGCGCGAATGCTATTTAAGTACCCGGCCGGGCTGCAATTAATATCATTTATTAACTGACATTGATTGCAGGACCTGACATACGCCGTTACTATTTCGTATAATTGCGGGAAATATACCGACTCGCATACCCTTTTTATAGTCTTTCTGACCCCTAGGTGGCCCGCTGTTTTTGCTTCGTGCAACTCCTTCAAAATGCTTAATCGAAGCGAGGCTGGGATGACTGGTTTATATTCAAGATTTTCGTTTGTTGTTTTCGTATAAAATAATAAATTATCTATTATTTCATAGGTTTTTGCTCTATTTCTTATCGCATCGATATCTGTGTGCTCAAAGCTTTCGGGGTCTTTCAAATAAGCATAGATATTTCCAAATTCAGGATCAGCTTTCAGTTCAGTAATAACCGTATCTCTAGAATCTAAAATTTTTTAAGTTAACACAGCGCATTTAAGTTCATTTCCTTCATCGTCCAGTTTTATACGAGAAAGTGCGTCAGCTACATTGTTTTCCTTACCCGGTTTATATTTTATTGTGATATTATATTCTTGGAGTTTTAAAGCCCATCTTATTAACCTGGGCGTTAGGTTTTTCCCCGAGTAAAGTCTACCAACAGCCGCATGATCCGAAAAAACTGTTACTGGCGATTTGCCGAAATAAACTCGAAATTTGTGTACAGCCATTAATTAATACGGCTAATGTTTCTCTTTCTGTAGCTGTATAATTCCTTTGTGTCTGATTCAATGTTTTACTAAAAAATGCCAGCGGATGGTTATTTTGCATAAGAACCGCACCCACCGCATAGTCTGACGCATCTGCTGCAATTTCCAGGTTTTCGTCCCCCTCCGGGAATTTTAAAACAGGGGCATTAATAAGCGCTTCTTTTAATCTTTCAAAAGCTGTGTTAGCTTCCGCTGTCCACGTAAATTTAGCCCTTTTTCTTTTGATTACTAAGAGTGGTTCAATATTAGCGAAATCTTTTATGAAAGATCGATCGATAGTAAGAACATAACCCAAGGAACGAAGAAAGTTTCTTGGCGGTGGGAAATTCTTAATAGCTTTTATTTTTGAATCTTGCGTTTCTATACCCTTTTGCGAAATTTTATAACCGAGATATTTAAGTTCTTTAGTTGCGAACTTGCATTTTGAGGCGTTAATTGTAAGACCGGCTTCTTTTAATAATTTAAAAACTTGTTCTAGATCATTCATGTGTTGTTCCAACGTACTACTCGTTATAATTATATCATCTAGATAAATTAAAGTTGATTTTCCTGGGACAGGCTTTAGAACAATGTCCATAGCTCTCTGGAATGTTGATGAGGCCCCACACAACCCAAAAGGCATGCGTAAAAATGCATAAGTGCCCGATTTTGTTATAAACGCGGTTTTATGTATATCTTCGGGTCTCATAGCTATTTGATAGTATCCAGACGTTAAGTCCAAAGTAGACATATATCTTGTCGATTTGATCTGTCTAATGATCTCGTCTATAACCGGCAAAGGGTAAACTGGAAATTTGGTAATACTATTTAGTTTTCTGTAATCAATAGCAAATCGCCAAGCCCTTTTATCCGAAGGAGGAAACTCGTTCTTTTTCCTACATAGTACGACTGGACTCGCGTACTCACTATTTATGGGCGTTATTATTTTATTCTTTAACATCTCCTGAATATGTTCCTCGATGATTACGTCTTTCTGTTTGTCATACCGATAAGGTTTAGTCCTACAAGGTTTTTCGGCATTTAATTGAATCTTGTGCGTCACTATTTGGCAGTTTCCTCGTTTTTCTGAAAACAAATGAGAAAAATTACTCACCACTTGCTGTATTGCTTTCCTTTCATGGTCATTCAGATGGCTAAGGTCCAATTGCGGTGTCTCCACAGGTTCCACCACCCTCTGGTCCATCTCCAACACCACGGAACTATCTTGAAAATTTAATTTGGCCCTCGCGGCCCTTAAAAACTCCATACCTAATATAAGAGAATGTTGCAGATCTTTCACCACAAAAATTAATACTTTGAGACTTTCCTGTTTTACCTGTAAGTTTAATGATAATTTCCCGATGCAGTGACATGTTTTTCCTTGCGCCGCTATAATTTCCGTATTTTTGGTTTTAAATAATCGTACCCTATAAAAATTCTTTTTGAAGAAATTTTCACTCATAAAATTTCCTTCTGCTCCTGTATCGATGAGGGCTTCTACTGGTACATCGCCAACCAGGACTTGTATAATTGGTAGCTGTGAGTTTTTTACGATGACCGTATTTAAATGTCTATTTGAGGGTTTTTTTAAAACTTCCGGGGTCTGGACCCTCCCTTTCACAGGCCCCTCTACTCGTTTAAAGCTTTCCTTTCAATCTGTGTCTTCTGGGTACGCGGATGTTTATTTTCAAATTTTCTTTTTGGGCCTTGACCTTCGAGTTTCGATGCGTTAGCTTGATAGCTTTTTCCCCCATAAGAGCGATTTCCATTTCTGGTTTCCTCCTTTGAAGATTTCCTTCGGGTACTTTGAGAATATGTTTCCCCTCTCGCTTTTTCCGCTATTCTGCGATTTTGAAACTTCACCGCCAATTCGAAGAGTTCCTGCACTGTGCTTGGGTTTCTAATTTCAAAGTAGTCTTGAACAGCGGGTAACAATCTTGGTAATATTATTTCAATAATCTCCGCATCGGGTTTCTTTCCATACAGCATATTCGTTAGCTTGATTTTTCGTAGAATAAAGTCCGTCAATTCTGCTATATCCCGTTGATAGAAACTATATAGTTCGGCTTCCAGCCGTGCGCGATCTTTCACTATGGGGAAGGCCTTTACTAACGATTTTTTGAAATTTTCAAATGTATATGTCTGGCTTCCAAATTCCCCTAATAAATATTTGCCTATATTTTTCCACCATAGCGCGGCCTGTCCTCTTAGTGCTGATGGGGCGATGGCAACTTTTTGTCTTCAGGCACAGGGTAGAGCTGAAAGTGGTTTTCTAGACCTTCTAGAAATACCGCCACCGAATTTTTTCCGTCGAAATGGACGTTTGGCTTGATTGACGCTCTCAAGGTCTGGACCAGGTATCCAAATCCTTCTAACTCGCTTGTCATTTCTTGGTGTTGTCCAGCGGCTTCCATCCAATTTTCGGCCATTTCAGTTCGATAAGTGTTCGGGCGCCAATGTAACGTTGCGCGCCTCCAACTTGCACGCAATTAAGAGGTGACTGTGGAAACTGGATAAAACACCGAGTCTTGTGAAGGGTTTAAGTCCCTTTTTATTCAACGTAATAAATTACAATTGCGTGCTCTTGACGCTTACAGACGGCGCCAACTCGGCGGTCAAATAAAAATAATAACCTGAAAAGAAACTAAAGACAAGATTCTAACTACGAGGCTCTCTAAAATAACTAACTCATCGCGTTTCACAATACCGCTGCTAATTCAGCAGACTTGAAGCTCACTTGAACGATTAACACTACTTCCCGCCAAGCACATAGGCCGAAACGCGGGGTTCTTCAATTTCTCGCTAACTACCTCCGCGCTCGTGAAGTAAGAATATCACACACCGAACTTGTTTCCTTCTATTTAAATCATAATACTTCCGCTGATAATTTGAATCCTTGCGCGTTCTACTCAAATTTACATATTCTGGCATTGGCAGTTCCAGGGGAAAGTAAGGCTTGACAGGAAAGATAGTTTAAACTTAAAATAAATGTTAGTTAAAATAAATATAAACCCTACAAGTTGAAGAAATTCCGTTGCAATCATTACGATTCCTGTCCATCAGGTGAAATGCTTTCAATACTAAATATTTTGAAAGCTATACAATTTAACATTACAAAGTAAGTGAGATTTATTTGTGAAATTTAGAGCCTTTGCAATGTATTAGTGCGCTCGGGAAAACAAATGGGTACAGGCGTTCTTCCTTGAAATTTTGATCCTAGTTATATAATTCCGACTCTGCAAAATCCCCTAAAACAACATGCAGAGTTTTAGTAAAGTTATTTGAACTCTGTAAAGAGATTTCTGCAAAAAAAAAAAAAAAAAAAAAAAAAAAAACCTTTTTATGTGGATATAGAAGAGTTTAATTAGTAAAATATTCGCTATGCTTCTATCAATTAACAATAAAAAATTCAGTAGTTTTGTGTCTAAATTCTCACAAGTTTCTTCAATGAAGATTTGCATTAAAATGTGAAGGGAATAGCTAAAGATTTAATGAAAGCTTTTAAACAGAACTTTGATTTTATAAGGTATTTTCTTCCTCCTTCCAGCATGTTTTCGTCGTACAACAGTTAGCACATTCGGCGCGTATTTGAGAGATCCAGATTCGAGTCTCGGCGGAGACATTGCGGATTTCTTCAGTTTTCTGGCATTGAAAAATTCGAAGTTACTTTACAATGGCGCCCGAACTAAAAGGTGGTGGATGATGACTCTTCAACACCAGAATTTGGCGATTGGGTCCCCTAATCCTCAATCGCCCTTTAAAAGTGGGAGTATATAATGTATTTTCTCCCTCCTTTTTTGCATGCTTTCGTGGTGTAACAGTAGCACACTCGGCGCGTGTTCAAGAGGTCCAGGCTTCGAGACCCGGCAAAGGCAACTGCTCTTTTTTTATGTCTTCCAGCTTCACTCTACAATTTAAAAAAGAGTTTATTTCTGGAAAAATACTCCTTCTCCCTTTTTTTTTTTTTTTTTTTTTTTTTTTTTTTCCCAAGTCCCGGAAAATGCTCTTTTTGTTTTCTAGGAGAGCAAACCAAAACTTTCTTCTACTTTTATACCTGATTTGCATCTAAAATACGTACAGAAGCCTATGTCCAGATTTATATATTTTGCCATGTAAGGTAAAACGACCAGGTGAAAAACATTTAATGAAAAAGAATATAAACACTTCGTCTTGCTTATCATTTCCATACTTATTTGATTCAAAAAGAAACAGGACAAAGCTAGCTAAACTCTGAAACCTTAATTGGATGAAGTCTAATTCGTGAATGCCCCACAAAGAAATCTTTTCTGGCATTCTTTCAACTGAAACTACAATATGAAAATTTACTCGTATTAGCTACAACTTGGAGGGATGTCGTCAAAAGATGTGTATGTGATGGATAGTCAAGTGAGGTGAGGAGACTTACACCTCCACTGGGACGTTCACTTGCGAGATTATCTTCCTGACAAACGAAAACCTCCAAAGTTTTGCTTCTTGTTCCGGTTTCAGGTTTGTTTCCTGGTATTGCCAAGCATACAGGGTGATGAGCATTGACAATACTTTACAATTTTGGGTTTACTTTTGGATTGCTTTTTTTTTTTTTTTTGTGTGTGTGTGTGTGTGTGTGTGTGTGTGTGTGTGTATGTATGGCATGGATTGGAGTTTCCTTTTCCTTGCTTGCAATCTGCTGGGTCTTTGCATTTATGGAAGTTTGGATGGCAATGGTACGAGTTGATTTAACGGCACTAGCATATATATGAATGAAGCTGAGCACTTTGAACCAGCCTTCTGGCTTCAGCATACCAGATATTCCTAGGAACTTTTGCCGTCTGTACTTCCTTTTCTGCTTTTCATTTTGGACATGAACGATAAAATGCTGGATGATTATCCTTGCAATTTATATACAATGCCGCAGCGGTGTAAATATCACTATCATGACTAACCAACGAGCATCGAGCGCACGTCAGGTTGCCACGACAGGACATCTTGGAATGGCCGAAACGCTGGCACTGGAAGTATCGCATAAGGTTTGGAATATAAAATCTTATAGGGCAATTCAGATATCCAGCCTTTATATTCTTCTGCAGATCAAACGATTTGAAGGTCAGGATCACGTGTTTTGTGTCAATCAACTGACCTTCCTTATGCATCTTGATCCGCTTAGCAGCACAAACCTTTTGGTCTCTGAAACAAACAGACGGTCGATTTCCGATTTCAAGCTTCTACAGATGTTGAGTGTTTTGTGCACTGACACAGATATAGTTACTTGTCCAAGTTTGGTTTGACGTAAAAGTGAAGCAGACTGGGTGGCCGAAACGGTATCAATAAGCAGGTCTCCAGAATGGAGACGCTTTACGTTCCATGGCTCACATATGCATATGCATAAATGAATGTATTTGCTTACCAGGAAAGAAGACATCATTTCTAATTCTCCAGAGGTACTGGAAGCAACAAGAAAGCGCGAACAATCAATAGTTTCTTTGGCATTTGCATCGGTACGGATTTTCTTGTTAACAGATTTGCCAATAATCTCAATATCTTGGGTGTTTTCCTTTGACTCGGATTTTTTTACGATGAAAAGAGAAGCCATGATCGAAAGCGAAAAGATTCGGGTCCGACTGCCCGCCCACCATGGAGCCGAACGAGGGAACACAGATTCCTGCGTCAGGGCTAGACGGACCTATACGCAATCTGAAGCCCCACAGTCGGCTTTCCCCAAAGCAGGTACTCCCGATAGCTTATCCGCAAACTCTGACACAAAGACTAGTGACAAGCCGATAGACATCCTTGAGGACGACAAGGTGCCCCCCATTTAGCTGAAGCAGAGCAGCGTGTTGGGGACAGTACCTTGCCCCTCAATTACCAGGACCCTCCTTTCCAGCGACACGGGTCTCCGCGTACTGCACACACGTGGGCAGTTTTTTCGCCACTCAAAAACTAGAGACAAGGGCTGTTTCAGTTTCTCATGACGAGCCTCAACCTCCTAAGAGGAAAACCACAAGGGAGAATGGAAGGGGAAAAGCTTCAGCTCAGAGGAGAGAAGATGGAAAAGAGAAAAAATCACTGGGGCTCCAGGATCGTGCACCCATCTTACCAAGAAAATGATCCCCTGAAGGGATAGGGTACCTGGGGATTGCCACACCCGTACTCACAAGAAGTGAATCCCTGAGGGATATATTAAAAGTAATGTTCTTAATAATAACGAATATGCTCAGAAAAATAATAAATAATAAGAGCAGAAATAAATAAGAACAGAAAAATTATTTTATAAACAGTCCATCAGAATTTTCTTTTAAATTTTTGTAATGTTCTATTCGTATCAATATGAACTTCTGCTTTTAAACTAATCATTCTTCTGGACTCTTCTCCACTTAAAATTTTTAACTCATTTTCTCTAAAGCATTTGTCAGTAGCAAATAAATTATTTATCTCGATAAATAATTTATTTACTGTATAATTCATGTAAAATTCAAAACCTGCGCATTTTATCTACTTCAAAATAGAAAGTTCTTTCGTAAAATTAAATTCCCGGACGTAAATTTTTGCTTTTTGTTACAGTTTCACTTATATATTAAATAGCCAAATATCACTGATATTTTACTAGCAGTTATTAAATTTGTACTTCTATTTATTAATAACTTCACTTTTTCTTCTAGAATTGTTACAATTATTCACCATGTTCGTATCTGTGATAGCTATGGCTTCAAGTCTTGCTGCATTCGAACGAGCAAACCGTAAATCGTTGAAACATAAAAAGAACATGTCTATTTGCAGTACCATTGTTGTGGCCCTTTGGCGATTCTTTGAGATCACCGCACGAGTACTTGCCTTGGGACTTTTCGCTTCTCTCTTCTTGACGTATTTCTTCATAGCAATTGCTCTGCACTATGGTATTATGTTTGCATGGATACGGTTTATGAAAACAGATTTCTGTCATAACAAGTAAGTGTAAGAAGTAACCTATTTCTTCCTCTATTTTAGTTTCTATTTCTGTCTGAATAGTCGTGTAGAGGAAGGTAAGGTAAACCGCCGAGTTGGCTTCCAACCCGGGTTTAGATATATCCATGCAGAATTGGTTACCAACTCGACTGGAGTCAACCACTAGCTACCAGGCCGCAGCCCTGGGCAGCCCAGGCTGAGCAGACGACATTTATAAAATGCAAAAAAAGAGATATACATATGCATACAAGGCACTTGAAGAAGAGTACAACAATGTAGAAAGAAATATATACATGTGCATACAAGGCACTTGAAAAAGAGTACAATCAAAATATATGTATATACATATAAATACAAACTCATATACAGATGTATACACACTTACATACATAGATGTACCGGAACAAATAAAAGTATACATACTCTCGCTCATATTGATATATACACCCATACATATACGTTATCATGATAGTTAAAGTTTACAAGAAGCATGCCATTGAGGTACGCGTGATCCTTAGTATAAATTATGTACCATAAGTAAAAGATATAAACATGTGCAGATACATTACAGCATTCAGATACAGTACGAACTTTATGTATGAGAACCTGGCACAACATAAATACAAAATTACATATTGAACATACATATCACATACTCTGTTGCTGACATATTGAGTTAGCTTATATAGACTTTTATGACTACTATCTTCCAGTGTCAGAAAAGTAATTGCTAGTACAGTAGTCAAATATAGTTTTCAGTTTCCGCTGGGCAACTCTGTTACTTGTAGATTCTGGAACCAATTTGGCCAGAATCTGGCTCCTGGTTGCCTGACGCTGTTAAGTGCTGTGTGTGGGCAGGACAACACAAAATGATCTGGATGACCCTCCTCCCCACATTCACAGTTACCATTCTCTCTCAAGCCAAAGCAGCAGAGGTATGAAGGAAAGGGCCCATGACCAGTGAGGAAATACGTCATGTAATTGCTATTAGTTTGGATTGTTGTCTTGACCTTGGGAATGAGATTGTAAACACGTCTCCCTGTGCAGGCTTGATTCCAACGTTCTTGCCGTATTCTTAGGAGCTGATGGAATGTCCGACTCTTTAGTTCCGAGACTGACCTAAGGGTCGGGACTTCTCGCAAAGTGGATGAATCCGCTGCTTCCTCTGCGACAACATCTGCTCTCTCATTTCCTTCTATTCCCGTATGAGCGGGCATCCAGATGAGTGAGGGTCTTTGCGAAGCAGGCATGTGTATTAGAATGTCTCTAATGCTGCTGACGATAGGACTGCGAGAACGAATTCCAGCTATCGCAGCGAGGCTTGAGGCTGAGTTTGTGTAGATGATATTGGTCACTGTGTGATTATTCTTCAGGTGGAGAAGAGCTGCTCTGATTGCTATGAGCTCCGCCTGAAAGACAGAGTAGACCGCCTGAAAGACAGAGACTTCGTGTAGAGGAAGGAACAAGAAGGTTCGGACCTTCCCGTAAGGCAGCATAGTACAGGGTGACGCAGAAAAATAGGAACTTTTGAAATGAGTAGTGGCAGCCATGTGCAGTTGACAAGCACTGCGGAACAGGGACTTTAAGCTGTAAGCAATCTCGCCGTTTAATAGTCATGGATCAGTGGAACAGTGTTATGAATTGATAGCTCCCGCCGTTAGGTGGCGCTCCGAGCTTCCTATCTCTGATGTTTTATAACTTTAGTTTCATGGAAGATCGAAAGTGTTAAGCCTAATAGTAACGAAGGTATGAGCCTAATAATAATGCTTGTAACCATTGTATTATTCATATATGTATAAAGAAGAAAGTCTGTGTGTGTGTTTGTTCGCTAATAACTCAGTTAATTTTTAACCAGTCAATTAATTAATAACCAGTCAATTAATTAATAACCAGTCAGTTAATTAATAACCAGTCAGTCAATTAATAACCAGTAAACTTTCTTCAATTCTTTTCTGGGTCCTGGAAAAGGTGGACATTCACTTTTTTCCATAAAAAAGTAGCTAAAATCATAGGTATTAATTAAAACCCTTAAAAGGACATGGACTCTTAAAAGGAATTTTCGCCCTTTTCCGACTGGTAACAGTGCTTATATCAGCAACAATGGTTGCTTGCCATTGTTGCTGATATTGCTTGCCATAATGATTGTTGCTTGCCATAATGAGACAGAATTAGTTTATTTTTCTACTGAAATTTCTATGTGGGTTCCATATCGCTCAAAATGTTTCATTTTGTCCAAAATAATGATGTATTTGTTTTTATTTTTGCTAACCCAAATGGCAATTATATATGTCATATAGATATATATGCTAACCCAAATGGCAATTATATATGTCATATAGATATATATACCATATGATTCTATGATTACGTAGTCAGTTGTGGTACATGTATTGAATATTACTTTGTTTCTTTGGCATTTGTTATGAGTTACAATGCCGCATCATATTCCTTCTGACATGTAATATGCTATTATCCGAATTTTCAAATGAGGTCGTGAGTAAAATAATGCATTACTCTCCATCTAACTTAATTGGCATCGGGTACTTCCGCTAGTATGTAAATAAATTTGTGTGTATTGATTTTAACGAAGGGGAATCATCACTTAACTCTGGATTTAATGCTCCATGAATGATTATGTAAAGACCCAATGAATGGTAAAAAAGTAATTACTACAAACAGTCAACAAGTGTGCTCTCGCCATATAATTATTTTACAGAAAGAATGATATTGTGCGCAGAGGCAGTTCCGGCGTTTTTTCAAGTTATGATCGAGTTCCTTCGATACATATGCAAAAATTTTAGATTAAAACTTCGAAGAGACTGGATTTGATCTAAAAATAAACAGACAGGACGACCCAGAAGTGCTTGCAAGGCTACAAGATTTCTCCATTTGTGACTTTCTTTTTGTGGGGCTACCTGAAAAGTCGCGTCCTCACGATTCGGGCAAGGACACTGGATGAGTTGGAACAAAGAATTCAAGATGAAATTCGTGGTATTCCAAACGAGATGTTGCAGCGATCAGTGAAGAACCTCAGCAAAATTGTAAAAATTAATAAGTACAGGAGCATTCTACCTACAGGTCCTAAGTTTCAGACTTTGATCATTTGAATTACTGTCTCTTAAAAGACAGGTTGTAGTGGTTTAACTGCTGCCAACAAAACATTTTTGTTGGATTTCTTCTATTTTTATTGGGTTTTTCAATAGTTCCCGTTTTCCTGTGCCACCCTGTAAATATTTTTAATCATTACACTTTGATTAACTTCCATAGTAAAAACTAAAACAGTGCAGCATTGCACTTAAATGTTTTTGATGTTTCTTTGAGAAATGAGTAACTAATACTAAAATCAGAATTCATTATTTTTTTTCTTTTTCCAAGGCTTGATTTTGAATAATTTACTTACGTACAGCATTTACATGTAACAGCCTCAAAAAAGAGGTTTGAGGATAGTAAGATTCCCCACTGTGTACTTCTAAGTTACAGATGAATGTGAAGAATCTTAAGAACTAGTAAGCAAATAATCGCTTTAGTTCGTGAGGTAGGAAACAACAAGTCAGAAGAGTGAAATAACCCTTTAATATTCCAACTAAGTTTAACAAAACTCCGTCTTGAATTAGTACAATAAAACCGACACTGGGGCTTGAACTTAAGAAACTAAGAATTAAACTAAACTAATCTTAACTAAAGAGATATAGCCGAAGCTATCAAAATTCTAACAACAGAGTTGGCCTCTTAACGCTAATTGATTGCGAAGCTATCAAGGGCCTAAAGTGCGGTCGAGCGTAATAATAACTTATGAGAGAGTAGCCTAAAAAGGCGGACGCGTGCTAGCTAGAATATCTGGTATCTCTCTCACTAACACAGTAGAACTTCGCGGTTAAATACCGCTCTTCCTCATTAGCATTCAGACGTGATTCCAAAACTGCGTTCTGGCCGGAAGTGGTAAGTTGAAATTAAGAAGCGATAGGAAAATTGAAGTTTAACTCAAAATTTAACTGTTAATAAAATTAACATAATCTTTACATGATGAATAAATATAAAAATTCTTTTAAAGACTGCTTTCAGTACACAGGTGGCCGCAAAGTTAATAATTCCAAAGTTTTCATAGTTTTTCTCAGGTGCAACATGAGCAAGATATTAATTTCTCTTAAAAAACCCTCTGTTCCTTTAGAAAGCCATCCTTTCCTCAGATTTTACTTTGGATAATAATTCTTAATTTAGAAATTTCTTTGTCATGAACTTTTAAGGCACTTCTCTTCTTCACAGTTTTCCACTTAACTATTTTACCCGACGCCGTTCAGCTGCGACGAAAAGGGACTTATTTTATTTGCTCGCACATCGCTCGGGAAATGTATTTTCCAACACTAAATCACTGATTTTCCCGGCTTTTCATTTGTTATTTGTTTGTAATAGATGTTTCTAGTAGTCCAGGAGAGATTGGATTGTAAAATCAGTTCAAAGCTAAGTTTTACCGCTTTTCATTAGGAAATTCAACGAGTCTGTTGGCACGTGTTCAGTGTATTAGGCTTTGCGAATAGCATTACTTCCCAGTTTTTTTATGAAATAAAGGAATGATAGGTGACAGTGAATAGCTTATAACAAAATATGGCACAGCTTCAGTATAGCCCACCCAGAATTTTAACCAAAAAATATCGCCAAGAGCGGCGATAAAAGATATGATGTGGTAACCCATACTATTCGCCAAACACAATGTAAACAAGAGGATGGAATTACGGTTACAGCTAATATAGAAGTCAGTTACATTTATTCAATTTCAATACAAATTACCGAGATATCCATTTACTCATAGTTAAATGCACGTGGCAATGTATTCTTACTTTTCCGGCAAAGCTTCTCTTAAAATTTATCTCGCGCTGCATTGCACGGAGAAATACAACACTTTTTTAATTAGAATTGTACTAAAATTAACTATTCCACACAAAATTCGTAACACCATTTTCGGCGATTGTTTAACGCTCAGCTATTGTGGAGAATACTGTTTTGGAGATCAGATTTTTGCATTTAGTTATGGATTGCTCTAAACCTGCTGTTAGTGATGTTGTAATTAAGTATCGAGAGATTTTAAAGGAAAATTTAAAGTGGGAGTTTTCGAACAAGCGTAAAAGTTTGGGAAAGCCATGCATTCCAAAGAGATATTTTAAGTATGAATTAACAAGAGAGTATGAACTTTTTAGAGAATTTTTTATGGATTGTGGATTATTGAAGAATAAAACTTGTGAAAAATGTATCTATTATCCACCAGAAATCGTGGATAATAGATACCATGCAAAGGTATCTTACATTTGGGAAAGCCAAGCAAAGGTGAGATTTTAAGGCATTATTTTTAAAATTACATCCTTTTAACCTTAATCATTTTCATCAATCATTCCTTAATATTTCTTTCTTTTAAAATCATGTATAATGGTCGTAAATTTATTTCTATTATCCACGATTTCTGGTGAAATCAAGATGGCCGCCATTTTTGAAACACGGAGTTTCGTCGAAAATCTGGATGGCAACCATTTTTCAAAACAACGTATTTCATGTGCTTTGGCGCCAAAACAAATTCGCCAAACTTTAAAGGTGGGCTATACTGAAGCTGTTCCCAAAATATAATTCTGATATTGGATCAGATAGCGAATCTGAATTTTCTATAAATGATTCTGGTAGTCCTGAAAGTTCTTTATCGAAATTCTTTAGTGACGATAAAGGAAACGGAAAGTTCAGATGATCTAATTCAGGTTCGGATCTTTTAAGAAATGACTACTAGTAATCCTCCTCCACCGTTCGCCGCGATTTTCTTTCATGGCGAATTCATTTCTTTCACATTTATCTCCTGTAAAGTGTGCTTTCCAGTTCCGAAGTTTCGTGGGAAAAAAAGCCAACTTTAAGTAATTTGTTCGCCGTAATTAAAAATCATCTTAAATTAATAAATGCACTACTTGTTATAGTTTTGACTGCTGATCTGAAAACAAAAATGTTAATATCAATTAGATAATCGATTACAATACAAAACTGTTATGTTGAAGAGACATTAGGCATTTTTTTGGAGGCCGGAGAGATGAAAAATTAGCAACCGCCTTTGCCGGGAATCGAACCACGGATCTCTGGAATATCGGCCCAGCGTGCAGAACTACTACACCGCGAAGACAAGCTAGGAAAGTGAGAGAAGTACCTTACATACTCCCCTTTTCAAGGGGCAACTGGGGTTTTCAGGGGACCCAATCTCCAAATCCTGGGTGTGGAGAAACCTCATCCAACAACCTTTTAGTTCGGGCGCCACTGTAGAGACATTAGGTATTGTTTTGGAAACCGGAGTGATGAAAAATGAGCAAACGCCTTCGCCGGGAATCGAACCACGGACCTCTGGAATACCGGCCCAGCGTGCAGAACCACTACACCGCGAAGGCACGCTAGGAAAGTGGGAGAAATACCTTACAAAGTAGTTAAGGGATTTTCTCCACTTTTCAAAATGCTGTGAAAATAAGCACACTAATTTATTGAAAGTACATGTATTTGATAATAGTTTTTAATATACGTAATTTCAAAAAAACGTTTCGGTGTCCTTTTTTAATAACCAAGTATAATGATTTTTCGGATTGGCCTCTAGAAATGGTGCTTCTAAAGCCTTAGGCGCGGGCTGAAATCTGGAAGAAGGCCTGGATGTTTTTAAGTATTAGTATCCTTGCGGTAAGAGGGCGTTTAAAATATGCCCAGCCGAAAGCTCTCCGAAGTGGCTTGGTGATAGTGAAAGAGGGCCAGGAAACCCTCAAATCCGCCACCTCATTAGCTGTCATCAGAACAAGTTATATCAATCGGGGGAATCTCATCAGGAAACCTGCCATATCAAACGCATCTGTTCCTTATTTCTGTAATAATATTTGTTCGTCCTGCAATAATATTTTCTCTGTAATAAAATGCTTAAAAACACCTCGTAAGGTTTATGCTAAATTTGTAACAGCTATTTTTAAGTTTATACACCTTTCCTATCTCGCCTAGTTTCAGCTTACAATTCCTTACTGTGTCGTTGTGTGTGACAATTCCTATTTAACTAGATACCTACAAGTATCAAATCAATTTACATCTGCCCAATACTTGATGGCCTTGAAATCGATATATCTAGTACATTGCTTAAAAAGAATAATAAAATACACTCATGTCCATAAATTAAAGATAAGGTAAAGGAAGAGTTAGAAGCAAAACAAATTTGACTTATTTGTAAAGCTTATTTATTAAACAAAAGGTAAAGAGCAAAAAAAAAAGATGCTATGTTTGATATTATTAAAAAAATTAGCGATTTTTTCTCCCTGGAGCAAATTACAAAAAAAAACTTATTTACAAAAAACCAATATTATATGGTTGGTATAATTGTTAATACATTGTATGTCTCCCAGACGATGCAATACAGTCCGTACAACGCCTAGGCATGCTGAGTATCAAATTATCGATCTGATCTTGGGGAATATTACACCACTCAAAAAGCAATGCTCTCCGAAGTTCCGGTAGACATGTAGGAGGAGGTTGACGGGCTGCAACTCTTCGGCCAAGCATGTCCCACACGTGCTCTACTGGATTCAAGTCCGGTGAGAATGCTGGCCAGTCCATACGGGTGATATCCTCCAATTGAAGGCATTCGCTTACGATGTTTGCACGGTGAGGACGGGCGTTGTCATCCATAAACACAAATTGTGCGCCCATGGCGCCCCGAACCAAACGTACATGTCGTTCCAGAATGACGTCCCGATAGATTTGGCTTGTCATGGTTCCAATCTGAACATGCAGGTCAGTTCTGGAACCCAGAATAATTCCATCCCAAACGAGCACTCCTGCACCACCGTAACTGTGTCGTTCAATAATGTTTTCTTGGTGGTAACGGGTACCTGGAGCTCTCCATATGAAAGTCCGGCGAGAATCAGACTGCAAGCTAAACCTGGACTCGTCGGAAAACATTTACACAAGCCCACTGTTGCGGCGTCCACAATGCACCAGGCTAACCACAGGCGACAATGAGTTGCAGTAAGTGGAACGCATCTGACAGGTCTACGAGCATGTAGACCAATCTGCCCTAAGCGTCTGTACACGGTGTGCCTTGAAACTGTCGCACCAGTGGCTGAAGAGAGCTGACGAGACAGGTCTGAGGCTGTGCTCCGCCTGTTTCTTTTAGCAGTAACTGCCAAATACCGGTCCTCATTCGGCGTTGTAACTCTGGGGCGATCTGTGCTGTAACGTCTACTCACATTACCATCATCTTGGAATCGTTGCCAAATCTTGGAGATGACACTCTGGGCAATTCCAAGTTCGTCTGATACTTCCAGTAGGGTACGCCCACATTCCAGACGGCCGATAATTCTACCACATAAAAAATCGTCCAAATGCGTCCTTTGTGTCATAATTATCCTGTTTGAATGCTTATAAAGCGCCTAAGAACAATTTTACTTCTTTGCCTGTATTCCTTATATATCACTCTCTTACACTCTCGTCATTGTGACGTACCATCGGTGTCATCTGGTTACTTCCTGAAATTTGCATATGATTCTTGAAGATGTGTGTAGTGATTTTACAGGTGATGTATTTGTTTTAGAGTTCGATTTCCGCGTGACTCCGAATTATCCTTAATTTATGGACATGAGTGTACTTCACTTACCCATAAACATGTCAAAAGGAGACTTCAGAGAACAACTTGTTTGCTCAATCTCACTTTATTGAATTAATTATTAATATTTAATCTGGATTAAATATTCAGCTTGAGAACATAGCACACAAAAAATATAAGAACGCGAAAACAGAATACAAGAACACAAGAAGGACGGCGCCGTTTAGCGAAGATCGGAAGTAAAATTCAAATCTGTTGCCATCGTGCACTTTGCTTACTTGAAATATTTTTACGTTAAATCACACATATTGCAGATGGAGCTTTACACACGTGCAGATATTTCGTTTACACACATTCTTCTGTTCATCACAAGGTGACTAACACGAGGAGGCGAGGCGATGATAAATGGCAGCACTTTCTTGATGCGAAACACACATTTAATAATTTACTTGAGGATGGATTAAATATTAGCACGGCATCAAGACAGATTAATTTTCAACTAATTTGTGCAATTTTTAGGCTGCTTCCCTCCTTCTTTTCCATCAAAAAGAAACATCATTCCATGAGCGTGAAATATGCAAGCGCGCAGCCCAGCATACTCGTGCGAGCCGAAGTCAGGAAAGAGAGAGAGAAAAACTTGTTTGGCGGGTGTTTATATGCACGTGCAAGTTCTGCGATTGCGATTAATGTTACGATAGTGTCCATGCTGATGAACTGCGTGGTGTGAAAAATTTTCATTCTCACACTTACCAGAATGAGTTTTTAGAATCGCGTTAAATGCAAATGAGAAGGAGTGGTATTTAAGTCGAACTTCCACTGACTTCGAGAGAAAGAATTAGAATTTCTGAATAACTCGCGTTTGCCTTTTGGATACGTCTCTCTAAGCTGTTACTACGCTCGGCCGTATTAGGTGCCCTTGAAGGCTTGGCTAGATAATTCGATATTTAGGGGGGCAACTAATTTAGATTTGTGTTAGCTTCGGCTAAATCTCTTTAGTTACTCATTAGTTAGCTCTTATTTTTTACACTTTTAAGCCCAAGTGAAGGCTTTGCTGTACGCCCTGAGACGCCTGAGAAGCTATGAGCAATAAAGGGTAATTAACTCTTCTTGAGTTTCGTTTCTATTTCTGAACTTAGCGATTTTCACTTAGCTGTTCATTAGATTCCTCAACACTGAATTAATAGATAAAAGGGAGGAACACTACAACCTACAATTTTTGGCTGGAAGAAAAAAATAAGAAACGACAAATGCCACTCGCTCTCAAATTGTGATTCGTCATCAATGATTATTCCTATTAAATATTAATAACTGGTTTAGCAAAATAATTCTAATACCTAAAATGTCACTTTATAAATTTCGTGGAAAAAGTGCATACTTTACTCACAATAATAAGAAATATTAAACTTTGTTTATTAGCGCAAAGGGCGTTAGCCCAGAAGGCCTATTAATTTAAAAACTGCATTTTGCATCGATTCACTTTTCAAGCTGTTGCCACTAAATATTGTCGCCACGAATTATATTTGAAGAAACTAAAAATGAAGAATCTACCTGAATGCATGAATATTTCACGCATTGTGATAAAACAAAGGAACCTAGAGCCATCCAATTTTGAATAACATAGTCTTCCAACAGAACGTGGGCATTTAGAGCCCAAAATTTTGAATTTCGAATTTGTTTTACCGTATATTTCAAATTTTGTAAAACTGTAACGAATTTTTGATTAACAAATTCAACGATTTCAAAGCGAGCAATGGGAACACTGTACGGGGGGAAAAAAGACATTTTTACCTCCAGCGCGCGAGACTGTGTATCGGAAATGCGAAAGATATGCTTATAAGGTATTTCTCCCACTTCCCTAGCGTGCCTTCGGGGTGTAGTGGTTCTACACGCTGGGCCGGTATTCCAGAGGTCCGTGGTTCGATTCCCGGCGAATGCGGTTGCATATTTTTCATCATTTCTCCTTCCAATTAACCTAATGACTCTACAAGTGGCGCCCGAACTAAAAGGGTTGTGGATGATGATTCTCTGCACCCAGGATTTGGCGACTAGGTCTCCTAAAATCCTAGTCGCCCTTAAAAAGGGGAGTATATAAGGTATTTCTTCCACTTCCCTAGCCTGCCTATGTGGTGTAGTGGTTCTGCACGCTAGGCCGGTATTCTAGAGGTCCGTGGTTCGATTCCCGGCGAAGGCGGTTGCATATTTTTCATCTTTTCTGCTCCCAATTCACCTAATGACTCTACATGCTGTTTTTAAGTATTTTGTGACATTGCTGTTGAATTGAATTTTATGTGTTTTAAGTCTGAAGAACATGATATTTAATAAATGTAACTCACAAAAGTTAAAAAAACACCCTTTCCGGCGTAATGTAAAATCTGAAAGCTTTCAAATTTTCTTTTTTTTAATCAATATTTTTAATTTTTTTTCTCATAAATGTTTTAATATTCCAGATTTGGAGAGTTTCTTTACAACCTGGTTCTTGCAATAGTCTACATGTTTTCTTTCTTCAGTGGAAAGGATGGTACTTCAAGGCATCGAGTCACATTCTTCTATGTGCTGATGTTTTTGGAAAATATTTCGCTAATGTCGATATGGTTTGTTTATTGCCCTGTCCATGCAAGATACAGATATCCTGCCATGTGTATTCACTTCGTTAGTTTTCTTTTTGGTCTAGCATTTATGGTAAGCTATTAAATATTCATGTAATATAACATATTTTGGTACTTTTCCGTTTTGCCGGCGCAAACGATAATTGGTGTTGGTGTATTTAATTATGGCAAAGCACACGAGGGCTATCTGCCTACAGGGAGGGATGCCTTTCGTGGAGGACTTTCTAAGGGAAACTGGCTCGTATACACGTTACACATGGGGAAAACCACGAAAACGCCCACGCAGCCAGCCCGTTCGCGGGATTCGAACCTCAGACCGAACTACCAGTGTTCAGCGTCTTTACCGCTCGGCCGCTGGTGGGCCCCGCAAACGATAAAGTCGCCAATAATGGTTTCACTGATGCCAGACGGAATATCTTCGCTGGTAACCTTTTACGTCTCAGTTTCAAAACAAGTTGAAGCCATTTCTTATCAGATTGTTTCTTTCAATACTGGCATACAATAATATAGAATTTTTACACGATATTTAAATTTTATCCCCTAAGACAATTCACGGTAATTAAGTCAATTAGAACGCAATTACACCGCTCATCCGAAGGCGAAATCAAGTGTTAAATTCATCAATTCTAATGAGAATGCACTAGCGAAGTAAAGCACTGCGGTTTTACATAATTTCTGAGTAAGCTATTCGTACGAATTGAAATAATTTTTGCATTTAAACTTGTATTCCAAATTAAGATTTAACTTGAAATTAATGTAGATAATTACTGAGAGAATTAGATTTTAGTAGCGTAGTTTACGTGAGATGAGATCACTTGGGGTCACGTGATACGAACCGGCGAATCAGGATTTTGAACCATGAAATCATAAATTCTTAAATTAATGGCTTTTTACAAATTTATTGTCTTTATTTATTGGCTTTTTACAAAATTTTAAACCATATTAAAATGTTTATGCCTTCAAAATAAAAAAAAAAAAATTCTTAGAATTAACATTTTTTATGTGTATACTGTATGTTGTCGCCAACAAAGTCTGCTTGGCGAGATTTGCGCCGGCGAAACGGAAAAGTACCCAAAATTTTAAATCATATTAAAATGTTTATGCCTTCAAAATAAAAAAAAAAAAAAAATTCTTAGAATTAACATTTTTTATGTGTATACTGTATGTTGTCGCCAACAAAGTCTGCTTGGCGAGATTTGCGCCGGCGAAACGGAAAAGTACCCAAAATTTTAAACCATATTAAAATGTTTATGCCTTCAAAATTAAAAAAAAAAAATTCTTAGGATTAACATTTTTTATGTGTATACTGTATGTTGTCGCCAACAAAGTCTGCTTGGCGAGATTTGCGCCGGCGAAACGGAAAAGTACCCAAAATTTTAAACCATATTAAAATGTTTATGCCTTCAAAATAAAAAAAAAAAAAAAAATTCTTAGAATTAACATTTTTTATGTGCATACTGTATGTTGTCGCCAACAAAGTCTGCTTGGCGAGATTTGCGCCGGCGAACGGAAAAGTACCCAAAATTTTAATCCATATTAAAATGTTTATGCCTTCAAAATAAAAAAAAAAATTCTTAGAATTAACATTTTTTATGTGTATACTGTATGTTGTTGCCAACAAAGTCTGCTTGGCGAGATTTGCGCCGGCGAAACGGAAAAGTACCCAAAATTTTAATCCATATTAAAATGTTTATGCCTTCAAAATAAAAAAAAAAATTCTTAGAATTAACATTTTTTTATGTGTATACTGTATGTTGTCGCCAACAAAGTCTGCTTGGCGAGATTTGCGCCGGCGAAATGGAAAAGTACCCAAAATTTTAAACCATATTAAAATGTTTATGCCTTCAAAATAAAAAAAGAAAAAAAAAAGAAAAGAAAAATTCTTAGAATTAACATTTTTTATGTGTATACTGTATGTTGTCGCCAACAAAGTCTGCTTGGCAAGATTTGCGCCGGCGAAATGGAAAAGTACCCATATTTTTTCTTTAATGTTTTTAAAAGTGATTTTCTTTTAAATTCTTCGTGATGTAACTATTTTTTTACCGACAAAGCATTTTGTTCTAAAGAAAACTTAACCCTTAAATGGATATAGTTGCCATTTGGCAATATACTCATATTTAGTGGTTAAATCAAATCAAATCACAAATTTTAGCTTACTGCATAGTGTAACCGACTGGATACATACATACTGTTTAGTTATACAGTTTACTTACACATTTCAGTGTAACTCTAACGGTGTAGCGGTCATTATCCTGATCTGATGTGTAGGGTGTGCACATCATTTGTGTTTACGAATTTTTGATTTTGGGTCTGTTGTTATTTTGATGTATTCAAAGTTTAAAATTTGTTTGAACAAGTTTATAAGGTATGTATTATTACACAAAATTGTTATTACATATTAGCCTATCATATTTTTTTGCATGATGTAGCCATGTAGCATCTGACAACAATAATATTTTTTTTAAAAAATGGAATAAAAACTTAGTTTAGATTTTTTTTACCATTTTTTTCTATTTTATTTGATATAATTCTAATGTATTTCTGACTTAAATTTTAAGATGTAGGGACATTAGGTATTTTTGGAAGCAGACAAGATGAAAAATTAGCAACCGCCTTCGTCGGAAATCGAACCATGGACCTCTGGAATACCGGCCCAGCGTGCAGAACCACTACACCCCGAAGGAACGCTAGGAAGGTGGGAGAAATACCTTATATACTCTCCTTTTTAAAGGGTTTTCAGGGGACCCAATCGCCAAATCCTGGGTGAGGAGAATCATTATGCAACATCCTTTTTGTTCGGGCGCCACTGTAGGGACCTTAGAATTTTTCTGGAGGCCGAAAAGATGAAAATTAGCAATGCCTTCGCCGGGAATCGAACCGCGGACCTCTGGAATACCGGTCCAGTGTGCTAACCACTACACCACGAAGGCACGCCAAGAAGGTGGGAGAAATATCTTATAAAGAAAATAATATAAAATAAAAAAAAAAATTCATGCATTTAAGTGTTAAATTGAAGTGCAAAAGCATTAGGTATAAGTTTCTGGCAGCTTCCTCGACGTAAGAATGGTTATAGCCAAATAATGGACGTGTAATTTTATTTGCTTTTATTTAATTAAGGGCGAGGCCCCGATCCAGGTAACCAAACAAATGTCTACCTGTACGGTTCCATTGAGACAGCCCGTCAAATAAAAATCGAAGGCACCCAGTAATCACTAGATGTGATCATTTTACCTATAACAGCACTACCAGCAGCCCAGCGGTAAAGTCGCTGAACACTGGTAGTTCGGTTTGAGGCTCTAAATCTGTGAACGGGCTGGCTGCATGGGCGTTCTCGTGGTTTTCCTCATGTGTATACGAGCCAGTTTCCTTCGAAAGTCCTCCACGAAGGCATTCCTCCCCTTAGGCAGATGGCCCTCGAGGCTTTGTCGTAATCACATAAACCAAACCAAACCTTTACCATATCCAAGGCATGTAAAGTACTAAGCTGCAGGAATTAAGAAATAAACAAGTAATATAAAAAAAAGAATTTAAAGTCAACAAAAAAATTTTAAATATACAATATTTTTTTTAATGTGAAAAAACTGTATTAACATGAAGTGTCATCCACTACAAGTTTTAAAAAATGTATGTGAACTTGAGTGAATGCATAAAACGTATTTTATTAACGACTGAAAATTTGAACAGGATATAGGAGAGAGAGTGAGTTAATACTAGGAATTTAAGAAAAAGGTGCATAGTGCAAGATTTGTGAACTTTTAGCCATCACGGAAATCGGCTGTGTTCTTGGTTGATTAATCTTTAATCACGAATAGATTGCAGCAGTTAGATAGTTGAAGCAATTTATCTTCAAGGAAGCGAATATTCTTCTGGTTACAAAAGTAGTCGTAACGGTGTACCGGAAGTATGTTCACTCTCTTAGCAAATATAAGAGGGAAGTGAACAGTGAACGTTTCCTGAGGACCAAAAAAACGGAACCGATCATGCTTGAAAAGAATGGCAATTCATGTAAAGCTCGGCAGTTTTGGTCAAAGGAAGCAACAGTTGTAAGTCAAGCTATCTATTGACGGATTATACATTAAATGTTACACTACATGAAGTTTGGCAGTCATTAATCAGTTTAAAAATCATTATAAACGAGCAAACGGTATAGTGGTTAGCGTCGCTGACTGCCGTGCGGAAGGTCCCGGGTTCGAATCTCGGAGAAGACATAGATGTTTGTAAATGTATAGTGTCCGTGCGGCATGGAGGCACCCTAATTATGCAGCGAGCTGAAAGTCCTCTCGAGGGGTTGGTGGTAGGGGAAAGGGTTGGGAGACCGCAGGACCCATCCCCCCGGGGTGCTCTCTATCAAAATTGGGGGGGTCGTAGTGTCACCTGTAAGGTGCTGAAGGCTGTGGCCAACGACAGGTGTCTACTTGCGCTCTTTGCCGCGAGGATTTTAGTGGGCTTGCGCGTGACCTTCTCCCTCTCGAAGGTCACGGCTTGGGCTGACTATCGGTCAGACAAGTGAGCATCAGCAACAACAACATAACAACAAATATTATTATTGAATCCATACACCTGATAAGATAAGACACCACCAGTGATGGCACCACCTGAACAGGATATAAGATGTTAAATTTTAGTCTCATTTCTAGTGGCGGAGCTGGAATTTTTATCACCTGAGGAGATACCTGAATTTGCCACCCCTTTCAACACAGAATCAAATAGCTAAATGTGAAAGTGATATATATATAAACTTTACGTGTATTCATTAGTTCTAACATTTTCGAAAATTATTATTATTTTGCTGTTTGCAAAACCATCAATGGCACTGTAGAAGTCAATGTCATTTCTCCATTTGCGATCATGCGGAGAGTATCGAAACATTTCTTAGATACAAAATGGTCATTTCCAGGTCTTAAATCTTCTTAAATGATTTTTTTTTTTTTTTTTTTTTTTTTTTTTACATATAAAACGTTTTTCACATTTTCAGCATTTGTGTGAAATTTTTTTAACGAAAACAGATCACTATGTTGTGTGTACATGTGCGTACAGGAAGAAAACAAGAGTAATATATTGTATATCGTGTACAAAGTTTAATGTAAGCGTTTTTGTATTTTTAATTTGTACTATTGTATTAATTCTGAATTCTGTTTTCAAATATAATTTTTTTCTTTTTAAATTGGATTTTTCTTTTTAGAGGGGCAGATATTTTGATAACGTTTACGACTTATGCTAAATACCGTTAACTGGAAGATCTTTAAAGAGTCCTTGAAATCGTTAAGTACCTTCCCTGTTATTATTTTACCCGATAAGTACCTTCCGTATTATTATTTTAATACATAGCTTTTTGCTATTGTAATTGCACTTGCATACTTGCCAACCTATGACACTCAAAAATCAGGAGATTTTTCACAATGTTAAAAAGACTTTTTAAATGATAAAATATAGTTTTTAATAATGAATTAACTTATGAGATACTCGAGAGGACTTATACTAATTCTTAAATGCAAGCAACACAAAAGAACCTCACACATAAAAAAAACATTTTTATTACTTGTATTGTTTAAGGAAAAAAAAAAAAGACACTTTAGCCAGTTTTCACACAAATGTTATGAACAGTGGAGTGTGGTGAGTAGTAGAAACGGTCTGTAGGCTTTGTGAATATGTGTGTGCACGTATACTATCCTGCTTGCGAAAACCTTCAAGGGTATGTGATAATTTGGGAAATCTGTACATAATTATAATGAAAAGGAGAACTTAAAAACATTCTGGTTACCGAAAAACTTTACTTATGAATCTATTCAGCAAGTTAAAATTATTCCGTTTATTTGAAATTTTATTTCATTATTCTTTTGTACTTTCAGTTAGTGTACTATCTACTACTGCATCCCACAAAAAATATCTCTGTTTGGGACAACTGGAGAATATCCAAATTGCAAAACGCTTCTTTGAAGGAAAGTAATGTCATAGAGCAACAAAATAAGGAAAACCAACCAGAAACTGTATTCTAAAACATCTGTACATGTAACTAAGTGATTTATGTTAGTGTTCTTTAAACTATGTATATATGTAAATAAATATGTGTAAATGCATATGTATGTATTGCTTACTATATTTATACGTTGTAACTCTGATCTCAAGATTTATTGCGGGCATTTTTCTTTCATATCTGAAGCAGAAAGTCTAAATACCGCCGTATATTTTAAAAGAAAAATTATTGGATGTTTTACAGTTACTATTATTTAAATTAACCAGGATTTTATTATTTGGATCTTTATTATAACTTTTCCTTTCCGTTTCCTCACCAGGCCGCAAATTAGTTAGATCAGCGGTTCCCAACCTTTTGAATAAAGTGTATCATCTAAACAAAAATTGAAAACCTTTAACACCACCACAAATCTTGAACAAAGCTCAGATCGCATAAATTTACTAGTTTTAGAGAAAACACTCGATGAGGATGTTGGAGTTTTAATTTCTGAATTTAATAATTAAAAATACTTTGCTTTTCTGAGTACTGCCTATTTTTCTCTTGCGTACCACCAGTCGTACGCGTCCCACCGGTTGAGAACCCATGAGTTAGATAGTATTTAAACTGAGGTTTGGGGATTGCAAGACGTGTTTGTGCTTTAGGCGAGCCTGTTACGTTAGTTTCTGGTAAGATGCATTTATTCAGATTTGTATAATTCCATTTGAATTCGATACGCTGGTTAGAATCTCTGAGCTAACTTAGATTAAAATTTACTTGCGTAGTTTTTGACTACTATTCTACGTATTAAATTCAAATTGACTGTTACTTTAGTTGCATCACCTCGAATTGTGGCTCATTTTGTTAGCAGGAGAACGCTTATATTCAAAGTTCTGTTTAATTCAAAAAGGTTTATTTAAACCTTTTCAACTCTTTGTACTTATTTCGACAAAGCGATAATTCGCTCTACGTCCATTTGTTTTGGACTAATTGACTTTTACCAGACCAAATAGTGGCGCCGGAATAAACTACGAATCATGTCGAAAGACAAGGCAACATGGTACAAGGACAAGGCAACAGTCTGTCTGTCATCTATATCGCCAGTTAATCTGCAGATTTCTGTTGCCGTAGAAACGATTCTTGACCCGTTTTCCGCAAGGGTATCTTGAAGACGAATCATAAAACTCTTTTCCCTTCAGCAAACAGTCGCTAAAAACAAAATAACAATAAAGCAACTCTTATTTGAAACATACTAGTCCTGTTAGTATAGCGACCGCCACCCGCCAGACACTGTGGCGGGCACTATTCTTTTCGTAGACAGACAGCAGTCCATCCTCACCCCCCAATATTCCATCAACAGGCTGCACCGGCACCAGAAAGTCCCATATAAGGATTCGAGTTCATTGTAGACAAAATGCGAGCGTCAGTGAAACTCGCAGGTCTTTTTTACATAGTAGAAGTTCGGAAATGACCTTTCTGGAACAACTGCATTCCCTTAGTAGTTGAGTAGACTACTAAGAGTAGTAGACGGTTGCAGAAATACAGAAGCATAGCAACATCCGCTCTTCGTGAACAGACCCTGAGATGGTACGAGTGCATCGGTAAATTTTTGTATGGAGAACCAGGCACGAGAAACACAAGCTGGAAGTGTTTAAAGCCGCTTCTCGTAAAAGCTTCCCTGTGGTGAAAGATGGGGCGAAATTAGAAACAAAACTGTTTCGTAGAGACTACACTAAGGTAGAAGAAATGACTGAGTTTATATTGCAGAAAATTCAAATCATAAACAACTGTATGGAAAAACCCTGGATGCAAATGTTATCAAATTATATTGCCTAAGTATTTGTCTCAACAGCCTAGGCACAAAATTTGATATACATTTGTCTCAAATTCACGATTTTGATAAATTACAAAACACGAATACGGTAGCATAGAGCAGTTATTTGAACTTCGAAAATTATATGACCGTTGTGAAGTACAAATTAGAGGATTAGAATTGTGTAATATTTCGCCGAATTCGTATAGTACCTTATTGTATCCGATACTAATAAAGGTGATTCCGAATGACTTAGCTATAAAATTTAATATGAAGGTGATAACCAGATAAAAATTACTAATTTGCTAAATTTTCTATTATAAGAAAGGAAATGGAAAGTCGAGGGCGTACCGGATTTTTAAGTAAGCCAACCGATTCTGATGTTGCTGAAAGGAAATCTCATTTTAAAAATAAGCGGCAGTTTCGAGAACGCTTTCGAGACAACGAAAGAAATCGGGATTATGATAAGGGTGGCAGCATTCCGTCAGTCGCAGCGATAAACATATCTCTTTCCAATAGCTGCTGATTCTGTTCTGAAAATCATACTTCAGAATCATGTCAAAAAAATGTGCCGTGTTATATAGGTAAACAAATGTTTCAAACTATAAACCTTAGAAAGAATTATTTCAGAAGTAGACTGAGAGATGAACATTTAGCCTCGTTCCTTAGAATCAGTACATCTCACTTCGAACCTCAATATAAAGAACTTTTAAAAATGAAATCGCAATTTCATTCATCTCATTAACATATTTAATTTATAATACTTGTAAACTGTATTGAAAATTTTAGAAAAATTTATCTTGCCCGCCAAACGTTTTTTTTTTTTTTTTTTTCTCTGTTTGGCCAGCAACCGAAAAGTTTGCCCATCCCTGAACTAGTCTCATTTTGCGTAATTAAAAGTATCGATATGAAATCAAAATAGAAGCTTTAATAACTCCTGTCATTAAAGGATCACATTTTCATTCCCCTCGAAATGAAATAGTTAATCTTATTAAAAATCGGGGAATACAACTTTCCAATGAATGGGGATAAGGGAATAAAACATCAAAAATTGCTTTGCTGAGAGGATTTTTATTGGAAAATAGTTACGGGTAAGGTTCACAAACTGTCTAATTCCTTAGCAGGGGTTGAAAAAAAAAATAGGTTGGACCATTAGTGGAACAGAAAGGGCTTACGGAGTTTCGCCAACTAACACTATGAAGGTTATGATGAAAATAATAAGAACGAATCAATGTCTAGTTTGCTAAAGAATCTCTGGGAGCTCGAATCTATGCGGATAAATTAAGATTCGGATAAGGAGCTCGAATTAGAAGATCAGTTTTCGAGTATTTTCAAAAATTCTGTGAAACTGAAAACAATCGTTATATTTTTCGCCATCCCTGGAAACATAATTCAAACGAACTTTGAGATAATTTAGAGATTACTAAAATTAGATTTAAGAAATTAACTCGTAGGTTTCAGAATAATTAACAATTCTATGACAGACATAGCGAAATGTAATTGATAACTATTTAAGAGAAGGAATTGCTGAAGAGATTAACATTGAAATAACACCAAAAACGTATTTTATGCCCCATCAAGCCGCTATAAAAAAAAAAATAAGAAAACAAGACTCCGCGCGGTTTTTGACGCTTCGTCACATGCGGAGATTTGTTTGTCATTAAATGACTGTTTACATTCCAGTCCAAAGATATGTCCAGACATACTGGAAAAGCTTCTTAAGTTCCGTCAAAATCGAATTGCTTTTACAGCTGACATCGAGTAAGCGTTTTAGCAGATTTCTCTTACTGCTGAAAACAGAAACGCAGTAAAGTTTCTATGGAACGATGATGAATTAAATAGAACAAAAATAAAGGCTCTTCATATGACAAGGGTAATTTTTCGAGCAGCATCTAGTCCAGTCCGTTTCTTCTTAGAGCAACTCTTAATGTACATGATGAGAAATACAAGTCACAGTATATGAACGTATTTTCCATGCTAACTGAAAATAAGTGTGTTGGCGACTTAACCGCTGGAGCAGATGAAGAATCAGAAGCATTCGAGGAATCGGAACATATTGTTACGAAATGTCAAGGCGCGATGAGATAGCTTCCCTGTAAAGCAGTTTTAGGGTTGCCATAAAATGGCAAGGGAAGGCAGGGTTGCCACATTTGGCGAGACATCGCCCAATTAGCGACATTCGGCGACAAACTTGGCGATATGCCATGGACGGATGGAGAACCTTCTGGAACGAATTCTTACCGTTTTATCCCAGAATGTTCTCGAACACAAGCCGAAAGCTATATAAACCCTGCTGGTCCACAGTCAGTTAGTATCGAGTGTGTGCTTCATCGAGAGGGCGAGAGAGAAAGTGCCTCGTCTAGAGTGCGAGTTAGTAGTATTGAGTGTGGTATCTCGTCTAGCGAGTCGATCGAGTTGACAGCCGGGCAGCGAGTGCCGAGTAAGTCGTCGAGTGCACCGAAAGAGTCTTGTAGTGTATCGCGGTTAGTACATTGTCGAGAGAGCGTGCTGAGCTCCGGGAACGACTGAACAGAAGAGTCGGGAGCTGTGCTCGTATGTCGTCGAGTGCATCGCGAGTTGTAGCGTGGAGAGGCTCGAGAGTACGTGAAGTTCCGAGAACGACCAAGCAGAGTCGGGAGCTGTACTTTGGTGCTTTGCAGTGAAGCTGTCTCCACCGTGGTAGCCTGATAACCTGAAGGCTGTGTCGCTGATTGTTCCAGCAAGTGTTTATAGTAGATCTTCGACGACTGTAAAAGTGACTTTGAAGCTGTCCTGGTTAAGTATTGGCCCAATAAAAGTGTGTTTCGATACTTCATCTAGTGTCATCGTTATTGACTCCAAATCTACTAAACCCCGTACGAACGTGAAGGAAGAAAATAACGTAACAACTGGTGTCAGAAAAAGAAAATGCAACAATATTAAACGGATACCGAAAGAAGGTGGATTTAACATGCGAAAGTGGAAAACAAATGAAACGAATTTACAAAAATCTATGGAATGAAAAAGATTTTGCACAAGATTCAACATATTCTAAAGTATTATGGTATATTTGGAATAGATCAAATGATATATTTTTGATAGAAATTGAAGATTTGGTAAAAGATGTCAAAAAGATTGATAATCACCACTGAAAGAGAAATCTTAAGATTTATAGGATGTTTCTTTGATTCACTGGCGTTTTTAAATCCATGCACAGTTCGAGCTAGGATTTTATTTTAAGAACTATGGGAACGAAAGATTAATTTTGTAGGTGCATCTTATGCTTTTGCCTCAGTAAATTTGCAAGAAGTCTCTAGAAGAGAAATTGAAGACCACATTACTTGGAAGTTTATACCTCCCGGTGCTCCCATGTGGGGAAGCTGATGGGAGCGTCTAATTGGGTTAATGAAGAAAATTTTAATAAAATTCCTCGCAAAAGCTTGTTTAGATTACGGAGAAATGTCCACTGTTTGTGTAACTGAAGCCATACTCAATGATAGACCTTTGACAGTTGTATTGTAGAGACATTAGGTAACTTCGAAGCAGGAGACATGAAAAATGAGCGGTGCCCTCGATGGGACTCTAACCTCGGATTTCTCGAATACGCACCGAGTGTGCAGACCATTACACCACGAAGGCATACTAAGAAGGCGGGAGAAATACCTTATATACCCCCTTTTTGAAAGGAGACTGGGGATCAGGGGATCTAGTCGCCAAATCCTGGTGGTGGAAAATCATCATCCACCACATTTTTTTAGTTCGGGCGCTACCGTGGAGACATTTGGTCACTTCGAAGCAGGAAATATGAAAAATGAGTAGTGCCCTCGTCGGTATTCGACCTCGTCGGACTACGCACCGAGTGTGCTGGCCATTACACTAGGAAGGCATCCCAAGAAAGGGCATTCCCATTTAAGGAAAGTGAAAATGTACGGAATAAACGTTTGATTACTGGTATAGAGATTGGAGACATGAAACCAAGCCAACTTTTTCAGAAGTTGAGATCAGTTGCTACTACAGATGTGTCTGAAACTTTAATCAAAACATTATGGCTTAAGAAGCAACCTGACTCAATAAAAAATATATTATTAGTTTAGTAATGAAGACGTAACCAAGTTAGCGTCTATGGCAGATAAAATTAGTGATATGACTCGGAAACCAGAAGTATTCAATGCTAATGCCACTTCCGTTACCGTAAATCATTTTCTGCAAAAAATTACCACTTTTCAACAAAAAAATCGATCAAATAACCATTCGCTCAAGACACAGAGACTCGGGATCACGTAATTCCCTTTCACGATTTCGAAGCCGATCTCGTAAACGATATGACCCAACTGGCAAATTTTGTTTCTATCACTTTCGATTTGGAGCAAAACGCATTCCAGAGAAATGCCGGCCTCTGTGTGCTTGGGTAAACAATTCCAAAAAGCAGGGAAACTCATATCTGCACTAGCTTCAGTGGCAAACTCTTCTGCATAAAATATGAAGGATTGTCGCAAATTTCTTTTATTCCTTCGTGAACGAAGATCAAAATTGCACTTTCTTGTTGATAGTGGAGCTGACGAAAGCTTAATTCCTGCTACTTCACAGAATAAATGTAAAACTGAATACAAAGTTTATGCAGCTAGTGGCACAAATACCTCCACCTATGGCATAAAAACGCCATCTCTTTATTTGGGATTACGTCGTGATTTTCAGTTTCCATTCATAATTGCTGACGTCACAAAAGGTATTTTAGAAGCTCACTTTCTTCACAAATTTAACTTGTTTATCAGTATAAATAAGAAAAAATTAATTGATGGCGTAACACAAGTTTTAGTGTCCAGTGTGATCTCGCTGCTATTTCAAGTAATAACTCCGTGACCACGTTAAATAAATTCATAAACATTTTCGATTTACTGTCAAAATACCTCAAAATTTCTAACCCAACCTAAAAAAGGTTGGGTTAGAAAGGTTACACAAATTAAATATGGTGTTATTGTGACTGATGGTCAACCCGTGTATTCAAAGGCAGGACAGTTCGATCCAAAACGCTTAGCTATAACTAAAGAGGAATTTAATTTATGCTTGATATGGAATAATTAGTCCATCAAACTCCCAGTGGTCAAGCCCCTTACACTTTGTCACGATATAGGACGGATTATATCGGCTTTGCGGAGACTACCATCCATTGAATGCGCAGACGATACCTGACCGATACCCAATTCCTCGGATTGAAGATTTTTATCATATTTTCCAAGGTACAAATATTTTCTGTAAAGTTGATTTATTCAAAGCTTATTTTCAAATTTCCATTGCAGAAGACGACAAATGTAAAACGGCTATCATCGCTCCTTTCGGTTTGTACGAATTTATTGTAATGAGTTTCGGTTTAAAAATTGCTTCTGCAACGTTCCAACGATTTATTCATGAAGTCTTTAAAGGATCAGAATTCGTTTTTCCCTATTTAGACGATATACTTATTACATCCAGTACCCATGGGGAACACAAAAATCACCTTAAATTAGTTTTAGGAAAACTAAACACCTTTGGTTTGAAAATAAATGTTTCAAAATCTGTGTTAGCTGTTCAACAAATCGAGTTTTTAGGATACCTAATTACATAACAGGTTTCTTGTCTTTTTCCAGAAAGAGTTCAAGTTGTTACGAACTATAAACGACCAGAAACAATTCATGAACTTCTAACTTTTCTTGGAACGCTTAACTTTTATCGTCGTTACTTAAAAGATGCAGCAAAGAACCAAGCATTGTTATACGAGTATCTTAAGAGAGTTAAAGAGGGACAAACGTAAGATTCAATGGACTTAAGAAGCTGAAAATCAATTTGAAAAGTGCAAGAATGATGTGGTGAAAACTTATATTGTTATCTTTTCGCAATTCTGAATTACCTCTGGCATTATTTACAGATGCTTCAGATACGGCGATTAGCTCAGTGTTGCAACAATACGAAAACTCATCTTGGAAAACAATAGAAATTTTTTCTTAAAAAAATAAACGATACTCAGCAAAAATATAGCACCTATGGTAGAGAGCTGTTAAGCATATATCTTTCAGTTAGACATTTCAAGCATTATCTAGAAGGCAGAGTATTCACAACTTATACAGATTACAAACCCTTAATATTCGCCTTTCGTCAAAAACTTAACAAAGCAGCACCTACACAAGCTTGTCAGCTTCCTTATATGTCCCAGTTTTTTACTGACATCAAATATATAAAAGGTGAGAATAATATTGTAGCCGATACATTACCTAGAGCTAATGAAATTTCATTAATAGATTATGATAAAATAGCTGGTGAACAGACTCAAAATGAAGAACTGAAGAGTTCGGAAACTACTACTTCCTTGAATTTAAAGCAGTGTTTTGTACATTCGGGGAAATATTTGTAGTGTGATACATCAATTAAAAATATCCGGCAGTATATTCCGGCAGAAAACAAGTCTTTCAGCGAATTCATGGTTTATGACATCCAGAAATAAAATCGACTATAAATCTAATGACATCAAACTTCATTTCGCCTAAGATTACGAAATATGCACAATTACGATCGAGAACCTGTATTTCTTGTCAAACAGCTAAAATCAGCCTGCATACCAAAACGAAATAACCGTTTGAAGTACCACCAGGAAGATTTTCTGTAATACATATCGACCTCATAGGACCACTTCTTCCATCCGAAGGGAATAGTTACTGTCTTACCTTCATAGATAGAATTTCGAATTGGATGTAAGCAATTCCTTTAGATAATATTTCAGCTGACAATGTCATAACAGCCTTTCATAGCAACTGGATTGCGCGTTTCGGAACGCCAAGCAAACTCATTAGTAATCGCGGATTCCAATTTAAATGTGACACATTAAGAACTTTGTCCAAAATCTGTGATATTAATTTACAATACACTACTGCCTACCATCCCTCATGTGATGGCAAAGTTGAGCGCCTTCATAAAACATTAAAAGCTCACAACAACATGTCTTGGACTGACACATCACCAACAGCAGTTTTGGGTTTGCGTACTGCTATTCAAATCATTCTACTTCGCAAGTAGTTTATGGCCAGAGTCTCAGACTTCCTGGAGAGTTTTTCAGCGAACCAAGTATCCATACAGCATCGGAGACTTTTCCTAATAACCTCCAGAAACAGATGGGTAGTCGTAGATGAGCCAAACAAATTAGAAAATTCATCTGAATGCATATTTGTACATAAAGACTTAGAAAAATCGGTTCTCATGTGTTTCAGCGAATAGATCAGGTGAAGAAACCATTGGAACCTCCTTATGTAGAATAATTCCCTGTTATTGATCACAAAGCTAAATATTTTACTGTTAGCATAAAAGAAAAATATGTTAATGTATCCCTGCACTGCTTGAAACCAGCTTATATTTTAAGCTCAGGAAAATTCTCAATTAACAAAATTTGATAACAACAAATCTCAGAAACTGGACTCAAACTCAGATGTGGATCAAAAAAATTCTTGCACAGGTAGAACAGGTAGGTCTGAATTCTTCTGACAGTGGTCAACACTGCAATGCTAGTTAGTACCTATTTCTCCACCTTCGTAACGTAATTCAGTTATTTGGAGTATTGTAGTGGCACAGTTATTTTATGAGTAATGATTATTTTTTATTTCAAGTATTTCATATTTTTGCATGCGTTTAATTACTTCATAAAATTAACTTAAATAGTTTATTCTAATAGCAGCTCATTTTGATAGCTGAAAAATAAAAAGCAATAAAGTTAAGTACTTGTTTCTAATTTTTTCTGTTCCTAATAATAATTTAGTTTGAACATCAGTAGCCGAGGCTACAAGTCAACATCCAAGATTCCATACCTATGTTTAATCCAAACGGTCTTAGTTATCTTAGCTTGGAAATCACCAGAAAGTGATTGGAGTCAATATTGGCTCCACGACAACTGCGGACATCAAACAGGCACATTCGGTGTCTTAGATCCACCAGGAAAAGATCAATCTGATTTAATGTTTTTCTATCTGTGGAGCGCCATGTGACTTTATGTATATTTCTATGGTACAAAGAAGGTACCTGCTATAATAAGTTCATTTCATTTGCAAAATCATTAAGTCTTGTCTAATCTTATACCATTATCGCTACTTTCCTCCTGTAAATTGTGATTATCCACAGAATTCCTAATTAATCTCACGCCAATCTTTGCATTAAAGTCGCCAATAATCAGTTTCATATCATTTGGTTTGGTTTATTTAATTATCGCAAAGCACACTAGGGCTATCTGCCTAAGGGGAGGAATGCCTTCGTGGAGAATTTTCTAAGGAAAACTGGTTCGTATACACGTTACACATGGAGAAAAACCACGAAAACGCCCATGCAGCCAGCTCGTTAGCGACATCATATCATTTGAGTTTATCACGTTTATCATAAACATCATCCTTAATAGTTTCGCATTTGTCCTCAGTAGGTGCAAGTACGCTGATAATACTAATAATTTGAGGATAATCTGAATTCTCACTTTACAAATTCTTTCATAAATTTGATGTCTCTAATTTTCCTAGTTACCACAAATCCTACCTCAAGGTCCTGACAACGATATGAAGCACTGAATCGTCTTTTATCCAAAATTCGTCGGCCAAGCCATCTGAAATGTTCAAAATGTCTAATTTATAATTCTCAAACATATCAACCAGATTTTTACGTGCTCCACCCTTATACAGTATACGCACATTTCAAGTGCGAATACGCAAGTCCGTTGTTGTTCTCTGTCGTCTGGGTGGTATCCGTCCATGATTTAGCCCATCAGATTTCCGAACTGGAATTTTTTACAGGGTGGAGTAGTTAGCCCCACGCTCAACCTGGAGGACCAGGCCCCTGATATAATCACCAGGGGCAGGCTGCCCGGCTATACCCCCGGACGCTGGGTACCATTTTAGTCGCGTCTTACGACATGCATGAGCTACACTGGGACTATTCTTTCGCACCTAGTCACCACACCGGGGAATGTAGAACGTTCTTTAATCTTATTTATATCGTGGGTTTAAGTAAGTCTGGCGATTTATTTAGAATGGCTCTGTATTGGTTTTGAAAAGTATTAGCAATGCATTTACAAGTGACGCTATTGCTACTCAAAGTACCTTTAGTCGTTAAGGATGCGGTGCCGTCAATTAATTTTCTATTTTTATTATCGATTAACAAATAAAAATGTGAAAGAAAGTTCATTCCAGCGATCGGTTTATTGACATCCACAATGATAAAAAGCCAGATGAAAGATCTGCGTAGCCCTAAATCCAGTTCTAATAATTTTTGACCATATGTTTTGATTGTAGTACCATTAGCTGAAAACAGCTCAAGCTTAGCCACAGTTCTTTTTTCCAATGGTAATGGTAGGATAACCGATATTCCTGCTTTGGTGTCAATTAAAAAATGGGTTGCTGATGCGTTGTCACGAATGTATAGAAGACTCAGCTGAACCCCGTGACTTTCGGTCGTCATCGAAGGCCGGGAATTCAGTTTTCCTGCTTTGGACCTCGGTATTTGCATGGCGGGGTGGACTTGTAAGCTCTCTCGCCAAAGTTTTGATGAAAATAACGGTTATTTGTGTGACTGTTATTTTTGGAACGATTTCTTGAATTCGATCTCTATCTTCGTCTTTGTGGACTGGAATTTCCACGCCTATTTATTTATGCTGTCTGCCGTGTCAAGTTTGATATCTGTTTCTGTAGATCTTGGGCTATAACGTTATCAGATGTTAGAGAAGCAATGTGAGCTACTTGCGGTGGATGGGATTTAATTTCCATAATTTGTCAGCCATTGTACAGAGTTTGGACAAATCATCATTGTTTACAGACAAAATGCTCCGCATGTTAAGTGGTAGTCGTTGCATCCACAATGTTTTCAAAAATTCATCCGGCACTTGCTCAGCCGCCAAGTTACACATTCCGCAGATAAGTTGGGATAGTTTCCTATCACCCAGTTTCTGAGTTTTCTGTACTTCAGAATCGGCAAAAAATTCAATAAGCCTCTTCCTAATGGCCAGATATTTGCTTTCTCTGGTGGTTTGGTGAGAATATCAGCGATTTGTTACAATGTCCCTGCTTCAATAGAACTGACTACATAATCGTATTTTGTTTGATCAGCCGTAATTCCAACATTGCGGAACTGGGCTTCGAACTGAAGAACCCGTAGTTTGGGCCCAGGTTTCCAATAAGGAGGAATTTCGATGCTGACTCTGGGGACAGTCGCAGTTGTTGCATTAGTTTCAGTTTGTTTATTTTCATCTTCGTCAGCAATAGTAGAATTAGGCTTAACGGATGTACTGTGATCTTTATTCAGTTTATTTTTTATAGCTTAAGCTTTTACAGTTAAAGATTGCTTAGTAAAAACTAGTTTTTTACTTCGCTCCCTTTTAACGCATTTGATGCATTCAGAAAGTTTCAATAAATTTATCAGCCTGGTTGTATACATTAACACCGAAGACGTATTCCAATATAGAACAAAATTTAGATTTTTAAAGTTGACTTACCCCATTTCAAATGTATTTCAGTCAAACGTATGCTCGAAATTTTACACTTTTCAGATGAATAAAAATAATCGAAACAGCAATTCTTAATGTAATCTACACGAACACAAAAGCACTGCTAAATCGAAACTGTTACTCAATCCACTGTCGAGCTGAGAAAAAGACTACGGAACTTTACGATAGGCAAGTAGTTCCTTACAACACTGTCCGTAACACATATTTACTAACAAGTGAACTATTTATAACATGCGTGGAATATCGATATTTTATGTTACGGAAACGTCGTACGTTCTTCTTACACCGATAAGTAGCATTGGATCAAATCAGTGAAGTGTCTGGAATGTAGGAAAATGCTTGATACTTCTCTGACTCCGATCAGATTAACATTTATTTATTTTTTTTTCATATGGAACTTCACAAAGCTTAAAAACAGTCATTCTTCTTTTGATTCCACTGTGGTTTAATGTTGCCATTCTGGCGAAACAAAAATCAGTATCACAAATGATGTCGTCACAACGCAGTTCACTTCTGTAGATGAAATATTTTCGTTTTCAATTAAAGAGATGCATTGAAATAGAGACATTTCATCTCTTGCTAATTAAAATCTGAGTTTTACGTATGGGTCTTAAATGTGTTTTGAAAATTTTCTTTTTTCTGTACTGTAACATTGGAAAATTTCTTGAATTTTTTTCCCTGGTTGAAGCATTCCCTTAAATTGCTCCGATAAGTAGGAGCTCAAAAATGTTTACTTAGCGCCTGGGTGGAAAAAAAACCTGTTATATTTAAATTCTGAGACGGACACAGAAAGATAGTAGCTTTTAAACATCATTTGAGAAAGTTAGAAACATCTCAACTTATCGTTTTGTTTACTTTTCCGTTTCCTTCCCATAATTTTTTTCAGTTTTCCGTATTTCCCGTTTTGCGCTTTTCTTTATTTAAAATCTATAAACATGCTAGTAATATACAGCTGGACACAATAACAGTGTAATTGAATGAATGAAAAAGTGGCAATGAGTGAGCCGAATAAACCTCGAGATGATACTGCCACAGATTCTCAAGATGATTCAGATTTGGATGGTCGAATACCTAATTCGAAATTAGAGCGGAATTCTGGACCTTTCTTGAAAAAAATTAGAATAAAAGGCTATGATACTACTGATGCCTTACCGAAGACTCTAAAATTTACACTGCTTGACATTTTGGGTATAATAATTTCAATATGCAGTTTCTTTATTGATGTAGCCTTAGACTTACTGGTTGCAATCGTTCATTACAACAATGGCAATACTTGGTTTTTTACTCTAACGGTATGCTTTATTGCTGTGCCTTCTCTCACGATGACTGGTTTCAGTCTTAGGTGGTATTTAGTGGATGCTGATGAGAAAAAGTTGCCACCAGTTTCGATGCGAAGATGGACACTAAGAATCATTTTCTTAGTGCTACAGATGGGACCAATATTAAGGTAATGCTTTATGTTTAAATCTCTTAATTATTATTTTTAATATACTGCTATTCACTAATAATGCTTGTTCCGTTTTTTTATCAGAACAATAAACAGCCGAAGTCTGTAATAGAAAATTTAATAACTCTCAGAATTTAGATCAGTAAAGTGCAGAATCGCCCACTAATTTGTTTGGCGTATTATACAAGTGTAAGAAGAATTGGATGTTTGTCAATTTTCTTTGACTTTTTAAGTGAAAATAGGTGGATGTGTACATGGATAAGGTCAAGGGAGTGCGCAATGCCATTTTTGTGCAATTCTGGGATGCTTTTTTAAGTGAAAATAGGTTGATGTGTACATGGATACTGAATATGTGCAATTCTTAAAAACGCGCCAAGCAGTGGATCATTCTGCACTTTCCCCCTTTAGATTTAGAAAAGTTTTAAATAATTTAGTCAATTTAACACTTTTGTTTCAAAGGTGGCCAACTTTTGTATGTTCAAGGACCAAGTTAAGTTTTTGTATTACAGCAAACAGAATACTTTTTTGCAGATATTGTGAATATAGGTCAGAATAATATGTAAAGACTGAAGTGATATATATTATGAAATATTTTATTAAGTAAGTAAGCTATACAAAGGTAAAATGTAAACTTATACACAGGAATTTAGAATGCCATTTGCTGGTGAAATTATATTTATGGGTACCCCTTGGTGATTTTTGGCGGTACATGGATACCGAGCTTGTGCAATTCTTTGACTTGTTATTTTGGCTTGTATCCGATACACAAAGGTAGAGAATCTGGTGGTGATGACTTCAGTAGTTTCAAACCAATTGTTCCTGTTAGCAATTTTGCAGAAAAATGCTATTTATCTGCAGAAGTTTTATTTTTATTGCAAACAAATCCCACAAGTGTATCTTTTAAAATTGAACTTGAGTGAGAAAATATCACAATTTGTTAATAAATGTCAGTGGAACAAGTACAACAAAAAGAATGCATTAAAAAATGAAGGCATTGCTTGTTAAAAGGGAAAATTTGTTGTGAAAACGTAAGTACGAGGAATGTATTCAGATGATTTAAGTTTCAGTATGTGATGTTATTTATACTTTCATTTTATGGAAATCGAGTTGCTTTAATTTTCAGATAAATTTGTGTGATTATTGTTGTGACTCTATAAAACAGTTATCACATTTTTATGTTTTAACAAATTTAGATATGTAGATTCCTTATATTATGGTTTGAAAAGTAATCGAAGTAAAGGTAAAGTTCAAGAACAAGTGGATTTTTACAAGCTGATGATCTATGAGGATGCAGATGCTACATTACTACGTTTGTTTGAATGTTTCATGGAAGCTGCTCCTCAACTTGTACTTCAAATTTACATATTTGCACTGTCACATTCAGCATCCCCTGATGTTTATAGCTGGACAGGTAAATTTTTGAAAATACTTGAATATGCTTAATATTTTTATGTGGAGGGGAGATAATTAAAGAATGAGCCTTCAGTGATTGAATGAATGCATTAAAAAAGTAATTGTATGTAATCAGCGGTAAAAGTATAGTTTAGGGTACCCCTTGCCGATTTTTGGCGGTACATGGATACCGATTTTGTGCAATTCTTTGACTCGTTATTTTGGCTTGCGACGCCGCTACACAAAGCCAAAATAACAAGACAAGCAGTTGCACAAACTCGGTATCCATGTACACATCGACTTATTTTCACTTAAAAAAAACACCCGAATTGCACAAAAATGGCATTGCGCACTTCTTTTGACTTTATCCATGCACACGTCAACCTATTTTCACTTAAAAAAAATTCCCGAATTGCACAAAAATGCCATTGCGCACACTTTTAACTTTATCCATGTATACGTCGACCTATTTTCACTTAAAAAAAAATCCCAGAATTGCGCAAACTTGCATTGCACACTCCCTTTACTCTGTCCATGTACGCATTGATATATTTTCACTTAAAAAGTCAAAGGAGCACCAAAGTCTACAATATAGGCAAACAAAAATACATAATCTCAATAAAATACATTTTAAACCAAACAATAAAATAACATAAAAAAGGAAAAACATGTTATATATTTAAGCACTACCAAAAGCAAATATTCACATACCATGATTTTCGAGTTCGCTTCGTACACCCAGAGCCAGGTAAAAATCAAAATATCAATCGTACTCAAATGACTTTTTTCAAACCAGGTACTCTTTCTGATCGAACTCTTCACATAGTGACCATCTGAACCTTTCTTCCTACAAAGCCATTCAAATCCATCTAAACGGTTTTAACACACACCACAAAAACGCTTACAAAACATCCCATGATTAAAAATTTCCCAGAATCATGCACCGATTATGTCACAGTAGGGTTTCCATAGCATTCAACTACTCAGGCTACCAAAAATAAAACAACAACTTGGCGATAAGTCAAACAAAAACTTCACCATAATACAAAGGGTATTTTAAAGTCTACTACTCTACACGTAATTAGCTAAAAGCATCTAGTATTCAGTCCATAGCTCAATAACTTCCAATTTTTATGTCCAGAATGTGTCATTTAATTATTAGGGAAGTATTTATACTTTACTATTTGCTATAATCATGAATTTTCATAGTTTCTGTTCATAATTTACAAGTTTAAAGAAAGCTCTTTTTTTTTTTTTTTTTTTTTTTTTTTTTTAAGTATTTCAATTGTAGTTACTTTGTATCCAATAAGAGACTTAGATATATCAAAATTAATGTCTGTATAGTGCAGTGAATAAGTAATTTGAATGTACTATTGTTAGGCATCAAAACAGAGATGAGGAATTGAAGATGCTGGTATTTTTGTTTAAACTCAAATTGTAAAAAATTGAAATTAAAATTATATTGAAGGACCGAATGTAAATTGAAAATTAAGATTGAAACTAATATAAAATATCAATTTAATTGATATTTTATATTTGAAAAATATAAAATATTTTTATATTTGAAAAGATGAAATTGATTTTACAATGTGCACCCATAAAGTAAACGAACAAATTAAAAGATAAAGCCACAAATTAAAAAAGGTCACAGAATAAATATCTAATCTTTGGAATATGGTAACAGGTAGTTTGGCGACATTTTGGTAAGGCGATAGAGGTTACGGTTGATCTTTACGATATGGTAACAGGTAGTTTGGCGACATTTTGGAGGCGATAAAGGTTACTACCTGGGACTTTGGTAATAATGTGAGCAGTACTCAGTTCCAATTACGCATTATTTTGTGTGGGGAAAATGAGAGATCATGGGATATGTCATGTGATATTAATGGACGAATTACGGTTCTTTAATCGGAAAAGGGGGGAATTTGGACAAGTATCTGTGGATGTATATTATTAAGCTTCATTGCGTGTTGTGTGAAGTAGGGTTGAATAATTTTGGGATTGTATGGCGCTGTCTAAAGTGAATTGTAGATGTGATAACGAGAATTTTTTTTTATGAAATTCTATCAAATTGGGAAACAAAATCGTTCAGTAATTTTATTGAATCCATAATAAAAGTGTATCCACCATGTAAGGAAGATTCGGAAGAAGATTAGGTTAGTTAGACTTTGTTAAGAATGTGAGTAGTATTTAGTTCTGATTACGCATTATTTTGTGTGAGGGAAATGAGAGATCATGGGATATGTTATGTGATATTAATGGACGAATTACTGTTCTTTAATCGGGAAAAAATCTGGCAATTTTGTATTTGGCTTTATTCTGTGTTGTGTGAAATAGTGTTTGTGAATTTTTGGATCCCATGGCCGTAACTAAAGTGAATTCGAAATGGGTATTTAGTGGTATTGAAAAGGATAGTAATAAATGTTTTTTAAGGTTGTGCGAGAGAGAAATAAAGATGTTTTATTATGTTATTTATTTTACCTGGTATCTTGCTTTGAAAGATAAATATGATTTTAAAGATTCTGAAACAGAAGTAAGAAAAGTGTATCTGCCACGTAATCAAGATTCTGAAGAAGATTAGGTAAGTTAGTATTTTTAATTATTTGAGGATATTATTTTTATGCATTGTTGTAAATGTAAGGTGGAAAGGAATTTGGTATTATTGGGAAAATTGTTATTAGCAATGATTTAGTTAAAAGTAATTAGGATTGTAAGGTAATTTTTATTAATTTAATGTATGTGCTCATTTATATTTTAAGTAGTGTTTTTGAATTTAATTATATTTTAATGAAATGATAATTATTTTGTGAATTTTATGTTTGTAGGAATTTGGTATACGTTTAAGTTGAAATAAACGTGCATGGAAATAATTTAAATATTTGATATTAAGTATTTGTAATGCTTGAGGTATGAATTTGTTGGTGACGTGTATAATGTAATAGATGATTTAGAGGTAAAAGTTTTTGGATATTCTATTTATTTTATATGTGGAAATGTTCATATTTGTAAAGGGTAAATACTTTTTCGCGATCATGTATTTTCATATATGTTCTTTTTACTGGGTTTAAAGATTGAGAAAATTGTCATGTATTTTCATGAAATTTTTGTAATTTATGAGAAAAAAGCAGTGTACATGGATATAGTGAAGAGTGTGCGCAATGCCATTTTTGTGCAATTCTGGGATGTTTTTTCAAGTAAAAATAAGTCGGCGTGTACATGGTTTATGTGTATGTGTTATTTTGAAAAATGCATAAGAAGAATGGTATTGTGCAGTTTCTCCTAATTTTGTAGTGAATATTTGTCATGATTAAGCAGTTTTGTTTGATAAAATTTCTAGCATAAGTGTAATTGGGCTAGTACATTGTTGGAAGAAGTGTTCAGGAGATAAAAAGAAAAGAAACGTGTCTTTACTTCGTGAAGACAAAATGGCGGCGGGGAAAAAAAATAGAGGGTTGCTGTAGGAGAGTTGGTCGCCAAATTTTCGCCAAAAATTGCCAAGTTACCATAATGTAAAGATCAACCGAGGTTACTAGCTAGGACTTTAGCAGTGTACATGGATAAAGTCAAGAGTGTGCGCAATGGATGTTTTTTTAAGTGAAAATATTACGTGTACATGGTGACGTGTACATGGATACGGTGTATGTGCAGTTCTTAAAAACGTGGCAAGCAGTTTGCGATTCTGCACTTTCTCCCAATTTTGCACCTAATCTTCGTCATGATTAAGCACTTTTGTTCCATAAAAGTTCTAGCATAAGTGTAATTTGGCTAGCAGATTGTTGGAAAAAAAATGTTGAGTAAAAAATTTAAAAAAAAAAAAATGCCTTTACTTTGTGAAAACAAAATGGCATCCAAACAAAAACTAGCAGGTTGCTGTAGCAGGGTTGGTCGCAAAATTTTCTCCAAAAAATTGCCAAGTTACCATAATCCAAAGATTAACCGAATAAATTTGTATTTAGGAAGAGTGATATCTCAACTCTTGTTAAAGTCGGTTTCAACTGACTATTTTGTCCTTTGCATATCAAAATGCCAGAGTCATTTTTATATATTAAGAAGACATTGTACAAAAAGGTTTACTTCAAGATGCATTATAACATTAAATGTTGTTACAAATTAGTTAAATCTGCTATCGAAATGCTGCAGATTATTTGAACAGTATATGGTGATGCATCATTATCAAGAACACAAGTGTATGAATGTACACTGACGAGCCAAAAAACCTGGTATGCCTAATATCGTGTAGGGCCCGTGCGAGTATACAGAAGTGCCTCAACTTGATATGGCATGGACCTCAACTAATACCTGAAGGTGTGCTGAAGGTAATTCACACCATAAATCATGCAGAGCAATCCAGAAATCCATAGGAGTGGTGATTTTTTCTGAACAGTATGTTGCAAGGCATTCCTGATATACTCAATAATGTTCATGTCTGAGAACTTAGATGTCTAATGGACATGTCTAAAGTCAGAAGAGTGTTCCTGAAACCACTTGGTAGCAACTCTCCACGGATGTCCTGCTAGAAATGTCTAAATCCATCGAAATGCACAGTGGGCGTGAATTGGTGCAGGTAATCAGGCAAGATCTTTATGTATCTGTCACCTGACAGAGTTGTATCTGGTCGTGTCAGGGGTCCCATATTACACCAATTGCACATGGCCCATACCATGACCCTTATCAGTGGATTCATGAGGCTGTCTTCATAGCCATACATGCCCATTCACCAAATGCAATTCTAAATGAAACTCATCAGATCAGGCAATGTGCTTCCAGTCATCGCCAAACCAATGACAGTGTTGCCGGGCCAAGGAAAGGCGTAAAGCTTTGTGTCTTGCAATCAACAGCGGTACACAAGTAAGCCTTCAGCTCCAAAATCCATTGAATAGTTTGTACGCTTGCACTTCTTGATGCCTCAGCATTGAATCTGCAGTGATTTGAGGAAGGGTTGCATGTCTGTCACATTTAATGGTTCTTGTCAGTCATGATTGGTCTTATTCTTTCGTGAACTTTTTTCCAGCCGCAGTTGATATGGGAGATTTGATGTTTTACTGGATTTCCGATGCTCACAGTACACTCGTGAAATGGTGGTATGTGAAAATAAGCTGTCATTGTAGCACCAGTGACCAATCTAACAAACTGTTTACATGTGGATGCAAAAGCGTTGAAAATGAACCAAAGATACGGTGCCCTTCAACTTCAAAGAATGATAAAAATATGTAAAAATTTTTCTTTGGTAAAAGCTGATAGACATATAACAATTCAGCAACTTTTAGACATCTTCAGATAAAAAAACTGTAGGTTCTCTTTACCAATTCCCAATTTTTTCTCCCAACAGTTTGCCAACCGTTATTTTTATTTCATATCTGTCATATATTTTCTCTCGTAAGCATTCCATTGCATAAGAAATGTAAAGTTCAATATTTTTTGGAAAAGGACTGCAAGTAAGAAACATATAAAATTGGATTGCTTCTATTTCATTTATCAGCAAAACTAGTGAATGCATCATGCAAAATGCAGTAAAAATTAACGTGCGGTAAACAAAGCTTGGAACTTTCAGCGAGAAGGCATTAAAATAAAAAAGCTATGCCTACCTTAGTCAAAACTAAATATACAAAGAAAAAGAGTCAGATGGGATGTATTGGGAGTGTATTGGTAGGTGCTGCCTAATGTATAAGCACTACATTATCTTATTTTGTAAATAAATATATTTTAAGAAAATAACACACAAAATGATATACCAATATCATAAGAATACATTTTTTTTTAATTTTTACTTATTGTACATTTTCATAAATGAATTTTTTAATTGATTGATGACATTTGTTATAAAAACTGCACTGAACAACATTGAATAAAATAGCTTTTGTCATAATTTAAATTTTTTTCTGAATAACACATTTTTAATCGTTTTTTAATCAATCTATATTTTTAATCGTTACTGTCTTTTTCCATGCAGTTCTTTTTTACAGCGTATTTGTGAACACATTTTTGAAGTAATTGCTTAATTATATTTATTCTGGGAATATTTTTTATTTCCTTATGATGAGATGAAAAAAAAATTGCTGAAATTGAGTTAATTTATCTCAAAATGTGGATGTTAAATGTCTCAACAATTTTCATCCATGTTATAAAAGAATGTAGAAAATGTGAAAAACTCCAAAAATAGTGTAAAAAAAAGATGTAGAGAATCAAAAGGAGAGATTTGTATGCCTGTTGAATTTCAACTATCTTTTACTGTTAGAATTCCAAAAATTCATCTTTGACATTTTCGAAGGCAATTTTTATCAAAACTTGATTTTTGCACCTGTTGGTTTGCAGAAGCATTAATATTCAAAAGTTTTATCAAAGTAAATGTAACATTTTAATGTTTCTTCATTATTTCATCATTTATTTTCTTAATTTAAACTTAATTTACAGTTAATATGATAAGATACGTTATGCATTCTAGTAATTCTTGATTTGATTTCATGACCATGTGCATGTGAAGTAATTTAATACTTGCTAGGTTACTTCATATCATTGAATATATGAAAATTGAAGCAGCTAATAATTTTTTGTGCTTTCATTTCAATTCATCATAAAATAAAATTGCATTTTAAAGTGTGTTAAGTTTCAGTCTTTTGTAATCTTTAATTGATATTTAATTGATTAATTTAATTAAATATTTTTAATTGATATTTAGTTGATTAATTGAATTAAATACTTTTTAATCACATTAAAAAAGTATTTAGAACTAAGTTCAAGCATAGAATATTGCAGTAATAGTAACCTGTGCTTGAATTTCATTCTGAGCGTTAGGACTTATTGCACCCTTAATTTTTTTTCATTTTGCTGGATATTTTTCTTTAAAAAATATTTCAAGTAATAATTGTAGAATCTGGTCTGTATACTGAATATTGTTTTTAACTATTATGTTTGTCTCTTTTTATATATATATATATATATGTTTATTTATTTCAGAATTAATACAACTTGTTTCCATGTGCTCGTCTTTGCTGTCTATGGCTTGGGCCTTAGCATCATACCAACGTGCCTTACGTTACTCTTTGGAAGATAAAAAGAATATGACAATATGTGGTACAGTTGTGCAAATTATTTGGAGGTTCTTTGATATTGGTGCTCGTGTTCTTGCCCTGGGCCTATTTGCCTCTGTCTTCCCTACTTATCTCTTCATGGTGTGTGGTGTACATTATATGATTATGTTTACCTGGATACGTTATATGGGAACAGAATTTTGTGATAATCAGTAAGTATAATAACAAATTTACATGAAAATTTAACAAATTTTCATGTAAATTTTTTCTATTTTCATCTACTTGAGCTTGTGAGATTTTATAACTTATGTTATTTATTGTATTACATTTTTTGGAAAATATTATTTCATGTTAAAAAGAAAATGGTATTTTTTGATTGCTTCATCATATGCAGTAATGATATAATTAAATACATAAAATATTACTTTAAGATCTATTTTAGATAAAGTAAAATATATCATAGCTGTATAGCTGTATGTTTATGTAATAAAATCTGGAAAGTCACCTAGCTAAGGTGATCTTGTGAGTTTCCGGATTACTTTTCACTCAGTTGTAACCATTGAAGCTGCTAAGAAAAGAACATTATTAAAAAATTATGATTCAGATCACTTTTTAAATAGCTTTTCTTATATTGAGGAGACTAGCACCCTGTTGGTGAAAGCTTGAAAATTTTTTGTTAAGCAGTGAAAAAAGATGCAAGTTTCATAGCTTTAGAAAAATGTATTATTTTAAAAACTTCTACAAGTAGTAGATGATCTTTAAAATTGTTGGTGTGGGAAGTTGTGATATTACTTATGATATACTGAAATTGTAAAATTTTAAATTTTTTGTTTTGCTTGTTAAAGATGTGTTTTCTTTTGATGATTGACTATTAAAAATCCAAACTACATAAAGTATTTAGAAAAAAGTAAACTGTAAAAATACCATGAGAATAATTACCACAGAGTAACTGCAATGTGCAGCAGTGAATGTCTTGAAAAAATTATTAATTACAGACAAGACACAGCTGAACTGTAGTTCACAATCCCATGTACCCTCTAGCTCATTAAATGCAAATTGCTGGCTGAAGGAAATATGTTTTTCCACCAAAGTGGAAGAACTAATTTTTAACATATTTCACTTGTATATAGTTTTATCTGTATTATATTCATGTGTTAGCATTTACTAATTTTTATTTTTATATAATTTAAGAAACCTTTTTCACAAGCTTGCAATAATCTTCTTTGCGGTCCTTTATATACACCATGGGTGTCAAAAGTGTGGCCCAAACACAAATTATGAAAGTATTTAAATCTGCAAATTTTTATTAAAAAAAATAATTGTTTGAATTCATATATAATGGATTCATTGGTATTTATTTTAAAATAAAAATTTAAGTAAACACATCTTAGTAATCATGATGTATTAACTGCAAAGTGACATTTAACCGAAAGAAAAATTTGAAAATGTTTCTGTGGTGGAGTTTTATAAAGATTATCTACCCCACAATAAATATCCTAATTTTTACAAGCATGCTTTATTAATGTCTTCGTCCTTTGGCAGTACCTATATTTGTGAACAATTATTTTCAACAAAAGCAAATTCATCCATCTCATTAACTTGAATTTTTTTCATCTTTATGAAAGCCAAACTAAATGAAACAAATCTTTTACAAATTAATAATAAATATGTACCTATACATACCAATTCAAATTTAAAAAGTTCATAATAAAAAGAAGTTAATTTATTTTAATAAAACAACATAGAGCTAATTTTTATTTCAGATTGTTAAAAAATATTTTTCCTTTGTTAATCTTTTCCTGCAAATCTTTTTCCTTTGCAATGCGGCCCTCAAATGGTCATAGTTTAGACACCCATGATATACACACATACAGTCAAAAGTCTTTAATCCGGACTCGTCGGGACTTCGGCGATTCCGGATTATCGATTTTGTTGGCAGTGGTGATAAAGGCAAAGCATGTTTTGCTTCCCTTGAATAAAGCTAAGACTAAACTAAATAAAATTCAGGCTTTATTTCGTAAATAAAATAAAAGAGCTAACACTGTAGCCTTTACATTTAAAATCATTTGATTGAAAGCAAACTAGCATAATGCTAACTGATAATCACACAAGAGAACAAGAACAAAAAAATTTCGCCGATACTGGCGTACATATATATTATACTCGGCCAACCCGCCGATCTTGACGTCATCGGCCAATCAGCGGCAACCACGTTAGCTTACCGCCGATCGACCTCCGATCAAAATTTGCATGTGGAAAACTAAAGCCAACAAACGACCCTCTTTTCCCCATTCAAAGACAAAAACAAAACTTTCACAGAAGTTCATAGTTCAATTCTATTATACGAAAACACTTATTGTCTTTAAACACTGAAAACATCTAAACAAAACTTTCTTAAATTAACAGCAGTCGCTGCTTTTGTAAATAAGTCGGCAGTATTTAATTTACTGGTGATAAATTCAAGGTCAAACACTCCATCATTTACTAGTCTTCTAACAAAGTGATATTTTACGTCTATGTGCTTAGTTCGGCGATTTTCTATTGGCGATCTAGAAAAATCAATGGCAGACTTGTTATCACAAAATAGTTTACACTCTCTTAAATTAAACTTTAAAATTTCATCTTGTAAGACATTTTTCGTCCACATTAATTCCTTCGCTGCTTCAGATAAGGCGATATACTCCGCTTCCATGGTTGATAAACTTACACATTTTTGTTTAACAGTTTTCCAGATTACCAGTACTTCATCTAAATATAATATAAATCCTCCCATGGACACGCAGTCATCTCTATTACTTGCATAATCAGCATCTGAATAACAATATAAATTTAGATGTTTAATCTTTGATAAGTTTAACTTATATAATTTAGTACTATTGAGATAACCAAGCAATTTCAACAATGCCTAATTCCAGGATTCTCCTGAAATTGTGATAAGATATTCACAGCATATGTAATATCAGGCCTTGTCCTGTTAGCTACAAAAACTAAACATCCTAACAGATTTCTAAAGGGTAATGTATGCATTTCCGCAACTTCTGCACTTGTAGATGGACAATCTAATTTTGTAAGAATAGTGCCCTTAGCTATGGGAAGTGAAGTTATTGGTATCTGGAAATGTTTAAATTTTTCAAAAATTTCTTCGATATATTTCTGCTGATGTATAAAAACCCCATTCTTATTCTCTAAGAATTCAATTCCAAGTAACGTTTTAGTTTTGCCTAATACTTTAAGATCAAAAAAACTTACTCAGCTGTGAAATTACTTTATCTATACTATATTGATCTTTACTAAAAATCACAATATCATCTACATATAACAAGAGAATTACATTTGAACCCTTATAAACACAATTACACCATTGTATTTTCTTAAAATGTAGATTTTCTAAAGTACTTTCAAATTCACAAAACCATTCACGGCTGCTTTGATGTAGACCGTAAATGGCCTTGTGTAATAAACATACTTTATTTTTCTCTTCGATAAATCCCTCTGGTTGGGTCATATATATTTTCTCATTTAGGTTTGCATATAAATATGTGTTCTTTACATCTAACTGACAATTAGTCCATCCATATAAACATACCAGTATAGTGAAAAATATTCTTATGATTGAAAAATTTACTACAGGACTGTAAACATCATCAAAATCTTCACCTCTTTTCTGCCTGAATCCCTGTGCTACTAAGTGTGCTTTGTATCTAACCGCTTGATTCTTTTCATTTCTTTTTAGCGTATAGACCCTTTTGTTTCCTATTATAGTTTTATTTTCTGGCTTTTCGACTAATTCCCAAACCTTTCTTTTCTTTATTGTGTCGATTTCTTCTTTCATTGCCTTATCCCATTCTTCGGCATTTACTGATTTTCGTGCTTCTTTAAAATTTTGTGGGGTAACTATTTCTACGGCATTTGCCTCTTCAGACACAGAGCTAGTCTCCTGTTTTACGAAATTAACTTTCCCCGAGTATTCATTTTTTCCACTAAAATCGAACTTATCTTTTTCATATTTAATATTTCTTGCCTCACAATACTTTTCAATATCATTATAAGATCTAAAACGGGTGTCTGTTCCCTCTACATAATAATATATGTCTGTACGTGTTTCATCTGGCCTTTTAACTGCTTTTCTTTGCCAGTTTAAGTCTGATACTTCTTTTGGAGTAGATTTGTCATCTGTCAACTTTATTTCTTCTCTAAAAATTTCCTGTTCTTCATCTGATTCTGCTAATAGCTCAGATTCCTCTAGTCTTTTAAATTTAGGTTTTGATTTCTGTTCCAGGATGCCATTTGCTGCATACAGTTTTTCATCGAACTTCACATTACAGGTTTCTATTAATTTGCGTTCTTCTGGCAGCCATATCCTATAACCCCTAGTTTCCTTCGCATATCCTACCATGATTCCTTCTTTGCACCTTATTTCTAATTTATTCCTAATCTGTTTTGGCATGCCAACATAGGCTTTACAACCAAATACTTTAAAATAAATAACACTGGGTTTTCTATTTAGGAACATTTCATAAGGGGTTTGGTTGCTTTTATGACATACTCTGTTCCACGTATGTACGAAACAGCCAAGAGCTTCTGCCCACCATTCTTTTCCCATTTTACCATCATTAAGCATAGCTTTAACTGCGTCTAATGCCGTTCGGTTAAAACGTTCACACACACCGTTCTCTTCTGGGGTGTACGCGTTCGTGCGTCCAACACTAATTCCATTTTCGGCTAAGTACCCTTCGAATTGCCTGTTACAGAATTCCCCACCATTATCGGTGCATATACTTATTAGTTTTCTATTCGTCAGTCTTTCCATTTGCCTATGATAATTCTTAAAGTTGTAGAACGATTCATTTTTATTTTTCATGCATATCCACTGTTACTAATCTACTATAGTCATCTACATTAGCAAGAAAATATTTACTCCCACCCTTAGATGAAACTGGTAGTGGGCCACAAACGTCTAAATAAACCAACTACAATGGTTTATCCGATCTCTTCGGAACAGATTTAAAAATTATTCTACTAGATTTAGCAATAATGCACGATTTACACCTCTCTATTGGTTTTTTAATTTCTGTTAACCCTTTCACGCTTTGATTCTTACTAGTTTTCTTAATATAATCAAAATTTACGTGGCTAAATCTCCGATGCCATAGCATTGCATCGTCTACTTTATTTAACTTTCCAATTTCTGTACCATAACCAGCTTCCCTTTTACCTGTTGCATATCTAAATGGTTTCACGTGATAAAGTCCGTCATATCGTTTAGCGTAGTATAATCTATCCCAATTATTAAAGTATATCCACATCTTCCCTTTTGAAATCACAAAATGAGCACCAGCCTTTTCTAACCTTGCTCCCGATAATAAATTTCTTCTTAGATTTGGATTATATAACACATTATCTAACTCAATCCAGTTTATTTGATTGCCTACTTTTACTGCAAATTTGACAGTACCCTTTCCTAGTACTTTACTTTCACAATTTCCTACAGCTAAAGACATACGTATATCGTTTATTTCTTTGAAATTTGTCATTAAATTTCTATTATTACAGAAATGAGTTGTAGCTGCAGTATCTACGACCCAATTAAATTTATCTGCGTTACCTCATTTATCTGTAGTTGTTACATAATTTTCTACTAACATTAATTCTTTATCTTTAAACTGTCCATTTTTATCGTCTATTTTAAACTTCTGATTTTTACTTACATTTTCTTTACATTGAGCAATTAAGTGCCCAAATTTATGACATCTGAAACAAGGTCCTATTCTCATATTCCCCATCTTTTTCTTAGATTTAGTTTTATTTTCAACTTTATCTTTCCCTGCGTTTAAACTAATAGTATTAAACACGCTTACCTTGCTGTCTTCTAAATCGGCAATTACCTGGCAAAGTCGGCTTTCTTCCCTTACCAGCTCTTCAGCAATTCTTTCCAGCGTAAAATCTTCGTCCTTCCACCTATAGATCAATTGTACAATGCCGGAGTATTCCTGGGGTAATCTCCTTATTGCCTGGAATCCTTTAAAAAGATCTGCCAAGTTGTGACCAGCTTCAGCCAACTTCTTTGCAGTCATTCTTATCCTTGTGATGAATAATCCCATTTCTTCATTTGGCGTATATCTAATACTAAAAAATTCATCCAGTAACTGAATTATCCTTGCTGTAGTTTTGAGTTCGAATTGCTTCTGTAGAACTTCCCATGCTTCTTTACCACTTGAACATTCTTGTATCAGCGGCCTGAACTCAGCTTTAATTCCGTAATATAATGTAGTGAAGGCTCTTTTCTCTCTCAGTGTGAACTCCTGCTTTTCACGCCTTGTTGCACTTTTATCTAATTCTTCTTCTTTGTCCTGTATGAAGCTCCAACAATTTCTATCCAGTAACAGCATTTTCATGTCGACTTTCCATCGATCCCAGTTGTCATGGTTTAACAACTCAAAACCTTCAGGTAGTAATGACATCTTCAATTAAGTGTGACACAACGATTTGAACAAACTTCTAAGACAGGTCAGCTTCTTTGCGTGGATAACGGCCCTCTTCACCTACATTCCTTCAATGCTGAGTTGAACTGGATGACTGATTAGCAGTTGGCGCTGGGCCCATAACCCTGTTGGCAGTGGTGATAAAGGCAAAGCATGTTTTGCTTCCCTTAAATAAAGCTAAGACTAAACTAAATAAAATTCATGCTTTATTCCGTAAATAAAATAAAAGAGCTAACACTGTAGCCTTTACATTTAAAATCATTTGATTGAAAGCAAATTAGCATAATGCTAACTGATAATCACACAAGAGAACAAGAACAAAAAAATTTCGCCGATAGTGGCGTACATATATATTATACTCGGCCAACCCGCCGATCTTGACGTCATCGGCCAATCAGCGGCAACCACGTTAGCTTACCTCCGATCAAAATTTGCATGTGGAAAACTAAAGCCAACAGATTTTTCCAGATTATAGATCATCAGTTTAAATCTGGTAAGATCGCATGCAGAAATTATAAAATTAAAAATATGAAACCGTAATTTATAAAATAATGAGCAATTATGATCTAAAGGGTATCAAAATGTACAAAAAAAAAAGAAGCTTAATATTTATTTGTTTACTTTATTAAACATTTCTTTCAACGCGCGCATGTGTAAAGCATACATTACGCATAGTCGAAATTAGAAAATTGCAACCAGAAAACTATTTGATTTGTATTCGTGATATTTATAATGACGAGGAATTTGATTTAAATCATATCAAAGACGGAGTAGATCGAGATGAAATACAACATTTAGTAAGGAATTATAAGCCGACTAAAATAAAAACATCTGCCCTGAAGATAACGATAGTGCTGACAGATCAGCTTCCAGTTCTTTGCTTGCCGCGACGTTCCCCCCGCAGAGCAGCGTGAAATTGATAAACAGATTTCGGAACGGTTAGATAAACAAAGAATATGCCTTTATCCATTTTTTGTAGCAATTCCACTTTTTGTTTGATGGACATCAAAACATACTTTCGTTTTGTAGATCCTTTGGGAGCTCCAGCATCGGAAATTCTATTTGACATAATCGAAAGTTCAAGCTTACTTTTATAAAATTGCTTTTACAGTCTGCAAAAAATAATAAGCCGGATCCAATTTGAAGATTAAGGAACAACGCAATCATCAACATTAACTGAAATAGATAATTAGATAATTTTAGCTTATACCGTCCGTTATTAAACGCGCACGCAAAAACGTATTCTACGCTTGCGCAGACGCATATGCAAGTCGTAAAGGTCTTGCGCGTACATGTAAACGCCTATGCACATGCATCAACGCGGGGCATGCGCAGAAAGATTTTAGCTTTGAGGTCCGGATTATAGATCATTCCGGATTATGGGTGTCCGAATTAACGACTTTTGACTGTATATATATTTCCTTTTATATATATATATATATATAGTATACAATATTATAACAAATTATGAAACTAAATTTATGTTTATATCAGTAACAACATTATTTAGGCAGACAAGAAAACAGACCTGAATTAAAAAGAAAAATAAGTTATAAAATTGAAAATCTGTGTCATCAAAGCAGTATAACAAAGCAGAACACACCATCACCCATTGCAAGCAAAAATTTATTTTGAAATTTTAGTCATGAATAGATAATTTAGAAGAGGAAAAAATTTACTGATCCTGCTGAGCTTTAATGTTAGTTACATTACACAGTTCATGTAAAATTTTTAAAGTGTCATTTTCTTTTCTGCTGTACGAGATTTTATGTATAACAAATGGCATCAGGATAAAGTTAAATTTTAGAAATGGCATACTTTCAGCTGATTTAACAAATTTTTTCCATGGCAGAGAAAATTAGTTAGAAGACATTGACTTATGTATTAGCAGTAATATATTAAGCATATACAACCATACTAAGTAGTTCTTTCAGTATTTATTACTATACTGAAAAAACTACTCTCCACTTGTTTTTCCTTAGTACTAAATACCATGACATTCATCTTCATTATAATAATAAAAGTCTAAACAGAACATATGATATTGTTTACTTGGGCATTCATTTAGACCCAAAATTATCTTGGAAAAAACAAATAAATGTAGCCATTGATCTACGACATTTGAGATCTAAACTACTGAAACGTCTAGCTGGTATTACTTGGAGCTCGACCCAAGATATTTTGTGTACATCCTATAAAAGTTATATTCGTCTTGTTGTTGAATATGGTCATGAGGTTTTTATTGCCTGGGATTCTGTTAGAAACAAGCTCTACATTTTCCAAAACAAGATGTCGCGATTGATCACTAATGGTGCAGTGAATCTTGCTGAAAAAAATCTTGAGAAGAAAAGAAAATTTTTAAATTGCTATAAACCAGCAAGTGAACGACTAAAGGCGCATAGATCCTTCTTTTAACTGTATATGGTCTTATGATATTCCGATACACAGTTATCAGGTTTTCTCGCAGGAGTGGAATCCCACTTTAAATATAGATAAGCTACAAAAACACCTGGATTTTGTTGGCAGGGTCAACAGACACCTTTCTAATCTGAATGAGTTAAAAAATGCTCCTCAGTCTACTATGCATTAGAGGTACCCTCCCAGACAAGTGGTTCCATGTTTACACAGATTATTCAGCAGAAAATATGGTAAAAAAAATGCTGGTGTTGAAGCCTATTCAAATAATTTTAATATTAGCTGTCCTGTTGAGGAGCCCTGTGAGAATTTTGATGGAGTGATAGCAGCTATAACATATGCAATTGATAAATTAAAAAATAGCCTAGATCAAAATATTGTGTTTTTCATTGATTCACAAGCTGCTGTTTTGTCACCTATTTTAATTATAATGAAAATGCCCGGGTTCATTCTTGTAAAATGAAATTTTTTAAGCTAAGGGAAAACAGAAAGAGTAAAATCTGACACATTATATTTTTGTAAATGGGCAGACTTGCCAAGTCTGGATCCCTGATTCTCCTTTACCTTTGTGTAATAAAATAGGTATATATAAAAATAACAAAATCTGAAAGGTTTCAGATTTTAAATTACGTCCAAAGGGGTGTATTTTTTTTAACATTTTGTGTGTTATTTTAATTTATTAAATATCGTGTCTGCGCTTAAACCATAAAATTCAGTTCAACAGCAATATCGCAAAATAATTTTAAAATGAGCATATCTTTAGAATTTCCGATACAGAGTCCGATACAGAATTTTTTTTTCATACAGTGTTGCGCTTGCTCGCTTTGAAATCGTTTAGATTGTTAATCAAAAAGTTGTTGAAGTGTTACAAAATATGGAATCAATGAAAAACAAAATTCAAATTAGGGCTTCCACATGCCCATATTGTATGAAAGATTACATAATTCAAATTTTGATGGCTCTAGGTACCATTGTTTTATCACAATGCGAGAAACATTCTTGTAAAAATACATTCATGCAGATTCTTCATTATTTAATTTCTTTAAATATAATACGGGGTGATAATATTTAGTGGCAACAATTTGAAAAGTGAAACAAATCTTATCATGAATCGATGCAAAATACCAAAATGAAATTAATAGTCCTTCTGGGCAAATTGCCCCTTTGCACTAATAAACTGAAAAATAGCAGAATATTCTTATATGTTGATGCAGCATTGGATAAGAAGTAGAATATCCTGCTCAACAAAAAGAAATAATGAACAAATTCCCCAGTTCCTTACCTTGAGGTATAAGAGTTCTTTGCTTTCATTTGTTACTTAGCCATGATTATTTACAGCAACATTTATATCGGACTGGAGTTCAGGATTCAGCTTGTTGCCTTTTGTGTCATCGGGGTGATATGTATATTGACGATTTCAAGAACTGCCCTATTACTTTTACGTTTATTAGACAACTCTATCAAGGCTAATTTTTACCCTTTCTTTTTTACACTCTCATCATTTCACTGGCCTACTTGTCGACTAATAGCAGAAATGCCGAAGATGGGTGTAGGTTTAAAAAAAAATATCTTCATTTCTTTAACAGTAAAAATTTTCTTTAATAATATGTATTGTGTGCATAATAAATGTATTTTTGTACTTACTATGAGATCTACTTAAACATCTAAGTTTTAGCAACTGCTCAAGGGGATAAATATTTTCTTTTGGAAAACTCAACCTTGTGAGGAGTAGCTTTATTTTTGTAATGTAATTAAAAAGTGGAAGTTGATGTTGTCGCAATGTATAATACTTTTCTAATTAGTAATTTAATTTTTTTTTAAATTATATGATGTGCATTTTGTAATTTCAGAATTTTTGGTACAGGATAATCTTCAAAGTAATGACAAATTATTCTGGCTCTTTAACTTAATATTGTGGTTGGGCTATTTTTAGAAAACATGCAGAAAGAACATGTTAAAAGTGTGAATCGAAAGAAAGATGCATTGAAAATATGTAGTATGAATCTATGTCTCTCCAAGTAATGGACTATATATAGCTTTAGTTTTCACTGATTAAAATGAAATATGACAGTTCAGATTGTATATAATAAAATTCATTAAAATAAATTGTGATCTTCATATTTCAGCTGTGATTTTTTTTATTCAAGTGTTGATTGCAATTTCAACATAGAAGTTTTCTATTTCATCATAGTTATTTTCGTTCTTTCCGGAGAAGTATGTGTAGATTAACAAATTAAGTCCCTTGATTGCAGTTTTCAGGTTATTGCATATTTACTCAGAAATAAGACCTCCCTCTTTACACTATATTTTGCACAAAAAATTTGGTAGGTTTTTATAAATTGAATAATCTGATAAATGAAGCTGCAGAATGATTGTGAAATGTTTAATTAAGCAGTCTTACTATGTAGAATAATTACATAGCCTAAATATTTATATAAAAAAAAAAAAAAAAAAAAAAAAAAAACCATTCACCTGTGTGTGATTTCTCCAGATAGATAGATATATATAGAGAGACAGAGATTGTTATGTTGCATAATTACAGCTAATTGTTATAGCCAAGTGATTTCAATTTAGGCCTATTCATCTACTAACTTATCACAAATAAATAGGTAACAATGTCCTTTGGCCCACAGCTAATGATGGTGCTATTAAGGAAATTCTGTAGCAAGGGTTCTCTTAGCCCTTTTTGCAGCATGCAACCCTTTCACCACTGCTAGAAACTCATCTCCCTTCTTTTTAAAACTTGGAAAATACATATATGTTTATTTAGATTTATATTATTCTCAATGTGTTTTATTAATTGAAAAACAAAAAGTATACAAAAGGGGATAAGTAACAAAACATGAGTAAAAATAGTAAATATTTAAAAAAAAAAAAAAAAAAAAAAAACTTTTTTATATTCAGAAACAAGACTAAATACTGAACAGCTAAGTAAAATGTTGACTATATTCTTCCCTGGTTGGAGAATCTATATTTTGTGGGAAGAAAAAAAATTGTCTCTCTCAGAGTCATTGCAGGACAAAATAAGTATTTGCCTATACTTTTATTTCATAAAATGTATCTTAAAATGTGAGAATGATGTATTTACAAATAAATATGGTGTTTTAAAAGACCACTGTGCAGTTTTTCAGTTTCAGTTTATTCACATTAAAATCTGTAGATAAGATGAGAAAACTTTTTAAATGATATGAAAACGTTTAATTTTGTATCTCGGGGGAGGAGATTTCTAATGCATTGTAGAAACTTATATATTGTAAAAGTATTTCCCAAATTCCGAGCATGAACAACCAATGTTATTTGTTTATTGAAACATTTTTACTCTGTTCACAAACTGTTTTAGAGTTTTGTAAATTAGTGTAAAATCTAGTTACGATTGTTAAAACATGTAATTGTGGCTCTTGAATATTTTTGAATACTAATCTATATTATTGACATGAAGTTTGTCCTCTCCTTCTATAGAGCAATAAAGCCATGTATCTCAGAAAGTGGTTTTATGTGCTTTATCATGTCAGCCATAAAAGTTGACTATCATTAAACCATAAAAGTTGGAGAAGATCCTGCTAAAGTTGTTCCAGTTGTTTCTGAAAAAATCACAAGCGACATCTCTTTATTTAACAAGAAATCAGTATTCGACGCACTTCACTTTTATGCTTCATAAAAAGGCTTTCTTATATTCCTACTATTTTTTTCAATGATTTTACCAAAAAGTTTATTCAGAATGCCCACAGTAAAATTGTTCCAATCTATTACTGGTTAGTATTAATGGTCAGCTAGTTTCAGCTGACTTGCTGAAATTTGGTCATTTAAAAAGTGCAGTTCCTTGACAGAATTTGAAGTTTCTCATTCTGTATTGTTAGGCAAAAGACCATATTTCTGAAAAAAAGAAACTGGTGCTTTCTCTGTCATGAGCTGCAGACTTTATAACCCCATTATAATTAGTTATGACCCAAAAAATTCATCTATCACTGATCAGTGAAAGCATATAAATCTATCAAGTACTTAAATTGCACATGTTACTTGCATAAATGAGTTTGCTACTGACTGTTGAGACTGGTGATGTCCACATCACCAGTCTCAACAGTCTTTATTAGAAATTTATTTTTAAACATAATTTATCGGTATTTTATAAATAAATATGAGAATTTTAAAATGATGCATAAGATTAAAGTAAAAAATCATGTGAATCAAAAATAATTGTATTTTGTTAAAAGTGTGTCTTTTAATAATATCTTATTGTATATTTATGAAGTTATTATTGTTAATAAATTTATATTTTATTAATTTATTTTTAATAAATTTAATAATTAATCTTTTTAGGTGTGAAGAATTTTTATACAATCTTGTTCTTGGAGTTTTATTCATATTTTGCTACTTTAACCCTAAGGACAGTCCTACACGCCGTCGATTTACATTTTACTATGTATTATCTTTCTTGGAAAACTCTGCATTGATGAGTGTATGGTTTATTTATTGCCCTGCCCATGTTACTTATAAATATCCGGCCATGTTTATGCAATTTTTGAGCTTCGTTTTGGGTTTGGTGATAATGGTAAGTATCTTAAAATATATTTTTGTTGAATAAATAAAGCATTTTAAGTTAATTGTACGAAGCATTTAATCAATAGATTATGTAGGTTAAATGTATAATGCATTTAAAATAATTTATGAAATATTTAAAGAAGTTTTCATGGAATGTAATATAAATGAATCGAAAAGTATTATTTTCATTTTGGTTTTTTGTCTCATGATCTTTCTTGTATATTTTGGGGGCAAAAAGCAGAGAAATTGATTAATATTCAAAGCACTATTGACAAGTGGAAACCATTTCAATGTAAATCTTAGTAGCAAGAACATTCTGTGATCACCAAAAAGTATAAAACACATTACATAATACTTGCAGGTGTTGTTAAAAAATATATTCAGTGCATGTGGAAGCTAACTAGCGCACTTTATGTATGCAAAAATGTAGTAAAGTGGGTCAAAGAATATTAAAATTTTAAAAGATATAATAAAGTAGGTGAAAAGTAAATTATTTATTAAATTTATGAGTTCTGATTTTAAATTGAAAGGGGTAAAAATGCTAAAATAATATAAAATATAGGTAATATAAAAGCAAAATACAGTCTTATATGTATGCAACAAAATGTATTGAAGAGCTAAAATTTAACTTCTTTGTAGTCCTAGATAGCCATCAGGGCACATTCTCTGAAAGTACGTGTATGTCAATCCCAAGGTACCCATGCTGTTCAAGCCCTCTATAAAGGCATCTCCCACCTTAGGCAGATAACCCTTGTCATTTGCTGTATTCAAGTAGCCTAAATAGAATTTTCATTATATATATATATATATATATGTTCATGAAAGTTGAAAATAGAGTCACCTAAGGTGGAAAAAGCTGTATCTGTGATGAAAGCTAGCTTGATATCACATGCAGATATAACTGCTGTCAGAGCAACAAAGCAAACATATAGTTATTTTATTTTATTTTATTAAGAATGGGCATGGAAGCAATATTTATGTACCATTGTATAATGTAGTTTGATGCCCCCCATCATAATTGTGGCAGTCTTCATTTCAGACATAATTAGTGTAGAAGGAAGAGAATTATAGTCCTTTTAAATCTTGTCTTTTCTTTTCCCCTTTCATGAGTATTTTTAAGACTAGTGTTTTCAGTGCTTTTGCAGTATTTAAAACATGGTGTTTATTGTACTGTAATTTCTTGAAGCTTTACTTGATATTTGATAATAAATATGTAGTAATTTTCACTGTTGTGTCATTAAATGAATATTAACCCAAAGTTAGAGAATTCCTTACTTTTACATATATTAGGAGGGAGAGAAAATGAAAATACATTGTACATCTTTAAAAAAATGCATATAAGACTACATTTTATTATTGCTTTATTTAATGCTGATGTTTGATGTATGTAATTTGGCATTTAAACTTTAATGTTTTATTTATGATACATAAGTATTTCATTGTATTTAGCATTCAGTATTGTTGCGTGCCTACGGGTTCGTTATGAAATGAATGCACAAGTCTGATGAAAAATGAACAAAATTTATTATTATCACAATAAAAATGCTTAAATTTCCTCAGATGTTCTTGCAGTATTACAATATCTCACAGTAGTTATCTTTTAACTACTCAAATGTTCAAGAGAACTCAATTCTAAACAGCTAAAGAAAGCTAATCCGCGAATTCGCTACTATCAACAAGAGCAGTTTTCTAAACAAACTCTTAAAACAACAACAAACTAACTAATCATCGAATTGAGAGGTTTTCCTCCTTTTTATAAGATTTTAAATTGCATGCGAGAATTTTCTGGAACTTTCTCGAAATCAAAAAGAGATATTTATTTAGTTAATGTTAAATGCACGTGCTCTTGTATTTTTTTATTTTTCCAGCTTAGCTTTCTCATAATATTCGTCAGGCGCTGCATTGCTCAGGGAATAAAGCAATTTAATTTATAATTCTACTAACATTAACTATTTAAATGCCAAATCTGTTAATAAATTAGTTAGTTCTTTTGCTATACAATACAGGAGTAACAGCTGAACTGCAGGAGTGTAATTAATAGATTATAAAAATAGGTATTAGAATAATAGATTATAAAACTGAGTTTTAATTTGCTGTTTTTTGCTGCATTTTCAGATAATATATTACCTTTTATTACACCCAACTAAGAATATCACTGTCTGGGACCACTGGGTTAAATCAAGGCCATCCAGTTTTCGCATATATAATGGTGCTACTTCTGCTGCTACTAAAGAAGTTTCACAGCAAGCTAATACTCAAGAGCACAAGTTGTAAGAGTTACCTTTTAATAACATAAATGTGCTTTTCACTTAATTTTTTGCTATTTAGAATTTACATTTTGCTATTCATTTATTTTGCTGTTTGTATAGTGTTCTATATATATATATGCGCGTGTGTGGGTATGTGTATGAGTGTGTATTATTATCTATATAATATAGTGAAAATATGCCTCTTTGAGAGTTATAAATAGGTTTAATCAAGAAGTATGTTAATATCCTGGATTGAATTTATAAATATCCTGTGACTTAAATGTAGTCACTCAGTCAAAAAAAAAAAAAAAAAAAAAAACTTGTTTTAAACTCTTGTAATATGTGTATATGTATTGTATAGTTTAATAGTATACTTTTGCTGTAGATCTTTAACAGTACTGTTGAATATTTTTATGAGATGCACAAGAGCCATTTATTACAAGATTGCTATGAATATTTTGTCACATTTTATAGTTGTTGTTTCTCTTGATCGTAAAAACTTATTGTGCATTTATCTCTTAGTAAATAATGAAATAAGTGTTCGCACTCTGTTTGTAAAATTTAATGCATTTTAAAGTTTTCTATTCATATCCAACACATTTTATATGTGAAAAAATAACACACAGTTTTCTAAGTAAATTTTAGTCTCTTTATTAGAAGTATTTTGGAAAACTCAAAACACTGTTATATATGAATAATGTAAGTTACTTAATTTATGTTTCTAATTTATAATCATTGTTTTTCTCTTTGCTCTAAAAAATTTGTATGAATTAATCAGGAATTTGTTTTATATGTAATTACTGTTTTGTATATAACAATGGTTCTCAACCGCCTCTTATTTTTTAATTCTTTTCCTTTTGTCGCACAATAAATCAGAATGTCAAATGTCATTCTCCCTTCTGAAGTTTGAAGCTATACATTCCAAATAATATATAAAATATTATTTGGAATAATAATATATCAACTAATATTCGCTGAGAAATGAGATTATTTTATTTTAGTATATTGTAAAGATGTGTATAAATTTAAGGTTTTATTATAATGATAAATGTAATAATAAATAAAAATAATGTTTCTGATCGTTTTCCTGCTGTTAATGAGGCCTATATTTAAGTTTTCATAATTTTTTGATATTGTCAGTTTCAGTTGCAAATTAAAATATGATCATCTGTTTTTGATTTGAATTCATGAATCTAAAGTTGAACAGATTCCTTCAAACTGTGAAATCCCTCCTTTATATGCAGCTACCTGGTTGAGAACCCCTGATATACCAAATACTGATCTCAAACTGAAGTTCTTAATAAACGTATATACTGTAGTAATGCGAATTTTTGATGTATTTTTATAGATTGTACACTTCAAAATTTAAAAAGTCTATACAAAATGTGCAAGTCAAAGAAATTTATATATATATTATAAATATTATATAAGCGTATATGAAAACTTACTGATTATTGTGATAAAAGGAAAGATTTATTTTTGTAATAAGTAATATGAGGATTTCGGTGAGTCTGTTTAAACTGTTCTGCAATTTTAAAATGTTCCTTTCCCTTTTTTAACTATTTTACTTTGGTTTATACAGGGTGATTCATGAAGAAGTATACAGTTTTATTGAAACATATTATATGTTACCTGTAACATTACTGTATGGTATTTTGTTAGAGACAGTCACAGATGTTTGATCTGTGAACCCTTAGTCACACGATGCGGTGCAAACTCAATCGGCGACTTCTTGGGATACAGTCATACAGTTGGTGGTCCAGGACTTTTGCACAAACAGTCAGTCGGTAGTTTTAAAATTTTCATGCCATTCATAGATAGATTTTCTAGTTGAAGGTTCTTTTCCGAATTGTGATCGAAAATGCAGTTGTGGATTCCGTTTTGCTAAATTCAAGACCACAAAAAGCCTTCTCCACTGCAGATGTAACCATTTCGAATGACTAGTCACACATGCACATTATTGCCTATGTAACTTCCATCAGGGGCTAGACACAAACTTTAACGATATGTCTACCTTGTGGTTTGCTGAAGTGGTGCATGTCTTTGACGGTCACTCTTTTTTCAGCATCTGGAAAGTAGATACATCTTTATGAATTACCCTGTATTATTAGTTCTTTGCTTAACATTGTTAATTAAGCCCTGTAAAATGTAATATTAAGTGAAGGAGTGTTAAACTAAATATGAATCGATGTAAAATGTTGTAAATAAGCTATTTATCAGACTTTTCTATAACACTCCTTCACTTAAAATAGTTTTAAAGTTTTTAATCTGAGTAAACTTTAATATATGGTAAAAGCTTGACTATCTGGAAGGCCTAGAAAATTCCTAATGCTCAAAAATTCCGGATAATTTAGCTCATTAAAAAGTGCAGTTCACTGTAGAGAAGCTGATTAAAGATTTATTTTATTTGTTAGCTACTTGAATATTAAATGTCTACATTTAAATTATGTGAAATTATCAGAAAAAGGGAGCATTTCAGACGTAAATGCCAAAGTAAAATATATTCAATTGTGAAATTCCATCGACCATAAAAATTTATGGCAATTTCGCTAATCGTTCCAGCAGAAGTTCGAAAGAACAGAGCATTCTTTTTTTAGTTTATCAACATATACAGGGTATATAACATAAAAAAATGCTTGTCATAAAATTTTTGTACTGCATAGCCAGTGTTTATCCATTTTTACATAAATCACGCTTTTCTTGATGCCAGGATCCCATAAATTTGAAAGTACTTTTACTGTAATTCTTTTTTATGCCATCCCTCCGCCCAGAAAAGAGAAAAATATCACTCATTTAAATCTTCAAAAAGACAAAATATTACCTAAAACTATTTCAAATTAATTTTTGGGGGGAAGGTCACTTAAATAAATACATTGAGTTCATGTGCTTATTGATGATCCATGTTAATGAGATCACTAAACTCTTCATGATGTGAATCATAAAATAATACACTTCATATTCAGCAATAAACATAAAGAATTTGTACAATGTTCAACAATACTCTTCGTGTAGTGTTGAAATCTTCATGATGTGAATTAAGTAAAATTTTGTTTTCCCAGTAACTAATGCTGCATTCATAATGAGGTGATTCCCCCCCCCCAATTGTCATATTCGTTGTTGTCATTCACTCCTGCGAATTATGCTATTTGAAATTCAGTCCAACAGAGATAGACTGTAATTGATAAATTGTGTTAGCTGAAAAAAATGTTGAATTGGGGATGATTGCACAGTGCCTAAAATCAATGAAAAAACAACAGAGTTCTGTTGAGAATTTTAATTTTTAGTCTCAGATATGCCCATTTTTAATTAATAATAAATTAATTAATTTTAAATTTTTAGTTTTGTGTATCAGTGTAAAATAGAAGAAACACTAACATCACTGTCTTTCTTAGAACAGACTAAGAAATCAGAAGTGTTTAAATGGTTTTGTAAATTTGTTCTTTCATCACGAAAATGCATGTATGTGATTAAAGACACTATACTTCTGTGTATATACGTTTGAAAATCAAGCAAAACAACTGGGCCAAGTTTATTTAACAGAAGTGCAGTAATGAAAGAGCAGTTTAAACAGGTGGAATTTATATCATTATTTTAATCTATTTAAAAATAAAACATGCAAAAATATTAGCATTTTTGCAGCTCCACTAAAAGAAAAGAGATAGAATTACTATTGCTAGGCAAGTTGCACATTTTGTATGGGTGAAATATTATGCTGGGTTGGTTATGAGTGAATTGGATTATTTTTTACTGTCAAGTTGCCATTTTTACTGTGTCATACAAGCATGTGTGCCTTTGTAACATGATGAGTGATGCTAATGTTAATGTTTTCTGTGCATTCTAAATTTTGTACCTGTATACTGAATCATTACTGCATATATTAATTATATTTTCATTCATTGTTTGCTCATTCATCAAGATATTCTTCATTTTCCCAAAAGATCCGATCATTTTTAATTTGCAGTTATATACAAGAGAATTTGTTTTATACTTTTAAGTTGCATTGACAATTTGTTAAGTTCACTAAGAATGACACTGTTGAGTAAGTTCAAATGTATAATTATTAATGATAAGTTCAAATCAGTAATAGATTATTGATTTGTGATCTGTAAAATAATTTAAATATATGTAATTGTTTTTCATTTTCTGAAACTTTTAATTATGAGTTTTTGAGTACTGATATCTACTTAACTATCTTAAAATAATGAAAGATTCATTAAAAAGTTGGTATAGTATAATTTCATGCAAAAATATTTTTTAATATACCAAGAGTTGCAGCAATAAAATAAATTAGAATTTTTGAAGATCATTTTCATATGCGATCAATCAAATATTTTAATTTTCAATTGAAAAAAATTGTCACTATTTATCCTCTTAACTTGATCACTTATCTTGTCTTGATTTATTTATCTACCCTGTTCTTTAAAATTGTTTCTTTTTGTGATCTAGAACAGTGGTTCTCAACCTTTTTTGCCCCACCCCTTTCACCACTGCTAGATGATTATTCCCCCTGGTTCGTCTTTTTTAATGTGTGTTATAAATTGAACAAGAAAATTGTAAAAAGTGTTGATAAATACCAAAAACTGAATAAAAGTAGTTTTTCATATTCATAAAATAAAATGAAATACTTAACAGGTAAACAAAAGGCTGACTGCATTCCACTCCCTCCCAGTTGAGAACTCCTAATCTAGAATTATGAACTTGATTGTAAAAACTAACATCAAAATTAATTATTGTACTAGATATTAAATCCAATTTAAAATTCAACACTTTGAGTGTGAATTTAAAAAGTGATGGTGCTTCAAGTGTTAAAAATATTACTGTCAGCAATGTATAGTTTTTTCATAATTTTCATTATGCTGAAAGATAGTAATGAACGTAAAAGAACTTATTTCCCCAAATTTTTTCACTAGCGATCATTTTGCAGATTCATGTTTTTGATGCCATTGATATGTGTCAGAGCAGTGTTTATCCAAATTTTTAATTGTTATCTACATCTCATCTGCATATAGTTGCATTTTATTATGACTCACATGTATATAGTTTTATGAAGTAACAGATAAGGGAAAGTAAAAATTTAGGGAAATAACAGTAAATATGTAATTATTAACAATTAATTAAAAGCTGTAACTTGATTAATTATAAATAAATGTGCATAGTTGTATGTCCTAATCAACAGCTTTCAAAACGTTTCACAATCCACCAGAAATTAGCTCCCAAGCTTACTAGTTGGGCTGTGGTCCATGCTTTGGAAATCACTGTGTCAGGTATTTTTTATATTGTTTGTAAAGATGATTTACTCCACCTGTATCAGTTACATTAAACTTTAAGCTTTCTTTATGAAATACCAAAATTTATTTTCATATGATGTCAGTTTGAAATACTACTTCCTAATTATTTTTGTTTAAAATACAACAAGCTTGATATTTCATAAAAATCCATGATTAACATGTATGCTTAACTTAAATGCTTATTTAAAAAGTGTTGGTGCTTAACCTTGTGCAGAAAAAAAACAAAAAGACTCTAGATGTTTAAGATTGCATTTTCCAGATAAGCTTTTCAGAGTACTATATGTTTCCTCAGTTGTTTTTGTTTGTCATTCATTTACAGTTACCAAAGAAGTGGACTGACTTATAACTCATGAAACTGTGCAACTTCTTGGGTTGTTGTTACCTTCATTTTTCAGTCGCATGAAAACACAAATATTCCTAGTTGGAAAAATGTCTTTATAAGTAGAACCTTTGTAAACTTTTGGTCGGAAGCAACAAACAAATATAAGTAGATACATAAAAATATCCAAATTTATTATATTGTCTTGTCTGAAATAAGACTGGAAAAGAAAAAAAAAAAAAAAAGGAGATCATTTGATTTAGAAGGTTATCTTCAAGAAAAGATATGGTAGTTAGAGAACAAAATGTAATCAAACAATCTTGACAGACACTTTGCCTTCTTCTAAAGCTGATGAAACACATTAATAAATAAAAAGTTTATAATGCTTTAATTATTTACTAGGTGAACTCCTTGATATAAGCGCAAAAGGTTGGTAGGAAGAACTAAAGATTTTCACGTTTTATAAATTCATTTAATACAATGGGCTGGTTCTTATATGTTTTAGTTAGAAACCTTCTTGGCAGACGTAATTCAGAGAACTATTCTTAAAAGTGCATAACATGCCTTTCAAGTTTAATAAGCTCTACTGTAATGTGTGTATCAAGGTTCATTATCTGTACAATTACATCAATGAATTCTAACGAGCTTTAATTATTTTAATGAACAGGAAGAAAAAAGATTTCAGAAAAGATATAATAGTAATTTTTTATTTATAATATAATAGTAATTATTATATATTTATAATATAATAGTAATTATTATATATTAGATATAATAGTAATTATTTTAATGAACAGGAAGAAAAAAGATTTCAGAAAAGATATAATAGTAACAGAAGTCTGCATGTTTCAAGTGTTTGCTTCAGTTGCAAGAAAAACTATGCTTGAAATCTATCTCTGAGCATAGTTTTCAGTTAGTAAAAAAGTGGTGTAATTTCTTAGTCTTTTAACTGTCCATTTATTACCAATGTTTTGTGATAGTATTATTTAAAAGTACTGTATATTTTATACTTAGCTAATTAAAATATGTGTTTTTAACTAAGAAAATGATTATATATATTTTATGCTTTCATATAAAAGCTTATCACATTTTGTTTGTGCTCTTTATTATTAATTAGTGTAAGCAAATATGTCACTACATACAAAGCAGTATATTTATATTATTTGCCATTATAAATTTATTTGTTAATGATACCACGCTTAACACATGCTGTACTTTAAAACAAATACCTCAATCTTATATAATTATGCATCTTTTTTCCAGCCAGTATATTTTTATCATATTCTGGTTATATGGCTACTGTTTGCTACCACTTTTCTAATCATATGATCATTGTCATTGCATTAATGAAGAAAGAAAAAAATAATTTTACTTTACTTCATTAGTGTATAGTAAAAAAGTAGTTTTGTGAGTTATTTTACAAATATAAAAAAGGATACATATGTATGTGTGTGTGTAAAATATGAAACAAAATTATATAACTAAATTGGAAACAACTGGCAATAGATCTTTAAATTTTTAATTTTTAATTAAACACATCCCTTCTTTAAGGATATGTTTTGCACCATTTCACATCATTCTGCTGCATGTTGTATCACTGTTTCCCTGAAATTTCTCTGTGCTGCAAAAAAAAACTTTGTCCAGTAGCTGCTCAGGGTTAAAACAAAGACTTTCTTAGCTTATAAATACTACTGCAGTTATTACGTATCACTCTTTCGTGCCTGCTTCTTCTGCTGAAGAAAGTCACATATCTTCGCTAAGTTTCTCTTCTGTTATCTAAAATGTAAGCTACGTATTTACAAATTGTGGGGTGCATTTAGCATCCCTAATCTTGTACCAATTCAAGCAAAAATGTATTTCTAAGTAATTGGTGCTGTTCAAAATAAAAATACTTTAACCATTAAGCCAGTTGTGATTTTCGATCCATTTAGATCTATGCAACAGTTTTTCTCAGCCACGATTTAAAAAAAGTGAATTAGTTTCATCTTCCACAAAAACTAACATATATATATATATATCCAAAAATATAAACTAATGGTAGATTATTGTAGTTTCTCTGTGTGCTTTATTTATATAAACAATAATATTTTAAGCAGCCACTCATAAAATGAAATGCATTTCAACTTCAATAAGTTGAAGACAAGAAAAATTCTCTGTGATCAAAGCTATCATTTATTCACAAAAAATAGCATTAGGTTAAACATAACTTTTTAAATATATAATATTATACTAAAAAAGCTATAACATCAAGCCTACTTGTAGTCACTCTGAACTAAGACTAGGAAAGCACATTGAAAATTGTCCAAAATCCTTTAGATACTTCTTTTAGCTAAAAGTTAAAAAAGATAAAAGTCTGTATTATCAGTGAATATGAAGAAATAAGTTCCTCAACATATCAGTTAATCAAATTTAGAGTTTTATGTACAGTGAATACATACACAAAATTATTTTTAATTAAAGAATCGCTATAGATATAATAGTAAATAGCCAGTTAAATACAAGAAGCAGTTGAGTATTGTAATGGTGGTTTTATGAAATATATTCATACTTCTACTTCTCTAAGCTGCAATATATAATCATATAATATAAGACTTCACATGATAAGATATACCTTTAATCTACGATTCTTTAACAAAAAAATGCTGTTTCAGAAAAACGCAGATCTTAGAAAAACTTTTGGAACCCATCTTATGTCTCAATTTAAAATCTTTCTTTAAACTTGTTTGTTTATAAATTGCTTCATTAATAAAATTTTGGAGATTTTTATACTTTAAAATTAAATTCATGTGAAAAGAAAAATCAGTGTTTTTACTTGAAATTTCATTAATTATTAATCTGACAGTTTGTTTCTTAGTGTATGTGAATGTAAATAAGTAAATAGATAGTATTTTGTTCTTGAGTACCTATCTGGTATATCACATTGAGATTATTACATAGGCAGACTAATAGTTCCTGTGAATATTTACAAGTTCCTAAATATACAGGGTGGGCTAAAAGTGACTGCCCATTAAATGGTGATATTATTAGTTAAATTACATAATTGCTTTGAAAATGTTTTTAAAGCATTCCTGTGCTTCTTGCATTGCCATATGAAATTAGAAGATAAAATGCTAAATTCTGTGGGGTAACATGTTTATTTTATTGCAATTTAAATAAACATCAAAATGACCTAGTGACTTTTGTCCATCCCTGAATATCACAGATAAAAACATCTATTGAAAGTTTATATCAGTATAGTACAAATGAATGCTGTGCAGTGTTTAGTGTTCCGAGTTGTAGAGTAATATATTTATTTATAATGTTCCTTGAAAATATAAACTATAGATTAATCTTTATGCTATGAATTTTGCATTTCTCTGTATTTTCAGACTAAACATATAAATTATGCACAGTACTAATTTTTTATTAATCAAAAGATACATGAATTAAGTGTCTAGAATGTGTCTTTCAAGTGTGTTGTACAGCAATTATAAAATATATTTGTATAGTCATTGGTGTTCAAAATTTGTGCACAGCATTGTTATAAATTGAGAAAAAAAATTATTGAATGAAAAGTGTATTTGTATTAGGAAATTAATCATATAGAATTCTTTCAATTTATATAAAATACGACGATACTAAATTAATATTTTAGAAAGCTCTGGCTTCCAGAAGTGTTTTTAACGATTCAGTTACATGAAAAATATTATGCAGTTTGTATAAAGTTTCATATGAATGATTAAATTATTTTTCAAATTTATTGTTTTTCTTTGATAATTAGATTATATATGACTATATATTTTCATAATTTGTATTGTTATTGTAAACAAGAATATTTTTGTCTCATATTTGTTAATAAAAATTACTTATTTTTATAGTAACTGACTTTCTGATTTAATTTCAATCGTTGTGATTTATTATTAATTAACCATACCATGTTAATTAACCCCATTATTAAATACAGAATACCCTTTTTTAAAAATAAGAGTATTCAATTTCGTTCGACAAATATATCCCCCCCCCCCCGCTCTTGCGTAAAAATATTTTTATATCTCTCTCTCATTTAAAGTTACTGTTCCCATTGCTAATGTCAAATCAAAAATACAAAAACCTTTTAAAAAATCATAACTGTATTTATGAAAACTCAAACCTTCAAATAATTTTGTATTATAGAGCAACTTATACGTGAAATATTCAGATTTTGAAGACTTATTCATTGCTTCAAAAGAAATACAGTCAAAAGCCGTTAATCCGGACTCATCGGGACTTTGGCGATTCCGGATTATAGATCATCAGTTTAAATCTGGTAAGATGGCATGCAGAAATTATAAAATTAAAAATATGAAACCATAATTTATGAAATAAAAAACAATTATGATATAAAGGGTATCAAAATTTACACACAAAAAAAAGCTTAATATTTATTTGTTTACTTTATTAAACATTTCTTTCAATGTAAGTTGTTTAAGTTGCTTCGTTTTATGTGATAATACTTTCTCTTTAATTCTATAAACAGACATAATTTCTTCTTCAGTTACAAAGTTCTGCTGTTCAAGTCCTATAATTGCTGTATAATAATAAAATAAAATAAAAACATCTGCCCTGAAGATAAGAATAGTGCTGACAGATCAACTTCCAATTCATTGTGCGCCGCAGAGCAGCGTGAAATTGAAACATACTTTTGCTTTGTAGATCCTTTACATATTAGTAAATATATATCGGAAATTCTATTTGACATAATCGAAAGTTCAAGCTTACTTTTATAAAATTGCTCTAACAGTCTGCAAAAAATAATAAACCGGATCCAATTCGAAGATTAAGGAACAACGCAATCTGCAACATTAACTGAATTAGATAATTTTAGCTTAGCTTATACCGTCCGTTATACATTAAACGCGCATGCGTAAACGTATTATGCACATGCGCACAAGCATATTTGCAGCCGTAAAGGTCCACGCATGCGCAGAAAGTTTCTTTTTAATTAAAAATTTTTGATAACTTCAGACACTATTAATTTCATGCCTTTTTGTTAATTTTTTTATCTCTGATTTCCTTCTCTCACCATTTATATGAATATTATTAAGAAACTGGAAGATTGGTACAGTACAACATAATGAAGTACTTATGATCTAAAGAGTATCAAAATTTACAAAAAAAGTCCTGTAACTGCTGTGTCGAGAATTCCAATCAATCCAAATTTTTTCGTTTTCAGTAACTTCTCTGTCACTTTCTTCAGTATCGGTAGCGGTATTTTCTGGATTTAGAACCATACTACAGATTTCACCATTCATCGATTGATGACTGATAAGCATTGTCATCACGATGAAAAACTTCTTCTATATCATCTTCATTTATTACTGCTTCTCCACATTTCTTTACAAAATCTGTTAATTGGAAAATTTCACCATTGTTTGCAATATCTGAAAACAATTAAAATTCGCTGCTATCATCATTAAATTTAGCTATCGTTCACTATATATATTTGGCTATGTATCATAAGCTTGGCGACAAGTTGTTCTGTTAAATTTTATCTTGCTTCTATCGCGCACTGAGACAATTAAGCTTGAGTTGTATTGGTTTAGTTATTTATGCTATTTATGTGTATTTCTTGCACATGCGTAAGGCTTATCAGACTTCTGAATAAATAAATTTCCACATTCACACATAAATAAATTTGACCATTGAGGATTGCCACTAGATATCTTACCGCCTGATGCACTCTCTTGTGGGCCCTAAATTCTGCGACACAGTGCCGCCTTACAAGCTTGTTCTGCGTTTATACTAATAACAAATCAGTTATTCTTAATTCAAATAGCCCTAAATGTAATCTTTGGGTCTATGAGTATCGTCAACAAAATCTATTTTTTGCATATGGAAAGAAACTTTTGTTAAATTTTCCCTCGCCAACATTTTTAGCACATTTAACTTAAATCTGTAATTATTGCCAAGTGTAATGTCAACATAAAATGTTCCATACTCCTTTGTTATTGAATTACTAACATAAAAAAATTGTTTAGGCATCGCTACATGAGTCATTACTCAAGTTGTCATGTGTTGATAAACATGTGATGAAAGGAAAGTATAATAAATAATGATTCGCCAGGTTGGCATCAGATCAACGATGTATCCATGTGGAATGTTTCGGTTTGAGATGTGTGCCAAGCAGACACGCAGCAATGGAGGCAAATTACTGATTGTACAAATTTATGCTAAAATGATTGTTTCTTCAATAACAAGGTATTTCATTTAGTGAAGTGAAATTAAGAAGCGGGACTTTCCAGATGTTTTATTATGCACGGAGGGGGAATCAAATGCGCATGCATAAAGCCTACAAGAAAAATGTTGGTGGTTTTGAGGTCCGGATTTTAGATCATTCTGGATAATGGACGTCCGGATTTCAGACTTTGTACTGTACTAATTTTAAATGTTACTTTTATGAGCACGTTTGATTGGAAAATAAAACATTGGTCAATTTGTCATCGTTTTTTCATGTGTAATATGAATATAAACTAGTATGCATTTTAAAGATTCTTCATAAAGGTACTCCTCCTCAGACAACCATATAGTCCTTTATGATTATTAATCAACCAGTTTACTGGTATTGGAATTGAGGAGATTGATAAATGCTTTATAATTTTGATCTAAAAAAACTTTATTAGGAAGGGATTTATTATTACATGAATATGCTGCCTGTCTGATTTTAATAAATATATGAAATGTTAGTGCATTGAACAAAAACTATATCTTACACCATATATTAGGTTCCTGGGCTACTGATTAATCATTTATGAGCTGTACATTAAATTTTTAACTTTATTTAAAGACACTGCACCAACTGAATCTGATTAGCAAAAACTTAATTCTGACAAAAATGACAACTCAGAACTGAAACAATCTGATTTTGTGGAAATCATGAGTAGATAATATTTTAATATTAGTTCTAGTTCAGCAACAAGTAACACTGCATCTGCATCACACGGGACAACCATATAATCACCAGAGAGTGTATTGTTGGCATTAGAACTCAATGTTTCTTTCTGCACCTTACCAGACAAGTGGGTCAGAATGCTTCTGTGACTGAAACAATATGTGCAGCTTGTGTGCAGAAAGGCTAGGACACCAATAGAAGATTACGGGCAGTGCACGTAAACAGCAGGGAGTGGATTGTCACCTCATCAGGATGACTTTAGCAGATGTTCTGTGTCATTAACCATCCTGATGCAGCAAGGGCAAATATTAGCACATTCACTAGTGTTATTGTTTATTAAACACTGTATTTTAGCAACCGCTTCTCTTTAGCACCTCATTCTTGCTTAATACCTTACAGAAGTTAACAAAAGTACCATTTTCGGCAAAAATAATGGGTGCATATGTAGCTGTTGTGCTACCAGACCGAACAACACATCAATCCAGTAGCACAACAGGTAAGAAAACTCCCTACTGGCAGGTTGAACATTGTTTTAAAGTTTCTTGGTGTATTTCGTGTAATGTCCATGTATTACTTTGAAATGCTAATCTGTCCTTTAAAATAAATGTTATAGTTACATTTTCTCCCCAAGGAGAATAGTATATACGAGTTTCCAGATATAAAAATAATTTTTATTTAAGTCCAGAAGATGTATCACTAATTCAGTTGCAATCTGATCATTAATAATTAAACGAACTTAATAATCAAGACTTCACAAGTAAAAATCATGAAGCAGTTCGATTACCTGTGATGGACAGCTATCTACGCCGACGTTTTCATAGTCTCTTCCCTTATACTTAGTATAAGCACGTTTCAGTATTATTTAAAGACTTCACAGGTATTCTTTCCAGGGATAATTTTCGAGCACTTTGCCACTGTTAATGAACCAAAGAATTAGAACTGTCAAAGCTTTCAATAAATAACTGACATAAAAAAGATAATAAAAATAAATGCATTGCAATGAAGCTATGCTGAAAAATACCGTTTGAGTCAAAATGAATATAACAGCTATAAATATTTAATGGAAAAGAATTTATCGATAAGAGTAACAAAGTATGTAGACTCTGATTCCGTGGATTACATCTTTCAGCAAGATGGAGTACGGAGGTTCGCACATTTTTAAATCAACATCTTCCAAAGCGTTGGATCGATCAAAGTGGAGCTGCCGACGATGTTTTCTACTCTTGGCCACCGAGACCTCTGGACTTGACACCCTGCGATTTTTTTCTTTGAGGGTTATGTGAAAGACAGGGTGTTTGTACCTCCCATGCCCAAAACAATTGAAGAACTCAAAGTACGCATTTGCAATGCGCTTGTGTTGGTGACTGAACAAATGCTTTAGAATGTATGGCGTGAAATGAACTACCGCCTAGATGTTGTCCGTGTGACCAAGGGAAGTCATATAGAACATCTACGATGTAGGTATACAAAATTGTGAAGTTCCCTGTACATGTGTTAATTTTAAAGATAAAATCGTTTTCAATAAATTGTTATAGCCATTTGTAATCGCTATATTCAGTTTGACTTACCCTGTATAATGGTTACAATATATGATTCTATATTACGCTAAAAATAATTAAAAAATAATTGCAGTTTTTGAAAGAATCGCTAACGAATGCACATATACAGTGGCTGTTCAAACATTTTTTAGACGATGTATATTGTATAAAACTAAATTACATAAAATTCTTGTGTTTTTAAATGTTCTATTTGACATCCCTTATTCTGAACTATCTTTCGACACCACAATTTCCAGGATAATAATGCCTTTTGAAGTGGCAGAAGAGGTATTCTATCCCCAGGGGCGTAGCTAGAGGGGGGCATCTGTCCCCGGGCGCAGGATCCAAGGGGCGCCAAACTGATGTTACGACATTTTAGAATTAAATGTTTTCCATCCTTGGCAAGCAGTAGGGGGTGTGAAATCTTCAGTTGTCCCTGGGCGCTGAAAACCCTAGCTACGACTCTGTCTATCCCATTCCTCCCGAACAGCTTTCCAGAGTCCTGTTAGGGTTTTGGGACAATGTTTGGATAATGCAGTTTTTAAAAGTCCGAAAGCACAAAAATCCATAGGTGACACATCGAGAGATTGAGTAGGGATATCAGTGAAGGGTATGGCCTTGATACCAGTTTTTTGTTCCATTTCTTTTAGGAAATTTACAGTGGATTTTGATGTGTGACTGCTAGCTTTGTCCTGATGGAGTCTCACAGATGGATGGCACTGTGGGTAAAGCGATGGTATTTCATTCAGAAAAATTGGCGATAAAATATGTTCCTGATAGTATTTGGAGTTAATCTTGACTTTTTTTTTTTTTTTTCGCACTCTCTTTACTTTTAACTTGCCATTATAAGAAAAACCAGCAACAATTGTGAATCCCTTAGAAAAACTTTCTTTCGATTCTTTGAACCATGTACTTAAATTTTTTTCTCCCCTTTTATGATAATAAATGGCTCTTTTTTGTTACAATCATTTAAATACACCCATGCTTCATCTATTGTGACAACTGCTTTCCATTTTTCTTTAGATAAGTGTTTCTCATATAGAATTCTGCAGCGTGTCCTGCGTTGGGCGATATGCTTTGGAAGAAGACGATGCACATTCCGTTTTTTCGCTTTCTTAAGATTTAAATCAACGTTTATCATTTTGTTTACAGTGGAAACCGAGCATTTTAATGATTTTGCAACTGTCCTTTGACTAGGGGGATTTTCTTTTAACATTAAACAACGTACCTTTTTCAATAGTCGAAGATGTCCGTTTTTTCCTTGGATACTTGTTTGGAATTTTTGTCCCACTTGAGGCTCCAATTTGACGTTTTCTTCCTTTCTTGTTGATGATATTACCTATCGACGCTTTAGTTATCACAAAACCATGACTCTCACATCGTTTTCGGATAACGGAGTATGCATATTTCTCTTCGGAAAAAGCGTAAATGTAGCCTTCGAACCACTGCTTTGTTAAATTCGCCATTTTGAATAAAAACAAAACTTTCAAGCCACAGACTATAATTTTGACTTTTAAAAACATAGTACAATTGCAATTACTTCTTTTGCAGCAAACGATTTTTTATTACCGCTTACCAAAATCGTCTAAAAAATGTGCGAACTGCCTCTATTAAAAACGGCGAGTGAAAAAAAGTGTAAATACGCGCAATAAATAAGAAAAAGTAGAAAATGACAGGTTCCCCTTTTTGCTTATTATTAGTAGACAAGCTGAGTGACAATTTATATCTAATAGCTTAGTAGCTGATAATAAAAGAATGTTTAATAATGTGCGAAAAGTTATATTTAATCAAAAAAGACAGTATGCTTAATTTTCTCGCATAGTCATTATAGCGCATTATCCCGACTATTCTTATATTTTATTCACATGAGACAAAAATTTTAACAGCATGTGCGCCTTCCCACCCTTCCTTATTTTAAATGACGAAGTTTGCTGCATTTTTGCTTTTGTTCCGTAAATGAAATAAATTTGTAATCATAGTTTTAAACCTATAAAATGAGATACACGTTCATTAACACTAATAAAACTGAAAAGTTCCACACAATTAAATGTTTAGGTGTGACTTTAAAAACATAGTTTTATTCTACAGTATACATACACCTGCAGAAAAAAGCAACGAATCCTACTGTTTTAAATAAAAAATTTTGAATGAAATGTGTTTTTCATTTCTTTTCCGAATTATAATAGATACATGTTAAGATGTCTGTTCATCGGTTCAATAACTGCAAGCTGCTTTAACTCATTTTCGACAGTGAATTTGCCTGAACACCATTCACTCCCCTTCTCTCACACACATAAACACAGGCGCGCGCAGAAAATCGATTTTATGCTCTGAATTACGCTTAGAATGCACATTCTGTCAAAACATGATTTTCTATTTCCTTGGAAACAGCTCTCTAAGCTGTATTCTCCGTAATGTTAATTGTAATGTAGTTGATAATACTTCTTTCATAAAATCTTTAATTTCCTTCTTCATAAATTTAATTTAAAATAATAACGATATTCGGTAAAAATGCTAAAAATTATAAACGACATCGTCAAATTTAATAATTGCAATTCACAGAGATTTTTTTCGAATTTTAAAAGTGCAGCAGACTTCTGATTAACTGAGAACCACGTCCACAGTTAATACGATAGGGAATTAAAAAGAGGAATAATCCAAGCAGTTTTAACTCGGAGAATAAATTCCTTTCGTTATGTAATTTAAATCAGAATCGAAACAAGAACAACATATATAAAACAAAAACAGCATCTTTTTTATTACTCTCGTATTTCGATAGGAGTCAACATTAAACAAAAAATTAATGACTGTACATTTAATTTATTTTTTCGATTCAGCAGTTTATTTTTAATCGAAGATTTAACAATATTTATACTACACTGTCAATTAAATTACGTTCTGCTATTCATTAAAAGAATTCCTAAATAATACGACAACGCGTGCTGTTTCATCTTACGCATTTTCTTATTAGTCCAAAGGGATTTCAGTCCCGAAGGACTATTGCTTTCGTTTTGGCATTTTGCGTCGGACTCATAAACGTCGGTTCACTTTTCAAACTGTTGCCACAAAATGTTAGAGTCCTGCATTATATTTGAAGAAATTAAATAATGAAAAATCTGCATAAATGATTGTCTATTTCTCGCATTGTGATAAAACAATGGTACATAGAGCCATCGAATTTTGAATGACGAAATCCTACTGCGAATATGGGCATCTGAAATCCCAAATTTGGAATTTGTTTTATTATAGATTTTATATTTTGTAAAACTTTAACGAATTTTTGATTTACAAAATCAATGCTTTAAAAGCGAGAAATGGCAACGTTATATAGAAAAAAAATACTTTTATCTCCAGCTCGCGAGACTGTGTATATCTAATTTAACATTATTTTGCGATATTGCTCTTGAACTGAATTTTATGGTTTAAGTGCAAAGAACATGATATTTAATAAATAAAGGTAACACTCAAAACGTTAAAAAAACGCCCCTTTGGACGTAATTTAAAATCTGAAAAATTTCAGTTTTTTTTTTTTTTTTTTTTTTTTTTTTCCCACAAAGATTTTACTTTATTCTGATGGTCTGTAAATAATAATAAACAAACTTAAGGCTCGGTTAATCAGGAGCTGACTGTATTTCACCATTCTTGAAAACTTAATTTAAGATTATAAAAATTTCTTCATTAAAATTTTATGACTGGGTGTTCTTGAAAAATGACTTAAGTCTTTATTTCCTTAATTATCGACCCTTAGCATACATACCATTTACAAACTTCATTACTTTTAAAAACAAAGAGAAAATTTTGTGAGAATAGTTTTAGCAAGTTTTGTATCGATTTTCATAAAGCAAACTATCCAGATACTAAAATATGTGCTAATACAGATACAATGGCAAATAGCCCCTACTTCTGTGCGAAAAAAATGGATGAAATAAGAGCAATTAATAATTCCTCCAAGCCAGCAATAAAATTAATCATTCGTATTGTTTTGCCAAATTCGGTTTCATTCACCACGAAAAGGAACTCCTCTATTTGCCTCCTGAGGTTCTACAGAATATTTAATTTCGGTCGAAATTATGTGAAATTATGTCAGCAGATTTCATTTCTTTTCTAAATGTAATAAATATATTTTTAGTTTTGCATGTAGCTATGGAATCTTTCCCAATCAGCTTTTTAAAGCATAATCACGATTTTATCAAATGGAGCTTTTGCTCAGCGAAAAAGCAAAACAAGTTTTTATATTCTACTATTCCTTAGTCGGAAATTTTCGACCTTATTTTGAGGAGCTTTGTGATTACCTGTCATCATCAAAGTCTCTAGCCATATTTTCTCAAATACGCTCTCTATATATAAATGTAGGCTTTACTTGAAGAGAGACACTGTTTACAAAATCGATCTAATTTTCACAGAACTATCAAGAATATAATAATATGAAATACTCTAAACATCAGAAGTAAAAGGGAAAAAACAAAATTACATACATAACTAACTGAACTGAGTTTTCTTTACACCTAGTCCGTATTTACTAAGGTGCAAGTGAAGGAAACTTACTTTTTTTGTTTTTACGTATTTTATTAAAAAGAAATGAACGATTTCAGATTTTAAATTACGTCCACAGGGGCGTCTTTTTAACGATTTATGTGTTACTATTTATTAAACATCATGTTCCTCATTTAAACCATAAAGTTCAGTTCAAGAACAATATCGCAAAATAATTTTAAATTGAGCGTATCTTTAGAATTTCCGATACACAGTCTCACGCGCTGGAGATAAAAATGTTTTTTCTGTACAACGCTGCCATTGCTCGCTTTGAAATCCTTGAGTTAATTTTGTTAATCAAAAATTCATTAAAGTTTTACAAAATTTGAAATCGATAATAAAACAAATTTCAAATTTGGGCTTCCAGATGCCCATATTCGCAATATGATTAAATCATTCAAAATTTGATGGCTCTATGTACCGTTATTTATCACAATGCGAGAAACACAGATACATTTATGCAGATTCTTCATTATTTAATTTTTTCAAATATAATACAGAGCGATAATATTTGGTGGCAACAGTTTGAAAAGTGAAACGGACATTCTGAGTGGTTTGACGCAAAATCGCAAAACGAAAACAATAGTCCATCAGGGACAAAGCCCCTTTGGATTAATTATGCATTTCTTAAATACTTTTATATCCGTAAAATAAAATTTTAAAAAAGTCGAAAAAATATACAATGGAATTAATATAATTTGCCTAAAAACTTAATTCATTTCTGTTTCTACTAAAATAAATAAATGAAAAAAATATTAACTGTTAAGGTATGATACTGTCAGCTGTAGGGACATAAATATAACATATATTGCTAGCTAGGTCGAATTTTGACTAGTAATATTAATTTTTTTTTAAGTTCTACATCAACATATGAAAAAAAGAATTATTCATATAAGAAAAGATTTCATTTATAGTCTAGAATTATTTAAATTACCAAAGAAGAGCATTTAATTTGATCCGCATAACTTAGTCACGTAATGATCTCGCATTGTGAAAGACAAAGCAAAGAATCTTACAACCCATTTTCTTACTGCGACTGAATCCGTACCAGGTCTTCTTTCTATTTCAATCAGTACGATTTGTTTGGAGGGGGGGGGGAGGTTTAGACGTCTCCTTTTGCAATTATTTAAACTACTGTTGTTAGCATCTTGCAGTCATTAAACATTAAAAAATCTGAAAGGTTTCAGATTTTAAATTACGCCCAAAGGGGCGTTTTTTAACGTTTTGTGTGTTACCTTTATTTATTAAATATCATGTTCTACGTACTCAAACTATAACATTCAGTTCAACAGCAATATCGCAAATAAATTTTAAAATGAGCCTTACTTTAGAATTCCCGATACAGAGTCTTGCGCGCTGAAGATAATTCCCCCCCCTCCCGTACAGTGTTGCCATTGCTCGCTTTGAAATCGTTTAGTTTTTTAATCAAAAACTCGTTGAAGTGTTACAAAATATAAAATCGACAATAAAATAAATTTTAAATTCAAATTAGTGCTTCCACACGCCCATATTCCATGTAATATTACATTATTCAAATTTTGATGGCTCTAGGTACCGTTGTTTTATCACAATACGAGAAAGATAAATACATTTATGCAGATTCTTCATTATTTAATTTCTTTAAATATGAGACAGGGCGATAATATATGGTGGCAACGATTTGAAAAGTGTTACAGCCTTTTAAAATTTTTGATGCAAAATGGCAAAACGAAATTAATAGTCCTTCAGAGCAAAATGCCCCTTTGGACTAAAAATCTGAAAACTTTCAGATTTCACATTACGTCCAAAGGGGCGTTTCTTTAACATTTTGTGTGTTACCTTTATTTATTAAATATCATGTTCTTCGCACTTAAATCATAAAATTCAATTCAACAGCAATATCACAAAATATTTAAAAAGAGAATATCTTTAGAATTTCAGATACACAGGCTTTCGCACCGGAGAAATTTTTTTTTTTTTTTTTTTTTCCAGTGTTGCCATTGCTCGCTTTAAAATCGTTGAGTTTGTTAATCGTTAAAGTTTTACAAAATACGAAACAAATAATTGTGATAGTATGTAGCACTGATGCACGTAATAATTGGAATCATAGTCGCTTAGGGCCAGGTCAGGTGTTCTGAATTTCTCATTATAGTTTAAGGAAAAAAAAATATTTATTTATGACGCAAACAAATTATTCGCACAAACATTCGTTAATCAAAATATAAAAAATTCATTAATGTTTGACAAAATATGAAACAGATAATAAAACAAATTCCCAATTCGGGTTCCGAGTAGCCCATATTCCAGTGAAGGACTACGTTATTGAAAATTTTTTGTCTCTAGGTGCCGCCAACATTATTCAGAAACGTATTTTAATGCGGGGATGACATTACATCCAGTAGCTTTATTAGACAATTTCATATTCTTACATTTATATAAGAAATTTATTAGCTTCAAAAAAGAATAAACCTAATTTTACATAAATGTAAAATGAAATTCAACCTTGAAATGTATATAACTACTGTAAAAGAAATAGTACTAAAAATTGATTATATATCACCCGTGCCCTGTTTCATAAAGATTTTCTTCCGTATTTATTAATTTCAACTAAAATCTCGTTATTAATTTTGCATATATATTCGTTTCATCATTATTATTATTATTATTATTATTAAACTTTCAATTAATGTTTACGGCGTCTTCTTTTAAGACTGCTGCATTGATTTATTCATTACTATTTATTATTACTGTTAATTTATTTATTATTATCGTTAAGAAAATAAAGTTTTCGTTTTTAAAATATTTATTTCTTTGAAACGTGGTGTGTTTAAAAATGACGTTATGAAGAGTTTTTAGAAGTCTTTAATTGCATTCAATAAAACTTTTGTGTCTTAAATGCGTTAAAATGATATTTTTACAAAGTGGAATTCTTACATTAGATCTGGTTCTGAAGTTGTTTATTTAAATTGCACTCGTACGTGTCACAGCGAATTTGTTTATTTCAAGAAACAAACTGCTCCCAAAGAAAAAATATGACACCTTTTTCCTGTTATGCAGACATGGTCTAATAGTGACCGAGCGGAAAAACCGCTGATCATGGGTAGTTCGATCGAGTTCAAATTTGGAAGAACAGGCGGGGGGGGGGAAGGTGATTACATGAGATTTTATTGGTTTTCCTCAACTAACGGAATACAAGCCTTTCTGCCACGAAGATATCCCTCCCCTTATTCAGATAATCTATTAACATGAAACTGAACCTTATTTAAAAAAAAAAAAAAAAAAAAAATCATCAAATATCATGGTTGAATTTTAGCAACCAAACCTTTCTTGAATTTTAGCAAATTCAATCTTTCGAAAGCATATTAAAACATGACAATGAATGCGTTAGTTATTTTAATTAATCTTCTGGCTGACTACTGCTTTAAATAATTTAAATTTTATTTATTTTTATTGCTTATTTATTCTAATCCATTCAATCAGTTTAAAATTTAAAACTGAATTAGATCACATAATTTGTTTGTGTCACGTTTTTATAGATCCAAAAATTATCAAATTTGTAAATGCTTTAAGCGCTACATAGCTGAGCATCTTAATACAATAATCGTGTCGCGCAGATTTCCAGCTACAATACAATAAATACACTAATCATGTCGCGAAATGTTTCGTACACGGCACAAACGTCATAAGCATACTATAAATAGTATGTTGTACCATGTTGTTTTGACATAATACTCAAGAAGATATAATCGTTAATATCTTCCGGCCGTCGAAAAATTTGCAACATATTATTGGCGGCTGTACGACCACACAGCATGACGTCATCTAACATTATGACTCTTCAGGAGGCGTTTCCCCTAGAGACAGAAAGTCGACGAACTGAGTTGATATAGCGTCACGATTACGTCATGTCCCGCAAGTTTCCGGTGACGAATGACTACCCGACTTGGCAACTTTGCTATCTTGTTAGATTCGTCAAGGTCGGTACGACGCCTAACGACAGGTTGTGAGTGTCGTTTTCCTGAAATAAATTTAAAAATAAAAAAAAAAAAGGTATAACTGGAGGGGGTATGACATCACAGGTACACCCGCTCCTGTTTTTAATACCACATAACTATTTTTATACCCAGTTGAGTGCATTTACATTATAAATATTTATAATATTTATTTCTCAAATCCCTCACCGTCTTACTTTAGTTCAAAGAACAAGAAAATGCCTACCCTTATCAATGTCGAAAACAGACAGATTTTTTCCATTATTAATATGCACACTGTTAATTATTTTCAATGAAAAACAATAGGACTGCTGCAGATTTCAAACTGAGCTCCATGTCCAGCGCAGCCAGATTAATTTTTATTTGAAGTAATTATTAAGAACAGAAAAAAGCTAGACGAATTTTCAACACCCTAATAATCAGAATACAAAACAGCCATCAGACGAAACCTTTTTTCGAAATTATTTTAAAAGATTTAAAAAAAAAAAAAAAAAAAACTGAAAGGACGTAGTTTTAAATTACATCCAAAGGGGCGTTCTTTTTAACGTTTTGTGTATTACCTTTACTTATTAAATATCATGTTCTTCGCACTTAAACCATAAAATTCAATTCAACAGCAATGTCGCAAAATAATTTTAAATAATTTATCTAAAATTTCCGATACACAGTTCCGCCCGACTGCGGATAAAAAGTTATTTTTTCCCGCCGTAGAGTGTTGCCATTGCTCGCTTTTAAATCGTTGAGTTTGTTAATCAAAAATTCGTTAAAGTTTTACAAAATATGAAATAAATAATAAAACAAACTCCAAATTTGGGTTTCCAGATGCTCCTATTCGGGTGGAAACGTACGTTATTCAAAATTGGATGGCTCTAGGTACCGTTGTTTCATCATAATGCGAGAAACCTATATACATTTACGCAGATTCTTCATTATTTAATTTTTTTAAATATAATACAGGGCGATATTACTCGTATTTGGTGACAACAATTTGAAAAGTGAGTTGGACATTTATAGTGAATCAACACAAAATGCCAAAACGAAAATAATAGTCCTTCAGGGAAAATTGCCCCTTTGGACTAAACAGAAAAGGCTTTGTATAAGTCATCGCTCATAAATGAAATAAAATTTACATATTTTTTATGAATAGATTTTCAATAATGACGTAGCGAACAAATGAAAGACTACTATACAAAGTTACTTTGATAAGGAAGATAAAAAAAAGTTTTGGTTTTCTTAAACGATCAAAGAAAAACATGAATATGAAGTAAAGACAATGACATGTGAAGCTGATAACGAAGGAAGTTAACCTTTCTTTCTCAATGCTCATGATTTTCAGTAACCAAATAATTCAATCCAATCTAATCATCTGTTAGTGTAGTAAAGAAAAGAAACACGTAAGCTATAGCGAATGACATAATTCCAACAATAATAAAAAAATAAAAATAAAAAATAAAAACCTAAACGGCTTCAGTTAATAAACAAGCAAATAAAAAAAACTGAAAAAGCTAAAAAAATTACAATCTGTAAATCTCAGATTATCGTCTGACACGACGAAGACTTAAGCATTAAAATTTCAAAAAGTTAAAAAAATGTTTAAGATTTAATAAATACTGGATTAAAAAGAAACTGCAATTTGTTCTTGGTATTCAAATTAAAGAGTAACGCTCGAAACAATTTTTAATTAAGCAGTCGAAAAACGCCTTCTAATTTACGAATTGCTTTAGAAATTGAAGAACATAAAATTTCTTATGCTCTTTTAGTTATGTTCAGTTCAGCCTCATCTTATGTTCAGTCTTTCAAAACTAGGGCAAAAGCCATAGTTTTGAATAGACCAAGAGTTATATAAGGAATTGAAGTATTTTACAAAATTAAATAATGACTACAGATGTCTTGAAAAAATGCACAAACTGAATGGATTGGAAAGCTATCTTATTCAAAAGCAGAAAACATAACTTGGCTTGTTTAACTTTTCCCGAATTCTCAACTAATCTCCGAAATTAAACCCTATTCGAAGCTAGGAGCTTCATTCATTTCTAGTGACGTAAATATTATTTCAATAAGCGACTCAAAGGCATATCCTTTTTTCTTTTTTTTTATTTAGCTCATTCATAGTGTTTGTTGCTACGGTCAATAGTTTGTCACCAATTTTTAAACTACTCATAAGATATCGAATTCATATTTTGTAGACTCGTGACATCACGTTTGGCCGTGATGCAACTCCTTCTTAATTCAGGCGACTTAAACAGACTTGCGCAGGCAGGGAACAACGCGGCACAAGGTTATTTCTTCCAGTAGAATAGTTTGGGTTTATTTGACTATGGTAATGTACTCGAGGGCTATTTGCCTAAAGGAAGGGACGCTCTCGCGGAGGACATTCTAATCCAGCCAGAATTTAAACAGAGATTCTACAACATAATCAGAACATAAATAATTTGAAGATTATATAGGAAAATGAACAAAAGTTTTGAGATAATTGTTTCTTAGATTAATGTTTTATTATTGGCCCAAAGGGGGGATTTGCCAAGAAGGGCTATTAATTTCGTTTTGGCATTTTGCGTTGATTCACTATAAACGGCGAATCACTTTTTAAATTGTTGCCACCAAATATTAGAGCCTTGTATTACATTTAAAGAAATTAAATAATGTAGTATAAACTTTTTTATCTCCAGCGCACGAGATTGTGTATCGGAAATTTTAAACATATGCTCATTTAAAATATTTTTGATATCGCTATTGAATTGAATTTTATGCTTTAAATGCGAAGAAATAAAAACAAGCACACAAAATCACACATTCTAATTGCACAAAAACTCGATTTTAATGGATGTGATGGCTGCACTTGATGCATTCGTGCAATTTTTTAATGTTTCATTAGCCATGTTAATACCATTGCTTAAATCTCTTTAAAGGGACTCACACCCATAAGATCCCATAAAATCTTCGAATATGTGACTGTTGCAAGAATTGGAATTGCTTATTTATTTTAAAAACAATTACTTCCAACTTTTTACTGCTGACTACATAATATAGCTGCTTTCTGAGATAGTACTCAGAAAGTTTGTGTTGCTACAAATATTTTGATAATTAGGTCCACACGACAAAATGTTTCGTCGTGTTTCCACCTTTCGAGCACAGTTTAAAACATTCTGTTGCATAATTTAATTTCATATTTAATATATAGCTTTTATAACATTTGGAAACTACCGTGAACCAAAAATTCTAAGATTTCATGTTAAATTTTTATTTTATTTGGAGTCGAGTTTATAAAATGTATTTTATTTAAAAAATCTGTAATGTTTTCGTGCATAAAACTTTTTAATATTAAAATATTCATCAGAAAATAATGCCCATATAAAGAATTCCATCAAATTTCAAGTATGTACTATTAGCCATTTTTAAAATATCATGCGCGCAAGATGGAAACATCACGAAAACTTTTGTCACAACGCGGATTAAATTACAAAAATATTTGTGGCAACACAAATTTTCTGGTTACTAGTTTCCAAAGCAGCTATATTATGTAGTCAGCTGTAAAAAGTTGGAAGTAATTGCTTGTAAAATAAATAAAATCTCCCAATTCTTGCAACAGTCACATATTCGAAGATAAAGGGTTTAAGGTGTATGAGTCCCCTTCATCATTAACTCTTAAATCACTTCGTAAAAAAATATTCAACCTTTTCCTTGTTTTCCGTAGTAAACTATTAACTTGATTAAAGCCTGCTTCTACGTGGTAAGAATTAGTCATAAGAGTCAATATTGTTGTCGCGAACGACTTTTGTTTAGGGATATTTTTCTCGGATGACTTCTAAATTTCAAAACTATGTGTTTTGAATAAAACTCTGCTTCAACATTCTACTTCTGCATCGTAGTATGAATACCACATATATCGCATTTCAGAGTTCTGCGACACATATTGCCACATTTAAATTTTCAATGCCTTTACAGCGAACATTAAAATCTATTAATTTTGCAGGTGGATTGTACGTGATAATATTGTACATAATAATATTTCAGAAAGTTCTGCTTTTTTTTTTTTTTTTTTTTTCCGGGGGAGGGTGTTTTCTTGTGTTCCCACGTTTTACTTTTTTCTTATGCTGCCCTTTTCGCACAAAAAATTGACATAACTTTAAAAATGTATTATTGATTTTTAAAGCATATTAAATAATCTTGGTGCATTTTCCCCTATATTTATTTCATATGATTTTTTCCTTATGACATGATATAGATCTATACCAATAAACAATTAATTGTTAGTCCAAAGGGTCAAATTGCTCAGAAGGACTATTAATTTCGTTTTGGCATTTTCCGCAGATTCACTGAAAAGCGTTGTTTCACTTTTCAAATTGTTGCCACCAAATATTATCGCCCTGCGTTATATTTAAAGAAATTAAATAATGAAGAATCTGCATGAATGTATGTATGTTTCTCGCATTTTGATAAAACAACGGTACCCGGAGCCATCCAATTTTGAATGACGTAATCCTACTGCGAATATGGGCATCTATAAGTCCAAATTTGAAACCTGGAATTTGTTTTATAATCGATTTCATGTTTTGTAAAACATTAAAGAATGTTTGATTAACAAACTCAACGATTTGAAAGCGAGAAATGGCAATGTTGTACAGAAAAACATTTTCATCTCCAGCGCGCGAGACTGGGCATCCGGAATTCTAAAGATTTAAAATTATTTTGCGATATTGCTCTTGAACTGAATTTTATGGTTTACGTGAGAAGAACATGACATTTAATAAATAAAGGCAACACACAAAGCGCTAAGAACCACCTTTGGGCGTAATGTAAAATTTGAAACATTTCATATTTTTATTTACAATATTAATAATTCTTATGGTAATCAGTGGAATCCTATAGTTATAATCATTATACTGATCAAAAGTCCGTGTCGAGCTCCAGTCGAACCCTCGATCGTCACTGACGCCCTTTAAAATTTCATCGACCCCCAGGGGTCAATACAGACCCCGCTGGGAGCTCATGGGACTAAAAAGTAAAGGACTTGATGAAGTAAAGGACTGACATGACTCCAGGACGGAGTCATGTCAGAGGTCGTCCTTGACGGTGTGAAAATCTCACGTTTAAGATTAACATCCTACATTTTAAACTACGCCGCAGTTTGCATAAAATCTCTGATCTCAGTGAGCATTCTGGCCACCCAAGAAAAATACTGATTAAAGAATAACTCATACAAACGAACTTCTGATATATTTACTTTATGCGAAGCGGTATTTTAAGCATTAGCATTTGCAAAGTCATTAAAGATTTTTTTTCGGGGGGGGGCGAAGAAACTGAAGATATTCGCAACGCCCTCACCGGGATGCGTAATGGCAGACCGCACATTGAGTTGAACGGTGTTAAACGAATGTCGCATACTGCGCATGCCCAGAAAAGAATTTGGCGTAATTATTATGCTGGCGCGATTTGAAAAGAAGATAAATACGGTATATGGTAGATGTAGAGCCATCTGCTTGTAAACAAATCTGGCGTTTATGTCTTCGTAGAGTATATGTACAATGTAAAGTAATTATTGTGTTCAAATAAGGGGAAAAGTGCAGAATCACCCACTGCTTGGCACGTTTTTAAGAATTGCACATACTCGGTAACCATGTACACATCGACCTATTTTCACTTAAAAAGTCAAAGAAAATTGACAAAAATCCAACTTTTCTTACTCTTGTAAAAAGCGCCAAACAAATAAGTGGGGGATTCTGCACTTTACCCTTTAATTCTTTGAAATAAGAAAATAAAAGCACGAATATACGTTAACAAACTAAGTGATAAAATCCAGTTTACACTACTGAATTATAACATGTAAACAAATTACATTTAAATAACGAATTATTACGCACAACATATGTTAACAAATATAAAAATGCGCTGTTATTGACAAATTAAAATGAAACATATATTAGAAAAATAAGCAAGTGCAATCGGTACGGACGTTAAAATAATTAATAAACAAAGTTCCACAGCATTGCATTTGTAAACATCACACGACCACTCGGCAGCCATGGAGATCACGAATAAGCTAGCGTAGGGTTGCTTAGTCGCCAATATTTCTCCCTGCGCCAAAGGTACACCATCAAGCATGCGCTGTAAGCGAAATTCGCTTAGCACTGTTCAACTCAATGTGCGGTCTGCCATTACGCCACCGGGATTCGAACTTCGGACCTCCCAAATACGCAGAGTGAGGGGAGAAAATACCTTGGTTTATTTATAAAACCAAAATACCTGTCAATTCTGAAAAATGCTACAGATGCTTTATGTCCTACAGTGTGATCAAAATATTCATCCAAGTTTAAGCTATTATGTAGAAATAAACAAGCAGATTCAGATCGAATATTTGGTTTTGTCTGTAATACAATGTAAAATTATAATTTATGCTTATCGAGAATAAGAAAGAATTATTTGGGATAAATTTTGTATCAGCAAATGCTTTAATTCGTGTTCTTAGTTTATACACCCAGGGTCACAAAAATATTTATCTCCCTCCTTAAAACGTGCTTTAGTTCTGAAACTGGATAGCACGTCCGGCTGGCAGGCGAGAGATTCGGTGTTCGAGTTTATAATTCGTGTTCTTAGTTTATACACCCAGGGTCACAAAAATATTTATCTCCCTCCTTAAAACGTGCTTTAGTTCTGAAACTGGATAGCACGTCCAGCTGGCAGGCGAGAGATTCGGTGTTCGAGTTTATAATTCGTGTTCTTAGTTTATACACCCAGGGTCACAAAAATATTTATGTCCCTCCTTAAAACGTGCTTTAGTTCTGAAACTGGATAGCACGTCCGGCTGGCAGGCGAGAGGTTCAGTGTTCGAGGGCACTGCACATTTCTCACGTTTCCTGACATCGGCACAACCTAATGATTCCACAATTTGTCCCTGATCTACATCTTCACAACAGACCTTTTGAAGAACTTCCTTTGAACGAGTTCTTTTTAACGTATTCAGCTTTTCCATGGATACATAATTTGTGCGTGCCTACTTTAGCGAATTCGATCTTACATATTTTGCATATAGTCTTAACTGAAGGTTCAGAAATCCTTCCATCTGCTTCCATAGTTAATACTTACAAAATCGCAATCTCTCACTCCTCCTCTTATCTGCGGGGCGAAGCAAACATATTTCTGGTTTTGAAATTTTTGATGACGTTCTCAGACTTCGTAAAACATTAAAACAGACATTCTCAAAAAGGGGTGACTTCGCCAATCGAGGTAAAAACTATTCTAAACTAAAAGAACAGCTAATTGGCACGGGTCATTTAAATTCCTACAGCTAGCTTTGCCTTATAGAGTTGGTCTTGCTCTGGAAGCATAAACTACTTTCAAACTCCTAATAGCGATAATTCGCTTTATCTGAAATAACTACAGACTTGAAAAAGTTTAAAACAACCTTAAACCATAAACAGTATCCCATTAAAACAGAACTTTGAACATAAAAGCACGTCTTGTGCTTGACAAACTCAATCACCACTTGTGGCGATGAAACTAAAGTAACAATCAATTCAAGTTGAAAACGTAGACTACTCAGAAGATTTTTAAGCTGTTTTCAGAAAACTCAAACCAGAGTATTAATTTAAATGTCGGCAGCAAAGAGCAGAATAATGACGAACTTATCGATGTAAGGTTTATCCTAAATTTATAACAGTTATTTTTTAAGCTGCTTTCCTATATCTCCTAATTTCAGCTTACAATTCCTTACCAGAATGAGTTTTTTTTTTTCGCGTTAAATGCAAATGAGAAGGAGTAGTATTTAAGTCGAAGTTCCACTGACTTCGAGAGAGATAGAATCAGACTTTCTGACCCGCGCGCATTTGCATTTTGGCCACGCCTCTCTAAGCTGTTACTACGCTCGGCCTTTGATAGATTCGCTAGCTAATTCGATACTTAGGGGTCAGCTAGTTAGATTTGTGTTAGCTTCGGCTAACTCTCTTTTAGTTAGTGATTATTTAAATTCTTATTTCTTATATTTTGAGTTTAAGCCCAAGTGGAGGCTTTGTTGTATGCCCTGAGAAAGGGACCAACTGTACATTTCTGGACTTAAGCGATTATTCGCTTAGTAGTTCACTAGGTTCCTCCACACTTAGTTAATAAATAAAAGGAAGGGACACTATATCATAGATGGCAAAACTAAGTAACGTGGCCTCGAGAGGCAGAAATACGCTCTGTCTTACCATTCCCAAATCTCAGCTCAAATACTCTCTAATACAGTGGTGCCCAAACTTTGGCCTATTGTAAGCACATTTCCAAAACATCAACATTTTTGTTAACCTTCCAGCACGCGTGTATGCGCAAAATTTACGACAAATTCAGTTTTTAATGCACACTTTTCGCATATCGAAGCTGAGACGTCTAAAGGTCATTTCTATTCCTCCTTTTTCTACCCTTCTCCACATCATGGAATGTGCCAATAGGAAGTCATTTGACTTTTTTTTTTTTTTTTTTTTTTTTTTTTTTTTTTTTTTTTTACTGGGCTTTTGTGCTACGATGGCAGCTTTTTCGTAAAGTTTACGACACGTGCGTGTTCGTGGGTGAAAATTCGGAAAATATTTTTTTTTTTCTCAAACAAATATTTTGTAATTTTTTGTTATTAATTGCCGTGTATTATTTTAATTTGAATACCTTTGGCTCTGTAAATTTTATATCAGTTTTCATGGCAAAAAAAATACCTGGAACCAGCTGATTTTGCTCGCATTCTTCAAGAATTATCTGATGAAAAAAAAGGAAACAAGGAAACCTTTGGATGGGAGAACAACAGCGATTTCCATTCCTTATTTTCTTTTATTTCTATTTTTTAGAATTAAATAAAAATATTAAAGTTAGTTTAAAGCGCGTTTTTGTAACCAGTAAGAAGTAAATTTCTTTGCAGAAGTAAGTAATGCTAAACTTACTTTTTTTCCTACCAAGGTGTTTTCCTTTTTTATTTGTCTATATTTGCCTTTGATGAATATTAAAATTAGCTTCCATTTTAAAATATAATTATTAAATAATAGATGTAAAATATTCTATAATGAAAGAGATCATTGCATTTCCATCTCACTAACATAAGAACTTGAAAATAATATACTTATATTTGAATGTGATATCATTTGTATTTTGCAATAATAAGATTAATATTTTATTTCTTAACAAATTTATTATCAACATTCACTCATTTATGTCCTTTTTCGTGCCGAAAACGGTAAAATAACGGATGTCGTAAAAAATACGACGCGCGCGTACACGTGTAAAATTGCCCAGCGCGCGTGCTGGAAGGTTAAATATATTTCCAATCTTATGTGATACATCTGAAATATTAATTTCGGCAAATGGGTTTGAGATGAATAATAATATTGGTTGAACTTTACGGAAATCAGAGAACCGGAGTTCAAAATTATTTTTCAGTGCATTTAGGTTTTCCGAGTATTTCTCTGTTTTAATTGGTTATTAATATGGCTTGATAAATTTTGAAAATGGGTGAATTTTTTTTTTTTTTTCTTTCATCTGATTTATCCACAAAATTAACTTTATCTGAAAAGCAGTTAAAGTTCCAGTCAATCGAAAAAGGTTTTTTTTCTTTTCCCTGGAGATCTTCGTTCAGTTTGTTCAGTTTAGCTGTTATATCCGTGAGGAAATACAGACCGGATAACCAATTATTATCGTCCAATTCTTAATAACTTTCGTTTCCGGATTCCCAAAACTGCTTTATTGGCGGAAAAATATTCTACAATTCGTTGAAGTACTTTTTCCCTGCTGAGCCATCTAACATCAAAATGAAGCAATAAGATTCCATGTTCGCTATCAAGTTCATGAATCAGCAATCAATTATTTTATAACGTCTTGCAAGATATCTCTTATGACTATAAATGCTTACCATATTTTAACAATTAAGAAGTATAAATGAATGGTTATTTTTAAGGAGACTCGCACATCTTAAAACCCATAAAATTTTTGAATATGTGACTGTTGCAAGAATTGGGATAACTTATTTATTTTAAAAGCAATTACTTCCAACGTTTTACAGATGACTACATAATATAGCTGTTTTCTGAAATAGTGATCAGAAAGTTTATGTTGCCACAAATATTTTTATAATTTAATCCGCTTTTTGACAAAAGTTTTCGTCATGTTTCCACCTTGCGCGCACAGTTTAAACATTATTAAAAAATGCATAATTTAATTCCATATTTAATATATAGCTTTTATAACATTTGGAAACTACTGTGAACCAAAAAATTCTAAGAATTTCGTATTGAATTTTTATTTTGTTTGGAGTCGAGTTTATAAAATGTATTTTATTAAAAAAATCTGTAACGTTTTCGTCCATAAAAATTTTTAATATTAAAATATTCATCAGATTTTAGGTTCAGTTAAAAGATATGGCTCATATAAAGAATTCCATCAAATTTCAAGTATTTACCATTAGCCATTTTTAAAATATCGTGCGCGCAAGGTGTAAACGTGACGAAAAATTTTGTCACAAAGCGGATTAAATTACAAAAATATTTGTGGCAACACAAACTTTCTGATCACTATTTCAGAAAGCATCTATATTATGTAGTCAGCTCTAAAAAGTTGGAAGTAATTGATTTTAAAATAAATAAGTTATCCTAATTCTTGCAACAGTCCCATATTCGAAAGGTGTTAAGGGGTCTAAGGTGTATGAGCCCCCTTAAAATATTTTTTCTTCATAGTACCTAATCGGGCTGGCGAGCACATACAAAACGATCAGCGAGCATAAGGTTGGGGGGCATCGCTGCTTTAATACATTCTCATTTCTGGTGAAAAAACGGGAAGGAGAAGTTACAGTAAAAGCTGAAATTATAAATAACTGGTTAATTTAAACAATAAATGCTACACGCTGACGAAATATTATTTTGTTATGCACGTCTTCAGTCAAGATTCAATATTTGCTATGCTGCGACATTCAGCAGTTGTTAAGAAGTATTTTGCGTTCTTTTGTGCAAAGCGCACTGTGCCTTACAATAATGGAGTTAAATTTTTTTCATTAAAGAAAGAAATGTTACTCAAGGAAAACGGGATCTCATGCGGTTTTCCTCTGTATCATACACTGAAATCCTATTCCTTTAAATGTTTGCAGATTTTTGGACTACAACAGAAGTTCTCGATCTTTTTTTTTTGCCTCGTGCACCCCTTTCACCATTGCTAGACGATCATTCTCCCCTTCTTGTTTCTAAAATTCGAAAAATACACATATGTATGTAATAATAAAATTCCATAGTCAAGAATACACTTAAAATTCTAACTGTATGTTCTTTTCATTTTTAATGGCGACGTTCTCTTATTTGAAAGTACGTGGAATTAAATTCACAGCCCCGTAGTCAAGTTGTTTTTCCCGCCTTTTCTACACGTACAGTTATAGAATGTTCTGGAAATATTTAAAGCGAACTGGATTGGCTGACGAGGCTGACGTCATTTCTTGGAAGCTCCGTCTTTCCAGAGGCTATAAAAGGACTCGCAAAGGAATATTGGGGGCTTTTTCTTAAATGTCACGATGTAGTAAACTTCATACAAAAAGTTATTAGTAATTCTTTTTATTTACTCCGGATATCTGATTTTGTAACTGCTATTTCTCCTGAATAATAATAAATGGATCCTGTTTGTTTTTTTTTTTTTTAACTTATCGTCTGATAATTTAAGCTACGACTAAAGCTGGTACATCACATGTACATTTAAATTTAGATTATTTTATAAAGTGTTTTATAAATTAAACAAGAAAATGCATAGAAAATATTAGTAAATACCAAAATTTGCATAAAAGTAGTTTTTAGCCCAGATGGGCTATTAATTTCAAAACGGCATTTTGCATCGATTCACTCTTAAAACTGTTGCCACAAAATATTATCGCCCTGTTCGATTAATTTATTATTAATTAATTTTTTTAATTCGCCTGTGTTATATTTAAAGAAATTAAATAATGAAGAATCTGCATAAATGTATGCATGTTTCTCGCATTGTGATAAAACAACGGTACCTAGAGCCATCCAATTCTGAATAACATAATCCTCCACCACCGAGTATGGGCATCTGGAAGCACTAATTTCGAATTTCGAATTTGTTTTTTATCGATTTCATATTTTGTAACACCTCAACGAATTTCTGATTAACAAACTCGACGATTTTAAAGCGAGCAACGGCAACACTATACGGGGGGGGGGACTATACGGGAAAGAAAAAAAAAATATCTCCAGAGTACGAGACTGTGTATCGGAAATTCTAAAGATATGCACTTTTTAAATTATTTTGTGATATTGCTGTTAAAAATGAATTTTATGGTTTAAATGCAAAGAACATGATATTTAATAAATAAAGGTACCACACAAAACGTTAAAAAAAAAAAGACACCTTTGAGCGTAATATAAAATCTGAAAACTTTCATATTTTTTCCCTTTTCCTTTTTTTAATATATTCATAAACTAAAACTAAATACTTTATAAGGTATTTCTCCCGCCTTCCTGGCGTGCCTTCGTGGTGTAGTGGTCATCACGCTGGGTCGGTATTCCGGAGGTTCATGGTTCGATTCCCGGCGAAGGCGTTACTAATGTTTCATCTTGCCTGCTTCCAAAAATATATCTAATGTCTCTACAGTGGCGCCCGAACTAAAAGGGGGTTGGATGATGATTCTCCTCATTCAGGATTTGGCAATTGGGTCCCTAAAAAGCCCAGTCGACCTTTAAAAGGGGGAGTATATAAAGTATTTCTCCCGCCTTCCTGGCGTGCCTTCGTGGTGTAGTGGTCAGCACGCTGGACCGGGATTCCGGAGGTCCGTGGTTCGATTTCCGCCGAAGGCGTTGCTAATTTTTCATCTTGCGTGCTCCCAAAAATATAACTAATGTCTGTAGAACTTAAGAGTTAAATAAAAGGCTGGCCGCATTCCCCCGGACAGTATTAAATTCCCCTGTCGAGTACCCCTGCTCTACAATTTCCAGACACCCTTGACCACTGGCAACTACTAACCAAATGTCCGATCAATCTACTGGGCGTTGCATTAAAATAATATTTTTAGGTTAAGTTCTACATATAATGCTAAAATACTTTTCAGCCGAATTTTCATTAGTTTTGCATTTATATTTCGTTCTTTCTTTTATTTAACAGTTTATACGCACCTAACAAACACAACTTCCAATCAAATGAGATTCGGAACAAAGTTCAAGGATTCACACTTGAGGAGAATTCACTCCTTTCTCCTTCACTGACGTTGCACGTGATTACATCGTGACGATCTTAACTACGCCTCCGAATGCGTGCTGGTTGATTGCACTTCCCAAGATAAATACCTCTCGATCACATGCTCAATCGAATGTGAATCCGGAGATTGGAATGTTGGAATACGATGCAAGTTATTTTTACTGGTCGCTTCTGCGACGCGCGTAAAACAAATATTGTCGTCTGAGAACTACAGCACGTGATGTTTTGAAAGATAACTAACTGTAAGCAGTATGATTCTAAGGATAACTGTGCGAATCAGTTTACACCTTTGACATTTTCACAGAATGTTCTATTTATTATTCTGTATCGGGAGTGAAAGTACTTTCACCCGCATCTTATCATGGTTACCGTGCGGAAGTGAACATGACGTAAGATAAATTTCGTCATCCTTTTATCAATAATTATTTTCAAAAAAAGATGTCTAATTAAGCTTTCAGCCCAATATTCATAAGAACGAACCATTTTTTAGTCAATGGACACATGCATAACGCGTTCACAAAAAGTGTCCAACGCAGTTGAGTGCGCACGACCCGATCGCTGTCTAGGCACGTATCCAGGATCCCAAGTTATATCCTGATATCCTTCGAGGAAAGGAATTGCAAGGACCCTTGAAAAAGATGCTGTGCTTAGAGCCCCACCTCCCTGACTTTCTGCAGCTGCCCCAGACATGGCTTGCTGATCACTGAAACTCAGGGCTTCACTTCTTTATTACTTCTGTAAGGCTATCCCAACTGGAGAACTTCATTTTTGGACTTTTACTGTCTGTCTACGAGAAGAACAACTCCCGACACAGTGTCTAACGGGTCGCGGTCGCTATAGCAACAGGGCTAGTATATTTTAAATAAGGGCGAACCAAGGGTTATTGTCATTTCATCTTGAAATACGCCAAGATGGCAAATTGAAAAGTAAATCTTCAAGACACCCCTACGAAAAATGGGTCACGGCTCGTTTCTACGGCAGCAGACAGCTGCAGACTAACTGGCGAGAGCTTTTCTTATGATAGACAGACTGTACATATGTCAGGACCCTAAGGGGATTCATTTAGGAATCTGGTGGTGTGGTGGTGTATTTAATTATGCAAAGCACACTAGGGCTATCTGCCTAAGGGGAGGGATGCCTTTCGTGGAGGACTTTCTAAGGGAAACTGGCTCATATACACGTTACACATGGGGAAAACCACGAAAACGCCCATGCAGCCAGCCCGTTCGCGGGATTCGAACCTCGGACCGAACTACCAGTGTTCAGCGACATTACCGCTCGGCCGCTGGTGGGCCATTTAGGAATCTGGAAAGAGCAGGAGTAGTGCATCTCCCGCTGCATACCAGAATAAACAACCAAAGTATCAAAGTATCCCTAGATAAATGAAAACCACGTTCCACTGCAGTAAATAAGATTGCGCTAAGAAATTTACTAAAACATAAACAAACAATCATTTATCCACAATTGAAGTCAAGAGATACTCCGTATATCAAAACACCCAGTTTTACACAAATACCTAATGTGGTATATTTCATTACGGGCGTGCAAATGTTCTTCGGATTTTTTAATATATTCATTTACTTAATATAGCAAATAACAAGCTAAAATCACATGTATACATTTTTCTATGTTTAAGCCAAGTTTTTAACAAGAAGTTCTTGTATCGCTCTTCCTAAACGCGATTTGACCTTAACATCAATTGAACTTTTTTAACCAGCTCTTACAAATACCGTTCAATACAAAGTTCTTTAAACAGATTTAGTACATGATCCGTTTTGTTTCCGCAGCAATGTTTTTTGGTCGAAACAGAAAGGAATGCAACAGCGTGGATGTATTTTATCTGACTCCATTCTCCTTTACGATAAAAGGTTATTTTATTATTTAGGATGCTCTAAATAAATTTTAACTCTTGCTCTTGTGTGGTTAATTTTTATAACACTTTGCATGTTACAAAAACCTTTACTAGGAAACAAAACTGTCGGCTGCATTAACTTCCACCTATTTCTAACCTGAAGAATTTCTCTAAGCACTTACTATGGGAGGGAAAGTAAGTCAGAAAAATGGCAATTATAAAAAATAACCTAACGTGATACTCAGCTCAAAACTATTTTTTATTTCGCAATATAATCTTCATAATTATTTATACACTTATTCCATCGTTTCATGGCACAAACATTTCTTTGCATAAAATGGAAACACTCCTTTATAAATATTTTATCCACGATCTCACGGTACAAAAGATGCATATTCCGCCCCTTAAAGACCCTGTTCCATTACATCGAAATTGAGAAAGCTTAACTCTTAGCTGGACTCTCAGTTTTGCATAAACAACACACACGAGACAACAACTAAACACAAAGTCTCTGAGTTTCACAACAGTTACATAGAAAACCCACTAACAAACAACATTGTTCCAGTTCGCACGTCGAAAGTTCTTGGTTATATAAAAAAACTTAAAGTTCTGTGTTCGATCAAAGTCACCAATATGATGGTTAAGATCTTTCCGTTCAAGACAGTTTTCAAGATGACTAAGATCTTCAATGTAGCTAGTTCTCCGTTGGCAACATTTCCCTACAGCCTGGAAGACTGCTTCCTTTACACCTATACTGAAACCCAGTAAACTAGCCTTAGCATCAGAGTCATACAGGCCCATAAGTCTGTTACCCTGCCTGAGCAAGCTCTTCGAAGCGATTCTTCCGAAAAGAATATCATCTTCCACAGCAGTTTGGATTCAGGAGCAAGCTTTCTACTACGCAGCAACTCTACCGGGTAGTTGCGCACATTGCAGAGAGCTTCCAAGCCCAAAACGTTACTGGTGGATTATTTATCGACATGGCCAAGTCTTTCGATTGTGTCTGGCTGACCGTACTCATTTACAAGATACACAATCTGGGATTCAAAGATTACATTACACACATAATTAAATCCGACCTAACAGGTAGACACTTTGTCGTTTGCCTTTTTAACACCTCGAGCCATTTCAGCAGGCATCCCGCAAGGGTACCTCTTCGGACCTACATTATTTAACATTTATATAAACGACATTCTTAGCACACCTAACACTGCACTAGCAATGTAGGCAGATGACACTGCGATCCTTGCACAAAGTGCATCTTTTTATCTGGTAATCCAATGGTTACAATCTCACATCAAGGCATTAGAGACCTGGCTGACCAGATGGCAATTCGCCGACACCGCATAAACCACAATAGAATAAATGCATTCTTTAAAATTCATTTTGTTTACCATAGCGACACTCTGGCGCTAGATTCACTTAACAGTATTATATTTCGTTCATATTATAACTCAGAATGCACAAAATTTATATCATTTAAAGAATTATCTAATCGTTGCCACATGTTCTATTCAAATACTAAAATAAAGCTAGAACGATGTATAAAAGAAATTAAGCAAACAAAACGAAACAGAAACAGTTTTTTACAGACGATTGAGTATTTCTCATTCAGTTAATTCAGTTTTCACTTCGCGACAAGGCAAAAATACATAAAAACTCAAAATATATGTATTAAAAATTACGAAGTAAATCTTAAACGCTTATTTCCTCGAAAAAATTCCAGAAAGGATTAAGCATGATTTAAATAATAAATGAAGGCGTTATCTTTGTTGTTGCGAAGCTAAGTTTCTCTAGATTGGCAACAAATCCGCTACTCAGCGGTTTCAAATGTAAACAAGAGCAATGGCCGCCATCAAATTAGGCTTAGCGGCACTTAAACAATTTAAAAATTGTTGATAATTCTAAAAATATTGCATGCAGATTTACTAAAGGCATAACCGGAAGATAAAAACAACATAATTCAATCATTTTTAAAGCAAAAAATGTACAATTTACAAACATATAAGAGTAAAGAAACTAAGATCACTGAGCCGGGTAACAGAGTGGATATATATATAAATATATTTATATGGTGCGGCCGATTGCAACCAAAATACGAGGTGCACATCTACATGTTATAGCAGTCCTATATACAAAATTTCAAAGTTCTGAGGCTACTCGTTTTTGAGTTATGCGAGATACGTACGTACTCACGTACGTACATACATTCGTACAGACGCCACGAAAAATTATCTTCAGAATTCATTTTAAAGCAGTTTTATAATTTTTTTGGAGGAAAAGAGTGTTTTATTCTGTCCTTACGTACATATATCACGGAAATACATCGTTAAATTACATTTGAAAGAGGTCAAAATGGGATATTTTCGTTGAAATATGCTGCCTGAACCTTTTCGCGATTACAATACTTCCTTTTTACTTCGTAGAAGGAAGTAAAAAGATTACTGGAATTTTATGAATCTACTCTACCCTGGGCTAAGCAAGTCCCTTTTTTGGGGGGTGATCCTCACTAATAGGCTTTCATGGACCCCAAACATTACATCTATTATTAAAAAGTACCTAAAACGCAACTCTTCCCGACTGCACGAAACAGCGGTCTAGCTATCGATAATAAATTACTCATTTATAAATCCGTTTTGTGGTTATAAAGCTGTTGTGGCTGCTCAGTCTAGCAGGAGAAAACTGCACAAAATTGTACTTTACAAGCCAAATTACGAATGCTCCGTGGTACGTGCGTAATAGAAAAATCTACGAAGAATGAAATATTTGTCAAATCAGAACTTTCATGTTGAGCATGTTACTTTCACGTTTCAAAAACTTTCGTGTTAAACAGCATAGCCAGTTTAATCCACCAATTAATATTTATAACTAAGTCTTACGTTAGTTAATGACGTTAAAAATAGTAAAAGACCCATGTCAATTCTCAGCAAAAGAGTCATCTGTGAACATTAGTTATGCAGTTTTGGTATTCTATGCTCATCTTTGTTCTGTGTTTCTAAATTTCTAATTGTGTTTTGAGTATATTTGTTCTGTATCTATTTTATTGTTTTACCGGTACCGGTTGGAAAATTGCACTTCTCGGCTTTTTGATTATACCCGCTGAATTTCACCTTATCTTCTCAGCTATTAGTCCTGACTTTAATACTTAAATTAATTTTAAAATATAACTTATTAAGTTACGTTTTTAGAATTTAATTAGTAATTTTTAATGAATAGTTCTAGGAGGGATAGCGCATTGTGCGCAGGCGCTTTCGTGTCTAATGCTATTACTCCGGAAGAGTTACTACTGTACCTTACATTTTGCCGAATGGCAAAAGTCTGGTGTTGGAGACGAAAATGTTTTATTTGGAATTGTTATCACTTCTCTCGCTTTTAAATCGCTAAATCTGTTAACAAAAAAATTCATTAAATTTGTACAAAATATGAAATAAATAAAAACCAATTCGAAATTCAAAATTCGGGATTCGAGATGGACATGTTCGGGTGGAGGATTAAGTTATTAAAAATTTAGTGGTTCTGTTTGCCATCGTTTTTCCACAATGCGAGAAACATACATATATAAATACATAGATTCTTCATTATTTAATTTTTTTTTTAAATAGCGCATTGCAATAATTGATGGCAACAATCTGCAAAGTGATTCTGATACAAAAGCGATATGGACAAAGAGTGCATTCGAGACTAATAGCATCTCTAGTGCTAATAACTAAATAAGTGTGTTTCTCAGTTTGTATGAGAAAGAAAGATACAGAGTTTTAATTGGGAAGCGAGCAACTTTATATTGGCAACTTTATATGTGATAAATGCCTTGATAATGTAATATAAAGAAACGGGACATTGAAAAATGGAAGTTATAAACGCTTTTAATATCAAAAATCTGAAGTAAAAGAAACATTCCTCCGTGAATGAAATTATACGAAATACACAAAGATGTTTACTCCATTACCAGGATAATCAAGTTTCTTTGAAATCAGTTACATTAATAAATAAACTGCATTTCTGTTTATTGGAGAAAAATATAGGTATTTAGAATACATTTTCCATAATACAACCAACTTAAAATAAATAAAATCTGAAAGATTTCAGATTTTAACCCTTTGCGGCACAGTATGTCCGGTTTGGATACACCTAAAAATTTCCTTCTGTATGCACATAAAATCTGAATGAAAAAGGATTTAGGTTACTCTGAACTTTCTTTATTTATAGTAGATGGCAGCTCAACACAAACCAGTCCATATATTTTAGCCATGTTTAGTTTTTTAAGACCCTCATTTTTCAAAGAAATCTTCCAGATTTTTTTTAGGATACAAAAGGAATTGTTTGAAAAGAAATTTCTATGTTGTTTTTTTGGCTGTATGCTAATCTCCTTATTCTATACTAGTTTTAAATTTTTACCTTGAAATCTTGCCTAAAATCAAACGGCGAACCCTAGGTGTGCCCAGACCGGGCTCACCGATAATCTAGGACAACCGAGAGTCTGTATTCTTTGTTTCTCCGCATCTTATCGGTCAGTTCATTGACAACAATGCTCGTTTCAGCACTCTTTTCGAAGCTCTATTCAATCAGTGCGGCACTTTGGGCACACCCACAAAAATAAACGATAAGTGCTATCTTCACAAAATTTTACTTGTGTACTCCTCTAGGCCTAATTAGACTGCCTACTTTTTTTTTTTTTTTTAAATCAAAACTCCGACTTTAAAAGGTAGCGTGCCGGAAAGGGTTAAATCACGTTCAAAGGGGCTTTTTTTTTTTTTTTTTTTTAAACATTTTGTGTGTTACCTTTATTTATTAAATATTATGTTCTTCGCATTTAAGCCATAAGATTCAGTTCAACGGCAATATCGCAAAATAATTTAAATAATTTTAAAATGAGTATATCTTTAGAATTTCCGATACACAGTCTCGCGCGCTGGAGTTAATTTTTTCCCCCGTACAGTGTTGCCATTGTTCGCTTTGAAATCGTTGAGTTTGTTAATTAAAAATTCGTTGAAATGTTACAAAATACGAAATCGATAATAAAACAAATTTCAAATTCAAATTAGGGCTTCCACATGCGCATATTCTATGGAAGATTACGTTATTCAAATCTTGATGGCTCTACGTACCGTTGTTTTATCCCAATGCAAGAAACGTACATACACTCATGCAAAGTCTTCATTATTTAATTTCTTTAAATATAATACAGGGCGATAATATTTGGTGGCAACTATTTGAAAAGTGAAACAACGCTTATCGTGAATCGACACAAAATGCAAAACGAAATTTATAGTCCTTCTGGGTTTAAGAATTGTTTGAGGTACAACATTCTACACAAAGTTTTTTTGCCCCTCCTCCCCTACCCCCCCAAAAAAAAATCTCGAACTGACGTCATCAGATCTGGCACCTTGAGGCATGAGTCACATACTACTCATTTTTCTTTTCCATATACTCAGCTGCTGTATAGCTTTCTCGAAGCAATCACTTAATTTGTTTTCACTTTCCATGTTACTAATCTCTTTCCCCCTCATTACGTCACTGTTTATGAATCAAAGCAAATAAAGCGGTAACAAAGCAGACTAATTCGTCAACAACACAACGACAGCAAAAATCTTTTCATCTTCATGCTAGTTCGTTTAAAGAAATTCTTGGATTTAAAAGTAGAAAATACATAAAGGTACTTTTAAAACAAAGTTCCAAAAATTTTATTTAATTGTTGTTCACTTAGTTTAAAACAATCTCTATCTTTGAACTAAGTATAACAAACGTACTATATAAGAACTAAGTATAATTAAATCAAATCTAATCAAATAAGTGAATTTTTCCTAATTATGTGCAAAACCAAACGTAATTCAATCACTTTTAAAGCAAAAATGAACAATTTACCAACATATAAGAATGAAAAAAAAAAACTGAGCTCACCGAGCCAGATAAATTCATTTTACAATCCGTTTTGGAAAAAATAGTCCTTTGCTTGTTCCGTACGTTCAGATGTTACACAAAAGCATCATTCAAATGTATCCGAGAGCGGTCGAAATGAATATTTTCACTGAAATATGATACCCTAAATTTTTCACGATTACAATACTTCGATTACTTCGTACAAGGAAGTAAAAAGGAAGAGTTAATTTTTAAAAGAAAGACATTGACAGGCTAAGAAATATATTAGCACATTTCCAAAAGCTGAAACCCAGATTTCAGGCAATATTCAGAGCAGAATGACGTACTCAAAGAGGGGGGGATAGGTGGATTAGGGGATTCAGTTACCAGCTTTCAAGGTTTAAGTAACAAACTGATCATTACAATGACCAACATAAAATTTAGTCCCTTAAAGGTTAATGTCAATCGATTAAGATAAAGCAAGTCAAAGGCATCAGTCCTATGAGGAGAGATGCCTTCGTGGAGGGATTTCTAAGAAAAATTGACTCATATCTATGTTACACATGGGGGGAAATTACCAAAAACGCCCATGCAGCTAGTTCTTCCGCTGGAATTTGGACACAGGTCGAACTACTAGTATTTAGAGATTTACAGCTCGGCCTCTGATGAGTCTAGTACCTTAAAAGTTCCACATAATTTTCAAACGTATTTGTGACGCTGATTTCAAGACTTCAACTTTGCCCTTTCAGCTGTAGTTTTAAAGATACAATGTAACCACTTTATATTTAGATTAGATTATAATAACACATAATAGAATATTATAACAGAATAAATAGTATATTATAATAGTATATGAAATATGAATATTTATATTACTAACATATTAAAAATACATATGCATATTTATTAAAGTTTAATATTAAAATTCAGTAAAAAATTTAATTAAGAAAATGTTGAATAAATTTACTATCAGGAGCATTTAAAATCAATAATGTATCGAAAATTACATACCACTTATTAGCATTTAATATATATATATACATAAAAAAAAAAATCTGAAATGTTTCAGATTTTAAATTACGTCCAAAGGGGCGTTTTTTAACATTTTGTGTGTTACCTTTCTTTATTAAATATCATGTTCCTCGCACTTAAACCATAAGATCCAGTGCAACAGCAATATCACAAAATAGTTTTAAAACGAGCCTATCTTTAGAATTTCCGATACAGAGACTCACGCGCTGGAGATAAAAATGTTTTTTCTGCACAACGTTGCCATTGCTCGCTTTGAAATCCTTGAGTTTGTTAATCAAAAATTCGTCAAAGTTTTAAAAAATAGGAAATCGATCATAAAACAAATTTCAAATTTCAAATTTGGTCTTCCACATGCTCATATTCGTTGGAGGATTACGTTATTCAAAATTCGATGACTCTATGTACCGTTGTTTTATCACAATACGAGAAATATACATACATTTATGCAGATTTTTCATTATTTCATTTCTTCAAATATAATGCAGGACTCTAACATTTTATGGCAACAGTTTGAAAAGTGAACCGACATTTATGAGTCCGACGCAAAATGCCAAAACGAAACTAATAGTCCTTCGGGATTCAAATCCCTTAGGACTAATAAAATAATTACTCTTATATTGCCGAAATTGAAATTTTAATAAATTTAGTATTATTTCTAACTCTACAGCACAGAAAATTAATCATCTACTCAACGTTTAAAAATTTGTCTTATGGCATTTCATAGAGGTTTACCAAGAGAATTCAAACGAATGCTCCAGTAGTAAAGTGTCATGATACGGTTATTCTTTATGTCTTTAACATTTTGTCTTCCATAAATGTTAAGTTCTGCTAAAAACATTTTTTTTTTTTTTTTTATAAGTTCTTCACAAAGCTAACTGTGCAGATAACTTAGATCTCAGAACAGCAAAACTTACTGTAACTATAAAGCATCCTCGCTACTAGTTTTGTGTAGCTACTAATTTTGTGTTGGTAAATTTTTGACTACACAAAATTTACAGACACAGAGGGGCCCACCAGCGGCCGAGCGGTAAAATCGCTAAACACTGGTAGTTCGGTCCGAGGTTCGAATCCCGCGAACGGGTTGGCTGCATGGGCGTTTTCGTGGTTTTCCCCATGTGTAACGTGTATACGAGCCAGTTTCCCTTAGAAAGTCCTCCACGAAGGCATCCCTCCCCTTAGGCAGATAGCCCTAGTGTGCTTTGCCGTATTCTCAATACACCACCACCACTACAGACACAGAGGCTACACATACTAAATGCTTTTTAGAACTTAAACAAAGGAAGACAACACAGACTTAATTGTGTTCATTTATCTTCGCACAAGATTGTCTGTCTGGCGGGCATTCAAAATTCCAGCTGTTGGCTTTCTCTGCTCAGTTCGAAGAATATTTAATAAATAATAAAAGCAATTTTATAGAAAACTGTAACATAATTGTTTTATCAGCCTTAGTTGGATATATAAGGGAGAGAAATGGATCCATCCAGGATTCAAGTCAGTGGTTGCAAAGATTTCAGATTCAGAAATGAAACTTGACTGGCTTACGCCAGCCAATGGTCGAGTGGAAACACAGCTGAGTACTAGCAACCCGGCAATAGATCGAAACGACTGGCTACTCCTGCATGAGCATTTTCTTGATTTTTCGCATGTATCCGTAAAAGAGGTATACGAGAACATTCTGCTAGAAAATCTTTGCCGAAGACAACCCTTCTCTTAGGCAGATAGCTATAATCGAATAATCGTGTGTTACGACATAATCGAATGCATCTCTACACGAACACGAAATTCGAAGATAACATTTTATCTACGGAGCTGCAGCTAAAACGAAGCAGCTACTTAATAGATTTTCCGAGTACATACTTTGAGCATTTGCTTCGATTATCTGCGAAGCCCCGTAGATACAGACATAGCTTCATGTTCTCGTGCAGCTGCACGGAGAATTACATTTCACACTAGCGGTGCTTGCCCATTGCTCAGCAGCACCCTGTACAACCTGACCGCTCCGTTTCGACGCACATATTCCATCGCAAAATCTACTTATTTCAGTCCCTTTACATTTTTGCTAGGTACTTTTTAATAAATAGGTCACTCTCAAATCATACTTCTGACACCAGTTGTTACGTTTCTTACGAGTTCGTGGATACGACAACGCTTGATGAAGAATCAAAACACAATTTATTAGCCAGTATTATTCAGAACAGCTCCAAAACAACGTTTACAGTCGTCGAAAAACTACAAAAAACAAGCTGAAACAAACAGCAACACAGCTTTCAGGCTACCAGGATATAACGGTGAAGACAGCTTCACGGCAAAGCAGTACAGTACAGGTCCCGACTCTGTTCGGTAATTCTCGGAATTCAACGTCTTCTCCAGACTCTCCATGCTACAACTTGCGATGCACTCGATGATAGGCTCATCGATGCACACTCTCCATGCACCAACTCGCGATACACCGAAGAGACACTCTTGCAATGCACTAACTCGCGATACACTGACCAGACACTCTCGCGATGCAATTAACTCGCGATACACTCGGTGACCAACTCGACACTAGACTGACGATCAACTCGATAGACTGCTACTCCGCATATAGGCAGGGTTTATATAGCTTTTGGCCTGCCTTCGAGAACATTCTGGGTGGATAAACCGGAAAGAATTCGTTCCAGAATGTTCTCCATCCGTCTAGGGAATATCATCAATTTTGTCACCAAATGGGGGATTTCGCGCCAAATCTGGCAACCCTGTTTCCTTTGCATATTTCTGGCAACCCTAAACCCGCCTTGCGGGGAAGCTATCTTACCGCAGCTGGACATGGCGTAACAAAACCAAGAAGGAAGAGGTGAGAATTACCTTGTTCTATTTCATTTCTCACTTACTCTTAATTTCAAAAAGTGGTACGAGAGTGGGTTAAATTCAGTAAACGCCTTTTCTGACGTCAGTTGAGTTCTGAACGAATGAATGAGGAATAATAATGAGGGGACCCAATCGCCAAATCCTGGTGGTGATGAATTATCGTCCATCACCTTTTATTTCTGGCGCCACTGTACAGTCATTGGGTTTTCTTTAAAGCAGGGGAGTTGAAAAATGTGCAGTACCCTCGACGGGACCCGAACCCTGTAGCTCTCGAATATGCATCGAGTATGCTTCCAGTTACACCAAAAAAGGCATGCGGAAAGAAGGGAGAAAATCTCATCGTTATCATTATATTTTCCGAAGAAGAGAAAATAGTGCCACTTGAGGAAAGTATATGTTTTTTTAACCCTTTTCAGGGTCAACAAAACGGGATAATCATATTACGGGATTTCAATTGCATCAAAGCAATTTTTTGTGAATTATTTATTAAATATCTATTGTTTTCATCAGAATCTGATTCCAAGATTCTTTTTTGTTTCTATTCATTGGGATGATTTCTATTAAGTAATAATTATAAAATATTAAAATTAATTAGAATGTAGAAGGAAATGTATCAAAATGTGAGTTTATTTTATAAATACCTATCTGAATCACTGTCCGAGTCTAAAGTGACATTGCCCATTTCATAATACAAAATGCCCACTTATTAACAATTAGTAATTTTAGAGGTAATCGTACTTATTTACTTCAGTTTCAATGAACAAACACAATACATACAATATACGGGCGAAACACCAAAATTCCAGTAAACGAACGAAATTTTTGATTTCATTAACTGTGTTGCCAGACATATAAAAACTAAGTAAAGAAATTATGTAGTATAATATTTGAACTAAATATCTATGTCTTCGCAGAAAACGGACTTACACCACTTTCGATGTAATTATATTTGTAATTTCATTACACACGTAAATTTATGTTGACAAAATGATAAAAATTTTGAAGGATTTTTTGGGGGGGTTGAGGGGGATTGTTTATATATATAAAGCTTATAACAGATTGTATTCATTGTTATCATTAACTAACTTTTTGACAAAAATGTACTTGCACCACTTTCAAAGAAAACGGCTCATGTATGTTCATTACATGTTCTGTAACTTGAATTTATGAGAAATTAATTTTGAAACTAGTACGTTAATAGTGAATTTTATTTTAAAATTGTTTCAGGTGTTAAAGTGAAATCGATATACAACGATTAGATTGCAATTTTCTTTTAAAATTTGTGATTTTTAGTCCAAAGGGGCAATTTGCCCAGAAGGGCATTTTGCGTTCGTTCACTATAAACGGAGTTTCCCTTTTCAGATTTTTGCCATCAAATATTAGAGCCCTCAATTATATTTAAAGAGATTAAATAAAGCAGAATCTGCATGTATGAATGTATGTATGTTTTTCGCACTGTGAAAAAACAAGGGCAGCTAGAGACATCAAATTTTGAGTAGCCCTCCACTCGAATTTGGACATCTGGAAGCCCAAATTTGTAATTTATTTTATTATCTATCTGAAATTTTGTAAAATTTTAACGAATTTTTGATTAACAAACTCAAGGATTTCAAAGCGAGCGATGACAACGATGTACAGAAAAAAAAAAAAACATTTTCATCTCCAGCGCGTGAGACTGCGCATCGGAAATTCTAAAGATATGCTCGTTTTAAAATTATTTTGCGATATTGCTATTGAAATGTATTTTATGTGGTTTAAATACAAAGAACATGATATTTAATCAATAAAGGTAACACACAAAACGTTAAAAAAAAAACGCCCCTTTGTGCGTAATATAAAATCTGAAAGCTTTCAGACCTTTTTTACATAATTTTAATAATTCTTATTTTTTTAACTGCTAAACTCGTGGAATTAGACTGTAATCATACATTTTTCAGATTGATAAAGCCCCTCGAGTGCGTGTCTCGAATTTCTTAAACTAAAACAGTAAACATAATTAAATTTAATAGTTAGTTAATTTAATAGCTTTATTTAAAAGTGGTTTTTGAATTTACACTGAAACCAGAGTAAGAAAATATCAACTATTAGCAAAGCTTTCAGAGACAGGGTATGAAGTCAGTTATGCATTTATAAAGTATTTCTCCCGCCTTCTTAGCATGCCTTCGTAGTGTAGTGGTCTGCACACTCGGCGCGTATTCCAGAGGTCCGTGGTCCGATTCCCGGCGAGGGCGTTGCTCATTTTACATCTCTCCTACTTCGAAATTACCTAATGTCTCTAAACATTAATTATCATGAAAATTATAGCATTCTAATTAACTCCATACTGCATCAAAATAAGAAATGAATTTTAGAGGAACCGAAGAATAAAAATTGAAAATATCGAAATTGTGCAAATGAATATGTGTGTGCATGATGAAAAGTTATTCAGTTCGCGGTATTAGAAAATTAATTAAAGCACACTAATAATAATAAATTTAATGTCGTTCCAAGGAATCCCGAAGTTTGTTAATCATATGCTTGGCGATTAAAATGCACTGAAGGCAAGAAAAAGCTCCATTCTGTCTCGAATGGATATAACCAGCAAGAATTTTTTTCCTTTATCAGAATCTTTCTTTTGTCTTTAACAAAATAATAAAAAAAAAATTAAGAAGTAACTTCATTTAAATTATAAGAATGCTTGCTTAATATACATGAATATTGCTGTTAAAACGAAGGGGGGAAAAAAGAAAAGAAAAACCAGTTTAAATGCATGATTTTCCAGAGGCGTGTAACTTTTAATGTAACTAATGTACTTCAAATTCTATCTTTGAAATTTCACTCAAGATAAATAATGCACTTGAAACGCTATCTTTGCAAACTTTGCTGATTCTTGACAGTATCTTTTTCTCGGTAACAATAAATAACATTTAACTGTTTAAAGCTATCAGAATAAAATTATTTTATACAATTTCTAAGTCGAGACAAACCAAACAGACATTTTTAAAATGGAACTTGATTTTATGCAGCAACTGCATCGCTCAGTTCTGCGTTCTGATCATTAACCCTTATAAGTTATTTCTCCCACTTTCCTAGCGTCCTTCATGGTGTAGTGGTTCTGTACGCTGGGCAGGTATTCCAGAGGTCCGTGGTTCGATTCTCGGCGAAGGCGGTTGCATATTTTTCATCTTTTCTTTCTTATGACTCTACAAGTGGCGCCCGAACTAAAAAGGGTTGTGGATGATGATTCTCTGCACCCAGGATTTGGCGACTAGGTCCCCTAAAACCCTAGTCGCCCTTTAAAAAGGGGAGTGTATAAGGTATTTCTCCGACTTTCCTAGCGTCATTCGTGGTGTAGTGGTTCTGCAGGCTGGGCCGGTATTCCCTATGAATGACGTGCATGAGTGGCACAGAAGCGTGAAAATTATCGTTTATTTTCTTTGAAACGAAAATATTTCGTTCTACAGATGGCTTCCTGTTTCATGGAATTATGAAATTATAAACTATTTCAAAGATGCGGTTAATATCAGAAGCAATCTTAAGCGCTTAGATTATATAAATAGCTCAGTTTATGAATTTAGGGCAAAAACCAAAACACGACGATCTCCATCTAACTATAAATATATTGTGCGTTAGTAAATATTTATTATTATTGCAATTTTGTTGCATTCTGTTCCTTTCACATGGCAGAGAATATTTCCTTTGCGATGTTATGTCATTTCCATGTTAATATGCGTGTCATTTCTAATATTCTGTAACCTTAAATGAAAGAAAAAAGTATTGTCGTTGAATTTAATACACGTGTATAAGAAAAGAAACTTTTCTCTGACAAACACTATTTTTTGAAAAAGGTACAAAAGATGTTACACTTTAGTCTTGTGAAGATTGCATCTGCAAAGAATGGATATATAATGAACATGAAATAATGAATTGATAATCACAACACTTTTAAAAGGAAGGGTTTTAAATTAAGAATACATTTATTAAAAATCTCTGGACTTAAGATTAATACACATGTGCGGAGTTAGCACAGGAAGAAATAATACTTTTTCTCTCTGGGGAAGGGTGGAGGAAATACATTTTTTTAATATTAAATTCACCACATTACAGAACTGTTAAAAGATGTGCAATCGCATAGCAACAAAAATACAATGCACGTAGTAATCTTTTTGGTACTGCTATCAAAATGTGAACAAACGGTATAGAGGTGTACCTTCGAGCCCAAGCAAAGTGAAGGCTTTCCTAAGCGTTGAAGAAATGATGTTATCAGAAGCTACATCCAATCACGAGAAAGGATTTTTTTCTATGTGCGTGGCGCGGTACAGAATGCTTATATGTTAGCCGGAAGGCAAACACGCGCTACTCAAAATTTCTAGCTCTCTCTAAGTAAGCTGAACCTTCCTTAAATACTACTTCTAACTCATTTGCATTCAACGCGATTCTAAAAAGTCGTTCTGGTAGGGAGTTGTTAGTGGAAACAAGAATTGATAGCAAAGCACTTTGAAATTAAAATAACTGTTATACAATTAAAACGTACCTTACAACCCTTTTCATTTAGGCGCCAGTGCGCTTCGGTTAGAATTACAGCTTATCTAAAAAATTAAGAAGTACCGAAGCCAGATTTCCATGGTGTTATGTATATGGCTGCGGTGAGCCAATCAGCTGCCTGCCAGAGTCCAGCAAGTGAGAGAAACGGTAGTTGCATGTTAGCCAAAGAATCTCTAAGGAGAAGTAAAGGTTCCCCGGGGCAAATGTGGCTCCGTCAGACCGAAGAGACACATTATGTATATCCCAGAAGTTTACTTTAAAGGGGCAAACCATTCCAAAGCTATCCACCCTCCGTACCTCACTGCGCATGTGCGAAATAACATCAGGAGGCAACAAAGCAGCATCAAAGAATGCAGCATGCCGTCGGCCATGTTAGCAATCTTTTACCACGTTGTTCGAAAACGTTCTTTGTTGTTGTAGTCAAAGGTACTTGGTTTTAGCTATGTGAAATTCTTTTAAAGGCCTTTTTAAATGTAATGCTGTAAGTGAAATGGTTTCGGCTATTGGGTGAAAACTTTGCTCTTGGTTTTCACAATGGTCATTCCAAATAATTGTCTAAACGTTTTCATGGTAATTTGCTTTTAAAGTTGTTGTCGGATAATTATAATGTATTTCAGTGTTTTCAATTTATTTAGGGGTGCCTTTAATTGTCTTTAAATATTTTTTTCTGTTTCAGTTAGTTATTGCAAATTTTGCTTTTAAAATTTCACTGTACAATTTTAATTATGGATCCATAAAAATTTATTACGTTTTGTATGGCATGTGTTTCCCTCCCTTTTTAAGTTTACAGAAGAAAAGAATTAAGAAATTTATTTCATTTAAATTTTGTCTTCGTACGGCTCGCTGTTTAAATTGAAATAAAAATTGGACAGGATTTCTATAATTCGTCCCAAAATTCCAACTAACATCCTTTTGCTCATAAAACTCCAGAAATGTATGAAAATAAAACATTTTGAGTTATTTCAAAGTAAAAAATTTACTATCTCCTCGAACTGCGCTGTTTAAATTTCACCCTGCGCTGGTGGTTCACTGCATAGCCGTGGCTCTTCGTTACAGCGGCGCAGAGGCGAAACAGGTTTACATTGCGTCTATGGAAGCTTTCATTCTTCTCCTTACAGATTCTTTGTGTTAGCCTCAGAGGAGGAAGGTGGGAGATTTCCCTATGTTGTAGGAGCGAGACATGGAGGTAGGAAAGGGAGGAGGGGCCATTCCGCGCTAGAAGTGAAGCAACGCTTTGAAGCTTGGGTCACCAGACGGGGTGTTCTTTGTTTACATTCAGAAGCTCGCTTGACAAGATTCTGATAGTATTTCGACACACGACAGTTCCATAGAAATCGAAAAAGGGACACTCTCACATGAAAGAAACATTCATAGTGTAATGGATAATAGCAATTTGTATAGTTTACTGACATTTACGCAAAAATCACATCTTGGTTATTTTTCGATAACTAACAACAGCGATTTTGATTATGAATTTGTTTTATAAAATTCTAAGCTGTTGCACTACAAAAATATAGATTTTAAGAAAATTGCTAAAAGAGATCTGCCAAAATTTATTTTCTAGAAGATTTGAAAAGTTTGAAACTTGATGGCTAAATGTAAATATAAAATTATGTATGTTAAAATATTTGTAATTAGGCTCATAGGTCAGATTAAGTTTTTATTAAATAGAGTAACGCATGCAAGGGCTATCTGCCTAAAGAGAGAGATGCCATCGTGGAGGAATTTTGAAGAAAAACTGACCTTTGAGTGGGTATTAAAAATAATACTTATAATTTTCATTCAAATTATATTCATATATATTTTTTATGTAAAACTTTCGGATGTATGCTAAATTGGTGTAAATTACTTTACACGAAAAATATAGTGAATGCACAGAAATTAAAGATTTGCACATGCCGGAAATGATAAATAGGAAATATGTATGGGTATTTATGCATGTGCTTGCAAAAAGCATGTATCTGCCTTTGACAAAATACTTAAATATTCATTAAATTATTTATAAATGTATTTGAAGAATTTATTCACTTATAAACAAATGTGAAAGTACTGTGAAGAAATCTAATGATTAAATGTATCTAATTTATAATGATTATAAATGTTATCTAAATATATAATAACCTTAATATTGAATTGTAAACATAAATTGAAATCCTGTTGACAAATACGTTATAAAACTATTTAAGCAAGAATTGTTCGTATTGGAAAGCAATCTGTTAAAAGGTATTGTAACGCAAATGCTATGAGATGCGCACTTAAGAACGTAATAAAGAGTTTTGGAATATGTATTGTTGAAATGAAGGGTAAAAAAAAAAATCTGATAAGTATAATTAAAAGAATTATTCTCTTTACATTTTATAACTCAGTTACAAGTTTTAAATAATACTTTAAAAAAAAAAAAAAAAAAAAAAAAAAACTTATAAAAACTTATTTTATTCCCTTTCAGAAATGTTCAGAGAAAGTCAAATACTATTTAATACCTATTTAATTTTCGCTAATTCCTAATAATTCTCTAATTTAAAATGAACCGAACAGAGCATTAATTATAAATTGACTTACATTTTTCGATTTAAAAGAAGCCAAAAAATCATGTAATATTTAAGAAAGTATTTTAAGAAGAAGCTATATAAATAGAAAAGAAATAATGCATAATTTTAATATTAATAATACAATAAACTTTGATCTTAATTTTTGTACCTTAACCGAATAAAATCGAATTACCTTAATTTTTTTTTTCTAATGTAATTAACGAAAACTTGTGAAAATATTTCATTCAAATTAAACCATTCTGAGAAAACTGTCCTGTGAAAAGTATAGCATTTAATTCCGTTCACAATGAAATGTTGTTTAAAAATATGTTGTTTTCACATACATAGGACTCTGAAGTGTTGTAGAAAAAGAAAATATATACATTTATATGTATATTTGCGACGTAATTACAAAATATTTACACCCGAACGCGTCAAATCCCATAGAACTCAATGGTAAATGACCCAATGTTTTGGTCACCACGTAGGGATCGCCGGTGCTTCAGAGCAGGGTACGGAGAAACTTGTTTAGGGCGACTCCATCTTACTTCCTACCTCCATGGAGCGAGGTACTGCTCCGAGTTTACTAGTATTCTTTGAACGTTAATTTTAATAAATGTTTGTTTCGTTTTTTTTATGGTGCCTTATTCATCCGTGAAGCCATGACACATACTGTAATGTATTTTCTGCATTATAATTTATCTTTGAAATAAAATATACTTATTTAGTGCATGTTATATCCGTCCGTCTTAATAGATTTTAATTTTTAAAACGAAAAGACACGTGTTGCAGTCAGGAACGGTCTTTTTAACCATTCCAATTGCACCTACTTTTCTTGCTTTAAAACATTTTTTTTTAAATACACAAAATAAAATATTATTTTAATTCAAAGAGTTAATTCAACATTTTTTCGACATTTCTTAACTTGAATTTCTCATTATGCAAGCAAAAATTATAAATTCTTCACTGAAACCTTTTGATTCTTGAAACAATTTGCGGGATTTTCTCTCCTTTTCTCAGACAGAAAATCTATCTAATTTTACAACCGTTTAGATTAAATTTAATGCTTCGCCAATAACCGCTACTTATTTATATTGGTATAGCTCCATGATTTTGACAAAGTCGTCAGCGTTCAGCAATGTGGCTAAGGTGATGAACAGAACTAAAATGAAAACAAAGGTGATGAACATTATTATTGTATTTTTTAGCGTTTAAGAATTAAAACATCGCTTATTATCTTATTTGTTATTGATGCGGAAATGTTTAAAAAAAGATCTTTTGGGTCAATGGACTTTCTTTTGAGGTCAGAAATTGTTGTTACAAATAATGTAGCCTCTGCGGACATTTGTTTCTGCCTTTTTCTCTTCCAAGTAAAAGCATGTAAGGATCTTAAGTTTTACTAACGTTTATTTTATTTTAAATCTTTACTATCACTTCTTATTTTCTACTTCCGGCCAGAATTAAAAGCGTTAACTTATTTATGCAAAATTTGTCTGGCGAACGCCAAGTACTTAAGTTGTGGCTTTTTGCCAAGCGAGAGAGAGGAAGGAGTTAGTCGAAGCAGGCCGCTGGCCTTAGAAGTTTTACATCGGTTGCTGGTTGCCTTCCAGGCCAGAGCTTTAATCCTCGTGATAATTTTAAACGTATTGTAGTGTTAACAGTTCTCTGTACGACATACGGCTTCCTGTTAATATCCGGCCAATCTTACACGTAGGCCCTTGTTGGTTATTCCAAATTTACGTTAGAGTTTAGTTATATTTTATATTCTTAAGTTCAGACCACAAGTAGTTGGTCTCTGTATTCCGAAGTACGGAAATTATTGTAAAGAGTGAACAATAAAGGGTTTTGTATACCCTTCCTGTGTATCTTGTTTACTTCCCACAGTTATTGAACATAGCTTTAGTAAGCTCCCTGTTCCGAGTCAGGTCCTTGCATGTTCCCAAAGAAAGTAAGACGGAACAAAGAACCTGATAGTGGCGCCCAACGAAGAAGAATAACCATGGCCGAGTTTCAAGAAGAACCTGTGCTGCCTGCAGAAGCGGCTCAGAATCCAGAAATGCCAGCTGCCGCCCTGGAAGGATTTGGTTACATCGTCCAGACCATGCGCGCTTCGATGAAACCAGAAGCAACATTTAATGGAAACTCACCGGTAACCAGTTTTTTGGAAAAATTGGATGACCACTTCATGCTCTACCCCATGCACGAATTTCAAAAAGTTACCTTAGCTACCAGCGCTTTGAGGGGCCAAGCGCTTAATTGGTTCAAATGTATAGGCAGAAGTCTCTTGGGTAAAGCAGGAAGTCCCACCTATACTTACGAGAATTTCAAGACTGCCCTAGTAAAAGCCTTCCCTGTCGTAAGGGATCGTGCGAAATTAGAAACGGAACTTTTCAGCATATATCAGCAAAGAATCGAAAATCTCTCAAGCTTTATTTTAAGAAAAATTCACGTCTTCAAACTCTTGTATGGAAACCGTCCGGATCCTGAGATAATTCAAGTGATTTTGCCGAGGTTACTTCCCCAAGTGCAAGACTTTATTGAATTAAGGAATCCGACTACACTGGAAAAATTATTTGAGCTAGCAATCCAGTTTGAAAGTAGAAGAACGGCGGACATTGAAAGAAGACGCCAATATCAACAACGAAACCAATTTGGTGCGCCAAGACCACAGCAAAGTCAAGCACACGGCTACGGAAGCAAAGCGAATCAGTGGGCAAGGAAACCCGAGCATTCAAAAACAGCCGGCGAACGTCGACAGTTCAATAGCAATCCAGGAAAAAAGTCTCAAGGCCAGTGGAAAAAGAAGGAAAGCATGGAAACAAAAAAGGATTTAAACTAAAACGGATTTCTGCTGACGGGAGGGTGCGGAAATCCGAAGGCCAAGAAAACCCCTCTTCCTTCAAGTTAAATACAGTAATAGTGAAAAATTTGACTCTTCCGAAGATTGAAGTGTTGGTGAATAATATCCCAGCCACCGCACTCCTGGATACAGGCGCGCAGTGTTCCTGTGTGGCAGAAGATTTTTTTAGGAAGTATTTTCGTAAATATCGTATATATAATTCGGATAATACGACAGTGTTAGCTGCGCAAGGAGAAAGATGTAAGTGTATAGGTAAATTACCGCTGTATGTCCGTATCAAGGACGAACAAGTAAAGGTTATGTTTTTTATAGTAAAGAATCTGCAAGCACATATTATCTTAGGAATAGATTTTCTTTCAGAGGCACAAGCAACGCTGGATTTTAATGAAGCGCCCTTAAGCTGACGATGAAACTAGTTCGAGAAGAAAAGGCTCAACCGCCGATGTTAAACCTTGACCACCTGCCTAATGAAGAGCAACGAAGAATCCGACAAGTGGATCCGGCACGGCAGACATGGCAGGCACAAGCTCCAGAGGTGGAACAACGTCAAGCACAAGGACAAGCCAGTAGGATGCAGGAGCAATTGAAAAGAAAGTTTCCCCGTTGGAAAATTGAAGGTAACAAGAAAAAGAAGCCGTTCCACCGTCCAGAAAAGAGAGCTCACAAACACCCCCGGAATGAAGAAGGGAGAAGTACGACGAATCCAAAGAAAGCCAAGAGAATTTGGGAGCCAGAGAAAGCCAGGCAACTATAACCCGGCTCCCAAACGGAAGATCAACTCATCGGACAGGACTCTCCGCAGCAGATGTCGCCGAACTGCGGAAGGGCCACCAGCGGCGGAGGAAAGGATACAAGGAAAATTTGAACGGCCAGCAACGAGGTTCAAGCATGAACGCGAAAGTGTCCCGGTTCCGCCAAGACCAGCTGCCATCAAACGGCCAAGACCACAGGCAGAGGCGAAAAAGAAGGTATTCAAGGGTGACCGAACTGGAGAAAAAAGAAAGCTTCTAGAGGAAGGCACTGAAGGGCGAGCCCGCACAAGAAGGAGGATAAATCAAACCAGAATCTGCGCTACCTTCCAGGACTGGGCTCGGAAAAGAATGTCCGAATATCACAAAGATAAGTAAAATTTTATGTTACTTTGCAAACTTAAGTTAATCTTTCATTCTTACTGCAAGTGGCAGATTTCAAGAAGTTTTACCTCATGTGAGGTCTACCTTTATCGCCAAAACGGCGAGAAATGAGTTGTTACCGATTTTGGTATTATGTTTTTCAATTACTCGCGCGTAAAACTAAAGTTGATGTAGAATAGGAATGTGTAAATACTTAAATATTGTAAAAGTTATTGTATAAATTTTATTTAGAACATTCTGGCAAGAAAGAAGTTTTAGTCTGAAAGACTTTTTGAAATGTAGTATTTCAATGTAGAAGAATTGGCACTTGCTTTGAAAAGAATAGAAGTTAACAATGTACTACTAATGTATGTTGTCAAATGCGTAAAATTAACGGCATGTTAATATGTTCTTATATACAATGTGAACTGTTATTTCAAATGTTAAGAAATACCATGATATGGTAAAAGTGAAAGTAATGTTAAAAATTTGTTATTCGTGTGACTGTAAAAAGACCAAATCATGGTGAATATGTGTTAAAGGTTGAATGAATGTAGTTAGGCTCTCTGACGCTACACTTCAGAGTTAGCCACTTTCAGAATAGTACCTCAGGGTTTAGAGTTGAAATTAGCGTGTGTTACGAGGTCTTGGCATGTTGAATTTTAACACGTTAGTGTTTTGATTGTAGGAGGCAGTGTTGAACACGTATACATAAACACATTCGTGTTTGGTGTTCTTTGGTGTGCATGTCAGAGAGCACGGGGAGAGATAATTAAAATAGTCATGAATGAAATAAGAATGTTAAGAGAAATATAAATATGCATGTTACTTGTCATTTCATTGTGTAACATTTCATTAAACTAGTTTTCCTTCCAGATCTCTGGAAGGAACCAGATTTGAATAAAACCTCCTGTTTAGATGCAGTACAGATGAAAAATTGGGTGTCCTTGGAGCTGCTATTGTAAAAACAATTTTTTTTTTTTTTTTTTTTTTTTTAAATTTCTAGTTTCTAGTGAGAAATGTTTGTAAAAGATTGGCCTCGCGTTAGATTTTAGAGCTAAAAGTTTTCAACAAGGTCGTTTTAGACCTCAGTTTCAAACTAATTAACTCTGGCGGGAAGTATGTAAGGATCTTAAGTTTTACTAACGTTTATTTTATTTTAAATCTTTACTATCACTTCTTATTTTCTACTTCCGGCCAGAATTAAAAGCGTTAACTTATTTATGCAAAATTTGTCTGGCGAACGCCAAGTACTTAAGTTGTGGCTTTTTGCCAAGCGAGAGAGAGGAAGGAGTTAGTCGAAGCAGGCCGCTGGCCTTAGAAGTTTTACATCGGTTGCTGGTTGCCTTCCAGGCCAGAGCTTTAATCCTCGTGATAATTTTAAACGTATTGTAGTGTTAACAGTTCTCTGTACGACATACGGCTTCCTGTTAATATCCGGCCAATCTTACACGTAGGCCCTTGTTGGTTATTCCAAATTTAAGTTAGAGTTTAGTTATATTTTATATTCTTACGTTCAGACCACAAGTAGTTGGTCTCTGTATTCCGAAGTACGGAAATTATTGTAAAGAGTGAAAAATAAGGGGTTTTGTATACCCTTCCTGTGTATCTTGTCTATTTCCCACAGTTATTGAACATAGCTTTAGTAAGCTCCCTGTTCCGAGTCAGGTCCTTGCATGTTCCCAAAGAAAGTAAGGCGGAACATTGAACCTGATAAGCAAAGCGTCTTAGTTTTTCTCTTTACCGTGAATATTACTGTTTATTTTGCATTCAAAGAATTTCATGACTTTTATAATACTTTTTAAATGTGTAATAACAGTAAGTAGAAAATTAATACACCCTTCCAGGAAAACTGGTTTAAATACACCAAGCTAAAATTATAAATATGTTATTACATCAGAGATAATTTCGAGTAAAAACGATGTATTGTTGGAAAATAATTCTTTCGAAGCATTTCAGGATTTTCGCTAAATCAAAACCGCTTAAAAAGTGCATAAACAACCTTTCCATTCATGCAATCGGCTAAATATATGTCTTTCTAAAAGGTAATCAATTAAGTCAGGCATTTTCTCTAATTTTCACCTATTTTTGTAAGAAAATATTAGAATTTCACTCTAGTGTTTGCAAATTTCCATTAAATAATCATACGAACTAGTTTCTTACACAAACAAATAGTAACTAAATTTAATTCGCTGAAATTTTGCTACAGCTTTTATGAAATATCTTTTCCCTGCCTTAAGAATTGGAAATAATTTACTACACTGTAATAATTTAAAAATTATTACCGTATATATCCGCGTATAAGTCGAGATATTTTGGACCAAAAAAAGACTTCAAAGTGGTGGGGTCGACTTATACGCGGGGCCATAAAAAATTAAAAGAATCGGAAGTTCAAAAATTTCTTTATATAATGCAGTTGTTTTCTTCCCGCACTCAAATTGGACGACTTATCAAATAAGTCACTTACTTGAAGTAATTTCATGACTTAAATTATGTGACGAACTAATCACAGAGTTTCATACTTTAATTAGAGTAAGTTTCGATTAAACCAAAGAATTTTCGGCCCCCGAACAACCGATCAATATCGAGCAATAAAAAAAGTTTCGCCAACACACCAAGAAAAGAGAAATGGAGATAGTTTTTAAGGTATGTGTAAGTCTTTATAATAGTTATTGTTCATTCATGAAATACTTTTGTTAACATGTTTACACGTCAAAATTTAAAAAAATAGCCCACGCAATAACTGAACAGTTTTGAATATTTCTTTTAACTTTTAAAAAGGGAAAATGCAGAACTAGACGGCACGGAAGATGATGCTGTTTTTGAAAGTGAAAATGGCGACGAAGGCTCTAGTAGTGATTGTAACAATACAGAGTTCGAGACTGAAAATATGTATAATGACGAGCCAATGACGACAGAAGAGTTCTATGAAATGTTTGGCGAATCTCACTATGAATCGGACGTTGAAGGATTTTGGTTTTGTTTATTTACCAAGGTATTTTTTATCGTATATTTACTTTTTTTTCTCAGATGATTTTGAATAAATGTAGTACTTAAAAAAATTTTTTCGAAGTTTCTCGATCGAATTCGGAAGTGGGGGGTCGACTTATACGCGGGTTTCTTATTTTCTACGAATTTTTTATGTCGAAGTGGGGGGTCGACTTATACGCTGGTATATACGGTACTTCTATTTGTTGCAAAATACATTTTATAATCAGTTCTGTGCTTATCTGTGGTCAAAGTCCCTTTGTTTACAATATATCGGATTAATTTATAATAAATCTTCTCCATTCGTATAAAGCAAATAAAATTTAAATTTAATTAAGAAATTTTAATTGCAAAGAAATAATTATTATTGCTGCGAACTAATTTACAATATCATTTAAATTCTAAGAGCATATGTAAATTAATTGCACTTAACTAAAACCATGAAAAAATATATTATTCCAAAAAATTAAATTTATTATTCCTAAAAATTGCATAAGTGAATAATTGTTGAGCAGGCAGGAGACAGACTTATCAAAGCGAAGTTGCCCCCAAACCTAACTCTTCAATTACTCAATTCGTGTTTCAAGCAAAGGTAAAAGTAAAATTTTAAACCAAAAGTAATATCAAATGTTGTGAATTACTATAAAAGAAATTCAAACAGTGGAATTCTGAGAAAATAGCAAGTAAATGACTAGAGTTAAAATTAATTAAAAGAGCAGAAAACCAAAGTAATTTAGAAACTCTTGCGTAGTGGAAACTTCCCCAACACGAATTATGCATGTAAAGCTAAAATAAACTATATACAACAATCAAAATATATAAAAATAATAATAATAATAAAAAGGCTAGTAAATAGCTTGTCTTAATTTAACTTACTTAGATCTACATATTTGAATTGCTGAGTTATACTAGCATTTGCTAAACTAGTTGAGTAGTTTGTTACTGCTAATTGTAAAAATAGAGGGCTCTAAAACAACGTAAAGTGTAAAGCGGCTACCTGTGAGAGCTATTGTAAAAAACCTATGTTGCAAATTTTAAAAATGTAAAATGCTTGTTTGTGTGCAAAAATGTTGCAAACTTTGAGTTATTATAAAAGTGTAAAAAAGTAAAACATATGTACTACTGTTTGTGAAAATGGTATTCTCTTCCTCCTTTCTGCATATCTTCGTGGTGCAACTCGGCGCGTATTCGAGAGTTCCAGGTTCGAGTCCCGGTGAGGGCAATGTGGATTTCTTCATAGTTTCCTGCTTCAAAAATCCTAATGACTCTACATGGCGCTCGAACTAAAAAGGCGGTGGATGACGATTTTTCACTACGAGCATTTGGCGAGTGGGTCCCCTCATCCCTTACTCGCCCTTTAAAAGGGGGAGCATATAATTTTTTGTTTTGTTTTATACGGGCGCAGCCCTTCCGCCTGGTTTGTTGAACCTTATGAAAAAAAGGAGGCGCAACCCTTCCAACAACAAATGACACGAGCCGGCCGTATCCAAATAAAAACAAAATCAATTTAGCAGCTTAACAAAAAGAAAAGAAAACTAAAAGTATACTAAAAAGAATAACATGGCACATAGAAACATTCAAGCTGTCCTTGCACCTTTGCATATAAAGTCTTTCTCTCCCTTTAAGGGTAGTTTCCATAAATTGAGCGCTTTCAGTATGTTAGCTCGATCAATCAGAGATACCGATGACATGTTTATGAGAATTGATGACTTTCATAATGTCTTGTGCAAATTTTACTCCTTTTTTATAATTTTAAATCATTTCTCTTACATTTCCGATTCCATGTAAGGCTCTTACCCCCCCCTAGGTGAGTGTACAACTTTCAATAAAATGAATGCAGTCACCAGCAGCATCACATTTAAGGCATAAATTTACCCCCTGGAGGTGGAATCTCTGTAAGTACATAGGAAAGCGTCCATGCCCTGTTACTAATTGATTATAGTCTTTATCGCAAAATATAGGCATATTCTTCTTAATTATTATATTTGACAAGGCCTCTGATCTTCTAGGAGACACATTCCATTGATCAGACCAGGTTTTATACATGTGATCTTTCATTTTGCTAATTGTAACTTTTTTAGAATGTTGTAGATCACCATCAGAGATCCCATCCCCCAGGGCAGCCTCCTTTGCCAGGGAATCCACCCTCTCATTCCCAATGATACCAATATGGGCCTTTACCCAATGAATATTGATTGACATTTTATATTTTAAATTCATATAATCATTTTTAATTTTATTCATGATATCATTTTTATGGTCCGGCCGAGAGAGGGCGACGAGTGCTGAATAAGCATCCGAGTATATATGAACTGTACATTTATAGATCAAATTGGATTTAATCCATTCCAAGGTTTTATAAATGGCGTATAACTCTGATTGATAAACTGAATTATGTTTATCCAGTATGTATTTTTGATAATGGATCTCCAAACCATCAAAATATACGACAAACGCACATCCCACACCTCCCTCGACACCGGACCCATCTGTATAGATTTCATATTCGCTGGTAGGCAATACATTGCAATCAAATAAAATACCATGTCTCTCTCTTGGATGAATCGAATTATTGTCAATTTGGGCAAATGCGTTGCTTTCAACCTGGATTCCATCCAGAATAAGAGAGCTTTCTATTGAATATTGTAATAGGAATTTATTGTAGAAAAATTTAAATGAATGGAGAGAGGGGGAACCCCGGCCAAAATACATGCGACTTCAGATAAAACTGTTCTAAAGCATCTAGTAATAATCAGAAGCCATCCTCTTTGTACTGAATCAAGCTTAGTTCTCAACCTGACAAGCTCCCCTGCCCGGCGACCCCAAGCTCCGATACCGTACATAATCTTAGGTATAATAACATTGTCATACAGATTTTTCAGAATATCACTCTTGACCTGTAAAGTATTAACGTTAAATTGAGTCCTGTAGAAATTTAAGATCTTGTCGGTTGCTCTATGGATATTCTTAAACTGTTCTATAAAAGTCAGTTTTTCATCCAGTGGGACACCCAGATATTTAATTGTACTATAAAATTTGATGTTTTTGTCAAGAAATTTAAGTTTTGGATTCCTTACTTTTTCCCCCTTCTTTTGGGAAAAAAATTCCACAAGTTTTATCCATGTTAAATAAAATATTTTCTTCTTTAGTCCAACTATTTATAGAACGCAACCCAATTTCCTGAAATGGGACTCAATTTTATCTAAAGAAACATCATGGATAAAAAATAATAAATCGTCTGCGTAACAATAAGTGGAAATATTAGGCATATTTAAATCCTTGAGCAAATTTTTTACAATAAGACCCCAGAACAGGGGAGCGCTACAGGAGCCCTGGGGACAACCTTTATTCATGGCATATTTAATGTTGAATTCTCAAAGTTCTCCCTTGTAGACCAAATACCTGTCTCTGAAGTAATCCTTGATTGTGTCAAACATTTGACTTGAAACATCAAGTTTCTTTAATGTGTACAAAACAGAAGACCATTTTACTGTGTCGAATGTATTTTCTCCCTCTTTCGTGCATGCCTTCGTGGTGTAACGGTTGTACACTCGGCGCGTATTGGAGAAGTGCAGGTTCGAGTCCCAGCGATGGCATTGAACATTTTTCACGTCCCCTTCTTCAGAATAAGCTAATGACTCTACAAACTGTTTAAATTTTGTCGATTTAAAAAAAAATTCATCGCGCGGGCTGAACAACAGCAACAACTAGTATACTTCCAAAGAAGTCACATGTGCACAAGTATCGTATTCCTCTTGGTGTTTTTAAAAGGGAACATACCTAAAAATAGATAAATTGTAATAATAAACAAAGCTGAGAAGATGAATTTTGGCGCCTCATGAAAACAGAAATATTTTGCCGCCCTCTCCTCCTTAAAATCCCTTACAGCACTATCTTAAAAAACAGGTATCAATGTTTCTTCATTGACGCTAAATAGCAGCTTAGTTGACCCAAATCAGTAACTTAATAAAAAAAATATCGTAAGCTATTTTATTTAAGAAAGATACAGACGGAAATAATTCATTAACTTACATATAAGCAATGCTCATCCCATCATGCAGAATTAAAGAACAGTAAAACCGCAAACTGTAGCTGTAAGAAATATAGCTTTTTTTATTATTATTATTTTACAAGATGTGTTTCGTTTAACGTAACCTAATTTACGCTTTCACTATTAAAATATTAAATTTTCTGTCACTGGCCTCAACAGCTTCATGAAGCACCTCTTTCAGGCATCAGCTAGGCCCACAACCAGGAATTAATTACCATTCTCTCCCATCTTTAGCCATTATGAACAAAGGAACAAGAAATAAACGTAAGACAACAGGTAATCTACTATATTGTCTTATTCTATGGTAGCCCTACATTAAATGCAATATAACAGCTGTTCTCAACCTTTTGACTAATGCGTACCATCTACACAAAAATTGAAAACTTTAGTACCGCCACTACATTTTATAATGATTATTTTTCAATTTCTCAATAGAAATATAAAATATATACATATTTTTTGCTTCGCTATTTTAGTTAAATATGCACACATTAAAATAATATTGGTTACTATTTTAAATTGTAGAGTCATTCGGTTAATTGGATGCAGACAAGATGAAAAATAAGCAAACGCCTTCGCCGGGAATCGAACCACAGACCTCTGAAATACCGGCTCAGTGTGCAGAACCACTACATCACAAAGGACGCGAGGGAAGTGGGAGAAATACCTTATATACTCCCCTTTTTAGAGGGCGACTAGGGTTTTAGGCGATCTAGTCGCCAAATCCTGGGTGTGGAGAATCATCATCCACAACCCTTTTAGTTCGGGCGCTACTGTAGAGTCATTAGGTTAATTGGAAGCAGAAAAGATGAAAAATATGCAACCGCCTTCGCCTGGAATCGAACCACGGACCTCTGGAATACCGGCCCAGTGTGCAGAACAACTACACCACGAAGGACGCTAGGAAAGTGGGAGAAATACCTTATATACTCCCTTTTTTAAAGGAAGACTAGGGTTTTAGGGGACCTAGTCGCCAAATCCTGGGTGTCGAGAATCATCATCCACAACCCTTTTAGTTCGGGCGCCACTGTAGAGACATTAGGTATTTTTTTGGAAGCAGAGAGAGAAAAAATTAGTAATGCCTTCGCCGGGAATCGAACCACGGACCTCTGGAATACCGGCCTAGCGTGCTACCGTTACACCACGAAGGCACGCTGGAAAGCGGGAGAAATACCTTATAAAATGTCAAAATTTAAGTTACAATCTTTAATTTTAAAATTTAGTGTGAAATTTCGGCCTGTTTAAGAGAGATAAATTTCTTTGTGACGGGTCTTAATTTCAATTTTAACCGTAAATTAGGATGCACATTTATTTATTTATTTATTTATTTATTTTCAAACATAACATGGAAGAAAAATCCTTGTTCACAGAAATAGATTATGCAAAAAGGCAGTAAACATTTGATAGCTTTATTTGAAATGCCTTTAAATTCTTTTTTTTTTTTTTTTTTCTTTTGAAGTTCAGCCAAAATTTAGCAACCATGTTATTTTTTAAATCTTCAGTTAGAGCTCGATCACAAGAAATTTCCATTCATTGTTCTTTTTCTTCGGGAGATTTTTTTAATTTAATTGTTAAAAATACTTTGTTTCTTTGCGTACCATCAGTGGTACATGTACCACCGGTTGAGAACCGTTGCAATATAATATTACATTTATAGACATTCATAACAGTACATTCACCGCACAATGAAAACTTTAAATATTACCCGAAAATTTAAACAGGATGCCACGAAAACACGCTTCGAAAGGGAAGGAATAACTAACTTTATGTTCAATGATTTAGTTTTTATTATATATGAGGCCATATTATATATATGAAGCCAATTTTATACAGTTTAGACCAATTTTGCCGCTCCATTCAAATGCATTTAAAACTCTGTGGAGATATCCGGCTTGGTAGCAAACTTAATCCAGTTCTTGAGAAGCTGTTGAAGGTGCGATTATTCTCATTGCGTCATCGCCGTTTCATGGGTTTGGAAGGAGAACACGTCACGTTCCTTCGGTAACGTCAGTCGTATTCTTACATCATCAGTGAAATAGACGTTCGTGGTGAAATAAAGGAAGTTCTTGTACTCCACCTGAATAACATTATTCAAGGTCGCGCCAATCAAATTTTATTCCTTCCCTTTCTCAAGAAAAGTTGAACTCAACTTGTTTGCTATATTTATAAACAACATATTCTTTCTCTTTTTTACCAGACAGTACATATTAAGCAAGCTGTTCAGTACATATTAAGCAAGCTGTTCTGTCGTTGCCAGTTTTTCATGTACGAGTATTTGTTCGTATTAGTATTTGAAAAGAAAGAATAAAATATTATTAGGAATTTTGTAAACACGTAAATAATTTTAGTGAAATTATATGTGAAACTGTAGCACTTTTTTGTATAATGTAACATGAAATGTTTAAAAGAAATGATGCTCTGCCGGAAAAATAAGAATACAGAGTGTGATTATGGCAAAGCCTCGAGGGCTATCTGCCTAAGAGGAGGGATGCCTTCGTGGAGGACTTTCTAAGGGAAACTGGCTCGTATACACGCTACACATGGGGAAACCCACGAAAACGCCCATGCAACCAGCCCGTTGGCGGGATTCGAACCTCGGACCGAACTGCCCAGTGTTCAGCGACTTTACCGCTCGGCCGCTGGTGGGCTTAAGGATACAGACACAAGTCTATTTAACATTGAGCAAATGGCTGTCTTGCTAAATTGGCTATATAACGCCAAGCTAACGACGGTTTTGGCGACAAAATTTTCTCGCCTAATCCTGTACGGTACTGTAATTGAATAAATGTAACTGATCCCCATAAGTAACTGTAACTGTATCCAGCCCTCATATGCCTAGCAAAACTACAAAAGAACGAAGAGAACATCCGTTCTTAGTTTTTCTCAGTCGTTTAGCTCAGCGTGAGTTCGGAGTATTGAGATATCTCCGTAGCAGCTTCGCCTCTTTAGATGCCCTTTGAACTGCACTGTATTTATCGTTCTTAAGTACCCTGAAGTGTAACTACTGATTGTACTCTGCGATACTGTGAAGAGCTGCACGAGTATTTTTGTGGAAAGTTGAAGAACTGTGATGTGAACCGTGACGTCATGGATTATGTGAGCGATATCGAAGTCCCAGCAAGAACAGAATGAAGGAGTTAAATCAGTCCACCAAATCATAGCTTAAGACAGTCCCAGCAAGAACATAATTTTTACTTCCAGGATCCATAGCTGAAAAGAAATTTCCGGTAAAGCATCATCGAATATCCCAAGAACTGTAACAGTCCGAAAGAAGCGCTAGTAGCCTCGGCATTCATCGCTTTATGAAGGACCGTCATTCCAGTGATAGTTGCCAGCATAAGCGATAAGGTGAAAGTCATTAAGAAAGACGAAGTGATGCACTCCAGTGATATATATTAAATGTGTACAGACATTAGGATTTTTTTGGAAGCAAGCGAGACGAAAAATTAGCAACCGCCTTCTCCGGGAATCGAAACACGGACCTCTGGAATACCGGCCCAGCGTGCAGAACCAGCACACCACGAAGGACGCTAGGAATGTGGGAGAAATACCTTATATACTACCCTTTTTAAAGGGCGACTAGGGTTTTTTTTAGGGGACCTAGTCGCCAAATTCTGGGTGTGGAGAATCATCATCCACAACACTTTTAGTTCGAGCGCCACTGTAGAGAAATTAAGAATTTTTTTTTGGAAGCCAGCGAGATGAAAAATTAGCAACCGCCTTCGCCGAGAATCGAACCACGGACCTCTGGAATACCGGCCCAGCGTGCAGAACCACTACACCACGAAGGACGCTAGGAAAGTGGGGGAAATACCTTATAAATGTACCAGTAGTCCTTCAGAATTTGTGTCTTCCAAAAGCCTAACTTCTAAGTTATTGCAGAATGCATAATTAAGCGATGAAGAGAGGAGTGCTGCAGAGCATGTCTTTCAAGAATTTCAAGATGTTTTCTCTGGCTAATCTTCTAACGTAGGTTGAACGAGTTTGGCTCAGCACAGAATTGATACGGGGATCATCATCCTTTAAAGCAACATCCAAGTAGTCTGCCCATTGCTAAACAGGAAGAGGTAGGAAAACTTATAAAGAAGATGCAAGAAAGCGACATTATAGAGCCTTTTGGGCTTCTCCCATCGTCGTGGTCAGAAAGAAAGCTGGTTCGACTATATTCTGCGTTGACTATCGCCGGCTGATCGATATCACGAAGAAAGACAGCTACCCTCTTTCTGACGACATTCTGGACACTCTTTCTGGAAACAGTTTTCGAAGTTTGATTAAAAGTGCATACAGGTAGGTAGAAGTACACCCTGATGACCGAGAAAAGACAGCAACAAGGGCTTTGGCAGGTCAAATGTGATACCGCTTGGATTATGCATTGCGCCAACAACGTTCGAACGCTTTATGGAGACCGTGCTGGGAGGTCTTTTCTACGAAGCCTGTCTGACACATGCATGGTATAATCATCGTCGGAAAAAGTTTTGAAGGGTATTAAGAAAATATTAGCAAGTGGCGTCAGAAATTCAAGGAAAACAATCTAAAGTTAAATCCTGCTAAATGTAAGATTTTTGTTCTCCCACACACGTTTAAGGCAGTTTTTCTTCACTGCTTCCTCGGTTCTGGTTCAGCTGCACCTTGCACACCACGGTAAAACCGGCAATGGGGAATTTTCGGTGCCCCCTTTTTCCTGTATACTTAAGGACATTTTTTTATGTGGTTCCCCCCCTTGATGCCCCCGGGGGGTCGACGCAGACAATTCTGTGAAGTTACTGGGTAGGATCTATACTTAGGCAGTGTCGGCGACGAGGGTATAAAATAACGAGCCTGCGGTTCCAGAACCCCATAATACCTACAGAGAGGACTTTTACCACTAGCGAGAGGACTTTCCCTTACTTCGATGCAGTAACAGAATGCTTAACCTCGAGGCTTTGCCATCTCGACCATCCTTCGTCTTCGGACACGGTGCACATGCACCCTTGATTTATTTTAAAATTCACGAGCGGCCACTGGCCTACCTGAGTTATTAGTTAAAACTCTTTTGCAGTTGGTACTATAAATGAAATCGAAGATTCAAGATTCAGGATTCCAGAACTCCAAAAACAGATCATTTCATACGGTTGGACTGAGAGGGATTGGCGACGATTACTACTCCGTGAAGAGAGAGGTAAGAACTCTGTATTCCGCCAGGCGGTTGGCCCATCTCTCACCTCACTAGAGGGAAGCCCTCTGTACTCCGCCATGCGGTTGGCCCACCGGAGGGGGGAGCCCCTCTAGTGAGGGGAAGGTAAGAACTCTGTACTCCGCTTGGTGTCGCTGGCCCACAGGGATAAGGATCCGAGCCCACGTAGTACTGGCGGGAGTATTTAAATGACAAGTCAGATCTCCAGCCGTGCATGTTACCCCTCCCCCGCTGTGAAACCTGAGTACCGGGGTTAACGACCCCGCGCGCCCAGGAAGTAGCAGTGATTTAAGAGAATTTTTTAAAGTTTGCCACCTTGGACTGGGACAACACCTGCTTACAGATGGGAATCTGTAAGGAGATATTCCTTCTCTAAGGAGGTGTTGGTTGGGGCCCCGAGGTGGAGCTAAAATCCTCTTGGAGAACGATGGCGGGCAACCCACACCCCTTTGCCTAATATGGGGCCTCTCGTTTGGGACCAGTACGTGCAGTGTCTCAACGACGGAGCTTAGACAAATATCATTACCTTGATGCCCTAAACAGGTGTTTACTTGCTTAATGTTTAATCAGCCCTGAAAGAAGCGCACAATATAAAATTGCGTAAATTATGAAATGCCCCACTGTTTACTCCCAAGAGAAAAAGTCAATTTTTCGATCAAGTGGCAAAGACCGACAATCTTAAAGTTGACGATGAAGTTATCGTCAACTTTGAGATTGTTATCGTTTTTCGCTACGTGAGCTGACGGTAACATTAAAGTCCTAAAAAAACACATCTGGTGGCAAATGACCACGATAAAAAGAATGTTGGCATCCTAATAAAAGTAATGCGAAATTTGACGGGGGGTGAAGTATTTAAACATAAAATTGTAAAACTACATAGGCTTACGTAAGAATTACGAAACCCACATAAAGGTGTCACATATTACATTGAGTATGGAAGAGCATTTGAGCTTTCCGGTTCTTCATTAGATGTAAGCTTTGCAATTTGCTAATTTACGCTTTTAATAAATTTTTGTACCAAAAATAGGAAAGAAAAAAAAAATACTAAATTGACTATGTGCAATGGAATACATGCTTTTAGAAAAAATTAATTAAATAAAAAAGATCCTCTCGAATATGCGTTCAGCTAAAATTCATGACCACGGAAAGATGAGCGTATTTATCGCTTTCCTGAACGAATAAATTACCTGAAGATGTAGCGATAAAATAAAAGATAGGAGGATTTGTTTATAACTGGGCAGCTTCTATCAAATTACTACTTGTTCTTTGGCTTTCTCGAAAGAACGATGTTGTACATTTCTATTTATGAGAACGAAAGAGCTGAAAATTCTTTTCGAAAACATTCCATATAACATTAATCAAGGATTTTTTCTGACTTTTTTTCCCCCAGAACTGACAAACATCATTATACGTTTTGGATCTAGTCCAATCTGAAGATGGCAGAACCAAATAAACTGACGCATAAAGAACTTGATTTAAGCAAAAGTGCAACTACAGTGCCATTTGTCAAGGACATATGATACTAACATAGGCGTTGTTGTTGTACATATATATGTACGTTGTGGCATAAATATTATATCTACCACATTTTAAGTTCTCTGTAGTAGATAAAAATACAGGTACATTCTTAAAAGTCGCAACAATTATGCCGCAAACTTCGATTGTTACTCTAAATTCAAAATGGAATTGCATATGAAGATATTGATACAAAATTTTTAGAATAATTGGCAATAAAGCCTAATATAGTATTTTGAAAGTAATAATACTATGCTCTTTAGAATGGATGATTTTTGTACATTTTGTAATGTCACTTATTTAGGACTATCAAGTTCGCGATTCTAAAGAACTCCAGGTAGTACAAAAAAAAAAAAAAAAAAAAATAATAATAATAATAATAATAATAATAAAGTGACGCCTGAAAATCCAAAAACAAATACTATAGTAGGTGGAATTTAATTTGTAAAATGGCACATACAAAATGAACCTTCATTTTTAATCGATTAAAGAAAAAAAAGAGAAAGAAAACGTTTGCAATTATTGCATTACGTATAAGATTTAAACTAAATAAGCTGCGAAGGATATTTTCTACAAGAAAGGTTATTAAGTGATATAAACTGTATGTTAAAGTAAAAATTAACTTCTGTTTAAATTGATAAATTTTGACACGTTTTTTCAAGTTGCCATCGCAGATAGTGGATTTACAAGGGAATATCAGAGATGAGAAGGGTACAACGTATTACATTTGAGCCAGTATTACATCTTTTCGTATGATTTTTATTTATGTAGCCTTACCTGGGGGGGGGGACTGGGACAAAAAGATGTCTTTCAAAAATAAAATAAAAATATATTCATGTAATATGTTGTTCAGTGGAAATCCGTAAATACTAAATTACTGTAGGGACATATTTTTGTCCAAGTCTCAAAGTCATATTCTGCACTCGCACAAATTTGATTACGTTGTACAGACATTAGGTTTTTTTTGGAAGCAGGAGACTTGAAAAATGAGCAACCGCCTTCGCCGGGAATCGAACCGCGGACCTCTGGAATACGCGCCCTGCGTGCAGACCACCACACTACGAAGGCACGCTAGGAATGCGAGAGAAATACCTTAGATACTCTCCCTTTTAAAGGGCGACTGGGGTTTTTAGGGGACCCAATCGCCAAATCCTGGGTGTGGAGAATCATCATCCATCACCCTTTTAGTTCGAGCGCCACTTGTAGAAAAATTAGGTTTTTTTTTTTTTTTTTTTTTTAAAAAGCAGAAAAGATGAAAAACATGCAACGCCTTCGTGGGGAATCGAACCACAGACCTCTGGAATACGCGCCCGGCGTGCAGACCACCACACCACGAAGGCATGCCAAGAAGGCGGGAGAAATACCTTATAGTATTAACTTGACGATTAATTCGTAGTCTTTAGTCTCTACAGAAAATTAAACAACTCATCGAAATTTGCCTCTTTGTGAAAATATTTCAATTTATACTCCATCGCGTCATTCGTAAACACTGCTCTTGCGAAAAGCATATAATAAATAGACGGAACACAAGTCCTGTCTGACAGCTGATTGCGACTTTATATAGCCGTATCAGATATGGCCTGATTATATCTGAGATTATACTGCCATAAATGCCTGGGCCAATTACTTCCGTTATGTACAGGAAATAAAAAAATTCTAATACCCCCCAACACACGCATTCATAGAATAACGCCTGTCTTTACTCCTCTTTCGGTTTTGTTTTAGCTGCACCATGCATTCCATGGTCAAGCCGACGATACGAAATTGTTGTGGTACCTCCTTTCCTTGAACCCCTAAGTACCTTTCTATAGGGCCACCATTGCTTGATACCCTAAGCACGTGCTTATTTTTTGCTTTATGCAGTACAAAGGTTTACTCAACTTTCTCCCATGAATAAAGTGAAAAATTACCGTGTAACTTTACAAAGTTTGGTCTTCTTTGCTAGTTCCAAACTCCTGACAGACGCTAATTTCAAGTTATAATACATTTCTCTTGCCTTCGTAGTGTAGTGGTAAGCACGCTCGGCGCGTATTCGATAAGTTTGGTTCGAGTCCCGGGGAGGGCGTTGCACATTTTTTAATATCTCCTGCTTCGAAATAACCTAATATCTCTACAAAGTAATACTAAATTCAAATTCCAAATTGAAAATTAAATCTAGCATCCAAAGAGAGAAGGGAGAAGTGACAGTAAAGATCCAAAACATAAAATAACTGGTTAATGAAAAATAATACCAACTCACTACTATATTACTAGGGCTTCTGTCTAGTAATATAGTAGTATGTCTACAAGCATGTTACAGGTGCGAAAAGTGGGCAGTAGCTCAAGAAAAGTTATAAAGTCACTCTTAAAAAAAAGAGGAGGGACAGAACAAGAAGTTTGCAAAATTAAGAAAAATAAAAATATCAGAAAGATACCGCCTAGAACCATACATGACGTTCAAGAACTTTATGCAAATCGTGTGTTAAGAAACTGTCTTAAAGTGCGTTTTACTTTCAGAAATCCTCGTGACATTTTTCGACAAACTCCAATGAATATTTCGACTGCTGTTTCTATTCTTTTTCTTTTATATATATATATATATATATATAATTACTCGAAGTTTTAATATTTCGTAAAAATTTTTCGTTAGCTTATACGGTATTTCTCCCGCCTTCCTAGCGTGCCTTCGTCGTGTAGTGGTCAGCACAGAGCCGGTATTTCAGAGGTCCGTGGTTCGATTCCCGGCGAAGGCGCTGCATATTTTTTCAATCTCTCTTGCTTCCAAAGAATCCTAATGTCTCTACAGTGGCGCCCGAACTAAAATGGTGTTGGATGATGATTCTCCTCACCCAGGACTTGGCGATTGGGTCCCCTAAAACCCCAGTCGCCCTTTAAAAGGGGGAGTATATAAGGTATTTCTCCCGCCTTTCTAGCGTGCCTTCGTGGTGTAGTGATCAGCATTCCCCCCCCGGGGGTTGACTCAGGAGAATTCCTGGGAAGTACTGTTTAGGATCCGTACCTAGGCAGTCTCAACCACGGGGGCATACAAACAATCTTCACAGGTCTAGAACCCGAGTATTGTACTTAGGTTGGTTCAGGCTTGGCAGGGACCGTACTGGTACTGTCGTGTCTGTTCCTCCGGCTGTGGTGGAGCTAATATGTAGATTTAAGTGGGTCTCTTCGACGGGGGTTTAGCCCTCATGGTTCCAGTGACGGGGACTCACAGAGTAAGGTGAGGCACCCACACGAATGTATCCGCAGCTGAGGGAGTGGTGCCCCGAGGCAAAGGTGTCCTAGTGTATTTTCTTCGTATTAAGCTTCTTTTTTACCTCGCCGAGGCTATGTATAAAGCCGGGCAGGGACTGTGCGGTCTGCGCCGCCACTGATGAGTCCCTTCTAGAGCCCGTTTCATCTAAACTTTGTACGGTAATTTCCAGGTCGAAGGTTCGGTCTCTAGTGCACTTGTAGTGATCAGCACATTGAGCCGGTATTTCAGAGGTCCGTGGTTCGATTCCCGGCGAAGGCGCTGCATATTTTTTCAATCTCTCTTGCTTCCCAAAAAATCCTAATGTCTCTAAAAGCACATATCTCACATTTTTTTCTCAGAGTTAAATTTACCCTTCTTCTTGCTCTTTTATCTTCATGAAAATTATATCTGAAAACATATATTCGTTGCTCATAATCTTCTGAGGAATTAGGTAAATACAGTGACATCAATTACAACGTTAACTAAAAGGGGCTTTCTCGTATAATATTCAGGACATTTTTAAGGAGGATATGAATGCTTAACATATCCAAATATGAGAAAATCTTTCTTCTCTCGAAAGACCTTGGAATTGTGTTCAGCAGTAGTATAGCGTCTAGATGACAGTTGAATATTTATTTGCTTTTTCCGGAGAAGTTGAAAACATTCCAGAAATCGTCGAAACATCCGGTACTCCATATTTCAAATCATAAACACAAACAGATGCCCTAAATCGGATGTATGCGACTTATCCCTTCATAACTGACAATATATACATTGACATTACTTATGTTTATTATTTAAGTAAGCAATTTTCTTGTTCCTATAAACTTTTCTTTTTGATGGAAAAACTGTATTTGCCCAGGATGAGCAAACATTCCGAATTATCTGGGAAAACAATTTGGTGCAATGTTCCACTCCACTTCAGTGCATGTTTTAATAGATGTCCTTTTTTCTGTAAATTCCCGAATTCTGAAAAGAACTGACGTGAATTCTGGTAGTACCAAATTATGAATGAAGATAATTTCGCGTATTGTTTCATAATACTAAAAATATTCTGTCACCTAAATTATTTTATAATTAGATTACCGAGAAAATAAAAATACAGTGACAATTCTACAATTATATAAAAGAAACTATAACTAATTACCATGTCGTGAATAAATGTATCGCCGTAACAAATATCTAATGTGGACAAAAACATGACTTCTTTGCAGGGCTAATTAAATTATACGCATTTTTTTTTGGGGGGGCGCACTTCATTTAAACTTATTTCCTCGAATTTCACTAGATATATATTTCTCATTCTAACAATTCAGTTCTCACTTCGCGGCAAAGCAAAGATGCATAAAAACTCAAGCAGCTTCATTTAAAAATTGTAAGATACAGAAAAATATAAAACACCAAATACAGTTAAAAAAAGTTTTCTTTTAAATTTTTTACGATTAAAAATTACAGTTTGTACGCAAAAACAAGCAATTTAGCCACCGGGCAGCAAGCCAAAATTTTCGGATCAAAAAAACTGAAAGTTAACTTTCGGTCACGTAGACAAAAAGACACCGAAGTCGGTGCACCGAATGACTTAACTCACTATTCTAGTAAGAGTTTCCAATGTAAATAAATGTGTAAATAAATGGCGTCCTCGTTACGCTTTCTACTCCACTTAAACTTTTAAACTGTTGATAATTCTACAATTATTGCATGCATATAAACTAAAGGCATAAGAACTTCATCGGAATATAAGAACAACATAATTAAATAATTTTTAAAGCAAAAAAATTATAATTTACCAGCATATTAGAATAAAAACACAGAGCCCACGTAGATGAGCAACATAGTTTTTGTTACCCGATATACATGTAATAATAATATTCCATAGTCAAGAATACACTTAAATTTCTAACTGTATGTTCTTTTCATTTTTAATGGCGACGTTCTCTTATTCGAAAGTACGTGGAATTAAATCCACAGCCCCGTAGTCAAGTTGTTTTTCCCGCCTTTCCTACACGTACAGTTATAGAATGTTCTGGAAATATTTAAAGCGAATTGAATTGGCTGACGAGGCTGACGTCATTTCTTGGAAGCTCTGCCTTTCCACAGCCTATAAAAGGACTCGCAAAAGAATATCGGGGGCTTTTTCTTAAATGTCACGATGCAGTAAACTTCATACAAAAAGTTATTAGTAATTCTATTTTATTTACTCCGGATATCTGATTTTGTAACTGCTATTTCTCCTGACCAATAATAAATGGATCCTGTTTTTTAAACTTATCGTCTGATAATTTAAGCTACGACTACATTTATGATTCTTCAACAGTCTATTTATTCCTGACAAAAGCTGGTACATCACATACATATATATTCTATTATGTTCGTTTTTCTTTAAATTTATTGATTTTTTAAATTGGGGTATTGCTTGTTTGAAGAGTTTTCGTTTTAACATTTATTAAATTCTTTTTTTGCATTTAAAGGATTATTTGAAATTTATTACTTATGAATTTAAAATTTTGGCTTTTGTGAAAAATGAGTTCTAAATTTCTTACTTTATGTCTTTACTGATAATTTTTCAGCAGCTTAATACGCGAAAATACTGGGCATGATTATATTATGTTTTTAAAAGTATTGTTTTGTAATTGTATTTATATATATACAGATATATTTGGTGCGACCGATTGCAACGAAAAAGGGAGGTGCACAACTACATGTTATAGCAGTCCCATATACAAAATTTCAGCATTCTCCGGCTACTTGTTTTTTAAGTATGCGAGATACATGCATATGTGCAGTTGTCAGGAAAAACCATCGTTCAAATGGATTGGAGAGCGGTCAAAATAGATACTTTCGTTGAAATATGATACCCAAAATTTTTCGCGATTACAGTATTTCCTTTACTTTCTACAAGGAAATAAAAATGTGAATACTAATTGTGCATTGCAATATTTGATACGTACCCGATCAGACAGTATTCAGAGAGCTTGGGGTTTAGCTTGGGGTGGGGGGCTTTAGAACGGTGCCTACCGAGGCCGTCTTCGTTTGACTGGACTGCCGCCTCTCTCAATTTTATACGAATTTTATTATGAGAAATTTTTATTTAGAACTGGACGAATGGAATTGAAAATGTATGAAGATTATTTGGTTAAAAAGAATGGTTTTGAAAAATTTAATATTCATTTAATACATCCTTCCAATAGATTTGGTTTTGTTTTTGATAAAAGTGATTCAACTGTTGATGTATTTGATATTTATACAGATGGTTCTGGGGTCGGAGGAGCTGCCTTTGTTTTTGTTTTTTACTATGGAACTGAGGTGGATTGTAGAATGTTTAAATTGAACATATATAATTCAGTTTTCCAAGCAGAAAGTGAAGCGTTCAAACAAGCCTTATTATGGATTAAAAATAACCTTGTTTATACCCCCAGGTCAGTAAATATTTCCATTGACTGCCTGTCACTTCTCCATGCGCTCTCCCGCCCAGACAATTTCAATCCATTAATTGTCGAAATTAAGAGTCATTTAGAAACTTTGAGTTCATATTTAAATATTAAGCTACATTGGGTTAAAGCCCATATAGGCTTTATTGGTAATGAGAGGGCCGACTGTCTGGCCAAGCAGGCGGTCTCAAATATCAGTGCAATGGATATTGAAGTAACAGGTTCGAAGAGAACTGCAATTCGAAGAATGAAAAAATTTTACGTTAACAAATGGAAAATACAGTGGTTCTCTTCACCTAAAAACAAAGTATTTATGTAACTAATTAAAATCACAAATAAAATGAAATGTATGAATAATATTGACGTTAATCAGGTTTTAACTGGACATGGTAGGGCTCCGTTCTGTTTCAACCGATTTAATCTGCGAGAAAATAAATTATGTAATAGCTGTCAGGTTGATGGTGATGCTAGGCATTTCGTGGCTGATTGTAGTTTAACAGCCCCTATTAGACATATTTCTAACATTACTGATTTTAACGTAGGTGTCATTAATTTTAAAGTTTTCAAACCATATACTATTGCTCTAATGAAGTTTATCAATGAAAATAGGGCGCTTGTAGGAATCTGTTAAAATTGAATTCTGCGTTTATATGGGTTTTAGATATCGGTGGTGTTCTATATTGTGAATTTGTGTTTATGGTTTGTTTTTTTGTTTGTTTGTAATTTTGTGTTAGATGTGCTTACTTATTTTTGATTTAGTGTTTTTGTTTGCTGTTTGGGGGTGGCTGGGTTACTGGCTGCCCTCGTTTGTGGAGAGATGGGGCCCCTTCTTTTGAGCTATGGGGACACTCGTGTCCAGGTGGGCTGAAGGGAGCCTCCAATTCTTACGTACCCGATCTAATTTTACTGATTAATGTGAAATATTAGCATATGCACAACAATGATAATTTTTTCCTTCGCTGGTACAAAGATTTAGTCGAGAACTCAATCAATTTCGAGGGCAAGCTGGTATAGGTCCCTCTTTCTCAGAAGCAAAGAAATCTGAAGCTCCTCATAAAGAGGGACCTGTACCTACGCCAAACACAAGGCTGTTTATTTGCTGATTTTATGTTTCACTTTGGAGTGCTTCTCTTCTGTTTTAATTATTACTATTATATTCCAAAATTTTCCATGTTAATAATTCATAGAAACGAAATTATTTGTTATCCTCTTTGTTACTCTATCGGTTAGCGAACGGTGAATAATTTGAAATCGATTAAATTATGACACACAAAATGCAATTTAAGAAACTCAGTTATTGAGTGTATTCCTCCCGTAAACATTCTTGTTGTACAGCAATTATCACAGCATTAGAGAATCTATGGTCCGATTCCCGAGACCAGCGCATTTGATTTTTCAAGTGCCTTCGCACCGAAAAAATACCTATTTTTTATAATGACATCCGAACCAAAAACGTGGTGGACAAAAACTCGTCACCAGTTAGACAGCCTTAAACTACTGTATCTCTCGCCACTCTCCAACCGACCTTCAAAAGAAAGCAAAGAAAGAAAATACGGTATTCCTCCCATGCATGCTTCTGTGGTGTAGTGGTTTGCACATTTGTGGTTAAAATTCTGACGAAGAAACAAGGGGGGGGGGGGGAAATCTGATGCGGACACCACATAACTTCCTCGTACGGAATATTAAATTATACGCATTTTTTGCTGCATTTCATTTAAATTTATATCCTCGAATTTCATTAGATATACCGTTCTCATTCAATTAATTCAGTTCTCACTTCGCGATAAGACAAAAATAATAAAACTCCAAAATATCTTCATTAAAAATTGGAAAATATAGAAAAGCATAACACACCAAATACAACTGAAAGAGTTCCCTCCCCCCCCCCCAATTAAAATTAAAGCTTCTACGCAAAACTAAGCAATTCGGCCAGCAGGCAACGCGGCTGACTTTTTCAGTGCACAAAACTGAAATTTTACTTTTGGTCCCACTCGGCAAAAAAACATTGAAAGTGTAGAAACTGACTTAATTCACTGTTCAGCTAAGTTAGAATGTAAACAACTATGGCTGCTATGGTAAACAAAAATTATGCTTAGTCGCATTTAAACAACTTTTAAACTGTTGATAATTCTACAACTATTGCATGCAGAATAACTAAAGGCATAAAAACCTTAACCAGGAGATAAAAACAACATAATTCAATTATTTTTAAAGCAAAAAAATGCACAATTTACCAACACATAAGAATAAAAAATCCTGAGCTCAACCAGCCGACACTCTTTTACTCGGCTTACTGATAATATATATATATATAGATTTATGTACTTTTGGTGCGGCTGTTTGCAATCAAAAAGGGAGGTGCACAACTACATGTTATAGCGGTCCTATATACAAAATTTCAACGCTCTAAGGCTACTCATTTCTGAGTTATGCGAGAAAAATTCATACATACGTACAGACCTGACGAAAGAAATCTCTTCTGAATCCATTATAAATCAATTTTATAATCCGTTTGGGGAAAAAGAGTCCTTAATTCTGTCCTAACGGTCAGATGTCACGCAAAAACATCGTTAAATTGCATTCAATAATGGTCAAAATGGATATTTTCGTTGAAATATGATACCAGTAATTTTTCGTGATTACAATACTTCCTTTACTAAACCAAATTTAATTTAATTACAGATTTACAAATGAAAAGGGTAAGGAAGGCATTTTCTCTAAATTTTTCGTTACCTTGGCGTTTTTGTACGCAGTCCACTTAGTTAGCCTACTCGTATTTTTTAACAGTGTGTAGACAAAAGTTGGTGAAAATATTTAGTTTGTAATTCCGAAATTACGAATTTTAGCTTTGAATTTCACTTGTGTCGGTTTATTTAAAGATTTAAATTAGGTTGAATCAATAATCAAGGCGATATTTCGCCTACAGACAGGGATTCGAATTGACAATTAAATAGAGGCAAGCCTTAATAAATAATCTGTATATAATAGCAATAATAAAAAAAAAAAGTAAATAAATTTTTTTTTAAAAAAATCTGAAAGGTTTCAGATTTTAAATTACGTCCTCAGGGGCGTTTTTTAAACATTTTGCGTGTTACCTTTATTTATTAAATATCACACTTAAACTATAAAATTTAGTTCAACAGCAATATCGCAAAAAAGTTTAAAATGAGCATACCTTTAGAATATCCGATTAGTCTCACCGCGCTGGAGATAAAAATGTTTTTTCTGTATAACGTTGCCATGGCTCGCTTTGAAATCTTTGACTTTGTTAATCAAAAATTCGTTAAAGTTTTACAAAATATGAAATCGATAATAAAACAAATTCCAAATTTCAAATTTGGGCTTCCACATGCCCATATTCGCAGTAGGATTAGGTCATTCAAAATTCGATGGCTCTATGTACCGTTGTTTTATCACAATGCGAGAAATATACATACGTGTATGCAGATTTTAAATTATTTAATTTCTTCAAATATAATGCAGGACTCTAACATTTGGTGGCAACAGTTTGAAAAGTGAAACGGACATTTATAGTGAACCAACGCAAAATCGCAAAACGAAAACATTAGTCCTTCAGGGACAAAGCGCCTTTGGACTAAAAACTCATTTTAAAAGAGTGGGGAAGAACATTCTGAAATGTTATTTCCTTCTTTACACTGTGCGGTTATCTCGTATTATTTAAATTAACCAGGTTTTTATCAATTGGATCTTTACTGTAAATTCTCCTTTCCGTTTTCGTCACCAGAACATAAACGAGTTAGCTAATATTTAAACTAAGGTTTGGGGATTTTAAGACACAGCGTGTTTCTAGCTGCACATGCATGTTATTTTTAATTTCTCCAGCTCTGATAATTGTAAGTTTTGGGCTTTGCGTTATTATTCTCTGTCCACAAATTTATTTTGACGCTCCGGTTAGAATTACTGTACAATCGTAGACTACTCTTCCATGTATTTGTATAGTTTTTGACTACTTTCCACGTTTAACTTAAATTTGACTGTTTTTGTTTAATTTCCTCAACTCGTATGTTGTGGCTGATATTCACAGCACAAGAAAGTGAATTTATGGTCTAATTTCTGTTTGATTTAAAAGAAAAAGTTATTAAAACCTTTCCATGTCTTATTATATGAATTATTCCATGAGTTACTCCAGATATAACGATAATTCACTTTACGACTGTTGGGGTTATTGGATTAATTCCCAGTTCCAGATCAAGTAAAACATTGTAACATCTTTTCTAATTCAAAGAACATCAATCATAAATAATAATTAAAGCAGAACTAAAATATTTTTGTTTCTGTTTTTAAAAGTTAAACGCCATTTACTTCTACTTTCGCTTTTTTCTTATAAACACTAGTTGATAGCAGAAGTCATTTCTGTTCTTGTTTCGTTCTATGAATCGTTTTTCACACCCCGAAGCCTTAAAAAGAGAGTCTTATATGATTCAAGCACGACCTTGGTTAAAGGACTGTTATATATCAATTTGGAAAATACTTTTTAAAATGTCAAAAATGAATCATAAATAATAATTAAAAATTACAGCCCTGAAACATAAATCAGTCAGTGTTAGATATTGCAGAAGTAATATATAATTCACTACGCCACTCTAGTGAATGTGTGAGAAACTGCTAAACCTCTATTTAATCTCTTTTATCTTATTTAATCTAAAATTTAAGGGACTAAGTAATCTTTCAAGTTCCGCAATATGGGGCAAAGGACAAGGGTAAAAGAATGTCTTAAATCATGAACAAACAAACGCAATTTATTTGAATAAATATTTGCTTGACAAGCAGGATTCAACTTTGAACAATTACTAATGGACCTTTAGCATGTGGTGTTATAAATCTGCCAAATATTTTGTGAAATCTGGAACATTCTTGCGATTAGTAAGAACACAATAAGATAGATCTGTTGACATGATTGGGTTTCCTAAGAACAAAAAAGAATTATCTGAAACAAGTATTGAAGCGTACAACCTGTAAAACTGAAAAAAATGCCCATTTGAAAGAAATAAGTATCGCACCGGATTATGTTATGCGATGCACAGTAGATTTGCATTATCAAAAAAAATTTAATTTAAAATATATTTGTCACTATTATTTACTTATAATTAATTAATCTTCTAGATTTTAAATTTTTAGCACCATGGCGAGAGGATATCCAAAGAATCAAACGAACGCCGAGCGTCATAATTGGGAATTCAGTCTTCGATTAGGCAGGGGTTCTCAACCGGTGGTACGCAAAGATGCAAATTATTTTGAACTATTCAGTTCATAAATTAAGTCCTCAACATACTGATTGAGTTTTTTCTCTAACTCTCGTAAATTTATGCGATCTTAAAAGCTTTGTTCAAGGTGTGTGTTGAGTTTATGGCAAAGCACACGAGGGCTATCTGCCTAAGGGGGAGGGATGCCTTCATGGATTACTTTCTAAGGGAAACTGGTTCGTATACACGTTACATATGGGGAAAACCACGAAAATGCCCATGCATCCAGCCCGTTCGCGGGATTCGAACCTCGGACCGAACTACCAGTGTTCAGCGACTTTACCGCTCAGCCGCTGGTGGGCCTGCTTTGTTCAAGAGTGGTGGTGGTGGTGGTAGTAGTACTTGTAGTGGTGGTACTAAATGTTTTCAATTTTTGTTTAGATGGTACGCGATAGTCAAAAGTTTGAGAACCGCTGGATTAAGGTCTTTTTGAAAAAGATGTTGAGAGATCAGAAGCATAAGGCGGTTACCATTAAAATAACCATAATTTTTTATTGCCATGATTAAAAAATAGGACATTTCTATTAGCCAATGTCCTAGTGCATTTTTTTTTTTTTTTTTTTTTTTTTTTAAATCTAAGAACTTGTTTTATCCGTGTTAGTTATTCATATACAACTCTTCAATTTAGTTTGGGATCCAAGAAACAGTACGAGGAAGTAATAATACTTGACAGCAGAAAGTTGTAATTAAAATCATACTTATGAACTCCCAATCCATGTATTGATGTTTTTTTCCTTTAGCTTAAGTGATGTATAAATAAAATATTCCTAATGATCAACAACAGCAGTTGGCAAACAGGCAAACTAAACGCAACAATGCATCACGGGAAAAGAAACTTAACAGTAAGTGTTAATTGAAATGCAACCTTGGTTTACTAAAATAACACCTTCAGGTTCTCACTCGGCTTTAATCACGACACGGTCTTAAATTGTGAAAAAAAAAGGGGAAGTGTTTACATCCTTGTTTTTGTTGGAAGAAACATTTAACTAAGATTTAAGGCATGAAAATGTTGTTGGAGATATTTCTGTCGCCTATGCACCGAAGTTTACATTTGTGTGCTTCTGAATCACAGCTGTTTTCGCTTTGCTACAAATACTGGTTAACCACAGCTAACATATAAATTAAAATACAAGATTTAAAATCTGTTAGCTTGTATTTGAGGGTAGGATAAATAATATTTCTATTTCGCTTCACAAAACTACTACAATTTACACTTTCAAAAATCAAACGAAAACAAGATTCACGGATATATTTAGTTGCTTCTGAAGCATATGCATTTTATTTGCTAAAAAAGTCAATTATATGGCATCCTTTCTGCGTTTAAATAACAAAAATAATACATACTTAGAGCTTTTTAAAAGTTAACTTATGAGAAAAATCATACAGATATTAACAGCTTAATTGTAATTTTAAATAACAGAGTTTAGAATAATTTTCAGGTTTTGCATCAGAAATGTCTTTCAGTCATAAAACTTGTGGTTCATAAAACTTGCTTCAACATAATATCTGGGATTGTTTTTTAACGGCTTATTTAATTTTACAACGATTTTAATTTGACTGCATTTTTATCCACGTCTTTAGGAAATGTTTATGTAATTAGTATTCACAGCTGCTATAAAAATACTGTTACTTGAAGATGAAAATATATGTCTTAAATGATGACTTATTAGTAAGACAGTAAGATAGACTTTTCTATATGAGTATTTCTTCGCTACTTTCCTAGCCCAAAATTACATTTCGCACTGGAGATTGAGAACTTTTGTGTTATACTTGAGAAGTAATATAGTGTTATAGTTTTTGACAACCAGCAACGGTCTCGTGTTTTACATTCATAGATAAAGTATTGTTATAAATACTTAATAAATGACAAACTATTTTTTTCCCTACACCTTTGTATTCGGCGGCTTAAAATTTTCTGCAGAGTGAAGATAGGGAAATGAATTTTAAAAGACAATAAACCAATATTTCAGAACGTCTGTGCTATTGATGAAATACCAGAATTTGTGGGTTTTCCTTGGGAAAAACTAGCGGCATAAATGAAGCCGAAGAGAACTAAGAAAACTGAAAATTCCACTCATCCCTATAGTTTCTCAAATCGTGTCATTTTTTAAATGTCTTACATGTTCGATTTCCGACGACGAGAAACTTATTCGCTAAATAATGCAAGCTGAAATTCTTAATCACCGCTATATTTGCCAGATGCTAAATTTTTTTAAAAAAATATATTGGCGGGAGGGGGGTTGCAAATTAGCCGCTTTCTTCTTAGCATGTTTTTAAGTTTTAACTGACCAATAATTAAAATATCTTTAAAAATTTGTATTGAATTATTTATGAGTTTATTTATTTTTACTGACATAAAATCAGCATACCAATAATGAACTTTCCAATAACGCTTTTGTTTCAAAGTTATCAAATGAAAATTAATTTATCCGATCGGAAGAAATTTATGTGGAGATGTACTGCAGCAATTATACAAGAAGTCAGCTTTCAAAAGACTGATTATTGGATTTTGTCTTTCCAGTTTTATACAAAATGTAATTAATAAAACTTCCCCTTTCTCTTTCACCCGAGCGGATCGCTTTACGATTGACAAATTTCCTCTTCACACGAAAAAAAAAAAAAAAGGAATACTGCATCAGTATTTATTTCTTCATCATTTAATAGGAGTTATGATGCAACTTATTTTCAACTTCTTAAACCATAACACTAATTTTTAAAATGATGCTCATTAATAAACTTTACACCAAAGCCATTTAAAATTTCTGTATTATAGCATCATATTTCTTTAAATTGGGCTACAAGAAACATCTGCTAGATAACAAGTTTGAATAACTTTTCCTAAAAGAAATAAAGATGTAACTCATTTACATTTCGATTAGAAATCACAAATTTATGATCATTGTAGCATTTGATTTTAAAAAATGTTATTTTTTAAGTTTTACTGTTAATTAAAAGAGTCATCGTAACTCCTATTAAATGATGAGGAAATAAATACTGATGCAGTATTACTTTTTTTTTTTTTTTTCGTGTGAAGAGGAAATTTGTCAATCGTAAAGCGATCGCTCGGTGAAAGAGAAAGGAGAAGTTTTATTAATTACTGTTATGTAATTCAGCTTGTACTCGCCTTCCTAAATAAATAGCAAATTCCTCATTAACAGACTGCATCTCATCACTAAATCGCAATTAACAGCACCGCTCATTTCGGTGGCAAAGGCCTTTGTAAAATGCTACGAATATTATTAACCAGTTTTTTCAACAACTGAAATTCTTTTCTTACGTAATTAAGTTAGTACCGTCTTACTAAACAAAATATACCCACATTAATTTATTAATGCAGTAAACTAAATTTCAGAGGTAGTTGGTAATCAAATTAGTAACGTTAATAAAACAGAAATAATTGCCTAAGCCACGTTACCTTCGTGATTTACAATGATTACCTTTACTGTGTTACATTTATTTATTTAAGGTTTCTACAATCGTGTCGGTCCAAAATTTATGTGTCCAATTTTTGCTGCGTGTTACGTAAAATGAAATTGCAATGCGGAACCTGTTACTTCAGCATCGCTAAATCTTAACAGAATTACCAGATAAAGTAACAAAACAACAATTTTTAAGAACACTAATATAATAACGATTTTTTACGTTATTTTTTAACATCGGCTGTGAATAACAAATTTAACTAAACATTCCCGCAGAAACAAAGCTGATACGCATTGTTTACTGCAGCACGAACAAAAACTGCAATAACGCTCAGCTGAGCTACACGGGCAACGCCACGCAGTCTTACCTCCTTGTCAGCGTTGGCCCATGCAACTGTCATTCTGTGAGCACGTGCTCACCACCTTCGGAAGCATGCACTGTTCACGTGAACTTCTCACTCCGATTGGTTGCTGAAGCCGTGCCCTCGAAACACTCACGCACATTATTGGCTGAGAGGTGGCATGCCCACATGGTCAACTGAAATCTCCCTCTGTACACAAGCCGCTCTTGTTAATAAAAGTCGCCGTCAAAGCGGGAAACAACTTTTTCGTTAACTTTATATTACATTATACGAATGTTCAGCCGCTATGTCTAGTGTTACGTTTTCTCCTCCTTATACACCACCGCATTTATTAGCTGTAAGTACTAGAAAAAAATTAAATATAGCTCTTTGGATTATCTATGATTACGATGAATAAAAATTAGTGATTTTATGCTCTAAAAACACAAAGCTGACTGTTACCTGTCATAATAACGTGACGGTAACACGAAGCAAGGAATAAAATTTGAATAAGCCACTAACGATTTATCTTTTGCAGCTTTCTGATTCACTCTGCTATTTTTAATGCTCACTTTTTATTCATGTTTTCTCTCACGATTTGCCTTTCAGGTTTTTTTTTTTTTTTTTTTTTAATAGTGCACACTGAATGCATTTACTGTGTAACATTTAATGCAGTATAATTTTTAATATAACCAGTTTTCTTTTGGAATGATTGTAGAGTATCACTAATATATTTCTTACAGCTGTTTTAAAATGCTTGTTTTTTAAAGTGGCAAATCTGTTCTTCGATTATAATAAACATATCTACTTTTATATTTGAATATTATTAATTCTAATTTATTTTCTAGTAATTTTGATGCCTACTTTAATGAAATTATGAGTACATCCTATAGCTATAATTAATGCTCATTTTAAAACTGACCTTCAAAATAAATATGTGAAATTTATTATAAATATTAATTAGTTATATGTGTAAAACATTTTCAGTTTCAATACCTGAACGTATTTATCGAGAAGAGTATATATTTATTTATGCTACAGAGTCATTTGAAAAGATCAAGTTTATTCATCAGATTATTGTAATACTTCTAAATATTAAAGCTGTCATAATTTCATAACCAAATGTTCATCTATGGATACACATTGATAAAATTTATAAATAATGCTAAAATTAATTCTCAGCGTATATTTCTAATGGAATTCTAATATTTTACTGTAAGAAAATAATTTGTGCATACTTCTCTTGAGTCCACTTTCCTGAACTAGAGGACAAAGTAACAACTTTAAAAATCACTGCTCCGTTTTTATACAACTGAGTACCTTCTGTCCAGAGTCCACTAATCTGCTTAGGTCTCTAATCTGCTTTAGAAAGTCTAAAATTTGCCTGATAAGAAAAAAGAGATAAAATGTGTTTCCTTGTATCAGTTTGACATCCTGAATGTTTAATGTACTTATCTAAAGTAAACAAGAGATTCTTATTCCATGTTTAGTTCAATCACAAAATGAAACATTAACTGATTTTACATTTTGAACTACAGTATCTAGATAACTGAATAATAACAGTGTAACTAAAAATCAGAATTCATTTAATTTGTGAAAAATCTTTCAAAAACAGAAAAATTCATTTCGTTATGTTTGTATACTCTAAAGAATAGTCATAATTGTAGCATATATATACTATTACACACATGTTAAATGCAGTATATATATCATAAATTCTGAATATATTGCAAGTAACTTCAAAATTATTCTCTAAAAGTAACTTTTTATTTCTTTAAATAAAATCACAAAATTTAGATATGATAAGAATAAATTTTTGTTTAACTGGTTACATAAATAAAAATGGAAAGATAATAATGATTCTTAATTTGTTTAATAATTCCATATTCATTATATGGGATTAATTAAGCCTATTGCTAAATTAAAAATATCAATAACTGTTCTATTATAATCTTTGCCGAGATTATAAACAAAGAATTCCACTACTATATACTATTATCTCTCTCTCTTTATTATGTTTACTCATATGAATTTTTTTATAAAATGTATGATAGCAAGACCTAGGCTTGCTGTCACATTTTATATAATATGGGGGATATCAAGGGGAGGCTTAAAACTTATAAAATGTATGACAGCAATTATACGTAAACCTCAGGTTTTAAGCCCCCCCTCAAAAAAAAAAGAAAGAAAAAGAAAAAAACCACTATGTAATTCCTTACAATCCGTATTTTCCTTCATAAAAAGAAGAAATGGACATATTGGAGGCTCTTGAAAGGGCCCAGATTATCTTAATTGAACCATGTGTATAACTAAATGTTTTGTTTACATAATATAATGGGATTTAATAGTTGAAAAATAATGACCATCTGACGACTTATAATAATAATAATAATAACTGCACAGCCTGATCTAGGGAGGGGGGATTTTTTTTTTTTTTAATTATCTTGCACATTTTGCCTCTATTTAAATATCTGGTTGTAATGAAAGTTTTCAGTCAAAAAAAAAAAAAAAAGTTCGTTGGGGGGGGGAAAGCTAGCAGTACGTTTAGTGCAGGTAGAAATCACCACTCAAATCTATGATTTTCTGCCAACGTTTTGGTAGTTTTTCAAAGCCTTCGGGCCCAGAAACGTGGGGGGCCACGAGTCCAAAAACACATCAACCTCTTTTCAGACATCCTGTGCAAAATGTAACTGCGGGTGTGAAAAAGGTAGAAGTCGAAGGAGCTATGTTGGGGTTATATGGTGAGTGTGGGATAAGATCCCATTCGAGTCCGTACAGAGTCCAGATGGTAAATGCAGACACATGAGGTCTTGCATTACCTTGATGGAACATTACCTTTTGTGTGTCGAAACTCAGTTCAATGTTTTCCCTTGATAACAGCATTAATACGAACTAGCGTCTCGCTGCACACCTTACTGTCAATGGTTTTACTCTCTTCCAGATATCTTTATGGATAATACCAGGACAGTCCCACCGCATACAAAGCATTATTATTATTATTATTATTTTGTTAAACAAATTGTGCTTTGCAACACTGCTGACGAGCTCACCGGGCACAGATGAACCTTCTTTTCGGCCTGTTGTTGTTAACGTAAACCTACTTTTCATCACAAGTGATGATCCAGTTCAAAATTTTGTCCTTGCATCTCTTCGAGCAGATTAGTGCAGGCCCGAATATGCCTGTCCTCATCTGCTTGAGTCAGCTCGTGCGGCACCCAGCAATTGAACTTGTGTGTCAAGTTTATGCAATGCATAGCATGACTAATGGAGACATGAGACTAAAGTCTAACTTAGCAAGCTCTCGAATGGTTGCATACCTGATCTTCTTCCATAAGTTTTCACAGGCTGGCCTTATCAACATCAGTAGGTCGGCAAGAGCACTCTGCTTCTTGAATGTCATAGTCCTTGTTTTTGAACTTTCGGTACTAAACCTTCACTATGTTATATGATACAAGATTAGTATCTAAAGCTATATACATGATTTGGTGGCATTCTATAGCTGACTTTTTTCAACAGAACTGGAAGTAAACGGTGGTTTAATCTGGTAGTGTTGATAGTTCCATTTCAGACACCTTGTAGTTAATGATAACGATATTTTTTTACAAATTTCACAACACAGTGTTCTAAATGACTAATGGAGACATGAGACTATAGTCTAACTTAGCAAGCTCTCGAATGGTTGCATACCTGATCTTCTTCCATAAGTTTTCACAGGCTGGCCTTATCAATATCAGTAGGTCGGCAAGAGCACTCTGCTTCTTGAATGTCATAGTCCTTGTTTTTGAACTTTCGGTACTAAACCTTCACTATGTTATATGATACAAGATTAGTATCTAAAGCTATATACATGATTTGGTGGCATTCTATAGCTGACTTTTTTCAACAGAACTGGAAGTAAACGGTGGTTTAATCTGGTAGTGTTGATAGTTCCATTTCAGACACCTTGTAGTTAATGATAACAATATTTTTTTACAAATTTCACAACACAGTGTTCTAAAGCAAGTCTCTTTCTTTCAAATGCCAAAAATCATTTGACAAAATATTATTAAATATGCCAATGCAAACTGTTTGTGCAGACAATTTTATTTTTAATTAGTGTTTAATTTTTATTTATTTATGAACTGAAACCTTTCGTTGTGTCCACCTTTCCTAGTTTGTGTCATAACAATCCCGATTTTTTTTGTTACATATGTGCCAGTTTTATCATTCCCAGTCAAAGGACAAACATCAGTATATTTGTCACGCAAGCCATTCTGCCTTTTTAAAGTGAAATATGTGATCAAGATAAATCAGAAGTCCCTCACAAAGTGTGCAAGCTGTGTGTCGAGAGTTTATGGGTGGATGAAGGAAATGTGTTCAAATTTCCATACCTGTAATTTTGTAAAAGCCCAAAGATTACTCAAGTGATTTTTACTTTTATATAGTGAAAATGCCAGGATATAACAAGAAAAACAAATGTAAAATACAGTATCATAGTTGACCATTACCTATGCCTACAGCTTCAGTGACTCCCAATGCCAGTTTTCAAAGAATTACTCTCTTTAGAAATACAGGACTACAAATTCTGGTGAATATTGAATTGACCCTAATGATGAAGATGATTCTGTTCATAAGGAATTTGACTAGCATGAGTTGAATGATTTGAGACTATCCAAAACAGCTTCTTCATTCACCTACATTTTCATGTTTTTTGGGGGAGAGGAGGGAGAAAATTGTGGGAAATTACAGGATGATTTTAGGCTTTCAGAAGTCTGGGACTTAAGCCTGGATTGTGTGAGGCTATGAAATAATCAGTGGCAGCTCATGCACTGCAAATGTTTATTGCAGTTTTCCCATATGAAATTTCAATCTATGCATATAACTTCCGAGGCAGTTTCATAACAGTATATGACTACATGACATATTTTAAAACATGACTTATTTTAAAAACTTGACAATGCAGAACAACTGCTGCTTTCTTAAGTCTTGTTTAACAAATGAGCAAAAACGTTTTGATTGTGCTGTATACTCTGCAGCCTTTGCAAAACTGTGCAATACATTTGAAACAGCCCTCATATTTCATCACTTCAAAATACAAATTATCATTAGAAATACATTAGAAAAATTATAGAACTTTTGTTCTATGGTTATAATGTACTTTAAAAGAAAACTTTCTAAACACTTTTCTGTTTAAAAGTATTAAGTAAAATGCTTATAAATTTCTCTCAATTCAATATCATATGTATCAATGGATTTTTTTAATATTTTGTCCACAGGATAACCTTCCACTGATAAGTCAATCAAGTTCTGCCTTAGATAATCCAGATTTTGATGCTGTGCAAACATTATTGTATATGAGTGGACAACAATCAAAAGAACAATTTTGTGAATCCCCTAATTCCAAGAATCTTCGTCATCATGTGGATCTTACACCATTTCAATCAGAAGATGAAATGGAAGATATTAATTCAAGAGCTCCAGCACAAGAATCGGAACTAGCAAGAGTAAGTTCAATATATAGTTATCCAGAATTATATAATATAATTTGCTTAAAATTGAAAAACAATCATTCTTTCATAGCATTATTTTAATCAGAATACACCTATGGACTTGCATACATGAAAAGGACAAAATATTATTTTAATCTATCTACATTTTTTGATTAGAGAAACATCCCATTAGGTTTATTTATAAAGATGGAAAGTGTGTATATATACATTTTCCTTCACACAACTAATGTTGACCTTATCTAATATTGCATTGACTAGTAATTAAGCTGTATGAAATTTTAATGTATATTCCATTACTAATGAATGCCTAGTTCTACATAATAATTAATGTAAGACTATCCAACTCATCTTGAGATTTAAAAACCATTTTCATAATTAAGAATGTTAGAATATTTTTCACTCTTTGTGGTCATGTAGGATAAAATTCTTTGATATCAAATGCTGCTCTGCACAAATTTGTATAATTTAAGCCAGCCATTTGATTTTTTGAATTGATCCAGATAATAACTTTCAAGATATGTATAATTTCTTCTTCAAGTTTATGAAACACATGGTGGTGGGGGGGGAATTAACATCTTTATAAACTGAAGAATCAGTTGTCGCCCCTTTGTTATTTGAAGGGCTGAATTCAGAAAGATGTAAATTTATTTATTGGGATATACTGTTGAAATTGTATTATACATGAAACTGTATTTGTCTTTGAAATATTCAGTTGTTTGTTGGAACAAAAACAGACTGGAACAATTACCCATGGGAAATTTGTATTTAAAACAATTCTACACTGAGCTTTCGTTAAAACGAGAGGGCCTAACAAAATAGTAGAAATCGACAAAACCACTTTTACAAAGTGAGTTGAATACTAATGATTTATTAAATGAAGAGGTATCAGTTCCTTCAGAATTCCACAGGAACGAATGCTAAAATTCTGATGTATCATTGTCAGTTTTCATGGTCAATGGAATAATACGTCAGTATTAAATATTAATTAGCTAAATAAAATTTTAAAACTTTCCTAATCTGGTATATATGAATAATTATATCTCTATATTTCTTTCATACTATGATATATACCTCAGGTCAGGTGAACATACATCTAGCATATATAAATTTAATTATTAATTTACTTTTTTAAATTTTGAGAAAGGTTTTATCCTATTTGTGGTGATGTTATAATATGATAACACATCTCATTATACTTCATATTTTATTCATATTATATTTCAGAATGGAAAGATTTTGATCTAGTATATTGTTTTCTATATGGAGGAGAATCTTCATATAAAAGATAATTTTCAAAACAAACAGTCAAAAGGAAGAATGGAGAAATAATTTCTGTAGCTTTCGAAATCACAGATTTAACAATATTTTTATAGCTTTTCCAACATCAGTATTTTGACATAAAACTGTAAAAAATGATTCCAAATTTTTCTGAAATGATATATCATTTTGTATCCATATTTTGATTGCATGGCTCAAATTATGTCAAAGTGACAAGTTTTGTAAAAATTGCACGAGTAGTTTTTAAAAAATTAGTTCTGAAAATTTTAGCTCCTCAATGTTCATTGAATTTGGTACATATTTATTAATCTCACTTTTTTTTTATTAAACATAATTGATTCCTTCTTCAGTTTGAAATTTAGGTTATATCTAAATAAAATTCAGAGATATTTTCTTTATTTTTAAAATTTTTTATTTTGTACTCAATATGTCCCAATATATATGTGAATTTATATATTTAGCATGTTTTGAAATTTGGCATATTTGCTATAAACGATAAAAATGTCAAATGTGCTTTACACACTTTGTTAAAATTATTTGAAAGAATGAAGAGAGAATGCTCATGCTCAATGAAAAAAGGGAAAGGAAAAGAAGCTACTATAATTTTTAAAAATTTTTCCAAGTTTCTCACCAAATTTTACAAAATTTAGTATTTAGGCCTAATTTGAGTCGTAGAATTAAAAGATTGAAAAAAATAGGTAAGGCATTTCAGAATTTTGTGTCAGAATACCTATGTATATGTCCTAAGTTGCATTTTCGAGACATAAAAAATGGAAGTTAAATTTAGTCGATGGGTCGAGTAAAATGAGAGGTATAAAACTGGCCCCCCTTTTTTTGTGTATGTATGTGTGCAAGTTGTACCTCTTTTACAAAGTAAATTTCATTCTGTATGATGAAAGTGTAAATTTTCAATTATTTTCAGCCACTGTTAAAATTATTAAAAATCGCTAACAGAAATCTGCTTGCTATGATGATCTGACTTAAAGTTTTTAATGAAAATGACTTTTAAAATAGATTTTTAACAAAATTTTTGTACTGAAAATGTTGCATTCAATTTCTGCAAGTATATAATTATTTGAAAATTTATAATTTTTCTTTTTTTCTTCCTCCCCAGCTATTACTTACAAATACACCTCCTTCAACTCCAGTTCCTCCTGTGACAGGTATGCCTGTATCAGTTATTGTCAGAGCACCTCCTAGTTCAGCAAATTCTGAAACTTCACAGATAAATCAATCACCTGAGTCATCTCTGCAAGGGCAGTCCAAAGATGATTCCAATTCAAAAAATACAAATATTGAGAACTCTCCAGTTTCTCAAGCAGAAACACATATTCCAGTAGCAGCTACATGGCCCAAGGTAACACCAGTTGCAACAGTGCTGCCCATTAGAGCAGTGGACAATATTCCATGCAGCACTGCATATGTTACACCAATTGCAAAACCTATTACCATTGCACCAAAATTGTCAACTTCTACAGTTCTTATTCCAGCTGTCACAAATCTAAACCCTTGTTCTTCACCAGCAGCTCAAACATTAATACTGACTCCTGTTCCACAATCACAATCAACAAATATTTTATCATCTGGTTCATCACTTATGCAATTGGTTGTAACATCATCTCCATCTTTAGTGAGTAACGTGTTGTCATATTCTGTCCAAGAGCGCCAAAGACTATTAGCTCCAGCTCCTTTATTACTAACAGCACCAACAAAAAGCCATAATATACCTGTTGATAATCGCAAAAGAACATACCAGTGCAATTTTCCAAACTGCATGAAGACTTACTTCAAGAGTTCACATCTAAAAGCCCACTTCAGAACACATACAGGTAAAAATATTATTATTAATAAATTTCAGTCATTTAATGAACTTACTCTATTTTAATTAAAGATAAGAAAATTATCATATGCTAAACTAGAAATGCTACAATTTTTCATAGCTTTTAATACACAACTGCTGCAGAGTTTCATGATTCACAAAATATTATCTTTAGTTTCCAAAATAATGTTTTTTATTATTATTGCTAAATACTTTGAAGTAAAGTTATCAATAAAAAATGTGTTTAAGTGTAAAAATGCTATTTATGTCTTCCTTAAAAATTCAAGAAAAATTATTTTTACTTAGGTTTATTTTTTTACTCACAAGATGCTAAATTTTAACTATTTTGTAAGGAATAAATTTATTTGCTAGATTAATATAACCTATATTACGTAGTAATTGATTTATTATTTACTGCATCACTTTCCAAAAATGTTCTTTCCCTCAGCTATTTTAAGAAGTTTAAAGAACAATGATATTATTTGGACTTTTCAATATTATTTATTTGGACTTAGAGCTGAATGATATTATTTGACTTTACACAGTATTATTTATTTGGACTTAATTCTTCATCTGGACTTAAGACAGCTGTTGGATTTCATTTTTAAAAAAATGTTTATGTTTATACGTGTGTGTGTAGACAGACAGATATATAAACATATAATTGTATTTTACATACATGTATATGTGTAAAACACTTTTCTCCCTCTATTTTCAGGTGAAAAGCCATTTGCGTGCACATGGGAAAACTGCAACAGGAAGTTCTCCAGATCTGATGAACTTTCACGTCATAAACGCACACATACCGGAGAGAAAAAGTTTGTGTGTTCTGTATGTAATCGAAAATTTATGCGTAGTGATCATTTAGCAAAGCATGTGAAGCGTCACACAACGGGTAGATTATCAAATGTAAAATACTCCAAAGCTTTACTACATAAGTCAGACTCGAAGTCAGATATTTTACCTGACCACTGCTCTCTGTCACTTACTCCTTCTCTACTTCAAGTCATCATCCCAGCTGCACAGTGATTGCATTTGTATAAATAAATATTATGAATAAGAACATTTATACTTAAATGTCTATGTGTAATAATCCTTAATAAACCATTGTATTTTCACCGACTAAAGAATATTATGTATGCAACAAACGTGATGTTTGTTGTATACAGTAACTTTTTTCTTTGGTATAAAATTATAACTTAAGATAATTTTCAAGCTATCACTAGTTTATATTTTAATTTGATCAGTAAATTTGAAGGCAGTTTAAACATTTGGCCATCCGACATTATGGAATTCCAACACTGTGTAAATACCTGAAATCTTTGTTTACATAGCTTTAAACAAAAAATTTTTAAATATTAAACTAAGTAAGTCATTTCATATTATGTAAACAAACTGTTAATTATCTAAACTGTCTCTGTATTATTCTCTTAATATTAAACTGCATTCTGCTGTTAACATTAAACAACTAAAATTCCCTCCAGTAGTTTTGCCTAACCTAGAAAATTATACAGTTATTAAAGATATGTATTGATAATAATTCGCTTTATTATAATATGTTAGTATGCAAAGCCTGGTATGCAAAAAATTTTTGTTCTAAGAAGGTAATGCAGACCACTGGAAAATGCAATGGTTTAAAATTACGGATGTTGTGTATATTAAAACTGTGATAATTTTTAAACACTTTTCTGCAATGTGCTTAATTTTAAAATTTGCTATACTTTCTTAATAATATTAAGGTTAGGAATATTATGCTTGAGAGAAGAAAATATTTTTTCTGTGTGGAAATATCCATTTGTGTTTGCTTAAAATGGTGCAAGTTTTGTTACTATAAAACTTGATCTTATCTAAGAGCTTTAAAATGTCGAAATCGAGATAATAAATTAGAATTTACTAACTTAATAAATAATTTTTGAAATAGAGTAATATTTATTAAAATTTATTATCTTTTTAAGTTTGCATGTGAACATAACTTTTCATGTCACATAGGCAAGTGTAGTAGAATTGTATAAGTAGTGTTTTATGTAATGATTCCTCTGAGTGCCAACTTAACTTTTCAAGTATCCATGTTGTTTTCATTGAATTCATATTAAAAGAATTGGATTCTAATTTATCTATCTGATCTCTATTCTAATCTCAATTTTCTTGCAGAATAAAATATTTTTCTATAAAATGTAAGGAATATGGGTACTTTATTAGTGAAACCACCTTAATAGAAGTCGCCAAATTTTCAGAATGTGCCAAAACTCTGTCATCCACGTGCATAATAGTTTTTCAGCCAATCATACGCATAACAATTTTCAGTCAAGCAGCATAGCCATTTTCTTATGCATTCTATTTATTCTATTCCAAGTTTCAAAAATTTTTATAGGCAAACTGCAATATTTGTTGCATTCAGCTCATTTTTAAAATTTGCACATATGGAATTTGCCAGCAATGGAAAAAAACTGCCATAAAATTTCTGCAGAAATTGCGTATTTCACTACAGAATTATTAAAAGCAAACACAATACAATGTTCCCCAGAACAAAATAAAAAAACAGCTTGTAAATAGATTAATTGATTGATATCTGGGATAAATATCTTATTGGAATATAATAAGTATTTTTCAAATGAATTGAATAATGACTATATGTTATTATTTTTCATCTTATTTTCATCATTTTTTTCAAAAAGTCACCAAATTGCATTAAGGTGGTTACATTAATACGCAAGTACCAGAATATGTGATAGAAAATAAAAATTAAAGATAACATAATTAATATAATTAAATAGTGTGTTCTGTATGTAATAAATATATAAATAACTTTATAAACGTTTTCAGCTAAGATACATTTTCTTAAAGTACATTAAATATTCAAAAAATAAGTCATTTTTTATACCTATAGGCATAAAAAATTTCTTTTATTATATATATATATATATATATATATATATATATTTCAGAGCTTTAGTTATGTGCTCTGCTTGTAAGTTAAAAGATATTTATAGTTGAGTTTAAACTTATAAATTTCTTTTCATTTCTTACAAATTAAAAATGTGATTGTGAGTGGAATTACATAATAATTTAAGTTTCATTTGCATTGTAAAGAAGTTATGTAAATAGTTTTAAACACCGAAAATGTGAATAATCTCATCTGTAACATATTCATATAAAATAAATTAACTGTTTTATTGTCTTTTTAGTTTTATCTCATTTCTTGATATTTTTGTCATGTATAATTTGTGATTGAGTCTGCAGGTATTTTAAAATATTAATATAGAACCCAGGTTATTTCTTAACTAACAGAACTATACAACAAATAAGAAAAATGATTAAATGAGCTAATACAACCTAAGTATTATTTTTTTAAGGAAAAAAAATGGTATTGGATGATAAAAAAAATTTGACAGACAACAAAATGTTATGTATCATTAAATAAAAAAAAGCAAAATGCATTAATAACAAGAGATATGTTTTACAACTTATAACATTCAGTTAAAAGTTTTATTTATTTATTTATTTTTTTATTTAAGAACTCAGGTTCCATAAACCTTCATGACTTCTTAGACACTTCATATTTGGATTTACATTTTTCTCTGCCCTACAAAATGCTATATATTAAGTGCACCATCCATAAGCATAATTACTTCTCACAGTTTTGCAATTTTTGTTAAGTATATTATACTACAGACTTTTATATTTAGAAATGGAAATTTTTAAAATTTTTTTTTCTAATGTTCATACATTTGCAATGAGGAATGATATTTGTTAATGTATAGAGGAAAAAAAAAAAAAAAAAAACCTTAGGCAAAAAAGAATACTTGTATGTTTATCACAAAATAAAATTTCCTTCGTTTCATACAAAAAATGTTTCAGAACTTGTTTTCTTAGTTTTTATTTACATTTGTTCCAAAAACAAAAATTATAGTCTTTAAAATTCGAAATGAATATTTTTAGCCATATTGTGAAAACAAAAATTGATATTGTTCAAAATACACACTATTTTATAAGCGTTTATTTACTTTCTTGTCTGAATAACACCCAGATTAAAGTTATCTCAACATCTGCTAGCTATATTTAATCTGCTAAATTAAAATACTATTTGTAGCTCGTAATTTTGATACTTACTTACCGAAAGATCAGACATTCAGTTTTTATGATCAATGATATGGCTTAGATTTCCATTTTTTCAGTTTACTTGCATTTGGCTAAATTAATTTCGTTATTTCCCTTTCACGACGTGTAATGGTGTAACTACGTAATAAATGCGAATCTAAAACCCGATTTTTAACCATCAAATATCCAATAGATGGCGCTACTTTTCATTCAATGGAATTATGACCTTCTTAGTACCACGCATGGAGGTAGGAAGTAAGAAGGAGTCGCCCTAAACAAGTTTCTCCGTATCCTGCTCTGAAGCACCGGCGATCCCTACGTGGTGACCAAAACATTGGGTCATTTACCATTGAGTTCTATGGGATTTGACGCGTTCGGGTGTAAATATTTTGTAATTGCGTAGCAAATATACATATAAATGTATATATTTTCTTTTTCTACAACACTTCAGAGTCCTAAGTATTTGAAAAAAACATATTTTTAAACAACATTTCATTCTGAACGGAATTAAATGCTATACTTTTCACAGGACAGTTTTCTCAGAATGGTTTAATTTGAATGAAATATTTTCACAAGTTTTCGTTAATTACATTAGAAAATAAATTAAGGTAATTCGATTTTATTCGGTTAAGGTACAAAAATTAAGATCAAACTTTATTGTATTATTAATATTAAAATTATGCATTATTTGTTTTCTATTTATAGAGCTTCTTCCTAAAATACTTTCTTAAATATGACATGATTTTTTGGCTTCTTTTAAATCGAAAAATGTAAGTCAATTTATAATTAATGCTCTATTCGGTTCATTTTAAATTAGAAAATTACTAGGAATTAGCGAAATACTTTAAATAGTACTTGACTTTCTCTGAACATTTCTGAAAGGGAATAAAATAAGCTTTTTTTTTTTTTTTAAAGTATTATTTAAAACTTGTAACTGAGTTATTATAAAATGTAAAGGGAATAATTCTTTTAATTATACTTATCAGATTTTTTTTTTTTTTACCCTTCATTTCAACAATACATATTCCAAAACTCTTTATTACGTTTTTAAGTGTGCATCTTATAGCATTTGCTTTACAATACCTTTTAACAGATTGCTTTACAATACGAACAATTCTTACTTAAATAGTTTTATAACGTATTTATCAACAGGATTTCAATTTATGTTTACAATTCAATATTAAGGTTATTATATATTTAGATAACAATTATAATCATTATAAATTAGATACATTTAATCATTAGATTTCTTCACAGTACTTTCACAGTTGTTTATAAGTGAATAAATTCTTCATTTCAAATACATTTATAAATAATTTAATGAATATTTAAGTATTTTGTCAAAGACAGATACATGCTTTTCGCAAGCACATGCATAAGTACCCGTACATATTTCCTATTTATCATTTCCGGCATGTGCAAATCTTTAATTTCTGTGCATTCAGTATATTTTTCGTGTAAAGTAATTTACACTAATTTAGCATACACCCGAAAGTTTTACATAAAAAATATATATGAATATAATTTGAATGAAAATTATAAGTATTATTTTTAATACCCACTCAAAGGTCAGTTTTTCTTCAAAATTCCTCCACGATGGCATCTCTCTCTTTAGGCAGATAGCCCTTGCATGCGTCACTCTATTTAATAAAAACTTAATCTGACCTATGTGCCTAATTACAAATATTTTAACATACATAATTTTATATTTACATTTAGCCATCAAGTTTCAAACTTTTCAAATCTTCTAGAAAATAAATTTTGGCTGATCTCTTTTAGCAATTTTCTTAAAATCTATATTTTTGTAGTGCAACAGCTTAGAATTTTATAAAACAAATTCATAATCAAAATCGCTGTTGTTAGTTATCGAAAAATAACCAAGATATGATTTTTGCGTAAATGACAGTAAACTGTACAAATTGCTATTATCCATCACACTATGAATGTTTCTTTCATGCGAGAGTGTCCCTTTTTCGATGTCTATGGAACTGTCGTGTGTCGAAATACTACTATCAGAATCTTGTCAAGCGAGCTTCTGAATGTAAACAAAGAACACCCCGCCTGGTGACCCAAGCTTCAAAGCAGTGCTTCACTTCTAGCGCGAAATGGCCCCTCCTCCCTTTCCTACCTCTATGGTACCACGGTAGGGAATTCAGTGATTTCCTCCTCCCGGACCATTGATGCGGTTTATTTCAAGTATTTTCTTCTTCGAGTAGTGTATTCACTCGCGTATTACATGTTTTTTCTTTACTCTTTTATCATAGGAACATATGCAAATAATTTAATTTCCGAAAGATGAGATTACTGTTGCAAACTGCATCTTTACATTCCCCCAATCTAATATGTGAGCGAGAGTATAAACATAATCTTGTAGTTTTAATTATATTTCACTTACGTTCTAATGGCAACAGGTCGAATTCTTCTCCCGTTAGTTCCATGGAGGTTAGAATAGAATTTTAAAATGAAGTTAGTTTTGGGTTAAAAGTTGTGTGAATAATGTTTATCGAGAGCAAGATAGCTTTAATTTTTATAGTAATTTTTTAGCTGGACTGTAGAGTATGCATACTAGAAAAATATTATAAACTTATTTATTGAATAATTTAGATTTTATGAAAATTTCTAGAAATGTTATATATTCATCTGAGGAGATGTAAATCATTCTCATTCGTGATCGTCTTCAAATAAACTTATGTGAATTTCGTGAGTGAAATGTTTCTTCTGCTGTATATTCAGAAGGCATCTTCACTTAACAATCCTATACACATCATAGTAAGTTGAACAGCAAATTAACTAATTCCTACGGTAACTCAATCTTTAATTCAGCCAATCGGATTAAACTCACCATTGCAACTCAACCACTCCAACCAAGGCCAACTAGATATTTAGTTGCTCCAACACGCTATAGCACTAGGACGGCTAATGTTATCCACTTTTTCCTAATCAGAAATATCGACTCCGACTTATATTGCAAGTGAAGATGAGCTCTCATCTGACTATAATTCAGTTATTATTAAGAATACTGCAATCAGTCACTATAGCACACCACTCAAAAGAGCCCGTATAACCAATTGGTATAAGGGCTCTTTCAATATACACTAAAGCTCTGAACACTCAGTACACTAAACCCGCAATACAATCAGGGAATGAGTTAGATGACTTACTTGAAGAACTCCACACTGCCTTAAAAAGTAACAGCAAACAGGTTCCTGCCCTTCGCGGGAACCTGTTTGCTGGTTCCTGCGAAGGGCAAGTAATCGATGGGGAGATTCTGCCATTCGCAACTTAACCAACAATGAAACGCTGCTCGACGAACCTGGCAAAGAACGGGGTATCCTGAGGACAAGTTAATATAAATCGGCTGCACAATGAAATCAGGTCTCTTACCAGAAAACACGCACAGGACAACTGGACCAGATAGCTGAAGTTTTTATCCCAGGATGATAATTCTATCTGGGAAGAAGTATCTAGCTATAAAAGATGCCACACTAATATTCCGCCCCTTAATGGCCAAACGGATCGCACGCACTAAACCTGAGAAAGCTGAGTCTCTTGCAAATCACTACACTTCTCAATTCACCAGCAACAACATAACATTATTCAAGTTATTATTCAAATCCACACGGAAACAACATAATCCTAGTTAAGTTTTCAGAGGTACTGATTTAGATCGAGGGATGAAAACCAGAAAGAGCCCTCACAATGACCGGTCTAGCAACAGGAGGCCCGGTCATGCTTGTAAATTTACCGATATCATCTAGCTGCTCAAACGTAGTGTGTTTGGGATTCGAACTCGGGCTACGCGGTATGGCAGCCATGCATACAAACGCAAATAAATTATTTTTAAATCTCATATAAGTTTACGCTTTTTTCAAACCATTTCACCTTAAATAAATGCCTGATTTAAGAAAATATTATCAAATAATAGAATAAGTCCCGACTTTTGGCGAATCCTCTGTAAAGGACTATCCTCTAGGAATTTTGGCATTAAATTGATTTATTCATGTTACTCACAGATAGCAGCTAATGTTGCAGAATTTTTACTGAGAATATATCCGGCAGTCCTTGTACTGCTGCCAAATTTTTTTCCAGCAAGTTAGTTAATATTTCAGGAGGAAAGGATTGCATTACAAAATCGCAATGCCTGGCAACGGCTTTTAACCGATTGTCATAATAATACGACAGAGAGTATAAAGTATTGTTAGAAATTTGTATTAAATTTTGAGAGCCATGGTTTAATAAAGTATTGGTAACATTTACTTTACGAGTACTAGAATTGTTCCTTAAAGTACTATTGATTTGCACAAAAGGGTGAGTATATAAAAAAACTTCTACATCGCTACACCCTCCGCTGGGAGGAATGGGTAATCCTATTTAAAGTATTTAGTGCAGATTGAATAGGATCATGGTTTGTTCACAGCATTTGACTGTTTCATATAAAAATAAATGTTCATTTTCAGTAAAGAGCTTATCATTGGTTTATTTTGGGTTCATGACATGTAACCGAACCGTATGTGTTATATTTTGTAATTTCTGAAATAATCAAATTATCGTAAATAATCGGTGTTTGGGTTCTTAGTATATTAATAAAAATTCTTAATGCTGAAGCCAGTAACGTACTATTTTACAGAATATTATGAATTTTTGGTATATTACATACATATATTTGGTACAATAGATTGTAGTACGTGCTTAGTAGTTAAGTAGTGTCTGAAAACGTTGCATATGGCCTATACTCCCAGAGTAAGTTTCAGAATGTAATGATTTTATTATTATGTGCAAGATTATATAACGATTGGAAATAATAAAGTTAAAAACGTGATTCTTAAACAGATTTTTGTGTTATTTCTTAAAATGAATTTTTTTAATACTTAACTCTGGTTGATCTTTGGATTATGGTAACTTGGCGAAAATTTGGCGACCAACTCTGCTACAGCAATCATCTATTTTTTTTTTTTTTTTTCCGCCACCATTTTGTCTTCATGAAGTAAAGACATGTTTCTTTTCTTTTTATTTACTGAACACTTTTTCCAACAATCTACTAGCCAAATTACACTTATACTAGAAATTTTATCTAACAAAACTGCCTAATCATGACAAATATTCACTGCAAAATTGGGAAAAAGTGCACAATCGCAAACTCCTTGCGCGTTTTTCACAATAACACATACACATAAACAATAAGTCGTATAACACATACGACTTATTTTTACTTCAAAAAGCATCCCAGAATTGCACAAAAATGGCATTGTGCACACTCTTCACTATATCCATGTACAGTGCTTTTTTCTAATAAATTAGAAAAATTTCACAAAAATGCATGAAAATACTCAACGTATACTACTCAAACATATTCCAAAATACTAGAAACATATAACTCACAAAATCAAGATCATTAAATTAAAATATAATTAAATTAAAAAACACTACTTAAAATATAAATAAGCACATACATTCAATTAATAAAAATTAGATTACAATCCTAATTATTTTAAACTAAATCATTGCTAATAACAATTTTCAAATAATACCATTTTAATTTATTTACTCCTTACATTTAGAACAATGCATAAAAATAATATCCTCAAATCATTAAAAATACTAACTTACCTAATCTTCTTCAGAGTCTTCATTACGTCGCTGCAGTACTACTGCTAATTTCTAAATCCTAAATCCAATAGTCAACTGGAAGTCTATTCACCAAGTAATAAGAAATTAATAAAATTTCACCTATACTCAAACTACTTTCAGCAAACCACGTACCCTTCCTTACATTTTCACCATATTTCTTGCACCGCCATTTAAACTTGTAATATCCTTCCTTTCACACAATCTCAACTTATTATTATTATCAGATAAACACATTAAAAATTTAGAATTCACTTTACATAGCGCCATGCAATCCGAAAATTAATCAACACTATTTCACACAACACACAATGAAGCTTTTCCAAATTAACCCCCTTTTCCGATTAAAGAATGTAATTCATCCATTAATGTCACATGACATATCTCATGATCTCTCATTTCCCTCACACAAAATAATGCGTAATCGGAACTGAGTGCTTCTCACATTATTACCAAAGTCCTAGGTAGCAACCTTTATCGCCTCCAAAATGTCGCCAAACTACCAGTTTCCATATTCCAAAGATCAGCCTTAACTCTAACTATTGAAAAATTGTGTATATTATGCGCGTATGTGTAGGAACTATTAACAGCAAACTCCCAATGCGATTGTGTCTTAGGTATTATTTTAGAACTTGTTTCCAAAATTATCTGAATGCATTATAGTATTTATGGTGTCATTTTTTATGTAATTTTAGTGAATGAAATTATAAAGAATATATTAAAAAAATAGAAAATATATTAATAAAAAATAACTTGATGGAACTCAAATTTGTAATAAGTATTTAATGGAATTGAAGAGTCTATTTGAATAATGGTATAATAGCAAAATTTGATAAATAATAATATGCCCTGTTATTGTCTTATTTACAATAGGCTTACCAGTGACTAATCATGGTTGGAATAGCATATTTATGTCCTAGTGACAGAATAAGCAGAGTGTATCAGTAGTTCGTAATTTTGTGGATCTCTGATAGAAATTACATTTAAGGGTACTTATGTATTATCGTGCCAACTGGCTAAGTAGCACCTATTATGGATGACCGTGACCTTTAAAAATCTGCTGTAATGATTGGTGACCATTTCCAAAATTTCTGCCAACAGATATATGGGATAATATGTTAGTACCTATTTAAGTTTCTCTTTAAGACTGTTTGAAGTTAGCTTCTTGATGACTTGTTTTTCATAAGTAATTGATTGAGTTACAATTCATAAGTAATTGCTAATTTTTAGTGCGTTTAATAAAAGGCTGTACTCAAAATTTTAAAAGCAAGAAACTGCACAATCTGTTTTCTTTGAGATACTGCAAATTAAACTGTGATCAGTTAAAAGTCTTTCTCTGCCTTTTCATCCAGGGTTTACTATATTCATTTGGAAATGAAATAAAAATTCATGTAAATGCAGAATGTTTTCTGTATGAGTCAAAGTTCCTTGTTTACCATAGCTGCAGTAATCAGATGTGCCGTCTTACATGGGACAGTCCTGCATTTCACCACAGTAAACTTACAGTAACTTTAGGATATGCTCTAGAAAATATTCAGATATGTCTGTAAATATTCCCAGATTTTGTAAATGTAATTTACACAACTTTTTTCTAGTGGTGCTCCACACTATTAGTCATGAAGATATTTTTCTGGAATCAGAAATGTATCCAATAAATCTGTTTTTCTAGCTATATATTTTAAGGAACCTATGAAGTTCACACACATATACACAAACACACGCAAACAAAACAAAATTTCTGGGTTTCTATGTGAGCTGCATTTCATACTTGGAAATGGATTGTTAAATCTTGCAAAAATCTCAAATACAGTACTCTCTGCTTTATAAACTGAGATATTTTTTCTCTGACCTTTATAAGCTTTTTAATCAGTCAAGAGAAGCTTCTCGTAATTTCTCGAGGTTTCTGGAAAGCAAAAGAGTAGAATTACAGTTACATCTTAACACACAGTTGCATTATTTCAATTTAATTATAAATTATGATGTATCTATTTATAGAACTACTTTTATATATGCCCTCGCTTGGCGACTTGGTGAGAAACTCCATGGTGCCATATTACTATCTAAGTTTTTTATCTACGTTTCGAACTTTAAGCCTAAAATGTCTCCAAAAACGCGGTTTTCGCACATGCAAAAACCACGTTTTAAACACACAATTTAAGCTAAAAATCCGAAACAAAAACAAAAAAATTAGATAGCAAAAATGTAAAGTTTCTAACTAAAAATATTTAACAGGAATCTATGTACACAGCGATATGTTTTAACTTAAAAAAACATCTACAAGTTGCACAATCTTGACAGCGAAGGAATCTATGAACTACGCACACCTTGCTTTAATAAATTAACATAACAACAATAAATTTAAAAAATACCATGCACACAGCATTCTGTTTAAACTTAAAAAAAATCTAAAAATTGCACAATCTAGGCATTGTGCACAAATCAACAAAATAAACTAAAATAAATTACAAACAATTCAAATAACAGCAGAAATTTATAGTAAAGAACAATGAACGTAACGTTCTACAAAATAAAAACAATAAAGTAAAATGCACTTACCATAATGGATGCTTCTTCGGACAGCACAACATAGCTTTAACACGCTGCCACGTACTCTCTGTGATAATGACAGCCAGACTCGCTGTCCACAAAATTGATACTATGGTTCACAAATAAATGTTCAAAACCTTCTTTTTCTTAATCCCAAATCCTTGTAGGATTTTACTTTGCACATAAATATGCGACTGAAATCTTGCCACCACATCTCTCATTGCAATAGGCCATTTCAAAACACGCACGACACGAATCAACGTGCAATTAAACCACTGCAGCAAAAGAGTTAAGTTTCAACATCAAAAGGGTTGACGTACAAACAACATTGTCCCCAAAACCATCGTACACCAGCACAGAACAAATATCGCCACATTTGGTGATCGCAGGGCATATATAAGAGTAGAACCCTGTTTATTAAATGGGCATGCTCCTGTATTTTTAACTTTTCGGCGTAGTTTTCTCTTAAAACTCATCACATGATGCATTGCATTGGGAAATAAAACAATTTTAATTACAATTCTACTAAAAATAGCCAACTAAATACAAAATCTGTAACATTATGTTAAAATTTCCAGTAACCAAAACAAAAGTGTACTAATCAATAGAAAAACAGCTGTTTATTAAACTTTGTGCCATTTATTAAATTCAGATTATGCAATAGACTTATTCTTCATAGCCAGAATAATATCCTACTTCTATCTACCTAAGTTTTTTGCAGTTAATTCATTTCATGCATTGTGGACCGTGGCTTCATGGTTCAGATATGTAGTGTTTCAATAAAATGGGTTTGACCAAAATTTCCTACCCCCATTCCTTGTACCTGTAAAACACTGTTTTCAGAGTTCTTTATTTGCACTGGATGCATTTTATTTGTGATTTTTGGCGGTACATGGACTATCCATGTACCGCCAAAAATCGCCAAGTTTCGACAAGGGGTACCCTAAAATATACTTTTACCTTGATATAAATTGATACAAGATTTATAACTTTTTATTTTGTATTGCTGTCGAATTTTTATAATAATCTCATGATATTTATATAATTAATTTTTTTATTTTTTGCAGCAACTGTGTTGTTACCATGGCTGGCTCCTACTCAAATGGATATCAGTATTCTTCTTACAGTGGCCCTGAATCTATACCAGGTTTGTAATAAGGGCAGAATATGCTTAGGAAATTTCTTAAATTTGTAAAATATATTAGATAAGTGTTGCTTTTTGAATGCTTGCAAATTTAATAGGCTTTTGTTTAATTAAAACATTTTAAGTGTACTGTTCTCATTTTATGTAGGTGGTCAAAATGAATTTTCCAGGTTGTCAGAAGTTATAAGTACCAATATTCAAAAAGTGTCACAAAATGGTAATCTTATATTTTCCTTTTAGTTTTATCTTATTTCTTCATTCTTGTTTCCTTTGTTTATGTCAGTTTCATTAATGATGTATATTAAAAATGTGCTATACTTGTGTAATTTATCTAGTTGCTTCCATGCAAAAGATGGTGAATCAGCTGGGAACACCTCAAGATTGTGAAAGTTTGAGATCTCAGTTGTAAGAGATTTTTCTGCCTTTTATATTTCATTCTTTTTTTTTTTTTTTTAAATCTTTCTTTTCTTTCTATGTATTATTAGTTAATGTTAGAATTGTTATTCATTATGTGGCTAGGTGAGGTATATTTGGGAGAGAGGGATTGCTTGAAGCTTAATAATTTACTCTTTCTGTAAACAAATATTTTTCTTTCATGCGTAAAGCCATCATTGATCACAGTGAAGGAAGAAAAGGGGAGGATATGAGTGTGTTAGAATTCAGATTTAAAAAGATATCTAAATACATTTTAAAATTGATAATAAAAAATCCATCTTTTAACTTGTTCATTGGTTATCTAATAATGCCAGATTATTTGCAAAATTTCAAGTATTTATGTGAATACAGGGTGTTTATTAATGAATGGTGCTGTTTTAAAAATTAATAATAAATCAATGTATTACCTTAACTGTGTAAAACCTACACTGTAGGAATTGGTAACTGTTCAAGTTTCTCATGTGCTACCTGCTGTTTGCTTACTGCACAGCTGCAGCATCAGTTTCCAAGATGGCGCCGCAACAAGAAAACACTTTCTGTGAGCTCCATTTTGAGGTATCCAGATCTGTGGCTTCAGTACAGCGTGAGTTCCGTGCATGTTTTCTGTGTGATGTCACATGAGAAAGTGCATGGCCCATTTTTCTTCGAACAGGAAACTATGGTCGGTGACTCATTTCTACACATGTTGAAACCTGATTGTTACCCTAGTTGAATACCAATTTTAATGATTTTTCACAGAAATGTAAAGCTTCTTAATCGTGTTCTTAAAGAATGCTGAATTGGTCGGGCTGTAAGGCTCCATTCAGACGGTGGTACAGATGTTATAACTGGCTTAAGCCGAGTTTCGTTGCTAGGCAGTCAGACCTTGCTATGTCACAAAAACTGGTTTAGGGGTTTTGGTATTAAGTTCGGAGTTTTCAACTTTATGCTGAGTTTGGTATAAGAGTCAACCAATCACAGCAAACGTGCAAAACCTGTTGAGAGGGAAAACATAGCGGGAAATCTGTAGACACATCTATACATGTGCAAATTTAGCTTCTCTAATTGGCTATGCCTTAGACCCTGTCTTGCAGGTGTGAATGGAACTCCTGCATTTTATGCCTTCCAACTATGCCTCTATGACATTTATATCACCGTCTGAACACAGTCTAAGAGCAGATAGTCTATTTAACACCATGCATTTTCTTTCTTGGGGCATTTGTTAAAGACCAAGTTTATGTACTGTCATTCATTGCCTGTGTCCCTTGAGAAAGTTCGTGTTTGGATAAAATATGCAGTGCAAACCATCACAGCTGTCATGCTACACCGAGTGTGGAAAGAATTTGAATGTCGTGTAGATGTGTGTTGTGTGACCAAGGGCACACATATTGAAAGATTGCAATTAATGCATACAAAATTTCAACAGTTGCCGCTGGTTATGCTGTAAGGTTTTTCCATATGAAGTAATACATGGATTTATTATTAATTTTTAAAACCGCACCATTAATTTATAAACACCCTGCATTTTTAGGATTTTTGTCATATACTTAAAAGCTGGACCTTTTTGATTGTTCATATGCATAAATAAATACTAATATAGTAAATAAAACATGTATTTCTTTGTTCATTTTAGTAGTAACTTGCCAATAATAATTATTTTGCTGTTGCAGTGAATGAACTATACAGCAGTTGTAAATGTAATCTTCCTTCAAGTAAAATCCCCCCCCAGCTTTTTTAACCCCCTGAGTATTAACCCCATACACAATGTTTAAAGGAAAGTGAGAAATTAATCTAAATCTGAGGTAATTAAGAGGAAGAAGACATGGCATTTATTCATACATGGTGCTGCATATAAAAGCAGGCTAAAAATATAACAGCTGCAATAAAAAGCATTTTTTTGAATTTTTATTCCATGAAATATTAGTTATGTTTTTGTAAAAGTGCCTTTTAAAATTTTTTTCCCTCCCTGTAGGCATCAAGTTCAAAATTATACAAATCAATTGGTAAAAGACACAAATAACCACCTGAAAGATCTTTCTCTCTTACCAAATCCTGCCAGTGTTTCTGACCAAGTAAGATTTAAAATGCCTTGAGTTTTATTTTTGTTTTTTTGCATTTTTATGTGATTTATAACTTGAGAGTTTTATTCTGTTAAAAAAGGTGCATAGTTTGTCTTTTCATTTTTTTTGGGGGGGAGGCGGAGGGACCACATTATATTATTTTAGTGTCATGTCATTAAACATCCATGTGTGCATGTGTGTGCTTATGTGGTGAGTTGTTGCTATAAAGTAGATCATCTTTCAAATTATAATAATGCTTTGTATAGTATGACAAATTGAGGAGTTTAAAAACAATGTAAATATTTTGTAATAATTTTAGTTTATAATTTTAAATTAACTCTTACTTAATAATTCTAGTATAATTGTAGAACATTTAATTGCAGGTTTTTGTAAATATTTACATGAATTATATAATTAATAAAAGATTTTTCTTCTGCCTTATGTTATACAAATCACTTAGGAGACAGAAGTGTCCCCTTGCTTGACTCTGCAATGAGTAGGATCTCCAGATTCATATCTTTGTCCAAAAGTTAGTGCAGAAAGGTCAAATAGAGCCAGAAGTATCTAAAACAGCTTTAGTGACATTGATGATCCTCAAAGAGTATAAGAACTGACACTTCTGGGGGGGGGCACTCTGAAGAGCCTGGTCAGTTTGGCAGGACCGTCAAAGATGTGTACTGGAGAAAGTTGTGTACCAGGACGGTGAAGTTAGCAGTTATAACTGCTGACCATCAGGGGATATTTTCATTCCTTTAAAGTGTTTTGTTCTCAGTCTGGCTATGGTAGATAGCCAACGCCTTTTTTATTGAGGTCGAAGTCAGAGGAACTACAGTGGATGAACAAAAATATGGAAACACCTTGTGAAATGCATGTTTGAAAAGAAAGATTGATTTTAATGAAATATGTAGGTGGCGCTGGTGTTTTAGACTACTGACGCCACCTATACAACTTCGTAAATGTGCTAAACAGTTCAGTTGTTGTCGGAGTACTGTTATGTGAGGTTGTCATTGCATCATGTCAGAGTTAACAGATTTCGAACGTGGGCAAATTGTTGGAGCACGTATGGTAGGTGCTTCCGTAAGAAAGGTAGCCGAGGTGTTTAGTGTTTCAAGAGCTACTGTATCGAAGATTTATTCAGCATATTTGAAAAGCGGAAAAACATCATCTGCTAAATCACAGCGCGGACGAAAGTGTGTCCTGAGTGATCGTGACAGACGACCATTAACGGCAATTGTGACGAAAAATAAGAAGACCACAGCTGCAAAAGTTACTGCTGAAATGAATGTTGTGTTACCGATCCCTGTGAGTAATAAAACAATTAGAAGGGAGCTTCATAAACAGGGAATTGCTGGCCGTGCTGCAATTGAGAAGCCACTCATCAGTGATGCTAATGCCCGTAACAGGAAAAGGTGGTGTTTAAGTCATAAAGCCTGGACTATAGAGCAGTGGAAGCGAGTAATATGGTCTGACGAGTCTTCTTTCACATTGTTTCCCACTTCTGGCCGAGTTTACGTCTGGAGAACGCCATCTCAAGCCTATAATACAGACTGCTTGTTGCCAAGAGTGAAACATGGCGGGGTTCTGTTATGGTTTGGGCAGCCATATCGTGGCTCTCTGCTAGCCCCATGATAACTGTGTCAGGGCACATGACTGCCAAGACTTATGTGAACATTTTGGCCGATCAAGTTCATCCCATGGTTACAAACTTTGTTCCCCGATGGTGATGGTGTCTTCCAAGACAACAATGTCCCTGTTCACACAGATCACATTGTCCAGGACTGGTTTTCTGAGCACGAGGATGAGTTGTCCCATCTTCCCTGGCCACCATAGTCACCAGACCTGAATATTATCGAACCTTTGTGGTCTACATTGGAACGAAAAGTGCGTTATCGTTATCCACCGTCAACATCGTTATCTGAACTTGCCACCGTTTTGCAGGAAGAATGGTATAATATTCCTTTGGCAAACATACAGGAACTGTATTTATCCATTCTGAGAAGACTGCAAGCTTTTTGGATGCCAACGGTATTCCTACACCATATTAAGCAAAGAAACATGTTTTTTTAAAGCTGTTTCCATATTTTTGTCCAACCCCTGTATCTGTCTAGGTAATTGGTAGGTTATGAGCTGAGTTTGTAAGCTCATTTATGGTGTGGGTGCCTTTCTCTTTAAGTAGTGCATTTGATTCTGTTTTGACACAAGGTTGTCAGAGATTTAAGTTGATAATAGCCTGTGGAGAGGGGCGGATGGAGAGTAGTGATTCTTTAGTTATATCAATAGCTTCATGCTCTAAGCCAATTTCTTTCCTAATCTCATGGTCCAGTTGTAAGGTGGAGGACCTTTTCAGTCTATTTTTTTCACTCCTGTGTCTTTAATTATTTTAAATATGGCTCTTTCCAATCAACAAGTGATTTCTGATATGTATTTAAAAACTAGTGCCAATATCCGCATTGCCACCTTGTTTTATAGTTACAACTTAACAAATTAACTCCAGAAAAAGTGTCTCCATTTTTAATTCACAAACATGTAAAGGTGCTGGACAACCAAAGCATATGAAATGGTTGCAATTGGGTGACTTATTAGTTGAAACGTCTCTTGTAGGCAGTCTACTACCCTTCTCAGTTTAAATAAACTTGGTAAATGTCTATGTGTCAGCTCACAAGACACTAAATTATACCTTTGGATTCATCTCTGAGATCAATCTCTTTTTGTGTTTTGAAGAAGGAATTCATCTTGGAGTTATCTGATCAAAATATCTGTGCTGCTAGGTGGATCAAGATGTATAAAGAAGATAAGTTGATCAATATGAAATATCAGTACTTTTCCATTTCGCCGGCGCAAATCTCGCCAAGCAGAATTTATTGGCGACAACGTACATTATACACATAAAAAATGTTAACAAATGTTAGTTCTAAGAATTTTTATTTTGAAGGCATAAACATTTTAATAGTGTTTAAAATTTTGTAAAAAGCCAATAAATAAAGACAATAAATTTGTAAAAAGACATTAATTTAAGAATTTACTATATACTTTCATGGTTTAACATCCTGATTCGCCGTATCACGTGACCACAAGAGATCTCATCCTACGTAAACTACGCTACAAAAATCTAATTCTCTCAGTAATTATCTACATTAATTCATAGACTCCAACTACTACGGATTCTCCGTAGTTTCTACGGAAATTCATGAAAAACTACAAGCTACGAAAAGTATGGAAAAAACTACGGATTTTACAGAAACAAGAGCAGGAGAACCAGTACGCAAAACGGAACCAACTAATTCATCCGATGATTGGCTGAATACTCGTGTTATCATATATCACGTGTTGAGTGCGTTCCTAGTTTTGAAGAATTAGCCAATCGTAGATCAGTAACTCCAACCGTTAACGACTTATCAATAGTTCTACCCAATTGTCTGTCTCCCAGGTTCCTCGCTGATGCGTGTTTAGGCTGCATTCGGCTGCATTGTGTAGTTTACGGCGAGAGCTTAGCGTGTGTCTTGTGAACTGTGAATCAGGTGAAAGATTTTTAATCATAATGCTGCCTCGAACGAAGAAGCCAAAATTATCAAAGCAGAAGTTTAAAGATTCATATTCTTCAGAATTTCCATGCATTAAAGCGTCCAAAATTTCTGTGAATCACGCACACTGCAGTGTATGCAACAAAGATTTCTCAGTTGCTCATGGCGGAAAAGATGACTGTAAACGGCATGTGTTTTCTCAAAAGCATATAGAACTTGGCATCGTAAAATCTAAAGAAATAACAAATTTCTTAATAAAAGATGATGAAACAGATCCTATAAAAGCCGAATGCTATTTTGTTCGTTTTTTAATTGAACATAATCTACCGCTTTCTGTTTCGGATCATTCCAAAGAGCTTTTCAAAGCAATGTTTCCGGATTCTGCCATAGCAAAAAAATTTAGCTGTGGTCATACCAAAACTGCTGCTATTGTGAAAACGCTTGCAGAAAATACTGTTGCTGATATTATAAAATCAGTGTGCAGTACATCATTTTCTCTAAGTACTGATGGAAGTAATGATAACAATGATAACAAACTGTACCCATTGGTTATAACATACTATAGTAAAGAAAAGGGAGTGATAATTACTTCATTGATTTCTATTTTAGAATGCACGGATAATACAGGAGAAGGTATTTTTAATTGTATAAATGAAAACTTTAAAAACAAAAGGTTTAGAATGGAAAAATTGCTTATCATTTTCTTCAGATAATGCTAGTAATATGATTGGAAAGTTTAAAGGTGTAGCATCATTTATCAAAATGCATCAACCAAGTATAATCACCCGAGGTTGTCCGTGCCACCTCTTGCATATAGCTGCAAAAAAAGCTACTGAAAAATTAATTGGCTCAGAAATTGAAATGTTGATAATAGATATATATTTTTACTTGGAGAAAAGTTCGAAACGGAAGCATAGCTTCAAAGTTGCTCAACAAATTTTGGGACAGAATGCAAAATCTCATAAAATTTTGAAATATTGCAGTACGAGATGGTTGTCTCTTTTAGAATCTATAACAAGGATTTTGGAACAGTGGGATGCTGTGATAAATTTTTTTGGAGATAAACCAGATAACAGTGAGAATGAAGGAAAGAGATTGCAAAACATTAAAAAAATTTTACAGTCACCGACCACCAAATTGTACTTGTTATTTTTGAAAAATACTTTGCCTTTGTTTATAACAGTAAATATTAATTTGCAACAACAAGCTCCTTATATACATAAATTGAGAAGAGAACTTTTTGAACTTTTAATGAATTTATTTGTTAGATTCGTAAAACCATCAGTAATTTCTAAAGAAAATGAAGATGTTACTCTAACGTCTATTCCATTTCAGAAGTATAGTAAACAAAAAGAAAATGAAAATTTAGTGATTGGTGCGGAAACAAGACTATATTTAAAAAATGCCAAGTTGAATGAAAGTGAAGTGAAATCATTTTTCAATTCTGTGCGAGCTTTTTTTGTAACTGCATGTTCATATATAATTGATAAATTTCCACTGAGTGATCCATTTCTAAAACATGCTGAAGTTGCTGACATCAACTTGAGAACTGAAGTCTCATTTTCATCTGTTCTGTACTTGATGAATACTTTTCCATCCATTATTGATGAAAAATGTCTTAATCAAGTAGAAATTGAATTTTCCATGTATCAAGTAGATGATTTGAAAGAAATTGTAGATTTGCGTATTGATATAGCATGGGGAGAAATTGCTAAATTAAAAAATATGAATGGGTGTATTAAATACAAAGTATTGCCTTCTGTAATGCTTGCTGTCTTAATAATACCTCATTCAAATGCAGCTTGCGAAAGAATTTTTTCTATTGTTAAAAAAAATCAGACGGAATTTCGACCAAATTTAGGTCTTAAAACTCTTGAAGCAGTTTTGATTGAAAAAATAAATATGCAGGTAAATGAAGAACTGTGTTATAAAAAAACATTCTCAAAATCAGAACTTAAGCTTGCTAAGCATGCTACATATAAATCTTTGCATTCATAAATTATGCGTATTTTGTTTAATACTTATATGTATCATTCTTGGTTATTTAAATTTTATTTCCCTGTAGAAATCATATCCAGAATAAAGATATGATTTATAGCTTCTGATTTTTTCTATGATTAGTAGTGATTTGAAGTACTTTTTATTAGTGAATGCTTGAGGAGTTAAAAGAAAATTTCTAATTAAATGTGCATATAATTTACAAGGTATATTTTTAATTATTCAGTTTTATATGTATATGGATTTTAAATGTAATAAAATTGATTACAATTAATTATTAATTTAAAATTAATGAATGGTTAATTACAACATACGCTACGCGCACATTTTCAAAGTTGTAAAAATGTCGTTCGCGCGTTGACTACTGACAAGGTTTGCTGAAGGTTGGAGTCTATGTTAATTTCAAGTTAAATCTTTGTTTGGAATACAAGTTTAAATGCAAGAATTGTTTCAATTCGTACGAATAGCTTACTCAGAAATTATGTAAAACCGCAGTGTTTTACTTCGCTGGCGCATTCCATTAGAATGGATGAATTTAACCCTTGACTTCGCCTTTACTATATTTTCGTTTTCAGGTGAGCGGTGTGATTGCTTCCTAATTGACTTAATTGCCACAAATGGTCTTAGGGCATGAAATTGAACTATCTGATAAAAATTCTATGTAATTATATGCCAGTATTGAAAAAAACAATCAATCTGATAAGAAATGGCTGCGACATTTTTTGAAAATGAGGCGTAAAAGGTTACCAGTGAGGATATTCCGTTTGGCATTAGTTGTACCATTATTGGCGACTTTATCACCTGCGTCGGCAAAACGGAAAAGTACCGAAATATCTAATCCTGACCTTCAGCTCTCCCGATCTATTTAAATGTGTAAAGACCAAGTATTTGAACTGCCATCTAAGACCATACATCCCCAATGTGATGTTTCTGGTGCTATCATTTTAGCCACACAAAGATGTCATGTCATGGAAAACCTACATGTGCACATTGTGTCAACGGTCATGAGAGTACTGTACCACTATGCGTTAATTGCAAAGAGAAGCACACAGCTTTCACATGCTCCTGCTCCGAGGGGAAAACCAAGAAGGAAATGCAGTCTATTAAAGTAACAAAAACATCACATATGCTGAAACTATAAGATTGGTGTCTTATGCTCAACTTCACTGAAATATATCCTTTGCTGATGCTGTGAAATCCGTTAAATCAGTCAGCACCTAAACTGCTTTCTGCATTTAAATGGGAGGGGGAGGCACACAACACACAGTTCCCTAACACAGTAGTCTCGCTTATCCAATGTAAACGAGCAGGCAGAATGTTGGGTAAGAGAAAATGTTGGATAATATTTAGATATTACGAAAAAGCCTATTAAACATCAAATTGTTGTAATTTTACACATTACGGACATAAAAATCATGCATTACAATAAAACAGAAAAAAATATTGAAATGCCTTTTTATTACTGCTTAATAAGTAGTTACACAATAGAATTGTTTTAAAAAAATGCTTGTGATTTTGGCTTGAGACTACGTGTGACACAATTCTAAAATCTTAACAGCTAGGAGCGCAGAGATTTTCAGTGCCCTTCGTAAAGTATCATCTTCTTTCTACATTTGGATCAATCTTCATTTCAAAATCAGACAGTTCATGTGCCTTTTTTAACAATTTGCTTAACTTATTGAAAATTAAAGGCACTTTATCTTCTTCACTATCACTGTTTTCACTGTCCAGCTGGTATTAGAAAATCATCCAATTCTTCATTCGTCATTTCTCGAAATAATTTTTTTACTACTTCTTCCATATCTAAAACTCCTTCACTGCCCACTGTGTTTGCAATATGTACAATATCTTTGGCTTTATTTTCAATCGATGGAAATCCTTTAAAATTTTGATAACTTCTGGCAAAAACTGATGCTACCAAGCATTCAGTATTGATGAGGGAACGCTGAACCATATGTGAATGAAATCCTAGCATTCGATAAATCAAATGGAATCAATTAAGGTAACACATGCGAGTGGAATCGCGTTCTGCAAATCTGCACCCGGCAAGGGTTTATTGTATTTTTATCGTTGTCTAGCAGTTTCTTCCGTGATATGGCAATTTTTATTGGCCTTACATCAGCCTAGGCATGTGCATTACTTATTACATTCACTGATGTATTTAAATTTTTCAATTATATCTTGTCTTCCTTCAATTTCTTCTGTTGCTGTAGGCTGTAGCTTCGTGCGATGGTCCTTTCTGTCGTTTCTAAAATGCCCTGAACCATAGGTTGGCATATGGCAGTTACTTTGGGGGGCTGAAACATGGCCTTAATGTCACCATCTTGAAGCTCCACTGTGTCAAGGTGTGGAGCATTATATGGCAAAAAACAGCATTTCTCTGCAAGTTATTTTCTTCAAAAACTTCTCTGTTGAAGGAGTGAATTCTTTAAGAATTAGTCTTTGAAAATTTCACTATTCATACATGTGTTTTTATGGCTACAGTATTTTACAAAAAGAGCATTTTTTGAGTATTTTAAAGGCTGTGGAATTTTGCAGCTTTCCAATCATTACAAGATCTATTTTCAAGTTTGCTGTAGCACAGGGTTTCTTAAACTGTGAATCGCGACCCCCAACGGGGGGTGCCAAAAATGTTAGCAGTTTTGATATTTCTTTAACTAATTATAATAATTTTACAATTAACAAATATTTTTACACAATGTATCTGAAAATAGATAAAGATAAGACAATACAGACAAAGATAAAAATGAAAACGTTTTGATGCGTACTTTTTATAATATAAACGTTCATTTTTCTTGCTTCGCTCATAATTTTTCATCTGTTACTTATTTAAAATTTTCACATTTATTTATGTCTTAAAATTAGAAAATAAAGTTAATGACCTAAAACTGCATTAGTATATTACAGTGCAAGTAAAAAAAATCGAGTTTCACTCACGCGTGTGTTGGATTTGCACAATACTTATGGGTTCACACAAAATTTTTGTAAATACACTCTTAGACCCCCCCCAAAAGTAAAATAAAATAAAATAAAATAAAGGGACGCATCAAGAATAAAGCAAATTGGACACAAATTGATATGCATACAGGTTTCGACGGAAAATGCAAAATTGTATGTACATTTTGGCTGCCAATGAATGAACGGTTGTCGCTACAGCGCATCTGATCTGCGCAACTTCCAGGATATTTAAGAGGAGAAATTACGATTCCAGCTCATAAATTCTTCACGGATTTCATTCCATGTACTCTGGTAGACAGTAATTATGCCTCACATACTGGTGCACAAATGATATGTGCAGATGTCAGAATTTGAGAAAGGTCATGTAGTTGGGGTCAAAGTAGCCAGTTGGTCTTATCGGCGAATCGTACCGCTGATGATGTACTGCTTCTCATTGATAGTCCTTGGGCTGCTATAAATGAGTGGTGTTAGGAGGCGTCTTCTAGGACTGGTCCGTAATAAGCAAGGCATGGAGTGGCAAATTCACATCACCTCGGGGAACTGTCCTAAAAATAAACTTGTTTTTATAAGAGCTTCCTTTCTGTGTTTCAAGTACATTATATGTTAATGACCTCTTTGGCATTGATATATAGAATTTTTGAACATTTAAAATAAGTGTGATGTATCCTTTATCAGCAAATGTGTTTTTGCATGTAAGTGATTATAATGCATTAACTGTGTCTCTTTGCTGTACTTTTTCTTTTAGAAACAAAGAAAGATTTTGAGAGAAAGGTTAACTAGTCAATTTTCTGATGCATTAAAGAATTTTCAAGGGGCTCAAAGAAATGCAGCTCAGAAGGAAAGAGAAAGTGTTATGCGGGCTAGAGCCCATTCTGGTCTCAAAGGGGTAAGTTTAATCAAACTACAGTATACATCTTCAACAGTATAAATTTCTCAGATGATTTATTCCATCTTTTTATTACATTTAAGAATCCTTTTGGTGATGATCCACCAGCAAGCGGGCAAAATTTGATAGATCTTGCAAGGTAAGGCAGAATGAATATTATTCATGAAAAATCCATCTTTGTGATTAAACAAATAAATAAAGATTTTGAAAAATTACTACTAATTTCTTTATAAAGTTCATTTTTAATCATGTGTTCTTATGTATTTTATTGTTTATTCGTGTATATGAGAATTTTTATTTTATGTACATGTTATCAGCAAAGTATGAAATGCCGGAATTCTATAGAATGTCTTGGTATTGTATATAATGCCAAACCAGGCAAAGTATGAAAGAAGAGAATTATTACATATTTTACCTAGGCATTCTACAGAAGGAAAAATGCTCTTTAGGCAACAACAACAACAAAAAAAAAAAAAGTTATGATAAGGCTATTATTTAAAAGACGTTCATTCCTCTAAAATACAAATGTTATTTTGAAAAAATTATGGAAGAATGCCATTAAAAAACTGTTCTTCGAAATATATTAAAAAAAAAAAAAAAAGATAGTAAGGTATCTTGATACAGTGTAATAAATTGGTATTTTCTGTCTGGCTGAGACTGGGAATCGGTATGATCTACCTGACAATGGAAGTTAAATTCAGAAAAAGTCATAAGTTTCACATCAGTGCCCTTTTTAATACCTTTTTGTTTTTTCTGGAAGAGCTCACAAAGGGAGTTGTTAAAAGGCTATCACTTCCAGGGACAATTCCGAGAAACAAGATTCTAGTAGCACTGCTTTAAGCGGGAGGCTTCCGAGAAATGTTTCGTCTAGCTAGGCGCAACATGTCCTGGCTATGAGCAACATTTTTACATCTGGAGACGAGTTCCTCGTACGTTCAACCAATCAGACGAAAGTTCTGCTTCTGAAGGATCACGGGTAACTTTCAATATGGCGATGGCTCTCACTGTGAAGTCATGGACAGTGGAATTAGAGGCCGATTAAATTATTGCTGTTTTGTTGTAATATAACTGCCTGAGTCATTTAAAAAATGTTTAAATATTCATTAGAGAAATATTGATTATATTATCTCCTAATATAAATTTAGTACTATAAATTGAGTATTAGTATTAGAAAAACTTATTTTTGAATTCAATGAATTTTAAATCATTCTATATTCATTAAATATATAATCATAGAAATTTCAGAGTTGACAGTATTTTATGACATTCTTGAAGTTCAGATTTGTTTACAAATTGTTCATCGTCAAAAGTTTGCCAAATTTGTCGTATTTCATGCTAATAGTGTATTATCACTGTTATATAATAGAATTTTATTTCTTAAATTTAAGTTGAATATTTTTTAAAATCTGTTTATATATGCGCGGCTTTTCTCGTAATTACTTATCTTTTACATTGTTAATTGCATAATCAGTGACACATTTTAAACAGCATAAAAGATGCATAAAAAAGAAAAGCATAGTTTATGTAATAATGAGAATACTCATTAAATTTGTCTATTATTTTCATGTTATTAATGAATACTTTTTGGATTATAAATACATTATTATACAACTATACTTTTATTGTAAATGATACATATTGAAACATTGGAAATTTATCGATTTATTATTATGCATGATGAAAACATTTGTATATACATTCATTAATATAAATCTTATTCATTACATTAATACTAATAAATATATATCAACAACTTCTAAACCATCGCATCTCTCTATCTGTATGTAAGTATATGACATATTAGATGTATTATATTTATGTATGAATACAAAAATGAACATTGCCAAAAAGTTTATTTGAAGTTGCTTCTAATTCATATAATGATCATGTAATTGGTAGCAACTGTAGTCATCAGTTCTTGTAAATTTTTATGGATATGTAATAATCAATTGAAAAATAATTGATGAGCATTTGAGTACTAAAGAGTGTACACATTTTGTTTTTCATAATTATATCATATGTATGATCAACATAATATAAACATGACTAATAAATAATAAATGTAACAGCTATGCATCTATAACATTTGATTACTTAAAACAGTGCACAACTGATTATCACCTTCATGTGTGTTTTCACATTTGTAACTGGTATACAAGCCAGTTTTAAAAAATCTTCTACAAAGGGATCCCTCCTGTTAGACAGATATCCATCGAGGCTTTGCCGTAACATGCCATAAAACAAACTCATGATGTGCACCTCCGAATTTCTAGAGTTGGTATAATTAATGTGTTTTAGGTATATTACCGACTGATCTATGGGACAGTAAACAGCTCGCACATGTTTGATTGCTCATGTATTCATATGCTTTATTTAATCTTCATTTTGCTGAATAGTATCTGCTGGCTGTGAGGATGTAAATATCATCCATACAGATTTTTGTAATAGAAGGTGTTAAGTTAGAATACAGCGCCACCTATTGGATAGGGAGAGAAATGCTCACTTGGCCATCTGGATTCGGGTAAGTCACATGCCAGAGCATGTATTAGATCTGAATGTAGTTAATTACTGTCAATAAATTAGTTCTTTTGCTATACAGTCCACTCATTCGTTTAGATTCGTAGTACAGAAGGGACGTCATTTTTTGGGTCTGTTTGTTTATATCTATGGATAATAGTAATGAGCCATAAAGTTAGTCAAAAAAATACTTTCACCAGGTCATAAATTTTCATTGGAATGCAGGCATCAGAAAATACACATAAGTATACACATCTAGTTTTAGGCATTATATACAATGCCTAGGCATTCCATAGAATACTGTATTTCATACTTTGCCGGTAATATATATAGATTTTGCAGGTAAGGCAGTTCTGACTGATATAAAATTAGAAGATGTTCTAATCCACAGCATTTGTAGATGAACAACTTCAGGAGGCAGTTATTATAATACTTGCTCGAAACGCATGATTTGAGATGCTAAATTCCAACATAATTATTAATTTCCTTTTTAAAATACTGTTAAATACTATTTTAAGAAAGCAAAAGTGGAAAAAAAAAACCTTTGGGAAATAAAAATGAATTCTATTTTAAGCTTTCAGCTTTCATTATAAATGTGGTCCTCCTCTTGTTTAGGGGGTCATGTTGCTAAAATTGTTAAGATTCAGTGATCTTACTATTTATTTTATTTGAAATTATTATTATTATTATTATTATTTTTTAAAGTTTGTAGTAGAAATGGAAATATTATAGCCATGGAATTAGCAATGATGATCAATTCTATGATTTTCTCTTTTCATCATTAGGTTTGACATATATATCATTTCCCTATATGGTCTGTCCTCGAAAAATAAATGTTACTTCAAAGCATTCAGATTATTTTTGAATTTTCATTTTCATTATTGCATGCAAATTCTGTTTTTTGTAATAATTTTGTGAAAATATATATTCTTTTGCATGATATAAAAATAATGCTTAAATAATGCTTCCTTGTCGAGGTTAGTGTGCGAATTTGGTTTTAGAGAATAACATTGCTATGTTGATTTTCAGTTATAAACCAATAATTAAAGTTGACTCATCATAAAGCTTTAGTTTTCTATAAAAATGTTGAAGGATTATTACACATATTCATGTAATGCAATATTACTGTGTCATACAGTTTTATCGCATGGTAAGCTGATTTGGTTAGTGTTTTTTAATCACTGTCACATATTTTTCTCCTTACCTTTTAAGTAAGTTCTGAAAATTTTAAAAGTGTTGCACAATTTTTGCCTTTCTCTGTTGTATATAGTTTTTCCCTCCAAGGTCTAGTTTATTGGTAAATCGATTATTTTATTTATTTATTATTTTTATTCAGTGTATTTCATTTATTTTATTTACCTGTGAATTTATTATTTAATATGTATTTTGAGCTTTCTTAAGTCATGGGAGGCGTTCTCACTCTTACGAATCTTTCCAAACATGTGATTTCACCGTATTTACATTCCAGCTTGCTGTAACCTTGGTTGTTGGTGATGTGTTTGATCTTTCGAAACCTGAGTCTTTTGTTCACCACCCTTCTCCTTTGTTCTACCAATGTCCCTCTTAGGAACTGCAGTCAAATCTCATTCAAGTGAGGAATCCTGCCTGAGCTTTACAAAATAATTGAGCTGGACATGTCATGCAAGGTTTTCAGTAAAGAAATAATATTTTGATAGCTACAGTAGTTTTTCCATAACTACTTTTCATTTGTTGTGTTCATATTGTACGTGCATTCTTCAAAAATTAAAATGCTTGCATAATTTTTCCCTCTCAATTTTCGGAAGATAAAATTAGTTTCAGGGGCATAAATTATGTTGATTGGTTATTTAAATATTGCAAAGCACATGGAAACTATCTGCCGAAGGGAAGGGATGCTTTCATTAAGGACTATGCTGAGGAAAAGTGGCTCGTTTTCACATTGCACATGGGCAAAATGATTATTAAAGATTGAAAAACATCAGTTTAAATACATAGAAGGCTAAGAATATTGCAGAAAAGAAGTTATTTATAAATAAATAATAAAAGCATAATTGTGGCTATATCTGAACAATACTGCAAAAAAATCATTTTTTTTTTTTTTTTTTTTTAATTTCACTATTTAAATGAAAAGTTAAAACTTATTTGGAAGTATGGATTTTAACAAACTAAATGTAGATGATAAAATTGTTTAAAGCCATGCCACAGTGATAAAAGAGTATAAAATTGTTTGTATGCATATCATTCTAAATTAAAATGTATTTTCATTTATATATCTTTTTTCTGAACAGCCCATTGAAAAGCCATGTTAGCTGTACTTTACAGTGTTTTCTGTTTTAATGCAGAATGCATAATGACAAATACTGGGGGATGAAGTATTTTTTCAAAAGAAATGCTATTAAAATAATTAAACTCAAATTAAAAAAAAATTCATATGATTAAAACATGTTTAAAGCAGATAAAAATAACAACTGTGATTAAAATTTATGGGTATGTGTAATATAAAATAAAAATATATGTAAGAAAGAAAAAAAGATACTTTTTTTTCCTCTCTCACATAATAAAAGGGAGATTTAAATAGATTACCGTAAACTGAGAAGTTTGCCAAATGTATTATTCTTGGCACAAAGTAAAAAAAGATGCTAAGGTAAATATCTGATTAAATCTCAAACCAAATTTTAGAAAATTTGGTTTTTAGTGAGTAATATGAATCTTCGAACCGAGATATGCAACAAATTTGCCATGCCATTTTAGAAAAAGTTTAATATTATATCAAAATAAGTGTGTTAGAACAGCATTTTATATAAATCTGATATGTATCTTAAGTCACACATTCACAACATGAAAAACAGAGGTTGAATTTTGTCAGTTGGGCCAGTAGGCTGGGAGATACAGAACTGTTCTTTTTTATTAAATGTATGTAAATAGAGCAACAGCAAAGAAGTATGGCTGCATATTTTCCTTTTGCTCTCTTACCTTAAATATTGTCAGAACATTTATAGAGCAATTGCTCTCTCCATTTTTGTGTTAGCTGGGTGAGAAATGGTTTTGTAATAGCTTAATTTCCCAAGGAATAGAGTAAATCATCAAATATTCCCCCCCCCCGGGAGAATTCTTTCTCATATCTTATTAAATATGTACAAATTATCCATGTTTAAAAATTTAAATATAATCTTTATCAATAATTTTAATTTATAGAAATTAATAATGTTATTTGTTTTTGAAGAATTGGTGACTTTGGTTTTCGCTCATGCATTATGTTTGACAATTTTATTACTTTAACTCAGTTAATACACAAGAGCTGTATTGTAACAGGGTAGGATTTTATCATGAATTAGTCTGTACATGGCATTGTACTGCAATCATTTTCAGGTCTCGCACTGCTCCTTGAAGTGCTGATAAATATACAAGATAATATTTTTAATCAAAGCTAGTTGTTATTAAAAACAATTTTTTAATCTGTAAATAAATTTTAAAAAAGTCTTTGAACTTGATGGTACTTTTAATGTTCTTAAGAGTGAAGCTATGGACTGAATACAAATTACAGTTAATTTATGAAAGATAGACACTTCATAAATAATCATAGTATCCTGCTATGGTTGTGATGAAAATATGAAAAATCTCTCTTGAATAGTTCATGAAAATTACTGATTTTTATTCCTATCTTTTGAGATTGATCTTTGCTGTGGTTTTGTCCCTCTCACCCCAGCTTTATATTTCACATCTTTATATACTATATAAGCGACTTAAGCGTTTGTCGCCGATATTTTATTGTTGCCATTCGGAAAAATGAGCGCGGAAATTAACAATTCCGCAGTTTTTAATTGATATCTCGGCTGATTAAAGTCATATGAAGATAAGAATGGTATCGATGGATTCGGAGAATTTTTTGGAATCCTAGGATATGTGTCTTGAATTTCAACTCGGCGCCGTTCCGTAGATATTCGAGAAAAAAGAATTTGGCACGTAACCAAATATCTGTATAGGGAAAACGTAAGGGAAAATTGGTTTTTAATTAATATCTCGGCTAATTAAAGTTCCACGAAGACACGAATGGTCAAAATGGCGTGCCACGGACCAGTAAAATCCAATGGTGTGCTTCGCTAAGCCCGGGAGCCAGCTGTTTCGGAGGAGATGACTTAGACATATCTATATTACTGAGCTATTGCAGGCACAACGTTGTCAGTTCCTTAAATTAAGCCCAAGGGCACATGACATAATGAATTCTGAAAATGGAAGACATGTCGGAAGAGAAAACGGAGAAAGGAAAATTGAGAGGGGTACCAAAAGGAACAAGGGCAAAGGCATCTACGGAACTTCACAAGATAAAGAAAATCTGAATGGATCCATGACAATTCAGAGAAATGACAAAGGATGAGATGATGTTATTTCACCCAGGGTTCGTACGGTCCTTAAAAGTCCTTAATTTTTTTGGAATCGATTTTTGCTCCTCAAAAGTCCTTAATTTTGGCCAAAATCAGTAGAAGGTCCTTAAATTTAATCATCTGAAATTTCTGTCTGTTTTTATGGCTGCCATTTTGAATGTGAATTAGCATTTTAGAGGAACATTTTTGGCGATTTGCTGACGTATATGGTTACCTTTTGAATGGGATTAATTTGTTTCTATTTCTAATATAAATGATGGGACTCGAGTTTCTAAGCAAGAAGTGAAACATAAGCATTTCGAAATTCATTGTTTGTAATAAAGAGCTCTTAAACAATTTTCACTTTTGGGGATATGAATTCTTTTATTAAACGGTTCTAAATTTTCGACTTATCAACATTTTGGCGATTTTAAGATCTGTTTCTATAGAAAATTTTTAATTCCAAAATCTGAGAATTTTTCAACGATTTTTTTAAAACATCATAACTTTGATAGATTTTATGTGTAATATATTGGAATTATATTTAAAAAATAACATTAAAATAAAACATTTTTATTTTTCACTGTCATATAAAGTTTCATTTTGGCTACTTATTATACAATATTTTGTATCTAAAAAATAAACAAGGTATAATGTTATAAAGCATAATTTATGAAACATCTCTTAGCAAAAACAAAATTAACTATGTAATTAATTAAAAATATCTTGTTTTTAATTTTTTCATAGTAAGCATATTTCCCATCTAATGGTCTCAGAATATTCAAAATTCTGAGATTATGCATCAGTTTTCTCTATAAAATTAATTTTGCACTTTTTCCCTCCCCCTCCCCAAAGTATTTCTGGCTTTTTGCTGTTACAAAATTGGTTGGGATAATTTTTCTGTAGTATTTTTGACATTGCAGCTTAAAAAATTTAGAAAGATTTGAAGGCAAGATTTATAGACCACGATTCTAGAAGATTCGATAAATATGTGACAAAATGAAAAATGTCTCCATGGTATCAATGCGTAATAGATGTATTTTACAGAAAGTTTCCAATGAATTTCTTACTTTTTGGAGAACGTCTGGAAGAACAATGAAGACATAATATTTGAATGTTTTACTCCTGATACTAGATTCTTAACATGTTTATCTTCCCTTTATTTTCTCTAATTTTCACTAGACACAAGCATGGAAAATTTCAAAAATGCTTTTAATCTTATCACTTGGGCTGGCATTATAGAAAGGTTTTTTTTTTCATTAATTGAAAACTTACAATTTAAAAGATCCATCTAATATGTCTTAATTCATAATATGCAATCTCTGTGGATCCTAAATTTGACTGTATAGTGCCTTTCTAAATTCTGCTTCCAATGCCTGTCTAAATTCTAAAAGTTTTGCCATTTCTAGATTTTGTTGTTTGGTGTGTCACTAAATTCTAAAAATTCTGCAACACCAGCTCTGTAACTGGCCTTTACAATATTATTTCATATTTCTTCTGAAATCCATATTACTAAAGAAATTAAATTAGTCACTTTTTCTATACATTCTAAATGCATTTAGTGTTTTTTAGAAAAACAGAATCAGAAATCCTTAATTAAATCCAAAAATTCTAAAATAAAAAGGAAACTGAATACATAAAGAAAATTATTCTTCAAAAGATATGTGCAGTTATTATTATGTAAATTACACAATTGTTTATGATTTCAGCCTTTAGTATAATTTTCCATTTCTGTTTCCTCATATGATAGAATTACTGAGCCAGATTAAATTAAGTTGTATAATCTTTGACCACTAGTCCACATTTTTAGTTTGAATTTGACTGTTCTTGTTTAATTACATCACCGTGAGATGTAATTGAAGCATCAGAACATGCCTTCATGTTTGTTCTTTTTAAATAAGAGGCTTATTTAAAACTTTGTCTGATATTGTAGTTACTTTCAGACATAGTGATAATTTGCTTCACGTCTATTGGGGGTTTTGGACTATTTAACTTTTACCAGATCAAATAAACCCTCATATGTACATTGTGGAGAGGTTGGCAAGTTAGGAGATAAAGCACGCAGAAACTAGCGAGAGCATTGGTTTGCATATTGAGACAAATCTCTAATTGTTAGAAAAGATACTTAAATAGAGAAGGAAATCGATATAAACTAGACAAAATGTCTGGGAAGGCTTCAAATTAAAATGATGAATAAATATTTTGTTGGGTGTTGTTGTTACAAAACATAAATGTTTTGTAGCTTTCAATGTGTAATTATTCTAATATCCTTTAAGAATCAGTATCGTAAATTACATGCATTTTAAACTGTGAATTTTTATTAGATTTTGATTTTAATAGGCCTTTTTTAACAAATACTGTTAAAAAATTTTAATAGTGGCCATGTAAATCCATAATGACTAAAGTTAACTATTTACCTAATATAATTATTTATAACTAACTGCTTACATCTTTATATATTAAAGCGAGTTATTGCCTTTCATTAATACTCACTGTGATCACAAGATAAAACACAAAAATGTAGAAATTCAAGTATAACTTATTCTTTGCATCTAGTGAGACTTAAAATAATGTAAAAGAACTTATCCCCCCTGGTGCTTTAATGGCTTATTGGAACCTGAAAGTATATTAAATAGGTTACAACCCCTGGAACTCTACACAAAGCTATGACACTAACTGCATCAAACAGAGCCTGACTAACTTTCAACACTTGCCAACCGTGCCTACATCAGGCCTTTCAGGTTTGTTCTAATCAGCAGGTCTCTCTCTAGACAAGCAGCAGCGGTGATAACATTCAATCTTTTGTTATGAATGATGCTGATTATGATCTTGCTTCTCATTTTAACTTATGCCATTTGATATAAAATCTGTATCTGCTATTTACTAAACCTCTAGACCAGCGGTTCTCAACCTTTTGACTAACGTGTACCATCTAAACAAAAATTGAAAACCTTTAGTACCACTACTACAAAGTACTGCTACCAGTTACTGTTTTGAAATAAACAGCTTAAAATACTTTGCTTGTTTGTGTACCACCTATGTTTTTTCTTGCGTACCACCGGTTGAGAACCTCTCCTCTAGACTGACCAAGTATGTGACAAAATGAGGCATAAAAAAATCAACATAAAGCTAATTATTAGTAAATTTCAAATATGTCAAACCCATTATTATTGTAAAATATTTAATGCTACTTGGTAAACTGCATGGAGTTTTATTTTATTCTCAAACTTATTAATAATTATGTTCATTAATTTATGTTTAGTAATAATGCATACTACTTAGGGATCTATTTTATTTTTAGGATGATATTACAAAAGGCATTGAGGCATAGAATAATATTTTTAATTAATATTAATTGCGTCGTGGCACGCAATGACCTGGAAGTTGATCTGTCAGCACTATCGTTATCTTCAGGGCAGATGTTTTTATTTTATTCGGCTTATAATTCCTTACTAAATGTAGTATTTCTTGTCGATGTACTCCGTCGTTGATATGATTTAAATCAAATTCCTTGTCATTATAAATATCACGAATACAAATCAAATAGTTTTCTGGTTGCAATTTTCTAATTTCGGCTATGCATAATGTATGCTTTACGCATGCGCGCGTTGAAAGAAATGTTTAATAAAGTAAACAAATAAATATTAAGCTTCTTTTTTTGTAAATTTTGATACCCTTTAGATCATAATTGCTCATTATTTTATAAATTATGGTTTCATATTTTTAATTTTATAATTTCTGCATGCCATCTTACCAGATTTAAACTGATGATCTATAATCCGGAATCGCCGAAGTCCCGACGAGTCCGGATTAAAGACTTTTGACTGTATATATAAATGTGGAATATGGAAATATATATACAATATTAAACATAAAATTGAATATTCAGAAAGAAAAGTGATAAACCAAATAATATTTTTTATTACTTTATAATGTAAAAAAATATTTAAGACATCTCATCGGTAGTGTATTATTTGTTTTTATTGTTTAACAAAGAATACTAAAATTTGTTAGATGTTATTATTATTCAAATTAACATTTGAATTTCTAATTATTTTGTAATATTAGATAGCTTACTTTTAAAAAGATTAAATAATTGAAGTTTGAATAACTAGGATATATAAAGAATGCAGAGATTTATTATTTATTTACTTATTTTTTTTTAATAATCAGTATGTTATTTTATTCTGTAGTCCTTCTCAGAGCCAGATGATGACATCATTACAAATGGAAGAAGAAGTAAATTTGGAACTACTTAGAGAGAGAGAAGCAGCAGTCCGTAAATTAGAGGTAATATAAGCACAATGTGCAGTGTAATCATACTGCTATTTATTTTATTATTTGCTATGCTACAACTAAACAATCAAACTTAAAAAAATTAATTTCTATGTTATTAAACATTTCAGTAATTAAGAAATAATACCTAATAAACAAGTAAGTAATAATAACTAACCATTAACAAGTCCAATAATGCAGCAAAGTAAAATTTGTAAGAGAATAAATGGTATCCTAAACAGAATAAATTATCGGGTTGTCCGGAAAATAATGCAGGTTTTTGCAGTTGTTTATCTTTCCTGTACATTTTTATCAACAACAACAACAACAAAAAATAAATAAATAAATAAATAAATTGGTTTATATATTATTTTGGAGCTCTATTTTCACTCTATATTTCTATAATAATCATTTTGTTCCAAAATCATTTTTAAAAATATTTACTTGGTGTTTTTGTGTAGATGTCAAAACAGGATTTTCTGCAAATTTACTTTTATGAGTACAAGCTAGGCCATGGCGCAGTACAAACGGCTCGAAATGTGAACTAAGTATGGGGTGAGAAACGTTTTAATAAATCTACAGTTCAACGGTGGTACCCAAAGTTTCATTGTGTAAAATTTGACCTGGAAGATCAAGAGCGTCTTGGACGCTCTTCAGCTGTTTATGACCATGATTTGAAAACAAACCTGGGCACAACTTTTTGAGAGCTTGACGTAAGAAAAACAACAATTTCTGATCACTTGAATCGCATAGGAAAGTCAAAGAAGCTTGATAAGTGGGTGCCTCACGAATTGAGCGAAAATAAAAAAAATCGCGGTTTTGAAGTGTTGTCTGCTCTTCTTCTCCGCAACAAAAACAACGCTTTTCTTAATTGAATTGTTACGTGCGATGAAAAGTGGATTCTCTCTAATAACTGGCGACATTTGGCTCAGTGGTTGGACTGCGGTCAGACACCACAACATTTTCCAAAGCCAAATTTGCACCAAAAAGAAAATTATGGTGACTGTTTGGTCATCTGCGGCCGGTCTCATCCACCACAGTTTCCTAAATCTGGGTGAAACGATTACAGCAGATAAGTACTGTCTGCAAATCAATAAAATGCACCAAAAATTGCAACGTATGTGCCTGGCATTATTGGTCAACAGAAAGCGGACAGTCCGTGATGATGCTTGGCTGCACATCGTGCAAGTGACCCTCCAGAAATTGAACGAATGGGGATACGTGACTCTCCCTTTTTCCACATATTCGCCTGACCTCTTACCGATCGATTACCACTTTTTGAAACATTTTTCAGAAGAAATGCTTCAGAAACCAAGATGAGGTCAAAAACACATTTAACCACTTTATCGCATCCAGAACTCCAGAATTTTATTCTACCGGCATAAACTTATATCTCGTTGGTAAAAATGCATTGATTCGGCTGGTGTTTATTTTGATTAATAAAATTGTTTTTGAATTGAGATATGATACTTTAAAGATATAGGTTAAAAACCTGCATTATTTTCCGGACAGCCTAATAATACTTTTTTCTTTAGATATCATTCACTGTTTTATATTGTGATATGTATTAAAATGTGTTATTTTCAGCTATGTTTTTTACATAATAGATGCCCTTCTCTTAAGAAAAATTGATTTGGAAAGTCTAGGAAAAAATTGTGCATGTTATTATAAAACAGAAGATTGGTTCTTGATACGAAAACATATGCTTCAAACAAATAATAGTAAAATCTGTTTCTAAATATGTGCAGTTAAACCTGTCCAATTGTGGATATTTTGAGGAAGTTGAATTTTGTTTACTACATAGAGGTGTTCCTTTCTTGAGATTGAGAATTTTAAATTCCAAATAATATTTTAACTATAATTTTTTGTTATTTATTTATAGCGTTACTATTTTATATAGCTAAAATTACTTATTTAAGTATTGTGTATGATAATTTAAAAGTCTAGATTTTTTAAAAATGATTTTTAGAAGTTAAAATTTTGGTCAGAATTTGTAAAAGGTCTGTCTGTGATTTTGATCATCCGATAATTTTGCACAATTTTTATGCTTGTCATTGTAACGTAACATTTTGGATGCATATAGAATTTAAACCACGTGAAAAAGTATGGAAATATTTATATTGGGGGATCTGGGGAGGGCTACATATGGAGAGTTCAAATAGCCCCAGTTTTTTGCCACTAGGAATAAGTGCTTCATTGCCGAATTTCTTTACTTTTCCACTGTTGTTTTGATGTTTTTTCTTCAATTAATTTTTAATAAATGATTTTATTTTAAATTTTATATGTGTTTATTGGGGTCAATAATAAAGCAGTAATGACAGGTTTTTACTGTACGTATTGTACACTAAAAAAAAGTGTGTAATAAAATTATTTTTCTGTCCCCAAACTAGGCAAAATAATTTACATGTGGAGTATTAACTGGACATTTTTTTCGATAACTTTCAGGCTTTCTCAAATATTTTATATAATTTTTCTATAAATCTACTCAAATTTTTCTAAAATATATTTATATTATATATTTTTGGACAAACTGAGTATTTTAGTACATTTTCCATTCATTTTTAGTTTAAATTTCCTTCTGTAAATGTGTTAAGCAACATATAAAGTTAAAAAAATGAAATAACTTTTGTATATTATATAAAATGAACGTATTCTACTACTATACATTTTTTAATGTATACATATATTATTAAAAAGGTTTTTATATATCATCTCCAAGGAATAGAAATTTAATTCAAGCTATGCATTATTAGAAAAAATTTTAATATTTTAGGTTATTTAGATTTCTATTGTAGAAAAAAATTTTAAAAAATCTGCATAGAAAATTTTTTAACCATAAAAATTATAAGTACAGAAAAAATAGCTATTGTCATTAATCGATTATCAAGATTCGATTAATTGACTTATCAAGGGGAACAAACCAATCTACTATTGATTAACAATGATGAAATTAAGCAAGAATGCTGTCTTTTCTTAAATAAGGATCAAATTAGTTATTTTGATAGAGTTAGATCAAAAGCTAGGAACAATACTCAATTATTAGAAAGATATTAGTCTAAAAAATTTTTGTCAGAAACAAAATCTAAAGTAAAAATGAATAAGGTATACTTCTTAATTTAAGTTATTCGTTAAGAACTAAATTATAAGAGATTCTTACTTTAGAAAAAGTATTTCTTGACACTTTCAATACTTGTACAAATTAATATATACCAAAGAAGACAATAATAGGAACATGTTTAAATGAATATATTATAATTTCTTCCATTTGTTTAAAAAACTTTGCTAAAACACTAGTCTCTAATGACAGCATTTAACAGTAAAATTATCTTGCGAATTTAAAAATACCATATCTCAGTTACAGAACAATACTTATTAAGTATATTATATGAAACTTATTTTGTACAAGTATTGAGAGTGTCAGGAAATATATATATGAGTATTAATATAGGTAAAATGTGAAAGTATTAGGGATTCTTTGAGGATAGAAATGTGCTAATTGTTAAATGTGTTTTACTTGTGCAGCTTTATGAATTTATTTAAAAGAAAACAAGTTACATTGATATATTTTAATGCATTTTTAGGCTGATATTGTTGATGTGAACCACATCTTCACAGACTTGGCTACATTGGTACATGAGCAAGGAGAAGTCGTGGGTAAGATTTTTCTGTTATACAACTGTTGTTTTCTGTTCTGTGTTTGAAATGATTTGAAAAAAAATATTTTCAGAATTGGAAAAATTAAGCACAACATTTACGAAGCTAAAAAGTTAATACAAAGTTATGCATTAATGCCTGAAATATTAATTTCTTAGATAAATAACTTGCATATTTTACTTCATCTAGCTATTATATATATTTGATCAGTCAGGTTTCTGAAAAATTTTCATGTTTTATAATTTTAATTATTAATTTTTGTAATATAGTTTGTAATAAGTTACATATGCATGAGTTGTGTAAAGTTTCAAAGGACATTACAACCAGTATTTGAATTTAATGTACAGTGGTGGCCAAACTGTGGACACTTTTGGAAATTTTTATGTTTTTGAAATTTGTATGCTTATAGAAAATGTAACGTTTCACAAAATGCAAACTTGTATATATAATTTTAAAGAGAATTTATTACTGAATTCAATACAAAACACAAAATTCAATTATTTGCAATACAAAAAAAGTTAAATGATAATAGTTATCGATATACATTAGATAGTGATGATTGCAGTGAGTTATCAGTACTTAGTAGGGTACCCTTTATTTTTGATTACAACTTCACATTGACATTTCATTGAGCTGACAAGAGTTCTAAGCTCTTCTTTCGTTATTACATGATTCCAGGAAACAATTATAGCCTCAATTAGTTCCCTTTTATTTGATGGGCGCCTCATTCGGACAAGAGTTTTCAAATGGTGCCACAAATTTTCGATAGGATTGAGGTCAGGACTGTTTCCTGGCCATGACAACAATTTAATGCTCTTTGTACAAAACCACTCTTTCGATATTTTGGCCGTGTGGCAAGGAGCAGAATCCTGCTGAAAAATAAACGAAGCATTGTTGGGAAAGAGATCTCTGATGGAAGGTAGAAGTTTTGGTTCTAGAATAGTGTCAATGATTTTCTGGCATTCAATGTCCCATCGATGACATGAAGGCAACCAATACCATCTGCTGACATGCATGACCAAATCATAACACTAACTGGGTTCTTCACAGTTGCTTGAATGCAGTCAGGATGTAGCTCTTCTCCTATTCTACGTCTTGCATATTTTCACCCATCACTACCGAATAACGATATCTTAGTTTCATCACTCTATATAACTTGTGACCACTGATCATCTGTCCAATTAATGTGTTCCTTTGCCCACTGTAGTCGTTTTTTTTTTTTTCCCGTTTTCGTTGCTGAAAATTAAGATAAGGCTTTTTTCGTGGAATTCTACCTCTCAGTCCAACATCTGTTAATTTTCTCCTGATTGTTTTTGAACTGACAGAAACACCAGCATCATTCAGATCACTTCTGATGGCCGTTGATGACATTTTTCTATCTTGGAGACAGTCTTTTTATTCTTCTGTTATCAACAGATGTAGTGCACCTTTTTCGGCCTTTTCCTTCTTTGTTTTTTATTGAATTTGTCTCCTGATATCGCAAACAAAACTTTCGGACTCCAGATGTAGTCACTGAACCACCCGTCTTGCAATTTCAGCATAGGAAAGACCACTTTCTCGTAACACAATAATATTACATCTCTTTCTAGGTGTCCAATCTACTTATTTATTTGATGTCATTGCTTCTTGACTAAATATTAAAAATTTTTACAAAAATTCCTACTTGTAATTGCAGTGTATAAGAAACAGGTCCTCCTTCTACAAAACAAAGCAAAATAATGAATTGTTTCAAGTGTAAACATGATGTCAGCTTCTACTGGCAGTTACTAACATTTGATTGTTTCTCAGAACAAGAACAGTGATTGGCCAGGAAAGCTAGACATATGAAACACAGTTATGAAGTGGTTTGTAATTTATATTAAAGTACATATAACTTTTTTTATATTGCAAATAATTGAATTTTGTGTTTTGTATTGAATTTAGTAATAAATTCTCTTTAAAACGATATATACAAGTTTGCATTTTGCGAAACGTAACATTTTCTATAAGCAAACAAAGTTCAAAAACATAAAAATTTCCAAAAGTGTCCACAGTTTGGCCACCATTGTATACATAACTATATATTCAAGGAAAAATATGTTTTTATTTCTGAATGAAAACACTATGTAACGTGGAAGATTATTTTAGAACATAGATTTTTTTATCACATTTGTTTGAAAAATATTGTTTGCAAAGTATATTCTACTTGCTTATTGTAACATTTGATATGCTTTAAAAAATACAGATAGTATTGAAGCAAATGTGGAACAAGCTCAGATTCAGGTGTCAGAAGGTACTCAGCAGTTAGCAAAAGCCAGGCGCCATCAGGTAACATTTTCTCTTATGAATTAATATTAATTCACAGATTTTATCATTTGAAAATATTATCAAAATAACTGAAAGGGAAATACAATTAATAACTTTTTTATTGTGTGATGTTTGACAATTTCTGTACGTATGTATTTTTTGAACTATGTCATAATAAAAAATATAAAATGTGTATGAAACTGGGTTACCACACTATTATGGAAAACCAGGAAAAGTCAGGAAATTAAAATATTTTAGCTAAAATTTGGGTACGTCAAGGAATTTTATATGATGTTCCTAAAATAATAATAATAATAATAAAAACTTTTGCTCCAGTGTTGAAAGTCGATTTCTTGCCATATTATATATCCCCACAGCATCATTCCCACAGGTAGCGTAAAACCAGTTTTCTCAGTGCCAATCAGATTATCCCTCAGAAAGGCATTTCAGTGGCCACTAAAAAAGAGCTGTATATTTATGTAGCATATTGATGGGTTGATTATAATGTAATTTAATTTCCTTTTAGAGTTATTTTCAGTGCTTGAAAAGATGTTTCAAAAAAGTGTTTTTGTTTTTTATTCTTAAATTGAGTATTATTAATTAGTTCTAAAGAATATACTTCAATCAATTAGTATGCTAAAATTATATCTAATTACAATATTGTGCTCTGAAGGCTTTCACTGTAGTTTCTCTAATTGTTTTCATCTTTTGTTTCAGGCTGCAGCAAGACGTAAAGCTTGCTTCTTAGTTATTGTATTCGTTTTAGTTGCAGCAGTCATTGGTTTGATAATATGGCTTTCCAAATGAAGGTGAACTTGATTTCCATGGATGGGAGCATTTTGTTTATTTAGTATTGCTATTGCTAATTTTATTGTAACATTTTTATTCGTTCTCTGAATAAGAAGCTGATTTAATAAATGTTAAGGGTCTGACCCAAAATGTGAATACATTCCAATGTGTACAGAAATTAAGCTGAAAAATGTGAAAAAAGTATTTTATTTATTTAGAATTTAATCATTTACAAGTTATAAGTAAAACCTGCAATATCTCATGTAGTCATTATTTTACAATTATGGATATTTATTCTTAGCTAATCTAAAAATACTGAATTAGTCACATTTATGTTATAAATAAAAATTAAATGTAATTTTTTAAAAAATGTCTTCTTTTATTTGAAGTATATGTAACTATATAAAGCAAATCAACATTTTCAAAACTCGACAGTAAAAAGTATAAATTTGCATAGTTGAACATAATTTCATTTCTGCTTAAGGCAGTGTATATAACAATTAACATTAGAATTATATAATATGTAGTAACTATATATACAAAATTGATGTTGCATATTAAAAAAATTATGCATATTTCTTACAGATGTGCATTAAAAATGTTTGTTTACACATGAGAACTTATTTTATGCGAATGAGTGGAGGGTTTAAATTATCAATTGGTAACCATCTTGAATCGTCCAGTGCTGTATACAAGTCCTGAAAGAAAAGTTAATCAATTACTCTAAAAAGCACAAGTGAACAAAGATAAAATTTTTGTGCAACCTAAACAGTGTGACATTATTTGAGAATAACTGCATTTACACAACATTTATTAGCTATTTGTAAAATTAACTTATTTTGCGGGTTTATTAATCCTTAGCACTCCACTGGTATGGAAGCATAATTTTTAACATGATTAGGCTTAGAGCTGCTATGTCACTATCACCGCTGGCAATTGATATATGAAGTTAAACTAAGTTTCTAAAAATGAGGTTAAATTATTTTATGGAATCTGGGAAGAGGGACTGCACTATGTGTTAAAAAAAGCAAGGAAAAGATGGCAGATGTCAAACCAGTACTATGACACTTGTCCAAGTAAACCCAGAATACTGTTGAGGGGGATTAATTTCGAAGATATATTACAATGAAGAAATAGAAAATTTAAAATTTGTTTCATTTATTAGAGGAATGCATACTTATAAAATAAATAAAACAAAAAACATTCACAAGCCTATGGTAATTCTTTCCATTCAAAGCAAGTATAATTTCTCATTTTTTGAAAATATTAATATTAAATTTAAATATAATAAATGATTTTGCCATAAAGTCATTTAGAAAATAAATTTTTTGTGTTTTGTGGACATTTTCAATAGTGCATATGAGAAATTCTGATCTAAAAGCATCACATTTCTTTTTCATGCTTTGATTTCATATTTTATACGAATTTCAGCAGTAACTATATATACAAGTAATAAAAAGTATACTATACACTTAATGGCATTTTTAAGCTTTAACAGAATATTACTGAGACACCCCTGAGCAAATTTGAAAGAGGTGACCCTCACAGTATATTTTTCGAGGGTGACAAATATAATTCTGCATTTTCCAGGGTGATAAATATTAGGCATCTCGTAGCTCTGAAGTTATCCAAGCTTTCCAGCAAGAGTTGCTGTCATAGTTCAATAGCAACTTTTTGACTTGAAAGAACTGTTTTGTTGGGCAAGATTTTTAAAACAGTCTGCATTATATTGATAACACATTTGTTTTATCATATGTGATACACATTGATATCACATTTGTTTTTCCCTAGGCCTACACTTCAGCAATCTGATCAGCTTTTTCCTTCAGAGTTCGATACATTTTGTATGCTGGCTAACCCCAGTGTATTATGGCTTTTTTGATTTTTCATTATCACAATATACAGTATCTTTCGATGCTAAAACGTCGTTTAACGATGTGAAATTCCACGAGTTTCTGCAAAAGCAGCTTGTGACTGATTTGATTTTTCAAACTCCTCAATAATATTTTTTTTTTTTTTTTTTAATCCAGAAATGTTAAAATGTTGCACTTTCTTGACATTTTACTGAAAGGTATGAGCAATCAAGTTTCTGCTTTTAAACTTAAGAAAACCAGGAATGACTTGGGAAAACTACTCATGAATTCAGCATGTGTGCTAAGCCCACAAATGCCAAGGGCACATACAGGGTGTATATACAGGAGTAGGAGAAGGTAGGGGAACTGACAATTCACTGTAAGCTCCCCTTTTCTTAAGATGGAATGACCTCGATTTCTAAACTGGAGGGGGACCTTGTATCTAAAAATGGACAGTTTACGTGAGTATGACACACAGTTACATGAGTAGCACATATTTTTTTAAAACTATTTTTCTATTCAATTAGTAGGGATTTTGGAAAACTGACGGTTTAATGAGGGTTGGCTGGCTCAGACAAGGATAATCTTGAGATTTCATTAAAGAAATGTTTATTGAATCAATTTGAAATCCATTATCCTTCTCAATTCATTTGGAGAAGTGCTGTTTAAAAAAGGAGAGTCTTTTTAAGAGGAATGCTTTCTTTGACTTCGGAAGAAGTTAAAGTTGTAAACTATGTCAAAAACTTTAGTCTAATTTCTCCCGTCCCAATACAATCTTCATTGCGAAGTTTTAAGCCTAGATGATATGAGTGGTTTCATGAGTATATGATACCATGTCAGAGCTACTAGCTAAGCAGTTTTACTTCTACATGAAGATCTATTTTTTAACTATTTATCCATTTGTATACAAGCAATAATTTACACTTTATAACTTCAAAAGAACATAATCTAAACTCTACACTCACAGTCTAAAGAAAGTGCTATGCAATTGACTTGGCTACCAATCTTATCCAACATACAATGACAAAACAGGAAAGGAAGAGGCTCCTTGTGAAGCATATTAAATTAAGCAACATGGGGCTAGTTACAACTAATTCTTCTTTTGTGCACATTTCAGTCAGTAAGTCGTCACAAATCCTTACAACTGCTTAAACTTACTCTTTTATTCAATTTTTATCAACATTTTGTTTTTTATTGGCTTTTATTATAAAACGTTATTTTCTACAATTATTGATTTTTTCCATGTACCTTGATTGAGCAATTACTTACCATTTGTTGAGAATGGTTATTCTAATATAATAACCCATGAATGTTCAATTGAATTTAAATCTGGTACACATCTTTTGGACCAAAGCATTTTGTTTACAGAGTACCTTTGCAAATAAATGCAATTACCTTTATATCTTTGATAATAAAATATGAAGTAGCTAGGAGAAAACATACGCTAAAGAAAGTGAAAGAAGTCATTAGGTGCTGAAAAAAAAAAGGGGTAATGTCATTTGGTGATCTTATCTGACTAATACATGTGTTTGCCTTTCCTCAGATTATTAATGTCTAGAATTACCTTGCAAAGAAAATCTTTATGTTGTCAATATAGAAAATGCTCCAGCCACAGGTGCTCTAATCACAATGTCTATGTACTATTTTTATTTTCATCAGGTGTTTTACAACTAAATGTATAGGAGACAAATAAACTTCTTATATAAAGATGTCTTTATTGAAGTCAGACATATCTTAATGTATGGAAAACTAGCTAATACAATTTCCTTGTGGTTTGTGAAAGAGTTGCCTCCTATTTCTTTTTAGCAGTTATAGGCAACAAATAAACCTGAAAAGTAATTGTGACATATTTTTGGTCTTAGTATCAACATGTTTGATTTGTGTCTTTCAAACATGTCTAGATTCTGTAGATGTTTTTCACTACTTTTAATCTTCACGTACATATGCATATTACTGTACTTTCCAACAGCACAGCAGTTTCACATACCAAATGCTTTCCCCAAAATATACATCATCTATTTGTAGAATCTATTCAATCATCAGCAGTCTTATTATAAACATCAGCAGTCATCATCAGCATATTATAAACATTATTATAAACATCAGCATATTATAAACATTATTATAAACATCAGCAGTCTTATTTCCTTCAACTTGTTACAGAACACAGAATTATTCCATGACAACAGTATTGCGCTGTCCATGTACTAAATTTCACTGATGAAAGCATTTTGTATAAATAATTAAAATTTTTTTAAACAGAATATTTGTTGTTTCACATCAAAGACTGGATATCCCCCCCAAATTATTCCAGTGGCTGCATATTTTCTGGTCAAACTTTTTTACTTCTCTCAACTATAAAAGAGTTTACATCTCCTCAACTTTTCTATAATAGTTATTTATGTAGCAGAAGAAATATTGAGTGTTTTAGATGACGATTACGTTTCACTAAAGTTTGATCACAGTAAGTACAGAACTCCTTGCAAAACCCTTGAAACAAATCACCACCAGACATCAGGCTAGTCCCAAACTGAGAAAGAAATGTAATGATCCCATGATCACCTTCAAACATTTGTAAGCACGATGAAATATCAATTTCAGACTAGTGATTTTCATCATTATGACAAAATAAATCATTTATTTAGAACAGAATCATATCCATTGTTAGTGTCTGAATCCCTTGAAAGCACTGCCAACTTATGCTTCTTTGCAGGTCTAAAAATGGCACTATCACTAGAATCATCTTCATAACCATTCAAACATCAATCCACACAGTTATTTGCATTAACCTCTTTGTCGTCCGTAACGCGTCTAGCGCATTCAAGTGAAACTTCTGCAGGGTGGCCATAACGTGCTTCAAACGTTCTGCTACATTTTAAACGCTTTCTAAATGTTTACTTGTTTGAGTTTTTATTTTTGTTTGTTCTAATATCTCCTAGAGGGCAGTACTAATCAGGCATTCTATTTCTAATTGAATTCCCCCCTGGTTTTATGAATATTTGCACCATTTTATGTAAGATACAAGACAGTGAGTGAGAGATCTTTAACGTCTACTCAACAGAAAAAGACAAAAAATGAGGCTGTGAATTGGAAAGACAAGAAGGATATACGTTTGATGAGTACAGTCCATAATAACTCTATGATTGATGTTGGAACATGGAAAAGAACTGTAAAAAAAAAAAAAAAAAAGAGGAGTGGACCGCCTGGATCAGATGATATTAAATTAATCCTGCTGTTAGAAATAAGCAGAGATATTACTTTTCCATCATGCTTTATTTCCTTTATTCCACCTTGCACTTCTTTACAGGTTTGATAAGGTCACTGTCACTACAATCATTCTCACAACCATCAAAATATCCACTTACGCAATTACCCACATCTACATTTTCACTAGGAACATCTGATAAATTCAATGATAAAAAATTTCCGAAAATATTTCAGTTTTGTTCTTTTTTTGATTATCTGAAAGAGGTCATTTCTAAAATCATGAGAAGCTTGAAGTTATTGACTGTTCAAATTCACAAAATGCAATACAAACAACAGTAAATACGACCCTCTGCCAAATTAAGGCTTTTGAGTTAAATATCGATCACTGATGTAAACAGCTAAATATATACAATATATAAAAAAAAGTGGCATTTAAAGACAGCATATAGAAAACATGAGTTATCTTACCTGTTGCATATGGCTCACAAACAACATTACATCGCAAAAGATAGTTATTGCATTTTTTTAAACTAATTTCCTCACTAATTTTATGGAAAAGACAGACTGGGCTTATGTTTGTTATTTATTTAAATAAATTCCTACCTTCTTCCAAAAATGTAAAATCTCTACTTTTTACATTAGTCTATTAATCAGTTATCCATGTTTAAGTTTCATTGTTGCAAAAATATAATAATTAAATAAAACTATTAAAAATGAAACTTAAGAAAAATTTTTTTAAAGAAATAAGAAAACTTATTTATTTCAGATTTTGTAAAATTTTTAAAGGCATGTGCACTTAAATTTGAGATTTTCTGTATTATAACCTCAGTAGTTTTTAATTTTTCAAAAATTTTGCTACAATATTTTTTCATACTTATCCCCATCCCTCCAAAAGCAAAACTGTTTAACATAACAGAATGTGAATATGTCTTATCAAAGTAATGAATTTTACATAACTTTTAATATTTTGATTATTTATTTATTTTTTGCATTTTTTTAAACATATAAAATAAATAATTAAATGAAAATCCCAATTACCTCATTTCTTTCCATCAATTCTTGATTAATTTGATCTATATCCAGAGGCACATCATGTTCTGTAAAATAAAGTGCATACATTAATTAAAGAATGCCTAAGAAAAAGTGTGACAGAATGTTCTGTGAGAGCAACAGACAAATGAAAATGCCCGTTTCCAATATATTTTAACTCGAAGTGGAACAGATTTTTAAGTCTGGTCATGAAGACCTGTACTTAAAAAGCATTTATTAGCTAAATTTGTGCAATTATTTATTTTAGTCTTTATTTTGATAAACATCCATTCATTAAGATGATATTTTACATAACTGAAGAAAATACAAAATCAAAATACGTTAAATTATATAAGCTAATAGATACCAAGTGACAAAAATTCTCATGACTGAGAGGATAAAGGTAGTCATACTACTTAAGGGACTAACAAGTAGTGTTTTAAAAAAATACTTGTGCATAAAATCGCACTATTTATAATTTTATCTTTTACATTTCTGATAGCTGTTCAAACTAAATATTTTTCCAGTGAGTTGCTATAATATTTGCATAACACAGATAATGAAACAAATTCATATCAGATTAAGTAGAAGGGGCATTTAAAGACGTTATTAATTTAATTTTTCATCTTGTATTTATTTTTAAATGTAATGCTTAATAACTTAAAATGTGGTCACAAAGGTTAAAATTTCTTCTTTCTGAATACTTTATTAGACTCTCATTTGCATTAAATGAAATTTTAAAAACTCATTCTGAATAAGGAATTGTAAGCTGAAGTTAGAAGATCTAGGAAAGTGGTATAAACTTAAAATACTAACTGTTATTAAAACTAACAGTATAATAAACTGTTATAAACTTAGGATATCCCTTACAGTATTTACAGAAACTAATCTCAGCTGGTTCATATGGAACTAAATGCCCATAACTTATATACTGGGTTTATGATGTTTGCCGACAGATATATGGATTTGAATTATTCAGTTAAGGGGAAGGAAACAAAGATTGTACGCCTATGAAAAAGGATGCATTTGTGGAGGATTTGTTAAGGGAACTGGTATCCCCTCCATTAAACAGGAACAAAATCACAAAAACTTTCCCATTTCATAAGGGATCACAATAATAGGGCTAAACTAATATTCATAATCTTATCTAACCAAAGTCTTGTTTAGCAGGTATGAAGATGGTCCTGATCCATAATCACACTGCTTAATAACTATATGCATTAAAATTTTCAACAACTGTATTGATTGCAAATTAGTTTATTATTACTTACAGCACATATTTTCATTAAATAGTTAAAAACCATTATTTATTTACAAATGAATGCATCTGTATGATATATTTTCCAGAGCTTCAGGTAAAAATAAACAAGCATAATTTTGTTGAGTCATGTAGATTGACTGTTCCTGTAGTAGGTTAAGTTATATGGATTATAGCAGAGCACAGCAATGATATCTGAAAGAGATATTTTTTTGAAAACCGACTGGCAAAAATCACAGAAAGCTTGTCCAGCCAGTCTCGTTCGCCGAGATTTAAACGATAATCTTAACGATCTTGCTACCCAGCTGCTGGTGGACTCTGAACGCAGGAGAATGGCTTCATAATCCATCCAAGGTCATCTCGCATAACATTCATAAAAGAAGAGAAACAAATCAAAGTATGGCATAAAATTAGGCAAAGCAATAACCCTACGTTTGGCGTACATTTTAACCAAGACTCTATTGATTTTGAGGGCATCAGGTGAAGGTCCCTCCTGATCAGAGGGAAGGAAATTCTGCATAGAAGGGAGCTGCATTTGCACCATAAGCAGTAAAAAGCACCATAAAACAGCAAAACAAACAAGAAGGTAGTCATTAACTAAACAAGATAAATCGTGAATGTGAAAAGCTTCAAGGAAATCCAATTCATCTAAACAAACTTCTTGGATAATTCTTGCAGAAAACAAGTCAAAACAATGATTCAATTTCAAATTCTCATTAGTTATTGAAGATTTGTTTATTTCTTCCTTTTGAACAAATAATACATGTTCCCCAATGCAAAAATTCAAAGCTTTTTTAGTCTGTCTGATATATCTAAAACCACATTCACAAGACATGCAATAAATTCCCCAAGAATTGAAGTCAGAATTATAATCTTTAAGAATCAAACAATGCATTTTATTGATAGATGAAAAATGACTTGAAAATTGAACTTTCTTGCATTGACCCTTTTTAAATGAAAGGTTTTCCTTCATTAGCTTCCTTACATTTTTCGCTGTAACATACCGTATACAACATAATCATTATACACATAATTTCACATAAATAAAGATTACATAACAATATAATAAAAATATAAATATTATCAGTGCCTTTGAGTTCACTGCACACAGCATCTGATAACACAGTTCACTAGGCTAACCCCTTCCCATGCTATTTACCTCAACAAAACTTGGGCCCAAGCTTTATGGGCCAGCGTGAGGTAAACAAGCCAGACCAATGCTTAAGAACACTCACAATACGAGCCGAAATCTAAATGCCTGTGTTATAGCCAGTTTTGCGCGATACTGCTGGTGTGGAAGTAAACTTTAATCCTTCTGCCCTTCACAGATATTATAAATATATTTTGTAATAAATAACAGTTTCAAAATTATATTTCATAAATAAACAAGACTTCAAGTAAGTAAACTTTAATCCTCCTGCTTTTTGCAGATATTATAAATATATTATATTTTGTAGTGGTTAATTAAATTTGACTAATGAAACTGCTTTGTAACAGCAATTATGAGAGTTGTGACTAACTTCTGTGGTGTACTTATAGGAATTAATGTTCGATTATGAAGTTAATGTTCACGAGCCCGGTTTGTGATGTTTATGTTCGGCATGGCTTTTTGTTCACGAGCCTGGCTCATGATGTTAATGTTTGGGACAAAAATCTTCATCACGAGTCAGACTTGTTAAAGCACAGGAAGGGGCTAAGGGCAAGAATTATGGTCAGCTTAGACCCATTTCTTTTTGTTTTCGGTTCCAACTGCAGATTTCAATTTTTTACCTGTCACGCAAATCCAATGGTAATTTTTAATCATCAATCAATATGTCTTCTATTTGTAGCTTCCAGCTGTCAAAATTATATTTTTTGATCTTTTCTATAGTAGTCAAATGCAATATAATATAATACAATCTCTCATAAGCAAAACAAAATTGAAAAAAAAAAAAAAAAAGGCTTAACCGAACACTGATCAGTTCTTATCTTCGACCAGGCTTAAGAATCATTGCACTGGATTAGGATTAAGTGTTCAAAGCTCGAAATTCAAAAAGTCCATTTGAAAGAAACTGCTTTGCTACTTAGGCACATCTGGAATGTTCTTGGGCCCATAAGCATTCAAGAAAAATGAGTCCAGGCAGACATTAACAGACAAAAACCGACTGGCAAAAACCACAGAAAGCTTGTCCAGCCAGTCTCGTTCGCCGAGATTTAAACGATAATCTTAACGATCTTGCTACCCAGCTGCTGGTGGACTCTGAATGCAGGAGAATGGCTTCATAATCCATCCAAGGTCATCTCGCATAACATTCATAAAAGAAGAGAAACAAATCAAAGTATGGCATAAAATTAGGCAAAGCAATAACCCTATGTTTGGCGTACATTTTAACCAAGACTCTATTGATTTTGAGGGCATCAGGTGAAGGTCCCTCCTGATCAGAGGGAAGGAAATTCTGCATAGAAGGGAGCTGCATTTGCACCATAAGCAGTAAAAAGCACCATAAAACATAAACCATAAAACACCATAAACTTATAATTAACATTTTTGTTAGACATTGAGAGCATACGCTCAGGAGAGTGAATGCATTGTCATGTCCGCCTCAATAAAGGCAAATTACACATGCGTCAGAAACCAAGCTCTATGCTAAATGGCAGATATTATAAGCCAACAAAACAATCTATTATCTCCCTCCTGCATATATATATATATATTTTTTGGTAATCAATGGGATCTTGAACATACTGAGCAATTGCACGTACACATTTGGCTAGGAGCTCCATTAAAATTTCATCGATCCCATTGGGAACTCCTAGTTTAGACAGTATATATATATATATATATATATATAAAGCAAAGCAAAAGGATAAAGAATTATACAAGATTGCTGACAAGGAAGGTTATATCCATGATATAAATGTTTACCATAGAAAAAATAAATCTATCTTTGCATTAAGATAATTGTAAATTTGTTTGAAATTTGTGAGACAACAATTCTGACACACTTACCAGTATTCAATACTATAGAACTGTGCTAATTAAAGTACAGATATGAAACAAATAAAATTAATTTTTTGAAATTGCTAACTAGTGAATATGCATATTATTTCTTAATCCTATAGTCATTTAAAGACTGATTTAACAATCCACGCAAGTTCATAAAATAAACAGCCATTATATTAAAATCTAAGATGATTGTTAAATAAAATTACTGTTAATCTGATTTAAAAAGTAAAACATTAGATCATTAGTAAATTAAACATTAGATTTAAAAATTAAAACATTAGCCATCAGTTTATACGGCCAAACCTATACAAGCCATCATGTTTTCAGTCCAAAATAATGTAATTCCTTATTCATATATAATGTATGCTATATTCCCTTCACTGTTCAAAGAGGAACTAGTATGACTTGAGGCTTAAATTTTTATTCTATTATTTTCCTTTATAGAAAAATTATTCATCTTCCAAAACTCAAGTGGTTTTACACTACAAAATAATGGTAAAACCTTATTTCCTGATTCTCACCCAGTCCGGAATATTCTATGTTGGAAAAATTTCATTAAAGAATAAGAACTAGTATCTTTCCAAAGCACTGACCCATAATGCTGGGCATTTAGCATTATGGTACAGCTTCATTTTTTTTTGCATTTTTCACTGTTTTTACTAAAATTTCACAAATACAGTCACTTTAGAATGGTTGCAAACATACAAAGTTTAAAATAATTTTCATGACTTTTTCATCCTTCTTGATCTTTTTTTACATCTAATAATAAAAATTGTGTTCAGTTACTCTTTTTAAGCCTTTAACACTTCATTCAATTCTATATATATTTCTGTTCAGCTAACATTAAAATAATTGCATTTAAGATAAAGTTATCAATAAAATTTCTTTTGATAAACTTTTAATACAAATATTAAGGATTTCAATCTCATTCTTGCTGTTAAAGATAAATCTTAAATTTAGAGCAAATATCTGGGGGAAAGGATGGGGAAGAAATTAACATACTAAACATCAGTTAGTTAAAAGTATCTTTAGAGCCCTTTTAAATTTGACTAAATTAGGATAAAAATTTTATGCAATTTAAAACATACCTTCAATAGCATTTTCAGGAATTTCATACGCCGCTTGAGCATACTGTAAATGCAAATTGAATGTTAGAATCAATAGATACAAAATTACAACATAAAAACTAATAAGAAATTCATACTTTAAGAAAATGTAACAGGTAGTAAAAATTTGGACCTAGTATATTCAAACTTGCCTGAATTTAAATTCAAATTAAAGGCTGCAGAAACATTCTTTAGAAGAAGAAAGTCAGTCATAAGCAGCCGCTGCAACAGAATGCAGCATACAGTGAGGTTTTAGATAATTTCTTTTTATAGATTATGAAGTTAATGTTCACGAGCCCGGTTTGTGATGTTTATGTTCGGCATGGCTTTTTGTTCACGAGCCTGGCTCGTGATGTTAATGTTTGGGACAAAAATCTTCATCACGAGTCAGACTTGTTAAAGCACAGGAAGGGGCTAATGGCAAGAATTATGGTCAGCTTAGACCCATTTCTTTTTGTTTTCGGTTCCAACTGCAGATTTCAATTTTTTACCTGTCACGCAAATCCAGTGGTAATTTTTAATCATCAATCAATATGTCTTCTATTTAGATAATTTTTAGATATTAGATTTTCTCTTTTAGATAATTTCTTTTAGATAATTTTTAGGTTTTAGATAATTTCTTTTTATCAATAATATCAATTTTTTAGATAATTTCTTTTAATCATGTGAAAATAAACTAAGTTCATGAAGACTTTCCATTATCGATAATGAAATTGAAAACATGTTGCAGTTAAAAATAACGCAAAATTAATAAGCTAAGAATAATAAATACTGATTTGTATTCTAGCAGATTATACCTTGTATTGGCTGTCAATAAAAAAGCGAATCATCACATTTCAGACATGCCATTCCAAACCTTAACTACTAAATTTGTGAGGATATAGTCCTCTACGATTTTCTTGCTGCAGACAAACAATCACAAATTTATTACATGTTACTTAACATGCACAGAATGCTATCAGGAAACTTCAGAAACAAACAGACATAGTCAGCAGAAAGAACTACTCATTAGGACGAGACACACCACTAGTGATGAGTCGGTACTACCGAACCGGGTATTTTGTAACGGGTACTGAAAATCGGTACATCCAAGTATTCGTTACTTCAGTACCGAAATCGGTACTTTTCGGTATTCGTTACTTCTGTACCGAAACGGGTACTTTTCGGTATTCGTTACTTCTGTACCGAAACGGACACTTTTCGGTATTCATTACTTCTGTACCGAAACGGGTACTTTTCAGTATTCATTACTTCTGTACCGAAACGAGTGCTTTTCAGTATTCGCTACTTTGTAACGAAAATATGCGTCTCTTCTCGGTATTTGTTACTGGGGGATCGATGAGGGTTCAGCTCACTTCGGTTTGGGTACGAGGACAGTAGTATCTGGTTGTATTTGCGAAATGGTGATATACACTCCTTGTGTCCATGAATGGCCTGGTCCTCAGACACTTACGTAGTTGACATGTTTTCTGATATTCAAAATCTCACTCCGTACAGATAAAACCAAACACGTGGTGACGTGGCACAGTTCCTTCAGTGCGCAATACTCCAAATCGTTACTAGGGTACTTCAGTACTCCGGTATTTCGTTACTTCAAATCGTTACTTGAAATCGGTTTTCGATACTTTTCAAAGTAACGGTTACTTGAGTAACAGGTATTTTGTACCAGGTACTTGTCTGTACCCGGTACCGAAGTTGCCCATCACTACACACCACATACTGCAGAACTTACAAATAGGAAGGTATGAGTTTCAAGAATGAATGAACTTCCTTATTTTCTATGTATCCCTGTTCTTTCTTCAAATGAACGATATTTCTAGATTTTAGACAATCGCAGCAATAATTGAAAAATAAGCTATTCCACAATAATAAAATAGACATGGATGGATATATGCTTTTTACTTCTAATGTTAAAATGTTATTGAAAAGCAAAGTTTATAAGCTTATATCAATAAAAGGCTGCTGACTGCAAAAGCATTGATTAAAAAAAAAAAAAAATTATGCTATTGGCTTAACTTTCTTTATTAAAAACCACATGAATGTCTCGTCTGTACCCGTTACTCTCATACCGGGTACAAGAAAGTACCGAAGTTGCCCATCACTACACACCACATACTGCAGAACTTACAAATAGGAAGGTATGAGTTTCGAGAATGAATGAACTTCCTTATTTTCTATGTATCCCTGTTCTTTCTTCAAATGAACAATATTTCTAGATTTTAGACAATCACAGCAATAATTGAAAAATAAGCTATTCCACAATAATAAAATAGACATGGATGGATATATGCTTTTTACTTCTAATGTTAAAATGTTATTGAAAAGCAAGGTTTATAAGCTTATATTATATCAATAAAAGGCTGCTGACTGCAAAAGCATTGATTAAAAAAAAAATAAAAAATTATGCTATTGGCTTAACTTTCTTTATTAAAAACCACATGAATGGTTTTAGTAATCTGGTAAAACACCATTTTAAATAATATTAAAAATATAGATAAAAATTATTAAAATTATTCCTAGAATTAAAAATGTTCATAGAAAAGCATATATATATATTATACAAGTATGAACACATACTTGGCTTGCTGCCTGTGTTGTTGTTGCAACTGCTGCAGTTGTAGCCACAGCAGTTTGTTGGGGATCTGCATATGAATATTGCTGAGAGTACTGCTGATAAGCAGCTCCATAACTTGCAGCATATCGATCATAACTATAATATGGATTTTGTGCTTGATAATTCTGCAAAGCTGCATAGTAGCTCTGGTAGTCTGGATATTGTTGATGCCATTGTTGCCACTGTTGTTCCTCCTGACTGGTTGTAGATGTTGTAGTGGTTGCAGGTCTAAAAAAAATCAGACAACATAACTTCAATAAATATTTCATATTAAAAATGAAACAATAATCTTGACTTCCCTTCTCAATGATACAAAATATTTTAAGGGTCATATATTAAGGAACATGGAACATGAGTTGTTTACCCAAATGAAAAATATCTGAAACATCAACAATATCTATTATACAAAAAACTAATTTAATATAATAAGCTAATTTTATTTTTAAAATTTATCTCACTAACCCTTTTTTCTCTTCATTTACTTTAACTCTGTAGTGGATATGTTCTGCTGAATTTATATCTGGGAGGGGAGAGCACGTTTGAACATATTTACCCAAGTGCATGGAAATAATTTAGCTCAGTTCACTTGGTTGAGAGCATTAAGAGGTCAAAAGATAGTGTCTGTCTTCCAAAGGAATGTAGGCAATTTTGAACACATAATGAGTCCTCAAGAACTGCATAATCATAATATTCAGTGTTGTTTCAAAATGGTAAAACATAAAAAGGTATAATATATTCAAAGCGAGGCATTTTAAGAGTAAAATTCTGTATTAAGGATGCCATTTTAACGATTAAGGGATATAATGAAGAGTTCACTAAAGATCTATATTTTAGCATTATTGCGGAACGAAAAGAAATAGAGGAACGGGAATTTAACGAAAAAAAACAACGTGAGGAACGCGAATATAACGAAAGGAAAGAGATAGAAGAACGCAAGCACGAGCTTGAGAAACTGAAAATACAAGTAGCTAGTTCAGGTGCTAGTCATGATTACGTACCTGCTTTGAAACTCACTGACACGGATATTCCTAAGTTACAATTACAAACTTTAATTCCTCACTTTAATCCAAAAAGTGATGACATGAGCCTTTTTCTCACTTTGTTTGAAAGGCAACTAACAATTTTGAACATACCTCAAGGGAAATGGGTAGTGTATTTCTTAGGTTTGTTACCTAATGACGTTGCAAAACTGATTGCAAAGGAATCTGCTGGTGATGCACAAGATTATGACAACATTAAACAAATTCTCTTAAAGCGTTTTAAATTGAGTGCTGAAAAGTTTCGACAGTTATTTTCACAATCTCACAAAAGTCCTATAGTACTTGGCGAGATTTTTACTTCGATTTGAGAAATTTCTTTGATGGCTGGATTGGCGAATTAAAAGTAAATATTTTTTAGAAGTTAAAGGATTTGATGATATCAGACCAAATTAAAAGATGGTCCCCTTCTGAGTATAGAGAACATTTTGGGGATCATTGGTCCTAGTGGACTGATCCACTTCAACTGGCTGATAAATTAGATTTATATGAAGAAGCTAAAAACATCAATAATAACACTCCAAAGCCGTCTCAACGTAGTGGTCCTAAAAATTATAAAAATAACCCTCAACTTGTTAAAAACTCAGCGACAACGAATTCTGGCATGAGAGAAGATCGACCAACTGTTAGTTGTTACGGTTGTGGAAAATCAGGCGTCGTTAAGGCTAAGTGTCCAACCTGCTCTCCTTCTTTAAGTAAAGAATCAGCTGACTTCAAAGCAATAAACTTACATACAGTGTCTGTAGAGACACCTCACACGACTAATTTTAAGAGTAAAAATCAACGGATTTACAGGAATTGTCTGTGCTGATACTGGCGATACTCACACTATAGTGGGAGAAACATTATATAATCTCTTGAAAGAACAAGGATCAGAATTTAAGAAAACTACTATGAAGGTCACTCTTGCGGACAGTATTCAAAGGAACGAAGAGGTCCACATGACCCAGGTAGACATTCACATTGAAGGAAGATCATTCCACATAACTTTACATGCGTTTCCCTCAGCAAAGGGTAACAGGACACTTTTAGGATTGGATTTTCTTAGAAGCGCTGGAATTGTTTTAGATCTACAAAATCATTGGTGGTTTTACCACGATAATCCACAACAAAAGTTTAAGTTTATTGATGATGATTCTAAACCTAATGATCGAACCGAATGTACGTTGGAAGTTGACACTGTACTGTTAAGAGAATGTGAAGGACAACATCTATCGGCTCATCAAAGATCACAATTAAATGAACTATTGAGTCAATATTCAACTATCTTCCAACCAGGGGAAGAAGCAACACCTTTCATAGAACATCGAATTAAAACTGGAAACCATCCCCCAGTAGCTGTACCACCATACAGAATGAACCCTGCTAAGAAAGAAATCTTAAAGCTATTATCTGAAGGAATAATTGAAGAATGCGAATCCCCTTATGCATCTCCAGTTGTTTTAATACCGAAACCTAATGGAACAGTACGCCTCTGCATAGATTACCGCAAATTGAACGCGATTACAGTTCCAGATTCCTACCCACTTCCAAGAATGGACGACCTGTTACATGAGGCAAAACCTACTCCTTTCATGTCAACCCTTGATCTCCGTGCAGGTTATCACCAAGTGAAGGTTCATACTGATGATCAAGACAAGACAGAATTTGTGTGTCCCTTCGGAACATATCGTTTCTTACGAATGCTCCAGCAACATTCCAGATATTGATAGACCGTTTTCGCAATGGACTTGAGAACATCCTAACCCTCACCTATCTGGACGACATAATCGTGTTGTCAGAATCATTCGAGAAACACCTTTCTGATCTCAAAGCTGTTTTCGAAAGGCTTTTGATATTCAAATTGCACGCAAACAGAGAGAAATGCCACTTTGCTTCTTCTCGTGTAAAATATTTGTGATTTTGGATCACACAAAAAAGAATCGAAGTTGATCCAGAAAAAGTTTCCTCTATCCAGAGAATTCCACCTCCCAAAAACGTCAAGGAACTCCAAATCTTCCTTCAAACATGTTCTTGGTTTAGACAATATATACAAAACTTCGCGGAAATATCACGACATCTTAGTGATTTGACGAAGAAGAAAGTCCAATGGGAATGGGGTTTTAACCAGCAAAAAGCATTTGAAACTCTAATAAACTGCCTCACAACACCTCCTGTGTTGAAGCAAGCAAATGGAACTCAACCGTATATTCTTCGAACAGATGCAAGCAATTATGCTCTTGGAGTGGTTTTACTTCAAGGGGAAGGGTCTAAAGAGCACCCTATCGAATATGCCAGCCGATTGCTTTCTCCGGCTGAGCAAAACTATTCGACGACTAAACGAGAAGCCCTTGCTGTAGTCTGGACCCTGAAGAAATTTCGTGGTTACGTAGAAGGATCAGAAGTAACTATAGCATCCGATAATCAACCTCTAAAATGGCTTTTGAACCTTAAGTCTCCAACCGGAAGACTTGCTAGATGGGCGCTGGAAATTCAGTCTTTCAACCTGAAAGTACAATACATTTCTGGAAAGGCAAACGTCATCACAGACATGCTGTCCCGTCCAAGCGCCAAACGTGAAGTTTCACCTTGCGAGATTTCAAATATATCTGTGGTGGACATGCCCACAAGAAGTCCAAAAGGCATGTGTGAGTCTCAACTTAAAGATGGAAACTTAAAAAAGATTATAGAAAGTTTTGAATCCACTCGGAGAACTGAAGAATGTGCCAACTGGACTGAATGGGGATTCTTAATGAATCATGGTGTTCTCTACCGATATGTCCCTGACTCTGATTCAGAAGAGGCCCAGTTAGTAATTCCAGCTGCCGAGCGTGAATCAATCATGCGAAAGCACCATGATAACCCATTGGCTGGACATTATGAAGAGGAAGAAACATTCCAACAAATTGCCAGACACTATTATTGGACTGGTATGAAAAAGTACATATCCGACGATGTGAAACGCTGTCCTGAATGCAACCGCTACAAGGCTACCAACCAAAAGCCAGCTGGACTGCTAAGAACTCCTGTCTATTCTCAACGTTTTGAGATCATATCTATTGATTTGTTTGGACCACTGCCAAAAACTGACACTGGAAAAGAATGGATCTTCATTGTCAAAGACTGTGCTACGCGATGGATTGAATTATTTCCTCTTGCTCAAGCTACAGCACGCGACTGCACTATAACCCTCATCGAAGAAGTATTCATGCGGCATGGTATACCATGAAGAATCATAACGGCACCCAGTTTATCAGTGCAGTCATGCAACAAGTTTGCTGCACATTAAATATCAATCAAAACTTGATACCAGTTTACTTTCCTCAGTCAAATCTTGTCGAACGGAAAAATAGAGACTTAAAACCTCGTCTTGTAATCTTAGTAGGAGATGCACATGACAACTGGCATTAGAAACTCCCAGTTATTCGCTTCGCTATGAATACAGTCGTCTGTCACACTACAGGCCATACATCAGCATTCCTAGTGTTTGGAAAACAGCTGAGGACTGTCGACGACGTTGTTCACAATTTCAAAGCTATGGTTGAAAATGATAACTTTGTTCCTGTAATCACCCCTTATCTTAAACAATTAGCAACTATTACAAAGGACATAGAGAACGTATCGAAATAAAGCAAGATCAACGTAAAAAGCAATATGATAAAGGATGGCGACAAGTGTTTTATTCACCAGGTGATAAGGTATGGGTCAATTTACATCCCATTAGCAATGCAAAAAACAAAGACTTCAAAGTTCATACCAAAGCATGACGGTCCATACCTGGTAATGACACAGAAATCACCTACTTCCTATGTTATTTCAAGCCTTCATAAACCATCAGAACCCTTAGGAGCGTACCATACGTTTGCACTAACACCTTTCAAAGACTCATCCACTTCTCCCATTCTTCCGCTCAGGAAGAGAGGTAGACTGCCAAAAGTTACTTCTCATTCCCGAAATAATCAAGAACTTGTGTTTCCGGACAGTGCTCCAAAGAGAGGTCCCCCTGCCCAGGAAACCAAAAAAACTGAGAGAGACAATGTTACAAGAGCTCCCAATCCAGTTCTGTCTCCTTGCAGGGACATCGGCGGAGCCAGAGGGGGAGTTTGTAACCAATCCTTTAACATAAACTGTTGGACTAACTGTGACAAGACTGCCCTCTGCTGAGTAGCCAGAGAAGTACTTCAGTAAAAGCCAAGGCTCCCACTAGATAGGTTGTACCAGACTGTTGCTCTGTAATTTTTCTTAAAGTTAAATGTAATGTCCGTGTGTAACTTAAACCTGTTAATAAATATTTGTTACACTATACCGGACTCTTTTATGACCCTATCTAAAACGACCCCTTTACACTATTATTTAAATTCATTGATTAGTACCGTCTGAAAAAATTCTCTGTATATGTTTACTCCAATTACAAAGCATTCAAAATATATTGGGTAAAAATATATAGTCTTCACGTTTTTTTGTCCCTAGATGGTGTTGATGCCTATATATCCAGCAACACTCACTCGGTGGTCTCAAACAAACATGTGCTTAAAAGCTGACATTCAGCTTCTATTGTTTGTGAAAATAGTTTTCTAATTCGTTGCTTGTGTAAAAAGTTATACTGATTTGAAAATGAGTGAAATATCTGAAGAAATACGTTATGTGATGCTTTTTTTACTAAAAAAAAGGTAAAAAGGCTGAAAATTTGTGAAGTTTATGGCAAGAATGGTGTGAGTAAATGAAGGACCCAGGAGTGGTTTGCTCGATTCCGTTCCCGAAATTTTGATATCGAAGATGCACCCCACTCTGGTCGGCCAGTCACTGAAAAAGTCAATGAAATTTTACAATTGGTGGAGCAAGACCGGCACGTAAGCTGTCAAGAAATAGCAGAGGCACGAAACATCAACCACATGACAGTTTGGAATGATTTGAAAAGAGCACATTACACACACACACACACACACACACAAAAAAAAAAAAAAAAACCCTCTATGTTTGAGTGCCACATAAATTGAAACCTGGCGAAACAATCAGTATGGCCCTATACTGTGCACAACTCGATCGTCTGAACGCAATACAGAAAGAGTAGCCAGAATTGGCCAAAAGAAAGGGAGTTGTATTATATCATGACAATGCGCGGCCACACATATCTTTGATGACTTAGAACAAATTGATGGAACTTGGTTGGGAAGTTTTGATGCATCCACCATATAGCCCGAACCTTGCACTGTCTGACTACCATTTTTTTTTTCGGTCTCTGCAAAACTCTCTTGATGGTAAAAAATTGGCCAACCGAAAAGCCGCTGAAAATCACTCACCCAAGTTTTTCGACGATAAACCACAGAAGTTCTGCACCGATGGACTTATGAAGCTACCCGAAAAAAGGCAAAAGATCATAGATAATAATCGTCACTATGTACTTGATTAAAATTGATTTTCAATAAAGAAAAATTTTGTTAAAAATTGTACCAAAAAAGAGCAGAGATTTTTTATATGACCAAATATATAACTTTTATTTAGCAAATTTTAATTTTTACTAGAGACAAAATTCATGATTAAAAATAGATAATACATTATGAGAACATGTAAAATATCTTTTTTAAATATAATTCAGTAGATTTGATATTAGAAATTACAAAACATAATAATCTCTCCCTAATTACCGCACTACATTACTGGAAAAGCAAATTATAAATACACTGAAGATGTGTAAAGTGCAATACCTACAGGATGTTTCAAAGTTCTTGTTATAAGAACTAATATGTATTAAATAATGTCACTATGATGGAAATAGTTTACAAAGATACAGTTTAGCAGCTTAACTGGTATTGGTACAGAACACTCTGCAGTTGAGCCTTTGAGGTGATGTTTCTCACCAAAGTATCAAATAAATAAATACCTCTCATGTGTTCAGACACTGTAAGAAGAGCCACCATGAAAAATGATTTGAGCCCATTCAACATTTTAGTGTCTTGGCATCATTTAAGGAAATGGTGCACACGATATTCAGTCAAACAAAAGAGATAAAGATAAGACACAAATCCTCATTACAATAAATGTTGGTACAATATTGCCTGATATGTCATTGTCTTCTACTGTTGTGATAACAAAACGAATACTGCAGCACAATCCAACACCACTGTATCTTCTGAGTCTGATAGCTCTACTTCTGATATCAGATCACTTCCCTCAATATGTCAAAACTTCTATTATTCATTATTTCCCTGTATACATGGCTGACCTGGTGTTTCACCCAATATAAGCAACTATCTTGTGGTATAAGAAACCACCTTTTCTCTACTTGATAATGCTTCTGCTTTTAAAGTTCACCAATTATTCATAATATCTTGTTTTCTCCCAAAGCATGTTTCTATACACTTGTTTGATAGGTAATTCCAATCAAATGCACTGATGCACACTAAATTCAGATTTATTTTTTATACCCCTTTTTACATCCACTAAGTATGTTTTTAAATGACACTACACGTGTAACCTTAATCTGCACTTGGAGAGAGTTCTAATGCAACTAACCAAACTTATATTGCCTGCACTTCATATGATAAACAATTTGCCTACTGAATTCCTGGCTGATCCCTTAACTTCCTCCTCATACTGCAATTTTACTCAACAGCAGCAGATTTTATTATAAAATGCAAATGTATGGATAGCTAAGAGACTTTGTTTCAAGAATAACTACAGTTTGTCAGTACAAATGGTTTTGCTAATAAAAATTGATACACAAAAATTACAGTAATAAGATAAAAACAAACACTGTCTTAGACACAAGACCTTTTAATTAAGTTTAAAAAAAATCAAATTCCTATTTCTAACAGTATACTAGGCAATTAGCGTTTTCAGCAATTTCAGGAATGAAAATCTTTTCACTAATATCAACCGATGTTAATTATTACACTCAGAATATTTTGTATAAATTAAAGCAGACATTATCTTTAAACTGCATGCACAGTCTTGGAGAATAAATATATGTGTCTTCTGAAATTTACAAAGCCCCCCCCCAAAAAAAAACTTAGCATTCCTGCAGTTTCTTTGACCTTTTTTGATGTTTCATGATTAAATATGATAAATTGGTAATAAAAATTAAGTATCTGTAACTGAAAAAATTTATGCATTTACTACAAAAAAAAAAAAAAAAAAAAAAAAAAAAAAAAAAAAAAAAAACTATTATAAAAATCTAATTTATCTAATCATTATTATGAAACAAAAATATATAGAGTACATAGTTAGTTTGAAATCCAGATGTGCCCAATATCTGAACCTTGGGACCACTAGCACCATGGCCAATGATGATAATACACTGATTGACGTTGTATAGATGTCGGCAACAACATATTTTTGGCGTTTGAATGGAGATTAGCATTTTTTTATCTGATCTACACAATGTGTGAAACCACATACTTATTGGGAGTAGGATGTTACCAACACTAATTTTTTTTGTTGACATAGTAGTGGAGAAAGAAGAAATAATTTACATTCTCAGGAATTCAAGTTCGGTTAACACAGAAAATTGCACTCTTTCTTAACATTCTAATTTGATCCAGCTTGATATTTTTCACAGGGTACTATTGTTAGAGCTATTTTATTAAAGTCTAAATTTTTGATTATGTCAAAAAGAGTTTCTAATTCAGGTGTTGCAGCAGGATCAGAAAAGCAAAACGAAGTATGTTTTGATACAGGTCAATCAAATAGTGGAACTACTGCAAAGAAAGGATATATGCATATCTGTCTCAAAATTATGCAAGGAGTAAGGGACTAAAATAAATAAATAAAAGCAGCTTTTTGAATTTTTTTTCTGGTTTCTAAAAACAAATAAAATAAAAATCATTCATTAAGCTAAAAATGATGATCATGACAAAGTGAAGACTGAATGGGTGAAAGAGTGCTGCAGCGACGGCATGCCATTATCCGGCCCAATGCATATGAACATATTTTGGCTTAAACCGAAACATTTCATGTGGAAATAAAACTTAAAACTGACTGCACATATCTGACATGCTGGTTAACCAAGTTCAAAATTCGTCATGGTAAAAGGCAGTGAAAAATTTCAGTTGAAAATGCTTTAGTTAACAGAGAAAAGTTATCTCCAGACCAAATTTATAATGCTGATGGCAATGTTTGCCCTAAAATACAGAGGGTGGTTACATATTTTTTGATCAATTTTAATAAAGAAAGCTAATGTCCTGGAATAAGAATTTCTAGCAACAGCTTGTTATTTGAAATGGGAAATATCATTTGCTACTTTTAAATGTATTCTTCTTTCAAAATGTCACATGTAAACAAGCTGTGGATTGAAGGATATGTTCTTACACTTTCCAAAGAGAAATATTCCTACTCCATAATTCAAAAGCATCTTATAGTATTAAAATGTCTAAGTGTAAAATACGCAATGTTATTAATTAAAAAAAAACAGTTAATTATTACTTCTAACTGGAAAGAAGACTCATCAATACCTGAAAAAGGTTTGTATTATTTCTAATGTTTCTAAAGATCAATCGCTAAAATTTACAAATTATACCATAACGAAATGTTTAATAAAATAAATACTGAGTTTTCAAAATTCCCTTAAAGGTTATAAATACTTCATTATTTCACACTTTTAATTTTATAATTTCTAGAAGTCATCTTACTATATTTTATTTGATGATCTAAAATCCAAAAATTTCTGAAATATGGAATTGATAAAATTCCGACAATTCTGGATTGAAGAAGCTCTGAATTGAAAAGGGCAATTAATATACTTTTTTATTAGGATTTACAACCACAAGATGACAAATTTTGCAAAGTATGAGAGGTGAAAAAGTAAAATACTAGCTAGAAAACAAACTTGCTTTTATAACAGCCATATACTAAATAATTTATGGCTTTCTCTTACAACTCTTAAAGCATTTTTAGCATTTTACTTCCTTTCATTTCTTCTTTATGCTTTTTCTTCCAAATTAATCAAATACTGTTGCCATGAAGTTTTATGGGATGACATACATATGTCTATCATTTCGAAAATAGATACATCTGCTGTTGCTAAAGCTTCATTATGAACTATTCTGAGAATAACAAGAATTACAGTAACTCATCATGTGTTCCTTTTTAAATATAAAAATTTTTATGTATTGATTTTTATTAAAATAAACCTATTAAGAAGACTAATGTTTCATTTAAAAAAAAATAATGTTTTTTTCATTCTTCATTACAATGACTTTTATGTGACTAGAAAAATTGGTATTATAAATTATATTTCTTTTTTAATAATCATTATCTTGCACGTCTAAAAATTTAATTCTTAAAAACATATCTTCTACCTCAGAGCATTCGCTTAATGCAATTTACAGACAAGTACACTCCCTTTTTGTATTTCCCTTTACCTACTTAATATGTTTTAAAATAGATAACTATACTTCTAAAATATTATCATAAAAATCCTTTGTAGCATATTCAGAGCTACATCAATTAAAAAAATGTAAAAAAATCTAACTGTCTTACCTTTTTTGTTGGGCTGTGCTTACTCGAACAGTCTTTGAACCAATATGAGCGTTCTGCATTTCAACTAAAGCAGCTTCGTATTCAGACTTATTTGAAAAATGAACAAAACCGTATCCTTTACTTACACCAAAACTATCGTAGATAACTGAAAAATGTGCAAATACAAATTAATAGAAATCGCTTGAAAATTAATAGAAAATATATTATTCATTACTTCCACATTAATTTCATAAATCATCACTTAGAAATTTATTATTTAATTTACATTTTTAGATGTTAAATTATAAAAGCAGTCACTTAAAATTATCTAAGATTTCTGGGGTTGGGACACCACTACTGATAGAAAAATCAGTTATTTTTATAAACCTTAAACAAATACAACATCTCAAACAATTTCAATATTCCATCAACCACGGAAGTGGGCAGAGATCCTGCCAAGCTTGCATTACCCATACTAGCAAAATTTTGATCGAACAAAAGATTTAATCAACAGGTACAATTTATGGATATAGCATATAAAAACTCAAATAGCTTATCATAAATTTTTCACATGGAATCCTTATTTTTTTATCAATTTTCGAGTAAAATCGAACATCATGCACATCAACATAATTTTTCGTGATGCCAGGATTCTGTAACTTATCAGCTAAATTTGTATAATTACTTATTTCAGTCTCTGTTTTCATAAACTCACATTTCATTAAGATAATATTTACATTATTTTAAAAAGTAAGAAAACAAAATATCTAATATATAACAACTGACAAAAAATCTCATGATGAGATAAAGACAGTCAAGCTGCTCAGAGGGTTACATTGCAGGAATAACTAAGGGGTAGATTGCAAACTACATCACTACCAGCTTTTCTAATTTAAAGAAAAAATCTAAAATATCTCAGTTACATCAACTTCACATTTAACGGATAACAAGGCTCTTACTATATTTATGTTTCTAGAAAAGTTTCAATAAAATGAAAGAAAATGGCAATGCATTTTAACATATGTTTTTATACCCATTTCTATTTAAATGCAGAACTTTATACATATGATCATTATTACCTAGTCTAGGCACCCAAAATTAAATTAACAAAAAATGAAATAAAGATGTTTAATATTCTTTTTCTATTTTTTTATTCATGAGATTTTAAAAATGTATATGCAGGAAAGCAATATGTTATATTAAAAATATTTTTATTACTTAAATTAATATTCCAAATATTCATAAAAATTATAAATTGAATGTACCAGATTACAATCATTTTAATCTACATCAATTACATACATATCAAATGAAAAATTAATAAAACACTTATGTTTTGGCAAACAGCCAGATTCACACAACCTGTTATTTACAAAGCTACACAACAGATAAAAGATCTCCCACTGCATGCAGTAGTAACATTTGCAGAGCTACAGAGATGATAAATGCACAGTGTATAGAACAATATAATGACTCACAAAAAAAAAAAAAAAAAAAAAAAAAGCAAGAAGCATACTTAAAAAGATTTTTAAAGCTGGCCAACAATTTAAAACACACTCTTGACCCCTAAGAAAGCATGCGTGTTGCATTATACCCAACCTCTATAAAAAACTGGAATATTCCCAACTTGTGAAATCAAAATTCTGTATGCACTGAACTTCACAATTGGTTTTCCATTGCACAGGTTTTCAGAAAAAGTTTCATTGGTATTTTGTAGCAACTGAGGTATGTCACACCCTATGTGCCTGTCTGCGTAAGCATTTTTCTGATGGGATATTTATTTATGGAGTGCAACAGTAAATATTTCTACTCGCAAGTAATTTTAGAGTGTATGAAATTATACATTTAAAGGTTCCTAAGGGCATTATATGGCAAAAAGAACGCGTCCCCATGAATTGGAGATGCAATGGCAAGATTTATTAGAAATAGTTGAAAGTGATGAAGTTTGCACTTGGGAAATTGATGATGATACTGACAGTGAAATATTCAGCAAGCATAACATAGATACACTAAATGACGATGAATGCTTTTGACGATTTTGTTAGATAAGATGGGGGGGGGGAGAAATTTAGGCAAAGTCCAAGATTTCATTCACATAGTATGACTCATCTTCCAAGACCTGCAGGACAGGCCAGAAATGTTACCGATCCATTTAGTAGTTGGAATATTCTTATTGATAATACTATATTATCAATATTATACAGTGCAAAGAGCAGAAACATATGTGCATGCGATGCTGAAAATGTGAAAATTTTCTGTGCCAAGAACACACGAATGTATTTTGTTCAAAGCATAAACAGATAAAATAAGCATTGTGTATTGGAGATGTAATAAAATTTACAAGTATGATGTTTATTTTGTTATTATTTTCATAGCAATTAATTATAGGTCACTGAGGCAGGTGCAGAATAATGAAATACTGAATTGCCAAGAGAAATTACATTGATAGAAAAAATAGTTGTTACACTAGACAAAGTGCTCACAGAAATCATTACAAGATTTCAATATCTATATTTCTTATATCTTCTATATTGTACCAAAATTTTTGAATGAAAATGTAAATATCACATAAATTATGATCATGATCACATGAATAGGAAAAATTACTTATTATGAATGAAATATTTTTATTTCTGCTATTGCTGAGGAAAGCAAAACACGGACATGAAAGGATGATCTTTATGAACTTTTGAAATTTATTCTAAAGTATAAAATTCACAAATATTGTAATTCTATAGCAAACTTTCCTCACAGATGCTTCACTTCTAGTTGTGAGAATAGTTTAATTAAAAAAAAAAAAAAAAAAAAAAAAATTATACAAAGTACATAAAGCTCTCCAGATGTATATTTTGAAGTCAAATTTTCCTATAATGTGTACACAGTAATGGCAACTACAGCAAAGTAGACCTCTACAGTGTCCTTGATGATTTGGCAAACAGAAAAACAAGCAAAATAATAATTTAATTCTAAAATGTTAAGAATTGAAGTTTTACAAAATTTTTGGATACCAAAACTGTTTGAAAGCATGAAATGGCACTTCTACTTCTGATTTTATTCATAATGCTTAATAACTGATATGATAAATTGTAAAGTATATATTATGTTAATTAATCTAATTCAAAGATCTCTGAATCAGCAAACTTAAATTATGATCATCCTGTATATATATATATGTCATATTAATATTTACAAAGTTAAAAAGATAAGTAAGATTCATTATTTATATATGTTTCAAGTCCAGTTTTGAAGCAAATTCTTGCAACTTGCTCATAAAAATAATACCAACAGTAGATTTAAGATATAATTTTATAAATATAGATTGGTAATGCACCATATTAGTAATTTTATTTTTAATTTTCTCTCCATTATCAGTATATTTCAATGCTTTTAGCTTCATTTTAGTAATTAACATTTCCATTTGCTCATCTTTTCAAATTGATGTATATTAAAAATAAACAAATGAAAAATAATGTATGTTAAAGTTATTTGATCTACTTAACACAATACATACAATCTGTAATAAAAAGCATAAACATACATAATATTCATTGCTTGAAGTGCCATAACTAAGAATTTATAATCACCAATCTCCTAAAACTGGCAAACACTGATAAAAAAAACTGCAGTTTAAAGTGATGCCAAGGAAGAAACCAAGAAGAAATTTTTATTTTCTTGCAAGAAAATAAAACAGCTGTTTTATATTGAAAAATAAAAGAAATGTTATGAGAAAGCAAAGAGCTAACTTTATATCACTCTCCGTCCCCTTTCCTTAAACTGTTTTTAACAAAAGTAATTTGAAATAAAAAGACTAAAACATATTTCCTCAAATTCTCACTTGATCAGGTACTGATGATATTTAAATCAACAAGTAGTTATTTATAATGTTAAATTTTTCTTACTATTAATTTTCAATGGCATGCTTCATTTTCTGAATCTCATGCTTTAGATATTATTGAAAATTTTTATGTACAATCCTTGTCATTTTAACTATTGGTTATCTTATTAGCCATTTCTTTTGTTCAACACCAAAACATGCTTCTACTAAATAAATTCTTCACATGATTTCTGAATTTTATCCATACATTGAACTATGCACAATTTTTTTGGTTAAATAATACTGCTATTATCTATTCTGTTTTCTGTGCAGATACATATTCTCAAAAACACAAATATAATTTTTATTCCTTTATCATACTTGTCACCATGCGAAATCGAAAAATCGCAACGACAGACGGTACACATTACAATTATAAATTTATTACATTTCCTTGAGGAAATAATGGAGGGAAAGTCAACTGTGTACCATTTTTGAAACGTACAGGAGTATTTCACCTTTCTCGCAGACATAACAAAAGATCATTTCTAAAACTATTTCCCGAAGGCACGTGTACTCGCACAACTCAGGACAAGATGAATGAAATTACTAAAGAACATCCAAATAACAGCCTTAACCTTGCTTTGTGCTCACTGGTTAATATATGCCAGATGACATGCAGTGGAGCTCGATGCCCACTGAAGAACTGGAGAACGACGTTTCTGAATACGTATGCTTTCACTCACAAAGCAGAAATTCTCATCTGATTCAAAAGGTTTTGTTTTAGATATAATCTAGAGAAAATTCAATTGCTTTCAGACATCCAAAATCACATTTTTTTTTGGTTCATATAGCATCATATAATCACTTTTTTTTTTGGTTCATATAATATATATGATATTTTTGGTTCATATATATATTTTTGGTTCATATAGCATATTTTTGGTTCAAATATTCATATAGCGTTTTATGGAACTTAATACTTATATTAAGTATTAAGTTCCATAAAAATCATGAGAAATTTTAAGAGTAAGTCGGGAGAAATATATTGTAAATCAGGTTGGCGGGAGAGTTGACAACTCTGCTTCATTACTATCTTCAGTCTAAACATATTACAAACTTTAGTCAATATAACCGTTTGCGTAATAACTAACATTTCTGCAACACATAACAGAAGAACTGCTTTTTTATATCTATATATAGCACTATTTAAATTAGCCCATTTATACCAATACTTGGATGATACAGAACCTGAATTAGGGCTTGTATTATTCTTGTCAAAGAAATTTTAATATAAAAGACACTCATCAAGTGTTACGGCTATTTATTATACATGTTAAGACACATCATCTCTTATTTTTCTCCCATGGTTTATTCTAACAACTTACTGATGATTCTGAGCAGGTTTCTGACACCTGATTTAGAGAGTGGATATTGGCAAGTAGAGATAAATTCTGACGATTGAGAAAAGACGGCATTTACTACTGGACAAGGACTTGAGCAGTTCAAGATGAAGCCATTTAGATTATATAATGCGGTAACAACATTTGAACATCTCATGAACATGGTGAGAGATCTTTCCTACAAAGCCTGTCTGATATATGCAGATAACATCATCATTAGAAAATATTAAGAAGGTGCTTCAGAAATCGAAGGAAGCCAATCTAAAATTAAGTCCTGCCAAACATAAATCGTTCAGACAGGAAGTCATTTAACTCAGTCATGTAATTTCCCAAAAGTGTACATATCCAGGAAAATTGTCTGCAGTTTAAGAGTGGAGATACCCCCAAAAAATGTCCATTAGCTGAGAAGTTCCCTGGAGCTTTACACCTACTATAGAACATCTGAAAAAAACTCTTCTTCCATAGCAAGATCCCTTTACAAACTGACAGAGAGCAACCAAAAGTTCTAGTGGAAAAAAGAATGATAAGATGCATGAGGCTGATGCAAACTGAATGAGGCTTTAACTGGGGAACAGTATTTCTAAGAGTATTGAATTTATTAATCACATTTGATTTATTGAGAAGCAAAAGAAAATTTTGCTTTGGAACAAATTTTAATTATTTATTAGTTTCTTGATCAAGCTAGTTTCAAACAGTTAAGGGTTTATTGAGAAGCAAAAGAAAATTTTGCTTTGGAACCAATTTTAATTATTTGTATGCATTTAGTTTTCTTGATTAGGCTAGGTTCAAACAGTTCAGAGTGTTGGCAGAACCAATTATTTGGATTATGTGTGAGATATTGCTGAATTTAACTCAGTAGAGTGGGGGAGCTAAATTGTCTTAATGGAGTAACTTTTTTTAATACATAAAGATTAATTTATTTTTGATAAATTTAACTTAACCAGAATATATATTGTTATGAATTTGGTATTTAAAAAGCTAATGTTAGTTCAATTATAAATTAAATGGTTTTATTTCTCGCGCAGTGCAGCGCGTGACGAATATTAAAAGAAAGCTAAGCCGGAAAATTGAAAATACAAGCATTAAATAAATAAATATCTCTTTTTGATTTCGAGAAAGTAGTGGAAAATTCTAGCGCGTGATTTTAAAATCTTATAAAAGGAGGAAAACATCTCAGTTTGTAGGAGTTGCTTAGTTTGTTGTTGTTTAGAAAACTGCTGTTGTTGATTATAGCGAATTCGCGGATAAGCGTTCTTTAACTGTTTTGAATTATGTTCTATTGTACATTTGAGTAGTTAAAAGATAACTACTGTGAGATATTGTAATACTGCATGATAATTTGAGAAAATTTAAGCATTTTTGTTCTGATAATAATAAATTTTTGTTCATTTTTCATCGGACTTGTGCATTCATTTTATAACGAACCCGTACGCACGCAACAATATAATCAGAAGGATAACAATCAGCCATATTGTTAGAATACCATAAAATACATCAGTATCTTTAAAAATAAAAAACAAGTTTCAGGTTCTCCATATCTTTACCTTTTGCTAATTTAACAGTCTTGTATCTGGTTACAAATGCATCAAACAAAGCCAAATCGTCTACTTCAGGACTGAGGTCTCCCACAAATAAGGAGTAATCTTTCCTGTTAAAAAGCAAAAATATATAGAGATTAGACATTCAAAACACGAAAAATCTTTTTCGATGAGAAATTTCACGATGATCAGAAATCTGTAAGTTGCTTTAGTATTACCTTCCCAAATGAATGCTTGGTAGCTACATTTTTCTCAAAATTGAGATGACTTCTACCTGTTTAAATGATGGTCATTCAGCATTTTTCCACAGTTTCACAAGGTTACAGAATGACCAGTGATTCACAGATCAGCACAGAAACTAGTAAGCTACAGGGAAAATGTCAGCATCAATTAAATAGCATTACCTAAAAATACACAATTTACATTTGACGAGCTTAGACAGGATGGGAAAAATGTAAATGCCCAGAAACTTTGGAGTCACACTTTTCCTTTTTTCTAGATGACATATTTATGAATACATACACATGATGATTTGGTATCGGGAGTTTTTATGTCTATATTAGAAAGAAGTGCCAAAAAAATCTATGTAATGCAGAATTAAAAGGTGCATTTGGCTTATGAAGAAAGCAATTTCTGATGTTTACAGTATGTAGGATAATTTAACTACATTTTAAATTGGAAATCTAAAAAATTAACCACTGTTTTTGGTACTCCTTTTGAAATATGTATAATTTTATATATTTAACTATTTTTATTAGAACTAAGAACAATAACAAATACAACATAAATTATATATAGAACTATTTAAAAATTATAAATTATTCATACATGAAGACTTTTACCAGCATTTGCAGCTAAATAGTTTTCAGTCTCATAATTCTATTAAACTTCTGAGAGGTAAATACATTTTTTCAACAACTTGTAATTCTTTACAGGTTAAAAAAATCCTCCAATAAAAATTTTAATATACCTTTAATTATCTTTAATTATATTTTTTAAAGATATATCCTAAACACCCCTTAGCAACCAACAGTGTTGCTATATTTATTAAATCTATGTATGAATCTTTTACCTAAATTTAACTCCTAAATAATTTAAATGAAATGATGCCGAACATTCTTATTATTAGTGTTCACACACAAAAAAAACAAAAAAAAAAAAAACAGTCTACATTATATATACTACGTATTTTACACTTTAAAGCATAGTCTTAAACATTTTCAGTTTGTAACACTTTAGATAAACAAAAACTTTTTATGGCACCCATTTTAACTTATCTAAAGTTAAAATTTAAAAAATAAATGACATACTTAAATTCTGAAACACTTTATTTAATAGGTTCTAAATAAATCTATATTTTTAAGAATTATATCATTGGATGTTAAATTGAAATTAAAGTAAGAACTTCTTTGTTACCCATCTTCTAAAACCTTGAAATTGCACTGAACATTTTCCACTGATTTTTCTCATGAAAATTGCTTTTTATTGCAGTTATTGCCAAAAACTAATATCTGCAGAGACTTGACCTCATACACAGAATAGCCATCTTTTAATGATATCTAAAATTCAATTAATTCCCTATCCCTAGCTTTGTTTTCAGTGTATTGTCAGAAGACAACTCAGAATGATTTCTTTCTACAAAAGTATATTCAAACTGAAGCAACTTCTGTTGTCTCTGTTTGCATTTTGAATCTGTACATATCTGTCAATATTATCTCCTTGAAAGAAATTTCAAACAAGCTGTAAAGCTGTTGTTCTGAAACCACAGCATCCATTACATGTTCTTCCTATCAAAAGTACTAACTTACCCCAGTGGCTGTGCATTTGCTGGGCATACTACTATTTTTTTGGGGGGGGGATCAGCAATAAAAAATGAGTTTACATCTCATTAACTTTCTATAACATTTATTTGTGTTATAGGAGACTACTTGAGTGCTTTAGGTGATGTTTTATCTTTTACTGATGTCTGATCATGAGAAGTATCCAACTCTTTGCAAAACATTTCAAAGAAATCATCGCCAAACATCAGGCTAGTAGCAGAGGCTACAGAATCACACTGAGAAAGAAATGTAATGACCTCAGGATGACTTTCAAATATGTGTAAGCGTGGCGGAATATCAATTTCAAACCAATAAGTGTCAAAATTTCAGATCAATAATTGCCAAAATTCTGGCAAAACAAATCACTCATTAGAACAGAATCACCTTGATAATTAGCATCAGAATCACTTCACTACCATTTTATGCTTCTTAAGAAGCCATTCATATTAGCAGTTATCTGAGCTCAGTTTCATGACGCATTCAGCATCTCAGTGATGCAAACATTATCTACCAAGAGATCACAGCCAACTGTTAACAACAACTACTCTCTCAGAATTTGACAATAAACTCACATGGCTTAGTGCTCACATAAATACTTATGTGAATTACTTAGAATGTTGTACATGGACAGAATTAATAGTGTAATAGGATGAATAAGTGCAGAAAGAAAGAAACTGCTATCAAACTGAAATGTTATCTGAAAGAAATGAAACGCCTTTTTGAATATAACTGCTACTAGAACTCGACCACGACTTCCCCGGACTTTGTCACTACTTGATTCTCGCTTCCGGTTGGTGTGCTGCAATGCAAATGCACATTATTTTATAAAATTAAAGTGAAAGGCCTTAGGGCAATAATTTGAACTACTGGTAAAGACTAAAAAGCCATGCACCAGCTGCAAAATAATGATCCTAGATCTGCTTTCCAGTTTTGCATATCACTCCTGATGAAGAAGGACCTGTTCCTGTTCACCCTTGAAATCGATTGAGATCTTGACTAAATCTTAGCCAAACACAAGGTTGTTACTTCATTAATTTAATGTGCCACTTGGCATAATTCTTTTCTGTTTTAATTTTTCCTGTAAGAGTATTTTGGACTTGAAATAATATTATTTATTTATTTTCCCTCTCAAGTAAATAATTCTGCATTGCATGTAGAGGAGCAAAGGCCTCAGGTGAAGAAATATGTAAGCACGACTCTGTTAACTAGATTGCTAATTTTATTTCTTCATTAATCATTTTTGCACACATGGGTATTTAAAAGTACAATTTTTTTAATGCTTTGCGTCAAAGCAAAATTATGCTTCTAACTGTGTATCATGATTAATTATATTCTCATCAGCTTTTTTCCTGGTCAAATAGATTAACGGTTAAACACTACATTATATTCTGTAATAAAGAGAGTACTTTAAAATTCAATTTAAATTATGTTGCCTTCAAAATAATGACTGCCCTTTTATACACATGAAAATAATAATAATATAATTTCTGAACAAACAGAATTCCTCAAATCTTAAAAAATACCCGAAAAATAATCAGCATAAACTTTTCACATGAATATCTTAAATCAACGTTTTCATATGCTGTCAATATCTATAAAGAAGAAAAACTGGGTCCTTCTTATGCAAATGCTGACCTTGTTTATCAACATGGTAAAAGACCATTAAGTTTTTCGAAGCAGAAAACATGAAAAACTAGCTATGCCCTTGCCGAGACTTGAATTCTATGCCTTCTGATTCCTAGCTAGACGTGCTTTCCAGGTACACCATGAAGACATACAAGCATAGAAAAAAACCTTACAATAGTTATTACTAAATTTATTCAGAGTATAGTGTTACAATAAAAAGTTTAGTCTTAGAAACACCGTCGTGAGAGATAACAGAAACTCCCCCAACCTTAATTTCAAACCTCATATCACCACCAAAAGTTATAAGCAGTCAGTAACAATGATCCATTTCACACATAACATACTGTATAGCATAACACGTTTTTGTATACTGTGAATAAAAATCAATATCAGAATTCAAAATTTATTACCTTATTGCTTTTTAATTTGTTTACTATCATAAAAAAAATATTTAAAAAGGACAGTTCTATATCTCTCGTTCTACTGAGCCGTTTGACAAAATTCAAATTGCATTTTTTATGTCTCGAAAGCGCGACTTAGGATATATATTAGATTTATATACAGCACTATTCTAACATAGGTATTTTGATACAAAATCGGACTTTTTCTGAAATAACATACCATTTTTTTTTACATATTTCGATTCTATGACTCAATTTATGACAGACTGCCTAGTTTTGTAAAAATCGTACGAGTAGTTTTTTAAAAAAATTAGCTCTCAAAATTTCAGCTCCTCAATATTAATTGAATTTGGCATATATTTATTAATATCTCTTTTTTCATTAAACTTTTTTTGATTTTTTCCTTTCACATTCGAAACTTAGGTTCATTCCAAATAAAATTCACCCATTTTTTGTGTTTTATTTTTAAAATTTCTATTTTTAAACAATTTTTATAAATTTTGCGAAAAATTTTGAATTATAACCTATAAAATTTTTACCATCATCTTAAAGTAGGTGTAGTTCTAAGCATACTTGCAAAAAATTAAGAGTTTTTTTATTCAAAATTTTCTAAGATATACGCGAATTTACATATTTTCGCGTTTTGAAATCTGGCATTTTTTTTAGCAATAATAACGACAAATGTGGTTTATGGATTTTTGTTACAGTGAATTAATTTCCACAGCTATTTTCAACCTTAAATTTCAAATAAATTTTTAGGGAGAATTAATCATATGAAATTTTTTCCCTCAATGATGCATAATAAATATTTATTAATACTATATGAAAAGCTATTTTATTAAAATTATAGATGATTCAAATTTTAAACCTTTTAAATTTCTTTTTTTCTCCCTTTTTTTAAAAAATATTTGTAAGAGTAAATTTTTGCCTTAGTGTTATCGTCTGCCACTGTACTTTGACTCCATTTAAATTGAATTGTCTAAAACTGAGAAAGTTCGTTTGATGTTTATTTTCACAAAGTTTTTAAGCAAACAGGACATTGATAGTTTGGATCATGTCCCAGCTTTAAAAATTATATATGTAATTATAAATTTTTACATTAATTCTCTTCGAAAGAATGTTTTAAGTGGTTAATTTTCTCTCGTGTTATAAAGAACATAATCTTTAATTTGACTTAGACTGTTTGTAGCCGATATAATAATCAGGTCACTCATTTTTAAAATATTCATCCTTTGGACTTTGGTTTAAATATTTTTAGTTAAAATGCCTAGAAAATGAAAAGCTATCTTTAACTGAAATGCAGTTGATGTAATTGATATTTTTTTTAAAAATGTCAAGAATGCAAAATTTATGGAAGTGTAACAATCGAAAAATCTTAATTTTCTTATGGTGAGCACTGAAAATAAACGTAGAAGGAAAGAAGAAAATTAGGGAGAAAAGTAAGCAAAAATTTGAAGAGGAACTAGGCTGCCAGAAATACCAAGGTGCTTCGAAAAACTGGATACTTTTGAATATACTTTCAGAATACTTCAAGGAATTTGGGTGTTCAAAGAGAAAAGACTTGGACATGTACACCAGCAAATACCATCAATTGAGCTTGCGCTAACGGAAAAGACAAAAACAATATCATTGCAGATTAAAATGAACAGCGGCTGCATGTTTGTATAAACTTAAATTAAGTTATAGAACATCATATCATCATAAATGGAGAATCCTATGATTTCTTAGTCAAATTATTTTAATATTCAAGCATTTATTCAGTGATGTATGTGGATGTCACGTAAAGACGTTTTCCCTCTTGGTGAAGCCAATCTTCCCTTTCATCTCATGCCTTTAAAGACTGATAAAGGCTCAGACCAAGTACTGATGAATTGGATTATTAAGTTACGGCAAAGCAGGGCTATCTACCTAAAAGAAATGCCTTCGTAAAGAACTTTCTAAGGGAAACCACTGGCATATACGTTACAATGAGAAAAACCACAAAAACGCTGATGCAACCAGCCTGTTCGCTGGAATTCGAACCCCGGAGCGAACTGCCTGTGTTCAGCAACTTTACAGCTCGTCCGTATGTGGGCCTTTATGAAATGGAAGGCGATAACTTTATTTAAAATTAATGTCAGAAATACCAAGATGTTTTGAAAAGTTGGATGCTTTTTAATATACTTGCAGAATGCCTGAAGAAAAAGAGCAAGTCATTAAGAAAAAATTAAATTTTTGAAAAAATTAAATTTTGGAAAAAATTTAGTATTTTTTTTAATTTAAAACTTTTTAATCTTACGATATTTGATGCTTGCAATTTCAAAAATAAAATATTTGACAAAAATATGAATAACATTTTAAAACACTAAATGTAGGATGATAAAATTAAGTACAATGAATACAATTTTACTTAAAAGCTATTTAAAGCAATATACGTAACTAATCCTAAGTTAAAATGTCGGTTATACATCTTTCTCATTTATACATCTTTTCTGAATGGAACATTGAAAGGCATGTTAACTGTGCTTTACTGTATTTTTTCTTTTAATATATTCAGTTTTCAGATGCATCGTAGTGTGGCACAAAAGTATTTTTCCGAAAGAAATGCAATTCAAATAAATGAAATCGAATCCTGGAAAATTTCTATTGATAAATAAATATATTTAAAATGCTCAGTTCGAATGAATAAATAGAAAATTTTAAAACAATTATCTGAAGAGACAATGCAACACAAACAATTAAAATAAAAGTCTAAAAATTTAAAAATAACCTAAAATAATAACTATGACAAAAAAAAAAAAAAAAAAAAAAAAAAACTATTTGAAAAAAAATAAACGATGCACCTTTTATTCAAACTATGCAGTTTGAATGGGTAAATAGAAATTTTTTAAAAAGTTATTCGAAAGAAACTATGCAACTTAAACAATTAAAATGAAATTTGAAAAAGAAAAAATTACATAACAATTATAATTAAAAATATAATATGAAGAACATTATTTGAAAAAAGGAACAATTGTAACGTTTTTTTTTTTTTTTTTGCCTATGGGAAAGGAAATAGGTTGCCATATATTAAGAAGTTCGCCAAGTGAACTATTCTTGGCGCAACTGAAAAAAAAAGTACTTACATAAATTTGTGAATTTCTCCATAAATTTCGCACCAAATTTTACAAAATTTCATATTAAGGCATAATTTGAGTCGTAGAAACGAAATATGAAAAAACACTGGTATGTTATTTCAGAAAAAGTCTGATTTTGTGTCAAAATAACTAGAATTGAGAATTAGAATAGAGCTATATATAAATCTAACATATATCCTAAGTTGCACTTTCGAGACATGAAGAATGCAATTTGAATTTTGTCAATCGGCCCAGTAGAACGGGAGATATAGAACTGTCCCCCTCTTTTTTTTTTTCACAGTGTACATTCTAATGGATGTTATTTCCAGGGAAACTGTACCTTTTTCTTTTCTTTTCTTTTCTTTTTTTTTTTTTTTTACACATTTCAAATAAAACTGGTATACAAGCATTGTTCTCATATTTTTTCCACAAAGGATATTTAAAATGTATATATATATGTGTATAGTCTAACGCAGCAATATTTATTATTTCACATGCTGTAAAATTAAAACAGCACATAATTGAAATAAATACAACATTTGAATAAATCAATGAATACATGACTATATATAAAAGCAATAAGTTAACTTTACATTATAAATTGCACTTTGCAGTTATGTCATTTGTGTTACAAATTTACTATAATTTCTTCCTTCTCAAGCTGCTTGAACCACTCATTACAAAGCATAATTTCAGCTTCAATTTTGTTAAGTTTTCATCAGTGACAGCTTTCTTTTTATGCAATTGCTGACAATCACCACAAGTTGTCTCAAAGTGCCTTCACCAGCACTATTCAACCCTACAATATTGCATCGTTTAAAGGAGCATTTTAGCTTTAGATACTACATTTCGCAACAAAACAATCTTGTTTTATTATAAAATTCGGCCATTTTTTTCTTGTGATTTCTCCTCCCTCATGATTTTCACTTTTTTTGGGAATTTATTTTGTTCATCCAACTGGTTTAATTGTTGATGGATAACAGAAAATGAAAGTTAAGACTGATGGATAACCAGATTTCCTCAGTAAAATACTATTCTATTATTTTTAAAAACCATAAATTACATATTAAAATGATTTATGCAGAAAAGCAGCCATTTAATGCCTCAGATGTTTTCAAAACTTATTAAAAATACTGATAGCTGAATAAAATAAAAATATGTTATTTTAAGAATTCACTAAAAGACTGACAACATTAACCCAAGTCATGGATGAAAGTGTTAGTCAAAACTTTAAATACAGCAATTCGTTTGTGCAAAATTTATTAAATTTTGACTGCACTATCAAACGCTTTCAAGCTCAAATTAACAAACCATTTGTAATGGTCTTATTGCTTAAAAACTGGCACGCAAAACATGTTGACAGCATAATATGGAAAAAGCTTGTCCAAAATAGTGGCTTTATGCCATGATGCAAAATCCTATCAAAGAAGGTAAAAATATTGATCATACAATGATGAACTATTGCAAGTTACAGAAAACAGTTGAACATCTTCTTTCGAAAAATCCATTATTCACACTTTTGTCAAGACATCTGCTTCATCAACATATGTGTTGAACATCCAACCTCACATGGCTGGAAAGCCACTATGCAATTCTACCAAGATTTTGGATATGAATGTTTTTGACAAATTACTGGAACAATTCTGATTATGGAATTGTTACTTTTGCTGCTAATTTGACTAGCATTTCTATGACACACATAAATCGCATAAAATCTGAACTGAAAGATAATGGTGGATTAAGACACAATAACACGCCGAATAAATACTAATTCAGAAGTCAAACAACAAAAAGAATATAACGCTGATTTCTGTTGTTTGACTTCTGAATTAATAATGATAATTTCCTGGATATTCGACCTCCAGGAAAAAACTTCTCTCGAAGAGACACAAACTGAACCAAACAACATTCTGAGCTAACTTTAAAAATACATACAAAAGTTCATGGCATCTTTTTACAAAACAAAATTTCTACTTGCAAGAAAACAGCAACTGTTATAAATGATAAAGCTGATTTTCCAAATCTGTTCATTTGCACAGTAGAACAAATGTTGAATGATTTAGGAGTTGCATATAAAAAATAAAGATGCCAGCCAATTTTAATTGAATGGAATGATATTCAATGCTGGGGACACAGATATCTAAGATATGTAAAAACTATCATGATGCACAAGATTAAGCTAAGTTATATAACTAAAGAAACCTGGATAAATTTTGGGCACACTAAAACCAAAATTTGACAGGACACATATACAAAAAGTGCCAAGATCATTAAGCTTTAAAAAAAAAAAAAAAAAAAAAAAAAAAAAAAAATTTAGGGAAATTATCAGGAGGAAAAAGGGTATGCAGATTATAAAAGTTGGCTTGTAAAAAAAAAAATCACTGTCTAACTTGCAACCTAACAGCAGAATTGTATTACGTAATTCATCTTACCACAGTGTTTTCGCTGAAAATAGTTCTTATTCAAGTACAAGAAAAGTAAACTTTTAATGATAAGAAAAAATATTCTTTGAGAAGCCGTTATGTTGAAATTAGAACTTTTGGTGCTGGTTTTTAATGTATGATAATAATTCAAATTGCACCATATCAATGCATGCACACGGACATACTGTGTTCTATTTACCACAATATCATGGCAAATTTAAATCAACTGAATTCATATGAACTCTCTGAAACAGAAAACCTGTTGAACTTCTAAAAATTAGGAAAAATAAATTGCATTCAAATTTACTAAATTTATGTATTTTAGGTAAGCAAACAGTTTTGGGATACAAAAATTACCCAACCTCCAAGAAATACAATGTTAGATCTTATTTCAAGTAATAATTTTAGTTTTTGCACATTATTTAATTTGCATACCTTAAAATTCTTTGTAAATTAAGGAAATGTCTAATGTGCTTTATCATTTATATGCAGGTTAATTGTTCTACAATTGGCTATCAGGTTCAAACGCAAATGCATTTTCATTCTATGAAAAGATTAATAATTAAACACATTACATTTGCTAAATGTGCAGCAAATTTAAGATACTGGACACATACAGGCAGTTTGGAGTACATGGATAATCTGCTGTGAAAAAGTCTTTACCAAAATGACTTTCATTAGTATAGGCTAAAAATTAAAAAACAGAAGATTTGGTGATTTTGAGCTATTTAATTTCTTTGTTAGTATAAAAACTTTCATTAATCAAGCCTAAAAATTAAAAATCGGGAGAACTGGCAATTTATTGGGAAATGTATAAAAAAAAAACAAGTTTCTTGTAAAACAAACACAGAGGGCAGCTAGGAAATATGTAAAATTCTAGAGGGGGGGATTTGTTGTTCAAACAGCAGATATTATGTTATTAACAATCTTGTGCCCACTGAGAAGTGCAAAAACATTCTGTTGCACGGATAAATATATTATTTCTTTGAAATGTTAAAAAATTACACATGACTTAGCAATAATTCCTTATATACCCACATCATTACATTTTTCCCTTATGTTATAAATACGTAATATAATATATACAGTCCAGTGGCCACAATTTTCAGCAAAACATTTTATATATTAATCTTAGCACAATAGAAGATAGAAAATTCTTCAAACTGAAATCTCTACAACCTTTCAAATGTCAACAAAAGAAATGCAGATGGCTTTGGTCATTTTTGACAGCAACTTCCTTCATTCAAAATTGAAGCAAGTTATATTTTATAGATTATTGCTTTTATAACTGTTGCTAAGTAAATATTTTGTGCAACGTTGCTGAATTATAGGCAATCTTCTATTAATAAGGCAGCAGCCAATGTAAACAGACTTTTCTTCTCGCACTACAAACCACGCCAAACATTCTAATTAGACATATTTTGAATCTGAGCAACTTTTATGAAAAATTTTCATATGGAAATGTAACAGATTTTATGATTTGGTTATTGCTAAAAAATGAAGAATCCATAACTAAATCCTTTCAGGAAAAAGAATTTAACTACAGTTAAAGACTTTAAAAAATCATGATTACATTCCAAAAAATTATGATTCTATTTTTAAGTAGCTATATGTATTTTGTTTCATTAGGCTTGCCATTACTATTTTCAAGCTATATTTTACACCACCATTCACATTACTGCTCCCTTATCAGAAAAATACTATATTTTAAATTTATATTACAACCAGAAATAAAAACTGTATTTTGTTGCATCAGAATAATCAGTTTTTAAACAACTCAAACTACTCTTGCAATTGCAAGTAATAGCCAAAAAAAAGGTGGGGAAGGTGGTATAAAAAAAAAAGGAGAAAGGAAATTAGAAAAGAAAACCATGTGAGTGATCATGAAGTAATGGCTATGTACTTTGAGCAGAAGGAAATAAAAATAGTAGTTATTTTCTTCCAATTTGTGAAAGTTCAACAAGTTTACTGTTTCAAAAAAGGGAACCAGAGCAAAACTTTAAATTTTTAACTTTTGAAAATGTTATAATAGATTTTAATTTGTCATTGTTTAAAAAACTTGAATAACATTTTACAGCAAACATTATAAAAATTATATTCTATATTGTTTTCCCAGATTCATACTCTTCCAATCATGCCAAGACGATCATTTTCTCATAGTATCGTCTTGTTTACTTACGTATAAAAGAAATAAATAAAAATATTGCAAATTAAGTTTTGAATCAAACTACTGTAAAAAGATATTTGGAAAAGACACAAAATAATCTGTACACTTTTTTCATTTTTAATTTCATTTAGAACAATTATATTCGGCATATTTTTCTACTGTATATATACAAGGTCCGGCTATTAATTTCCAGGACTGACGTAACTGTAGGAGAACGAAAAGTTGGACGATGGCACTAATGATTGCATATCAAAGAGCGTTTTCTTATGTATGTGCAGTGCAATCGGTGCCATTCTGATGTAAGTGGTTCTCGTGAAAAGGTGCATTAAAACGTAGCTCTTAAATTCCTATTGTCGAAGTGAAAATGGAGCAAAGAATTAACATTAAATTTGCTTCAAATTGGGCAAGACAGCTGCAAAAACCTACCAAATGTTAAAACAAGTTTACGGCGACGAAGCAGTATCCCGCTCAAGACCGTTTGAATGGTTTAAACGCTTTCGGGACAGACGTGAAAACGTCGAAGACGATCCACACACAGGTTGGCCGCAGTCCGTATGCACACTGGAAGCAATTGAAAAAGTCAGCAATATAGTGAAATGTGATCGTCGATTGACTACTCAAGTACTTGCCAATGAATTCAACACGGACAAAGAGACGGTTCAGCGAATTTTGACGCAAGACCTAGGCAAACGCAAGATTTGTTCCAGATTAGTTCCTCACCATTTAAGGGATGAACAAAAGCAATTGAGACTGGACGCATGTGGTGAACTTATCAACAAAGCTGATGCTGACCCTGCGTTCCTGGATAGGATAGTCATGGGAGACGAGTCTTGATATTACCAATATGACCCTGAAACCAAGCGTCAAAGCTCCGAATGGCGGTCTCTAAGTTCACCAAGGCAGAAAAATTTTCAATTTGAAAAGTCCAAAATCAAGGTCATGTTAATCACTTTCTTCGATTGCGATGAACTCATTCATCATGAATTTCTTCCTCCTAACATGACTATCAATGGACAGTTCTACACAGAAGTTCTTGACCGACTTTGAAAACAAATTCGTAGAGTGAGGCCTCATTTTCAACAAAATGGGAGTTGGCTGCTGCTACATGACAATGCCTGACCACACATTGCATTGCTTGTAAGGCGATTCTTAGCTCAGCATGGTGTCGTTGAAATGCAGCATCCACCATACTCTCCAAACCTAGCACCCGCAGACTTTTTCCTGTTTTCTAAGCTGAAAAATTCGCTGAAGGGAACAAGATTTCAGGTTGTCGAAGCCATCAAGAAAACTGTAACGTTACTATTAAAGAACATTCCAAAAGAGGACTTTGAAACTTCTTTCCGAAATTTGTACAGCCAAGCACAGACATGCATTACAGCTGATGGGAATTACTTTTCATTCATTTGAATCATATTAAATCCTTTTTTTTTTCTTCTGAGTTATTCCATGAGTTCTGGAAATTAATAGCCAGACATTGTATATAAACATATTAATGTGGACACCATGCCCAAATGGGCATTTCTTTAACATTTTCTGTGTTACCTTTATTTATTAAATATCATGTTCTTCACACTTAAACCATAAAATTCAATTCAACAGCAATATCGCAAAAGAATTTTAAAACTAGCATATCTTTAGAATTTCCAATACACAGTCTGGCGCACTGGAGATAAAAATGTTCTACCCCCCCCCCCGGTACAGTGTTGCCATCGCTCACTTTGAAATCATTGCGATTGTTACTCAAATAATTCATTAAAGTGTTACAAAAACTCTATAATAAAACAAATCCTAAATTAGGGCTTCCAGATGCCCATATTTGGTGGAGGATTACATTATTCAAAATTTGACGGCTCTAGGTTCTGCTGTTTTATCGCAATGCGAGAAACATACATACATTTATGCAGATTCTTCATTATTATTCATTCAAGGAGATTATATTTAGTGGCAACAATTTGAAAAATGACACGAACATTTAAACAACAACGCAAAATGCAAAAATGAAATTAATAGCCCTCCTGTGCTAATGCCCTTTGGGCTATAAAAAATTATTTTATATTATGCCAAAAGGGGCACTTTTTCTAACGTTTTAAATGTTATTTTTATTTACTAAATATTTTCTAACGTTTTGAGTGTTATTTTTATTTATTTAATATCATGTTCTTCGCACTTCAGCCATAAAATTCAATCCAGCAGCAATATCAAAAGATAATTTAAAAAGATATCTTAAGAATTTCCGATACAGTCTCATGCACTGGAGATAAAAATGTTTCCTCCCATTGCACACTTCGTAATCGTTGAGTTATTAAATTTTTATAAAAACTGAAACAGATAATAACACAAATTCTAAAATCAGGCCTTTAAATGACCATGTTTGATTGGACGACTACAATATTCAAAATTTGATGGCTCTAGGTACCATTGTTTTATCACAATGTGAGAAACATTCATGCAGATTCTTCATTATTTAGTTTTTTTAAATATAATACTTGGTGATAATATTTGGTGGCAACAGTCTGAAAAGCGAATCAGTGCAGAAAGTAAAACGATCCAATATGCCATTTTTAGACTAATAGCCCTTTGGGTTAATAATAATAACAAATAAAACACGAAATACCATTCAAAACAGTTTTAAAAAAACTTTTCGTCAATTAAAATTTCGACAGTTTCTGCTCAAAGACAAGCAATTTGGCCAGTAGCCAACAAGACATTTTCTGCACACAAAATTCAGAGTTAACTTTGGATCCGATACCGGGGGGGGGGGGGGACAGTGAAGTTGGTGCACCGACTTAATTCACTATTCTACAAAGAATTTTGAATGTAAACAAATGGTGGCCTTGTTAGACGTAGCGACACTTAAACTTTTAAATTGTTGATAATTCTATAACTAACAGAGGCAGATTAACTAAAGTCACAAATCTTTAACCAGAACATAAAGAAAAACATAATACAATCACTTTTAAAGCAAAAAATACACAATTTACCAACATATAAGAATAAAAAACTGAGCTGGATAACAGAGTGGGTATATAAACAAGGTGAGCAAAGGTTCATTAAAACTTTAAATTTCATAAAAAACGAAAGAAATTATGATATTCAGCAGAATTATGCAAATTAATCTTGCAATAAAAGACCGTGATACATAAGGATTTCTCATTCACTTTCAGAATTACCCAAATACGCCGAAAGGAGTACAAGAATGGCCCCATATCGTGTTCTGGAATACTGAAGCTTGTCAAACAGTTTGAAGAAACTGGCTCTTTGGAGGATCGGTCATGAAGTGGTAGATCCTCGTTGGCGAAGGGCAGAATTACTGTGGTGGAAACCACTACAAATTATACAGCAGCAGAATCATCCACGGAGACTAGTCATTGCATGAGTGACAACTGGGAGACACACATACAGAGGAATCATTTGCTGAGTGGACTATGGAAAGAATTGAAAACCACCCTCAGTGGTTCTTCAACGTTTTCTGGATGGATGAGGCGCACTTCATACGACACGGGGATGTCAAACATCCAGAACACTCTTATATGGGTGACAGTGAATCCTCATGAATACACGACGAAGTTACTGCATTCAGCCAACTTGGAAATCTGGTATGACTGGTAGTTCTCATCATCTTTCATTGTCTGACCATTCTTTGAAGAATCGTGTCACATTCTGGCTGGAAAACATGCACAGTAAACACTAAGTGTTACCTCACTGTTTTGCATGCCCACACTAAATCAAAGAGGTGTGTCATCTGTCATAAGCTTTATGCAGGATGGAACACCGCCAATCCATTAAAACGATTCCTATTGAGTAACTTAAGTTAAGACACAGTGATCAGCATGCTGCATTCAGCTGAAACGGGCATTGTGTTTCACAATGTTCTGGAGGTCATGTTGAACAATTGTTATTGCAAAATTTGAATGGAGCATACCGTTGTCCTGTTTCCTGTGTTTCGGGTCATCAGCGGTCTCTGTTGGCGACGTTTTTAACTAAACAAATTTTTTTTGCACCTAAAAAAATTCGACTTCCTTGTGAGCACTTTCTCACAAACCACACTTCTTTATCATAATTTCGTCCTATTACTGGCTCACCCTGTATATATAAGTTCAGTGATTTCAATTGCAGCCCAAAACAGAGGTGCACAACTACATGTTATAGCAGTTCCATATACAAAATTTCAACATTCTAAGGTACTTGCTTTTTTAATTATGTGAGACCTCACGAAAAAATCTTTTGAATCCATTTTGGGAAAAACAATCCTTTATTCTGTTCATACATACAGATGTAACACAAAAACATCATTTAAAATTTTTTTGTATTTTTCCACTTTTTTAGTCTAATGATTTTTCATTTAGATCCAAAATCTGCTTACGTCCAAGGTATGCAGATTTTTGGTCTTTTACTTATAAATACAAAACATATGCAAGGATGATTAGATAACACTCATATAAAGCCACCTACAGAAACCGCTAGCAATTAAATGTAAGTGTAGCCTAATATTCATAAAAGATGTTCGAAAGATTTATAAAATAAATAACTCCACAGATTTCTAAATAAATAACTATTCAATATGAAAAAAAAAAAGCATTCTATAATTCTGTATGCTATAATTCTTAGAAGCCACAACTGGATATAAAAGAAATTTTTCATCCATTACTTTAAAAAATAAAAGCTCAACAGCTATCTGTTTTCTTGAACGTACTTTGGAAAATTACATTGCATAAAAAACAGCAAAGTTGCTCGCATATCTACCATTAATTCCACAATACAAAGGAAAATTAAACTACAACAAACAAAAATTGCCTGATAAATTGCTATTTTAACTAACAAAACAGTGATGCATGGATAAACACTTGTTTAAAACTCCTCATCTAGGCGATGAATGATTACAAAAGACATTAAGCAGAATTTTTATCTTGCTACTGCAATACCTACAAGTGTCTGCAGAGAGGGCAGAAGTCTAAATATAATGCCGAAAAAACATCATACAAGATGGATTTACATTAACTTTGGTACACCTGTTTCACTTTTTTAACAAATACAATTATCAAATTACATTAATTCTGCAACCTTGGAACACACATCTTTTGGAATACTATTTTAGATCTAAATCAAAAGCCACAATGATATCCAAAACAAGATAAATAAATATATAAAATTCTATTGGAAATGTAATAAAAAAATACTGAAAAGAAGGAAAGACTGTTTTGAATGATACAGCAATTAAAAATGCTAACTATTTTCTAAAGAGTGTACATATTGCTACAGCTTATCTATTAAAAATGAAGAGGATATTCATTTAAAAAAATGGCAGCTGTACACAAACAAGGAATTTACTGCCAAAATTTGTACTAAGGTTATTTAAAGAATACTTACTGAGTATTTACACCGTCCTTGGAGTAATTTGCGTGGTTCAACTTGAATCTCTTCGACTGAAAAAGAAAAAACATCATTAACATCACACCACATTTACTTTAAACTGTCAGTATCATGACAGTCAAAATTAAATCAAATTGAAGTGTTCTCGCCACAGTTGTATAAGCTATATTATCAATCAATAACTAAACCTTTATTATACATCCTTCTTCATTCAGTAAGATCATTCTTGCTATCACAGCAACTTTCGCTGCAAGTTCAAAAGAAAAAAAGAAAGAGCAAATTTAGCAACTCATAACTGAGATGGCATCAGTAGCCTAGCCTATCCACATCTTAGAGCTTCTGAAGAATGAAATTCAAACTTACTGTTGTATTTGGAATAGGTTTTCCGTTATATCTATGTAAAATCCTTTGAGCAATATCTTCGTCTGGAAACTCTAAGAAGCCGTAACATAAGGATCTAAAAAGAGGAAAAATATCCTTAATAATCAAAATATATTAAGTTTAATATTAATAATAAGGAACTTAAATTAGGCATATATAGTACAAAGTCCGAAATCTGGACTCATCGGGACTTCAGCGATTCCGGATTTAGGATTTTTCCGCATGTTAGATCATCAGTTTAAATCTAGTAAGATAGCATATAGAAATTATAAAGCTAAAAATATGAAATCGTAATTTACGAAATAATGAAGTATTTATGATTTAAAGGGTATCAAAATTTAAAAAAAAAGCTTAATATTTATTTGTTCACCTTAGTAAACATTTCTCTCAATGTAAGTTGTTTGAGTTGCTTTGTGTTTTGTGCTAATACTTCCTCTTTAATTCTGTAGACATAATCTCTTGTTCAGTTACATTGTTGAAATCTTGTAACTGCTGTTTCGAGAATTCCAACTTATTTGTCAATCGAAATTTTCTCATTTTCAGTAACTTCTCTGTCACTTTCTTCACTACCGGTAGCGGCATTTCCTGGATATAGAACTATACTACAGATTTTGCCATTCAATTATTGATTGATGATTGAGAAGCATTGTGATCACAATGAAAAACTTCTTTTGTATCATCCTCATTTATTACCACTTCTCCACATTTCTTTAAAAAATCTGTTAATTGGAAAAGCTTTTTCTGTTAAATTTTATCTTGCTTCTATCATGCACTGAGACAATTAAGCCTGAAATGTATTAGTTTAGTTATTTATTATATTTATGTCTATTTCTTGCACATGCTTAAGGCGTATCAGAGTTCTGATAAATAAATTCTCACATAAGGGCCAGCACTAGATATCTTTACCACCTGATGCAGTCTATGTAGGTCCTAAATTCTGCGACTCTGTGCGGCCATACGAGCCCTGGCGCTGGTTCTCGGTTTATGTGAATAACAAATCAGTTATTCTTAATTCAAATAGCCCTAAATGTAATCTTTGGGTCTACAACAGTATCTATTTTTAGCATATGGAAAGAAATTTTTGCTTTAATGCATTTAACTTAAATCTGTAATCATCGCCAAGGGTACTGTCAACATACAAGGTTACCATATTCCTTTATTATTCAATTACTAACATAAAAAAATTGTTTAGGCATTGCTACACGAGTCATTACTCAAGTTGTCAAGTTTTGATAAACATGTGGGAATTAAAAGAAAGTATAACGATTTGCCTGGTTGGCGTCAAATCAACGATTTATCTATGTGGAATGTTTCGGTTTGAGATATGTGGCAAGCAGAGATGCAACAACGGAGGCAAATTACTAATCGTACAAATTTATGCTAAAATGATTGTTTTCTTCAATAACAAGGTATTTCATTTAGTAAAGCAAAATTAAGAATTGAGACTCTCCAGATGTTTTATTATGCGTGGAGGGGGTATCAAATGCGCATGCGTAAAGCCAAGAAAAACGTTTGTGGTTTTGAGGTTCGATTTCGGACTTAGTACTATACTTGTAATTATCTTCTAATTTTTTAGCCCTGGATGTGAACATTTTTGAGTTCAGGAATTCAGGATATGAAATATGGATATATGATGATATAATACATGGATGGTACAGATGCTGTATAGACTATGAAAGAGACAGAAAGACATTTCCTGTAAACAATTAACTACATTTTGGAATATTAGTTGCTGGCTTATTTTTTCATCTCTTGAAACACTGTTTTCAGCCAAGTCATTTTTTATTGAAAAAAACCCATTCATGATCTAAGGTTTCACCAATTTAACTTTTTTAATTTCCAGAAGAAATGCCACATTTAAGGAACTTAGAAAATTATAGGAAATGAAACTATAAACTCAAAAATAAATTATACGTGAGAAATGTTGAAAATATACTTACCTTTTTGTGAAGGTACTTATATTTTTCCACTAAAAAATTCCATATACTTAGTACTCATACTATGTTATAAAAAATATTGCAGCAATGAGATACTAAATTGAACGACAGAAGAAAATTTGAAGTTTTACTTTAGCTAACAAAAATAATTACAGCAAACTGTAACTAAACAGCAAATCTGATTCTTTCCTATCTGAATTTAAAAAGATTTAGCAAGTTCTGATATAAATAGTTCAAGGTCCGCCAGATCGTCACATTCATCCCTTTGCTTTACAGTCTCTTTATCTGGGAATATAATTTTAGCTTTTTTGAATTCTGATATCATTGACGATATATTTATTTTCAATGATTTCTAAGCATTTCTTCATAAGATGTTCAATGCATTTTGCTGCTTTTGCTTAAGTGCGTAATCCTTCACTCCGGCAGCACTTCCCAACGCTTTCAGACTTCAGCTTTTAGAGATTTATTAAATTACAAATATAACAGTTGTAAGATTTTTGTCAATCTACCAGAAATTACTGCTATTTTTGACATCTGATATTCACATAACCAAGTAAATGAGAATGTAAGAAATCTTTTATCAACACCTTTTTCGGTTGGAAAACAGATCCCTTATGACATCGCCAAACTTTTTATAGCCCCCTCTTGATTGTTTCACACACCCATCCATTATCGTTTGCACAAATAATCTGTCATTAGAAAAATCTACCTTTGGAATAGTTTTCCTTTTAAAAATAATTACTGGGATTAGCTCGTGACCATCTGCGGCACAAACTTCACATAAATGAATGAAGTTCTTTCATGTAAATAAAAACGCAAATGAAATTAATTTTGTCATTAGTTTTTGCACCAGTTTCATCAACAGTTCTGTTTGCAGGAGAGTCGTTTCATCCATATTTATTATCTATAATTTTTTTCTTGTCGCTAATATCTGTCTTATATTTCAGAAAAGATACTTATTGCTCCTTTATCCACTTTGCAAAGTCGTTTTATACATCTGGCCTTCTTATTTTGGCTCGCTTTTATTGTGGTATATTTTCAAGTTTCTTTCGCCGTTCCCCAACGTCAAATGCATCACTCGTCCATTTCAAATACATAAGCTGCTGCTCCAATTCCAATTTGTTCAGGTGGCATTTTAAAAAAAAATTCTTCTTTCTTACTAAAAAACTTGTAGAGACATTAGGATTTTTGGAAGTCGGAGAGATGAAAAATTAGCAATCGCCTTCACTGGGAATCGAACCACGGACCTCTGAAATACCGGCTCAGTGTGCTGACCACTACACGACGAAAGCACGCTAGGAAGGCGGGAGAAATACCTCATATGTATATACCTTCAAATCTTCAGTAATGTGTTCAGTAGATGTACCAAGGAATGAACAGCACTTAAATAGGCACTCACCGAACAGGTATACAACAAGTGTAAACTGTATTACTAAAAATCTCTCAAGTATATAAATTTAAATCCACAGATATGTGTACGCATAAAATAAGTATCTAAATGGATAGATGCACATATCTCTGTAAACAGCATAATTAAGCAAGTGTTTATTTTCAGTCCCAAGTAATGTGTACTAAGCATTCAGCAATGTGTTGAGTAATGTATAGTAATTATAATTAAGCAAATTTTCAAATCCTCAGTAATGTTTACTAAGCATTCAGCAGAGTGTTCAGTAATATGTGCCTCAATAATATGTGCCAAGTTATGGAACACTTAAATAATAATATGTATCTTAAATTATGAGTATCTAAACCACAAAGGCACGTTAAAAAAGTGGGAAAAATACCTTATAAACTATCCAATAAGTACTTATAGTAAAGTTGATGGGATCTGTAGCTGGTAGAATGCCAAGAAGAACTGATTAATGCTAAAGGGAGAGAAAGAACTACATCAGAGTTTGTTAATGCAATGTAGATGGAGTTGTGTCTCATTTGAAAGAACCAGTGTTTAGTGACTTATTTTACCACTCGGCCGCTGGAGGGGCCCAAATCAGAGTTGGGCATAAATAAATAGTAGATTTACAATGGAAAGGGGATGGGAAATGAGGAATCCTGGAAGATTCATTAAAGGACAGACACTGACACTATTCAAACTGATATGAATTCTAATTTAAATGAGGAAAGAATATACTCTCGTTTGGAGTCAATAAGGCACACAGATCCATTCAAGGGAAAGAATAAAAATATAATAAATTTTATAAAAAGCATATGTATGATTTTCTGTGAGAAGAGGCAGCACCACGGTAATCCAAGCTATTTACAACATATTAATGAATTTTTTTGTGTGTGCACACAAGGGCTGCATTGGTAGAAATACCACATCCACTGAATATTTAAGTCTCAACATATTTCAAACACTACATGCTGCGGCGTTTCTTCCAGAAATTACCGTCAAAACAAATACATAACTTTTACACAATTTACCAAAGTCATTCCAAAAATAATGAATTACATATAATTAATATATAAAAGATTGACCATGACATCTATATGACAACATAGTCAGCTTCAGCTTGACAAAAATAGTCACATTTTAAATGTTAGTTTTCATAACAAAAAATTTATTCATATATTAAAATTAAACATTAATCTTTTAACTTTCCAAGATTTTTTAAGTTGAATGATAATAAAACATTAAGAGCTTTTTTATTATTATTTCTGTTCCAAAATTACATTAAAAAAGCCAACAAAAATAATCAGTTTTGCAGCTTCAAAAATAAAAAGTTTTAGCACTTCTCTAAAAATGAAGGAGTATAGTATAATTTAATCTCTATAATTCAAAAAAGGGAGGAAAGGAAAAAATAACAATGTATTTATAACATACTCTGTATTTTTTCGAATGATTTTTACGCTGCAAAGAGGCTCATCTAATATCTTGAAAGTCTGAATCAAAAAATCTTCATCAATGTTTGAATCTAACTAAAAGTGAAATGAAAATTACACAAAGTTAAAAAGGTACAAAAAATTTATAAACTATAAGAATATTAACTTTATAATTCAAACCAATAGTTAAAGGAGATTAAAAAGAAAGCATGATCACATGTTAAACCATACATACAGAAGATTCAAAAAGTAATGCATACTGACTGCAGGAATTTTAACTTGACAATTTAACCAACATGACACATAATGTCCAGAATATTTATATAATGACTATGTCCTGCTTCACATGCATCTATACTGCATGCATACCAGAAAAATTAACTAGAAAATTTTTTGATGACCTCTGGCGAAAGCAATAAGGGTAGAAAAATTTTTAGCCGATCCTAAAAAAGCTAATCCCTCCTGTTTTCAGTTTCTTTAATATATATATATATATATATACATATATATATACACACATAAATACATAATTTATTTAATTTTTTTATTTCTTTCTTTTACTTGATGTATTTTGTTATTTTTATTTTACACATACAAATTGGTTTGGTTTAGGTAATTATGGCAAAGCCTTGAGGACTATCTGCCTAAGGGGAGGGATGCCTTCGTGGAGGACTTTCTAAGGGAAACCATGAAAATGGTCCATGCAGTCAGCCTGTTCGTAGGATTCAAACCTCGGATGGAACTACCAGTGTTTAGTGACTTATTTTACCACTCGGCCGCTGGAGGGGCCCAAATCAGAGTTGGGCATAAATAAATTACAATGTAATTGATTAATAATTGAATTACAATGTAATTGTAATTTGAAATCCTTCAATTATATTGCAGCTTTAATAGCAGTTGATTCAACTGCAACACAATTGCAATATAATTGTATCATAAATAATATAATTACATCATAATTGTAATTACATAATTTATAATTACAAACACAATAAAATTATAGCCACAGTTGTAATTATCCTATGTACACATTAACTAGAATTGCAATATAATTACAGTTAAATTTATTAGTCCTTGTGGTTTATTACACCTTGAGGGACACTCATTACATTTACTTTTAATATAAAATAGTGTCCTTGAAAAACAAAATCTGCAGACATGATCATGCCTCAGAAACTGACTGACCAGAGGAACAGAATAATCTAGAAGCACCTTTTGTGAAGTGCTGTCAGTTCACGAATATAAGATCTTAATTAAACTTCCATGTGCTGATGTTTTTCAGAATATATTCATTTAACAAAGCGCAAGATCTTTAAGCTATCTTTTATTGAATGAATAAAGTTCATGATTCATTGCAGTTACTTTTTAGTTAAAACTATATAATTGCATATTGGCATTTAGAATTACAATATAATAATAGCAAAAGAATTAAATATTTGGCTCAGCTTTGGAATAGTTCAGACTTACTTTTAATAGCGGCAGATTGATATGGGTTCAAATTCCAGCGAACAATATAGATGTTTGGGTATCTTCGTAGCCTTCCAAGAATACAAACTAGTTCTCTTAACAGTCCTCCACAAAGACATCCTTATTCTTATATGCTTTGCCATGCTCAATTAAAGAAGCAATCAACTCATATTTTTGCTTAACAAATGTACATGTATTTAATTTTATCTGAAACATTTTCTGTATGAACAATTCGCTTGCAGCAAAATTTACTTTAACTATTTATTGCAAGAATGTTTTGTATTAATCAGGATGGTCTCGGTTTAAAAAATAATGCCAAGACTTCTTAATAATATTACGCGAGTTCATGTCTACCTAAAGCTATGGAAGCTAGTTAAGGCCTAACATTATTAGTTCGACTCTGGTTTAAATCTTGGCAAATAAGCTGGTTTTGTAGGTATTTTCATTGTTTTCCCCCACTGTAATGAGAATACTAGCCAGTTTCCCACTGAAAGTCCTCCACAAAAGCATCTCTCTGTTTAAGCAGTTAGACTTTGTATGCTTTCCATACTTAAATAAATAAAAAAAAAAAAAAAAAAAAAAAAAAAAAAACCCTCACTTTCTGCCTGAACAATCATCTAGAAACACTTAAATTATGCATGTTTATTTTTACTTGAAGCTCTGGAAAACAGATTGCATAGGTTTAATCATTTGCAAGTAAATACTGCTTTTTAAATATTTACTGAAAAAATAATGAACTACTTCACAATAAATAATGTTACTAAAATTTTAGTACACAACAATAAAGCAGAATGATTATAGATCAGATCATTTTTCTACCAGGTAAGGCAGAAAAATGGAATTCAAATGGGAGGACAAAATGAAGTTTTTGTGATTTATTTACGCAGTATATTTAAAAAAGGGGGGAGAAAAAAAAAGAGACCAGTTCCCTTAACATATCCTCCACAAACCACAAAGGCACCTCTTTCCCTAAGTGTGCAGTCTTTGTTTGCTTAAGTATGAAATTCAAATCCACATATCTGTCAGTGAACATCATAAGCATGCCTATTTATTTAACAAAGTGCATTTAGTTCTATATGAAACAGCCAAAATTAGTTTCTGAAAATATATTCCATTTATATATTTACTGAAAATAAGTCCAGCATTTAACAAAGGATTAGTTAATAATTTACACTGTTATTGCAATTGCAAGCTGCAATAATGCAAAAATTAGGCAGGGCGATTCCAGATGGAACATACTAATAATTTTCTTACATGCGATTATTGCTTTGCAATGTTTAACAACTTATTATTCATAATGGTGAAACATTTCGGATACACTGTCACTTACTGCAATTTTCACTTATTATCACGATTCACTAGACTAGGTAATTGAAATTATAAGAGACAGTTACTTTCCTATGAAGGACGGCATTAGTTGATCTGAATGCCTATTTTAATGATGCAGCATAGACAGAATTAAGTATAAAAATATAATTTATTCCACACAGAAAAGTAATTTGCGCCAGGAACACTGTAGCAGCAAGAATCGGCTAATTGAGTGAGGGTCTGCAGCTGAGGAATATTTAGGATACATTTTACACAATCAGGAAGGGGTTCAATTTCTTTTCCTCTGTTAACTTTAAATCCTGGGATGCCTACGATAGATTGATCAAACTGACATTTTTTAAGATTTGTATGCAAACTATATTCCTGAAGTTTAGAAAATTGCAGTTTTAAACATCCTAAGTGCTCATGTCCACTATTAGAGGCCACAAGAAAATGATCAACAAATGCATAAACAAATTCCAAGTTACTAATAACCTCGGTACTTACGTATTATCGCAACCAGGTTGGCGCTATTTGTAAGTTTGAGTAAAAAAGTATGAATAGAAAGAAAATGTACATTTATTAATTACAGATAATTTTTAATACAGTTTTTTATATTACTTTGTTTTAAAATATAAAATAGCAATTAAACCCTTCCGTTTTCGAATTTGAATTGAATAAGTTGCAGAATTTTGAAAACCGTATTCGCCATAACCATGTACACGTCGACTTATTTTTACTTAAAAAAACATCCCAGAATTGCACAAAATGGCATTGCGCACACTCTTGACTTTAGCCATGAACACTGCTATTTTCTCATAAATTACAAAAATTTGCACAAAAATGCAGGAAAATTTTGTGAATCTCCACATGCTCTTTTAACAAAACTATGTATAACACGTAGGGTTGCCGTAAGTAGGGTCGCCAAATTTGGCATTTTATGTGAATTTTGGTCTGGTTGCGTTAATACGTAAGTACTATGACCTCATCAATAAACCGTTGAAAAGTTGAAGTATTATGAAGACCAAACTGCATTCTCAAACTTTCTAAGAGACCAGAGTACATATTAGTTGTTTTTTGTACATCATCTGGATGTGTGGGAATTTGGTAATATGCTTTGATGAGATCAATGTGCCTAAACATTTTAATTACATAACAAATTTTACTATAATAGGATAATAGGATACTTTTCTTTGACAGTGCATTAAGACAGCAATAGTCACCAACAGTCCATTCAGCAGACCCTGTGTTAGGCACCATGTGCAAAGCTACAGAATAAGGGACATTTGAAGGTCTCATATGGTCTCAATCGGACTCTTACTGAATAAATCAGGATATAAACTGAAGAAATTTTAAAAATCTGCACCTATGATTGATCATGTAACATTAAAGAGAAAGTAAAATTGCATCTTAAACCAAAACTGACAGATCACAAACATTAACGGATGTTCCATTGGCAGCAAGAAAAGTTCGGAGTACCACAGCCTTCAATTCAGATTTATTGGTGGCAATTAAACTGGTATCACTTTCTGAATCTATTAGAAAACACCTACCACTAGATCGGTCAATAATGAAAAGGCAGCGTGATATGTAAGGGTGGAAAGAGTCAGTTGCTCCTTCTCTTCCTTTACCAAGTTTCCTTAACAGGAATATGACAAATCACACTTTTTTGTGTTATCCTTGAACCAGTAGAACTCATTGTCACACGACTTGGAATATTAGCGGCCAGACAAATTGGTACGAGATGAATACCTCAAATGCTGAAGTTCGGAAACTTCTTTCCGAAAAGCTTTGATTTCCTCATGGAGTACAGTACTGGAGAAGGGTCATTATTAGAGATGATAGCAGAAAGGTTTCTGTTGTTTAAATTTGATTAACTACTTCTGCCGCTTAATCCAAAGTGACAGAAGACAAAGATGCTAATATAGTTTGGACAGGAACAAGCATCACTTTATTAAGCGGTTCAAATAAGAGCGAGTCACTGCATTTACGATTTTCTGCTCGATGCTTCATAATGCGGAAGAGTTCGCTGGCCTTCTGACCACCAAGGCCTTCACTTGCTAGCTGACGATGAATTTCTTGAGCCTTTATTTCAGAACATTTTTCTTTAATTTTTCATTTTAAATCCTGATATGGGATGACGCTATCAGTCTGAATGATGACACCACAAACAACAGTGGCAACAAATGAGCCACAACATAGCTGAATTTTGTCTTTTGTTATGATCAGTTTAGAAGTTGCTAATTCGACAAAGAGACCAGTCGATTTGAATAAACGGTGGAATCATCACAGCAAAAGTTTTGGAATCGGCCACTGTCCTGGTGGAACATGCGATAGCGGAAAGAATCAAAATCAAAAATAACAGTTCAAGAGCAAAACTGTGTAATTAAGGTCAACACTGAAGGATGGCGTTAGTTGATCTGACCCTCTATTTTAATAAGTCAGCACTGAATGACATTAAGCATAAAAATGTAATTTATTCCACGTACAGGAAACTAATTTATGACAAGAGCACTGTAGCAGCCTTTCTCCTCAGCAGACAAACCAGAAAAGACTCTGAGGGGAGAGAAAAGTTTGCGATGTAAAAACACACACGTGCACCTCTTTGCTGATGCAGTGCATCTCTCATTCACATGAATGAAATGCTACAACTAATCAGATAATAGTACTTATCTATAGCTGCAATTACAATCACATTTGTTACACAATTACTTTCTGATGAAAAACATGCTTTTATAAAATTAAGTTAAATAAATGACATTACTCATTGCCAACATGCTTTTGTACTTCTAACCATTTTTAACTAAGAAATTTTTAATGAATAGCTGAAAACAATAACACTTTTTTAAGTGTTAAAAAACTGGGTACTTCTCAATGCAAGCTCAGATTCAAACACAGAGCGAAGAGGACATCAACATTCATACAGAGAATTCACATTATTAACCTTACTTAAACCAGTTTTAAATTTTTTTACACATAATTTCTGCACTCTTAAAACTTTCAACTACATGATTTCAAAGCAACTGAGTAAGTAACTGCATTAAAAAGTTATTAATTATTCCACCAAAAAAATATATTGAAAGACTACAAAATAAAATCATGTCATGATGCTTCAAAATACAATACAAAAGAAAAGTATTAATAAGAACCAGAGTTTCCCTTCTTTTTATGGCTCATGGCCTACACCAGGGCATTTTACTAAGAGAACTATTTTGTTATTATTCTTACCAATATTCCTATGCTACGCATTTTAATACTGGATTTTATTTAACAAATTTACCTGCAGTAAACTGCACTTAAATGATTACAATTTTGAAGCCAGCTATAAAAAACATCATAATTAAACTTCAAAATACGGCTTGTGTACTTGATAAAACTATTAAATATTCAAGAACTAATGGCAAAATTTTGATAACAAATTTGAAATGAGAAATAAAAATTAAATATTAGAAAATTTACTTTGGCATTAAAATATAAATAAGTATAAAACTCAATTTTTATCAGTACAAAGTCCGTAATCCGGAATGATCTATAATTCGGACCTCAAAGCAACAACCTTTTTTTTTTGGTATGCTTTACACATATGCGTTTAATGTATAATGGGTGGTATAAGCTAGGCTAAAATTATCTTTATTGATTCTAAGGCATTTCAGTTAATGTTGCAGATTTGGCTGTTTCTTAATCTTCTAATTGGATCTGGCTTATTATATTTTGCACACTGTTATAGCAATTTTATAAAAATTAAGCTTGAACTTTTGATTATGTCAAAAAGACTTTCCAATTCTGGAGTTGCCATACCACTTCCGATAGTGAAGAAAGTGAGAGAGAGGTTATTGAAAACGAAAAAATTTCGATTTACAAGTTAGTCGGTATTCTGGACACAGCAATTACAGGACTTGAACAGTGGAACTTTGTAACTGAACAAGAAATTATGTCTGTTCGTAGAATTAAAGAGAAAGTTTTAGCACAAAAAACGAAGCAACTTAAACAACTTAAATTGAAAGAAATGTTTAACAAAGTAAACAAATAAAATTAAGCTTTTTTTTTTTTTTTTTTTTGTAAATTTTGATACCCTTTAGATCATAACTGCTCTTTATTTTATAAATTACGGTTTCATATTTTTAATTGTATAATTTCTGCATGACATCTTACCAGATTTAAATTGATGATCTATAATGTGGAATCGCCGAAGTCCCGACAAGTCCGGACTTTGTACTGTATTACTGCAACATTTTTGCAAGGAATGTTATTTCATTGAATGGTACCTGAATGGTTGTCAAAAAATTACAAATCTTGTATGTTTTTAAATAACTTGAGATGTATCTTTTATAACTTATAAAATTATTCATAAAAGTAATGAAAGTTACTTCTGATTCAAAATATGCTCATTATTCTAAAGTACAGCCTTACTTTTTTTTACTGTATTTTATTATCAAGCTAACATTATTATAATTAAAGACAGTACAGATAATATGCGTCTGCAGTTCATTTTATATGCACTACACACACACACACATATATATATATATATATATAAGCAACACCCAAACTTCATTTTTGTAACTGTAAGACTAAAATCTGTAAGTAGGATGAATTATTATTAAATATAAACTAATATTTAATTTAGTTATAAAAAATTCAATAATAAAATTTTAATTTCATAAAATTTTTCAAATAAATTGTGCAATTTCTTCAAACATGTATAACAGTCCCATATATTTTAAAGAAGATTAGTGGCTTTTTATTTAAATTTTGGTAACAGTTAACTTTATACTGATTCTATGTCACATTTCATACTCGCTCAGTCCAGAGGTTTATGCAAATTTTATGTCAAGTGGCATAAGTAAAATAATAATAATAATCAGCGTGTTTCAACAACAGAAGCTTGGCTGCTGAGACAAACAGCTACTGATCAGAACAGATGTGTTCTGTCATGCCTGTTTATGTTATGCAAGTTTTATGTTAATTTTTATATTTCTGTGTTTAAGGACAGGAGATAACTCACCTTAACACATACAGATAATTTCTAAAGGTGGGCAGTTTGTTACATTTAGCAGTTAAATATCCTTTATCACACATATTTACAATTACAATTTTTATTTCTAGAAAATATCCATTAAACAAGCACTAAGAACATTTTGCAGTGGTTATAACTTATGATATTGATTATAAATGATATTAGAATACATTAAATCTACAAAATGTTTATATGCCTTTTTAATTAAAACATTTTCCAGATATTTTAGCTAATTTACGTCTTTTCTAAGTTTAGTTATTTCAAGAAACAAAAGAGTGTTCCCATTAGTCTCTGCTTAATCTCCTAATTTGTTAATATTTCAACCATCCATCTTTGAAGAATAATTTTCTCTGTCTTTAAAATCAATTTCTTTTTCAACGAGTTTCCTCTCCATTTTAGAATTTTTAGATTTAATTAAAGATTTCTGTTATTCTAGAATTACTTGTACTTAGAATGTGTAGAAGAAACGGTTAATTTAACTTCTGATATAATATGAGCACTGAGAACAAATATGAAATGATGTAAGGTCACGGCCTTACCAGAGTCAACATGGAAGAATTTTTAGAATTCAGTGAAGCACCGCACCGTGCAAGAAAATTTAGGGCTGGCGCTGATATGTCTGGTGCATTGATACACATATGATAAAACTTTTAATAAATTTAATAAAAATTTTTCAGTTTCTTTGCTTTGTTTGATTGCTTCAATGTTTAGAACGATGAGAAAATAAAAGGAAGATAAACATGTTAAGAGAAAGACCTCTGGGATCAAAAGAAGAAAATTTAAATCATTTTATTTTCACTGTTCTTCCAAAAAATAAGAAATTCATCAAAAATTTCCTATAAAATACATCAATTATGCATTAATATCATAAAGACACTTTTCGTCACATTTTTCTGGAAATTAATTATCTGAAAGAATAATTACCCCTACCAACAGTAAAAAGCATGAGTATATGATTACAAAATCATTTTGCAACTTAAGAAAACAAGCATAACTATAAATACATGAATACCAGGGTTAAAATTTGTCAGTTTAAATTGCATAACACCAAAGTTTAACAATTTCTTTGTTTTATTGAAAGTTTACCAAATAGCATTAACCCCTTAAGGCACACATTAATTTCTAATTTTCGGTCAAAAAATCACCTATTTTTTTTTCTTGCATAATCATATTCTCTAGTGCATTTTAAGACATGATCGACAAATAAAAGTAATTTTTAACTAAAAATTTAATTAAAAAATCTTATTTTTAATTTTGGAATAATTTCACTTAAAGTTGTCTTTTGTTATGCTCCTTTGTATTAGAAAAGACGACATACAGGGGTACAAGTATAGGCTAATTTAAAAATATATATATATATTATACAAAGTGAAAACGATTTGATTACATGTTTATTTTGAATTTCAAGTTATCAAAATCAAATTAAATCAAATTTTCATACTTGCAAACATAAAATTGACTAAAAATTCAGTTTGGTATGATATACCATGAAGCATGGTACTGCGCAAAGTCCAACATTACAGTTCCTACAATAGTATCTTGTTTCTTTCCTTATCTTTTTACCCCTCTCATCTCTTTTACTGCAACAAACGGCGCAATTTCTACAAGGGGCCGCTTTCTTTTCTGTAGGTGGTACAAATTCGGGAAAGTGCCTTTCAGTTAGTCTCAGAGGCCCAGGTTGGTAACCAGGCCAACCTGTTCTTTTGGGTAACACTTTTGAATGGTATTTTTCAATTAATTTTTTCACAAGCATTTTACGGAATTCCAAATGGTCCCGTTTTCCTCCATTTTTTTGATATAGTACAAATGAATTCCATACGGATATATCCATAAGATGGAAAAATATTTTCTTACAGTACCTTTTTCCTCGTTTTCTTGTTGTTGGGTAATCGTGGAGATGCTGATCAAGCCGATCAATGCCTCCCATTGTATCGTTGTAATCAATTACAACTTTCGGTTTCTGAGTGCCATCATTGGCTGTTTTACTTGTATTTTCCTGATGTGTGTTATGGATTGTTGAAAGCAAACAGACATCTTTTTTGTCTTTCCACTTCATCGCCATTACTTTTCCTCTCTGAAACGCTATAACATCTCCCTTTTTCAATTTTTTATTTCTAATTTCAGATGGAACTTCTTTTCTGGTACTTTTCAGAGTCCCGTAGGTATCTGTTTGACGTTTTACCAGGAAATCCGCTAATTGTGGAGAAGTATAAAAGTTGTCAGTTGTCAAACAGTACCCTTTATCTAATAACGGTTCAATCAGTGACAACACTACTTGAGTTGATACCGGCATTTCTCGATATGCATCGCTCAGATTCGTTCCTTTTCCGGTATATATAATGGATGAATATAAGTAACCGGTTTTTGATTCACAAAGAAGGTACATCTTTATTCCGAAACGAGCTCGTTTCAGTGGTATATATTGCTTCCATTTCATTCGCCCTTTATACAGTAGTAGACTTTCGTCTATCGTGATATCTCTTTCCAGTGTATATAGAGAAGAACACTTTTTATTTATATGGTCAAATACAGGCCATATCTTATTGAGCTTGGGATGGGGGTGAATCTCAGCATCGTAAGTTTCATTGTTAGAGAAGTGAAGATATCTTTTTATCTCAGAATAGCGACGGAAGCTAAGGAGCTTCGGAAAAATAGGTGATTGAAAAATTTCAACTTTTGACCAATACATCCTTATCTCAGGCTTTCTAATTATACCTTGTAGTATAGTTATGGCTAAAAATATGTATAATTCTTCCATAGTAATCGGTGACCATAGGTTCTGTGATGATCCTGGATGTTGAAATGCATATCTGTTTGTTTCAGTTAGAATTATGTCCATGAGAGAGTTATCAAAAAATAATTCAAAGTATGACAAAGCATCATCGTAATCCGTCAGAGTAAAACAACAGCCAGGGTTAGCTTCAAATCGAAATCTCGGTGGTGCAACGTTTGGTTGATTTATACTAATTTGATACTAATTCCTTGCTATATCCAAAATCTCGTTGTCATTATCTTCCGATTTACTTCCATCACTCAAGAAATCATCACTCTCATCGCTGAAACTGTCTGATAAATTGGCATATTCAAAATTGTCATCGTCAGAGTCGCTCATTATCAGATAACTTTTTTTAAATTACAAAAACACTTAGTAATATAATTTGCAGTTAACTGCTTACTTTTATTATATTTACGTAATAAAAATGGATATATTACCTTTTCCACACCAAACGACTACTTTATAGCAAAGAATTCCTAGCAAACTTATAGCTAATCATCAAAATGCGCCACGTGGTTTACACAAGAAAAATGCTGAATAGTGGTGCCATCTATGTCAAATAAGTTTAATTATAATCTAGCCTATTTATTTTTACTGGAACGGATCTCAGACAAGCATTAGAAATAAAATAACGCGAGGTACAAGGGCGCCCGTGTGAGACACGGGCATATGCAAATTTGCCGGAAACTTTCGCCCGTGTAAGACACGGGCAAATGCGTTAAGGGGTTAAAATGTCATTTGACTAAATATATTGAGAAAAGTATTGTGGGAAAAAATGCAAAGATCCCTAGTATTTTATATGTAATATGTTGAAACTGCTTGATAAATTATAGCTAATCTTAACAATATTATTATGATATTATTAAAATAGTATTTATCCTTTGAAACCTGAAGTAGTATATATCTGTCTTTACGACTTTATATAGCTAGGTCTGGCTAACCCCTTCCCTTTGGTTCACTGCCTCTCTAAGATATCTTCAACTTCCTTGGTACTCAGAATCAAGAACTCAACATTGCACACTTTGAGAAATACTGTTTTAAAGAATACTTTAACAGTAAGAATAACATTTTAAAATAGAACTGCTTTTTAAAAATACTAACACTTGAATGTTTCAATGAACAGAATTTATAGAATCAATTTTTATTAAATTTACATATATCCCTTTTTTGAAATTTTCAGCATAGAATTAAAACCTACCATTCCATACTTACATCCCCTATCCAAACAGTGGCTCTCCTATTCATAGCGCATTTAGACGAGCTAATTTTCTTCTGAAAGAAGGAGAAATATTTTTTTAATATATATATATATGTATATATATAATAAAAACTAAGTTATACATTTTAAAAGAATTAGCAAATTTTCCCCCAATGAAGGGGATTATCTTAAATCATTTACCTTCTCTAATTTAAAAAAAAAAAAATATATATATATATATATATAAAAAGAAAAATCTTAAATCTGTACATAACAAACACGTATTTTATTAATTTCTGTAGTGAACAAATTTTCTGATAGAGCACAAACTAAAACAATTTTTTTTTTATAAAAATAAAAGAGCGAAATCCATTCTGCATTCATAAAGTTTTTCATGGTTTCCTTTGCAGCAGACCACACACACACATACATAAGAAAATGTGTTACGAGGCATGCTCTGACATTGCAAAAGCAATAACTTGTTCAGTAACGACTCCACCTGACATAATAAGAATCATAATTTCATGACCAATGGCAAGAGATTTTTACGATCTGTGCTCAGTCTGTCATTAAGGCCTCTCAAGGGAGGACTGACAATTGTTCCTCTAATAACATTTCATCTATACCAAATAAGACAGTTTAAAAATACAGCTAAAAAATTAAAAGGATGTGAATACAGTCACCAAACTGTTTTAGATGGAGCAACATATAAAAATGCTCTTAAAATCTTGACCAGACGCTTGCCGCTAGCAAGATCCTCATGTAATGAAGGCAATACTTATATTTCCTATGCATTCAGGATTAAGAGTCATTATGTACTTTGAACAGCTAAATGCTATCCTTTATGCAGTAAGTAATATTACATTTTCCTACCCCAAACGCTATCCTTCAGTTACCAATCTTCATCAATCAATCAAGTCGCCCCATCAGCACAATGCATTGTCGTCATCCTGGTGATGACCCAGACGTGATAGAAACATGCAACTCCTCCCCTTTCTCCGCAAGTACTCAACTGGCCCAGCTAATCACTCCCAATGAAAGGAGCTGGACAGCCCACCAATGCAACGATCAATCACATCAACGGCTCTTTTGTTATGAGTACAAGATAGGCATATCCAACATTCATCCAAAACTCCGTTCACTGCTGATTCCTGCATCACCGTTCGTCTGCTCTTGTTACTTCCAAATCTTCCACTGTCGCCGCTGAAACTGGTTTTCACCCTCTACCTCACTCCACGTTAGATAAAAGGTATAACGTAGAATGAGCGCGATCCATCTTTGTCAGTCATGATGAAGCATTTAGGCAAAGCATTAGGTGTTCTGCATTTTTATAATCTGGTGGTGGTGGTAGTAGATTTATGGCGCAAAGCTCTACAGGCTATATGCGCCAAGCACCGGATTCATTTTCCAACATATAAACCAAACTATAGATTTTAGATAAAGAAAAAAGTCTAAAGACAACAGCACACTTTTAAACTCGAGGCAAGTAAAAAGAGACTGAAATGGTGGGATGAAAATATTGAATTGAAATATGATTCAGATAATGAAATATGCAGTATAGATATAAAATCTTAATATATCTGATTCATTAAAATTCTAACATAAAATCTCAAGACAAAAATCAAATTAAATAATGGAAACCTCTTTCTTTCAGGTACTCAAACAAATTGATATTGACCTCTCTTCCGATTAAACGGTCAAGAGGCAGGTCGCAGCTATTAAAATACTTCTCACGAAGACTATTAAAATATGGACATTCAATTAAAATGTGATGGACTGAGACACAAACATCACAGTTTGCACAAACAGGCTCGTTCTCAGCTTTCAAAAGGTAGTTATGTGTTACTCTAGTGTGACCAATTCTAAGGCGAGTCAAAAGAACTTGCTCCTTACAATTGCAAGTAGTATACCAATGCTGTATTTTAGCCTTTCCCCTTCTCACCTTGTTATGAATCTGAATGTCCCAAAGTTGCTGCCATTTATTTCTGATCTTCTCTTTGATGACACAACAGATATCTCTAAAAGGGATGAGGCGGCCAGACGTTTCAACAACAGATTTCACTGTGATGTCTGCCAGCTCTTTGCTTTTTATTCCTGTATGTCCAGGGACCCAGCAGAACAGAATTTCATATCCACGACTTGTTAATTTAATATTTAGCTTCAGTACATCCACTATCACAGGATTGTCGGTGCTTGAAAAGGATTCTAAAGCTTTCAATGCACTGTAGGAGTTTGTATATATAATGAAATTTCTATAGCAAAGCATTGAGATGTACAAAAGCACATAATAGATAGCAGTCAGTTCAGTGGTTAAGACCGAGAAGGCGTAGTGTAAACGTCTGCCCTCAAAGTGGTCACCAAATATAAATGACATCCCAGCATGACAAGTCGACTTAGATCCATCCGTATATATGGAAAGATAACTGCTGTAATTATGCCTGTGCTCAGAAAAAATTTGTCTGTACATGATGTCATTAGTGGTTGTTTTTCCGTAACTATGGAAAATGTCAAGAAGCTGGTTGTGCAGTTTCCCAAGGTGGGATCTCAAAATGCTGTACTGCTTGTGGGGACATATCAGACAAGAAGAATTCTTCTATGAGAGGACGAACTCCGACAGGAAAATAAGGCACACAGGATGGACATGCTTCAAATAAAAGGTCACAGCTATCATCAAGTAAACACAGTTTATAAGGATGGTCAGTTTGAGACAATATATTAAAATACTGTAAAACAGAGAACTCCTCACGCCTCAAACGGAGTAAAGGCTCGTGACAGTCAACATAAAGGCTCTGCACAGGACATGTCCTGGAGGCTCCAGAAAAAATCCGCAGAGCCTATTGATGAACAGGATCTAGTTTTAACACTGAAGGCCGAGCGGATCCATAAACAGCTGAGCCGTAGTCCAGTCTAGAGCGAACAAGAGCTCTGTAAGCATGGAGCAACGCTCTGCACCCCAGGACTTTTAAAATATTTAAAACTTTTGTACACTTTTTCTCAAGTTTAGGACATGAGGAAGGAAAGTCATTTTTCGGTCGAACATCACCCCTAAAAATTTTACTTCAGGTGCAACTGGAATCACAGACCCATTGAGGTATAATTCAGGCTCAGGTTGGAGACCTCGCTTTCTAAAAAAATGCACGCACACAGTCTTCTGTTCTGAAAACGTAAATCCTTGTCTTTCTGCCCGGTCCTGGATCTTGCTCAAAGCGATCTGCAGCTGCCTCTCATATCCGCACCTCAACAGCTAATTTGTAAGTCATCAACATATAAAGATCCTGAAATGGTGGGAGGAAGTTGTTTTAATACAGAATTTATTTTCAGGCTAAACAGAGTTAAAATAAGCACACAGCCTTGAGGCACACCCTCAAAAACAGAGCCAATCCTTACTTGAAAAGTTCTAGTGTTCAGGAAATTCTGAATGAAAATTGGTAGGTTGCCGCGCAAGCCACTCTCGTGAAGATTGCGAAGAATACCGTATCTCCATGCCTTATCATAAGCTTTCTCAATGTCGAAGAATACAGAGACAAGGTGACTTCTTCTTACAGAAGCTTTTCGAATGTATGTCTCTAAGAGGAGCATGTTATCTACGGTTGTTCTCCCCTTTCGAAAACTGCTTTGATAAGGTGATATAATATTATTCTTTTCCAAGAAGTACACTAGGCGTCTGTTTACCATCTTTTCAAACAGTTTGAATACACAGAAAGCGATAGAATTTCTCTCAGAGTCCTGCTTGATAGAAAGAAATGCAGGTGAGTAACTGCTGCTGGAAGATACGGCAACAAATGTCTCACCAAAACTATTCGCAATTTCTTTTTATGGAGCTAATCACTCGGCCATCTTTTTCCAGAAAGGAAAGTGAATGGTCTTTATATATTCCGCATGCTTTTCGAACTCTTTCCCAAACCCACTTACTAGGCGTAGAGGATGTTATTGAAGACACATATGAAATCCAGAAATCCCTCTGGCTCTGCCTTCTTACATTTGCTTTCGCTCTTTTAAATGCTATGAGGTTTTGCAGAGTAAGATACCTAGGAAAAATTCCCGGTACTTTTTCTGTTTTTTCAGTGCTTTATGACAGTCGCGATTCCACCATTTTTTCTGATGTTCTAGGAATGGAAAGCATAGCTGTATATTAGAAACAGTTTCAACAGCATCATCGATGTGCACATTTTCTACTATTTTCTCCGTGAGCTCTGCAGAGGAAGAGAAGAGTTCCCAGTCTGCTCTGTCCAGTATAAACCGAGGCAGTCTCGACATAGGCTTTGCTCCTCTTCGTGCAGGAGACACAAAAATGGGATAATGATCGGTGTTGTAAAGATCATTTCTGACACTAAAAGTGCAAAATGGCAACAGAGATGGTGAACAGATGGCAAGGTCGAGAGCGTTGAATGTCCTTGAAGGTCATGGAAGTATCCTGCCCATTATTCAGGAGATAAAGGATATGATCTTTAATCATTCGCTCAATTTGTCTTCCTCGGAAATTTGTATCTTTACTACCCCAGAGCGGACTATGGCCATTAAAATCTGTTATGCTGAAAGGCTCAGGCAGCTGCTCTATAAGAAAATTTAAATCTTGCTGATCAATGTGCTCATTAGGAGGCAAATAAAAAAAAATCACACGGACAACTTGGAGGGATGTTGTCAAAGGAAATGCATTTGATGGATAAACCAGTGAGGTGAGGAGGCCTACACCCCCACTGGCATGCTTCCCTGCAAGGTATCCTTCCTGACGAAAGAAACCTCCAAAGTTTTGCATGTTGTTCTAGTTTCAGGTTTGTTTCCTGTATTGCTAAGCACACAGGATGATAGGCATTTACTATAGCTTTGATGTCAAGCAAATTTCGGTGGAAACCACAACAGTTCCATGAAACGAGGGTGGCCATTATGATTGGGTTTTGTTCTTTTTGTGCTGTTGTTTAGTTTTTTGTAGAAGTAGATTCTTGGAACATCTAGACACTCTTCTATTTCCATAATATCTGAATCCACAGATTCAGAGACCATCTCATCAAGAGAGTTATTGCAAGGATTTATATTTTTATTAATTATTTTGTGACTTACAGTTTTAGGTTTACTTTGAATCACTGTTTCTTCTTATTATTCTTTTTTTTTTTTTTTTTTTTTTTTTTGTATTAAATGAGTTGAATTTTCCTTTTTCTTGTTGGATGTAGTCGGTTGGGTTTTATTTGGTAGAGTCTGTGTGCCTATTGATGTTTGGGTGGCAACTGTACGAGATGATTTAACAGCACTGGCGTATGATGTATTTGGTCGAAGCTGTGTGCTCTGCACTAGTCTTCTGGCTTCGGCGTAAGAGATGTTCCTAGTTACTTTCATAGTCTGGATTTCTTTTTCTGATTTCCATTTTGGGCACGAGCGAGAAAATGCTGGGTGGTCACCCTTGCAATTTATACACAACGGAGAATCATGGCCAATCTGTGAGCATCAGGCGCATGTGAGGCTGCCACGCCAAGACGTCTTAGAATGGCCGAAACGCTGGCATTGGAAGCATCGCATCGGGTTTGGAATATAAGGTCTTACAGGACAATTTAAATATCCAGCCTTGATATTCTTAGGCAGATCAGGCGTGTTGAAGGTAAGGATCACGTTCTTTGTATCGATCAACATACCTTCCTTATGCATCTTGATCCGCCTTGCACCGCAGACATTTTGGTCGGATAGCTCAGAAGCGATCTCTTCTTCAGAAGAATACAGAAGGTTGAATTCTGAGATTACACCACGACAATAAATCAGTGACTTATGTGCTGTTACAGTGACATTCGCTTGCCCAAGTTCAGTTATTTGAAGTAAAGAAGCAGACTGGGTGGCTGAGGTTGTATCAATAAGCAAGTCTCCAGAGCGGAAACGCTTTATATTTCTCGGCTCACCAATACAGGAATGAATGTACTTATTTATTACAAAAGGTGACATCTTTTGCAGCTCGCCAGAAGGACTAGACATAACAAGGAAACGGGGACTAATATTAGGATTATTTGCATTTGCATCTGTACGTAGTTTTTTTTTTTTTTTTTTTTTTGCAGTAGATTTTTCGCAACTTGAGTGACTTCGAAGTCTTTGATTAAAAATATATGACAATTAACCATATTTGAAAGAAAAAAGATTCGAGTCCGACGGCCCCGCCCACCACAGAGCCCAACTAGGGAACACAGATTTCTGCGTTAGGGCTAGCCGGACCTATACGCAAACTGAAGCCCCACAGTCGGCTTTCCCGAAAGCAGGTACTCCTGAGAGCTTATCCCCAAGCCACTGACACAAGGACTAGTGTCCAGCCGAATGACACCCATGAGGACGACTAAGGTGCCTTCCGTTTAGCTGAAGCAGAGGCCAAAGCAGTGTGTTGAGGACAGTACCTCGCCCCTCAAGTACTAGGACCCTCCTTTCCAGCGACACGGGTCTCCACGCACGGCAAACATGTGGGCAGTTTTCTTGCTACTTGAAAACTAGAGACAAGGGCTGTTCCAGTTTCTCGTGACGAGCCCCAAAAGGAAACCACATCGGAGAATGGAAGGAAAAAAAGTATCAGGTCAGAAGAGAGGAGACAGAAAAGAGGATAGATCACTGGGGCTTCAGGATCGTGACACCCGTCTCACCAAGATGATGATCCCCTGAAGGGCTAGGGTACCTCGGGATTGCCACACCCGTACTCACAAGAGTGAGCCCCTGAGGGGCTGCATTTGTATGAAGTCTTAGGAATGTGCATACCTCCACAACAGCAATGTGAAGCCTGAAATGCCATCTATCAGCCCATTTTAGAACTATTTTTTTTTTTCCTTCACCAAACAAAATTCCATTGTTTGACCATTGTTTTGGTATATCAAGTCAATCTGGCCAGTACTTTTAAAATTAGAAAATTTTGAAATCACAACTTTAATTATAAACCTGTAAATGACAGCTTCGTGGCCACTGCAATTTTATCAGCAAATTGAACATGTATTTGAACATGAAATTGAACATGAAATATTTCATGTTTTAGGTTAGCCTACAACATTTCATTTAGTAAAAAGTTAAGATTTATTTTGAGGCTTTCTATTATACACAGCTGCTCAATTTAGAGGTTAATGCAGATTTTACAGCAAGTGCCTTAGTTTAAATAGAAAGGAAGATTCTTAACTGGCATTACTTGTAGTACACACTTAGCTGTTGCTGCTGCCATTCTATATCATCTTTTCAGTCATATAACCTTTTCTAATTCAATGCTACTTTATATGATGTAAATACTTTTTGATATTTAAAGACATACACAGGAAATGCATAATTCCTCAATGGGAATCACACATATTCTACGATAACTAAACACAAAATGAAAAGGCCGACAATTTCTGAAATTTTCAAGTTTATATAAAGATGGCAGATCATGACAGAAACTTTTAGGATAACCTAACAAACGATAACAATGACGAAGAAATTGTTGAGAACGTGCAATTTAGAGGTCATATCTTGTGTTTAAAAGAGGACACGTATTCAAATAATAAATGAAATACTACAGAATCTGACAAATTTTATACGAAGAAAAATAACATTATATAATGCAACAAGAATAAATCCTCAACAAAACATAAGAACTCTTTCCCACTAAATCAATGAGAAATATGGAGAAAGCTAAAAATATAAACTTTCCTATAGATTCACAATAATCTTCTTATCATAAATATCACAGCAAAAGTTGATTGCATTAATATTTACACTAAGAGTACTACTCATTATGTTTATGTAGACTATATTGAAGATATCAGAAATAAAAGCATCCATCTAAATTCTCCATTTTGTAAGCTCCACAAATTGTTACACATAAGAGTTTCAGATCTACAGCACCATCAACAGATAAAATTGGCCAAAACTGGTAATCGTCTAAAGAAAGTCATGGTAATTTTCTGCGAAAAAAAAGGTTAAAAAACTTAACTCAGGGGCAAAATGGCACTGTGTGCAATATTATTAAACAAAATAAGACACAAAGATATCAGTTTAAAATGTATTAAAAATTTGTGTGTCAATATGGCATCTACTATTTTCCAAAAGCAAGTTAATTCGTATTACTGCATTCTCAACATCAGCTCTTAGCATATCTGGAGGAATGTTACGCACATGTCACTGTATCGCATCTTTCAGTTCCGCCAAATTGTTTAGATTACCAACATAAACAGTGCTGCTGTAAGACAATTATATGGCAATGCGATTTTGCATAATCCCACAAACAGTTTCATTTTTTAGAAATGATTAAATATGTTTCAAACCGATATCCCCATGTCTTAGGGCTGAACTCGGGCTTCAAAAATAATAAATAAGCAATCTATAAGAAAACAAATTTTGGAATGCGCACACTTTTGCGAGCTCAAATTTCTAATTGCCAATGTGTGGTTTTCACCGACGGATTTCTCCGTTACACTGATGATCCACTCGATTTTTATCATGTTTAATGCCTTTAAATGGTAATTTTGTTTAGGTCAATGTTTCAAAAGGGTGTACAACATGTTAAACTATGTAAATGGTTAGTTAGATTCCGATCCTTATTTCATTTAACAATAATGCATACAGCACCATTTTCCCCTGGTGGTGAGTTTTTGAACTTTTTCTTTTCACGGATAATAAATTCCTAGGACCTCCTTTACACGATTACCAAGTTTGATAACATTTGGACCAGTAGTTTTCCTGTTATGGCCATTTCAAAGTAGAACTTAATTATAACCACCCTGTATATTGTATTAACAAAGTAAAAATAATAAAATAAATAACAAAGTTAACAAGTAAAAGGCTTAATTTAAAGGGGGGGAATTTATATATTACATCCAAAGGGGCTTTTTTTAAATGTTTTGTGCGTTACCTTTTTTATTATATCAAATTCTTAGAACTTAAACCATAAAATTCAATTCAACAGCAATACAGTCAAAAGTCGTTAATCCGGACTCGTCGGGACTTCGGCGATTCCGGATTATAGATCATCAGTTTAAATCTCGTAAGATGGCATGCAGAAATTCTAAAATTAAAAATATGAAACCGTAATTTATGAAATAAAGAACAATTATGATCTAAAGGGTATCAAAATTTGCAAAAAGAAAAAGCTTAATATTTATTTGTTTACTTTATTAAACATTTCTTTCAATGTAAGTTGTTTAAGTTTTGCTTCGTTTCATGTGATAATACTTTCTCTTTAATTCTATTAAACAGACATAATTTCTTGTTCAGTTACAAAGTTCCGCTGTTTAAGTCCTATAATTGCTGTGTCAAGAACACCGACTAATTTGTCAATCGAAATTTTTTCGTTTTCAATAACCTCTGTTACTTTTCTTTGCTATCAGAAGCAAATTATAATGATGAGGAACTTGTTTTAAATCATATCAAAGACAGAGCATATCGAGATGAAATACTACATTTGGTAAGGAATTATAAGCCAAATAAAATAAAAACATCTGCGCTGAAGATAAGGATAGTGCTGTCAGATCAACTTCCAAATCATTACGCACCCGCGGCGGCATTCCCCCCGCCGAGCAGCGTGAAATTGATAAACAGATTTCGGATTTAAAAACATACTTTCGCTTTAGATCCTTTACATATTAATAAATATATATCGGAAATTCTATTTGATATAATCTAAAGTTTAAGCTTACTTTTATAAAATTGCTCTTACATTCTGCAAAAAATAATAAGCCGGATCCAATTCGAAAATTAAGGAACAACGCAATCATCAACATTAACTGAAATAGATAATTAGATAATTTTAGCTTATACATCCATTATACATAAAACGTGCACGCGAAAACGTATTCTGCACTTGCGCACACTCATATGCGCAGTCGTAAAAGGTCTTATGTGCACGCGTAAACGCCTATGCGCACGCATAAACGCCTATGCGCATGTGTCAACGCGATGCATGCGCAGAAAGTTTTTAGTTTTGAGGTCCGGATTATAGATCATTCCGAATTATGGGTGTCCGAATTAACGACTTTTGATTGTATTGCAAAATAATTTTAAAAGATCATATCTTTAGAACTTCTGATGCACAGCCTCGCGTGCTGCAGATAATGCTTTAGTAGTTTTAGTTGCTGGTTGGTTCGTGAGGTGGGTGGTTTGAAATGGTTTATGATGCAATGAAAGATGTGTTGCAAAATTTTTGTTGCATGTCTAATACAACTATTTTTTTGGGTGGCTGAAAAATTCTACAAGGATTTAGAAGAAGGTTTTGAACATTTATTTGTGAAAGATAGGACCAATTTTGTGGATAGTGAGTCTGGCTGTGGTATAAATACGACAGGAATTATGTGGTGGCATGTTAAAGTTGCGTTGCCTCTTTATAATCGGAAATGCGATTTTGAGTTTTATTTGGTGGTTTATATATTTTTCCATCACTGTTCTAAAACAGGAGAAGATCCTTTCAACAAATTTGTGGTGAAATTGTTTTGGTGATGTTTGAAATTGATATTTCTGCTGTTTGAAGAAGCATTCATTCACGGTATGTGCATTTTATTTTATTGTTGTTCTCATTTTGTAGAATGACATGTTCATCGTTTTTTTAATATGAATTTCTGTCCTTATTGTTGTTTTTTGAATTGTTTGTAATTTATTTTAGTTTATTTTGTTGATTAGTGCTCAATGCCTAGATTGTGCAATTTGTAGATATTTTTTTCAGCAGAACGCTGCGTACATGGTATTATTTGAAATTTATTTTTGTTATGTTAAATTATTTAAATGAGGTGTGTATAATTCGTAGATTCCTCCGCTGCATGGATTGTGCAATTCTGTGATTTTTTTTACGTTAAAAAAGATCTCTGTGTACATGGATTATTGTCAAATAGTTTTGGTTAGAAATGTTACATTTTTGCTATCTGAATTTTTTTTTTTCGGATTTTTAGCTTTAATTGTGTGTTCAAAACATGGTTTTTGCACCTGTGAAAACCGTGTTTTTGGAGACATTTTAGGCTTAAAGTTTGAAATGTAGACAAAAAATTTAGATAATAATATGGCAACGTGGAGTTTCTCGCCAAAAAATATTTGGCGAGAAATCTGTCGCCAAGCGAGGGCATACGTAATAGTAGTTCCCAACCTATTTTCACTTCAAAAAAAAAAAAAAAAAAAGGGAGAGTTGCACAAACTTGGTATTGCGCACTTCCTTGACTTTGTTCATGTACACATCCATCTATTTTCACTTAAAAATTCAAAGGAGCACCCAATTCTACATTAGAACCAAACAAAAAATACATAAGCTCAATAAGCTACAGTTAAATCAAACAATAAAATAACATAAAAAAGGAAATTCATCTTATGTATATAATCACCACAAAAAGCAAATATTCACTTACCTTATTTAGAAATTTCTGAGTCCTTCAAACTGTGGCACACAAAATTCCTTAACAGCATCCAAAATCTTCCTAAAATTATCTAAACTAGAATTTGTATATTGGCGCATACTTACTACAAATAGGACAATTATTATGGCTACTATGTAAACCTTCATTTACATACCAGTCAATTAATGCATTTTCCCCCCTTTCGTTCCAAACGTACAGAAATTCAAATTAATCTTACAACATTCAGCCATTCTACCATCTAAACCACAAAACAAGCAATGTACTTCCTAACCAACACACACCACAAGCCCTTACAAATATTTTTTTCGTCATTCAAAATTTATGGTAACATGCAAGCGATTACGTCATAATATGGTTTCCATAACATTCAACTACTCAGGTTACCATAAATGAAACAACAACTTCACGATAATACAAGAGGCACTCTTCAATCTACTCTAACCGAAATAGCCAGCAGCATGTGGACAAGATAAAAAAAAGTAAGCTGTGTAAACATCTTATCTTTTTCTCGTATCCTGCACTAGTTTTTGAAGTTCCTCATTATATCAATGTTTCTTTTTGATCTTTCAAACAATGAAGCAGATCCAGTACAGAATATCTTCAACAACGCGATATTATCCCTTCAGATCAAAAATGTTTTAATCTCCATAATATGATTTTATTTATCAAAAAAGAGAGGATTAGGTGGAGATGCCATGCTTGTAAGAATCAAATCAGGGTAAAAATATATTTACGGGTGCCACTTGGTGATTTTTGTGGTACATGGACACCCAAACATTTCTGCTACACAAAGCCAAAATAACTACTCAAAGAATTGCACAAACTCAGCATCCATGTACACATCGACCTATTTCAACTGGAAAAACAAAAGTCAGAGAATTGCACACTCCCCTATCCATGTACACATCGATCTATATTCACTTAAAAAGTAAAAGGAGCAGGGGGAAAAAAAAAAAAAAAAAAAAAAAAAAACTCAATAAACTACATTTTAAATCAAACAATGAAATAACATAAAAAAGGAAATTCGGTTGATCTTTACAATATGGTAACTGGTAGTTTGGCGACATTATGGAGGCGATAAAGGTTACTACCTGGGACATTGGTAATAATGTGAGCAGTACTCAGTTCCGATTACGCATTATTTTCCGTGAGTGAAATGAGAGATCATGGGATATGTCATGTGATATTAATGGACGAATTACGGTTCTTTAATCGGAAAAGGGGGGAAATCAGGAAAAAATGTGGATATTTTGTATTTAGCTTTATTCTGTGTTGTGTGAAACAGTGTTGTTTAATTTTTGGATCCCATGGCCCTAAATAAAGTGAATTTGAAATGGGTATTTAGGCATTGTGATAGAGAGAAGTTTGCTTTTTATTTAGCGGAGGAAGTATGGAGGAAAAATTCGCACAAAAAATCTTTCAATAATTTTATTGAATGAATTAGAAAAGTGTATCCGCCACATAATCAAGATTCTGAAGAAGATTAGGTAAGTTAGTATTTTTAATTATTTGAGGATATTACTTTTATGCATTGTTCAAAATGTAAGGTGGAAAGGAATTTGATATTATTGGGAAAATTGTTATTAGCAATGATTTAGTTTAAAGTAATTAGGATTGTAAGGTAATTTTTATTAATTTAATGTATGTGCTCATTTATATTTTAAGTAGTGTTTTTGAATTTAATTATATTTTAATGAAATGATAGTTATTTTGTGAATTTTATGTTTGTAAGAATTTGGTATAAGTTTAAGTTGAAATAAACGTGCATGGAAATAATTTAAATATTTGATACTAAGTATTTGTAATACTTGCAGTATGAATTCGTTGGTGACGTGTATAATGTAATAGATGATTTAGAGGTAAATGTTTTTGGATATTTTATTTATTTTATATGTGGAAATGTTCATATTTGTAAAGGGTAAATACTTTTTCGCGATCAGGTAATTTCATATATGTTCTTTTTACCGGGTTAAAGATTGAGAAAATTGTCATGTATTTTCGTGAAATTTTTCTAATTTATGAGAAAAAAGCAGTGTACATGGATATAGTGAAGAGTGTGCGCAATGCCATTTTTGTGCAATTCTGGGATTTTTTTTAAGTAAAAATAAGTCGGCGTGTACATGGTTTATGTGTATGTGTTATTTTGAAAAACGCGTAGAGAGTATAGTATTGTGCACTTTTTCCCAATTTTGCAGTGAATATTTGTCATGATTAAGCAGTTTTGTTTGATAAAATTTCTAGCATAAATGTAATTCGGCTAGTAGATTGTTGGAAGAAGTGTTCAGTAGATAAAAAGAAAAGAAACATGTCCTTACTTCGTGAAGACAAAATGGCGGCGGGGAAAAAAATAGAGTTGCTGTAGGAGAGTTGGTTGCCAAATTTTCGCCAAAAAATCGCCAAGTTACCATAATGTAAAGATCAACCGGAAATTCATCTTAGAACTACACAAAGGAAATATCCACTTACCTTTCATACAAATTTCCCCGTCTTCAATCAAACAAAATTCTTTAACATCCAAAAACTTCCTAAAATTTTCTGAACTATAATCTGTATACTGGCATCACCACATAAATTCACAAAAATAAGAGTAAAAAATATTTTTTGTACTACAGGTATCCTCCGACGTTCGACCATACACATTTCCTTCCTACAAACAGGACACTTATAATGGCAACTAAGTAGCCCTTCATTTACACACCAGTCAATTAATGCATTTTCCCCCTTTCATTCGAAATTGTACAGAAAGTAATCTTACAACATTCAGCCATTTTACTGTGTAAAACACAAAATAACATATCAAAATCCACTTCATCATTCAAATTCACCGCAATCACACATCACAATAGGGTTTCCATATCATTCAACTACTCATGTTACCATAAATAAAACAACAACCTGGTGATATACGAAACAACTACTCGGCGATAAATGAAACAACAATTTAGCAGTAATCCAAGAAGCACCCTTCAAACTACTCTAACTCAAATCAGCATCAAGAAAGGTTTGATAATTCTCATCCCCCATTCACAACTGCTACAAAATTCATTTATTTATGGTTGATGCAATTAACATCCATCGGAATTTGGGAGAAAGAACTTCACACGTCACACATTACCGTTCACAGGAATAATTACCTATATTACACTGAAGATGTTTTGGACTATGAATGGAAAAAGATGGGAGAACCAAGGCAAATCGTGAAAACAGACGAAAGTTTTTACACCTGAAGGAAATGAACGCTGGGAATATTTTCCCAGCACATTGTTTTTTTTTTTTTTTTTTTTTTTTTTGAGGAATTTTCTACAATACAAAAGAATTGTTGTTGCAAATAGAGGAGGACAGTGTCTGTTCAAATATATTGAAAAAAAACAGTAAATGAAGGGTCCATTATCTTACTCTGATTGCTGAAAGGCATATAAGACAGACGAGTTCGAAAAGCCAGCTTTTCCCACTTCAAAGCAATTCACAAATTCAACTGCCATTCATATACAGAGAACAAAGTCCGGTTGATCTTTACATTATGGTAACTTGGCGTTTTTTTGGCGAAAATTTGGCGACCAACTCTCCTACAGCAACCCTCTATTTTTTTTCCCCACCGCCATTTTGTCTTCACGAAGTAAAGACATGTTTCTTTTCTTTTTATCTACTGAACACTTCTTCCAACAATCTAGTAGCCGAATTACACTTATGCTAGAAATTTTATCAAACAAAACTGCTTAATCATGACAAATATTCACTGCAAAATTGGGGGAAAGTGCACAATACCATACTCCTTACGCGTTTTTCAAAATAACACATACACATAAACCATGTACACGGCGACTTATTTTTACTTAAAAAAACATCCCAGAATTGCACAAAAATGGCATTGCGCACACTCTTCACTATATCCATGCACACTGCTTTTTTCTCATAAATTAGAAAAATTTCACGAAAATACATGACAATTTTCTCAATCTTTAAACCCGGTAAAAAGAACATATATGAAATTACCTGATCGCGAAAAAGTATTTACCCTTTACAAATATGAACATTTCCACATATAAAATAAATAAAATATCCAAAAACTTTTATCTCTAAATCATCTATTACATTATACACGTCACCAACAAATTCATACCGCAAGCATTACAAATACTTAGTATCAAATATTTAAATTATTTCCATGCACGTTTATTTCAACTTAAACGTATACCAAATTCCTACAAACATAAAATTCACAAAATAACTATCATTTCATTAAAATATAATTAAATTCAAAAACACTACTTAAAATATAAATGAGCACATACATTAAATTAATAAAAATTACCTTACAATCCTAATTACTTTAAACTAAATCATTGCTAATAACAATTTTCCCAATAATACAAAATTCCTTTCCACCTTACATTTAGAACAATGCATAAAAATAATATCCTCAAATAATTAAAAATACTAACTTACCTAATCTTCTTCAGAATCTTGATTACGTGTCCGATAAACTATTCTTTAGTTACGGCCATGGGATCCAAAAATTCACGAACACTGTTTCACACAACACAGAATAAACCAAATACAAAATTTCCAGATTTTTTCCCGATTTCCCCCCTTTTCCGATTCAAGAACCGTAATTCGTCCATTAATATCACATGACATATCCCATGATCTCTCATTTCCCTCACACAAAATAATGCGTAATCGGAACTGAGTACTGCTCACATTATTACCAAAGTCCCAGGTAGTAACCTTTATCGCCTCCAAGATGTCGCCAAACTACCAGTTACCATATTGTAAAGATCAACCCAAAGTCCCTATGGGTGGTCAGCCAAAAAAAAAAAAAAAAAAAACCATTGAACTGCCTGACAACATTTACCATTATTTAGCAGAATTTGTATGGCAAAAGAAATAGAAAGATAATAAAAAGAAATTGTTTAGGCCTTAACATTGAAGCAACTGCTAAACAGTTTGCAACGGGAATAACGACACTGGCTTTTTAATAAGCCTATGAAGTTTCTGTCAATAAATAATAGTCATTTAATCTATGGATAGTCTATATTTTTTTAATATTTGTTTTGGGCACTTTATAAAAATGTTGGTTACCTTATCAACAATTAGGAAAATTGTTCAGATTGCAGTCACATAGTAGAAAATTTAGACTGCAAGCAAATAATGGAAAATTATCTTAAGTTTTATTCTTTTCACTTAAATATATGTACTTTATGCATATTTTGGAATATGCTGCTAAAATAGGTTTCAAATCATATACTGGAAAAAGCTATAGAGAATAAGCTTGAGAGAAAATATACAATTTATATATTAGAAAGTTACTGTACTTTTGCTATTTGAAGATATACTTTGATCAGTTTATGTAAGTGTAAGTAAATTACATGCAGCAGTTTTACAGCAATGTATTAAAAAGCTTTCAGTTTCTAGAATTAAATAAAATTACAAAGACCTGTTGCAGTTTCTTTTTTTCAATAGGATAAAGTGCAGAATCGCCCACTGCTTGGCACAATTTTAAGAATTGCACGTACTCGGTATCCCTGTGCATATCGACACTTAAAAAAACATCCCAGAATTGCACAAAAATGGCATTGTGCACTCCCTTGACATTATCCATGTACACGTAAACCTATTTTCACTTAAAAAGTCAAAGAAAATTGAAAAAAATCCAATTCTTCTGACTCTTGTAAAAAGCGCCAAACAAATAAGTGGGCGATTCTGCACTTTAGCCTTTCAATAAACTGAGAGCATATTTTTCTAACCGATACACAGTCATTAACGATTTTAACCATCACACAATTTCCGTGAATCAGTGATGACAACTACAAAGACCACTTGCAGTTTCTTTTTTCAATAAACTGAGAGCATATTTTTCTAACCTATACACAGTAATTACTGATTTTAACGATCATACGATTATAGGTAAAAAGTTAATAAAATCTATACATAATAAATAATGATTATAGATAATAAAATCAATCGTAAATCAGTATGACATACTACAGCATTCGAAAATATAGTAAATCTGAAAAATCGGATCGTCTTGCATGAAGACACTTCTCGGCAAAACCATTACATGCGTCCAAACAAAAAACAAAATTAGATTATTATTGAAAGGTTAAATCAACTTCTACGAATGTATTCCCGCAATTGGAAACAATATCACGTGGTTACAAAATTTAAAAATAAATAAAATAACAGTAATTTTAGGCAATGCAAGAGAAAACATGCTTATTTTCAAACAAATGTGACTGCAGCTATAAAATAATTTATAATCATGGAAACTTCCTTGATTGTAATTACACAATGGACTTCTTTAGTCGGTTACGAAAGGAAAAAAACAGAAATTTCATGCTTACCAATGATTTTTTCTCACTTTTTATGACAGCAAAAGCATTTCAACAAAGAATTAACAGATATGAACAATTAAATGATGCCATACGATATGAATAACTTTTCCACGGCAAGCAGAATTGCCAGAGCCTTCAGACAATAGAGCTGGAGCAAACCGCATGTATTCGTTACCGAGTAACGGGTACAGCGGTTGACTCGAAGTACCGATTGGGTACTCACAAATTCATTTCGTTAATCGCATCTGTCGTACGATGCGGTTTATTCGAGTACGAATGATGCGGTTGCTATTCGAATACGTATGATGCGGTTGCTATGCGAATACGAATGATGTGGTTTCTATGCGAATACCAATGATGCGGTTGCTGTTCGAATGCGAATGATACATTTGCTAACAATACCCGTGTGCACATTTTTCATTGATAATTTCGAATTTTTTTGGTTAACTCATCGGGCAAACTCTTGTTTACATTATGTGTTTTAGATGAAATATTGTTTAGTTGCTGATATTTAAGAAAATGATCAATTTTGATAGCGTGAAGCGTTATTTTGTATTTGCTTTTTACATTTAGATTTATAGCGCATATTATGTCTGCAATTTGAAAATTTAGATGATTATTGATTTTTTTCTTCAGCGTGCCATAGGGAGATTTTATTGATTTGAAATATTTATATATAGCACTTAGGTATTGTTTAAATAAGAATATGTAGGTTAATATAAGTTCTTTACTTCGTTGTACGAAATAAAAAGGAAGTAAGTATTGTAATCGAGAAAAATTTTGGGGTATCATATTTCAACGGAAATATCTATTTTTGACGATTACAGAATCCATGGGAATTATTTGGGTGACGTCTGTACGTACAAACACAATTTTTTCCCCAGAAACGGATTGTTAAATGTAATCCCATTTACTCTAAGCTGATACTTATGACTAATGATTACGATTTCAAATTGATACTTGAAAGGGATTTTTTTGTGATGTGTAAGTACGTATATATGCATTTCGCATAACTCAAAAACGATTAGAAATTTTGTATATGGGCCCATTATAACATCTAGATGTGCACCTCCCTTTTTATTGCAATCGGTAATACTACAAAACGTAAATATGTATATTTTAAATAAATTATAATTAAATGTAAAGTACATATATATATATATATATCCTTATAATTAAATGTAAAGTACGCACACACACACATATATATATATAAAATAAAAGCCAAGTAAGGCGAAAATAAAAGCCTTGGTTTTTATTTTATTTATTTATCACTAAATAAGTTACTTGCTTTTTATTTTCGCAATCGTTGGTTATAGTCAGGACTTAATTTTTAAAATTAGAAATGCTGGAGCTCTATGGAAGGCCATCAGGAAAGATGAATAAATAAATAAATAAATAAATATAAAAAAACAAATAAAATAACTAATGCAATAATAAAATAATTAACAACTAGAATATTAAATGATTATTATTATAATTCAATAAAAATGTAAAGACAAATGAAAATTTAATTAATTCTTAAATTAATGATGAACAACTAAGCAATGAAATAAAATACCAGACATCGTCTGGTTTGGGGGCTGTGGCTGAAATTGCAATTTAAGAACCAAGCCAAGCATTAGCTAAATTTATGCCCTTGATGAGCAAATAATGTACTGTTTACCAGAGTATAGATAGAAATTTGGTTATGTAGCCTATTCTTCTAAAACGATGTTTCGTCGCTGCCTTCCCCCACCAATTCCCTTTTTATCGGTTTCGGATTATTTGGTTACGACAATGCACACTAGGGCTATTGCCTAAGGGAAGGGATGCCTTCGTGGTTTTAAAGGAAACTGGCTCATATGCAAGTTACACATGGGGAAAACTCCGAAAACGCCCGTGCAGCCAGCCGTTAGCCGGGAATTGAACCCTGGACAGAACTATTAGTCTTAAGCGACTTTACCGCTCGAGCGCTGGTGGGCTCTTCGCTGTTTGAAAAATAGGTGTTCACTTTTCGATAAAGCAAGCACCTGTTTTCTTCAATTAAAACAGGTTAGACGATATGACTCTTACTACATCATTCTCACTTAGCTTTTGATTTCTAATATTGATTCAATATTTTCTGTAGGCATTCTGATTAGAAAAATGGATTTGAAACATGTGCAAAAGGTGTGTATCTGAATATAATTAGGTTTTTATAACATAGGGCCCATTTTATTAATTTCTAAAGCAATAGAACCACATTATCGCTGTTTTGAAAAAAAGCAAAATGTGACAAATGTATAATGAACATTAATATACATGCTTTACTAGAAATTCACCCTTTCGTCATTAGCGGTTCTGATGAAAGGAATGGGGAACAGCAGCAAACGAAATAACGAGTAACGGACAAATAACGAAATCTAATCTTTAATGCGGTCTCCCAGTTTCTTTAGCCCACCAGCGGGCGAGTGGTAACGTCGTTGAACACTGGTAGTTCGGCTTTCGTGGTTTTCGCCATGTGTAACGTGTATACGAGCCATTTCCCATAGAAAGTCCTCCACGAAGGAATCCCTCCCTTTAGGCAGATAGCCCTAGTGTGCTTTGCCATAATTAAATACACCAACACCAATCCAGTTTCTTTATTTGTATTTGGGGAAGTTTTATGGTCATTATGAAAAGTGAAATTTGATATGGATACCGCACAACTTTTTAAATTATGCTAATTTTTGCTGCACTTCATTTAAATTTATTTCCTCGAATTATTCTAACTTAATTAAGCGATACACGAAGGCAAGTTACAAATGGCATCAAACACTGCAAATTTTGAAATTAAATTTCCCGGTCAGTCTCTGTCTACGGGACTCAAACTTCTTGTATTTTTATTTTTTCATAACGAGTATAAAACTTTGCCAGCTATAAATATAGGAACCAGAAGACAACATTAAAAGTTAGATTTCATAATCTGTCCAAAATTAATTCTTTTTAAAATTTGACATTGACAAAATATGAATATTTTCGTCATTTAAAATACTTCTGTATTTTTGTTGAACCGTATTTAAACTTGCTTCTTCGAGTTATTGACACTAAATTACATTAATTCCGTTATCTATTAGAAAATAATTTTAGCAAATCATCTAATTACGACATATCTAAGAGGTCACTTTCTAAGAGATCTGTATTTTTTAGAACATAAACAAACATTGGTAGTGAACATCCCCTTTTTAAGACCACGATATTATATTCAGATACAACACCTTCTGAACACGTCTGAAATTCATTCTTCTGCTCAGCATAATTCGTCTGCATAAAATAATAAATAGTATTAGAAATCAAAAGTTAAGTCGAAGTAGAAACAGTCATCTCTTCTAAACCATTTTAATTGAAGTAAACAGACGTTCGTCTTATCGTAAAGTAAACACCTATTTTTCAAACAGCGGATAAAACGGAAAAGAGGGAATTGGCAGGGGAAGGCAGCGAACGAAATGACACTTTTTGGAGCTGGGATGAAATGAGAAAGGACGAAAAGGTACTAAGCCAATAAGACAAGGTCTGATATTTACTTTATAATTTAACAATTCATCATAAATTTAAGAATTATTTTAATTTTTATTTGTCTTTACATTTTTGTTAAATTTTACTTATAAGTATTTTATTTCAGTTGCTAATTATTATGTTACTTTAATTATTCATTATTTTAATCACTATTTTTTATTATTTTAATTATTAAGTTTTTTAAAAGTAATTTTTTAGTATTTTAATTACTAATTAATGTTATTATTGTAATATTTATTTTATTTCGTTATTTATTTTTTATTTTATTTTTCCTATTTTCCTGACGGCCTTCCGTAGGCGCTTCTGACTGAGACACCACAAAAGGAGGTGAGTTATTTGTATTCAAGAATACGACGCAAAACTTCCTATCGCATAGGGCCGTATACCGATAAAATAGGCTCAGGATACGAATACCAATCGATTTTACCGAAAGTAACGAGTACTGGTTCACCGAGTAACGAATACATACGGGTACACGATTTCTCGTTACTTCTACAGCACTATCAGACAACGTATTTCTTTGCCTCGGAAGCACTCGCAAGATACAAGCGCCTGGCCCCAGCCACAACCAGTGTTTTTACTGGTTGCTGTTTATGGCGTCAGGCTGAAGATATATTTTCATCAGTTTATGTAAGTGTAAGCGAATTTCATGCAGTTTTACAACAATATATTAAAAAGATTTCAGTTTCTAGAGTTAAATAAAATTACAAAGACCAGCTGCAGTTTCTTTTTTCAATAAACTGAGAGCATATTTGAAGAAAGTGCAGAATCGCCCACTGCTTGGCGCGTTTTTAAGAATTGCACATACCCGGTTTCCATATCCACACGACCTATTCCCAGAATTGCACTAAAATGGAATTGCGCATTCCCTTGACTTTATCCATGTACACATTGACCTATTTTCACTTACATGGTTTATTCTACAGTTTTTTAGCATTTGTTTATGTGCATTGATCGCAAGTAATCTAATAACATTTTCTTGCGCTTTCTTTCTTGCAATGTGTGCTTTCATATCATAGTGCAATGAAATAAGTCAATGTGTGATTTCATATCATATTCATAGTTATGTACGATAATCTGAATTGAGAGGAACTTTAAATTTGTCTATAGAGTGGCAGTTTTACTTCACAGTTGCTAGAAATATCTAACTTAAACAGACCTAAGTTCTCAGACTAAACATATTTGCAGTATATTCTGTAGTTTCAGTCTGATACTTAGTTTATAGCACATTTAATATTTTTAATGTTTATTGTACGAATTAAATATAACAATAAATTTTTAGAAATATGTATGCAATAAATTTGTGTGCTGTTGGACACGGTAATGCTCTCAAGTCTTAATTGTTAAAAATTCCACAAAATGCAATGGCATTGCATTTCATTTTTTAACTGCAGTAAAAATATAAAAATATCATTAAACCTGCTATAAGGATACATATTTTGCAGTATTTAAACACATATTTATTACATGCATTACGCAATGGAAAGAGTAATTTGACATTAAACATTCCCTCTTGTTTACGTTTATAGTATTTTACATGTATAATGCATTATGAACAGAGAGGTTGCAATACATATTAATAAATTAATATTTCCTAATGTACAATACATAAAATAATGCTGCATGTAGCTAATAAAAGTGGATTTAAATGCTATAAGAATAAATTAAAAATAGTTTGTTTCATTTTTGATTTCAATTGTTATAAATATAAACCATCTCCAACTTACGGCATGTGATACAATACAAAGTTCGTAATCCGGACTCGTCGGGATTTCGGCTATTCCGGATTATAGATCATCAATTTAAATCTGGTAAGATGGCGTGCAGAAATTATACAATTAAAAATATGAAACCGTAGTTCATGAAATAAAGAGCAATTATGATCTAAAGGGTATCAAAATGTACAAAAAAAAGCTTAATATTTATTTGTTTACTTTATTAAACATTTCTTTCAATGTAAGTTGTTTGAGTTGCTTCGATTTTTGTGTTAATACTTTCTCTTTAATTCTATAATTTCTTGTTCAGTTACAAAGTTCCACTGTTCAAGTCCTGTAATTGCTGTGTCTAGAATACCGACTAACTTGTCAATCGAAATTTTTCCGTTTTTAATAACGTTCTCTGTTACTTTCTTCACTATCGGAAGCGAGCATGGGTACACGCTTTACTGGCTTTACTCGCATGCGTAGCGGACGCGCGCATCAAACGAGCATTCGTAAGTTTGTGGCTTTGAGGTCCGGATTATAGATCATTCCGGATAATGGACGTCCGGATTACGGACTTTTTACTGCAGTAAAAGTTTTGCAGTATTTCCTTCATGATTTATTTCATTTAATTAAGTAAACAAAAGTCCTTGGTAATAGTTTATGATTACAGCAAGATATTTCAGAATTATTATAAATGAATTGTACAAATGTATAATGCAAACTTCAATACATGCATTACAATGACAGTGGATCTTGTTTACGAAACTGAGATTGATTCTACTGCAGACTTTGTCAGCCAATTAGCATCACTGCAGCAAAGACTTGCTGAATAGCTTTCAAATCACTTCTTTGTCATTGTGATGTATGTATTGCCGTTTGTAACAGCTCATCTGAACAATTTTGATAAATATCAAGCATTATTTATTTTAAATATCCATGATTAAAATGGCATTTTATTCTCTACGTTCTTTGCACTTAATATGTTCCTGTATTCATGTTTCACAATCCGCAATACATTGTATTACGAAAATTATTTCTGAAGCCATGTTCTATTATACCTTAAAGGGTTGACTTATAAAGGCAAATAAAAATTAAATTTTACGTATATTAGGAATAGTATGTATATAATAGTTGAATATTGAGTTCATATCATAAGTCATATACATAACTACCCATCAAAATGTTTTGCAGTGAAATTTATTATCCCCTTTTTAAGCAAATAAAAACAGAAAATGAAGCATTTAACGCCTGTAAGCCATGTAAATAATGAAGCATGTAAAATCTGTTACTCATGTAAGAGCAATACATTTATTCAACTAATATGTTTAACAATAATATTGATTCTAGATTAGCTAATTGTTCCCTTCTTGAAAAAAAAAAAAAAAAAAAAAAAAAACATATATAATGCATAGGACATATTACAGAATTACAGCTAAGCTCAAATTACATACTTTTTAATTTACTTGTTAAGTTTAGTCATAGTTTGACTTATTTTATTGTGATTTTTAATTTTTATTTTGATTTGGCTTGGTCTGCGAGATTTGATTATGCGAGAGCTATTTGCACAAGCAGAAGCATGCATTCATAGAGGACGTTTTAAAAGACACCGACTCATATCCTCATTACACATGCAGCCAATCTGTTTACCTAGAATTCCACTCAGGTCAAACTACCAGCTTTGAGCAACTTTACTGCTCAAGCACTGGTGGGCACATTTTTGTTTTGATGGAATAAATTTTTGCATTGTGTTTTTACATTTTTCTTTGAAACAGTCATGGACTTATTTTCTGTTTTTAAGTTGTGATATTGAGATAAGTGGTGTCATTTTGCAAATGACTTGTATTCATACATGTGCCCTAAATAATACTTGTGTAATTAAAAACTTGTTCAATGCTTATTATGCAAAGTATTCAGTTTAAAAGTGTACCCTTTATAAAAATAATTATTGTACACATTCATAAAATATATCTTGTATATATCATACACTCAGGTTTCAGCCTTAGAAGGCCAGCGAATGATTTTCTTCCATTTGGAAAGCTTGATTGGAATGAACCTGTGCATGAATAGTTCATAATAAGATACATACTTCATTTACTGAAGAATTTTACTGAATGATATAGATATTGAAACTATCAAAATGGTAGTACAAGAATTGGGTCAGAATATGGAATCATTAATCAAGGGATACTATACATGGCTCGACAAATCTACACCACAGATTGATCTTTGCATAAATTCACCTTTGAAAACTGCCAAAAATATTTACAAAAAAAAGGGGAGAACTTTTAATGGGTAAGCAATGAGTTTTTATTTCTATAGCAGGCCACTCATCCAGACAACTGATAAATTAAACACACAAAATAATGAAATCTTGCATCTTAAAAGGAAACCAAATACTTTTCTGATAGTAATGAAAAAAAATCTGCAGGTATTACAGTCAAAAGTCGTTAATCCGAACTCGTCGGGACTTCGGCGATTCCGGATTATAGATCATCAGTTTAAATCTAGTAAGATGGCATGCAGAAATTATAAAATTAAAAATATGAAACCGTAATTTATGAAATAAAGAACAATTATGATCTAAAGGGTATCAAAATTTACAAGAAAAAAAGCTTAATATTTATTTGTTTACTTTATTAAACATTTCTTTCAATGTAAGTTGTTTCGTTTTTTATGTGATAATACATTCTCTTTAATTCTATAAACAGACACAATTTCTTGTTCAGTTACAAAGTTCCGCTGTTCAAGTCCTATAATTGCTGTGTCAAGAATACCGACTAATTTGTCAATCGAAATTTTTTCGTTTTAAATAACCTCTGTCACTTTCTTCGCTATCGGAAGCGAATTATAATGACGAGGAATTTGATTTAAATCATATCAAAGACGGAGTACATCGAAATGAAATACTGGATAAGTATAAGGATAGTGCTGACAGATCAACTTCCACTTCATTGCGCGCCGTGGCGTTAAAGATAAACAAAGTTTAGATAAACAAAGGATATGCCTTTATCCATTTTTTGCAGCAATTCCACTTTTTGTTTAATGGACTTCGAAACATACTTCAGGGTTGCCACTCAAACAGGAGAATGAAATTCCCTGACTTTTCCAGGTTTTCCAGGTATGTTTCGAGAAAATTCCAGTCTATCCGCGTAATGTACGTTGGCTGTGCTAAGAGGTAAATTAATTACGGTATTACTTGTACTGTGTACTGTAATTTACTTAATTATTCAATAAAGCCCAGAGGACATTCATTCTTAATTATTCTTAGTACACTTTGCTTGATAATTTTGTTTACTTTTCCACTTAAGAAACTTAATAAAATTTAAGATATATACATTGGATCACAATTGTACGTTTTATTTAATTATTACTCTTGATCATCACCAGTTCAACATGAGGCTAATCCGGTTCTTATAAATCACAACGCAATGCTAAAAGTTAGGTTAGATTTTAAGTAAATTTAATTTGTGAGAGGTGTCTTCTTAAAAGGCACCTTAACACTTGAAAACACAAATATAATTATAATAGGAGTTGTTTTCTCCACTGAAGATTGAGATTAGAATCTCCCCAATCTGGAATAAAATAAGGCTTTTTTTGCAGACATTCTGCAGCTGAATGAAAGAAAGAAATCTATTTAATGCTATTTTTTTACTAAATTGAGGTATTTTATATTTATTTCGCAGCATACATAAGGAAAAAACATGTGCATTAAATTTCGTGATGTCATCATACTGCTAGAATTAATTTCAGGATTATCCCAGAGAAAATTTCCTGAAATTTGGAAATATTATTTACTAATGATAAATAAATTTAGAGGAAAGAAGCAACATTAAATGATATGAATAACATAAAAATAAAGATAATTACTTAAAAATTGAATTAGAATAATCAACGATATTTTAGCGAATATAGTTATATTACATGGTTAGCCTAGATGACTGATTACTATTTTTTTATTTTACTGCAAAATGACAAGGTATTTATTAAAAAGAAAAGAAAAAAAAAAAAAAAAAAAAAAAAAAAAAAAAGATTTCGCGGTAAAATCCTAGTATACGGTACGACCTTCGCACGATTTCGAAAATTATCGCCAAGAACAAAATGACTCGTTTACTGCTCATCATCATGTCGCCAAATCCCGCTGTACCATACATGGAGATTATTCTAACCAAAGAACGTCTATGTAAAGAAGAAAAGGTTCCATACACGTAAATGCTATTACGCGGCTAGAAAGCAGAGGGAAAATTTGCCAAGGGATTTGGCGACGGAACCTGGCGGCCAGAATTTCCCTCTCCGCGATGTGTACAGGAAATTGAGAAACACGTGTTAAGAAGAAACGTTCTTAGACAAAAAAGAAAACTACGAAAATCCGTTTTTAAATTATTGCGAAAAGTCCAAGAAGAAACGTTTTATCAAAGAACGTTTTTTCTTGGATTTTACGCAATAATTTTAAACACGGATTTTTGGTAGTTTTTTTTTTTTGCCCCTCAAAATAACTAATCCATGAATTAATTTACTTGCGCCAAAAAATATTTTCTTTTCCTTTAAAGAAATTTTAAACGATATTCATTTTATGAACTCTTGATAACATGACCTTCAAACTTTGACACCGGTTTCGAGCTTTGGTGACAGATATATCGCGCATGCACAGCTGTTTCCCTCTATGATGGAACGGAGTCACGTCTGTTGCAGAGAGGTTTTCTTTCTTTACAATACATATTTTTTGATTCTAACCTTCATGGTACCGTATACTAGGATTAAACCCATTTTGTTTTATACGAGAACAGGTACTTTCTTTAGTTCATGCACTGCACATGCGATTCTCGAGGTTACTGGAAACCAAAAGTTGCGGGAAACTTGATTTGTCTCTCTAAAAGACAATCAAATTGGAGCTGCGAAAATTAGCTCTATGCCAGCTGCCCGAATGACACTCACTTGATACACAGTTCACCAAAAAAGTGATCTCTTCCGACGTCGGCGCAAAACTCGCCTTTTTTGGCGAGATTGTTGTATGAAATTCCCCGACTTTTCCAGATTTTGACTAAAACCCTTAAATTCCCTGACTTTTTCCAGTTTTCCAGGTAGCGTGGCAATCCTGATACTTTCGCTTTGTAGATCATATTAGTAAATATATATCAGAAATTCTATTTGACATAATCGAAAGTTCAAGCTTACTTTTGTAAAATTGCTCTAACAGTCTGCAAAAAATAATACGCCGAATCCAATTCGAAGATTAAAGAACAACGCAATCTGCAACATTAACTGAATTAGATAATTTTAGCTTAACTTATACCGTCCGTTATACATTAAACGCGCATTTGTAAACGTATTTTGCGCACGCGCGTATTCGCAGCCGTAAAGGTCTTACGCGAATGCGTCAACGGGACGCATGCGACGAAAGTTTGTAGCTTTGTGGTCCGGATTATAGATCATTCCGGATAATGAGTGTCCGAATTAACGACTTTTGATTGTACTAAAAGTTTTTCTAAAATTGTCAGAAGAAAACTTCCAAAAATAAATGCTACCAAATACGTAACTAGTGAAAAAAGGTTGTCATCTTGATTCATGTAAACCTCAAGCTAGCAATCAGCCTACTACAAGTAACCCAGATAATCCTAATAGTCAAACAGACTTCACCATGTCACCTCAACCTAGTTTAGTTTCATGTATCAAATCTCATAGAAGGCGTGAAAGTGCAAATATGTAATATTTCTTCTACTGTATTTAAATTCTACTGAAGCAAAGGTTTTCTAAAGCAGCGGGTGACAGAAAAAGATAAATACAAGACCATTGGCTAATGAGTTGCACTTTATTTTGTATATACAATCTTATGCTTTCAAATATATTTTCATTTCAGAGAACGGTTGCCAAAATGTGACCTTCATTCATTATTTATTTAATTATCACTACAAAAAAAAATTGTATTTATTACAGTATTTCAAAATGTTAGTGATCAGTTTATTAATTAAACTTACTTAATTTTTACAAAAGTAATTATTGAGATATCTCAGGCTATTACAAATCTCAGTATATCATAAATTTTAAGAATTATGATGATTATAAAAAATATGATGGCTTTGCTCTACTTGAACCAGCAACCTTTAATTAACTTTCTGCAATTAAAGATTTTCCCCCTAGACCAGTACTTTCCAGAATATTCGCGCTTATTACGTAACCGCTACTATAAATAACGAATGCACGCCATTTTGCGTCAGAAGCTTTTCTCTTCATCGGCTGTTAGGATCTATGCTACTGCGCTTCTTATCTGCCTTCCTTTTGTTAGAATTAGTTATGCTGCAGAAAGTTTAAATTCAATCATCCTTAGTTTAAATCACTATTTAATATGTAATTTGGAGAATTTCATACGAAGTAAAGCATGATCAATGGTGAAAATTGAATTAAAGCTATGGAATAAAAATGTGTAATTAAAAGCTAAATCATCTTGTCTCGTCACTTGGATTTTGCCTTACCATTCTGCAAAAGCAATGCCTGCACTTTTATGCCAAGCTTCATCACGACTGCTGCAAAATATCACATATATATCTGAAACTGTTAGTAAGAAATTAGCACGTTCACATTATGTAACTAAATTCATTTCATAAACTTGGTATATTTTTAATATATTAAAAGTATTTTGAACTGTGAGTCAAAATTGGTTTGGTTTAGTTTAGCTGATTATTGCAAAGCACACTAGGGTTCTCTCTCAGAGGGGAGGGGTACCTTCGTGGAGGACTTTCTGGGAGAAACTAGTTCGTATACATGTTACATTTGATTTAAAAAGTATAAGATTCTACTTTCCTTGATATCTCTTCCACAACACAGATTCTCAACCAAGTAGACATTTCATAGCTTCAGGGAAGGAGGAAATGTGGTCAGCCATTTATTTACCTGTTAAGTATTTTATTTTAGTTTATAAATATAAAAAAACTACTTTTGCTCATGTTTTAGTATTTATCAACATTTTGTACACTTTTGTTGTTTAATTTATAAAGCATATTAACTCTTTCGCATCGAAAGAGGGCAAAACCTCTTTTCCCCAAACATCGAAAACGCCCGTGTCTAACAATTTCTACTGGAATGTTTTTCCTTCCCCCATGACAAGTTGAATACTACAGGACTAACAATAACCTACTTAAGTAAAGCGAGAACTTCTTTCTTGGACGCTTTCACCCTGTGTGAAGTTCCCCCCTTTGGTCGAGATTGTAACATCGGACATCAAAAGCTTAACACTGACAGTAAACAAAGGAAAGAGAAGGTGCATTAAAATAATAGAACTACTTTTAGTAGCTTCAAAATAATGATTGACATGTCATTTAACAACACCTGAAAGCAATGAGTAATGCAGTAACGTGATGGGGGAAAGCACTAGGTAGGAAATTATTCAGGCGTTCAGCTGATCTCTGAATGCTCAGGCGTTTAGCGCGACTTTTTGCATCGGAAATAAAACATAGTCTAAATCTAAACACATGCATGTACTGTTTCAGTTTTGGAAAGGTGAAGAGGATTTTTTCTAGCTGTGGTGAAAGGGGGTGCACAGGGCAAAATATATTGTTCTTCAATTTTTAAAATATCTAGGTTATAGTATTTATTAGAAATAAAGCCATGTCTTTAAGATATTTTTATAATGCATGAAGTAAAGTAATATTTTTTAAAATTTTTATTTGAAAACCTATTATCTCATTATAAATATTCATCTAAAATGTGTATGTAGGTAGTAGTTTTTTTGTTTCTTTTTCCCCTGAAGGAGGGGATTAGTATTCTCAGATTAGTCATGCTACAGTAACACTTTTGTTCCTAAAACCTGTGCATTTTATTATCATTTTCCAGGTTACAACTTTAATTTGACCTAGAAGAAAAATAAATTCCCATTTTTTTTTTAAATTTCACATAACTTATTTCTAATTCTAAGCTCACTTAAATTGTTGGATAGATACTAGAAATTAAGAACAGATGAAAAAAATCATAATATGACACCAACCCTGTAAACCAAAGACAAGACTGTTAATTTTTAATGATGTTTTACACATGCTGGTTTATAAAGACTGGCCAAATTTCACAAAGATTTAAGAATATTTGTTCAGCCAATTAAAGATTCCTGTATTAGTCAGGACAAATGGTAATGCCTGTTAAAAATATCATAATATAAGAATTGTATGTTAGAATATATCAATATATATTCTAACATACAATTCTTAATGACTTCAAGTCATTAAGAATTGTATGTTAGAATACAGGAATATTTGAGAACCAAAATTAGGTGTTTCAGTTGTTTCTGAAATAAAAAATAAACAGCAGTAATATGGTAATAAAAGAAGAGACATACTACTGCTTACAATAATGTAAAAATAATGCAGTAATTTGAAAATACATAACTATATATTTATCTCGACTGTTAACCCATACAATCTCCTCATACTTAAACAAACTTAAAAAAATAAAATAATAATAAAAAAAATATATATACAGTACAAAGTCCGTAATCCGGAATATCTATAATCCAGACCTCAAAGTTGCAAACTATTTTTTTTGGTATGCTTTACACATGCGCATGCACATTGGGAGGATGTGTCTCCAGATACGTTAAAAAATGGCATAATTTATGGCCAGCTACCATATTTCATGGTGATGACGATAGCGATGATAGCCGCGAATTTGCAGGTTTTCGGACATCGCAAACTAAAGGTGAAATTTTCCAGTTATTGGATTTTGTAAAGAAATGTGGAGAAGCGGTAATAAATGAAGATGATATAACAGAAGTTTTTCATTGTGACGACAATGCCGTAATCATTAATCAATTAACAGACGGCAAAATCTGTGGTATGGTTCTAGATCCAGAAAATACCACTTCCAATAGTGAAGAAAGTGACAGAGAGGTTATTGAAAAGGAAAAAATTCCGATTGACAAGTTAGTTGGTATTCTCGACACAGCAATTACAGGACTTGAACAGTGGAACTTTGTAGGTGACAAGAAATTATGTCTTTATTTGTTTATAGAAGTAAAGAGAAAGTATTAGCACAAAAAACGAAGCAACTTAAACAACTTACATTGACAGAAATGTTTAATAAATAAACAAATAAATACTAAGCTTTTTTTTTTTTTTTTTTTTTTTTGTAAATTTTGATACCGTTTAGATCATAATTGCTCTTTATTTCATAAATTATGGTTTCATATTTTTAATTGTATAATTTCTGCTTGCCATCTTGCCAGATTTAAATTGAAGATCTGTAATATGGAAAAACCCCTAATCCGGAATAGCCGAAGTCCCGAGTCCGGATTATGGACTTTGTACTGTATTACCAGAGATCTGTTTGTCATTTAAGTTTTCAACTTCTGTCCATGATTTTTTTTGTGTGTGTAATTTGTAATTTTTACTTTCTTTCCATGGTATATATTTCATTGGAATAATTAAGCAATAATATTTAAAACAAAACTATTGTTTAAATGTTTGTGGAAATTTTATTAATTTTTTTGTTTTCTAAATCAAATAGAGAAATTTTCATTTGGTAACTGTGCAAGATATGCAGACTAATTTGTCAATGATTATACATGTAAACTGACTTTTGATTATGAATTTTGTTTTCCAAAATGATTATAAATCAACATGTAAAGCCAGGCATACCTTATACAGACTACTTTCCAAATATGGAAATACATAGCTAACTTACTACAGTACAAAGTCCGTAATCCAGACGTCCATTATCCGGAATGATCTACAATCTGGACCTCAAAGCCACAAACTTTTTTTGTATGCTTTATGCATGCATGTTTAATGTATAGCGGACGGTATAAGCTAAACTAAAATTATTTTTACTAATTCTAAGGCATTTCAATTAATGTTGCAGATTGCGCTGTTCCTTAATCTTCTAATTGGATCCGGCTTATTATTTTTTGCAGACTGTTAGAGCAATGTTATGAAAATTAAGCTTGAACTTTCAATTATGTCAAAAAGAGTTTCCAATTCTGGAGCTGCCAAAGGATCTACAATAGTCGGTATGCTCCACACAGCAATTTCAGGTCCTGAACAAGAAATTGTGTCTGTTTATAGAATTGAAGAGAAAGGTATTAGCACAAAAAATGAAGCAACTTAAACAACTTACACTGAAAGAAATCTTTAATAAAGTAAACAAATAAATATTAAGCTTTTTTTCTTTTTTGTAAATTTTGATACCCTTTAGATCATAATTGCTCTTTATCTTATAAATTACAGTTTAACATTTTTAACTATATAATTTCTGCAGGCCATCTTACCAGATTTAAATTGATGATCTGTAATCCGGAAAAACCCCTAATCCGGAATCGCTAATGTCCCGACGAGTCCGGATTATGGACTTTGTACTGTATATAAATAATTAAACAAACAAATGAGAATTTTTTTCATTTACAAACACATAACACATTTGGAGAGCATTTGGGCTAATGCCACATTAGGCTAAAAATATTTAAAAACAGCATTTCTTTAGAATTTCTGATAGACAGTCTTGCGCAGTGGAGATAAAAAATTTTTCATTCTCTACGGTATGGCCACTGCTTGCTTTGAAATTGTTAAGTTATCAAATTGCTAATCAAAAATTCATGCATTGGACATTCAAAGTAATTAGATGCAAAATGCCATTTCGAAACTTACAGCCCTTCTGGGCCTTTGAAAAAAAGGTGACACACCAAGCTGTCAAACTATTGGGGTTTAAAAAAGTATAGCTGTATAGTTATTGTTTTCTTGGCATTCAGCCTACACAATTAAGTGTAGACATTAAAAACAGATTTCACATCTACAAAATATACTCTAATATATCTGTTCTGCTTTATTACTTAGGAACAGAGTAAATTTTGTGGCGTTCACACCATTTTGAGTTTATAATATAGAGTGAATATGAATACTTTAGAATATTGTCATATTTACTCAGTTAGATCTGGTTACCACTTCTATTCTTAAAATATATTTAACTCACATTCTCTATACTGATTATATATTCACCATGAAAATAAACAGTATGGTAAAATAATGCATAAAACAATTTAATAAACATTACATAACAGTACAGAACTAATTTTAAAATTGCCTGCCATGTGGAAGGTTATCAAATACTGCCTTTTTAAATAGATTACAGAAGCATATTTCCATCTTAGTTATGTCAGAATTTTAATCTGAAATAATATTTTCACATACAGCCAGTAGGGTCTGGTTTCATAAGTAAATTCCAAATTAGTGATGATATCTGGAGGAAGATGAGAAACTACATAATTATATTTAGTAACTGATTCTGCAATAGATTTGGGATTGCAAAAGCAAAGGTGCTTTCACACATAATAAACCACTGGGTCTGATCGACTATAAAAGAAAATTTGGCAGCATGTACATCAAAGATTTTGCAAAGTTTAAGCCAAAAGAAAATAAAATATGAATGATAAACAGAATATAAATTATGAAATTATCTATAATTAGCAGTCATATTAGATCAAGAGGAAGAAAGTCTATGTAATCCATAACTTTTGGTTTGGAAACTTTGACAGATGGTCAAAAATGACAGATGTCAAAGACGAAAATGTTTATGAACTTTTTATAAGATCTGATTTAGTGATATGCAGAAGTCACTATTATTGCTGGTGCTGATCTTTTGTTGTCTTTAGCACATTAAATATTCTTACTGCATTCATCAAAAACTTCAATCAGGCATAATACACAATAAAAATTTATCTTTATTTCAAGACTTCAAACTTGTGTACTACTCCTCAACAGGCCAAACTCTCTCTGCACTTCAACAAAACATCTCCTTACAGTTGTTCTATTTCATTAGCAGCAATGCATGCTCGTTTCTTGCTTAAAATGACTTATTACCATATACTGAATTCACTGTCAAAAGAGTCAAATGAAAAGAAATAAATTCATTACTGGTTTCAATTCCTATATCTAAATATTAGTTCTGACATCTATTTACAGGAAGAAACTGAATAAATGTCAAAATTTAGTGATTATTCTTATTTTGCTTTCTTTGCTCATTAAGTTTTTTAATTAATAAATTTTATGATTAAATCACATAAACAAATCAATAAAAATTACATATTAATTTTATATGACATTATGAATGCAGATCAGAGAAAGGACTTGAACTCTTTTTTGATAGGTAACTACAAAATTAAGCATGACCTCTTTTGACCATAGCAAAAGATAAAACTGAAACAGGACTTACATCGAACTAAAGTGGCAAATTATTAGAGATATTGATTAAAATTTTTTTTTAAAAAAAAAAGGAGTAAAAACAATTTATTCACTCCTGAAAAGATTTTGAATTTTATTTCAAATTTCTATTGAGTACTTCTTAGACTGCTTTTTCTACAAGCTTAATAACAAATTTATGAACATTGTTCAAAAATTATTTTATAAATAATAATTTTGCATATTCATTTCCTTCGTCTTTACTCTCCTCTTCTAAAAATAATGTATGTTATACACATAATTTTTGGAATCATATATTTATCTAAAATGCTACAAGAGTTTTTAGTTAGAAATCATGATGTAACACACAAACAATTTCCTTCTACAAGCCAAAAATAGAATTTGATAGTAAGTTTGATTCGCTTTCATTAAAAAATTTCCTTTCTCTTATTCTGATAACCACTACACAATAAAAACTGAATAAAGTTTATTTGCTTCATTTATTGAATATTAATGATCTACAGAAACAATCTACTGATCTACTGAAACAATGCATATGAAATATATCAAGTACAGCTTGACTAATCAATGTTTCTCAAATAAGTCTCAAAAAATCCATCTAATTTAGGAGTTTCAGCATACAAATTCTTTTTAGATCTCTCACCAGCCATATATTGCCGAAGACGTTCCTTCCTCATTGCCTGTACTCGGGCTTTCTGTAATAAAATGAAAAATATTAATAGCATTTAGTAATACATAATGATACTTTCTGCAGTCCTGTAGAAAAGTTGCAAAAATGTATTTATGAGGCAAAATGGTACTTCGCTAAGATAGCTATGTGTCAACTCACAACGTTGCCATAAATGAAATATAATGCAACCCAGGTAATGCAAAAGTTGTACAAAGCCGAGTTTATGTAATTCTGTGAAATGCTTTTTACATGAAAACAGATCGCTGTGTATATATGGGAAAAAACAACAGTGGAAAAAGGAATTTCTTGAAAAATTAAGTGTTTTACTATCAATGTTTCTCGTATTTTAAATAATACTGATTGATTGCCCTTGTATGTAATTCTAGTGTGATGACATTTTGGAATTGGCTTTCGTGTATTAGCTTCAAGAAAAATGACTTGCTAACGAGTTGGTGAATGTTTTCCAAAGTGGCCAATGAGTCTGTGTCTTTTCAGTGGGGATGAAGATAGTCAGAAATTATCTATATATTTATAAAAGATTGTCTTAGACCAATTACTGACAGTTTTATATTAAACCCTGAAAAAAATTAATCATTATAAAATTTAAAATATTTAAATTTAAATGATTATAAAACCACATAACATCCTTGTGTGGCCTATTAAATTAAATACATTTTTTTGCTGCACTTCATTTAAACGTATTTCCTAGAATTTCATTAGAGATATATTTCTCATTTAATCAATTAAGTTCTCATTTCACAGCAAGGGGGTAAAAAACAAAACACGGAAATTCGAAACGTATCCATTAAAAATTGTAAAATGTAGAAAAACTTAAAACACCACATACAGTTAAAAAAATCTGACGTGGACGCCACATGACTTCCTTATATAGCCTATTAAATTACACACATTTTTTGATGCATTTCATTTAAAACTTATTTCTTCTAAATTCATTAGAGATATATTTCTCTTTCAATTAATTCAGTTCTCACTTTGTTACAAAGGAAAACTACATAAAAACTCAAAATATTATCATTAAAAATTGTAAAATACAGAAAACCATAAAATACCAAATACAGTTAAAGCTGTTAAAAAAATTCTTACAATTAAAATTAGAGTTTCCACACAAAAACAAGCAATTCGACCAGCGGGCAAGAAGACAGATTTTTGGTACACGAAACTTGTTTACTTTTGACCCCACTTGGGAAAAAGACTCTGAAGATGCAGACACTATTCTACCGAGTTTCAAATGTAAACAAATGGCGGTTTCTTAGGCTTAACTCACCACTTAAACTTTTAAATTGTTGATAATTCTATAGCTATTACGCTCAGATTAATTAAAGGCATAAAAACCTTATCTGGAAAATTAAAATCACCTTAATTCAATCACTTTTAAAGAGAAAAAAAAAAAAAAAAAAAAAAAACTTACCATTAACTAATACATTAAACACGCATGCATAAAGGTATTTTGGGCATGCGCACACGCATATTCGCAGCCATAAAGATCTTATGCGCATGCGTCAAAGCGACGCATGCGCAGAAAGTTTGTAGCTTTGAGGTCCAGATTATGGGTGTCCAAAGTAACGACTTTTGACTGTATTACAACAATGCTATATGTATAAATCTAATACAGTACAAAGTCTTTAATCCAGACGTCCATAATACGGACCTCAAAGCTACAAACTTTCTGCGTAGCGTTTACGCATATGCGTTTAATGTATAACCGACGGTATAAGCTAGGCTAAAATTATCTAATTATCTATTTCAGTTAATGTTGCAGATTGCGTTATTCCTAAATCTTTTAATTGGATCTAGCTTATTATTTTTCGCAGAATATTAGAGCAATTTTATAAAAAGTAAGCTTGACCTTTCGATTACGTCAAAAAGTGTTTCCGATTTTGAAGCTGCCAAAGGATCTCCAAAGCGAAAGCATGTTTTGATGTCCATCAAACAAAAAGTGGAATTGCTGTAAAAAATGGATAAAGGCATGAAGAAAGTGACAGAGAGGTTACTGAAAACGAAAAATTTTCGATTGAAAAGTTAGTCGCTATTCTCGGCACAGCAATTACAGGACTTGAACAGCGGAACTTTGTAACTGAACAAGAAATTATGTCTGTTTATAGAATTAAAGAGAAAGTATTAGCACATAAAATGAAGCAACTTAAACAACATACATTGAAAGAAATGTTTAATAAAGTAAACAAATAAATATTAAACTTTTTTTAGTAAATTTTGATACCCTTTAGATCATAATTGCTCTTGGTTGATCTCTGGATTATGGTAAATTGGCGATTTTTTGGCGACCAACTCTGCTACAGCAACCCTTTACTTTTTTTTTCGCCGCCATTTTGTCCTCAAGAAGTAAAGACATATTTCTTTTCTTTTTATATACTCAACACATTTTCCAACAATCTACTAGCGGAATTACACTTATGTTAGAAATTTTATGTAACAAAAGTGCTTAATCATGACAAATATTCACTGTAAAATTGGGAAAAAGTGCACAATCGCAAACTCCTTGCTCGTTTTTCAGAATAGCACATACACATAAACCATTTACACGGAGACTTATTTTTACTTAAAAAAACATCCCAGAATTGCACAAAAATGGCATTGCACACACTCTTAACTTTATCCATCTACACTGCTATTTTCTCATAAATCACAAAAATTTGCACGAAAATGCAGGAAAATTTTCTTAATCTTTAAACTGGGTAAAAAGCACATATGAAATTACCTGATCGCGAAAAAGTATATACCCTTTCCAAGGATGAACATTTCCACTTATAAAATAAATAAAATATCCAAAAGCTTTTACCTCTAAATTATCTATTATATTATAAACGTCACCAACGAATTTATACGCAAACATTAAAAATAGTTACAAATACTTAGTGTCAAATATTTAAATTATTTCCATACACGTTTACTTCAACTGAAACATATACCAAATTCCTACAAACATAAAATTCACAAAATAACTATCATTTAATTAAAATATCACTAAACCATGTACACGTCGACTTATTTTTACTTAAAAAAACATCCCAGAATTGCACAAAAATGTAAATGCGCACACTCTTCACTATATCCATGTACACTGCTTTTTTGTCATTAATTAGAAAAATTTCATGAAAATGCATGAAAATACTCAACGTATTCCAAAATACTACAAACATATAACTCACAAAATCACGATCGTTAAATTAAAATATAATTAAATTAAAAAACACTACTTAAAATATAAATAAGCACATACATTAAATTAATAAAAATTAGATTACAATCCTAATTACTTTAAACTAAATCATTGCTAATAACAATTTTCCAATAATACCATTTTAATTTATGTACTCCTTACATTTAGAACAATGCATAAAAATAATATCCTCAAATGATTAAAAATACTAACCTAATCTTCTTCAGAATCTTCATTACGTGGCACGCACACTTCCCTACAGAAAGAGTTCCAATCGGCTGCAGTACTGGATCCTAATTTCTAAATCCGAAATCCAGTTGTCAACTTATTATTAATTATTACGTATTAAAAATTTAGAATTCACTTTACATAGCGCCATGCAATCCGAAAATTAATCAACACTATTTCACACAACACACAATGAAGCTTAATACAAAATAATTTTTCCAAATTTACCCCCTTTTCTGATTAAAGAACTGTAATTCGTCCATTAATGTCACATGACATATCTCATGATCTCTCATTTCCCTCACACAAAATAATGCGTAATCAGAACTGAGTGCTTCTCACATTATTACCAAAGTCCTATGTAGTAACCTTTATCGCCTCCAAAATGTCGCCAAACTACCTGTTACCATATTCCAAAGATCAGCCTTGCTCTTTATTTCATAAATTAGAGTTTCATATCTTTAATTTTATAATTTCTGCATGCCATCTTACTAATTTAAATTGATGATCTATAATCTGGAAAAACCCCTAATCCGGAATCGCCGAAGTCCCGACGAGTCCGGATTAAAGACGACTGTACTGTACATATCCTAAATCATACTTTCGATATATTAAAAATACAAATTGAATTTCATCAATCAGTGCAGTAGAACAGGAGATATAGAACTATCCCATTTTTACTTCCTTGTATGAAGTAAAAAGGAAGTATTGTAATCACAAAAAGTTTCAGGCAACATATTTCAACGAAAATATCCATTTTGACCACTATCGAATGCAATTTAATGATGTTTTTGCTTGATATCTGTACATAAGGACAGAATAAAAGACTCTTTTCCTCCAGAAAAATTATAAAACTGCTTTAAAATGAATTCTGAAGACAATTTTTCGTGGCGTCTGTACGTACGTATCTTGCATAACTCAAAAACGAGTAGTCTCAGAACGTTGAAATTTTTTGTATGGGATTGCTATAACATGTAGATGTGCACCTCGTACTTTGGTTGCAATCGGCCGCACCAAACGTATATAAATATACTTATATATATATCCACTCTGTTACCCGGCTTGGTAATCTCAGTTTCTTTACTCTTATATGTTTGTAAATTGTACATTTTTTGCTTTAAAATGATTGAATTATGGGCTTCTTATCTTCCGGTTAAGGTTTTTATGCCTTTAGTAAATCTCTATGCAATATTTTTAGAATTATCAACAATTTTAAAGTTGTTTAAGTGCCGCTAAGCCTAATAATTTTTTTGATGGTGGCCAGTGCTTGTTTACATTTGAAACAGCAGGATAGTGGATTTGTTGCCAATCTAGAGAAACTTCACTTCGCAACAACAAAGATAACGCCTTCATTTATTATTGCGAATTAGATCATGCTTAATCCTTTCTGGAATTTTTTCGAGGACATAAGTGTTTAAGATTTACTTCGTAAATTTTAATACAGATATTTTGAGGTTTTATGTATTTTTGCCTTGTCGCGAAGTGAGAATGGAATTAATTGAAGGAGAAATACTCGGTCGTCTGTGAAAAACTGTTTCTTTTTTGTTTTGTTTGCTTAATTTCTTTTATACATCATTCTAGCTTTATTATAGTATTTGAATAGAACATGTGGCAACGATTAGATAATTCTTTAAATGATATAAAATTTTGTGCATTCTGAGTTATAATATGAACAAAATATAATACTGTTGTGTTAAGTGAACCTAGCGCCAGAGTGTCGCTATGGTAAACAAATAGAGTGAATTTGAAAGAATGCATTTATTTTATTGTGGTTTATGCGTTGTCGGTGAAGTAGATTTAATTCAATCCAATATGTTTAAATGAAATGCAAGAAAAAATGCGTATAATTTATTATTCTGTACAAGGAAGTCATGTGGTGTACACATCAGATTTTTTCTTTTTTGTGCAGTGTACATGTCGTAATAAATAAATTAATACAGCAAGTATATACAACTTAAACATAAGGGGAGAAATTTTAAGTTAACTTATATGGTATTTGAAATAAAATAAGCTTGCATATTACCTGCTTCTCTCCATAAACACATTCATACAAGTCTTCATAAGGTTCTCTGCATTGTTTTGCTAATCCTTTATGACCATACACATCTGTACAGTCAAGAACATTCAATTCCAACTCTCGACATTTTTTGATATGCTGACAATTTCCAAACATTCCTAAAATATCTCCAATAGGAGAGTGAAAGGGTGAATTATATGGATTAACACCAGTCATTTTACCTGAAAGTAATAAAAATAATTACTCTCACAACAAAGACACTGACTGAATACTACAGACTGCAAGAATCTATTATAAGTACAAAATCAGATACAAATATATTTTAAAACTTTACTACATTTATTTTAAGTAAAAAATTATTTCAAATGCTGTTTAGTAATATTTTAAATTCCCTTGACAATTCATAATAAATTCAAAGTTATAAAATATGAATAACTTACTTACTCCTGTACTTAAAATACAAAACATTGAAAAAAAAAGCATTGTTAATGGCTGCAAAAATTCACATTGTATTTTTTATACAATAGAATTTTATGGAACTGCCAAGTGAAAAATTGCAAGCAAAGTGTTAGAATGCTGGATGCCAAATTTTTGCAATTCTCCAATGGTTTTTAAGTGAAAGCAGAGTATATAGGGAAAAAACAGCACACATAATGTAAAGTCTGTGCAGTTCTTTGATGTTTAACCCTTCAGCATTAGCTCCCTTTTGCCACATTAGTAACCACACTGGACAGTTTTCACTCCAAGGTATCATTTTCCACATTTCACGTTAAATATAATGATTGAACAGTTTATTGCTTGTATTGAAAGCAGAAACTCTAATTTTGCATGAAATTAATTTAACATGCTTAATTTTAAGTGTATTTTTTAACATATGGCTTAATTTAAGGCCTTGCATATAATCAGTATTCAAAAGAAAACTATAAAATGTGTAAATACACATTATTTTTTAATTACATTCACAGTCAAATTCCTTAGAAAGGAAAAATTCCTTTTAACCATGCCTTTATGAACTCAACCCTGAAAGGTAATGGAAATACTATAACAGTCACGTATGGCATTTCTTCTTTTTTTAGTAAAAATATAAATTGGGGGGGGGGAATTGTCCCATTGCGGGTTAAGTAAAAACAGATCACTGTGCACACGGGAAGAACAGTGGAAAAAAATTACTTTTTTTTTTTTTTTTTTGCAGATTTATTACAATTTGTTGAGAAATGTGTTTTATGACAGCACTTGATCTTTACATTACGGTAACTGGTAGTTTGGCGACATTTTGGAGGCGATAAAGGTTACTACCTGGGACTTTGGTAATAATGTGAGGAGTACTGAGTTCCGATTACGCATTATTTTGTGTGGGGGAAATGAGAGATCATGGGATATGTCATGTGATATTAATGGACGAATTACGGTTCTTTAATCGGAAAAGGGGGAAATTTGGAGAAGTATCTGTGGATGTATATTATTTTGTATTAAGCTTCATTGTGTGTTGTGTGAAGTAGGGTTGAATAATTTTGGGATTGTATGGCGCTGTCTAAAGTAAATTCGAAATTTTTAATACGTTTGTGTGATAATTCAAAAGAAGTGGTTGAATCGTGCATGAGTGTAGGTTTAATTGCGGATAAGTATGAATGTCCAAAATGTGGGAATGAAATGAGATTGTGTGAAAGGAAGGATATTAGTGATAAGTTTGAATGGCGGTGCAAGAAATCAGGTGAAAATGCACATTTTGTGAAACGGAGTATAAGGAAGGGTACGTGGTTTGCTGAAAGTCGTTTGAGTATGGGTGAGATTTTATTGATTTCTTATTATTGGGTGAATAGATTGCCAGTTGACTATTGGATTTCGGATTTAGAAATTAGTAGTAGGACTGAAGCTGATTGGAATTCTTTTTGTAGGGAAGTGTGCGTGGAATTTTGCGAAAATGATATGGGTATGCTTGGTGGTATGAATGTGATTGTGGAAATTGATGAGAGTAAGTTTGGGAAGCGTTAAGTATGAGAGAGGTAGGAGAGTGGAAGGAAAATGGGTGTTTGGTGGGATTGAAAGGGGTAGTAATAAATGTTTTTTTAAGGTTGTGCGAGATAGAAGTAAAGATTGTTTATTGAGTTTTATAAAAGAATATATATTACCGGGTAGTATAATTATTTCAGATTGTTGGAAATCATATCAATGTTTGGAGGATGAAGGGTTTAAGCATCTTGCTGTAAACCATAAGTATTATTTTAAAGATCCGGAAAGTGGTGCGCATACGAACACAATAGAGGGCACCTGGAATGGTATAAAAAGCGCCATTCCTAGGCATTGCGAGAAGGGGAATTTTGCTTTTTATTTAGCAGAGGAAGTTTGGAGGAAAAATTCGGAAAAAAAAATCGTTCAGTAATTTTATTGAATCCATAATAAAAGTGTATCCACCATGTAAGGAAGATTCGGAAGAAGATTAGGTTAGTTAGACTTTGTTAAGAATGTGAGTAGTATTTAGTTCTGATTACGTATTATTTTGGGTGAGGGAAATGAGAGATCATGGGATATGTCATGTGATTTTAATGGACGAATTACTGTTCTTTAATGGGGAAAAATCTGGGAATTTTGTATTTGGCTTTATTCTGTGTTGTGTGAAATAGTGTTTGTGAATTTTTGGATCCCATGGCCGTAAGTAAAGTGAATTCGAAATGGGTATTTAGTGGTATTGAAAAGGATAGTAAGAAATGTTTTTTAAGGTTGTGTGAGAGAGAAATAAACATGTTTTATTATGTTATTTATTTTACGTGGTATCTTGCTTTGAAAGATAAGTATGATTTTAAAGATTCTGAAAGAGAATGAAGAAAAGTGTATCCGCCACGTAATGAAGATTCTGAAGGAGATTAGGTAAGTTAGTATTTTTAATTATTTTTATGCATTGTTGGAAATGTAAGGTGGAAAGGAATTTGGTATTATTGGGAAAATTGTTATTAGCAATGATTTAGTTTAAAGTAATTAGGATTGTAAGGTAATTTTTATTAATTGAATGTATGTGCTCATGTATATTTTAAGTGGTGTTTTTGAATTTAATTATATTTTAATGAAATGATAGTTATTTTGTGAATTTTATACTTGTAGGAATTTGGTGTATGTTTAAGTTGAAATAAATGTGCATGGAAATAATTTAAATATTTGATAATAAATATTTGTAATGCTTCATGTATGAATTCGTTGGTGACGTGTATAATGTAATAGATAATTTAGAGGTAAAAGTTTTTGGATATTTTATTTATTTTATATGTGGAAATGTTCATATTTGTAAAGGGTAAATACTTTTTCGCGATCATGTAATTTCATATATGTTCTTTTTACCGGGTTTAAAGATTGAGAAAATTGTCATGTATTTTCGTGAAATTTTTTTAATTTATGAGATAAAAGCAGTGTACATGGATATAGTGAAGAGTGTGCGCAATGCCATTTTTGTGCAATTCTGGGATGTTTTTTTTAAGTAAAAATAAGTCGACGTGTACATGGTTCAGTGATATTTTAATGAAATGATAGTTATTTTGTGAATTTTATGCTTGTAGGAATTTGGTTTACGTTTGAGTTGAAATAAACGTGCATGGAAATAATTTAAATATTTGATACTAAATATTTGTAATGCTTTATGTATGAATTCGTTGGTGACGTGTATAATGTAATAGATGATTTAGAGGTAAAAGTTTTTGGATATTTTATTTATTTTATATGTGGAAATGTTCATATTTGTAAAGGGTAAATACTTTTTCGCGATCAGGTAATTTCATATATGTTCTTTTTACCGGGTTTAAAGATTGAGAAAATTGTCATGTATTTTCGTGAAATTTTTCGAATTTATGAGAAAAAAGCAGTGTACATGGATATAGTGAAGAGTGTGCGCAATGCCATTTTTGTGCAATTCTGGGATGTTTTTTTAAGTAAAAATAAGTCGCCGTGTACATGGTTTATGTGTATGTGTTATTTTGAAAAACGCGTAAGGAGTATGGTATTGTGCACTTTCCCCCAATTTTGCAGTGAATATTTGTCATGATTAAGCAGTTTTGTTTGATAAAATTTCTAGCATAAGTGTAATTCGGCTAGTAGATTGTTGGAAGAAGTGTTCAGTAGATAAGAAGAAAAGAAACATGTCTTTACTTCGTGAAGACAAAATGGCAGCGGGGAAAAAAAAATAGAGGGTTGCTGTAGGGGAGTTGGTCGCCAAATTTTCGCCAAGTTACCGTAATGTAAAGATCAACCATGACAGCTTCTTACTTTTTTAATTTTATTGATTCATTACTCTTTTATGGAATTCTCAATGTGTTGCCATTTAAAAATGGCCTTTGTTATAATATTAGTTGGCAACTTTTTGGATGGGAGTGCAGTTAATCAAAAAGTACGGATAAAAATACCAAACTTATGCATATATACACACACATAACATATATAAGAATTATCAAACCAGTATGCAAAAATTCAAAAATAAGCATCAAAGCAAACATATAAACAAAAAATTTTAGATAATCATCATCCCAGTAAAATATAATTGTTAAAAGATAGCCAAGTTTTCACTTAATGAAATGTTTTGCCTAGCAGAAGAAGTTTATAAGAACAAGTTTTTTAAGTCCAAAACTGCAGCAATTTATTTGGCTGATCTTTGGAATATGGTAACAGGTAGTTTGGCAACATTTTGGTAAGGCGATTAAGGTTACTAGCTAGGACTTTAGCAGTGTACATGGATAAAGTCAAGAGTGTGTGCAATGCATTTTTGTGCAATTCTGGGATGTTTTTTTAAGTGAAAATAGGTCGACGTGTACATGGATGATAGCGGGTATGAGCAATTCTTGAAAACGCGGCAAGCAGTGGGAGATTCTGCACTTTCACCTAATTTCGCACCTAATCTTCGTCATGATTAAGCACTTTTGTTCCATAAAAGTTCTAGCACAAGTGTAATTCGGCTAGCAGATTGTTGGAAAAAATGCTGAGTGAAAAAAAACATGCCTTTACTTCGTGAAAACAAAATGGCGTCCAAAACAAAACTAGCAGGTTGCTGTAGCAGGGTTGGTCGCCAAATTACCATAATCTGAAGATTAACCATTTATTTCAATGAAAAAATTTCCACTTAAGAATATTACTCATTAATGATATAAAAGTAATTTAAAATAATAAACAAAATGCCCAAGTCAATCAAGTTAGATATCAAACTACATTCATTTCCTTAAAGTCCAGTAAGTAACTGCATTTCCTTAAAGTCCAGTAAGAAAAAAAAAAATCTTTATTGTAGAAAGCATTTTTGTCTGGCAAATGTTTTCCTTGAATTCTACTATACAGAGTTACTATCCTCTTTATTTTTCTTCCATATTCAGTATTTCTAGATGCCACAAATTAATTTAGCACTGTAATTTTTTTGCACTAAAGTGCTGCTGACAAAATTTAAATAATAAATCCTACTATGCTAACTCAGCAACTCATATGAATGATGGAGAAAGAGAGTTTACAAATTGAGAATTTCGATAATGATTTCAGTCTTATCTAATGATGAATACATGCAAAGTGAGACTGATTACAAATATTTAGAGTTTCCTATCAAGATGAAGTAACAACTACTTTGAAAAAAATGTAAATGCTTTTAGCAAAGCCAACCCAATTTAGTCTTTGTTTCAACAGTCTATATAAGTTAATAAATCAGAAAATGAAATAATAAACTGGTTAATGAGTTTAGAGGATATGAAATAATACTAGCTTAACATTTCCCCCCCCCCTCCCTTAAACTAGGCTAATAATTTACAAAAAGATTTCAGCTCTAAAATGTATATGAATAAAGTTAAGATTACAATTATTATAGTTATAAAATATCACAACTGTAATATTGGTAATTATTTACTTATAAACAGTACAATACAAGTCGATTATAGAATAAATATAATATGCAAACATAATGACTTATAATTATTTATCATGAATCATAAGATTAAGATTAAACAGAAAATACTATGTTACATTTGCGAAAGAGAGGTAAAGAAACTTAATAAATTAGAAGATAACTAGTTTAATGTTTTTTCACAATAAATAAAGATTACTTACGACCTGGCCTTGAACGGACAAATTACACGGATGTCTTATTTTGCACTAGAGCTGGAGCAAACCGCATGTATTCGTCACTGAGTAACGGGTACATCGGTTGACTCGAAGTACCGATTCGGTACTCACAAATTCATTTCGTTACTCGCATCTGTCTGTTCGTTATTCGCATCTGTCGTATGATGCGGTTTGTTCGAGTACGAAAAATGCGGTTGCTATACGAATACGAATGATGCGGTTTGTATGCGAATACGAATGATGCGGTTTCTATGCGAATACGAATGATGCGGTTGCTGTTCGAATACGAATGATACGGTTGTGTCACAATGCGCTCATATTTTTCATAGATAATTTTGAATTTTTTGGGGCATCGGGCAAACTCTTGTTTACATTATGTATTTTAGTTGAAATACTATTTAGTTGTTGATATTTAAGAAGATGAGCAATTTTGATAGCGTGAAGCATTGTTTTGTATTCGCTTTTTACTATTGCTATTTATGTTTGTAAGTTGAAAATTTAGATGATTTTTTTTTTTCCCTTGAGCGTGCCATAGTGAGATTTTATTGGGCTAAATCGCAGTATAGGCTGCATCAGTCGATGCTGTGTTTACTTCTCTTATGCTTGGACACGCCTTTTTATGACGTAATATTGGTTACGCCTCTTCTTCAAAACAAGTTATAAGTATGCTATAGCTTCATATTTAAAGAAGACTTAAATTATATTTTAACTTAGTTGAAATGTAGGAAAGCGTACGACTGTCTCGAGTTCGAAGGGTATGAGCACCTGAAAGTCAATCATAGCTTGAGTTTTAAAGATCCAGAAACAGGTGCGCATACCAATAGTATTGAAGGAACTTGGGCAGCAATCAAAAGAAGTTTCCGTGGCTCTAGTAAGGCAAAAGGACAGTTTGATTCCTATCTTGCGGAATATATTTGGAAAAGGAAACACAAGAAATCCGACGCCAGCCAACTGATGCGTACATTTCTCAGTGAGATCACAGCCATATATTCTGCAAAAGGAGAGCACTGAAGGTAAGTTTCATTTATTATTATTGACTTAAGTAAAATATTGGGTGCTTTTCTAATATGGCAGTTTGGATGTTTGGTAGTTGCTTTATTCTGGCAGCTTTATTTTTATTTTGTATCATTTTTCTGGACACATTTTTTGCAACTCGAATCAATGGAGTTGGTTCCGCGCCAGTTTCTACAATTCTCTGATTTCTTTAAGTGAAAGCAAATTTCTGAGTATATGAGCAATGGAGAACTTATTTAATGTCTGATTTTTTTAAGTAAAATAGATCGATGTTCACATGGGCAAAGCCTATGTGGTGTGCTATGCCGAGGTTGTGCGCGATGCCGAGTTTGTGCAATTCTGGGATGTTTTTTTAAGTGAAAATAGATCGATGTGCACATGGGCAAAGCGAATGTGGTGCGCAATGTCGAGTTTGTGCGCGAGGCCGAGTTTGTGCAGTTCTGGGATGTTTTTTTAAGTGAAAATAGGTCGATGTGCACATGGGCAAAGCCAATGTGGTGCGCAATGCCGAGTTTGTGCAATTCTGGAATGCTTTTTTAAGGGAAAATAGGTCGATGTGCACATGGGCAAAGCCAATGTGGTGCGCAATGCTGAGTTTGTGCAATTCTAGAATGTTTTTTTAAGTGAAAATAGGTCGATGTGCACATGGGCAAAGCCAGTGTGGTGCGCAATGCCGAGTTTGTGCAATTCTGGGATGTTTTTTAAGTGAAAATAGATCGATGTGCCCATGGGCGAAGCCAATGTGGTGCCCAGTGCCGAGTTTGAGCACTTCTTTGATTTTTCTTTAAGTGAAAATAGATAAATGAACACATTGACACCGAGTTTGTGGAATTCTTTGATGTTTTTCGAGCGAATACTGATTGTTGTGTAAAAGAGGAAACGAGGTTGTGCGTGATGTCACGGAGTAATGTAACTTTATTTATGTGCAATCTTTAACATATCGTTTGTGTAGAATTATATTTAAGACATAATTTTTCATTTAAATTGTATTTTTAATTTTTTGTTTTTTGATATGTTTATAACGCTTTCCGACTTACGATATATATGGATAGTCCTACGATCGACTCAACAGTAGCAAAACTGTAAACTTTAACCCTTGAAGTAACGTTTACCTCATATTTTAATACGTAGTGTTTGGTATCGTAATTGCACTTGATAATGTGAGTTCATTGATAATATGTGTGTGTGTGCGTATGTGAAGCATTGCTTAGTGTTCCAAGCTTGTAGTATTTATTTTATCATATTATTTTCTTTCATTCTGAGAAATTAGATTTTTTTATTTAATGCGTAGAATTCTAGCATGCCTACACAGAATATGGCGTGATTTAGGAATTTTAGAAACTGATATGAAAGCTGTGTAATGATGTTCATATGCAATAAAAAATATTCTTTTTTTATTAATGTAAAGTCTAAAATTTTTAGAAATAATGAAAATTGTCTAATTATTGGTATGTAATGAATTATGTCGTTACGTAGCAAGAAGGTAATTTGTAAAAATGATAAAGTTGAAATGTTCCACAATATGAATTTAAATTAAAAAAAAATAGTTTATTTGTATAAATAAAAAAAGTAATAAAAAAATAATAATAATTTAATAAAAATCTTTGAAAACATTGAAGCTCTACAACTATTAGAGACTGCGACGGTGTTTATCGTTTTAATAATTGGTAGAATTCGCTCACTGTATCATGGTAATTTTAAATATAAACAATTTATTATACTTATACCAGTAACGCCTAAGCTTAAATGTTATAAATGTAAATTAAAAGTAAAGAATTTGATATTAATCTACAATAATAAACAATTTATTATTGATATTTTTAAGAGAAAATAGAAAGTACACCTAGTGTAAATGCGAGACTACATTGTGACGTCATAAGCTTAGTCCCACTCATTTAATGACGTCACGCAGCTCCTCCTACTGAACTTTGTTGATGCAGCCTATTCTGCGCTTTTACCTTTTATTGATTTGAAATATTTATATACTGCACCTGGGTATTGTTTATATAAGAATATGTAGGTTAATATAGGTTCTTTACTTCCTTGTATCAAATAAAATGGTAGTAATTATTGTAATCGAGAAAACTTTTGAGTATCATATTTTAACGGAAATATCCGTTTTTGACGATTACGGAATGCATGTAAATTATTTTTTGGGGTGACGCCTGTACGTAGGAACACAATGAAAGACTCACTTTTTTTTTCAAAAAAACTTATTGTTAAATGTAATCCCATTTACTCTAAGCTGATACTTATGACTAATGATTATGATTCTAAGTTGATACTTGAAAAGGATTTTTTTCGTGATGTGTAAATATGTATGTATGCATTTTGCATAACTCAAAAACGGTTAGTTATAGAACGTTGAAATTTTGTATACGGGTCCGTTATAACATCTAGATGTGCACCTCCCTTTTTATTGCAATCGGTAATACTACCAAACGTAAATATGTATATATATATATATATCAAATAAATTATAATTAAATGTAAAGTACATACATATATGTCCTTATAATTAAATGTAAAGTACACACACATATATATATATAATAAAAGCCTTGTAAGGCGTTTTATTTAATTATCACTAAATAAGTTACTTGACTTTTATTTTCGCAATCATTGGTTGTAGTCAGGACTTAATTTTTAAAATTAGAAGTGCTGGAGCTCTATGGAAGGCCATCAGGAAAGATCTTTTATGAATACCTTTCTTATTATTTCATCGAAACTTCTATTTGATTTCTTATCTTCCAAACTGCATTTTTGTCACTGTAACTCAATATTTGCAAATGTATGCCTTTGAGAGTTTGTATTCTTACAAACTCGTTCTGTCATGTAGTATACTTTCACAGTATCTTATCTTAAAAACTCATTATTGCTTTACCTTGCACAGCTCCGTCTGCGGCGCGTCTTCTTGTCTGGCCTAATTCCTAGGCTTGCGGCATCTTGCTCCCCCCCTTCTGCCTCACCTCATTCTCTTAACTCCTACCACGTCAGACTTCCTACCGTCATGTGCCTACTGGCTCTCCTCATGAGCTGGAAACAGCGCGCGAAGCGCGCTACTCCAGCCATACTTGTTCGGATCGGATCGGATCAAGAAAGATGAATAAATAAATAAATAATTAAAAATAAATAAAATAACTATTACAATAATAAAATAATTAGCAACTAGAATATTAAATGATTATTATTATAATTCAATAAAAATTTAAAGGCAAATGAAAATTTAATTAATTCTTAAATTAATGATGAATAACTAAGTAATGAAATAAAATACCAGACATCGTCTAGTTTGGGGGCTGTGGCTGAAATTGTACTTTAAGAAGTACTGTTTACCAGTACTTTAAGAAGTACTGTTTACCTAATTATTATGTTACTTTAATTATTCATTATTTTAATCACTATTTTTTATTATTTTAATTATTAAGTTTTTTAAAAGTAATTTTTTAGTATTTTAATTACTAATTAATGTTATTATTGTAATATTTATTTTATTTCGTTATTTATTTTTTATTTTATTTTTCCTATTTTCCTGACGGCCTTCCGTAGGCGCTTCTGACTGAGACACCACAAAAGGAGGTGAGTTATTTGTATTCAAGAATACGACGCAAAACTTCCTATCGCATAGGGCCGTATACCGATAAAATAGGCTCAGGATACGAATACCAATCGATTTTACCGAAAGTAACGAGTACTGGTTCACCGAGTAACGAATACATACGGGTACACGATTTCTCGTTACTTCTACAGCACTATCAGACAACGTATTTCTTTGCCTCGGAAGCACTCGCAAGATACAAGCGCCTGGCCCCAGCCACAACCAGTGTTTTTACTGGTTGCTGTTTATGGCGTCAGGCTGAAGATATATTTTCATCAGTTTATGTAAGTGTAAGCGAATTTCATGCAGTTTTACAACAATATATTAAAAAGATTTCAGTTTCTAGAGTTAAATAAAATTACAAAGACCAGCTGCAGTTTCTTTTTTCAATAAACTGAGAGCATATTTGAAGAAAGTGCAGAATCGCCCACTGCTTGGCGCGTTTTTAAGAATTGCACATACCCGGTTTCCATATCCACACGACCTATTCCCAGAATTGCACTAAAATGGAATTGCGCATTCCCTTGACTTTATCCATGTACACATTGACCTATTTTCACTTACATGGTTTATTCTACAGTTTTTTAGCATTTGTTTATGTGCATTGATCGCAAGTAATCTAATAACATTTTCTTGCGCTTTCTTTCTTGCAATGTGTGCTTTCATATCATAGTGCAATGAAATAAGTCAATGTGTGATTTCATATCATATTCATAGTTATGTACGATAATCTGAATTGAGAGGAACTTTAAATTTGTCTATAGAGTGGCAGTTTTACTTCACAGTTGCTAGAAATATCTAACTTAAACAGACCTAAGTTCTCAGACTAAACATATTTGCAGTATATTCTGTAGTTTCAGTCTGATACTTAGTTTATAGCACATTTAATATTTTTAATGTTTATTGTACGAATTAAATATAACAATAAATTTTTAGAAATATGTATGCAATAAATTTGTGTGCTGTTGGACACGGTAATGCTCTCAAGTCTTAATTGTTAAAAATTCCACAAAATGCAATGGCATTGCATTTCATTTTTTAACTGCAGTAAAAATATAAAAATATCATTAAACCTGCTATAAGGATACATATTTTGCAGTATTTAAACACATATTTATTACATGCATTACGCAATGGAAAGAGTAATTTGACATTAAACATTCCCTCTTGTTTACGTTTATAGTATTTTACATGTATAATGCATTATGAACAGAGAGGTTGCAATACATATTAATAAATTAATATTTCCTAATGTACAATACATAAAATAATGCTGCATGTAGCTAATAAAAGTGGATTTAAATGCTATAAGAATAAATTAAAAATAGTTTGTTTCATTTTTGATTTCAATTGTTATAAATATAAACCATCTCCAACTTACGGCATGTGATACAATACAAAGTTCGTAATCCGGACTCGTCGGGATTTCGGCTATTCCGGATTATAGATCATCAATTTAAATCTGGTAAGATGGCGTGCAGAAATTATACAATTAAAAATATGAAACCGTAGTTCATGAAATAAAGAGCAATTATGATCTAAAGGGTATCAAAATGTACAAAAAAAAGCTTAATATTTATTTGTTTACTTTATTAAACATTTCTTTCAATGTAAGTTGTTTGAGTTGCTTCGATTTTTGTGTTAATACTTTCTCTTTAATTCTATAATTTCTTGTTCAGTTACAAAGTTCCACTGTTCAAGTCCTGTAATTGCTGTGTCTAGAATACCGACTAACTTGTCAATCGAAATTTTTCCGTTTTTAATAACGTTCTCTGTTACTTTCTTCACTATCGGAAGCGAGCATGGGTACACGCTTTACTGGCTTTACTCGCATGCGTAGCGGACGCGCGCATCAAACGAGCATTCGTAAGTTTGTGGCTTTGAGGTCCGGATTATAGATCATTCCGGATAATGGACGTCCGGATTACGGACTTTTTACTGCAGTAAAAGTTTTGCAGTATTTCCTTCATGATTTATTTCATTTAATTAAGTAAACAAAAGTCCTTGGTAATAGTTTATGATTACAGCAAGATATTTCAGAATTATTATAAATGAATTGTACAAATGTATAATGCAAACTTCAATACATGCATTACAATGACAGTGGATCTTGTTTACGAAACTGAGATTGATTCTACTGCAGACTTTGTCAGCCAATTAGCATCACTGCAGCAAAGACTTGCTGAATAGCTTTCAAATCACTTCTTTGTCATTGTGATGTATGTATTGCCGTTTGTAACAGCTCATCTGAACAATTTTGATAAATATCAAGCATTATTTATTTTAAATATCCATGATTAAAATGGCATTTTATTCTCTACGTTCTTTGCACTTAATATGTTCCTGTATTCATGTTTCACAATCCGCAATACATTGTATTACGAAAATTATTTCTGAAGCCATGTTCTATTATACCTTAAAGGGTTGACTTATAAAGGCAAATAAAAATTAAATTTTACGTATATTAGGAATAGTATGTATATAATAGTTGAATATTGAGTTCATATCATAAGTCATATACATAACTACCCATCAAAATGTTTTGCAGTGAAATTTATTATCCCCTTTTTAAGCAAATAAAAACAGAAAATGAAGCATTTAACGCCTGTAAGCCATGTAAATAATGAAGCATGTAAAATCTGTTACTCATGTAAGAGCAATACATTTATTCAACTAATATGTTTAACAATAATATTGATTCTAGATTAGCTAATTGTTCCCTTCTTGAAAAAAAAAAAAAAAAAAAAAACATATATAATGCATAGGACATATTACAGAATTACAGCTAAGCTCAAATTACATACTTTTTAATTTACTTGTTAAGTTTAGTCATAGTTTGACTTATTTTATTGTGATTTTTAATTTTTATTTTGATTTGGCTTGGTCTGCGAGATTTGATTATGCGAGAGCTATTTGCACAAGCAGAAGCATGCATTCATAGAGGACGTTTTAAAAGACACCGACTCATATCCTCATTACACATGCAGCCAATCTGTTTACCTAGAATTCCACTCAGGTCAAACTACCAGCTTTGAGCAACTTTACTGCTCAAGCACTGGTGGGCACATTTTTGTTTTGATGGAATAAATTTTTGCATTGTGTTTTTACATTTTTCTTTGAAACAGTCATGGACTTATTTTCTGTTTTTAAGTTGTGATATTGAGATAAGTGGTGTCATTTTGCAAATGACTTGTATTCATACATGTGCCCTAAATAATACTTGTGTAATTAAAAACTTGTTCAATGCTTATTATGCAAAGTATTCAGTTTAAAAGTGTACCCTTTATAAAAATAATTATTGTACACATTCATAAAATATATCTTGTATATATCATACACTCAGGTTTCAGCCTTAGAAGGCCAGCGAATGATTTTCTTCCATTTGGAAAGCTTGATTGGAATGAACCTGTGCATGAATAGTTCATAATAAGATACATACTTCATTTACTGAAGAATTTTACTGAATGATATAGATATTGAAACTATCAAAATGGTAGTACAAGAATTGGGTCAGAATATGGAATCATTAATCAAGGGATACTATACATGGCTCGACAAATCTACACCACAGATTGATCTTTGCATAAATTCACCTTTGAAAACTGCCAAAAATATTTACAAAAAAAAGGGGAGAACTTTTAATGGGTAAGCAATGAGTTTTTATTTCTATAGCAGGCCACTCATCCAGACAACTGATAAATTAAACACACAAAATAATGAAATCTTGCATCTTAAAAGGAAACCAAATACTTTTCTGATAGTAATGAAAAAAAATCTGCAGGTATTACAGTCAAAAGTCGTTAATCCGAACTCGTCGGGACTTCGGCGATTCCGGATTATAGATCATCAGTTTAAATCTAGTAAGATGGCATGCAGAAATTATAAAATTAAAAATATGAAACCGTAATTTATGAAATAAAGAACAATTATGATCTAAAGGGTATCAAAATTTACAAGAAAAAAAGCTTAATATTTATTTGTTTACTTTATTAAACATTTCTTTCAATGTAAGTTGTTTCGTTTTTTATGTGATAATACATTCTCTTTAATTCTATAAACAGACACAATTTCTTGTTCAAAGTTCCGCTGTTCAAGTCCTATAATTGCTGTGTCAAGAATACCGACTAATTTGTCAATCGAAATTTTTTCGTTTTAAATAACCTCTGTCACTTTCTTCGCTATCGGAAGCGAATTATAATGACGAGGAATTTGATTTAAATCATATCAAAGACGGAGTACATCGAAATGAAATACTGGATAAGTATAAGGATAGTGCTGACAGATCAACTTCCACTTCATTGCGCGCCGTGGCGTTAAAGATAAACAAAGGATATGCCTTTATCCATTTTTTGCAGCAATTCCACTTTTTGTTTAATGGACTTCGAAACATACTTCAGGGTTGCCACTCAAACAGGAGAATGAAATTCCCTGACTTTTCCAGGTTTTCCAGGTATGTTTCGAGAAAATTCCAGTCTATCCGCGTAATGTACGTTGGCTGTGCTAAGAGGTAAATTAATTATGGTATTACTTGTACTGTGTACTGTAATTTACTTAATTATTCAATAAAGCCCAGAGAACATTCATTCTTAATTATTCTTAGTACACTTTGCTTGATAATTTTGTTTACTTTTCCACTTAAGAAACTTAATAAAATTTAAGATATATACATTGGATCACAATTGTACGTTTTATTTAATTATTACTCTTGATCATCGCCAGTTCAACATGAGGCTAATCCGGTTCTTATAAATCACAACGCAATGCTAAAAGTTAGGTTAGATTTTAAGTAAATTTAATTTGTGAGAGGTGTCTTCTTAAAAGGCACCTTAACACTTGAAAACACAAATATAATTATAATAGGAGTTGTTTTCTCCACTGAAGATTGAGATTAGAATCTCCCCAATCTGGAATAAAATAAGGCTTTTTTTGCAGACATTCTGCAGCTGAATGAAAGAAAGAAATCTATTTAATGCTATTTTTTTACTAAATTGAGGTATTTTATATTTATTTCGCAGCATACATAAGGAAAAAACATGTGCATTAAATTTCGTGATGTCATCATACTGCTAGAATTAATTTCAGGATTATCCCAGAGAAAATTTCCTGAAATTTGGAAATATTATTTACTAATGATAAATAAATTTAGAGGAAAGAAGCAACATTAAATGATATGAATAACATAAAAATAAAGATAATTACTTAAAAATTGAATTAGAATAATCAACGATATTTTAGCGAATATAGTTATATTACATGGTTAGCCTAGATGACTGATTACTATTTTTTTATTTTACTGCAAAATGACAAGGTATTTATTAAAAAGAAAAGAAAAAAAAAAAAAAAAAAAAAAAAGATTTCGCGGTAAAATCCTAGTATACGGTACGACCTTCGCACGATTTCGAAAATTATCGCCAAGAACAAAATGACTCGTTTACTGCTCATCATCATGTCGCCAAATCCCGCTGTACCATACATGGAGATTATTCTAACCAAAGAACGTCTATGTAAAGAAGAAAAGGTTCCATACACGTAAATGCTATTACGCGGCTAGAAAGCAGAGGGAAAATTTGCCAAGGGATTTGGCGACGGAACCTGGCGGCCAGAATTTCCCTCTCCGCGATGTGTACAGGAAATTGAGAAACACGTGTTAAGAAGAAACGTTCTTAGACAAAAAAGAAAACTACGAAAATCCGTTTTTAAATTATTGCGAAAAGTCCAAGAAGAAACGTTTTATCAAAGAACGTTTTTTCTTGGATTTTACGCAATAATTTTAAACACGGATTTTTGGTAGTTTTTTTTTTTTGCCCCTCAAAATAACTAATCCATGAATTAATTTACTTGCGCCAAAAAATATTTTCTTTTCCTTTAAAGAAATTTTAAACGATATTCATTTTATGAACTCTTGATAACATGACCTTCAAACTTTGACACCGGTTTCGAGCTTTGGTGACAGATATATCGCGCATGCACAGCTGTTTCCCTCTATGATGGAACGGAGTCACGTCTGTTGCAGAGAGGTTTTCTTTCTTTACAATACATATTTTTTGATTCTAACCTTCATGGTACCGTATACTAGGATTAAACCCATTTTGTTTTATACGAGAACAGGTACTTTCTTTAGTTCATGCACTGCACATGCGATTCTCGAGGTTACTGGAAACCAAAAGTTGCGGGAAACTTGATTTGTCTCTCTAAAAGACAATCAAATTGGAGCTGCGAAAATTAGCTCTATGCCAGCTGCCCGAATGACACTCACTTGATACACAGTTCACCAAAAAAGTGATCTCTTCCGACGTCGGCGCAAAACTCGCCTTTTTTGGCGAGATTGTTGTATGAAATTCCCCGACTTTTCCAGATTTTGACTAAAACCCTTAAATTCCCTGACTTTTTCCAGTTTTCCAGGTAGCGTGGCAATCCTGATACTTTCGCTTTGTAGATCATATTAGTAAATATATATCAGAAATTCTATTTGACATAATCGAAAGTTCAAGCTTACTTTTGTAAAATTGCTCTAACAGTCTGCAAAAAATAATACGCCGAATCCAATTCGAAGATTAAAGAACAACGCAATCTGCAACATTAACTGAATTAGATAATTTTAGCTTAACTTATACCGTCCGTTATACATTAAACGCGCATTTGTAAACGTATTTTGCGCACGCGCGTATTCGCAGCCGTAAAGGTCTTACGCGAATGCGTCAACGGGACGCATGCGACGAAAGTTTGTAGCTTTGTGGTCCGGATTATAGATCATTCCGGATAATGAGTGTCCGAATTAACGACTTTTGATTGTACTAAAAGTTTTTCTAAAATTGTCAGAAGAAAACTTCCAAAAATAAATGCTACCAAATACGTAACTAGTGAAAAAAGGTTGTCATCTTGATTCATGTAAACCTCAAGCTAGCAATCAGCCTACTACAAGTAACCCAGATAATCCTAATAGTCAAACAGACTTCACCATGTCACCTCAACCTAGTTTAGTTTCATGTATCAAATCTCATAGAAGGCGTGAAAGTGCAAATATGTAATATTTCTTCTACTGTATTTAAATTCTACTGAAGCAAAGGTTTTCTAAAGCAGCGGGTGACAGAAAAAGATAAATACAAGACCATTGGCTAATGAGTTGCACTTTATTTTGTATATACAATCTTATGCTTTCAAATATATTTTCATTTCAGAGAACGGTTGCCAAAATGTGACCTTCATTCATTATTTATTTAATTATCACTACAAAAAAAAATTGTATTTATTACAGTATTTCAAAATGTTAGTGATCAGTTTATTAATTAAACTTACTTAATTTTTACAAAAGTAATTATTGAGATATCTCAGGCTATTACAAATCTCAGTATATCATAAATTTTAAGAATTATGATGATTATAAAAAATATGATGGCTTTGCTCTACTTGAACCAGCAACCTTTAATTAACTTTCTGCAATTAAAGATTTTCCCCCTAGACCAGTACTTTCCAGAATATTCGCGCTTATTACGTAACCGCTACTATAAATAACGAATGCACGCCATTTTGCGTCAGAAGCTTTTCTCTTCATCGGCTGTTAGGATCTATGCTACTGCGCTTCTTATCTGCCTTCCTTTTGTTAGAATTAGTTATGCTGCAGAAAGTTTAAATTCAATCATCCTTAGTTTAAATCACTATTTAATATGTAATTTGGAGAATTTCATACGAAGTAAAGCATGATCAACGGTGAAAATTGAATTAAAGCTATGGAATAAAAATGTGTAATTAAAAGCTAAATCATCTTGTCTCGTCACTTGGATTTTGCCTTACCATTCTGCAAAAGCAATGCCTGCACTTTTATGCCAAGCTTCATCACGACTGCTGCAAAATATCACATATATATCTGAAACTGTTAGTAAGAAATTAGCACGTTCACATTATGTAACTAAATTCATTTCATAAACTTGGTATATTTTTAATATATTAAAAGTATTTTGAACTGTGAGTCAAAATTGGTTTGGTTTAGTTTAGCTGATTATTGCAAAGCACACTAGGGTTCTCTCTCAGAGGGGAGGGGTGCCTTCGTGGAGGACTTTCTGGGAGAAACTAGTTCGTATACATGTTACATTTGATTTAAAAAGTATAAGATTCTACTTTCCTTGATATCTCTTCCACAACACAGATTCTCAACCAAGTAGACATTTCATAGCTTCAGGGAAGGAGGAAATGTGGTCAGCCATTTATTTACCTGTTAAGTATTTTATTTTAGTTTATAAATATAAAAAAACTACTTTTGCTCATGTTTTAGTATTTATCAACATTTTGTACACTTTTGTTGTTTAATTTATAAAGCATATTAACTCTTTCGCATCGAAAGAGGGCAAAACCTCTTTTCCCCAAACATCGAAAACGCCCGTGTCTAACAATTTCTACTGGAATGTTTTTCCTTCCCCCATGACAAGTTGAATACTACAGGACTAACAATAACCTACTTAAGTAAAGCGAGAACTTCTTTCTTGGACGCTTTCACCCTGTGTGAAGTTCCCCCCTTTGGTCGAGATTGTAACATCGGACATCAAAAGCTTAACACTGACAGTAAACAAAGGAAAGAGAAGGTGCATTAAAATAATAGAACTACTTTTAGTAGCTTCAAAATAATGATTGACATGTCATTTAACAACACCTGAAAGCAATGAGTAATGCAGTAACGTGATGGGGGAAAGCACTAGGTAGGAAATTATTCAGGCGTTCAGCTGATCTCTGAATGCTCAGGCGTTTAGCGCGACTTTTTGCATCGGAAATAAAACATAGTCTAAATCTAAACACATGCATGTACTGTTTCAGTTTTGGAAAGGTGAAGAGGATTTTTTCTAGCTGTGGTGAAAGGGGGTGCACAGGGCAAAATATATTGTTCTTCAATTTTTAAAATATCTAGGTTATAGTATTTATTAGAAATAAAGCCATGTCTTTAAGATATTTTTATAATGCATGAAGTAAAGTAATATTTTTTAAAATTTTTATTTGAAAACCTATTATCTCATTATAAATATTCATCTAAAATGTGTATGTAGGTAGTAGTTTTTTTGTTTCTTTTTCCCCTGAAGGAGGGGATTAGTATTCTCAGATTAGTCATGCTACAGTAACACTTTTGTTCCTAAAACCTGTGCATTTTATTATCATTTTCCAGGTTACAACTTTAATTTGACCTAGAAGAAAAATAAATTCCCATTTTTTTTTTAAATTTCACATAACTTATTTCTAATTCTAAGCTCACTTAAATTGTTGGATAGATACTAGAAATTAAGAACAGATGAAAAAAATCATAATATGACACCAACCCTGTAAACCAAAGACAAGACTGTTAATTTTTAATGATGTTTTACACATGCTGGTTTATAAAGACTGGCCAAATTTCACAAAGATTTAAGAATATTTGTTCAGCCAATTAAAGATTCCTGTATTAGTCAGGACAAATGGTAATGCCTGTTAAAAATATCATAATATAAGAATTGTATGTTAGAATATATCAATATATATTCTAACATACAATTCTTAATGACTTCAAGTCATTAAGAATTGTATGTTAGAATACAGGAATATTTGAGAACCAAAATTAGGTATTTCAGTTGTTTCTGAAATAATTAAAAATAAACAGCAGTAATATGGTAATAAAAGAAGAGACATACTACTGCTTACAATAATGTAAAAATAATGCAGTAATTTGAAAATACATAACTATACATTTATCTCGACTGTTAACCCATACAATCTCCTCATACTTAAACAAACTTAAAAAAATAAAATAATAATAAAAAAAATATATATACAGTACAAAGTCCGTAATCCGGAATATCTATAATCCAGACCTCAAAGTTGCAAACTATTTTTTTTGGTATGCTTTACACATGCGCATGCACATTGGGAGGATGTGTCTCCAGATACGTTAAAAAATGGCATAATTTATGGCCAGCTACCATATTTCATGGTGATGACGATGGCGATGATAGCCGCGAATTTGAAGGTTTTCGGACATCGCAAACTAAAGGTGAAATTTTCCAGTTATTGGATTTTGTAAAGAAATGTGGAGAAGCGGTAATAAATGAAGATGATATAACAGAAGTTTTTCATTGTGACGACAATGCCGTAATCATTAATCAATTAACAGACGGCAAAATCTGTGGTATGGTTCTAGATCCAGAAAATACCACTTCCAATAGTGAAGAAAGTGACAGAGAGGTTATTGAAAAGGAAAAAATTCCGATTGACAAGTTGGTATTCTCGACACAGCAATTACAGGACTTGAACAGTGGAACTTTGTAGGTGACAAGAAATTATGTCTTTATTTGTTTATAGAAGTAAAGAGAAAGTATTAGCACAAAAAACGAAGCAACTTAAACAACTTACATTGACAGAAATGTTTAATAAATAAACAAATAAATACTAAGCTTTTTTTTTTTTTTTTTTGTAAATTTTGATACCGTTTAGATCATAATTGCTCTTTATTTCATAAATTATGGTTTCATATTTTTAATTGTATAATTTCTGCTTGCCATCTTGCCAGATTTAAATTGAAGATCTGTAATATGGAAAAACCCCTAATCCGGAATAGCCGAAGTCCCGAGTCCGGATTATGGACTTTGTACTGTATTACCAGAGATCTGTTTGTCATTTAAGTTTTCAACTTCTGTCCATGATTTTTTTTTGTGTGTGTAATTTGTAATTTTTACTTTCTTTCCATGGTATATATTTCATTGGAATAATTAAGCAATAATATTTAAAACAAAACTATTGTTTAAATGTTTGTGGAAATTTTATTAATTTTTTTGTTTTCTAAATCAAATAGAGAAATTTTCATTTGGTAACTGTGCAAGATATGCAGACTAATTTGTCAATGATTATACATGTAAACTGACTTTTGATTATGAATTTTGTTTTCCAAAATGATTATAAATCAACATGTAAAGCCAGGCATACCTTATACAGACTACTTTCCAAATATGGAAATACATAGCTAACTTACTACAGTACAAAGTCCGTAATCCAGACGTCCATTATCCGGAATGATCTACAATCTGGACCTCAAAGCCACAAACTTTTTTTGTATGCTTTATGCATGCATGTTTAATGTATAGCGGACGGTATAAGCTAAACTAAAATTATTTTTACTAATTCTAAGGCATTTCAATTAATGTTGCAGATTGCGCTGTTCCTTAATCTTCTAATTGGATCCGGCTTATTATTTTTTGCAGACTGTTAGAGCAATGTTATGAAAATTAAGCTTGAACTTTCAATTATGTCAAAAAGAGTTTCCAATTCTGGAGCTGCCAAAGGATCTACAATAGTCGGTATACTCCACACAGCAATTTCAGGTCCTGAACAAGAAATTGTGTCTGTTTATAGAATTGAAGAGAAAGGTATTAGCACAAAAAATGAAGCAACTTAAACAACTTACACTGAAAGAAATCTTTAATAAAGTAAACAAATAAATATTAAGCTTTTTTTCTTTTTTGTAAATTTTGATACCCTTTAGATCATAATTGCTCTTTATCTTATAAATTACAGTTTAACATTTTTAACTATATAATTTCTGCAGGCCATCTTACCAGATTTAAATTGATGATCTGTAATCCGGAAAAACCCCTAATCCGGAATCGCTAATGTCCCGACGAGTCCGGATTATGGACTTTGTACTGTATATAAATAATTAAACAAACAAATGAGAATTTTTTTCATTTACAAACACATAACACATTTGGAGAGCATTTGGGCTAATGCCACATTAGGCTAAAAATATTTAAAAACAGCATTTCTTTAGAATTTCTGATAGACAGTCTTGCGCAGTGGAGATAAAAAATTTTTCATTCTCTACGGTATGGCCACTGCTTGCTTTGAAATTGTTAAGTTATCAAATTGCTAATCAAAAATTCATGCATTGGACATTCAAAGTAATTAGATGCAAAATGCCATTTCGAAACTTACAGCCCTTCTGGGCCTTTGAAAAAAAGGTGACACACCAAGCTGTCAAACTATTGGGGTTTAAAAAAGTATAGCTGTATAGTTATTGTTTTCTTGGCATTCAGCCTACACAATTAAGTGTAGACATTAAAAACAGATTTCACATCTACAAAATATACTCTAATATATCTGTTCTGCTTTATTACTTAGGAACAGAGTAAATTTTGTGGCGTTCACACCATTTTGAGTTTATAATATAGAGTGAATATGAATACTTTAGAATATTGTCATATTTACTCAGTTAGATCTGGTTACCACTTCTATTCTTAAAATATATTTAACTCACATTCTCTATACTGATTATATATTCACCATGAAAATAAACAGTATGGTAAAATAATGCATAAAACAATTTAATAAACATTACATAACAGTACAGAACTAATTTTAAAATTGCCTGCCATGTGGAAGGTTATCAAATACTGCCTTTTTAAATAGATTACAGAAGCATATTTCCATCTTAGTTATGTCAGAATTTTAATCTGAAATAATATTTTCACATACAGCCAGTAGGGTCTGGTTTCATAAGTAAATTCCAAATTAGTGATGATATCTGGAGGAAGATGAGAAACTACATAATTATATTTAGTAACTGATTCTGCAATAGATTTGGGATTGCAAAAGCAAAGGTGCTTTCACACATAATAAACCACTGGGTCTGATCGACTATAAAAGAAAATTTGGCAGCATGTACATCAAAGATTTTGCAAAGTTTAAGCCAAAAGAAAATAAAATATGAATGATAAACAGAATATAAATTATGAAATTATCTATAATTAGCAGTCATATTAGATCAAGAGGAAGAAAGTCTATGTAATCCATAACTTTTGGTTTGGAAACTTTGACAGATGGTCAAAAATGACAGATGTCAAAGACGAAAATGTTTATGAACTTTTTATAAGATCTGATTTAGTGATATGCAGAAGTCACTATTATTGCTGGTGCTGATCTTTTGTTGTCTTTAGCACATTAAATATTCTTACTGCATTCATCAAAAACTTCAATCAGGCATAATACACAATAAAAATTTATCTTTATTTCAAGACTTCAAACTTGTGTACTACTCCTCAACAGGCCAAACTCTCTCTGCACTTCAACAAAACATCTCCTTACAGTTGTTCTATTTCATTAGCAGCAATGCATGCTCGTTTCTTGCTTAAAATGACTTATTACCATATACTGAATTCACTGTCAAAAGAGTCAAATGAAAAGAAATAAATTCATTACTGGTTTCAATTCCTATATCTAAATATTAGTTCTGACATCTATTTACAGGAAGAAACTGAATAAATGTCAAAATTTAGTGATTATTCTTATTTTGCTTTCTTTGCTCATTAAGTTTTTTAATTAATAAATTTTATGATTAAATCACATAAACAAATCAATAAAAATTACATATTAATTTTATATGACATTATGAATGCAGATCAGAGAAAGGACTTGAACTCTTTTTTGATAGGTAACTACAAAATTAAGCATGACCTCTTTTGACCATAGCAAAAGATAAAACTGAAACAGGACTTACATCGAACTAAAGTGGCAAATTATTAGAGATATTGATTAAAATTTTTTTTTAAAAAAAAAAGGAGTAAAAACAATTTATTCACTCCTGAAAAGATTTTGAATTTTATTTCAAATTTCTATTGAGTACTTCTTAGACTGCTTTTTCTACAAGCTTAATAACAAATTTATGAACATTGTTCAAAAATTATTTTATAAATAATAATTTTGCATATTCATTTCCTTCGTCTTTACTCTCCTCTTCTAAAAATAATGTATGTTATACACATAATTTTTGGAATCATATATTTATCTAAAATGCTACAAGAGTTTTTAGTTAGAAATCATGATGTAACACACAAACAATTTCCTTCTACAAGCCAAAAATAGAATTTGATAGTAAGTTTGATTCGCTTTCATTAAAAAATTTCCTTTCTCTTATTCTGATAACCACTACACAATAAAAACTGAATAAAGTTTATTTGCTTCATTTATTGAATATTAATGATCTACAGAAACAATCTACTGATCTACTGAAACAATGCATATGAAATATATCAAGTACAGCTTGACTAATCAATGTTTCTCAAATAAGTCTCAAAAAATCCATCTAATTTAGGAGTTTCAGCATACAAATTCTTTTTAGATCTCTCACCAGCCATATATTGCCGAAGACGTTCCTTCCTCATTGCCTGTACTCGGGCTTTCTGTAATAAAATGAAAAATATTAATAGCATTTAGTAATACATAATGATACTTTCTGCAGTCCTGTAGAAAAGTTGCAAAAATGTATTTATGAGGCAAAATGGTACTTCGCTAAGATAGCTATGTGTCAACTCACAACGTTGCCATAAATGAAATATAATGCAACCCAGGTAATGCAAAAGTTGTACAAAGCCGAGTTTATGTAATTCTGTGAAATGCTTTTTACATGAAAACAGATCGCTGTGTATATATGGGAAAAAACAACAGTGGAAAAAGGAATTTCTTGAAAAATTAAGTGTTTTACTATCAATGTTTCTCGTATTTTAAATAATACTGATTGATTGCCCTTGTATGTAATTCTAGTGTGATGACATTTTGGAATTGGCTTTCGTGTATTAGCTTCAAGAAAAATGACTTGCTAACGAGTTGGTGAATGTTTTCCAAAGTGGCCAATGAGTCTGTGTCTTTTCAGTGGGGATGAAGATAGTCAGAAATTATCTATATATTTATAAAAGATTGTCTTAGACCAATTACTGACAGTTTTATATTAAACCCTGAAAAAAATTAATCATTATAAAATTTAAAATATTTAAATTTAAATGATTATAAAACCACATAACATCCTTGTGTGGCCTATTAAATTAAATACATTTTTTTGCTGCACTTCATTTAAACGTATTTCCTAGAATTTCATTAGAGATATATTTCTCATTTAATCAATTAAGTTCTCATTTCACAGCAAGGGGGTAAAAAACAAAACACGGAAATTCGAAACGTATCCATTAAAAATTGTAAAATGTAGAAAAACTTAAAACACCACATACAGTTAAAAAAATCTGACGTGGACGCCACATGACTTCCTTATATAGCCTATTAAATTACACACATTTTTTGATGCATTTCATTTAAAACTTATTTCTTCTAAATTCATTAGAGATATATTTCTCTTTCAATTAATTCAGTTCTCACTTTGTTACAAAGGAAAACTACATAAAAACTCAAAATATTATCATTAAAAATTGTAAAATACAGAAAACCATAAAATACCAAATACAGTTAAAGCTGTTAAAAAAATTCTTACAATTAAAATTAGAGTTTCCACACAAAAACAAGCAATTCGACCAGCGGGCAAGAAGACAGATTTTTGGTACACGAAACTTGTTTACTTTTGACCCCACTTGGGAAAAAGACTCTGAAGATGCAGACACTATTCTACCGAGTTTCAAATGTAAACAAATGGCGGTTTCTTAGGCTTAACTCACCACTTAAACTTTTAAATTGTTGATAATTCTATAGCTATTACGCTCAGATTAATTAAAGGCATAAAAACCTTATCTGGAAAATTAAAATCACCTTAATTCAATCACTTTTAAAGAGAAAAAAAAAAAAAAAAAAAAAAACTTACCATTAACTAATACATTAAACACGCATGCATAAAGGTATTTTGGGCATGCGCACACGCATATTCGCAGCCATAAAGATCTTATGCGCATGCGTCAAAGCGACGCATGCGCAGAAAGTTTGTAGCTTTGAGGTCCAGATTATGGGTGTCCAAAGTAACGACTTTTGACTGTATTAGAACAATGCTATATGTATAAATCTAATACAGTACAAAGTCTTTAATCCAGACGTCCATAATACGGACCTCAAAGCTACAAACTTTCTGCGTAGCGTTTACGCATATGCGTTTAATGTATAACCGACGGTATAAGCTAGGCTAAAATTATCTAATTATCTATTTCAGTTAATGTTGCAGATTGCGTTATTCCTAAATCTTTTAATTGGATCTAGCTTATTATTTTTCGCAGAATATTAGAGCAATTTTATAAAAAGTAAGCTTGACCTTTCGATTACGTCAAAAAGTGTTTCCGATTTTGAAGCTGCCAAAGGATCTCCAAAGCGAAAGCATGTTTTGATGTCCATCAAACAAAAAGTGGAATTGCTGTAAAAAATGGATAAAGGCATGAAGAAAGTGACAGAGAGGTTACTGAAAACGAAAAATTTTCGATTGAAAAGTTAGTCGCTATTCTCGGCACAGCAATTACAGGACTTGAACAGCGGAACTTTGTAACTGAACAAGAAATTATGTCTGTTTATAGAATTAAAGAGAAAGTATTAGCACATAAAATGAAGCAACTTAAACAACATACATTGAAAGAAATGTTTAATAAAGTAAACAAATAAATATTAAACTTTTTTTAGTAAATTTTGATACCCTTTAGATCATAATTGCTCTTGGTTGATCTCTGGATTATGGTAAATTGGCGATTTTTTGGCGACCAACTCTGCTACAGCAACCCTTTACTTTTTTTTTCGCCGCCATTTTGTCCTCAAGAAGTAAAGACATATTTCTTTTCTTTTTATATACTCAACACATTTTCCAACAATCTACTAGCGGAATTACACTTATGTTAGAAATTTTATGTAACAAAAGTGCTTAATCATGACAAATATTCACTGTAAAATTGGGAAAAAGTGCACAATCGCAAACTCCTTGCTCGTTTTTCAGAATAGCACATACACATAAACCATTTACACGGAGACTTATTTTTACTTAAAAAAACATCCCAGAATTGCACAAAAATGGCATTGCACACACTCTTAACTTTATCCATCTACACTGCTATTTTCTCATAAATCACAAAAATTTGCACGAAAATGCAGGAAAATTTTCTTAATCTTTAAACTGGGTAAAAAGCACATATGAAATTACCTGATCGCGAAAAAGTATATACCCTTTCCAAGGATGAACATTTCCACTTATAAAATAAATAAAATATCCAAAAGCTTTTACCTCTAAATTATCTATTATATTATAAACGTCACCAACGAATTTATACGCAAACATTAAAAATAGTTACAAATACTTAGTGTCAAATATTTAAATTATTTCCATACACGTTTACTTCAACTGAAACATATACCAAATTCCTACAAACATAAAATTCACAAAATAACTATCATTTAATTAAAATATCACTAAACCATGTACACGTCGACTTATTTTTACTTAAAAAAACATCCCAGAATTGCACAAAAATGTAAATGCGCACACTCTTCACTATATCCATGTACACTGCTTTTTTGTCATTAATTAGAAAAATTTCATGAAAATGCATGAAAATACTCAACGTATTCCAAAATACTACAAACATATAACTCACAAAATCACGATCGTTAAATTAAAATATAATTAAATTAAAAAACACTACTTAAAATATAAATAAGCACATACATTAAATTAATAAAAATTAGATTACAATCCTAATTACTTTAAACTAAATCATTGCTAATAACAATTTTCCAATAATACCATTTTAATTTATGTACTCCTTACATTTAGAACAATGCATAAAAATAATATCCTCAAATGATTAAAAATACTAACCTAATCTTCTTCAGAATCTTCATTACGTGGCACGCACACTTCCCTACAGAAAGAGTTCCAATCGGCTGCAGTACTGGATCCTAATTTCTAAATCCGAAATCCAGTTGTCAACTTATTATTAATTATTACGTATTAAAAATTTAGAATTCACTTTACATAGCGCCATGCAATCCGAAAATTAATCAACACTATTTCACACAACACACAATGAAGCTTAATACAAAATAATTTTTCCAAATTTACCCCCTTTTCTGATTAAAGAACTGTAATTCGTCCATTAATGTCACATGACATATCTCATGATCTCTCATTTCCCTCACACAAAATAATGCGTAATCAGAACTGAGTGCTTCTCACATTATTACCAAAGTCCTATGTAGTAACCTTTATCGCCTCCAAAATGTCGCCAAACTACCTGTTACCATATTCCAAAGATCAGCCTTGCTCTTTATTTCATAAATTAGAGTTTCATATCTTTAATTTTATAATTTCTGCATGCCATCTTACTAATTTAAATTGATGATCTATAATCTGGAAAAACCCCTAATCCGGAATCGCCGAAGTCCCGACGAGTCCGGATTAAAGACGACTGTACTGTACATATCCTAAATCATACTTTCGATATATTAAAAATACAAATTGAATTTCATCAATCAGTGCAGTAGAACAGGAGATATAGAACTATCCCATTTTTACTTCCTTGTATGAAGTAAAAAGGAAGTATTGTAATCACAAAAAGTTTCAGGCAACATATTTCAACGAAAATATCCATTTTGACCACTATCGAATGCAATTTAATGATGTTTTTGCTTGATATCTGTACATAAGGACAGAATAAAAGACTCTTTTCCTCCAGAAAAATTATAAAACTGCTTTAAAATGAATTCTGAAGACAATTTTTCGTGGCGTCTGTACGTACGTATCTTGCATAACTCAAAAACGAGTAGTCTCAGAACGTTGAAATTTTTTGTATGGGATTGCTATAACATGTAGATGTGCACCTCGTACTTTGGTTGCAATCGGCCGCACCAAACGTATATAAATATACTTATATATATATCCACTCTGTTACCCGGCTTGGTAATCTCAGTTTCTTTACTCTTATATGTTTGTAAATTGTACATTTTTTGCTTTAAAATGATTGAATTATGGGCTTCTTATCTTCCGGTTAAGGTTTTTATGCCTTTAGTAAATCTCTATGCAATATTTTTAGAATTATCAACAATTTTAAAGTTGTTTAAGTGCCGCTAAGCCTAATAATTTTTTTGATGGTGGCCAGTGCTTGTTTACATTTGAAACAGCAGGATAGTGGATTTGTTGCCAATCTAGAGAAACTTCACTTCGCAACAACAAAGATAACGCCTTCATTTATTATTGCGAATTAGATCATGCTTAATCCTTTCTGGAATTTTTTCGAGGACATAAGTGTTTAAGATTTACTTCGTAAATTTTAATACAGATATTTTGAGGTTTTATGTATTTTTGCCTTGTCGCGAAGTGAGAATGGAATTAATTGAAGGAGAAATACTCGGTCGTCTGTGAAAAACTGTTTCTTTTTTGTTTTGTTTGCTTAATTTCTTTTATACATCATTCTAGCTTTATTATAGTATTTGAATAGAACATGTGGCAACGATTAGATAATTCTTTAAATGATATAAAATTTTGTGCATTCTGAGTTATAATATGAACAAAATATAATACTGTTGTGTTAAGTGAACCTAGCGCCAGAGTGTCGCTATGGTAAACAAATAGAGTGAATTTGAAAGAATGCATTTATTTTATTGTGGTTTATGCGTTGTCGGTGAAGTAGATTTAATTCAATCCAATATGTTTAAATGAAATGCAAGAAAAAATGCGTATAATTTATTATTCTGTACAAGGAAGTCATGTGGTGTACACATCAGATTTTTTCTTTTTTGTGCAGTGTACATGTCGTAATAAATAAATTAATACAGCAAGTATATACAACTTAAACATAAGGGGAGAAATTTTAAGTTAACTTATATGGTATTTGAAATGAAATAAGCTTGCATATTACCTGCTTCTCTCCATAAACACATTCATACAAGTCTTCATAAGGTTCTCTGCATTGTTTTGCTAATCCTTTATGACCATACACATCTGTACAGTCAAGAACATTCAATTCCAACTCTCGACATTTTTTGATATGCTGACAATTTCCAAACATTCCTAAAATATCTCCAATAGGAGAGTGAAAGGGTGAATTATATGGATTAACACCAGTCATTTTACCTGAAAGTAATAAAAATAATTACTCTCACAACAAAGACACTGACTGAATACTACAGACTGCAAGAATCTATTATAAGTACAAAATCAGATACAAATATATTTTAAAACTTTACTACATTTATTTTAAGTAAAAAATTATTTCAAATGCTGTTTAGTAATATTTTAAATTCCCTTGACAATTCATAATAAATTCAAAGTTATAAAATATGAATAACTTACTTACTCCTGTACTTAAAATACAAAACATTGAAAAAAAAAGCATTGTTAATGGCTGCAAAAATTCACATTGTATTTTTTATACAATAGAATTTTATGGAACTGCCAAGTGAAAAATTGCAAGCAAAGTGTTAGAATGCTGGATGCCAAATTTTTGCAATTCTCCAATGGTTTTTAAGTGAAAGCAGAGTATATAGGGAAAAAACAGCACACATAATGTAAAGTCTGTGCAGTTCTTTGATGTTTAACCCTTCAGCATTAGCTCCCTTTTGCCACATTAGTAACCACACTGGACAGTTTTCACTCCAAGGTATCATTTTCCACATTTCACGTTAAATATAATGATTGAACAGTTTATTGCTTGTATTGAAAGCAGAAACTCTAATTTTGCATGAAATTAATTTAACATGCTTAATTTTAAGTGTATTTTTTAACATATGGCTTAATTTAAGGCCTTGCATATAATCAGTATTCAAAAGAAAACTATAAAATGTGTAAATACACATTATTTTTTAATTACATTCACAGTCAAATTCCTTAGAAAGGAAAAATTCCTTTTAACCATGCCTTTATGAACTCAACCCTGAAAGGTAATGGAAATACTATAACAGTCACGTATGGCATTTCTTCTTTTTTTAGTAAAAATATAAATTGGGGGGGGGGAATTGTCCCATTGCGGGTTAAGTAAAAACAGATCACTGTGCACACGGGAAGAACAGTGGAAAAAAATTACTTTTTTTTTTTTTTTTTTTTGCAGATTTATTACAATTTGTTGAGAAATGTGTTTTATGACAGCACTTGATCTTTACATTACGGTAACTGGTAGTTTGGCGACATTTTGGAGGCGATAAAGGTTACTACCTGGGACTTTGGTAATAATGTGAGGAGTACTGAGTTCCGATTACGCATTATTTTGTGTGGGGGAAATGAGAGATCATGGGATATGTCATGTGATATTAATGGACGAATTACGGTTCTTTAATCGGAAAAGGGGGAAATTTGGAGAAGTATCTGTGGATGTATATTATTTTGTATTAAGCTTCATTGTGTGTTGTGTGAAGTAGGGTTGAATAATTTTGGGATTGTATGGCGCTGTCTAAAGTAAATTCGAAATTTTTAATACGTTTGTGTGATAATTCAAAAGAATTGGTTGAATCGTGCATGAGTGTAGGTTTAATTGCGGATAAGTATGAATGTCCAAAATGTGGGAATGAAATGAGATTGTGTGAAAGGAAGGATATTAGTGATAAGTTTGAATGGCGGTGCAAGAAATCAGGTGAAAATGCACATTTTGTGAAACGGAGTATAAGGAAGGGTACGTGGTTTGCTGAAAGTCGTTTGAGTATGGGTGAGATTTTATTGATTTCTTATTATTGGGTGAATAGATTGCCAGTTGACTATTGGATTTCGGATTTAGAAATTAGTAGTAGGACTGAAGCTGATTGGAATTCTTTTTGTAGGGAAGTGTGCGTGGAATTTTGCGAAAATGATATGGGTATGCTTGGTGGTATGAATGTGATTGTGGAAATTGATGAGAGTAAGTTTGGGAAGCGTTAAGTATGAGAGAGGTAGGAGAGTGGAAGGAAAATGGGTGTTTGGTGGGATTGAAAGGGGTAGTAATAAATGTTTTTTTAAGGTTGTGCGAGATAGAAGTAAAGATTGTTTATTGAGTTTTATAAAAGAATATATATTACCGGGTAGTATAATTATTTCAGATTGTTGGAAATCATATCAATGTTTGGAGGATGAAGGGTTTAAGCATCTTGCTGTAAACCATAAGTATTATTTTAAAGATCCGGAAAGTGGTGCGCATACGAACACAATAGAGGGCACCTGGAATGGTATAAAAAGCGCCATTCCTAGGCATTGCGAGAAGGGGAATTTTGCTTTTTATTTAGCAGAGGAAGTTTGGAGGAAAAATTCGGAAAAAAAAATCGTTCAGTAATTTTATTGAATCCATAATAAAAGTGTATCCACCATGTAAGGAAGATTCGGAAGAAGATTAGGTTAGTTAGACTTTGTTAAGAATGTGAGTAGTATTTAGTTCTGATTACGTATTATTTTGGGTGAGGGAAATGAGAGATCATGGGATATGTCATGTGATTTTAATGGACGAATTACTGTTCTTTAATGGGGAAAAATCTGGGAATTTTGTATTTGGCTTTATTCTGTGTTGTGTGAAATAGTGTTTGTGTGAATTTTTGGATCCCATGGCCGTAAGTAAAGTGAATTCGAAATGGGTATTTAGTGGTATTGAAAAGGATAGTAAGAAATGTTTTTTAAGGTTGTGTGAGAGAGAAATAAACATGTTTTATTATGTTATTTATTTTACGTGGTATCTTGCTTTGAAAGATAAGTATGATTTTAAAGATTCTGAAAGAGAATGAAGAAAAGTGTATCCGCCACGTAATGAAGATTCTGAAGGAGATTAGGTAAGTTAGTATTTTTAATTATTTTTATGCATTGTTGGAAATGTAAGGTGGAAAGGAATTTGGTATTATTGGGAAAATTGTTATTAGCAATGATTTAGTTTAAAGTAATTAGGATTGTAAGGTAATTTTTATTAATTGAATGTATGTGCTCATGTATATTTTAAGTGGTGTTTTTGAATTTAATTATATTTTAATGAAATGATAGTTATTTTGTGAATTTTATACTTGTAGGAATTTGGTGTATGTTTAAGTTGAAATAAATGTGCATGGAAATAATTTAAATATTTGATAATAAATATTTGTAATGCTTCATGTATGAATTCGTTGGTGACGTGTATAATGTAATAGATAATTTAGAGGTAAAAGTTTTTGGATATTTTATTTATTTTATATGTGGAAATGTTCATATTTGTAAAGGGTAAATACTTTTTCGCGATCATGTAATTTCATATATGTTCTTTTTACCGGGTTTAAAGATTGAGAAAATTGTCATGTATTTTCGTGAAATTTTTTTAATTTATGAGATAAAAGCAGTGTACATGGATATAGTGAAGAGTGTGCGCAATGCCATTTTTGTGCAATTCTGGGATGTTTTTTTTAAGTAAAAATAAGTCGACGTGTACATGGTTCAGTGATATTTTAATGAAATGATAGTTATTTTGTGAATTTTATGCTTGTAGGAATTTGGTTTACGTTTGAGTTGAAATAAACGTGCATGGAAATAATTTAAATATTTGATACTAAATATTTGTAATGCTTTATGTATGAATTCGTTGGTGACGTGTATAATGTAATAGATGATTTAGAGGTAAAAGTTTTTGGATATTTTATTTATTTTATATGTGGAAATGTTCATATTTGTAAAGGGTAAATACTTTTTCGCGATCAGGTAATTTCATATATGTTCTTTTTACCGGGTTTAAAGATTGAGAAAATTGTCATGTATTTTCGTGAAATTTTTCGAATTTATGAGAAAAAAGCAGTGTACATGGATATAGTGAAGAGTGTGCGCAATGCCATTTTTGTGCAATTCTGGGATGTTTTTTTAAGTAAAAATAAGTCGCCGTGTACATGGTTTATGTGTATGTGTTATTTTGAAAAACGCGTAAGGAGTATGGTATTGTGCACTTTCCCCCAATTTTGCAGTGAATATTTGTCATGATTAAGCAGTTTTGTTTGATAAAATTTCTAGCATAAGTGTAATTCGGCTAGTAGATTGTTGGAAGAAGTGTTCAGTAGATAAGAAGAAAAGAAACATGTCTTTACTTCGTGAAGACAAAATGGCAGCGGGGAAAAAAAAATAGAGGGTTGCTGTAGGGGAGTTGGTCGCCAAATTTTCGCCAAGTTACCGTAATGTAAAGATCAACCATGACAGCTTCTTACTTTTTTAATTTTATTGATTCATTACTCTTTTATGGAATTCTCAATGTGTTGCCATTTAAAAATGGCCTTTGTTATAATATTAGTTGGCAACTTTTTGGATGGGAGTGCAGTTAATCAAAAAGTACGGATAAAAATACCAAACTTATGCATATATACACACACATAACATATATAAGAATTATCAAACCAGTATGCAAAAATTCAAAAATAAGCATCAAAGCAAACATATAAACAAAAAATTTTAGATAATCATCATCCCAGTAAAATATAATTGTTAAAAGATAGCCAAGTTTTCACTTAATGAAATGTTTTGCCTAGCAGAAGAAGTTTATAAGAACAAGTTTTTTAAGTCCAAAACTGCAGCAATTTATTTGGCTGATCTTTGGAATATGGTAACAGGTAGTTTGGCAACATTTTGGTAAGGCGATTAAGGTTACTAGCTAGGACTTTAGCAGTGTACATGGATAAAGTCAAGAGTGTGTGCAATGCATTTTTGTGCAATTCTGGGATGTTTTTTTAAGTGAAAATAGGTCGACGTGTACATGGATGATAGCGGGTATGAGCAATTCTTGAAAACGCGGCAAGCAGTGGGAGATTCTGCACTTTCACCTAATTTCGCACCTAATCTTCGTCATGATTAAGCACTTTTGTTCCATAAAAGTTCTAGCACAAGTGTAATTCGGCTAGCAGATTGTTGGAAAAAATGCTGAGTGAAAAAAAACATGCCTTTACTTCGTGAAAACAAAATGGCGTCCAAAACAAAACTAGCAGGTTGCTGTAGCAGGGTTGGTCGCCAAATTACCATAATCTGAAGATTAACCATTTATTTCAATGAAAAAATTTCCACTTAAGAATATTACTCATTAATGATATAAAAGTAATTTAAAATAATAAACAAAATGCCCAAGTCAATCAAGTTAGATATCAAACTACATTCATTTCCTTAAAGTCCAGTAAGTAACTGCATTTCCTTAAAGTCCAGTAAGAAAAAAAAAAATCTTTATTGTAGAAAGCATTTTTGTCTGGCAAATGTTTTCCTTGAATTCTACTATACAGAGTTACTATCCTCTTTATTTTTCTTCCATATTCAGTATTTCTAGATGCCACAAATTAATTTAGCACTGTAATTTTTTTGCACTAAAGTGCTGCTGACAAAATTTAAATAATAAATCCTACTATGCTAACTCAGCAACTCATATGAATGATGGAGAAAGAGAGTTTACAAATTGAGAATTTCGATAATGATTTCAGTCTTATCTAATGATGAATACATGCAAAGTGAGACTGATTACAAATATTTAGAGTTTCCTATCAAGATGAAGTAACAACTACTTTGAAAAAAATGTAAATGCTTTTAGCAAAGCCAACCCAATTTAGTCTTTGTTTCAACAGTCTATATAAGTTAATAAATCAGAAAATGAAATAATAAACTGGTTAATGAGTTTAGAGGATATGAAATAATACTAGCTTAACATTTCCCCCCCCCCTCCCTTAAACTAGGCTAATAATTTACAAAAAGATTTCAGCTCTAAAATGTATATGAATAAAGTTAAGATTACAATTATTATAGTTATAAAATATCACAACTGTAATATTGGTAATTATTTACTTATAAACAGTACAATACAAGTCGATTATAGAATAAATATAATATGCAAACATAATGACTTATAATTATTTATCATGAATCATAAGATTAAGATTAAACAGAAAATACTATGTTACATTTGCGAAAGAGAGGTAAAGAAACTTAATAAATTAGAAGATAACTAGTTTAATGTTTTTTCACAATAAATAAAGATTACTTACGACCTGGCCTTGAACGGACAAATTACACGGATGTCTTATTTTGCACTAGAGCTGGAGCAAACCGCATGTATTCGTCACTGAGTAACGGGTACATCGGTTGACTCGAAGTACCGATTCGGTACTCACAAATTCATTTCGTTACTCGCATCTGTCTGTTCGTTATTCGCATCTGTCGTATGATGCGGTTTGTTCGAGTACGAATAATGCGGTTGCTATACGAATACGAATGATGCGGTTTGTATGCGAATACGAATGATGCGGTTTCTATGCGAATACGAATGATGCGGTTGCTGTTCGAATACGAATGATACGGTTGTGTCACAATGCGCTCATATTTTTCATAGATAATTTTGAATTTTTTGGGGCATCGGGCAAACTCTTGTTTACATTATGTATTTTAGTTGAAATACTATTTAGTTGTTGATATTTAAGAAGATGAGCAATTTTGATAGCGTGAAGCATTGTTTTGTATTCGCTTTTTACTATTGCTATTTATGTTTGTAAGTTGAAAATTTAGATGATTTTTTTTTTTCCCTTGAGCGTGCCATAGTGAGATTTTATTGGGCTAAATCGCAGTATAGGCTGCATCAGTCGATGCTGTGTTTACTTCTCTTATGCTTGGACACGCCTTTTTATGACGTAATATTGGTTACGCCTCTTCTTCAAAACAAGTTATAAGTATGCTATAGCTTCATATTTAAAGAAGACTTAAATTATATTTTAACTTAGTTGAAATGTAGGAAAGCGTACGACTGTCTCGAGTTCGAAGGGTATGCGCACCTGAAAGTCAATCATAGCTTGAGTTTTAAAGATCCAGAAACAGGTGCGCATACCAATAGTATTGAAGGAACTTGGGCAGCAATCAAAAGAAGTTTCCGTGGCTCTAGTAAGGCAAAAGGACAGTTTGATTCCTATCTTGCGGAATATATTTGGAAAAGGAAACACAAGAAATCCGACGCCAGCCAACTGATGCGTACATTTCTCAGTGAGATCACAGCCATATATTCTGCAAAAGGAGAGCACTGAAGGTAAGTTTCATTTATTATTATTGACTTAAGTAAAATATTGGGTGCTTTTCTAATATGGCAGTTTGGATGTTTGGTAGTTGCTTTATTCTGGCAGCTTTATTTTTATTTTGTATCATTTTTCTGGACACATTTTTTGCAACTCGAATCAATGGAGTTGGTTCCGCGCCAGTTTCTACAATTCTCTGATTTCTTTAAGTGAAAGCAAATTTCTGAGTATATGAGCAATGGAGAACTTATTTAATGTCTGATTTTTTTAAGTAAAATAGATCGATGTTCACATGGGCAAAGCCTATGTGGTGTGCTATGCCGAGGTTGTGCGCGATGCCGAGTTTGTGCAATTCTGGGATGTTTTTTTAAGTGAAAATATATCGATGTGCACATGGGCAAAGCGAATGTGGTGCGCAATGTCGAGTTTGTGCGCGAGGCCGAGTTTGTGCAGTTCTGGGATGTTTTTTTAAGTGAAAATAGGTCGATGTGCACATGGGCAAAGCCAATGTGGTGCGCAATGCCGAGTTTGTGCAATTCTGGAATGCTTTTTTAAGGGAAAATAGGTCGATGTGCACATGGGCAAAGCCAATGTGGTGCGCAATGCTGAGTTTGTGCAATTCTAGAATGTTTTTTTAAGTGAAAATAGGTCGATGTGCACATGGGCAAAGCCAGTGTGGTGCGCAATGCCGAGTTTGTGCAATTCTGGGATGTTTTTTAAGTGAAAATAGATCGATGTGCCCATGGGCGAAGCCAATGTGGTGCCGAGTTTGAGCACTTCTTTGATTTTTCTTTAAGTGAAAATAGATAAATGAACACATTGACACCGAGTTTGTGGAATTCTTTGATGTTTTTCGAGCGAATACTGATTGTTGTGTAAAAGAGGAAACGAGGTTGTGCGTGATGTCACGGAGTAATGTAACTTTATTTATGTGCAATCTTTAACATATCGTTTGTGTAGAATTATATTTAAGACATAATTTTTCATTTAAATTGTATTTTTAATTTTTTGTTTTTTGATATGTTTATAACGCTTTCCGACTTACGATATATATGGATAGTCCTACGATCGACTCAACAGTAGCAAAACTGTAAACTTTAACCCTTGAAGTAACGTTTACCTCATATTTTAATACGTAGTGTTTGGTATCGTAATTGCACTTGATAATATGAGTTCATTGATAATATGTGTGTGTGTGCGTATGTGAAGCATTGCTTAGTGTTCCAAGCTTGTAGTATTTATTTTATCATATTATTTTCTTTCATTCTGAGAAATTAGATTTTTTTATTTAATGCGTAGAATTCTAGCATGCCTACACAGAATATGGCGTGATTTAGGAATTTTAGAAACTGATATGAAAGCTGTGTAATGATGTTCATATGCAATAAAAAATATTCTTTTTTTATTAATGTAAAGTCTAAAATTTTTAGAAATAATGAAAATTGTCTAATTATTGGTATGTAATGAATTATGTCGTTACGTAGCAAGAAGGTAATTTGTAAAAATGATAAAGTTGAAATGTTCCACAATATGAATTTAAATTAAAAAAAATAGTTTATTTGTATAAATAAAAAAAGTAATAAAAAATAATAATAATTTAATAAAAATCTTTGAAAACATTGAAGCTCTACAACTATTAGAGACTGCGACGGTGTTTATCGTTTTAATAATTGGTAGAATTCGCTCACTGTATCATGGTAATTTTAAATATAAACAATTTATTATACTTATACCAGTAACGCCTAAGCTTAAATGTTATAAATGTAAATTAAAAGTAAAGAATTTGATATTAATCTACAATAATAAACAATTTATTATTGATATTTTTAAGAGAAAATAGAAAGTACACCTAGTGTAAATGCGAGACTACATTGTGACGTCATAAGCTTAGTCCCACTCATTTAATGACGTCACGCAGCTCCTCCTACTGAACTTTGTTGATGCAGCCTATTCTGCGCTTTTACCTTTTATTGATTTGAAATATTTATATACTGCACCTGGGTATTGTTTATATAAGAATATGTAGGTTAATATAGGTTCTTTACTTCCTTGTATCAAATAAAATGGTAGTAATTATTGTAATCGAGAAAACTTTTGAGTATCATATTTTAACGGAAATATCCGTTTTTGACGATTACGGAATGCATGTAAATTATTTTTTGGGGTGACGCCTGTACGTAGGAACACAATGAAAGACTCACTTTTTTTTTCAAAAAAACTTATTGTTAAATGTAATCCCATTTACTCTAAGCTGATACTTATGACTAATGATTATGATTCTAAGTTGATACTTGAAAAGGATTTTTTTCGTGATGTGTAAATATGTATGTATGCATTTTGCATAACTCAAAAACGGTTAGTTATAGAACGTTGAAATTTTGTATACGGGTCCGTTATAACATCTAGATGTGCACCTCCCTTTTTATTGCAATCGGTAATACTACCAAACGTAAATATGTATATATATATATATATATATCAAATAAATTATAATTAAATGTAAAGTACATACATATATGTCCTTATAATTAAATGTAAAGTACACACACATATATATATATAATAAAAGCCTTGTAAGGCGTTTTATTTAATTATCACTAAATAAGTTACTTGACTTTTATTTTCGCAATCATTGGTTGTAGTCAGGACTTAATTTTTAAAATTAGAAGTGCTGGAGCTCTATGGAAGGCCATCAGGAAAGATCTTTTATGAATACCTTTCTTATTATTTCATCGAAACTTCTATTTGATTTCTTATCTTCCAAACTGCATTTTTGTCACTGTAACTCAATATTTGCAAATGTATGCCTTTGAGAGTTTGTATTCTTACAAACTCGTTCTGTCATGTAGTATACTTTCACAGTATCTTATCTTAAAAACTCATTATTGCTTTACCTTGCACAGCTCCGTCTGCGGCGCGTCTTCTTGCTGGCCTAATTCCTAGGCTTGCGGCATCTTGCTCCCCCCCTTCTGCCTCACCTCATTCTCTTAACTCCTACCACGTCAGACTTCCTACCGTCGTGTGCCTACTGGCTCTCCTCATGAGCTGGAAACAGCGCGCGAAGCGCGCTACTCCAGCCATACTTGTTCGGATCGGATCGGATCAAGAAAGATGAATAAATAAATAAATAATTAAAAATAAATAAAATAACTATTACAATAATAAAATAATTAGCAACTAGAATATTAAATGATTATTATTATAATTCAATAAAAATTTAAAGGCAAATGAAAATTTAATTAATTCTTAAATTAATGATGAATAACTAAGTAATGAAATAAAATACCAGACATCGTCTAGTTTGGGGGCTGTGGCTGAAATTGTACTTTAAGAAGTACTGTTTACCAGAGTATAGATAGAAATTTGGTTATGTAGCCCATTCTTCTAAAACGACGTTTCGTTCGCTGCCTCCCACCACCAATTCCCTTTTTTTTTCGGTTTCGGTTTATTCGGTTACAGCAAAGCACACTAGGGCTATTGCCTACGGGGAGGGAGGCCTTCGTGGAGGATTTTTTAAAGGGAACTGACTCATATGCAAGTTACACACGGGCAAAACCACGAAAACGCCCGTGCAGCTAGCCGTTAGCCGGGAATTGAAACCCGGACCGAACTATTAGTGCTCAGCGACTTTACCGCTCGAGCTCTGGTGGGCTCTTTTTTTCTTTTCATTCGCTGTTTGAAAAACGGGTGTTCACTTTACGATAAAGTAAGCACCTGTTTACTTCAATTAAAATGGTTTAGACGATATGACTCTTCCTACTTTAATCTCACTTAGCTTTTCATTTCTAATATTGATTCACTGTTTTCTGTAGACAAAGTATTCTGATTAGAATAATGGATTTCAAACATGTTCAAAAGGTGTGTATCTGAATATAATTAGGTTTTTATAACATAGGGCCCATTTTATTAATTTCACATAATTCTAAAGCAACTGAACCACAGTATCGCTGTTTTAAAAGAAAGTAAAAAATGTGAGAAATGTATAATGAACATTAATATACAAGCTTTATTAAAAGTAGTCAGCCTTTTAAAACGTGACCGTCTATGCTTTTAGAGGATTTTTGGAGCTCTGTGCATTTGCTCTGGCATCTTAAAAAAGTGATGTTCAGTATCAACGTATGTTTATGTTCTAAAAAATACAGGTCTCTTTCAGAAAGCGACCTCTTAAAAGTCGTCAATAAATGATTCAGTTTAGTTATTTTCTAATAGACCATAGAATAAATTTATTTTAACGTCAAATTAAAAGTGGCTACTTGTACTAAGAGTTAAGAGCAATAAGACTCTAATGCCAGCTGAATTGTTTTCTGCATAATCTTTATTGTGCATAATTGAAATATTTAGCTATGCATCAGCAAATATACAACAAATGTAAGACAAATCATTAAATTTGGAACATTAATAATTGTTATACATAAAATATTATTAATGAATAATGAATTTATATAATATTATATATAAATCAAAATTTAAACTCCTATTCCTATATAATAAATTGAAGAAAAGCTATAAAGTGAATTAATTTTTAAAAACAAAACGAAAATTTAAAAAAAAATTTTGTTATATACCTAGAATCTAAAAATGACGAATACTGAATTTTACGACTCATGTGTGTATGTGTGTATTTAATTATGGCAAAGCACACTATGGCTATCTGCCTAAGGGGGGATGCCTTCGTGGAGGACTTTCTAAGGGAAACTGGATCGTATACATGGGGAAAACCACGAAAACACCCATGTAGCCGGACCATTCGCGGGATTCGAACCTCGGACCGAACTACCAGTGTTCAGCGGCTTTACCGCTCGGGCGCTGGTGGACCGTTTTACGACTCATATAATAATAAAGGCATATTCAAACGGAAATTTTGTTAGAAGTCTAGCATATGTATAGTTGTTTGTGATCTTTTAAAACTGTCGTAACATGATGCATATTTATCCTTATCGTGAAACAAAACAGTATGCTTTACATCCTTACAAATATACGTGATGGATTTTAATATTTATTTCTGCATATACTTACGTTTCCCAAAGACACGAAAGCAAGTCAAGCAGATTTTTGTTGTATTAAGCAGTTTTAAGTTCTCTGTTAGCTATGTAACATAATTTCGGATTCTGTGAGCCTTCCAGAATTATTAGCAAAATAGTGGAAATGTCTTTACAAAGTGTTTTTATAAGCAAACAGCAGATGTACACTGAGCAGTGATCAACTGATATATTTCTTAAATGATTTGGTTTAGTTGATTATGACAAAACACATTGGAGCTATGTGCCTAAGAGGAAAAATGCCTTCGTAAAGCACTTTCTTAGGAAAGCTGGCTCGTATGGTACGTGGTAAGCTGGCTTGTAAGCTGGTACGGGGAAAAAACCACGAAACGCTTATCGAGTAAGCCCGTTTGCCTGAAATCGAACTCAGGTCGGAACTACCAGTGTTCAGCGATTTTACCGCTCGACCGCTGGTGGGCCATTTTTTAAATGAATAAAGGTATACTCATAGCATTATGAAATATTTAGTGCTTCACTATTATCTCTAATAAAGTAACATAAAACTTTCCTTACCTTTTATAGATTTCTAAATTTCTTTTAAGTCCTTATTCTTACTTAACCTATACATTTGCGAATGTTTTTATCGATTTTATTGTTAAGTGTAAAAAGCAAGTTGACATTTATAATATAGCATTCCTTGTCTCAACAAATAACAGTCTCAACAAAGAGTTTTTGGAGAGTGTATGAATCGGGGAAATTTCACCCTTTCGTCATTAGCGGTTCTGATGAAGGGAATGGGGGAAGCAGCAAAAGAAATAACGAATAACGGACAAATAACGAAAGCTAATCTTTAATGCGGTCTCCCAGTTTCTGTATTTGTATTTGGGGAAGTTTTATGGTCATTATGAAAAAGTGAAAATTTGATATGGATTCCGCATGACTTCCGTCTACGACTATTTAAATTATGCTCATTTTTGCTGCACTTCATTTAAACTTATTTCCTCGAATTATTCTAACTCAATTAAGCGATACCCGAAGGCAAGTTACAAATGGCATCAAACATTGCAAATTTTGAAACTAAATTTCCCGGTCAATCTTTGTTCCTACGGGACTCAAACTTCTTGTATTTTTATTTTTTCATAACAAGTATAAAACTTTGCCAGATATAAATATAGAAACCAGAAGACGACATTAAAAGTTAGATTTCATAATTTGTCCAAAATTAATTCTTTTTTTAAATTTGACATTGACAAAATATGAATATTTTCGTCATTTAAAATACTTCTGTATTTTTGTTGCACCGTATTCAAACTTGCTTCCTCGAGTTATTGACATTAAATTACATTAATTCCATTATCTATTGGAAAATAATTATAACAAATCTCCTATTTACGACATCTCTAAGAGGTCACCTTTTAAGAGATCTCTATTTTTGGGAGCATAAACAAACATTGGTAGTGAACATCATCTTTTTAAGACATGTAAAATCCTCTAAAAGCATGAATGGTTGCATTTAATGAGGACCCATTACTTTTAATAAGGAATGTAACATTAATCTTAATTATACATGTTTTTGATGTGTATACCACAATAGTGATACCGCACTTCTATTGCTTTAGAAATGTGTGAAATTAAAAAAAGTGGATGCTATACAACAAAAATGTTATTATATTCAGATACACACCTTTTGAACACGTCTGAAATTAATTATTCTGCATAAAATTAATTTGTCTGCATAAAATATTAATTATTATTATAAATTAAAAGCTAAGTCGAAGTAGAAACAGTCATCTCTTCTAAACCATTTTAATTGAAGTAAACAGACATTCGCCTTATCGTAAAGTAAAGACCTATTTTTCAAACAGCGGATGAAACGGGAAAGAGGGAATTGGTGGGGGAAGGCAGCGAATGAAATAACACTTTTTCTTTTCAAGCTGGGGAGGAAACGAGAAAGGACGAAACGATACTAAGCCAATAAGACAAGATATGGTATTTTACTTAATTATTTAAATAGTCATCATAAATTTAAAAAAAAATTTTATTTTTATTTGTTGTTACATTTTTATTAAATTTTACTTATAAGTATTTTATATTTCAGTTGCTAATTATTATGTTACTTTAATTATTCATTATTTTAATCACTATTTTTTATTATTTTAATTATTAAGTTTTTATAAAGTAATTTTTATTATTTTAATTATTAATTAATGTTATTATTGTAATATTTATTTCATTTATTTATTTATTTTTTCCTATTTTCCTGACGGCCTTCCGGAGGCGCTTCTGACTTTGGAAACTAAGCCCTGACAGCAATAGAAAATTTAATAATGAATCATATCCAGTGCACGAAAAAATAATAGCCAAAATAAAGTGAATTATTTCTACCGAAAAATGCGACGCAAAACTCCCTATCGCAGCGCTACCCAGTTCCCGCGGGGTAGAATCAAGGAGGTTAGAATATAAGGAGGGAAGGTTTAACTTAAACGGTGAAGCTTGACGGCCATGTTACTGTTATCGCTGTGACTTGTGCAAGGAAGTCTGTAATTGTAACATTTTTTTTCCTTTTCTTTTTGAAGCATGTCAGCTTATATTGCATATGGATGCACAAATAGATTTTCGAAAAATATTCCTGGGATTACTGTTCACACGTAAGTATTGATTTTCTTTTTTTGATGGAATTTTATAAATATGTTAAAAAATATAACAATGTCATGTTGTTTTCTTTCCAGATGTGACAAAAATAACTTAATAATAATCGAAACATGTTACATACATTTTAATGTTTTTGCTTACAGCTGGTATCTACGTTCCTTAACATACAATGATATATGCTAGGATTTAAACTGTATAACTTGAACGCTTAGATAATTCGTTTTATAATTTTCATGAAAAGTAAGAAATCAATTGTTACCATTTCTATGAATTGTGAAGGTGTTAAATAAAGCAATGCTTTTCTTTATGTATTAATTACTATTCATTCTTAAGTTTTGTGAACTGTTACGGGTATAATTTGTGCATTTGATCAAGATAAACTGTTCTGTTGTTAAAATATTTTTGCATAAGCTTACAAATTTTTCGGCAGTATAGCGATAAATGTAAGTAAAATATTTACACAATTGAACATGTGAAAAGATATATCCAAAAATTTATATAGGTATATTTCTGTAATTCAGCTTAATTCAAGGTAATTTCTTTGAGATTCATAAATATGAAACGCGCATAAACTGAAATCATTGAATTCACATAAATCTGTTTTATTTTATTAATATTTATTTTCTTGTTGATTATTGGTTGTGAAAAGAATCGATTTAAAACTTTCATTTAAAAGAAAAGCAACATGTTACCATTTTTTTAGATAATTATCTGTTATTAATTTCAGGTAAAAATGATTCTTTAATAAATTATAATAATATTGCGAATAAATCAGAAATATCACTTCTTAAAGAAACAATTGGAAAGTATAATACCCGAGAAGTTGCTAATAAAACCTAAACAAATTCTTGAAATTATGCAGAATCATAATTTTTAAAGGCTTTAATGTTATGCACATGCATTTAGATTTCGAAATATTTCTTAATGATTTTCTGTACTTAGTAAATTACAGATATCATCTTTATAACTTTAAAACAAAAAACTAACAATAGCGAAGCATTTCATTATAAATTTAACATATTTTTACTGGAAAATGCATGCATAGAACAGCTTACAAACACGTACGTTTCACTACCGTATTGCAATGTTTTAAAGTAACAAACATGGACGCCGCTTGTTCCGTGGAGTTTCATTTCCCGATAGTGGAGAAAACTGCGAACCCTCCCTCCTTCTATTCTAACCTCCTTGGGTAGAATAGCTCACCTGATTCAATGCTATGCGGCGTTTCAAGGCCCTTTTTAGAGCCGTATACCGATAAAATAGGCTCAGGATACAGATACCGATCGATTTTACCGAAAGTAACGAGTACTGGTTCACCGAGTAACGAATACATACGGGTACACAATTTCTCGTTACTTCTACGGCACTATTTTGCACCCGTTAAGTCTTTTTTCACCAGATGGGCGAAAAATCAAAAAGGGGGCAGTTTCTTATTTCATATTTTGTAACGAACTTTTATTTAAAAACTCAACGATTTCAAATCGAGAAATGGTAAAACTGTACGAATTTTTTTTATCTCCAGCGCGCGAGACTGTGTATCAGAAATTCTAAAGATATGCTCATTTTAAAATTATTCGGAACTATCTATCGTAATTATTTGGAATCTGTTGAATTGAATTTTATGGTTTAATGCAAAGAACATGATATTTAATAAATAACACACAAAAGGTTTAGAAAAGTCCCTTTGGGCGTAATGAAAGCTTTCACATATTTTTTCCGTTATAATTTCGGTTTAGTTTATTTTACTATTTACTTTTCGATAAAGTTACGTTCAAGTGTGGCAACATTAAAGCACAGTGGAATCAAAAGAACAATAGATTGTGTTATACTTTGTGAAATTCGATATGAGAAAAAATGTGAATAAATGTTAATCTGATCGGAGTCAGAAAATTATTTAGCATTTTCCTACATTTCAAACTCTTACTGATTTCCCGGGGTGTTTGAAGTATTCTGAGCATACTTGAGATTGACATACGAATGGTCAACTGTGAAAATTAAAATTTGTTCTACATTGTAGTGTCTAATGTATACAATTAGTCTGAAAAAGTTATCGAAAACTTTCCGAATGCATCAAATGTGTTAAAAGAAAGCGAACTGAAGAAAACTAGTTTTTACTAAGCAATTTTTAACCTGAAAAGCGTTTATAAAATAAAATAAACTGAATAAAGATACTGTATATTCTACTATGGCTGACGACGAAAGAAAAAAAAAAAAAAAAAAAATAATGCTACACGCCAGGGTCAGCATCAAAATTCCTTCTATCTGGAAACCAGATCTGAAAATACGGATTCTTCAATGAAAAGCACAATTTAGAAATGCAAAAATAACTGCTGATCAAAGAAAATATGATTATGTGATAAGTTCCATCAACCCTGATATTTTGTCATGAGTATCTGATATTTTGTTTAGTCCACCACAAGAGGGCGAATAGTCATTTGGCAAGCGACAAATTAGCAGATACCTTCCTGAAGACATTGTGGCTCCATCGTCTGCTAGTTAACATGTTCTGCATCATATGTTAGTGGCGATGATGGCTGATAATGTTTGGAAATTAAATCTTTCGACTCCCCCCAAATAGCCACTACTTCGTCTATAACCATAAACACAGAAGTGATTGAAATTGTACACAAACAGGTTAGTGAACAGCTTACAAATTTCTACTTTATTCAGACAATGGTGCAGTTGTTCCTATCATCGTTCCCAATGCAAATCAAGAGATAGAATTAACAGTGGTAACAAGTCCACTGATATATGTTACTATCGCAAAACATTTGGCGACAAGTCATTTAAGTGTAAACAACCGTGTGACTTCTCATCAGGATCACAGACAAACACCATAGAATTAACAGTGGTAACAAGTCCACTGATACCTGTTACTATCGCAAAACATTTGGTGACAAGTCATTTAAGTGTAAACAACCATGTGACTTCTCATCAGGATTACAGACAAACACCTCGGTAAACAAGATTCCATCTTGTATTGACAACAGAGGAACAAGAGTCATCTGAGTTGTCTTTTTCATCAGCGACAAAAAATCGCCCACACAGTTTTTAATAAATAGTGGCAGAACCATCCATTATTCCTCCATCCCTTGCAGATCAGAGAATCATCTCAAAATTAGATCAGTTTGCTGCAAATGGCATACAAATTAAAACAAATGGCCAAAAAGCTACTCAAGCTTGATTTTGGACTTAGACAATTATTCATTTGGCCCTTTGTAATTGTGAAAGTGAACAGACCGATAATAGGTATGGATTTTCTTGCAAATTTTAATTTTAAGGCAGATTTCAAAAATCACTAGCTGATTGATGGCATACGTTGTTAGCAATTAATGAAACTCCTTGTTTTCAAAATAGTAGCAATATTCCAATATTAAATGACATGCGTGATCCATGTAAAAATATTGATTATCCCAGATTTGCTAAAACTGAACGTTGTCAACAATAAAGTTAAAAATCATTACAGGTCCACCTGTTTTTGCTAAAGGTTGAAGGTTATCAATCGAAGAACTGAAGCAGCTGAAAAGGAATTTGAATTTATACTCCAAATGGGTTTATGCAGACCAAGTGTAACTGGTCGAACCCTCTACAGTCTTGCTAAGAAGTAATCAGGTAACTGGAGATCTTTGGGGAACTACCAAGCTCTTCCATTTCTAACAGACTTCAGTTACGTTTTAGTGGAAACAACAGTTTTTTTCATCCATGGACCTGATTGGAGCGTACCAACAAATTCTGTTTCGCAAGGAAGATATATCCCAAACGGCAGCAACGTTTCATGAAGAAGGTGCTGAATGGACTAGAATTTGTATTTTGATGGCATTCGCATTGTGTCTCCTGATGAAGAAATCATTGACAAAATGTATGAATGGTCCTTGAGAGACAAACAAGTATGGTCTGTGCATTAATGCAGAAAACCATAAATTCAATCAAACTAAACTTGCATTCCTGGGATATGAAGTGTCAGCAGAAGAACTTAAACCGGTGCTACTTTGGTAGACGGTCGCACGGATTTTTGGCAATTTACGTTGGTGCGATTTTTACAAACGTCAGCCATCTTGAAAAACGCTGTTTTTATGCATAGTAAAGTATTCAAAACTTTAAAAAATAAATAAATATCATTAAAAGTAATGGATTAATTTTTTGTTGAAAATGTCGTTTTTTAAGATGGCAGGCAAATGTAAATAAATACGGTGCTACTTTGGTAGACGGTTGCACGGATTTTGGCGAGTAATACAACTTATGGTAAACCCATTGCTAGATAAGTTATTTATGGTAACCGATACTTTGTTGTCATTTTATTAAAAAAATAATGTGTTTTACTGTGCATAAATTCCGTGTTTTAAATATTATTTATGGCTTCTAAATATTAAAAATCAATTTAATTTTGCATTTTTATTTGAGATAAAAATTTTACTGTTTATCATATTTTATGAAATTTTATGTTGTTGATGATGTAATCAATGATGTCACCTTACTTTAAAAGTAATTGGTTTTAATATGTATAAACTTAATCTAATGTTTTAAACATTATTTATGGCTGTTAAATATTAAAATACAATTTAATTTTGCATTTTTTTAAAATGATTTTATTATGTATGAATTTTTAAATAATTTTAATTCTAGGCGTGATGTAGTAAGCTCTCTGATTGGTTATAGAATATTTGTGCATTAACAAGCTGTAATCAGCTCCCTGATTGGTTACTGACAATTTGTGCATTTCCGCGCCGTTTTAAAATTTAATTCATGTCTTCGAATTCCTTCAAAGATGTCATCTAAATTATGATTCTGATTTTTTTTGTGGTACTTATCAATAAACAACATGCTAAATGACTAAAAAAAATGTAGGTACATATTTTTCTTTGGTACGGATTTTTGGCGATTTACGTTGGCCGAATTGTTGGCGTGATTTTTACAAACGTCAGCCATCTTGAAAAACGCTGTTTATTAAAAACCATCATACTAACATTTAAAAGAATTAGAATATTATTAAATTTAAATACTTTAAAGTACGTTATATAGAATATAATTAACATTAAAACATATGGACAATAATTATCTCAGCAATTTCTGAAAATAGTGTATTAATTTTTTTAACAAAAATTGAAGTATACAATTATAAAATAAAAGAAAAATATGTACTTACATTTTTTTGAGTATTAACCTGTTGTTTACTGATAAGTACCACAAAAAAAAATCAGAATCATAATTTAGATAACATCTTTGAAGGAATTCGAAGATATGAATTAAATTTTAAAACGGTGCGGAAATGCACAAATTTTCAGTAACCAATCAGGGAGTTGATTACAGCTCGTTAATGCACAAATATTCTATAACCAATCAGAGAGCTTATTACATCACGGCTAGAACTGAAATTATTTAAAAATTCATACATAATAAAATAATTTTTTAAAAAATGCAAAATTAAGTTGTATTTTAATATTTAATAGCCATAAATAATGTTAAAAACATTAGATTAAATTTATACATATTAAAACGAATTACTTTTAAAGTAAGGTGACGTCATTGATTACATCATCCACAACATAAAATTTCATAAAATATGATAAACAAAATTTTTATTTCAAATAAAAATGCAAAATTAAATTGATTTTTAATATTTAAAAGCCATAAATAATATTTTAAACACGGAACTTATGCACAATAAAACGTATTATTTTTAAAATAAAATGACAACAAAGTATCAGTTACCATAAATAACTTATCCAGCAATGGGTTTACCATAAGTTGTATTACTCGCCAAAGGAAAATCGCCAAAATTCGTGCAACCGTCTACCAAAGTAGCACCCTTAAACCCCACAATGAAAGTTGATGCAATCAATAATTTTCCAGAATCAAAGTCATTCACTAGTTTAAGACGATTGATAGGTGTGGTGAATTTTTATCACAGGTTTATGCCAAATTGTGCAAAAGTGCAACAGTTGCTCAGTGGCATCAAAAGGAAATGTAGAAATCAAATATCCTAGATGGAAAATGGCAGAAATGAATGAAAGATGTGCTCTTGTGCCATCAGTTTAACTTACCTGTCTGAAAAAGCCAAAATATCATTAACAACTGATGCCTTTGACACTGTCTCTTGCATTAGATTGTGGACAGTGAAAAACATTCCTAGAGTTTCTTCTCCCGAGCTTTGACACCAACACAACAAAAATATAGTGCCGTAATTTAATTTAGAAAACTATTAGCCATTTATGCAGCAGTGAAACATTTGAAATACATTTTAGAGGGTCCATCTTTTACCATATACTCTGATCACAAAGCAATAACATTTGCTTTCCAACAAGATTTGGAAAAACCCTTACCAAGGTAAACTAGACAACTGTTATAATTGGCCAGTTCTCAACTGATATCCGATTGGTTAAAGGTGTTGAAAATACTGTGCTGACACACTCTCCCATGTAGACACCACTTCTGTGCTGGATGATGGGGAATGCAGCACATGAGAAGAGCAGTTCCTCCTCCCCTTGCTTGCAGTACATTTGAAGGTTTGTGAGTGCGACAGACACTGCAGTGGAAGCGCCGCTGTGGTCAAGAAAACGTAGACCAACTATTTTATCATGAATGAATAATCGGTTTTTACGGCAATATTTAAATTCATTTGCAGCAGAACCTGCCATCGAATCTACTGCTGAACGGTTTTCCGATGCCTTGCAGCTACAAGGGCTTTTTATTAAGTACACCAAATTAAAAATGATATTCATCTGCAGCAGAACCTGCCATCGAATCTACTGCTGAACAGTTTTCTAATGCCTTGCAGCTACAAGGGCTTTTACATTTATTAAGGTAACATCTATAGCCAAATTACACAGTCCAGTCACATTAATGTGACCATCTGTTAAAAGCCAGAATAACCACCTTTCGCAGAGCGGACTGCTGCGAGACGTGCAGGAAGAGAGGCACATAGGTCCCTGAAGGTGTTCTCTGGGATGTTGAGCCATGCCGACTCTAATGCCGTGGCCAGCTGCGCTAGATTACGCGGTTGAGGATCCATGGCGCGAACAACTCGATCGAGATGGTCCCACAGATGCTCGATTGGGTTTAAGTCAGGTGAGTTTGCTGGCCAGGGGAGGACGGTAAACTCATCCTGGTGCTCTTCGAACCACGCACGTACACTGGCAGCTGTATGGCACCTCGCATTGTCCTGCTGGAAGATGCCATCATCCTGAGGAAAAACAATGCGCATGTAGGGGTGAACATGGTCCGCAAGGACAGATGCGTACTTGTATTGATCCATTGTGCCTTCCACAATGATCAGTGAACCTAGAGAATGCCAGGAAAACATTCCCCAGACCATAATGCTCCCGCCTCCAGCTTGGACCGTTCCGGCAATGGTTGCAGGGTGGTTCTTTTCAGAGGTTTCACGCCTTATACGCCAACGTCCATCTGTCCGATGGAGCATAAAACGCGATTCATCCGAAAACGCAACCTGTCGCCACTCAGTGGACGTCCAGCTGCTGTACTGGCGTGCAAATTCTAGCCTTCGCTGTCGATGAACAGCAGTCAGCATAGGTGCACGAACCAGGCGTCTGCTTCGGAGGCCCAGACGCAGCAATGTTCGCTGAATAGTACTTTGGGAGACACTTTTGGTAGCCCCTTGGTTCATTTTGGTGGTCAGTTGCTCAACGGTAGCCCGTCTATCTGCCCGAACGCATCTCCGCAACCGTCGTTCGCCTCTGTCATCTATGGCCGTGGTGCACCACATTTGCCACGTCGCTGATTTTGGACAGTCCCATTTTGCCATGCACGGTACACTTTTACCACGGCGGCACGCGAACAGTTCACAAACTCAGCCGTTTCGGAAATGCTTCCACCCTTGGCCCGAAAGCCAATGATCATGCCCTTTTGGAAGTCGGATAAATCGCTTCGTTTCTGCATTACGCCAACGATTGAAATGTTTTCCGAAGCCCTCACACACCCTTTATATACGCTCAACTGCACTGTGCTGCCACCTGCCTTCTGTGATTGGTTATTTAACTCTGACATGGAAAGTACGTGGTGGTCACATTAATGTGACTGGACTGTGTAAAAGTGATAGTAGCAGTATGAATCTATCAGGATAATATTGGTTTCTTAAACGACTATGACTTTTGCTTCGATTAAAGCAAGACTGTCGATATTTACTTCTAGACTGTGAACATTTAGTTCCGAAATTTTGTTTTCTTAATTAGAGATATTTATCAAGAACAGTATTCTTTACAGAAGTAGATACCAGATCTGCTTTCGTCGTACCAATATACCAAGGTCAAGGTTCTACCTACCTCAATCCGAATGATTTTAATGTACGGATCTTTACATCTGTCCAGTATGCGAGATTTTCGCCCGACTCTTGCTTCGATTAAAGCAAGAGTGTCGAAATTTACTTCTAGACTGTGAACATTTAGTTCCGAAATTTGTTTTCTTAATTAGAGATATTTATCAAGAACAGTATTCTTTACAGAAGTAGATGCACAAACAGGTTAAATTTCTGTGCTCGAGCTGATTTCAAATATTTTATCTGCCATTATCGATAAATTATCCCAGTTTTCATTACTCACAATAAAAATTCGTTGAATGGATTCAAGCAATATGCCAAGCCATAGGGTTTGCAAAACTTTATCCGTTATATTTGCTCCAGCAAGTGATTGCATTTCATGCAATAATTGGCTTTGTTTCATATTGCCAAGTGAAATTCGTGTAAGCAGTTTTATCATACATTTTTGCTTTGCTTTCTTTAAGAGCTATATATTTATCATTCCTTACTTTGGATTATATCACATATATTTTCTGTTACTTTCAATTTAATTGTGCTACATGATAGTTTAATTTAGTCTAATCCTGGGTAATATTAGCAACTGAGAACTGTGCTTTAGCTTGGAAGAACCAAATATCTGGTTTTTCTGCCCACAAAGGTGGAATTTTAATGCTTACTTTTTTTTTGCGGTGAATACCTCAACAGGGTTATTTGAAACAGGACTTTCGATTTCCATAAATGAATGGTTAGACAAAATTAGTTATCACATCCTGGTCATCGAATGTTGTGGACGCTATCCGTTATGCTGAGTCAATACATGGAATAATTTAATAACTTAAATGAGACTTTACTATGCTTGAATTAAGGAAAGCTTTGTTGCAGACACATAGGTCTTCTCCGGGTCTAGATGACGTGTATTATGAAATGCTAAAGCATCTGTCCTGTAAGTCACTGACTGCCCTTCTCATTCTTTACAATAGAGTGTGGAAGGAGTGCACTTTTCCCAGTGCATGGAGGAGAGCTGTTGTAATTCCCTAAAAGCCAGGAAGCCAGGAAAAGATCCAAGGAATCCCTCCAACTATCGGCCAATTGCGCTTACAAGTTGCGTATGCAAGCTGTTTAAAAAAATGGTAAACAGCCGCCTAGTCTACTTCTTGCAAAAGAATAATATTTTGTCGCCTTACCAAAGCGGTTTTCGAAAGGGGAGAACTACCGTAGATAATATGCTCCTCTTGGAGACATCCATTCGTAAAGCTTTTGTAAGAAGGAGTCACCTTGTCTCGGTATTTTTTGACATTGAGAAAGCTTATGGTAAGGCATGGAGATACGATATACTTCGGGATCCTCATGAGAGTGGCTTGCGTGACAACCTACCAATTTTCATTCAGAATTTCTTGAAGACTAGAACTTTTCAAGTAAGGATTCGCTCTGTTTTGTCGGATGTTTTTCAACAGAAAGAGGGTGTGCCTCAAAGCTGTGTGCTTAGTTTAACTCTGTTCAGCCTAAAAATAAATTCTGTATTAAAAGAACTTCCTCCCACCATTACAGCATCTTTATATGTTGATGACCTACAAATTAGTTGTCGAGGTGCGGATATGAGACATGTAGAGAGACAGCTCCAGATCGCTTTGAACAGGATCCAGGAATGGGCAAAAAGACAAGGATTTACGTTTTCAAAACAGAAGACTGTGTGCGTACATTTCTATAGAAAGCGAGGTCTCAATCCTGAGCCTGAATTATACTTCAATGGGTCTGTGATTCCAGTTGCACCTGAAGTAAAATTTTTAGGGGTGATGTTCGACCGAAAATTGACCTTTCTTCCTCATGTCCTAAACTTGAGAAAAAAGTGTATAAAAGTTTTAAATATTTTAAAAGTCCTGGCGAACACCTCCTGGGGTGCAGAGCGTTGCTTCACATTTACAGAGCTCTAATTCGCTGTAGACTGGACTACGGCTCAGCTGTGTACAGATCCGCTCGGTCTTCAGTTTTGTTAAAACTAGATCCTGTTCATCATCAGGCTCTGCAGATTTGTTCTGGAGCCTTCAGGACATCTCCTGTGCAAAACCTTTATGTTGACTGTCACAAGCCATCACTCCGTTTGAGGCGTGAGGAGTTGTCTCTTTAACAGTATTTTAATATATTGTCTCAACCTGACCATCCTTACAAACTGTGTTTATTTGATGATAGCTGTGACCTTTTATTTGAAGCACGTCCATCCTGCGTGCCTTATTTTCCTATCAGGGTTCGTCCTCTAATTGAAGAATTCTCCTTATCTGATATGTCCCCACAAGCAGTACAGCATTTTGATATCCCACCTTGGGAAAATGCACAAATCGAGCTTCATGACGTTTTCCACAGTTACGGAAAAACAATGACTAATGACATCATATACAGACAAATTTTTGCTGAGCACAGGCGTAATTACAGCAGTTATCTTCCCGTATATACGGATGGATCCAAGTCAGCTTGTCACGCTGGGATGTCGTGTATAATTGGTGACCACTTGGAGGGCAGACGTTTACATGACGTCTTAACCACTGAACTGACTGCTATCTATTATGCGCTTTTGTACATCTCAACGCTATGTTATAGAAATTTCATGATATACACAGACCCCTACAGTGCACTGAAAGCTTTAGAATCCTTTTCAAGTGCCGAGAATCCTGTGATAGTGGATGTACTGAAGCTAAATATTAAATTAAGAAGTCGTGGATATAAAATTTTGTACTGCTGGGTCCTCCCTGGACACACAGGAAAAAAAGGCAAAGAGCTGGCAGACATCACAGCAAAATCTGCTGTTGAAACGTCTGGCCGCCTCATCCCTTTTAGAGATATCTGTTGTGTCATCAAAGGGAAGATCAGATATAAATGGGGACAACTTTGGGACATTCAGATAGATAACAAGTTGAGAAGGGTAAAGGCTAAAATAGAGCATTGGCATACTACTTGCAATCGTAAGGAACAAGTTCTTTTAACTCGCCTTAGAATTGGTCACACTAGAGTAACACATAACTACCTTTTGATAGCTGAAATCGAGCCTGTTTGTGCAAATTGTAATGTTTGTCTATCTGTCTATCACATTTTAATTGAATGTCCATATTTTAATAATCTTCGTGAAAAGTATTTTAATAGCTGTGACCTGCCTCTCGACCGTTTAATCGGAAGAGAGGTCAATACCAATTTGTTTCACTACCTGAAAGAAACAGGTGTCTATTGTTAAATTTCATTTTTGTCTTGATGTTTTATGTTAGAATTTTAATGAATCAGATATTTTAAGATTTTATATCTATATTGCATATGTCATTATCTGAATCATAATCAACATTTTCATCCCATCATTTCAATATCTTTTTACTTGCCTCGATTTTAAAAGTGTGCTGTTGCTTTAGATTTTTTCTTTTACACTTTATATGCTGAAATACGAATCCTGCGTTTGGCGCATATGGCCTATAGAGCTTTGCGCCATAAATCTACCACTACCACTACCACTAATAACTTAAATGACAATTCCCGAATGGATTAATAATTCACAGGAATAAAAGAAGAATATATATTTAATAATATAATTCACAGGAATGAAAGAAGACTTTACAGATACAACATGAATTGGCATCAATTATGGTAAGGAAGAGTATTCACTCTAAAAGATTTTGACTACTAAATTAGTTGCCCCTCAGGGGGCTCACTTTTGTGAGTATGGATGTGGCAATCCCGAGGTACCCTAGCCCTTCAGGGGATCATCTTCTTGATGAGACGGGTGTCACGATCCTGGAGCCCCAGTGATCTATCCTCTTTTCCGTCTCGTCTCCGCTGGGCTGGAACTTTTTCCCTTCCCTTCTCCCTTGTGGTTTCTCTCTACGGAGCTCGTCACGAGAGGCTGGAACAGACCTTGTTTCTAGTTTTCGAGTGGCGAGAAAACTGCCCACGTGTTTGCCGTGCATGGAGACCGGTGTCGCTGGAAAGGAGGGTCCTGGTAGTTGAGGGGCGAGTCCCCAACACACTGCTTTGGCCTCTGCTTCAGCTAAACGGGAAGCACCTTAGTCTTCCTCACGGGTGTCAATCGGCTGGTCACTAGTCCTTGTGTCAGTGGCTTGGGGTCAAGCTCTCGGGAATACCTGCTTTCGGGAAAGCCGACTGTGGGGCTTCAGTTTGCGTATAGGTCCGGCTAGCCCTAACACAGGAATCTGTGTTCCCTTGTAGGGCTCCCTGGTGGGCGGGGCCGTCGGACCCGAATCTTTTCTTTCCTCATGATGGCTAACCCTCAAATTTTTCTAATCAAGGATTTTGAAGTTACTCCAGTCACTCAACCGAATTCTGAAAAGTCTACTGCTAAACCAGTCACTCAACCTAGTCCTGAAAAGTCTACTTCAAAAAAATTACGCACAAATGCAAATGCAAATAATTCTAATAGTAGTCCCCGTTTCCTAGTTATCTCTAGTCTTTTTGGCGAGCTGCAGAAGATGTCTCCTTTCATAATAAATAAATATATTCATTCTTGTATTGGTGAGCCGAGAAATGTAAAGCGTCTCCACTCCGGAGACTTGCTGATTGATACAATCTCAGCCACCCAGTCTGCTTCTTTACTTCACATAACTAAACTTGGGCAAGCGAATGTCACTGTAACAGCACATAAGACACTGAATTATTGTCGTGGCGTAATATCGGAATTCGACCTTCTGTATGTTCCTGAAGAAGAGATCGCTTCCGAGCTGTCCGACCAAAATGTCTGTGGTGCTAGGCGGATCAAGATGCGAAAGTAAGGTAAGTTGATCGATACGAAACACGTGATCCTTACCTTCAATACGCCTGATCTGCCTAAGAATATTAAGGCCGGATATTTGAATTGTCCTGTAAGACCTTATATTCCCAACCCTATGCGATGCTTCCAATGCCAGCGATTCGGCCATTCCAAGACGTCTTGTCATGGCAGCCTCACATGCACCCGATGCTCACAGATTGGCCATGATTCTGAAAATTGTACCGCTGCGCCTCTTTGTATAAATTGCAAGGCTGAGCACCCAGCATTTTCACGCCTCTGCCCAAAATGGAAATTAAAAAAGAAGTGCAGACTGCAAAGGTTACGAGGAACATCTCATATGCTGAAGCCAGAAGATTAGTCCACAGCACACAGCTGCGACCAGATACATCTTATGCCAATGCTCTTAAAAGATCTCGCACAGTTGCCACCCAAACATCAATTAGTATGCAGACTCCACCAAATAAAACTCAACAGACTACAAACAACAAGAAGAAAGAAAACCCAACCCATACAGTACAAAATAAAGAAAAAGTAATACAAAGCACACCCAAAACTACCACACGAAAAGAAACAAATAAAAATAGAAGTTCCAGCAATAGCTCTCTTGATGGAATGGTCTCTGAATCTGCGGATTCAGACGGCATGGAAGTAGAAGAGGGTCTGGAAGTTCCCAAGCATCTACTTCCATGAAAAACCAAACAAGAGCACAGAAAGAACAAAAACTATTCATAATGGCCACCCTCGTATCATGGAATTGTCGCGGTTTCCACCGAAATCTGCTCGACATCAAAGCTGTAATCAATGTTCATCAACCTGTATGCTTCGCAATACAGGAAACAAATCTAAAACCGGAACAACAAGCAAAACTTCGGAAGTTTTCTTTCGTCAGAAAGGATAACCTTGCAGGTGAGCGTGCCAGTGGAGGTACAGGTCTCCTCACCTCACTGGACTACCCATCAAGTTCCTTTCCTTTGACGACACCCCTTTAAGTTGTCGCTACTCAAACAAATCTTGATATTGTTATCACAGTCATTTCCCTGTATTTGCCTCCAAATGAGCATATTGATCAGCAAGATTTAAATGGCCTTATAGAGCAGCTGCCTGAGCCTTTCATCATAATAGGTGATTTTAACAGCCATAGTCAGCTCTGGGGTAGTAAAGACACAAACTGCCGAGGAAGACAAATTGAGCAGATGATCGAAGATCATAGTCTTTATCTCCTGAATAATGGGCAGGATACTTACTTCCATGAGCCTTCAAAGACATTCCACGCTCTCGACCTTGCCATCTGTTCACCATCTCTGTTGCCTTTTTGCACTTTTAGTGTGGGAAATGATCTTTATAACAGTGATCATTATCCCATTTTTGTGTCTCTTGCACGAAGAGGAGCAAACCCCATGTCGAGGCTCCCTCGGTTTATACTGGACAGGGCAGACTGGGAACTTTTCTCTTCCATTGCAGAGCTCACAGATCAAATGGTAGAAGATGTGCATATCGATGACGCTGTTGAAGCTGTTACTAATACTATTACTCAGGCAGCTATGCTTTCCATTCCTAGAACTTCAGGAAAACTACTAAAATTTTCGAAACCATGGTGGAATCGCGACTGTCATGAAGCAATGAAAAGACAGAAAAAAGCATGGGTTATTTTTTGTAGAAATCCTACTCTGTGAAACCTCATAGCATTTAAAAGAGCCAAAGCAAATGCACGAAAAGTAAGGAGGCAGAGCCAAAGACATTTTTGTATTTCCTATGTGTCGTCAATAACATCCTCTACGCCTAGTAAGCGGGTTTGGGAAAGAGTTCGAAAAGCATGCGGAATATATAAGAACCACTCACTTTCCTTTTTGGAAAAAGCTGGCCGAGTGATTAGCTCTATAGAAGAAATTGCTAATACTATTGGTGAGACATTTGCTGCCGATTCTTCCAGCCAAAATTATTCACCTGCATTTCTTTCTATCAAGCAACGCTCTGAAAAAAATCCCATCGCTTTCAACTCTTCCAAATGAGCATTATAATAGAGATTTTACTGGGCTAGAGTTAAAGAGAGCTTTATTACAGACACATAGGTCATCTCCTGGTCTCGATGGCGTGAATTACGATATGCTAAAGCATCTGTCCTATAAGTCACTGAATGCCCTTCTCACGCTTTACAATAGAGTGTGGAAGGAGCATACTTTTCCTAGTGCATGGAAGAGAGCTGTTGTAATTCCTATCGCCAAGCCAGGGAAAGATCCAAGGAATCCCTCCATCTATCGGCCAATAGCCCTTACGAGTTGCCTATGCAAGCTGTTTGAAAAAATGGTAAACAGCCGCCTAGTCTACTTCTCGGAAAAGAATAATATTATATCGCCTTATCAAAGTGGTTTTCGAAAGGGGAGAACGACAGTAGATAACATGCTTCTCTTAAGAGGAAAGCTTTTGTAAGAAAAAATTACCTTGTCTAAATTTTCTTCGATATAGAGAAAGCTTATGATAAGGCATGGAGATACGGTATACTTCGCGATCTTCACCAGAGTGGCTTGCGCGGCAACCTACCAATTTTCATTCAGAATTTGCTGAATGATGGAACTTTTCTAGTAAGAATTGGCTCTGTTTTTTCGGATGTTTTTCAACAGGAAGAGGCTCCTCAGGGGGCTCACTTTTGTCAGTACGGGTGTGGCTATCCCGAGGTACCCTAGCCCTTCAGGGGATCATCTTCTTGGTGAGACGGGTGTCACGATCCTGGAGCCCCAGTGATCTTTCCTCTTTTCTGTCTCTTCTCCTCTCTGCTGGAACCTTTTCCCTTCTCTTCTCCCTCGTGGTTTCTCTCTACGGAGTTTGGGGCTCGTCACGAGAGACTGGAGCAACCCTTGTTTCTAGTTTTCAAGTGGCGAGAAAACTGCCCACGTGTTTGCCGTGCGTGGAGACTCGTGTCGCTGGAAAGGAGGGTCCTGGTAGTTGAGGGGCGAGGTACTGTCCCCAACACACTGCTTTGGCCTCTGCTTCAGTTAAACGGGAGGCACTTTAGTCGTCCTCACGGGTGTCAATCGGCTGGTCACTAGTCCTTGTGTCAGTGGCTTGGGGTCAAGGTCTCGGGAGTACCTGCTTTCGGGAAAGCCGACTGTGCGGCTTCAGTTTGCGTATAGGTCCGGCTAGCCCTAACACAGGAATCTGCTTTCCCTTGTAGGGCTCTGTGTTGGACGGGGCCGTCGGACCCGAATTTTTTTCTCTTTCAATCATGGCTTCTTTATTCATTCTCAAAAAACCCGAGTCATATGAAACGAGCAAAGAAATTGAAATTGTTGACAAATCTATTAACAAAAAGATTCGTACAGATGCAAATGACAAAGATACTGAAATTATTGACAAATCCAGTACCAAGAAGATCCGAACCAGCGCAAATGCCAAAGAATCTACTGATTGTCCACGCTTCCTTGTTATCTCTAGTCCTTCTGGTGAACTGCAAAAGATGTCTCCTTTTCTCGTAAACAAATATATACATTCATGTATAGGTGAGCCAAGGAACATAAAGCGTCTCCGGTCAGGAGACCTGCTTATTGATACCATGTCGGCCACCCAGTCTGCTTCTCTTTCCCGACAAACCAAATTTGGAGAAATATCTATAACTGTGTCAGCACACAAAACACTTAACTTCTGTAAAGTTGTGATCTCTGAGATCGACCTGTGTGTTTCAGAAGAAGAGTTCGTCTCCGAGTTAGTTGATCAAAATGTCTGTGGTGCTAGGCGGATCAAGATGCGAAAGTAAGGTAAGTTGATCGATACAAAACACGTGATCCTTACCTTCAACACGCCTGATCTGCCTAAGAATATTAAGGCCGGATATCTAAATCTTCCTGTAAGACCTTATATTCCTAACCCTATGGGATGTTTCCAGTGCCAGCGTTTCGGCCATTCTAAGATGATTTGTCGTGGCAGCCTCACATGTGCCTGATGCTCACAGATTGGCCACGATTCCGAAAATTGTACCTCTGCGCCTTCGTGTATAAATTGCAAGGGTCAGCACCCAGCATTTTCACGCCTGTGCTCGAAATGGAAATCCAAAAAAGAAGTACAGACTCTTAAAGTTACCAGGAACATCTCTTATGCTGAAGCCAGAAAACTAGTTCAAAGCACACAGCTCCAATCAAACAAATCTTATGCCAGTGCAGTTAAAACAACACGTAGCATTGCCACCCAAACATCAATAGGCACGCAGACTAAACCAAATAAAACCCAACCGACTACATCCACCAAGAAAACAGAAAATGCAACCCATTTAATACAAAAAAAAAAAAAAAAAAAAAAAAAAAAAGAAACAGTCATTCAAAGTAAACCTAAAACTGAAAGTCACAAAATAATTAATAAAAATAGAAGTCCTAGCAATACCTCTCTTGACGATATGATTTCTGAATCCGCGGATTCAGATGGTATGCAAGTAGAAGAGGGTCTAGAAGTTCCCAGGCATCTACTTCCACGAAAAACCAAACAAGAGCACGGAAAGAAAAAAAACCAGTCATAATGGCCACCCTCGTCTCATGGAACTGTCGCGGTTTCCAGCGAAATTTGCTCCACATCAAAGCCATAATTAATGCTTATCATCCTGTATGCTTCGCAATACAGGAAACAAATCTAAAACCAGAACAACAGGCAAAACTTCGGAGGTTTTTCCTTTGTCAGGAAAGATAACCTTGCAGGTGAGCGTGCCAGTGGAAGTGTAGGTCTCCTCACCTCACTGGATTATCCCTCAAATGTTCTTTCTCTGACGACATCCCTCCAAGTTGTCGCTATTCAAACAAATTTTGATATTGTTGTTACAGTCGTTTCTCTGTATTTGCCTCCAAATGAGCATATTGATCAGCAAGATTTAACTGGTCTTTTAGAGCAGCTGCCTGAGCCTTTCATCATAATAGGAGATTTTAACGGCCATAGTCCACTCTGGGGTAGTAAAGATGCAAGTTGCCGAGGAAGACAAATTGAGCAGTTGATCGAAGATCATAGTCTTTATCTCCTGAATAATTGGCAGGATACATACTTCCATGAGCCTTCAAGGACATTCCATGCTCTCGACCTTGCCATCTGTTCACCATCTCTGTTGCCATTTTCCACTTTTAGTGTCGGAAATGACCTGTACAACAGTGATCATTATCCCATTTTTGTATCTCTTGCACGAAGAGGAGCAAACCCCATGTCGAGACTCCCTCGGTTTATACTGGACAGGGCAGACGGGGAACTCTTCTCTTCCATTGCAGAGCTCACAGAGGAAATGGTAGAAGATGTGCATATCGATGACGCTGTGGAAGCTGTTACTAATACTATTATTCACGCAGCTATGCTTTCGATTCCTAGAACATCAGGAAAAATACTAAAATATTCGAAACCGTGGTGGAATCGCGACTGTCATGAAGCACTGAAAAAACAGAAAAAAGCATGGGGTATTTTTCGTAGATATCCTACTCTGCAAAACCTCATATCCTTTAAAAGAGCCAAAGCAAATGCACGAAAAGTAAGAAGGCAGAGCCAGAGGGATTCCTGGATTTCATATGTGTCGTCAATAACATCCTCCACGCCTAGTAAGCGGGTTTGGGAAAGAGTTCGTAAAGCATGCGGTATATATAAATACCACTCACTTTACTTTTTGGAAAAAGATGGCCGAGTGATTAGCTCCATAGAAGAAATTGCGAATACGATGAGACATTTGCTGCCGTTTCTTTCAGCAGAAACTATACACCTGCATTTCTCTCTATGAAGCAGCACTCTGAAATAAATCCCATCGCATTCAACTCTTCCAAATCAGAGCCTTACAATAGAGACTTTACTATGCTTGAATTAAGGAGTGTTTTATTGCAGACACATAGGTCTTCTCTGGGTCTTGATGGCGTGAATTATGAAATGCTAAAGCATCTGTCCTATAAGTCACTGAATGCCATTCTCACTCTTTACAATAGAGTGTGGAAGGAGCGTACTTTTCCCAGTGCATGGAGGAGAGCTGTTGTCATTCCTATTGCTAAGCTAGGGAAAGACCGAAGGAATCCCTCTAACTATCGGCCAATTGCCCTTATGAGTTGCCTCTGCAAGCTGTTTGAAAAAATGGTAAACAGCCGCATAGTCTACTTCTTGGAAAAAAATAGTATTATATCACCTTATCAAAGCGGTTTTCGAAAGGGGAGATAATATGCTCCTCTTAGAGACATCTATTCGAAAAGCTTTCGTAAGAAGAAGTCACCTTGTCTCAATATTTTTTGACATTGAGAAAGCTTATGATAAGGCATGAAGATACGGTATACTTAGCGATCTTCACGAGAGTGGCTTGCGCGGCAACCTACCAATTTTCATTCAGAATTTCTTGAACCCTAGAACTTTTCAAGTAAGAATTGGCTCTGTTTTGTCAGATGTTTTTGAACAGGAAGAGGGTGTGCCTCAAGGCTGTGTGCTTAGTGTAACCCTGTTTAGTTTAAAAATAAACTCTGTATTAAAAGAACTTCCTCCCACCATCTTGGGATCTCTATATGGGTATGATCTGCAGATTAGCTGTCTAGGGGCAGACATGAGATATGTAGAGAGGCAACTGCAGATGGCTCTGAATAAGATCCAAAAATGGTCAGACAAACAGGGATTTACATTTTTGAAACAGAAAACTGTGTGCGTGCACTTTTGTAGGAAGCATGGTCTCCATTCTGAACCTGTGTTATATTTCAATGGTACAATTATTCCAGTTGCGCCTGAAGTAAAATTTTTAGGAGTGGCGTTCGACCGAAAATTGACTTTCATTTCTCATGTTTTAAACCTGAGAAAGAAGTGTCTAAAAACACTAAATATTTTAAAAGTGTTGGCGAACACCTCCTGGGGTGCAGAGCGTTGCGCCATGCTTCGCATTTACAGAGCGCTTATCTGCTCTAGACTGGACTATGGCTCGGTTGTTTATGGATCCGCTCGGTCATCTGTTTTGTGAAAACTGGATCCTGTTCACCATCAAGGTTTGAGGATTTGTTCAGGAGCTTTCAGGACTTCTCCTGTCCAGAGCCTGTATGTTGACTGTAATGAACCATCACTTTATCTGAGGCGTGAACAATTGTCCCTTTTGCAATATTTTAATATACTATCCCAACCTGAACATCCCAGTAAGCTGTGCTTACTTGATGATGTGTGTAACGCGTTATTTGAAACACGTCCATCTTGTGTTCCTACATTTCTTTTAAGAGTTTGCGCTGTCATTGAGGAACTTTCCCTCTCTGATATGCACCCCCAAGCAGTACAGAATTTTGAAATCCCACCTTGGGGAAATGCACGGGTTCAGCTTCTTGATGTTTTTAAGTATCATGTGAAGGCAAGCACTAACAAGATTATTTACAGACAACTCTTCGCTGAGCACAGGAACAAATATAGCAGTTATCTTCCAGTTTTTACAGATGGGTCCAAGTCAAAAGATCATGTCGGGATGGCATTTGTAATTAAAGACCACATGGAGGGCAGACGCTTGCACAATGATTTCTCTGTCTTAACATCCGAACTAACTGCGATATATAATAGTCTTTTATACATCTCAAGGCTCTGCTACAAAAAGTTTATAATTTATACAGATTCTTATAGTGCTCTTAAATCATTAGAAGCTTTTCCTAATACTAAAAATTCAGTAATTGTGGATATTCTCAAAATACATATAAACTTAATGAATCGTGGATATGAAATCCTGTACTGCTGGGTTCCCGGGCATGTGGGAATAAAGGGAAATGAGCTGGCAGATATCACAGCAAAATGTGCTGTTGAACTGTCCAGTCGTCTCATCCCTTTTGCAGACATCTGTTGTGTTGTGAAACAAAAGATCCGAAAAAAATGGCAACAACTTTGGGATGTTCACTTCAAAATAAATTAAGACATGTAAAACCTAGAATTGAGCACTGGGAATTAACCAAAAATTGTAAGGAGGAAGTTCTTTTGACTCGCCTCAGAATTGGTTACACTAGAGTGACACATAGCTACCTTTTAAAAGCTGAAAATGAGCCTGTTTGTTTTAACTGTAATGTTTGTTTATCTGTTCGTCATATTTTAATTGAGTGTCCATGTTTTAATAGTCTTCGCCAGAAATATTTTAATAGCTGTGACTTACCTCTCGACCGTTTAATCGGAAGAGAGGTCAATTGTAATTTATTTTATTATTTAAAAGAGATTGGCTTTTATTACCAAATGTAATTTGTTTTGAAGACTGTATCTTGAATTTTAATATGTGCTTTTAACTTGTGTTTATGTGACTTCAACCTCTGGATTTTGTACATTTATCTACTTGTTTTTATTTATTGAATTTTAATGTCATCAACTGTAATCATCTCATCTTTTGTTTGGCGCTTCATAATCATCTCTGGTTTTTGCGCCATAATCACTCACTCACTCACTCAACAGGAAGAGGGTGTGCCTCAAGGCTGTGTGCTTAGTGTAACCCTGTTTAGTTTAAAAATAAACTCAGTACTAAAAGAACTTCCTTCCACCATCTTGGGATCCCTATATGTTGATGATCTGCAGATTAGCTGTCGAGGAGCAGACTTGAGATACGTAGAGAGGCAGTTGCAGATAGCACTGAATAAGATCCAAAAATGGTCAAACAAACAGGGATTTACTTTTTCCAAACAAAAAACTGTGTGCGTGCACTTTTGTAGGAAGCGAGGTCTCCATCCTAAACCTGAGTTATATCTAAATGGTTCAATTATTCCAGTTGCGCCCGAAGTAAAATTTTTAGGAGTGACGTTCGACCAGAAATTGACTTTCCTTCCTCATGTTTTAAACCTGAAAAAGAAGTGTTTAAAAACACTAAATATTTTAAAAGTGTTGGCGAACACCCCCTGGGGTGCAGAGCGTTGCTCCATGCTTCGCATTTAGAGAGCCCTTGTTCGCTCTAGACTGGACTATGGCTCAGTTGTTTACGGATCCGCTCGGTGATCAGTTTTGTTAAAACTCGATCCTGTTCAACATCAAGCTCTGCGGACTTGTTCAGGAGCTTTCAGAACTTCTCCTGTCCAGAGCCTGTATGTTGACTCTAACGAACCATCACTTTATCTGAGGCGTGAGCAATTGTCCCTATTGCAGTATTTTAATATTCTATCACAACCTGAACATCCCAATAAGCTGTACTTACTTGATGATGTGTGTAACACTTTATTTGAAACACGTCCATCCTGTGTTCCTACCTTTGCTTTAAGAGTTCGCCCTATCATTGAGGAACTTTCCCTCTCTGATATGCGCCCCCAAGCAGTACAGAATTTTGAATTCCCACCTTGGGAAAATGCACGGATTCAGCTCCTTGATGTTTTCAAGAATCACGTCAAGGCAAGCACCAACTCTTCTCTGAGCACAGGCACAAATATAGCAGTTATCCTCCAGTTTATACAGATGGATCCAAGTCAAAAGATCATGTTGGGATGGCATTTGTAATTGAAGACCACATGGAGGGCAGACGCTTGCACAATGCCTTCTCTGTCTTAACATCTGAATTAACTGCAATATATTATTGTCTTTTGTACATCTCAAGGCTCTGCCACAAAAAGTTTATAGTTTATACAGATTCCTATAGTGCACTGAAATCATTAGAAGCTTTTTCTAACACTCAAAACCCAGTCATAGTGGATGTTCTCAAGATACATATAAACCTAACGAGTCGTGGATATGAAATCCTGTACTGCTGGGTTCCCGGTCATGTGGGAATTAAAGGGAATGAGCTGGAAGATATCACAGCGAAATGTGCTGTTGAACTGTCCAGTCGCCTCATCCCTTTTGGAGACATCTGTTGTGTTGTGAAACAAAAGATACGAAAAAAATGGCAGCAATTTTGGGATGTTCAGTGTCAAAACAAGTTAAGACATGTAAAGCCTAGAATTGAGCATTGGGATTTTGCTGGAAATCGTAAAGAAGAAGTTCTTTTGACTCGCCTCAGAATTGGTCACACTAGAGTGACACATAACTACCTTTTAAAAGCAGAGAATGAGCCTGTTTGTTCAAATTGTAATGTTTGTCTATCTGTCCGTCATATTTTAATTGAGTGTCCATATTTTAATAATCTTCGTCAGAAGTATTTTAATAGCTGTGACATACTTCTCGACCGTTTAATCGGAAGGGAGGTGAATTGTAATTTATTTTATTATTTAAAAGAGACTGGCTATTATCACCTAATGTAATTTGTTTTGAAGATTATGTCTTGAATTTTAAATGTGTGGTTTTTAACTTGTTTTTATATGACTTCATCCTCTGGATTTGATACATTTGTCTACTTGTTTTTATTTATTGTATTTTAATTTTATCAATTGTACTCACTCCATCTTGCGTTTGGCGCACTATAATCAACTTTGGTTTTGCGCCATAATCTCTCACTCACTCACTCACTCACTCACCCCTAAATTAGTTGCCCTACAGGGTATGTTTTAGTGGGGAAAGAGATCCACTTTATGATTTTAAAGTGGAAAATTTTGGAGTCCTAGTTGAAGAAAAATGCAATTATTAAGGTAGTCCTGCTCGTGCATCTGTGCTGCCATCTATTGGTCGTCTGGTAAGCAGGCCGGGAAAAGTGATTTAGACTTAGTTGTCTCGTCCTGTGGCTCCATCTGTTGGTCATTTGCTAAGCTGGCCTAAAAAGTAAATTTAGTATTAGGATCTGCATAAGTGGCACCATCTGGTGTTAGATTTCGTCGGGAAAGTTCATCATAATCATTGCTGCTTGGAATCCCATTTTTAGCTTATCTGCAGGTGTTTTTGCTGCTTGAATTCTTCCAATTTGTTCTATTATCGTCTTTAAAAAGCTGGATATCTTGCCGTCGCTCAGCCAAGTGACATCTTCTTTTAAATCATCTGGTGAAGGTTTAATTTTCCCTTGAAGCTTCTGACTGTAGGAAATCTTTGGTGCGCTTATCTTTTCTGGGATATCTGCTGTTTTTATCATCTCAGGGAAGTTTTCATTATCATTTTTAGGGGCTGTTGGCTGGCGTTTATGCGTTTTCTTTTCGAATTTCTTGAGATTATTCACTGCATGATAACTCAAAACATGATCTAAATTGCAAAAAATACATTTCGGCTTTTCTTCTTTTTTAAGTTGGCAGGTATTACTTCAGGGATTCTTGCTGGATTTGAAGCAGCTCTCTGGTTTATTGTAGTACATTTGTGAGTGTCCCTACTCTTGACAGCGGTAACATTGTACCGGTCTTTTCCTTGGCGTATATTTTTCGAGATGACTGAAAAACTGAAGACATTACTTTAATTGTGAATTAACTGTCCATGTTCATTATTATTAAGTTCAAGTAGAAAAATCGGGAGTTTTTCAATATTATCCTTGCGTTTTCTTGTAAATTGTTTCACCTTTAGTATAGGGTATTTCCTGCTGTCTATATTTTCCAGGATTGCTTGTTCCTTCACTGAAGCTGTGAGGCCTTTCAGAATTACTATTAGTGGTTTTTCATTATGCTGCTGATAAGAATGAAATTTAATTTTTTGTTGTAAAAGACTTCTGCATATGTTATTGTAGTCAGACATCATTGACATATAGACATAGATATTTTTTGCTTTTCATACGAGTCGTATTCTTTCTTGCATTTCTTTTTGAGAAATTCATCCATTTTGGGCCAATCAATCTCATCATGAGGGAAAACAATTGGTGATGGTGGTTCTTCGTAATTCGTGTCCTTTCCTTCATCTGGCTGTTGCTGCAGGATTTGAAATCTATTCGATTTCCATAGTTTTCGGCTCATTTACTATTTTTGCTACCTTTTTAGGTGATTTCCATTCAGAAGTGTCATTAATTGGAGTCTGTAAGTGCTGTTTCAGGGTTAGCATTGGTTTACGGTGAGTCAACTCGAATTCTTTTCCTCTCAGTTTTCGGAGTAGCTTCAGCTGCACGTTGTTTTATGTTGTATTCACCTCCATTCATCACATTTATAATCCTCTCTATTCCATGATCTCTTATTACGAGCGATGATCCAAGAAAAAGTTTACAAGGCAAATGAAAAAGTATTTATTAACAATAGAAACAAGACACAAATGGGAATCAAGAGACACATCCGGCCTTCACTTTTCCACATAGTAGCCAAACCTGTTTAGGCATTTGTCAGAACGTTCGACCAACTTTATCCCGTCTTGGTAGTAACCAGGGCCCTGCTCATTGAGCCATTTCTCGGCAGCTGTTTTCACTGCATCGTCTGAGGTGAACCGTGTTCCTGATAAGTATCGCTTCAACGCCAGAAAAATGAAATAGTCACTTGGAGCCAAATCGGGGCTGTATGGGGGGTGATTCCAGATCTCCCACTTGAACCTTTGCAGCAGTTCCTGAGTCTGGCGAGTTGTACGGGGCCTGGCATTGTCATGCAGAAGAATGACGCCTTTGCTCAGTAATCCAGGCCGTTTGCATCGGATAGCTTTACGCAATTTCGTTAAGGTGGCACAATAACGATCGGCCTTAATGGTATGGCCACGGTCCAGATACTCGATTAGGATAACACCAATCGTATCCCAGAAAACGGTTGCCATCACTTTACCGGCAGAGGGTGTGACCTTAAAGTTTTTCCTCGGAGGTGATCCAGCATGTTTTCACTCCATCGTGGCTGTTTTGGATCATGTTTCATCACCAGTAACGATGCGATCAATGAAGTGTTGGCCGTCTGAATGGTATCGCTGAAGAAATGTAAGGCTGCACATCATTCGAGTGGCCTTATGCTCCGCAGAAAACGCACGTGGAACCCAGCGGGCACAAACTTTGGAATGTCGCAACTCATCAGTTACGATACGCTGAACGTTACCATAATTCAGGTCCAACTCTGAGGCAATCTCTCGCATGGTTACTCGTCGATCCGTTTGGATGATTTCTTCAACACATGCCGTGTTGATATCCATCCTTGAAGAATTAGGACGGCTGCTCGCTTCAATATTGTGGTTTTCCACATGCTCCCTGCCCGTTTGATAAGAACGACACCATTTCGCTACCTGTTGTCTACTGACTGCTTTGTCCTCGTATTCCTCAACGATTTGTCTGTGAATTTCGAATGCTGCCACATTCTTGGCCCCCTAAGGGGCTCACTTTTGTGAGTACGGGTGTGGCAATCCCAAGGTATCCTAGCCCTTCAGGGAATCATCTTCTTGGTGAGACGGGTGTCACGATCCTGGAGCCCCAGTGATCTATCCTCTTTTCCGTCTCCTTTTGGCTGGAACTTTTCCCCTTGCCTTCTCCCTTGTGGTTTCTCTCTTCGGAGTTTGGGGCTCGTCACAAGAAACTGGAACTGCCCTTGTCTCTAGTTCTCAAGTGGCGAGAAAACTGCCCACGTGTTTGCCGTGCATAGAGACCTGTGTTGCTGGAAAGGAGGGTCCTGGTAGTTGACGGGCGAGGTACTGTCCCCAACACACTACTTTGGCCTCTGCTTCAGCTAAACAGGAGGCACCTTAGTCGCCTCACGTGTGTCAATTGGCTGGTCACTAGTCCTTGTGTCAGTGGCTTGGGATAAATTCTCGGGAGTACCTGCTTTCGGGAAAGCCGACTGTCGGGCTTCACTTTGCGTATAGGTACGGCTAGCCCTAATACGGAAATCTGTGTTGCCTTGTTGGGCTCCGTGGTGGGCGAGGCCATCGGACCCGAATCTTTTCCTTTTTCAATATGGCTAATTCTCACATTTACCTTATTAAAGATTTCGAAGTCACTCCAGCTACTCAAGTTGCTCAACCTAGTTCCGAAAAATCTACTGTTAAATAACTACGTACAGATGCAAATAATCCAAATAGTAATCCCCGTTTCGTTGTTATATCTAGTCCTTTTGGCGAGCTGCAAAAGATGTCTGCATTTGTAACACATAAGTACATTCATTCTTGTATTGGTGAGCCCAGAAATATAAAGCGTCTCCGCTCTGGAGACTTGCTTGTTGTTACGAATTCAGCGACCCAGTCTGCTTCTTTACCTCAAGTAACCAAACTTGGGCAAGCGGATGTTGTCACTGTGACAGCGCATAAAACGTTGAATTAGTGTCGTGGTGTAATCTTGGAAATCAATCTTCTGTGTGTTCCTGAAGAAGAGATCGCATCCGAGCTATGTAGCCAAAATGTATGTGGTGCAAAGCGGAACAAGATGCGTAAAGAAGGTAAGTTGATAGACACGAAACACGTGATCCTTAACTTCAACACGCCTGATCTGCCTAAGAATATTAAGGCCGGATACCTAAGACCTTATATTCCAAACCCTATGTGATGCTTCCAGTGCCAGCGCTTCGGCCATTCAAAGATGTCTTGTCGTGGCAGCCTCACATGTGCCCAATGCTCACAGATTGGCCATGATTCTGAGAATTGTACCGCTGCGCCTTTGTGTATAAATTGCAAGGGTGAGCACCCAGCATTTAATCGCTTGTGCTCAAAATGGAAATCGGAAAACGAAGTCCAGACTGTAAAAGTTACTAGGAACATCACTTATGCTGAAACCAAAGATTAGTCCAAAGTGCGCAAGTTAGACCAAATACATCTCACCCCAGTGCTATAAAAATATCCCGTACAGTTGCCACCCAAACTTCAGTTGGTATGCAGACCCCACCAAACAAAACTCAACAGATTACAAGCAAAAAGAAAAGAGAAAATGCAACCCATATAGTGCAGAAAAAAGAAACAGTAATTCAAGGCAAACCTAAAATTGTGACTCAGAAAATAATAAATTGTAACACATAAGTACATTCATTCATTCAGTAGAAGCCCCAGCAATAGCTCTTCTGATGGAATGACATCTGGATCAGATAGTATGGAAGTAGAAGAGGGTCTAGAAGTTCCGAGGCATCTACTTCCACGAAAAACCAAACAAGAGCACAGTAAGAACAAAAACCAACCATAATGGCCACTCTCGTCTCGTGGAACTGTTGCGGTTTCCACCGAAATTTGCTCGACATCAAAGCTATAATCGATGCTTTTCATCCTGTATTCTTCGCAATACAGGAAACAAATCTAAAACGAGAACAACAGGCAAAACTACGGAGGTTTTCTTTCGTCAGGAAGGATAACCTTGCAAGTGAGCGTGCCAATGAGGTATAGGTCTCCTCACCTCACTGGACTATCCTTCAAGTTTCTTTCCTTTGACGACACTCCTCCAGGTTGTCACCACTCAAACAAATTTTGATAGCGTTCTTTCAGTCGTTTCTCTGTATTTGCCTCCAAATGATCACATTGATCAGCTAGATTTAAATGGTCTTATAGAGCAGCTGCCTGAGCCGTTTATTTTAATAGGAGATTTTAACGGCCACAGTCCGCTCTGGGGTTGTAAAGATACAAATTGCTGAGGAAGACATATTGAGCAGATGATCGAAGATCATAGCCTTTGTCTCCTGAATAATGGGCAGGATACTTACTTCAATGAGCCTTCAAGGACATTCCATGCTCTCGACCTTGCCATCTCTTCACCATCTCTGTTGCCATTTTGCACTTTTAGTGTTGTAAATGATCTTTATAACAGTGATCATTATCCCATTTTTGTGTCTATCACTATCCTATTTTAGTATCTCTTGCACAAAGAGGAGCAAACCCCATGTCGAGATCCCCTCGATTCATACTCGATTGGGCAGACTGCTAACTCTTCTCTTTCACCGCAGAGCTCACAGAGAACATGGTAGAAAATGTGCATATCGATGACGCTGTTGAAGCTGTTACTAATAGTTCAGGCAGCTATGCTCTCCATTCCTAGAACATCAGGAAAACTACTAAAATATTCAAAACCATGGTGGAATCGCGACTGTCATGAAGCACTGAAAAAACAGAAAAAAGCATGGGGAATTTTTCGTAGATACCCAACTCTGCGAAACCTGATGGCATTTAAAAGAGCCAAAGCAAATGCACGAAAAGTAAGGAGGCAGAGCCAGAGGGATTCCTGGATTTCGTATTTATTATCAATAACATCCTCTACACCTAGTAAGCGGGTTTGGGAGAGAGTCAGAAAAGCATGCGGAATGTATAAAGACCACTCACTTTCCTTTCTGGAAAAAGATGGCCGAGTGATTAGCTCCATAGAAGAAATTGCAAATACTATTGGTGAGACACTTGCTGCCGTTTCTTCAAGCAGAAACTATTCACGTGCATTTCTCTCTATCAAGCAACACTCTGAAATAAATCCCATCGCATTGAACTCTTCCAAATTAGCCCTATAATAGAGATTTTACTGTGCTAGAGTTCAAGAGAGCTTTGTTACAGACACATAGGTTGTCTTCGGGTCTCGATGGCGTGAATTACGATATGCTAAAACATCTGTCCTATAAGTCACTGAATGCCCTTCTCACGCTTTACAATAGAGTGTGGAAGGACCGTATTTTTCCCAGTGCTGGAGGAGAGCTGTTGTGATTCCTATTGCTAAGCCAGAGAAAGATCCAAGGAATCCTTCCAACTATCGGCCAATTGCCCTTACGAGTTGTATATGCAAGCTGTTTGAAAAAATGGTAAACAGCCGCCTAGTCTACTTCTTGGAAAAGAATAATATTATATCGCCTTATCAAAGCGGTTTTCGAAAGGGGAGAACAACCGTAGATAAAATGCTCGTCTTAGAGACTTCCATTCGAAAAGCATTTGTAAGAAGAAGCCACCTTGTCTTAGTATTCTTCGACATTGAGAATGCGTATGATAAGGCATGGATATACAGTATACTTCGCAATCTACATGAGAGTGGCTTGCATGGCAACCTACCAATTTTCATTCAGAATTTCTTGAACACTAGATCTTTTTTGTCAGATGATTTTGAACAGGAAGAGCGTGTGCCTCAAGGCTGTGTGCTTAGTGTAACGCTGTTCAGTTTAAAAATAAACTCTGTACTAAAAAAACTTCCTCCCACCATCTTAGGATCTCTATATGTTGATGATCTGCAGATTAGCTGTCGAGGGGCAGACATGAGATACGTAGAGAGGCAATTGCAGATAGCTCTGAATAAGATCCAAGAATGGTCAAACAAACAGGGATTTACTTTTTCGAAACAGAAAACATTGTGCATGCACTTTTGCAGGAAGCGCGGTCTCCATCCTGAACCTGAGTTATATCTGAATGGTACAATTATTCCAGTTACGGCCGAAGTAAAATTTCTAGGAGTGACGTTCAATCGAAATATTGACTTTCCTTTCTCATGTATTAAACCTGAGAAAGAAGTGTCTAAAAACACTAAATATTTTAAAAGTGTTGGCGAACACCTCCTGGGGTGCAGAGCGTTGGTCTATGCTTCGCATTTACAGAGCGCTTGTCCGCTCTAAACTGGATTATGGCTCAGTTGTTTACGGATCAGCCCGTTCATCAATATTGTTATAGCTAGATCCTGTTCACCATCATGCTCTGCGGATTTGTGCAGGAGCTTTCAGGACTTCTCCTGTCCAGAGCCTGTATGTTGACTCTAACGAACCAGCATTTTATCTAAGGCGTGAGCAATTGTCCCTATTGCAATATTTTAATATCCTATCACAACCTGAACATCCCAATAAACTGTACTTACTTGATGATGTGTGTAACACTTTATTTGAAACACGTCCATCCTGTGTTCCTACCTTTCCTTTAAGAGTTTGCCCTATCATTGAGGAACTTTCCCTCTCTGATATGCGCCCCCAAGCAGTACAGAATTTTGAATTCCCACCTTGGGAAAATGCACGGATTCAGCTTCTTGATGTTTTCAAGCATCACGTCAAGGCAAGCACCAATGACATCATTTATACACAACTCTTTGCTGAGCACAGGCACAAATATAGCAGTTATCTTCCAGTTTATACAGATGGATCCAAATCAAAAGATCATGTCGGGATGGCATTTGTAATTCAAGACCACATGGAGGGCAGACGCTTGCACCATGCCTCCTCTGTCTTAACATCTGAGTTAACTGCAATATATTATTGTCTTTTGTACATCTCTAGGCTCTGCCACAAAAAGTTTATAGTTTATACAGACTCTTATAGTGCACTGAAATCTTTAGAAGCTTTTTCTAACACTCAAAACCCAGTCATAATGGATGTCCTCAAGATTCATATAAACCTAACGAGTCGTGGATATGAAATCCTGTACTGCTGGGTTCCCGGTCATGTGGGAATTAAAGGGAATGAGCTGGCAGATATCACAGCCAAATCTGCTGTTGAACTGTCCAGTCGCCTCATCCCTTTTGGAGACATCTGTTGTGTTGTGAAAAAGAAGATACGTAAAAAATGGCAGCAATTTTGGGATGTTCAGCGTCAAAACAAGTTAAGACATGTAAAGCCTAGAATTGAGCATTGGTATTTTGCTGGAAATCGTAAAGAAGAAGTTCTTTTGACTCGCCTCAGAATTGGTCACACAAGAGTGACACATGGCTACCTTTTAAAAGCAGAGAATGAGCCTGTTTGTTCAAATTGTAATGTTTGTCTATCTGTCCGTCATATTTTAATTGAGTGTCCATGTTTTAATAGTCTTCGCGAGAAATATTTTAATAGCTCTGACTTACCTCTCGACCGTTTAATCGGAAGAGAGGTCAATTCTAATTTATTTTATTATTTGAAAGAAACTGGCTTTTATCACCTAATGTAATTTGTTTTAAAGATTGTATCTTGAATTTTAAATGTGTGGTTTTAACTTGTGTTTATATGACTTCATCCTCTGGATTTGATACATTTGTCTACTTGTTTGATTTATTGTATTTTAATTTCATCAATTGTACTCACCCCATCACGTGTTTGGCGCACTATAATCATCTTTGGTTTTGCGCCATAATCTCTCACTCACTCACTCACCCTAGCAGTGAAGCAACTGATTTAGACGAAATCGACAGTAAAAGCCTAAATATAAGATTGCATTTTGTGCAAAAATTAAGGCAGGATTTAAGAATTAGATTTCGGAATGAGTATTTAGCAATGTTGATTCACAGAGGTAAGAGCCGGGAAGAATCTTTAAGAGTTGGAGAGGTCGTTCTTTTAGAAACTGATGGCAAGCGTATCAACTGGCCTTTAGGAATCGTCATTGAAGTCTTTTCTGGAGCAGATGGGCACTCAAGAGTTGCCAGAGGGAGAACATCTGATGGAGAGTAGTTGAGACCATTCCAAAGATTTTATCCGTTAGAAATCAACAGTTTGTAAAAGTTACCATTCATTGCCCAAGATGCTCGAAGGGATGAAAGTGCCTCTACGAATATGCCTCTACACCCTGCAGCTAATGATTCAGGTTCCAGCAAAGATGATGATTCATCACCCAAAGCTCCAGATTTTGTTACTCGAGCTGGTCGACGTGTTAAACTTCCCAATAGACTTGATGTATAACATCTGTTGCAATTTATAGGTATCCTACAAATTGCAAGGTGGAAGGTTGTTTGAATAATACCAGCTACAACTCAACTCTAAGTTTTATGTTTTAAAAATAAGCTCTATCGCTTCTGTAAGAATAACTGCTTTGTAAATATCTGCAATTAAAGTGTTTTTTCGTATTAAATCCATAGTTATTTTCGAATCCTTTAAAAATTCCTTTGTAGTAGGGTAAACAATTGACACACGTTGAATGCTTTGTAGCAGTGAATATATGATATCTCAGCAAGATGACTTAGTTGAATAGGTAATCAGGAAGACCATCAGTCGTTTACAGGAGAGTCAAACGAAATCCATTGTAGCGGAAGTGTTAGGAGTTTCCAAAAATGTCATTTCCAGGCTATGGAATCGTTTCTGGAAACTGGATATGTTTGAGAAATTCGGGATAAGGTCGTGTTAGCGTTTTAAAATAAAAAGCGGGAGCTATATGAGCATTTCGTAAAAAAAAAAAAAAAAAATCTCTGTTTTAGAGAAATAAAGTGGTCGGAAAGAACGTTTTGTATGCGGAGATATTTGGTTGATTTACCGCAAACATTTTATTAGACAAACCAAGATACCAATTATATTACAACAATTATTAATTTTAAATATATTTTCCAGAAATCGATCAAAATAAAAACTGAAATTTTCCAAAAAATCGCCCCTCTGCGAGCGGCATCATGCACCCCTTGCCCCCCTCGCTACGCCACTGCCAGAAGATTAGTCCAAAGCACACAAATTAGACCAAATACATCTTACGCCAGTGCTCTTAAAACATCTCGTACAGTTGCCACCCAAACTTCAGTTGGTATGCAGACTCCACCAAACAAAACCCCACAGATTACAAGCAACAAGAAAAAAGAAAATGCAACGCATATAGTACAAAAAAAAAAAATAAAACAGTCATTCAGAGTAAACCCAGAACTGCCCACGCAAAAAGTATACGCAAAAGCAATAGCTCTCTTGATGGAATGGTTTCTGAATCTCCGGATTCAGACAGTATGGAAGTAGGAGAGGGTTGAGAAGTTCCCAGGCATTTACTTCCACGAAAAACAAAAGAACAGCACAGAGAGAACAAAAACCATTCATAATGGCCACCCTCGTATCATGGAACTGTCACGGTTTCCACCGTAATTTGCTTGACATCAAATCTATAATAAATGCGTATCATTCCGTGTGCTTAGCAATACAGGAAACAAATCAGAAACCAGATCAACATGCAAAACTTTGGAGGTTTTCTTTCATCAGGAAGGATAACCTTGCAGGGAAGCGTGCCAGTTGGAGGTGTAGGTCTTCTCACCTCACTCGACTATCCCTCAAGTTCCCTTTCTTTGGCGACATCCCTCCAAGTTGGTGCTGTACAAGTAAATTTTCATATTGTAGTTTCATTAGTTTCTTTGTATTTACCTCCTAATGAGCACATTGATCAGCTAGACTTAAATTGTCTTATAGAGCAGCTGCCTGAGCCTTTCATTATAATAGGAGATTTTAACGGCCATAGTCCGCTCTGGGGTAATAAAGATACAAATTGCCGAGGAAGACAAATTGAGCGAATGATTGAAGATCGCCTTTGTCTCCTGAATAATGGGCAGGATACGTACTTCCATGAACCTTCAAAAGACAGTCCACGCTCTCGACCTTGTCATCTGTTCACCACCTGTGTTGCCATTTTGTACTTTTAGTGTGGGTAATGATCCTTATAACAGCTATCACTATCCCATTTTTATATCCCTTGCACGAAGAGGAGCAAATCCCATGTCGAGATCCTCTCTGTTCATACTTGATAGCGTGGACTGGGAACTCTTCTCTTCCGTTGCAGAACTCTCAGAAGAAATTGTAGAAGATGTGCATATCGATGACGCTGTTAAAGCTGTTACTAATAACATTATTCAGGCAGCTATGCTTTCCATTCCTAGAACATAAGGAAAAATACTAAAATATACGAAACCATTGTGAAATCGCGATTGTCATGAAGCACTGAAAAAACAGAAAAAAGCACGGGGAATGTTTTGTAGATATCCTACTCTGAAAAACCTCATACCATTTAAAAGAGCGAAAGCAATTACACGAAAAGTAAGAAGGCTGAGCCAGAGAGATTCCTGGATTTCATATTTGTCGTCAATAACATCTTCTACGCCTAGTAAGTGGGTTTGGGAAAGAGTTCGAAAATCATGTGGAATATATAAAGACCACTGACTATCCTTTTTGGAAAAAGATGGCCGAGTGATTGGCTCCATAGAAGAAATTGTGAATACTATTGGTGAGACATTTACTGCTGTTTCTTCCAGCGGAAACTATTCACCTGCATTTCTCTCTATCAAGCAGCACTCTGAAATAAATCCCATCGCATTCAGCCCACAGGGGGCTCACTTTTGTGAGTATGGGTGTGGGCAGTCCCGAGGTACCCTAGCCCTTCAGGGGATCATCTTGATGAGACGGGTGTCACGATCCTGGAGCCCCAGTGATCTATCCTCTTTTCCGTCTATTCTCCTCTTGGCTGGAACTTTTTTGTCCCTTGTGGTTTCTCTCTTCGGAGTTTGGGGCTCGTCACGAGAGACTAGGACAGCCCTTGTCTCTAGTTTTCTAGTGGCGAGAAAACTGTCCACGTGTTTGACGTGCGTGGAGACCAGTGTCGCTGAAAGGAGGTTCCTGGTAGTTGAGGGGCGAGGTACTGTCTCCAACACACTACTTTGGCCTCTGCTTCAGCTAAACGGGAGGTACCTTAGTCGTCCTCACGGGTGTCAATTGGCTGGTCACTACTCCTTGTGTCAGTGGCTTGGGGATAAGCTCTCGGGAAAGCCGGCTGTGGGGATTCAGTTTGCGTATAGGTCTGGCTAGCCCTAACACAGGAATCTGTGTTCCCTTGTTGGGCTCCATGGTGGGCGGGGCCGTTGGACCCGAATCTTATATTTTTCAATCATGAATTCCTTATTTATTTAAAAAAAACCTGAGTGAAATGACACCAATCAAGACATTGAAATCATTGACAAATCTGTGAGCAAGAAAATTCATACCGATGCAAATGCCAAAGAAACTACTAAATGTCCTCTCTTTGTTGTTGTTTCCAGTGCCTCTGAAGAATGTAAAAAGATGTCTCCTTTCCTGATAAATAAATACATTCATTCATGCATACGTGAGCAAAAGAACATATAGCATGTCCGTTCTGGAGACCTGCTTATTGATACCTTTTCGGCCACCCAGTCTGCTTCACTTTTACGACAAACCAAACTTAGACAGGTATCTATAACTGCGTCAGCGCACAAAACGCTTAATTTCTGTAGAGGCCTGATCTCGGAAATCGACATTCTGTGTGTTTTAGAAGAAGAGTTCGTCTCCAAGTTAGCTGATCAAAAGGTTTGTGCTGCCAAGCAGATCAAGATGCGTAAGGAAGGTCAGTTGATTGACACCAAACACGTGATCCTGACCTTCAATTTTTCTGATCTGCTGAAGACTATTAAGGCTGGATATCTAAATTGCCCCGTAAGATCTTACATTCTAAAACCCATACGATGCTTCCAGTGCCTGCGTTTTGGCCATTCGAAGATGTTCTAAGTGTTCGTCGGTTGGCCATGATAGCGATAATTGCACAGCTGCAGCACTGTGTATTAATTGCAAGTGCGACCGTCAAGCATTTTCCCGTTCCTGTCCAAAATGAAAATTTGGAAAGGATGTTCAGACCATAAAAGTTTCTATGAACATTTCATATGCCGAAGCCAGGAGACAAGTTCAAAGCACACAGCCTCAATCAAACAAATCATATGCCACCTACGTTAAATCAACACACACTATAGCCACCCAAACTTCCATAAGTACACAGATTCGACCATATAAAACCCAGCAACCTGCAAACAAGAAAAAGGAAAATTCAACACACGTCGTACAAAATAAAGAAATAGTTATTCAAAGCAAACCAAAACATGTCCCTCCAAAACCAATTAACAAAAATAGAAGTCCCAGCAATAGTTCTGTAAATGAAATTATTTCTTGAATCCGCAGATTCAGACAGTATGGAAGTGGAAGACGGTGTAGAAGTTCCTGAACATCTGCTTCCGCGCAAAACTAAAAAGGAACACAGAAAGAACAAACATCAATCATAATGGCCACATCAATCCTGTCGCGGTTTCCACCGAAAGTTGCTTGACATCAAAGCTATAGTAAATGCCTATCATCCTGTATGCTTAGCAATACAGGAAAGAAATCTGAAACTAGAACAACATGCAGAACTTCGGAGGTTTTCTTTCATCAGGAAGGATAACCTTGCAGGGGAGTGTGCCAGTGGGGTGTAGGCCTCCTCACCTCACTGGAGTATCCATCAAATGCTTTTCTTTTGACGACATCCCTCCAAGTTGTCGCTGTACAAGTAAATTTTCGTATTGTAGTTTCATTCGTTTCTCTTTATTTGCCTCCTAATGAGCACATTGATCAGCAAGATTTAAATGATCTTTTAGAGCAGCTGCTTGAGCCTTTCATCATAATAGGAGATTTTAACGGCCATAGTTCGCTCTGGGGTAGTAAAGATACAAATTGCCGAGGAAAACAAATTGAGCAGATGATCGAAGATCATAGCCTTTGTCTCCTGAATAATGGGCAGGATCGTCACCACCGGAAAAACAAGGCCTCGACACTGCGATCGTGACATGACTTGTAGCGGGTAAAAAGGAACAAATGGGTTAACAGCTTCTAGGCAGCGCGGATTTTCTTCAAAAATCAGAAGTTTCCTTGTTTATTCCCCAAAATAAAAAATAATGTAAGTAAATAAAATAAGTAAAAAAATTAAATTTAGGTGAATTTTCGCTTTATGCATGTACATTTCAAGGGCATTTAAAGGACTGGCATATTATTGTTTCCATACATTTTTCGCCATGTCAGCCAATAAATTCCTTTGGTTTTACTGTAAGAACGACAATATGTATATTATTTTCTCCTTGAATGCCAAGAACATCTACTTTCAACTTTGTATTAGTGCCATAACGAAGTTCGTTTGCTGTATGTTAAAATATGTGGTTATATCTAAATCTAAACATGCATGTAGATGAAACAAACTCATGTCCTTCAACATAATCATGACAAGAAAAAACTGCAAGCAACAGATCATCTAAAGGAAGTGTTACATTATGGTGGTGATGACATGGAAAACTCAGACATTTAATCATCTATATTTTGACTGACTAAAATTTACCCATTTTTCTTATATGAAATATTATACAGAATAACAAAAATATATTTTATTGATTTAATTATAAAATTTTTCTTAAATATTAAAACATTCACAATGATGCCATAATCAAAATTAGAAGCTGTATAAAATTTAATAAATATAAGTTTTGATATATATTTACACTTACTTAATATTTTATTGACATTGATATATAGAATAACTAAAGCAACAAGTTTTTAAGCAGTAACGTGAAATTTAAGTAAAAATAGGTTAGCAATAGTGTGTATAGAAAGTGATGTATTGTGAATAATGTTTGTGTATAGCATTTCATACTTTTGAAAGCAATTAAACAAAAACTGATTTTTAGCAAAAGTAGTGGTATAATTCATGAGGATATCCTAAATTATTTTCTAGCATATAAGTGTAAGTTACATTGAGATTAACAATATTTGAAATATGATAGGATGTGATGTATCTTGTGTTATGTTTATTTACATAGCATACCATATAAAATTAATTATATTGAATTCAGAAAGAACTTATAAATAGAATAATAATGTGAAAGCATTTATAAGTTATTGTCTAACATATGAAATGTAAGTAAAGTTAGGTTAGCAGTATATATGAAATGTAATGGTAAGTGACATTCATGCACTAAATTTGTCTGCAGAATGTGACACAACATATAAAATTAATTCTTTTGAAACCAGTTGTGCAAAAGCAACAGAACCTAGGAAAAGCTAGTGAATATATAATGATATACTACAATATAAAAGCATTTATAAGTCAGTTTTCAAGTTATGCAACTAGGAGAAATTCTTTATATTCAGTTTCCATGCATTTATGATCTTTGAAAATTTTGGGTATTTAAAATGTTCTTTGCATTTCAATTTTTATCAAATTGTTTCCACATTAAATTTATAAGATTCTAATACTGTTCATAAGAGATTTGTCAGTGCATTTTATCGTTGATAAACATTTACAGGAATTATTAGGCTTTTCATAAAATAATTTAAAATGGTGAGTAGCATTTTCTGCATTGTTCACGTGTACAGAACATAACATATAAACTGATTTTACTGAAAGCAGTAAAGTTGATTGTTTTGAAACCAGCTGAACAGAAATTGAACTGAGAAAAAGCTAATAAATGTATTAATTATATATTTCAATGTAAAAGTATTTTTAAGCTATTTTTTATGCATTTAAGATTTTTTGAAAGTTATAGGTATTTAAAATGTCTTTGCATTTTAATTTTTATCAGATTTTTTTTCACACTAAATTTATATGATTCTGATACTATTTAAGAAGTTTTTTCTGATGAATTACTATCAATTTATTTTTAAATTTTAAGTTGCTTTTGAATTATTCCCAGTATTTGTTGGAATACATGGCCTTGATAAACAAATTAATAGCATAGAAAATATGTTTCATAAAAGAAAACCTTTTTTACATAGCTTAATCCGTAAATATCTGTTTCTATTCAAGCCTTGTTTATTCAAAACATTGCAGGTTTTCAGCATATGCTAATTATTATGCATAAGTATAATATAAATAATGCAGTTTTGAGCTTTGAATATTAGACTCAAGATGAGTTCATAAGTAAGTCAAGCAAAAGAATTAAAAAAGTATTGTTTCAGAATCATATAAAATACCTTTAATTTATAATCTGCATAGCTTGATATTAAAAAAAAAACAATACACTAAATTTTCTTTAAATATATTTTATTTAATGCACTGCAGCTTTTCAGAGCAATGAATAATAATTAATTACACTTTATATATATATGTAATATAGATCATACAGTTTCCCACAATCATTATTCCTCATACTTTATATGCAAAAAATAATGGCATAAAAGTCTTTCATTTATAAAATGTATAATCTGCATAGCTTGATGCTTAAATGTTTTAAAAACAATGCATACAATTTCCTTTAATCATTAATTATACAAAATGATGTACATTTTCAGCAAATTGAACAGGAATTTTCTTTTGGGATGAAATTTAGGGATTCAGTAATAATAACACTCCTATTTCTCACCAAACAATAATCATATCATACCTTAGAATGTTTTGATGGGGTGAAATTCTGCCGGTATATAGTATATAGTCTTTTTCTGTACAACAAATCCGATGTGGGAGGGAAAAAAAAAAAAAAAAACTGGATTTTTTCAGTACTTGGATAATATCCTCTGCAGTTAGGAACACAACACGTATAAACCATTCTTAACAGTTTATTAGCAAATGAAATATTAAAAAATCTTTTATGCAATATACAAATCTCCCGCTAAAACTACAAGCATGCTTGCACGTTACACCGAAACAAGCAGTGACGGTTTGTTATGCCTACTAGTTCCCGCTCTAGTGATGTCACTCGCAGCAGAAAAGTGTCTTCAGACATTTTTCTTACTGTAAAATTTATACTTTTGTTTATATGTTGAAATATGAATCCTGTGTTTGGCGCATATGGCCTATAGAGCTTTGCACCATAAATCTACCGCCACCACCACCACCACCACCACCACCACCACCCTTCTTCGACTAATCAAGCTTGGGCAAATTAATGTCACTGTATCTGCACATAAAACACTTAACATTTGTAGAGGTGTAATTTCGGAATTTGACCTTCTGTATGTTTCCGAAGAAGAGTTAGTTTCCGATCTTGCCGATTAGAAGGTGTGTGCTGCCAGGTGGATCAAGTAGAAGTAAGGAATGTCAGTTGATAGACACAAAACATGTGATCTTGACCTTCAGGTCGCCTGATCAGCCTAAGAATATTAAGGCTGGATATCTTAATTGTACTGTATGCCTGTATATCCCAAACCCGATGTGATGCTTCCAGTGCCAGTGTTTTGGTCACACTAAGATCTCCTAACATGGCAAATTCACGTGTGCACGTTGCTCCGTGGCTGGCCACGACAGTGACACGTGTACTGCTGCCCCACTGTGCATAAACTGCAAGGGTGAACATGCAGCTTTCTCATGCTCATGTCTCAAATGGAAAACAGAGAGGGAAATCCAGGCTGTTAAACATAGGAGAAATATATCATATGCAGAAGCCAGAAGGATTGTCGAAGGCACTCAACCACGAACAGGGATGTCTTTCGCTAGTGCTGCAAAATCAGTGCGATCTGTTGGTACCCAAACTTCAGTGAGCACACAAACATCAGCACCTAAAATCCGACCCATAATAAGCATGCCAAAATGATTGATGAAATGATTTCTGACTCCTTTGATTCAGATAATATGGAAGTAAAACCAGGGTTAGATATTCCCAAACATCTACTTCCACGCAAAACCAAAACGCAGCACCGAAAGAATAAACACCATTCATAAATGGCCAATCTCATATCTGTGCAGACACGCATCATGAGCGGTGAGTACTGACAGAACGTCGTGGTTGTCATGGTTTTCACCAAAATCTTGTTCATATCAAACATCTGATTGATGTCTATCATCCTGTGTGCTTGGCAGTTCAGGAAACTCTGTTGAAACCAGAACATCAGGTTAAGCTACAGAGGTACAGTTCAAACAGGAAAGATAACCCTGAATGCAATCGTTTCTGTGGAGGCGTAGGAATTCTAGCGTCACTAGACTACCCTTCCAGCTATATCTCATTACATACAGGCCTCCAAGCTGTAGCTATGACAGTCAATATCCAAAAGTTAGTTTTGATTTGCTCCCTCTACTTGCCTCCAAGCCAACACATCGATCAACGAGATTTAGATAATTTAATAGAACAGCTGCCTGAACCCTTTATCATAATAGGTGACTTATGCCCATAGCCTGCTCTGGGGAAGTAAGGATTTACATTCTCGAGGAAGACAGATTGAGCAAATGATTGAAGATCACTGCCTCTGTCTCCTCAACAATGGACAAAATACCTATTTAGACGAGCCTACTAGAACCTTTCATGCTATTGATCTTGCCATCTGCTCGCCATCTCTTTTGCCTTTTGCTTCGTTCAATGTAGGGAATGAGCCTTATAATAGTGATCATCTTCCCATTTTTGTTACCCTCTCACGAGAAGGAGTAAATCTCATGTTTAGAACCCCTCGCTTCATATATGACAGGGCTGACTGGGAACTTTTCTCATTTATTGCAGAGTTGACAGAAGAGATGGTTACAGATGTGCCTATCAATGAAGCAGTGAAATCGGCTACTGATATTATTATACAGCAGGGATGTCAAACTCATAGGTACACTTGGGCCAAACAAACAAGGTTTAACTTTAGGTGGGCCGCAAAAAAAAAAAAAAAAAAAAAAAAAAAAACCACAATATTCATAGAAACGTAGATTTATTTTGAATAATACAATAATAAACATATATATATATTTAAATAGAAAAGAACAAGAAAAATTTAATGTTTACATCCTGATACTTAACATCTCTTCTCTGCTATTATCTTTCCTATTTCGGGAGAAATTTTGTTTGCAGTGATAACTTTCAACGCTGACCCAAGGTGAGCATCATTAATACGGTTTCTAATAGGAGACTTATTACCTTTCATGACTGAAAATAACTGCTCGCACCGATAAGTGCTACTAAACATGGAAATAATTTCATATGCAAATTTTCGCCCACTTCAATGAATTTTGCTTTCAAATTTGAGTTGCATTGAATCTCGATCACCTCCATTTGCATATGGCTGGGTACTGAGTCAATACTTATTGAGAAAATCGAAGAAAACAAAAAAAATTTGTCTTCGAGGGAACTATAATCATTAAACCTCGTTTCAAATTCAGTTGTTAAATTTGCAATTTTTTCTGTGTATTTTTGATACGAACAAGTATCATCTAAACTTGATTTGTTCATGCTGCATGTCGGGAAGTGCGTCAAATCTTCATTTTTAAGTTGTTTTTCCCAAAGAACTAGTTGACATTTGAATGCTTTAATTATGTCAAACATGTTCGCAATGATGTGATCTTTTCCTTGTAACGATAAATTTAAATCGGTTAAGTGTTTGGTTATATCAACCAAGAAAGATAAATCTTGTATCCATATTGGATCGTAAAACAAACTTACGTCTTGATTTTAAAAACTCATCGTTTTTAAAAACTGACATATTTCTTCTTTCAAATCCCAGAACTGTTTGAGAATCTTGTAGCAAGATAACCAACGTACCTCGGTATAGTAGGACAAACCCGAATATTCACTATCTAACTCACTTAAGAAAGCAGTGAATTGACGCTGATTTAAACCTCGAGATCTTATAAAATTTATAACTTTTTTTTTTATATATGACAAAACATTCTCCATATTTATTACTTTCGTGCATGGAACTTCTTGATGTATAATAAATACAATGCATATGATGAATGTTTGAACCGTGAATTTCACTAAGTTTTTTTCTTAGTAATGCTACGAAGCCCTTGTTTTTCCCGGTCATTGATGGAGCGCCATCTGTAGCTACAGAATTTAATTTTGCCAAAGGTAGATTGTATTTCTGCAAAAGTCTAAAAACACAAGTAAATATATCTTCTCCTGTGGTAGTAGCAGTCACGTCTTGTCACAAGAACGATGAAACACTGCTAATTGAGCTTTGTCACTAATGTACGTGCTCTCGTCACAGGCAGTGGAGAAACTTTCAAAACTAGATGATTTTGCTTTGATCTGATCACTTAAATTCGCGGCTAAATCAGTAACTCTTTCCGCAACTGTATTTCGAGACAATGAAATTGATTGAAAAGCCTTCACATTTCCAGGACAAACAATTTTTCCAGTTTTCATTAGGCATTCCTTGATGAAAACACCGTCAGTAAAAGGCTTCGAATGTTTAGCTTTCAACTGGGACAAGACGTAGCTTGCATGTACTGCCGCTTCACTTTCTTGCAATACTTTACTCACGGTTGCCACGCTACCTGAAAAACCTGGAAAACTGGGAAAAGTCAGGGAATTCCGTAATTGACCAAAAAATTCAGGGAAAATTCAGGGAATTTAAGTGTTTTAGTCAAAATCTGGAAAAGTCAGGGAATTTCATACAACGATCCCACCAAAAAAGGCGAGTTTTGCGCCGACGTCGGAAGAGATAATTTTTTTGGTGAATTGTGTATCACATGAGTGTCATTCGAGCAGCTGGCATAGAGCCAATATTGGCAGCTCCAATTTGATTGTCTTTTAGAAAGGCAAAGCAAGTTTCCCGCAACTTTTGGTTTCCAGTAACCTTGAGAATCGCATGTGCAGTTCATGAACTAAAGAAAGTACCTGTTCTCATATAAAACAAAATGGGTTTAATCCTAGTATACGGTACCATGAAGGTTAGAATCAAAGAATATGTATTGTAAAAAAGGAAAACCTCTCTGCAACAGATGTGGCTCCGTTCCATCATAGAGGGAAACAGCTGTGCATGTGCGATATATCTGTCGGCAAAGCTCGAAACCGGTGTCGAAGTTCGAAGGTGACATTATCAAGAGTTCATGAAATGAACATCGTTTAAAATTTCTTTAAACTCTAAAAGAAAAGAAAATATTTTTTGGCGCAAGTAAGTTAATTCATGGATTAGTTATTTTGAGGGTGGGGAAACTACAAAAATCCGTTTTTAAAATTATTGCAAAAAATCCAAGAAAAAACGTTCTTTGATAAAACATGTCTTCTTGGATTTTTCGCAATAATTTAAAAATGGATTTTCATAGTTTTCTTGTTTGTCAAAGAACGGTTCTTCTTAACACGTGTTTCTCAATTTCCTGTACACATCGCGAAGAGGGAAATTCTGGCCGGCAGGTTCCGTCGCCAAATCCCTTGCCAAATTTTCCCTCCGCTTTCTAGTGGCGTAATAGCATTTATGTGTATGGAACCTTTTCTTCTTTACATAGACGTTCTTTGGTTAGAATAATCTTCATGTATTGTACAGCGGGATTTGGCGACATGATGATGAGCAGTAAACGGATCATTTTTATTCTTGGCGACAATTTTCAAAATTGTGCGCAGGCCGTACCGTATACTAGGATTTTACCGCAAAATCTTTTTAAACATTTCTTTTTCTTTTCTTTTTAATAAATACCTTGTCATTTTGCAGTAAAATAAATATAGTAAAATAATTATCTTTATTTTTATGTTATTCATATCATATAATGTTGCTTCTTCCCTCTAAATTTATTTATCATTAGTAAATAATATATCCAAATTTCAGAAAATTTTCTCTGGCATAATCCTGAAATTAATTCTAGGAGTATGATGACATACCATTACGAAATTTAATGCACATTTTTTTTTACTTATGTATGCTGCGATATAAATATAAAATACCTCAATTTATTAAAAAAATATCATTAAATAGATTTCTTTCTTTCGTTTAGCTGCAGAATGTTTGCAAAAAGAGCCTTATTTTATTCCAGATTGGGCAGATTCTAATCTCAATCTTCAGTGGAGAAAACAACTCCTATTATAATTATATTTGTGTTTTTAAGTGTTAAGGTGCCTTTTAAGAAGACACCTCACACAAATTAAATTTACCTGAAATCTAACCTAACTATTTAGCATTGCGTTGTGATTTATAAGAACTGTATTAGGCTCGTGTTGAACTGGTGATGATCATGAGTAATAATTAAATAAAACGTACAATTGTTATCCAATGTATATATCTTAAATTTTATTAAGTTTCTTAAGTGGAAAAGTAAACAAAATTATCAAAGTGTACCAAGAATAATTAAGAATAAATGTCCTCTGGGATTTATTGAGTAATTAAGTGAATTTGCTACACAATGCAAGTAATACCATCTTAGCACAACCAAGGTGCATTACGGGGATAGACTGGAATTTTCTTGAAACGTACCTGGAAAACCTGGAAAAATCAAAGAATTTCATTCTCCTATTTGAGTGGCAACCCTGTTTACTAAACATGGACTGTTGCTTTTTCACTCCTAACTTAAGCTCTTTCAACTTTTCTTCTCTCATTAATCCTTCGTAATTGCTATATTTTGATTTGTGTTGTTCGTAATGATGTTTAATATTATATAACTTTGATACATTAATAGTATTATTACATATCAAGCAGATTATTTTATCTTTTATTTCACAGCAAAAATATTCTAATTTCCATTTTACTTGGAATATTCTATGTTCGTCAGCGATTTTTCGTTTAATTTTACTACCACTTGGTTTTTGATATAGACATACTGAATACAATGGGCTGGAATAAACACGGTAAACGTTAAAAAGTTAACAAAAATTTATTCTTTCCACAAGAGATAAATCAAAATGCTGAAATATTTCTTCAAAAATATTCTAACAATATCACAAAATGTCAAACGTTTAGCAAAAATCAATTCAAAGCAGAGAAACTAATTGTATCTCACAGCGAAATCACTACAAATCAATCGCAGCATTAAGTAAACAAACAGTTCGCTAGAACTACAGCTACTACTGAGATGAGTTGTTTGTTCTCGGCTTTTATAAGCTTTATAATTAATTTCTCGAATATACTGGAAACATCTATAAATATCTGGATTTTTGTTGATGGCAACAGCAATTACGAGATATTTATTTATTAGGTATTAAATGCACGCGCTGTTCTATTTTTAACCTTCCAACGCAGCTGTCTTTTCAAAAATCATCTGCGTTGCTAAAGGAACATGAAGCAAAGCTAATTACAATTCTAAAAAAAAAAAAAAAAAAAAAACTAACTAAATAAATAACTATGAAATCCGTAACAATATGAATTAAGTAATAATTAATAATAAAGCAAAGTGCATGCACATGCATGCACCAATATCATACAAAACTATGATTGGAAAACTGAGACCATGAGATCGGCCACATTCGGCTATCGGTTCTGAGTGCGCTCAAGTTCTGAGTACAAGTTTTGAGTGCATACAAGTTCTGAGTGCACGTGTCCCCCAAAAGCCGAAGGTAGCTGAACGCAAGCTACTCACACGCATTTGTAATTTAAGTAGTGTGTCTGTCAGCTCGCTGTGAGTAATCTAACAACACTGAATAAATTATCGTTAATTACTTAGCAGTAAACATTTTATTTTTTTTCTTCGTCGATATGTTATTTTATTATTATATATTATTATTTGCCGATATATTGGCCGGGCCGCAAAAATATTTGTTGTGGGCCGCGAGATTGACATTCTTGTTATACAGGCAGCTACAGTTTCTATACCTATGACATCAGGGAAAGTAAGGAAATATCCAAAGCCATGGTGGAACTGTGAATGCCAGGAAACTCCAAGAAAGTAAAGAAAAGCTTGGCGTACTCTCCGTAGGTACCCAACTCTGTCAAACTTCATAGCATTCAAAAGAGCCAAAGCTAATGCAAGGAAAGTATAACGTAAGAGCCAGAGAGATTCATGGATATCCTATGTGTCTGGGATAACATCATCAACACCATCTAAACGAGTCTGGGAAAGAGTTAGAAAAGCATGTGGAATATATAATGACCGCTCATTTTCCTTTCTGGAAAAAGATGGCCGAGTGATAAGTTCCACAGAAGAAATTGCAAACACCATTGGTGAAACATTAGCTGCGGTTTCTTCCAGTGATAATTATCCACCAGCATTCCTTTCTGTTAAGCTACATTCTGAAAAAATTCCTTCCTCAGGGGGCTCACTTTTGTGAGTACGGGTGTGGCAATCTCGAGGTACCCTAGCCCTTCAGGGGATCATCTTCTTGGTGAGACGGGTGTCACGATCCTGGAGCCCCAGTGATCTATCCTCTTTTCCGTCTCCTCTCCTCTTAACTGGAACTTTTCCCCTTCCCTTCTCCCTTGTGGTTTCTCTCTACGGAGTTTGGGGCTCGTCACGAGAAACTGGAACAACCCTTGCGTCCAGTTTTCAAATGGCGAGAAAACTGCCCACGTGTTTGGAGACCCGTGTCGCTGGAAAGGAGGGTCCTGGTAGTTGAGGGGCGAGGTACCTCCTGGGGTGCTTCTCCTGGGGTGCGAACACCTCCTGGGGTGCTTCCCAGGTAATGCGATGTAAGGTAATGCGATGTAATGTAAATGCGAAGCATAAAGCATTGCTCCATGCTTCGCATTTACAGAGCTCTAATTCGCTCTAGACTGGACTATGGCTCAGTTGTTTACGGATCCGCCCGGTCATCAGTATTGTTAAAACTGGACCCTGTTCACCATCAAGCTCTGCGGATCTGTTCAGGAGCTTTCAGGACTTCTCCTGTCCAGAGCCTATATGTTGACTGTAATGAACCATCACTTTATCTGAGGCGTGAGCAATTGTCCCTTTTGCAATATTTTAATATTCTATCCCAACCTGAACATCCCAATAAGCTGTGCTTACTTGATGATGTGTGTAACGCGTTATTTGAAACACTTCCATCCTGTGTTCCTACATTTCTTTTAAGAGTTCGCCCTGTCATTGAGGAACTTTCCCTCTCTGATATGCACCCCCAAGCAGTACAGAATTTTGAAATCTCACCTTGGGAAAATGCACAGATTCAGCTTCTTGATGTTTCCAAGCATCACGTCAAGGCAAGCACCAATGACATCATTTATAGACAACTCTTTGCTGAGCACAGGCACAAATATAGCAGTTATCTTCCAGTTTATACAGATGGATCCAAATCAAAAGATCATGTCGGGGTGGCATTTGTAATTGAAGACCACATGGAGGGCACACGCTTGCACCATGCCTTCTCTGTCTTAACATCTGAATTAACTGCAATATATTATTGTCTTTTGTACATCTCAAGGCTTTGCCACAAAAAGTTTATAGTTTATACAGACTCGTATAGTGCAATGAAATCATTAGAAGCTTTTTCTAACAGTCAAAACCCAGTCATAGTGGATGTTCTCAAGATACATATAAACCTAACGAGTCGTGGATATGAAATCCTGTACTGCTGGGTTCCTGGTCATGTGGGAATTAAAGGGAATGAGCTGGCAGATATCACAGCGAAATGTGCTGTTGAACTGTCCAGTCGCCTCATCCCTATTGGAGACATCTGTTGTGTTGTGAAAGAGAAGATACGAAAAAAATGGCAGCAATTTTGGGATGTTCAGCGTCAAAACAAGTTAAGACATGTAAAGCCTAGAACTGAGCATTGGGATTTTGCAGGAAATCATAAAGAAGAAGTTCTTTTGACTCGCCTCAGAATTGGTCACACTAGAGTGACACATGGCTACCTTTTAAAAGCAGAGAATGAGCCTGTTTGTTTAAATTGTAATGTTTGTCTATCTGTCCGTCATATTTTAATTGAATGTCCATATTTTAATAATCTTCGTCAGAAATATTTTAATAGCTGTGACTTACCTCTCGACCGTTTAATCGGAAGGGAGGTGAATTGTAATTTATTTTATTATTTAAAAGAGACTGGCTTTTATCACCTAATGTAATTTGTTTTGAAGATTGTGTCTTGAATTTTAAATGTGTGGTTTTAACTTGTTTTTATATAACTTTATCCTCTGGATTTGATACATTTGTCTACTTGTTTTTAGTTATTGTATTTTAATTTCATCAGTTGTACTCACCCAATCTCGCGTTTGCCGCACTATAATCAACTTTGGTTTTGCGCCATAATCTCTCACTCACTTACCCGTCACTGAGGGAAAATTTAATATTACAGTTGTTCCGAATTGAGATTACTGAGAATTTTGTAAACCTACGTTGAAAAAATGCCATTCTTTATAATATAGGACGTTACTTTCGTTTTTATAAAATATTATTTTGAATTTTAAATTTACATTGCAAAACTATGTGTATTTACTATGTGCTCACAATAATTATTTCTATCCTATCTTTATATTAATGTTATGTCAAAAAATATTCCAACTATTTGATTATTTCCTTGGACAATTTAAAATTTAACCAGTCTTTATCATAGTCTTTTTTTTTTTTTTTTTACTGTTAAATGTCCTTATAATTTTAAATTTGTTTTGGTATATACGCTGGTGGCCTCTCAAATTGCAACACCAAGAAAGACAAATGATATTACAGCAAAATTTATTTAGTAGATAATATGTGGACCAAGTGTGAAATGATTAAATTTTTAGACTTCTGTGAAGTGTGGTTCCTTCCAAAATCAGTAGGCAGAGTAGCCGCCATTGTTGGAGATCACCGCTGGCACACGTCTCGGCATTGATTCAAAGAGACTTTGTTATGTACAAAGAGACTTTGTTAAAAGGATGTGTTTTTGGAGTACAGCAGACCAGTTTCCACACGTTGCCAAAGTTGATTTGGTGTGGCAGCTTGGAATGTAATCTGGTCAATCGTTCAGCAACCATGGACCGCATGTTTTCTATTGGCGAAAGATCCGGAGAGCGAGCCGGCCAGGGAAGCAAGTCAGTCTGGTGATTGACGAAAAACCCTTGGAAAATGCGTGGAACGTGTGGTCGCCCATTATCCTGTTGAAATATGGCTGTGGGCAAGCCCTGAAGGTAAGGAAGGTTAATTGGCTTGAACACCTCGGAGATGTAGCGCTGGCTGTTTGTTTGTTGCATTGGACCATTGTGGCAGTGCTTAACGCAGCTGTTCAGCATCCTCTCTCCACGGTGTCTCCAGACTCGAGTCCGACAATGGTAATGTTGCAGACAGAAGCGTGACTCGTCAGTAAAGACAATTTCATTCTGCCGTCCACATCTTTCTTTCATCGCACCATTGGCAGAGGATATATCTGTGGTTCTGTGTCAAGGGTAGACAAAGCAGTGGACGTCTTGCAGACAGACTACTCTGCTGTAAACGGCGTCGAATGGTACGCGCAGACACTGGATGATGCGTTACACACCGAATGTGCTGTGCTATGGATCATCATGTGACTGAGCGATCTGTCACTGCCATGTGAACAATGTTCCTGTCATCATGTGAAATGGTGCACTGAGGTGGATGCGATCGAACACATCAGTCCGTCCTAGCTTCCTGCATCCAGCGGTCCCATATATGCATTACAGTTGTTTGGTTTCGTCCAACACGACTACCGATTTCCCTGAAAGATAATCCACACTCTCAGTAGGCCACTATTCTTCCTCTGTTGAACTCAGATACTTGATCAAACGATTAACTACGAGGCATAATTGATCGTTTTTTTGAAAAAATCACAAGAAAACACAATTGCCGAACTTGAAATCGTCAGAAACTCCAAGCTTTAAATCGTGTTTTGAAGTGGCGCCATAGGCGCGTGTGATGCGAGTCTGCGCTGAAATTCTAATCATTTGCATATCTCACCTCTGCTAATGCATCTTGTAAATTTCACGTTATTTGCATGCACCCTTGTTCACTCGGGTATCAAAATTTACGTAATTTCTTAGTGTAAAGAGTTTTTCAAATTGAAGGGAAAATTGTTTGTTATGCATAGTGTCTGGAAAAACTGTGGGACAAAAGTTACACGATAATTAGTTGTCTTCAATATTGTCTTATGTTATTATCCTTGTATATTATGCTACATAATTTCTAGATAATTTCAGATGCCTGGTAAGCAAAATTCTCTCCTGTTTAAAATCTACATCGCATGTGAATTTTTCTATTTCCTCTATTGTTTAAACCCCATCAGGGGCTCACTTTTGTGAGTACGGGTGTTTCAATCCCGAGGTACCCTAGCTCTTCAGGGGATCATCATCTTCTTGGTGATACGGGTGTCAAAGGATTTAGAGGATTCTCGGTGCTATCAGAGGATTCTCGGTGCTGGAAAAGGATTCTAAAGCTTTCAATAGGAGTCTGTATATATAATGAATTTTCCATGGTGCAGCGTTGAGATGTACAAAAGTGCATAATATATGGCAGTCAGTTCGGAGGTTAAGACCGAGGAAGCGTCATGTAAATGGTCACCAATTATAAATGACATCCCAGCATGACAAGTTGACTTAGATCCATCCAAATATATGGAAACATAACTGCTGTAACTATGCTGGTGCTCAGCAAAAGTTTGTCTGTAAATGCTCTCATTAGCAGTTGTTTTGACGTAACGTGAAAAATATCAAGAAACTGGATTTGTGCGTTTTCCCGAGGTGGGATTTCAAAATGTTGTAATGCTTGTTGGGACATATCAGACAATGACAATTCTTCAATGAGAGCACCAACTCTGACAGGAAAAGATGGCACACAGGATGGACGTGCCTCAAATAAAAGGTCACAACTATTATTAAGTAAGCACAGTTTATAAGCATGGTCAGGTTGAGACAATATATTAAAATACCGTACAAGCGACAACTCCTCATGCCTTAAACGGAGTGATGGTTCGTAACAGTCAACATAAAGGCTCTGGACACGAGACATACTGAAGGCTCCAGAACAAATCCGCAGAGCCTAATGATGAACAGGATCTAGTTTTAACAACACTGAAGACCGAGCGGATCCTTAAACTGCTGAGCTGTATTTCAGTCTAGAGCGAACAGGAGCTCTTTAAAGAAGCTTAGAGCACCGCTCTGCACCCCAGGAGGTGTTCGCCAGGACTTTTAAAATATAAAAAAAATTTTTTTACACTTCTTTTTCAAGTTTAGTACATGAGGAAGTCAATTTTCAAGTAAAGTCAATTTTTGGTCGAACTTCACCCCTAAAAATTTTACTTTAGGTGCAACTGGAATCACTGACCCCTTGAGGTAAAATTCAGGCACGGAATGGAGACCTTGCTTTTTACAAAAGTGCGCACACACAGTCTTCTGTTTCGAAAATGTAAATCCTTGTCTGTTTGCCCATTCCTGGATCCTGTTCAAAGTGATCTGGAGCTGCCTCTCTACATGTCTCACATCCGCACCTCGACAGCTAATTTGTAAATCATCAACATATAACGATCCTGAAGATGGGAGGAAGTTGTTCTAATTCACAATTTGTTTTTTAGGCTGAACAGGGTTACACGAAGCACACAGCCTTGAGGCACACCCTCTTCCTGTTTGAAAACTTCTGACAAAACAGAGCCAATTCTTACTTGAAAAGTTCTAGCTTCCAAAAAATTCTGAATGAAAAATGTTAGGCTGCCACGCAAGCAACTATCGTGAAGATCACGACGTATAGTGTAGTGTATCTCCGTGCCTTATCATAAGCTTTCTCTATATCAAAGAAAATTGACACAGACTTACAGCTCCGCCTTCTTACTTTTCTTGCATTTGCTTTGTCTGTTTTAAATGCTATGAGGTTTCGCCGAGTAGGATATCTACGAAAAATTCCCCATGCTTTTTTCTGTTTTTTCAGTGCTTCATGACAGTTGCGATTTCACCATGGTTTCGTATATTTTAGTATTTTTCCTGATGTGCTAGGAATGGAAAGCATTAGTTGCCTGAATAATAGTATTAGGCAACTAATGCTTTCCATTCTTAGCACTTGAAAAGCGTCATCGATATGCACATCTTCTACTATTTCCTCTGTGAGTTCTTAACCGGAAGAGAAGTGTTCCCAGTCTGCCCTATCGAGTATGAATCGAGGACATCTCGACATGGGGTTTGCTCCTTTTTGTGCAAGAGATACTAAAATGGGATAGTGATCGCTGTTGTAATGATCATTTGTCACACTAAACGTGCAAATTGGCAACAGAGGTGAACAGATGGCAAGGTCGAGAGTGTGGAATGTCCTTGAAGGCTCATGGAAGTATCATACCATTATTCAGGAGTGAAAGGCTATGATCTTCAATCATTCACCCAATTTCTCTCCCTCCGGACCCCTCAGGGTGCTCACTTTTGTGAGTACGGGTGTGGCAATCCCGAGGTACCGTAGCCCTTCAGGGGATCATCTTCTTGGTGAGACAGGTGTCACGATCCTGGAGCCCCAGTGATCTATCCTCTTTTCCGTCTCCTGTCCTCTTGGCTGGAACTTCTCCCCTTCCCTTCTCCCTTGTGGTTTCTCTCTTCGGAGTTTGGGGCTCGTCACAAAAAACTAGAAATGCCTTGTCTCTAGTTCTCGAGTGGCGAGAAAACTGCCCATGTGTTTGCCGTGCGTGGAGACCCGTGTCACTGGAAAGGAGGGTCCTGGTAGTTGAGGGGCGAGGTACTGTCCCCAACACACTGCTTTGGCCTCTGCTTCAGCTAAACGGGAGGCACCTTAGTCATCCTCATGGGTGTCAATCGGCTGGTCACTAGTCCTTGTGTCAGTGGCTTGGGGTCAAGCTCTCGGGAGTACCTGCTTTCGGGAAAGCCGACTGTGGGGCTTCAGTTTGCGTATAGGTCCGGCTAGCCCTAACACAGGAATCTGTGTTCCCTTGTTGGGCTCCGTGGTGGGCGGGACCGTCGGACCCGAATCTTTATTTCATTCAAATATGGCTGAATCAAATTTACACTCAACAACTGAACACAATTATGCATCTAAAAAAATTAGAACAAATGAAAATGCCAATTCTACCATCAATTCAACAAGTCTGCCACATTTTCTTGTCATTAGCAACTGTAAAGTTGAGCTGCAAAAGCTGTCTGCATTTGTGATTCAAAAATCTATTCAATCTTGCATTGGTGAACCAAGAAATATCAAACGGCTGCGCTCTGGAGATCTTTTAGTTCAAACTTTTTCTTCTGTTCAATCTGCAACACTCCTCGAATTAAACAAAATTGAGCAAATTGATGTAAATGTGTCAGAACATAAAACACTTAATTTTTCTCGTGGTGTTATCTCAGAGATTGACCTCCTCTGCGTTTCAGAAGAGGAAATTGTCTCTGAGTTGTCTGACCAGAATGTCTGTGCTGTGAAACGGATCAAGATGTGCAAAAAGGTCAGTTGATTGATACAAAGCATATAATCCTGACCTTCAAGTCACCTGATCTGCCAAAAAGTATTAAGGCCGGCTACTTACACTGTCCCATAAGACCTTACATACCAAACCCATTGCGATGTTTTCAATGTCAGCACTTTGGTCATTCAAAAATGTCTTGTCGTGGAAAAATCACGTGTGCACGTTGCTCTGTCGAAGGCCACGACAGCGAAAATTGCAGTGCCCGAACCATTATGTGCGAATTGCAAAGGGAATCACCCAGCATATTCACGACAATGTCCAAAGTGGAAATCAGAAAAGGAAGTGCAGACAATAAATATAACAAGAAATATATCTTACGCAGAAGCAAGAAAATTAGTCACAGATGCGCAGCGCCGAAAATTGTCCTATGCTGGTGCATTAAAATCCTCTAAATCAGTAGCCACACAGATAGCAATAGGTTTACCAACCAAACAGCGATCCAAAATATGCAAAAAAACAAAACACAGAAACCGGTAGCAGCAATGATAAAAAATCAGCATAACACGGAAATAAAAGATAACCAAACCGAAGAAAACAAAGAAACAAAGAAAAATCCAAAAACTGCCAGCAATTCCAGTGTGAGCTCCTTTGGGAGCCTTAGTTCAGACAGTGTAGATTCTGAGATGGATGTGGAAGAGGGACTGGATATCCCCAAACACCTGCTTCCACGAAAATCAAAACAACAGCACCGAAAAAATAAACAGCAAGTGTAATGGCCACCCTCATTTCATGGAACTGTCGCGGCTTCCACCAAAATCTCGATAATATAAAAGATTTGATAGATTTACACCACCCTGTGTGCTTAGCCGTTCAAGAGACTTTCCTAAAACCCATTCAACAGTCAAAGCTTCGGAGGTACTGCCTCACAAGGAAAGATAATTTAGTAGGTGAGCATGTGAGCGGGGGTGTTGGCTTCCTTACCTCACTTCACTATCCCTCTAATCCTATATCTTTAAACACAGGCCTCCAAGCAGTTGCCATTCAAGTTAATATACGAAACTTAATTTCAATCTGTTCTGTATATTTGCCTCCAAATCAACATATCAATGAATATGAATTAAATGACCTGATGGAACAGCTACCTAAACCCTTTCTCTTAATGGGGGACTTAAACGGACATAGTCCATTCTGGGGAAGTAAGGACAGAAACCCTCGAGGCAGACAGATTGAACAAATGATCGAAGATCATTGCCTCTGTCTCCTCAATAACGGGCAGAAGACCTATTTCCATGAGCCTTCAAGGACCTTTCACGCTCTTGATCTTGCCATCTGTTCTCCATCTCTTTTACCATTTTCCACCTTTCATGTTGGCAATTATCCTTATAATAGTGACCATTTTCCTATTTTTGTATCTATCACACAAGAAAGATCAAATCTCATGCGAAGACCTCCCCGTTTCATACTTTCTAGGGCGGACTGGGAGTACTTCTCGTCTTGTGCAAAAATCACGGAAGAGATGGTAAAAGATGTGCCAGTCGACGATGCTGTGAAAGCAGTTACGGACGTCATTATCCAGGCAGCTTCTGCATCTATTCCGATAACATCAGCAAAACTTCCCAAGTACACAAAACCGTGGTGGATCCGTGAATGCCAAGCTACACTGAAGCAACAGAGAAAAGCTTGGGGAATTTTTCATAAATACCCGACTCTGTCCAACCTTATTGCTTTCAAAAAAGCTAAAGCAAATGCAAGAAGAGTGAGGCGGAAAAGCCAGAGGGATTCTTGGATGTCCTACGTGTCTGGGATAACATCCTCTATTACAAGCAAATGCGTATGGGAAAGAGTTAAAAAAGCATGCGGACTGTACAAAGACCACTCACTTTCTTTTCTGGAAAAAGATGGCCAAGTGGTTAGCACAACAGAAGAAATCGCAGATACTATTGGCGAGAATTTTGCTGCCATTTCTAGCGGCAATAACTATCCGCCAGCATTTCTTTCTGTCAAGCTACGCTCCGAGAAAGCTCCTGTTGCATTTAACTCTACCAACGCCGAGCCATATAATAGCGAATTTACACTTACTGAGCTAAGAACAGCTTTGATGCAGACACACAGTACCAGTCCGGGTTTAGACGGTGTGAGATATGAAATGCTGAAGCATCTTCCTTGCAAGTCATTGACTGCTCTCCTCACCCTTTATGACAGAGTTTGGAAGGAGCATAATTTTCCGAATGCATGGAAGAGAGCTGTTGTCATTCCCATCGCCAAGCCAAGGAAAAACCCGAAGAATCTCTCGAGCTATCGGCCCATTGCTCTAACAAGTTGTATTTGCAAACTATTTGAAAAAATGGTCAACCGCTGCCTAGTCTATTATCTGGAAAAAAGCAACATAATCTCCCCTTATCAGAGCGGTTTCAAGAAAGGAAGGATGACGATAGATAATATGCTCCTGTTGGAGACATCTATTCATAAAGCCTTCATTAAACGAAACCATCTTGTTGCTGTTTTCTTCGACATCGAAAAGGCTTACGATAAGGCATGGAGATATGGTATTTTGCAAGATCTTCATGCTAGTGGCTTGCGCGGTAACTTACCAATTTTCATACAGAACTTCTTGAAAGCAAGAACTTTCCAAGTAAGGATTGGCTCTGTTTTGTCAAATAACTTTGAACAAGAAGAGGGTGTCCCTCAAGGCTGCGTTTTAAGTGTGACTTTGTTTAGTTTAAAAATAAATTCTGTTTCCTCCTACAGTTTCAGGATCATTGTACGTTGATGATCTCCAGATAAATTGCTATGGTTCAGATATGAAATATGTTGAGAGACAGTTGCAGATTGCCATTAACAGAATCCAGAAATGGTCTGAAAAAGAAGGATTTGTGTTTTCAAAAGAGAAGACTGTTTGTATGCACTTTTGTAAAAAGCGATCCCTTCATCCTGAGCCCGAGTTGCATCTTTATGGATCGGTGAGACATTTGCTTCCGTTTCTTCCAGCAGAAACGATACACCTGCATTTCTTTCTATGAAGCAGCACTCTGAAATAAATCCCATCGCATTCAACTCTTCCAAATCTGAGCCTTACAATAAAGACTTTACTATGCTTGAATTAAGGAGTGCTTTATTGCAGACACATAGGTTTTCTCCGGGTCTTGATGGCGTGAATTACGAAATGCTAAAGCATCTGTCCTATAAGTCACTGAATGCCCTTCTCACTCTTTACAATAGGGTGTGGAAGGAGCGTGCCTTTCCCAGTGCATGGAGGAGAGCTGTTGTCATTCCTATTGCTAAGCCAGGGAAAGATCCAAGGAATCCCTCCAACTATCGGCCAATTGCCCTTATGAGTTGCCTCTGCAAACTGTTTGAAAAGATGGTAAACAGCCGCCTAGTCTACTTCTTGGAAAAAAATAATATTATATCACCTTATCAAAGCGGTTTTCAAAAGGGCAGGACTACCGTAGATAATATGCTCCTCTTAGAGACATCTATTCGAAAAGCTTTTGTAAGAAGAAGTCATCTTGTCTCAATATTTTTTGACATTGAGAAAGCTTATGATAAGGCATGGAGATACGGTATACTTCGCGATCTTCACGAGAGAGGCTTGTGCCGCAACCTACCAATTTTCATTCAGAACTTCTTGAACCCTAGAACTTTTAAAGTAAGAATTGGCTCTGTTTTGTCAGATGTTTTTGAACAGGAAGAGGGTGTGCCTCAAGGCTGTGTGCTTAGTGTAACCCTGTTTAGTTTAAAAATAAACTCTGTATTAAAAGAACTTCCTCCCACCATCTTGTGATCTCTATATGTTGATGATCTGCAGATTAGCTGTCGAGGGGCAGACATGAGATATGTAGAGAGGCAACTGCAGATGGCTCTGAATAAGATCCAAGAATGGTCAGACAAACAGGGATTTACATTTTCGAAACAGAAAACTGTGTGCCTCCACTTTTGTAGGAAGCGTGGTCTCCATCCTGAACCTGAGTTATATTTGAATGGTACAATTATTCCAGTTGCGCCTGAAGTAAAATTTTTAGGAGTGACGATCGACCGAAAATTGACTTTCCTTTCTCATGTTTTAAACCTGTGAAAGAAGTGTCTAAAAACACTAAATATATTAAAAGTGTTGGCGAACACCTCCTGGGGTGCAGAGCGTTGCTCCATGCTTCGCATTTACAGAGCGCTTATCCGCTCTAGACTGGACTATGGCTCAGTTGTTTATGGATCCGCTCGGTCATCTGTTTTGTTAAAACTGGATCCTGTTCACCATCAAGGTTTGAGGATTTGTTCAGGAGCCTTCAGGACTTCTCCTGTCCAGAGCCTGTATGTTGACTGTAATGAACCATCACTTTATCTGAGGCGTGAACAATTGTCCCTTTTACAATATTTTAATATACTATCCCAACCTGAACATCCCAATAAGCTGTGCTTACTTGATGATGTGTGTAACGCGTTATTTGAAACACGTCCATCTTGTGTTCCTACATTTCTTTTAAGAGTTCGCCCTGTCATTGAGGAACTTTCCCTCTATGATATGCACCCCCAAACAGTACAGAATTTTGAAATCCCACCTTGGGAAAATGAACGGATTCAGCTTCTTGATGTTTTTAAGTATCATGTGAAGGCAAGAACTAACGAGATTATTTACAGACAACTCTTCGCTGAGCACAGGAACAAATATAGCAGTTATCTTCCAGTTTATACAGATGGGTCCAAGTCAAAAGATCATGTCGGGATGGCATTTGTAATTAAAGACCACATGGAGGGCAGACGCTTGCACAATGATTTCTCTGTCTTAACATCTGAACTAACTGCGATATATTATAGTCTTTTATACATCTCAAGGCTCTGCTACAAAAAGTTTATAATTTATACAGATTCGTATAGTGCTCTTAAATCATTAGAAGCTTTTCCTAATACTCAAAATCCAGTAATAGTGGATATTCTCAAAATACATATAAGCTTAATGAATCGTGGATATGAAATTTCTGGTCGAACGTCACTCCTAAAAATTTTACTTCGGGTGCAACTGGAATAATTGTACCATTTAGATATAACTCAGGTTCAGGATGGAGACTTCGCTTCCTACAAAAGTGCACGCACACACTTTTTTGTTTGGAAAAAGTAAATCCCTGTTTGTTTGACCATTCCTGGATCTTATTCAGAGCCATCTGCAGTTGCCTCTCTACATATCTCATGTCTGCCCCTCGACAGCTAATCTGCAGATCATCAACATATAGAGATCCCAAGATGGTGAGAAGAAGTTCTTTTAATACAGAGTTTATTTTTAAACTAAACAGGGTTACACTAAGCACACAGCCTTGAGGCACACCCTCTTCCTGTTCAAAAACATCTGACAGGGTTACACTAAGCACACAGCCTTGAGGCACACCCTCTTCCTGTTCAAAAACATCTGACAAAACAGAGCCAATTCTTACTTGAAAAGTTCTAGCGTTCAGGAAATTCTAAATGAAAATTCGTAGGTTGCCGCGCAAGCCACTCTCGTGAAGATCGCGAAGTATACCGTATCTCCATGCCTTATCATAAGCTTCCTCTATATCGAAGAAAATTGAGACAAGGTGATTTCTACTTACAAAAGCTTTTCGAATGGATGTCTCTAAGAGGAGCATGTTATCTACGGTTGTTCTCCCTTTTCGAAAACCACTTTTATAAGGCGATATAATATTATTCTTTTCCAAGAAGTAGACTGGGCGGCTATTTACAGATTTGGTAGAGTTGAATGCGATGGGATTTATTTCAGAGTGCTGCTTGATAGAGAGAAATGCAGGTGAATAGTTTCTGCTGGAAGAAACGGCAGCAAATGTCTCACCCATAGTATTTGCAATTTCTTCTACGGAGCTAATCACTCGGCCATCTTTTTCCAAAAAGGAAAGTGAGTAGTCTTTATATATTCCGCATGCTTTTCGAACTCTTTCCCAAACCCACTTACTAGGCGTAGAGGATGTTATTGGCGACACATATGAAATCCAAGAATTCCTTTGGCTCTGCCTTCTTACGTTTCATGCATTTGCTTTGGCTCTTTTAAAGGCTATGAGGTTTCGCAGAGTAGGATATCTATGAAAAATACCCCATGCCTTTTTCTGTTTTTTCAGTGCTTCATGACAGTCGCGATTCCACCACGGTTTCGAATATTTTAGTATTTTTCCTGATGTTCTAAGGAATCGATGATGATGATGATGATGATGATAGTGGAAATCATGGCACAAAAACCTTAAAGGTTATTAGCGCAGAAAAAAAAAATTTTTTTTAAAGAGATTAAAAAAACAAGTACGCTACAAGCACAAACTAAAAAACAATTAGAAAATATGTGGTGAAAAACACAGTAATTTGTAATAAATGACAGATGAGGCATTCGCACATTATTAAACCACATGGTATCAAACAAGAAACAGGGCTAAAAGTCAAAAGTAAAAACATGTTACACAATAAAAGCTTAGTATTAAAATATTATATAATAAAATCAAATCAAATAGTAAAAACCTGTCTCTTTCAGGTATCGAAACAAATTATTATTTACCTCTTTCCCAATAACACGGTCCAGAGGCACATCACGATCATTAAAATACTTTAGACGAGTTGGTTAAAATGCAGACATTCAATTAGAAAATGATGCACGGACAGGACACAATTACAATTTTGACAAAGAGGTTCACTCTCGGCCTTTAAAAGATAACTATGTGTGACTCGAGAGTGACCAATCCTCAGGCATGTTAACAAGACTTCCTCCTTTCGGTTCCTATTCGTCTCCCAGTTTTCTATTTTACTTTTTACACTCCTCAATTTATTTAACAACACACTATCCCAAAATAATTGCCATTTGTTTAACATTGTCTGTTTGATGACGGTTTTGATATCACTGTAAGGGACTAGCTGGTTCGATGAAACAGTTGCAGACTTTGCTGCTGCATCTGCCAGCTCGTTTCCTTTAATACCCTCATGGCCAGGAACCCAACAGTAACGGATCTTGTATCCATACCTTTTTAATTTTCGATGTAAACTTAAAATGTCCACCAGTACAGGGTTTCGGTTGTCAGTAAAATGAACTAATGATTTTAGAGCACTTAATGAGTCGGAATAAATTATAAATTCTTTCTGAGATTGCTTGAGACATAAATAAGTGCAGAATACACAGCAGTCAATTCAGCGCTAAATATAGAACAGGCATTATATGTATTTGTTTTCCGTGAATATGGTTCTTCGCTACCAATGATGCTCCTACATGGTTAGCTGATTTTGATCCGTCTGTATATATAGCACCAAAATCTCTGTATTCGTCCCTGTGTTCCAAAAAAAGTTGTCTGTATATTTTCTCATTAGTGTCTCTCTTTTCAAGGTGTTCAAATACGTCCAGGAGCTCAATTTGTAGGTGATCCCACAGTGGGATTTCAAAAAGCTTTACTGGGTGGATATTTACATCTGATAGGCAGTAATTTTCCAACAGTGATTCGCATTTTCCAAAAATGGGAGAACATTATGAGGCTGTGAAGAAAATAGAAATTTATAAGTGTCATCAAGCTTACAGATCTGGAGAGGATGATTATCTTGTGAACTAACAATGAAATACTGATGAAGAGACAATTGTTCACGCCTTAACTCAAGAGCTGGTTCGTAACATTCAACATATAGGCTATGGATAGGAGATGTCCTGTAAGCTCCAGAACAAATTCTCAGAGCCTGATGATGAATAGGATTTAGTTTTAATAGAGTTGAAGGTCGTGCAGATCCGTAAACAACTGAGCCATAGTCTAGTTTAGAACGAAGGAGTGCTCTATAAATACGAAGTAAAGAGCAACGTTCTGCTCCGCAGGAGGTATTCGCCAAGACTTTTAATAGATTTAGAAATTTGAAACACTTCTTCCGCAAATATTGGATATGAGGGAGGAAGGTGAGCTTTCGGTCGAACAACACTCCTAGAAACTTTACTTCTGATGCAACTGGAATTTCTCATCCATAAAGATGAGTGAGTGAGTGAGTGAGTGAGTGATTATGGCGCAAAAACCAGAGATGATTATGACGTGCCAAACAAAAGATGAGATGATTACAATTGATGACATTAAAATTCAATATATAAAAACAAGTGGATAAATGTACCAAATCCAGAGGATGAAGTCATATAAACACAAGTTAAAAGCACATATTAAAATTCAAGACACAGTCTTCAAAACAAATTACATTTGGTAATAAAAGCCAATCTCTTTTAAATAATAATATAAATTAGAATTGACCTCTCTTCCGATTAAACGGTCGAGAGGTAAGTCACAGCTATTAAAATATTTCTGACGAAGACTGTTAAAACAGGGACACTCAATTAAAATATGACGAACAGATAGACAAGCATTACAATATGAACAAACAGGTTCATTTTCAGCTTTTAACAGGTAGCTATGTGTCACTCTAGTGTGACCAATTCTGAGGCGAGTCAGAAGAACTTCCTCCTTACGATTTTTGGTTAATTCCCAGTGCTCAATTCTAGGCTTTACATGTCTTAATTTATTTTGAAGCTGAACATCCCAAAGTTGCTGCCATTTTTTTCGGATCTTTTGTTTCACAACACAACAAATGTGGGGCTTCAGTTTGCGTATAGGTCCTGCTAGCCCTAACACAGGAATCTGTGTTCCCTTGTTGGGCTCTGTGGTGGGCGGGGCCGTCGGACCCGAATCTTTTTCTTTCACTATGGCTTCTTCTCATATCTACTTAATTAAAGATTTCGAGGTAACTCCAGTCACTCAAGTCACTCCAGTCAGTCAAACTAGTTCTGAAACGTCTGCAGCTAAACCAGTCACTCAACCTAGTTCTGAAACGTATACTGCTAAACCAGTCACTCAACCTAGCTCTGAACCATATACTAATAAACCAATCATTCAACCTAGTTCTGAAACGTCTACTACTAAACCAGTCACTCAACCTAGTTCTGAAAATTCTGCAAAAAAATTACGGACAGATGCAAATAAAAAAAATCATAACAATAGTCCCCGTTTCCTAGTCATCTCTAGTCCTTCTGGCGAAATGCATAAGATGTCTCCTTTCGTAATAAACAAATACATCCAGTCTTGTATTGGTGAGCCGAGAAATATAAAGCGTCTCCGCTCAGCCACCCAGTCTGCTTCTTTACTTCAGATAACTAAAGTTGGGCAAGCGAATGTCACTGTAACACCACATAAGTCACTCAACTATTGTCGGGGTGTAATCTCAGAATTCGAACTTCTGTATGTTTCTGAAGAAGAGATCGCTTCTGAGTTATCCGAACAAAATGTCTGCAGTGTAAGGCGGATCAAGATGCGTAAAGAAGGTAAGTTGATAGACACGAAACACGTGATCCTTACCTTCAACACGCCTGATACCTAAGAATATTAAGGCCGGATATCTAAATATTCCTGTAAGACCTTATATTCCAAACCCTATGCGATGTTTCCAATGCCAGCGTTTCGGCCATTCTAAGACGTCTTGTCGTGGCAGCCTCACATGCGCCCGATGCTCACAGATTGGCCACGATTCTGATAATTGTACCGCTGCGCCTTTGTGTATAAATTGCATGGGTGACCACCCAGCATTCTCTCGCTTGTGCCCAAAGTGGAAATCGGAAAAAGAAATCCAGACTACAAAAGTTACAAGGAACATCTCTTACGCCGAAGCCAGAAGACTAGTTCAGAGCACACAGCTTGGACCAAATACATCATACGCCAGTGCTGTTAAATCATCTCGTACAGTTGCCACCCAAACATTAATAGGCACACAGACCCTACCAAATAAAACCCAACCGTCTACATCCAACAAGAAAAAAGAAAATGCAACCCATATAGTACAAAAGAAAGAAACAGTTATTCAAAGTAAGCCGAAAACTGCCACACAAAAAATATCAAATAAAAATAGAAGTCGCAGCAATAGCTCTCTTGATGACATGATTTCTGAATCTGCGGATTCAGACTTTATGGAAGTGGAAGAGGGTCTGGAATTTCCCAGGCATCTACTTCCACGAAAAACAAAAGAACAGCACAGGAAAAACAAAAACCATTCATAATGGCCACCCTCGTGTCATGGAACTGTCGCGGTTTCCACCGAAATTTGCTTGACATCAAATCTATAATAAATGCGTACCATCCTGTGTGCTTAGCAATACAGGAAACAAATCTGAAACCAGAACACCATGCAAAACTTCGGAGGTTTTCTTTCGTCAGGAAGGATAACCTTGCAGGTGAGCGTGCCAGTGGAGGAGTAGGTCTCCTCTCCTCACTGGATTATCCCTCAAATGTACTTCCTTTGACGACATCCCTCCAAGTTGTCGCTACTCAAATAAATTTTGATATTGTTGTTTCATTAGTTTCTTTGTATTTGCCTCCAAATGAGCACATTTATCAGCAAGATTTAAATAATCTAATAGAGCAGCTGCCTGAGCCTTTTATTATAATAGGAGATTTTAACGGCCATAGTCCACTCTGGGGTAGCAAAGATACAAATTCCCGAGGAAGACAAATTGAGCAGATGATCGAAGATCAGAGCCTTTGTCTCCTAAATAATGGGCAAGATACGTACTTCCATGAGCCTTCAAGGACATTCCACGCTCTCGATCTTGCCATCTGTTCACCATCTCTGTTGCCATTTTGCACTTTTAGTGTCGGAAATGACCTGTACAACAGCGATCATTATCCTATTTTTGTGTCTCTTGCACGAAGAGGAGCAAACTCCGTGTCGAGAGTCCCTCGTTTTATCCTGGAGAGGGCAGACTGGGAACTCTTCTCTTCCATTGCAGAGCTGACAGAGGAAATGGTAGAAGGTGTGCAAATCGATGATGCTGTTGAAGCTGTTATTAATGCTATTATTCAGGCAGCTATGCTTTCGATTCCTAGAACATCAGGTAAAACACTAAAATATTCGAAACCGTGGTGGAATCGCGACTGTCATGAAGCACTGAAAAAACAGAAAAAAGCATGGGGTATTTTTCGTAGATATCCTACTCTGCGAAATCTCATAGCTTTTAAAAGAGCCAAAGCAAATGCACGGAAAGTAAGAAGGCAGAGCCAGAGGGATTCCTGGATTTCATATGTGTCCTCAATAACATCCTCTACGCCTAGTAAGCGGGTTTGGGAAAGAGTTCGAAAAGCATGCGGAATGTATAAAGACCACTCACTTTCCTTTCTGGAAAAAGATGGCCGATTGATTAGCTCCATAGAAGAAATTGCAAATAGAATTGGTGAGATATTTGCTGCCGTTTCTTCCAGCCGAAATTACTCACCTGCATTTCTTTCTATCAAGCAACGCTCTGAGAAAAATCCCATCGCTTTCAGCCCTCAGGGGCTCACTTTTGTGAGTACGGGTGTGGCAATCCCGAGGTACCCTAGCCCTTCAGGGGATCATCTTCTTGGTGAGACGGGTGTCACGATCCTGGAGCCCCAGTGATCTATCCTCTTTTCCGTCTCCTCTCCTCTTGGCTGGATCTTTTTCCCTTCCCTTCTCCCTTGTGGTTTCTCTCTACGGAGTTTGGGGCTTGTCACGAGAGGCTGGAACAGACCTTGTCTCTAGTTCTCGAGTGGCGAGAAAACTGCCCACGTGTTTGCCGTGCGTGGAGACCCGTGTCGCTGGAAAGGAGGGTCCTGGTAGTTGAGGGGCGAGGTACTGTCCCCAACACACTGCTTTGGCCTCTGCTTCAGCTAAACGGGAGGCACCTTAGTCGTCCTCACGGGTGTCAATCGGCTGGTCACTAGTCCTTGTGTCAGTGGCTTGGGGTCAAGCTCTCGGGAGTACCTGCTTTCGGGAAAGCCGACTGTGGGGCTTCAGTTTGCGTATAGGTCCGGCTAGCCCTAACACAGGAATCTGTGTTCCCTTGTTGGGCTCCGTGGTGGGCGGGGCCGTCGGACCCGAATCTTTTCTTATTTCAATATGGCTAATTCTCAAATTTTTCTGATCAAAGACTTCGAAGTCACTCCAGTCTCTCAACCTAGTTCTGAAACGTCCACTACTAAACCAGTCACTCAACCTAGCTCTGAACCACCTACTAATAAACCAATCATTCAACCTAGTTCTGAAAAGTCTACTACTAAACCAGTCACTCAATCTAGTTCTGAAAATTCTGCAAAAAAATTACGGACAGATGCAAATAAAAAAAATCATAACAATAGTCCCCGTTTCCTAGTCATCTCTAGTCCTTCTGGCGAAATGCATAAGATGTCTCCTTTCGTGATTAACAAATACATCCAGTCTTGTATTGGTGAGCCGAGAAATATAAAGCGTCTCCGCTCCGGAGACTTCCTTATTGATACAATCTCAGCCACCCAGTCTGCTTCTTTACTTCAAATAACTAAACTTGGGCAAGCGAATGTCAATGTAACAGCACATAAGACACTGAATTATTGTCGTGGCGTTATATCGGAATTCGACCTTCTGTATGTTCCTGAAGAAGAGATCGCTTCCGAGCTATCCGACCAAAATGTCTGCGGTGCTAGGCGGATCAAGATGCGTAAGGAAGGTAAGTTGATCGATACGAAACACGTGATCCTTACCTTCAACACGCCTGATCTGCCTAAGAATATTAAGGCCGGATATTTAAATTGTCCCGTAAGACCCTATATTCCCAACCCTATGCGATGCTTCCAATGCCAGCGTTTCGGCCATTCTAAGACGTCTTGTCGTGGTAGCCTCACATGCGCCCGATGCTCACAGATTGGCCACGATTCTGAAAATTGTACCGCTGCGCCTCTTTGTATAAATTGCAAGGGTGAGCACCCAGCATTTTCACGCCTCTGTCCAAAATGGAAATTGGAAAAAGAAGTGCAGACTGCAAAGGTTACGAGGAACATCTCATATGCCGAAGCCAGAAGATTAGTCCAAAGCACACAGCTACGACCAAATACATCTTACGCCAATGCTCTTAAAAAATCTCGCTCAGTTGCTACCCAAACATCAGTTAGTATGCAGACGCCACCAAACAAAACTCAACAGACTACAAACAACAAGAAGAAAGCAAACCCGACCCATACAGTACAAAATAAAGAAATTGTAATTCAAAGCAAACCCAAAACTACCACACGAAAAGAAACAAATAAAAATAGAAGTTCCAGCAATAGCTCTCTTGATGGAATGGTTTCTGAATCTGCGGATTCAGACGGTATGGAAGTAGAAGAGGGTCTGGAAGTTCCCAAGCATCTACTTCCACGAAAAACCAAACAAGAGCACAGAAAGAACAAAAACTATTCATAATGGCCACCCTCGTATCATGGAACTGTCGTGGTTTCCACCGAAATCTGCTCGACATCAAAGCTATAATCAATGTTCATCAACCTTTATGCTTCGCAATACAGGAAACAAATCTAAAACCGGAACAACAAGCAAAACTTCGGAGGTTTTCTTTCGTCAGGAAAGACAACATTGCAGGTGAGCGTGCCAGTGGAGGTGTAGGTCTCCTCACCTCACTGGATTATCCCTCAAATGTGCTTTCTTTGACGACATCCCTCCAAGTTGTCGCTACTCAAGCAAATTTTGATTTTGTTGCTACAGTCGTTTCTCTGTATTTGCCTCCAAATGAGCATATTGATCAGCAAGATTTAAATGGTCTTTTAGAGCAGCTGCCTGAGCCTTTCATCATAATAGGAGATTTTAACGGCCATAGTCCGCTCTGGGGTAGTAAGGATACTAATTGCCGAGGAAGACAAATTGAGCAGATGATCGAAGATCATAGCCTTTGTCTCCTCAATAATGGGCAAGATACTTACTTCCATGAGCCTTCAAAAACATTCCATGCTCTCGACCTTGCCATCTGTTCACCATCTCTGTTGCCTTTTTGCACTTTTAATGTGGGTAAAGATCTTTACAACAGTGATCATTATCCCATTCTTGTGTCTCTTGCACGAAGAGGAGCAAACCCCATGTCGAGATCCCCTCGATTCATACTGGACAGGGCAGACTGGGAACTCTTCTCTTCCATTGCAGAGCTCACAGATGAAATGGTAGAAGATGCGCATATCGATGACGCTGTTGAAGCTGTTACTAATACTATTATTCAGGCAGCTATGCTCTCCATTCCTAGAACATCAGGAAAACTACTAAAATATTCAAAACCATGGTGGAATAGCGACTGTCATGAAGCACTGAAAAAACAGAAAAAAGCATGGGGTATTTTTCGTAGATATCCTACTCTGCGAAACCTCATAGCCTTTAAAAGAGCCAAAGCAAATGCACGAAAAGTAAGAAGGCAGAGCCAGAGGGATTCCTGGATTTCATATGTGTCGTCAATAACATCCTCCACGCCTAGCAAGCGGGTTTGGGAAAGAGTTCGAAAAGCATGCGGCATATATAAAGACCACTCACTTTCCTTTTTGGAAAAAGATGGCCGAGTGATTAGCTCCATAGAAGAAATTGCGAATACTATCGGTGAGACATTTGCTTCCGTTTCTTCCAGCAGAAACTATACACCTGCATTTCTTTCTATGAAGCAGCACTCTGAAATAAATCCCATCGCATTCAACTCTTCCAAATCTGAGCCTTACAATAGAGCCTTTACTATGCTTGAATTAAGGAGTGCTTTATTGCAGACACATAGGTCTTCTCCGGGTCTTGATGGAGTGAATTATGAAATGCTAAAGCATCTGTCCTGTAAGTCACTGAATGCCCTTCTCACTCTTTACAATAGGGTGTGGAAGGAGCATGCCTTTCCCAGTGCATGGAGGAGAGCTATTGTCATTCCTATTCCTAAGCCAGGGAAAGATCCAAGGAATCCCTCCAACTATCGGCCAATTGCCCTTACGAGTTGCCTCTGCAAACTGTTTGAAAAGATGGTAAACAGCCGCCTAGTCTACTTCTTGGAAAAGAATGATGTTATATCGCCTTATCAGAGTGGTTTTCGAAAGGGAAGAACAACTGTAGATAACATGCTCCTCTTAGAGACATCTATTCGAAAAGCATTTGTAAGAAGAAGCCACCTTGTCTCGATATTCTTCGACATTGAAAAAGCTTATGATAAGGCATGGAGATACGGTATACTCCGGGATCTTCACGAGAGTGGCTTGCGCGGCAACCTACCAATTTTCATTCAAAACTTCTTGAACACTAGAACTTTTCAAGTAAGAATTGGCTCTGTTTTTTCGGATGTTTTTAAACAGGAAGAGGGTGTGCCTCAAGGCTGTGTGCTCAGTGTAACCCTGTTTAGTTTAAAAATAAATTCTGTACTAAAAGAACTTCCTCCCACCATCTTGGGATCTCTATATGTTGATGATCTGCAGATTAGCTGTCGAGGAGCAGACATGAGATATGTAGAGAGGCAACTGCAGATGGCTCTGAATAAGATCCAAGAATGGTCAGACAAACAGGGATTTACATTTTCGAAACAGAAAACTGTGTGCGTGCACTTTTGTAGGAAGCGAGGTCTCCATCCTGAACCTGAGTTATATTTGAATGGTACAATTATTCCAGTTGCGCCTGAAGTAAAATTTTTAGGAGTGACTTTCGACCGAAAATTGACTTTCCTTTCTCATGTTTTAAACCTGAGAAAGAAGTGTCTAAAAACATTAAATATTTTAAAAGTGTTGGCGAACACCTCCTGGGGTGCAGAGCGTTGCTCCATGCTTCGCATTTACAGAGCGCTCGTCCGCTCTAAACTGGACTATGGCTCAGTTGTGTATGGATCCGCTCGGTCATCTGTTTTGTTAAAACTGGATCCTGTTCACCATCAAGGTCTGCGGATTTGTTCAGGAGCATTCAGGACTTCTCCTGTGCAGAGCCTATATGTTGACTGTAACAAACCATCACTTTATCTGAGGCGTGAGCAATTGTCCCTTTTACAATATTTTAATATCTTATCCCAACCTGAACATCCCAATAAGCTGTGCTTACTTGATAATGAGTGTAACACTTTATTTGAAACACGTCCATCCTGCGTTCCTACCTTTCCTTTAAGGCTTCGCCCTATCATTGAGGAACTTTCCCTCTCTGATATGCGCCCCCAAGCAGTACAGAACTTTGAAATCCCACCTTGGGAAAATTCACGGATTCAGCTTCTTGATGTTTTCAAACATCACGTGAAGGCAAGCACTAACGAGATCGTTTATAGACAACTCTTTGCTGAGCACAGGCACAAATATAGCAGTTATTATCCGATATACACAGATGGATCAAAGACAAATGATCATGTTGGGATGGCTTTTGTATTTGAAAATTACATAGAGGGCAGATGCCTGCACCATGCTTTCTCAGTCCTAACATCTGAACTGACTGCTATATATTATGGTCTTTTGTATATCTCAAAGCTCTGCCACAAAAAGTTCATAGTTTACACAGACTCGTATAGTGCTCTTAAATCCTTGGAAGCTTTTCCCAACACGCAGAATCCTGTGGTAGTGGATGTTCTCAAAATTCATATAAATTTAACGATTCGAGGTTATGAAGTCCTGTACTGCTGGGTTCCTGGACATGTTGGAATAAAAGGAAATGAGCTTGCAGATATCGCAGCCAAATCTGCTGTTGAACTGTCCAGTCGCCTTATCCCTTTTAGAGATATCTGCAATTTCATCAAGGGAAAGGTCCGAAAAAAATGGCAGCAATTTTGGGATGTTCAGCATCACAACAAGTTGAGAAACGTCAAGCCTAGAATTGAGCATTGGGATATTGTTGGAAATCGTAAGGAGGACGTTCTTTTGACTCGCCTCAGAATTGGTCACACTCGAGTCACACATAACTATCTTCTCAAAGCTGAAAATGAGCCTGTTTGTTTTAATTGTAATGTTTGTTTATCTGTTCGTCATATTTTAATTGAGTGTCCATGTTTTAATAGTCTTCGCCAGAAATATTTTAACAGCTGTGAATTACCTCTCGACCGTTTAATCGGAAGAGAGGTGAATTGTAATTTATTTTATTATTTAAAAGAGATTGGCTTTTATTACCAAATGTAATTTGTTTTAAAGACTGTGTCTTGAATTTTAATATGTGCTTTTTAACTTGTGTTTATATGACTTCATCCTCTGGATTTGGTACATTTATCTACTTGTTTTTATTGATTGAATTTTAATGTCATCAATTGTAATCATCCCATCTTGTGTTTGGCGTGTCATAACCATCTCTGGTTTTTGCGCCATAATCACTCACTCACTCTTACCCATCGCTTTCAACTCTTCCAACTTTGAGCCGTACAATATAGACTTTACTAAGGTTGAATTAAAGAGAGCTTTGTTGCAGACACATAGGTCTTGTCCGGGTCTGGATGGCGTGTATTATGAAATGCTAAAGCATCTGTCCTATAAGTCACTGAGTGCCTTTCTGACACTTTACAATAGAGTGTGGAAGGAGCACACATTTCCCAGTGCATGGAGGAGAGCTGTTGTCATTCCTATTGCGAAGCCAGGGAAAGACCCGAGGAATCCCTCGAACTATCGGCCAATTGCCCTTACCAGTTGTGTTTGCAAACTGTTTGAAAAGATGGTAAACAGCCGCCTAGTCTACTTCTTGGAAAAGAATAATATTATATCGCCTTATCAGAGCGGTTTTCGAAAGGGGAGAACGACCGTAGACAATATGCTTCTATTAGAGACATCTATTCGAAAAGCCTTTGTCAGAAGAAGTCACCTTGTCTCAATATTCTTCGACATTGAGAAAGCTTATGATAAGGCATGGAGATACGGTATACTCCGGGATCTTCACGAGAGTGGCTTGCGCGGCAACCTACCAATTTTCATAGAGAATTTCTTGAACGCTAGAACTTTTCAAGTAAGGATTGGCTCTGTTTTTTCGGATGTTTTTCAACAGGAAGAGGGTGTGCCTCAAGGCTGTGTGCTTAGTGTAACGCTGTTCAGTTTAAAAATAAATTCTGTCTTAAAAGAACTTCCTCATACCATCTTGGGATCTCTATATGTAGATGATTTACAGATTAGCTGTCGAGGAGCAGACATGAGATACATAGAGAGGCAATTGCAGATGGCTCTGAATAAGATCCAAGAATGGTCAGACAAACAGGGATTTACTTTTTCTAAACAGAAAACTGTGTGCGTGCAATTTTGTAGGAAGCGAGGTCTGCATCCTGAACCTGAGTTATATCTAAATGGTACAATTATTCCAGTTGTGCCCGAAGTAAAATTTTTAGGAGTGACGTTCGACCAGAAATTGACTTTCCTTTCTCATGTGTTAAACCTGAGAAAGAAGTGTTTAAAAACACTAAATATTTTAAAAGTGTTGGCGAACACCTCCTGGGGTGCAGAGCGTTGCTCCATGCTTCGCATTTACAAAGCGCTTATCCACTCTAGACTGGACTATGTCTCAGCTGTTTATGGATCCGCTCGGTCATCTGTTTTGTTAAAACTGGATCCTGTTCACCATCAAGGTTTGAGGATATGTTCAGGAGCCTTCAGGACTTCTCCTGTCCAGAGCCTGTATGTTGACTGTAATGAACCATCACTTTATCTGAGGCGTGAACAATTGTCCCTTTTGCAATATTTTAATATACTATCCCAACCTGAACATCCCAATAAGCTGTGCTTACTTGATGATGTGAGTAACGCGTTATTTGAAACACGTCCATCTTGTGTTCCTACATTTCTTTTAAGAGTTCGCCCTGTCATTGAGGAACTTTCCCTCTCTGATATGCACCCCCAAACAGTACAGAATTTTGAAATTCCACCTTGGGAAAATGCACAGATTCAGCTTCTTGATGTTTTTAAGTGTCATGTGAAGGCAAGCACTAACGAGATTATTTACAGACAACTCTTCGCTGAGCACAGGAACAAATATAGCAGTTATCTTCCAGTTTATACAGATGGGTCCAAGTCAAAAGATCATGTCGGGATGGCATTTGTAATTAAAGACCACATGGAGGGCAGACGCTTGCACAATGATTTCTCTGTCTTAACATCTGAACTAACTGCGATATATTATAGTCTTTTATACATCTCAAGGCTCTGCTACAAAAAGTTTATAATTTATACAGATTCGTATAGTGCTCTTAAATCATTAGAAGCTTTTTCTAATACTCAAAATCCAGTAATAGTGGATATTCTCAAAATACATATAAACTTAAAGAATCGTGGATATGAAATCCTGTACTGCTGGGTTCCCGGGCATGTGGGAATAAAAGGGAATGAGCTGGCAGATATCACAGCAAAATGTGCTGTTGAACTGTCCAGTCGTCTCATCCCTTTTGCAGACATTTGTTGTGTTGTGAAACAAAAGATCCGAAAAAAATGGCAACAACTTTGGGATGTTCAGCTTCAAAATAAATTAAGACATGTAAAGCCTAGAATTGAGCACTGGGAATTAACAAAAAATCGTAAGGAGGAAGTTCTTTTGACTCGCCTCAGAATTAATCACACTAGAGTGACACATAGCTACCTGTTAAAAGCTGAAAATGAACCTGTTTGTTTTAACTGTAATGTTTGTTTATCTGTTCGTCATATTTTAATTGAGTGTCCATGTTTTAATAGTCTTCGCCAGAAATATTTTAATAGCTGTGACTTACCTCTCGACCGTTTAATCGGAAGAGAGGTCAATTCTAATTTATTTTATTATTTAAAAGATATTGGCTTTTATTACCAAATGTAATTTGTTTTGAAGACTGTCTCTTGAATTTTAATATGTGCTTTTAACTTGTGTTTATATGACTTCATCCTCTGGATTTTGTACATTTATCTACTTGTTTTTATTTATTGAATTTTAATGTCATCAATTGTAATCATCTCATCTTTTGTTTGGCGCGTCATAATCATCTCTGGTTTTGCGCCATAATCAGTCACTCACCCGTAAATATCTTAAAAGTCCTGGCGAACACCTCCTGGGGTGCAGAGCGTTGCTCCATGCTTCGCATTTACAGAGCTCTAATTCGCTCTAAACTGGACTACGGCTCAGTTGTTTACGGATCTGCCCGGTCTTCAGTGTTGTTAAAACTGGATCCTGTTCATCATCAGGCTCTGCGGATTTGTTCTGGAGCCTTCAGGACATCTCCTGTGCAGAGCCTTTATGTTGATTGTCACGAGCCATCACTCAGTTTGAGGCGTGAGGAGTTGTCTCTTTTACGCTATTTTAATATTTTATCTCAACCTGACCATCCTTATAACTTGTGTATATGTGAAAATAGCTGTGACCTTTTATTTGAGGCACGTCCATCCTGTGTGCCTTCTTTTCCTGTTAGAGTTCGTCCCCTCATTGAAGAATTCTCCCTGTTTGATATTTCCCCACAGGCAGTACAGCATTTTGAAATTGCACCTTGGGAAAATGCACAAATCCACCTTCTTGACATTTTCCACAATTACGGAAAAACAACTACTGATGAGAGCATCTACAGACAAATTTTTGCTGATCACAGGCAGAGTTACAGGAGTTATGTTCCCATATATACGGATGTCTCTAAGTCAGCTTGCCATGTTGGCATGTCATGTATAATTGGTGACCACATGGAAGGCAGACGTTTACACGACGCTTCCTCTGTCTTAACCTCCGAACTGACTGCCATATATTATGTGCTTTTGTACATCTCAACGCTGCACCATCGAAAATTCATTGTATATACGTACTCCTACAGTGCATTGAAAGCTTTAGAAGCCTTTTCTAGCACTGAGAATCCTGTGATAGTGGATGTTCTCAAGTTGAATATTAAATTGACATGTCGTGGATTTGAACTTCTGTACTGCTGGGTCCCCGGACATACAGGAATAAAGGGCAATGAGCTGGCGGACATCGCAGCGAAATCTGCTGTTGAAATGTCTGGCCGCCTCATCCCTTTTAAAGATATCCGTTGTGTCATAAAAAACAAGATCCGAAAGAAATGGCAGCAACTTTGGGACCTTCAACTTCATAACAAGTTGAGAAGGGTGAAGCCTAAAATAGAGCATTGGGATACTACTAGCAATCGCAGGGAACAAGTTCTTTTAACTCGCCTTAGAATTGGTCACACTAGAGTAACACATAACTATATTTTGAAAGCTGAAAACGAGCCTGTTTGTGAAAATTGTAATGTTTGTCTATCTGTGTATCACATTTTAATTGAATGTCCATATTTTAATAATCTTTGTGAGAAGTATTTTAATAGCTGCGACCTGCCTCTCGACCGTTTAATCGGAAGAGAGGTCAATACCAATTTGTTTGACTACCTGAAAGAAACAGGTTTCTATTATTTAATTTGATACTTGTCTGAGATTTTATGTTGGAATTTTAATTAATCAGATGTTTTAGGATTTTATATCTATACTGCATATCTCATTATCAAATTCATATTCAGCATTTTCATCCCATCATTTAAATATCTTTATACTTGCCTCGATTTTAAAAGTGTGCTGTTGTCTCTATATTTTTTGTTCCTTTAGTTTGTATGTTAAAAAAAGAATCCTGTGTTTGGCGCATATGGCCTATTGAGCTTTGTGCCATAAATCTACTACTACTACTACTACCCGAAGTAAAATTTTTAGGAGTGACGTTCGACCAGAAATTGACTTTCCTTCCTCATGTTTTAAACCTGAGAAAGAAGTGTTTAAAAACATTAAATATTTTAAAAGTGTTGGCGAACACCTCCTGGGGTGCAGAACGTTCCACTATGCTTCGCATTTAGAGAGCCCTTGTTCAATCTAGACTGGTCTATGGCTCAGTTGTTTATGGATTCGCTCGGTCATCAGTTTTGTTAAAACTCGATCCTGTTCACCATCAAGCTTTGCGAATTTCTTCAGGAGCTTTCAGGACATCTCCTGTCCAGAGCCTGTATGTTGACTCTAATGAAGCATCACTTTATCCGAGGCGTGAGCAATTGTCCCTTTTGCAATATTTTAATATTCTATCACAACCTGAACATCCCAAGAAGCTGTGTTTACTTGATAATGTATGTAACACTTTATTTGAAATACGTCCATCCTGTGTTCCTACCTTTCCTTTAAGACTTTGCCCTATCATTGAGGAACATTCCCTCTCTGATATGCGCCCCCAAGCAGTACAGAACTTTGAAATCCCACCTTGGGAAAATTCACGGATTCAGCTGCTTGATGTTTTCAAACATCACGTAAAGGTGAGCACTAACGAGATCGTTTACAGACAACTCATTGCTGAGCACAGGCAGAAATATTGCAGTTATTATCTGATATACACAGATGGATCAAAGTCAAATAATCATGTCGGGATGGCTTTTGTATTTGAAGATTACATTGAGGGCAGATGCCTGCACCATGCTTGCTCAGTCCTAACATCTGAACTAACTGCAATATATTATGATCTTTTGTACATCTCAAAGATGTTCTCAAAATTCATATAAATTTAATGACTCGAGGATATGAAGTCGTGTACTGCTGTTTTCCTGGACATGCTGGAATAAAGGGAAATGAGCTTGGAGACATGGCAGCCAAATCTGCTATTGAACCGTCCAGTCGCCTTATCCCTTTTAGAGACATCTTCTGTGTCAACAAGGGAAAGGTCCGAAAAAAATGGCAGCAAATTTGGGATGTTCAGCATCACAACAAGTTGAGAAACGTCAAGCCTAGAATTGAGCATTGGGATTTTGCTGGAAATCGTGAGGAGGACGTTTTTTGACTCGCCTCAGAATTGGTCACACTAGAGTCACACATAACTATCTTCTCAAAGCTGAAAATGAGCCTGTGTGTTTTAATTGTAATGTTTGTTTATCTGTTTGTCATATTTTAATTGAGTGTCCATGTTTTAATAGTCTTCGGCAGAAATATTTTAATAGCTGTGACTTATCTCTCGACCGTTTAATCGGAAGAGAGGTCAATTGTAATTTATTTTATTATTTAAAAGAGACTGGCTTTTGTTACCTAATGTAATTTGTTTTGAAGACTGTGTCTTGAATTTTAATGTGTACTTTTAACTTGTGTTTATACGACTTCATACTCTGGATTTGGTACATTTATCTACTTGTTTTCATTTATTGAATTTTAATGTCATGAATTGTAATCATCCCATCTTGTGTTTGGCGCGTCATAATCATCTCTGGTTTTTGCGCCATAATCACTCACTCACTCACTCACCCCAACCGTTTAGGGTCAAATTGTTTTGCTATACAATTTACTGGTTGCCCTTTAGTTATAGTATAATGTTTCACATGTTTTACAGTAGAAATAAGAAAATTTGGTTTTGTTATACTGGGATACATAACAAATAAATCAAAATATTTACATAAGCTGCTTGTTATATTTACACCTTCATTAATAGAGATGGGTGCGATGTCGCCACAAACTGCAAAGTTTGTCACACCATCACTTAACCTTTCATTCTTTATATCAATCACTAAATTGAACTTATTCAAAAAAGATTGCACCTAATATGGGTTTACTAATTTTTGTTACAATAAATGGGAATTTAAATTCTCGGCATAAACCAAGATCAAGAATTAAAACTTCTGTACCAAAAGTATTGATCTCTGTATTATTTACAGCATATAATTTATAGTCACTAATACATTTGTGTTTAGAAGTACAAGGAATAAGGCATACTTATTCTCTGTTGTCAACCAGAAAAGGGTACACCTTTTTTTTCCATCATAAGTAAGCGAAATTTACGGCAATTTTCTTTATTTACAGCAGCAGTGCTTGCCGCTAATTCTACTGCTGATTTTGTTTTTCTGGCGAGATGTTTTCCCATGCACAGGGGGCTTTGCATCTATCTAGAAAACACTTTTCCCTAAAATGAAAATGGAAATAACAGTATTTGCCATTAGGGTTATAGCGGCTGTGAGACTTGCTTTGATCATTAAAAGATCGACCGCTATTTCTTGAACGAAGATGAGAATTCAAAGTGACGCTCAGTTTTTTGAGTTTTGCAATTTGTAGTCGTAATTCAGTAACGGCATCTGCTTCTGTAGAAACTATACTGATGGCACAGTATAGTTCTTGTTTCGGCTGCATTTCGATGATGCGATTGGAAATTAATGCCAGTTTTTCCATATCTTCATCACAAACGATTAAAACAACATTGTGCACAGAATTTGGCATTTTCTTTAGAAATAGTGTTTTAAGAACTTTATTCGAAATGCTATCAATAGCAAGATTTCACATTTTTTGTAAAGTTGACTGTAGTAACTCTCAAGTCTCCTGTATGTAGAAGTTTGTTTTTCATTTTCTTTAAGTGTTCAAGAGACGTTCTTTAGAAGCTGCATATTTGGTTTTGCTATTGTCACTTATAATATGCCACAAACTTTCAACAAATTTTGCTTCCAATTACGAAACTAAATAGCTGAAGTTAGTTTCCCCGGCAGTTATTCCATAAATAGAAAACTGTGCTTCTACTTGGTAAAACCACATTGGTTTTCAGCCCCAAAAGGGAGGTATTTTTCACACTTACCTGTGCTATTTCTTCTTTAGTCTCCGATTCTTCAGTTTCTGACATCTTTATTAATAATTCTGCATATACCGAAGCCAGAAGATTAGTCCAAAGCACACAGCTACGACCAAATACATCTTATGCCAATGATCTTAAAAGATCTCGTACACTTGCCACCCAAACATCAATTAGTATGCAAACTCAACAGACTACAAACAACGGGAAGAAAGAAAACCCAACCCATACAATACAAAATAAAGAAATAGTAATTCAAAGCAAACCCAAAACTACCACACAAAAAGAATCAAATAAAAATAGAAGTTTCAGCCATAGCTCTCTTGATGGAATAGTTTCTGAATCTGCAGATTCAGACAGTATGGAAGTAAAAATTTGCTTGACATCAAAGCTATAATCAATGTTCATCAACCTGTATGCTTCGCAATACAGGAAACAAATCTAAAACCGGAACAACAAGCAAAACTTCGGAGGTTTTCTTTTGTCAGGAAGGATAACCTTGCAGGTGAGCGTGCCAGTGGAGGTGTAGGTCTCCTTACCTCACTGGATTATCCCTCAAATGTGCTTTCTCTGATGACATCCCTCCAAGTTGTCGCTATTCAAACAAATTTTGATATTGTTGTTACAGTCGTTTCTCTGTATTTGCCTCCAAATCAGCATATTGATCAGCAAGATTTAACTGGTCTTTTAGAGCAGCTGCCTGAGGCTTTCATCATATTAGGTGATTTTAACGGCCATAGTCAACTCTGGGGTAGTAAAGATACAAATTGCCGAGGAAGACAAATTGAGCGATTGATTGAAGATCATAACCTTTGTCTCCTGAATAATGGGCAAGATACTTACTTCCATGACCCTTCAAAGACATTCCATGCTCTCGACCTTGCCATCTGTTCACCATCTCTGTTGCCTTTTTGCAACTTTACCGTGGGAAATGATCTTTATAAGAGTGATCATTATCCCATATTTGTGTCTCTTGCACGAAGAGGAGCAAACCCCATGTCGAGAGTCCCTCGGTTTATTCTGGACAGGGCAGACTGGGAACTCTTCTCTTCCGTTGCAGAGCTGACAGATGAAATGGTAGAGGATGTGCATATCGATGACGCTGTTGAAGCTGTTACTAATACTATTATTCAGGCAGCTATGCTGTCCATGCCTAGAACATCAGGAAAAATGCTCAAATATACGAAACCATGGTGGAATCGCGACTGTCATGAAACACTGAAAAAACAGAAAAACGCATAGGGTATTTTTCGTAGATATCCAACTCTGCAAAACGTCAGAGCATTTAAAAGAGCCAAAGCAATTGCACGAAAAGTAAGGAGGCAGAGCCAAACAAATTTTTGGATTTCTTATGTGACGTCAATTACATCCTCTACGCCTAGCGGGTTTGGGAAAGAGTTGAAAAGGCATGCGGAATATATAAAGACTTTCCTTTCTGGAAAAAGATGGCCGAGTGATTATCTCCATAGAAGAAATTGCAAATACTATTGGTGAGACATTTGCTTCCGTTTCTTCCAGCCGAAATTACTCACCTGCATTTCTTTCTGTCAAGCAGTGCTCTGAGAAAAATCCCATCGCTTTCAACTCTTCCAACTTTGAGCCTTATAATAGAGAGTTAAAGAGAGCTTTGTTACAGACACATAGGTTGTCTCCGGGTCTCGATGGCGTGAATTACGGAATGCTAAAGCATCTGTCCTATAAGTCACTGAATGCCCTTCTCACGCTTTAAAATAGAGTGTAGAAGGAGCATACTTTTACCAGTGCATGGAAGAGAGCTGTTGTAATTCCTATTGCCAAACCAGGAAAAGATCCAAGGAATCCCTCCAACTATCGGCCAATTGCCCTTACGAGTTACCTATGCAAACTGTTTGAAAAAATGGTAAACAGCCGCCTAGTCTACTTCTTGGAAAAGAATAGTATTATATCGCCTTATCAAAGTGGTTTTCGAAAGGGGAGGACTACCGTAAATAATATGCTCCTCTTAGAGACATCCATTCGAAAAGCTTTTGTAAGAAGAAGTCACCTAGTCTCGGTATTCTTCGATATTGAAAAAGCTTATGATAAGGCATGGAGATACGGTATACTTCGGGATCTTCATGAGAGTGGCTTGTGCGGCAACCTACCAATTTTCATTCAGAATATCTTGAATACTAGGACATTCCAAGTAAGGATTGGCTCTGTTTTTTCAGATATTTTTGAACAGGAGAGGGTGTGCCTCAATGCTGTGTGCTTAGTGTAACTCTGTTCAACCTAGAAATAAATTCTGCATTAAAACAACTTCTTCCCACCATTTCAGGATCTTTATGTGTTGATGATTTACAAATTAGCTGTCGGTGTGCGGATATGAGACATGTAGAGAGTCAGCTCCAGATCGCTTTGAACAGGATCCAAGAATGGGCAAAAAGACAAGGATTTACGTTTTCAAAACAGAAGACTGTGTGCATGCAATTTTGTAAAAAGCGAGGTCTCCATCCTGAGCCTGAATTATACCTCAATGGGTCTGTGGTTCCAGTTGCACCTGGGGTAAAGTTTTTAGGGGTGATGTTCGACCGAAAATTGACTTTCCTTCCTCATGTCTTAAACTTGAGAAAGAAGAGTACCAAAGTTTTAAATATTGTAAAAGTCCTGGCGAACACCTCCTGGGGTGCAGAGCGTTGCTCCATGCTTCGCATTTACAGAGCTCTAATTCGCTCTAGACTGGACTATGGCTCAGTTGTTTACGGATCCGCCCGGTCATCAGTATTGTTAAAACTGGATCCTGTTCTTCATCAGGCTCTGCGGATTTGTTCTGGAGCCTTCAGGACATCTCCTGTGCAGAGCCTTTATGTTGATTGTCACGAGCCATCATTCAGTTTGAGGCGTGAGGAGTTGTCTCTTTTACGCTATTTTAATATTTTATCTCAACCTGACCATCCTTATAACTTGTGTATATGTGAAAATAGCTGTGACCTTTTATTTGAGGCACGTCCATCCTGTGTGCCTTCTTTTCCTGTTAGAGTTCGTCCCCTCATTGAAGAATTCTCCCTGTTTGATATTTCCCCACAGGCAGTACAGCATTTTGAAATTGCACCTTGGGAAAATTCACGGATTCAGCTTCTTGATGTTTTCAAACATCACGTGAAGGCGAGCACTAACGAGATCGTTTACAGACAGCTCTTTTCTGAGCACAGGCAGAAATATAATAGCAGTTATTATCCGATATACACAGATGGATCAAAGTCAAATGATCATGTCGGGATGGCTTTTGTATTTGAAGATTACATTGAGGGCAGATGCCTGCACCATGCTTGCTCAGTCATAACATCTGAATTAACTGCAATATATTATGGTCTTTTGTACATCTTGAAGCTCTGCCACAAAAAGTTCATAGTTTATACAGACTCGTATAGTGCTCTGAAATCTTTGGAAGCTTTTCCCAACACTCAGAATCCTGTGGTAGTCGATGTTCTCAAAATTCATATAAACTTAACGACTCGAGGATATGAAGTCCTGTACTGCTGGGTTCCTGGACATACTGGAATAAAGGGAAATGAGCTTGCAGATATCGCAGCCAAATCTACTGTTGAACTGTCTAGTCGCCTTATCCCTTTTAGAGATATCTGCTGTGTCATCAAGGGAAAGGTCCGAAAAAAATTTTCAGCAAATTTGGGATGATCAGCTTCAAAACAAGTTAAGACAAGTAAAACCTAGAATTGAGCATTGGGAATCTACCAAAAATCGTAAGGACGAAGTTTTATTGAATCGTCTCAGAATTGGTCACACTAGAGTGACACATAGCTACCTTTTAAAAGCTGAGAATGAGCCTGTTTGTTCAAATTGTAATGTTTGTCTATCTGTCCGTCATATTTTAATTGAGTGTCCATATTTTAATAATCTTCGTCAGAAATGTTTTAATGGCTGTGAATTACCTCTCGACTGTTTAATCGGAAGAGAGGTCAATTGTAATTTATTTTGTTATTTAAAAGAGACTGGCTTTTATTATCTAATGTAATTTGTTTTGAAGACTATGTCTTGAATTTTAATGTGTGCTTTTAACTTGTGTTTATATGACTTCATCCTCTGGATTTGGTACATTTGTCTACTTGTTTTTATTTATTGAATTTTAGTGTCATCAATTGTAATCATCCCATCTTGTGTTTGGCGCGTTATATTCATCTTTGGTTTTTGCGCCATAATCACTCACTCACTCTCTCACTCATTAATAATTGAGTTCACCAAGAATGTAGTCACTTGCAACATTCTTTGTATAATAATTTAAAGAACAAAAACAAAAGCAAGAGTCAATTTTCAGTATTAGAGCATCTTTATTATTCTTTCTATGATATGCTCGATAATTTTTTGTTGATTTTAGTCACCCTCAGGGGCTCACTTTTGTGAGTACGGGTGTGCCAATCCCGAGGTACCCTAGCCCTTCAGGGGATCATCTTCTTGGTGAGACGGGTGTCACGATCCTGGAGCCCCAGTGATGTATCCTCTTTTCCGTCTCCTCTCCTGTTTGCTGGAACTTTTCCCCTTCTCTTCTCCCTCGTGGTTTCTCTCTACGGAGTTTGGGGCTCGTCACGAGAGGCTGGAACAGACCTTGTTTCTAGTTTCCGAGTGGCGAGAAAACTGCCCACGTGTTTGCCGTGCGTGGAGACCCGTGTCGCTGGAAAGGAGGATCCTGGTAGTTGAGGGGTGAGGTACTGTCCCCAACACACTGCTTTGGCCTCTGCTTCAGCTAAACGGGAGGCACCTTAGTCGTCCTCACGGTTGTCAATCGGCAGGTCACTAGTCCTTGTGTCAGTGGCTTGGGGTCAAGCTCTCGGGAGTACCTGCTTTCAGGAAAGCCGACTGTGGGGCTTCAGTTTGCGTATAGGTCCGGCTAGCCCTAACACAGGAATCTGTGTTCCCTTGTTGGGCTCCGTGGTGGGCGGGGCCGTCGGACCCGAATCTTATATTTTTCAATCATGGCTTCCCTTTTTATTTTAAAAAAACCCAAATCAAATGATACCAACAAAGATATAGAAATTGTCGACAAATCTATTAACAAGAAGATCCGTGCTGATGAAAAGACCAAAGATATTGAAGTTAGTGACAAATCCATTACAAAGAAGATCCGTACCGTTGCAAATGCCAAAGAATCTGCTGATTGTCCGCGCTTTGTTGTTGTTTCCAGTGCCTCTGGAGAATTGCAAAAGATGTCTCCTTTCCTGGTCAGCAAATACATTCATTCCTGTGTAGGTGAGCCAAGGAACATAAAGCGTCTCCGTTCTGGAGACTTGCTCATTGATACCCTTTCGGCCACCCAGTCTGCTTCACTTTTATGTCAAACCAAACTTGGACAAGTAGCTATAACAGTGTCAGCACACAAAATACTTAATACCTGTAGAGGCATGATTTCGGAGATCGACCTTCTGTGTGTTTCAGAAGAAGAGTTCGTCTCCGAGTTAGCTGACTAAAATGTCTGTGGTGCTAGGCGGATCAAGATGCGAAAGGAAGGTCAGTTGATTGACACGAAACACGTGATCCTGACCTTCAAATCGCCTGATCTGCCGAAGAATATAAAGGCTGGGTATCTTAACTGTCCCGTAAGACCATATATTCCCAACCCAATGCGATGCTTCCAATGCCAGCAGACATCCTGTCGTGGCACCCTTACGTGCGCCAGATGCTCGTTGGTTGGCCACGATAGTGAGAATTGCACCGCTGTGCCATTGTGTGTTAACTGCAAGGGTGATCACCCAGCATTTGCTCGCTCTTGTCCAAAATGGAAATCTGAAAAGGAAGTTCAGACCATAAAAGTTTCTAGGAACATTTCATATGCCGAAGCCAGGAGACAAGTTCAAAGCACGCAGCCTCAATCAAAGAAATCATATGCCAATGCCGTGAAATCAACCCGCACTATAGCCACTCAAACTTCCATAAGCACACAGACTCCACCAAACAAAACCCAACAATCTGCAAACAAGAAAAAGGAAAATGCAACACATGTCGTACAAAATAAAGAAATAGTTATTCAAAGCACACCAAAACATATCCCTCCAAAACCAATTAACAAAAATAGAAGTCCCAGCAATAGTTCTGTAAATGAAACGATTTCTGAATCCGCAGATTCAGACAGTATGGAAGTGGAGGATGGATTGGAAATTCCTGAACATCTGCTCCCGCGCAAAACTAAAAAGGAACACAGGAAGAACAAACATCAATCGTAATGGCCACCCTCGTCTCATGGAACTGTTGCGGTTTCCACCGAAATTTCTTTGACATCAAAGCTATGATCAGTACTTATCACCCTATGTGCTTCGCAATACAAGAGACAAATCTGAAACCAGATCAACATGCAAAACTTCGGAGATTTTCTCTCGTCAGGAAGGATAACCTTGCAGGTGAGCGTGCCAGTGGAGGTGTATGTCTCCTCACCTCACTGGACTATCCCTCAAGTTCCTTTCCTTTGACGACTTCTCTCCAAGTTGTCGTTGTACAAGTAAACTTTCATATTGTAGTTTCAGTCGTTTCTCTTTATTTGCCTCCTAATGAGCACATTGATCAGCAAGATTTAAATGATCTTTTAGAGCAGCTGCCTGAGCCTTTTATAATAATAGGAGATTTTAACGGCCATAGTCCGCTCTGGGGTACTAAAGATACAAATTGCCGTGGAAGAAAAATTGAGCAGATCATCGAAGATCATAGCCTTTGTCTTCTGAATAATGGGCAGAATACTGACTTCCACGAGCCTTCAAGGACATTCCACGCTCTTGACTTTGCCATCTGTTCACCATCTCTGCTGCCATTTTGCACTTTTAGTGTGGGAAATGATCTTTACAACAGCGATCACTATCCCATTTTTATATTTCTTGCACGAAGAGGAGCAAACCCCATGTCGAGATCCCCTCGATTCATACTCGATAGGGCAGACTGGGAACTCTTCTCTTCCATTGCAGAGCTCACAGATGAAATGGTAGAAGATGCGCATATAGATGATGCTGTTGAAGCTGTTGGAAATACTATTATTGAGGCAGCTATGCTTTCCATTCCTAGATCATCAGGAAAAATATTGAAATATTCGAAACCGTGGTGGAATCGTGATTGTCATGAAGCACTGAAAAAACAGAAAAAAGCATGGGGTATTTTTCGTAGATATCCTACTCTGCGAAACCTCATTGCGTTTAAAAGAGCCAAAGCAAACGCACGAAAAGCAAGGAGGCAGAGCCAAAGGAATTCTTGGATTTCCTGTGTGTCGTCAATTACATCCTCTACGCCTAGTAAGCGGGTTTGGGAAAGTGTTCGAAAAGCATGCGGAATATATAAGGACCACTCACTTTCCTTTTTGGAAAAAGATGGCCGAGTGATTAGCTCCATAGAAGAAATTGCAAATATTATAGGTGAGACATTTGCTGCCGTTTCTTCCAGCAGAAACTATTCACCTGCATTTCAAACTATCAAGCAGCACTCGGAAATAAATCCCATCGCATTCAACTCTTCCAAATCTGAGCCTTACAATAGAGCATTTACTATGGTGGAATTAAATAGAGCTTTATTGCAGACACATAGGTCTTCTCCGGGTTTTGATGGCATAAATTACGAAATGCTAAAGCATCTGTCCTATAAGTCACTGAAAGCCCTTCTCGCTCTTTACAATAGAGTGTGGAAGGAGCGTACTTTTCCCAGTGCATGGAGGAGAGCTGTTGTCATTCCTATTGCCAAGCCAGGGAAAGACCCAAGGAATCCCTCGAACTATCGGCCAATTGCTCTTAACAGTTGTGTTTGCAAACTGTTTGAAAAGATGGTTAACAGCCGCCTAGTCTACTTCTTGGAAAAGAATAATATTATATCGCCTTATCAAAGCGGTTTTCGAAAGGGGAGAACAACCGTAGATAACATGCTCCTCTTAGAGACATCCATTCGAAAAGCTTTTGTCAGAAGAAATCACCTTGTCTCAATTTTCTTTGATATAGAGAAATATGATAAGGCATGGAGATACGGTATACTTCGCGATCTTCACGAGAGTGGCTTGCGCGGCAACCTACCAATTTTCATTCAGAATTTCCTGAACGCTAGAACTTTTCAAGTAAGAATTGGCTCTGTTTTTTCGGATGTTTTTCAACAGGAAGAGGGTGTGCCTCAAGGCTGTGTTCTTAGTGTAACGCTTTTCAGTTTAAAAATAAACTCTGTACTAAAAGAACTTCCTCCCACCATCTTGGGAACACTATATGTACAGGGATTTACATTTTCGAAACAGAAAACTGTCTGCGTGCACTTTTGTAGGAAGCGAGGTCTCCATCCTGAACCTGAGTTATACTTGAATGGTACAATTATTCCAGTTGCGCCCGAAGTAAAATTTTTAGGAGTGACGTTCGACCAGAAATTGACTTTCCTTTCTCATGTGTTAAACCTGAGAAAGAAGTGTGTAAAAACACTAAATATTTTAAAAGTGTTGGCGAACACCTCCTGGGGTGCAGAGCGTTGCTCTATGCTTTGCGTTTACAGAGCGCTTATCCGCTCTAAACTGGATTATGGCTCAGTTGTTTATGGATCCGCTCAGTCATCTGTTTTGTTAAAACTGGACCCTGTTCACCATCAAGGTTTGCGGATTTGTTCAGGAGCTTTCAGGACTTCTCCTGTACAGAGCCTATATGTTGACTCTAACGAACCATCACTTTATCTGAGGCGTGAGCAATTGTCCTTTTTTGAATATTTTAATATTCTATCCCAACCTGAACATCTCAATAAGCTGTGCTTACTTGATAATGAGTGTAACAGATTATTTGAAACACGTCCATCCTGTGTTCCTACCTTTCTCTTAAGAGTTCGCCCTGCTATTGAGGAACTTTCCCTCTCTGATATGCGCCCCCAAGTAGTACAGAATTTTGAAATCCCACCTTGGGAAAATGTACGGATTCAGCTTCTTAATGTTTTTAAGCATCATGCGAAGGTAAGCACTAACGAGATCATTTACAGACAACTCTTCGCTGAGCACAGGCACAAATATAGCAGTTATCTTCCAGTCAATACAGATGGTTCAAAATCAAAAGATCATGTCGGAATGGCATTTGTAATTGAAGATCACATGGAGGGCAGATTGTAATTGAAGATCACAGGCTTGAACCATGCTTTCTCTGTCTTAACATCCGAACTAACTGCGATATATTATAGTCTTTTGTACATCTCAAGGCTCTGCCACAATAAGTTTATAGTTTATACAGACTCTTGTAGCGCGCTTAAATCATTAGAAGCTTTTTCCCATACTCAAAATCCAGTCATAGTGGATATTCTGACATTACATATAAACTTAACGAGTCGTGGATATGATATCCTGTACTGCTGGGTTCCCGGCCATGTGGGAATTAAAGGGAATGAGCTGGCAGATATCACAGCGAAATGTGCTGTTGATCTGTCCAGTCGCCTCATCCCTTTTGGAGACATCTGTGGTGAAGTCAAAGAGAAGATCCGAAAAAAATGGCAGCAACTTTGGGATGTTTAGCTTCAAAACAAGTTAAGACATGTAAAGCCTAGAATTGAGCATTGGGAATTAACTAGAAATCGTAAGGAGGAAGTTCTTTTGATTCGCCTCAGAATTGGTCACACTAGAGTGACACATAGCTACCTTTTAAAAGCTGAGAATGAACCTGTTTGTTCATATTGTAATGCTTGTCTATCTGTTCGTCATATTTTAATTGAGTGTCCCTGTTTTAACAGTCTTCGTCAGAAATATTTTAATAGCTGTGACTTACCTCTCGACCGTTTAATCGGAAGAGAGGTCAATTGTAATTTATTTTATTATTTAAAAGTGACTGGCTTTTATTACCAAATCTAATTTGTTTTGAAGACTGTGTCTTGAATTTTAATGTGTGCTTTTAACTTGTGTTTATATGACTTCATCCTCTGGATTTGGTAAATTTATCTACTTGTTTTTATTTATTCAATTTTAGTGTTATCAATTGTAATCATCCCATCTTGTGTTTGGCACGTTATAATCATCTTTGGTTTTTGCGCCATAATCACTCACTCACTCACTCACTCTGTTGATTTTAGTCATCACAACGCTTCAAGCTAAGTGATAGGGGAATTGAAATTAGTACCGTAATTTCGTGCGTATAGTCCACGGCGTATCTGTGTTTAAATTGTGAGTTTTTGAAGCTGCGGACTATCCACCAGTGCGGATAATACGCTGGTTGTTCACGTTTAAAATCGTTGAAATTTAAAAAACACGCTGTCGTGAACTGCCGATGATCAAATATAAAAAAAGCACGAGATTCCAAGAAAACATTCGCATGTATCGTATCGATAGTAAACCATAGAGCATAGTGCAGAATGAATGAGTAGTAGCTAGTAGAGCTCCTAAAATCTAGGCTAGCGCATTAAGCAGTGCTGGGATATTAGCACTCACTTAGCGCAACCAGAGTCTTGTATCTCAGTATTCTTCGCATTGCTTTAGCGCTACTGGAGGGAGTGGGAAAAGTAGTTGATGCGTCAGCTCGGTTTTTAGGAGCCTTAGTAGCAAGTACCTGCAGTAGGAAAAAAAAGTGTGATTCGTTTACTTATAGTGTGCTTGGGCAACACCGAGTGAGTGGGGTCGAAGGTGTTACATTTCATTACCACTTATCACGAGGATACCACGTTGCACAGTATTTTGTCTTTCATCTTCGATAACGTTGATGAAACATCGCTGGAGTTTTACTGCTGAGTTTAAACTCAAGGTAGTTGAGAAAGCTGAAAAAGATGGAAATAGAGAAGTGGGCTGTTATTTTGAAGTGGGCGAGAAAGCGGTGAGAAATTGGTGCAAACAAAAGGATGTTTTAAAAAGCATGGGAAGAAAGCGATCGAATCGGCACGGAAAAGTAAAATGGACAGCTTTAGAGGAAATTTACTGAGATGGGTTCTCGACCAAAGAAATGCCGTTTGATGAACAAATGAATGACAAATGAACGACGACAAATGAAAATTTCAACAGTTAAAATCCGTCTCCGAGCAAAGTCCATGGCAGAAGAGATGATGAGCAAAGTCCATGGCAGATAACGGATTTCAAGGGAGGAATAATTTGGGTTTACCGCTTCATGTGTCGTAAAAACTTGAGAGTTCGCAGCAGAACGACAATGTGTCAGGCTGTTACGGACGACGTAGATGAAAAAAAAAAGCTTCTTTCCTTCAGTTTACAAGGAAAATCTTTGCAGAAGGGAAGTATTCCCTAAAAAATATTATAAATATGGACGAAGTTCCATTAACATTTGATTGCCCACCGAATCGCACCGTCGATACTTGTGGAGTGAAAACAATATCAATAACAACAACTGGTCAAGAAAAGACCCAATTCACAGTGATACTCGCCTGCTGTGCTGATGGCACAAAGTTGAAGCCGCTCTTAATCTTTAAGAGAAAAACAATTCCCAAGGAAAATTTTCCTCGAAGTGTCGTAATACGGTGCAATGAAAAGGGTTGCTGCAACGAGGACGTTATGCTTGATTGGTTTCAAGAAGTTTGGAAGAAGAGAGAAGGTGCCTTGTTCAATTTCAAATGAGTACTAATTATGGATTCCATGAGGGCACACATAAAATACAGTGTAAAGGGGGAAGCTAAAAAAAAAAATATCGGTGCTGAACTTAGCGTTATTCCAGGAGGTTTAACAAAAATCCTGCAACCTCTGGATATTAGCGTGAACAAAAGTTCCAAGTCCCATGTACGTGCTTGCTGGGAGATCTGGATGTTGGAAGGTTTACATACTTTCACAAAAGGAGGAAATATGAGACGCGCTTCATACACTGAAGTTGCCGAATGTGTCGATAAATCCTGGAAAAATGTTAAAGTGTCAACAATCCGATCGGGATTTATAAAAGCCAGAATTGTTAGTGAAAGCGAGGAAATCACTGTGAAAATAGTGATGCTGAAAATGAACTTTCGGACACTCTTCCCGAAAATATATTAGAACTGTTTAATTCTGATACTGATGAATCAGACTTTGAAGGTTTTCGTGAATGTAGTAGAATGTGTGATTAATTAATATATGATTAATTAGTAAGCACTGTTTTTTATTTGTATTTAGCGTTTTATTTCTGAAGGTAAATTAGTAAATAAGTACTTTTTTTCTATTTATACTTAGTTCTCTTTTTCTAAAATACATTAATATTGCCGTATTAAAAAAACGTAATTTCGGACGTATAGTCCGCGGACTGTCCGGTGGTGCGGACTATCTGACGATTTTTCAAAAATTTTTTAATTAAAAAATCGTGTCTACGGACTATACGATGGTGCGGACTATACGTGTGAAATTACAGTAGTAGTTAGTAAAAGTAGTTGTACTTTATTATGACCAATAATAGTTGTTGCCTACAAGTTTTTCAGAAAATTCTCGATTTGGTTTGTTTTCATACTTTTATTGACTTGCAAGGAGTATAATTTTAAGAAAGCATTTACATCATCTGAGAAAAATTTGAGGGCACTAGATATTAATACCAGATTTTGTGTTTGGTATGAGGATAATTGGAAGAGCTACTGTGGGTAAAAAAAGTATTTGCATACCTACATTTTTGTTTGCATTTCATAAAAAGAAGCATTAAGAAATAAAAGAATTGGTATTGCCAAATCAGAATAAGTTTAATCATCCAAAACAAACAGAAAAATTACAATAATATAAATAACAATGCTTTTTTGTAATAAAATTAAAATACCTCGCATCAAAAAAGTATTTGCACACCTGCATGAATACAAAAGAAATAAAATATATAAGCAAATTTCAAATAACTAATATTTAGTATGCATTCCTTTAGCATCTATTACTGCTTGTAATCTTGCTGGCATTGATTTAATTAAATTTTCTGTAATAGTAGGGTCAGTATTCGATCACTCTTCAATAAGGGCTTGTTTAAGGGTAGATTTGCTTAAAATCTTCCTTTTTCTTATTTTTAAATCCAAAGAATTTCAAAAAATTTCCAAAGGATTTAAGTCTGGTGATAATGGTGGAGTGGCAAGTTTTCTGGGTACATTATAAAGCAACCACATACGTGTCATACCCGGCAGTGTGCTTGGCATCATTGTCTTGCTGAAAATAGTATGAATTACTGATACCCAATTGTATTGCACTTTGTGGCAAGTTATCTCGCAACACATCAATATAGGTTCGAGCTGTCATATTCCCATCAATGAAACACAAATTACCAACTCCTTTGCTAGCCAAGCACCCCAAAATCATAACAGAACCTCCTCCATGTTTTACTGTAGGTAACATATTTTTGGTATGAAAAGCAGTACAAGGTTTTCTCCAAACTAATTTCCTGCCATCTGATTTAAAGATTATTGAACTTACTCTCGTCGGAGAATATGACATTTTTCCAGAAATCAATTGGCTTATTGATATATTTCTTAGCGAATTCAAGTCTCTTCAGTCTATTTCGTTCAGTTATGAGAAGTTTTACCTTGGAGATCTCTCATAAATGTGTACATCGTGCAGTACATTTCGAACACTTTGGGCACAGATTTGAACTCCAGATGTTGAAGCGACATCATTGGCTAAAGTAATTGCACTAATAAATGGATTTTTCGATGCTTCTCTTATGATTTTTTCACTTCATTTACAGTGAAAGTTTCTTTGGGCGTCCGGAACGCAAGTTATTTGATGTAGATCCTCTTTCTTTATGACGTTTTATAACATACTGAACAGTAGAGAAGCAAACATTTACCTTTTTATCTATTTCTCGATAACTTAGGCCATTTTCACGTAGAGAAACAATTTTTTCTCGCAACGAAATCAGCAATTAAGATTTCTTAGGTGCCATTATAATTTGAAATCGACAATCAACTGATAACGTTTCGAAAACACCTCCTTTTATAGTCGTCTTACGTATGTTATTTACTGCGGGATGACTGTCAAATAATAGCATAAAAATGCAAATTTGCTAAAGTTCAGTTGAGTGTGCAAATACTTTTTTGGCATAAGATATTTTAATATTGTTGCAAAAAATGTTTTTTATTAATATTATTGTATTTTTTGTAATAAATTTAAATGAATAAGCTTATTCTGTTTTTTAAATGCCAATTTTTGTATTTCTTAATGCATTTTCTTATAAATTGTGAACAAAAATGTATGTGTGCAAATACTTTTTGTACCCACTGTATATCTGCAGCGAAGAGATTTTGTGCAGCGTTAAATTTACCAATGCCCTCCACAAAATACGTCATATAAAATACTTCAAGAACTTTTTAGTGCTCTTTCTTTTATGTCAAATTACTCTATGCTCGGAGCTGCTGATGACATTAAACAGATTTCCCAAACTAAATGTAATACAAGAAATATTACTGAGTGTGGTGTATCTGTGGATGGGACTTGGCAACGGAGAGGGTATTCATCGTTAAATGGATGTGTTGCTGCATTGTTGATTGACACTGTCAAAGTGCTTGACGTGGAAGCTATGACACAGTTTTGCATCATATGCAACGGAATAAACAAAAATGGAACACAACCTTCAGTACGACATACGTAAAGCAGAGTATAATTGTTCTGTAAACTATTAAGGATCAGCTTCGGGTATGGAAGCAGTTGGTGCTTACTGCATTTTTGAACAATCTATAAAATTACGAAAGCTAAAGTACACGGAGTATTATGGGGATAGGATTCTAAGGGGTTTATAATTGTGAAAGATATATATGGTAAAGATTCGGGCCAGAATTGGGCATCCCTCAGGGGGCTCACTTTTGTGAGTACGGGTGTAACAATCCCGAGGTACCCTAGCCCTTCAGGGGATCATCTTCTTGGTGAGACGGGTGTCACGATCCTGGAGCCCCAGTGATCTATCCTCTTTTCCATCTCCTCTCCTCTTGGCTGGTACTTTTTCCATTCCCTTCTCCCTTGTGGTTTCTCTCTACGGAGTTTGGGGCTCGTCACGAGAGACTGGAACAGACCTTGTCTCTAGTCTTCGAGTGGCGAGAAAACTGCCCACGTGTTTGCCGTGCGTGGAGACCCGTGTCGCTGGAAAGGAGGGTCCTGGTAGTTGAGGGGCGAGGTACTGTCCCCAACACACTACTTTGGCCTCTGCTTCAGCTAAACGGGAGGCACCTTAGTCGTCCTCACGGGTGTCAATAGGCTGGTCACTAGTCCCTGGTCACTAGTCTTTGTGTCAGTGGCTTGGGGTCAAGCTCTCGGGAGTACCTGCTTTTGGGAAAGCCGACTGTGGGGCTTCAGTTTACGTATAGGTCCGGCTAGCCCTAACACAGGAATCTGTGTTCCCTTGTTGGGCTCCGTGGTGGGCGGGGCCATCGGACCCGAATCTTTATTCTTTCACTATAGCTTCTCATATCTACTTAATAAAAGATTTCGAGGTAACTCCTGTCACTCAAGTCACTCCTGTAACTCAACCTAGTTCTGAAACTTCTACTGCTAAACCAGTCACTCAACCTAGTTCTGAAACATCTGCTAAACCAGTCACTCACTAGTTCTGAAAAGTCTACTGCAAAAAAATTACGTACAGATTCAAATAAAAAAAATCATAACAATAGTCCCCGTTTCCTAGTCATCTCTAGTCCTTCTGGCGAAATGCATAAGATGTCTCCTTTCGTAATAAACAAATATATCCTATCTTGTATTGGTGAGCCGAGAAATATAAAGCGTCTCCGCTCCGGAGACTTGCTTATTGATACAAACTCAGCCACCCAGTCTGCTTCTTTACTTCAGATAACTAAACTTGTGCAAGCAAATGTCACTGTAACACCACATAAGTCACTCAACTATTGTCGGGGTGTAATCTCAGAATTCGACCTTCTGTATGTTTCTGAAGAAGAGATCGCTTCTGAGCTATACGAACAAAATGTCTGCGGTGTAAGGCGGATCAAGATGCCTAAGGAAGGTAAGTTGATAGACACGAAACACGTGATCCTTACCTTCAACACGCCTGATCTGCCTAAGAATATTAAGGCCGGATATCTAAATATTCCTGTAAGACCTTATGTTCCAAACCCTATGCGATGTTTCCAATGCCAGCGTTTTGGCCATTCTAAGACGTCTTGTCGTGGCAACCTCACATGCGCCCGATGCTCACAGATTATCCATGATTCAGAAAATTGTACCGCTGCGCCTCTTTGTATAAATTGCAAGGGTGAGCACCCAGCATTTTCACGCCTCTGCCCAAAATGGAAATTGGAAAAAGAAGTGCAGACTGCTAAGGTTACGAGGAACATCTCATATGCCGAAGCCAGAAGATTAGTCCAGAGCACACAGCTTCGACCAAATACATTATACGCCAGTGCTGTAAAATCATCTCGTACAATCGCCACCCAAACATCAATAGGCACACAGACCCTACCAAATAAACCCCAATTGTCTACATCCAACAAGAAAAAAGAAAATGCGACCCATATAGTACAAAAGAAAGAAACAGTAATTCAAAGTAAGCCCAAAACTACTACACATAAATTATCCAATAAAAATAGAAGTCACAGCAATAGCTCTTTTGATGAGATGATTTCTGAATCTGCGGATACAGACTTTATGGAAGTAGAAGAGGGTCTAGAACTTCCCAGGCATCTACTTCCACGAAAAACAAAAGAACAGCACAGAAAAAACAAAAACCATTCATAATGGCCACCCTAATATCATGGAACTGTCGCGATTACCACCGAAATTTGCTTGACAACAAATCTGTAATAAATGTGTACCATGCTGTGTGCTTAGCAATACAGGAAACAAATCTGAAACCAGAACAATATGCAAAACTTCGGAGGTTTTCTTTCGTCAGGAAGGATAACCTTGCAGGTGAGCGTGCCAGTGGAGGAGTAGGTCTCCTCTCCTCACTGGATTATCCCTCAAATGTACTTCCTTTGACGACATCCCTCCAAGTTGTCGCTACTCAAATAAAAGATGGCCGAGTGATTAGCTCCATAGAAGAAATTGCAAATACTATTGGTGAGACATTTGCTGCCGTTTCTTCAAGCAGAAACTATTCACCTGTATTTCTCTCTATCAAGCAACACTCTGAAATAAATCCCATCGCATTCAACTCTTCCAAATCTGAGCCGTACAATAGAGACTTTACTATGGTCGAATTAAGGAGAGCTTTATTGCAGACACATAGGTCTTGTCCGGGTCTGGATCGCGTGTATTATGAAATGCTAAAGTATCTGTCCTATAAGTTACTGAGTGCCCTTCTCACACTTTACAATAGAGTGTGGAAGGAGCGTACATTTCCCAGTGCATGGAGGAGAGCTGTTGTCATTCCTATTGCGAAGCCAGGGAAAGACCCGAGGAATCCCTTGAACTATCGGCCAATTGCCCTTACCAGCTGTGTTTGCAAACTGTTTGAAAAGATGGTAAACAGCCGCCTAGTCTACTTCTTGGAAAAGAATAATATTATATCGCCTTATCAAAGTGGTTTTCGAAAGGAGAGAACAACCGTAGATAACATGCTCCTCTTAGAGACATCCATTCGAAAAGCTTTTGTAAGAAGAAATCACCTTGTCTCAATTTTCTTCGATATAGAGAAAGCTTATGATAAGGCATGGAGATACGGTATAATTCGCGATCTTCACGAGAGTGGCTTGCGCGGCAACCTACCAATTTTCATTCAGAATTTCCTGAACGCTAGAACTTTTCAAGTAAGGATAGGCTCTGTTTTGTCTGATGTTTTTGAACAAGAAGAGGGTGTGCCTCAAGGCTGTGTGCTCAGTGTAACTCTTTTCAGCCTAAAAATAAATTCTGTATTAAAACAACTTCCTCCCACCATTTCAGGTTCTTTATATGTTGATGATCTACAAATTAGCTGTAGAGGTGTGGATATGAGACACGTAGAGAGACAGCTCCAGATCGCTTTGAACAGGATCCAGGAATGGGCAAAAAGGCAAGGATTTACGTTTTCAAAACAGAAGACTGTCTGTGTTCATTTTTGTAGAAAGTGAGGTCTTCATCCTGAGACTGAATTATACCTTAATGGGTCTGTGATTCCAGTAGCATCTGAAGTAAAATTTTTAGGGGTGATGTTCGACCAAAAATTGACTTTCCTTCTTCATGTCGTAAACTTGAGAAAAAAGTGTACAAAAATTTTAAATATTTTAAAAGTCCTTGCGAACACCTCCTATGGTGCAGAGCGTTGCTCCATGCTTCGCATTTACAGAGCTCTTGTTCGCTCTAGACTAGACTACGGCTCAGTGGTTTATGGATCCGCTCGGTTCGTAACAGTCAACATAAAGGCTGTCCAGAGCCTTTATGTTGACTGTTACGAACCATCACTCCGTTTGAGGCGTGAGGAGTTGTCTCTTTTACAGTATTTTAATATTTTATCTCTACCTGACCATCCTTATAACTTGTGTATACGTGACAATAGCTGTGACCTTTTATTTGAGGCACGTCCATCCTGTGTGCCTTCTTTTCCTGTCAGAGTTCGTTCCCTCATTGAAGAATTCTCCCTGTCTGATATTTCACCACAGGCAGTACAGCATTTTGAAATTGCACCTTGGGAAAATGCACAAATCCACCTTCTTGACATTTTCCACAATTACGGAAAAACAACTACAAATGAGAGCATCTACAGACAAATTTTTGCTGAGCACAGGCATAGTTACAGGAGTTATGTTCCCATATATACGGATGGATCTAAGTCAGCTTGCCATGTTGGCATGTCATTTATAATTGGTGACCACATGGAAGGCAGACGTTTACACGACGCTTCTTCTGTCTTAACCTCCGAACTGACTGCCATATATTATGCGCTTTTGTACATCTCAACGCTGCACCATCGAAAATTCATTGTATATACGGACTTCTACAGTGCATTGAAAGCTTTAGAGTCCTTTTCTAGCACTGAGAATCCTGTGATAGTGGATGTTCTCAAGTTGAATATTAAATTGACATATGGTGGATTTGAACTTCTGTACTGCTGGGTCCCCGGACATACAGGAATAAAGGGCAATGAGCTGGCGGACATCGCAGCGAAATCTGCTGTTGAAATGTCTGGCCGCCTCATCCCTTTTAAAGATATCCGTTGTGTCATAAAAAACAAGATCCGAAAGAAATGGCAGCAACTTTGGGACCTTCAACTTCATAACAAGTTGAGAAGGGTGAAGCCTAAAATAGAGCATTGGGATACTACTAGCAATCGCAGGGAACAAGTTCTTTTAACTCGCCTTAGAATTGGTCACACTAGAGTAACACATAACTATATTTTGAAAGCTGAAAACGAGCCTGTTTGTGAAAATTGTAATGTTTGTCTATCTGTGTATCACATTTTAATTGAATGTCCATATTTTAATAATCTTTGTGAGAAGTATTTTAATAGCTGCGACCTGCCTCTCGACCGTTTAATCGGAAGAGAGGTCAATACCAATTTGTTTGACTACCTGAAAGAAACAGGTTTCTATTATTTAATTTGATACTTGTCTGAGATTTTATGTTGGAATTTTAATTAATCAGATGTTTTAGGATTTTATATCTATACTGCATATCTCATTATCAAATTCATATTCAGCATTTTCAGCCCATCATTTAAATATCTTTTTACTTGCCTCGATTTTAAAAGTGTGCTGTTGTCTTTATCTATATATATATATATATATATATTTTCATTTTAGTTTATATGTTAAAAAAGAATCCTGTGTTTGGCGCATATGGCCTATTGAGCTTTGCGCCATAAATCTACTACCACCACCACAAGAATTGGGCATGCACAGAAAAGGTAATAGACTGCAAAAACTAAAAAATTCCACTCCTGGATTGAAAGGAAAAGGTAAACTGACCATTCTTTTATCGATAAACTTCAGAATTATTATAGCACTACAATTAGAAGTAATGTTGGGCATTTAATTGAGATGCAGCAGGCATTGTTCCATTGTAGTTCTTCTTCGAAGCCGATGCATGACAAGTGTCCTGGATCAACGGCCTGGTGCAACTATCAGTGTGCGATTGCAGAAAAGGAAAAGATCAACAAAATATTCTCTGCTATATCAACATACATTTTAAATTTAATGAAACTTACGTATTTGGATTTGCATACACAAGAATTATTGAAAAGTATATACATGGCAAAATTCAAAAAGCCAACGAATGTTTGAGTGGCAATTGTTCTGAAAGAAACATTTGTAAACTTGCGAATATTAATGTTTGGAGCAAATGTAAGTGTTGTGTATTTTAATGACGGATCTACTGGTTTGCTTGAAGTATTTTCAAGGTTAGATATATGTCCTAAATTTTACACTGAGCAGGGGTTTCGAGAACTTGATTAAGTGCATAATTACTGATCTCGGTGGCATTCCACAAGATTTGCGAAAACACAGAGAAAAAAATTACATGTTCTTCGAATGAAAAAGCACGATGCGTGTGAAAAAAGCAAGGTCTAAGTTACAAATTAAGGGAATTTTAATTGTCAGATACGTTCCTTTCATGAAGAAATTGTTTTATGAAAACTTAAAACTTGTTTTCTGAAAAATGTATTTTTTTGTAAATATTGCCAATGATAACAGTAACAACTCAAAATTTTAGGATTAAAATGAAATGGTACTTTCCATATATGTTTCATGTAATCTGATGCATGCTCTAAAATAGAAGATTTTAGAAATATGAATTACAAGTTGAATTATCACTTTTTAATTTTAGAATTTGAATTGCTATCACAGGAAAATATACAGTAAATACGAGGGCAATCTCAAAAAAAAGGTCTCTTATATTTTTAGATATACAAAGAACCGTTTATTTTCTATAATTGCTACATCACTTTAAAGATTGAACAACATAATCGCCATTTTGGTCGATGCATTTTTGTAGACGCTATGGCAGTTTTACAATGTCCATGTCATACTAGCTTGCCGCCATGCCTTTCAGGAAGCGTTGAACCTCATCTTTCACCTCATCATCGGAGCAGAACCATAGCGGCGAAGAAATTCGCGGGAAGAATCAACCCATTGCCGTTTGTGTCTTCTGTCAACTTACATGGCACCCATCTTGCACACACTTTCCGATATTGCAACTTTTCCATTAAAATCCTGTGGATGGTGCTTCTGAAAACTTCAGGAACCAAAATGCAGAGAGCATCCAGAGATATCCTCCAATCTTTACGCATGAGTTCCTCAACTTTCGCGATTGTCTCGTCGGCAGTTGAAGGCCTCCCACTCCTTTCTTCGTCATGAATTACAGTACGACCGGCTGTAAACTCTCTACACCACTTGCGAACGTTTTTGACATCCATGCATGACTGTCCATACACTTCCATCAATAGGCGGTGAATTTCAACCGGTTTAATGCCTCTTGCGTTCAAAAATCAAATAACTGCGCGCACTTCGCTCTTGGCGGTATCGTTTATCGGGAGCTCCATTTCGAATGGCTGCCAAGCCAAGACTGAGCATCCGAGTGAAGCACCTGCGTGCTTATTCGGTAGCGAAGAAGGCACCACTCGCAACAGTGTTGCCAACAACCGTATTAAAACTTTCTCTACGTCCCCAAAAAATAGGAGACCGTTTTTTTTGGGATTGCCCTCGTGCTATACATTTTGACATATTTATATATATATAATATATTTATGCATACATTTTTCACCGTCGCTGTTGCCGTAAAGGCAAAATTTAAGCAAAAATTATCGTTTTTTTCATTATTTTTCAAAATTAAAATTACTTAACATTATTTTTGAAGTTGTTTTTACACATTAATATGCATATCATCAAATGAATATGTTTAGATTTAAAATAAAAACTACTTTTTAAAAGAAGGTATCCGAACAAGGTCGGATGCCTCGTTTAGTGAAGTATTCATTTAAGCTATCAATGTCATCCTCCAAGTGTATCGTGGGAGTTGTTTAATGTATGTTGTGTAGAGTTTTGGCATATTTATGCCAGCCAGTAATAAAGACTGTTGTCTGATGTCGTATAACAACTGTGAGTTTTGGAGTCAGAATTTGACCATAACGAGAAATGAATTCAATGTTTGCAAGTGCGCCCGCATGTGTGTATGTTGGGGGGGGGAGATTTCAAAAGTCAAGATGATAGCTAACACAATTTAATTAATTTTGTGATTTTTAAAACAAAAAAATTACCAAACTACCATTGCTGTTGGATGCAAAGTAGGGAGATGGAATTGCAGTTTCCTGGCTCTTGTGCATATTTCATGAGTGCTTTACATCACAGAAACAAATATTTTGAGTTAAAAAATATATCTATATTACCTACTACTGGAGTCTTATTGTGGAAGAAACAAAAAGGTTTGTTACAATATCATTATAATCAAGAGGTATGTCTCTTTCAATTCCTAAGACATCTAAGGATTCTTTGGTCTCCCATTGCACTTTGAAGATTAGTTTTCAATCTTCTGAGACATGAAAAGGATTGTTCACAGCTAGCTGAAGTCATTGTCACAGTCCAAAAAAAAAAAAAAAAAAAAAAAAAAAACCCCGTAAACAGTAATGTTATTAGAGGAAATGTATTTTGTAGATGTTTTTTCCTAAAAAATATCAAGCTGTTTTTAAAATTTCAATTTTTCATGTTTGCGGATTTTATCATTGAATAAAACAGCCATAGCTCACACAACAGATTTTCTCTCTGCAAGTTACAGAAATTGCATACAGTAGAAACATTCTGCTCATCTTGATGTACATCTACAATACAGAATTAATGACAGTCAAAACAGATAGGTCATTCTCTTTAAATCTTGTTTGAATTTCGTTAGATACTGAATCTATAATTTCATTTGAATTGTAATTCTGAATTATGATTTAGCATCATCGTGTGGATTTTTTTTTTCACCACTGCCCAATTTGCTGAATATTTTATTTCATGTCTTCATTTTTGGTCCATGGTAGGAATTGTTTTCGCAAAGTTTGATCACATTACTCCACACTTTACTAAAAAACACGTCATTGTGGAAAGGAAACAAAAATTTTGATAGTAGCTTTAGATAAAATTTTTATGACACCAAAACTCAGATCTGGTGACTTCGAAGGACTTGCGTTGTTCAAGAACTTTGAATAAAACAAATAGAGTGAATAAAAATTTGAACGATGTCATACATATTAAAAGGGCATTGGCTTCCCCATGTTAAGAGCATCACTTTCAGATATTTCTTCAAGCATTAAAAATCACAGCTTCAAAATTATCACACAGTGCCTTTATGGTTTCCACTCTGCCACCCCATCTAGTATCCCTGAGTGATTTTAAGTTGATGAGCCTCCATAAAATGTATTTGTGGATAGGCATATTTTTTCAAAAATGGCATGCCTTCTATGAAAGTGTGCAATGTGAAACTGCTCAAATGCATTTCTCATTGGACGAACATGTACTAACTACACACAAATTAATGATATGTGCATATCTTTAATTTGTGTTCATTTTTGGTCCATGGTAGGAATTGTGCATAACATATCTTAATTTGTGCTAATCTGATTTGTGCTTTCTTATAACAATGAACATAAATTGCCATCAAATTATCCTGCAGTATTCCTTCGGCTACACCATTGTATGATGCTATGGCCTGTAGAGCTTTGCGCCATAAATCTACCACTACTACTACCATTGTATGATGCTCTCGTATTGAAGCCCAAATGAAGAAATTACTTTCAGCAAATTATACAAGGATTCTCCATCAGATTTTTTAGTCCTGTAAAATCCAACAATAGATTCGTGGATTTCTAAGTTGTTATCTGTGTAATAGAAAACTACTGCCACTTGCTCATGATTGGAAAAGTCTTGAGTTTCATCAACCATTATAAAAAAATAGCACAACTCTTTTATTTTATTTTGATTGTAGTTACAGATTTGCATAAATTAAGCATATCATTTTGGTTATCTTTATGTATATAAGAATAGGATTTCTCTTTATTAAAAAAAAAAAAATTAATGAGCAGTTTTAGCTGTCAAATGCATTAATTCCAAAAAGTTGCCCCTATTTTTAAACTTATTTTTTCATCGCGTCCTTTCAAAGCAGTTCCTTGAGTTGTGGGGGGGGGAAAGGATAAGAAGAACAAACTGCAGTTTTACAGATTTTTTTTCAAATATTTGTAGCTTTCTTCAACTTCTTTTGAATAGTGCTTATCAAGCTTAGCACAGATGGAACTGGATGATAAACTTTCAGTGAAATTTACCAAACAACCTTCGGAGTTTTTAATGAGAGTCGCAGGCCTCACGAGATTTAAATTTTGGAACTGCCTTCGACCAGTTATTGAACCAGTGCATTGTAAATGCAGATTCAGTACATCCTTTATTAGATCTGAAAATGCTCTGCACCATAAACAAAACACTTTATTTGCTGAAGGACTGTACTGTAACCATCTGTACAGATTGTACTACTCTTTTACAAACTTACGATTTCTTTTATCGAGTGGGAAAACAGTTCAGGTTGATAAGGACCTAAAGTTATATTTCCTTAGGCACTTTGAGGACCATTAGCAGGGCCTCTTTCATGAATTACAGGCAAAATTATAGAACTTGCTTGAGATTCTTGGCATAGCACAATTTTAAATCCGTTATCATCCGTCCTCTCTTGAGTGAACTCCTTGTGGATTTTCTCCAACGAGTCTAAAGGCACATTAACATTTTCAACTATATTAAGAGTTTTCGTGAAAAAGCCCACAATTGTCTTTAGAGCTCATGATTGATGGAGCTGAAGAAAAAAAACTTTTTAACAGGAATGGATCATTGCAACAAAATTATGTTTGGCAGCAGCTTTCCTTAGCAATGGGGGAAGAAAATCACTCCCAGCCAATAAGGGTCAAGAGCCAGTTTGTGTCCTTCCGTACTAGTAGCTTGGTAACGTTGCGCAATGTTATGTCACTTCTAATAATGAAAGACAATTTCTCTTTACGATATAATAATCATCAGATAGATATGCCTTCCTAGACTGCTCAAGAAAAGTGTAATAAGGCAGGAAGAGTACCTATTGTGACTGAAGGAAGGGTGTTGATTAAGTCCTCGCTAAGCCGATGTGGTATTCTAGGGCAGGGCTTCTTAAACTTTTTGCAGTCGCGACCCCTTTTTATCACTCGGTTTTTTGCACAACCCCAGAACCCCATAATATTTAAGAAAATTTTGTTGAACCCCCATAAGCACTGCGCCAGTCCGAAATGCGCGTGAGTGAAACTGTCAATTTTTCAACTGTACTGTAATATCCTGTTGCAGTTTTAGGTCATTAACTTTAATTTATAATTTTAAGACATATAACAATGTGAAAATTTTAAATAAGCAGCAGACGAAATGACAACGCCATGTGCAAAGCAAATAAAATGAACATTTATGAAAAAAATGTGTCAAAATGCTTTCGTTTTTTTTTGTCTGTATTGTCTTATCTTTATCTATTATCAGATACATTGTGTAAAAATATTTGGTAATTGTAAAATTATTATAAGTTAAAGAAATATCAAAACTGCTAAAATTTTTGTCGATCCCCCTGCTGCAGTCCCGTAACCCCCATGGGGGTTGCGACCTACATTTTAAGAAACTCTGTTCCAGCGACTACTTCATATTCAGTTGTTATGATATTGAAAAGGATGGCAGGGTGGCTGAATGCTTTTGACATTTCTTATTCAAACATACAACTTTCAAAATGAAAATGGAAAATAAGAAGTTAAAATGTCAAAACCATTCTTTCACCTATTTCAAATCAATCATTTCTTCATTTTAATCACCTAAAAATTTTTGGGGTGCTGTCGCACTCCTGCATACCCCGTTTGTCACCTATGTTCAAATCTCCACCTATGATCATGTTACCAAGTGTGAGTAAATTATTTAAATCAGCCGAAATGGCTGTAGGGTCAGGTGAGGGTAGAATATAGGTGGAGACGAAAGTGTATGTAATAGAGTGAAATTGCACAGGCCTCAATGGCCAAAACCTGTGGATAATGGGAAATGCAGTGCTTAATGAGGAGAGCAGTTCCTCCTGCCCTTGGTTGCTGTGCATTTGGAGGTCTATGAGTGCGACAGACACTGTAGTGGAAGCACCACTATCCACAAGAAAATTAAATGTGAACCAGCTATTTTATCATGTAATCGGTTTTTACCGCAGTGTTTTAATTCATTTGCAGCAGAATCTGCCGTCGAATGTACTGCTGAACAGTTTTCCCATGCCTTCCAGCTACAAGGGTTTTACATTTATTAGCGTAACATTTATTATCAAATTTAAAATGATAGTAGCAGTATGATCCATCGGAATAATGTTTGTTTCTTGAATGACAATGACTCTTGCTTCGATCAAAGCAAGAACGTCGATATTTACTTCTAGACTGTCTGTGAATATTTAGTTCCGAAGTTTGTTTTCTTAATTAGAGATATTTATCAAGAATAGTATTCTTTATAGAAATATATGCAGAAACAGAATAAATTTCTGTGGTTGCGCTCATTTCAAATATTTTATCCGCCGTTATCGATAAATTATCCAAGTTTTCATTGCTCGCAATCAAAATATGTTTAATGGATTCTGGCAATTTGCCAGGCCATTGGTTTTGCAAAACTTTATGCGTTATATTTGTTCTAGCAAGTGATTGCGTTTTTTTCTTTGCTTTCTTTAAAAGTACGTAAAAGTCTTTCCTTAACAGCTACATATTTATCGTTCCGGTCACTTTGGATTATATCTAATATATTTTCTGTTACTTTCAGTTCTATCTTGTACTACAAGATAGTTAAATTTAGTCTGATCCTGGGTCATATTAGCAATTGAGAACTGTGCTTCAAGTTGGAAAAACCAAATATCAGGTTTTTCTCTCCGAAAAAGTGGAATTTTAATGCTTATCTAGTTTGTGGTAAATTCCTTAACATGGGTATTCAAAAACAGGACTTTCTGTTACCATAATTCAGTAGTTAGACAAAATTCATCATGTCCGGATCACGAAATGTTCTGCACGCTGAGTCAATGGAATAATTTAATAACTTAATGATAATTCCGGAATGGATTAAGCATAATTTAATTCACAATAGCAAAATTAGACTTTACGGTTGCAACATAAAACTCCTTTTTGTTTAAAACCAATATGTTTGTCTACCTGAAAGAAACAGGTTTCTATTATTTAATTTGATTTTTGTCTTGATATTTTACATTAGAATTTTAATGAATCATATGTTTTAGGATTTCATATCTACTGCAAATATCATTATCTGAATCATAATCAGCATTTTCATCCCACCATTTCAATATCTTTTTACTCGCCTCGATTTTAAAAGTGTGCTGTTGTCTTTAGACTTTTTTCTTTATATAAAACCTATACTTTATATGTTTAAACACAAATCCTGTGTTTGGCGCATGTGGCCCGTAGAGCTTTGCGCCATAAATCTACTACCACCACCACCACCTTTTTGTTTACATTTTTTAGCCCTTCAGGGGATCATCTTGGTAATGATCTATCCTTTTTTTCCGTCTCCACTTCTCTTGGCTGGAAATTTTCCCCTTCCCTTCTCCCTCGTGGTTTCCCTCTTCGGAGTTTGAGGCTTGTCACGAGAGACTGCAACAGCCCTTGTCTCTAGTTTTCGAGTGGCGAAAAAACTGCCCACGTGTTTGCCGTGCTTAGAGACCCGTGTCTCTGGAAAGGAGGGTCCTGGTAGTTGAGGGGCGAGGTACTGTCCGCAACACACTGCTTTGAGCTCTGCTTCAGCTAAACGCGAGACACCTTAGTCGTCCTCACGGGTGTCAATCGGCTGGTCACTAGTCCTTGTGTCAGTGGCTTGGGGATAAGGTCTCGGGAGTGCTAGCACAGATGCTGCCGCTGTCGACATAGTCCTGTACGTTCGGGTGATGCCAAGAACGAAAGGTCTTTGGCACTATCAAGGAGACGCACTTTCCGAGCTGTCATGGGGAAAGCCCATATGTGAGAATCTTTTCTACCACCGTGAGGTAGAGATGCTTGAGGATCTGAGGTCTTAGTCCCCAGTATGGTCCCTGCATTTTCTGGAGGCTATTCGCTATCCTGCGGGTTTTTTCTCTTTGTGCCCTTAGATGAGGTTGCCAGGAGTTCTCGTCTAAAATCACGCCAAGCAGCTTAAGTTCCTTAACTCTCTTTATTTTTTGTCCTGCTAGCGTAATCTGTGGGTTCCTAAGAATCGTTTGTCCCGGTTTATGGAACACCAAGTAACGAGATTTGGTCTCTGAAATCGTGAGTCTCTTTTCTTGGCATTGTCTGGCGAAGGTCTCTATGACTTCGTTACAATTGCACTGGAGAATATCTCTGCTTCTGCCTCTGATCACAAAACTTGCGTCATCGGCAAAAGCTGTGACCTTTGTATGATCTGGCCATTTGTGCGCGAGAATGGAGTTGAATGTCAAGTTCCAAAGGTCTGGACCAGCGCACGACCCCTGTGGGCATCCTCTGGTTTGCTCTTTCATCATGGGTCCCTCGTTGGTGGCTACTATAAACTGTCTATCGGTCAGATAGCTTTTTAATATTTGGAGGACATTATTTGGAATTTTTGTCTGATGTAAAGCCTCTAGAGCTGAGGGCCACCACAGGGAGTCAAATGCACTCCTTAGGTCCAGACTGAGGACGATAGCATGCTGATCTTGGGCATGAAGATTCTTCACATCTGCTTGCAACTTGTGGATGGCTGTGATCGTGGAGCGATGCTCACGGAACCCGAATTGGTCATCTGTGATGGTAATATTCTTGTGAAGGTGGAACTTGAGCCTTTGAATAAGAAGCTTTTCATAAAGCTTTCCTATGACCGGCAGTAGGCAAATTGGCCTACAAGAGGCGGGATCATTTAGATCTTTCCCTGCCTTTTCAAATAGGATTACTTGTCCTGTTTTGAATGGGCGCGGGAAGCAGTGCAGTCTGAGGAGCATGTTGAAGTAGTTAACAAGAAAGCTTGGCCTGGCTCTGTGCATAGCCCGGAGTATAGTGTAATCTATGGAGTCCGGACCAGGCGCTTTCGTAACTGGAAGAGATCGAATTGTAGCATTGACCTCTCTGCTAGTGAACGGCACATCATCCTCCGTGGTTGTCGACAAGTCATAGGCTTGAGTAGGGTGCTGAGCCGCAGTTCCCTCACTGGGCAAAACCGCATCCAGAATCTGCCTTAAATTTTCTTCTGTCAGGCTTGAATTCATTGTTGCACCGGGGAAGATACGATGCTGGGGTGGGCGGAATACTTTATTTGCTGCCATCTTGTATAGTGCTCCATAGACTTCTGTGTTGTCAGTACATAAGTCTTTCCAGCTTTTGAGCTTTGCTTCTCTGATTGCCCTCTTGTAGAGAGCTTGCTCTTTTCTGTAGTTAATACTGAGCTCCTGCCTCCTTTCGCTGTCCTGCTCGCTCTTCATTAACCTTCGCTGGTACCTTAGCTCTTTAGTCCACCAGTTCGCTGTTTTCAGCGTTCTGGAGTTTTAGTTTTTCGTCACAGAGTGCTTGTAAATCCCTGATCAAATGGGAAGTTAGGTTGTCCGCATCCTCCTTTTGCTGACAGGTGGGGAGTCGATCCTCTACATCCTACAGAATTGTGGCCAGGCGTGGTTCTAAGAATTTTAGTTTTCTCTTTGAAGTTTTATATCTTTTAATATAGTAGCTGGCATGAGAGTGGTCTAAGCTAAATGTAAGATAATGATGGTCTGAGTTAGATGGCGTGTCATTTACTGCCCAGTCTTGAATTTTTGCGGTATTCCTGCTGACGAGAGGGTCAGGCCCGTTTCAAATGTAATTGCTTCGAACGTAGGTGGACCGTCCGGCGTATTGTGCAGGACAAGTCCATTGCATGCAATAAAATGTTTGACTTCTGCCCCTTGCAGATCTGTGTGCGAATAGCCCCAGTCCTCTGCATGTGAGTTAAAATCTCCTGTAAGAAGATCGTTAGAATGTTTGAAGTCGTTCGGACTCCCTGCACTTGATCTAATGAAGAGGAGACGTCGGCTGTCGGGGGAATGTAGATATTTGTCAAGACTAATCTCATATTTTTCTCTACAACCACTTAAGTAACGAGGTCTGGAGTAGCCTTCAAGAGAAGTGGCTTCCATCTACTTCGACAGCTAACTATCGCTGCTCTTACAGTTGACACTTCCTTATCCTGGAAAATTTGCCATGAGAGGGGAAACTCAGAGACTTGGCCGTTCCTTAGTAGCGGCTCCTGGATAAATAGGAAGTTAACCTCCTCCTCCATGACAAACTGAACTAGTTGCGCCGTGGCAGCCCTTTCCCTTTGAAGGTTTATCTGGATAAATCTAATACTCTCACGATTCTCTAGAGAGGAGTTAGCATGCTGTTGCTGTTGCAGCTGTGAGTGTGTTGAGGCGATTGTTGCCATGCTAAACACTTATAAAAGGCACTTGGTCTGAAAGGTCAGAAGCTCTTGAGTGACCTAGGCAACCTAGTGCACTGAACTGTAGTCCGTTCTTGCTTTTACTTTCTGTAGCTGTGCGTGATAGGTGGGGCAGTCGGATGCATAGGCTGGGTGCGCCGTGTCGACCGCCTCTTTCCTATCTTGGTAGGCCACCATACAATTTATGCATGAGGGTGCATCCGCTCTGCAGTCTCTGGAGTCATGCACTTCACTGCAGTAAGCGCAGTGCGGTCTATGTGGACAGTCTTTTTCCACATGGTCAAATGCTTGGTACCTGAAGCATCTCTTTACTCCAGTGAATTCCTGTATCCTGTGCTGCCTCCAGCCTGCCAAGAAGGTCATATGCGTGAGCAGTGTTTTAAAAGCTGTGGGGCTACATTCTATTATCCATTTTGTTGCTTTGTTCCTCCTATCAGGTCTCTTAAATAGAACTCAGAATTCATTTTCTTGGAGCATAAATGACCTGGCTATGAGTGCCCCAACTTTTTGGTCTGTGGTGCCATAGGGAATGTTGTCTATGGTACATTTTGGGGTCCGTTTGACCGGGATACGCATTTGCACTACATCCTTGATAATGTCTTGTTGTGTGATAAAATCGTTCAACTGCTCTGCTTTACCTCTTCGGAAGTTGTGCATCTGACTGCCACTGCTCCATTGTATAGCTTCGTGATGCCTTAAAGCTTAAGGCCTGTATCTTCTAATTTTGCACACTTTTCCAGCTGTGCTTGCACGTCTTCCTTATGCTGGCCTTCCTTTGGAAGAATGAGGAGAGTCGGTTTGTCCTTTTCCGTTTGCTTTCTCGTCTTACGTCTGTTTGCGCTTGCTGCTTGCGCATATGTGAGGGAGGTAGGGCGCGAGTCTGAGAAGCCCTGGGTGTGCTCTGACACAGGTGGAGTGTGACCGGACAACGTCTTAAGATGCTGCATACCTTTGGGGACTTTACAACATCGCTGTGAATGTGTTCTCTGCGCACTAGCTACTTCTCCTTCAGTGGAGCAGCATGCAGTCGAGATGGATGGCTGGCAATGACGATGATCAAAGACTGGCATTTCTGTTGAAGTAGCCTGATCTTGCGTGGGGCTGTTGGAGGAGATACTGCATCTTAAGCAAGATTATAGAGCAGTGTCAAAAGGTTGTAAAGCTCTTCGATCAGTGCTGTTGGGAGTATAAACTTTGTGCTATATCTGGCATTAGTGATCTCGACACATCGGGAGTAGATATCAAAGGGGGAAGAGGGAGTCTCCTCACCACATGGAGGAACCTCGAGTACCGTAGAGGGCCTGCTGGGTATCTTTCTGATGGATGGAGGGGTGGTCTCCTGATCTTCTGTTAGGACAGGAGGTTCCGGTGTTGGTCTTTGCGACATTATTGCTGGCTAAAGTATTTATCACGATGTTGAGCCTAAGCACACTTGAAGAATGAACGCGGATCTGGTGAAGTCTTGAATGCTGGACTCCTTTTTGATCAGTTTCTTTGAAAAGCACTGCTAAAGCAAGTCGACAAGACAACTCTGTTTAACTATTTACACTAAGTATTTCTGCTGTTACGTATTAGTTACTTGGAGCACTAGTGACGTTTTCGCTGAAGGCTAGTGTCTGTAACTTAATGCATTCATTGCTAAGAATACACTTACGTATGTTGTCTACACTTTAATCTTTTAAGTCACACACTTTGTTCTGGAGCACTTCTACTTGCAGTTTGACTGTGTCTCGGATGCTATAAAAGCCACTCAAAATTTTTGATGCAATTTGAGGGGCGTACTAGTATGCACCTTAATTGAACTGGGCAGATTATAGAATAAACAACCTTCTTACAAGGCTTGTACACTCATATCAAGAAATACACAAAATACACAAGAAAATACTGTGAAAATACTGATTTATACTCTGTATGATAGGCAATAGAGGACAGAAACTAGAGAATTACAAATGGGTTAAAGGGAAGTGGAGATGGGGGAGAATGCAGGGAATTTGTGTTAAATCAACTGTGGCTGGGCTTAGTAAGTTGGAAAGGCAGTGGTAGGAGCAGAAGGGGTTTATTGGTTAAGGGTAGAAGAGTTGGTTGGTAAGAATTGAGAGAATTGAAAAGTAAATGTTATTTGAAGTTATGAATAGTTAAGGGAATTGGTAGAGATTTGAAAGAATAGGTTGGAGAAGAAGCCTAGAGTTAGGGAGGGACATAAAGTTAGTTTGAGAGCGAAAGCTGTATTTAATCGGACGTTATGCGAGAAATTAAATGTTAATTAAAGGGGATTAAAAAGGGGGGAAATAAATTTAAGTCGTTGTGCGTTATTCGTAGATTGTGCTTCGTCGGATTCGTTCAACATACCGTGCATAGGTTGGGCATCAGATATTGTATGCTATATGGTTGCAGGGTATTGTACCATGTGTTCGGAAATTTGTATCTGCACAATTGATACAGGTGGGCTTACATTAATGGCAGTGCTTGATGCTGTGGTTGCTCGAACAGAAGGTGCAGTAGATTTTATTCGTGCAGCCTTGTTGAGTATGATCGAACTGTTGGCATCGGAAACATCTCTTAGTAATTCAGAAGTCAAACAACAAAAATCAGCGTTATATTCACAAAATTTTCACAGGACTAGTTTCGATGGTTTTACCGAACCATCATCTTCAGCTGCAAAACCGCAAATGAACAAGATAGGAAATAATGATTAGATAAGATAAGAAAGCCTGGACAAGAATAAGCAAGTGGCGCCATCTGTTGGCGAAACCAGAACTAAAACATAATTTCTCTAAAAGCCGAAGGCAAATTTGGATTGGAATTAGGATCGTTAACTAGAACAGAAAGTTTTTTATAAATGTGAAATGCCTCTAGAAAATCCAGTTCTCCAATGGAAGATGTTTTTTGAATAATTTTGGCAGCAGAAAAATTGAAAGTGTGATTTTCGGACCAACAATGTTGAGCAACAGAAGACTTCTGTGTTTCCTTTTTTCTAACATATGCCTCATGTTCTCAAATTTTAAGGCTCTCTTAGTTTGACCAATGTAAATTAAACCACACTGGCAAGGAATCCTATAAATACCCCAGGAATTCATATCCGGAATGGGGTCCTTGAGTGTAGAAGTTGGAATTTTATTGATGGGAGAATAAACAAACAAAGTTAAATTTCTGCAAAATATGTGCAACTTTATAGCTAATTGATGGAAAAAAGGGAATGACAACAGAATTTTTATAATCTCCTAAAATAAGAGTGTGGCTTTTAGTGTGTTGAGATGACAATTTTTTAACTGCTTGATTAATAATGTTGGGTGAAAAGCCCCTGTCAATAGCTATTGCTTTTAAATAATTTAGTTCTTCATCAAGGGGTAGTTTGGAGGAGCAAACTTGAAGAGCACGGAAAACATAGGAATAAAATGAAGCTAACTTTTGTTTAATCGGATGACATGATTTAAAGTGTGGTGGAAGGCAAACCGATGAAGGTTTACGGTAAACTGTAGTACTGAAGTTGGATGTGTTACGTGTGACCAGAATATCGACAAACGGAAGAGAATTGCAAGTCTCAAGTTCAAAAGTGAACTGAATAGCAGGATCAATAGAATTCATTGTTGAAAGAACTTTATTTAAATCATCTTTATTACCTTCAAACAGGGTAAAAGTATCGTCTACGTAGCGGAACCATGCCGGGATGTTTAAAGTTTCAAACAATTTTGATTCATAATAATGCATGTAGATATCAGCCAAGATGGGACTGAGGGGGCTTCCCATGGCTAATCCCTCAGTTTGCTTGTAATATTTATTTTGGAAAACAAAATGTGTTTGTTTCAAACAGAGTTGAGTGAGAGAAATTAGCTCATCAATTTCGATGCAAGAGAAATGAAATTCGCGAAGTCTGGTTTCTAGACATCTTAATGCACCCTCCACTGGGACATTGGTGAATAATGATTTTACATCAAAAGAAACCATGAGTAAATTACTAGGAGAAATGTTTTTAACCTTTTTTACAAACTCTATTGAATTTTTTATGGTGTAAATGTTATTGTCTAATAGAGTGGAAAATCTAGAAACTAAATATTTAGCTAATGGATACGAGGCAGTACCTAAATTTGATACAATAGGGCGGAAAGGAATACCACTTTTATGAATTTTGGGAAGAGCATATAATCTGGCACAATTCGCAACAGATGCGATAAGCGAATGTTTTAAGTTGCTTGAAATGATTTGCGAAGATTTGATCGCAGTTTTTATTTTGGATAAGTCCGAAGGTGAAGGATCTTTAGGGATCGGATTATATGGTCCTTCGTTTAAGAGTTTAGTGACACCATCGATGTAAGTGTTCTTATCCATGACGACTATCTGGCCACCTTTGTCGGCCTTTGAAATGATAATATCCGGGTTAGAATGAATTTCGCGCATTGTAGCTCTTTCTCTCGCAGTTAGATTGTTTCAAAGGTTTATTATTGAATTTCACATTATGAGCGATAAGATGCCTAATCATTTCTTTCTGTGAATCTGAAACTTTACTGAACTTGAAAGCTTTTTCGATAGGAGCCAAAATCTTTGGAATCGAGGGTTTACAGGTTTGTGAGAAGTTAAAATTATATTTTAGAATTCTCTCTTGTTCTTCTGAAAGACTAACATTAGAAATATTAACTACTGGATTGATGTTTACAATGGGAAGATTTTTTGAGCTACTTGAACTGGAAGACTGTAAAAGAAGTTTTTCGAATTTAACTGCAAGGGTGTCTTTATGACGGATAACTGCATTCTCCGTTCTAGACCAAGACTTTTGTTCAAGGGCAGAGAATTTTGGATAGGATTTAGCGAGTTCCAGATGAAGCTTATAGAGTTCATGTTCAATTTTGGACAATTGTTGACGTGTATCCCTTATCACGGACCGAAGTAAGGCAAGCTTGCAATTTAACAGAATTCTTGAAACGCGACTCGAAGGTTTTTGATTAGATTTGATTTGAATAAAATTGGGGATCAATTTTTTACATTTACATTTAAGTAAAAAGTAAAGATGATTCAGGAATTTTTGCCGTTTCAGGCGTAATTTAGTGAAACGATTAACGGATGAAGGCATGATAAACAATGCAGAAAATCAAACTAAATTAACTGAGCATAAACTAATAGCATAAACATAATTAAATTAACTTAAATAATAAAGTACACACAATACAGCAGAAAAATCCCTCACTGAAATGAATAGAAAACAAAAAGTCTCTTAGTATTGAAGTGTTCCGCGATGCGGTGTTCTCGCCAACCAATGAACAATTTGGGCTATTGGAGGAGACTTCGGTAAGCTGCCGGCTGGCACTCCACGATCCATTTAACAGCATTTCTCTGTTTTTGAGGCGGTAGAGGATCTTTGCTGATGCTATGGATAGATGGAACTTGGAGCTGAACGCTTTTTCCAATTCCTCTGGCTGGACATCAGGTGACACACTGTGTATGGCCACTCTCAGTAATCTGGTATGTGGTTTAATCTGGTCTGTGGTTGTCTGATCTTGACCAGATGTCGCCCCTGTTTGCTCTGTAGGGTGTTGAATAATTTCGTTGCGTCTGCTTTGGTTACGCAGTCTACCGCTAAACCAGCAGTGCAGAACTTTGAAATCCCACGAATTCAGCTTCTTGATGTTTTCAAGCATCACGTGAAGGCAAAGTACCAACAAGCTCATTTGCAGACAACTCTTCGCTGAGCGCAGGCACAAATATTGCAGTTATTACCCCATATATACAGACGGATCCAAGTCAAATGATCATGTCGGGATGGCATTTGTATTTGAAGATTACATAGAGGGCAGATGTCTGCACCATGCTTTCTCAGTCTTATCATCTGAACTATCACCCTCAGGGGGCTCACTTTTGTGAGTACGGGTGTGGCAATCCCGAGGTACCCTAGCCCTTCAGGGGATAATCTTGGTGAGACGGGTGTCACGATCCTGGAACCCCAGTGATCTATCCTCTTTTCCGTCTCCTCTCCTCTTCCTATTGCTAAGCCAGGGAAAGATCCAAGGAATCCCTCCAACTATAGGCCAGTTGCCCTTACGGGTTGCCTATGCAAACTGTTTGAAAAGATGGTAAACAGCCGCCTAGTCTACTTCTTGGAAAAGAATAATATTATTACGCCTTATCAAAGCGGTTTTCGAAAGGGAAGAACGACCGTAGATAACATGCTCCTCTTAGAGACATCCATTCGAAAAGTAAGAAGAGAATCACCATGTCTCAATTTTCTTCGATATAGGGAAAGTTTATGATAAGGCATGGAGATACGGTATACTTCGCGATCTTCACGAGAGTGGCTTGCGCGGCAACCTACCAATTTTCATTCAGAATTTCCTGAACGCTAGAACTTTTCAAGTAAGAATTGGCTCTGTTTTGTCAGATGTTTTTGAACAGGAAGAGGGTGTGCCTCAAGGCTGTGTGCTTAGTGTAACCCTGTTTAGTTTAAAAATAAACTCTGTATTAAAACAACTTCCTCCCACCATCTTGAGATCTCTATATGTTGATGATCTGCAGATTAGCTGTCGAGGGGCAGACATGAGATATGTAGAGAGGCAACTGCAGATGGCTCTGAATAAGATCCAGGAATGGTCAAACAAACATGGATTTACTTTTTCCAAACAAAAAAGTGTGTGCGTGCACTTTTGTAGGAAGCGAAGTCTCCATCCTGAACCTGAGTTATATCTAAATGGTACAATTATTCCAGTTGCACCCGAAGTAAAATTTTTAGGAGTGTCGTTCGACCAGAAATTGACTTTCCTTCCTCATGTTTTAAACCTGAGAAAGAAGTGTTTAAAAACATTAAATATTTTAAAAGTGTTGGCGAACACCTGCTGGGGTGCATAACGTTCCATTCTGCTTCGCATTTACAGAGCCCTTGTTCGCTCTAGACTGGACTATGGGTCAGTTGTTTATGGATCTGCTCGGTCATCAGTTTTGTTAAAACTCGATCCTGTTCACCATCAAGCTCTGCGGATTTGTTCAGGAGCTTTCAGGACTGCTCCTGTCCAGAGCCTGTATGTTGACTCTAACGAACCATCACTTTATCTGAGGCGTGAGCAATTGTCCCTTTTGCAATATTTTAATATTCTATCACAACCTGAACATCCCAATAAGCTGTGTTTACTTGATAATGTATGTAACACTTTATTTGAAACACGTCCATCCTGTGTTCCTACCTTTCCCTTAAGACTTCGCCCTATCATTGAGGAACATTCCCTCTGATATGCGCCCCCAAGCAGTACAGAACTTTGAAATCCCACCTTGGGAAAATTAACGGATTCAGCTTCTTGATGTTTTCAAACATCACGTGAAGGCAAGCACTAACGAGATCGTTTAAAGACAGCTCTTTGCTGAGCACAGGCAGAAATATAGCGGTTATTATCCAATATACACAGATGAATCAAATTCAAATGATCATGTCGGGATGGCTTTTGTATTTGAAGATTACATTCAGGGCAGATGCCTGCACCATGCTTGCTCAGTCATAACATCTGAACTAACTGCAATATATTATGGTCTTTTGTACATAGCAAAGCTCTGCCACAGAACGTTTATAGTTTATACAGACTCGTATAGTGCTCTTAAATCCTTGGAAGCTTTTCCCAACACTCAAAATCCTGTGGTAGTGGATGTTCTCAAAATTTATATAAATTTAACGATTCGAGGATATGAAGTCCTGTACTGCTGGGTTCCTGGACATGCTGGAATAAAGGGAAATGAGCTTGCTGACATCGCAGCCAAATCTGCTATTGAAACATCCAGTCGCCTTATTCCTTTTAGAGACATCTGCTGTGTCATCAAGGGAAAGGTCCGAAAAAAATGGCAGCAAATTTGGGATGTTCAGCATCACAAGTTGAGAAACGTCAAGCCTAGAATTGAGCATTGGGATTTTGCTGGAAATCGTAAGGAGGACATTCTTTTGACTCGCCTCAGAATTGGTCACACTTAACTATCTTCTCAAAACTGAAAATGAGCCTGTTTGTTTTAATTGTAATGTTTGTTTATCTGTTCGTCATATTTTAATTGAATGTCCATGTTTTAATAGTTTTCGCCAGAAATATTTTAATAGTTGTGACTTACCTATCGACCGTTTAATCGGAAGAGAGGTCAATTGTAATTTATTTTATTATTTAAAAGAGACTGGCTTTTATTATCTAATGTAATTTATTTTGAAGACTGTGTCTTGAATTTTAATGTGTGCTTTTAACTTGTGTCTATATGACTTCATCCTCTGGATTTGGTACATTTATCTACTTGTTTTTATTTATTGAATTTTAAAGTCATCAATTGTAGTCATCGTATCTTGTGTTTGGCGCGTCATAATCATCTCTGGTTTTTGCGCCATAATCACTCACTCACTCACTCACTCATCTGAACTATCTGCAGTATATTACGATCTTTTGTACATCTCAAAGCTCTGCCACAAAAAGTTCATAGTTTACACAGACTCGTATAGTGCTCTTAAATCGTTGGAAGCTTTTCCCAACACTCAGAATCCTGTGTTAGTGGATGTTCTCAAGATTCATATAAACTTAACAATTCGAGGATATGAAGTCCTGTACTGCTGGGTTTGTGTACATGCAGGAATAAAGGGAAATGATCTTGCAGATATCACAGCAAAATCTGCTGTTGAAGTATCCAGTCGCCTCATCCCTTTTAGAGAAATCTGCTGTGTCATCAAGGGGAAGATCCGGAAGAAATGGCAGCAAATTTGGAATGTTCAGCTTAACAACAAGTTAAAAAATGTAAAGCCTAGAATTGAGCATTGGGATTTTGCTGGAAATTGTAAGGAGGAAGTTCTTTTGACTCGCGTCAAAATTGGTCACACTAGAGTGACACATAAGTATCTTCTGAAAGCTGAAAATGAGCCTATTTGTGTTAATTGTAATGCTTGTGTATATGTTCGTCCTATTTTAATTGAGTGTCCATGTTTGAATAGTCTTCGCCAGAAATATTTTAATATCTGTGACTTACCTCTCGAACGTTTAATCGGAAGAGAGGTCAATTGTAATTTATTTTGTTATTTAAAAGAGACTAGCTTTTATTACTTAATGTAATCTGTTCAGCAGATTGTGTATTATATTTTAATGTGCGCTTTTACCAGCTTTTTTATATGACTTCATCCTCTGGATTTGGTACATGTAGCTTTCTTAAATTTTTTTATTAATAAGTATTTCATTTTATTAAATATTAGGTCATCCCACCTTTTGTTTGGCGCATTATAATCATCATTGTTTTTTGCGCCAAAAAAGTCACTCACTCACTCAACTCAGCGCCGTTGCGTAGATATTCGAGAAAAACGAATTTTGCACGTAGCCAAACCCCTCTAATATGGAAAACCCAAGAAAGAAAGTGGAAAATGTAGGGGAACGTAGGGGAAAATTAGTTTTTTTATTAATGTATCGGCTAATTAAAGTCCCGCGAAGACGCGAATGGTCAAAATGGCGTGCGACGGACCTGCGGAATTTAACAGTGTGCTTCGCTAAGCCCGGGAGCCAGCCGTTACGGAGGAGATAATGTTACTTCACCATATATATATATATATATATATATATATGGGGCTTAAGTGTCTTTTTGTCGCCGATATTTTATTCGTTGCTTGCGTAACTGTACTAGCCAATGAGGTAACGTTGCCACGGCACAGGTTTACCGTTTCAGTTGAGACGTAGACAATTTCCTATAAAACTTGCCTTTGCTATGACCATCCATAAGTCTCAGGGCCAAACGTTTAAGCGTGTTGGCATTTTTCTACCTGAGCCTGCATTTTGACACGGTCAACTTTATGTTGCCTGTTCAAGAGTTCGTGAAAGAACGGACGTAAAATTAAAAATAATCGATGGTCCTCTGCAAGGCGAGCTTAAAAATGATGGAAAGATCTACACAAGAAATGTTTGTAGAATGAGATCTTTGACATGTGAATTAACATTTCATTATTTAAATCACCTTTATTTATTACCCTAGCAGTGGCTCTTAAAAATATATCGTAAATGGTTTCTTTCATTGCACTCTACTTTAAGCAAGCCCCTCAGGGGGCTCACTTTTGTGAGTACCTGTGTGGCAATCCCGAGGTACCCTAGCCCTTCAGGGGATGATCTTGGTGAGACGGGTGTCACGATCCTGGAGCCCCAGTGATCTATCCTCTTTTCCATCTCCTCTCCTCTTGGCTGGAACTTTTTCCCTTCCCTTCTCCCTTGTGGTTTCTCTCTTCAGAGTTTGGGGCTTGTCACGAGAAATTGGAACAGCCCTTGTCTCTAGTTTTCTAGTGGCGAGAAAACTGCTGACGTGTTTGCCGTGCGTGGAGACCCGTGTCGCGGGAAACGAGGGTCCTGGTAGTTGAGGGGCGAGGTACTGTCTCCAACACACTGCTTTGGCCTCTGCTTCAGCTAAACGGGAGGCACCTTAGTCGTCCTCACGGGTGTCAATCGGCTGGTCACTAGTCCTTGTGTCAGTGGCTTGGGGTCAAGCTCTCGGGAGTACCTGCTTTCGGGAAAGCCGACTGTGGGGCTTCAGTTTGCGTATAGGTCCGGCTAGCCCTAACACAGGAATCTGTTCCCTTGTTGGGCTCCGTGTGGGCGGGTCCGTCGGACCCGAATCTTATATTTTATATCGTGGCTTCCCTTTTCATTTTAAAAAAACCTGAGTCAAAAAACACCAATCAAGACATTGAAATCATAGACAAATCAGCAAGCAAGAAAATTCGTACCGATGCAAATGCCAAAGTAACTACTGAATGTCCTCGCTTTATTGTTGTTTCCAGTGCCTCTGAAGAATTTAAAAAGATGTCTCCTTTTCTGATTAACAAATATATCCATTCTTGCATAGGTGAACCAAAGAACATAAAGCGTCTCCGTTCTGGAGACCTGCTTATAGATACTGTCTCGCCAACCCAATCTGCTTCCCTTTTGTCACTAACCAAACTTGGAAATGTAGCTATAACTGTGTCAGCGCATAAAACTCTGAATTTTTGTAGAGGTGTTATCTCGGAAATCGACCTTCTCTCTGTTTCAGAAGAAGAGTTTGTTTCCGAGTTAGCGGACCAAAATGTCTGTGGCGCTAGGCGGATCAAGATGCGTAAGGAAGGTCAGTTGATTGACACCAAACACGTGATCCTGACCTTCAAATCGCCTGATCTGCCTAAGAATATTAAGGCTGGATACCTCAATTGTCCTGTACGTCCATACATTCCAAACCCTATGCGATGTTTCCAGTGCCAGCGTTTTGGCCATTCGAATATGTCCTGTTGTGGGACCCTGATGTGCGCTCGGTGTTCGTCGGTTGGCCACGACAGCGATAATTGCACTGCTGCAGCACTGTGTATTAATTGCAAGGGCGACCATCCAGCATTTTCCCATTCCTTTCCAAAATGGAAATTAGAAAAGGAAGTTCATACCATAAAAGTTTCTAGGAATATTTCATATGCCGAAGCCAGGAGACAAGTTCAAAGCACACACCCTCATTCAAAAAAATCATATGCCAGCGCCGTCAAATCAACACGCACTATAGCCACCCAAACTTCCATAATTAAGGAGTGCTTTATTGCAGACACATAGGTCTTCTCCGGGTCTTGATGGAGTGAATTATGAAATGCTAAAGCATCTGTCCTGTAAGTCACTGAATGCCCTTCTCACTCTTTACAATAGGGTGTGGAAGGAGCATGCCTTTCCCAGTGCATGGAGGAGAGCTGTTGTCATTCCTATTCCTAAGCCAGGGAAAGATCCAAGGAATCCCTCCAACTATCGGCCAATTGCCCTTACGAGTTGCCTCTGCAAACTGTTTGAAAAGATGGTAAACAGCCGCCTAGTCTACTTCTTGGAAAAGAATGATATTATATCGCCTTATCAGAGTGGTTTTCGAAAGGGAAGAACAACTGTAGATAACATGCTCCTCTTAGAGACATCTATTCGAAAAGCATTTGTAAGAAGAAGCCACCTTGTCTCGATATTCTTCGACATTGAAAAAGCTTATGATAAGGCATGGAGATACGGTATACTCCGGGATCTTCACGAGAGTGGCTTGCGCGGCAACCTACCAATTTTCATTCAAAATTTCTTGAACACTAGAACTTTTCAAGTAAGAATTGGCTCTGTTTTTTCGGATGTTTTTAAACAGGAAGAGGGTGTGCCTCAAGGCTGTGTGCTCAGTGTAACCCTGTTTAGTTTAAAAATAAATTCTGTACTAAAAGAACTTCCCCCCACCATCTTGGGATCTCTATATGTTGATGATCTGCAGATTAGCTGTCGAGGAGCAGACATGAGATATGTAGAGAGGCAACTGCAGATGGCTCTGAATAAGATCCAAGAATGGTCAGACAAACAGGGATTTACATTTTCGAAACAGAAAACTGTGTGCGTGCACTTTTGTAGGAAGCGAGGTCTCCATCCTGAACCTGAGTTATATTTGAATGGTACAATTATTCCAGTTGCGCCTGAAGTAAAATTTTTAGGAGTGACTTTCGACCGAAAATTGACTTTCCTTTCTCATGTTTTAAACCTGAGAAAGAAGTGTCTAAAAACACTAAATATTTTAAAAGTGTTGGCGAACACCTCCTGGGGTGCAGAGCGTTGCTCCATGCTTCGCATTTACAGAGCGCTCGTCCGCTCTAAACTGGACTATGGCTCAGTTGTGTATGGATCCGCTCGGTCATCTGTTTTGTTAAAACTGGATCCTGTTCACCATCAAGGTCTGCGGATTTGTTCAGGAGCATTCAGGACTTCTCCTGTGCAGAGCCTATATGTTGACTGTAACGAACCATCACTTTATCTGAGGCGTGAGCAATTGTCCCTTTTACAATATTTTAATATCTTATCCCAACCTGAACATCCCAATAAGCTGTGCTTACTTGATAATGAGTGTAACACTTTATTTGAAACACGTCCATCCTGCGTTCCTACCTTTCCTTTAAGACTTCGCCCTATCATTGAGGAACTTTCCCTCTCTGATATGCGCCCCCAAGCAGTACAGAACTTTGAAATCCCACATTGGGAAAATTCACGGATTCAGCTTCTTGATGTTTTCAAACATCACGTGAAGGCAAGCAATAACGAGATCGTTTATAGACAACTCTTTGCTGAGCACAGGCACAAATATAGCAGTTATTATCCGATATACACAGATGGATCACAGATGGATCATGTTGGGATGGCTTTTGTATTTGAAAATTACATAGAGGGCAGATGCCTGCACCATGCTTTCTCAGTCCTAACATCTGAACTGACTGCTATATATTATGGTCTTTTGTATATCTCAAAGCTCTGCCACAAAAAGTTCATAGTTTATACAGACTCGTATAGTGCTCTGAAATCTTTGGAAGCTTTTCCCAACACTCAGAATCCTGTGGTAGTGGATGTTCTCAAAATTCATATAAACTTAACGACTCGAGGATATGAAGTCCTGTACTGCTGGGTTCCTGGACATGTTGGAATAAAAGGAAATGAGCTTGCAGATATCGCAGCCAAATCTGCTGTTGAACTGTCCAGTCGCCTTATCCCTTTTAGAGATATCTGCAATGTCATCAAGGGAAAGGTCCGAAAAAAATGGCAGCAATTTTGGGATGTTCAGCATCACAACAAGTTGAGAAACGTGAAGCCTAGAATTGAGCATTGGGATATTGTTGGAAATCGTAAGGAGGACGTTCTTTTGACTCGCCTCAGAATTGGTCACACTCGAGTCACACATAACTATCTTCTGAAAGCTGAAAATGAGCCTGTTTGTTTTAATTGTAATGTTTGTTTATCTGTTCGTCATATTTTAATTGAGTGTCCATGTTTTAATAGTCTTCGCCAGAAATATTTTAATAGCTGTGACTTACCTCTCGACCGTTTAATCGGAAGAGAGGTGAATTGTAATTTATTTTATTATTTAAAAGAGATTGGCTTTTATTACCAAATGTAATTTGTTTTGAATACTGTGTCTTGAATTTTAATATGTGCTTTTTAACTTGTGTTTATATGACTTCATCCTCTGGATTTGGTACATTTATCTACTTGTTTTTATTGATTGAATTTTAATGTCATCAATTGTAATCATCCCATCTTGTGTTTGGCGCGTCATAACCATCTCTGGTTTTTGCGCCATAATCACTCACTCACTCACTCCCAAACTTGCATAAGTACACAGACTCCACCAAATAAAACCCAGCAACCTGCAAACAAAAAAAAAAATGAAAATACAACACACATCGTACAAAATAAAGAAATAGCTATTCAAAGCAAACCAAAACATGTCCATCCAAAACCAGTTAACAAAAATAGAAGTCCCAGAAGTAGTTCTGTAAATGAATCTATTTCTGAATCTGCAGCCCCTCAGGGGGCTCACTTTTGTGAATACGGGTGTGGCAATCCCGAGGTACCCTAGTCCTTCAAGGGATCATCTTCTTGATGAGACGGGTGTCACGATCCTGGAGCCCCAGTGATCTATCCTCTTTTCCATCTCCTCTCCTCTTGGCTGAAACTTTTTTCCTTCCCTTCTCCCTTGTGGTTTCTCTCTATGGAGTTTGGGGCTCGTCACGAGAGACTGGAACAGATCTCGTTTCTAGTTTTCGAGTGGCGAGAAAACTGCCCACGTGTTTGCCGTGCGTATAGACCCGTGTCACTGAACAGGAGCGTCCTGGTAGTTGAGGGGCAAGGTACTGTCCCCAACACACTGGTTTGGCCTATGCTTCAGCTAAACGGGAGGCACCTTAGTCGTTCTCACGGGTGTCAATCGGCTGGTCACTAGTCCTTGTGTCAGTGGCTTGGGGTCAAGCTCTCGGGAGTACCTGCTTTCGGGAAAGCCGACTGTGGGGCTTCAGTTTGCGTATAGGTCCGTCTAGCCCTAACACAGGAATCTGTGTTCCCTTGTAGGGCTCCGTGGTGGGCGGGGCCGTCGGACCCGAATCTTTTCTTTCCTCATGATAGCTAACCCTCAAATTTAAGGATTTTGAAGTCACTCCAGTCACTTAACCGAATTCTGAAAAGTCTACTGCTAAACCAGTCACTCAACCTAGTCCTGAAAAGTCTACTTCAAAAAAATTACGGACAGATGCAAATGCAAATAATTCTAATAGTAATCTCCGTTTCCTAGTTATCTCTAGTCCTTCTGCCGAGCTGCAGAAGATGTCTCCTTTCATAATAAATAAATATATTCACTCTTGTATTGGTGAGCTGGAAATATAAAGCGTCTCCGCTCCGGAGACTTCCTTATTGATACAATCTCAGCCACCCAGTCTGCTTCTTTACTTCAAATAACTAAACTTGGGCAAGCGAATGTCAATGTAACAGCACATAAGACACTGAATTATTGTCGTTGCGTTATATCGGAATTCGACCTTCTGTATGTTCCTGAAGAAGAGATCGCTTCCGAGCTATCCGACCAAAATGTCTGCGGTGCTAGGCGGATCAAGATGCGTAAGGAAGGTAAGTTGATCGATACGAAACACGTGATCCTTACCTTCAACACGCCTGATCTGCCTAAGAATATTAAGGCCGGATATTTAAATTGTCCTGTAAGACCTTATATTCCCAACCCTATGCGATGCTTCCAATGCCAGCGTTTCGGCCATTCTAAGACGTCTTGTCGTGGCAGCCTCACATTGTCGTGGCAGCGCCCGATGCTCACAGATTGGCCACGATTCTGACAATTGTGCCGCTGCGCCTCTTTGTATAAATTGCAAGGGTGAGGACCCAGCATTTTCACGCCTCTGCCCGAAATGGAAATTGGAAAAAGAAGTGCAGACTGCAAAGGTTACGAGGAACATCTCATATGCCGAAAAACAGAAAAAAGCATGGGGTATTTTTCGTAGATATCCTACTCTCCGAAACCTCATAGCATTTAAAAGAGCCAAAGCAAATGCACGAAAAGGAAGAAGGCAGAGCCAGAGGGATTCTTGGATTTCCTATGTGTCCTGAATAAGATCCTCTACGCCTAGTAAGCGGGTTTGGGAAAGAGTTCGAAAAGCATGCGGAATATATAAAGACCACTCACTTTCCTTACTGAAAAAAGATGGCCGAGTGATTAGCTCCATTGAAGAAATTGCGAATACGATTGGTGAGACATTTGCTGCCGTTTCTTCGAGCAAAAACTATTCACCTGCATTTCTCTCTATCAAGCAACACTGAAATAAATCCCATCGCATTCAACTCTTCCAAATCTGAGCCTTACAATCCCCTCAGGGGGCTCACTTCTGTGAGTACGGGTGTGGCAATCCCGAGGTACCCTAGCACTTCAGGGGATCATCTTCTTGATGAGACGGGCGTCACGATCCTGGAGCCCCAGTGATCTATCCTCTTTTCCGTCTCCTCTCCTCTTTGCTGGAACTTTTTCCCTTCTCTTCTCCCTCGTGGTTTCTCTCTACGGAGTTTGGGGCTCGTCACGAGAGACTGGAACAGCCCTTGTCTCTAGTCTTCGAGTGGCGAGAAAACTGCCCACGTGTTTGCCGTGCGTGGAGACCCGTGTCGCTGGAAAGGAGGGTCCTGGTAGTTGAGGGGCGAGGTACTGTCCCCAACACACTACTTTGGCCTCTGCTTCAGCTAAACGGGAGGCACCTTAGTCGTCCTCACGGGTGTCAATCGGCTGGTCACTAGTCCTTGTGTCAGTGGCTTGGGGTCAAGCTCTCGGGAGTACCTGCTTTCGGGAAAGCCGACTGTGGGGCTTCAGTTTGCGTATAGGTCCGGCTAGCCCTAACACAGGAATCTGTGTTCCCTTGTTGGGCTCCGTGGTGGGCGGGGCCGTCGGACCCGAATCTTTTCTATTTTCAATATGGCAAATACACATATTTTTTTATTAAAAAACTTTGAAGTCACTCCAGTCTCTCAACCTAGTTCTGAAACATCTACTACTAAACCAATCATTCAACCTAGTTCTGAAACATCTCCTACTAAACCAGTCACTCAACCTAGTTCTGAAACATCTACTAATAAACCAATCATTCAACCTAGTTCTGAAACGTCTCCTACTAAACCAGTCACTCAACCTGTCGCTCAAACTAGTTCTGAAAATTCTGCAAAAAAATTACGGACAGATGCAAATAAAAAAAATCATAACAATAGTCCCCGTTTCCTAGTAATCTCTAGTCCTTCTGGCGAAATGCATAAGATGTCTCCTTTCGTAATAAACAAATACATCCAGTCTTGTATTGGTGAGCCGAGAAACATAAAGCGTCTCCGCTCCGGAGACTTGCTTATTGATACACACTCAGCCACCCAGTCTGCTTCTTTACTTCAGATTACTCAACTTGGGCAAGCGAATGTCACTGTAACACCCCATAAGTCACTGAACTATTGTCGTGGTGTAATCTCAGAATTCGACCTTCTGTATGTTTCTGAAGAAGAGATCGCTTCTGAGTTATCCGAACAAAATGTCTGCGGTGTAAGGCGGATCAAGATGCGTAAAGAAGGTAAGTTGATAGACACGAAACACGTGATCCTTACCTTCAACACGCCTGATCTGCCTAAGAATATTAAGGCCGGATATCTAAATATTCCTGTAAGACCTTATATTCCAAACCCTATGCGATGTTTCCAATGCCAGCGTTTCGGCCATTCTAAGACGTCTTGTCGTGGCAGCCTCACATGCGCCCGATGCTCACAGATTGGCCACGATTCTGATAATTGTACTGCTGCGCCTTTATGTATAAATTGCAAGGGTGACCACCCAGCATTTTCTCGCTTGTGCCCAAAATGGAAATCGGAAAAAGAAATCCAGACTGCAAAAGTTACTAGGAACATCTCTTACGCCGAAGCCAGAAGACTAGTCCAGAGCACACAGCTTCGACCAAATTCATCATACGCCAGTGCTGTTAAATCATATCGTACAGTCGCCACCCAAACATCAATAGGCACACAGACCCTACCAAATAAAACCCAACCGTCTACATCCAACAAGAAAAAAGAAAATGCAACTCATATAGTACAAAAGAAAGAAACAATTATTCAAAGTAAGCCGAAAACTGCCACACAAAAAATATCAAATAAAAATAGAAGTCGCAGCAATAGCTCTCTTGATGACATGATTTCTGAATCTGCGGATTCAGACTTTATGGAAGTGGAAGAGGGTCTGGAATTTCCCAGGCATCTACTTCCACGAAAAACAAAAGAACAGCACAGGAAAAACAAAAACCATTCATAATGGCCACCCTCGTGTCATGGAACTGTCGCGGTTTCCACCGAAATTTGCTTGACATCAAATGTATAATAAATGTGTACCATCCTGTGTGCTTCGCAATACAGGAAACAAATCTGAAACCAGAACACCATGCAAAACTTCGGAGGTTTTCTTTCGTCAGGAAGGATAACCTTGCAGGTGAGCGTGCCAGTGGAGGAGTAGGTCTCCTCTCCTCACTGGATTATCCCTCAAATGTACTTCCTTTGACGACATCCCTCCAAGTTGTCGCTACTCAAATAAATTTTGATATTGTTGTTTCATTTGTTTCTTTGTATTTGCCTCCAAATGAGCACATTTATCAGCAAGATTTAAATAATCTAATAGAGCAGCTGCCTGAGCATTATATTATAATAGGAGATTTTAACGGCCATAGTCCACTCTGGGGTAGCAAAGATACAAATTGCCGAGGAAGACAAATTGAGCAGATGATCGAAGATCACAGCCTTTGTCTCCTAAATAATGGGCAAGATACATACTTCCATGAGCCTTCAAGGACATTCCACGCTCTCGATCTTGCCATCTGTTCACCATCTCTGTTGCCATTTTGCACTTTTAGTGTCGGAAATGACCTGTACAACAGCGATCATTATCCTATTTTTGTGTCTCTTGCACGAAGAGGAGCAAACCCCATGTCGAGATCCCCTCGATTCATACTGGACAGGGCAGACTGGGAACTCTTCTCTTCCATTGCAGAGCTCACAGATGAAATGGTAGAAGATGCGCATATCGATGACGCTGTTGAAGCTGTTACTAATACTATTATTCAGGCAGCTATGCTCTCCATTCCTAGAACATCAGGAAAACTACTAAAATATTCAAAACCATGGTGGAATCGCGACTGTCATGAAGCACTGAAAAAACAGAAAAAAGCATGGGGTATTTTTCGTAGATATCCTACTCTGCGAAACCTCATAGCTTTTAAAAGAGCCAAAGCAAATGCACGGAAAGTAAGAAGGCAGAGCCAGAGGGATTCCTGGATTTCATATGTGTTCTCAATAACATCCTCTACGCCTTGTAAGCGGGTTTGGGAAAGAGTTCGAAAAGCATGCGGAATGTATAAAGACCACTCACTTTCCTTTCTGGAAAAAGATGGCCGAGTGATTAGCTCCATAGAAGAAATTGCAGATACAATTGGTGAGACATTTGCTGCCGTTTCTTCCAGCCGAAATTACTCACCTGCATTTCTTTCTATCAAGCAACGCTCTGAGAAAAATCCCATCGCTTTCAACTCTTCCAACTTTGAGCCGTACAATAGAGACTTTACTATGGTTGATTTAAAGAGAGCTTTGTTGCAGACACATAGGTCTTGTCCGGGTCTGGATGGCGTGTATTATGAAATGCTAAAGCATCTGTCCTATAAGTCACTGAGTGCCCTTCTCACACTTTACAATAGAGTTGGAAGGAGCGTACATTTCCCAGTGCATGGAGGAGAGCTGTTGTCATTCCTATTGCGAAGCCAGGGAAAGACCCGAGGAATCCCTCGAACTATCGGCCAATTGCCCTTACCAGTTGTGTTTGCAAACTGTTTGAAAAGATGGTAAACAGCCGCCTAGTCTACTTCTTGGAAAAGAATAATATTATATCGCCTTATCAGAGCGGTTTTCGACAGGGGAGAACGACCGTAGACAATATGCTTCTATTAGAGACATCTATTCGGAAAGCCTTTGTCAGAAGAAGTCACCTTGTCTCAATATTCTTCGACATTGAGAAAGCTTATGATAAGGCATGGAGATACGGTATACTCCGGGATCTTCACGAGAGTGGCTTGCGCGGCAACCTACCAATTTTCATACAGAATTTCTTGAACGCTAGAACTTTTCAAGTAAGGATTGGCTCTGTTTTTTCGGATGTTTTTCAACAGGAAGAGGGTGTGCCTCAAGGCTGTGTGCTTAGTGTAACGCTGTTCAGTTTAAAAATAAATTCTGTATTAAAAGAACTTCCTCACACCATCTTAGGATCACTATATGTAGATGATTTACAGATTAGCTGTCGAGGAGCAGACATGAGATACATAGAGAGGCAATTGCAGATGGCTCTGAATAAGATCCAAGAATGGTCAGACAAACAGGGATTTACTTTTTCGAAACAGAAAACTGTGTGCGAACACTTTTGTAGGAAGCGAGGTCTCCATCCTGAACCTGAGTTATATCTAAATGGTACAATTATTCCAGTTGCGCCCGAAGTAAAATTTTTAGGAGTAACGTTCGACCAGAAATTGACTTTCCTTTCTCATGTTTTAAACCTGAGAAAGAAGTGTCTCAAAACACTAAATATGTTAAAAGTGTTGGCGAACACCTCCTGGGGTGCAGAGCGTTGCTCCATGCTTCGCATTTACAGAGCGCTTATCCGCTCTAGACTGGACTATGGCTCAGTTGTTTATGGATCCGCTCGGTCATCTGTTTTGTTAAAACTGGATCCTGTTCACCATCAAGGTTTGAGGATATGTTCAGGAGCCTTCAGGACTTCTCCTGTCCAGAGCCTGTATGTTGACTGTAATGAACCATCACTTTATCTGAGGCGTGAACAGTTGTCCCTTTTGCAATATTTTAATATACTATCCCAACCTGAACATCCCAATAAGCTGTGCTTACTTGATGATGTGAGTAACGCGTTATTTGAAACACGTCCATCTTGTGTTCCTACATTTCTTTTAAGAGTTCGCCCTGTCATTGAGGAACTTTCCCTCTCTGATATGCACCCCCAAGCAGTACAGAATTTTGAAATCCCACCTTGGGAAAATGCACGGATTCAGCTTCTTGATGTTTTTAAGTATCATGTGAAGGCAAGCACTAACGAGATTATATACAGACAACTCTTCGCTGAGCACAGGAACAAATATAGCAGTTATCTTCCAGTTTATACAGATGGGTCCAAGTCAAAAGATCATGTGGGGATGGCATATGTAATTAAAGACCACATGGAGGGCAGACGCTTGCACAATGCTTTCTCTGTCTTAACATCCGAATTAACTGCGATATATTATAGTCTTTTATACATCTCAAGGCTCTGCTACAAAAAGTTTATAATTTATACAGATTCGTATAGTGCTCTTAAATCAATAGAAGCTTTTCCTAATACTCAAAATCCAGTAATAGTGGATATTCTCAAAATACATATAAACTTAATGAATCGTGGGTATGATATCCTGTACTGCTGGGTTCCCGGGCATGTGGGAATAAAAGGGAATGAGCTGGCAGATATCACAGCAAAATGTGCTGTTGAACTGTCCAGTCGTCTCATCCCTTTTGCAGACATTTGTTGTGTTGTGAAACAAAAGATCCGAAAAAAATGGCAACAACTTTGGAATGTTCAGCTTCAAAATAAATTAAGACATGTAAAACCTAGAATTGAGCACTGGGAATCAACCAAAAATCGTAAGGAGGAAGTTCTTTTGACTCGCCTCAGAATTGGTCACACTAGAGTGACACATAACTACCTTTTAAAAGCTGAAAATGAGCCTGTTTGTTTTAACTGTAATGTTTGTTTATCTGTTCGTCATATTTTAATTGAGTGTCCATGTTTTAATAGTCTTCGCCAGAAATATTTTAATAGCTGTGACTTACCTCTCGACCGTTTAATCGGAAGAGAGGTCAATTCTAATTTATTTTATTATTTAAAAGATATTGGCTTTTATTACCAAATGTAATTTGTTTTGAAGACTGTCTCTTGAATTTTAATATGTGCTTTTAACCTGTGTTTATATGACTTCATCCTCTGGATTTGGTACATTTATCTACTTGTTTTTATTTACTGAATTTTAATGTCATCAATTGTAATCATCTTATCTTTTGTTTGGCGCGTCATAATCATCTCTGGTTTTGCGCCATAATCACTCACTCACTCACTCACTCACTCACTCTGAGCCTTACAATAGAGACTACTATGCTGGTATTAAGGAGAGCTTTGTTGCACACACATAGGTCTTCTCCGGGTCTTGATGGCGTGAATTACGAAATGCTAAAACATCTGTCCTATAAGTCACTGACTGCCCTCCTCACTCTTTACAATAGAGTGTGGAAGAAGCGTATTTTCCGCAGTGCGTGGAGGAGAGCTGTTGTAATTCCTATTGCTAAGCCACGGAAAGATCCAAGGAATCCCTCGATCTATCGGCCGATTGCCCTTACGAGTTGCGTATGCAAACTGTTTGAAAAGATGGTAAACAGCCGCCTAGTCTACTTCTTGGAAAAGAATAATATTATTTCGCCTTATCAGAGCGGTTTTCGAAAGGGAAGAACAAATTTAGTTATCTGAAGTAAAGAAGCAGACTGGGTGGCTGAGGTTGTATCAGTAAGCAAGTCTCCGGAGCGGAGACGCTTTATATTTCTCGGCTCACCAATACAAGACTGGATGTATTTGTTTATTACGAAAGGAGACATCTTATGCATTTCGCCAGAAGGTCTAGAGATGACTAGAAAACGTGGACTATTGTTATGATTTTTTTCATTTGTATCTGTATGTAATTTTTTTGCAGTAGACTTTTCAGAACTAGGTTGAGTGACTGGTTTAGCAGTAGATGTTTCAGAACTAGGTTGAGTGACTGGTTTAGCAGTAGAAGCTTCAGAACTGGGTTGAGTGAGTGGAGTGACTTGAGTGACTGGAGTTACCTCGAAATCTTTAATTAAGTAGATATGAGAAGCTATAGTGAAAGAATAAAGGTTCGAGTCCGACGGCCCCGCCCACCATGGAGCCCAACAAGGGAACACAGATTCCTGTGTTAGGGCTAGCCGGACCGATAAGCAAACTGAAGCCCCACAGTCGGCTTTCCCAAAAGCAGGTACTCCCGAGAGCTTGACCCCAAGTCACTGACACAAGGACTAGTGACCAGCCGATTGACACCCGTGAGGACGACTATGGTGCCTCCCGTTTAGCTGAAGCAGAGGCCAAAGCAGTGTGTTGGGGACAGTACTTCGCCCCTCAACTACCAGGACCCTCCTTTCCAGCGACATGGGTCTCCACACACGGCAAACACGTGGGCAGTTTTCTCGCCACTCGAAAACTAGAAACAAGGTCTGTTCCAGCCTCTCCCTCAGGGGGCTCACTTTTGTGAGTACGGGTGTGGCAATCCCGAGGTACCCTAGCCCTTCAGGGGATCATCTTCTTGGTGAGACGGGTGTCACGATCCTGGAGCCCCAGTGATCTATCCTCTTTTCCGTCTCCTCTCCTCTTGGCTGGATCTTTTTCCCTTCCCTTCTCCCTTGTGGTTTCTCTCTACGGAGTTTGGGGCTCGTCACGAGAGGCTAGAACAGACCTTGTTTCTAGTTTTCAAGTGGCGAGAAAACTGCCCACGTGTTTGCCGTGCGTGGAGACCCGTGTCGCTGGAAAGGAGGGTCCTGGTAGTTGAGGGGCGAGGTACTGTCCCCAACACACTGCTTTGGCCTCTGCTTCAGCTAAACGGGAGGCACCTTAGTCGTCCTCACGGGTGTCAATCGGCTGGTCACTAGTCCTTGTGTCAGTGGCTTGGGGTCAAGCTCTCGGGAGTACCTGCTTTCGGGAAAGCCGACTGTGGGGCTTCAGTTTGCGTATAGGTCCGGCTAGCCCTAACACAGGAATCTGTGTTCCCTTGTTGGGCTCCGTGGTGGGCGGGGCCGTCGGACCCGAATCTTTTCTATTTTCAATATGGCAAATACACATATTTTTTTATTAAAAAACTTTGAAGTCACTCCAGTCTCTCAACCTAGTTCTGAAACATCTACTACTAAACCAATCATTCAACCTAGTTCTGAAACATCTCCTACTAAACCAGTCACTCAACCTAGTTCTGAAACATCTACTAATAAACCAATCATTCAACCTAGTTCTGAAACGTCTCCTACTAAACCAGTCACTCAACCTGTCGCTCAACCTAGTTCTGAAAATTCTGCAAAAAAATTACGGACAGATGCAAATAAAAAAAATCATAACAATAGTCCCCGTTTCCTAGTAATCTCTAGTCCTTCTGGCGAAATGCATAAGATGTCTCCTTTCGTAATAAACAAATACATCCAGTCTTGTATTGGTGAGCCGAGAAACATAAAGCGTCTCCGCTCCGGAGACTTGCTTATTGATACACACTCAGCCACCCAGTCTGCTTCTTTACTTCAGATTACTAAACTTGGGCAAGCGAATGTCACTGTAACACCCCATAAGTCACTGAACTATTGTCGTGGTGTAATCTCAGAATTCGACCTTCTGTATGTTTCTGAAGAAGAGATCGCTTCTGAGTTATCCGAAGAAAATGTCTGCGGTGTAAGGCGGATCAAGATGCGTAAAGAAGGTAAGTTGATAGACACGAAACACGTGATCCTTACCTTCAACACGCCTGATCTGCCTAAGAATATTAAGGCCGGATATCTAAATATTCCTGTAAGACCTTATATTCCAAACCCTATGCGATGTTTCCAATGCCAGCGTTTCGGCCATTCTAAGACGTCTTGTCGTGGCAGCCTCACATGCGCCCGATGCTCACAGATTGGCCACGATTCTGATAATTGTACCGCTGCGCCTTTATGTATAAATTGCAAGGGTGACCACCCAGCATTTTCTCGCTTGTGCCCAAAATGGAAATCGGAAAAAGAAATCCAGACTGCAAAAGTTACTAGGAACATCTCTTACGCCGAAGCCAGAAGACTAGTCCAGAGCACACAGCTTCGACCAAATTCATCATACGCCAGTGCTGTTAAATCATATCGTACAGTCGCCACCCAAACATCAATAGGCACACAGATCCTACCAAATAAAACCCAACCGTCTACATCCAACAAGAAAAAAGAAAATGCAACTCATATAGTACAAAAGAAAGAAACAATTATTCAAAGTAAGCCGAAAACTGCCACACAAAAAATATCAAATAAAAATAGAAGTCGCAGCAATAGCTCTCTTGATGACATGATTTCTGAATCTGCGGATTCAGACTTTATGGAAGTGGAAGAGGGTCTGGAATTTCCCAGGCATCTACTTCCACGAAAAACAAAAGAACAGCACAGGAAAAACAAAAACCATTCATAATGGCCACCCTCGTGTCATGGAACTGTCGCGGTTTCCACCGAAATTTGCTTGACATCAAATCTATAATAAATGTGTTCCATCCTGTGTGCTTCGCAATACAGGAAACAAATCTGAAACCAGAACACCATGCAAAACTTCGGAGGTTTTCTTTCGTCAGGAAGGATAACCTTGCAGGTGAGCGTGCCAGTGGAGGAGTAGGTCTCCTCTCCTCACTGGATTATCCCTCAAATGTACTTCCTTTGACGACATCCCTCCAAGTTGTCGCTACTCAAATAAATTTTGATATTGTTGTTTCATTTGTTTCTTTGTATTTGCCTCCAAATGAGCACATTTATCAGCAAGATTTAAATAATCTAATAGAGCAGCTGCCTGAGCATTATATTATAATAGGAGATTTTAACGGCCATAGTCCACTCTGGGGTAGCAAAGATACAAATTGCCGAGGAAGACAAATTGAGCAGATGATCGAAGATCACAGCCTTTGTCTCCTAAATAATGGGCAAGATACATACTTCCATGAGCCTTCAAGGACATTCCACGCTCTCGATCTTGCCATCTGTTCACCATCTCTGTTGCCATTTTGCACTTTTAGTGTCGGAAATGACCTGTACAACAGCGATCATTATCCTATTTTTGTGTCTCTTGCACGAAGAGGAGCAAACCCCATGTCGAGATCCCCTCGATTCATACTGGACAGGGCAGACTGGGAACTCTTCTCTTCCATTGCAGAGCTCACAGATGAAATGGTAGAAGATGCGCATATCGATGACGCTGTTGAAGCTGTTACTAATACTATTATTCAGGCAGCTATGCTCTCCATTCCTAGAACATCAGGAAAACTACTAAAATATTCAAAACCATGGTGGAATCGCGACTGTCATGAAGCACTGAAAAAACAGAAAAAAGCATGGGGTATTTTTCGTAGATATCCTACTCTGCGAAACCTCATAGCTTTTAAAAGATCCAAAGCAAATGCACGGAAAGTAAGAAGGCAGAGCCAGAGGGATTCCTGGATTTCATATGTGTCCTCAATAACATCCTCTACGCCTAGTAAGCGGGTTTGGGAAAGAGTTCGAAAAGCATGCGGAATGTATAAAGACCACTCACTTTCCTTTCTGGAAAAAGATGGCCGAGTGATTAGCTCCATAGAAGAAATTGCAAATACAATTGGTGAGACATTTGCTGCCGTTTCTTCCAGCCGAAATTACTCACCTGCATTTCTTTCTATCAAGCAACGCTCTGAGAAAAATCCCATCGCTTTCAACTCTTCCAACTTTGAGCCGTACAATAGAGACTTTACTATGGTTGAATTAAAGAGAGCTTTGTTGCAGACACATAGGTCTTGTCCGGGTCTGGATGGCGTGTATTATGAAATGCTAAAGCATCTGTCCTATAAGTCACTGAGTGCCCTTCTCACACTTTACAATAGAGTGTGGAAGGAGCGTACATTTCCCAGTGCATGGAGGAGAGCTGTTGTCATTCCTATTGCGAAGCCAGGGAAAGACCCGAGGAATCCCTCGAACTATCGGCCAATTGCCCTTACCAGTTGTGTTTGCAAACTGTTTGAAAAGATGGTAAACAGCCGCCTAGTCTACTTCTTGGAAAAGAATAATATTATATCGCCTTATCAGAGCGGTTTTCGACAGGGGAGAACGACCGTAGACAATATGCTTCTATTAGAGACATCTATTCGGAAAGCCTTTGTCAGAAGAAGTCACCTTGTCTCAATATTCTTCGACATTGAGAAAGCTTATGATAAGGCATGGAGATACGGTATACTCCGGGATCTTCACGAGAGTGGCTTGCGCGGCAACCTACCAATTTTCATACAGAATTTCTTGAACGCTAGAACTTTTCAAGTAAGGATTGGCTCTGTTTTTTCGGATGTTTTTCAACAGGAAGAGGGTGTGCCTCAAGGCTGTGTGCTTAGTGTAACGCTGTTCAGTTTAAAAATAAATTCTGTATTAAAAGAACTTCCTCACACCATCTTAGGATCACTATATGTAGATGATTTACAGATTAGCTGTCGAGGAGCAGACATGAGATACATAGAGAGGCAATTGCAGATGGCTCTGAATAAGATCCAAGAATGGTCAGACAAACAGGGAGTTACTTTTTCGAAACAGAAAACTGTGTGCGTGCACTTTCGTAGGAAGCGAGGTCTCCATCCTGAACCTGAGTTATATCTAAATGGTACAATTATTCCAGTTGCGCCCGAAGTAAAATTTTTAGGAGTAACGTTCGACCAGAAATTGACTTTCCTTTCTCATGTTTTAAACCTGAGAAAGAAGTGTCTCAAAACACTAAATATGTTAAAAGTGTTGGCGAACACCTCCTGGGGTGCAGAGCGTTGCTCCATGCTTCGCATTTACAGAGCGCTTATCCGCTCTAGACTGGACTATGGCTCAGTTGTTTATGGATCCGCTCGGTCATCTGTTTTGTTAAAACTGGATCCTGTTCACCATCAAGGTTTGAGGATATGTTCAGGAGCCTTCAGGACTTCTCCTGTCCAGAGCCTGTATGTTGACTGTAATGAACCATCACTTTATCTGAGGCGTGAACAATTGTCCCTTTTGCAATATTTTAATATACTATCCCAACCTGAACATCCCAATAAGCTGTGCTTACTTGATGATGTGAGTAACGCGTTATTTGAAACACGTCCATCTTGTGTTCCTACATTTCTTTTAAGAGTTCGCCCTGTCATTGAGGAACTTTCCCTCTCTGATATGCACCCCCAAGCAGTACAGAATTTTGAAATCCCACCTTGGGAAAATGCACGGATTCAGCTTCTTGATGTTTTTAAGTATCATGTGAAGGCAAGGACTAACGAGATTATTTACAGACAACTCTTCGCTGAGCACAGGAACAAATATAGCAGTTATCTTCCAGTTTATACAGATGGGTCCAAGTCAAAAGATCATGTGGGGATGGCATATGTAATTAAAGACCACATGGAGGGCAGACGCTTGCACAATGCTTTCTCTGTCTTAACATCCGAATTAACTGCGATATATTATAGTCTTTTATACATCTCAAGGCTCTGCTACAAAAAGTTTATAATTTATACAGATTCGTATAGTGCTCTTAAATCAATAGAAGCTTTTCCTAATACTCAAAATCCAGTAATAGTGGATATTCTCAAAATACATATAAACTTAATGAATCGTGGGTATGATATCCTGTACTGCTGGGTTCCCGGGCATGTGGGAATAAAAGGGAATGAGCTGGCAGATATCACAGCAAAATGTGCTGTTGAACTGTCCAGTCGTCTCATCCCTTTTGCAGACATTTGTTGTGTTGTGAAACAAAAGATCCGAAAAAAATGGCAACAACTTTGGGATGTTCAGCTTCAAAATAAATTAAGACATGTAAAACCTAGAATTGAGCACTGGGAATTAACCAAAAATCGTAAGGAGGAAGTTCTTTTGACTCGCCTCAGAATTGGTCACACTAGAGTGACACATAACTACCTTTTAAAAGCTGAAAATGAGCCTGTTTGTTTTAACTGTAATGTTTGTTTATCTGTTCGTCATATTTTAATTGAGTGTCCATGTTTTAATAGTCTTCGCCAGAAATATTTTAATAGCTGTGACTTACCTCTCGACCGTTTAATCGGAAGAGAGGTCAATTCTAATTTATTTTATTATTTAAAAGATATTGGCTTTTATTACCAAATGTAATTTGTTTTGAAGACTGTCTCTTGAATTTTAATATGTGCTTTTAACCTGTGTTTATATGACTTCATCCTCTGGATTTGGTACATTTATCTACTTGTTTTTATTTATTGAATTTTAATGTCATCAATTGTAATCATCTTATCTTTTGTTTGGCGCGTCATAATCATCTCTGGTTTTGCGCCATAATCACTCACTCACTCACTCACTCACTGTTCCAGCCTCTCGTGACGAGCCCCAAACTCCGTAGAGAGAAACCACAAGGGAGAAGTGAAGGGAAAAAGTTCCAGCCAAGTGGAGAGGAGATGGAAAAGAGGATAGATCACTGGGGCTCCAGGATCGTGACACCCGTATCATCAAGAAGATGATCCCCTGAAGGGCTAGGGTACCTCGGGATTGCCACACCTGTACTCACAAAAGTGAGCCCCCTGAGGGGTACAAACTCAAAAACAGTAACATAATGAGAATATGTACGTACAATTTGATATAACAAAAACATACAAATAACAATAGAAATATTTCGAAATATTTGAATGCAAATTGAAATCAGTATTTTAGCGTTCAAATATAGAAAGTTCAAAAGTTTGTTTAGAAGTTTATAACTCCAGTCTTTCATGACATATTCATGACATATTCGCATTTCTCGTAAGACAAACATTAGCGTGCAACATTTTTCCTTAAATGATCTTTCAAAATTCCAATAAAGCGTTCCCAGAAGCCCCCCCCCCACACCACCACCATGGAGAACAGCGCGGGTTAAACTTCCAACGAATTTCGTTGACTCTAAATTCACTTTCAATTGTAGTCTAATCTAATTGTTTCGTTTGGTTTCGTTTATTTAATTATGACAAAGCACACCAGGGCTGTCTGCCTAAGGGGAGGGATGCCTTCGTGGAGGACTTTCTAAGGGAAATTGTCTCGTATACACGTTACACATGGGGAAAACCACGGAAACGCCCATGCAGCCAGCCCGTTCGCGGGATCCGAACCTCGGACCGAATTACCAGTGTTTAGCTACTATACCGCTCGGCCGCTTGTGGGCCAATCTAATTGTTTCAAAGTGTTGTTTAGTCCTGTGAAATTACTACCATTATCTGAATACATCACAGAAATTCGTCACTGGCTATGCATAGCTTGGATGAAGTCATTGGTACTAAGTGAAGGTATTAGTTCAAGATTGACAGCTCTAAATATGGTGCAAGCAAAAAGTACTATCTACACTTTTGTTTAGATTTAGTCAATAGAGGTCCAGCTGAGTCTACAGTCGATATTTGAAAAACTGCTGCTACTTCTGTCCGGTCTTTTGGAAGAAGCGGAAAAGGTAACTCAACATGTTTCACGTTTTGGCTTTTACATATTAAGCATTCTTTGATAACTCCTGGCAGTCCTTTTCCCTTTCACTATCCAAAATCTTTCACGTAAAGTAGTTAGTAGAGTTAATGTCCCAGGATGTTTGTTAGCAAGATGTTCTTGGGTTATAAATTGTCTCCCTCCCAGATGTTTTGATGGTAGAATTAGAGAAATAAAAAAATTTCGATTCTTCCTCATTTATCAATCTGGAATTAAATCGTAAAATTCCTTCTTCATCAAATATTAGAAGACCTTTCAAATTTTTTCGTGTTTCTTCATTAGAGTAACATTTCTTTTGTATTACATGGAAAATAATCCTTTGTGCATTTAGTCAATTCTTCAGTTTTAAGTTCCGTATATTTTCTTAATTCTTTGGCTTTTGGTTAAAAACGCAGTATCTAAGCCATAACTCTAATCATCTTGGAAAATCTAGAGAATGTTTTGGCTAACTGTAATGAAATTGTAATTAAAGCTCTGTGTTACTAGCAGAGATGACTCACTTTCGTTTCTCTATCTCTACTTCTTTCTCGTTAATATTTACAGCTGACTTTGGCCACTGCTCCTTCAAATTCTTCAACCAGGCTGGCCCTTGCCACCACTGGCGTTTGTGAAGTTGTGTAGGTCCACAACCTCTTGATAAAATGTCTGCTGGATTCTGGGTAGTTGAAATATAGAACCAATCTTCCAAATTTGTCAATTTTCTAATGTCACTTACTCTGTTGGTAACGAATACTGACCACTGTTCTCGACGAGTTATCCACAGGTTACGGAGGACGGGAACGCCTGGTGTCTAACATATGTAAACAGGCGTATGTCCCACGCCCTCTCATGCAGTGAAAGCCGTTACTGACATTATCATCCAAGCAGCTACAGCCTCTATACCTTTGAGCTCTCCAAAATCCCCAAAATACCCAAAACCATGGTGGAACCACGAATGCCAGGAGACATTTTCGAAGACGCCCCACTCTATCAAATCTTATTGCTTTCAAAAAAGCTAAAGCAAACTTGTAGTGAAAATATTTGTATGTAGTAAAAATACTTATATATTTTAATTTCTTATGTAATGAAAAATGTGTTAATTTCTGTAGGCTATGAGAAATATTTAATATAATTATTCAGGTGTATAAGTGATAACCAAAATTTTGAATATCAATTTTATCAGCGATGAAATTATAACTGTGATTAAGAGTACATCACGTTGTTTCCGCAACAACCCGAATGATAGGGATAAAATATGTGACCTACAGAGGATAGCAAAATAAGGTACTTACCCCAGACGTTGTGATAGTTGAAGAAGAAAATACAAGTTATTCGTCTACAATTTACTCTATTTATCTTTCCTATCAAAAATTTTATTGCTGAGCTCACACAAATAAACAAGAAAATTAAATAATCAGATCAATAACTATAGTCCTACTATAAATACAGAGCGTCCACTCGTTTATCGATACACTACAGAGCAATATCCATTTGCATCACTTTCTATAAATCACGAAAAACCTGCAATCGAAGATATATGTAGACCAGGAATATACTTATCTTGAAATTTCTTTTGATTTTGAAGCTTCTACCAGTGAATTAATTTGGAGCAGTGCACCACGTGGCGATAGACAATGGATGAGTCTTAAATTGCACAATGAGATCGTTCATAATTCTTGCTTAAAAACATCATTCCACCCAGGATGAATTTTCAGCAACTGCATATAGAATGAATATATTCAATAAAAAACTACAGTTGGCTTTCTATAAATCAGAATCCATATCATCGGACTTTTCAGGAAAGTTAAACGTGCATCATGAAACGAGGTCGTAGGGGAAGAGACAGGCCGAAGCCCGTCCTTCACCCTTGAACTCCCAGCAGCAAAGAGAAAGAAACCGGTCCAACAACTGCCACCAAGGGCTTGGACGAAACGATGACGATTCTTGAAGCGATAGTTTGATGATAGATGCCGGCTTGCTAGCACAAAACTCCCGAAGAGTGCGACGGCAGAGTAAGAGGGATTCCTGGATATCGTAGCCCTCAGGGGCTCACTTTTGTGAGTACGGGTGTGGCAATCCCGAGGTACCCTAGCCCTTCAGGGGATCATCTTCTTGGTGAGACGGGTGTCACGATCCTGGAGCCCCAGTGATCTATCCTCTTTTCCGTCTCCTCTCCTCTTTGCTGGAACTTTTCCCCTTCCCTTCTCCCTTGTGGTTTCTCTCTACGGAGTTTGGGGCTCGTCACGAGAAACTGGAACAACCCTTGCGTCCAATTTTCAAATGGCGAGAAAACTGCCCACGTGTTTGCCGTGCGTGGAGACCCGTGTCGCTGGAAAGGAGGGTCCTGGTAGTTGAGGGGCGAGGTACTGTCCCCAACACACTGCTTTGGCCTCTGCTTCAGCTAAACGGGAGGCACCTTAGTTGTCCTCACGGGTGTCAATCGGCTGGTCACTAGTCCTTGTGTCAGTGGCTTGGGGTCAAGCTCTCGGGAGTACCTGCTTTCGGGAAAGCCGACTGTGGGGCTTCAGTTTGCGTATAGGTCCGGCTAGCCCTAACACAGGAATCTGTGTTCCCTTGTTGGGCTCCGTGGTGGGCGGGGCCGTCGGACCCGAATCTTTTCTTATTTCAATATGGCTAATTCCCAAATTTTTCTGATCAAAGACTTCGAAGTCACTCCAGTCTCTCAACCTAGTTCTGAAACGTCTACTACTAAACCAGTCACTCAACCTAGCTCTGAACCACCTACTAATAAACCAATCATTCAACCTAGTTCTGAAAAGTTAACTACTAAACCAGTCACTCAACCTAGTTCTGAAAATTCTGCAAAAAAATTACGGACAGATGCAAATAAAAAAAATCATCACAATAGTCCCCGTTTCCTAGTCATCTCTAGTCCTTCTGGCGAAATGCATAAGATGTCTCCTTTCGTAATAAATAAATACATCCAGTCTTGTATTGGTGAGCCGAGAAACATAAAGCGTCTCCGCTCCGGAGACTTGCTTATTGATACAAACTCAGCCACCCAGTCTGCTTCTTTACTTCAGATTACTAAACTTGGGCAAGCGAATGTCACTGTAACAGCACATAAGACACTGAATTATTGTCGTGGCGTAATATCGGAATTCGACCTTCTGTACGTTCCTGAAGAAGAGATCGCTTCCGAGCTATCCGACCAAAATGTCTGCGGTGCTAGGCGGATCAAGATGCGTAAGGAAGGTAAGTTGATCGATACGAAACACGTGATCCTTACCTTCAACACGCCTGATCTGCCTAAGAATATTAAGGCCGGATATTTAAATTGTCCTGTAAGACCTTATATTCCCAACCCTATGCGATGCTTCCAATGCCAGCGTTTCGGCCATTCTAAGACGTCTTGTCGTGGCAGCCTCACATGCGCCCGATGCTCACAGATTGGCCACGATTCGGAAAATTGTACCGCTGCGCCTTCGTGTATAAATTGCAAGGGTCAGCACCCAGCATTTTCACGCCTCTGCCCAAAATGGAAATCCGAAAAAGAAGTACAGACTCTTAAAGTTACCAGGAACATCTCGTATGCTGAAGCCAGAAAACTAGTTCAAAGCACACAGCTCCAATCAAACAAATCTTATGCCAGTGCAGTTAAAACAACACGTAGCATTGCCACCCAAACATCAATAGGCACGCAGACTAAACCAAATAAAATCCAACCAACCACATCCACCAAGAAAACGGAAAATGCAACTCATTTAATACAAAAAAAAGAAACAGTCATTCAAAGTAAACCTAAAATTGAAAGTCACAAAATAATTAATAAAAATAGAAGTCCCAGCAATAGCTCTTTTGACGAAATGATTTCTGAATCTGCGGATTCAGACACTATGGAAGTAGAGGAGGGTCTAGAATTTCCCAGGCATCTACTTCCACGAAAAACCAAACAAGAGCACAGAAAGAACAAAAACCAGACATAATGGCCACCCTCGTCTCATGGAACTGTCGCGGTTTCCACCGAAATTTGCTCGACATCAAAGCCATAATTAATGCTTATCATCCTGTATGCTTCGCAGTACAGGAAACAAATCTAAAACCAGAACAACAGGCAAAACTTCGGAGGTTTTCCTTCGTCAGGAAAGATAACCTTGCAGGTGAGCGTGCCAGTGGAGGTGTAGGTCTCCTCACCTCACTGGATTATCCCTCAAATGTGCTTTCTTTGACGACATCCCTCCAAGTTGTCGCTACTCAAACAAATTTTGATTTTGTTGTTACAGTCGTTTCTCTGTATTTGCCTCCAAATGAGCATATTGATCAGCAAGATTTAAATGGTCTTTTAGAGCAGCTGCCTGAGCCTTTCATCATAATAGGAGATTTTAACGGCCATAGTCCGCTCTGGGGTAGTAAGGATACTAATTGCCGAGGAAGACAAATTGAGCAGATGATCGAAGATCATAGCCTTTGTCTCCTCAATAATGGGCAAGATACTTACTTCCATGAGCCTTCAAAAACATTCCATGCTCTCGACTTTGCCATCTGTTCACCATCTCTGTTGCCTTTTTGCACTTTTAATGTGGGTAAAGATCTTTACAACAGTGATCATTATCCCATTCTTGTGTCTCTTGCACGAAGAGGAGCAAACCCCATGTCGAGATCCCCTCGATTCATACTGGACAGGGCAGACTGGGAACTCTTCTCTTCCATTGCAGAGCTCACAGATGAAATGGTAGAAGATGCGCATATCGATGACGCTGTTGAAGCTGTTACTAATACTATTATTCAGGCAGCTATGCTTTCGATTCCTAGAACATCAGGCAAACTACTAAAATATTCAAAACCATGGTGGAATCGCGACTGTCATGAAGCACTGAAAAAACAGAAAAAAGCATGGGGTATTTTTCGTAGATATCCTACTCTGCGAAACCTCATAGCCTTTAAAAGAGCCAAAGCAAATGCACGAAAAGTAAGAAGGCAGAGCCAGAGGGATTCCTGGATTTCATATGTGTCGTCAATAACATCCTCCACGCCTAGCAAGCGGGTTTGGGAAAGAGTTCAAAAAGCATGCGGCATATATAAAGACCACTCACTTTCCTTTTTGGAAAAAGATGGCCGAGTGATTAGCTCCATAGAAGAAATTGCGAATACTATTGGTGAGACATTTGCTTCCGTTTCTTCCAGCAGAAACTATACACCTGCATTTCTTTCTATGAAGCAGCACTCTGAAATAAATCCCATCGCATTCAACTCTTCCAAATCTGAGCCTTACAATAGAGACTTTACTATGCTTGAATTAAGGAGAGCTTTATTGCAGACACATAGGTCTTCTCCGGGTCTTGATGGAGTGAATTATGAAATGCTAAAGCATCTGTCCTGTAAGTCACTGAATGCCCTTCTCACACTTTACAATAGAGTGTGGAAGGAGCATGCCTTTCCCAGTGCATGGAGGAGAGCTGTTGTCATTCCTATTCCTAAGCCAGGGAAAGATCCAAGGAATCCCTCCAACTATCGGCCAATTGCCCTTACGAGTTGCCTCTGCAAACTGTTTGAAAAGATGGTAAACAGCCGCCTAGTCTACTTCTTGGAAAAGAATGATATTATATCGCCTTATCAGAGTGGTTTTCGAAAGGGAAGAACAACTGTAGATAACATGCTCCTCTTAGAGACATCTATTCGAAAAGCATTTGTAAGAAGAAGCCACCTTGTCTCGATCTTCTTCGACATTGAAAAAGCTTATGATAAGGCATGGAGATACGGTATACTCCGGGATCTTCACGAGAGTGGCTTGCGCGGCAACCTACCAATTTTCATTCAAAATTTCTTGAACACTAGAACTTTTCAAGTAAGAATTGGCTCTGTTTTTTCGGATGTTTTTGAACAGGAAGAGGGTGTGCCTCAAGGCTGTGTGCTCAGTGTAACCCTGTTTAGTTTAAAAATAAATTCTGTACTAAAAGAACTTCCTCCCACCATCTTGGGATCTCTATATGTTGATGATCTGCAGATTAGCTGTCGAGGAGCAGACATGAGATATGTAGAGAGGCAACTGCAGATGGCTCTGATTAAGATCCAAGAATGGTCAGACAAACAGGGATTTACATTTTCGAAACAGAAAACTGTCTGCGTGCACTTTTGTAGGAAGCGAGGTCTCCATCCTGAACCTGAGTTATACTTGAATGGTACAATTATTCCAGTTGCGCCTGAAGTAAAATTTTTAGGAGTGACGTTCGACCGAAAATTGACTTTCCTTTCTCATGTTTTAAACCTGAGAAAGAAGTGTCTAAAAACACTAAATATTTTAAAAGTGTTGGCGAACACCTCCTGGGGTGCAGAGCGTTGCTCCATGCTTCGCATTTACAGAGCGCTTATCCGCTCTAAACTGGACTATGGCTCAGTTGTTTATGGATCCGCTCGGTCATCTGTTTTGTTAAAACTGGATCCTGTTCACCATCAAGGTCTGCGGATTTGTTCAGGAGCTTTCAGGACTTCTGTGCAGAGCCTATATGTTGACTGTAACGAACCATCACTTTATCTGAGGCGTGAGCAATTGTCCCTTTTGCAATATTTTAATACTCTATCTCAACCTGAACATCCCAATAAGCTGTGCTTACTTGATAATGAGTGTAACACATTATTTGAAACACGTCCATCCTGTGTTCCTACTTTCCCTTTAAGAGTTCGCCCTGTCATTGAGGAACTCTCCCTCTCTGATATGCACCCCCAAGCAGTACAGAATTTTGAAATTCCACCTTGGGAAAATTCACGGATCCAGCTTCTTGATGTTTTTAAACATCACGTAAAGGCGAGCACTAACGAGATCGTTTACAGACAAATTTTCGCTGAGCACAGGCACAAATATAGCAGTTATTATCCGATATACACAGATGGATCAAAGTCAAATGATCATGTGGGGATGGCTTTTGTATTTGAAAATTACATAGAGGGCAGATGCCTGCACCATGCTTTCTCTGTCCTAACATCTGAACTAACTGCAATATATTATGCTCTTTTGTACATCTCAAAGCTCTGCCACAAAAAGTTCATAGTTTACACAGACTCGTATAGTGCTCTTAAATCCTTGGAAGCTTTTCCCAACGCTCAGAATCCTGTGGTAGTGGATGTTCTCAAAATTCATAGAAATTTAATGATACGAGGATATGAAATCCTGTACTGCTGGGTTCCCGGGCATACGGGAATAAAGGGAAACGAGCTTGCAGACATCGCGGCAAAATCTGCTGTCGAACTGTCCAGTCGCCTTATCCCTCTTAGAGACATCTGCTGTGTCATCAAGGGAAAGATACGAAAAAAATGGCAGCAAATTTGGGATGTTCAGCATCACAACAAGTTGAGAAACATCAAACCTAGAATTGAGCATTGGGATTTTGCTGGAAATCGTAAAGAGGACGCTCTTTTGACTCGACTCAGAATTGGTCATACCAGAGTTACACATAGCTATCTTCTTAAAGCTGAAAATGAGCCTGTTTGTTTTAATTGTAATGTTTGTTTATCTGTTCGTCATATTTTAATTGAGTGTCCATGTTTTAATAGTCTTCGCCAGAAATATTTTAATAGCTGTGACTTACCTCTCGACCGTTTAATCGGAAGAGAGGTCAATTCTAATTTATTTTATTATTTAAAAGAGATTGGGTTTTATTACCAAATGTAATTTGTTTTGAAGACTGTGTCTTGAATGTTAATATGTGCTTTTAACTTGTTTTTATATGACTTCATCCTCTGGATTTGGTACATTTATCTACTTGTTTTTATTTATTGAATTTTAATGTCATCAATTGTAATCATCTCATCTTTTGTTTGGCGCGTCATAATCATCTCTGGTTTTTGCGCCATAATCACTCACTCACTCACTCACTCCTGGATATCGTATGGGTCTGGGATAACGCCTTCAACACCCAGTAAACGAGTATAGGAAAGAGAAAAGCATGTGGAATATATAATGACCACTCATTTTCCATCCTGGAAAAAGATGGCCAAGTGAAAAGCACTACGGAAGAAATTGCCAACACACTTGGTGAAATTTCTAATGGTAGCAATTATTCCCAATCATTTCTCTACGCTAAGCAGCGCGCTGAAAATATCCACATCAAGTTCAATTCTGACAACTCGGAACCTTATAACTGAATTTTCCCTCCTGGAATTAAGGAGAGCTTTGTTACTAAAGAAAATATATGTAAGTCTCTAATAAATCAGACTGGATCAACCCTCAGGGGGCTCACTTTTGTGAGTACGGGTGTGGCAATCCCGAGGTACCCTAGCCCTTCAGGGGATCATCTTCTTGGTGAGACGGGTGTCACGATCCTGGAGCCCCAGTGATCTGTCCTCTTTTCCGTCTCCTCTCCTCTTGGCTGGAACTTTTTCCCTTCCCTTCTCCCTTGTGGTTTCTCTCTACGGAGTTTGGGGCTCGTCACGAAAGGCTGGAACAGACCTTGTTTCTAGTTTTCGAGTGGCGAGAAAACTGCCCACGTGTTTGCCGTGCGTGGAGACCCGTGTCGCTGGAAAGGAGGGTCCTGGTAGTTGAGGGGCGAGGTACTGTCCCCAACACACTGCTTTGACCTCTGCTTCAGCTAAACGGGAGGCACCTTAGTCGTCCTCACGGGTGTCAATCGGCTGGTCACTAGTCCTTGTGTCAGTGGCTTGGGGTCAAGCTCTCGGGAGTACCTGCTTTCGGGAAAGCCGACTGTGGGGCTTCAGTTTGCGTATAGGTCCGGCTAGCCCTAACACAGGAATCTGTGTTCCCTTGTTGGGCTCCGTGGTGGGCGGGGCCGTCGGACCCGAATCTTTTCTCTTACAATCATGGCTTCGCTTTTCATTCGTAAAAAACCTGACTCAAATGATACCAACCAAAATATAGAAATCGTTGACAAATCCATTAACAGAAAGATCCGGACCGATGAAAATACCAAACATATTGAAGTTATTGACAAATCCATTACAAAGAAGATCCGTACCGTAGCAAATGCCAAAGAATCTGCTGATTGTCTGCGCTTTGTTGTTGTTTCCAGTGCCTCTGGAGAATTGCAAAAGATGTCTCCTTTCCTGGTCAGCAAATACATTCATTCCTGTGTAGGTGAGCCAAGGAAAATAAAGCGTCTCCGTTCTGGAGACTTGCTCATTGATACCCTTTCGGCCACCCAGTCTGCTTCACTTTTATGTCAAACCAAACTTGGACAAGTAGCTATAACAGTGTCAGCACACAAAACACTTAATACCTGTAGAGGCGTGATCTCGGAGATCGACTTCTGTGTGTTTCAGAAGAAGAGTTCGTCTCCGAGTTAGCTGACCAAAATGTCTGTGGTGCTAGGCGGATCAAGATGCGAAAGGAAGGTCAGTTGATTGACACGAAACACGTGATCCTGACCTTCAAATCGCCTGATCTGCCGAAGAATATAAAGGCTGGGTATCTTAACTGTCCCGTAAGACCATATATTCCCAACCCAATGCGATGCTTCCAATGCCAGCGATTTGGTCACTCAAAGACATCCTGTCGTGGCACCCTTACGTGCGCTAGATGCTCGTTGGTTGGCCACGATAGTGATAAGTGCACCGCTGCGCCATTGTGTGTTAACTGCAAGGGTGATCACCCAGCATTTTCTCGCTCTTGTCCAAAATGGAAATCTGAAAAGGATGTTCAGACCATAAAAGTTTCTAGGAACATTTCATATGCCGAAGCCAGGAGACAAGTTCAAAGCACACGGCCTCAATCAAACAAATCATATGCAAATGCCGTGAAATCAACCCGCACTATAGCCACCCAAACTTCCATAACTACACAGACTCCGACAAATAAAACCCAGTTGCCTGAAAGCAAGAAAAAAGAAAATCCAACACATACAATACAAAATAAAGAAATAGCAATCTTGAGCAAACCAAAAACTGTGCCTCCAAAAATAGTATCCAAAAATAGAAGCCGATCTGTAGATGACATGAATTCTGAATCTCTAGATTCAGACGGTATGGAGGTGGAGGAGGGAATGGAAGTTCCCGAGCATCTACTTCCGCGCAAAAGTAAAAAGGAAAAACAAACACCGATCATAATGGCCACCCTCGTCTCATGGAACTGTCGCGGTTTCCACCGAAACTTGCTTGACATCAAATCTATTATAAATGCTTATCATCCTGTGTGCTTCGCAATACAAGAGACAAATCTGAAACCAGATCAACATGCAAAACTTCGGAGTTTTCTCTCGTCAGGAAGAATAACCTTACAGGTGAGCGTGCCAGCGGAGGTGTAGGTCTCCTCACCTCACTGGACTATCCCTCAAATGTACTTCCTTTGACGACATCCCTCCAAGTTGTCGCTACTCAAATAAATTTTGATATTGTTGTTTCATTTGTTTCTTTGTATTTGCCTCCAAATGAGCAGATTTATCAGCAAGATTTAAATAATCTAATAGAGCAGCTGCCTGAGCCTTTTATCATAATAGGAGATTTTAACGGCCATAGTCCACTCTGGGGAAGTAAAGATACAAATTGCCGAGGAAGACAAATTGAGCAGATGATCGAAGATCATAGCCTTTGTCTCCTAAATAATGCGCAAGATACGTACTTCCATGAGCCTTCAAGGGCATTCCACGCTCTCGATCTTGCCATCTGTTCACCATCTCTGTTGCCATTTTGCACTTTTAGTGTCGGAAATGACCTGTACAACAGCGATCATTATCCTATTTTTGTGTCTCTTGCACGAAGAGGAGCAAACCCCGCGTCGAGAGTCCCTCGTTTTATCCTGGACAGGGCAGACTGAGAACTCTTCTCTTCCGTTGCAGAGCTGACGGAGGAAATGGTAGAAGGTGTGCGTATCGATGACGCTGTTGAAGCTGTTACTAATACTATTATTCAGGCAGCTATGCTTTCGATTCCTCGAACATCAGGAAAAACACTAAAATATTCGAAACCGTGGTGGAATCGCGACTGTCATGAAGCACTGAAAAAACAGAAAAAAGCATGGGGTATTTTTCGTAGATATCCTACTCTGCGAAACCTCATAGCTTTTAAAAGAGCCAAAGCAAATGCACGGAAAGTAAGAAGGCAGAGCCAGAGGGATTCCTGGATTTCATATGTGTCCTCAATAACATCCTCTACGCCTAGTAAGCGGGTTTGGGAAAGAGTTCGAAAAGCATGCGGAATGTATAAAGACCACTCACTTTCCTTTCCGGAAAAAGATGGCCTAGTGATTAGCACCATAGAAGAAATTGCAAATACAATTGGTGAGACATTTGCTGCGGTTTCTTCCAGCCGAAATTACTCACCTGCATTTCTTTCTATCAAGCAACACTCTGAGAAAAATCCCATCGCTTTCAACTCTTCCAACTTTGAGCCGTACAATAGAGACTTTACTATGCTTGAATTAAGGAGTGCTTTATTGCAGACACATAGGTCTTCTCCGGGTCTTGATGGAGTGAATTATGAAATGCTAAAGCATCTGTCCTGTAAGTCACTGAATGCCCTTCTCACACTTTACAATAGAGTGTGGAAGGAGCGTACATTTCCCAGTGCATGGAGGAGAGCTGTTGTCATTCCTATTCCTAAGCCAGGGAAAGATCCAAGGAATCCCTCCAACTATCGGCCAATTGCCCTTACGAGTTGCCTCTGCAAACTGTTCTAGTCTACTTCTTGGAAAAGAATGATATTATATCGCCTTATCAGAGTGGTTTTCGAAAGGGAAGAACAACTGTAGATAACATGCTCCTCTTAGAGACATCTATTCGAAAAGCATTTGTAAGAAGAAGCCACCTTGTCTCGATATTCTTCGACATTGAAAAAGCTTATGATAAGGCATGGAGATACGGTATACTCCGGGATCTTCACGAGAGTGGCTTGCGCGGCAACCTACCAATTTTCATTCAAAATTTCTTGAACACTAGAACTTTTCAAGTAAGAATTGGCTCTGTTTTTTCGGATGTTTTTGAACAGGAAGAGGGTGTGCCTCAAGGCTGTGTGCTCAGTGTAACCCTGTTTAGTTTAAAAATAAATTCTGTACTAAAAGAACTTCCTCCCACCATCTTGGGATCTCTATATGTTGATGATCTGCAGATTAGCTGTCGAGGAGCAGACATGAGATATGTAGAGAGGCAACTGCAGATGGCTCTGATTAAGATCCAAGAATGGTCAGACAAACAGGGATTTACATTTTCGAAACAGAAAACTGTCTGCGTGCACTTTTGTAGGAAGCGAGGTCTCCATCCTGAACCTGAGTTATACTTGAATGGTACAATTATTCCAGTTGCGCCTGAAGTAAAATTTTTAGGAGTGACGTTCGACCGAAAATTGACTTTCCTTTCTCATGTTTTAAACCTGAGAAAGAAGTGTCTAAAAACACTAAATATTTTAAAAGTGTTGGCGAACACCTCCTGGGGTGCAGAGCGTTGCTCCATGCTTCGCATTTACAGAGCGCTTATCCGCTCTAAACTGGACTATGGCTCAGTTGTTTATGGATCCGCTCGGTCATCTGTTTTGTTAAAACTGGATCCTGTTCACCATCAAGGTCTGCGGATTTGTTCAGGAGCTTTCAGGACTTCTCCTGTGCAGAGCCTATATGTTGACTGTAACGAACCATCACTTTATCTGAGGCGTGAGCAATTGTCCCTTTTGCAATATTTTAATACTCTATCTCAACCTGAACATCCCAATAAGCTGTGCTTACTTGATAATGAGTGTAACACATTATTTGAAACACATCCATCCTGTGTTCCTACTTTCCCTTTAAGAGTTCGCCCTGTCATTGAGGAACTCTCCCTCTCTGATATGCACCCCCAAGCAGTACAGAATTTTGAAATTCCACCTTGGGAAAATTCACGGATCCAGCTTCTTGATGTTTTTAAACATCACGTAAAGGCGAGCACTAACGAGATCGTTTACAGACAAATTTTCGCTGAGCACAGGCACAGATATAGCAGTTATTATCCGATATACACAGATGGATCAAAGTCGGATGATCATGTGGGGATGGCTTTTGTATTTGAAAATTACATAGAGGGCAGATGCCTGCACCATGCTTTCTCTGTCCTAACATCTGAACTAACTGCAATATATTATGCTCTTTTGTACATCTCAAAGCTCTGCCACAAAAAGTTCATAGTTTACACAGACTCGTATAGTGCTCTTAAATCCTTGGAAGCTTTTCCCAACGCTCAGAATCCTGTGGTAGTGGATGTTCTCAAAATTCATAGAAATTTAATGATACGAGGATATGAAATCCTGTACTGCTGGGTTCCCGGGCATACGGGAATAAAGGGAAACGAGCTTGCAGACATCGCGGCAAAATCTGCTGTCGAACTGTCCAGTCGCCTTATCCCTTTTAGAGACATCTGCTGTGTCATCAAGGGAAAGATACGAAAAAAATGGCAGCAAATTTGGGATGTTCAGCATCACAACAAGTTGAGAAACATCAAACCTAGAATTGAGCATTGGGATTTTGCTGGAAATCGTAAAGAGGACGTTCTTTTGACTCGACTCAGAATTGGTCATACAAGAGTTACACATAGCTATCTTCTTAAAGCTGAAAATGAGCCTGTTTGTTTTAATTGTAATGTTTGTTTATCTGTTCGTCATATTTTAATTGAGTGTCCATGTTTTAATAGTCTTCGCCAGAAATGTTTTAATAGCTGTGACTTACCTCTCGACCGTTTAATCGGAAGAGAGGTCAATTCTAATTTATTTTATTATTTAAAAGAGATTGGGTTTTATTACCAAATGTAATTTGTTTTGAAGACTGTGTCTTGAATGTTAATATGTGCTTTTAACTTGTTTTTATATGACTTCATCCTCTGGATTTGGTACATTTATCTACTTGTTTTTATTTATTGAATTTTAATGTCATCAATTGTAATCATCTCATCTTTTGTTTGGCGCGTCATAATCATCTCTGGTTTTTGCGCCATAATCACTCACTCACTCACCCCAACACTCAGAATCCTGTGGTAGTGGATGTTCTCAAAATTCATATAAATTTAACGATTCGAGGTTATGAAGTCCTGTACTGCTGGGTTCCTGGACATGCTGGAATAAAAGGAAATGAGCTTGCAGATATCGCAGCCAAATCTGCTGTTGAACTGTCCAGTCGCCTTATCCCTTTTAGAGATATCTGCAATGTCATCAAGGGAAAGGTCCGAAAAAAATGGCAGCAATTTTGGGATGTTCAGCATCACAACAAGTTGAGAAACGTCAAGCCTAGAATTGAGCATTGGGATATTGTTGGAAATCGTAAGGAGGACGTTCTTTTGACTCGCCTCAGAATTGGTCACACTCGAGTCACACATAACTATCTTCTCAAAGCTGAAAATGAGCCTGTTTGTTTTAATTGTAATGTTTGTTTATCTGTTCGTCATATTTTAATTGAGTGTCCATGTTTTAATAGTCTTCGCCAGAAATGTTTTAATAGCTGTGACTTACCTCTCGACCGTTTAATCGGAAGAGAGGTCAATTCTAATTTATTTTATTATTTAAAAGAGATTGGGTTTTATTACCAAATGTAATTTGTTTTGAAGACTGTGTCTTGAATGTTAATATGTGCTTTTAACTTGTTTTTATATGACTTCATCCTCTGGATTTGATACATTTATCTACTTGTTTTTATTTATTGAATTTTAATGGCATCAATTGTAATCATCCCACCTTGTGTTTGGCGCGTCATAATCATCTCTGGTTTTTGCGCCATAATCACTCACTCACTCACCCCTCTGGATTTGATACATTTGTCTACTTGTTTTTATTTATTGTATTTTAATTTCATCATTTGTACTCACCCCATCATGTGTTTGGCGCGCTATAATCATGTTTAGTTTTGCGCCATAATCTCTCACTCACTCACTCACTCACTCACTCAGACTGGATCAAATGTAAAGTAATAAACAGAGGAGCGTTGTTCCACACAACGTTTATTAACGAACACCAAAGACGAACTGATACATATACATTATTATCACATCACAGTTTCTTTTTACAAGCAAACACTACCGCCATCTATTGGCAATCTAAGGATACATAATCCTAAACTTAACATCCCCCCATGCATCCGTAAACGGATGCATGAATTTTATTGAACTTCAAGATTATAAAGTCTTTCAATTGGTCTTCTAACAACACCCTTATCCAACTGAATCTCACAAGATCTAATTCTATCATCTCTTCCGTGAAATAATTCCTTAATCCTACCTATCTTCCAGTTACAGCGTTTCACTTTATCTTCTTGTACAAGTACAACATCATTAATTTTAAACATGGGAGAATTCTTCGGAGTTTTTCAAAACATGCCTGATCTTAATTCTAACAAATATTCTTTATAAAACCTTTTCCAAAAATGCTCTAATATTAATTGCCTATGCTTCCATCTTTTAATCAACTGAGATCTTGTAGATTCTAGTGTAGATTCAGGTGAAGGTAAAACAGTTAATCTAGATCCAATTATAAAATGAGATGGTGAAAGAGGATCAGGTTCATTTGGTTCATTGTATACATAAGTTATAGGTCTAGAATTAATAACAGGTTTAACTTCAACTAAAACAGTATACAGTTCTTCATAATGTAAAGAAGCTTTACCTAAGATACGTTTTAAACAAGTTTTTACAGATCTTACCAAACGTTCCCAGAATCCGCCCCACCAAGGAGCACCTTCTACAATAAATTTCCATTCAAACCCATTTTTACCAAGAAAATTTAGAACCTTTTCATCTTTACATAATTTATACAAATATTTTAATTCACGATCAGCAGTTTTAAAGGTTTTAGCATTATCAGAATATATAACTCTACAAACACCCCTACGTGCAAAAAATCTACGTAAGGCTTGAATGAAACACTCTGTACTTAAATTTGATAACAATTCTAAATGGACTCCTCGAGTTACTGCACAGGTAAGCAATGAAATATACACTTTTGTACCATCCTTTAAATACAAAGGGCCAGCGAAATTTATGCCACTTACCTCAAATGGTTGAGCTTTCTCCACTCGGTCAGCAGGAAGAGGAGCCGATATCTCGTGTCCAGCTTTAGCATTATTATTTTTTTCAAAATCTACAATCATGTAACACAGATTTTACAAAACGTCTAGCTTTTAAAACCCAAAATTTCCCTCTTACTTGCACTAAAGTTTCAACATCACTATGAAGTACCTTTTCATGACAATTCAAAATAATTAAACGAGAAAATTAATTATTTGGTAATATTATAGGCTGAATTTCATCGACATCTAATGATGATTTTACTAATCTACTTCCAACTCTTAAACAACCTTTTTCATCTATTACTGGATTTAACCCAAACAATTTGGAATTATGAGGCAATGGTTTTCTACATTTAACATCATTCAGTTCTGCAAAAAAATACTCACCTTGTGATAAGATAATCCAATAACACATAGCATCACATATTTCATTTTTGGTCACAGGACCAATCAATCTATTCTGTGACTTTAAATTATTAATGAATCTAAATACATATGACGTGAATCTTAAAAGTTTACCTAAGTCACTAAGATTTTCTATTTTTAACACAGGTTGTAAAGGTTGAACACTGCTAGTAACTTGAGTCACAACTCTTTCTTCAACACTATCTACTATGTTACAATGCTCGTTCACTTTAGGCCAGTTTATTTCATCTTGATGAAGCCATGGAGGTCCATGCCACCACACTTGATCTACTACAAGATCACTCACTTTAACACCACGTGTGATTTTGTCGGCCGGATTATCTGAGCCAGGACAATGATGCCACATACTCGGGGATGTTTTGTCTTGAATTTTGGACACTCGATTTTGTACTAATGTTTTCTATCGCCGTGGTGAGTTCTTTATCCAGTGAAGCACAATAAGCGAATCTGTCCAGAAATGAATCTTAGCTTGAGGAAAATACACACGGACTGTAGTTAAAAGTCTTGCACCTAACACTGCTGCCATAAGCTCGAGTCTTGGTAAAGATAATTTTTTCAGGCGAGCCACTCTGCTCTTGACTATCACTAAACTTGTTCCACAATATTTTAAGCTACGGAATTTCACGTACACTGCTGCTCCGTAAGCACTTTGAGATGAATCACAAAAGCAATGTAGTTCTAGTGCTTCAGGCGTTTCATCAACATCACGAAAATACCACCGAGGTATCTGGATATTAGGTAGATCATATAGTTGCCTACACCATTTGTTCCACTTGTCTTGCCTTAAAAATTCGAGGATATGAAATCCTGTACTGCTGGGTTCCCGGGCACAAGGGAATAAAGGAAAACGAGCTTGCAAACATCGCGGCAAAATCTGCTGTTGAACTGTCCAGTCGCCTTATCCCTTTTAGAGACATCTGCTGTGTCATCAAGGGGAAGATCCAAAAAAAATGGCAGCAAATTTGGGATGTTCAGCTTAACAACAAGTTGAGAAATGTAAAGCCCAGAATCGAGCATTGGGATTTTGCTTTAAATCGTAAGGAGGAAGTTCTTTTGACTCTCCTCAGAATTGGTCACACTAGAGTGACACATAACTATCTTTTAAAAGCTGAGAATGAGCCTGTTTGTTTAAATTGTAATGTTTGTTTATCTATCCGTCATATTTTATTTAAGTGTCCATATTTTAATAGTCTTCGTCAGAAACATTTTAATAGCTGTGACTTGCCTCTTGACCGTTTAATCGGAAGAGAGGTCAATTGTAATTTATTTTATTATTTGAAAGAGACTGGCTTTTATTACCTAATGTAATTTGTTTTGACGATTGTGTCTTGGATTTTAATGTCTGCTTTTACCTTGTTTTTATATGACTGCATCCTCTGGAGTTGTTACATTTGTCCACTTGTTTTTATTTATTGTATTTAATTTCATAATTTTTGATCATCTGACCTTGTGTTTGGCGCTTCATAATCATCTTTGGTTTTGCGCCAAAAACCCCACTCACTCACTCACCCCACTTGTCTTGCAATTCTGGTGGGATAATTTCATCCCAATCAATACCTTTTCAGCCATAAATCCTGAAACAGAACTTTTGCTTGAATAACAAGAAACCCAACAGGATTGAAGATTTTTGAAGCGGCTTTTAAAACACAACGTTTTGTTTGGTCATTTGACTGGATGAAATCAATAACGTCTTGAGCATTCAAGCAGAAGATATCGTTAATTGTATCCCATTGAAGTCCAAGAATCTTTGAAGAGGAATCACCCTCAGGGGCTCACTTTTGTGAGTACGGGTGTGGCAATCCCGAGGTACCCTAGCCCTTCAGGGGATCATCTTGATGAGACGGGTGTCACGATCCTGGAGCCCCAGTGATCTTTCCTCTTTTCCGTCTCTTCTCCTCTTGGCTGGAACTTTTTCCCTTCTCTTCTCGCTCGTGGTTTCTCTCTACGGAGTTTGGGGCTTGTCACGAGAGACTGGAGCAACCCTTGTTTCTAGTTTTTCAAGTGGCGAGAAAACTGCCCACGTGTTTGCCGTGCGTGGAGACCCGCATCGCTGGAAAGGAGGGTCCCTCAGGGGCCTCACTTTTGTGAGTACGGGTGTGGCAATCCCGAGGTACCCTAGCCCTTCAGGGAATCATCTTCTTGGTGAGACGGGTGTCACGATCCTGGAGCCCCAGTGATCTATCCTCTTTTCCGTCTCCTCTCCTCTTGGCTGGATCTTTTTCCCTTCCCTTCTCCCTTGTGGTTTCTCTCTACGGAGTTTGGGGCTCGTCACGAGAGGCTAGAACAGACCTTGTTTCTAGTTTTCAAGTGGCGAGAAAACTGCCCACGTGTTTGCCGTGCGTGGAGACCCGTGTCGCTGGAAAGGAGGGTCCTGGTAGTTGAGGGGCGAGGTACTGTCCTCAACACACTGCTTTGGCCTCTGCTTCAGCTAAACGGGAGGCACCTTAGTCGTCCTCACGGGTGTCAATCGGCTGGTCACTAGTCCTTGTGTCAGTGGCTTGGGGTCAAGCTCTCGGGAGTATCTGCTTTCGGGAAAGCCGACTGTGGGGCTTCAGTTTGCGTATAGGTCCGGCTAGCCCTAACACAGGAATCTGTGTTCCCTTGTTGGGCTGCGTGGTGGGCGGGGCCGTCGGACCCGAATCTTTCTTATCTTCAATATGGCTTCTTCACACATATATTTAATTAAAGATTTCGAGGTCACTCCAGTTACTCAACCTAGTTCTGAAACGTCTACTACTAAACCAGTCACTCAACCTCGTTCTGAAACATCTACTAATAAACCAATCATTCAACCTAGTTCTGAAACGTCTACTACTAAACCAGTCACTCAACCTGTCACTCAACCTAGTTCTGAAAATTCTGCCCCCTCAGGGGGCTCACTTCTGTGAGTACGGGTGTGGCAATCCCGAGGTACCCTAGCCCTTCAGGGGATCATCTTCTTGATGAGACGGGTGTCACGATCCTGGAGCCCCAGTGATCTATCCTCTTTTCCGTCTCCTCTCCTCTTTGCTGGAACTTTTTCCCTTCTCTTCTCCCTCGTGGTTTCTCTCTACGGAGTTTGGGGCTCGTCACGAGAGACTGGAACAGCCCTTGTCTCTAGTCTTCGAGTGGCGAGAAAACTGCCCACGTGTTTGCCGTGCGTGGAGACCCGTGTCGCTGGAAAGGAGGGTCCTGGTAGTTGAGGGGCGAGGTACTGTCCCCAACACACTACTTTGGCCTCTGCTTCAGCTAAACGGGAGGCACCTTAGTCGTCCTCACGGGTGTCAATCGGCTGGTCACTAGTCCTTGTGTCAGTGGCTTGGGGTCAAGCTCTCGGGAGTACCTGCTTTCGGGAAAGCCGACTGTGGGGCTTCAGTTTGCGTATAGGTCCGGCTAGCCCTAACACAGGAATCTGTGTTCCCTTGTTGGGCTCCGTGGTGGGCGGGGCCGTCGGACCCGAATCTTTATTCTTTCACTATGGCTTCTCATATTTACTTAATAAAAGATTTCGAGGTAACTCCAGTCACTCAAGTCAATCCTGTCACTCAAATCACTGCTGTCACTCAACCTAGTTCTGAAACTTCTACTCCTAAACCAGTCACTCAACCTAGTTCTGAAACATCTACTGTTAAACCAGTCATTCAACCTATTTCTGAAACGTCTACTGCTAAACCACTCACTCAACCACTCACTCAACCTACTTCTGAAAAGTCTACTGCAAAAAAAATTACGTACAGATACAAATGAAAAAAATCATAACAATATTCCCCGTTTCCTAGTCATCTCTAGTCCTTCTGGCGAAATGCATAACATGTCTCCTTTCGTAATAAACAAATACATCCAGTCCTGTATTGGTGAGCCGAGAAATATAAAGCGTCTCCGCTCCGGAGACTTGCTTATTGATACAACCTCAGCCACCCAGTCTGCTTCTTTACTTCAGATAACTAAACTTGGGCAAGCGAATGTGACTGTAACACCACATAAGTCACTCAACTATTGTCGGGGTGTAATCTCAGAATTCGACCTTCTGTATGTTTCTGAAGAAGAGATCGCTTCTGAGCTCTCCGAACAAAATGTCTGCGGTGTAAGGCGGATCAAGATGCGTAAAGAAGGTAAGTTGATAGACACGAAACACGTGATCCTTACCTTCAACACGCCTGATCTGCCTAAGAATATTAAGGCCGGATATCTAAATATTCCTGTAAGACCTTATATTCCAAACCCTATGCGATGTTTCCAATGCCAGCGTTTCGGCCATTCTAAGACGTCTTGTCGTGGCAGCCTTACATGCGCCCGATGCTCACAGATTGGCCACGATTCTGAAAATTGTACCGCTGCGCCTCTTTGTATAAATTGCAAGGGTGAGCACCCAGCATTTTCACGCCTCTGCCCAAAATGGAAATTGGAAAAAGAAGTGCAGACTGCAAAGTTTACGAGGAACATCTCATATGCCGAAGCCAGAAGATTAGTCCAGAGCACACAGCTTCGACCAAATACATCATACGCCAGTGCTGTAAAATCATCTCGTACAGTGGCCACCCAAACATCAATAGGCACACAGACCCTAGCAAATAAAACCCATCCGTCTACATCCAACAAGCAAAAAGAAAATGCAACCCATATAGTACAAAATAAAGAAACAGTTATTCAAAGTAAGCCCAAAACTTCTACACATAAAATATCCAATAAAAATAGAAGTCACAGCAATAGCTCTTTTGATGAGATGATTTCTGAATCTGCGGATTCAGACTTTATGGAAGTAGAAGAGGGTCTAGAAGTTCCCAGGCATCTACTTCCACAAAAAACAAAAGAACAGCACAGAAAAAACAAAAACCATTCATAATGGCCACCCTCATGTCATGGAACTGTCGCGGTTTCCACCGAAATTTCCTTGACATCAAATCTATAATAAATGTGTATCATCCTGTGTGCTTAGCAATACAGGAAACAAATTTGAAACCCGAACACCATGCAAAACTTCGGAGGTTTTCTTTCGTCAGGAAGGATAACATTGCAGGTGAGCGTGCCAGTGGAGGTGTAGGTCTCCTCTCCTTACTGGATTATCCCTCAAATGTACTTCCTTTGACGACATCGCTCCAAGTTGTCGCTACTCAAATAAATTTTGATATTATTGTTTCATTTGTTTCTTTGTATTTGCCTCCAAATGAGCACATTTATCAGCAAGATTTAAATAATCTAATAGAGCAGCTGCCTGAGCCTTTTATCATAATAGGAGATTTTAACGGCCATAGTCCACTCTGGGGAAGTAAAGATACAAATTGCCGAGGAAGACAAATAGAGCAGATGATCGAAGATCATAGCCTTTGTCTCCTAAATAATGGGCAAGATACGTACTTCCATGAGCCTTCAAGGACATTCCACGCTCTCGATCTTGCCATCTGTTCACCATCTCTGTTGCCATTTTGCACTTTTAGTGTCGGAAATGACCTGTACAACAGCGATCATTATCCTATTTTTGTGTCTCTTGCACGAAGAGGAGCAAACCCCGTGTCGAGAGTCCCTCGTTTTATCCTGGACAGGGCAGACTGGGAACTCTTCTCTTCCGTTGCAGAGCTGACAGAGGAAATGGTAGAAGGTGTGCATATCGATGACGCTGTTGAAGCTGTTACTAATACTATTATTCAGGCAGCTATGCTTTCGATTCCTAGAACATCAGGAAAAACACTAAAATATTCGAAACCATGGTGGAATCGCGACTGTCATGAAGCACTGAAAAAACAGAAAAAAGCATGGGGTATTTTTCGTAGATATCCTACTCTGCGAAACCTCATAGCTTTTAAAAGAGCCAAAGCAAATGCACGGAAAGTAAGAAGGCAGAGCCAGAGGGATTCCTGGATTTCATATGTGTCCTCAATAACATCCTCTACGCCCAGTAAGCGGGTTTGGGAAAGAGTTCGAAAAGCATGCGGAATGTACAAAGACCACTCACTTTCCTTTCTGGAAAAAGATGGCCGAGTGATTAGCTCCATAGAAGAAATTGCAAATACAATTGGTGAGACATTTGCTGCCGTTTCTTCCAGCCGAAATTACTCACCTGCATTTCTTTCTATCAAGCAACGCTCTGAGAAAAATCCCATCGCTTTCAACTCTTCCAACTTTGAGCCGTACAATAGAGACTTTACTATGGTTGAACTAAAGAGAGCTTTGTTGCAGACACATAGGTCTTGTCCGGGTCTGGATGGCGTGTATTATGAAATGCTAAAGCATCTGTCCTGTAAGTCACTGAGTGCCCTTCTCACACTTTACAATAGAGTGTGGAAGGAGCGTACATTTCCCAGTGCATGGAGGAGAGCTATTGTCATTCCTATTGCGAAGCCAGGGAAAGACCCGAGGAATCCCTCGAACTATCGGCCAATTGCCCTTACCAGCTGTGTTTGCAAACTGTTTGAAAAGATGGTAAACAGCCGCCTAGTCTACTTCTTGGAAAAGAATGATATTATATCGCCTTATCACAGTGGTTTTCGAAAGGGAAGAACAACTGTAGATAACATGCTCCTCTTAGAGACATCTATTCGAAAAGCATTTGTAAGAAGAAGCCACCTTGTCTCGATATTCTTCGACATTGAAAAAGCTTATGATAAGGCATGGAGATACGGTATACTCCGGGATCTTCACGAGAGTGGCTTGCGCGGCAACCTACCAATTTTCATTCAAAATTTCTTGAACACTAGAACTTTTCAAGTAAGAATTGGCTCTGTTTTTTCGGATGTTTTTGAACAGGAAGAGGGTGTGCCTCAAGGCTGTGTGCTCAGTGTAACGCTGTTCAGTTTAAAAATAAATTCTGTACTAAAAGAACTTCCTCCCACCATCTTGGGATCTCTATATGTTGATGATCTGCAGATTAGCTGTCGAGGAGCAGACATGAGATACGTACAGAGGCAATTGCAGATGGCTCTGAATAAGATCCAAGAATGGTCAAACAAACAGGGATTTACTTTTTCCAAACAGAAAACTGTGTGTGTTCACTTTTGTAGGAAGCGAGGTCTCCATCCTGAGCCTGAGTTATATCTGAATGGTACAATTATTCCAGTTACGCCCGAAGTAAAATTTCTAGGAGTGACGTTCGACCGAAAATTGACTTTCCTTTCTCATGTTTTAAACATGAGAAAGAAGTGTCTAAGAACACTAAATATTTTAAAAGTGTTGGCGAACACCTCCTGGGGTGCAGAGCGTTGCTCCATGCTTCGCATTTACAGAGCGCTCGTCCGCTCTAAACTGGACTATGGCTCAGTTGTTTATGGATCCGCTCGGCCATCAGTGTTGTTAAAACTGGATCCTGTTCACCATCAAGCTCTGCGCATTTGTTCAGGAGCTTTCAGGACCTCTCCCGTCCAGATCCTGTACGTTGACTGTAACGAACCGTCACTTTATCTGAGGCGTGAGCAAATGTCCCTCTTGCAATATTTTAATATTCTATCCCAACCTGAACATCCCAATAAACTGTGCTTACTCGATGATGCGTGTAACGTTTTATTTGAAACGCGTCCATCCTGCGTTCCTACTTTTCCTTTAAGAGTTCGCCCTGTCATTGAGGAACATTCCCTCTCTGATATGCGCCCCCAAGCAGTACAGAATTTCGAAATTCCACCTTGGGAAAATCCACGGATTCAGCTTCTTGATGTTTTCAAACATCACGTGAAGGCGAGCACTAACGAGATCGTTTACAGACAACTCTTTGCTGATCACAGGCAGAAATATAGCAGTTACTATCCGATTTACACAGATGGATCAAAGTCAAATGATCATGTCGGGATGGCTTTTGTATTTGAAGATTACATTGAGGGCAGATGCCTGCACCATGCTTGCTCAGTCATAACATCTGAATTAACTGCAATACATTATGGTCTCTTGTACATCTCGAAGCTCTGCCACAAAAAGTTCATATTTTATACAGACTCGTATAGTGCTCTGAAATCTTTGGAAGCTTTTCCCAACACTCAGAATCCTGTGGTAGTCGATGTTCTCAAAATTCATATAAACTTAACGATTCGAGGATATGAAGTCCTATACTGCTGGGTTCCTGGACATGCTGGAATAAAGGGAAATGAGCTTGCAGATATCGCAGCCAAATCTACTGTTCAACTGTCTAATCGCCTTATCCTTTTTAGAGATATCTGCTGTGTCATCAAGGGAAAGGTGCGAAAAAAATGGCAACAAATTTGGGATGTTCAGCTTCAAAACAAGTTAAGACAAGTAAAACCTAGAATTGAGCATTGGGAATCTACCAAAAATCGTAAGGAGGACGTTCTTTTGACTCGCCTCAGAATTGGTCACACTAGAGTGACACATAGCTACCTTTTAAAAGCTGAGAATGAGCCTGTTTGTTCAAATTGTAATGTTTGTCTATCTGTCCGTCATATTTTAATTGAGTGTCCCTGTTTTAACAGTCTTCGTCAGAAATATTTTAATAGCTGTGACTTACCTCTCGACCGTTTAATCGGAAGAGATGTCAATTGTAATTTATTTTATTATTTAAAAGAGACTGACTTTTATTACCAAATGTAATTTGTTTTGAAGACTGTATCTTGAATTTTAATGTGTGCTTTTAACTTGTGTTAATATGACTTCATCCTCTGGATTTGATACATTTTCCTACTTGTTTTTATTTATTGAATTTTAATGTCATCAATTGTAATCATCCCATCTTGTGTTTGGCGCGGTATAATCATTTTTGGTTTTTGCGCCATAATCACTCACACACTCACTAAACTGATGACTCGTCCAAGTTCCTCCTGCGTAACTTTTAACGGGATATTGTGTATAGCAACCCTGGAAAGCCTTGTGCTTGGGGTCTTGGTTTGCAAGAATTCTTTAGCTTTTTCAGTCTGCAGTTTTTAGGAGAGTGCGTGAATATCCTCCTTTGTATCGCAATCCACTGCAAGTCCTTCCTGCGCGATGTATCTTAAGGCTGGTACTTGAACTCCCCAGTGTGGATAATGGAAATTCAGTAGTCAATTTTTCTTTTAACCCAAACATGAATAGGCACTCAGACCCTACCATATAAAACCCAACCGTCTACATCCAACAAGAAAAAAGAAAATGCAACCCATATAGTACAAAAGAAAGAAACAGTTATTCAAAGTAAGCCCAAAACTACTACACATAAAATATCCAATAAAAATAGAAGTCACAGCAATAGCTCTTTTGATGAGATGATTTCTGAATCTGCGGATTCAGACTTTATGGAAGTAGAAGAGGGTCTAGAAGTTCCCAGGCATCTACTTCCACGAGAAACAAAAGAACAGCACAGAAAAAACAAAAACCATTCATAATGGCCACCCTCATGTCATGGAACTGTCGCGGTTTCCACCGAAATTTGCTTGACATCAAAGCCATAATTAATGCTTATCATCCTGTATGCTTCGCAATACAGGAAACAAATCTAAAACCAGAACAACAGGCAAAACTTCGGAGGTTTTCTTTCGTCAGGAAAGATAACATTGCAGGTGAGCGTACCAGTGGAGGTGTAGGTCTCCTCACCTCACTGGATTATCCCTCAAATGTGCTTTCTTTGACGACATCCCTCCAAGTTGTCGCTACTCAAACAAATTTTGATATTGTTGTTACAGTCGTTTCTCTGTATTTGCCTCCAAATGAGCATATTCATCAGCAAGATTTAAATAATCTAATAGAGCAGCTGCCTGAGCCTTTTATCATAATAGGAGATTTTAACGGCCATAATCGACTCTGGGGTAGTAGAGAAACAAATTGCCGAGGAAGACAAATTGAGCAGATGATCGAAGATCATAGCCTTTGTCTCCTGAATAATGGGCAGAATACTTACTTCCATGAGCCTTCAAGGACATTTTACGCTCTCGACCTTGCCATCTGTTCACCATCTCTGTTGCTATTTTGCACTTTTAGTGTCGGAAATGACCTGTACAACAGCGATCATTATCCCATTTTTGTGCCTCTTGCACGAAGAGGTGCAAACCCCATGTCGAGACTCCCTCGGTTTATACTGGACAGGGCAGACTGGGAACTCTTCTCTTCCTCCGCAGAGCTCACAGAGGAAATGGTAGAAGATGCGCATATCGATGACGCTGTTGAAGCTGTTACTAATACTATTATTCAGGCAGCTATGCTTTCGATTCCTAGAACATCAGGAAAAATGCTTAAATATACGAAACCATGGTGGAATCGCGACTGTCATGAAGCACTGAAAAAACAGAAAAAAGCATGGGGTATTTTTCGTAGGTATCCTACTCTGCGAAACCTCATAGCCTTTAAAAGAGCCAAAGCAAATGCACGAAAAGTAAGAAGGCAGAGCCAGAGGGATTCCTGGATTTCATATGTGTCCTCAATAACATCCTCCACGCCTAGCAAGCGGGTTTGGGAAAGAGTTCGAAAAGCATGCGGAATGTATAAAGACCACTCACTTTCCTTTCTGGAAAAAGATGGCCGAGTGATTAGCTCCATAGAAGAAATTGCAAATACTATTGGTGAGACATTTGCTGCCGTTTCTTCAAGCAGAAACTATTCACCTGCATATCTATCTCTCTATCAAGCAACACTCTGAAATAAATCCCATCGCATTCAACTCTTCCAAATCTAGCCTTACAATAGAGACTTTACTATGGTTGAATTAAGGAGAGCTTTGTTGCAGACACATAGGTCTTGTCCTGGTATAGATGGCGTGTATTATGAAATGCTAAAGCATCTGTCCTATAAGTCACTGAGTGCCCTTCTCACACTTTACAATAGAGTGTGGAAGGAGCGTACATTTCCCAGTGCATGGAGGAGAGCTGTTGTCATTCCCATTGGGAAGCCAGGGAAAGACCGAGGAATCCCTCGAACTATCGGCCAATTGCCCTTACCAGTTGTGTTTGCAAACTGTTTGAAAAGATGGAAAACAGCCGCCTAGTCTACTTCTTGGAAAAGAATAATATTATATCGCCTTATCAAAGTGGTTTTCGAAAGGGAAGAACAACTGTAGATAACATGCTCCTCTTAGAGACATCCATTGTAATCTACTACCATTTTTGGTTTCATTTTATTTTCCTTCCTGCGGGTAACTGCAACCATCTCCGTGTTGTGCACAGTGGAAAGCAGTGCTACATCCTTTTTGTCCTTCCATTTCAGGACGATGATTTTTCCCTTTTGAAATGCAGCAATTTCTCCCTTTTTCGACTTCCTTTTTTTTAGATCAATAGGCATACCTTTGCTGTTCAAGCGAACTGTGCCATATATATCGGTTTTATACGCTATTAGCAATTCTGCCAGTTCTGGGGACGTATAAAAATTATCCGTCGTTACACAGTGCCCTTTCTTCAAAAGGGGATACAATAGTGTCATCACGACTTGTGATGACACAGGCAAATTTTTGAATTGCTCATTCAAAATGGTTCCTTTACCCGTGTAGATTATGCATGACCACATGTAACCAGATTTGGATTCGCATAACATGTAAAATTTTATGCCAAACCTAGCTCTTTTGAGTGGCATATATTGCACCCAACCAAGGCGCCCCTTATACAACATCAAACTTTCATCAATAGAAACGTTTTTACTTAGAGAATATGTGTTCATAAATTTCCCATTCAAACGCTCGAACAAAGGCCATATTTTACACAATTTTGGATTAGGGTGCGATTCGGGATCATAAACCTCATTGTCCGCAAAATGTAAAAATTGCACCAAGAGTTTGTATCTTCTCTTTGAAAGAAGTTTCCCAAATATAGCTGTATGAAATATTTCTTTTTTACACCAATATAAATCTTCTTCGGGCTTTTTCGCGATGCCCTGTAAAGTGAAAACCACTAATAATATCATAATTTCATTTTTTGTAGTTGGATACCTTTTTGTGCCCTTGATTCCTTTTTCAATTCATTCTTTTTCAAGTACTGAGAAGCATAACGATTTGTTTCATTACATATAATTTGTAGAGTTCCATCATCAAAAAAATATTCAAAAAACTGCAAAATGTCGTCACTGTGAGGAAAAAAATTTAGTCCTGGGTGTCCTTGAAATATAAATTCTGAGGGAGCAGGATTTGGTGTATCCCTATTGAGTTCACACCACTGACGAGCATCACTCAAGCTTTCTGAATCAGAATCACTTTCTGTTTCAGAAGTACCGAAATCTGAACAATCAGATTCTGAAACATATAAACGGTATTCAAGACATGTAAAGCCTAGAATTGAGCATTGGGATTTTGCTGGAAATCGTAAAGAAGAAGTTCTTTTGACTCGCCTCAGAATTGGTCACACAAGAGTGACACATGGCTACCTTTTAAAAGCAGATAATGTGCCTGTTTGTTCAAATTGTAATGTTTGTCTATCTGTCCGTCATATTTTAATTGAGTGTCCATATTTTAATAATCTTCGTCAGAAGTATTTTAATAGCTGTGACTTACCTCTCGACCGTTTAATCGGAAGGGAGGTGAATTGTAATTTATTTTATTATTTAAAAGGGACTGGCTTGTATCACCTAATGTAATTTGTTTTGAAAATTGTGTCTTGAATTTTAAATGTGTGGTTTTAACTTGTTTTTATATGACTTCATCCTCTGGATTTGACACATTTGTCTACTTGTTTTTATTTATTGTATTTTAATTTCATCAATTGTACTCACCCCATCTCGCGTTTGGCGCACTATAATCAACTTTGGTTTTGCGCCATAATCTCTTACTCACTCACTCACTCTAAACGGTATTCACTTCCAAAATCATCTTCGGAATCGGATTCACTGGAATCAGAATCAATATACCGCGCACAAGCCATTTTGAAAAAAAAAAAAAAAAAAAAAAAAAAAAAAAAAAAAAAAAAACAGAACGTTAGTTATATAAGCACGTGATGCTTTACGACAAAAACATCTGAACTTGCATCAGAAATTGGCGCCTACTCTTAAATCTACAGCTCAAAAGCCTGTATAGTGCTGCCATCTAGTAGCAACAATAGTAAATAAAAGCATCCGAAACCATAAAAGCGAACTGTGAAACATAAAAGCGACATGTGAAATAATTCGGGAAAGACTGGTTGTGCAGTGTTAATTTTCACAGTGCCCGAGCTACACTCGGGATGAGCCAGAATAGTACATTTCGCTTGCCCGAGTCCAGCTCGGGAAAAGCCGGGAAGGGGTTAAAAGAACTTCCTCCCACCATCTTGGGATCTCTATATGTTGATGATCTGCAGATTAGCTGTCGAGGGGCAGACATGAGATATGTAGTTTAGTTTAGTGACGGAGGACGTGGGCACCACCCCTTTACCATTATGGTTAATTGGTTTAGCGCCACGTCCACCCTTATCTAAAGCTGACTCATGTTAGAGCCACATGAGATCCACTCATTGGGCACATTGATTAGTGTTACAAAACATAGATATTAAAAATGGTTACATCTGTGTGAACACAGTACTTATGAACAAAACTTTAGCAAGTTACACATAAAATTACAGTTCAATACCCTAGCAAGTAATTTTAGCAAGTTACATATAAAGTTTACAATTCAATACATAAAGAAGATATATCATACATAATGATTATATTATACTGTTGTGATTGATAAGTGACGACATTGTCAACATGAATTTACTAATGCAAAATTCAACTTTTAAACTCAGTATACGAAAACCCAAGAACATACAAATGCTTATATTTCATACATTGCCAGCTTAAAAAATTTATAGTGGAGAAGTATAAAAATACTTAGATCTCACATAAGTCTCTAATATTCTGAATGTCATTGTTAACTTTTATATTACAGCTTACTACTAAAGACACAGTTATATTAAAATTGGATATTAATACAGTTAAATGAGCACTTAGACTATAAATACACTATAAAAACATTAATTCTTTACAATTTCTAAAATGCAATGATTCAAAACAATGATTATATGCGAATATTAGAACAATGATTCACTATAAATATACAATGATTCAATACTATTACTTAAATTAATGATAATACTATTCATATTATTAATCATATATGTTATGTTGACATCAGAATAATATTTTTTTTTCATACAGGTGCTTATTACTGAAATGATGTTACATATTACTAGCAAGCAATTCAAAAGGTGCAAATCAGTTGTTAGTGGGCAGTTAGCTACGTAATGTTCGGGTGTGCAAATGCACTGTGCCGTATTTGTAATGCCAAACCTTTCAAAATATACTGGAAAAGGACCATGTCCCGTTATATACCGTACAAGTTGAGCATGTATTATGAGGCGATCATAAGTTACTGTGGGAATATGATAATAAACACGACGTCCTGTGTCGTCAGAGTTCCACTCTTCCTGCCACAGGGATTTGATTTTTTGCGTAAGATTTTTCTTTAGCCAGGAAATTGGCCAAGGTATCTTAATTTGTTCAGCATTTATGTTTTGCGCCGCTTCTTTGGCTAGCTGATCCGCCAGCTCTTTTCCAGTTTGGCCAGCATGGGCCTTTATCCATTGCAGCTTTACGTTTAAATGACTGTTGTCATGTAATTTCGACTGTATGTCTGCTATGAGCGGCCCCTCAGGGGGCTCACTTTTGTGAGTACAGGTGTGGCAATCCCGAGGTACCCTAGCCCTTCAGGATCATCTTCTTGGTGAGACGGGTGTCACGATCCTGGAGCCCCAGTGATCTATCCTCTTTTCCGTCTCCTCTCCTCTTTGCTGGAACTTTTTCCCTTCTCTTCTCCCTCGTGGTTTCTCTCTACGGAGTTTGGGGCTCGTCACGAGAGACTGGAACAGCCCTTGTCTCTAGTCTTCGAGTGGCGAGAAAACTGCCCACGTGTTTGCCATGCGTGGAGACCCGTGTCGCTGGAAAGGAGGGTCCTGGTAGTTGAAGGGCGAGGTACTGTCCCCAACACACTACTTTGGCCTCTGCTTCAGCTAAACGGGAGGCACCTTAATCGTCCTCACGGGTGTCAATCGGCTGGTCACTAGTCCTTGTGTCAGTGGCTTGGGGTCAAGCTCTCGGGAGTACCTGCTTTCGGGAAAGCCGACTGTGGGGTTCAGTTTGCGTATAGGTCCGGCTAGCCCTAACACAGGAATCTGTGTTCCTATGTAGGGCTCCGTGGTGGGCGGGGCCGTCGGACCCGAATCATTTTTTCTTTCACTATGGCTTCTTCACATATATACCTAATTAAAGATTTCGAGGTCACTCCCGTCACTCAACCACGTTCTGAAAGGTCTACTACTAAACCAGTCACTCAACCTAGTTCTGAAACGTCTCCTGCTAAACCAATCGCTCAAGCTAGTTCTGAAACGTCTACTGCTAAACCAGCCACTCAACCTACTTCTGAAAAGTCTACTGCAAAAAACTACGCACAGATACAAATGAAAAAAATCATAACAATAGCCCCCGTTTCCTAGTCATTTCTAGTCCTTCTGGCGAGCTGCATAAGATGTCTCCTTTCATAATAAATAAATATATTCATTCTTCTATTGGTGACCTGAGAAATATAAAGCGTCTCCGCTCCGGAGACTTCCTTATTGATACAATCTCAGAGACCCAGTCTGCTTCTTTACTTAAAAGAACTAAACTTGGGCAAGCGAATGTCAGTGCAACAGCACATAAGACACTGAATTATTGTCGTGGCGTAATATCGGAATTAGACCTTCTGTATGTTCCTGAAGAAGAGATCGCTTCCGAGCTATTCGACCAAAATGTCTGCGGTGCTAGGCGGATCAAGATGCGTAAGGAAGGTAAGTTGATCGATACGAAACACGTGATCCTTACCTTCAACACGCCTGATCTGCCTAAGAATATTAAGGCCGGTTATTTAAATTGTCCTGTAAGACCTTATATTCCCAACCCTATGCGATGCTTCCAATGCCAGCGTTTCGGCCATTCTAAGACGTCTTGTCGTGGCAGCCTCACATGCGCCCGATGCTCACAGATTGGCCACGATTCGGAAAATTGTACCGCTGCGCCTTCGTGTATAAATTGCAAGGGTCAGCACCCAGCATTTTCACGCCTCTGCCCAAAATGGAAATCCGAAAAAGAAGTGCAGACTGCAAAGGTTACGTAGGAACATCTCATATGCCGGCCCTCAGGGACTCACTTTTGTGAGTACGGGTGTGGCAATCCCGAGGTACCCTTGCCCTTCAGGGGATCATCTTCTTGGTGAGACGGGTGTCACGATCCTGGAGCCCCAGTGATCTATCCTCTTTTCCGTCTCCTCTCCTCTTTGCTGGAACTTTTTCCCTTCTCTTCTCCCTCGTGGTTTCTCTCTACGGAGTTTGGGGCTCGTCACGAGAGACTGGAACAGCCCTTGTCTCTAGTCTTCGAGTGGCGAGAAAACTGCCCACGTGTTTGCCATGCGTGGAGACCCGTGTCGCTGGAAAGGAGGGTCCTGGTAGTTGAAGGGCGAGGTACTGTCCCCAACACACTACTTTGGCCTCTGCTTCAGCTAAACGGGAGGCACCTTAATCGTCCTCACGGGTGTCAATCGGCTGGTCACTAGTCCTTGTGTCAGTGGCTTGGGGTCAAGCTCTCGGGAGTACCTGCTTTCGGGAAAGCCGACTGTGGGGTTCAGTTTGCGTATAGGTCCGGCTAGCCCTAACACAGGAATCTGTGTTCCCTTGTAGGGCTCCGTGGTGGGCGGGGCCGTCGGACCCGAATCATTTTTTCTTTCACTATGGCTTCTTCACATATATACCTAATTAAAGATTTCGAGGTCACTCCCGTCACTCAACCACGTTCTGAAAGGTCTACTACTAAACCAGTCACTCAACCTAGTTCTGAAACGTCTCCTGCTAAACCAATCGCTCAAGCTAGTTCTGAAACGTCTACTGCTAAACCAGCCACTCAACCTACTTCTGAAAAGTCTACTGCAAAAAACTACGCACAGATACAAATGAAAAAAATCATAACAATAGCCCCCGTTTCCTAGTCATTTCTAGTCCTTCTGGCGAGCTGCATAAGATGTCTCCTTTCATAATAAATAAATATATTCATTCTTCTATTGGTGACCTGAGAAATATAAAGCGTCTCCGCTCCGGAGACTTCCTTATTGATACAATCTCAGAGACCCAGTCTGCTTCTTTACCTAAAAGAACTAAACTTGGGCAAGCGAATGTCAGTGCAACAGCACATAAGACACTGAATTATTGTCGTGGCGTAATATCGGAATTAGACCTTCTGTATGTTCCTGAAGAAGAGATCGCTTCCGAGCTATTCGACCAAAATGTCTGCGGTGCTAGGCGGATCAAGATGCGTAAGGAAGGTAAGTTGATCGATACGAAACACGTGATCCTTACCTTCAACACGCCTGATCTGCCTAAGAATATTAAGGCCGGTTATTTAAATTGTCCTGTAAGACCTTATATTCCCAACCCTATGCGATGCTTCCAATGCCAGCGTTTCGGCCATTCTAAGACGTCTTGTCGTGGCAGCCTCACATGCGCCCGATGCTCACAGATTGGCCACGATTCGGAAAATTGTACCGCTGCGCCTTCGTGTATAAATTGCAAGGGTCAGCACCCAGCATTTTCACGCCTCTGCCCAAAATGGAAATCCGAAAAAGAAGTGCAGACTGCAAAGGTTACGTAGGAACATCTCATATGCCGGCCCTCAGGGACTCACTTTTGTGAGTACGGGTGTGGCAATCCCGAGGTACCCTTGCCCTTCAGGGGATCATCTTCTTGGTGAGACGGGTGTCACGATCCTGGAGCCCCAGTGATCTATCCTCTTTTCCGTCTCCTCTCCTCTTTGCTGGAACTTTTTCCCTTCTCTTCTCCCTCGTGGTTTCTCTCTACGGAGTTTGGGGCTCGTCACGAGAGACTGGAACAGCCCTTGTCTCTAGTCTTCGAGTGGCGAGAAAACTGCCCACGTGTTTGCCATGCGTGGAGACCCGTGTCGCTGGAAAGGAGGGTCCTGGTAGTTGAAGGGCGAGGTACTGTCCCCAACACACTACTTTGGCCTCTGCTTCAGCTAAACGGGAGGCACCTTAATCGTCCTCACGGGTGTCAATCGGCTGGTCACTAGTCCTTGTGTCAGTGGCTTGGGGTCAAGCTCTCGGGAGTACCTGCTTTCGGGAAAGCCGACTGTGGGGTTCAGTTTGCGTATAGGTCCGGCTAGCCCTAACACAGGAATCTGTGTTCCCTTGTAGGGCTCCGTGGTGGGCGGGGCCGTCGGACCCGAATCATTTTTTCTTTCACTATGGCTTCTTCACATATATACCTAATTAAAGATTTCGAGGTCACTCCCGTCACTCAACCACGTTCTGAAAGGTCTACTACTAAACCAGTCACTCAACCTAGTTCTGAAACGTCTCCTGCTAAACCAATCGCTCAAGCTAGTTCTGAAACGTCTACTGCTAAACCAGCCACTCAACCTACTTCTGAAAAGTCTACTGCAAAAAACTACGCACAGATACAAATGAAAAAAATCATAACAATAGCCCCCGTTTCCTAGTCATTTCTAGTCCTTCTGGCGAGCTGCATAAGATGTCTCCTTTCATAATAAATAAATATATTCATTCTTGTATTGGTGACCCGAGAAATATAAAGCGTCTCCGCTCCGGAGACTTCCTTATTGATACAATCTCAGAGACCCAGTCTGCTTCTTTACTTAGAAGAACTAAACTTGGGCAAGCGAATGTCACTGCAACAGCACATAAGACACTGAATTATTGTCGTGGCGTAATATCGGAATTCGACCTTCTGTATCTTCCTGAAGAAGAGATCGCTTCCGAGCTATTCGACCAAAATGTCTGCGGTGATAGGCGGATCAAGATGCGTAAGGAAGGTAAGTTGATCGATACGAAACACGTGATCCTTACCTTCAACACGCCTGATCTGCCTAAGAATATTAAGGCTGGATATTTAAATTGTCCTGTAAGACTTTATATTCCGAACCCTATGCGATGCTTCCAATGCCAGCGTTTCGGCCATTCTAAGACGTCTTGTCGTGGCAGCCTCACATGCGCCCGATGCTCACAGATTGGAATCGTGGCGATTCTGAAAATTGTACCGCTGCGCCTCTTTGTATAAATTGCAAGGGTGAGCACCCAGCATTTTCAGGCCTCTGCCCAAAATGGAAATTGGAAAAAGAAGTGCAGACTGCAAAGGTTACGTAGGAACATCTCATATGCCGGCCCTCAGGGACTCACTTTTGTGAGTACGGGTGTGGCAATCCCGAGGTACCCTAGCCTTTCAGGGGATCATCTTCTTGGTGAGACGGGTGTCACGATCCTGGAGCCACAGTGATCTATCCTCTTTTCCGTCTCCTCTCCTCTTGGCTGGATCTTTTTCCCTTCCCTTCTCCCTTGTGGTTTCTCTACGGAGTTTGGGGCTTGTCACGAGAGGCTGGAACAGACCTTGTCTCTAGTTCTCGAGTGGCGAGAAAACTGCCCACGTGTTTGCCGTGCGTGGAGACCCGTGTCGCTGGAAAGGAGGGTCCTGGTAGTTGAGGGGCGAGGTACTGTCCCCAACACACTGCTTTGGCCTCTGCTTCAGCTAAACGGGAGGCACCTTAGTCGTCCTCACGGGTGTCAATCGGCTGGTCACTAGTCCTTGTGTCAGTGGCTTGGGGTCAAGCTCTCGGGAGTACCTGCTTTCGGGAAAGCCGACTGTGGGGCTTGAGTTTGCGTATAGTTCCGGCTAGCCCTAACACAGGAATCTGTGTTCCCTTGTTGGGCTCCGTGGTGGGCGGGGCCGTCGGACCCGAATCTTTTCTTATTTCAATATGGCTAATTCTCAAATTTTTCTGATCAAAGACTTCGAAGTCACTCCAGTCTCTCAACCTAGTTCTGAAACGTCCACTACTAAACCAGTCACTCAACCTAGCTCTGAACCACCTACTAATAAACCAATCATTCAACCTAGTTCTGAAAAGTCTACTACTAAACCAGTCACTCAATCTAGTTCTGAAAATTCTGCAAAAAAATTACGGACAGATGCAACTAAAAAAATCATAACAATAGTCCCCGTTTCCTAGTCATCTCTAGTCCTTCTGGCGAAATGCATAAGATGTCTCCTTTCGTGATTAACAAATACATCCAGTGTTGTATTGGTGAGCCGAGAAATATAAAGCGTCTCCGCTCCGGAGACTTCCTTATTGATACAATCTCAGCCACCCAGTCTGCTTCTTTACTTCAAATAACTAAACTTGGGCAAGCGAATGTCAATGTAACAGCACATAAGACACTGAATTATTGTCGTGGCGTTATATCGGAATTCGACCTTCTGTATGTTCCTGAAGAAGAGATCGCTTCCGAGCTATCCGACCAAAATGTCTGCGGTGTTAGGCGGATGAAGATGCGTAAGGAAGGTAAGTTGATCGATACGAAACACGTGATCCTTACCTTCAACACGCCTGATCTGCCTAAGAATATTAAGGCCGGATATTTAAATTGTCCCGTAAGACCTTATATTCCCAACCCTATGCGATGCTTCCAATGCCAGCGTTTCGGCCATTCTAAGACGTCTTGTCGTGGCAGCCTCACATGCGCCCGATGCTCACAGATTGGCCACGATTCTGAAAATTGTATCGCTGCGCCTCTTTGTATAAATTGCAAGGGTGAGCGCCCAGCATTTTCACGCCTCTGTCCAAAATGGAAATTGGAAAAAGAAGTGCAGACTGCAAAGGTTACGAGGAACATCTCATATGCCGAAGCCAGAAGATTAGTCCAAAGCACACAGCTACGACCAAATACATCTTACGCCAATGCTCTTAAAAAATCTCGCTCAGTTGCTACCCAAACATCTGTTAGTATGCAGACGCCACCAAACAAAACTCAACAGACTACAAACAACAAGAAGAAAGAAAACCCAACCCATACAGTACAAAATAAAGAAATAGTAATTCAAAGCAAACCCAAAACTACCACACGAAAAGAAACAAATAAAAATAGAAGTTCGAGCAAAAGCTCTCTTGATGGAATGGTTTCTGAATCTGCGGATTCAGACAGTATGGAAGTAGAAGAGGGTCTGGAAGTTCCCAAGCATCTACTTCCACGAAAAACCAAACAAGAGCACAGAAAGAACAAAAACTATTCATAATGGCCACCCTCGTATCATGGAACTGTCGTGGTTTCCACCGAAATCTGCTCGACATCAAAGCTATAATCAATGTTCATCAACCTTTATGCTTCGCAATACAGGAAACAAATCTAAAACCGGAACAACAAGCAAAACTTCGGAGGTTTTCTTTCGTCAGGAAAGACAACATTGCAGGTGAGCGTGCCAGTGGAGGTGTAGGTCTCCTCACCTCACTGGATTATCCCTCAAATGTGCTTTCTTTGACGACATCCCTCCAAGTTGTCGCTACTCAAACAAATTTTGATTTTGTTGCTACAGTCGTTTCTCTGTATTTGCCTCCAAATGAGCATATTGATCAGCAAGATTTAAATGGTCTTTTAGAGCAGCTGCCTGAGCCTTTCATCATAATAGGAGATTTTAACGGCCATAGTCCGCTCTGGGGTAGTAAGGATACTAATTGCCGAGGAAGACAAATTGAGCAGATGATCGAAGATCATAGCCTTTGTCTCCTCAATAATGGGCAAGATACTTACTTCCATGAGCCTTCAAAAACATTCCATGCTCTCGACCTTGCGATCTGTTCACCATCTCTGTTGCCTTTTTGCACTTTTAATGTGGGTAAAGATCTTTACAACAGTGATCATTATCCCATTCTTGTGTCTCTTGCACGAAGAGGAGCAAACCCCATGTCGAGATCCCCTCGATTCATACTGGACAGGGCAGACTGGGAACTCTTCTCTTCCATTGCAGAGCTCACAGATGAAATGGTAGAAGATGCGCATATCGATGACGCTGTTGAAGCTGTTACTAATACTATTATTCAGGCAGCTATACTCTCCATTCCTAGAACATCAGGAAAACTACTAAAATATTCAAAACCATGGTGGAATCGCGACTGTCATGAAGCACTGAAAAAACAGAAAAAAGCATGGGGTATTTTTCGTAGATATCCTACTCTGCGAAACCTCATAGCCTTTAAAAGAGCCAAAGCAAATGCACGAAAAGTAAGAAGGCAGAGCCAGAGGGATTCCTGGATTTCATATGTGTCGTCAATAACATCCTCCACGCCTAGCAAGCGGGTTTGGGAAAGAGTTCGAAAAGCATGCGGCATATATAAAGACCACTCACTTTCCTTTTTGGAAAAAGATGGCCGAGTGATTAGCTCCATAGAAGAAATTGCGAATACTATCGGTGAGACATTTGCTTCCGTTTCTTCCAGCAGAAACTATACACCTGCATTTCTTTCTATGAAGCAGCACTCTGAAATAAATCCCATCGCATTCAACTCTTCCAAATCTGAGCCTTACAATAGAGACTTTACTATGCTTGAATTAAGGAGTGCTTTATTGCAGACACATAGGTCTTCTCCGGGTCTTGATGGAGTGAATTATGAAATGCTAAAGCATCTGTCCTGTAAGTCACTGAATGCCCTTCTCACTCTTTACAGTAGGGTGTGGAAGGAGCATGCCTTTCCCAGTGCATGGAGGAGAGCTATTGTCATTCCTATTCCTAAGCCAGGGAAAGATCCAAGGAATCCCTCCAACTATCGGCCAATTGCCCTTACGAGTTGCCTCTGCAAACTGTTTGAAAAGATGGTAAACAGCCGCCTAGTCTACTTCTTGGAAAAGAATGATATATCGCCTTATCAGAGTGGTTTTCGAAAGGGAAGAACAACTGTAGATAACATGCTCCTCTTAGAGACATCTATTCGAAAAGCATTTGTAAGAAGAAGCCACCTTGTCTCGATATTCTTCGACATTGAAAAAGCTTATGATAAGGCATGGAGATACGGTATACTCCGGGATCTTCACGAGAGTGGCTTGCGCGGCAACCTACCAATTTTCATTCAAAATTTCTTGAACACTAGAACTTTTCAAGTAAGAATTGGCTGTGTTTTTTCGGATGTTTTTAAACAGGAAGAGGGTGTGCCTCAAGGCTGTGTGCTCAGTGTAACCCTGTTTAGTTTAAAAATAAATTCTGTACTAAAAGAACTTCCTCCCACCATCTTGGGATCTCTATATGTTGATGATCTGCAGATTAGCTGTCGAGGAGCAGACATGAGATATGTAGAGAGGCAACTGCAGATGGCTCTGAATAAGATCCAAGAATGGTCAGACAAACAGGGATTTACATTTTCGAAACAGAAAACTGTGTGCGTGCACTTTTGTAGGAAGCGAGGTCTCCATCCTGAACCTGAGTTATATTTGAATGGTACAATTATTCCAGTTGCGCCTGAAGTAAAATTTTTAGGAGTGACTTTCGACCGAAAATTGACTTTCCTTTCTCATGTTTTAAACCTGAGAAAGAAGTGTCTAAAAACACTAAATATTTTAAAAGTGTTGGCGAACACCTCCTGGGGTGCAGAGCGTTGCTCCATGCTTCGCATTTACAGAGCGCTCGTCCGCTCTAAACTGGACTATGGCTCAGTTGTGTATGGATCCGCTCGGTCATCTGTTTTGTTAAAACTGGATCCTGTTCACCATCAAGGTCTGCGGATTTGTTCAGGAGCATTCAGGACTTCTCCTGTGCAGAGCCTATATGTTGACTGTAACGAACCATCACTTTATCTGAGGCGTGAGCAATTGTCCCTTTTACAATATTTTAATATCTTATCCCAACCTGAACATCCCAATAAGCTGTGCTTACTTGATAATGAGTGTAACACTTTATTTGAAACACGTCCATCCTGCGTTCCTACCTTTCCTTTAAGACTTCGCCCTATCATTGAGGAACTTTCCCTCTCTGATATGCGCCCCCAAGCAGTACAGAACTTTGAAATCCCACCTTGGGAAAATTCACGGATTCAGCTTCTTGATGTTTTCAAATATCACGTGAAGGCAGGCACTAACGAGATCGTTTATAGACAACTCTTTGCTGAGCACAGGCACAAATATAGCAGTTATTATCCGATATACACAGATGGATCAAAGACAAATGATCATGTTGGGATGGCTTTTTTATTTGAAAATTACATAGAGGGCAGATGCCTGCACCATGCTTTCTCAGTCCTAACATCTGAACTGACTGCTATATATTATGGTCTTTTGTATATCTCAAAGCTCTGCCACAAAAAGTTCATAGTTTACACAGACTCGTATAGTGCTCTTAAATCCTTGGAAGGTTTTCCCAACACGCAGAATCCTGTGGAAGTGGATGTTCTCAAAATTCATATAAATTTAACGATTCGAGGTTATGAAGTCCTGTACTGCTGGCTTCCTGGACATGTTGGAATAAAAGGAAGTGAGCTTGCAGATATCGCAGCCAAATCTGCTGTTGAACTTTGCAGTCGCCTTATCCCTTTTAGAGATATCTGCAATGTCATCAAGGGAAAGGTCCGAAAAAAATGGCAGCAATTTTGGGATGTTCAGCATCACAACAAGTTGAGAAACGTCAAGCCTAGAATTGAGCATTGGGATATTGTTGGAAATCGTAAGGAGGACGTTCTTTTGACTCGCCTCAGAATTGGTCACACTCGAGTCACACATAACTATCTTCTCAAAGCTGAAAATCAGCCTGTTTGTTTTAATTGTAATGTTTGTTTATCTGTTCGTCATATTTTAATTGAGTGTCCATGTTTTAATAGTCTTCGCCAGAAATATTTTAATAGCTGTGACTTACCTCTCGACCGTTTAATCGGAAGAGGTGAATTGTAATTTATTTTATTATTTAAAAGAGATTGGCTTTTATTACCAAATGTAATTTGTTTTGAAGACTGTGTCTTGAATTTTAATATGTGCTTTTTAACTTGTGTTTATATGACTTCATCCTCTGGATTTGGTACATTTATCTACTTGTTTTTATTGATTGAATTTTAATGTCATCAATTGTAATCTTCCCATCTTTTGTTTGGCGCGTCATAACCATCTCTGGTTTTTGCGCCATAATCACTCACTCACTCACTCACTCACTCTCATATGCCGAAGCCAGAAGATTAGTCCAAAGCACACAGCTACGACCAAATATATCTTACGCCAATGCTCTTAAAAGGTCTCGCGCAGTTGCTACCCAAACATCAGTTAGTATGCAGACGCCACCAAACAAAACTCAACAGACTACAAACAACAAGAAGAAAGAAAACCCAACCCATACAGTACAAAATAAAGAAATAGTAATTCAAAGCAAACCCAAAACTACCACACGGAATGAAACAAATAAAAATAGAAGTTCCAGCAATAGCTCTCTTGATCGAATGGTTTCTGAATCTGCGGATTCAGACGGTATGGAAGTAGAAAAGGGTCTGGGAGTTCCCAAGCATCTACTTCCACGAAAAACCAAACAAGAGCACAGAAAGAACAAAAACTATTCATAATGGCCACTCTCGTATCATGGAACTGTCGCGGTTTCCAGCAAGATTTAAATGGTCTTTTAGAGCAGCTGCCTGAGCCTTTCATCATAATAGGAGATTTTAATGGCCATAGTCCGCTCTGGGGTAGTAAAGATACAAATTGCCGAGAAAGACAAATTGAGCAGATGATCGAAGATCATAGCCTTTGTCTCCTCAATAATGGGCAAGATACTTACTTCCATGAGCCTTCAAAGACATTCCATGCTCTCGACCTTGCCATCTGTTCACCATCTCTGTTGCCTTTTTGCACTTTTAATGTGGGAAAAGATCTTTACAACAGTGATCATTATCCCATTTTTGTGTCTCTTGCACGAAGAGGTGCAAATACAATGACGAGACTCCCTCGGTTTATACTGGAAAGGGCAGACTGGGAACTCTTCTCTTCCATTGCAGAGCTCAGAGATCAAATGGTAGAAGATCGGCATATCGATGACGCTATGGAAGCTGTTACTAATACTATTATTCAGGCAGCTATGCTTTCCATTCCTAGAACATCAGGAAAAATGCTTAAATATACGAAACCATGGCGGAATCGCGACTGTCATGAAGCACTGAAAAAACAGAAAAAAGCATGGGGTATTTTTCGTAGATATCCTACTCTCCGAGACCTCATAGCCTTTAAAAGAGCCAAAGCAAATGCACGAAAAGTAAGAAGGCAGAGCCAGAGGGATTCCTGGATTTCATATGTGTCCTCAATAACATCCTCTACGCCTAGTAAGCGGGTTTGGGAAAGAGTTCGAAAAGCATGCGGAATGTATAAAGACCACTCACTTTCCTTTCTGGAAAAATATGGCCGAGTGTTAGCTCCATAGAAGAAATTGCAAATACTATTGGTGAGACATTTGCTGCCGTTTCTTCAAGCAGAAACTATTCACCTACATTTCTCTATCAAGCAACACTCTGAAATAAATCCCATCGCATTCAACTCTTCCAAATCTGAGCCGTACAATAGAGACTCTTACAATAATAAATAGAACAATAGATACTATGGTTGAATTAAGGAGAGCTTTGTTGCAGACACATAGGTCTTGTCCTTGTCTAGATGGCGTGTATTATGAAATGCTAAAGCATTTGTCCTATAAGTCACCGAGTGCCCTTCTCACACTTTACAATAGAGTGTGGAAGGAGCGTACATTTCCCAGTGCATGGAGGAGAGCTGTTGTCATTCCTATTGCGAAGCCAGGGAAAGACCCGAGGAATCCCTCGAACTATCGGCCAATCGCCCTTACCAGTTGTGTTTGCAAACTGTTTGAAAAGATGGTAAACAGCCGCCTAGTCTACTTCTTGGAAATGAATAATATTATATCGCCTTATCAGAGCGGTTTTCGAAAGGGGAGAACGACCGTAGATAATATGCTTCTATTAGAGACATCTATTTGAAAAGCCTTTGTCAGAAGAAGTCACCTTGTCTCAATATTCTTCGACATTGAGAAAGCTTATGATAAGGCATGGAGATACGGTATACTCCGGGATCTTCACGAGAGTGGCTTGCGCGGCAACCTACCAATTTTCATACAGAATTTCTTGAACGCTAGATCCCTCAGGGGGCTCACTTTTGTGAGTACGGGTGTGGCAATCCCGAGGTACCCTAGCCCTTCAGGGGATCATCTTCTTGGTGAGACGGGTGTCACGATCCTGGAGCCCCAGTGATCTATCCTCTTTTCCGTCTCCTCTCCTCTTGGCTGGATCTTTTTCCCTTCCCTTCTCCCTTGTGGTTTCTCTCTACGGAGTTTGGGGCTCGTCACGAGAGGCTAGAACAGACCTTGTTTCTAGTTTTCAAGTGGCGAGAAAACTGCCCACGTGTTTGCCGTGCGTGGAGACCCGTGTCGCTGGAAAGGAGGGTCCTGGTAGTTGAGGGGCGAGGTACTGTCCCCAACACACTGCTTTGGCCTCTGCTTCAGCTAAACGGGAGGCACCTTAGTCGTCCTCACGGGTGTCAATCGGCTGGTCACTAGTCCTTGTGTCAGTGGCTTGGGGTCAAGCTCTCGGGAGTACCTGCTTTCGGGAAAGCCGACTGTGGGGCTTCAGTTTGCGTATAGGTCCGGCTAGCCCTAACACAGGAATCTGTGTTCCCTTGTTGGGCTCCGTGGTGGGCGGGGCCGTCGGACCCGAATCTTTATTCTTTCATTATGGCTTCTCATATTTACTTAATAAAAGATTTCGAGGTAACTCCAGTCACTCAAGTCAATCCTGTCACTCAAGTCACTCAAATCACTCCTGTCACTCAACCTAGTTCTGAAACTTCTACTCCTAAACCAGTCACTCAACCTAGTTCTGAAACATCTACTGTTAAACCAGTCATTCAACCTATTTCTGAAACGTCTACTGCTAAACCACTCACTCAACCACTCACTCAACCTACTTCTGAAAAGTCTACTGCAAAAAAATTACGTACAGATACAAATGAAAAAATTCATAACAATATTCCCCGTTTCCTAGTCATCTCTAGTCCTTCTGGCGAAATGCATAAAATGTCTCCTTTCGTAATAAACAAATACATCCAGTCCTGTATTGGTGAACCGAGAAATATAAAGCGTCTCCGCTCCGGAGACCTGCTTATTGATACAACCTCAGCCACCCAGTCTGCTTCTTTACTTCAGATAACTAAACTTGGGCAAGCGAATGTGACTGTAACACCACATAAGTCACTCAACTATTGTCGGGGTGTAGTCTCAGAATTCGACCTTCTGTATGTTTCTGAAGAAGAGATCGCTTCTGAGCTCTCCGAACAAAATGTCTGCGGTGTAAGGCGGATCAAGATGCGTAAAGAAGGTAAATTGATAGACACGAAACACGTGATCCTTACCTTCAACACGCCTGATCTGCCTAAGAATATTAAGGCCGGATATCTAAATATTCCTGTAAGACCTTATATTCCAAACCCTATGCGATGTTTCCAATGCCAGCGTTTCGGCCATTCTAAGACGTCTTGTCGTGGCAGCCTTACATGCGCCCGATGCTCACAGATTGGCCACGATTCTGAAAATTGTACGGCTGCGCCTCTTTGTATAAATTGCAAGGGTGAGCACCCAGCATTTTCACGCCTCTGCCCAAAATGGAAATTGGAAAAAGAAGTGCAGACTGCAAAGTTTACGAGGAACATCTCATATGCCGAAGCCAGAAGATTAGTCCAGAGCACACAGCTTCGACCAAATACATCATACGCCAGTGCTGTAAAATCATCTCGTACAGTCGCCACCCAAACATCAATAGGCACACAGACCCTAGCAAATAAAACCCATCCGTCTACATCCAACAAGCAAAAAGAAAATGCAACCCATATAGTACAAAAGAAAGAAACAGTTATTCAAAGTAAGCCCAAAACTTCTACACATAAAATATCCAATAAAAATAGAAGTCACAGCAATAGCTCTTTTGATGAGATGATTTCTGAATCTGCGGATTCAGACTTTATGGAAGTAGAAGAGGGTCTAAAAGTTCCCAGGCATCTACTTCCACGAAAAACAAAAGAACAGCACAGAAAAAACAAAAACCATTCATAATGGCCACCCTCGTGTCATGGAACTGTCGCGGTTTCCACCGAAATTTCCTTGACATCAAATCTATAATAAATGTGTATCATCCTGTGTGCTTATCAATACAGGAAACAAATTTGAAACCCGAACACCATGCAAAACTTCGGAGGTTTTCTTTCGTCAGGAAGGATAACATTGCAGGTGAGCGTGCCAGTGGAGGTGTAGGTCTCCTCTCCTCACTGGATTATCCCTCAAATGTACTTCCTTTGACGACATCCCTCCAAGTTGTCGCTACTCAAATAAATTTTGATATTATTGTTTCATTTGTTTCTTTGTATTTGCCTCCAAATGAGCACATTTATCAGCAAGATTTAAATAATCTTATAGAGCAGCTGCCTGAGCCTTTTATCATAATAGGAGATTTTAACGGCCATAGTCCACTCTGGGGAAGTAAAGATACAAATTGCCGAGGAAGACAAATAGAGCAGATGATCGAAGATCATAGCCTTTGTCTCCTAAATAATGGGCAAGATACGTACTTCCATGAGCCTTCAAGGACATTCCACGCTCTCGATCTTGCCATCTGTTCACCATCTCTGTTGCCATTTTGCACTTTTAGTGTCGGAAATGACCTGTACAACAGCGATCATTATCCTATTTTTGTGTCTCTTGCACGAAGAGGAGCAAACCCCGTGTCGAGAGTCCCTCGTTTTATCCTGGACAGGGCAGACTGGGAACTCTTCTCTTCCGTTGCAGAGCTGACAGAGGAAATGGTAGAAGGTGTGCATATCGATGACGCTGTTGAAGCTGTTACTAATACTATTATTCAGGCAGCTATGCTTTCGATTCCTAGAACATCAGGAAAAACACTAAAATATTCGAAACCATGGTGGAATCGCGACTGTCATGAAGCACTGAAAAAACAGAAAAAAGCATGGGGTATTTTTCGTAGATATCCTACTCTGCGAAACCTCATAGCTTTTAAAAGAGCCAAAGCAAATGCACGGAAAGTAAGAAGGCAGAGCCAGAGGGATTCCTGGATTTCATATGTGTCCTCAATAACATCCTCTACGCCTAGTAAGCGGGTTTGGGAAAGAGTTCGAAAAGCATGCGGAATGTACAATGACCACTCACTTTCCTTTCTGGAAAAAGATGGCCGAGTGATTAGCTCCATAGAAGAAATTGCAAATACAATTGGTGAGACATTTGCTGCCGTTTCTTCCAGCCGAAATTACTCACCTGCATTTCTTTCTATCAAGCAACGCTCTGAGAAAAATCCCATCGCTTTCAACTCTTCCAACTTTGAGCCGTACAATAGAGACTTTACTATGGTTGAACTAAAGAGAGCTTTGTTGCAGACACATAGGTCTTGTCCGGGTCTGGATGGCGTGTATTATGAAATGCTAAAGCATCTGTCCTGTAAGTCACTGAGTGCCCTTCTCACACTTTACAATAGAGTGTGGAAGGAGCGTACATTTCCCAGTGCATGGAGGAGGGCTATTGTCATTCCTATTGCGAAGCCAGGGAAAGACCCGAGGAATCCCTCGAACTATCGACCAATTGCCCTTACCAGCTGTGTTTGCAAACTGTTTGAAAAGATGGTAAACAGCCGCCTAGTCTACTTCTTGGAAAAGAATGATATTATATCGCCTTATCAGAGTGGTTTTCGAAAGGGAAGAACAACTGTAGATAACATGCTCCTCTTAGAGACATCTATTCGAAAAGCATTTGTAAGAAGAAGCCACCTTGTCTCGATATTCTTCGACATTGAAAAAGCTTATGATAAGGCATGGAGATACGGTATACTCCGGGATCTTCACGAGAGTGGCTTGCGCGGCAACCTACCAATTTTCATTCAAAATTTCTTGAACACTAGAACTTTTCAAGTAAGAATTGGCTCTGTTTTTTCGGATGTTTTTGAACAGGAAGAGGGTGTGCCTCAAGGCTGTGTGCTCAGTGTAAACCTGTTTAGTTTAAAAATAAATTCTGTACTAAAAGAACTTCCTCCCAACATCTTGGGATCTCTATATGTTGATGATCTGCAGATTAGCTGTCGAGGAGCAGACATGAGATATGTAGAGAGGCAACTGCAGATGGCTCTGATTAAGATCCAAGAATGGTCAGACAAACAGGGATTTACATTTTCGAAACAGAAAACTGTGTGCGTGCACTTTTGTAGGAAGCGAGGTCTCCATCCTGAACCTGAGTTATACTTGAATGGTACAATTATTCCAGTTGCGCCTGAAGTAAAATTTTTAGGAGTGACGTTCGACCGAAAATTGACTTTCCTTTCTCATGTTTTAAACCTGAGAAAGAAGTGTCTAAAAACACTAAATATTTTAAAAGTGTTGGCGAACACCTCCTGGGGTGCAGAGCGTTGCTCCATGCTTCGCATTTACAGAGCGCTTATCCGCTCTAAACTGGACTATGGCTCAGTTGTTTATGGATCCGCTCGCTCATCTGTTTTGTTAAAACTGGATCCTGTTCACCATCAAGGTCTGCGGATTTGTTCAGGAGCTTTCAGGACTTCTCCTGTGCAGAGCCTATATGTTGACTGTAACGAACCATCACTTCATCTGAGGCGTGAGCAATTGTCCCTTTTGCAATATTTTAATACTCTATCTCAACCTGAACATCCCAATAAGCTGTGCTTACTTGATAATGAGTGTAACACATTATTTGAAACACGTCCATCCTGTGTTCCTACTTTCCCTTTAAGAGTTCGCCCTGTCATTGAGGAACTCTCCCTCTCTGATATGCACCCCCAAGCAGTACAGAATTTTGAAATTCCACCTTGGGAAAATTCACGGATCCAGCTTCTTGATGTTTTTAAACATCACGTAAAGGCGAGCACTAACGAGATCGTTTACAGACAACTTTTCGCTGAGCACAGGCACAAATATAGCAGTTATTATCCGATATACACAGATGGATCAAAGTCAAATGATCATGTCGGGATGGCTTTTGTATTTGAAAATTACATAGAGGGCAGATGCCTGCACCATGCTTTCTCTGTCCTAACATCTGAACTAACTGCAATATATTATGCTCTTTTGTACATCGCAAAGCTCTGCCACAAAAAGTTCATAGTTTACACAGACTCGTATAGTGCTCTTAAATCCTTGGAAGCTTTTCCCAACGCTCAGAATCCTGTGGTAGTGGATGTTCTCAAAATTCATAGAAATTTAATGATACGAGGATATGAAATCCTGTACTGCTGGGTTCCCGGGCATACGGGAATAAAGGGAAACGAGCTTGCAGACATCGCGGCAAAATCTGCTGTCGAACTGTCCAGTCGCCTTATCCCTTTTAGAGACATCTGCTGTGTCATCAAGGGAAAGATACGAAAAAAATGGCAGCAAATTTGGGATGTTCAGCATCACAACAAGTTGAGAAACATCAAACCTAGAATTGAGCATTGGGATTTTGCTGGAAATCGTAAAGAGGACGTTCTTTTGACTCGACTCAGAATTGGTCATACCAGAGTCACACATAGCTATCTTCTTAAAGCTGAAAATGAGCCTGTTTGTTTTAATTGTAATGTTTGTTTATCTGTTCGTCATATTTTAATTGAGTGTCAATGTTTTAATAGTCTTCGCCAGAAATATTTTAATAGCTGTGACTTACCTCTTGACCGTTTAATCGGAAGAGAGGTCAATTCTAATTTATTTTATTATTTAAAAGAGATTGGCTTTTATTACCAAATGTAATTTGTTTTGAAGACTGTGTCTTGAATGTTAATATGTGCTTTTAACTTGTTTTTATATGACTTCATCCTCTGGATTTGGTACATTTATCTACTTGTTTTTATTTATTGAATTTTAATGTCATCAATTATAATCATCTCATCTTTTGTTTGGCGCGTCATAATCATCTCTGGTTTTTGCGCCATAATCACTCACTCACTCACTCTTGAACGCTAGAACTTTTCAAGTAAGGATTGGCTCTGTTTTTTCGGATGTTTTTCAACAGGAAGAGGGTGTGCCTCAAGGCTGTGTGCTTAGTGTAACGCTGTTCAGTTTAAAAATAAATTCTGTATTAAAAGAACTTCCTCATACCATCTTGGGATCACTATATGTAGATGATTTACAGATTAGCTGTCGAGGAGCAGACATGAGATACATAGAGAGGCAATTGCAGATGGCTCTGAATAAGATCCAAGAATGTTCAGACAAACAGGGATTTACTTTTTCGAAACAGAAAACTGTGTGCGTGCACTTTTGTAGGAAGCGAGGTCTCCATCCTGAACCTGAGTTATATCTAAATAGTACAATTATTCCAGTTGCGCCCGAAGTAAAATTCTTAGGAGTGACGTTCGACCAGAAATTGACTTTCCTTTCTCATGTTTTAAACCTGAGAAAGAAGTGTCTCAAAACACTAAATATTTTAAAAGTGTTGGGGAACACCTCCTGGGGTGCAGAGCGTTGCTCCATGCTTCGCATTTACAGAGCGCTTATCCGCTCTAGACTGGACTATGGCTCAGCTGTTTATGGATCCGCTCGCTCATCTGTTTTGTTAAAACTGGATCATGTTCACCATCAGAGTTTGTGGATTTGTTCAGGAGCTTTCAGGACTTCTCCTGTACACAGCCTATATGTTGACTCTAACGAACCATCACTTTATCTGAGGCGTGAGCAATTGTCCCTTTTACAATATTTTAATATTTTATCCCAACCTGAACATCCCAATTAGCTTTGCTTACTTGATAATGAGTGTAACACACTATTTGAAACACGTCCATCCTCTGTTCCTACTTTTCCTTTAAGAGTTCGCCCTGTCATTGAGAAATTTTCCCTCTCTGATATGCACCTCCAAGCAGTACAGGATTTTGAAATTCCACCTTGGGAAAATTCACGGATTCAGCTCCTTGATGTTTTCAAACATCACGTGAAGGCGAGCACTAACGAGATCGTTTACAGAGAACTCTTCGCTGAGCACAGGCACAGATATAGCAGTTATTATCCGATATACACAGACGGATCAAAGTCAAATGATCATGTCGGGATGGCTTTTGTATTTGAAGATTACATTGAGGGCCTACACCATGCTTGCTCAGTCCTAACATCTGAACTAACTGCAATATATTATGCTCTTTTGTACATCTCCCCCTCAGGGGGCTCACTTTTGTGAGTACGGGTGTAGCAATCCTGAGGTTACCTAGCCCTTCAGGGGATCATCTTGGTGAGACGGGTGTCACGATCCTGGAGCCCCAGTGATCTATCCTCTTTTCCGTCTCCTCTCCTCTTGGCTGGAACTTTTTCCCTTCCCTTCTCCCTTGTGGTTTCTCTGCGGAGTATGGGGCTCGTCACGAGAGGCTGGAACAGACCTTGTTTCTAGTTCTCGAGTGGCGAGAAAACTGCCCACGTGTTTGCCGTGCGTGGAGACCCGTGTCGCTGGAAAGGAGGGTCCTGGTAGTTGAGGGGCGAGGTACTGTCCCCAACACACTGCTTTGGCCTCTGCTTCAGCTAAACGGGAGGAACCTTAGTCGTCCTCACGGGTGTCAATCGGCTGGCCACTAGTCCTTGTGTCAGTGGCTTGGGGTCAAGCTCTCGGGAGTACCTGCTTTCGGGAAAGCCGACTGTGGGGCTTCAGTTTGCGTATAGGTCCGGCTAGCCCTAACACAGGAATCTGTGTTCCCTTGTTGGGTTCCGTGGTGGGCGGGGTCGTCGGACCCGAATCTTTCTTCTCTTCAATATGGCTTCTTCACACATATATTTAATTAAAGATTTCGAGGTCACTCCAGTTACTCAAGTCACTCCAGTCTCTCAACCTAGTTCTGAAATGTCTACTACTAAACCTGTCACTCAACCTGGTTCTGAAACATCTACTAATAAACCAATCATTCAACCTAGTTCTGAAGCGTCTACTACTAAACCAGTCACTCAACCTAGTTCTGAAAATTCTGCAAAAAAATTACGGACAGATGCAAATAAAAAAAATCATCACAATAGTCCCCGTTTCCTAGTCATCTCTAGTCCTTCTGGCGAAATGCATAAGATGTCTCCTTTCGTAATAAATAAATACATCCAGTCTTGTATCGAGAAACATAAAGTCTCTCCGCTCCGGAGACTTGCTTATTGATACAAACTCAGCCACCCAGTCTGCTTCTTTACTTCAGATTACTAAACTTGGGCAAGCGAATGTCACTGTAACAGCACATAAGACACTGAATTATTGTCGTGGCGTAATATCGGAATTCGACCTTCTGTACGTTCCTGAAGAAGAGATCGCTTCCGAGCTATCCGACCAAAATGTCTGCGGTGCTAGGCGGATCAAGATGCGTAAGGAAGGTAAGTTGATCGATACGAAACACGTGATCCTTACCTTCAACACGCCTGATCTGCCTAAGAATATTAAGGCCGGATATTTAAATTGTCCTGTAAGACCTTATATTCCCAACCCTATGCGATGCTTCCAATGCCAGCGTTTCGGCCATTCTAAGACGTCTTGTCGTGGCAGCCTCACATGCGCCCGATGCTCACAGATTGGCCACGATTCTGAAAATTGTACCGCTGCGCCTTCGTGTATAAATTGCAAGGGTCAGCACCCAGCATTTTCACGCCTCTGCCCAAAATGGAAATCCGAAAAAGAAGTACAGACTCTTAAAGTTACCAGGAACATCTCGTATGCTGAAGCCAGAAAACTAGTTCAAAGCACACAGCTCCAATCAAACAAATCTTATGCCAGTGCAGTTAAAACAACACGTAGCATTGCCACCCAAACATCAATAGGCACGCAGACAAAACCAAATAAAACCCAACCGACTACCTCCACCAAGAAAACAGAAAAGTCAACTCATTTAATACAAAATAAAGAAACAGTCATTCAAAGTAAACCCAAAACTGCCACTAAAAAGTATCAAATAAAAATAGAAGTTCCAGCAACAGCTCTTTTGACGAAATCATTTCTGAATCTGCGGATTCAGACACTGGAAGTAGAGGAGGGTCTAGAATTTCCCAGGCATCTACTTCCACGAAAAACCAAACAAGAGCACAGAAAGAACAAAAACCACCCATAATGGCCACCCTCGTCTCATGGAACTGTCGCGGTTTCCACCGAAATTTGCTCGACATCAAAGCCATAATTAATGCTTATCATCCTGTATGCTTCGCAATACAGGAAACAAATCTAAAACCAGAACAACAGGCAAAACTTCGGAGGTTTTCCTTCGTCAGGAAAGATAACCTTGCAGGTGAGCGTGCCATTGGAGGTGTAGGTCTCCTCATCTCACTGGATTATCCTTCAAATGTGCTTTCTTTGACGACATCCCTCCAAGTTGTTGCTATTCAAACAAATTTTGATATTGTGGTTACAGTCGTTTCTCTGTATTTGCCTCCAAATGAGCATATTGATCAGCAATATTTAAATGGTCTTTTAGAGCAGCTGACTGAACCTTTCATCATAATAGGTGATTTTAACGGCCATAGTCCGCTCTGGGGTAGTAAAGATACAAATTGCCGAGGAAGACAAATAGAGCAGATGATCGGAGATCATAGCCTTTGTCTCCTAAATAATGGGCAAGATACGTACTTCCATGAGCCTTCAAGGACATTCCACGATCTCGATCTTGCCATCTGTTCACCATCTCTGTTGCCATTTTGCACTTTTAGTGTCGGAAATGACCTGTACAACAGCGATCATTATCCTATTTTTGTGTCTCTTGCACGAAGAGGAGCAAACCCCGTGTCGAGAGTCCCTCGTTTTATCCTGGACAGGGCAGACTGGGAACTCTTCTCTTCCGTTGCAGAGCTGACAGAGGAAATGGTAGAAGGTGTGCATATCGACGACGCTGTTGAAGCTGTTACTAATACTATTATTCAGGCAGCTATGCTTTCGATTCCTAGAACATCAGGAAAAACACTAAAATATTCGAAACCGTGGTGGAATCGCGACTGTCATGAAGCACTGAAAAAACAGAAAAAAGCATGGGGTATTTTTCGTAGATATCCTACTCTGCGAAACCTCATAGCTTTTAAAAGAGCCAAAGCAAATGCACGGAAAGTAAGAAGGCAGAGCCAGAGGGATTCCTGGATTTCATATGTGTTCTCAATAACATCCTCTACGCCTTGTAAGCGGGTTTGGGAAAGAGTTCGAAAAGCATGCGGAATGTACAAAGACCTCTCACTTTCCTTTCTGGAAAAAGATGGCCGAGTGATTAGCTCCATAGAAGAAATTGCAAATACAATTGGTGAGACATTTGCTGCCGTTTCTTTCAGCCGAAATTACTCACCTGCATTTCTTTCTATCAAGCAACGCTCTGAGAAAAATCCCATCGCTTTCAACTCTTCCAACTTTGAGCCGTACAATAGAGACTTTACTATGGTTGAACTAAAGAGAGCTTTTTTGCAGACACATAGGTTTTGTCCGGGTCTGGATGGCGTGTATCATGAAATGCTAAAGCATCTGTCCTATAAGTCACTGAGTGCCCTTCTCACACTTTACAATAAAGTGTGGAAGGAGCGTACATTTCCCAGTGCATGGAGGAGAGCTGTTGTCATTCCTATTGCGAAGCCAGGGAAAGACCCGAGGAATCCCTCGAACTATCGGCCAATTGCCCTTACCAGTTGTGTTTGCAAACTGTTTGAAAAGATGGTAAACAGCCGCCTAGTCTACTTCTTGGAAATGAATAATATTATATCGCCTTATCAGAGCGGTTTTCGAAAGGGGAGAACGACCGTAGATAATATGCTTCTATTAGAGACATCTATTTGAAAAGCCTTTGTCAGAAGAAGTCACCTTGTCTCAATATTCTTCGACATTGAGAAAGCTTATGATAAGGCATGGAGATACGGTATACTCCGGGATCTTCACGAGAGTGGCTTGCGCGGCAACCTACCAATTTTCATACAGAATTTCTTGAACGCTAGAACTTTTCAAGTAAGGATTGGCTCTGTTTTTTCGGATGTTTTTCAACAGGAAGAGGGTGTGCCTCAAGGCTGTGTGCTTAGTGTAACGCTGTTCAGTTTAAAAATAAATTCTGTATTAAAAGAACTTCCTCATACCATCTTGGGATCACTATATGTAGATGATTTACAGATTAGCTGTCGAGGAGCAGACATGAGATACATAGAGAGGCAATTGCAGATCGCTCTGAATAAGATCCAAGAATGTTCAGACAAACAGGGATTTACTTTTTCGAAACAGAAAACTGTGTGCGTGCACTTTTGTAGGAAGCGAGGTCTCCATCCTGAACCTGAGTTATATCTAAATAGTACAATTATTCCAGTTGCGCCCGAAGTAAAATTCTTAGGAGTGACGTTCGACCAGAAATTGACTTTCCTTTCTCATGTTTTAAACCTGAGAAAGAAGTGTCTCAAAACACTAAATATTTTAAAAGTGTTGGGGAACACCTCCTGGGGTGCAGAGCGTTGCTCCATGCTTCGCATTTACAGAGCGCTTATCCGCTCTAGACTGGACTATGGCTCAGCTGTTTATGGATCCGCTCGCTCATCTGTTTTGTTAAAACTGGATCATGTTCACCATCAGAGTTTGTGGATTTGTTCAGGAGCTTTCAGGACTTCTCCTGTACACAGCCTATATGTTGACTCTAACGAACCATCACTTTATCTGAGGCGTGAGCAATTGTCCCTTTTACAATATTTTAATATTTTATCCCAACCTGAACATCCCAATTAGCTTTGCTTACTTGATAATGAGTGTAACACACTATTTGAAACACGTCCATCCTCTGTTCCTACTTTTCCTTTAAGAGTTCGCCCTGTCATTGAGAAATTTTCCCTCTCTGATATGCACCTCCAAGCAGTACAGGATTTTGAAATTCCACCTTGGGAAAATTCACGGATTCAGCTCCTTGATGTTTTCAAACATCACGTGAAGGCGAGCACTAACGAGATCGTTTACAGAGAACTCTTCGCTGAGCACAGGCACAGATATAGCAGTTATTATCCGATATACACAGACGGATCAAAGTCAAATGATCATGTCGGGATGGCTTTTGTATTTGAAGATTACATTGAGGGCCTACACCATGCTTGCTCAGTCCTAACATCTGAACTAACTGCAATATATTATGCTCTTTTGTACATCTCCCCCTCAGGGGGCTCACTTTTGTGAGTACGGGTGTAGCAATCCTGAGGTTACCTAGCCCTTCAGGGGATCATCTTGGTGAGACGGGTGTCACGATCCTGGAGCCCCAGTGATCTATCCTCTTTTCCGTCTCCTCTCCTCTTGGCTGGAACTTTTTCCCTTCCCTTCTCCCTTGTGGTTTCTCTGCGGAGTATGGGGCTCGTCACGAGAGGCTGGAACAGACCTTGTTTCTAGTTCTCGAGTGGCGAGAAAACTGCCCACGTGTTTGCCGTGCGTGGAGACCCGTGTCGCTGGAAAGGAGGGTCCTGGTAGTTGAGGGGCGAGGTACTGTCCCCAACACACTGCTTTGGCCTCTGCTTCAGCTAAACGGGAGGAACCTTAGTCGTCCTCACGGGTGTCAATCGGCTGGCCACTAGTCCTTGTGTCAGTGGCTTGGGGTCAAGCTCTCGGGAGTACCTGCTTTCGGGAAAGCCGACTGTGGGGCTTCAGTTTGCGTATAGGTCCGGCTAGCCCTAACACAGGAATCTGTGTTCCCTTGTTGGGTTCCGTGGTGGGCGGGGTCGTCGGACCCGAATCTTTCTTCTCTTCAATATGGCTTCTTCACACATATATTTAATTAAAGATTTCGAGGTCACTCCAGTTACTCAAGTCACTCCAGTCTCTCAACCTAGTTCTGAAATGTCTACTACTAAACCTGTCACTCAACCTGGTTCTGAAACATCTACTAATAAACCAATCATTCAACCTAGTTCTGAAGCGTCTACTACTAAACCAGTCACTCAACCTGTCACTCAACCTAGTTCTGAAAATTCTGCAAAAAAATTACGGACAGATGCAAATAAAAAAAATCATCACAATAGTCCCCGTTTCCTAGTCATCTCTAGTCCTTCTGGCGAAATGCATAAGATGTCTCCTTTCGTAATAAATAAATACATCCAGTCTTGTATCGAGAAACATAAAGTCTCTCCGCTCCGGAGACTTGCTTATTGATACAAACTCAGCCACCCAGTCTGCTTCTTTACTTCAGATTACTAAACTTGGGCCAGCGAATGTCACTGTAACAGCACATAAGACACTGAATTATTGTCGTGGCGTAATATCGGAATTCGACCTTCTGTACGTTCCTGAAGAAGAGATCGCTTCCGAGCTATCCGACCAAAATGTCTGCGGTGCTAGGCGGATCAAGATGCGTAAGGAAGGTAAGTTGATCGATACGAAACACGTGATCCTTACCTTCAACACGCCTGATCTGCCTAAGAATATTAAGGCCGGATATTTAAATTGTCCTGTAAGACCTTATATTCCCAACCCTATGCGATGCTTCCAATGCCAGCGTTTCGGCCATTCTAAGACGTCTTGTCGTGGCAGCCTCACATGCGCCCGATGCTCACAGATTGGCCACGATTCTGAAAATTGTACCGCTGCGCCTTCGTGTATAAATTGCAAGGGTCAGCACCCAGCATTTTCACGCCTCTGCCCAAAATGGAAATCCGAAAAAGAAGTACAGACTCTTAAAGTTACCAGGAACATCTCGTATGCTGAAGCCAGAAAACTAGTTCAAAGCACACAGCTCCAATCAAACAAATCTTATGCCAGTGCAGTTAAAACAACACGTAGCATTGCCACCCAAACATCAATAGGCACGCAGACAAAACCAAATAAAACCCAACCGACTACATCCACCAAGAAAACAGAAAAGTCAACTCATTTAATACAAAATAAAGAAACAGTCATTCAAAGTAAACCCAAAACTGCCACTAAAAAGTATCAAATAAAAATAGAAGTTCCAGCAACAGCTCTTTTGACGAAATGATTTCTGAATCTGCGGATTCAGACACTATGGAAGTAGAGGAGGGTCTAGAATTTCCCAGGCATCTACTTCCACGAAAAACCAAACAAGAGCACAGAAAGAACAAAAACCACCCATAATGGCCACCCTCGTCTCATGGAACTGTCGCGGTTTCCACCGAAATTTGCTCGACATCAAAGCCATAATTAATGCTTATCATCCTGTATGCTTCGCAATACAGGAAACAAATCTAAAACCAGAACAGGCAAAACTTCGGAGGTTTTCCTTCGTCAGGAAAGATAACCTTGCAGGTGAGCGTGCCATTGGAGGTGTAGGTCTCCTCACCTCACTGGATTATCCTTCAAATGTGCTTTCTTTGACGACATCCCTCCAAGTTGTTGCTATTCAAACAAATTTTGATATTGTGGTTACAGTCGTTTCTCTGTATTTGCCTCCAAATGAGCATATTGATCAGCAATATTTAAATGGTCTTTTAGAGCAGCTGACTGAACCTTTCATCATAATAGGTGATTTTAACGGCCATAGTCCGCTCTGGGGTAGTAAAGATACAAATTGCCGAGGAAGACAAATAGAGCAGATGATCGGAGATCATAGCCTTTGTCTCCTAAATAATGGGCAAGATACGTACTTCCATGAGCCTTCAAGGACATTCCACGATCTCGATCTTGCCATCTGTTCACCATCTCTGTTGCCATTTTGCACTTTTAGTGTCGGAAATGACCTGTACAACAGCGATCATTATCCTATTTTTGTGTCTCTTGCACGAAGAGGAGCAAACCCCGTGTCGAGAGTCCCTCGTTTTATCCTGGACAGGGCAGACTGGGAACTCTTCTCTTCCGTTGCAGAGCTGACAGAGGAAATGGTAGAAGGTGTGCATATCGATGACGCTGTTGAAGCTGTTACTAATACTATTATTCAGGCAGCTATGCTTTCGATTCCTAGAACATCAGGAAAAACACTAAAATATTCGAAACCGTGGTGGAATCGCGACTGTCATGAAGCACTGAAAAAACAGAAAAAAGCATGGGGTATTTTTCGTAGATATCCTACTCTGCGAAACCTCATAGCTTTTAAAAGAGCCAAAGCAAATGCACGGAAAGTAAGAAGGCAGAGCCAGAGGGATTCCTGGATTTCATATGTGTTCTCAATAACTTCCTCTACGCCTTGTAAGCGGGTTTGGGAAAGAGTTCGAAAAGCATGCGGAATGTACAAAGACCACTCACTTTCCTTTCTGGAAAAAGATGGCCGAGTGATTAGCTCCATAGAAGAAATTGCAAATACAATTGGTGAGACATTTGCTGCCGTTTCTTGCAGCCGAAATTACTCACCTGCATTTCTTTCTATCAAGCAACGCTCTGAGAAAAATCCCATCGCTTTCAACTCTTCCAACTTTGAGCCGTACAATAGAGACTTTACTATGGTTGAACTAAAGAGAGCTTTGTTGCAGACACATAGGTTTTGTCCGGGTCTGGATGGCGTGTATCATGAAATGCTAAAGCATCTGTCCTATAAGTCACTGAGTGCCCTTCTCACACTTTACAATAAAGTGTGGAAGGAGCGTACATTTCCCAGTGCATGGAGGAGAGCTGTTGTCATTCCTATTGCGAAGCCAGGGAAAGACCCGAGGAATCCCTCGAACTATCGGCCAATTGCCCTTACCAGTTGTGTTTGCAAACTGTTTGAAAAGATGGTAAACAGCCGCCTAGTCTACTTCTTGGAAAAGAATAATATTATATCGCCTTATCAAAGTGGTTTTCGAAAGGGGAGAACAACCGTAGATAATATGCTCCTCTTAGAGACATCCATTCGAAAAGCTTTTGTAAGAAGAAATCACCTTGTCTCAATTTTCTTCGATATAGAGAAAGCCTATGAGAAGGCATGGAGATACGGTATAATTCGCGATCTTCACGAGAGTGGCTTGCGCGGCAACCTACCAATTTTCATTCAGAATTTCCTGAACGCTAGAACTTTTCAAGTAAGGATAGGCTCTGTTTTGTCTGATGTTTTTGAACAAGAAGAGGGTGTGCCTCAAGGCTGTGTGCTCAGTGTAACTCTTTTCAGCCTAAAAATAAATACTGTATTAAAACAACTTCCTGCCACCATTTCAGGTTCTTTATATGTTGATGATCTACAAATTAGCTGTAGAGGTGTGGATATGAGACATGTAGAGAGACAGCTCCAGATCGCTTTGAACAGGATCCAGGAATGGGCAAAAAGACAAGGATTTACGTTTTCGAAACAGAAGACTGTGTGCGTGCATTTTTGTAAAAAGCGAGGTCTCCATCCTGAGCCGGAATTATACCTCAATGGGTCTGTAATTCCAGTTGCACCTGAAGTAAAATTTTTAGGGGTGATGTTCGACCGAAAATTGACTTTCCTTCCTCATGTCTTAAACTTGAGAAAAAAGTGTACTAAAGTTCTAAATATCTTAAAAGTCCTGGCGAACACCTCCTGGGGTGCAGAGCGTTGCTCCATGCTTCGCATTTACAGAGCTCTAATTCGCTCTAAACTGGACTACGGCTCAGTTGTTTACGGATCTGCCCGGTCTTCAGTGTTGTTAAAACTAGATCCTGTTCATCATCAGGCTCTGCGGATTTGTTCTGGAGCCTTCAGGACATCTCCTGTGCAGAGCCTTTATGTTGACTGTCACGAGCCATCACTCCGTTTGAGGCGTGAGGAGTTGTCTCTTTTACGCTATTTTAATATTTTATCTCAACCTGACCATCCTTATAACTTGTGTATATGTGAAAATAGCTGTGACCTTTTATTTGAGGCACGTCCATCCTGTGTGCCTTCTTTTCCTGTTAGAGTTCGTCCCCTCATTGAAGAATTCTCCCTGTTTGATATTTCCCCACAGGCAGTACAGCATTTTGAAATTGCACCTTGGGAAAATGCACAAATCCACCTTCTTGACATTTTCCACAATTACGGAAAAACAACTACTGATGACAGCATCTACAGACAAATTTTTGCTGATCACAGGCAGAGTTACAGGAGTTATGTTCCCATATATACGGATGGCTCTAAGTCAGCTTGCCATGTTGGCATGTCATGTATAATTGGTGACCACATGGAAGGCAGACGTTTACACGACGCTTCCTCTGTCTTAACCTCCGAACTGACTGCCATATATTATGCGCTTTTGTACATCTCAACGCTGCACCATCGAAAATTCATTGTATATACGGACTCCTACAGTGCATTGAAAGCTTTAGAATCCTTTTCTAGCACTGAGAATACTGTGATAGTGGATGTTCTCAAGTTGAATATTAAATTGAAATGTCGTCCGATTTGAACTTCTGTACTGCTGAGTCCCCGGACATACAGGAATAAAGGGCAATGGGCTGGCGGATATCGCAGCGAAATCTGCTGTTGAAATGTCCGGCCGCCTCATCCCTTTTAAAGATATCCGTTGTGTCATAAAAGAGAAGATCCGAAAGAAATGGCAGCAACTTTGGGACCTTCAACTTCATAACAAGTTGAGAAGGGTGAAGCCTAAAATAGAGCATTGGGATACTACTAGCAATCGCAGGGAGGAAGTTCTTTTGACTCGCCTTAGAATTGGTCACAGTAGAGTGACACATAACTACCTTCTGAAAGCTGAGAACGAGCCTATTTGTGCAACTTGTAATGTTTGTCTTTCAGTTTATCACATTTTAATTGAATATCCATATTTTAATAATCTTTGTGAGAAGTATTTTAATAGCTGCGACCTGCCTCTCGACCGTTTAATCGGAAGAGAGGTCAATAATAATTTGTTTCACTACCTCAAGGAAACAGGTTTCTATTATTTAATTTGATTTTTGTCCTGAGATTTTATGTTGGAATTTTAATTAATCAGATGTTTTAGGATTTTATATCTATACTGCATCTCTCATTATCAAAGTTACAATCAGCATTTTCATCCCATCATTTAAATATCTTTTTACTTGCCTCGATTTTAAAAGTGTGCTGTTGTCTTTATATTTTTTGTTCCTTTAGTTTGTATGTTAAAAAAAAGAATCCTGTGTTTGGCGCATATGGCCTATTGAGCTTTGCGCCATAAAACTACTACTACTACCTCTTAGAGACATCTATTCGAAAAGCATTTGTAAGAAGAAGCCACCTTGTCTCGATATTCTTCGATATTGAAAAAGCTTATGATAAGGCATGGAGATACGGTATACTCCGGGATCTTCACGAGAGTGGCTTGCGCGGCAACCTACCAATTTTCATTCAAAATTTCTTGAAGACTAAAACTTTTCAAGTAAGAATTGGCTCAGTTTTTTTCAGATGTTTTTGAACAGGAAGAGGGTGTGCCACAAGGCTGTGTGCTCAGTGTAACCCTGTTTAGTTTAAAAATAAACTCTGTACTAAAAGAACTTCCTCCCACCATCTTGGGATCTCTATATGTTGATGATCTGCAGATTAGCTGTCGAGGAGCAGACATCAGATACGTACAGAGGCAATTGCAGATGGCTCTGAATAAGATCCAAGAATGGTCAAACAAACAGGGATTTACTTTTTCCAAACACAAAACTGTGTGTGTTCACTTTTGTAGGAAGCGAGGTCTCCATCCTGAGCCTGAGTTATATCTGAATGGTACAATTATTCCAGTTACGCCCGAAGTAAAATTTCTAGGAGTGACGTTCGACCGAAAATTGACTTTCCTTTCTCATGTTTTAAACATGAGAAAGAAGTGTCTAAGAACACTAAATATTTTAAAAGTGTTGGCGAACACCTCCTGGGGTGCACAGCGTTGCTCCATGCTTCGCATTTACAGAGCTCTCGTCCGCTCTAAACTGGACTATGGCTCAGTTGTTTATGGATCCGCTCGGCCATCAGTGTTGTTAAAACTGGATCCTGTTCACCATCAAGCTCTGCGCATTTGTTCAGGAGCTTTCAGGACCTCTCCCGTCCAGAGCCTGTACGTTGACTGTAACGAACCGTCACTTTATCTGAGGCGTGAGCAAATGTCCCTCTTGCAATATTTTAATATTCTATCCCAACCTGAACATCCCAATAAACTGTGCTTACTCGATGATGCGTGTAACGTTTTATTTGAAACGCGTCCATCCTGCGTTCCTACTTTTCCTTTAAGAGTTCGCCCTGTCATTGAGGAACATTCCCTCTCTGATATGCGCCCCCAAGCAGTACAGAATTTCGAAATTCCACCTTGGGAAAATCCACGGATTCAGCTTCTTGATGTTTTCAAACATCACGTGAAGGCGAGCACTAACGAGATCGTTTACAGACAACTCTTTGCTGAGCACAGGCAGAAATATAGCAGTTACTATCCGATTTACACAGATGGATCAAAGTCAAATGATCATGTCGGGATGGCTTTTGTATTTGAAGATTACATTGAGGGCAGATGCCTGCACCATGCTTGTTCAGTCATAACATCTGAATTAACTGCAATACATTATGGTCTTTTGTACATCTCGAAGATCTGCCACAAAAAGTTCATATTTTATACAGACTCGTATAGTGCTCTGAAATCTTTGGAAGCTTTTCCCAACACTCAGAATCCTGTGGTAGTCGATGTTCTCAAAATTCATATAAACTTAACGATTCGAGGATATGAAGTCCTATACTGCTGGGTTCCTGGACATGCTGGAATAAAAGGAAATGAGCTTGCAGATATCGCAGCCAAATCTACTGTTCAACTGTCTAATCGCCTTATCCTTTTTAGAGATATCTGCTGTGTCATCAAGGGAAAGGTGCGAAAAAAATGGCAACAAATTTGGGATGTTCAGCTTCAAAACAAGTTAAGACAAGTAAAACCTAGAATTGAGCATTGGGAATCTACCAAAAATCGTAAGGAGAACGTTCTTTTGACTCGCCTCAGAGTTGGTCACACTAGAGTGACACATAGCTACCTTTTAAAAGCTGAGAATGAGCCTGTTTGTTCAAATTGTAATGTTTGTCTATCTGTCCGTCATATTTTAATTGAGTGTCCCTGTTTTAACAGTCTTCGTCAGAAATATTTTAATAGCTGTGACTTACCTCTCGACCGTTTAATCGGAAGAGATGTCAATTGTAATTTATTTTATTATTTAAAAGAGACTGACTTTTATTACCAAATTTAATTTGTTTTGAAGACTGTATCTTGAATTTTAATGTGTGCTTTTAACTTGTGTTAATATGACTTCATCCTCTGGATTTGATACATTTTCCTACTTGTTTTTATTTATTGAATTTTATGTCATCAATTGTAATCATCCCATCTTGTGTTTGGCGCGGTATAATCATTTTTGGTTTTTGCGCCATAATCACTCACACACTCACACACTCACTAAACTGATGACTCGTCCAAGTTCCTCCTGCGTAACGTTTAACGGGATATTGTGTATAGCAACCCTGGAAAGCCTTGTGCTTGGGGTCTTGGTTTGCAAGAATTCTTTAGCTTTTTCAGTCTGCAGTTTTTAGGAGAGTGCGTGAATATCCTCCTTTGTATCGCAATCCACTGCAAGTCCTTCCTGCGGGATGTATCTTAAGGCTGGTACTTGAACTCCCCAGTGTGGATAATGGAAATTCAGTAGTCAATTTTTCTTTTAACCCAAACATGAATAGGCACTCAGACCCTACCAAATAAAACCCAACCGTCTACATCCAACAAGAAAAAAGAAAATGCAACCCATATAGTACAAAAGAAAGAAACAGTTATTCAAAGTAAGCCCAAAACTACTACACATAAAATATCCAATAAAAATAGAAGTCACAGCAATAGCTCTTTTGATGAGATGATTTCTGAATCTGCGGATTCAGACTTTATGGAAGTAGAAGAGGGTCTAGAAGTTCCCAGGCATCTACTTCCACGAGAAACAAAAGAACAGCACAGAAAAAACAAAAACCATTCATAATGGCCACCCTCATGTCATGGAACTGTCGCGGTTTCCACCGAAATTTGCTTGACATCAAAGCCATAATTAATGCTTATCATCCTGTATGCTTCGCAATACAGGAAACAAATCTAAAACCAGAACAACAGGCAAAACTTCGGAGGTTTTCTTTCGTCAGGAAAGATAACATTGCAGGTGAGCGTACCAGTGGAGGTGTAGGTCTCCTCACCTCACTGGATTATCCCTCAAATGTGCTTTCTTTGACGACATCCCTCCAAGTTGTCGCTACTCAAACAAATTTTGATATTGTTGTTACAGTCGTTTCTCTGTATTTGCCTCCAAATGAGCATATTCATCAGCAAGATTTAAATAATCTAATAGAGCAGCTGCCTGAGCCTTTTATCATAATAGGAGATTTTAACGGCCATAATCGACTCTGGGGTAGTAGAGAAACAAATTGCCGAGGAAGACAAATTGAGCAGATGATCGAAGATCATAGCCTTTGTCTCCTGAATAATGGGCAGAATACTTACTTCCATGAGCCTTCAAGGACATTTTACGCTCTCGACCTTGCCATCTGTTCACCATCTCTGTTGCTATTTTGCACTTTTAGTGTCGGAAATGACCTGTACAACAGCGATCATTATCCCATTTTTGTGCCTCTTGCACGAAGAGGTGCAAACCCCATGTCGAGACTCCCTCGGTTTATACTGGACAGGGCAGACTGGGAACTCTTCTCTTCCTCCGCAGAGTTCACAGAGGAAATGGTAGAAGATGTGCATATCGATGACGCTGTGGAAGATGTTACTAATATTATTATTCAGGCAGCTATGCTTTCGATTCCTAGTACATCAGGAAAATTGCTTAAATATACGAAACCATGGTGGAATCGCGACTGTCATGAAGCACTGAAAAAACAGAAAAAAGCATGGGGTATTTTTCGTAGATATCCTACTCTGCGAAACCTCATAGCCTTTAAAAGAGCCAAAGCAAATGCACGAAAAGTAAGAAGGCAGAGCCAGAGGGATTCCTGGATTTCATATGTGTCCTCAATAACATCCTCCACGCCTAGCAAGCGGGTTTGGGAAAGAGTTCGAAAAGCATGCGGAATGTATAAAGACCACTCACTTTCCTTTCTGGAAAAAGATGGCCGAGTGATTAGCTCCATAGAAGAAATTGCAAATACTATTGGTGAGACATTTGCTGCCGTTTCTTCAAGCAGAAACTATTCACCTGCATATCTATCTCTCTATCAAGCAACACTCTGAAATAAATCCCATCGTATTCAACTCTTCCTAATCTAGCCTTACAATAGAGACTTTACTATGGTTGAATTAAGGAGAGCTTTGTTGCAGACACATAGGTCTTGTCCTGGTATAGATGGCGTGTATTATGAAATGCTAAAGCATCTGTCCTATAAGTCACTGAGTGCCCTTCTCACACTTTACAATAGAGTGTGGAAGGAGCGTACATTTCCCAGTGCATGGAGGAGAGCTGTTGTCATTCCCATTGGGAAGCCAGGGAAAGACCGAGGAATCCCTCGAACTATCGGCCAATTGCCCTTACCAGTTGTGTTTGCAAACTGTTTGAAAAGATGGAAAACAGCCGCCTAGTCTACTTCTTGGAAAAGAATAATATTATATCGCCTTATCAAAGTGGTTTTCGAAAGGGAAGAACAACTGTAGATAACATGCTCCTCTTAGAGACATCCATTGTAATCTACTACCACTTTTGGTTTCATTTTATTTTCCTTCCTGCGGGTAACTGCAACCATCTCCGTGTTGTGCACAGTGGAAAGCAGTGCTACATTCTTTTTGTCCTTCCATTTCAGGACCATGATTTTTCCCTTTTGAAATGCAGCAATTTCTCCCTTTTTCGACTTCCTTTTTTTTAGATCAATAGGCATACCTTTCCTGTTCAAGCGAACTGTGCCATATATATCGGTTTTATACGCTATTAGCAATTCTGCCAGTTCTGGGGACGTATAAAAATTATCCGTCGTTACACAGTGCCCTTTCTTCAAAAGGGGATACAATAGTGTCATCACGACTTGTGATGACACAGGCAAATTTTTGAATTGCTCATTCAAAATGGTTCTTTTACCCGTGTAGATTATGCATGACCACATGTAACCAGATTTGGATTCGCATAACATGTAAAATTTTATGCCAAACCTAGCTCTTTTGAGTGGCATATATTGCACCCAACCAAGGCGCCCCTTATACAACATCAAACTTTCATCAATAGAAACGTTTTTACTTAGAGAATATGCGTTCATAAATTTCCCATTCAAACGCTCGAACAAAGGCCATATTTTACACAATTTTGGATTAGGGTGCGATTCGGGATCATAAACCTCATTGTCCGCAAAATGTAAAAATTGCACCAAGAGTTTGTATCTTCTCTTTGAAAGAAGTTTCCCAAATATAGCTGTATGAAATATTTCTTTTTTACACCAATATAAATCTTCTTCGGGCTTTTTCGCGATGCCCTGTAAAGTGAAAACCACTAATAATATCATAATTTCATTTTTTGTAGTTGGATACCTTTTTGTGCCCTTGATTCCTTTTTCAATTCATTCTTTTTCAAGTACTGAGAAGCATAACGATTTGTTTCATTACATATAATTTGTAGAGTTCCATCATCAAAAAAATATTCAAAAAACTGCAAAATGTCGTCACTGTGAGGAAAAAAATTTAGTCCTGGGTGTCCTTGAAATATAAATTCTGAGGGAGCAGGATTTGGTGTATCCCTATTGAGTTCACACCACTGACGAGCATCACTCAAGCTTTCTGAATCAGAATCACTTTCTGTTTCAGAAGTACCGAAATCTGAACAATCAGATTCTGAAACATCTAAACGGTATTCAAGACATGTAAAGCCTAGAATTGAGCATTGGGATTTTGCTGGAAATCGTAAAGAAGAAGTTCTTTTGACTCGCCTCAGAATTGGTCACACAAGAGTGACACATGGCTACCTTTTAAAAGCAGAGAATGTGCCTGTTTGTTCAAATTGTAATGTTTGTCTATCTGTCCGTCATATTTTAATTGAGTGTCCATATTTTAATAATCTTCGTCAGAAGTATTTTAATAGCTGTGACTTACCTCTCGACCGTTTAATCGGAAGGGAGGTGAATTGTAATTTATTTTATTATTTAAAAGGGACTGGCTTGTATCACCTAATGTAATTTGTTTTGAAAATTGTGTCTTGAATTTTAAATGTGTGGTTTTAACTTGTTTTTATATGACTTCATCCTCTGGATTTGACACATTTGTCTACTTGTTTTTATTTATTGTATTTTAATTTCATCAATTGTACTCACCCCATCTCGCGTTTGGCGCACTATAATCAACTTTGGTTTTGCGCCATAATCTCTTACTCACTCACTCACTCTAAACGGTATTCACTTCCAAAATCATCTTCGGAATCGGATTCACTGGAATCAGAATCAATATACCGCGCACAAGCCATTTTGAAAAAAAAAAAAAAAAAACAGAACGTTAGTTATATAAGCACGTGATGCTATACGACAAAAACATCTGAACTTGCATCAGAAATTGGCGCCTACTCTTAAATCTACAGCTCAAAAGCCTGTATAGTGCTGCCATCTAGTAGCAACAATAGTAAATAAAAGCATCCGAAACCATAAAAGCGAACTGTGAAACATAAAAGCGACATGTGAAATAATTCGGGAAAGACTGGTTGTGCAGTGTTAATTTTCACAGTGCCCGAGCTACACTCGGGATGAGCCAGAATAGTACATTTCGCTTGCCCGAGTCCAGCTCGGGAAAAACCGGGAAGGGGTTAAAAGAACTTCCTCCCACCATCTTGGGATCTCTATATGTTGATGATCTGCAGATTAGCTGTCGAGGGGCAGACATGAGATATGTAGTTTAGTTTAGTGACGGAGGACGTGGGCACCACCCCTTTACCATTATGGTTAATTGGTTTAGCGCCACGTCCACCCTTATCTAAAGCTGACTCATGTTAGAGCCACATGAGATCCACTCATTGGGCACATTGATTAGTGTTACAAAACATAGATATTAAAAATGGTTACATCTGTGTGAACACAGTACTTATGAACAAAACTTTAGCAAGTTACACATAAAATTACAGTTCAATACCCTAGCAAGTAATTTTAGCAAGTTACATATAAAGTTTACAATTCAATACATAAAGAAGATATATCATACATAATGATTATATTATACTGTTGTGATTGATAAGTGACGACATTGTCAACATGAATTTACTAATGCAAAATTCAACTTTTAAACTCAGTATACGAAAACCCAAGAACATACAAATGCTTATATTTCATACATTGCCAGCTTAAAAAATTTATAGTGGAGAAGTATAAAAATACTTAGATCTCACATAAGTCTCTAATATTCTGAATGTCATTGTTAACTTTTATATTACAGCTTACTACTAAAGACACAGTTATATTAAAATTGGATATTAATACAGTTAAATGAGCACTTAGACTATAAATACACTATAAAAACATTAATTCTTTACAATTTCTAAAATGCAATGATTCAAAACAATGATTATATGCGAATATTAGAACAATGATTCACTATAAATATACAATGATTCAATACTATTACTTAAATTAATGATAATACTATTCATATTATTAATCATATATGCCATGTTGACATCAGAATAATATTTTTTTCATACAGGTGCTTATTACTGAAATGATGTTACATATTACTAGCAAGCAATTCAAAAGGTGCAAATCAGTTGTTAGTGGGCAGTTAGCTACGTAATGTTCGGGTGTGCAAATGCACTGTGCCGTATTTGTAATGCCAAACCTTTCAAAATATACTGGAAAAGGACCATGTCCCGTTATATACCGTACAAGTTGAGCATGTATTATGAGGCGATCATAAGTTACTGTGGGAATATGATAATAAACACGACGTCCTGTGTCGTCAGAGTTCCACTCTTCCTGCCACAGGGATTTGATTTTTTGCGTAAGATTTTTCTTTAGCCAGGAAATTGGCCAAGGTATCTTAATTTGTTCAGCATTTATGTTTTGCGCCGCTTCTTTGGCTAGCTGATCCGCCAGCTCTTTTCCAGTTTGGCCAGCATGGGCCTTTATCCATTGCAGCTTTACGTTTAAATGACTGTTGTCATGTAATTTCGACTGTATGTCTGCTATGAGCGGCCCCTCAGGAGGCTCACTTTTGTGAGTACAGGTGTGGCAATCCCGAGGTACCCTAGCCCTTCAGGATCATCTTCTTGGTGAGACGGGTGTCACGATCCTGGAGCCCCAGTGATCTATCCTCTTTTCCGTCTCCTCTCCTCTTTGCTGGAACTTTTTCCCTTCTCTTCTCCCTCGTGGTTTCTCTCTACGGAGTTTGGGGCTCGTCACGAGAGACTGGAACAGCCCTTGTCTCTAGTCTTCGAGTGGCGAGAAAACTGCCCACGTGTTTGCCATGCGTGGAGACCCGTGTCGCTGGAAAGGAGGGTCCTGGTAGTTGAGGGGCGAGGTACTGTCCCCAACACACTACTTTGGCCTCTGCTTCAGCTAAACGGGAGGCACCTTAATCGTCCTCACGGGTGTCAATCGGCTGGTCACTAGTCCTTGTGTCAGTGGCTTGGGGTCAAGCTCTCGGGAGTACCTGCTTTCGGGAAAGCCGACTGTGGGGTTCAGTTTGCGTATAGGTCCGGCTAGCCCTAACACAGGAATCTGTGTTCCCTTGTAGGGCTCCGTGGTGGGCGGGGCCGTCGGACCCGAATCATTTTTTCTTTCACTATGGCTTCTTCACATATATACCTAATTAAAGATTTCGAGGTCACTCCCGTCACTCAACCACGTTCTGAAAGGTCTACTACTAAACCAGTCACTCAACCTAGTTCTGAAACGTCTCCTGCTAAACCAATCGCTCAAGCTAGTTCTGAAACGTCTACTGCTAAACCAGCCACTCAACCTACTTCTGAAAAGTCTACTGCAAAAAAATTACGCACAGATACAAATGAAAAAAATCATAACAATAGCCCCCGTTTCCTAGTCATTTCTAGTCCTTCTGGCGAGCTGCATAAGATGTCTCCTTTCATAATAAATAAATATATTCATTCTTGTATTGGTGACCCGAGAAATATAAAGCGTCTTCGCTCCGGAGACTTCCTTATTGATACAATCTCAGAGACCCAGTCTGCTTCTTTACTTAAAAGAACTAAACTTGGGCAAGCGAATGTCACTGCAACAGCACATAAGACACTGAATTATTGTCGTGGCGTAATATCGGAATTCGACCTTCTGTATGTTCCTGAAGAAGAGATCGCTTCCGAGCTATTCGACCAAAATGTCTGCGGTGCTAGGCGGATCAAGATGCGTAAGGAAGGTAAGTTGATCGATACGAAACACGTGATCCTTACCTTCAACACGCCTGATCTGCCTAAGAATATTAAGGCTGGATATTTAAATTGTCCTGTAAGACTTTATATTCCGAACCCTATGCGATGCTTCCAATGCCAGCGTTTCGGCCATTCTAAGACGTCTTGTCGTGGCAGCCTCACATGCGCCCGATGCTCACAGATTGGAATCGTGGCGATTCTGAAAATTGTACCGCTGCGCCTCTTTGTATAAATTGCAAGGGTGAGCACCCAGCATTTTCAGGCCTCTGCACAAAATGGAAATTGGAAAAAGAAGTGCAGACTGCAAAGGTTACGTAGGAACATCTCATATGCCGGCCCTCAGGGACTCACTTTTGTGAGTACGGGTGTGGCAATCCCGAGGTACCCTAGCCCTTCAGGGGATCATCTTCTTGGTGAGACGGGTGTCACGATCCTGGAGCCCCAGTGATCTATCCTCTTTTCCGTCTCCTCTCCTCTTTGCTGGAACTTTTTCCCTTCTCTTCTCCCTCGTGGTTTCTCTCTACGGAGTTTGGGGCTCGTCACGAGAGACTGGAACAGCCCTTGTCTCTAGTCTTCGAGTGGCGAGAAAACTGCCCACGTGTTTGCCATGCGTGGAGACCCGTGTCGCTGGAAAGGAGGGTCCTGGTAGTTGAGGGGCGAGGTACTGTCCCCAACACACTGCTTTGGCCTCTGCTTCAGCTAAACGGGAGGCACCTTAGTCGTCCTCACGGGTGTCAATCGGCTGGTCACTAGTCCTTGTGTCAGTGGCTTGGGGTCAAGCTCTCGGGAGTACCTGCTTTCGGGAAAGCCGACTGTGGGGCTTGAGTTTGCGTATAGGTCCGGCTAGCCCTAACACAGGAATCTGTGTTCCCTTGTTGGGCTCCGTGGTGGGCGGGGCCGTCGGACCCGAATCTTTTCTTATTTCAATATGTCTAATTCTCAAATTTTTCTGATCAAAGACTTCGAAGTCACTCCAGTCTCTCAACCTAGTTCTGAAACGTCCACTACTAAACCAGTCACTCAACCTAGCTCTGAACCACCTACTAATAAACCAATCATTCAACCTAGTTCTGAAAAGTCTACTACTAAACCAGTCACTCAATCTAGTTCTGAAAATTCTGCAAAAAAATTACGGACAGATGCAACTAAAAAAATCATAACAATAGTCCCCGTTTCCTAGTCATCTCTAGTCCTTCTGGCGAAATGCATAAGATGTCTCCTTTCGTAATAAACAAATACATCCAGTCCTGTATTGGTGAGCCGAGAAATATAAAGCGTCTCCGCTCCGGAGACCTGCTTATTGATACAACCTCAGCCACCCAGTCTGCTTCTTTACTTCAGATAACTAAACTTGGGCAAGCGAATGTGACTGTAACACCACATAAGTCACTCAACTATTGTCGGGGTGTAATCTCAGAATTCGACCTTCTGTATGTTTCTGAAGAAGAGATCGCTTCTGAGCTCTCCGAACAAAATGTCTGCGGTGTAAGGCGGATCAAGATGCGTAAAGAAGGTAAGTTGATAGACACGAAACACGTGATCCTTACCTTCAACACGCCTGATCTGCCTAAGAATATTAAGGCCGGATATCTAAATATTCCTGTAAGACCTTATATTCCAAACCCTATGCGATGTTTCCAATGCCAGCGTTTCGGCCATTCTAAGACGTCTTGTCGTGGCAGCCTTACATGCGCCCGATGCTCACAGATTGGCCACGATTCTGAAAATTGTACGGCTGCGCCTCTTTGTATAAATTGCAAGGGTGAGCACCCAGCATTTTCACGCCTCTGCCCAAAATGGAAATTGGAAAAAGAAGTGCAGACTGCAAAGTTTACGAGGAACATCTCATATGCCGAAGCCAGAAGATTAGTCCAGAGCTCACAGCTTCGACCAAATACATCATACGCCAGTGCTGTAAAATCATCTCGTACAGTCGCCACCCAAACATCAATAGGCACACAGACCCTAGCAAATAAAACCCATCCGTCTACATCCAACAAGCAAAAAGAAAATGCAACCCATATAGTACAAAAGAAAGAAACAGTTATTCAAAGTAAGCCCAAAACTTCTACACAGAAAATATCCAATAAAAATAGAAGTCACAGCAATAGCTCTTTTGATGAGATGATTTCTGAATCTGCGGATTCAGACTTTATGGAAGTAGAAGAGGGTCTAGAAGTTCCCAGGCATCTACTTCCACGAAAAACAAAAGAACAGCACAGGAAAAACAAAAACCATTCATAATGGCCACCCTCGTATCATGGAACTGTCGTGGTTTCCACCGAAATCTGCTCGACATCAAAGCTATAATCAATGTTCATCAACCTTTATGCTTCGCTATACAGGAAACAAATCTAAAACCGGAACAACAAGCAAAACTTCGGAGGTTTTCTTTCGTCAGGAAAGACAACATTGCAGGTGAGCGTGCCAGTGGAGGTGTAGGTCTCCTCACCTCACTGGATTATCCCTCAAATGTGCTTTCTTTGACGACATCCCTCCAAGTTGTCGCTACTCAAACAAATTTTGATTTTGTTGCTACTGTCGTTTCTCTGTATTTGCCTCCAAATGAGCATATTGATCAGCAAGATTTAAATGGTCTTTTAGAGCAGCTGCCTGAGCCTTTCATCATAATAGGAGATTTTAACGGCCATAGTCCGCTCTGGGGTAGTAAGGATACTAATTGCCGAGGAAGACAAATTGAGCAGATGATCGAAGATCATAGCCTTTGTCTCCTCAATAATGGGCAAGATACTTACTTCCATGAGCCTTCAAAAACATTCCATGCTCTCGACCTTGCCATCTGTTCACCATCTCTGTTGCCTTTTTGCACTTTTAGTGTCGGAAATGACCTGTACAACAGCGATCATTATCCTATTTTTGTGTCTCTTGCACGAAGAGGAGCAAACCCCGTGTCGAGAGTCCCTCGTTTTATCCTGGACAGGGCAGACTGGGAACTCTTCTCTTCCGTTGCAGAGCTGACAGAGGAAATGGTAGAAGGTGTGCATATCGATGACGCTGTTGAAGCTGTTACTAATACTATTATTCAGGCAGCTATGCTTTCGATTCCTAGAACATCAGGAAAAACACAAAAATATTCGAAACCATGGTGGAATCGCGACTGTCATGAAGCACTGAAAAAACAGAAAAAAGCATGGGGTATTTTTCGTAGATATCCTACTCTGCGAAACCTCATAGCTTTTAAAAGAGCCAAAGCAAATGCACGGAAAGTAAGAAGGCAGAGCCAGAGGGATTCCTGGATTTCATATGTGTCCTCAATAACATCCTCTACACCTAGTACGCGGGTTTGGGAAAGAGTTCGAAAAGCATGCGGAATGTACAAAGACCACTCACTTTCCTTTCTGGAAAAAGATGGCCGAGTGATTAGCTCCATAGAAGAAATTGCAAATACAATTGGTGAGACATTTGCTGCCGTTTCTTCCAGCCGAAATTACTCACCTGCATTTCTTTCTATCAAGCAACGCTCTGAGAAAAATCCCATCGCTTTCAACTCTTCCAACTTTGAGCCGTACAATAGAGACTTTACTATGGTTGAACTAAAGAGAGCTTTGTTGCAGACACATAGGTCTTGTCCGTGTCTGGATGGCGTGTATTATGAAATGCTAAAGCATCTGTCCTGTAAGTCACTGAGTGCCCTTCTCACACTTTACAATAGAGTGTGGAAGGAGCGTACATTTCCCAGTGCATGGAGGAGAGCTATTGTCATTCCTATTGCGAAGCCAGGGAAAGACCCGAGGAATCCCTCGAACTATCGGCCAATTGCCCTTACCAGCTGTGTTTGCAAACTGTTTGAAAAGATGGTAAACAGCCGCCTAGTCTACTTCTTGGAAAAGAATGATATTATATCGCCTTATCAGAGTGGTTTTCGAAAGGGAAGAACAACTGTAGATAACATGCTCCTCTTAGAGACATCTATTCGAAAAGCATTTGTAAGAAGAAGCCACCTTGTCTCGATATTCTTCGACATTGAAAAAGCTTATGATAAGGCATGGAGATACGGTATACTCCGGGATCTTCACGAGAGTGGCTTGCGCGGCAACCTACCAATTTTCATTCAAAATTTCTTGAACACTAGAACTTTTCAAGTAAGAATTGGCTCTGTTTTTTCGGATGTTTTTGAACAGGAAGAGGGTGTGCCTCAAGGCTGTGTGCTCAGTGTAACCCTGTTTAGTTTAAAAATAAATTCTGTACTAAAAGAACTTCCTCCCACCATCTTGGGATCTCTATATGTTGATGATCTGCAGATTAGCTGTCGAGGAGCAGACATGAGATATGTAGAGAGGCAACTGCAGATGGCTCTGATTAAGATCCAAGAATGGTCAGACAAACAGGGATTTAACTTTTCGAAACAGAAAACTGTCTGCGTGCACTTTTGTAGGAAGCGAGGTCTCCATCCTGAACCTGAGTTATACTTGAATGGTACAATTATTCCAGTTGCGCCTGAAGTAAAATTTTTAGGAGTGACGTTCGACCGAAAATTGACTTTCCTTTCTCATGTTTTAAACCTGAGAAAGAAGTGTCTAAAAACACTAAATATTTTAAAAGTGTTGGCGAACACCTCCTGGGGTGCAGAGCGTTGCTCCATGCTTCGCATTTACAGAGCGCTTATCCGCTCTAAACTGGACTATGGCTCAGTTGTTTATGGATCCGCTCGCTCATCTGTTTTGTTAAAACTGGATCCTGTTCACCATCAAGGTCTGCGGATTTGTTCAGGAGCTTTCAGGACTTCTCCTGTGCAGAGCCTATATGTTGACTGTAACGAACCATCACTTCATCTGAGGCGTGAGCAATTGTCCCTTTTGCAATATTTTAATACTCTATCTCAACCTGAACATCCCAATAAGCTGTGCTTACTTGATAATGAGTGTAACACATTATTTGAAACACGTCCATCCTGTGTTCCTACTTTCCCTTTAAGAGTTCGCCCTGTCATTGAGGAACTCTCCCTCTCTGATATGCACCCCCAAGCAGTACAGAATTTTGAAATTCCACCTTGGGAAAATTCACGGATCCAGCTTCTTGATGTTTTTAAACATCACGTAAAGGCGAGCACTAACGAGATCGTTTACAGACAACTTTTCGCTGAGCACAGGCACAAATATAGCAGTTATTATCCGATATACACAGATGGATCAAAGTCAAATGATCATGTCGGGATGGCTTTTGTATTTGAAAATTACTTAGAGGGCAGATGCCTGCACCATGCTTTCTCTGTCCTAACATCTGAACTAACTGCAATATATTATGCTCTTTTGTACATCCCAAAGCTCTGCCACAAAAAGTTCATAGTTTACACAGACTCGTATAGTGCTCTTAAATCCTTGGAAGCTTTTCCCAACGCTCAGAATCCTGTGGTAGTGGATGTTCTCAAAATTCATAGAAATTTAATGATACGAGGATATGAAATCCTGTACTGCTGGGTTCCCGGGCATACGGGAATAAAGGGAAACGAGCTTGCAGACATCGCGGCAAAATCTGCTGTCGAACTGTCCAGTCGCCTTATCCCTTTTAGAGACATCTGCTGTGTCATCAAGGGAAAGATACGAAAAAAATGGCAGCAAATTTGGGATGTTCAGCATCACAACAAGTTGAGAAACATCAAACCTAGAATTGAGCATTGGGATTTTGCTGGAAATCGTAAAGAGGACGTTCTTTTGACTCGACTCAGAATTGGTCATACCAGAGTCACACATAGCTATCTTCTTAAAGCTGAAAATGAGCCTGTTTGTTTTAATTGTAATGTTTGTTTATCTGTTCGTCATATTTTAATTGAGTGTCAATGTTTTAATAGTCTTCGCCAGAAATATTTTAATAGCTGTGACTTACCTCTCGACCGTTTAATCGGAAGAGAGGTCAATTCTAATTTATTTTATTATTTAAAAGAGATTGGCTTTTATTACCAAATGTAATTTGTTTTGAAGACTGTGTCTTGAATGTTAATATGTGCTTTTAACTTGTTTTTATATGACTTCATCCTCTGGATTTGGTACATTTATCTACTTGTTTTTATTTATTGAATTTTAATGTCATCAATTGTAATCATCTCATCTTTTGTTTGGCGCGTCATAATCATCTCTGGTTTTTGCGCCATAATCACTCACTCGCTCACTCACCCCACCGAAATTTGCTTGACATCAAATCTATAATAAATGTGTACCATCCTGTGTGCTTCGCAATACAGGAAACAAATCTGAAACCAGAACACCATGCAAAACTTCGGAGGTTTTCTTTCGTCAGGAAGGATAACCTTGCAGGTGAGCGTGCCAGTGGAGGAGTAGGTCTCCTCTCCTCACTGGATTATCCCTCAAATATACTTCCTTTGACGACATCCCTCCAAGTTGTCGCTACTCAAATAAATTTTGATATTGTTGTTTCATTTGTTTCTTTGTATTTGCCTCCAAATGAGCACATATATCAGCAAGATTTAAATAATCTAATAGAGCAGCTGCCTGAGCATTATATTATAATAGGAGATTTTAACGGCCATAGTCCACTCTGGGGTAGCAAAGATACAAATTGCCGAGGAAGACAAATTGAGCAGATGATCGAAGATCACAGCCTTTGTCTCCTAAATAATGGGCAAGATACATACTTCCATGAGCCTTCAAGGACATTCCACGCTGTCGATCTTGCCATCTGTTCACCATCTCTGTTGCCATTTTGCACTTTTAGTGTCGGAAATGACCTGTACAACAGCGATCATTATCCTATTTTTGTGTCTCTTGCACGAAGAGGAGCAAACCCCATGTCGAGATCCCCTCGATTCATACTGGACAGGGCAGACTGGGAACTCTTCTCTTGGATTGCAGAGCTCACAGATGAAATGGTAGAAGATGCGCATATCGATGACGCTGTTGAAGCTTTTACTAATACTATTATTCAGGCAGCTATGCTTTCGATTCCTAGAACATCAGGAAAAACACTAAAATATTCGAAACCATGGTGGAGTCGCGACTGTCATGAAGCACTGAAAAAACAGAAAAAAGCATGGGGTATTTTTCGTAGATATCCTACTCTGCGAAACCTCATAGCTTTTAAAAGATCCAAAGCAAATGCACGGAAAGTAAGAAGGCAGAGCCAGAGGGATTCCTGGATTTCATATGTGTCCTCAATAACATCCTCTACGCCTAGTAAGCGGGTTTGGGAAAGAGTTCGAAAAGCATGCGGAATGTATAAAGACCACTCACTTTCCTTTCTGGAAAAAGATGGCCGAGTGATTAGCTCCATAGAAGAAATTGCAAATACAATTGGTGAGACATTTGCTGCCGTTTCTTCCAGCCGAAATTACTCACCTGCATTTCTTTCTATCAAGCAACGCTCTGAGAAAAATCCCATCGCTTTCAACTCTTCCAACTTTGAGCCGTACAATAGAGACTTTACTATGGTTGAACTAAAGAGAGCTTTGTTGCAGACACATAGGTCTTGTCCGGGTCTGGATGGCGTGTATTATGAAATGCTAAAGCATCTGTCCTATAAGTCACTGAGTGCCCTTCTCACACTTTACAATAGAGTGTGGAAGGAGCGTACATTTCCCAGTGCATGGAGGAGAGCTGTTGTCATTCCTATTGCGAAGCCAGGGAAAGACCCGAGGAATCCCTTGAACTATCGGCCAATTGCCCTTACCAGTTGTGTTTGCAAACTGTTTGAAAAGATGGTAAACAGCCGCCTAGTCTACTTCTTGGAAAAGAATAATATTATATCGCCTTATCAGAGCGGTTTTCGACAGGGGAGAACGACCGTAGGCAATATGCTTCTATTAGAGACATCTATTCGGAAAGCCTTTGTCAGAAGAAGTCACCTTGTCTCAATATTCTTCGACATTGAGAAAGCTTATGATAAGGCATGGAGATACGGTATACTCCGGGATCTTCACGAGAGTGGCTTGCGCGGCAACCTACCAATTTTCATACAGAATTTCTTGAACGCTAGAACTTTTCAAGTAAGGATTGGCTCTGTTTTTTCGGATGTTTTTCAACAGGAAGAGGGTGTGCCTCAAGGCTGTGTGCTTAGTGTAACGCTGTTCAGTTTAAAAATAAATTCTGTATTTAAAGAACTTCCTCACACCATCTTAGGATCACTATATGTAGATGATTTACAGATTAGCTGTCGAGGAGCAGACATGAGATACATAGAGAGGCAATTGCAGATGGCTCTGAATAAGATCCAAGAATGGTCAGACAAACAGGGATTTACTTTTTCGAAACAGAAAACTGTGTGCGTGCACTTTTGTAGGAAGCGAAGTCTCCATCCTGAACCTGAGTTATATCTAAATGGTACAATTATTCCAGTTGCGCCCGAAGTAAAATTTTTAGGAGTAACGTTCGACCAGAAATTGACTTTCCTTTCTCATGTTTTAAACCTGAGAAAGAAGTGTCTCAAAACACTAAATATGTTAAAAGTGTTGGCGAACACCTCCTGGGGTGCAGAGTGTTGCTCCATGCTTCGCATTTACAGAGCGCTTATCCGCTCTAGACTGGACTATGGCTCAGTTGTTTATGGATCCGCTCGGTCATCTGTTTTGTTAAAACTGGATCCTGTTCACCATCAAGGTTTGAGGATATGTTCAGGAGCCTTCAGGACTTCTCCTGTCCAGAGCCTGTATGTTGACTGTAATGAACCATCACTTTATCTGAGGCGTGAACAATTGTCCCTTTTGCAATATTTTAATATACTATCCCAACCTGAACATCCCAATAAGCTGTGCTTACTTGATGATGTGAGTAACGCGTTATTTGAAACACGTCCATCTTGTGTTCCTACATTTCTTTTAAGAATTCGCCCTGTCATTGAGGAACTTTCCCTCTCTGATATGCACCCCCAAGCAGTACAGAATTTTGAAATTCCACCTTGGGAAAATTCACGGATCCAGCTTCTTGATGTTTTTAAACATCACGTAAAGGCGAGCACTAACGAGATCGTTTACAGACAAATTTTCGCTGAGCACAGGCACAAATATAGCAGTTATTATCCGATATACACAGATGGATCAAAGTCAAATGATCATGTGGGGATGGCTTTTGTATTTGAAAATTACATAGAGGGCAGATGCCTGCACCATGCTTTCTCTGTCCTAACATCTGAGCTAACTGCAATATATTATGCTCTTTTGTACATCTCAAAGCTCTGCCACAAAAAGTTCATAGTTTACACAGACTCGTATAGTGCTCTTAAATCCTTGGAAGCTTTTCCCAACGCTCAGAATCCTGTGGTAGTGGATGTTCTCAAAATTCATAGAAATTTAATGATACGAGGATATGAAATCCTGTACTGCTGGGTTCCCGGGCATACGGGAATAAAGGGAAACGAGCTTGCAGACATCGCGGCAAAATCTGCTGTCGAACTGTCCAGTCGCCTTATCCCTTTTAGAGACATCTGCTGTGTCATCAAGGGAAAGATACGAAAAAAATGGCAGCAAATTTGGGATGTTCAGCATCACAACAAGTTGAGAAACATCAAACCTAGAATTGAGCATTGGGATTTTGCTGGAAATCGTAAAGAGGATGCTCTTTTGACTCGACTCAGAATTGGTCATACCAGAGTTACACATAGCTATCTTCTTAAAGCTGAAAATGAGCCTGTTTGTTTTAATTTAATGTTTGTTTATCTGTTCGTCATATTTTAATTGAGTGTCCATGTTTTAATAGTCTTCGCCAGAAATATTTTAATAGCTGTGACTTACCTCTCGACCGTTTAATCGGAAGAGAGGTCAATTCTAATTTATTTTATTATTTAAAAGAGATTGGGTTTTATTACCAAATGTAATTTGTTTTGAAGACTGTGTCTTGAATGTTAATATGTGCTTTTAACTTGTTTTTATATGACTTCATCCTCTGGATTTGGTACATTTATCTACTTGTTTTTATTTATTGAATTTTAATGTCATCAATTGTAATCATCTCATCTTTTGTTTGGCGCGTCATAATCATCTCTGGTTTTTGCGCCACAATCACTCACTCACTCACTCACTCTTAACATCCGAATTAACTGCGATATATTATAGTCTTTTATACATCTCAAGGCTCTGCTACAAAAAGTTTATAATTTATACAGATTCGTATAGTGCTCTTAAATCAATAGAAGCTTTTCCTAATACTCAAAATCCAGTAATAGTGGATATTCTCAAAATACATATAAACTTAATGAATCGTGGGTATGATATCCTGTACTGCTGGGTTCCCGGGCATGTGGGAATAAAAGGGAATGAGCTGGCAGATATCACAGCAAAATGTGCTGTTGAACTGTCCAGTCGTCTCATCCCTTTTGCAGACATTTGTTGTGTTGTGAAACAAAAGATCCGAAAAAAATGGCAACAACTTTGGGATGTTCAGCTTCAAAATAAATTAAGACATGTAAAACCTAGAATTGAGCACTGGGAATTAACCAAAAATCGTAAGGAGGAAGTTCTTTTGACTCGCCTCAGAATTGGTCACACTAGAGTGACACATAACTACGTTTTAAAAGCTGAAAATGAGCCTGTTTGTTTTAACTGTAATGTTTGTTTATCTGTTCGTCATATTTTAATTGAGTGTCCATGTTTTAATAGTCTTCGCCAGAAATATTTTAATAGCTGTGACTTACCTCTCGACCGTTTAATCGGAAGAGAGGTCAATTCTAATTTATTTTACTATTTAAAAGATATTGGCTTTTATTACCAAATGTAATTTGTTTTGAAGACTGTCTCTTGAATTTTAATATGTGCTTTTAACCTGTGTTTATATGACTTCATCCTCTGGATTTGGTACATTTATCTACTTGTTTTTATTTATTGAATTTTAATGTCATCAATTGTAATCATCCCATCTTGTGTTTGGCGCGTCATAACCATCTCTGGTTTTTGCGCCATAATCACTCACTCACTCACTCACTCACCCCCTCTGGATTTGGTACATTTATCTACTTGTTTTTATTTATTGAATTTTAATGTCATCAATTGTAATCATCTTATCTTTTGTTTGGCGCGTCATAATCATCTCTGGTTTTGCGCCATAATCACTCACTCACTCACTACTTGATAATGAGTGTAACACTTTATTTGAAACACGTCCATCCTGCGTTCCTACCTTTCCTTTAAGACTTCGCCCTATCATTGAGGAACTTTCCCTCTCTGATATGCGCCCCCAAGCAGTACAGAACTTTGAAATCCCACCTTGGGAAAATTCACGGATTCAGCTTCTTGATGTTTTCAAACATCACGTGAAGGCAAGCACTAACGAGATCGTTTATAGACAACTCTTTGCTGAGCACAGGCACAAATATAGCAGTTATTATCCGATATACACAGATGGATCAAAGACAAATGATCATGTTGGGATGGCTTTTGTATTTGAAAATTACATAGAGGGCAGATGCCTGCACCATGCTTTCTCAGTCCTAACATCTGAACTGACTGCTATATATTATGGTCTTTTGTATATCTCAAAGCTCTGCCACAAAAAGTTCATAGTTTACACAGACTCGTATAGTGCTCTTAAATCCTTGGAAGCTTTTCCCAACATGCAGAATCCTGTGGTAGTGGATGTTCTCAAAATTCATATAAATTTAACGATTCGAGGTTATGAAGTCCTGTACTGCTGGGTTCCTGGACATGTTGGAATAAAAGGAAATGAGCTTGCAGATATCGCAGCCAAATCTGCTGTTGAACTGTCCAGTCGCCTTATCCCTTTTAGAGATATCTGCAATGTCATCAAGGGAAAGGTCCGAAAAAAATGGCAGCAATTTTGGGATGTTCAGCATCACAACAAGTTGAGAAACGTCAAGCCTAGAATTGAGCATTGGGATATTGTTGGAAATCGTAAGGAGGACGTTCTTTTGACTCGCCTCAGAATTGGTCACACTCGAGTCACACATAACTATCTTCTCAAAGCTGAAAATGAGCCTGTTTGTTTTAATTGTAATGTTTGTTTATCTGTTCGTCATATTTTAATTGAGTGTCCATGTTTTAATAGTCTTCGCCAGAAATATTTTAATAGCTGTGACTTACCTCTCGACCGTTTAATCGGAAGAGAGGTGAATTGTAATTTATTTTATTATTTAAAAGAGATTGGCTTTTATTACCAAATGTAATTTGTTTTGAAGACTGTGTCTTGAATTTTAATATGTGCTTTTTAACTTGTGTTTATATGACTTCATCCTCTGGATTTGGTACATTTATCTACTTGTTTTTATTGATTGAATTTTAATGTCATCAATTGTAATCATCCCATCTTGTGTTTGGCGCGTCATAACCATCTCTGGTTTTTGCGCCATAATCACTCACTCACTCACTCACTCACCCGAAAGAAATGGCAGCAACTTTGGGACCTTCAACTTCATAACAAGTTGAGAAGGATGAAGCCTAAAATAGAGCATTGGGATACTACTAGCAATCGCAGGGAGGAAGTTCTTTTGACTCGCCTTAGAATTGGTCACAGTAGAGTGACACATAACTACCTTCTGAAAGCTGAGAACGAGCCTATTTGTGCAACTTGTAATGTTTGTCTTTCAGTTTATCACATTTTAATTGAATGTTCATATTTTAATAATCTTCGTGAGAAGTATTTTAATAGCTGCGACCTGCCTCTCGACCGTTTAATCGGAAGAGAGGTCAATAATAATTTGTTTCACTACCTCAAGGAAACAGGTTTCTATTATTTAATTTGATTTTTGTCCTGAGATTTTATGTTGGAATTTTAATTAATCAGATGTTTTAGGATTTTATATGTATACTGCATCTCTCATTATCAAAGTTATAATCAGCATTTTCATCCCATTATTTAAATATCTTTTTACTTGCCTCGATTTTAAAAGTGTGCTGTTGTCTTTATATTTTTTGTTCCTTTAGTTTGTATGTTAAAAAAAAGAATCCTGTGTTTGGCGCATATGGCCTATTGAGCTTTGCGCCATAAAACTACTACTACTACTACTACTACCCGAAGTAAAATTTTTGGGAGTGACGTTCGACCAGAAATTGACTTTCCTTCCTCATGTTTTAAACCTGAGAAAGAAGTGTTTAAAAACATTAAATATTTTAAAAGTGTTGGCGAACACCTCCTGGGGTGCAGAACGTTCCACTATGCTTCGCATTTAGAGAGCCCTTGTTCAATCTAGACTGGTCTATGGCTCCGTTGTTTATGGATTCGCTCGGTCATCAGTTTTGTTAAAACTCGATCCTGTTCACCATCAAGCTTTGCGAATTTCTTCAGGAGCTTTCAGGACATCTCCTGTCCAGAGCCTGTATGTTGACTCTAATGAAGCATCACTTTATCCGAGGCGTGAGCAATTGTCCCTTTTGCAATATTTTAATATTTTATCCCAACCTGAACATCCCAATTAGCTTTGCTTACTTGATAATGAGTGTAACACACTATTTGAAACACGTCCATCCTCTGTTCCTACTTTTCCTTTAAGAGTTCGCCCTGTCATTGAGAAATTTTCCCTCTCCGATATGCACCTCCAAGCAGTACAGGATTTTGAAATTCCACCTTGGGAAAATTCACGGATTCAGCTCCTTGATGTTTTCAAACATCACGTGAAGGCGAGCACTAACGAGATCGTTTACAGAGAGTGAGTGAGTGAGTGAGTGAGTGATTATGGCGCAAAAACCAGAGATGATTATGACGCGCCAAACAAAAGATGAGATGATTACAATTGATGACATTAAAATTCAATAAATAAAAACAAGTAGATAAATGTACCAAATCCAGAGGATGAAGTCATATAAAAACAAGTTAAAAGCACATATTAACATTCAAGACACAGTCTTCAAAACAAATTACATTTGGTAATAAAACCCAATCTCTTTTAAATAATAAAATAAATTAGAATTGACCTCTCTTCCGATTAAACGGTCGAGAGGTAAGTCACAGCTATTAAAATATTTCTGGCGAAGACTATTAAAACATGGACACTCAATTAAAATATGACGAACAGATAAACAAACATTACAATTAAAACAAACAGGCTCATTTTCAGCTTTAAGAAGATAGCTATGTGTAACTCTGGTATGACCAATTCTGAGTCGAGTCAAAAGAGCGTCCTCTTTACGATTTCCAGCAAAATCCCAATGCTCAATTCTAGGTTTGATGTTTCTCAACTTGTTGTGATGCTGAACATCCCAAATTTGCTGCCATTTTTTTCGTATCTTTCCCTTGATGACACAGCAGATGTCTCTAAAAGGGATAAGGCGACTGGACAGTTCGACAGCAGATTTTGCCGCGATGTCTGCAAGCTCGTTTCCCTTTATTCCCGTATGCCCGGGAACCCAGCAGTACAGGATTTCATATCCTCGTATCATTAAATTTCTATGAATTTTGAGAACATCCACTACCACAGGATTCTGAGCGTTGGGAAAAGCTTCCAAGGATTTAAGAGCACTATACGAGTCTGTGTAAACTATGAACTTTTTGTGGCAGAGCTTTGAGATGTACAAAAGAGCATAATATATTCCAGTTAGTTCAGATGTTAGGACAGAGAAAGCATGGTGCAGGCATCTGCCCTCTATGTAATTTTCAAATACAAAAGCCATCCCCACATGATCATTTGACTTTGATCCATCTGTGTATATCGGATAATAACTGCTATATTTGTGCCTGTGCTCAGCGAAAATTTGTCTGTAAACGATCTCGTTAGTGCTCGCCTTTACGTGATGTTTAAAAACATCAAGAAGCTGGATCCGTGAATTTTCCCAAGGTGGAATTTCAAAATTCTGTACTGCTTGGGGGTGCATATCAGAGAGGGAGAGTTCCTCAATGACAGGGCGAACTCTTAAAGGGAAAGTAGGAACACAGGATGGACGTGTTTCAAATAATGTGTTACACTCATTATCAAGTAAGCACAGCTTATTGGGATGTTCAGGTTGAGATAGAGTATTAAAATATTGCAAAAGGGACAATTGCTCACGCCTCAGATAAAGTGATGGTTCGTTACAGTCAACATATAGGCTCTGCACAGGAGAAGTCCTGAAAGCTCCTGAACAAATCCGCAGAACTTGATGGTGAACAGGATCCAGTTTTAACAAAACAGATGAGCGAGCGGATCCATAAACAACTGAGCCATAGTCCAGTTTAGAGCGGATAAGCGCTCTGTAAATGCGAAGCATGGAGCAACGCTCTGCACCCCAGGAGGTGTTCGCCAACACTTTTAAAATATTTAGTGTTTTTAGACACTTCTTTCTCAGGTTTAAAACATGAGAAAGGAAAGTCAATTTTCGGTCGAACGTCACTCCTAAAAATTTTACTTCAGGCGCAACTGGAATAATTGTACCATTCAAGTATAACTCAGGTTCAGGATGGAGACCTCGCTTCCTACAAAAGTGCACGCAGACAGTTTTCTGTTTCGAAAATGTAAATCCCTGTTTGTCTGACCATTCTTGGATCTTAATCAGAGCCATCTGCAGTTGCCTCTCTACATATCTCATGTCTGCTCCTCGACAGCTAATCTGCAGATCATCAACATATAGAGATCCCAAGACGGTGAGAGGAAGTTCTTTTAGTACAGAATTTATTTTTAAACTAAACAGGGTTACACTGAGCACACAGCCTTGAGGCACACCCTCTTCCTGTTCAAAAACATCCGAAAAAACAGAGCCAATTCTTACTCGAAAAGTTCTAGTGTTCAAGAAATTTTGAATGAAAATTGGTAGGTTGCCGCGCAAGCCACTCTCGTGAAGATCCCGGAGTATACCGTATCTCCATGCCTTATCATAAGCTTTTTCAATGTCGAAGAAGATCGAGACAAGGTGGCTTCTTCTTACAAATGCTTTTCGAATAGATGTCTCTAAGAGGAGCATGTTATCTACAGTTGTTCTTCCCTTTCGAAAACCACTCTGATAAGGCGATATAATATCATTCTTTTCCAAGAAGTAGACTAGGCGGCTGTTTACCATCTTTTCAAACAGTTTGCAGAGGCAACTCGTAAGGGCAATTGGCCGATAGTTGGAGGGAATCCTTGGATCTTTCCCTGGCTTAGGAATAGGAATGACAACAGCTCTCTTCCATGCACTGGGAAATGTACGCTCCTTCCACACTCTATTGTAAAGTGTGAGAAGGGCATTCAGTGACTTACAGGACAGATGCTTTAGCATTTCATAATTCACTCCATCAAGACCCGGAGAAGACCTATGTGTCTGCAATAAAGCACTCCTTAATTCAAGCATAGTAAAGTCTCTATTGTAAGGCTCAGATTTGGAAGAGTTGAATGCGATGGGATTTATTTCAGAGTGCTGCTTCATAGAAAGAAATGCAGGTGTATAGTTTCTGCTGGAAGAAACGGAAGCAAATGTCTCACCAATAGTATTCGCAATTTCTTCTATGGAGCTAATCACTCGGCCATCTTTTTCCAAAAAGGAACGTGAGTGGTCTTTATATATGCCGCATGCTTTTTGAACTCTTTCCCAAACCCGCTTGCTAGGCGTGGAGGATGTTATTGACGACACATATGAAATCCAGGAATCCCTCTGGCTCTGCCTTCTTACTTTTCGTGCATTTGCTTTGGCTCTTTTAAAGGCTATGAGGTTTCGCAGAGTAGGATATCTACGAAAAATACCCCATGCTTTTTTCTGTTTTTTCAGTGCTTCATGACAGTCGCGATTCCACCATGGTTTTGAATATTTTAGTAGTTTTCCTGATGTTCTAGGAATCGAAAGCATAGCTGCCTGAATAATAGTATTAGTAACAGCTTCAACAGCGTCATCGATATGCGCATCTTCTACCATTTCATCTGTGAGCTCTGCAATGGAAGAGAAGAGTTCCCAGTCTGCCCTGTCCAGTATGAATCGAGGGGATCTCGACATGGGGTTTGCTCCTCTTCGTGCAAGAGACACAAGAATGGGATAATGATCACTGTTGTAAAGATCTTTACCCACATTAAAAGTGCAAAAAGGCAACAGAGATGGTGAACAGATGGCAAGGTCGAGAGCATGGAATGTTTTTGAAGGCTCATGGAAGTAAGTATCTTGCCCATTATTGAGGAGACAAAGGCTATGATCTTCGATCATCTGCTCAATTTGTCTTCCTCGGCAATTAGTATCCTTACTACCCCAGAGCGGACTATGGCCGTTAAAATCTCCTATTATGATGAAAGGCTCAGGCAGCTGCTCTAAAAGACCATTTAAATCTTGCTGATCAATATGCTCATTTGGAGGCAAATACAGAGAAACGACTGTAACAACAAAATCAAAATTTGTTTGAGTAGCGACAACTTGGAGGGATGTCGTCAAAGAAAGCACATTTGAGGGATAATCCAGTGAGGTGAGGAGACCTACACCTCCACTGGCACGCTCACCTGCAAGGTTATCTTTCCTGACGAAGGAAAACCTCCGAAGTTTTGCCTGTTGTTCTGGTTTTAGATTTGTTTCCTGTACTGCGAAGCATACAGGATGATAAGCATTAATTATGGCTTTGATGTCGAGCAAATTTCGGTGGAAACTGCGACAGTTCCATGAGACGAGGGTGGCCATTATGTCTGGTTTTTGTTCTTTCTGTGCTCTTGTTTGGTTTTTCGTGGAAGTAGATGCCTGGGAAATTCTAGACCCTCCTCTACTTCCATAGTGTCTGAATCCGCAGATTCAGAAATCATTTCGTCAAAAGAGCTATTGCTGGGACTTCTATTTTTATTAATTATTTTGTGACTTTCAATTTTAGGTTTACTTTGAATGACTGTTTCTTTTTTTTGTATTAAATGAGTTGACTTTTCCGTTTTCTTGGTGGATGTGGTTGGTTGGGTTTTATTTGGTTTAGACTGCGTGCCTATTGATGTTTGGGTGGCAATGCTACGTGTTGTTTTAACTGCACTGGCATAAGATTTGTTTGATTGGAGCTGTGTGCTTTGAACTAGTTTTCTGGCTTCAGCATACGAGATGTTCCTGGTAACTTTAAGAGTCTGTACTTCTTTTTCGGATTTCCATTTTGGGCAGAGGCGTGAAAATGCTGGGTGCTGACCCTTGCAATTTATACAAGCGCAGCGGTACAATTTTCCGAATCGTGGCCAATCTGTGAGCATCGGGCGCATGTGAGGCTGCCACGACAAGACGTCTTAGAATGGCCGAAACGCTGGCATTGGAAGCATCGCATAGGGTTGGGAATATAAGGTCTTACAGGACAATTTAAATATCCGGCCTTAATATTCTTAGGCAGATCAGGCGTGTTGAAGGTAAGGATCACGTGTTTCGTATCGATCAACTTACCTTCCTTACGCATCTTGATCCGCCTAGCACCGCAGACATTTTGGTCGGATAGCTCGGAAGCGATCTCTTCTTCAGGAACGTACAGAAGGTCGAATTCCGATATTACGCCACGACAAAAATTCAGTGTCTTATGTGCTGTTACAGTGACATTTGCTTGCCCAACTTTAGTAATCTGAAGTAAAGAAGCAGACTGGGTGGCTGAGTTTGTATCAATAAGCAAGTCTCCGGAGCGGAGACGCTTTATGTTTCTCGGCTCACCAATACAAGACTGGATGTATTTATTTATTACGAAAGGAGACATCTTATGCATTTCGCCAGAAGGACTAGAGATGACTAGGAAACGGGGACTATTGTGATGATTTTTTTTATTTGCATCTGTCCGTAATTTTTTTGCAGAATTTTCAGAACTAGGTTGAGTGACAGGTTGAGTGACTGGTTTAGTAGTAGACGTTTCAGAGCTAGGTTGAATGATTGGTTTATTAGTAGATGGTTCAGAGCTAGGTTGAGTGACTGGTTTAGCAGTATACGTTTCAGAACTAGGTTGAGTGACTGGTTTAGCTGTAGACGTTTCAGAACTAGTTTGAATGACTGGAGTTACCTCGAAATCTTTAATTAAGTAGATATGAGAAGAAGCCATATTTAAAAAGAAAAGATTCGGGTCCGACGGCCCCGCCCACCACGGAGCCCAACAAGGGAACACAGATTCCTGTGTTAGGGCTAGCCGGACCTATACGCAAACTGAAGCCCCACAGTCGGCTTTCCCGAAAGCAGGTACTCCCGAGAGCTTGACCCCAAGCCACTGACACAAGGACTAGTGACCAGCCGATTGACACCCGTGAGGACGACTAAGGTGCCTCCCGTTTAGCTGAAGCAGAGGCCAAAGTAGTGTGTTGGGGACAGTACCTCGCCCCTCAACTACCAGGACCCTCCTTTCCAGCGACACGGGTCTCCACGCACGGCAAACACGTGGGCAGTTTTCTCGCCACTCGAAGACTAGAGACAAGGGCTGTTCCAGTCTCTCGTGACGAGCCCCAAACTCCGTAGAGAGAAACCACGAGGGAGAAGAGAAGGGAAAAAGTTCCAGCAAAGAGGAGAGGAGACGGAAAAGAGGATAGATCACCGGGGCTCCAGGACCGTGACACCCGTCTCATCAAGAAGATGATCCCCTGAAGGGCTAGGGTACCTCGGGATTGCCACACCCGTACTCACAGAAGTGAGCCCCCTGAGGGGCGTTTACAGAGAACTCTTCGCTGAGCACAGGCACAGATATAGCAGTTATTATCCGATATACACAGACGGATCAAAGTCAAATGATCATGTCGGGATGGCTTTTGTATTTGAAGATTAGATTGAGGGCCTACACCATGCTTGCTCAGTCCTAACATCTGAACTAACTGCAATATATTATGCTCTTTTGTACATCTCCCCCTCAGGGGGCTCACTTTTGTGAGTACGGGTGTAGCAATCCTGAGGTAACCTAGCCCTTCAGGGGATCATCTTGGTGAGACGGGTGTCACGATCCTGGATCCCCAGTGATCTATCCTCTTTTCCGTCTCCTCTCCTCTTGGCTGGAACTTTTTCCCTTCCCTTCTCCCTTGTGGTTTCTCTGCGGAGTATGGGGCTCGTCACGAGAGGCTGGAACAGACCTTGTTTCTAGTTCTCGAGTGGCGAGAAAACTGCCCACGTGTTTGCCGTGCGTGGAGACCCGTGTCGCTGGAAAGGAGGGTCCTGGTAGTTGAGGGGCGAGGTACTGTCCCCAACACACTGCTTTGGCCTCTGCTTCAGCTAAACGGGAGGCACCTTAGTCGTCCTCACGGGTGTCAATCGGCTGGTCACTAGTACTTGTGTCAGTGGCTTGGGGTCAAGCTGTCGGGAGTACCTGCTTTCGGGAAAGCCGACTGTGGGGCTTCAGTTTGCGTATAGGTCCGGCTAGCCCTAACACAGGAATCTGTGTTCCCTTGTTGGGCTCCGTGGTGGGCGGGGCCGTCGGACCCGAATCTTTCTTCTCTTCAATATGGCTTCTTCACACATATATTTAATTAAAGATTTCGAGGTCACTCCAGTTACTCAAGTCACTCCAGTCTCTCAACCTAGTTCTGAAATGTCTACTACTAAACCAGTCACTCAACCTGGTTCTGAAACATCTACTAATAAACCAATCATTCAACCTAGTTCTGAAGCGTCTACTACTAAACCAGTAACTCAACCTGTCACTCAACCTAGTTCTGAAAATTCTGCAAAAAAATTACGGACAGATGCAAATAAAAAAAATCATCACAATAGTCCCCGTTTCCTAGTCATCTCTAGTCCTTCTGGCGAAATGCATAAGATGTCTCCTTTCGTAATAAATAAATACATCCAGTCTTGTATCGGTGAGCCGAGAAACATAAAGCCTCTCCGCTCCGGAGACTTGCTTATTGATACAAACTCAGCCACACAGTCTGCTTCTTTACTTCAGATTACTAAACTTGGGCAAGCGAATGTCACTGTAACAGCACATAAGACACTGAATTATTGTTGTGGCGTAATATCGGAATTCGACCTTCTGTACGTTCCTGCCCCTCAGGGGGCTCACTTCTGTGAGTACGGGTGTGGCAATCCCGAGGTACCCTAGCCCTTCAGGGGATCATCTTCTTGATGAGACGGGTGTCACGATCCTGGAGCCCCAGTGATCTATCCTGTTTTCCGTCTCCTCTCTTCTTTGCTGGAACTTTTTCCCTTCTCTTCTCCCTCGTGGTTTCTCTCTACGGAGTTTGGGGCTCGTCACGAGAGACTGGAACAGCCCTTGTCTCTAGTCTTCGAGTGGCGAGAAAACTGCCCACGTGTTTGCCGTGCGTGGAGACCCGTGTCGCTGGAAAGGAGGGTCCTGGTAGTTGAGGGGCGAGGTACTGTCCCCAACACACTACTTTGGCCTCTGCTTCAGCTAAACGGGAGGCACCTTAGTCGTCCTCACGGGTGTCAATCGGCTGGTCACTAGTCCTTGTGTCAGTGGCTTGGGGTCAAGCTCTCGGGAGTACCTGCTTTCGGGAAAGCCGACTGTGGGGCTTCAGTTTGCGTATAGGTCCGGCTAGCCCTAACACAGGAATCTGTGTTCCCTTGTAGGGCTCGGTGGTGGGCGGGGCCGTCGGACCCGAATTTTTTCTCTTTTAAACATGGCTTCAATTTTCATACTAAAAAACCTGACCCAAACGAAATTAAACAAGATATAGAAATAATTGAGAAACCTATTAGTAAGAAAACCCGTACTGATGTAAATGCAAAGGAAACTACTGAAAATCCGCGCTTCCTAGGTGTCTCTTGTCCTTCTGGTGAACTGCAAAAGATGTCTCCTTTTCTAGTAAGCAAATACATTAACTCATGCATAGGTCAGCCAAAGAGTATTAAGCGTCTCCGTTCTGGAGACCTGCTTATAGATACTGTTTCGCCAACACAATCTGCTTCCCTTTTGTCACAAACCAAACTTGGAAATGTAGCTATAACTGTGTCAGCGCATAAAACTCTGAATTTTTGTAGAGGTGTTATCTCGGAAATCGACCTTCTCTCTGTTTCAGAAGAAGAGTTCGTTTCCGAGTTAGCTGACCAAAATGTCTGTGGCGCTAGGCGGATCAAGATGCGTAAGGAAGGTCAGTTGATTGACACCAAACACGTGATCCTGACCTTCAAATCGCCTGATCTGCCTAAGAATATTAAGGCTGGATACCTCAATTGTCCTGTACGTCCATACATTCCAAACCCTATGCGATGTTTCCAGTGCCAGCGTTTTGGCCATTCCAAGATGTCCTGTCGTGGGACCCTGACGTGCGCTCGATGCTCGTCGGTTGGCCACGATAGCGAAAATTGCACCGCTGCAGCACTGTGTATAAATTGCAAGGGCAACCATCCAGCATTTTCTCGTTCCTGTCCGAAATGGAAATTAGAAAAGGATGTGCAGACCATAAAAGTTACCAGGAACATTTCGTATTCCGAAGCCAGAAGACAAGTTCAAAGCACACAGCCTATATCGAACAAATCATATGCCAATGCCGTGAAATCAACCCGCACAATAGCCACCCAAACTTCCATAAGTACACAGACTCCACCAAATAAAAACCAGCAGCCTGCAAGCAAGAACAAAGAAAATCCAACACATACCATACAAAATAAAGAAATAGCAATCCCGAGCAAACCCAAAACTGTGCCTCCAATAATAGAAACCAAAAATAGAAGTCCCAGCAATAGTTCTGCAAATAAAATTATTTCTGAATCTGCAGATTCAGACAGTATGGAAGTGGAAGACGGTCTAGAAGTTCCCGATCATCTGCTTCCGCGCAAAACTAAAAAGGAACACAGGAACAACAAACATCAATCATAATGGCCACCCTCGTCTCATGGAACTGTCGCGGTTTCCACCGAAATTTGCTCGACATCAAAGCCATAATCAATGCTTATCATCCTGTATGCTTCGCAATACAGGAAACAAATCTAAAACCAGAACAACAGGCAAAACTTCGGAGGTTTTCTTTCGTCAGGAAACATAACATTGCAGGTGAACGTGCCAGTGGAGGTGTAGGTCTCCTCACCTCACTGGATTATCCCTCAAATGTGCTTTCTTTGACGACATCCCTCCAAGTTGTCGCTACTCAAACAAATTTTGATATTGTTATTACAGTCGTTTCTCTGTATTTGCCTCCAAATGAGCATATTGATCAGCAAGATTTAAATGGTCTTTTAGAGCAGCTGCCTGAGCCTTTCATCATAATAGGAGATTTTAACGGCCATAGTCCGCTCTGGGGTAGTAAAGATACAAATTGCCGAGGGAGACAAATTGAGCAGATGATCGAAGATCATAGCCTTTGTCTCCTGAATAATGGGCAGGATACTTACTTCCATGAGCCTACAAAGACATTCCATGCTCTCGACCTTGCCATCTGTTCACCATCTCTGTTGCCATTTTGCACTTTTAGTGTCGGAAATGACCTGTACAACAGCGATCATTATCCTATTTTTGTGTCTCTTGCACGAAGAGAAGCAAATCCCATGACGAGACTCCCTCGTTTTATCCTGGAGAGGGCAGACTGGGAACTCTTCTCTTCCATTGCAGAGCTCACACATCAAATGGTAGAAGGTGTGCATATCGATGACGCTGTTGAAGCTGTTACTAATACTATTATTCAGGCAGCTATGCTCTCCATTCCTAGAACATCAGGAAAACTACTAAAATATTCGAAACCGTGGTGGAATCGCGACTGTCATGAAGCACTGAAAAAACAGAAAAAAGCATGGGGTATTTTTCGTAGATATCCTACTCTGCGAAACCTCATAGCTTTTAAAAGAGCCAGAGCAAATGCACGGAAAGTAAGAAGGCAGAGCCAGAGGGATTCCTGGATTTCATATGTGTCCTCAATAACATCCTCTACGCCTAGTAAGCGGGTTTGGGAAAGAGTTCGAAAAGCATGCGGAATGTATAAAGACCACTCACTTTCCTTTCTGGAAAAAGATGGCCGAGTGATTAGCTCCATAGAAGAAATTGCAAATACAATTGGTGAGACATTTGCTGCCGTTTCTTCCAGCCGAAATTACTCACCTGCATTTCTTTCTATCGAGCAACGCTCTGAAAAAAATCCCATCGCTTTCAACTCTTCCAACTTTGAGCCGTACAATAGAGACTTTACTATGGTTGAACTAAAGAGAGCTTTGTTGCAGACACATAGGTCTTGTCCGGGTCTGGATGGCGTGTATTATGAAATGCTAAAGCATCTGTCCTATAAGTCACTGAGTGCCCTTCTCACACTTTACAATAGAGTGTGGAAGGAGCGTACATTTCCCAGCGCATGGAGGAGAGCTATTGTCATTCCTATTGCGAAGCCAGGGAAAGACCCGAGGAATCCCTCGAACTATCGGCCAATTGCCCTTACCAGTTGTGTTTGCAAACTGTTTGAAAAGATGGTAAACAGCCGCTTAGTCTACTTCTTGGAAAAGAATAATATTATATCGCCTTATCAGAGCGGTTTTCGAAAGGGGAGAACGACCGTAGACAATATGCTTCTATTAGAGACATCTATTCGAAAAGCCTTTGTCAGAAGAAGTCACCTTGTCTCAATATTCTTCGACATTGAGAAAGCTTATGATAAGGCATGGAGATACGGTATACTCCGGGATCTTCACGAGAGTGGCTTGCGCGGCAACCTACCAATTTTCATACAGAATTTCTTGAACGCTAGAACTTTTCAAGTAAGGATTGGCTTTGTTTTTTCGGATGTTTTTCAACAGGAAGAGGGTGTGCCTCAAGGCTGTGTGCTTAGTGTAACCCTGTTTAGTTTAAAAATAAACTCTGTATTAAAAGAACTTCCTCCCACCATCTTGGGATCTCTATATGTTGATGATCTGCAGATTAGCTGTCGAGGAGCAGACATGAGATATGTAGAGCGGCAACTGCAGATGGCTCTGAATAAGATCCAAGAATGGTCAGACAAACAGGGATTTACATTTTCGAAACAGAAAACTGTGTGTGTTCACTTTTGTAGGAAGCGTGGTCTCCATCCTGAACCTGAGTTATATTTGAATGGGACAATTATTGCAGTTACGCCCGAAGTAAAATTTTTAGGAGTGACGTTCGACCGAAAATTGACTTTCCTTTCTCATGTTTTAAACCTGAGAAAGAAGTGTCTAAAAACACTAAATATTTTAAAAGTGTTGGCGAACACCTCCTGGGGTGCAGAGCGTTGCTCCATGCTTCGCATTTACAGAGCGCTTATCCGCTCTAAACTGGACTATGGCTCAGTTGTTTATGGATCCGCTCGCTCATCTGTTTTGTTAAAACTGGATCCTGTTCACAATCAAGCTCTGCGGATTTGTTCAGGAGCTTTCAGGACTTCTCCTGTCCAGAGCCTGTATGTTGACTCTAATGAACCATCACTTTATCTGAGGCGTGAGCAATTGTCCCTTTTGCAATATTTTAATATTCTATCACAACCTGAACATCCCAATAAGCTATGCTTACTAGATAATGAGTGTAATATATTATTTGAAACACGTCCATCCTGTATTCCTATCTTTCCTTTAAGACTTCGCCCTATCATTGAGGAACATTCCCTCTCTGATATGCCCCCCCAGCAGTACAGAACTTTGAAATCCCACCTTGGGAAAATTCACGTATTCAGCTGCTCGATGTTTTCAAACATCACGTGAAGGCAAGCACTAACGAGATCGTTTACAGACAATTCTTTGCTGAGCACAGGCAGAAATATAGCAGTTATTATCCGATATACACAGATGGATCGAAGTCAAATGATCATGTCGGGACGGCTTTTGTATTTGAAGATTACATTGAGGGCAAATGCCTGCATCATGCTTGCTCAGTCATAACATCTGAACTAACTGCAATATATTATGGTCTTTTGTACATATCAAAGCTCTGCCATAGAAAGTTCATAGTTTATACAGACTCGTATAGTGCTCTTAAATCCTTGGAAGCTTTTCCCAACAATCAGAATCCTGTGGTTGTGGATGTTCTAAAAATTCATATAAATTTAACGATTCGAGGTTATGAAGTCCTGTACTGCTGGGTTCCTGGACATGCTGGAATAAAGGGAAAGGAGCTTGCAGATATCGCAGCCAAATCTGCTGTTGAACTGTCCAGTCGCCTTATCCCTTTTAGAGATATCTGCAGTGTCATCAGAGGAAAGGTCCGAAAAAAATGGCAGCAAATTTGGGATGTTCAGCATCACAACAAGTTGAAAAACGTCAAGCCTAGAATTGAGCATTGGGATTTTTCTGGAAATCGTAAGGAGGACGTTCTTTTGACTCGCCTCAGAATTGGTCACACTCGAGTCACACATAACTATCTTCTGAAAGCTGAAAATGAGCCTGTTTGTTTTAATTGTAATGTTTGTTTATCTGTTCATCATATTTTAATTGAGTGTCCATGTTTTAATAATCTTCGCCAGAAATATTTTAATAGCTGTGACTTACCTCTCGACCGTTTAATCGGAAGAGAGGTCAATTGTAATTTATTTTACTATTTAAAAGAGATTTGCTTTTATTACCTAATGTAATTTGTTTTGAAGACTGTGTCTTGAATTTTAATATGTGCTTTTAACTTGTTTTTATATGACTTCATCCTGTGGATTTGGTACATTTATCTACTTGTTTTTATTGATTGAATTTTGTCATCAATTGTAATCATCCCATCTTGTGTTTGGCGCGTCATAACCATCTCTGGTTTTTGCGCCATAATCACTCACTCACCCTCACCCCTGTACTGCTGGGTTCCCGGGCATACGGGAATAAAGGGAAACGAGCTTGCAGACATCGCGGCAAAATCTGCTGTCGAACTGTCCAGTCGCCTTATCCCTTTTAGAGACATCTGCTGTGTCATCAAGGGAAAGATACGAAAAAATGGCAGCAAATTTGGGATGTTCAGCATCACAACAAGTTGAGAAACATCAAACCTAGAATTGAGCATTGGGATTTTGCTGGAAATCGTAAAGAGGACGTTCTTTTGACTCGACTCAGAATTGGTCATACCAGAGTCACACATAGCTATCTTCTTAAAGCTGAAAATGAGCCTGTTTGTTTTAATTGTAATGTTTGTTTATCTGTTCGTCATATTTTAATTGAGTGTCAATGTTTTAATAGTCTTCGCCAGAAATATTTTAATAGCTGTGACTTACCTCTCGACCATTTAATCGGAAGAGAGGTCAATTCTAATTTATTTTATTATTTAAAAGAGATTGGCTTTTATTACCAAATGTAATTTGTTTTGAAGACTGTGTCTTGAATGTTAATATGTGCTTTTAACTTGTTTTTATATGACTTCATCCTCTGGATTTGGTACATTTATCTACTTGTTTTTATTTATTGAATTTTAATGTCATCAATTGTAATCATCTCATCTTTTGTTTGGGCCCTCAGGGGCTCACTTTTGTGAGTACGGGTGTGGCAATCCCGAGGTACCCTAGCCCTTCAGGGGATCATCTTCTTGGTGAGACGGGTGTCACGATCCTGGAGCCCCAGTGATCTATCCTCTTTTCCGTCTCCTCTCCTCTTGGCTGGATCTTTTTCCCTTCCCTTCTGCCTTGTGGTTTCTCTCTACGGAGTTTGGGGCTTGTCACGAGAGGCTGGAACAGACCTTGTCTCTAGTTCTCGAGTGGCGAGAAAACTGCCCACGTGTTTGCCGTGCGTGGAGACCCGTGTCGCTGGAAAGGAGGGTCCTGGTAGTTGAGGGGCGAGGTACTGTCCCCAACACACTGCTTTGGCCTCTGCTTCAGCTAAACGGGAGGCACCTTAGTCGTCCTCACGGTTGTCAATCGGCTGGTCACTAGTCCTTGTGTCAGTGGCTTGGGGTCAAGCTCTCGGGAGTACCTGCTTTCGGGAAAGCCGACTGTGGGGCTTCAGTTTGCGTATAGGTCCGGCTAGCCCTAACACAGGAATCTGTGTTCCCTTGTAGGGCTCCGTGGTGGGCGGGGCCGTCGGACCCGAATCTATTCTCTTTCCAATATGGCTAACTCACATATATTCTTAATCAAAGACTTTGAAGTCAGTCCCGTCACTCAAAACACCAATTCAGATAAATCTACTACTAAAAAAGCACGTACCGATGCAAATGCAAATGACCCTAACAGCCCTCGTTTCGTTGTAGTCTCAAGTCCTTCTGGCGAAATTCAAAAGTTATCTCCGTTTATAATTCAGAAGTATATTCATTCCTCCATTGGTCAGCCAAAAAACATAAAGCGTCTCCGATCCGGAGATTTGCTTATCGATACAATTTCAGCTGTACAGTCTGCCTCCCTCCTAAGATTAACCAAACTAGGACAAATTGATATTACAGTATCTCCACATAAAACACTTAATATTTGTAGAGGCGTAATCTCGGAAGTCGACCTTCTGTCTGTTTCTGAAGAAGAGTTCGTTTCCGAGCTAGCCGATCAAAATGTCAGTGCTGCCAGGCGGATCAAGATGCGTAAGGAAGGTCAGTTGATTGACACGAAACACGTGATCCTGACCTTCAAAACGCCTGATCTGCCTAAGAATATTAAGGCTGGATATCTCAATTGTCCTGTACGTCCATACATTCCAAACCCGATGCGATGCTTCCAGTGCCAGCGTTTTGGCCATTCCAAGATGTCCTGTCGTGGGACCCTGACGTGCGCTCGGTGTTCGTCGGTTGGCCACGACAGCGAAAATTGCACTGCTGCAGCACTGTGTATTAATTGCAAGGGCGACCATCCAGCATTTTCCCGTTCCTGTCCAAAATGGAAATTAGAAAAGGAGGTGCAGGCCATAAAAGTTTCTAGGAACATTTCGTATGCCGAAGCCAGAAGGCAAGTTCAAAGCACACAGCCTCAATCAAACAAATCATATGCCAAAGCCGTGAAATCAACCCGCACAATAGCCACCCAAACTTCCATAAATACACAGACTCCACCAAATAAAAACCAGCAGCCTGCAAGCAAGAAAAAAGAAAATCCAACACATATCATACAAAATAAAGAAATAGCAATCCCGAGCAAACCCAAAACTGTGCCTCCAAAAATAGAAACCAAAAATAAAAGTCCCAGCAATAGTTGTGCAAATGAAATTATTTCTGAATCTGCAGATTCAGACAGTATGGAAGTGGAAGACGGTCTAGAAGTTCCCGATCATCTGCTTCCGCGCAAAACTAAAAAGGAACACAGGAACGACAAACATCAATCATAATGGCCACCCTCGTCTCATGGAACTGTTGCGGTTTCCACCGAAATTTGCTCGACATCAAAGCCGCTTATCATCCTGTATGTTTCGCAATACAGGAAACAAATCTAAAACCAGAACAACAGGCAAAACTTCGGAGGTTTTCTTTCGTCAGGAAAGATAACATTGCAGGTGAGCGTGCCAGTGGAGGTGTAGATCTCCTCACCTCACTGGATTATCCCTCAAATGTGCTTTCTTTGACGACATCCCTCCAAGTTGTCGCTACTCAAACAAATTTTGATTTTGTTTTTACAGTCGTTTCTCTGTATTTGCCTCCAAATGAGCATATTGATCAGCAAGATTTAAATGGTCTTTTAGAGCAGCTGCCTGAGCCTTTCATCATAATAGGAGATTTTAACGGCCATAGTCCGCTCTGGGGTAGTAAGGATACTAATTGCCGAGGAAGACAAATTGAGCAGATGATCGAAGATCATAGCCTTTGTCTCCTCAGTAATGGGCAAGATATTTACTTCCATGAGCCTTCAAAAACATTCCATGCTCTCGACCTTGCCATCTGTTCACCATCTCTGTTCCCTTTTTGCACTTTTAATGTGGGTAAAGATCTTTACAACAGTGACCATTATCCCATTCTTGTGTCTCTTGCACGAAGAGGAGCAAACCCCATGTCGAGATCCCTTCGATTCATACTGGACAGGGCAGACTGGGAACTCTTCTCTTCCATTGCAGAGCTCACAGATGAAATGGTAGAAGATGCGCATATCGATGACGCTGTTGAAGCTGTTACTAATACTATTATTCCGGCAGCTATGCTTTCGATTCCTAGAACATCAGGAAAACTACTAAAATATTCAAAACCATGGTGGAATCGCGACTGTCATGAAGCACTGAAAAAACAGAAAAAAGCATGGGGTATTTTTCGTAGATATCCTACTCTGCGAAACCTCATAGCCTTTAAAAGAGCCAAAGCAAATGCACGAAAAGTAAGAAGGCAGAGCCAGAGGGATTCCTGGATTTCATATGTGTCGTCAATAACATCCTCCACGCCTAGCAAGCGGGTTTGGGAAAGAGTTCAAAAAGCATGCGGCATATATAAAGACCACTCACTTTCCTTTTTGGAAAAAGATGGCCGAGTGATTAGCTCCATAGAAGGAATTGCGAATACTATTGGTGAGACATTTGCTTCCGTTTCTTCCAGCAGAAACTATACACCTGCATTTCTTTCTATGAAGCAGCACTCTGAAATAAATCCCATCGCATTCAACTCTTCCAAATCTGAGCCTTACAATAGAGACTTTACAATGCTTGAATTAAGGAGTGCTTTATTGCAGACACATAGGTCTTCTCCGGGTCTTGATGGAGTGAATTATGAAATGCTAAAGCATCTGTCCTGTAAGTCACTGAATGCCCTTCTCACTCTTTATAATAGGGTGTGGAAAGAGCATGCCTTTCCCAGTGCATGGAGGAGAGCTGTTGTCATTCCTATTCCTAAGCCAGGGAAAGATCCAAGGAATCCCTCCAACTATCGGCCAATTGCCCTTACGAGTTGCCTCTGCAAACTGTTTGAAAAGATGGTAAACAGCCGCCTAGTCTACTTCTTGGAAAAGAATGATATTATATCGCCTTATCAGAGTGGTTTTCGAAAGGGAAGAACAACTGTAGATAACATGCTCCTCTTAGAGACATCTCCCCTCAGGGGGCTCACTTCTGTGAGTACGGGTGTGGCAATCCCGAGGTACCCTAGCCCTTCAGGGGATCATCTTCTTGATGAGACGGGCGTCACGATCCTGGAGCCCCAGTGATCTATCCTCTTTTCCGTCTCCTCTCCTCTTTGCTGGAACTTTTTCCCTTCTCTTCTCCCTCGTGGTTTCTCTCTACGGAGTTTGGGGCTCGTCACGAGAGACTGGAACAGCCCTTGTCTCTAGTCTTCGAGTGGCGAGAAAACTGCCCACGTGTTTGCCGTGCGTGGAGACCCGTGTCGCTGGAAAGGAGGGTCCTGGTAGTTGAGGGGCGAGGTACTGTCCCCAACACACTACTTTGGCCTCTGCTTCAGCTAAACGGGAGGCACCTTAGTCGTCCTCACGGGTGTCAATCGGCTGGTCACTAGTCCTTGTGTCAGTGGCTTGGGGTCAAGCTCTCGGGAGTACCTGCTTTCGGGAAAGCCGACTGTGGGGCTTCAGTTTGCGTATAGGTCCGGCTAGCCCTAACACAGGAATCTGTGTTCCCTTGTTGGGCTCCGTGGTGGGCGGGGCCGTCGGACCCGAATCTTTTCTTATTTCAATATGGCTAATTCTCAAATTTTTCTCATCAAAGACTTCGAAGTCACTCCAGTCTCTCAACCTAGTTCTGAAACGTCCACTACTAAACCAGTCACTCAACCTAGCTCTGAACCACCTACTAATAAACCAATCATTCAACCTAGTTCTGAAAAGTCTACTACTAAACCAGTCACTCAATCTAGTTCTGAAAATTCTGCAAAAAAATTACGGACAGCTGCAAATAAAAAAAATCATAACAATAGTCCCCGTTTCCTAGTCATCTCTAGTCCTTCTGGCGAAATGCATAAGATGTCTCCTTTCGTGATTAACAAATACATCCAGTCTTGTATTGGTGAGCCGAGAAATATAAAGCGTCTCCGCTCCGGAGACTTCCTTATTGATACAATCTCAGCCACCCAGTCTGCTTCTTTACTTCAAATAACTAAACTTGGGCAAGCGAATGTCAATGTAACAGCACATAAGACACTGAATTATTGTCGTGGCGTTATATCGGAATTCGACCTTCTGTATGTTCCTGAAGAAGAGATCGCTTCCGAGCTATCCGACCAAAATGTCTGCGGTGCTAGGCGGATCAAGATGCGTAAGGAAGGTAAGTTGATCGATACGAAACACGTGATCCTTACCTTCAACACGCCTGATCTGCCTAAGAATATTAAGCCCGGATATTTAAATTGTCCCGTAAGACCCTATATTCCCAACCCTATGCGATGCTTCCAATGCCAGCGTTTCGGCCATTCTAAGACGTCTTGTCGTGGCAGCCGCACATGCGCCCGATGCTCACAGATTGGCCGCGATTCTGAAAATTGTACCGCTGCGCCTCTTTGTATAAATTGCAAGGGTGAGCACCCAGCATTTTCACGCCTCTGTCCAAAATGGAAATTGGAAAAAGAAGTGCAGACTGCAAAGGTTACGAGGAACATCTCATATGCCGAAGCCAGAAGATTAGTCCAAAGCACACAGCTACGACCAAATACATCTTACGCCAATGCTCTTAAAAAATCTCGCTCAGTTGCTACCCAAACATCAGTTAGTATGCAGACGCCACCAAACAAAACTCAACAGACTACAAACAACAAGAAGAAAGAAAACCCAACCCATACAGTACAAAATAAAGAAATAGTAATACAAAGCAAACCCAAAACTACCACACGAAAAGAAACAAATAAAAATAGAAGTTCCAGCAATAGCTCTCTTGATGGAATGGTTTCTGAATCTGCGGATTCAGACGGTATGGAAGTAGAAGAGGGTCTGGAAGTTCCCAAGCATCTACTTCCACGAAAAACCAAACAAGAGCACAGAAAGAACAAAAACTATTCATAATGGCCACCCTCGTATCATGGAACTGTCGTGGTTTCCACCGAAATCTGCTCGACATCAAAGCTATAATCAATGTTCATCAACCTTTATGCTTCGCAATACAGGAAACAAATCTAAAACCGGAACAACAAGCAAAACTTCGGAGGTTTTCTTTCGTCAGGAAAGACAACATTGCAGGTGAGCGTGCCAGTGGAGGTGTAGGTCTCCTCACCTCACTGGATTATCCCTCAAATGTGCTTTCTTTGACGACATCCCTCCAAGTTGTCGCTACTCAAACAAATTTTGATTTTGTTGCTACAGTCGTTTCTCTGTATTTGCCTCCAAATGAGCATATTGATCAGCAAGATTTAAATGGTCTTTTAGAGCAGCTGCCTGAGCCTTTCATCATAATAGGAGATTTTAACGGCCATAGTCCGCTCTGGGGTAGTAAGGATACTAATTGCCAAGGAAGACAAATTGAGCAGATGATCGAAGATCATAGCCTTTGTCTCCTCAATAATGGGCAAGATACTTACTTCCATGAGCCTTCAAAAACATTCCATGCTCTCGACCTTGCCATCTGTTCACCATCTCTGTTGCCTTTTTGCACTTTTAATGTGGGTAAAGATCTTTACAACAGTGATCATTATCCCATTCTTGTGTCTCTTGCACGAAGAGGAGCAAACCCCATGTCGAGATCCCCTCGATTCATACTGGACAGGGCAGACTGGGAACTCTTCTCTTCCATTGCAGAGCTCACAGATGAAATGGTAGAAGATGCGCATATCGATGACGCTGTTGAAGCTGTTACTAATACTATTATTCAGGCAGCTATGCTCTCCATTCCTAGAACATCAGGAAAACTACTAAAATATTCAAAACCATGGTGGAATCGCGACTGTCATGAAGCACTGAAAAAACAGAAAAAAGCATGGGGTATTTTTCGTAGATATCCTACTCTGCGAAACCTCATAGCCTTTAAAAGAGCCAAAGCAAATGCACGAAAAGTAAGAAGGCAGAGCCAGAGGGATTCCTGGATTTCATATGTGTCGTCAATAACATCCTCCACGCCTAGCAAGCGGGTTTGGGAAAGAGTTCGAAAAGCATGCGGCATATATAAAGACCACTCACTTTCCTTTTTGGAAAAAGATGGCCGAGTGATTAGCTCCATAGAAGAAATTGCGAATACTATCGGTGAGACATTTGCTTCCGTTTCTTCCAGCAGAAACTATACACCTGCATTTCTTTCTATGAAGCAGCACTCTGAAATAAATCCCATCGCATTCAACTCTTCCAAATCTGAGCCTTACAATAGAGACTTTACTATGCTTGAATTAAGGAGTGCTTTATTGCAGACACATAGGTCTTCTCCGGGTCTTGATGGAGTGAATTATGAAATGCTAAAGCATCTGTCCTGTAAGTCACTGAATGCCCTTCTCACTCTTTACAATAGGGTGTGGAAGGAGCATGCCTTTCCCAGTGCATGGAGGAGAGCTATTGTCATTCCTATTCCTAAGCCAGGGAAAGATCCAAGGAATCCCTCCAACTATCGGCCAATTGCCCTTACGAGTTGCCTCTGCAAACTGTTTGAAAAGATGGTAAACAGCCGCCTAGTCTACTTCTTGGAAAAGAATGATATTATATCGCCTTATCAGAGTGGTTTTCGAAAGGGAAGAACAACTGTAGATAACATGCTCCTCTTAGAGACATCTATTCGAAAAGCATTTGTAAGAAGAAGCCACCTTGTCTCGATATTCTTCGACATTTAAAAAGCTTATGATAAGGCATGGAGATACGGTATACTCCGGGATCTTCACGAGAGTGGCTTGCGCGGCAACCTACCAATTTTCATTCAAAATTTCTTGAACACTAGAACTTTTCAAGTAAGAATTGGCTCTGTTTTTTCGGATGTTTTTAAACAGGAAGAGGGTGTGCCTCAAGGCTGTGTGCTCAGTGTAACCCTGTTTAGTATAAAAATAAATTCTGTACTAAAAGAACTTCCTCCCACCATCTTGGGATCTCTATATGTTGATGATCTGCAGATTAGCTGTCGAGGAGCAGACATGAGATATGTAGAGAGGCAACTGCAGATGGCTCTGAATAAGATCCAAGAATGGTCAGACAAACAGGGATTTACATTTTCGAAACAGAAAACTGTGTGCGTGCACTTTTGTAGGAAGCGAGGTCTCCATCCTGAACCTGAGTTATATTTGAATGGTTCTATTATTCCAGTTGCGCCTGAAGTAAAATTTTTAGGAGTGACTTTCGACCGAAAATTGACTTTCCTTTCTCATGTTTTAAACCTGAGAAAGAAGTGTCTAAAAACACTAAATATTTTAAAAGTGTTGGCGAACACCTCCTGGGGTGCAGAGCGTTGCTCCATGCTTCGCATTTACAGAGCGCTTATCCGCTCTAAACTGGACTATGGCTCAGTTGTTTATGGATCCGCTCGCTCATCTGTTTTGTTAAAACTGGATCCTGTTCACCATCAAGGTCTGCGGATTTGTTCAGGAGCTTTCAGGACTTCTCCTGTGCAGAGCCTATATGTTGACTGTAACGAACCATCACTTCATCTGAGGCGTGAGCAATTGTCCCTTTTGCAATATTTTAATACTCTATCTCAACCTGAACATCCCAATAAGCTGTGCTTACTTGATAATGAGTGTAACACATTATTTGAAACACGTCCATCCTGTGTTCCTACTTTCCCTTTAAGAGTTCGCCCTGTCATTGAGGAACTCTCCCTCTCTGATATGCACCCCCAAGCAGTACAGAATTTTGAAATTCCACCTTGGGAAAATTCACGGATCCAGCTTCTTGATGTTTTTAAACATCACGTAAAGGCGAGCACTAACGAGATCGTTTACAGACAAAATTTCGCTGAGCACAGGCACAAATATAGCAGTTATTATCCGATATACACAGATGGATCAAAGACAAATGATCATGTCGGGATGGCTTTTGTATTTGAAAATTACATAGAGGGCAGATGCCTGCACCATGCTTTCTCTGTCCTAACATCTGAACTAACTGCAATATATTATGCTCTTTTGTACATCTCAAAGCTCTGCCACAAAAAGTTCATAGTTTACACAGACTCGTATAGTGCTCTTAAATCCTTGGAAGCTTTTCCCAACGCTCAGAATCCTGTGGTAGTGGATGTTCTCAAAATTCATAGAAATTTAATGATACGAGGATATGAAATCCTGTACTGCTGGGTTCCCGGGCATACGGGAATAAAGGGAAACGAGCTTGCAGACATCGCGGCAAAATCTGCTGTCGAACTGTCCAGTCGCCTTATCCCTTTTAGAGACATCTGCTGTGTCATCAAGGGAAAGATACGAAAAAAATGGCAGCAAATTTGGGATGTTCAGCATCACAACAAGTTGAGAAACATCAAACCTAGAATTGAGCATTGGGATTTTGCTGGAAATCGTAAAGAGGACGTTCTTTTGACTCGACTCAGAATTGGTCATACCAGAGTTACACATAGCTATCTTCTTAAAGCTGAAAATGAGCCTGTTTGTTTTAATTGTAATGTTTGTTTATCTGTTCGTCATATTTTAATTGAGTGTCTATGTTTTAATAGTCTTCGCCAGAAATATTTTAATAGCTGTGACTTACCTCTCGACCATTTAATCGGAAGAGAGGTCAATTCTAATTTATTTTATTATTTAAAAGAGATTGGCTTTTATTACCAAATGTAATTTGTTTTGAAGACTGTGTCTTGAATGTTAATATGTGCTTTTAACTTGTTTTTATATGACTTCATCCTCTGGATTTGGTACATTTATCTACTTGTTTTTATTTATTGAATTTTAATGTCATCAATTGTAATCATCTCATCTTTTGTTTGGCGCGTCATAATCATCTCTGGTTTTTGCGCCATAATCACTCACTCACTCACTCTTTTGTTTGGCGCGTCATAATCATCTCTGGTTTTTGCGCCATAATCACTCACTCACTCACTCTGTACGTTCCTGAAGAAGAGATCGCTTCCAAGCTATCCGACCAAAATGTCTGCGGTGCTAGGCGGATCAAGATGCGGAAGGAAGGTAAGTTAATCGATACGAAACACGTGATCCTTACCTTCAACACGCCTGATCTGCCTAAGAATATTAAGGCCGGATATTTAAATTGTCCTATAAAACCTTATATTCCCAACCCTATGCGATGCTTCGTGTGCCAGCGTTTCGGCCATTCTAAGACGTCTTGTCGTGGCAGCCTCACATGCGCCCGATGCTCACAGATTGGCCACGATTCTGAAAATTGTACCGCTGCGCCTTCGTGTATAAATTGCAAGGGTCAGCACCCAGCATTTTCACGCCTCTGCCCAAAATGGAAATCCGAAAAAGAAGTACAGCCTCTTAAAGTTACCAGGAACATCTCGTATGCTGAAGCCAGAAAACTAGTTCAAAGCACACAGCTCCAATCAAACAAATCTTATGCCAGTGCAGTTAAAACAACACGTAGCATTGCCACCCAAACATCAATAGGCACGCAGACTAAACCAAATAAAACCCAACCGACTACATCCAGCAAGAAAACAGAAAAGTCAACTCATTTAATACAAAATAAAGAAACAGTCATTCAAAGTAAACCCAAAACTGCCACTAAAAAAGTATCAAATAAAAATAGAAGTTCCAGCAACAGCTCTTTTGACGAAATGATTTCTGAATCTGCGGATTCAGACACTATGGAAGTAGAGGAGGGTCTAGAATTTCCCAGGCATCTACTTCCACGAAAAACCAAACAAGAGCACAGAAAGAACAAAAACCACCCATAATGGCTACCCTCGTCTCATGGAACTGTCGCGGTTTCCACCGAAATTTGCTCGACATCAAAGCCATAATTAATGCTTATCATCCTGCATGCTTCGCAATACAGGAAACAAATCTAAAACCAGAACAACAGGCAAAACTTCGGAGGTTTTCCTTCGTCAGGAAAGATAACCTTGCAGGTGAGCGTGCCAGTGGAGGTGTAGGTCTCCTCACCTCACTGGATTATCCTTCAAATGTGCTTTCTTTGACGACATCCCTCCGAGTTGTCGCTATTCAAACAAATTTTGACATTGTGGTTACAGTCGTTTCTCTGTATTTGCCTCCAAATGAGCATATTGATCAGCAATATTTAAATGGTCTTTTAGAGCAGCTGACTGAGCCTTTCATCATAATAGGTGATTTTAACGGCCATAGTCCGCTCTGGGGTAGTAAAGATACAAATTGCCGAGGAAGACAAATAGAGCAGATGATCGAAGATCATAGCCTTTGTCTCCTAAATAATGGGCAAGATACGTACTTCCATGAGCCTTCAAGGACATTCCACGCTCTCGATCTTGCCATCTGTTCACCATCTCTGTTGCCATTTTGCACTTTTAGTGTCGGAAATGACCTGTACAACAGCGATCATTATCCTATTTTTGTGTCTCTTGCACGAAGAGGAGCAAACCCCATGTCGAGATCCCCTCGATTCATACTGGACAGGGCAGACTGGGAACTCTTCTCTTCCATTGCAGAGCTCACAGATGAAATGGTAGAAGATGCGCATATCGATGACGCTGTTGAAGCTGTTACTAATACTATTATTCAGGCAGCTATGCTCTCCATTCCTAGAACATCAGGAAAACTACTAAAATATTCAAAACCATGGTGGAATCGCGACTGCCATGAAGCACTGAAAAAACAGAAAAAAGAATGGGGTATTTTTCGTAGATATCCTACTCTGCGAAACCTCATAGCTTTTAAAAGATCCAAAGCAAATGCACGGAAAGTAAGAAGGCAGAGCCAGAGGGATTCCTGGATTTTATATGTGTCCTCAATAACATCCTCTACGCCTAGTAAGCGGGTTTGGGAAAGAGTTCGAAAAGCATGCGGAATGTATAAAGACCACTCACTTTCCTTTCTGGAAAAAGATGGGCGAGTGATTAGCTCCATAGAAGAAATTGCAAATACAATTGGTGAGACATTTGCTGCCGTTTCTTCCAGCCGAAATTACTCACCTGCATTTCTTTCTATCAAGCAACGCTCTGAGAAAAATCCCATCGCTTTCAACTCTTCCAACTTTGAGCCGTACAATAGAGACTTTACTATGGTTGAATTAAAGAGAGCTTTGTTGCAGACACATAGATCTTGTCCGGGTCTGGATGGCGTGTATTATGAAATGCTAAAGCATCTGTCCTATAAGTCACTGAGTGCCCTTCTCACACTTTACAATAGAGTGTGGAAGGAGCGTACATTTCCCAGTGCATGGAGGAGAGCTGTTGTCATTCCTATTGCGAAGCCAGGGAAAGACCCGAGGAATCCCTCGAACTATCGGCCAATTGCCCTTACCAGTTGTGTTTGCAAACTGTTTGAAAAGATGGTAAACAGCCGCCTAGTCTACTTCTTGGAAAAGAGTAATATTATATCGCCTTATCAGAGCGGTTTTCGACAGGGGAGAACGACCGTAGACAATATGCTTCTATTAGAGACATCTATTCGGAAAGCCTTTGTCAGAAGAAGTCACCTTGTCTCAATATTCTTCGACATTGAGAAAGCTTATGATAAGGCATGGAGATACGGTATACTCCGGGATCTTCACGAGAGTGGCTTGCGCGGCAACCTACCAATTTTCATACAGAATTTCTTGAACGCTAGAACTTTTCAAGTAAGGATTGGCTCTGTTTTTTCGGATGTTTTTCAACAGGAAGAGGGTGTGCCTCAAGGCTGTGTGCTTAGTGTAACGCTGTTCAGTTTAAAAATAAATTCTGTATTAAAAGAACTTCCTCACACCATCTTCCCCTCAGGGGGCTCACTTCTGTGAGTACGGGTGTAGCAATCCCGAGGTACCCTAGCCCTTCAGGGGATCATCTTCTTGATGAGACGGGTGTCACGATCCTGGAGCCCCAGTGATCTATCCTCTTTTCCGTCTCCTCTCCTCTTTGCTGGAACTTTTTCCCTTCTCTTCTCCCTCGTGGTTTCTCTCTACGGAGTTTGGGGCTCGTCACGAGAGACTGGAACAGCCCTTGTCTCTAGTCTTCGAGTGGCGAGAAAACTGCCCACGTGTTTGCCGTGCGTGGAGACCCGTGTCGCTGGAAAGGAGGGTCCTGGTAGTTGAGGGGCGAGGTACTGTCCCCAACACACTACTTTGGCCTCTGCTTCAGCTAAACGGGAGGCACCTTAGTCGTCCTCACGGGTGTCAATCGGCTGGTCACTAGTCCTTGTGTCAGTGGCTTGGGGTCAAGCTCTCGGGAGTACCTGCTTTCGGGAAAGCCGACTGTGGGGCTTCAGTTTGCGTATAGGTCCGGCTAGCCCTAACACAGGAATCTGTGTTCCCTTGTTGGGCTCCGTGGTGGGCGGGGCCGTCGGACCCGAATCTTTTCTTATTTCAATATGGCTAATTCCCAAATTTTTCTGATCAAAGACTTCGAAGTCACTCCAGTCTCTCAACCTAGTTCTGAAACGTCTACTACTAAACCAGTCACTCAACCTAGCTCTGAACCACCTACTAATAAACCAATCATTCAACCTAGTTCTGAAAAGTCTACTACTAAACCAGTCACTCAACCTAGTTCTGAAAATTCTGCAAAAAAATTACGGACAGATGCAAATAAAAAAAATCATCACAATAGTCCCCGTTTCCTAGTCATCTCTAGTCCTTCTGGCGAAATGCACAAGATGTCTCCTTTCGTAATAAATAAATACATCCAGTCTTGTATTGGTGAGCCGAGAAACATAAAGCGTCTCCGCTCCGGAGACTTGCTTATTGATACAAACTCAGCCACCCAGTCTGCTTCTTTACTTCAGATTACTAAACTTGGGCAAGCGAATGTCACTGTAACAGCACATAAGACACTGAATTATTGTCGTGGCGTAATATCGGAATTCGACCTTCTGTACGTTCCTGAAGAAGAGATCGCTTCCGAGCTATCCGACCAAAATGTCTGCGGTGCTAGGCGGATCAAGATGCTTAAGGAAGGTAAGTTGATCGATACGAAACACGTGATCCTTACCTTCAACACGCCTGATCTGCCTAAGAATATTAAGGCCGGATATTTAAATTGTCCTGTAAGACCTTATATTCCCAACCCTATGCGATGCTTCCAATGCCAGCGTTTCGGCCATTCTAAGACGTCTTGTCGTGGCAGCCTCACATGCGCCCGATGCTCACAGATTGGCCACGATTCGGAAAATTGTACCGCTGCGCCTTCGTGTATAAATTGCAAGGGTCAGCACCCAGCATTTTCACGCCTCTGCCCAAAATGGAAATCCGAAAAAGAAGTACAGACTCTTAAAGTTACCAGGAACATCTCGTATGCTGAAGCCAGAAAACTAGTTCAAAGCACACAGCTCCAATCAAACAAATCTTATGCCAGTGCAGTTAAAACACTACGTAGCATTGCCACCCAAACATCAATAGGCACGCAGACTAAACCAAATAAAACCCAACCAACCACATCCACCAAGAAAACGGAAAATGCAACTCATTTAATACAAAAAAAAGAAACAGTCATTCAAAGTAAACCTAAAATTGAAAGTCACAAAATAATTAATAAAAATATAAGTCCCAGCAATAGCTCTTTTGACGAAATGATTTCTGAATCTGCGGATTCAGACACTATGGAAGTAGAGGAGGGTCTAGAATTTCCCAGGCATCTACTTCCACGAAAAACCAAACAAGAGCACAGAAAGAACAAAAACCAGACATAATGGCCACCCTCGTCTCATGGAACTGTCGCGGTTTCCACCGAAATTTGCTCGACATCAAAGCCACAATTAATGCTTATCATCCTGTATGCTTCGCAGTACAGGAAACAAATCTAAAACCAGAACAACAGGCAAAACTTCGGAGGTTTTCCTTCGTCAGGAAAGATAACCTTGCAGGTGAGCGTGCCAGTGGAGGTGTAGGTCTCCTCACCTCACTGGATTATCCCTCAAATGTGCTTTCTTTGACGACATCCCTCCAAGTTGTCGCTACTCAAACAAATTTTGATTTTGTTGTTACAGTCGTTTCTCTGTATTTGCCTCCAAATGAGCATATTGATCAGCAAGATTTAAATAGTCTTTTAGAGCAGCTGCCTGAGCCTTTCATCATAATAGGAGATTTTAACGGCCATAGTCCGCTCTGGGGTAGTAAGGATACTAATTGCCGAGGAAGACAAATTGAGCAGATGATCGAAGATCATAGCTTTTGTCTCCTCAATAATGGGCAAGATACTTACTTCCATGAGCCTTCAAAAACATTTCATGCTCTCGACCTTGCCATCTGTTCACCATCACTGTTGCCTTTTTGCACTTTTAATGTGGGTAAAGATCTTTACAACAGTGATCATTATCCCATTCTTGTGTCTCTTGCACGAAGAGGAGCAAACCCCATGTCGAGATCCCCTCGATTCATACTGGACAGGGCAGACTGGGAACTCTTCTCTTCCATTGCAGAGCTCACAGATGAAATGGTAGAAGATGCGCATATCGATGACGCTGTTGAAGCTGTTACTAATACTATTATTCAGGCAGCTATGCTTTCGATTCCTAGAACATCAGGAAAAATGCTTAAATATACGAAACCATGGTGGAATCGCGACTGTCATGAAGCACTGAAAAAACAGAAAAAAGCATGGGGTATTTTTCGTAGATATCCTACTCTGCGAAACCTCATAGCCTTTAAAAGAGCCAAAGCAAATGCACGAAAAGTAAGAAGGCAGAGCCAGAGGGATTCCTGGATTTCATATGTGTCGTCAATAACATCCTCTACGCCTAGCAAGCGGGTTTGGGAAAGAGTTCAAAAAGCATGCGGCATATATAAAGACCACTCACTTTCCTTTTTGGAAAAAGATGGCCGAGTGATTAGCTCCATAGAAGAAATTGCGAATACTATTGGTGAGACATTTGCTTCCGTTTCTTCCAGCAGAAACTATACACCTGCATTTCTTTCTATGAAGCAGCACTCTGAAATAAATCCCATCGCATTCAACTCTTCCAAATCTGAGCCTTACAATAGAGACTTTACTATGCTTGAATTAAGGAGTGCTTTATTGCAGACACATAGGTCTTCTCCGGGTCTTGATGGAGTGAATTATGAAATGCTAAAGCATCTGTCCTGTAAGTCACTGAATGCCCTTCTCACACTTTACAATAGAGTGTGGAAGGAGCGTACATTTCCCAGTGCATGGAGGAGAGCTGTTGTCATTCCTATTCCTAAGCCAGGGAAAGATCCAAGGAATCCCTCCAACTATCGGCCAATTGCCCTTACGAGTTGCCTCTGCAAACTGTTTGAAAAGATGGTAAACAGCCGCCTAGTCTACTTCTTGGAAAAGAATGATATTATATCGCCTTATAAGAGTGGTTTTCGAAAGGGAAGAACAACTGTAGATAACATGCTCCTCTTAGAGACATCTATTCGAAAAGCATTTGTGAGAAGAAGCCACCTTGTCTCGATATTCTTCGACATTGAAAAAGCTTATGATAAGGCATGGAGATACGGTATACTCCGGGATCTTCACGAGAGTGGCTTGCGCGGCAACCTACCAATTTTCATTCAAAATTTCTTGAACACTAGAACTTTTCAAGTAAGAATTGGCTCTGTTTTTTCGGATGTTTTTGAACAGGAAGAGGGTGTGCCTCAAGGCTGTGTGCTCAGTGTAACCCTGTTTAGTTTAAAAATAAATTCTGTACTAAAAGAACTTCCTCCCACCATCTTGGGATCTCTATATGTTGATGATCTGCAGATTAGCTGTCGAGGAGCAGACATGAGATATGTAGAGAGGCAACTGCAGATGGCTCTGATTAAGATCCAAGAATGGTCAGACAAACAGGGATTTACATTTTCGAAACAGAAAACTGTCTGCGTGCACTTTTGTAGGAAGCGAGGTCTCCATCCTGAACCTGAGTTATACTTGAATGGTACAATTATTCCAGTTGCGCCTGAAGTAAAATTTTTAGGAGTGACGTTCGACCGAAAATTGACTTTCCTTTCTCATGTTTTAAACCTGAGAAAGAAGTGTCTAAAAACACTAAATATTTTAAAAGTGTTGGCGAACACCTCCTGGGGTGCAGAGCGTTGCTCCATGCTTCGCATTTACAGAGCGCTTATCCGCTCTAAACTGGACTATGGCTCAGTTGTTTATGGATCCGCTCGGTCATCTGTTTTGTTAAAACTGGATCCTGTTCACCATCAAGGTCTGCGGATTTGTTCAGGAGCTTTCAGGACTTCTCCTGTGCAGAGCCTATATGTTGACTGTAACGAACCATCACTTTATCTGAGGCGTGAGCAATTGTCCCTTTTGCAATATTTTAATACTCTATCACAACCTGAACATCCCAATAAGCTGTGCTTACTTGATAATGAGTGTAACACATTATTTGAAACACGTCCATCCTGTGTTCCTACTTTCCCTTTAAGAGTTCGCCCTGTCATTGAGGAACTCTCCCTCTCTGATATGCACCCCCAAGCAGTACAGAATTTTGAAATTCCACCTTGGGAAAATTCACGGATCCAGCTTCTTGATGTTTTTAAACATCACGTAAAGGCGAGCACTAACGAGATCGTTTACAGACAAATTTTCGCTGAGCACAGGCACAAATATAGCAGTTATTATCCGATATACACAGATGGATCAAAGACAAATGATCATGTCGGGATGGCTTTTGTATTTGAAAATTACATAGAGGGCAGATGCCTGCACCATGCTTTCTCTGTCCTAACATCTGAACTAACTGCAATATATTATGCTCTTTTGTACATCTCAAAGCTCTGCCACAAAAAGTTCATAGTTTACACAGACTCGTATAGTGCTCTTAAATCCTTGGAAGCTTTTCCCAACGCTCAGAATCCTGTGGTAGTGGATGTTCTCAAAATTCATAGAAATTTAATGATACGAGGATATGAAATCCTGTACTGCTGGGTTCCCGGGCATACGGGAATAAAGGGAAACGAGCTTGCAGACATCGCGGCAAAATCTGCTGTCGAACTGTCCAGTCGCCTTATCCCTTTTAGAGACATCTGCTGTGTCATCAAGGGAAAGATACGAAAAAAATGGCAGCAAATTTGGGATGTTCAGCATCACAACAAGTTGAGAAACATCAAACCTAGAATTGAGCATTGGGATTTTGCTGGAAATCGTAAAGAGGACGTTCTTTTGACTCGACTCAGAATTGGTCATACCAGAGTTACACATAGCTATCTTCTTAAAGCTGAAAATGAGCCTGTTTGTTTTAATTGTAATGTTTGTTTATCTGTTCGTGATATTTTAATTGAGTGTCTATGTTTTAATAGTCTTCGCCAGAAATATTTTAATAGCTGTGACTTACCTCTCGACCATTTAATCGGAAGAGAGGTCAATTCTAATTTATTTTATTATTTAAAAGAGATTGGCTTTTATTACCAAATGTAATTTGTTTTGAAGACTGTGTCTTGAATGTTAATATGTGCTTTTAACTTGTTTTTATATGACTTCATCCTCTGGATTTGGTACATTTATCTACTTGTTTTTATTTATTGAATTTTAATGTCATCAATTGTAATCATCTCATCTTTTGTTTGGCGCGTCATAATCATCTCTGGTTTTTGCGCCATAATCACTCACTCACTCTAGAGACATCTATTCGAAAAGCATTTGTAAGAAGAAGCCACCTTGTCTCGATATTCTTCGACATTGAAAAAGCTTATGATAAGGCATGGAGATACGGTATACTCCGGGATCTTCACGAGAGTGGCTTGCGCGGCAACCTACCAATTTTCATTCAAAATTTCTTGAACACTAGAACTTTTCAAGTAAGAATTGGCTCTGTTTTTTCGGATGTTTTTGAACAGGAAGAGGGTGTGCCTCAAGGCTGTGTGCTCAGTGTAACCCTGTTTAGTTTAAAAATAAATTCTGTACTAAAAGAACTTCCTCCCACCATCTTGGGATCTCTATATGTTGATGATCTGCAGATTAGCTGTCGAGGAGCAGACATGAGATATGTAGAGAGGCAACTGCAGATGGCTCTGATTAAGATCCAAGAATGGTCAGACAAACAGGGATTTACATTTTCGAAACAGAAAACTGTCTGCGTGCACTTTTGTAGGAAGCGAGGTCTCCATCCTGAACCTGAGTTATACTTGAATGGTACAATTATTCCAGTTCCGCCTGAAGTAAAATTTTTAGGAGTGACGTTCGACCGAAAATTGACTTTCCTTTCTCATGTTTTAAACCTGAGAAAGAAGTGTCTAAAAACACTAAATATTTTAAAAGTGTTGGCGAAACACCTCCTGGGGTGCAGAGCGTTGCTCCATGCTTCGCATTTACAGAGCGCTTATCCGCTCTAAACTGGACTATGGCTCAGTTGTTTATGGATCCGCTCGCTCATCTGTTTTGTTAAAACTGGATCCTGTTCACCATCAAGGTCTGCGGATTTGTTCAGGAGCTTTCAGGACTTCTCCTGTGCAGAGCCTATATGTTGACTGTAACGAACCATCACTTTATCTGAGGCGTGAGCAATTGTCCCTTTTGCAATATTTTAATACTCTATCACAACCTGAACATCCCAATAAGCTGTGCTTACTTGATAATGAGTGTAACACATTATTTGAAACACGTCCATCCTGTGTTCCTACTTTCCCTTTAAGAGTTCGCCCTGTCATTGAGGAACTCTCCCTCTCTGATATGCACCCCCAAGCAGTACAGAATTTTGAAATTCCACCTTGGGAAAATTCACGGATCCAGCTTCTTGATGTTTTTAAACATCACGTAAAGGCGAGCACTAACGAGATCGTTTACAGACAAATTTTCGCTGAGCACAGGCACAAATATAGCAGTTATTATCCGATATACACAGATGGATCAAAGTCAAATGATCATGTCGGGATGGCTTTTGTATTTGAAAATTACATAGAGGGCAGATGCCTGCACCATGCTTTCTCTGTCCTAACATCTGAACTAACTGCAATATATTATGCTCTTTTGTACATCCCAAAGCTCTGCCACAAAAAGTTCATAGTTTACACAGACTCGTATAGTGCTCTTAAATCCTTGGAAGCTTTTCCCAACGCTCAGAATCCTGTGGTAGTGGATGTTCTCAAAATTCATAGAAATTTAATGATACGAGGATATGAAATCCTGTACTGCTGGGTTCCCGGGCATACGGGAATAAAGGGAAACGAGCTTGCAGACATCGCGGCAAAATCTGCTGTCGAACTGTCCAGTCGCCTTATCCCTTTTAGAGACATCTGCTGTGTCATCAAGGGAAAGATACGAAAAAAATGGCAGCAAATTTGGGATGTTCAGCATCACAACAAGTTGAGAAACATCAAACCTAGAATTGAGCATTGGGATTTTGCTGGAAATCGTAAAGAGGACGTTCTTTTGACTCGACTCAGAATTGGTCATACCAGAGTTACACATAGCTATCTTCTTAAAGCTGAAAATGAGCCTGTTTGTTTTAATTGTAATGTTTGTTTATCTGTTCGTCATATTTTAATTGAGTGTCTATGTTTTAATAGTCTTCGCCAGAAATATTTTAATAGCTGTGACTTACCTCTCGACCGTTTAATCGGAAGAGAGGTCAATTCTAATTTATTTTATTATTTAAAAGAGATTGGCTTTTATTACCAAATGTAATTTGTTTTGAAGACTGTGTCTTGAATGTTAATATGTGCTTTTAACTTGTTTTTATATGACTTCATCCTCTGGATTTGGTACATTTATCTACTTGTTTTTATTTATTGAATTTTAATGTCATCAATTGTAATCATCTCATCTTTTGTTTGGCGCGTCATAATCATCTCTGGTTTTTGCGCCATAATCACTCACTCACTCACTCTTTTGTTTGGCGCGTCATAATCATCTCTGGTTTTTGCGCCATAATCACTCACTCACTCACTCTGTACGTTCCTGAAGAAGAGATCGCTTCCAAGCTATCCGACCAAAATGTCTGCGGTGCTAGGCGGATCAAGATGCGGAAGGAAGGTAAGTTAATCGATACGAAACACGTGATCCTTACCTTCAACACGCCTGATCTGCCTAAGAATATTAAGGCCGGATATTTAAATTGTCCTATAAAACCTTATATTCCCAACCCTATGCGATGCTTCGTGTGCCAGCGTTTCGGCCATTCTAAGACGTCTTGTCGTGGCAGCCTCACATGCGCCCGATGCTCACAGATTGGCCACGATTCTGAAAATTGTACCGCTGCGCCTTCGTGTATAAATTGCAAGGGTCAGCACCCAGCATTTTCACGCCTCTGCCCAAAATGGAAATCCGAAAAAGAAGTACAGCCTCTTAAAGTTACCAGGAACATCTCGTATGCTGAAGCCAGAAAACTAGTTCAAAGCACACAGCTCCAATCAAACAAATCTTATGCCAGTGCAGTTAAAACAACACGTAGCATTGCCACCCAAACATCAATAGGCACGCAGACTAAACCAAATAAAACCCAACCGACTACATCCAGCAAGAAAACAGAAAAGTCAACTCATTTAATACAAAATAAAGAAACAGTCATTCAAAGTAAACCCAAAACTGCCACTAAAAAAGTATCAAATAAAAATAGAAGTTCCAGCAACAGCTCTTTTGACGAAATGATTTCTGAATCTGCGGATTCAGACACTATGGAAGTAGAGGAGGGTCTAGAATTTCCCAGGCATCTACTTCCACGAAAAACCAAACAAGAGCACAGAAAGAACAAAAACCACCCATAATGGCTACCCTCGTCTCATGGAACTGTCGCGGTTTCCACCGAAATTTGCTCGACATCAAAGCCATAATTAATGCTTATCATCCTGCATGCTTCGCAATACAGGAAACAAATCTAAAACCAGAACAACAGGCAAAACTTCGGAGGTTTTCCTTCGTCAGGAAAGATAACCTTGCAGGTGAGCGTGCCAGTGGAGGTGTAGGTCTCCTCACCTCACTGGATTATCCTTCAAATGTGCTTTCTTTGACGACATCCCTCCGAGTTGTCGCTATTCAAACAAATTTTGACATTGTGGTTACAGTCGTTTCTCTGTATTTGCCTCCAAATGAGCATATTGATCAGCAATATTTAAATGGTCTTTTAGAGCAGCTGACTGAGCCTTTCATCATAATAGGTGATTTTAACGGCCATAGTCCGCTCTGGGGTAGTAAAGATACAAATTGCCGAGGAAGACAAATAGAGCAGATGATCGAAGATCATAGCCTTTGTCTCCTAAATAATGGGCAAGATACGTACTTCCATGAGCCTTCAAGGACATTCCACGCTCTCGATCTTGCCATCTGTTCACCATCTCTGTTGCCATTTTGCACTTTTAGTGTCGGAAATGACCTGTACAACAGCGATCATTATCCTATTTTTGTGTCTCTTGCACGAAGAGGAGCAAACCCCATGTCGAGATCCCCTCGATTCATACTGGACAGGGCAGACTGGGAACTCTTCTCTTCCATTGCAGAGCTCACAGATGAAATGGTAGAAGATGCGCATATCGATGACGCTGTTGAAGCTGTTACTAATACTATTATTCAGGCAGCTATGCTCTCCATTCCTAGAACATCAGGAAAACTACTAAAATATTCAAAACCATGGTGGAATCGCGACTGCCATGAAGCACTGAAAAAACAGAAAAAAGAATGGGGTATTTTTCGTAGATATCCTACTCTGCGAAACCTCATAGCTTTTAAAAGATCCAAAGCAAATGCACGGAAAGTAAGAAGGCAGAGCCAGAGGGATTCCTGGATTTTATATGTGTCCTCAATAACATCCTCTACGCCTAGTAAGCGGGTTTGGGAAAGAGTTCGAAAAGCATGCGGAATGTATAAAGACCACTCACTTTCCTTTCTGGAAAAAGATGGGCGAGTGATTAGCTCCATAGAAGAAATTGCAAATACAATTGGTGAGACATTTGCTGCCGTTTCTTCCAGCCGAAATTACTCACCTGCATTTCTTTCTATCAAGCAACGCTCTGAGAAAAATCCCATCGCTTTCAACTCTTCCAACTTTGAGCCGTACAATAGAGACTTTACTATGGTTGAATTAAAGAGAGCTTTGTTGCAGACACATAGATCTTGTCCGGGTCTGGATGGCGTGTATTATGAAATGCTAAAGCATCTGTCCTATAAGTCACTGAGTGCCCTTCTCACACTTTACAATAGAGTGTGGAAGGAGCGTACATTTCCCAGTGCATGGAGGAGAGCTGTTGTCATTCCTATTGCGAAGCCAGGGAAAGACCCGAGGAATCCCTCGAACTATCGGCCAATTGCCCTTACCAGTTGTGTTTGCAAACTGTTTGAAAAGATGGTAAACAGCCGCCTAGTCTACTTCTTGGAAAAGAGTAATATTATATCGCCTTATCAGAGCGGTTTTCGACAGGGGAGAACGACCGTAGACAATATGCTTCTATTAGAGACATCTATTCGGAAAGCCTTTGTCAGAAGAAGTCACCTTGTCTCAATATTCTTCGACATTGAGAAAGCTTATGATAAGGCATGGAGATACGGTATACTCCGGGATCTTCACGAGAGTGGCTTGCGCGGCAACCTACCAATTTTCATACAGAATTTCTTGAACGCTAGAACTTTTCAAGTAAGGATTGGCTCTGTTTTTTCGGATGTTTTTCAACAGGAAGAGGGTGTGCCTCAAGGCTGTGTGCTTAGTGTAACGCTGTTCAGTTTAAAAATAAATTCTGTATTAAAAGAACTTCCTCACACCATCTTCCCCTCAGGGGGCTCACTTCTGTGAGTACGGGTGTAGCAATCCCGAGGTACCCTAGCCCTTCAGGGGATCATCTTCTTGATGAGACGGGTGTCACGATCCTGGAGCCCCAGTGATCTATCCTCTTTTCCGTCTCCTCTCCTCTTTGCTGGAACTTTTTCCCTTCTCTTCTCCCTCGTGGTTTCTCTCTACGGAGTTTGGGGCTCGTCACGAGAGACTGGAACAGCCCTTGTCTCTAGTCTTCGAGTGGCGAGAAAACTGCCCACGTGTTTGCCGTGCGTGGAGACCCGTGTCGCTGGAAAGGAGGGTCCTGGTAGTTGAGGGGCGAGGTACTGTCCCCAACACACTACTTTGGCCTCTGCTTCAGCTAAACGGGAGGCACCTTAGTCGTCCTCACGGGTGTCAATCGGCTGGTCACTAGTCCTTGTGTCAGTGGCTTGGGGTCAAGCTCTCGGGAGTACCTGCTTTCGGGAAAGCCGACTGTGGGGCTTCAGTTTGCGTATAGGTCCGGCTAGCCCTAACACAGGAATCTGTGTTCCCTTGTTGGGCTCCGTGGTGGGCGGGGCCGTCGGACCCGAATCTTTTCTTATTTCAATATGGCTAATTCCCAAATTTTTCTGATCAAAGACTTCGAAGTCACTCCAGTCTCTCAACCTAGTTCTGAAAAGTCTACTACTAAACCAGTCACTCAACCTAGTTCTGAAAATTCTGCAAAAAAATTACGGACAGATGCAAATAAAAAAAATCATCACAATAGTCCCCGTTTCCTAGTCATCTCTAGTCCTTCTGGCGAAATGCACAAGATGTCTCCTTTCGTAATAAATAAATACATCCAGTCTTGTATTGGTGAGCCGAGAAACATAAAGCGTCTCCGCTCCGGAGACTTGCTTATTGATACAAACTCAGCCACCCAGTCTGCTTCTTTACTTCAGATTACTAAACTTGGGCAAGCGAATGTCACTGTAACAGCACATAAGACACTGAATTATTGTCGTGGCGTAATATCGGAATTCGACCTTCTGTACGTTCCTGAAGAAGAGATCGCTTCCGAGCTATCCGACCAAAATGTCTGCGGTGCTAGGCGGATCAAGATGCTTAAGGAAGGTAAGTTGATCGATACGAAACACGTGATCCTTACCTTCAACACGCCTGATCTGCCTAAGAATATTAAGGCCGGATATTTAAATTGTCCTGTAAGACCTTATATTCCCAACCCTATGCGATGCTTCCAATGCCAGCGTTTCGGCCATTCTAAGACGTCTTGTCGTGGCAGCCTCACATGCGCCCGATGCTCACAGATTGGCCACGATTCGGAAAATTGTACCGCTGCGCCTTCGTGTATAAATTGCAAGGGTCAGCACCCAGCATTTTCACGCCTCTGCCCAAAATGGAAATCCGAAAAAGAACTACAGACTCTTAAAGTTACCAGGAACATCTCGTATGCTGAAGCCAGAAAACTAGTTCAAAGCACACAGCTCCAATCAAACAAATCTTATGCCAGTGCAGTTAAAACAACACGTAGCATTGCCACCCAAACATCAATAGGCACGCAGACTAAACCAAATAAAACCCAACCAACCACATCCACCAAGAAAACGGAAAATGCAACTCATTTAATACAAAAAAAAAAGAAACAGTCATTCAAAGTAAACCTAAAATTGAAAGTCACAAAATAATTAATAAAAATATAAGTCCCAGCAATAGCTCTTTTGACGAAATGATTTCTGAATCTGCGGAGTCAGACACTATGGAAGTAGAGGAGGGTCTAGAATTTCCCAGGCATCTACTTCCACGAAAAACCAAACAAGAGCACAGAAAGAACAAAAACCAGACATAATGGCCACCCTCGTCTCATGGAACTGTCGCGGTTTCCACCGAAATTTGCTCGACATCAAAGCCACAATTAATGCTTATCATCCTGTATGCTTCGCAGTACAGGAAACAAATCTAAAACCAGAACAACAGGCAAAACTTCGGAGGTTTTCCTTCGTCAGGAAAGATAACCTTGCAGGTGAGCGTGCCAGTGGAGGTGTAGGTCTCCTCACCTCACTGGATTATCCCTCAAATGTGCTTTCTTTGACGACATCCCTCCAAGTTGTCGCTACTCAAACAAATTTTGATTTTGTTGTTACAGTCGTTTCTCTGTATTTGCCTCCAAATGAGCATATTGATCAGCAAGATTTAAATAGTCTTTTAGAGCAGCTGCCTGAGCCTTTCATCATAATAGGAGATTTTAACGGCCATAGTCCGCTCTGGGGTAGTAAGGATACTAATTGCCGAGGAAGACAAATTGAGCAGATGATCGAAGATCATAGCTTTTGTCTCCTCAATAATGGGCAAGATACTTACTTCCATGAGCCTTCAAAAACATTTCATGCTCTCGACCTTGCCATCTGTTCACCATCACTGTTGCCTTTTTGCACTTTTAATGTGGGTAAAGATCTTTACAACAGTGATCATTATCCCATTCTTGTGTCTCTTGCACGAAGAGGAGCAAACCCCATGTCGAGATCCCCTCGATTCATACTGGACAGGGCAGACTGGGAACTCTTCTCTTCCATTGCAGAGCTCACAGATGAAATGGTAGAAGATGCGCATATCGATGACGCTGTTGAAGCTGTTACTAATACTATTATTCAGGCAGCTATGCTTTCGATTCCTAGAACATCAGGAAAAATGCTTAAATATACGAAACCATGGTGGAATCGCGACTGTCATGAAGCACTGAAAAAACAGAAAAAAGCATGGGGTATTTTTCGTAGATATCCTACTCTGCGAAACCTCATAGCCTTTAAAAGAGCCAAAGCAAATGCACGAAAAGTAAGAAGGCAGAGCCAGAGGGATTCCTGGATTTCATATGTGTCGTCAATAACATCCTCCACGCCTAGCAAGCGGGTTTGGGAAAGAGTTCAAAAAGCATGCGGCATATATAAAGACCACTCACTTTCCTTTTTGGAAAAAGATGGCCGAGTGATTAGCTCCATAGAAGAAATTGCGAATACTATTGGTGAGACATTTGCTTCCGTTTCTTCCAGCAGAAACTATACACCTGCATTTCTTTCTATGAAGCAGCACTCTGAAATAAATCCCATCGCATTCAACTCTTCCAAATCTGAGCCTTACAATAGAGACTTTACTATGCTTGAATTAAGGAGTGCTTTATTGCAGACACATAGGTCTTCTCCGGGTCTTGATGGAGTGAATTATGAAATGCTAAAGCATCTGTCCTGTAAGTCACTGAATGCCCTTCTCACACTTTACAATAGAGTGTGGAAGGAGCGTACATTTCCCAGTGCATGGAGGAGAGCTGTTGTCATTCCTATTCCTAAGCCAGGGAAAGATCCAAGGAATCCCTCCAACTATCGGCCAATTGCCCTTACGAGTTGCCTCTGCAAACTGTTTGAAAAGATGGTAAACAGCCGCCTAGTCTACTTCTTGGAAAAGAATGATATTATATCGCCTTATAAGAGTGGTTTTCGAAAGGGAAGAACAACTGTAGATAACATGCTCCTCTTAGAGACATCTATTCGAAAAGCATTTGTGAGAAGAAGCCACCTTGTCTCGATATTCTTCGACATTGAAAAAGCTTATGATAAGGCATGGAGATACGGTATACTCCGGGATCTTCACGAGAGTGGCTTGCGCGGCAACCTACCAATTTTCATTCAAAATTTCTTGAACACTAGAACTTTTCAAGTAAGAATTGGCTCTGTTTTTTCGGATGTTTTTGAACAGGAAGAGGGTGTGCCTCAAGGCTGTGTGCTCAGTGTAACCCTGTTTAGTTTAAAAATAAATTCTGTACTAAAAGAACTTCCTCCCACCATCTTGGGATCTCTATATGTTGATGATCTGCAGATTAGCTGTCGAGGAGCAGACATGAGATATGTAGAGAGGCAACTGCAGATGGCTCTGATTAAGATCCAAGAATGGTCAGACAAACAGGGATTTACATTTTCGAAACAGAAAACTGTCTGCGTGCACTTTTGTAGGAAGCGAGGTCTCCATCCTGAACCTGAGTTATACTTGAATGGTACAATTATTCCAGTTGCGCCTGAAGTAAAATTTTTAGGAGTGACGTTCGACCGAAAATTGACTTTCCTTTCTCATGTTTTAAACCTGAGAAAGAAGTGTCTAAAAACACTAAATATTTTAAAAGTGTTGGCGAACACCTCCTGGGGTGCAGAGCGTTGCTCCATGCTTCGCATTTACAGAGCGCTTATCCGCTCTAAACTGGACTATGGCTCAGTTGTTTATGGATCCGCTCGCTCATCTGTTTTGTTAAAACTGGATCCTGTTCACCATCAAGGTCTGCGGATTTGTTCAGGAGCTTTCAGGACTTCTCCTGTGCAGAGCCTATATGTTGACTGTAACGAACCATCACTTCATCTGAGGCGTGAGCAATTGTCCCTTTTGCAATATTTTAATACTCTATCTCAACCTGAACATCCCAATAAGCTGTGCTTACTTGATAATGAGTGTAACACATTATTTGAAACACGTCCATCCTGTGTTCCTACTTTGCCTTTAAGAGTTCGCCCTGTCATTGAGGAACTCTCCCTCTCTGATATGCACCCCCAAGCAGTACAGAATTTTGAAATTCCACCTTGGGAAAATTCACGGATCCAGCTTCTTGATGTTTTTAAACATCACGTAAAGGCGAGCACTAACGAGATCGTTTACAGACAACTTTTCGCTGAGCACAGGCACAAATATAGCAGTTATTATCCGATATACACAGATGGATCAAAGTCAAATGATCATGTCGGGATGGCTTTTGTATTTGAAAATTACATAGAGGGCAGATGCCTGCACCATGCTTTCTCTGTCCTAACATCTGAACTAACTGCAATATATTATGCTCTTTTGTACATCCCAAAGCTCTGCCACAAAAAGTTCATAGTTTACACAGACTCGTATAGTGCTCTTAAATCCTTGGAAGCTTTTCCCAACGCTCAGAATCCTGTGGTAGTGGATGTTCTCAAAATTCATAGAAATTTAATGATACGAGGATATGAAATCCTGTACTGCTGGGTTCCCGGGCATACGGGAATAAAGGGAAACGAGCTTGCAGACATCGCGGCAAAATCTGCTGTCGAACTGTCCAGTCGCCTTATCCCTTTTAGAGACATCTGCTGTGTCATCAAGGGAAAGATACGAAAAAAATGGCAGCAAATTTGGGATGTTCAGCATCACAACAAGTTGAGAAACATCAAACCTAGAATTGAGCATTGGGATTTTGCTGGAAATCGTAAAGAGGACGTTCTTTTGACTCGACTCAGAATTGGTCATACCAGAGTCACACATAGCTATCTTCTTAAAGGTGAAAATGAGCCTGTTTGTTTTAATTGTAATGTTTGTTTATCTGTTCGTCATATTTTAATTGAGTGTCAATGTTTTAATAGTCTTCGCCAGAAATATTTTAATAGCTGTGACTTACCTCTCGACCGTTTAATCGGAAGAGAGGTCAATTCTAATTTATTTTATTATTTAAAAGAGATTGGGTTTTATTACCAAATGTAATTTGTTTTGAAGACTGTGTCTTGAATGTTAATATGTGCTTTTAACTTGTTTTTATATGACTTCATCCTCTGGATTTGGTACATTTATCTACTTGTTTTTATTTATTGAATTTTAATGTCATCAATTGTAATCATCTCATCTTTTGTTTGGCGCGTCATAATCATCTCTGGTTTTTGCGCCATAATCACTCACTCACTCACTCACTCACTCACTCACTCACTCCTCACACCATCTTAGGATCACTATATGTAGATGATTTACAGATTAGCTGTCGAGGAGCAGACATGAGATACATAGAGAGGCAATTGCAGATGGCTCTGAATAAGATCCAAGAATGGTCAGACAAACAGGGATTTACTTTTTCGAAACAGAAAACTGTGTGCGTGCACTTTTGTAGGAAGCGAGGTCTCCATCCTGAACCTGAGTTATATCTAAATGGTACAATTATTCCAGTTGCGCCCGAAGTAAAATTTTTAGGAGTAACGTTCGACCAGAAATTGACTTTCCTTTATCATGTTTTAAACCTGAGAAAGAAGTGTCTCAAAACACTAAATATGTTAAAAGTGTTGGCGAACACCTCCTGGGGTGCAGAGCGTTGCTCCATGCTTCGCATTTACAGAGCGCTTATCCGCTCTAGACTGGACTATGGCTCAGTTGTTTATGGATCCGCTCGGTCATCTGTTTTGTTAAAACTGGATCCTGTTCACCATCAAGGTTTGAGGATATGTTCAGGAGCCTTCAGGACTTCTCCTGTCCAGAGCCTGTATGTTGACTGTAATGAACCATCACTTTATCTGAGGCGTGAACAATTGTCCCTTTTGCAATATTTTAATATACTATCCCAACCTGAACATCCCAATAAGCTGTGCTTACTTGATGATGTGAGTAACGCGTTATTTGAAACACGTCCATCTTGTGTTCCTACATTTCTTTTAAGAGTTCGCCCTGTCATTGAGGAACTTTCCCTCTCTGATATGCACCCCCAAGCAGTACAGAATTTTGAAATCCCACCTTGGGAAAATGCACGGATTCAGCTTCTTGATGTTTTTAAGTATCATGTGAAGGCAAGCACTAACGAGATTATATACAGACAACTCTTCGCTGAGCACAGGAACAAATATAGCAGTTATCTTCCAGTTTATACAGATGGGTCCAAGTCAAAAGATCATGTGGGGATGGCATATGTAATTAAAGACCACATGGAGGGCAGACGCTTGCACAATGCTTTCTCTGTCTTAACATCCGAATTAACTGCGATATATTATAGTCTTTTATACATCTCAAGGCTCTGCTACAAAAAGTTTATAATTTATACAGATTCGTATAGTGCTCTTAAATCAATAGAAGCTTTTCCTAATACTCAAAATCCAGTAATAGTGGATATTCTCAAAATACATATAAACTTAATGAATCGTGGGTATGATATCCTGTACTGCTGGGTTCCCGGGCATGTGGGAATAAAAGGGAATGAGCTGGCAGATATCACAGCAAAATGTGCTGTTGAACTGTCCAGTCGTCTCATCCCTTTTGCAGACATTTGTTGTGTTGTGAAACAAAAGATCCGAAAAAAATGGCAACAACTTTGGGATGTTCAGCTTCAAAATAAATTAAGACATGTAAAACCTAGAATTGAGCACTGGGAATTAACCAAAAATCGTAAGGAGGAAGTTCTTTTGACTCGCCTCAGAATTGGTCACACTAGAGTGACACATAACTACCTTTTAAAAGCTGAAAATGAGCCTGTTTGTTTTAACTGTAATGTTTGTTTATCTGTTCGTCATATTTTAATTGAGTGTCCATGTTTTAATAGTCTTCGCCAGAAATATTTTAATAGCTGTGACTTACCTCTCGACCGTTTAATCGGAAGAGAGGTCAATTCTAATTTATTTTATTATTTAAAAGATATTGGCTTTTATTACCAAATGTAATTTGTTTTGAAGACTCTCTCTTGAATTTTAATATGTGCTTTTAACCTGTGTTTATATGACTTCATCCTCTGGATTTGGTACATTTATCTACTTGTTTTTATTTATTGAATTTTAATGTCATCAATTGTAATCATCTTATCTTTTGTTTGGCGCGTCATAATCATCTCTGGTTTTGCGCCATAATCACTCACTCACTCACTCACTCACTGTCTCAATTTTCTTCGATATAGAGAAAGCCTATGATAAGGCATGGAGATACGGTATAATTCGCGATCTTCACGAGAGTGGCTTGCGCGGCAACCTACCAATTTTCATTCAGAATTTCCTGAACGCTAGAACTTTTCAAGTAAGGATAGGCTCTGTTTTGTCTGATGTTTTTGAACAAGAAGAGGGTGTGCCTCAAGGCTGTGTGCTCAGTGTAACTCTTTTCAGCCTAAAAATAAATACTGTATTAAAACAACTTCCTCCCACCATTTCAGGTTCTTTATATGTTGATGATCTACAAATTAGCTGTAGAGGTGTGGATATGAGACATGTAGAGAGACAGCTCCAGATCGCTTTGAACAGGATCCAGGAATGGGCAAAAAGACAAGGATTTACGTTTTCGAAACAGAAGACTGTGTGCGTGCATTTTTGTAAAAAGCGAGGTCTCCATCCTGAGCCGGAATTATACCTCAATGGGTCTGTAATTCCAGTTGCACCTGAAGTAAAATTTTTAGGGGTGATGTTCGACCGAAAATTGACTTTCCTTCCTCATGTCTTAAACTTGAGAAAAAAGAGTACCAAAGTTCTAAATATCTTAAAAGTCCTGGCGAACACCTCCTGGGGTGCAGAGCGTTGCTCCATGCTTCGCATTTACAGAGCTCTAATTCGCTCTAAACTGGACTACGGCTCAGTTGTTTACGGATCTGTCCGGTCTTCAGTGTTGTTAAAACTAGATCCTGTTCATCATCAGGCTCTGCGGATTTGTTCTGGAGCCTTCAGGACATCTCCTGTGCAGACCCTTTATGTTGATTGTCACGAGCCATCACTCCGTTTGAGGCGTGAGGAGTTGTCTCTTTTACGCTATTTTAATATTTTATCTCAAACTGACCATCCTTATAACTTGTGTATATGTGAAAATAGCTGTGACCTTTTATTTGAGGCATGTCCATCCTGTGTGCCTTCTTTTCCTGTTAGAGTTCGTCCCCTCATTGAAGAATTCTCCCTGTTTGATATTTCCCCACAGGCAGTACAGCATTTTGAAATTGCACCTTGGGAAAATGCACTAATCCACCTTCTTGACATTTTCCACAATTACGGAAAAACAACTACTGATGAGAGCATCTACAGACAAATTTTTGCTGATCACAGGCAGAGTTACAGGAGTTATGTTCCCATATATACGGATGGCTCTAAGTCAGCTTGCCATGTTGGCATGTCATGTATAATTGGTGACCACATGGAAGGCAGACGTTTACACGACGCTTTCTCTGTCTTAACCTCTGAACTGACTGCCATATATTATGCGCTTTTGTACATCTCAACGCTGCACCATCGAAAATTCATTGTATATACGGACTCCTACAGTGCATTGAAAGCTTTAGAATCCTTTTCTAGCACTGAGAATCCTGTGATAGTGGATGTTCTCAAGTTGAATATTAAATTGACATGTCGTGGATTTGAACTTCTGTACTGCTGGGTCCCCGGACATACAGGAATAAAGGGCAATGAGCTGGCGGACATCGCAGCGAAATCTGCTGTTGAAATGTCCGGCCGCCTCATCCCTTTTAAAGATATCCGTTGTGTCATAAAAGAGAAGATCCGAAAGAAATGGCAGCAACTTTGGGACCTTCAACTTCATAACAAGTTGAGAAGGGTGAAGCCTAAAATAGAGCATTGGGATACTACTAGCAATCGCAGGGAGGAAGTTCTTTTGACTCGCCTTAGAATTGGTCACAGTAGAGTGACACATAACTACCTTCTGAAAGCTGAGAACGAGCCTATTTGTGCAACTTGTAATGTTTGTCTTTCAGTTTATCACATTTTAATTGAATGTTCATATTTTAATAATCTTCGTGAGAAGTATTTTAATAGCTGCGACCTGCCTCTCAACCGTTTAATCGGAAGAGAGGTCAATAATAATTTGTTTCACTACCTCAAGGAAACAGGTTTCTATTATTTAATTTGATTTTTGTCCTGAGATTTTATGTTGGAATTTTAATTAATCAGATGTTTTAGGATTTTATATCTATACTGCATCTCTCATTATCAAAGTTATAATCAGCATTTTCATCCCATCATTTAAATATCTTTTTACTTGCCTCGATTTTAAAAGTGTGTTGTTGTCTTTATATTTTTTGTTCCTTTAGTTTGTATGTTAAAAAAAGAATCCTGTGTTTGGCGCATATGGCCTATTGAGCTTTGCGCCATAAAACTACTACTACTACTACTACTACTTTTGTACATCTCGAAGCTCTGCCACAAGAAGTTCATAGTTTATACAGACTCGTATAGTGCACTTAAATCTTTGGAAGCTTTTCCCAACACTCAGAATCCTGTGGTAGTAGATGTCCTGAAAATTCATATAAATTTAACGATTCGCGGATATGAAGTCCTGTACTGCTGGGTTCCTGGACATGCTGGAATAAAGGGAAATGAGCTGGCAGATATCACAGCCAAATCTGCTGTTGAACTGTCCAGTCGTCTCATCCCTTTTGGAGACATCTCTTGTGTTGTGAAAAAGAAGATACGAAAAAAATGGCAGCAATTTTGGGATGTTCAGCTTCAAAACAAATTAAGACATGTAAAACCTTGAATTGAGCATTGGGAATCAACCAAAAATCGTAAGGAGGAAGTTCTTTTGACTCGCCTCAGAATTGGTCACACTAGAGTCACACATAACTATCTTCTCAAACCTGAAAATGAGCCTGTTTGTTTTAATTGTAATGTTTGTTTATCTGTTCGTCATATTTTAATTGAGTGTCCATGTTTTAATAGTCTTCGCCAGAAATATTTTAATAGCTGTGACTTACCTCTCGACCGTTTAATCGGAAGAGAGGTCAATTGTAATTTATTTTATTATTTGAAAGAAACTGGCTTTTATCACCTAATGTAATTTGTTTTAAAGATTGTATCTTGAATTTTAAATGTGTGGTTTTAACTTGTGTTTATATGACTTTATCCTCTGGATTTGATACATTTGTCTACTTGTTTTTATTTATTGTATTTTAATTTCATCAATTGTACTCACCCCATCACGTGTTTGGCGCACTATAGTCATCTTTGTTTTTGCGCCATAATCTCTCACTCACTCTCACTCTCTGCTATGAGCGGGGAACAGTGCACTGGATTTAAAAGTGCATGCAGAGACGATAATCTATCTGTCAATATGAAGCTTCCATTATGTTGCTCCTGTATGATGTGGGTTAGTGCCCGGTCAATTGCTAACACCTCACTCTGGAACACACTATTATTGGTGTCCAGGTGACCTTTCCAAAGTGTTAGCGTGTCCAGGTTTCGCAGGGCTATGTAGGCACAGCCTGTGTTATCATCTATTTGGAAGCCATCTGTATAATATACTAAATCAGCATCCGTTATGTTGGTATTTTGCTTGAGATTAATGTTCACCCCTTTTCCCTGTTTCGCTGGATGATCACATAGCCGTATCAACTTCTTCTCATATTCCACTGGGAAATAATTATCCTCATGGAGGGTTGCTGGTTGGCCTAATTGGGCGACTGTTTGATAAGTCGCTTCTTTTCCACACTAAGATGCAACGGTGGCAGACCGGTCAATACACATAATGCTTTAGTTGGGGAAGTACGAAATGCCTTGGTAATATTCAGTAAGAACGGTCGTTGTATGCTTAAGAGATGTTTTATCTTGCGACCTTGCATAGGTAATGACCAAACTGCCGCCCCGTATGTAACAATTTTTTCAATTACTGTTTTATACAGTACCTTCTATATGTACGGGTTAAGGCCCCATTCGTGACCTTTCATAAACTTAAGTTGCTGAGCTATTCCCAGCGTCTTCTTCAGTTCCATAATATGTGGTATCCAATTTAGTTTGAACCCTCAGGGGGCTCACTTTTGGGTGTGGCAATCCCGAGGTACCCTAGCCCTTCAGGGGATCATCTTCTTGATGAGACGGGTGTCACGATCCTGGAGCCCCAGTGATCTATCCTATTTTCCGTCTCCTCTCCTCTTGGCTGGAACTTCTTCCCTTCTCTTCTCCCTCGTGGTTTCTCTCTACGGAGTTTGGGGCTCGTCACGAGAGACTAGAGCAACCCTTGTTTCTAGTTTTCGAGTGGCGAGAAAACTGCCCACGTGTTTGCCGTGCGTGGAGACCCGTGTCGCTGGAAAGGAGGGTCCTGGTAGTTGAGGGGCGAGGTACTGTTCCCAACACACTACTTTGGCCTCTGCTTCAGCTAAACGGGAGGCACCTTAGTCGTCCTCACGGGTGTCAATCGGCTGGTCACTAGTCCTTGTGTCAGTGGCTTGGGGTCAAGCTATCGGGAGTACCTGCTTACGGGAAAACCGACTGTGGGGCTTCAGTTTGCCTATAGGTCCGGCTAGCCATAACACAGGAATCTGTGTTCCCTTGTTGGGCTCCGTGGTGGGCGGGGCCGTAGGACCCGAATCTTTATTCTTTCACTATGGCTTCTTCTCATATCTACTTAATTAAAGATTTCGAGGTAACTCCAGTCATTCAAACTAGTTCTGAAACGTCTACAGCTAAACCAGTCACTCAACCTAGTTCTGAAACGTATACTGCTAAACCAGTCACTCAACCTAGCTCTGAACCATCTACTAATAAACCAATCATTCAACCTAGCTCTGAAACGTCTACTACTAAACCAGTCACTCAACCTGTCACTCAACCTACTTCTGAAAATTCTGCAAAAAAATTACGGACAGATGCAAATAAAAAAAATCATCACAATAGTCCCCGTTTCCTAGTCATCTCTAGTCCTTCTGGCGAAATGCATAAGATGTCTCCTTTCGTAATAAATAAATACATCCAGTCTTGTATTGGTGAGCCGAGAAACATAAAGCGTCTCCGCTCCGGAGACTTGCTTATTGATACAAACTCAGCCACCCAGTCTGCTTCTTTACTTCAGATTACTAAACTTGGGCAAGCGAATGTCACTGTAACAGCACATAAGACACTGAATTATTGTCGTGGCGTAATATCGGAATTCGACCTTCTGTACGTTCCTGAAGAAGAGATCGCTTCCGAGCTATCCGACCAAAATGTCTGCGGTGCTAGGCGGATTAAGATGCGTAAGGAAGGTAATTTGATCGATACGAAACACGTGATCCTTACCTTCAACACGCTTGATCTGCCTAAGAATATTAAGGCCGGATATTTAAATTGTCCTGTAAGACCTTATATTCCCAACCCTATGCGATGCTTCCAATGCCAGCGTTTCGGCCATTCTAAGACGTCTTGTCGTGGCAGCCTCACCCCCTCAGGGGGCTCACTTCTGTGAGTACGGGTGTGGCAATCCCGAGGTACCCTAGCCCTTCAGGGGATCATCTTCTTGATGAGACGGGTGTCACGATCCTGGAGCCCCAGTGATCTATCCTCTTTTCCGTCTCCTCTCCTCTTGGCTGGAACTTTTTCCCTTCCCTTCTCCCTCGTGGTTTCTCTCTACGGAGTTTGGGGCTCGTCACGAGAGGCTGGAACAGACCTTGTTTCTAGTTTTCAAGTGGGGAGAAAACTGCCCACGTGTTTGCCGTGCGTGGAGACCCGTGTCGCTGGAAAGGAGGGTCCTGGTAGTTGAGGGGCGAGGTACTGTCCCCAACACACTGCTTTGGCCTCTGCTTCAGCTAAACGGGAGGCACCTTAGTCGTCCTCACGGGTGTCAATCGGCTGGTCACTAGTCCTTGTGTCAGTGGCTTGGGGTCAAGCTCTCGGGAGTACCTGCTTTCGGGAAAGCCGACTGTGGGGCTTCAGTTTGCGTATAGGTCCGGCTAGCCCTAACACAGGAATCTGTGTTCCCTTGTTGGGCTCCGTGGTGGGCGGGGCCGTCGGACCCGAATTTTTTCTCTTTTAAACATGGCTTCAATTTTCATACTAAAAAAACCTGACCCAAACGAAATTAAACAAGATATAGAAATAATTGAGAAACCTATTAGTAAGAAAACCCGTACTGATGTAAATGCAAAGGAAACTACTGAAAATCCGCGCTTCCTAGTTGTCTCTTGTCCTTCTGGTGAACTGCAAAAGATGTCTCCTTTTCTAGTAAGCAAATACATTAACTCATGCATAGGTCAGCCAAAGAATATTAAGCGTCTCCGTTCTGGAGACCTGCTTATAGATACTGTTTCGCCAACACAATCTGCTTCCCTTTTGTCACAAACCAAACTTGGAAATGTAGCTATAACTGTGTCAGCGCATAAAACTCTGAATTTTTGTAGAGGTGTTATCTCGGAAATCGACCTTCTCTCTGTTTCAGAAGAAGAGTTCGTTTCCGAGTTAGCTGACCAAAATGTCTGTGGCGCTAGGCGGATCAAGATGCGTAAGGAAGGTCAGTTGATTGACACCAAACACGTGATCCTGACCTTCAAATCGCCTGATCTGCCTAAGAATATTAAGGCTGGATACCTCAATTGTCCTGTACGTCCATACATTCCAAACCCTATGCGATGTTTCCAGTGCCAGCGTTTTGGCCATTCCAAGATGTCCTGTCGTGGGACCCTGACGTGCGCTCGAGGCTCGTCGGTTGGCCACGATAGCGAAAATTGCACCGCTGCAGCACTGTGTATAAATTGCAAGGGCAACCATCCAGCATTTTCTCGTTCCTGTCCGAAATGGAAATTAGAAAAGGATGTGCAGACCATAAAAGTTACCAGGAACATTTCGTATTCCGAAGCCAGAAGGCAAGTTCAAAGCACACAGCCTATATCGAACAAATCATATGCCAATGCCGTGAAATCAACCCGCACAATAGCCACCCAAACTTCCATAAGTACACAGACTCCACCAAATAAAAACCAGCAGCCTGCAAGCAAGAACAAAGAAAATCCAACACATACCATACAAAATAAAGAAATAGCAATCCCGAGCAAACCCAAAACTGTGCCTCCAATAATAGAAACCAAAAATAGAAGTCCCAGCAATAGTTCTGCAAATAAAATTATTTCTGAATCTGCAGATTCAGACAGTATGGAAGTGGAAGACGGTCTAGAAGTTCCCGATCATCTGCTTCCGCGCAAAACTAAAAAGGAACACAGGAACAACAAACATCAATCATAATGGCCACCCTCGTCTCATGGAACTGTCGCGGTTTCCACCGAAATTTGCTCGACATCAAAGCCATAATCAATGCTTATCATCCTGTATGCTTCGCAATACAGGAAACAAATCTAAAACCAGAACAACAGGCAAAACTTCGGAGGTTTTCTTTCGTCAGGAAAGATAACATTGCAGGTGAACGTGCCAGTGGAGGTGTAGGTCTCCTCACCTCACTGGATTATCCCTCAAATGTGCTTTCTTTGACGACATCCCTCCAAGTTGTCGCTAATCAAACAAATTTTGATATTGTTGTTACAGTCGTTTCTCTGTATTTGCCTCCAAATGAGCATATTGATCAGCAAGATTTAAATGGTCTTTTAGAGCAGCTGCCTGAGCCTTTCATCATAATAGGAGATTTTAACGGCCATAGTCCGCTCTGGGGTAGTAAAGATACAAATTGCCGAGGGAGACAAATTGAGCAGATGATCGAAGATCATAGCCTTTGTCTCCTGAATAATGGGCAGGATACTTACTTCCATGAGCCTACAAAGACATTCCATGCTCTCGACCTTGCCATCTGTTCACCATCTCTGTTGCCATTTTGCACTTTTAGTGTCGGAAAGGACCTGTACAACAGCGATCATTATCCTATTTTTGTGTCTCTTGCACGAAGAGAAGCAAATCCCATGACGAGACTCCCTCGTTTTATCCTGGACAGGGCAGACTGGGAACTCTTCTCTTCCATTGCAGAGCTCACACATCAAATGGTAGAAGGTGTGCATATCGATGACGCTGTTGAAGCTGTTACTAATACTATTATTCAGGCAGCTATGCTCTCCATTCCTAGAACATCAGGAAAACTACTAAAATATTCGAAACCGTGGTGGAATCGCGACTGTCATGAAGCACTGAAAAAACAGAAAAAAGCATGGGGTATTTTTCGTAGATATCCTACTCTGCGAAACCTCATAGCTTTTAAAAGAGCCAGAGCAAATGCACGGAAAGTAAGAAGGCAGAGCCAGAGGGATTCCTGGATTTCATATGTGTCCTCAATAACATCCTCTACGCCTAGTAAGCGGGTTTGGGAAAGAGTTCGAAAAGCATGCGGAATGTATAAAGACCACTCACTTTCCTTTCTGGAAAAAGATGGCCGAGTGATTAGCTCCATAGAAGAAATTGCAAATACAATTGGTGAGACATTTGCTGCCGTTTCTTCCAGCCGAAATTACTCACCTGCATTTCTTTCTATCAAGCAACGCTCTGAAAAAAATCCCATCGCTTTCAACTCTTCCAACTTTGAGCCGTACAATAGAGACTTTACTATGGTTGAACTAAAGAGAGCTCTGTTGCAGACACATAGGTCTTGTCCGGGTCTGGATGGCGTGTATTATGAAATGCTAAAGCATCTGTCCTATAAGTCACTGAGTGCCCTTCTCACACTTTACAATAGAGTGTGGAAGGAGCGTACATTTCCCAGTGCATGGAGGAGAGCTATTGTCATTCCTATTGCGAAGCCAGGGAAAGACCCGAGGAATCCCTCGAACTATCGGCCAATTGCCCTTACCAGTTGTGTTTGCAAACTGAAAAGATGGTAAACAGCCGCCTAGTCTACTTCTTGGAAAAGAATAATATTATATCGCCTTATCAGAGCGGTTTTCGAAAGGGGAGAACGACCGTAGACAATATGCTTCTATTAGAGACATCTATTCGAAAAGCCTTTGTCAGAAGAAGTCACCTTGTCTCAATATTCTTCGACATTGAGAAAGCTTATGATAAGGCATGGAGATACGGTATACTCCGGGATCTTCACGAGAGTGGCTTGCGCGGCAACCTACCAATTTTCATACAGAATTTCTTGAACGCTAGAACTTTTCAAGTAAGGATTGGCTTTGTTTTTTCGGATGTTTTTCAACAGGAAGAGGGTGTGCCTCAAGGCTGTGTGCTTAGTGTAACCCTGTTTAGTTTAAAAATAAACTCTGTATTAAAAGAACTTCCTCCCACCATCTTGGGATCTCTATATGTTGATGATCTGCAGATTAGCTGTCGAGGAGCAGACATGAGATATGTAGAGCGGCAACTGCAGATGGCTCTGAATAAGATCCAAGAATGGTCAGACAAACAGGGATTTACATTTTCGAAACAGAAAACTGTGTGTGTTCACTTTTGTAGGAAGCGTGGTCTCCATCCTGAACCTGAGTTATATTTGAATGGTACAATTATTCCAGTTACGCCCGAAGTAAAATTTTTAGGAGTGACGTTCGACCGAAAATTGACTTTCCTTTCTCATGTTTTAAACCTGAGAAAGAAGTGTCTAAAAACACTAAATATTTTAAAAGTGTTGGCGAACACCTCCTGGGGTGCAGAGCGTTGCTCCATGCTTCGCATTTACAGAGCGCTTATCCGCTCTAAACTGGACTATGGCTCAGTTGTTTATGGATCCGCTCGCTCATCTGTTTTGTTAAAACTGGATCCTGTTCACCATCAAGGTCTGCGGATTTGTTCAGGAGCTTTCAGGACTTCTCCTGTGCAGAGCCTATATGTTGACTGTAACGAACCATCACTTCATCTGAGGCGTGAGCAATTGTCCCTTTTGCAATATTTTAATACTCTATCTCAACCTGAACATCCCAATAAGCTGTGCTTACTTGATAATGAGTGTAACACATTATTTGAAACACGTCCATCCTGTGTTCCTACTTTCCCTTTAAGAGTTCGCCCTGTCATTGAGGAACTCTCCCTCTCTGATATGCACCCCCAAGCAGTACAGAATTTTGAAATTCCACCTTGGGAAAATTCACGGATCCAGCTTCTTGATGTTTTTAAACATCACGTAAAGGCGAGCACTAACGAGATCGTTTACAGACAACTTTTCGCTGAGCACAGGCACAAATATAGCAGTTATTATTCGATATACACAGATGGATCAAAGTCAAATGATCATGTCGGGATGGCTTTTGTATTTGAAAATTACATAGAGGGCAGATGCCTGCACCATGCTTTCTCTGTCCTAACATCTGAACTAACTGCAATATATTATGCTCTTTTGTACATCCCAAAGCTCTGCCACAAAAAGTTCATAGTTTACACAGACTCGTATAGTGCTCTTAAATCCTTGGAAGCTTTTCCCAACGCTCAGAATCCTGTGGTAGTGGATGTTCTCAAAATTCATAGAAATTTAATGATACGAGGATATGAAATCCTGTACTGCTGGGTTCCCGGGCATACGGGAATAAACGGAAACGAGCTTGCAGACAGCGCGGCAAAATCTGCTGTCGAACTGTCCAGTCGCCTTATCCCTTTTAGAGACATCTGCTGTGTCATCAAGGGAAAGATACGAAAAAAATGGCAGCAAATTTGGGATGTTCAGCATCACAACAAGTTGAGAAACATCAAACCTAGAATTGAGCATTGGGATTTTGCTGGAAATCGTAAAGAGGACGTTCTTTTGACTCGACTCAGAATTGGTCATACCAGAGTCACACATAGCTATCTTCTTAAAGCTGAAAATGAGCCTGTTTGTTTTAATTGTAATGTTTGTTTATCTGTTCGTCATATTTTAATTGAGTGTCAATGTTTTAATAGTCTTCGCCAGAAATATTTTAATAGCTGTGACTTACCTCTCGACCGTTTAATCGGAAGAGAGGTCAATTCTAATTTACTTTATTATTTAAAAGAGATTGGCTTTTATTACCAAATGTAATTTGTTTTGAAGACTGTGTCTTGAATGTTAATATGTGCTTTTAACTTGTTTTTATGTGACTTCATCCTCTGGATTTGGTACATTTATCTACTTGTTTTTCTTTATTGAATTTTCATGTCATCAATTGTAATCATCTCATCTTTTGTTTGGCGCGTCATAATCATCTCTGGTTTTTGCGCCATAATCACTCACTCACTCACTCACTCACCCGTGGCAGCCTCACATGCGCCCGATGCTCACAGATTGGCCACGATTCGGAAAATTGTACCGCTGCGCCTTCGTGTATAAATTGCAAGGGTCAGCACCCAGCATTTTCACGCCTCTGCCCAAAATGGAAATCCGAAAAAGAAGTACAGAATCTTAAAGTTACCAGGAACATCTCGTATGCTGAAGCCAGAAAACTAGTTCAAAGCACACAGCTCCAATCAAACAAATCTTATGCCAGTGCAGTTAAAACAACACGTAGCATTGCCACCCAAACATCAATAGGCACGCAGACTAAACCAAATAAAACCCAACCAACCACATCCACCAAGAAAACGGAAAATGCAACTCATTTAATACAAAAAAAAAGAAACAGTAAATCAAAGTAAACCTAAAATTGAAAGTCACAAAATAATTAATAAAAATAGAAGTCCCAGCAATAGCTCTTTTGACGAAATGATTTCTGAATCTGCGGATTCAGACACTATGGAAGTAGAGGAGGGTCTAGAATTTCCCAGGCATCTACTTCCACGAAAAACCAAACAAGAGCACATAAAGAACAAAAACCAGACATAATGGCCACCCTCGTCTCATGGAACTGTCGCGGTTTCCACCGAAATTTGCTCGACATCAAAGCCATAATTAATGCTTATCATCCTGTATGCTTCGCAGTACAGGAAACAAATCTAAAACCAGAACAACAGGCAAAACTTCGGAGGTTTTCCTTCGTCAGGAAAGATAACCTTGCAGGTGAGCGTGCCAGTGGAGGTGTAGGTCTCCTCACCTCACTGGATTATCCCTCAAATGTGCTTTCTTTGACGACATCCCTCCAAGTTGTCGCTACTCAAACAAATTTTGATTTTGTTGTTACAGTCGTTTCTCTGTATTTGCCTCCAAATGAGCATATTGATCAGCAAGATTTAAATGGTCTTTTAGAGCAGCTGCCTGAGCCTTTCATCATAATAGGAGATTTTAACGGTCATAGTCCGCTCTGGGGTAGTAAGGATACTAATTGCCGAGGAAGACAAATTGAGCAGATGATCGAAGATCATAGCCTTTGTCTCCTCAATAATGGGCAAGATACTTACTTCCATGAGCCTTCAAAAACATTCCATGCTCTCGACCTTGCCATCTGTTCACCATCTCTGTTGCCTTTTTGCACTTTTAATGTGGGTAAAGATCTTTACAACAGTGATCATTATCCCATTCTTGTGTCTCTTGCACGAAGAGGAGCAAACCCCATGTCGAGATCCCCTCGATTCATACTGGACAGGGCAGACTGGGAACTCTTCTCTTCCATTGCAGAGCTCACAGATGAAATGGTAGAAGATGCGCATATCGATGACGCTGTTGAAGCTGTTACTAATACTATTATTCAGGCAGCTATGCTTTCGATTCCTAGAACATCAGGAAAACTACTAAAATATTCAAAACCATGGTGGAATCGCGACTGTCATGAAGCACTGAAAAAACAGAAAAAAGCATGGGGTATTTTTCGTAGATATCCTACTCTGCGAAACCTCATAGCCTTTAAAAGAGCCAAAGCAAATGCACGAAAAGTAAGAAGGCAGAGCCAGAGGGATTCCTGGATTTCATATGTGTCGTCAATAACATCCTCCACGCCTAGCAAGCGGGTTTGGGAAAGAGTTCGAAAAGCATGCGGAATGTATAAAGACCACTCACTTTCCTTTCTGGAAAAAGATGGCCGAGTGATTAGCTCCATAGAAGAAATTGCGAATACTATTGGTGAGACATTTGCTTCCGTTTCTTCCAGCAGAAACTATACACCTGCATTTCTTTCTATGAAGCAGCACTCTGAAATAAATCCCATCGCATTCAACTCTTCCAAATCTGAGCCTTACAATAGAGACTTTACTATGCTTGAATTAAGGAGTGCTTTATTGCAGACACATAGGTCTTCTCCGGGTCTTGATGGAGTGAATTATGAAATGCTAAAGCATCTGTCCTGTAAGTCACTGAATGCCCTTCTCACTCTTTACAATAGGGTGTGGAAGGAGCATGCCTTTCCCAGTGCATGGAGGAGAGCTGTTGTCATTCCTATTCCTAAGCCTCCCTCAGGGGGCTCACTTTTGTGAGTACGGGTGTGGCAATCCCGAGGTACCCTAGCCCTTCAGGGGATCATCTTCTTGGTGAGACGGGTGTCACGATCCTGGAGCCCCAGTGATCTATCCTCTTTTCCGTCTCCTCTCCTCTTGGCTGGATCTTTTTCCCTTCCCTTCTCCCTTGTGGTTTCTCTCTACGGAGTTTGGGGCTCGTCACGAGAGGCTGCAACAGACCTTGTTTCTAGTTTTCAAGTGGCGAGAAAACTGCCCACGTGTTTGCCGTGCGTGGAGACCCGTGTCGCTGGAAAGGAGGGTCCTGGTAGTTGAGGGGCGAGGTACTGTCCCCAACACACTGCTTTGGCCTCTGCTTCAGCTAAACGGGAGGCACCTTAGTCGTCCTCACGGGTGTCAATCGGCTGGTCACTAGTCCTTGTGTCAGTGGCTTGGGGTCAAGCTCTCGGGAGTACCTGCTTTCGGGAAAGCCGACTGTGGGGCTTCAGTTTGCGTATAGGTCCGGCTAGCCCTAACACAGGAATCTGTGTTCCCTTGTTGGGCTCCGTGGTGGGCGGGGCCGTCGGACCCGAATCTTTATTCTTTCACTATGGCTTCTCATATTTACTTAATAAAATATTTCGAGGTAACTCCAGTCACTCAAGTCAATCCTGTCACTCAAGTCACTCAAATCACTCTTGTCACTCAACCTAGTTCTGAAACTTCTACTCCTAAACCAGTCACTCAACCTAGTTCTGAAACATCTACTGTTAAACCAGTCATTCAACCTATTTCTGAAACGTCTACTGCTAAACCACTCACTCAACCACTCACTCAACCTCTCACTCAACCTACTTCTGAAAAGTCTACTGCAAAAAATTTACGTACAGATACAAATGAAAAAAATCATAACAATATTCCCCGTTTCCTAGTCATCTCTAGTCCTTCTGGCGAAATGCATAAGATGTCTCCTTTTGTAATAAACAAATACATCCAGTCCTGTATTGGTGAGCCGAGAAATATAAAGCGTCTCCGCTCCGGAGACCTGCTTATTGATACAACCTCAGCCACCCAGTCTGCTTCTTTACTTCAGATAACTAAACTTGGGCAAGCGAATGTCACTGTAACACCCCATAAGTCACTGAACTATTGTCGTGGTGTAATCTCAGAATTCGACCTTCTGTATGTTTCTGAAGAAGAGATCGCTTCTGAGCTCTCCGAACAAAATGTCTGCGGTGTAAGGCGGATCAAGATGCGTAAAGAAGGTAAGTTGATAGACACGAAACACGTGATCCTTACCTTCAACACGCCTGATCTGCCTAAGAATATTAAGGCCGGATATCTAAATATTCCTGTAAGACCTTATATTCCAAACCCTATGCGATGTTTCCAATGCCAGCGTTTCGGCCATTCTAAGACGTCTTGTCGTGGCAGCCTTACATGCGCCCGATGCTCACAGATTGGCCACGATTCTGAAAATTGTACGGCTGCGCCTCTTTGTATAAATTGCAAGGGTGAGCACCCAGCATTTTCACGCCTCTGCCCAAAATGGAAATTGGAAAAAGAAGTGCAGAATTCAAAGTTTACGAGGAACATCTCATATGCCGAAGCCAGAAGATTAGTCCAGAGCACACAGCTTCGACCAAATACATCATACGCCAGTGCTGTTAAATCATATCGTACAGTTGCCACCCAAACATCAATAGGCACACAGACCCTACCAAATAAAACCCAACCGTCTACATCCAACAAGAAGAAAGAAAATGCAACCCATATAGTACAAAAGAAAGAAACAGTTATTCAAAGTAAGCCGAAAACTGCCACACAAAAAATATCAAATAAAAATAGAAGTCGCAGCAATAGCTCTCTTGATGACATGATTTCTGAATCTGCGGATTCAGACTTTATGGAAGTAGAAGAGGGTCTAGAAGTTCCCAGGCATCTACTTCCACGAAAAACAAAAGAACAGCACAGAAAAAACAAAAACCATTCATAATGGCCACCCTCATGTCATGGAACTGTCGCGGTTTCCACCGAAATTTCCTTGACATCAAATCTATAATAAATGTGTATCATCCTGTGTGCTTAGCAATACAGGAAACAAATTTGAAACCTGAACACCATGCAAAACTTCGGAGGTTTTCTTTCGTCAGGAAGGATAACATTGCAGGTGAGCGTGCCAGTGGAGGTGTAGGTCTCCTCTCCTCACTGGATTATCCCTCAAATGTACTTCCTTTGACGACATCCCTCCAAGTTGTCGCTACTCAAATAAATTTTGATATTATTGTTTCATTTGTTTCTTTGTATTTGCCTCCAAATGAGCACATTTATCAGCAAGATTTAAATAATCTAATAGAGCAGCTGCCTGAGCATTATATTATAATAGGAGATTTTAACGGCCATAGTCCACTCTGGGGTAGCAAAGATACAAATTGCCGAGGAAGACAAATTGAGCAGATGATCGAAGATCACAGCCTTTGTCTCCTAAATAATGGGCAAGATACATACTTCCATGAGCCTTCAAGGACATTCCACGCTCTCGATCTTGCCATCTGTTCACCATCTCTGTTGCCATTTTGCACTTTTAGTGTCGGAAATGACCTGTACAACAGCGATCATTATCCTATTTTTGTGTCTCTTGCACGAAGAGGAGCAAACCCCGTGTCGAGAGTCCCTCGTTTTATCCTGGACAGGGCAGACTGGGAACTCTTCTCTTCCGTTGCAGAGCTGACAGAGGAAATGGTAGAAGGTGTGCATATCGATGACGCTGTTGAAGCTGTTACTAATACTATTATTCAGGCAGCTATGCTTTCGATTCCTAGAACATCAGGAAAAACACTAAAATATTCGAAACCATGGTGGAGTCGCGACTGTCATGAAGCACTGAAAAAACAGAAAAAAGCATGGGGTATTTTTCGTAGATATCCTACTCTGCGAAACCTCATAGCTTTTAAAAGAGCCAAAGCAAATGCACGGAAAGTAAGAAGGCAGAGCCAGAGGGATTCCTGGATTTCATATGTGTCCTCAATAACATCCTCTACGCCTAGTAAGCGGGTTTGGGAAAGAGTTCGAAAAGCATGCGGAATGTACAAAGACCACTCACTTTCCTTTCTGGAAAAAGATGGCCGAGTGATTAGCTCCATAGAAGAAATTGCAAATACAATTGGTGAGACATTTGCTGCCGTTTCTTCCAGCCGAAATTACTCACCTGCATTTCTTTCTATCAAGCAACGCTCTGAGAAAAATCCCATCGCTTTCAACTCTTCCAACTTTGAGTCGTACAATAGAGACTTTACTATGGTTGAACTAAAGAGAGCTTTGTTGCGAACACATAGGTCTTGTCCGGGTCTGGATGGCGTGTATTATGAAATGCTAAAGCATCTGTCCTGTAAGTCACTGAGTGCCCTTCTCACACTTTACAATAGAGTGTGGAAGGAGCGTACATTTCCCAGTGCATGGAAGAGAGCTATTGTCATTCCTATTGCGAAGCCAGGGAAAGACCCGAGGAATCCCTCGAACTATCGGCCAATTGCCCTTACCAGCTGTGTTTGCAAACTGTTTGAAAAGATGGTAAACAGCCGCCTAGTCTACTTCTTGGAAAAGAATGATATTATATCGCCTTATCAGAGTGGTTTTCGAAAGGGAAGAACAACTGTAGATAACATGCTCCTCTTAGAGACATCTATTCGAAAAGCATTTGTAAGAAGAAGCCACCTTGTCTCGATATTCTTCGACATTGAAAAAGCTTATGATAAGGCATGGAGATACGGTATACTCCGGGATCTTCACGAGAGTGGCTTGCGCGGCAACCTACCAATTTTCATTCAAAATTTCTTGAACACTAGAACTTTTCAAGTAAGAATTGGCTCTGTTTTTTCGGATGTTTTTGAACAGGAAGAGGGTGTGCCTCAAGGCTGTGTGCTCAGTGTAACCCTGTTTAGTTTAAAAATAAATTCTGTACTAAAAGAACTTCCTCCCACCATCTTGGGATCTCTATATGTTGATGATCTGCAGATTAGCTGTCGAGGAGCAGACATGAGATATGTAGAGAGGCAACTGCAGATGGCTCTGATTAAGATCCAAGAATGGTCAGACAAACAGGGATTTACATTTTCGAAACAGAAAACTGTCTGCGTGCACTTTTGTAGGAAGCGAGGTCTCCATCCTGAACCTGAGTTATACTTGAATGGTACAATTATTCCAGTTGCGCCTGAAGTAAAATTTTTAGGAGTGACGTTCGACCGAAAATTGACTTTCCTTTCTCATGTTTTAAACCTGAGAAAGAAGTGTCTAAAAACACTAAATATTTTAAAAGTGTTGGCGAACACCTCCTGGGGTGCAGAGCGTTGCTCCATGCTTCGCATTTACAGAGCGCTTATCCGCTCTAAACTGGACTATGGCTCAGTTGTTTATGGATCCGCTCGCTCATCTGTTTTGTTAAAACTGGATCCTGTTCACCATCAAGGTCTGCGGATTTGTTCAGGAGCTTTCAGGACTTCTCCTGTGCAGAGCCTATATGTTGACTGTAACGAACCATCACTTCATCTGAGGCGTGAGCAATTGTCCCTTTTGCAATATTTTAATACTCTATCTCAACCTGAACATCCCAATAAGCTGTGCTTACTTAATAATGAGTGTAACACATTATTTGAAACACGTCCATCCTGTGTTCCTACTTTCCCTTTAAGAGTTCGCCCTGTCATTGAGGAACTCTCCCTCTCTGATATGCACCCTCAAGCAGTACAGAATTTTGAAATTCCACCTTGGGAAAATTCACGGATCCAGCTTCTTGATGTTTTTAAACATCACGTAAAGGCGAGCACTAACGAGATCGTTTACAGACAACTTTTCGCTGAGCACAGGCACAAATATAGCAGTTATTATCCGATATACACAGATGGATCAAAGTCAAATGATCATGTCGGGATGGCTTTTGTATTTGAAAATTACATAGAGGGCAGATGCCTGCACCATGCTTTCTCTGTCCTAACATCTGAACTAACTGCAATATATTATGCTCTTTTGTACATCTCAAAGCTCTGCCACAAAAAGTTCATAGTTTACACAGACTCGTATAGTGCTCTTAAATCCTTGGAAGCTTTTCCCAACGCTCAGAATCCTGTGGTAGTGGATGTTCTCAAAATTCATAGAAATTTAATGATACGAGGATATGAAATCCTGTACTGCTGGGTTCCCGGGCATACGGGAATAAAGGGAAACGAGCTTGCAGACATCGCGGCAAAATCTGCTGTCGAACTGTCCAGTCGCCTTATCCCTTTTAGAGACATCTGCTGTGTCATCAAGGGAAAGATACGAAAAAAATGGCAGCAAATTTGGGATCTTCAGCATCACAACAAGTTGAGAAACATCAAACCTAGAATTGAGCATTGGGATTTTGCTGGAAATCGTAAAGAGGACGTTCTTTTGACTCGACTCAGAATTGGTCATACCAGAGTCACACATAGCTATCTTCTTAAAGCTGAAAATGAGCCTGTTTGTTTTAATTGTAATGTTTGTTTATCTGTTCGTCATATTTTAATTGAGTGTCAATGTTTTAATAGTCTTCGCCAGAAATATTTTAATAGCTGTGACTTACCTCTCGACCGTTTAATCGGAAGAGAGGTCAATTCTAATTTATTTTATTATTTAAAAGAGATTGGCTTTTATTACCAAATGTAATTTGTTTTGAAGACTGTGTCTTGAATGTTAATATGTGCTTTTAACTTGTTTTTATATGACTTCATCCTCTGGATTTGGTACATTTATCTACTTGTTTTTATTTATTGAATTTTAATGTCATCAATTGTAATCATCTCATCTTTTGTTTGGCGCGTCATAATCATCTCTGGTTTTTGCGCCATAATCACTCACTCACTCAAATAAATTTTGATATTATTGTTTCATTTGTTTCTTTGTATTTGCCTCCAAATGAGCACATTTATCAGCAAGATTTAAATAATCTAATAGAGCAGCTGCCTGAGCCTTTTATCATAATAGGAGATTTTAACGGCCATAGTCCACTCTGGGGAAGTAAAGATACAAATTGCCGAGGAAGACAAATAGAGCAGATGATCGAAGATCATAGCCTTTGTCTCCTAAATAATGGGCAAGATACGTACTTCCATGAGCCTTCAAGGACATTCCACGCTCTCGATCTTGCCATCTGTTCACCATCTCTGTTGCCATTTTGCACTTTTAGTGTCGGAAATGACCTGTACAACAGCGATCATTATCGTATTTTTGTGTCTCTTGCACGAAGAGGAGCAAACCCCGTGTCGAGAGTCCCTCGATTTATCCTGGACAGGGCAGACTGGGAACTCTTCTCTTCCGTTGCAGAGCTGACAGAGGAAATGGTAGAAGGTGTGCATATCGATGACGCTGTTGAAGCTGTTACTAATACTATTATTCAGGCAGCTATGCTTTCGATTCCTAGAACATCAGGAAAAACACTAAAATATTCGAAACCGTGGTGGAATCGCGACTGTCATGAAGCACTGAAAAAACAGAAAAAAGCATGGGGTATTTTTCGTAGATATCCTACTCTGCGAAACCTCATAGCTTTTAAAAGAGCCAAAGCAAATGCACGGAAAGTAAGAAGGCAGAGCCAGAGGCATTCCTGGATTTCATATGTGTCCTCAATAACATCCTCTACGCCTAGTAAGCGGGTTTGGGAAAGAGTTCGAAAAGCATGCGGAATGTACAAAGACCACTCACTTTCCTTTCTGGAAAAAGATGGCCGAGTGATTAGCTCCATAGAAGAAATTGCAAATACAATTGGTGAGACATTTGCTGCCGTTTCTTCCAACCGAAATTACTCACCTGCATTTCTTTCTATCAAGCAACGCTCTGAGAAAAATCCCATCGCTTTCAACTCTTCCAACTTTGAGCCGTACAATAGAGACTTTACTATGGTTGAACTAAAGAGAGCTTTGTTGCAGACACATAGGTCTTGTCCGGGTCTGGATGGCGTGTATTATGAAATGCTAAAGCATCTGTCCTGTAAGTCACTGAGTGCCCTTCTCACACTTTACAATAGAGTGTGGAAGGAGCGTACATTTCCCAGTGCATGGAGGAGAGCTATTGTCATTCCTATTGCGAAGCCAGGGAAAGACCCGAGGAATCCCTCGAACTATCGGCCAATTGCCCTTACCAGCTGTGTTTGCAAACTGTTTGAAAAGATGGTAAACAGCCGCCTAGTCTACTTCTTGGAAAAGAATAATATTATATCGCCTTATCAAAGTGGTTTTCGAAAGGGGAGAACAACCGTAGAAAATATGCTCCTCTTAGAGACATCCATTCGAAAAGCTTTTGTAAGAAGAAATCACCTTGTCTCAATTTTCTTCGATATAGAGAAAGCCTATGATAAGGCATGGAGATACGGTATAATTCGCGATCTTCACGAGAGTGGCTTGCGCGGCAACCTACCAAATTTCATTCAGAATTTCCTGAACGCTAGAACTTTTCAAGTAAGGATAGGCTCTGTTTTGTCTGATGTTTTTGAACAAGAAGAGGGTGTGCCTCAAGGCTGTGTGCTCAGTGTAACTCTTTTCAGCCTAAAAATAAATTCTGTATTAAAACAACTTCCTCCCACCATTTCAGGTTCTTTATATGTTGATGATCTACAAATTAGCTGTAGAGGTGTGGATATGAGACATGTAGAGAGACAGCTCCAGATCGCTTTGAACAGGATCCAGGAATGGGCAAAAAGACAAGGATTTACGTTTTCGAAACAGAAGACTGTGTGCGTGCATTTTTGTAAAAAGCGAGGTCTCCATCCTGAGCCGGAATTATACCTCAATGGGTCTGTAATTCCAGTTGCACCTGAAGTAAAATTTTTAGGGGTGATGTTCGACCGAAAATTGACTTTCCTTCCTCATGTCTTAAACTTGAGAAAAAAGTGTACCAAAGTTCTAAATATCTTAAAAGTCCTGGCGAACACCTCCTGGGGTGCAGAGCGTTGCTCCATGCTTCGCATTTACAGAGCTCTAATTCGCTCTAAACTGGACTACGGCTCAGTTGTTTACGGATCTGCCCGGTCTTCAGTGTTGTTAAAACTAGATCCTGTTCATCATCAGGCTCTGCGGATTTGTTCTGGAGCCTTCAGGACATCTCCTGTGCAGAGCCTTTATGTTGACTGTCACGAGCCATCACTCCGTTTGAGGCGTGAGGAGTTGTCTCTTTTACGCTATTTTAATATTTTATCTCAACCTGACCATCCTTATAACTTGTGTATATGTGAAAATAGCTGTGACCTTTTATTTGAGGCACGTCCATCCTGTGTGCCTTCTTTTCCTGTTAGAGTTCGTCCCCTCATTGAAGAATTCTCCCTGTTTGATATTTCCCCACAGGCAGTACAGCATTTTGAAATTGCACCTTGGGAAAATGCACAAATCCACCTTCTTGACATTTTCCACAATTACGGAAAAACAACTACTGATGAGAGCATCTACAGACAAATTTTTGCTGATCACAGGCAGATTTACAGGAGTTATGTTCCCATATATACGGATGGCTCTAAGTCAGCTTGCCATGTTGGCATGTCATGTATAATTGGTGACCACATGGAAGGCAGACGTTTACACGACGCTTCCTCTGTCTTAACCTCCGAACTGACTGCCATATATTATGCGCTTTTGTACATCTCAACGCTGCACCATCGAAAATTCATTGTATATACGGACTCCTACAGTGCTTTGAAAGCTTTAGAATCCTTTTCTAGCACTGAGAATCCTGTGATAGTGGATGTTCTCAAGTTGAATATTAAATTGAAATGTCGTGGATTTGAACTTCTGTACTGCTGGGTCCCCGGACATACAGGAATAAAGGGCAATGAGCTGGCGGATATCGCAGCGAAATCTGCTGTTGAAATGTCCGGCCGCCTCATCCCTTTTAAAGATATCCGTTGTGTCATAAAAGAGAAGATCCGAAAGAAATGGCAGCAACTTTGGGACCTTCAACTTCATAACAAGTTGAGAAGGGTGAAGCCTAAAATAGAGCATTGGGATACTACTAGCAATCGCAGGGAGGAAGTTCTTTTGACTCGCCTTAGAATTGGTCACAGTAGAGTGACACATAACTACCTTCTGAAAGCTGAGAACGAGCCTATTTGTGCAACTTGTAATGTTTGTCTTTCAGTTTATCACATTTTAATTGAATGTTCATATTTTAATAATCTTCGTGAGAAGTATTTTAATAGCTGCGACCTGCCTCTCGACCGTTTAATCGGAAGAGAGGTCAATAATAATTTGTTTCACTACCTCAAGGAAACAGGTTTCTATTATTTAATTTGATTTTTGTCCTGAGATTTTATGTTGGAATTTTAATTAATCAGATGTTTTAGGATTTTATATCTATACTGCATCTCTCATTATCAAAGTTATAATCAGCATTTTCATCCCATTATTTAAATATCTTTTTACTTGCCTCGATTTTAAAAGTGTGCTGTTGTCTTTATATTTTTTGTTTTTTTAGTTTGTATGTTAAAAAAAAGAATCCTGTGTTTGGCGCATATGGCCTATTGAGCTTTGCGCCATAAAATTACTACTACTACTACTACTACTACTACAGAGTGGTTTTTCGAAAGGGAAGAACAACTGTAGATAACATGCTCCTCTTAGAGACATCTATTCGAAAAGCATTTGTAAGAAGAAGCCACCTTGTCTCGATATTCTTCGACATTGAAAAAGCTTATGATAAGGCATGGAGATACGGTATACTCCGGGATCTTCACGAGAGTGGCTTGCGCGGCAACCTACCAATTTTCATTCAAAATTTCTTGAACACTAGAACTTTTCAAGTAAGAATTGGCTCTAATTTTTCGGATGTTTTTGAACAGGAAGAGGGTGTGCCTCAAGGCTGTGTGCTCAGTGTAACCCTGTTTAGTTTAAAAATAAATTCTGTACTAAAAGAACTTCCTCCCACCATCTTGGGATCTCTATATGTTGATGATCTGCAGATTAGCTGTCGAGGAGCAGACATGAGATATGTAGAGAGGCAACTGCAGATGGCTCTGATTAAGATCCAAGAATGGTCAGACAAACAGGGATTTACATTTTCGAAACAGAAAACTGTCTGCGTGCACTTTTGTAGGAAGCGAGGTCTCCATCCTGAACCTGAGTTATACTTGAATGGTACAATTATTCCAGTTGCGTCTGAAGTAAAATTTTTAGGAGTGACGTTCGACCGAAAATTGACTTTCCTTTCTCATGTTTTAAACCTGAGAAAGAAGTGTCTAAAAACACTAAATATTTTAAAAGTGTTGGCGAACACCTCCTGGGGTGCAGAGCGTTGCTCCATGCTTCGCATTTACAGAGCGCTTATCCGCTCTAAACTGGACTATGGCTCAGTTGTTTATGGATCCGCTCGCTCATCTGTTTTGTTAAAACTGGATCCTGTTCACCATCAAGGTCTGCGGATTTGTTCAGGAGCTTTCAGGACTTCTCCTGTGCAGAGCCTATATGTTGACTGTAACGAACCATCACTTCATCTGAGGCGTGAGCAATTGTCCCTTTTGCAATATTTTAATACTCTATCACAACCTGAACATCCCAATAAGCTGTGCTTACTTGATAATGAGTGTAACACATTATTTGAAACACGTCCATCCTGTGTTCCTACTTTCCCTTTAAGAGTTCCCCCTCAGAGGGCTCACTTCTGTGAGTACGGGTGTGGCAATCCCGAGGTACCCTAGCCCTTCAGGGGATCATCTTCTTGGTGAGACGGGTGTCACGATCCTAGAGCCCCAGTGATCTATCCTCTTTTCCGTCTCCTCTTCTCTTTGCTGGAACTTTTTCCCTTCTCTTCTCCCTCGTGGTTTCTCTCTACGGAGTTTGGGGCTCGTCACGAGAGACTGGAACAGACCTTGTCTCTAGTTCTCGAGTGGCGAGAAAACTGCCCACGTGTTTGCCGTGCGTGGAGACCCGTGTCGCTGGAAAGGAGGGTCCTGGTAGTTGAGGGGCGAGGTACTGTCCCCAACACACTGCTTTGGCCTCTGCTTCAGCTAAACGGGAGGCACCTTAGTCGTCCTCACGGGTGTCAATCGGCTGGTCACTAGTCCTTGTGTCAGTGGCTTGGGGTCAAGCTCTCGGGAGTACCTGCTTTCGGGAAAGCCGACTGTGGGGCTTCAGTTTGCGTATAGGTCCGGCTAGCCCTAACACAGGAATCTGTGTTCCCTTGTTGGGCTCCGTGGTGGGCGGGGCCGTCGGACCCGAATCTTTATTCTTTCACTATGGCTTCTCATATTTACTTAATAAAAGATTTCGAGGTAACTCCAGTCACTCAAGTCAATCCTGTCACTCAAGTCACTCAAATCACTCCTGTCACTCAACCTAGTTCTGAAACTTCTACTCCTAAACCAGTCACTCAACCTAGTTCTGAAACATCTACTGTTAAACCAGTCATTCAACCTATTTCTGAAACGTCTACTGCTAAACCACTCACTCAACCTACTTCTGAAAAGTCTACTGCAAAAAAATTACGTACAGATACAAATGAAAAAAATCATAACAATATTCCCCGTTTCCTAGTCATCTCTAGTCCTTCTGGCGAAATGCATAAGATGTCTCCTTTCGTAATAAACAAATACATCCAGTCCTGTATTGGTGAGCCGAGAAATATAAAGCGTCTCCGCTCCGGAGACCTGCTTATTGATACAACCTCAGCCACCCAGTCTGCTTCTTTACTTCAGATAACTAAACTTGGGCAAGCGAATGTGACTGTAACACCACATAAGTCACTCAACTATTGTCGGGGTGTAATCTCAGAATTCGACCTTCTGTATGTTTCTGAAGAAGAGATCGCTTCTGAGCTCTCCGAACAAAATGTCTGCGGTGTAAGGCGGATCAAGATGCGTAAAGAAGGTAAGTTGATAGACACGAAACACGTGATCCTTACCTTCAACACGCCTGATCTGCCTAAGAATATTAAGGCCGGATATCTAAATATTCCTGTAAGACCTTATATTCCAAACCCTATGCGATGTTTCCAATGCCAGCGTTTCGGCCATTCTAAGACGTCTTGTCGTGGCAGCCTTACATGCGCCCGATGCTCACAGATTGGCCACGATTCTGAAAATTGTACGGCTGCGCCTCTTTGTATAAATTGCAAGGGTGAGCACCCAGCATTTTCACGCCTCTGCCCAAAATGGAAATTGGAAAAAGAAGTGCAGACTGCAAAGTTTACGAGGAACATCTCATATGCCGAAGCCAGAAGATTAGTCCAGAGCACACAGCTTCGACCAAATACATCATACGCCAGTGCTGTAAAATCATCTCGTACAGTCGCCACCCAAACATCAATAGGCACACAGACCCTACCAAATAAAACCCATCCGTCTACATCCAACAAGCAAAAAGAAAATGCAACCCATATAGTACAAAAGAAAGAAACAGTTATTCAAAGTAAGCCCAAAACTTCTACACATAAAATATCCAATAAAAATAGAAGTCACAGCAATAGCTCTTTTGATGAGATGATTTCTGAATCTGCGGATTCAGACTTTATGGAAGTAGAAGAGGGTCTAGAAGTTCCCAGGCATCTACTTCCACGAAAAACAAAAGAACAGCACAGAAAAAACAAAAACCATTCATAATGGCCACCCTCATGTCATGGAACTGTCGCGGTTTCCACCGAAATTTCCTTGACATCAAATCTATAATAAATGTGTATCATCCTGTGTGCTTAGCAATACAGGAAACAAATTTGTAACCCGAACACCATGCAAAACTTCGGAGGTTTTCTTTCGTCAGGAAGGATAACATTGCAGGTGAGCGTGCCAGTGGAGGTGTAGGTCTCCTCTCCTCACTGGATTATCCCTCAAATGTACTTCCTTTGACGACATCCCTCCAAGTTGTCGCTACTCAAATAAATTTTGATATTATTGTTTCATTTGTTTCTTTGTATTTGCCTCCAAATGAGCACATTTATCAGCAAGATTTAAATAATCTAATAGAGCAGCTGCCTGAGCCTTTTATCATAATAGGAGATTTTAACGGCCATAGTCCACTCTGGGGAAGTAAGGATACAAATTGCCGAGGAAGACAAATAGAGCAGATGATCGAAGATCATAGCCTTTGTCTCCTAAATAATGGGCAAGATACGTACTTCCATGAGCCTTCAAGGTCATTCCACGCTCTCGATCTTGCCATCTGTTCACCATCTCTGTTGCCATTTTGCACTTTTAGTGTCGGAAATGACCTGTACAACAGCGATCATTATCCTATTTTTGTGTCTCTTGCACGAAGAGGAGCAAACCCCGTGTCGAGAGTCCCTCGTTTTATCCTGGACAGGGCAGACTGGGAACTCTTCTCTTCCGTTGCAGAGCTGACAGAGGAAATGGTAGAAGGTGTGCATATCGATGACGCTGTTGAAGCTGTTACTAATACTATTATTCAGGCAGCTATGCTTTCGATTCCTAGAACATCAGGAAAAACACTAAAATATTCGAAACCATGGTGGAGTCGCGACTGTCATGAAGCACTGAAAAAGCAGAAAAAAGCATGGGGTATTTTTCGTAGATATCCTACTCTGCGAAACCTCATAGCTTTTAAAAGAGCCAGAGCAAATGCACGGAAAGTAAGAAGGCAGAGCCAGAGGGATTCCTGGATTTCATATGTGTCCTCAATAACATCCTCTACGCCTAGTAAGCGGGTTTGGGAAAGAGTTCGAAAAGCATGCGGAATGTATAAAGACCACTCACTTTCCTTTCTGGAAAAAGATGGCCGAGTGATTAGCTCCATAGAAGAAATTGCAAATACAATTGGTGAGACATTTGCTGCCGTTTCTTCCAGCCGAAATTACTCACCTGCATTTCTTTCTATCAAGCAACGCTCTGAAAAAAATCCCATCGCTTTCAACTCTTCCAACTTTGAGCCGTACAATAGAGACTTTACTATGGTTGAACTAAAGAGAGCTTTGTTGCAGACACATAGGTCTTGTCCGGGTCTGGATGGCGTGTATTATGAAATGCTAATGCATCTGTCCTATAAGTCACTGAGTGCCCTTCTCACACTTTACAATAGAGTGTGGAAGGAGCGTACATTTCCCAGTGCATGGAGGAGAGCTATTGTCATTCCTATTGCGAAGCCAGGGAAAGACCCGAGGAATCCCTCGAACTATCGGCCAATTGCCCTTACCAGCTGTGTTTGCAAACTGTTTGAAAAGATGGTAAACAGCCGCCTAGTCTACTTCTTGGAAAAGAATAATATTATATCGCCTTATCAGAGCGGTTTTCGACAGGGGAGAACGACCGTAGACAATATGCTTCTATTAGAGACATCCATTCGAAAAGCTTTTGTAAGAAGAAATCACCTTGTCTCAATTTTCTTCGATATAGAGAAAGCCTATGATAAGGCATGGAGATACGGTATAATTCGCGATCTTCACGAGAGTGGCTTGCGCGGCAACCTACCAATTTTCATTCAAAATTTCTTGAACACTAGAACTTTTCAAGTAAGAATTGGCTCTGTTTTTTCGGATGTTTTTGAACAGGAAGAGGGTGTGCCTCAAGGCTGTGTGCTTAGTGTAACCCTGTTTAGTTTAAAAATAAACTCTGTTTTAAAAGAACTTCCTTCCACCATCTTGGGATCTCTATATGTTGATGATCTGCAGATTAGCTGTCGAGGAGCAGACATGAGATATGTAGAGAGGCAACTGCAGATGGCTCTGATTAAGATCCAAGAATGGTCAGACAAACAGGGATTTACATTTTCGAAACAGAAAACTGTCTGCGTGCACTTTTGTAGGAAGCGAGGTCTCCATCCTGAACCTGAGTTATACTTGAATGGTACAATTATTCCAGTTGCGCCTGAAGTAAAATTTTTAGGAGTGACGTTCGACCGAAAATTGACTTTCCTTTCTCATGTTTTAAACCTGAGAAAGAAGTGTCTAAAAACACTAAATATTTTAAAAGTGTTGGCGAACACCTCCTGGGGTGCAGAGCGTTGCTCCATGCTTCGCATTTACAGAGCGCTTATCCGCTCTAAACTGGACTATGGCTCAGTTGTTTATGGATCCGCTCGGTCATCTGTTTTGTTAAAACTGGATCCTGTTCACCATCAAGGTCTGCGGATTTGTTCAGGAGCTTTCAGGACTTCTCCTGTCCAGAGCCTATATGTTGACTGTAACGAACCATCACTTTATCTGAGGCGTGAGCAATTGTCCCTTTTGCAATATTTTAATACTCTATCACAACCTGAACATCCCATCAAGCTGTGCTTACTTGATAATGAGTGTAACACATTATTTGAAACACGTCCATCCTGTGTTCCTACTTTCCCTTTAAGAGTTCGCCCTGTCATTGAGGAACTCTCCCTCTCTGATATGCACCCCCAAGCAGTACAGAATTTTGAAATTCCACCTTGGGAAAATTCACGGATCCAGCTTCTTGATGTTTTTAAACATCACGTAAAGGCGAGCACTAACGAGATCGTTTACAGACAAATTTTCGCTGAGCACAGGCACAAATATAGCAGTTATTATCCGATATACACAGATGGATCAAAGTCAAATGATCATGTCGGGATGGCTTTTGTATTTGAAAATTACATAGAGGGCAGATGCCTGCACCATGCTTTCTCTGTCCTAACATCTGAACTAACTGCAATATATTATGCTCTTTTGTACATCTCAAAGCTCTGCCACAAAAAGTTCATAGTTTACACAGACTCGTATAGTGCTCTTAAATCCTTGGAAGCTTTTCCCAACGCTCAGAATCCTGTGGTAGTGGATGTTCTCAAAATTCATAGAAATTTAATGATACGAGGATATGAAATCCTGTACTGCTGGGTTCCCGGGCATACGGGAATAAAGGGAAACGAGCTTGCAGACATCGCGGCAAAATCTGCTGTCGAACTGTCCAGTCGCCTTATCCCTTTTAGAGACATCTGCTGTGTCATCAAGGGAAAGATACGAAAAAAATGGCAGCAAATTTGGGATGTTCAGCATCACAACAAGTTGAGAAACATCAAACCTAGAATTGAGCATTGGGATTTTGCTGGAAATCGTAAAGAGGACGTTCTTTTGACTCGACTCAGAATTGGTCATACCAGAGTCACACATAGCTATCTTCTTAAAGCTGAAAATGAGCCTGTTTGTTTTAATTGTAATGTTTGTTTATCTGTTCGTCATATTTTAATTGAGTGTCAATGTTTTAATAGTCTTCGCCAGAAATATTTTAATAGCTGTGACTTACCTCTCGACCGTTTAATCGGAAGAGAGGTCAATTCTAATTTATTTTATTATTTAAAAGAGATTGGCTTTTATTACCAAATGTAATTTGTTTTGAACACTGTGTCTTGAATGTTAATATGTGCTTTTAACTTGTTTTTATATGACTTCATCCTCTGGATTTGGTACATTTATCTACTTGTTTTTATTTATTGAAATTTAATGTCATCAATTGTAATCATCTCATCTTTTGTTTGGCGCGTCATAATCATCTCTGGTTTTTGCGCCATAATCACTCACTCACTCACTCACTCTGTCTTAACCTCCGAACTGACTACCATATATTATGCGCTCTTGTACATCTCAACGCTGCACCATCGAAAATTTATTGTATATACGGACTCCTACAGTGTATTGAAAGCTTTAGAATCTTTTTCTAGCACTGAGAATCCTGTGATAGTGGATGTTCTCAAGTTGAATATTAAATTGACATGTCGTGGATTTGAACTTCTGTACTGCTGGGTCCCCGGACATACAGGAATAAAGGGCAATGAGCTGGCGGACATCGCAGCGAAATCTGTTGTTGAAATGTCCGGCCGGCCCATCCCTTTTAAAGATATCCGTTGTGTCATAAAAAAGAAGATCCGAAAGAAATGGCAGCAACTTTGGGACGTTCAACTTCATAACAAGTTGAGAAGGGTGAAGCCTAAAATAGAGCATTGGGATACTACTAGCAATCGCAGGGAGGAAGTTTTTTTGACTCGCCTTAGAATTGGTCACAGTAGAGTGGCACATAACTACCTTCTGAAAGCTGAGAACGAGCCTATTTGTGCAACTTGTAATGTTTGTCTTTCAGTTTATCACATTTTAATTGAATGTTCATATTTTAATAATCTTCGTGAGAAGTATTTTAATAGCTGCGACCTGCCTCTCGACCGTTTAATCGAAAGAGAGGTCAATAATAATTTGTTTCACTACCTCAAGGAAACAGGTTTCTATTATTTAATTTGATTTTTGTCCTGAGATTTTATGTTGGAATTTTAATTAATCAGATGTTTTAGGATTTTATATCTATACTGCATATCTCATTATCAAAGTTATAATCAGCATTTTCATCCCATCATTTAAATATCTTTTTACTTGCCTCGATTTTAAAAGTGTGCTGTTGTCTTTATATTTTTTGTTCCTTTAGTTTGTATGTTAAAAAAGAATCCTGTGTTTGGCGCATATGGCCTATTGAGCTTTGCGCCATAAAACTACTACCTCCACCACCACCAATTTAGTTTTGATATCAAATACTATTCCTAGGTATTTCAGTTCTTTAACAATTCGAAGTCGATGATTATTCAGTTATGTTTGGTTGTCTTGCGAGCGTACATCCCTTTTTGGGAACTAGAAGTATTTGTGACTTTGCTTCAGATATCTTAAGTTTAATTTCTGCACATCTCTGATGAAATAGCGAGCAGGATTCTTGGGCGTTGGTCTGAAGTTGTTCTCTTGTTCTACCCCGAACGATGAGTGCAGTATCATCGGCATACGCAATGATGCGCGTGTGCTCTGGCCACGCATTGGTTAATATACCATTGAATGTTATATTCCAAAGAAACGGCCCAGCACACGAGCCTTGCGGGCATCCTTGATTTTGATTTTGCACTACCATACCACTATTATGGCACTACCATACCACTATTAGCAATCGGTCAGAAAGGTAGTGTTCCAAAGTAAGATAGATATTTCTTGGGCATTTACTTAGGCGCAGGGCTTGAAGAACCGCTGGCCACCACAGCGTGTCAAAAGCGCTTTTTAAGTCGATGGTAATAAACGCTGTGTGATAGCCAGCAGACCTATTTTCTAGGATTTGATTCTTAACTTCTGTAAGCACATGCAAAGTAGACTGTCCTAGACTAAACCCATATTGTATTGGGCTTAAGTATTTCGTAACATATAGATGATGCCGCAATCTTGTCATGATCAGCTTTTCATAAACCTTCCCGAAAGCTGAAAGTAGACATATTGGACGGTACGACTCTGGAGACGTTGGATCTTTATTCTTTTTCAAAAATAAGACCACTTGCCCAATTTTGAAGCTGTTAGGGAATGTCCCCGTTTGCAGGAGCTTATTGAAGAGTGATTGAAATAGAGTTACATTAATGCTTATAATTACTTTAATAATTCGGTAGTCAATACCATCCGGTCCTGGTGCTCTGCGCTGGGGAAGCTGGCGCAGCACTTGCTGAATCTCCCTGATTGTGAAGTAAGGATCATTTGATGTAGCAATTTCTGAGGGCTGGTTCCTGATTGTGGTCTGTTCTAATGTGTCTTCTTGCGGATTGTCTGTGGTGAAGACTGCTGACATGATTGCCTTTATTGTATCTTCTGTATATTGGCCAGTATGGGTGTTGGCAATATATGTAAGGTGACTGGTTTAAAAAGTTTTCCTGCCGCAATCCTGTGGTGGAGTCCATAGGTGGTGGTTGTTTCTGTACAAAACTTTCTCCAGCTGCTAATTTTTGCATCTAAGATGATGCGTTTGTAATACGCTCGCTCTTGTTGGTAGATCATTAGTGTTGTGGATTTTAGTTGCTGCCTACGTTCTTGTTTGAGGCGTCGGCGCAGAGCACGACATTTTTGCTGTTGAGTACGCAGTGTACCATTCCACCAATGGAGTGCGGTAATTCTTTTTGTAGTACGCTTTGGGAGATGTTCATCACACACTTGTTGTTAATAGAATGTCTTTCGTAATATTTTGGAGGGTCTCTCTACTTACAGCATGTCTTATTGGATTAACGAAAGGTGTTAGTCTGTTACTAACAATACAAGTGAAAGTGCGGACCTTCCGCCCTGGTAGGTTGTATCTTTGGATGCTGTTAGTTGCAGTGCTGCTTGCTATACTATAGCGTATATAGTTATGATCCGATAGACTCTGTCCCTCAACTACTGTCCAATCACGTATTAAATTTGCCATTTGATGACTAGTAACTGTGAGGTCTGGCCAACCACGAGAGTGGAGCCTATCAAAGGTCGGCGGCGCATCTATTTGATTATGAATTACAAAGTTGTTGCTTGAGAAAAAGTCTTCGAAATGACGCCCTTTAGGTGTCGTATCAGCGTAGCCCCATGTGGTGCTATGGGCATTATAATCGCCAGCAAGGAGCATTTTTGCTATACGATGAGATTGCATTAGCTGTTGGATGCGTATTATGGTATGGTCCGCTTCTTCTGATGTGTTGGTGTTGGTGTATTAAATTATGGCAAAGCACACAAGGGCTATCTGCCTAAGGGGAGGGATGCCTTTCGTGGAGGACTTTCTAAGGGAAACTGGCTCGTATAGACATTACATATGGGGAAAACCACGAAAACGCCCATGCAGCCAGCCCGTTCGCGGGATTCGAACCTCGGTCCGAACTACCAGTGTTCAGGCGGTCCGCTTCTTCTGTAGGAGGGGAGTAGATGGATACTAACGCTATTGTCTGATTAAGTATTTCCAGTAAGACAGCCACAAAATCCCTCTCTAAAGCAAGCACAATCGGTGTCCATGCCTGGTTGCAGATTGTAATAAAAGCTCGAGGCGGTTGTGTTGAATCCTCTTTTTGAAATGTGCCTGTGTGCTTTTTGAAAATTCCTGTGTGCTTAGCAATACAGGAAACAAATCTGAAACCAGAACACCATGCAAAACTTCGGAGGTTTTCTTTGGTCAGGAAGGATAACCTTGCAGGTGAGCGTGCCAGTGGAGGAGTAGGTCTCCTCTCCTCACTGGATTATCCTTCAAATGTCCCCTCAGGGGGCTCACTTCTGTGAGTACGGGTGTGGCAATCCCGAGGTACCCTAGCCCTTCAGCGGATCATCTTCTTGATGAGACGGGTGTCACGATCCTGGAGCCCCAGTGATCTATCCTCTTTTCCGTCTCCTCTCCACTTTGCTGGAACTTTTTCCCTTCTCTTCTCCCTCGTGGTTTCTCTCTACGGAGTTTGGGGCTCGTCACAAGAAACTGGAACAACCCTTGCGTCCAATTTTCAAATGGCGAGAAAACTGCCCACGTGTTTGCCGTGCGTGGGGACCCGTGTCGCTGGAAAGGAGGGTCCTGGTAGTTGAGGGGCGAGGTACTGTCCCCAACACACTGCTTTGGCCTCTGCTTCAGCTAAACGGGAGGCACCTTAGTCGTCCTCACGGGTGTCAATCGGCCGGTCACTAGTCCTTGTGTCAGTGGCTTGGGGTCAAGCTCTCAGGAGTTTCTGCTTTCGGGAAAGCCGACTGGTGGGGCTTCAGTTTGCGTATAGGTCCGGCTAGCCCTAACACAGGAATCTGTGTTCCCTTGTTTGGCTCCGTGGTCTGCGGGGCCGTCGGACCCGAATCTTTATTCTTTCACTATGGCTTCTTCTCATATCTACTTAATTAAAGATTTCGAGGTAACTCCAGTCATTCAAACTAGTTCTGAAACGTCTACAGCTAAACCAGTCACTCAACCTAGTTCTGAAACGTATACTGCTAAACCAGTCACTCAACCTGTCACTCAACCTAGTTCTGAAAATTCTGCAAAAAAATTACGGACAGATGCAAATAAAAAAAATCATCACAATAGTCCCCGTTTCCTAGTCATCTCTAGTCCTTCTGGCGAAATGCATAAGATGTCTCCTTTCGTAATAAATAAATACATCCAGTCTTCTATTGGTGAGCCGAGAAACATAAAGCGTCTCCGCTCCGGAGACTTGCTTATTGATACAAACTCAGCCACCCAGTCTGCTTCTTTACTTCAGATTACTAAACTTGGGCAAGCGAATGTCACTGTAACACCCCATAAGTCACTGAACTATTGTCGTGGTGTAATCTCAGAATTCGACCTTCTGTATGTTTCTGAAGAAGAGATCGCTTCTGAGTTATCCGAACAAAATGTCTGCGGTGTAAGGCGGATCAAGATACGTAAAGAAGGTAAGTTGATAGACACGAAACACGTGATCCTTACCTTCAACACGCCTGATCTGCCTAAGAATATTAAGGCCGGATATCTAAATATTCCTGTAAGACCTTATATTCCAAACCCTATGCGATGTTTCCAATGCCAGCGTTTCGGCCATTCTAAGACGTCTTGTCGTGGCAGCCTCACATGCGCCCGATGCTCACAGATTGGCCACGATTCTGATAATTGTACCGCTGCGCCTTTGTGTATAAATTGCAAGGGTGACCACCCAGCATTTTCTCGCTTGTGCCCAAAATGGAAATCGGAAAAAGAAATCCAGACTACAAAAGTTACTAGGAACATCTCTTACGCCAAAGCCAGAAGACTAGTCCAGAGCACACAGCTTCGACCAAATTCATCATACGCCAGTGCTGTTAAATCATATCGTACAGTTGCCACCCAAACATCAATAGGCACACAGACCCTACCAAATAAAACCCAACCGTCTACATCCAACAAGAAGAAAGAAAATGCAACCCATATAGTACAAAAGAAAGAAACAGTTATTCAAAGTAAGCCGAAAACTGCCACACAAAAAATATCAAATAAAAATAGAAGTCGCAGTAATAGCTCTCTTGATGACATGATTTCTGAATCTGCGGATTCAGACTTTATGGAAGTGGAAGAGGGTCTGGAATTTCCCAGGCATCTACTTCCACGAAAAACAAAAGAACAGCACAGGAAAAACAAAAACCATTCATAATGGCCACCCTCGTGTCATGGAACTGTCGCGGTTTCCACCGAAATTTGTTTGACATCAAATCTATAATAAATGCGTACCATCCTGTGTGCTTAGCAATACAGGAAACAGATCTGAAACCAGAACACCATGCAAAACTTCGGAGGTTTTCTTTCGTCAGGAAGGATAACCTTGCAGGTGAGCGTGCCAGTGGAGGAGTAGGTCTCCTCTCCTCACTGGATTATCCCTCAAATGTACTTCCTTTGACGACATCCCTCCAAGTTGTCGCTACTCAAATAAATTTTGATATTCTTGTTTCATTTGCTTCTTTGTATTTGCCTCCAAATGAGCACATTTATCAGCAAGATTTAAATAATCTAATAGAGCAGCTGCCTGAGCATTTTATTATAATAGGAGATTTTAACGGCCATAGTCCACTCTGGGGTAGCAAAGATACAAATTGCCGAGGAAGACAAATTGAGCAGATGATCGAAGATCACAGCCTTTGTCTCCTAAATAATGGGCAAGATACATACTTCCATGAGCCTTCAAGGACATTCCACGCTCTCGATCTTGCCATCTGTTCACCATCTCTGTTGCCATTTCGGCCCTCAGGGGCTCACTTTTGTGAGTACGGGTGTGGCAATCCCGAGTACCCTAGCCCTTCAGGGGATCATCTTCTTGGTGAGACGGGTGTCACGATCCTGGAGCCCCAGTGATCTATCCTCTTTTCCGTCTCCTCTCCTCTTTGCTGGAACTTTTCCCCTTCCCTTCTCCCTTGTGGTTTCTCTCTACGGAGTTTGGGGCTCGTCACGAGAAACTGGAACAACCCTTGCGTCCAATTTTCAAATGGCGAGAAAACTGCCCACGTGTTTGCCGTGCGTGGAGACCCGTGTCGCTGGAAAGGAGGGTCCTGGTAGTTGAGGGGCGAGGTACTGTCCCCAACACACTGCTTTGGCCTCTGCTTCAGCTAAACGGGAGGCACCTTAGTTGTCCTCACGGGTGTCAATCGGCTGGTCACTAGTCCTTGTGTCAGTGGCTTGGGGTCAAGCTCTCGGGAGTTCCTGCTTTCGGGAAAGCCGACTGTGGGGCTTCAGTTTGCGTATAGGTCCGGCTAGCCCTAACACAGGAATCTGTGTTCCCTTGTTGGGCTCCGTGGTGGGCGGGGCCGTCGGACCCGAATCTTTTCTTATTTCAATATGGCTAATTCCCAAATTTTTCTGATCAAAGACTTCGAAGTCACTCCAGTCTCTCAACCTAGTTCTGAAACGTCTACTACTAAACCAGTCACTCAACCTAGCTCTGAACCACCTACTAATAAACCAATCATTCAACCTAGTTCTGAAAAGTCTACTACTAAACCAGTCACTCAACCTAGTTCTGAAAATTCTGCAAAAAAATTACGGACAGATGCAAATAAAAAAAAATCATCACAATAGTCCCCGTTTCCTAGTCATCTCTAGTCCTTCTGGCGAAATGCATAAGATGTCTCCTTTCGTAATAAATAAATACATCCAGTCTTGTATTGGTGAGCCGAGAAACATAAAGCGTCTCCGCTCCGGAGACTTGCTTATTGATACAAACTCAGCCACCCAGTCTGCTTCTTTACTTCAGATTACTAAACTTGGGCAAGCGAATGTCACTGTAACAGCACATAAGACACTGAATTATTGTCGTGGCGTAATATCGGAATTCGACCTTCTGTACGTTCCTGAAGAAGAGATCGCTTCTGAGCTATCCGACCAAAATGTCTGCGGTGCTAGGCGGATCAAGATGCGTAAGGAAGGTAAGTTGATCGATACGAAACACGTGATCCTTACCTTCAACACGCCTGATCTGCCTAAGAATATTAAGGCCGGATATTTAAATTGTCCTGTAAGACCTTATATTCCCAACCCTATGCGATGCTTCCAATGCCAGCGTTTCGGCCATTCTAAGACGTCTTGTCGTGGCAGCCTCACATGCGCCCGATGCTCACAGATTGGCCACGATTCGGAAAATTGTACCGCTGCGCCTTCGTGTATAAATTGCAAGGGTCAGCACCCAGCATTTTCACGCCTCTGCCCAAAATGGAAATCCGAAAAAGAAGTACAGACTCTTAAAGTTACCAGGAACATCTCGTATGCTGAAGCCAGAAAACTAGTTCAAAGCACACAGCTCCAATCAAACAAATCTTATGCCAGTGCAGTTAAAACAACACGTAGCATTGCCACCCAAACATCAATAGGCACGCAGACTAAACCAAATAAAATCCAACCAACCACATCCACCAAGAAAACGGAAAATGCAACTCATTTAATACAAAAAAAAGAAACAGTCATTCAAAGTAAACCTAAAATTGAAAGTCACAAAATAATTAATAAAAATAGAAGTCCCAGCAATAGCTCTTTTGACGAAATGATTTCTGAATCTGCGGATTCAGACACTATGGAAGTAGAGGAGGGTCTAGAATTTCCCAGGCATCTACTTCCACGAAAAACCAAACAAGAGCACAGAAAGAACAAAAACCAGACATAATGGCCACCCTCGTCTCATGGAACTGTCGCGGTTTCCACCGAAATTTGCTCGACATCAAAGCCATAATTAATGCTTATCATCCTGTATGCTTCGCAGTACAGGAAACAAATCTAAAACCAGAACAACAGGCAAAACTTCGGAGGTTTTCCTTCGTCAGGAAAGATAACCTTGCAGGTGAGCGTGCCAGTGGAGGTGTAGGTCTCCTCACCTCACTGGATTATCCCTCAAATGTGCTTTCTTTGACGACATCCCTCCAAGTTGTCGCTACTCAAACAAATTTTGATTTTGTTGTTACAGTCGTTTCTCTGTATTTGCCTCCAAATGAGCATATTGATCAGCAAGATTTAAATGGTCTTTTAGAGCAGCTGCCTGAGCCTTTCATCATAATAGGAGATTTTAACGGCCATAGTCCGCTCTGGGGTAGTAAGGATACTAATTGCCGAGGAAGACAAATTGAGCAGATGATCGAAGATCATAGCCTTTGTCTCCTCAATAATGGGCAAGATACTTACTTCCATGAGCCTTCAAAAACATTCCATGCTCTCGACCTTGCCATCTGTTCACCATCTCTGTTGCCTTTTTGCACTTTTAATGTGGGTAAAGATCTTTACAACAGTGATCATTATCCCATTCTTGTGTCTCTTGCACGAAGAGGAGCAAACCCCATGTCGAGATCCCCTCGATTCATACTGGACAGGGCAGACTGGGAACTCTTCTCTTCCATTGCAGAGCTCACAGATGAAATGGTAGAAGATGCGCATATCGATGACGCTGTTGAAGCTGTTACTAATACTATTATTCAGGCAGCTATGCTTTCGATTCCTAGAACATCAGGAAAACTACTAAAATATTCAAAACCATGGTGGAATCGCGACTGTCATGAAGCACTGAAAAAACAGAAAAAAGCATGGGGTATTTTTCGTAGATATCCTACTCTGCGTAACCTCATAGCCTTTAAAAGAGCCAAAGCAAATGCACGAAAAGTAAGAAGGCAGAGCCAGAGGGATTCCTGGATTTCATATGTGTCGTCAATAACATCCTCCACGCCTAGCAAGCGGGTTTGGGAAAGAGTTCAAAAATCATGCGGCATATATAAAGACCACTCACTTTCCTTTTTGGAAAAAGATGGCCGAGTGATTAGCTCCATAGAAGAAATTGCGAATACTATTGGTGAGACATTTGCTTCCGTTTCTTCCAGCAGAAACTATACACCTGCATTTCTTTCTATGAAGCAGCACTCTGAAATAAATCCCATCGCATTCAACTCTTCCAAATCTGAGCCTTACAATAGAGACTTTACTATGCTTGAATTAAGGAGTGCTTTATTGCAGACACATAGGTCTTCTCCGGGTCTTGATGGAGTGAATTATGAAATGCTAAAGCATCTGTCCTGTAAGTCACTGAATGCCCTTCTCACACTTTACTATAGAGTGTGGAAGGAGCGTACATTTCCCAGTGCATGGAGGAGAGCTGTTGTCATTCCTATTCCTAAGCCAGGGAAAGATCCAAGGAATCCCTCCAACTATCGGCCAATTGCCCTTACGAGTTGCCTCTGCAAACTGTTTGAAAAGATGGTAAACAGCCGCCTAGTCTACTTCTTGGAAAAGAATGATATTATATCGCCTTATCAGAGTGGTTTTCGAAAGGGAAGAACAACTGTAGATAACATGCTCCTCTTAGAGACATCTATTCGAAAAGCATTTGTAAGAAGAAGCCACCTTGTCTCGATCTTCTTCGACATTGAAAAAGCTTATGATAAGGCATGGAGGTACGGTATACTCCGGGATCTTCACGAGAGTGGCTTGCGCGGCAACCTACCAATTTTCATTCAAAATTTCTTGAACACTAGAACTTTTCAAGTAAGAATTGGCTCTGTTTTTTCGGATGTTTTTGAACAGGAAGAGGGTGTGCCTCAAGGCTGTGTGCTCAGTGTAACCCTGTTTAGTTTAAAAATAAATTCTGTACTAAAAGAACTTCCTCCCACCATCTTGGGATCTCTATATGTTGATGATCTGCAGATTAGCTGTCGAGGAGCAGACATGAGATATGTAGAGAGGCAACTGCAGATGGCTCTGATTAAGATCCAAGAATGGTCAGACAAACAGGGATTTACATTTTCGAAACAGAAAACTGTCTGCGTGCACTTTTGTAGGAAGCGAGGTCTCCATCCTGAACCTGAGTTATACTTGAATGGTACAATTATTCCAGTTGCGCCTGAAGTAAAATTTTTAGGAGTGACGTTCGACCGAAAATTGACTTTCCTTTCTCATGTTTTAAACCTGAGAAAGAAGTGTCTAAAAACACTAAATATTTTAAAAGTGTTGGCGAACACCTCCTGGGGTGCAGAGCGTTGCTCCATGCTTCGCATTTACAGAGCGCTTATCCGCTCTAAACTGGACTATGGCTCAGTTGTTTATGGATCCGCTCGGTCATCTGTTTTGTTAAAACTGGATCCTGTTCACCATCAAGGTCTGCGGATTTGTTCAGGAGCTTTCAGGACTTCTCCTGTGCAGAGCCTATATGTTGACTGTAACGAACCATCACTTTATCTGAGGCGTGAGCAATTGTCCCTTTTGCAATATTTTAAAACTCTATCTCAACCTGAACATCCCAATAAGCTGTGCTTACTTGATAATGAGTGTAACACATTATTTGAAACACGTCCATCCTGTGTTCCTACTTTCCCTTTAAGAGTTCGCCCTGTCATTGAGGAACTCTCCCTCTCTGATATGCACCCCCAAGCAGTACAGAATTTTGAAATTCCACCTTGGGAAAATTCACGGATCCAGCTTCTTGATGTTTTTAAACATCACCTAAAGGCGAGCACTAACGAGATCGTTTACAGACAAATTTTCGCTGAGCACAGGCACAAATATAGCAGTTATTATCCGATATACACAGATGGATCGAAGTCAAATGATCATGTGGGGATGGCTTTTGTATTTGAAAATTACATAGAGGGCAGATGCCTGCACCATGCTTTCTCTGTCCTAACATCTGAACTAACTGCAATATATTATGCTCTTTTGTACATCTCAAAGCTCTGCCACAAAAAGTTCATAGTTTACACAGACTCGTATAGTGCTCTTAAATCCTTGGAAGCTTTTCCCAACGCTCAGAATCCTGTGGTAGTGGATGTTCTCAAAATTCATAGAAATTTAATGATACGAGGATATGAAATCCTGTACTGCTGGGTTCCCGGGCATACGGGAATAAAGGGAAACGAGCTTGCAGACATCGCGGCAAAATCTGCTGTCGAACTGTCCAGTCGCCTTATCCCTCTTAGAGACATCTGCTGTGTCATCAAGGGAAAGATACGAAAAAAATGGCAGCAAATTTGGGATGTTCAGCATCACAACAAGTTGAGAAACATCAAACCTAGAATTGAGCATTGGGATTTTGCTGGAAATCGTAAAGAGGACGCTCTTTTGACTCGACTCAGAATTGGTCATACCAGAGTTACACATAGCTATCTTCTTAAAGCTGAAAATGAGCCTGTTTGTTTTAATTGTAATGTTTGTTTATTTGTTCGTCATATTTTAATTGAGTGTCCATGTTTTAATAGTCTTCGCCAGAAATATTTTAATAGCTGTGACTTACCTCTCGACCGTTTAATCGGAAGAGAGGTCAATTCTAATTTATTTTATTATTTAAAAGAGATTGGGTTTTATTACCAAATGTAATTTGTTTTGAAGACTGTGTCTTGAATGTTAATATGTGCTTTTAACTTGTTTTTATATGACTTCATCCTCTGGATTTGGTCCCTCAGGGGGCTCACTTTTGTGAGTACGGGTGTGGCAATCCCGAGGTACCCTAGCCCTTCAGGGGATCATCTTCTTGGTGAGACGGGTGTCACGATCCTGGAGCCCCAGTGATCTATCCTCTTTTCCGTCTCCTCTCCTCTTGGCTGGATCTTTTTCCCTTCCCTTCTCCCTTGTGGTTTCTCTCTACGGAGTTTGGGGCTCGTCACGAGAGGCTGGAACAGACCTTGTCTCTAGTTCTCGAGTGGCGAGAAAACTGCCCACGTGTTTGCCGTGCGTGGAGACCCGTGTCGCTGGAAAGGAGGGTCCTGGTAGTTGAGGGGCGAGGTACTGTCCCCAACACACTGCTTTGGCCTCTGCTTCAGCTAAACGGGAGGCACCTTAGTCGTCCTCACGGGTGTCAATCGGCTGGTCACTAGTCCTTGTGTCAGTGGCTTGGGGTCAAGCTCTCGGGAGTACCTGCTTTCGGGAAAGCCGACTGTGGGGCTTCAGTTTGCGTATAGGTCCGGCTAGCCCTAACACAGGAATCTGTGTTCCCTTGTTGGGCTCCGTGGTGGGCGGGGCCGTCGGACCCGAATCTTTTCTATTTTCAATATGGCAAATACACATATTTTTTTATTAAAAAACTTTGAAGTCACTCCAGTCTCTCAACCTAGTTCTGAAACATCTACTACTAAACCAATCATTCAACCTAGTTCTGAAACATCTCCTACTAAACCAGTCACTCAACCTAGTTCTGAAAAGTCTACTACTAAACCAGTCACTCAACCTAGTTCTGAAAATTCTGCAAAAAAATTACGGACAGATGCAAATAAAAAAAATCATCACAATAGTCCCCGTTTCCTAGTCATCTCTAGTCCTTCTGGCGAAATGCATAAGATGTCTCCTTTCGTAATAAATAAATACATCCAGTCTTGTATTGGTGAGCCGAGAAACATAAAGCGTCTCCGCTCTGGAGACTTGCTTATTGATACAAACTCAGCCACCCAGTCTGCTTCTTTACTTCAGATTACTAAACTTGGGCAAGCGAATGTCACTCTAACAGCACATAAGACACTGAATTATTGTCGTGGCGTAATATCGGAATTCGACCTTCTGTACGTTCCTGAAGAAGAGATCGCTTCCGAGCTATCCGACCAAAATGTCTGCGGTGCTAGGCGGATCAAGATGCGTAAGGAAGGTAAGTTGATCGATACGAAACACATGATCCTTACCTTCAACACGCCTGATCTGCCTAAGAATATTAAGGCCGGATATTTAAATTGTCCTGTAAGACCTTATATTCCCAACCCTATGCGATGCTTCCAATGCCAGCGTTTCGGCCATTCTAAGACGTCTTGTCGTGGCAGCCTCACATGCGCCCGATGCTCACAGATTGGCCACGATTCGGAAAATTGTACCGCTGCGCCTTCGTGTATAAATTGCAAGGGTCAGCACCCAGCATTTTCACGCCTCTGCCCAAAATGGAAATCCGAAAAAGAAGTACAGACTCTTAAAGTTACCAGGAACATCTCGTATGCTGAAGCCAGAAAACTAGTTCAAAGCACACAGCTCCAATCAAACAAATCTTATGCCAGTGCAGTTAAAACACTACGTAGCATTGCCACCCAAACATCAATAGGCACGCAGACTAAACCAAATAAAACCCAACCAACCACATCCACCAAGAAAACGGAAAATGCAACTCATTTAATACAAAAAAAAGAAACAGTCATTCAAAGTAAACCTAAAATTGAAAGTCACAAAATAATTAATAAAAATATAAGTCCCAGCAATAGCTCTTTTGACGAAATGATTTCTGAATCTGCGGATTCAGACACTATGGAAGTAGAGGAGGGTCTAGAATTTCCCAGGCATCTACTTCCACGAAAAACCAAACAAGAGCACAGAAAGAACAAAAACCAGACATAATGGCCACCCTCGTCTCATGGAACTGTCGCGGTTTCCACCGAAATTTGCTCGACATCAAAGCCATAATTAATGCTTATCATCCTGTATGCTTCGCAGTACAGGAAACAAATCTAAAACCAGAACAACAGGCAAAACTTCGGAGGTTTTCCTTCGTCAGGAAAGATAACCTTGCAGGTGAGCGTGCCAGTGGAGGTGTAGGTCTCCTCACCTCACTGGATTATCCCTCAAATGTGCTTTCTTTGACGACATCCCTCCAAGTTGTCGCTACTCAAACAAATTTTGATTTTGTTGTTACAGTCGTTTCTCTGTATTTGCCTCCAAATGAGCATATTGATCAGCAAGATTTAAATAGTCTTTTAGAGCAGCTGCCTGAGCCTTTCATCATAATAGGAGATTTTAACGGCCATAGTCCGCTCTGGGGTAGTAAGGATACTAATTGCCGAGGAAGACAAATTGAGCAGATGATCGAAGATCATAGCCTTTGTCTCCTCAATAATGGGCAAGATACTTACTTCCATGAGCCTTCAAAAACATTCCATGCTCTCGACCTTGCCATCTGTTCACCATCTCTGTTGCCTTTTTGCACTTTTAATGTGGGTAAAGATCTTTACAACAGTGATCATTATCCCATTCTTGTGTCTCTTGCACGAAGAGGAGCAAACCCCATGTCGAGATCCCCTCGATTCATACTGGACAGGGCAGACTGGGAACTCTTCTCTTCCATTGCAGAGCTCACAGATGAAATGGTAGAAGATGCGCATATCGATGACGCTGTTGAAGCTGTTACTAATACTATTATTCAGGCAGCTATGCTTTCGATTCCTAGAACATCAGGAAAACTACTAAAATATTCAAAACCATGGTGGAATCGCGACTGTCATGAAGCACTGAAAAAACAGAAAAAAGCATGGGATATTTTTCGTAGATATCCTACTCTGCGAAACCTCATAGCCTTTAAAAGAGCCAAAGCAAATGCACGAAAAGTAAGAAGGCAGAGCCAGAGGGATTCCTGGATTTCATATGTGTCGTCAATAACATCCTCCACGCCTAGCAAGCGGGTTTGGGAAAGAGTTCAAAAAGCATGCGGCATATATAAAGACCACTCACTTTCCTTTTTGGAAAAAGATGGCCGAGTGATTAGCTCCATAGAAGAAATTGCGAATACTATTGGTGAGACATTTGCTTCCGTTTCTTCCAGCAGAAACTATACACCTGCATTTCTTTCTATGAAGCAGCACTCTGAAATAAATCCCATCGCATTCAACTCTTCCAAATCTGAGCCTTACAATAGAGACTTTACTATGCTTGAATTAAGGAGTGCTTTATTGCAGACACATAGGTCTTCTCCGGGTCTTGATGGAGTGAATTATGAAATGCTAAAGCATCTGTCCTGTAAGTCACTGAATGCCCTTCTCACACTTTACAATAGAGTGTGGAAGGAGCGTACATTTCCCAGTGCATGGAGGAGAGCTGTTGTCATTCCTATTCCTAAGCCAGGGAAAGATCCAAGGAATCCCTCCAACTATCGGCCAATTGCCCTTACGAGTTGCCTCTGCAAACTGTTTGAAAAGATGGTAAACAGCCGCCTAGTCTACTTCTTGGAAAAGAATGATATTATATCGCCTTATCAGAGTGGTTTTCGAAAGGGAAGAACAACTGTAGATAACATGCTCCTCTTAGAGACATCTATTCGAAAAGCATTTGTGAGAAGAAGCCACCTTGTCTCGATATTCTTCGACATTGAAAAAGCTTATGATAAGGCATGGAGATACGGTATACTCCGGGATCTTCACGAGAGTGGCTTGCGCGGCAACCTACCAATTTTCATTCAAAATTTCTTGAACACTAGAACTTTTCAAGTAAGAATTGGCTCTGTTTTTTCGGATGTTTTTGAACAGGAAGAGGGTGTGCCTCAAGGCTGTGTGCTCAGTGTAACCCTGTTTAGTTTAAAAATAAATTCTGTACTAAAAGAACTTCCTCCCACCATCTTGGGATCTCTATATGTTGATGATCTGCAGATTAGCTGTCGAGGAGCAGACATGAGATATGTAGAGAGGCAACTGCAGATGGCTCTGATTAAGATCCAAGAATGGTCAGACAAACAGGGATTTACATTTTCGAAACAGAAAACTGTCTGCGTGCACTTTTGTAGGAAGCGAGGTCTCCATCCTGAACCTGAGTTATACTTGAATGGTACAATTATTCCAGTTGCGCCTGAAGTAAAATTTTTAGGAGTGACGTTCGACCGAAAATTGACTTTCCTTTCTCATGTTTTAAACCTGAGAAAGAAGTGCCTAAAAACACTAAATATTTTAAAAGTGTTGGCGAACACCTCCTGGGGTGCAGAGCGTTGCTCCATGCTTCGCATTTACAGAGCGCTTATCCGCTCTAAACTGGACTATGGCTCAGTTGTTTATGGATCCGCTCGGTCATCTGTTTTGTTAAAACTGGATCCTGTTCACCATCAAGGTCTGCGGATTTGTTCAGGAGCTTTCAGGACTTCTCCTGTGCAGAGCCTATATGTTGACTGTAACGAACCATCACTTTATCTGAGGCGTGAGCAATTATCCCTTTTGCAATATTTTAATACTCTATCTCAACCTGAACATCCCAATAAGCTGTGCTTACTTGATAATGAGTGTAACACATTATTTGAAACACGTCCATCCTGTGTTCCTACTTTCCCTTTAAGAGTTCGCCCTGTCATTGAGGAACTCTCCCTCTCTGATATGCACCCCCAAGCAGTACAGAATTTTGAAATTCCACCTTGGGAAAATTCACGGATCCAGCTTCTTGATGTTTTTAAACATCACCTAAAGGCGAGCACTAACGAGATCGTTTACAGACAAATTTTCGCTGAGCACAGGCACAAATATAGCAGTTATTATCCGATATACACAGATGGATCGAAGTCAAATGATCATGTGGGGATGGCTTTTGTATTTGAAAATTACATAGAGGGCAGATGCCTGCACCATGCTTTCTCTGTCCTAACATCTGAACTAACTGCAATATATTATGCTCTTTTGTACATCTCAAAGCTCTGCCACAAAAAGTTCATAGTTTACACAGACTCGTATAGTGCTCTTAAATCCTTGGAAGCTTTTCCCAACGCTCAGAATCCTGTGGTAGTGGATGTTCTCAAAATTCATAGAAATTTAATGATACGAGGATATGAAATCCTGTACTGCTGGGTTCCCGGGCATACGGGAATAAAGGGAAACGAGCTTGCAGACATCGCGGCAAAATCTGCTGTCGAACTGTCCAGTCGCCTTATCCCTCTTAGAGACATCTGCTGTGTCATCAAGGGAAAGATACGAAAAAAATGGCAGCAAATTTGGGATGTTCAGCATCACAACAAGTTGAGAAACATCAAACCTAGAATTGAGCATTGGGATTTTGCTGGAAATCGTAAAGAGGACGCTCTTTTGACTCGACTCAGAATTGGTCATACCAGAGTTACACATAGCTATCTTCTTAAAGCTGAAAATGAGCCTGTTTGTTTTAATTGTAATGTTTGTTTATTTGTTCGTCATATTTTAATTGAGTGTCCATGTTTTAATAGTCTTCGCCAGAAATATTTTAATAGCTGTGACTTACCTCTCGACCGTTTAATCGGAAGAGAGGTCAATTCTAATTTATTTTATTATTTAAAAGAGATTGGGTTTTATTACCAAATGTAATTTGTTTTGAAGACTGTGTCTTGAATGTTAATATGTGCTTTTAACTTGTTTTTATATGACTTCATCCTCTGGATTTGGTCCCTCAGGGGGCTCACTTTTGTGAGTACGGGTGTGGCAATCCCGAGGTACCCTAGCCCTTCAGGGGATCATCTTCTTGGTGAGACGGGTGTCACGATCCTGGAGCCCCAGTGATCTATCCTCTTTTCCGTCTCCTCTCCTCTTGGCTGGATCTTTTTCCCTTCCCTTCTCCCTTGTGGTTTCTCTCTACGGAGTTTGGGGCTCGTCACGAGAGGCTGGAACAGACCTTGTCTCTAGTTCTCGAGTGGCGAGAAAACTGCCCACGTGTTTGCCGTGCGTGGAGACCCGTGTCGCTGGAAAGGAGGGTCCTGGTAGTTGAGGGGCGAGGTACTGTCCCCAACACACTGCTTTGGCCTCTGCTTCAGCTAAACGGGAGGCACCTTAGTCGTCCTCACGGGTGTCAATCGGCTGGTCACTAGTCCTTGTGTCAGTGGCTTGGGGTCAAGCTCTCGGGAGTACCTGCTTTCGGGAAAGCCGACTGTGGGGCTTCAGTTTGCGTATAGGTCCGGCTAGCCCTAACACAGGAATCTGTGTTCCCTTGTTGGGCTCCGTGGTGGGCGGGGCCGTCGGACCCGAATCTTTTCTATTTTCAATATGGCAAATACACATATTTTTTTATTAAAAAACTTTGAAGTCACTCCAGTCTCTCAACCTAGTTCTGAAACATCTACTACTAAACCAATCATTCAACCTAGTTCTGAAACATCTCCTACTAAACCAGTCACTCAACCTAGTTCTGAAAAGTCTACTACTAAACCAGTCACTCAACCTAGTTCTGAAAATTCTGCAAAAAAATTACGGACAGATGCAAATAAAAAAAATCATCACAATAGTCCCCGTTTCCTAGTCATCTCTAGTCCTTCTGGCGAAATGCATAAGATGTCTCCTTTCGTAATAAATAAATACATCCAGTCTTGTATTGGTGAGCCGAGAAACATAAAGCGTCTCCGCTCTGGAGACTTGCTTATTGATACAAACTCAGCCACCCAGTCTGCTTCTTTACTTCAGATTACTAAACTTGGGCAAGCGAATGTCACTCTAACAGCACATAAGACACTGAATTATTGTCGTGGCGTAATATCGGAATTCGACCTTCTGTACGTTCCTGAAGAAGAGATCGCTTCCGAGCTATCCGACCAAAATGTCTGCGGTGCTAGGCGGATCAAGATGCGTAAGGAAGGTAAGTTGATCGATACGAAACACATGATCCTTACCTTCAACACGCCTGATCTGCCTAAGAATATTAAGGCCGGATATTTAAATTGTCCTGTAAGACCTTATATTCCCAACCCTATGCGATGCTTCCAATGCCAGCGTTTCGGCCATTCTAAGACGTCTTGTCGTGGCAGCCTCACATGCGCCCGATGCTCACAGATTGGCCACGATTCGGAAAATTGTACCGCTGCGCCTTCGTGTATAAATTGCAAGGGTCAGCACCCAGCATTTTCACGCCTCTGCCCAAAATGGAAATCCGAAAAAGAAGTACAGACTCTTAAAGTTACCAGGAACATCTCGTATGCTGAAGCCAGAAAACTAGTTCAAAGCACACAGCTCCAATCAAACAAATCTTATGCCAGTGCAGTTAAAACACTACGTAGCATTGCCACCCAAACATCAATAGGCACGCAGACTAAACCAAATAAAACCCAACCAACCACATCCACCAAGAAAACGGAAAATGCAACTCATTTAATACAAAAAAAAGAAACAGTCATTCAAAGTAAACCTAAAATTGAAAGTCACAAAATAATTAATAAAAATATAAGTCCCAGCAATAGCTCTTTTGACGAAATGATTTCTGAATCTGCGGATTCAGACACTATGGAAGTAGAGGAGGGTCTAGAATTTCCCAGGCATCTACTTCCACGAAAAACCAAACAAGAGCACAGAAAGAACAAAAACCAGACATAATGGCCACCCTCGTCTCATGGAACTGTCGCGGTTTCCACCGAAATTTGCTCGACATCAAAGCCATAATTAATGCTTATCATCCTGTATGCTTCGCAGTACAGGAAACAAATCTAAAACCAGAACAACAGGCAAAACTTCGGAGGTTTTCCTTCGTCAGGAAAGATAACCTTGCAGGTGAGCGTGCCAGTGGAGGTGTAGGTCTCCTCACCTCACTGGATTATCCCTCAAATGTGCTTTCTTTGACGACATCCCTCCAAGTTGTCGCTACTCAAACAAATTTTGATTTTGTTGTTACAGTCGTTTCTCTGTATTTGCCTCCAAATGAGCATATTGATCAGCAAGATTTAAATAGTCTTTTAGAGCAGCTGCCTGAGCCTTTCATCATAATAGGAGATTTTAACGGCCATAGTCCGCTCTGGGGTAGTAAGGATACTAATTGCCGAGGAAGACAAATTGAGCAGATGATCGAAGATCATAGCCTTTGTCTCCTCAATAATGGGCAAGATACTTACTTCCATGAGCCTTCAAAAACATTCCATGCTCTCGACCTTGCCATCTGTTCACCATCTCTGTTGCCTTTTTGCACTTTTAATGTGGGTAAAGATCTTTACAACAGTGATCATTATCCCATTCTTGTGTCTCTTGCACGAAGAGGAGCAAACCCCATGTCGAGATCCCCTCGATTCATACTGGACAGGGCAGACTGGGAACTCTTCTCTTCCATTGCAGAGCTCACAGATGAAATGGTAGAAGATGCGCATATCGATGACGCTGTTGAAGCTGTTACTAATACTATTATTCAGGCAGCTATGCTTTCGATTCCTAGAACATCAGGAAAACTACTAAAATATTCAAAACCATGGTGGAATCGCGACTGTCATGAAGCACTGAAAAAACAGAAAAAAGCATGGGATATTTTTCGTAGATATCCTACTCTGCGAAACCTCATAGCCTTTAAAAGAGCCAAAGCAAATGCACGAAAAGTAAGAAGGCAGAGCCAGAGGGATTCCTGGATTTCATATGTGTCGTCAATAACATCCTCCACGCCTAGCAAGCGGGTTTGGGAAAGAGTTCAAAAAGCATGCGGCATATATAAAGACCACTCACTTTCCTTTTTGGAAAAAGATGGCCGAGTGATTAGCTCCATAGAAGAAATTGCGAATACTATTGGTGAGACATTTGCTTCCGTTTCTTCCAGCAGAAACTATACACCTGCATTTCTTTCTATGAAGCAGCACTCTGAAATAAATCCCATCGCATTCAACTCTTCCAAATCTGAGCCTTACAATAGAGACTTTACTATGCTTGAATTAAGGAGTGCTTTATTGCAGACACATAGGTCTTCTCCGGGTCTTGATGGAGTGAATTATGAAATGCTAAAGCATCTGTCCTGTAAGTCACTGAATGCCCTTCTCACACTTTACAATAGAGTGTGGAAGGAGCGTACATTTCCCAGTGCATGGAGGAGAGCTGTTGTCATTCCTATTCCTAAGCCAGGGAAAGATCCAAGGAATCCCTCCAACTATCGGCCAATTGCCCTTACGAGTTGCCTCTGCAAACTGTTTGAAAAGATGGTAAACAGCCGCCTAGTCTACTTCTTGGAAAAGAATGATATTATATCGCCTTATCAGAGTGGTTTTCGAAAGGGAAGAACAACTGTAGATAACATGCTCCTCTTAGAGACATCTATTCGAAAAGCATTTGTGAGAAGAAGCCACCTTGTCTCGATATTCTTCGACATTGAAAAAGCTTATGATAAGGCATGGAGATACGGTATACTCCGGGATCTTCACGAGAGTGGCTTGCGCGGCAACCTACCAATTTTCATTCAAAATTTCTTGAACACTAGAACTTTTCAAGTAAGAATTGGCTCTGTTTTTTCGGATGTTTTTGAACAGGAAGAGGGTGTGCCTCAAGGCTGTGTGCTCAGTGTAACCCTGTTTAGTTTAAAAATAAATTCTGTACTAAAAGAACTTCCTCCCACCATCTTGGGATCTCTATATGTTGATGATCTGCAGATTAGCTGTCGAGGAGCAGACATGAGATATGTAGAGAGGCAACTGCAGATGGCTCTGATTAAGATCCAAGAATGGTCAGACAAACAGGGATTTACATTTTCGAAACAGAAAACTGTCTGCGTGCACTTTTGTAGGAAGCGAGGTCTCCATCCTGAACCTGAGTTATACTTGAATGGTACAATTATTCCAGTTGCGCCTGAAGTAAAATTTTTAGGAGTGACGTTCGACCGAAAATTGACTTTCCTTTCTCATGTTTTAAACCTGAGAAAGAAGTGCCTAAAAACACTAAATATTTTAAAAGTGTTGGCGAACACCTCCTGGGGTGCAGAGCGTTGCTCCATGCTTCGCATTTACAGAGCGCTTATCCGCTCTAAACTGGACTATGGCTCAGTTGTTTATGGATCCGCTCGGTCATCTGTTTTGTTAAAACTGGATCCTGTTCACCATCAAGGTCTGCGGATTTGTTCAGGAGCTTTCAGGACTTCTCCTGTGCAGAGCCTATATGTTGACTGTAACGAACCATCACTTTATCTGAGGCGTGAGCAATTATCCCTTTTGCAATATTTTAATACTCTATCTCAACCTGAACATCCCAATAAGCTGTGCTTACTTGATAATGAGTGTAACACATTATTTGAAACACGTCCATCCTGTGTTCCTACTTTCCCTTTAAGAGTTCGCCCTGTCATTGAGGAACTCTTCCTCTCTGATATGCACCCCCAAGCAGTACAGAATTTTGAAATTCCACCTTGGGAAAATTCACGGATCCAGCTTCTTGATGTTTTTAAACATCACCTAAAGGCGAGCACTAACGAGATCGTTTACAGACAAATTTTCGCTGAGCACAGGCACAAATATAGCAGTTATTATCCGATATACACAGATGGATCAAAGTCAAATGATCATGTGGGGATGGCTTTTGTATTTGAAAATTACATAGAGGGCAGATGCCTGCACCATGCTTTCTCTGTCCTAACATCTGAACTAACTGCAATATATTATGCTCTTTTGTACATCTCAAAGCTCTGCCACAAAAAGTTCATAGTTTACACAGACTCGTATAGTGCTCTTAAATCCTTGGAAGCTTTTCCCAACGCTCAGAATCCTGTGGTAGTGGATGTTCTCAAAATTCATAGAAATTTAATGATACGAGGATATGAAATCCTGTACTGCTGGGTTCCCGGGCATACGGGAATAAAGGGAAACGAGCTTGCAGACATCGCGGCAAAATCTGCTGTCGAACTGTCCAGTCGCCTTATCCCTTTTAGAGACATCTGCTGTGTCATCAAGGGAAAGATACGAAAAAAATGGCAGCAAATTTGGGATGTTCAGCATCACAACAAGTTGAGAAACATCAAACCTAGAATTGAGCATTGGGATTTTGCTGGAAATCGTAAAGAGGACGTTCTTTTGACTCGACTCAGAATTGGTCATACCAGAGTTACACATAGCTATCTTCTTAAAGCTGAAAATGAGCCTGTTTGTTTTAATTGTAATGTTTGTTTATCTGTTCGTCATATTTTAATTGAGTGTCCATGTTTTAATAGTCTTCGCCAGAAATATTTTAATAGCTCTGTGACTTACCTCTCGACCGTTTAATCGGAAGAGAGGTCAATTCTAATTTATTTTATTATTTAAAAGAGATTGGGTTTTATTACCAAATGTAATTTGTTTTGAAGACTGTGTCTTGAATGTTAATATGTGCTTTTAACTTGTTTTTATATGACTTCATCCTCTGGATTTGGTACATTTATCTACTTGTTTTTATTTATTGAATTTTAATGTCATCAATTGTAATCATCTCATCTTTTGTTTGGCGCGTCATAATCATCTCTGGTTTTTGCGCCATAATCACTCACTCACTCACTCACTCAACCTGTCGCTCAACCTAGTTCTGAAAATTCTGCAAAAAAATTACGGACAGATGCAAATAACAAAAATCATAACAATAGTCCCCGTTTCCTAGTAATCTCTAGTCCTTCTGGCGAAATGCATAAGATGTCTCCTTTCGTAATAAACAAATACATCCAGTCTTGTATTGGTGAGCCGAGAAACATAAAGCGTCTCCGCTCCGGAGACTTGCTTATTGATACACACTCAGCCACCCAGTCTTCTTCTTTACTTCAGATTACTAAACTTGGGCAAGGGAATGTCACTGTAACACCCCATAAGTCACTGAACTATTGTCGTGGTGTAATCTCAGAATTCGACCTTCTGTATGTTTCTGAAGAAGAGATCGCTTCTGAGTTATCCGAACAAAATGTCTGCGGTGTAAGGCGGATCAAGATGCGTAAAGAAGGTAAGTTGATAGACACGAAACACGTGATCCTTACCTTCAACACGCCTGATCTGCCTAAGAATATTAAGGCCGGATATCTAAATATTCCTGTAAGACCTTATATTCCAAACCCTATGCGATGTTTCCAATGCCAGCGTTTCGGCCATTCTAAGACGTCTTGTCGTGGCAGCCTCACATGCGCCCGATGCTCACAGATTGGCCATGATTCTGATAATTGTACCGCTGCGCCTTTATGTATAAATTGCAAGGGTGACCACCCAGCATTTTCTCGCTTGTGCCCAAAATGGAAATCGGAAAAAGAAATCCAGACTGCAAAAGTTACTAGGAACATCTCTTACGCCGAAGCCAGAAGACTAGTCCAGAGCACACAGCTTCGACCAAATTCATCATACGCCAGTGCTGTTAAATCATATCGTACAGTCGCCACCCAAACATCAATAGGCACACAGACCCTACCAAATAAAACCCAACCGTCTACATCCAACAAGAAAAAAGAAAATGCAACTCATATAGTACAAAAGAAAGAAACAATTATTCAAAGTAAGCCGAAAACTGCCACACAAAAAATATCAAATAAAAATAGAAGTCGCAGCAATAGCTCTCTTGATGACATGATTTCTGAATCTGCGGATTCAGACTTTATGGAAGTGGAAGAGGGTCTGGAATTTCCCAGGCATCTACTTCCACGAAAAACAAAAGAACAGCACAGAAAAAACAAAAACCATTCATAATGGCCACCCTTATGTCATGGAACTGTCGCGGTTTCCACCGAAATTTCCTTGACATCAAATCTATAATAAATGTGTATCATCCTGTGTGCTTATCAATACAGGAAACAAATTTGAAACCCGAACACCATGCAAAACTTCGGAGGTTTTCTTTCGTCAGGAAGGATAACATTGCAGGTGAGCGTGCCAGTGGAGGTGTAGGTCTCCTCTCCTCACTGGATTATCCCTCAAATGTACTTCCTTTGACGACATCCCTCCAAGTTGTCGCTACTCAAATAAATTTTGATATTGTTGTTTCATTTGTTTCTTTGTATTTGCCTCCAAATGAGCACATTTATCAGCAAGATTTAAATAATCTAATAGAGCAGCTGCCTGAGCATTATATTATAATAGGAGATTTTAACGGCCATAGTCCACTCTGGGGTAGCAAAGATACAAATTGCCGAGGAAGACAAATTGAGCAGATGATCGAAGATCACAGCCTTTGTCTCCTAAATAATGGGCAAGATACATACTTCCATGAGCCTTCAAGGACATTCCACGCTCTCGATCTTGCCATCTGTTCACCATCTCTGTTGCCATTTTGCACTTTTAGTGTCGGAAATGACCTGTACAACAGCGATCATTATCCTATTTTTGTGTCTCTTGCACGAAGAGGAGCAAAACCCATGTCGAGATCCCCTCGATTCATACTGGACAGGGCAGACTGGGAACTCTTCTCTTCCATTGCAGAGCTCACAGATGAAATGGTAGAAGATGCGCATATCGATGACGCTGTTGAAGCTGTTACTAATACTATTATTCAGGCAGCTATGCTCTCCATTCCTAGAACATCAGGAAAACTACTAAAATATTCAAAACCATGGTGGAATCGCGACTGCCATGAAGCACTGAAAAAACAGAAAAAAGAATGGGGTATTTTTCGTAGATATCCTACTCTGCGAAACCTCATAGCTTTTAAAAGATCCAAAGCAAATGCACGGAAAGTAAGAAGGCAGAGCCAGAGGGATTCCTGGATTTTATATGTGTCCTCAATAACATCCTCTACGCCTAGTAAGCGGGTTTGGGAAAGAGTTCGAAAAGCATGCGGAATGTATAAAGACCACTCACTTTCCTTTCTGGAAAAAGATGGCCGAGTGATTAGCTCCATAGAAGAAATTGCAAATACAATTGGTGAGACATTTGCTGCCGTTTCTTCCAGCCGAAATTACTCACCTGCATTTCTTTCTATCAAGCAACGCTCTGAGAAAAATCCCATCGCTTTCAACTCTTCCAACTTTGGGCCGTACAATAGAGACTTTACTATGGTTGAATTAAAGAGAGCTTTGTTGCAGACACATAGGTCTTGTCCGGGTCTGGATGGCGTGTATTATGAAATGCTAAAGCATCTGTCCTATAAGTCACTGAGTGCCCTTCTCACACTTTACAATAGAGTGTGGAAGGAGCGTACATTTCCCAGTGCATGGAGGAGAGCTGTTGTCATTCCTATTGCGAAGCCAGGGAAAGACCCGAGGAATCCCTCGAACTATCGGCCAATCGCCCTTACCAGTTGTGTTTGCAAACTGTTTGAAAAGATGGTAAACAGCCGCCTAGTCTACTTCTTGGAAAAGAGTAATATTATATCGCCTTATCAGAGCGGTTTTCGACAGGGGAGAACGACCGTAGACAATATGCTTCTATTAGAGACATCTATTCGGAAAGCCTTTGTCAGAAGAAGTCACCTTGTCTCAATATTCTTCGACATTGAGAAAGCTTATGATAAGGCATGGAGATACGGTATACTCCGGGATCTTCACGAGAGTGGCTTGCGCGGCAACCTACCAATTTTCATACAGAATTTCTTGAACGCTAGAACTTTTCAAGTAAGGATTGGCTCTGTTTTTTCGGATGTTTTTCAACAGGAAGAGGGTGTGCCTCAAGGCTGTGTGCTTAGTGTAACGCTGTTCAGTTTAAAAATAAATTCTGTATTAAAAGAACTTCCTCACACCATCTTAGGATCACTATATGTAGATGATTTACAGATTAGCTGTCGAGGAGCAGACATGAGATACATAGAGAGGCAATTGCAGATGGCTCTGAATAAGATCCAAGAATGGTCAGACAAACAGGGATTTACTTTTTCGAAACAGAAAACTGTGTGCGTGCACTTTTGTAGGAAGCGAGGTCTCCATCCTGAACCTGAGTTATATCTAAATGGTACAATTATTCCAGTTGCGCCCGAAGTAAAATTTTTAGGAGTAACGTTCGACCAGAAATTGACTTTCCTTTCTCATGTTTTAAACCTGAGAAAGAAGTGTCTCAAAACACTAAATATGTTAAAAGTGTTGGCGAACACCTCCTGGGGTGCAGAGCGTTGCTCCATGCTTCGCATTTACAGAGCGCTTATCCGCTCTAGACTGGACTATGGCTCAGTTGTTTATGGATCCGCTCGGTCATCTGTTTTGTTAAAACTGGATCCTGTTCACCATCAAGGTTTGAGGATATGTTCAGGAGCCTTCAGGACTTCTCCTGTCCAGAGCCTGTATGTTGACTGTAATGAACCATCACTTTATCTGAGGCGTGAACAATTGTCCCTTTTGCAATATTTTAATATACTATCCCAACCTGAACATCCCAATAAGCTGTGCTTACTTGATGATGTGAGTAACGCGTTATTTGAAACACGTCCATCTTGTGTTCCTACATTTCTTTTAAGAGTTCGCCCTGTCATTGAGGAACTTTCCCTCTCTGATATGCACCCTAAAGCAGTACAGAATTTTGAAATCCCACCTTGGGAAAATGCACGGATTCAGCTTCTTGATGTTTTTAAGTATCATGTGAAGGCAAGCACTAACGAGATTATTTACAGACAACTCTTCGCTGAGCACAGGAACAAATATAGCAGTTATCTTCCAGTTTATACAGATGGGTCCAAGTCAAAAGATCATGTGGGGATGGCATATGTAATTAAAGACCACATGGAGGGCAGACGCTTGCACAATGCTTTCTCTGTCTTAACATCCGAATTAACTGCGATATATTATAGTCTTTTATACATCTCAAGGCTCTGCTACAAAAAGTTTATAATTTATACAGATTCGTATAGTGCTCTTAAATCAATAGAAGCTTTTCCTAATACTCAAAATCCAGTAATAGTGGATATTCTCAAAATACATATAAACTTAATGAATCGTGGGTATGATATCCTGTACTGCTGGGTTCCCGGGCATGTGGGAATAAAAGGGAATGAGCTGGCAGATATCACAGCAAAATGTGCTGTTGAACTGTCCAGTCGTCTCATCCCTTTTGCAGACATTTGTTGTGTTGTGAAACAAAAGATCCGAAAAAAATGGCAACAACTTTGGGATGTTCAGCTTCAAAATAAATTAAGACATGTAAAACCTAGAATTGAGCACTGGGAATTAACCAAAAATCGTAAGGAGGAAGTTCTTTTGACTCGCCTCAGAATTGGTCACACTAGAGTGACACATAACTACCTTTTAAAAGCTGAAAATGAGCCTGTTTGTTTTAACTGTAATGTTTGTTTATCTGTTCGTCATATTTTAATTGAGTGTCCATGTTTTAATAGTCTTCGCCAGAAATATTTTAATAGCTGTGACTTACCTCTCGACCGTTTAATCGGAAGAGAGGTCAATTCTAATTTATTTTATTATTTAAAAGATATTGGCTTTTATTACCAAATGTAATTTGTTTTGAAGACTGTCTCTTGAATTTTAATATGTGCTTTTAACCTGTGTTTATATGACTTCATCCTCTGGATTTGGTACATTTATCTACTTGTTTTTATTTATTGAATTTTAATGTCATCAATTGTAATCATCTTATCTTTTGTTTGGCGCGTCATAATCATCTCTGGTTTTGCGCCATAATCACTCACTCACTCACCCCCCTCTGGATTTGGTACATTTATCTACTTGTTTTTATTTATTGAATTTTAATGTCATCAATTGTAATCATCTCATCTTTTGTTTGGCGCGTCATAATCATCTCTGGTTTTTGCGCCATAATCACTCACTCACTCACTCACTCACTCTGTTGCCATTTTGCACTTTTAGTGTCGGAAATGACCTGTACAACAGCGATCATTATCCTATTTTTGTGTCTCTTGCACGAAGAGGAGCAAACCCCATGTCGAGATCCCCTCGATTCATACTGGACAGGGCACACTGGGAACTTTTCTCTTCCATTACAGAGCTCACAGATGAAATGGTAGAAGATGCGCATATGGATGACGCTGTTGAAGCTGTTAGTAATACTATTATTCAGGCAGCTATGCTCTCCATTCCTAGAGCATCAGGAAAACTACTAAAATATTCAAAACCATGGTGGAATCGCGACTGTCATGAAGCACTGAAAAAACAGAAAAAAGAATGGGGTATTTTTCGTAGATATCCTACTCTGCGAAACCTCATAGCTTTTAAAAGATCCAAAGCAAATGCACGGAAAGTAAGAAGGCAGAGCCAGAGGGATTCCTGGATTTCATATGTGTCCTCAATAACATCCTCTACGCCTAGTAAGCGGGTTTGGGAAAGAGTTCGAAAAGCATGCGGAATGTATAAAGACCACTCACTTTCCTTTCTGGAAAAAGATGGCCGAGTGATTAGCTCCATAGAAGAAATTGCAAATACAATTGGTGAGACATTTGCTGCCGTTTCTTCCAGCCGAAATTACTCACCTGCATTTCTTTCTATCAAGCAACGCTCTGAGAAAAATCCCATCGCTTTCAACTCTTCCAACTTTGAGCCGTACAATAGAGACTTTACTATGGTTGAATTAAAGAGAGCTTTGTTGCAGACACATAGGTCTTGTCCGGGTCTGGATGGCGTGTATTATGAAATGCTAAAGCATCTGTCCTATAAGTCACTGAGTGCCCTTCTCACACTTTACAATAGAGTGTGGAAGGAGCGTACATTTCCCAGTGCATGGAGGAGAGCTGTTGTCATTCCTATTGCGAAGCCAGGGAAAGACCCGAGGAATCCCTCGAACTATCGGCCAATTGCCCTTACCAGTTGTGTTTGCAAACTGTTTGAAAAGATGGTAAACAGCCGCCTAGTCTACTTCTTGGAAAAGAGTAATATTATATCGCCTTATCAGAGCGGTTTTCGACAGGGGAGAACGACCGTAGACAATATGCTTCTATTAGAGACATCTATTCGGAAAGCCTTTGTCAGAAGAAGTCACCTTGTCTCAATATTCTTCGACATTGAGAAAGCTTATGATAAGGCATGGAGATACGGTATACTCCGGGATCTTCACGAGAGTGGCTTGCGCGGCAACCTACCAATTTTCATACAGAATTTCTTGAACGCTAGAACTTTTCAAGTAAGGATTGGCTCTGTTTTTTCGGATGTTTTTCAACAGGAAGAGGGTGTGCCTCAAGGCTGTGTGCTTAGTGTAACGCTGTTCAGTTTAAAAATAAATTCTGTATTAAAAGAACTTCCTCACACCATCTTAGGATCACTATATGTAGATGATTTACAGATTAGCTGTCGAGGAGCAGACATGAGATACATAGAGAGGCAATTGCAGATGGCTCTGAATAAGATCCAAGAATGGTCAGACAAACAGGGATTTACTTTTTCGAAACAGAAAACTGTGTGCGTGCACTTTTGTAGGAAGCGAGGTCTCCATCCTGAACCTGAGTTATATCTAAATGGTACAATTATTCCAGTTGCGCCCGAAGTAAAATTTTTAGGAGTAACGTTCGACCAGAAATTGACTTTCCTTTCTCATGTTTTAAACCTGAGAAAGAAGTGTCTCAAAACACTAAATATGTTAAAAGTGTTGGCGAACACCTCCTGGGGTGCAGAGCGTTGCTCCATGCTTCGCATTTACAGAGCGCTTATCCGCTCTAGACTGGACTATGGCTCAGTTGTTTATGGATCCGCTCGGTCATCTGTTTTGTTAAAACTGGATCCTGTTCACCATCAAGGTTTGAGGATATGTTCAGGAGCCTTCAGGACTTCTCCTGTCCAGAGCCTGTATGTTGACTGTAATGAACCATCACTTTATCTGAGGCGTGAACAATTGTCCCTTTTGCAATATTTTAATATACTATCCCAACCTGAACATCCCAATAAGCTGTGCTTACTTGATGATGTGAGTAACGCGTTATTTGAAACACGTCCATCTTGTGTTCCTACATTTCTTTTAAGAGTTCGCCCTGTCATTGAGGAACTTTCCCTCTCTGATATGCACCCTAAAGCAGTACAGAATTTTGAAATCCCACCTTGGGAAAATGCACGGATTCAGCTTCTTGATGTTTTTAAGTATCATGTGAAGGCAAGCACTAACGAGATTATATACAGACAACTCTTCGCTGAGCACAGGAACAAATATAGCAGTTATCTTCCAGTTTATACAGATGGGTCCAAGTCAAAAGATCATGTGGGGATGGCATATGTAATTAAAGACCACATGGAGGCCAGACGCTTGCACAATGCTTTCTCTGTCTTAACATCCGAATTAACTGCGATATATTATAGTCTTTTATACATCTCAAGGCTCTGCTACAAAAAGTTTATAATTTATACAGATTCGTATAGTGCTCTTAAATCAATAGAAGCTTTTCCTAATACTCAAAATCCAGTAATAGTGGATATTCTCAAAATACATATAAACTTAATGAATCGTGGGTATGATATCCTGTACTGCTGGGTTCCCGGGCATGTGGGAATAAAAGGGAATGAGCTGGCAGATATCACAGCAAAATGTGCTGTTGAACTGTCCAGTCGTCTCATCCCTTTTGCAGACATTTGTTGTGTTGTGAAACAAAAGATCCGAAAAAAATGGCAACAACTTTGGGATGTTCAGCTTCAAAATAAATTAAGACATGTAAAACCTAGAATTGAGCACTGGGAATTAACCAAAAATCGTAAGGAGGAAGTTCTTTTGACTCGCCTCAGAATTGGTCACACTAGAGTGACACATAACTACCTTTTAAAAGCTGAAAATGAGCCTGTTTGTTTTAACTGTAATGTTTGTTTATCTGTTCGTCATATTTTAATTGAGTGTCCATGTTTTAATAGTCTTCGCCAGAAATATTTTAATAGCTGTGACTTACCTCTCGACCGTTTAATCGGAAGAGAGGTCAATTCTAATTTATTTTATTATTTAAAAGATATTGGCTTTTATTACCAAATGTAATTTGTTTTGAAGACTGTCTCTTGAATTTTAATATGTGCTTTTAACCTGTGTTTATATGACTTCATCCTCTGGATTTGGTACATTTATCTACTTGTTTTTATTTATTGAATTTTAATGTCATCAATTGTAATCATCTTATCTTTTGTTTGGCGCGTCATAATCATCTCTGGTTTTGCGCCATAATCACTCACTCACTCACCCCCCTCTGGATTTGGTACATTTATCTACTTGTTTTTATTTATTGAATTTTAATGTCATCAATTGTAATCATCTCATCTTTTGTTTGGCGCGTCATAATCATCTCTGGTTTTTGCGCCATAATCACTCACTCACTCACTCACTCACTCTGTTGCCATTTTGCACTTTTAGTGTCGGAAATGACCTGTACAACAGCGATCATTATCCTATTTTTGTGTCTCTTGCACGAAGAGGAGCAAACCCCATGTCGAGATCCCCTCGATTCATACTGGACAGGGCACACTGGGAACTTTTCTCTTCCATTACAGAGCTCACAGATGAAATGGTAGAAGATGCGCATATGGATGACGCTGTTGAAGCTGTTAGTAATACTATTATTCAGGCAGCTATGCTCTCCATTCCTAGAACATCAGGAAAACTACTAAAATATTCAAAACCATGGTGGAATCGCGACTGTCATGAAGCACTGAAAAAACAGAAAAAAGCATGGGGTATTTTTCGTAGATATCCTACTCTGCGAAACCTCATAGCTTTTAAAAGATCCAAAGCAAATGCACGGAAAGTAAGAAGGCAGAGCCAGAGGGATTCCTGGATTTCATATGTGTCCTCAATAACATCCTCTACGCCTAGTAAGCGGGTTTGGGAAAGAGTTCGAAAAGCATGCGGAATGTATGAAGACCACTCACTTTCCTTTCTGGAAAAAGATGGCCGAGTGATTAGCTCCATAGAAGAAATTGCAAATACAATTGGTGAGACATTTGCTGCCGTTTCTTCCAGCCGAAATTACTCACCTGCATTTCTTTCTATCAAGCAACGCTCTGAGAAAAATCCCATCGCTTTCAACTCTTCCACCCCTCAGGGGGCTCACTTCTGTGAGTACGGGTGTGGCAATCCCGAGGTACCCTAGCCCTTCAGGGGATCATCTTCTTGATGAGACGGGTGTCACGATCCTGGAGCCCCAGTGATCTATCCTCTTTTCCGTCTCCTCTCCTCTTTGCTGGAACTTTTTCCCTTCTCTTCTCCCTCGTGGTTTCTCTCTACGGAGTTTGGGGCTCGTCACGAGAGACTGGAACAGCCCTTGTCTCTAGTCTTCGAGTGGCGAGAAAACTGCCCACGTGTTTGCCGTGCGTGGAGACCCGTGTCGCTGGAAAGGAGGGTCCTGGTAGTTGAGGGGCGAGGTACTGTCCCCAACACACTACTTTGGCCTCTGCTTCAGCTAAACGGGAGGCACCTTAGTCGTCCTCACGGGTGTCAATCGGCTGGTCACTAGTCCTTGTGTCAGTGGCTTGGGGTCAAGCTCTCGGGAGTACCTGCTTTCGGGAAAGCCGACTGTGGGGCTTCAGTTTGCGTATAGGTCCGGCTAGCCCTAACACAGGAATCTGTGTTCCCTTGTTGGGCTCCGTGGTGGGCGGGGCCGTCGGACCCGAATTTTTTCTCTTTTAAACATGGCTTCAATTTTCATACTAAAAAAACCTGACCCAAACGAAATTAAACAAGATATAGAAATAGTTGAGAAACCTATTAGTAAGAAAACCCGTACTGATGTAAATGTAAAGGAAACTACTGAAAATCCGCGCTTCCTAGTTGTCTCTTGTCCTTCTGGTGAACTGCAAAAGATGTCTCCTTTTCTAGTAAGCAAATACATTAACTCATGCATAGGTCAGCCAAAGAATATGAAGCGTCTCCGTTCTGGAGACCTGCTTATAGATACTGTTTCGCCAACACAATCTGCTTCCCTTTTGTCACAAACCAAACTTGGAAATGTAGCTATAATTGTGTCAGCGCATAAAACTCTGAATTTTTGTAGAGGTGTTATCTCGGAAATCGACCTTCTCTCTGTTTCAGAAGAAGAGTTCGTTTCCGAGTTAGCTGACCAAAATGTCTGTGGCGCTAGGCGGATCAAGATGCGTAAGGAAGGTCAGTTGATTGACACCAAACACGTGATCCTGACCTTCAAATCGCCTGATCTGCCTAAGAATATTAAGGCTGGATACCTCAATTGTCCTGTACGTCCATACATTCCAAACCCTATGCGATGTTTCCAGTGCCAGCGTTTTGGCCATTCCAAGATGTCCTGTCGTGGGACCCTGACGTGCGCTCGATGCTCGTCGGTTGGCCACGATAGCGAAAATTGCACCGCTGCAGCACTGTGTATAAATTGCAAGGGCAACCATCCAGCATTTTCTCGTTCCTGTCCGAAATGGAAATTAGAAAAGGATGTGCAGACCATAAAAGTTACCAGGAACATTTCGTATTCCGAAGCCAGAAGACAAGTTCAAAGCACACAGCCTATATCGAACAAATCATATGCCAATGCCGTGAAATCAACCCTCACAATAGCCACCCAAACTTCCATAAGTACACAGACTCCACCAAATAAAAACCAGCAGCCTGCAAGCAAGAACAAAGAAAATCCAACACATACCATACAAAATAAAGAAATAGCAATCCCGAGCAAACCCAAAACTGTGCCTCCAATAATAGAAACCAAAAATAGAAAGTCCCAGCAATAGTTCTGCAAATAAAATTATTTCTGAATCTGCAGATTCAGACAGTATGGAAGTGGAAGACGGTCTAGAAGTTCCCGATCATCTGCTTCCGCGCAAAACTAAAAAGGAACACAGGAACAACAAACATCAATCATAATGGCCACCCTCGTCTCATGGAACTGTCGCGGTTTCCACCGAAATTTGCTCGACATCAAAGCCATAATCAATGCTTATCATCCTGTATGCTTCGCAATACAGGAAACAAATCTAAAACCAGAACAACAGGCAAAACTTCGGAGGTTTTCTTTCGTCAGGAAAGATAACATTGCAGGTGAACGTGCCAGTGGAGGTGTAGGTCTCCTCACCTCACTGGATTATCCCTCAAATGTGCTTTCTTTGACGACATCCCTCCAAGTTGTCGCTACTCAAACAAATTTTGATATTGTTGTTACAGTCGTTTCTCTGTATTTGCCTCCAAATGAGCATATTGATCAGCAAGATTTAAATGGTCTTTTAGAGCAGCTGCCTGAGCCTTTCATCATAATAGGAGATTTTAACGGCCATAGTCCGCTCTGGGGTAGTAAAGATACAAATTGCCGAGGGAGACAAATTGAGCAGATGATCGAAGATCATAGCCTTTGTCTCCTGAATAATGGGCAGGATACTTACTTCCATGAGCCTACAAAGACATTCCATGCTCTCGACCTTGCCATCTGTTCACCATCTCTGTTGCCATTTTGCACTTTTAGTGTCGGAAATGACCTGTACAACAGCGATCATTATCCTATTTTTGTGTCTCTTGCACGAAGAGAAGCAAATCCCATGACGAGACTCCCTCCTTTTATCCTGGACAGGGCAGACTGGGAACTCTTCTCTTCCATTGCAGAGCTCACACATCAAATGGTAGAAGGTGTGCATATCGATGACGCTGTTGAAGCTGTTACTAATACTATTATTCAGGCAGCTATGCTCTCCATTCCTAGAACATCAGGAAAACTACTAAAATATTCGAAACCATGGTGGAATCGCGACTGTCATGAAGCACTGAAAAAACAGAAAAAAGCATGGGGTATTTTTCGTAGATATCCTACTCTGCGAAACCTCATAGCTTTTAAAAGAGCCAGAGCAAATGCACGGAAAGTAAGAAGGCAGAGCCAGAGGGATTCCTGGATTTCATATGTGTCCTCAATAACATCCTCTACGCCTAGTAAGCGGGTTTGGGAAAGAGTTCGAAAAGCATGCGGAATGTATAAAGACCACTCACTTTCCTTTCTGGAAAAAGATGGCCGAGTGATTAGCTCCATAGAAGAAATTGCAAATACAATTGGTGAGACATTTGCTGCCGTTTCTTCCAGCCGAAATTACTCACCTGCATTTCTTTCTATCAAGCAACGCTCTGAAAAAAATCCCATCGCTTTCAACTCTTCCAACTTTGAGCCGTACAATAGAGACTTTACTATGGTTGAACTAAAGAGAGCTTTGTTGCAGACACATAGGTCTTGTCCGGGTCTGGATGGCGTGTATTATGAAATGCTAAAGCATCTGTCCTATAAGTCACTGAGTGCCCTTCTCACACTTTACAATAGAGTGTGGAAGGAGCGTACATTTCCCAGTGCATGGAGGAGAGCTATTGTCATTCCTATTGCGAAGCCAGGGAAAGACCCGAGGAATCCCTCGAACTATCGGCCAATTGCCCTTACCAGTTGTGTTTGCAAACTGTTTGAAAAGATGGTAAACAGCCGCCTAGTCTACTTCTTGGAAAAGAATAATATTATATCGCCTTATCAGAGCGGTTTTCGAAAGGGGAGAACGACCGTAGACAATATGCTTCTATTAGAGACATCTATTCGAAAAGCCTTTGTCAGAAGAAGTCACCTTGTCTCCATATTCTTCGACATTGAGAAAGCTTATGATAAGGCATGGAGATACGGTATACTCCGGGATCTTCACGAGAGTGGCTTGCGCGGCAACCTACCAATTTTCATACAGAATTTCTTGAACGCTAGAACTTTTCAAGTAAGGATTGGCTTTGTTTTTTCGGATGTTTTTCAACAGGAAGAGGGTGTGCCTCAAGGCTGTGTGCTTAGTGTAACCCTGTTTAGTTTAAAAATAAACTCTGTATTAAAAGAACTTCCTCCCACCATCTTGGGATCTCTATATGTTGATGATCTGCAGATTAGCTGTCGAGGAGCAGACATGAGATATGTAGAGCGGCAACTGCAGATGGCTCTGAATAAGATCCAAGAATGGTCAGACAAACAGGGATTTACATTTTCGAAACAGAAAACTGTGTGTGTTCACTTTTGTAGGAAGCGTGGTCTCCATCCTGAACCTGAGTTATATTTGAATGGTACAATTATTCCAGTTACGCCCGAAGTAAAATTTTTAGGAGTGACGTTCGACCGAAAATTGACTTTCCTTTCTCATGTTTTAAACCTGAGAAAGAAGTGTCTAAAAACACTAAATATTTTAAAAGTGTTGGCGAACACCTCCTGGGGTGCAGAGCGTTGCTCCATGCTTCGCATTTACAGAGCGCTTATCCGCTCTAAACTGGACTATGGCTCAGTTGTTTATGGATCCGCTCGCTCATCTGTTTTGTTAAAACTGGATCCTGTTCACCATCAAGGTCTGCGGATTTGTTCAGGAGCTTTCAGGACTTCTCCTGTGCAGAGCCTATATGTTGACTGTAACGAACCATCACTTCATCTGAGGCGTGAGCAATTGTCCCTTTTGCAATATTTTAATACTCTATCTCAACCTGAACATCCCAATAAGCTGTGCTTACTTGATAATGAGTGTAACACATTATTTGAAACACGTCCATCCTGTGTTCCTACTTTCCCTTTAAGAGTTCGCCCTGTCATTGAGGAACTCTCCCTCTCTGATATGCACCCCCAAGCAGTACAGAATTTTGAAATTCCACCTTGGGAAAATTCACGGATCCAGCTTCTTGATGTTTTTAAACATCACGTAAAGGCGAGCACTAACGAGATCGTTTACAGACAAATTTTCGCTGAGCACAGGCACAAATATAGCAGTTATTATCCGATATACACAGATGGATCGAAGTCAAATGATCATGTGGGGATGGCTTTTGTATTTGAAAATTACATAGAGGGCAGATGCCTGCACCATGCTTTCTCTGTCCTAACATCTGAACTAACTGCAATATATTATGCTCTTTTGTACATCTCAAAGCTCTGCCACAAAAAGTTCATAGTTTACACAGACTCGTATAGTGCTCTTAAATCCTTGGAAGCTTTTCCCAACGCTCAGAATCCTGTGGTAGTGGATGTTCTCAAAATTCATAGAAATTTAATGATACGAGGATATGAAATCCTGTACTGCTGGGTTCCCGGGCATACGGGAATAAAGGGAAACGAGCTTGCAGACATCGCGGCAAAATCTGCTGTCGAACTGTCCAGTCGCCTTATCCCTCTTAGAGACATCTGCTGTGTCATCAAGGGAAAGATACGAAAAAAATGGCAGCAAATTTGGGATGTTCAGCATCACAACAAGTTGAGAAACATCAAACCTAGAATTGAGCATTGGGATTTTGCTGGAAATCGTAAAGAGGACGCTCTTTTGACTCGACTCAGAATTGGTCATACCAGAGTTACACATAGCTATCTTCTTAAAGCTGAAAATGAGCCTGTTTGTTTTAATTGTAATGTTTGTTTATCTGTTCGTCATATTTTAATTGAGTGTCCATGTTTTAATAGTCTTCGCCAGAAATATTTTAATAGCTGTGACTTACCTCTCGACCGTTTAATCGGAAGAGAGGTCAATTCTAATTTATTTTATTATTTAAAAGAGATTGGGTTTTATTACCAAATGTAATTTGTTTTGAAGACTGTGTCTTGAATGTTAATATGTGCTTTTAACTTGTTTTTATATGACTTCATCCTCTGGATTTGGTACATTTATCTACTTGTTTTTATTTATTGAATTTTCATGTCATCAATTGTAATCATCTCATCTTTTGTTTGGCGCGTCATAATCATCTCTGGTTTTTGCGCCATAATCACTCACTCACTCACTCACTCAACTCTTCCAACTTTGAGCCGTACAATAGAGACTTTACTATGGTTGAACTAAAGAGAGCTTTGTTGCAGACACATAGGTCTTGTCCGGGTCTGGATGGCGTGTATTATGAAATGCTAAAGCATCTGTCCTATAAGTCACTGAGTGCCCTTCTCACACTTTACAATAGAGTGTGGAAGGAGCGTACATTTCCCAGTGCATGGAGGAGAGCTATTGTCATTCCTATTGCGAAGCCAGGGAAAGACCCGAGGAATCCCTCGAACTATCGGCCAATTGCCCTTACCAGTTGTGTTTGCAAACTGTTTGAAAAGATGGTAAACAGCCGCCTAGTCTACTTCTTGGAAAAGAATAATATTATATCGCCTTATCAGAGCGGTTTTCGAAAGGGGAGAACGACCGTAGACAATATGCTTCTATTAGAGACATCTATTCGAAAAGCCTTTGTCAGAAGAAGTCACCTTGTCTCCATATTCTTCGACATTGAGAAAGCTTATGATAAGGCATGGAGATACGGTATACTCCGGGATCTTCACGAGAGTGGCTTGCGCGGCAACCTACCAATTTTCATACAGAATTTCTTGAACGCTAGAACTTTTCAAGTAAGGATTGGCTTTGTTTTTTCGGATGTTTTTCAACAGGAAGAGGGTGTGCCTCAAGGCTGTGTGCTTAGTGTAACCCTGTTTAGTTTAAAAATAAACTCTGTATTAAAAGAACTTCCTCCCACCATCTTGGGATCTTTATATGTTGATGATCTGCAGATTAGCTGTCGAGGAGCAGACATGAGATATGTAGAGCGGCAACTGCAGATGGCTCTGAATAAGATCCAAGAATGGTCAGACAAACAGGGATTTACATTTTCGAAACAGAAAACTGTGTGTGTTCACTTTTGTAGGAAGCGTGGTCTCCATCCTGAACCTGAGTTATATTTGAATGGTACAATTATTCCAGTTACGCCCGAAGTAAAATTTTTAGGAGTGACGTTCGACCGAAAATTGACTTTCCTTTCTCATGTTTTAAACCTGAGAAAGAAGTGTCTAAAAACACTAAATATTTTAAAAGTGTTGGCGAACACCTCCTGGGGTGCAGAGCGTTGCTCCATGCTTCGCATTTACAGAGCGCTTATCCGCTCTAAACTGGACTATGGCTCAGTTGTTTATGGATCCGCTCGCTCATCTGTTTTGTTAAAACTGGATCCTGTTCACCATCAAGGTCTGCGGATTTGTTCAGGAGCTTTCAGGACTTCTCCTGTGCAGAGCCTATATGTTGACTGTAACGAACCATCACTTCATCTGAGGCGTGAGCAATTGTCCCTTTTGCAATATTTTAATACTCTATCTCAACCTGAACATCCCAATAAGCTGTGCTTACTTGATAATGAGTGTAACACATTATTTGAAACACGTCCATCCTGTGTTCCTACTTTCCCTTTAAGAGTTCGCCCTGTCATTGAGGAACTCTCCCTCTCTGATATGCACCCCCAAGCAGTACAGAATTTTGAAATTCCACCTTGGGAAAATTCACGGATCCAGCTTCTTGATGTTTTTAAACATCACGTAAAGGCGAGCACTAACGAGATCGTTTACAGACAAATTTTCGCTGAGCACAGGCACAAATATAGCAGTTATTATCCGATATACACAGATGGATCGAAGTCAAATGATCATGTGGGGATGGCTTTTGTATTTGAAAATTACATAGAGGGCAGATGCCTGCACCATGCTTTCTCTGTCCTAACATCTGAACTAACTGCAATATATTATGCTCTTTTGTACATCTCAAAGCTCTGCCACAAAAAGTTCATAGTTTACACAGACTCGTATAGTGCTCTTAAATCCTTGGAAGCTTTTCCCAACGCTCAGAATCCTGTGGTAGTGGATGTTCTCAAAATTCATAGAAATTTAATGATACGAGGATATGAAATCCTGTACTGCTGGGTTCCCGGGCATACGGGAATAAAGGGAAACGAGCTTGCAGACATCGCGGCAAAATCTGCTGTCGAACTGTCCAGTCGCCTTATCCCTTTTAGAGACATCTGCTGTGTCATCAAGGGAAAGATACGAAAAAAATGGCAGCAAATTTGGGATGTTCAGCATCACAACAAGTTGAGAAACATCAAACCTAGAATTGAGCATTGGGATTTTGCTGGAAATCGTAAAGAGGACGCTCTTTTGACTCGACTCAGAATTGGTCATACCAGAGTTACACATAGCTATCTTCTTAAAGCTGAAAATGAGCCTGTTTGTTTTAATTGTAATGTTTGTTTATCTGTTCGTCATATTTTAATTGAGTGTCCATGTTTTAATAGTCTTCGCCAGAAATATTTTAATAGCTGTGACTTACCTCTCGACCGTTTAATCGGAAGAGAGGTCAATTCTAATTTATTTTATTATTTAAAAGAGATTGGGTTTTATTACCAAATGTAATTTGTTTTGAAGACTGTGTCTTGAATGTTAATATGTGCTTTTAACTTGTTTTTATATGACTTCATCCTCTGGATTTGGTACATTTATCTACTTGTTTTTATTTATTGAATTTTCATGTCATCAATTGTAATCATCTCATCTTTTGTTTGGCGCGTCATAATCATCTCTGGTTTTTGCGCCATAATCACTCACTCACTCACTCACTCAACTCTTCCAACTTTGAGCCGTACAATAGAGACTTTACTATGGTTGAATTAAAGAGAGCTTTGTTGCAGACACATAGGTCTTGTCCGGGTCTGGATGTCGTGTATTATGAAATGCTAAAGCATCTGTCCTATACGTCACTGAGTGCCCTTCTCACACTTTACAATAGAGTGTGGAAGGAGCGTACATTTCCCAGTGCATGGAGGAGAGCTGTTGTCATTCCTATTGCGAAGCCAGGGAAAGACCCGAGGAATCCCTCGAACTATCGGCCAATTGCCCTTACCAGTTGTGTTTGCAAACTGTTTGAAAAGATGGTAAACAGCCGCCTAGTCTACTTCTTGGAAAAGAATAATATTACATCGCCTTATCAGAGCGGTTTTCGACAGGGGAGAACGACCGTAGACAATATGCTTCTATTAGAGACATCTATTCGAAAAGCCTTTGTCAGAAGAAGTCACCTTGTCTCAATATTCTTCGACATTGAGAAAGCTTATGATAAGGCATGGAGATACGGTATACTCCGGGATCTTCACGAGAGTGGCTTGCGCGGCAACCTACCAATTTTCATACAGAATTTCTTGAACGCTAGAACTTTTCAAGTAAGGATTGGCTCTGTTTTTTCGGATGTTTTTCAACAGGAAGAGGGTGTGCCTCAAGGCTGTGTGCTTAGTGTAACGCTGTTCAGTTTAAAAATAAATTCTGTATTAAAAGAACTTCCTCACACCATCTTAGGATCACTATATGTAGATGACTTACAGATTAGCTGTCGAGGAGCAGACATGAGATACATAGAGAGGCAATTGCAGATGGCTCTGAATAAGATCCAAGAATGGTCAGACAAACAGGGATTTACTTTTTCGAAAGAGAAAACTGTGTGCGTGCACTTTTGTAGGAAGCGAGGTCTCCATCCTGAACCTGAGTTATATCTAAATGGTACAATTATTCCAGTTGCGCCCGAAGTAAAATTTTTAGGAGTAACGTTCGACCAGAAATTGACTTTCCTTTCTCATGTTTTAAACCTGAGAAAGAAGTGTCTCAAAACACTAAATATGTTAAAAGTGTTGGCGAACACCTCCTGGGGTGCAGAGCGTTGCTCCATGCTTCGCATTTACAGAGCGCTTATCCGCTCTAGACTGGACTATGGCTCAGTTGTTTATGGATCCGCTCGGTCATCTGTTTTGTTAAAACTGGATCCTGTTCACCATCAAGGTTTGAGGATATGTTCAGGAGCCTTCAGGACTTCTCCTGTCCAGAGCCTGTATGTTGACTGTAATGAACCATCACTTTATCTGAGGCGTGAACAATTGTCCCTTTTGCAATATTTTAATATACTATCCCAACCTGAACATCCCAATAAGCTGTGCTTACTTGATGATGTGAGTAACGCGTTATTTGAAACACGTCCATCTTGTGTTCCTACATTTCTTTTAAGAGTTCGCCCTGTCATTGAGGAACTTTCCCTCTCTGATATGCACCCTAAAGCAGTACAGAATTTTGAAATCCCACCTTGGGAAAATGCACGGATTCAGCTTCTTGATGTTTTTAAGTATCATGTGAAGGCAAGCACTAACGAGATTATTTACAGACAACTCTTCGCTGAGCACAGGAACAAATATAGCAGTTATCTTCCTGTTTATACAGATGGGTCCAAGTCAAAAGATCATGTGGGGATGGCATATGTAATTAAAGACCACATGGAGGGCAGACGCTTGCACAATGCTTTCTCTGTCTTAACATCCGAATTAACTGCGATATATTATAGTCTTTTATACATCTCAAGGCTCTGCTACAAAAAGTTTATAATTTATACAGATTCGTATAGTGCTCTTAAATCAATAGAAGCTTTTCCTAATACTCAAAATCCAGTAATAATGGATATTCTCAAAATACATATAAACTTAATGAATCGTGGATATGAAATCCTGTACTGCTGTGTTCCCGGGGATGTGGGAATAAAAGGGAATGAGCTGGCAGATATCACAGCAAAATGTGCTAAAAATTATTTAAAAGAGATTGGCTTTTATTACCAAATGTAATTTGTTTTGAAGACTGTCTCTTGAATTTTAATATGTGCTTTTAACTTGTGTTTATATGACTTCATCCTCTGGATTTGGTACATTTATCTACTTGTTTTTATTTATTGAATTTTAATGTCATCAATTGTAATCATCTCATCTTTTGTTTGGCGCGTCATAATCATCTCTGGTTTTGCGCCATAATCACTCTCTCACTCAGTCACTCACTCACCCCAAACACGGCGAAGAAGCTCTCTTCTTTTCTAGGACTTTGTTCATATTATAGGTCCTTTATAAAAGATTTTGCAGCTATTGCTGAACCATTGTTAAAATTAAAAAGGAAAAAGGCAAGATTCTCGTGGACGGCCGAAGCATTAACGCAAGCCCCTGTGTGGAAATTTCCTGAAAAGGATGAGAATTCAGAAATTTCAGCGGATGCTTCGGATTATGCGGTAGGAGCGGTACTTTCGCAAAATCAGCAGCCCGTGGCATATTTTAGCCGAACTTTAAATCAAACACAAAGAAACTATTCCGCGACCGAGAGGGAGGCACTTGCAGTTCTGTTAGCAGTGCAAAAGTTCCGAGTCTATTTTGGAAAGGCGCCAATAACAGTGTACTCTGATCATGCGGCGGTAACTAGATTGTACTCAGGGAAAAACTTATCCCCAAGGTTAATAAGATGGGCACTCAAGCTACAAGAATATAATCTGGTAATCAAGCATACCCCCGGAAAGGAAAATATCGTAGCAGATGCCCTATCCAGAATTAAAATAGATGAAGAAGGTAATACTGTAAAGGTGGCAGTGCTCACAGCATGTACAATAAATTCCCGAGAAACTGTAATAACCGAACTGGGTAAGGATCCTGAGTTTGGAAGCATTTATGAGTATTTAAAGGATCCTGAAAATTTTAGCCACCAAGATATTGTGGCGATAAGAAATAGAGCGGCCCATTACGAACTAATATATGGTCTGTTATTCTATACAAAAACTACGAATTCCAACAACGAATTTCGACCTGTTATCCCAGCTAGTCTTAGATTAAATATCCTGCAGGAGCTCCATGACAGCCCTTTAGCTTCTCATGCTGGTATTCGAAAAACTATCCAACGCGTACGCGAGACAGTGTATTTTCCTGAACTGCAAAAGTTAACAAGGGCGTATGTCCAGTCCTGCCCAACATGTCAAGCAGTTAATTATATTAATTTTCGCCCGGCCGGGTTTCTAAATAGTATTAAATCCGAATTTCCAAATGAAATAATTGGCATCGATTTATTGGGCCCTTTCCCAAAAAGTCAGTTAAATAAAAGTCGCTATATCCTTGTTATGGTTGATCATTTTAGTAAGTGGACCGAAATTGTTCCCTTAAAACGAGCCTCCGCGAAATTAGTTACTGATTCTATTTTAAATAAATATATTTTAAAATACGGGGCGCCCCTAAAAGTTATATCGGATAATGGTCCTCAATTTGTAAGTAATGTATTTGAAGACATGTGCCAAAAACTGGGCATACGTCATTTAAAAATGGTCCCGTACCGGCCGCAATCAAATATAGCGGAACGGGTCAATAGAAATATAGTGAAAATTATCCGTATTTATGTTAAAAATTTTCATAAAACCTGGGATAACTATGTCAATGAATTTGCTTTCGCCCTTAGGACCGCAAAACATGATACAACGAGCAAAACTCCTGCTGAGTTATTTTTAGGCAGAAAAATTATAACGCCGTTAGATAAATTATTTTATGTGCAACAAAGAGCCCAAGAATTTAAAATGGGTGATATAGAAAAACTAATTAAAGAAGCAAAAAAGAATACTGAAGTAGCACAGAGAAAGCAAAAGCTGTATTATGACTTGAAACGACAGGGAGTAACTTATAAAGTAGGGGATGAAGTATTAAAAATTAAGCATTCACTTTCTTCAGCAACAGAAGATAAAACTGCGAAATTTTTTCCACGATTTGAAGGACCATATATCATAGAAAAAATAACTCACGCTGTAGTAGTGTTAAAAAGCCAGGAATGGTGAAACCTGCTCCGCAAACATTGATCAAATCAAACCCTACTATGATCGTAATAAAATGCAAATATTTACAGATCTTTTGCAGGATCCGGCACGGCAGGCACAAGCTCCAGAGGTGGAACAACGACAAGTAGAAGGGCAAGCCATTAAGAGGCAGGAATAAGTGAAAAGAAAGTTTCCCCGCGGGAAAATTGAAGGTAACAATAAAAAGAAGCCGTTCCACCGTCCAGAAAAGAGAGCTCACGAACACCCCCAGAATGAAGAAGGGAGAAGGACGACGTATGCCAAGAGAGCCAGGAGAAATGACGGCAACTATAACCCGGCTCTAAAACGGAAGATCTACTCATCCGACAGGACTCTCCGCAGCAAATGTCGCCGAACTGCGGAAGGGCCACCAGCGGCGGAGGAAAAGTTACAAGGAAAATTTGAACGGCCAGCAACGAGGTCCAAGCAGGAACGCGAAAGAAGTTTCCCGGTTCCGCCAAGACCAGCTGCCATCAAACGGCCAAGACCACAGGCAGAGGCGAAAAAGAAGGTATTCAAGGGTGACCGAACTGGAGAAAAAAGAAAGCTTCTAGAGGAAGGAACTGAAGGGCGAGCCCGCACAAGAAGGAGGATAAATCAGACGAGAATCTGCGCTACCTTCCAGGACTGGGCTCAGAAATGAATGTCCGAATATCACAAAGATAAGTAAAATTTTATGTTACTTTGCAAACTTAAGTTAATCTTTCATTCTTACTGCAAGTGGCAGATTTCAAGAAGTTTTACCTCATGCGAGGTCTACCTTTATCGCCAAAAGGGCGAGAAATGAGTTGTTACCGATTTTAGTATTATGTTTTTCTATTACTGGCGCGTAAAACTAAAGTTTATGTATAATAGCGATGTGTAAATACTTAAATATTGTAAAAGTTATTGTATAAATTTTATTTAAAACATTCTGGAAAGAAAGAAGTTTTAGTCTGAAAGACTTTTTGAAATGTAGTATTTAAATGTAGAAGAATTGGCACTTGCTTTGAAAAGAATAGAAGTTAACAATGTACTACTAATGTATGTTTTCAAATACGTAAAATTAACGGCATGTTAATATGCTCTTATATACAATGTGAACTGTTATTTTAAATGTTAAGAAATACCGTGATATTGTAAAAGTGAAAGTAATGTTGAAATTTTTTTTTATTTGTGTGACTGTAAAAAGACCAAATCATGGTGAATATGTGTTAAAGGTTGAATGAATGTAGTTAGGCTCTCTGACGCTACACTTCAGAGTTAGCCACTTTCAGAATAGTACCTCAGGGTTTAGAGTTGAAGTTAGGGTGTGTTACGAGATCTTGGTATGTTGAATTTTAACACGTTAGTGTTTTGATTGTAGGAGGCAGTGTTGAACACGTATACATAAACACATTCGTGTTTGGTGTTCTTTGGTGTGCATGTCAGAGAGCACGGGGAGAGATAATTAAAATAGTCATGAATGAAATAAGAATGTTAAGAGAAATATAAATATGCATGTTACTTGCCATTTCATTGTGTAACATTTCATTAACCCTTTGAGGGGCGGTATATAAAATAATTTAAACTGTGGTAAAATTTTGCATGAACTATAACTTATGGACCCTAAGGATACAAAATTGAGACTTAAAAAAAATCTAGAGCGAAATCCTGAATTTTGAGAGCCGGTATACATTTTATACCGGCGCCCCTCTAGGACATTTTTTTCCAGGTAGCTGTCAACTGTTAATCTTTGTTTTAAAAATTAATTGTGGGTACTTTTGATGTGCGTCTGTAGTGATGAGTGCTTGAATATAGTTATGTAAGTCTAAAGACATTTTTTTTTTAAATTTTGGCAGAAATTAAAAATTTTAAAAATAAAATTTATGTTTTTTTATGCACTTTGAGATGACGCAACCCAGCTGAACATACTTATGTAAAATATGGGTAAAAAGCTTTTCAACTTGATTTAAATTCAATATTGTTTTATAAAAAAATTTAGCAAATATAACACTGCATGTGTAAATCGTATCATGCTGTAACTGAACTAATATAATATTACAAGCAGATGTAACTCAGCCGAAAATTAAAAAAAAATTGAAAAATGAAGCACTACGACCGACTCAGCTGAGAAAGTATGTTGCATTTTTGAGATTGTATTTTATACTTTAGATAATATGTGAAAAAACAACCATGCTTCATACTGTGATACGAAGAATCGCCCCTCCCCTCCACGCACACACACTTTAGATCATCAAGGACCGTAAAGGTCCCTTTTTTATTTTTTGTAAATATAGGTTGTAATGTATCTTTTTGTTCAGGAAGAAACGCCGTTAAAAAATTTTATTATTTGATACACCTCAAAGCTCTTATTCTGATTTTCAACCCCTTTGGCTGCATAGGAGCTCCTTTTTAACTTTTGGGTAAATTTTAGTTTGCATCTAAAACGGGCCTTAGAAATATTTTTCCTCCTTTCACCAACTGTGAGAATTTATTTCGGAAACAACCTATTTGTATCAACGAGAGCGCAGATTTCTCTTGTGTTCTCTAGTCTTTCATCTGAAATTAACAAAGAATTTCCCTAAAGAATAAAAGCATGCATTCAAACCAGCAGTTTTTGTGAAGGAAGAGCGACGGAGAGCTCGCGACTTCGGGTGAGATGGACCTTAAGTACATTTCCATTTTAAGTGAGCTTTCCCTTTGTGTGATCTTATCACACCTCACAAAGGGAAGAAGGCGTGACTCCCGAATGACAAATTAGTTGTCAATCACCTCTTTCATTTTCCTTGCATTCTAGAATTTTGGAAAACACGAAGCAACGGGTGTCTTTTGGGGGCTAACATGCCACATTTAACCCCCACAATTGTGTAAAGTTTTGACCCCAGATGGCAATTTTGAAATCGATGAGTCTTTCTCTTGGAAAAGAGATAAGTGCTGAAATAAAAATTTTAGCTAAACACAGACGAATGAAACTCGAGCTGAGTACACAAAGAATAAATGAAACTAATATACTTGTATTCAGACCTACCGCAGAGTCAATAAACTCCCCATTCCTCCATGAACATAATACTGAATCTTAAACGACTTATAAATTAATCATGAAAAATTATTACATCATAAACTGTTATAATAATAAAGAAATTCTGTCATGTCACAGAGTATAAAAGGAGAAGACTGGTGCTGCCATCTATTGGCGTGGTACCCTCAGTGGGGGGTTTTAAAATCGTATAAATAATCTTCTGTTAATTATCATTTCTGACAAAAATTAAGTAAATATATAAGATTCAGCATGTGTACGTCATATATTTGCAGGTTTTGAATCTTTTCCTTCCCTCCAATAGAATTTATCAATCTTCCAACATGATACCTTGCAAAGAGGTATATTAATTTCATAACTGCAAAATATTGAGCATTCATAGGGTGATACTACCATTTAGAATTGAAAGGAAACACTAGAAACTTACGATTATAGCTTTTGGTGTAGAAAAATTAGCATTTTTTCGGAGGTTAAAAAATTGACAAACAACCGGTATATATTATATACCGGTGCCCTTCAAAGGGTTAAACTAGTTTTCCATCAGGAACCAGATTTGAATAAAAAGCTCCTGTTTAGATGCAGTACAGATGAAGAATTGCGTGTCCTTGGAGCTGCTATTGTAAAAACAAATTTCTTTTTTTTAAATTTCTAGTTTCTAGTGAGAAATGTTTGTAAAAGATTGGCCTCGCGTTAGATTCTAGAGCTAAAAGTTTTCAACAAGGTCGTTTTAGACCTCAGTTTCAAACTAATTAACTCTGGCGGGAAGTATGTAAGGATCTTAAGTTTTACTAACGTTTATTTTTATTTTAAATCTTTACTATCACTTCTTATTTTCTACTTCCGGCCAGAATTAAAAGCGTTAACTTATTTATGCAAAATTTGTCTGGCGAACGCCAAGTACTTAAGTTGTGGCTTTTTCCAAGCGAGAGAGAGGAAGGAGTTAGTCGAAGCAGGCCGCTTACCTTAGAAGTTTTACTCAGTTGCTGGTTGCCTTCCGGGCCAGAGGTTTAATCCTCTTGATAATTTTAAACGTATTGTAGTGTTAGCAGTTCTCTGTACTACATACGACTTCCTGTTAATATAAGGCCAATCTTCCACGTTTATTATTTCAAAGTTAAGAGTTTAGTTATATTTTTATATTCTTACATTTAGACCACAAGTAGTGGGTCTTTGTATTCCGAATGTACGGAAATTATTGTAAAGAGAGAAAAATAAAGGGTTTTGTATACCCTTCTTGTGTATCCTGTCTACTTCCCACAGTTATTGAACATAGCTTTAGTAAGCTCTCTGTTCCGAGTCAGGTCCTTGAATGTTCACAAAGAATGTAAGACGGAACATTGAACCTGATAAACATTACAGGAGCCGTATACCCTATAATGTCAAACACCTGATGAGCTACTGCTAAAACTAGTCTTTTAGTAACTGGGTCATCCAATTTTATATCTTGACTTATTTTGCAAGATAAGGTATCTGTAACTGTATGCCATACAAGGCCCAAAACAGACACATCTCCTTCCGTGGAAGAATCTTCCTCTGGCACAACACTTCTTATATTGGATTTCCAGAATTTTAAATTAAAATGACCCGAAGCCATAATTATTTGTGATTCATTTACAAACTTTCTCATTTCTATTTCTGAATCCATACTAGCCACACAGTTATCTACGTAAAAGGATGTTTTCAAAATCTCCGCTGTATGACTTAAGCTTTCGGGAACTACACTCAAACGATATTGTATTGTAGCGGCCAATAAATACGGACTACACGTAATAACAAAAAACTACCCTTCTATGCCGATACAGTTCAACTTGTTCTTGATTATCCCTACTAAACCACATAAATCTCAAAAAGTCTCGATCTTTTTCCCTTATAGATATTTGCAAGAACGCTTTTTCTATATCTGAAGTGACAGCAACGTAATTCTTGCGAAACCGATTAAGAATCGAAGGTATAATTTCAATTAAATTTGGTCCAGTAGATAAACAATCGTTCAATGATGGGTAACCAGGCGAATGAGAACTTGCATTAAACACCGGTCTTATACTCGTGCTACTATTTTCTTTAACAACTGCTCTATGAGGTAAATAATGTACACCCTTATATTTATTCTTATCCGGTACTTTTTCAATTATCCCTAGTGCTAACCAGTTCTGGAAAACGTCTCCGTAAGCGTCAAAATTTCCTGTAGTCATTAATTTCCTTTCAGTACTTACAAGACATTTTTCTGCTATCACTTTGTTTTCGGGTAAAAGCGAGCTATCCAACATTCAAGGTAATGCTACTTCGTACCTTCCCTCTGAATTTACCGTAAGAGTCTCTTCAAAATATTTTTGCGTATCCTCCTGTAACTCAGTTTTGGTTTTACTTACGGAAGGTTCACCAATACCCAAAACATCTAACTTCCAGAGATCACTTATACATTGACCCTTCACTAACAGAGAAGAAATTAGGAGGGATGCAGTATTTATCGTAGTTGGCTCAGTGCCAGTAAATTTACCCATAACAGTCCAGCCTAATTGCGTATGCACCGCGCAGACGCCGCACGCAAGGGGAACAATTTTTCCAGTTAGCAACTTACCAGCAAACCAGATGGGAGTTGTTTAATTTCAGAACAAATTTTGTTTTGACCAAGTACCTCTAATTTACACTTATATTTACTATATATATTTCTTACTTCAATAACATAGTTTTTATATACATTTTCTGAAGTCTCAACTCCACCAAAAAGAAATTGCTTAATTTTTGATTCACCAATACACTTACAATTTAACCTTTGAGCAACATCATTACATAAATATGATTTCATAGAACCACTATCATAAATTGCTCGTACAAACATTTCTTTAGAACCATTCTGAATTTTTACAATTAAAGTTTGAAGATATACATCTGATACCTTAACATAGTTATTAAGAATGCCTGTTTTGTTTTCGTCATTCCCTAACTTTGTGACACTTTTTGTTTTGTTAGAAGGCAAATCAGGACACAATCACAAAATGTCGATTTTTACATAAGATAAACCTATGTTTATCTGTGCACTGATTTGCTCTATGGTTTTTCTTAAGGCACACAAAACAAACATTTTTTTTCTTCATAATATCCTTCTTACATTCTAAACTCATTAAAGATGCATCTTTACAACTTTCAGACAAATGGGATTTTTCACAAAAAATACAAGTATCAGACTTTTTATACTTTTGAAAATTTTCATTACACTTACTACTATTTGCATTAATTACTTCGCATGTAGTTGGAACAACAGGTTTTGTGTCAAAAGACTTATTACTTACTTTATTAGAACCCAAAACATCACGTGTAAGTTTAACTCTAAATTCAGTTTCTACTTCCCTTTTTAGAAAATCAATTAATGACTCTAAATCACTCTTACCTGTTGTTTCAGGAGACATACCTCGTTGTTTTTCCCAAATTTGTATTAAATCAGCAGGAAGTGCTGATTCCACTAAAGGAAATAAAACAACTGCAAATTTATCTTTAGTTAAACCGAGTGATTCCAATGCGCGTAGTTGAGTTTGCAACTTGTCACAAAGAGTTAATAAGTCTATCTTTTGTTTGTCAGTGATTTAATAGCTCTCTAACATAAATTTGAATTAAAACATTTTCGTTTCCAAATTGTTCTTTGAGATACTCCACGGCTTTTTCGTAATTTTCTTCCGTAGCAGGAAAACTCTCCACTATTGCTCTTGGCGCAGTCTCAGGTTTCGTAGATTGTAGTAGATAATGAAACTTGTCTCTCTTGTCGATGCGAGTATCTTCATGTATTTTACTAAACCTTGTCCAAAACATCAACCACTTTCGGGAGTCTCCATCGAACTTCACCAATTCGATCTCTGGCAATTTCTGTTTTGCGGCTGTAACTATTCCTGATGAAGAACCGCTATTCGGTGAACCAGTAGAAGGCTGTGAACACTTATCCTTTTTCCTGTTGGCTTTTACTTTCAACGTAGATAATTTATCGTAATATTCTTGAGCTGCACTAAATTCTCTTTCGTATTCTTCTTCAGTACAGCCTTTTTTCTGTAGAAGTTCCAAAAAAAAAATCATCCGTATTTCGTAAAGTTTTATACTTCCCTGAAATTTGATCTAAATAAATTTCCAAATCGTCCAAATCCGGAGAATCTGATCGTATCAGTTCATCCAACTTATTAGCTGTTTTCGTAAATACACTCCTAATTGCTTTCCGCTTCTGTTTTAGTGTTTCTAAATCATCCATGTTTGCACCTAGGAACTTCTCTTATTTTCGTAAATTATCAAGTGTCGAAATCGATAATGTCATCCTGTGACATTCATCCTGGCTGGCTCGCCCAATTTGTTGCTTAACAAGTAAATCATAGGTTCGAAAATCTGAGCCGACACTTTTTAAAAACACCAAAATTTATTTTACACGCCTTTCCTTATTCTACAAAATCTTAAATGCAACTAACTATCAGACAGAAAAGCAGACGTAGACGTAACGATGCATCATCTGGGCACGTGATCCTCGTGACAGACGAATTCTTTAGGGTTGCCACAGAAAGGCAGTGTGTCGCCACAGTTGCAAACAAGTTGTCGGAAGGTCTTTTTTAGATGCGAGGTAGGTCATGGGATCTGTACTGTAGTAATGCTGTTTCCAGTGGCGGCGTCTTTTGCTAGGCCGTCTACAATTTCATTGCCATAAATACCTGTGTGCGCTTTAATCCATTTTATGACGTAATGACCCCTCAGGGGGCTAACTTTTGTGAGTACGGGTGTGGCAATCCCGAGGTACCCTAGCCCTTCAGGGGATCATCATCTTGGTGAGACGGGTGTCACGATCCTGGAGCCTCAGTGATCTATCTTCTTTTCCGTCTCCTCTCCTCTTTCCTGGAACTTTTTCCCTTCCCTTCTCCCTTGTGGTTTCTCTCTACGGAGTTTGGGGCTCGTCACAAGAAACTGGAACAACCCTTGCGTCCAATTTTCAAATGGCGAGAAAACTGCCCACGTGTTTGCCGTGCGTGGGGACCCGTGTCGCTGGAAAGGAGGGTCCTGGTAGTTGAGGGGCGAGATACTGTCCCCAACACACTGCTTTGGCCTCTGCTTCAGCTAAACGGGAGGCACCTTAGTCGTCCTCACGGGTGTCAATCGGCCGGTCACTAGTCCTTGTGTCAGTGGCTTGGGGTCAAGCTCTCAGGAGTTCCTGCTTTCGGGAAAGCCGACTGTGCGGCTTCAGTTTGCGTATAGGTCCGGCTAGCCCTAACACAGGAATCTGTGTTCCCTTGTTGGGCTCCGTGGTGGGCGGGGCCGTCGGACCCGAATCTTTTCTTATTTCAATATGGCTAATTCTCAAATTTTTCTGATCAAAGACTTCGAAGTCACTCCAGTCTCTCAACCTAGTTCTGAAACGTCTACTACTAAACCAGTCACTCAACCTAGCTCTGAACCACCTACTAATAAACCAATCATTCAACCTAGTTCTGAAAAGTCTACTACTAAACCAGTCACTCAACCTAGTTCTGAAAATTCTGCAAAAAAATTACGAACAGATGCAAATAAAAAAAATCATAACAATAGTCCCCGTTTCCTAGTCATCTCTAGTCCTTCTGGCGAAATGCATAAGATGTATGCTTTCGTGATTAACAAATACATCCAGTCTTGTATTGGTGAGCCGAGAAATATAAAGCGTCTCCGCTCCGGAGACTTGCTTATTGATACAAACTCAGCCACCCAGTCTGCTTCTTTACTTCAGATAACTAGACTTGGGCAAGCAAATGTCAATGTAACAAACACCACATAAGTCACTGAACTATTGTCGGGGTGTAATCTCAGAATTCGACCTTCTGTATGTTTCTGAAGAAGAGATCGCTTCTGAGTTATCCGAACAAAATGTCTGCGGTGTAAGGCGGATCAAGATGCGTAAAGAAGGTAAGTTGATAGACACGAAACACGTGATCCTTACCTTCAACACGCCTGATCTGCCTAAGAATATTAAGGCCGGATATCTAAATATTCCTGTAAGACCTTATATTCCAAACCCTATGCGATGTTTCCAATGCCAGCGTTTCGGTCATTCTAAGACGTCTTGTCGTGGCAGCCTCACATGCGCCCGATGCTCACAGATTGGCCACGATTCCGAAAATTGTACCGCTGCGCCTTCGTGTATAAATTGCAAGGGTCAGCACCCAGCATTTTCACGCCTGTGCCCAAAATGGAAATCCGAAAAAGAAGTACAGACTCTTAAAGTTACCAGGAACATCTCGTATGCTGAAGCCAGAAAACTAGTTCAAAGCACACAGCTCCAATCAAACAAAACTTATGCCAGTGCAGTTAAAACAACACGTAGCATTGCCACCCAAACATCAATAGGCACGCAGACTAAACCAAATAAAACCCAACCGACTACATCCACCAAGAAAACAGAAAAGTCAACTCATTTAATACAAAATAAAGAAACAGTCATTCAAAGTAAACCCAAAACTGCCACTAAAAAGTATCAGATAAAAATAGAAGTTCCAGCAATAGCTCTTTTGACGAAATGATTTCTGAATCTGCGGATTCAGACACTATGGAAGTAGAGGAGGGTCTAGAATTTCCTAGGCATCTACTTCCACGAAAAACCAAACAACAGCACAGAAAGAACAAAAACCAGACATAATGGCCACCCTCGTCTCATGGAACTGTCGCGGTTTCCACCGAAATTTGCTCGACATCAAAGCCATAATTAATGCTTATCATCCTGTATGCTTCGCAGTACAGGAAAGAAATCTAAAACCAGAACAACAGGCAAAACTTCAGAGGTTTTCCTTCGTCAGGAAAGATAACCTTGCAGGTGAGCGTGCCAGTGGAGGTGTAGGTCTCCTCACCTCACTGGATTATCCCTCAAATGTGCTTTCTTTGACGACATCCCTCCAAGTTGTCGCTACTCAAACAAATTTTGATATTGTTGTTACAGTCGTTTCTCTGTATTTGCCTCCAAATGAGCATATTGATCAGCAAGATTTAAATGGTCTTCTAAAGCAGCTGCCTGAGCCTTTCATCATAATAGGAGATTTTAACGGCCATAGTCCGGTCTGGGGTAGTAAAGATACAAATTGCCGAGGAAGACAAATTGAGCAGATGATCGAAGATCATAGCCTTTGTCTCCTGAATAATGGGCAGGATACTTACTTCCATGAGCCTTCAAGGACATTCCACGCTCTCGACCTTGCCATCTGTTCACCGCCTCTGTTGCCATTTTGCACTTTTGGTGTCGGAAATGACCTGTACAACAGCGAACATTATCCCATTTTTGTATCTCTTGCACGAAGAGGAGCAAACCCCATGTCGAGATCCCCTCGATTCATACTGGACAGGGCAGACTGGGAACTCTTCTCTTCCATTGCAGAGCTCACAGATGAAATGGTAGAAGATGCGCATATGGATGACGCTGTTGAAGCTGTTAGTAATACTATTATTCAGGCAGCTATGCTCTCCATTCCTAGAACATCAGGAAAACTACTAAAATATTCAAAACCATGGTGGAATCGCGACTGTCATGAAGCACTGAAAAAACAGAAAAAAGCATGGGGTATTTTTCGTAGATATCCGACTCTGCGAAACCTCATAGCCTTTAAAAGAGCCAAAGCAAATGCACGAAAAGTAAGAAGGCAGAGCCAGAGGGATTCCTGGATTTCATATGTGTCGTCAATAACATCCTTCACGCCTAGTAAGCGGGTTTGGGAAAGAGTTCGAAAAACATGCGGCATATATAAAGACCACTCACTTTCCTTTTTGGAAAAAGATGGCCGAGTGATTAGCTCCATAGAAGAAATTGCAAATACTATTGGTGAGACATTTGCTGCCGTCTCTTCCAGCAGAAACTATTCACCTGCATTTCTCTCTATCAAGCAGCACTCTGAAATAAATCCCATCGCATTCAACTCTACCAAATCTGAGTCTTACAATAGAGCATTTACAATGCTGGAATTAAAGAGAGCTTTATTGCAGACACATAAGTCTTCTCCGGGTTTTGATGGCATAAATTACGAAATGCTAAAGCATCTGTCCTATAAGTCACTGACTGCCCTTCTCGCTCTTTATAATAGAGTGTGGAAGGAGCGTATTTTTCCCAGTGCATGGAGGAGCGCTGTCATTCCTATTGCTAAGCCAGGGAAGGATCCAAGGAATCCTGCCAACTATCGGCCAATTGCACTTACCAGTTGCGTATGCAAACTGTTTGAAAAGATGGTAAACAGCCGCCTAGTCTACTTCTTGGAAAAGAGTAATATTATATCGCCTTATCAAAGTGGTTTTCGAAAAGGGAGAACAACCGTAGATAACATGCTCCTCTTAGAGATATCTATTCGAAAAGCATTTGTAAGAAGAAGCCACCTTGTCTCGATATTCTTCGACATTGAAAAAGCTTATGATAAGGCATGGAGACACGGTATACTCCGGGATCTTCACGAGAGTGGCTTGCGCGGCAACCTACCAATTTTCATTCAAAACTTCTTGAACACTAGAACTTTTCAAGTAAGAATTGGCTCTGTTTTTTCGGATGTTTTTCAACAGGAAGAGGGTGTGCCTCAAGGCTGTGTGCTTAGTGTAACCCTGTTTAGTTTAAAAATAAACTCAGTACTAAAAGAACTTCCTTCCACCATCTTGGGATCTCTATATGTTGATGATCTGCAGATTAGCTGTCGAGGGGCAGACATGAGATACGTAGAGAGGCAGTTGCAGATAGCTCTGAATAAGATCAAGGAATGGTCAAGCAAACAGGGATTTACTTTTTCCAAACAAAAAACTGTGTGTGTGCATTTTTGTAGGAAGCGAGGTCTCCATCCTGAACCTGAGTTATATCTCAATGGTTCAATTATTCCAGTTGCGCCCGAAGTAAAATTTTTAGGAGTGACGTTCGACCAGAAATTGACTTTCCTTCCTCATGTTTTAAACCTGAGAAAGAAGTGTCTAAAAACACTAAATATCTTAAAAGTGTTGGCGAACACCTCCTGGTGTGCAGAGCGTTGCTCCATGCTTCGCATTTACAGAGCCCTGGTTCGCTCTAGACTGGACTATGGCTCAGTTGTTTACGGATCCGCTCGGTCATCAGTTTTGTTAAAACTTGATCCTGTTCACCATCAAGCTCTGCGGATTTGTTCAGGAGCTTTCAGAACTTCTCCTGTCCAGAGCCTGTATGTTGACTTTAACGAACCATCACTTTATCTGAGGCGTGAGCAATTGTCCCTATTGCAATATTTTAATATTCTATCACAACCTGAACATCCCAATAAACTGTACTTATTTGATGATGTGTGCAACACTTTATTTGAAACACGTCCATCCTGTGTTCCTACCTTTTCTTTAAGAGTTCGCCCTATCATTGAGGAACTTTCCGTCTCTGATATGCGCCCCCAAGCAGTACAGAATTTTAAATTCCCACCTTGGGAAAATGCACAGATTCAGCTTCTTGATGTTTTTAAGTATCATGTGAAGGCAAGCACTAACGAGATTATTTACAGACAACTCTTCGCTGAGCACAGGCACAAATATAGCAGTTATCTTCCAGTTTATACAGATGGATCCAAGTCAACAGATCATGTCGGGATGGCATTTGTGATTGAAGACCACATGGAGGGCAGACGCTTGCACCATGCCTCTTCTGTCTTAACATCTGAATTAACTGCAATATATTATTGTCTTTTGTACATCTCTAGGCTCTGCCACAAAAAGTTTATAGTTTATACAGACTCCTATAGTCCACTGAAATCTTTAGAAACTTTTTCTAACACTCAAAACCCAGTCATAGTGGATGTTCTCAAGATACATATAAACCTAACCAGTCGTGGATATGAAATTCTGTACTGCTGGGTTTCCGGTCATGTGGGAATTAAAGGGAATGAGCTGGCAGATATCACAGCCAAATCTGCTGTTGAACTGTCCAATCGCCTCATCCCTTTTGGAGACATCTGTTGTGTTGTGAAAAAGAAGATACGAAAAAAAATGGCAGCAATTTTGGGATGTTCAGCGTCAAAACAATTTAAGACATGTAAAGCCTAGAATTGAGCATTGGGATTTTGCTGGAAATCGTAAAGAACAAGTTCTTTTGACTCGCCTCAGAATTGGTCACACAAGATTGACACATGGCTACCTTTTAAAAGCAGAGAATGAGCCTGTTTGTTCAAATTGTAATGTTTGTCTATCTGTCCGTCATATTTTAATTGAGTGTCCATATTTTAATAATCTTCGTCAGAAGTATTTTAATAGCTGTGACTTACCTCTCGACCGTTTAATCGGAAGGGAGGTGAATTGTAATTTATTTTATTATTTAAAAGAGACTGGCTTTTATCACCTAATGTAATTTGTTTCGAAAATTGTGTCTTGAATTTTAAATGTGTGGTTTTAACTTGTTTTTATATGACTTCATCCTCTGGATTTGACAGATTTGTCTACTTGTTTTTATTTATTGTATTTTAATTTCATCAATTGTACTCACCCCATCTCGCGTTTGGCGCACTATAATCAACTTTGGTTTTGCGCCATAATCTCTCACTCACTCACTCACTATGACGTAATGATTGTGAGCATTTTCACGTAGACTTTTTGAATGCCTGCTATTTGCGGGGAGGTATGTTCTGAATTGGCAATTGCTTGCATAGAAGACAGGCTATCTGTATGTATGAAGGCTTTGGAGATTTTATTATTCGTGAGATAGAGTATGCCCTCGTGAATGGCGAAAGCTTCACTCTGGAAAACGCTGTTTCAGTGCTGAGCTGCCTCTGCCATTGGTAAAAGAGTTGTTCACCGAGCACGACAAACGTGCTGCCTACCTTTTCGTCAATACGAGAACCGTCTGTGTAGATGGAGATGTAGCCGGATGGTGTAACATATGCTGGATTCTTCGTGAGGTGAATTCCAATACCCTTGACTGCTGGGTGTATATGAAGTTGTGAGGTCTTATTCTGAAGTTGTTGTTAGAGAAGGTAACGTAATCATAAGTAAGTGAAAGTCTTTAACTGCTGAACCTGTTGTGTCACCGCTTCTTCTATGCGTAGATGAAGTGGTAGCACTCCTGCCAAGATGTTTAGTGCATCAGTAGATGTTGTACTGAAGGCCCTGGTAATGAGAGAAGGAAGGGCATCTGTAGTGCAGACAGGTGATGGATTTTCCTTCCCTGCACGGGGAAGGCCCAAATGGCCGCTCCTTAGGACACCATCTTTTTGACGACAGTAATATATAACGCTTTTTGTATGTGAGAGTTAATCCCCCAATGAAATCCGCGTTGCATTCTGAAATGCTGTGCTATGGTTGCTGTACACTTCCTTAAATTAAGTATGGGCGGCATCCATGTCAGTTTTTCATCTATGTATAGGCCGAGGTATCTCAGGACACGGGCAATTTTAATTCGACGATTGTTGATGCGGATTGTCGGTCTTCTAGTCAGTGATCCTCCCTTCCTTGCGATTAATAGAATTTTACATTTGTGCTCTGCTACTTGGAGTTTTTGTCTGTAGCATTGGTGGTAGAATAAATTGCAAACTTCATTTGAGTTAGCCTCCAATTCTTCTCTAGTACGTCCTCGGACAAGTAGAGCAACATCGTCTGCATATGCGAATATGGAGGAATGCGTTGGCATTGGGAAATTTAAGACTGAGTTGAAGGTTGTGTTCCACAAATGGGGGCCTGCACAGGACCCCTGTGGACATCCTCTGGTTTTAATACGCTTGATAATCCCACTGTCGTGCACTATTAGAAGGCAAGGGTCCGTTAGGTAATGTCGCAAAGTAAGGAAAATATTGCGTGGACATTAAACTGTTCTGAGTGCTTCTAAAATTGAGGGCACTACAGCATATCAAATGCACTTTTCAGGTCTATACTAATTAGTGCAGTACGATAACCGTAGTTGCGATTATTGTTTACAGGTGAATGTATATCGTGGAGAGCGTGTAGTGTTTGATGACCCATGCCAATCATCCCAGTTTATGTCTCGAATAATTTCGAGATATTTAACATACGGATGCTCATTCAATGCAGAGCAAATTTTCCTAAACAAATACCAGACTATGTATCCTTCAAAATCTCCTCGACGATTACATCCTCTACGCCTAGTAAGCGGGTTTGGGAAAGAGTTCGAAAAGCATGCGGAATATATAAAGACCACTCACTTTCCTTTTTGGAAAAAGATGGCCGAGTGATTAGCTCCATAAAAGAAATTGCGAATACTATTGGTGAGACATTTGCTGTTGTTACTTCTAGCAGAAACTATTCACCTGCATTTCTCTCTATGAAGCAGCACTCTGAAATAAATCCCATCGCATTCAACTCTTCCAAATCTGAGCCTTATAATAGAGACTTTACTATTCTTGAATTAAGGAGAGCTTTGTTGCAGACACATAGGTCTTCTCCGGGTCCTGATGGCGTGTATTATGAAATGCTGAAGCATCTGTCCTATAAGTCATTGACTGCCCTTCTCACACTTTACAATAGAGTGTGGAAGGAGCGTACTTTTCCCAGTGCATGGAGGAGAGCTGTTGTCATTCCTATTGCTAAGCCAGGGAAAGACCCGAGAAATCCCTCAAACTATCGGCCAAGTGCCCTTACAAGTTGTGTTTGCAAACTGTTTGAAAAGATGGTAAACAGCCGCCTAGTCTACTTCTTGGAAAAGAATAATATTATATCGCCTTATCAAAGCGGTTTTCGAAAGGGAGGAACGGCTGTAGATAATATGCTACTTTTAGAGACATCTATTCGAAAAGCCTTTGTCAGAAGAAGTCACCTTTTCTCAATATTCTTTGACATTGAGAAAGCTTACGATAAGGCATGGAGATACGGTATACTTCGGGATCTTCACGAGAGTGGCTTGCGCGGCAACCTACCAATTTTCATTCAGAATTTCGTGAATACTAGGACTTTTCAAGTAAGGATTGGCTCTGTTTTGTCAGATGTTTTTGAACAGGAAGAGGGTGTGCCTCAAGGCTGTGTGCTAAGTGTAACGCTGTTCATTTTAAAAATAAACTATGTACTAAAAGAACTTCCTCCCACCATCTTGGGATCTCTGTATGTAGATGATTTACAGATTAGCTGTCGAGGAGCAGACATGAGATACATAGAGAGGCAATTGCAGATGGCTCTGAATAAGATCCAAGAATGGTCAGACAAACTGGGATTTACTTTTTCGAAACAGAAAACTGTGTGTGTTCACTTTTGTAGGAAGCGAGGTCTCCCTCCTGAGCCTGAGTTATATCTGAAAGGTTCAATTATTCCAGTTGCACCCGAGGTAAAATTTTTAGGAGTGACGTTCGACCAGAAATTGACCTTCCTCTCTCATGTTTTAAACCTGAGAAAGAAGTGTCTAAAAACACTAAATATTTTAAAAGTGTTCGTGAACACCTTCTGGGGTGCAGAGCGTTGCTCCATGCTTCAAATTTACAGAGCGCTTCTCCGCTCTAAACTGAACTATGGCTCAGTTGTTTTTGGATCCGCTCGGCCATCAGTATTGTTAAAACTGGATCCTGTTCACCATCAAGCTCTGCGGATTTGTTCAGGAGCTTTCAGGACGTCTCCCGTCCAGAGCCTCTACGTTGACTGTAACGAACCGTCACTTTATCTGAGGCGTGAGCAATTGTCCCTCTTGCAATATTTTAATATTCTATCCCAACCTGAACATCCCAATAAGCTGTACTTACTCGATAATGTGTGTAACAGTTTATTTGAAACGCGTCCATTCTGCGTTCCTACCTTTCCTTTAAGAGTTCGCCCTGTCATTGAGGAACATTCCCTCTCTGATATGCGCCCCCAAGCAGTACAGAACTTTGAAATCCCTCCTTGGGAAAATTCACGGATTCAGCTTCTTGATATTTTCAGACATCACGTGAAGGCAAACACTAACGAGATCGTTTACAGACAACTTTTCGCTGAGCACAGGCACAAATATAGCATTTATTATTCGATATACACAGATAGATCAAAGTCAAATGATCATGTCGGGATGGCTTTTGTATTTGAAAATTACATAGAGGGCAGATGCCTGCACCATGCTTTCTCAGTCCTAACATCTGAACTAACTGCAATATATTATGGTCTTTTGTACATCTCGAAGCTCTGCCACAAGAAGTTCATAGTTTACACAGACTCGTATAGTGCTCTTAAATCCTTGGAAGCTTTTCCCAACACTCAGAATCCTGTAGTAGTGGATGTTCTCAAAATTCATATAAATTTAACGATTCGAGGTTATGAAGTCCTGTACTGCTGTGTTCCTGGACATGCTGCAATAAAGGGAAATGAGCTTGCAGATATCGCAGCCAAATCTGCTGTTGAACTGTCCAGTCGCCTGATCCGTTTTAGAGATATCTGCTGCGTCATTAAGGGAAAGGTCCGAAAAAAATGGCAGCAAATTTGGGATGTTCAGCTTCAATACAAGTTAAGACAAGTAAAACCTAGAATTGAGCATTGGGAATCTACCAAAAATCGTAAGGAGGAAGTTCTTTTGTCTCGCCTCAGAATTGGTCACACTAGAGTGACACATAGCTATCTTTTAAAAGCTGAGAATGAGCCTGTTTGTTCAAATTGTAATGTTTGTCTATCTGTCCGTCATATTTTAATTGAGTGTCCCTGTTTTAGCAGTCTTCGTCAGAAATATTTTAATAGCTGTGACTTACCTCTCGACCGTTTAATCGGAAGAGAGGTCAATTGTAATTTATTTTATTATTTAAAAGAGACGGGCTTTTATTACCTAATGTAAGTTGTTTTAAAGACTGTGTCTTGAATTTTAATGTGTGTTGTAACTTATGTTTATATGACTTCATCCTCTGGATTTGGTACATTTATCCACTTGTTCTTATTTATTGAATTTTAATGTCATCAATTGTAATCACCCCATCTTGTGTTTGGCGCGTCATAATGATCTCTGGTTTGGCGCCATAATCACTCACTCACTCTACCCCGTGAATAATACAGTGTCCGATTTTCTAACATATAGGAAAAGTAAACAAAGTTACATAACAGTCCTTGCATAAAGTGGTAGAGTTCGTAGACAGGCATAATGGCATAGGAGTTGAAGGACGTCTGTAGTACCGAGGAGAAACATTGCTACCCCAGGGGGCAGTAGCGGTGCGAGAGAAGTATAAGCAAGTGCACAGAATGATATCGAATCAAGAAATGCCAGATAATGCTACCCGAAGAAGTGCGAGGTTCATTTGTGGACATGTGTTTAAATATATAAGTAAAACAAAGAGGTTTAACAAAATAAATCTTAGATATAATGCAGTGATACAAAAAGAAAATGAGAATACAAAAATTTGATTTTTTTTGGATTAAACTACGCAAAAAAGGACGGCCTAGAAGAGGTGCCGAAGCACCGCTCGAGGTCTCTTTTTGTTTACATTACTTGTGGTGTCATAATATAAAATTGGAATTGTGGGGTTGTTGACTTTGTTGATGTCAAAAAATTTCTTTGCTATTTCAGCGAAGTAAGTTTGAATTTCTAAAATGAACCAGCGGCTCTTGGTTAACTCTCTTAGGACAACATTTTGCGTAGTTTGAGTCCTTTTTATTGCAGTGGGGCTTGCATATCCCCAAACGGGGCACGCATAAGTGAGCACGGGACGCAAAATAGCCTTATAGATCAGTAACTTGCATTCAAGAGACAATGCTGAGCTCCGAGCGATTAAGGGGGTAAGTGTAATTTTACGCGCTCGGAACTTTGATAGTATATGTGTGATATGAGGGGCCCAAGTGAGTTGGTCGTCTAAGATGACGCCTAGGTAAAGGGTTTGCTTAGTCCAAGGGATTGGTTCTACATACATATGGAGCGTGATGCTTCTGTCGATGTCCTTTCGTAGTCTGGTGAAGAGGATGGCGTCAGATTTCTGGACGTTAATTTGGATCTTCCATGCGACAAGCCATGATTCCATTGCGTGTATGTGGTTTTGTAATGTTGTGACGGCTGAGCTAAAAGATGCGCTTTGAGAGAGAATCGCAGTATCGTCTGCATAGAGTGCCAGTGTGGTGTTGGGTGTTTGTGGGATGTCGTTCGTGTAAAGGTTGAATAAGAGGGGGCCGAGAAGGGACCCTTGGGGAACCCCAGCCCTAATGGGCCTGGGGGTGGAGATAGTGTTACACGAACGACAAATTGTCGACCTTTCAGGTAAGAGTGAAGGATGTGTGTGATGTACCCTGGTATGCCCAGGTTAATGAGTTTGTAGAGTAGGCCCCTGTGCCAGGCACGATCAAAGGCCTTGGCTACATCGAGAAACAGTGCTGCAGTAGTGGTTTTGTCATTCAGGCCTTTGGAAATGAGTTCAGTCACCCGATACAACTGGTGGATAGTCGAGTGCTTTCGGCGGAATCCATGTTGTTCATTGATCAGCAGGTTGTGTTCTTCGACATATGTAAGCAGTCTGTTCATAATCACATGCTCAGCAACCTTGCTGAGTGCCGGAAGAAGGCTGATAGGCCTGTATGATCCAGGATCTTCTGAAGGCTTGCCGGGTTTGGGTAGTGGAGTAATGACTGCCGTTTTCCACAGTGCGGGGAATTGCTCCAGCCGGAGCATGTGATTAAGGATCTTCGTGAGCTTTAACAGCATGTGCAGTCCCATGTTCTTGATCATTTTGTTCGATATTTGGTCCAGGCCAGGACTTTTCCTAGTTTTCAGTTTCTCGATGTAGTCAAAGACCTCCTCAAGCAGTACAGGGGAGGTGTGGGGTTGTGTTGAGTAGTTGGAGAGTGTTTGTGTGACAAGATTGTCTGTGTAAGGGTGTGAAATGTTGTTTGTGCAGAACTGAGTAGCACAGTGATCGGCAAGCGACTCAGCTTTCTCAGTCGCTGTGTATGCGATTCCTGCATGGCCAGTTAAGGGCGGAATGTTTGTGTGGCATCTTTTCAGTTTGGAGGTAGTTTTCCAGACTGAATTATCCTCGTTGGAAACAGAGGATAAGTAGCCCAGTCTTGGTCTGCGATCTGCTGTGTTAGGGATCTGACTTGTCGATTAAGCTGATTGAGCAATGTTTTATCAGGAGGATAACGTGAGCTCTGCCACTGTTTCTTTTCTTTTAATAAGGTTAATGAGCAGCCTGTTACATTTCTTTGGTCGGTTGGTGGTGCAGGTACTATTGTTTTGCAGAGCAGTTTGTAATTCGTTGGTGAAAGTACTAATTAATGCGTCTATCTCATCGCTCGTCTGAGGTGTTGGGATGAACAATGTGGTGCTGTTTAAGGCTTTGGTATAACCAGTCCAGTTAGTGATAAAGGCCTTTTTGAGTGGTGAGTTACGAACAGAGACGTCCAGCTCTATAATGACTGGATTGTGGTCTGAAGAGAGCTCGTTCAGAGCTTCAACATGTTTGGAGGCACAACCCTTCAACAAGAAGAAATCCAGTACTGAAGCTGAAGTTTGATCGTAACGTGTTGGGGTGTGTGGAGCTGTAATGGTAAACCCAGCCGTTTCGGCAAATTCGAGTATTACACGTCCAAGGAATGTGTCATTTCTGCAGTTCCACTCGCGGTGGTGTGCATTATAGTCTCCTCCAAATATAATTATGTTATTGAGTCTGTATAGGGCAACAAAATCTTGCGAAATTATCCTTCGTGATCTGATTGTGCTTGGTACATAGGAGGAGATAAGAGTGATTGGTGGTGAGGTGAGTGGAGTGATTGTGATAGCTAAGGCCTTAAGTGCTAAAAGCTGTGGTAATGCTGTGTGGTGGTGAGCGATGGAGCGCTTAATTAGAATGAGGAGTCCCCCTCCAAGGCTGCGACTATTACGTCTCACTCTGTCCAGTCTGTACTGAGAATAATTGGGTATGCTGAAAGAAAAGGTAGGACTAAGCTTATGTTCTTGTAGGAGTAAGACATCAGGGTTGTACTGATCTATAAACAATTGAAATTCATGTAACTTATGCCTTAGGCCATTTGCATTCCATGTCACAATAGTAAGCAAACTATCCATTAATAGAGTGTTCACCTAATCCGTTGACCTCTTCCATTACTATATACAAAATGTATATCTTCTCCATATATGTGTTTGCACTTCTAAGTTGTGGCAAGTGTTTATTGAAAATTTGAATTAAAGTAGGTATATTAGTACCAATTTCTCTTTGGAATTCGTTCATAACAGAAAAAAGTGACTGCATATCATTCAACTGACTATTGGAATTAGGCATGAGAGGTCTCGGGATTGGATGAACACGGGCAGGTGCAGCAGCAGTGGTGACTGCGGACGAATTATCAGCATTCAACGATTTGCTTTCTGAAATTGCAGCTGTAGGTACATTAATAGTACTGGTAGTTGGTATAGATGCATGAGTAGGCTTTACGGCCTGGGCAAAGCTGAGTCCTGGCCTGACAGTAGAATTTTTTGAACATTGGATATTTTTTTTTTTATAAGTAGGAAATTTTGGGCACTCCCTATAGGATGGTGTATGTGGGCCTAGGCAATTGGCATACTTAGGTGTCTCTAAGCGTCCCTGAATATCACAATCACCAGTCTTATGAAATCCGGCACATTTGACACATCTGGGTGCAACATAACAATTTTCTGATAAATGGTGCCATTTCTGGCAATTGTGGCATTGAGGGACTTGGTTTTTTGAAACATACTTTTCAACTTTAATATGGAAAAACATTAGATTACTGATTTCATAAATTTTTTCAAAATTTTCACATGGCAATATCTGAGCCTGGTAAAGTGGCATAAGAGCTTTCGTTTTAAAACGTGACAGTTGGACAACTTTAGATACATTATAACCATAATCCTCAAGAGAGCTTTTTATAATGTTAATGTCTGCATCAATTGGTAAGCCACGGATTAAGACTTTTATAGGTTTCTTGTGTTTTGCATTAACAACATAGTGCTCCACCTTTTTACTAATGAAATATGCACTTAGTGTGCGGTGATCGTCTGGAGTACCTGGTTCAACTTTAAGAAATTCACCGCTAACGCGGCCAAAAATAGTACAATTCGGTAATTGAGTTTTAAGTTCCTTGAGAAATTCATAATAATTGATTCCTTCTTTAGGTTTGACCATGATAGGGGGTGCCTTAGGCTGCTGCTGCACTCTAACTGGAGTAGCATTTACATCACTAATATTATTTACATTTACATCAGTATTATTAACATTTGCATTTAACAAATTATCACTATTATTATTGGTATGCATAGAAATTTCATTATCATTACACACAATTTTAGAATTAACATTATCACTGACAGCCAGTTCAGCAAATCTATTTTGTAGAACTATATTATTTTTAGAGGTAGCTCTTTTGAGCCCCTTGCTAGTTTTAGTAGGTTTTTTAAATGAGACATCTTCAATACTGGAATCATTTTATTACCATCATTTTTCCTCTTATTCAGATTAGAATTAAAAGCAGTATTGTTAGAAATTTTTTGCTTAATGTCAGATCTATTCGATATCATAACTGCGCACTTACTTTGTCATGAAGTGGCACATTCCCTGGCTAAGTCGATATCATCCTTGATTTTTTGAAGCAAAATTCTAGTATCCTTAGGTATATCCGAGGAGAGTTCACTCACGTATCGCGAATATAATTGCTGATTTGTATCAGCGATGAGCTGGAGCTTTTTCACAACAATAGCACAGCACTTAATCGCGCGTTCGACGCGCGCTGCATCACTCTTTAGACACCTTTCCATATGATTCAAACATTCCTTCTGTGTTAAGACTCTTTACAAACTTTGTGCAGTCTTTTCTAAAGCTCGCAGTTATCAGGAAGTGGGAGATGACCTTCATTTTACCGTTGCCAAAAATTTGACAATAAACGTAAACGCTTCATTTTGATGTTGGCAATAAATTTTAAAATCCCGCCGAAGTCATACTGTATACTATTTTACTATCCTCATTAGCATCTCCTGAATTATTTTCTTCTTTTGTGTCTGATAAGTAAGGCTGTAGAGTGATAGGTTGTTCAGGAATTGATGTAACAGTAGTAGATGATGAAACTACTTCAGGAGTAAACACTACTTTTTTAGTTCTTTTTACACCCCTTCTGCGGCTTAACCATAACCGATAACCATCAACATCATCTAAATAACCAACCAATGTTCTTTTCTCACTTCTTGGACTCCACTTCTGTTACTTCTGTTTCGGTATATGAATAAAACATTATGTATTTATAACTCTAAGGTGATTAATTCTTGGAATTCTGCCACAAAACAATTCAAATACAGACTTAACATATACTGATGAGGTTCCACCATGATTTAGTATATTGTTACGAAATGTAAAGGCGCGGTGAGATGGCTTCCCCGCAAAGCAGTTTTAGGGTTGCCATAAAATGGCAAATGAAGGCAGGGTTGCCACTTTTGGTGAGAAATCGCCCATTTGACGACAAAATTGGCGATATACCATGGACGGTTGGAGAATCTTCTGGAACGAATTCTTACCGGTTTAGTCTAGAATGTTCCCGAACACAAGCCGAAAGCTATATAAACCGTGCTGGTCTGCAGTCAGCAAGTGTGCTTCATCGAGAGGAAGTTTGCGTCTCTTATCGAGTGAGTGTGTCTCGTCTAGCGAGTCAATCCCTGCGGAGGCGATCGAGTTGACAGCCGGCCAGCGAGTGCCGAGTGGGTCGTCGAGTGCACCGAAAGAGTCTCGTAGAGTATCGCGGTTAGTGCATCGTCGAGAGAACGTGTTGAGCTTCGGAAACGACTGAACCGAGAGTCGGGAGCGTGCCCTGTGTGTCGTCGAGTGCATCGCGAGTTGTATCGCTTGGAGAGTCTCTGGAGTACGTGGAGTTCCGAGAACGACCAAGCAGAGTCGGGAGCTGTACCGTAACCATCGAGACTCAAGGCCTCCGCACTACTTTATGACGTCACAGTCGTCGATCCTCTAAAAGCGAACATCGCCCGATAAGAACTGTGCTCCCTCCCGTATTTCCCTTAACTTTGTTTTTATATATACGTTTCATTCCGATGCTAGTCAAAGAATAAATTAGCAGTGATATTTCAATTGCAATAAATATTTTTATATTTTATGATTTCCAAATCAATTTTTGTTGCAGTTGATGATTATTTCATAAACAAGAAAATTGAAAAATAACATGAGAATTACCTTAAGCAAACATGGAGGGAAAAGTAAAGGTTTAAACAGAAAAACACAATTAAACAAATTTCATTCAAAAAAGACTTTATTCAAAATTCCCTTTTTAATTTAAATAGATTAAATACAAATCATATACACAGATAATTAATCATAAATAAAATTCACTCATGTTTAGGTTCTGCATATTATTTATAAAAATGAACAAAAAAATTACTTGAATAAATATTTGAGGAAAAAAATAACAAAGGCGAAATTGTACAGAATTTTTCCTAGGTTTAAGAATTTCCTTACTATTAAATTCTCAAAATGAAATAGCAATATTTATATGCATTACAATAGAATCAATATTCAGTTCGTAGAATCAAAATACTCAATATTGTCTTACATTTAAAATAATGTATGTGGATAAATTACATTATGAACAATTTGTAAAAAAATAAAAAAATCCACTGCAATATTTACATTCAAAATAAATGTTAATAATATTGTACTTTAACAAAATTATTATTATTATTATTTTTTAATTTTTATTTTTATTTTTATTTTTATTTATTTATTTATTTTTTGGTCCACTGAATAAAAAATAAAGAATTATATTTCATCTTATTCTATTTTGTAAAGTTAATTGATTTAGAAAATGAGTGGCTCAAATCTAAGTATAACATAAAGGAGATGAATGAGTTGTAAAGGAAAAAAAAAAAAGAAAAAGAAAAAAAAGAAATAAATACACTAGTGCATTTTATTTTTCATAATCTGAAATATGCATCATGTTAATGTGGATAATTTTCTTCTTTTACTGCAATTTCTTTTATCATTTAAATTTTGCAAATGTGTGTCATTTTTCACTTTACAGTAATTATTTAACAATATATTTGTTGAAGACCAAAGGATCATATTTATTATTTTGTTGTTAGAGTGTTCCAATTCACAGTTTGTTTCTTCAAATAGTTCTTCATTTAATATGATATTGCTTGTAATTGAAATAGCAACATTACGCTGATTTGATGAATTTAAGAAAAGGCATTCATATTCACTACACAGTTTTTTAATAACAATATAATTAACTAAGACAATATTTAAAACACTGTCATTGGGACAAGAAAGTCTACCCCTATCTAGATTTTTGAAGTAATCAAAGTATGCATGTTCAATTGTTTTGTCTCTTAACAATTTTTTTTCGCAAAAATTACATTTTAAATGCTTTAACACAGCAAAAGCACTATATCCTGCAACATAAATTAGTACTGGAACAGATTTCTTACATGATTCAATATCAGAAAGGCTTACAGAGACATTGAAAGTTGAATCTGTAATAGAATTAAGATCTAAGCTGTTAAAATCTGTCAAACTATTTAACGTAATGTCATCTGTTATTTTTGGAAATTTTAACAGAGACTGGATTCTTAATTTTGATTCAGCTTCGAACAGCTGCCCTGCTAAAAATGCCCCGTAGAAACCCATAAAATTTTTTTACGGGGAATTGGCCTACGGGTACCCGTACAGCTCTGTGGGTACCCGTAGGCCAAATCCCCGTAAAAACCCACAGACAGAAACCCGTACAACTGTACGGGTACCCGTAGGCCAAATTCCCGTAAAAACCCATAGAAAGAAACCCGTACGCTTGTACGGGTACCCGTAGGCCAAATCCCCGTAAAAACCCTACGGGTACCCGTAGGCCAAATCTCCGTAAAAACCCATAGAAAGAAACCTGCACGGCTGTATAGGTACCTGTAGGCGAAATACCCATAAAAAACCTGTAAACGGAAACCCGTACGACTGTATGGTTACGAGTAGGCCAAATCTCTGTAGAACTGTAGGCACTATAAACAAAATCTCAGTAAAAACCCATAGCCAAAAATCAAAACTTTATATGCATATCCATTGGCCAAATTTCCATTAAAAAAAGGATATTCCGTAGGTCTATGCCTTGTAAAAACCAGTAAACAAAAGCATGTATACCTATACAGGCACCCATTAGCCAAATCCTGTAAAAACCACTACACAAAAGTCCACAGACCAATAAAGGTACCTCTTGGAAAAATCGCTGCACAAAACCCATAAACAGAACCAATAGCATTATACCATAGTGGAGTATCCATACATAGAATCGTACATAGAACGGGTATCCATATACAGAATCCCTATAAAAAACAATACACAAAAATAGAACTGTAAATCAAATTTCCATAAAAACATAAACCAGCAGAAGTACATAATTAGCACTGATCAAATGTACAGAACTAAATTGCGGAGAAAGCATGTAAAGTAATTTTAAATAAAACTCAATGCGAATAAATAAAAATTTTAAAATATCTAGAAGCCTACGAGCCCGTCCTTCTTAATGCACGTCAATATCTATAAACATATTACAAAATATTTGTATAAATTCTCTTTACAAAATTTTAAACTACCTTTATATAATTCTGAAAATAAAATGAATAGAAAGATAATAACCAAAGTCATGATTCACAACCATCGAATGATATATGTACATATATATATGTAAGAAAAATAAGGAATATGCAAAAGATTAAATTAGCAGCGTAAAATTAATTTTCCTTCTCTATTCTAAAAACAGTAATCTTTCTGCACTGCATCATTTGGAGATTAATTCATGTCATATGACTCTTAAATAATTTGATGTTGTAAAAGAAACTAAAACTCAAATAGCCAATAGTAATTTTACAGTATTAACTATCAAAGACGAGTAAAAATGCATCGAGAACCAAAATTAACTCGGTCTGAATTAAGATTTGACCCTTAACGTAACGCATTTGCTTTTTACGCTTTGTATTAGCTGGATTGCAGTCTGTCTGCTTCTTGTTTCTTACTACACATTTATCAAAAATGTTAATTTTTGGAATAGGCATAAATAATGTGCGAACTTGTTTGTGGCTGCAACATATTTGCTGAAAGAAAAGTTGAATTAAATCTACCTCGACTGCCAAATTTCTTATTCATTGTGGATTGGAGTTTCAACATCTCTAAGCCATCAAAATTCTTGCTGTTCATTACGGATTCAGCTGCTTGTATTCGACTACAGAATCTATTACATATATATATAATATCATTTCATTTGATGGTTGCGAATCATTACTTTGACTGTATATATATTATTGATTTCATTATAAATATATACATATAGTACTGTACCTCACTACATATATTTGTATTTCAGTTCTTTAATTGGGAAATTAAACAATTGTATTTAATCACATCAGCTTGTTTAACAATTTGATACCTAATGAGAAATGTATAGCCAAAGGATGGCACTTTCTAGCATCTGCTTAAATTTTAAGTTACCTACAATGCACTAAACCAAATTAAAAAACAAAACTAGAAGAAACCCAAATTTTCAGGAAGAGAAACATTATTAACAAGCAAGCAAAAAGAATACGGGACTTGCAAATTAGAAACTTAACATAGAGTTCAAATTTAGCATACTTGCTATCCCCTTAAAGCTCGCTTACCAATGATAGTAACACCCTGCAGCTTATTATGACATGCATATACATAGATGTTTTGCGTGGAAGAAAGGATGAATCCAAGAATATAATGTAGTGAAGAAATAATAATATACAAACACTGTGTCGACCCCTTATTACAATACTTTGAATGTTACCTGTATCTCTCAAAAGATAAATGAAACATGAAGATAACATATAATAAACTTAATAGTACCCAAAATACAATAAATTATATTGTAACAAAATGAATTTAAAAAAATTTACAAGTTTCAACAAATACCAATTCTCAACGCACAGTTCGGGAATTAAGAAAATATCTCATAGCGTATAATGTTTTATTCCGTATCTCACTTTTAGTGCTATATAATCTTCCACAGATTTTATATAAATAAAATCTATAACATAATGGGTATTTATAGTATATGTAGTTCTTGATGTAAAAAAGATAAACTTTCGTACTGTAAAAATTCCATCTATGTGAATAAGTATGAATATACTCATATACACATAATTATACTAAATAACTAATTTAATGAAACTAAATTCCTATAGAAAAATGGGGAAAGTGTAGAATCGCCCACTGCTTGGCGTGTTTTTAAGAATTGCACATACTCGGTATCCACGTACACATCGACCTATTTTCACTTAAAAAAACATCTCAGAATTGCACAAAAATGCCATTGTGCACTCCTTTGACTTTATTCATTTACACATCAACCTATTTTCACTTTAAAAGTCAAAAGAAAATTGACAAAATTCCAATTCCTTTTACTTTTGTACAAAGTGCCAAATAAATAAGTGGGCGATTCTGCACTTTACCCGAAAAAATATATAAAAATACTATTTACCTATATATATTAATAATTTATTATTACACAAGGTTTTTCATATATCATCACAAGGGAACATAAATTTAATTAAAGCGATGCATTATTGGAATAAATTTGAGTCAGTGTTTTAGGTGCAAGTTATTTAGATTTCTATTTTAGAAAGAATACTTGAAATAATGTATAGAAATATTATTTTGAACCATAAAAATTCTCAATAGTAAAATTTAAAGTACTGAAAAGGTAGCTATTGTTTTTGACAGTAGATTATATAATATAAAAATACCTCATGCTGAGCATTTTCTGAAATTACAATGCTAAATGAAATTGATATAGTGCAGTATTTAGCAATAATAACTTTTTGTAAACAAATGTGGCTATATTCGCTTAATTGTAATGACAGTAATTTTAACTGCATTTGTATAAGGCTGTACAGAAGATTTATTTATATGGGTTTTTATCCGCAGAGAACAACCGGATTCCCTGTGGAAGTGATTCCGAAAATAATGTTTAAATATTACTCTAACTATATTTGAAAGCAATGCTATAACAGTGCCCTTATAAGACTCATGTTCCGAAAAGCTTTGGTTTTAAATGTCTCGTAAAAACTTTCAATTACTTCTGCAAAATTCATACCCACGTAAAAATTACTACACCGAAGTCAATTGATTATACAGAAAAACGTTCCTAAAACAATCAACTCCACAATTCGAGATAATGCGAGTTTCCTGTAGCCTGACAAAACTATGAATGATTTTTAAGTCCTGACAAATGTGCCATTATCAGAGGCGGTCATTTAAGAAAATAACCACTATATGAAGTTTCAACTAAATGTAATTTTTTTCAAATAAATAATTCACTTTTTATACTCCCAAGACTAGTACATTTAATATTACATAAATCTTATTCACAAATATATTTCTATTTCAAAAGCAATTTATGAAAAACACATTTGAAATTTTCTTCATCAAACTAATAATAATGAAAATTAAAGTATGCATAAAAATGATTATATGTGTTTTAACAAAATAGCACAAAATATTTAATGTAAAAATGTGGTTCTAGTCTCATACTTGTAAAGAAAAATATACCAAAAAGAAAAAACAATGTAAGCTACTATGATCATCTAAATTTTCACATAATTTTAGTAGTGGAAAAAAGATTCCTTAAGCTTGTATGTCTTGTCTACCCCATTCAATAAGTAATAAACACATTAAATACTTCAGTGTTTATTTCATTAATAAAACTTACCTTTTTTGCTCGCGAAATATAATTAGTACATTTTTTAAAACATAAAAAAACATTCTTTTTGCTCGGCCACATCACATTAGTCGAAAAATTCAAAATTGAATCATGCAAGATCATTTTTAAGTAAGGTATGCTCAAATTTATTAGTACATAATATTCAAATGATAAAGCATCTACATGAACAAGCTTTAAAAAAGTATTTCTAAACTGTAATCAAAAAAATGAATTTTCCAAAATACAGTTTCAGTAGAATGCAAAAACTACATTTCTGCATCTGCACACTGAAACAAATTATCAAGCCTGAAATTATCACTTTTCAGTCTTTAAGCACATTGTTTTTCAGGATAAAAGTAAAGATGGAAAATCAATTTCACGCTCAGAAACTCCATTTCACAACTAGTCAGTTATCAGCAACGTTCTCTCAAACATTAGACACGATTACACGTGCATGGCTTTAGTGGTATATTCATAGTCAGTGCTGGTATTTTATTATTTATTACTAATTTCTAAACAGTAAAACATAGTAAAATTTGTAATACAGTAAATCCTAGTAAATAATATATTGCATTACTACAACCACAAAGAAAATAACACCACCATCACACAACAATAACTAGAGCGGCGCCATATTGCTTGTTTGGGAAACTTCTGAGAGTGGGAGAGGGAGGGGAAATTTTTTTCTTCACGTCAGCGTTAACAGGGAGAAAAGTTTTGCGATTGTGAATGAACTTGTTCGCGTTAAAGAGATGTTGGTTGATACCGGTGTTTATTTGTAATATCAGAAATGTAAGTGCTTATGTGTATGTATTCAGAGAACCAACTCGTAGCAAAAACCACCTCCCTAAGACGACCGCCTCTGAAAGAAACCAGTATTTCTGAAAACATAAGTATACTTTGGTATTGAATATTCCCTCTGTAAGGCGACCATTCACAAAGAAAATTCTGCAAGTGTGTCTGGTCGCCTTAGAGAGATTCATTCCGTAGATGTAATCTCCCTAAGACGACCACCTCTAAAAGATAAACGTATCTCTGAGAACGTGAGTATCTATTGGTATTGAGCATCACCTCTCTAAGGCGGCCACTTGCAAAGATGAATTTTTATTTGCGGCTGGTCGCCTTGGAGAGACCTCGTTGTGTGTGGTGTATATGATTACTGTTATTGTTTCCGAAAAAAAAATTAAATAAAAAAATAGCATATTTAGTAAAAACCCTCTCTAAAACGACCACCTGCGTTTACAGGTTACTCTGGTGGTCTTAAAGAGATCATATTTTCATTCTGTTAATTTTATTGTTTACAAGAAATATATTAACGTCAGATAAAAAAATAGCACAAACCCATATAAACCAACAGAAGATTTATTATTATATTGATACCAGTAAGAAAACCAGCAAAAGTCAATATAAACCTATACAAACCAGTACAAAGTTCTGCCATTGAATGTTGGTTGTATGGGTGTCAACTGATACCAGTAAAAAAAACCCACAGAGATCAATAGAAACCAGTAAAAGTCAATAGAGACCATAAAAAATTCTATAGGTACCAGTAGAAAGTTTTACTGGTTTCTATGGATCATTTTGAAACCAGTAAAAAAAACCCACAGAGACCAACAGAAACCAGTAAAAGTCAATAAAAACCCATAAAATGTTATGAGTACCCATAAAACGTTTTACTGGTTTCTATGGGGCATTTTTAGTAGGGTGTCTAATGCTTATATTATACTGACTTCCTGATAATTGCCTATACAAACCAAATCGAGACTCCAAATTATCAGTCTGAAATTTGCCAGGCAATATGTAATTAAGATTTAGTTCAGAGGTACAATATGATGTTACTTCAAGCAATGAATAGGTACTTAATTTTAATGCAGAATGAGTTTCTTTACTGAAGATGCCCGTATCACAATTGAATTTTTCCCAACGCTCTAACCAATCTAAAAAATAATGTAAAAATATTTTTTTTCTCATCATTTTCCGAATTTGTTAGCGGGTTTTGATATACATTGTTTAAACGCATGCCTTTGTTAGGCGATTTAACGTTAACTATATTCCACTATATTACAAATATTTTAATAAAATCAGATGTGTCTTGGAAATGTGGAATATTATTTTGTTTACCTATTTCTAAAAGGCCATTCTTTACATAATCACTGAAAACTTGTAACACAAGTTTAACATTTTGTTTCTCAAGATTGGAGGGATTTAATGCTTTATATGATAAATTAAAACCATATTTTACCAAGGAGTTAAATTCAAGTTTATGCATTTTTTAAGTGCATTCCATGATGCTGTTTTCAAAGAGGTTTGATTAATATCATTAAATGATGGGAAATACATACATTTTTCACCTTTTTGATTGACCCAGTTGTTACGAACACATTTCAATAAGTGAACAGTATCAACTAAATAAAAAAGAGGTCTAGAATTGCCACAGGGGTGAGGATATACAATTCGTATTTGGGGAGGTGAAACAAATAATGACATACATTTTCTGTTAATAGAATTATAATCCGTTACGACACATATTACAAAAAAACCAATTTCTTCTAAACCAATAATATTTTTTTTTTTTACAATTTCATGTATTATTTCAGTATTTATTTTATTGGTTGGCAATATATGAATGACATCTTTGTATTTTGATAGCAAACTGCTAATCATAAATACATGGGCACTGTTTGCCAAATTTTTATTGTCATAAGAAAAACCACAAATGTTACCGCCCTTATAACCTAAATGCTGTTTTAGATGTATCTTGTCAATCATCAAAATTACTTTTTTATCATTATCTTCCAAAAGATTAAATTTGTGTCTTACATACATTAAAAAATTAGAATTCAATGTTTCGGCATCTGGTTTCACATCATACGACAAGCAAATGCGACAAATTGTAGAGGGATGGGGTAATAAAATATTTTTACTATTACAAACAAAATTATACGCATGTGGAGCCATGTTAAAAAAGAGAGCAGAAAATATCATCAGGTCAGAAGAATACCTGAGACCATTCTTATTTAAAAAACACAATGATAATTGCTCCTCAATAAATCTTAGTTTCAGTTTTAACATTTCATTACCATCAGATTTCATCATTTTTTTTAGTAAATAGATAACAGTTTTCATAATATCTGTTGCATCGCTTTTCTTTACACATACACTTTTAATTAAAGCTTCAAAAATGGTGTTAAGGGTGTCTCTGTGGCTTATATTTAGAGGAAAAGAGTACGTACCTAATTTATATACTTGAGTCTCATATATATATGCACTTGTAGAAAGTTTATCATCTATTACAAGTGAACATTCTATCACTGGAGCTGTATCTGTTATAATTTTTGCAAAAATTATCTGGTCAGTTTTTCTAAAAACAGTCCACACTGAAGTGTCAATATATTCTATTTTTGCATGTAAATCATCCAGCGAGGAAAACATTCTTTTAGAGTCATAGTTCTTTTGTTCTGCAGCACTCTTCTGTAAAGCCAATTTCAAATAATCCTCCTCATGGCGTTTCCTTCTGTCATCTGGACCTTCCCTTGGTGTCTTGGAATTCGATGATAAATATCCTGGCAAATTGGGAAATTTAGATGGCACTCTCCCTTTTATTAGCCTTGGATTTTTATAGGGAACTGTTATTCGACAACCTGTTCGCTGATCGAAGGCGCTATTGTTGTATTCAAAATCACAGTCATTAAAATGTAGTTCACAAACCTATGGGAAAATACAAAAATTATTTATTAATTTAATATTAAAAAACATGTTTAATGTGAAATTTTGTTAAATGTAAAATAACATAGATATGCCTGAAGAATTTTCGTTATTCGCAGATTGGAAGTTTTATTCACATAGTAGCAAAATATAATTAATTGAATTTGTTTTAATACGACTAAAACATATTGTTAAGTAGGAACAGCTTCCGTATAGGTCATTTTTTCCTTGGTAACCAAATATGGTCGCTCACACTACACACAGCGAGAAACATACAAATTATTTTTAGTAGTATATATGTAAATTATATAGTCATTTTTAATTCCATTTAAAGTTAAATTAGCAATTATTACACCAGATGTAAAATTACATCTGGTGTAATTATACACATCATATAAAAATTCATATAAAATGAAAATATACATGAAACCTGATAATATTTATATTTAGATAAATAATGGAATGTTATAAATAATTAACATACCTTACTATGAGGAATAACCACAAAATTATCTCTTCGTATGACGCGTAGCCATTTAGCTGAATCTTGCTTATTCTTCGGAAATCCAAATACTCGAACTTTTGGGCCACTTTTATAATTTCCTTTACACCCGGGAACGCAACAAGGATGAGGCATTCTTCACAACTGTTTGGAAGCTTAGCTTATATACTATTTTTAATTAATTACCAGGCCTGGAACAAAATAACAACCGAACCAAAGCGCCCGAACACAAATGAAGCAAGTTAACGCCGCGCGAAAACAGGTTTGGAGTCTCGGCGGTTAGATCGAGCTGTGTGACGTCACGAGCTTTCAGGGGAGGGAGTGGAGAGACCATCAGTCTCGATGGTTTCGGATGTACTCCGGAAAGCAGAGTCGGGTGCTTTGCAGGAAGCTATCTCCACCGTTATTGCCAGACAGTGTGAAGGCTTTGTCGCTGATTGTTCCAGCGTGTTTATAGTAGATCTTCGACGACTGTAAAAAGTGTTATTAGAGCTGTCCTGATTAACATTGGCCAAATAAAGTGTGTTTCGATATTTCATCAAGTGTCGTCGTTATTCACTCCAAATCTACGAACACCGTACAAACGTGAAGGAAGAAAATAACGTAACAGCTGGTGTCAGAAGCAGAAGAATAGGAATAACGTGACAGTTGGTGGCAGAAGTGGGATTTGCGAGTGAATGCCAGTGACTCGTCTGCAGAGGAAAGGCATGGCGGAAGAAACGAAGAGTTTGATGGACTTCTTAGCCGAGATGAGAGCTGAAATGAAAGCCGGACTGGCTGAGATAAAAGCCGGATATGATGTGATAATAGCTGGATAGAAAGAGACTGGATAGAAAAAGATAAAAGCCGGACGGGAAGAAATAAATGTCGGCCAAGAAAAGGTACGAGAGCAACTCCAACAGGTGAAAGTGGAGCTTACAGAAGAAATTGGAGCCATAAAAGACGATGTGGATATGAGAGAAGTGGCTTCTGAAGAATCAAAGGATGTAGAAATGAAGGAAGTAGCTAATGAACTGCCTGAGAAATATCAAGAAATGATGGATGAAACATTTAACGGGATTAAAGGAAAAGAACGAAAACATGAAGAAATAAAAGACAGGAAAGAAGCATTTGATTCTCAAGTGTCTGAAGTGGAAGAAAGTGAAAATGCGACTGTTAAGTTCGTCAAAACTGATAGTGAAGTTACGAAGTCGCAGGCAGTAAGTGTTGAACCATCTGAAAGTTCATGTGATGCAGAGATTGGAGAAGCTGATATACAGCTTAAGCAGTGTGCTCTAGTATTGCAAGAAAATTCACCGACCTCACAAACCTGGACGGTTATTCTACGCTACGAGAGTCGACAGCAAGTTGTGGGCCGCCAGATGTCGCTGCTAGTAAAAAACAGGTCTGCTCGACATCCTATATTCTCTGAGTACGGAAGTTGTCGAAAGCGCGTGAAAAAGTGTTGCCGCGTCGTCAATCAGGGTTGTCCAGTTGACGTACTAAGTAGACAATGGCTTTGTATGTGTTTTCGCCGCTGATTTTTTCATATTTAAACGAAGAATACGGTCGTACATCTCTGAATCGGTGGCGAATTTATAGAAAATATGTTGAGCTTTTGCTCTGCCAAAAGATGTTTTCATTGCGTATTTCAGACTGCCAAAATTTATAGTTATTTTAATTTGGGATGAACTGAGAGAGTATTTGGAGACACATTCAGAAAACAAGAACGCAATTTCTACTGAAAGAAAGGTTATACTATTCCTGAAATTATAGATATAAATTGTAATTGTACGCTTTAAAAATGTAGATCACACATACAGAATAGATTGATTAGTTTAATTTTGGTTATATATTTTATATTGAAAAAATATTTTCTTTCATGTTAATTATAGAATAAATTATTTAAAATAAAGCATTTTGATGCGTGTGTGATAATTGAATGCAGCAGCAATCGGCCATACTGTAATAGCGAATGAATTTTATTTCTTTTCCTGAAAGAAATAATTTTCATAGAAAAAGAAAATAAAAAACGGAAGAATTATAAGGAAAGAAATATTTTCTTTCTAATTTCTGATTCCTCCCACCATTTCAGGATCATTATATGTTGATGATCTACAAATTAGCTGTCGGGGTGCGGATATGAGACATGTAGAGAGGCAGCTCCAGATCGCTTTGAACAGGATCCAGGAGTGGGCAAAAAGACAAGGATTTACGTTTTCAAAACAGAAGACTGTGTGCGTGCATTTTTGTAAAAAGCGAGGTCTGCATCCTGAGCCTGAATTATACCCCAATGGATCTGTAATTCCAGTTGCACCGGAAGTAAAATTTTTAGGGGTGATGTTCGACCGAAAATTGACTTTCCTTCCTCATGTCTTAAACTTGAGAAAAAAGTGTACCAAAGTTTTAAATATTCTAAAAGTCTTGGCGAACACCTCCTGGGGTGCAGAGCGTTGCTCCATGCTTCGCATTTACAGAGCTCTAATTCGCTCTAGACTGGACTATGGCTCAGTTGTTTACGGATCCGCCCGGTCATCAGTATTGTTAAAACTGGATCCTGTTCATCTTCAAGCTCTACGGATCTGTTCAGGAGCTTTCAGGACTTCTCCTGTCCAGAGCCTGTATGTTGACTGTAATGAACCATCACTTTATCTGAGGCGTGAACAATTGTCCCTTCTGCAATATTTTAATATTCTATCCCAACTTGAACATCCCAATAAGCTGTGCTTACTTGATGATGTGTGTAACGCGTTATTTGAAACACGTCCATCCTGTGTTCCTACATTTCTTTTAAGGGTTCGCCCTGTCATTGACGAACTTTCCCTCTCTGATATTCACCCCCAAGCAGTACAGAATTTTGAAATCCCACCTTGGAAAAATGCACAGATTCAGCTTCTTGATGTTTTTAAGTATCATGTGAAGGCAAGCACTAACGAGATTATTTACAGACAACTCTTCGCTGAGCACAGGAACAAATATAGCAGTTATCTTCCAGTTTATACAGATGGGTCCAAGTCAAAAGATCGTGTCGGGATGGCATTTGTAATTAAAGACCACATGGAGGGCAGACGCTTGCACAATGCTTTCTCTGTCTTAACATCCGAACTAACTGCGATATATTATAGTCTTTTATACATCTCAAGGCTCTGCTACAAAATGTTTATAATTTATACAGATTCGTATAGTGCTCTTAAATCAATAGAAGCTTTTCCTAATACTCAAAATCCAGTAATAGTGGATATTCTCAAAATACATATAAACTTAATGAATCGTGGATATGAAATCCTGTACTGCTGGGTTCCCGGGCATGTGGGAATAAAAGGGAATGAGCTGGCAGATATCACTGCAAAATGTGCTGTTGAACTGTCCAGTCGTCTCATCCCTTTTGCAGACATTTGTTGTGTTGTGAAACAAAAGATCCGAAAAAAAATGGCCGCAACTTTGGGATGTTCAGCTTCAAAATAAATTAAGACATGTAAAACCTAGAATTGAGCACTGGGAATTAACCAAAAATCGTAAGGAGGAAGTTCTTTTGACTCGCCTCAGAATTGGTGACACTAGAGTGACACATAACTACCTTCTCAAAGCTGAAAATGAGCCTGTTTGTTTTAATTGTAATGTTTGTTTATCTGTTCGTCATATTTTAATTGAGTGTCCATGTTTTAATAGTCTTCGCCAGAAATATTTTAATAGCTGTGACTTACCTCTCGACCGTTTAATCGGAAGAGAGGTCAATTGTAATTTATTTTATTATTTAAAAGAGACTGGCTTTTATCACCTAATGTAATTTGTTTTGAAGATTGTGTCTTGAATTTTAAATGTGTGGTTTTAACTTGTTTTTATATGACTTTATCCTCTGGATTTGATACATTTGTCTACTTGTTTTTATTTATTGTATTTTAATTTCATCAATTGTACTCACCCCATCTCGTGTTTGGCGCACTATAATCATCTTTGGTTTTGCGCCATAATCTCTCACTCACTCACTCACTCACTCATATTTTAATTGAGTGTCCATGTTTTAATATTCTTCGCCAGAAATATTTTAATAGCTGTGACTTACCTCTCGACCGTTTAATCGGAAGAGAGGTCAATTGTAATTTATTTTATTATTTAAAAGAGACTGGCTTTTATCACCTAATGTAATTTGTTTTGAAGATTGTGTCTTGAATTTTAAATGTGTGGTTTTAACTTGTTTTTATATGACTTTATCCTCTGAATTTGATACATTTGTCTACTTGTTTTTATTTATTGTATTTTAATTTCATCAATTGTACTCACCCCATCTCGTGTTTGGCGCACTATAATCATCTTTGGTTTTGCGCCATAATCTCTCACTCACTCACTCACTCACTCATATTTTAATTGAGTGTCCATGTTTTAATATTCTTCGCCAGAAATATTTTAATAGCTGTGACTTACCTCTCGACCGTTTAATCGGAAGAGAGGTCAATTGTAATTTATTTTACTATTTAAAAGAGACTGGCTTTTATTAATGTAATTTGTTTTGAAGACTATGTTTTGAATTTTAGTGTGTGCTTTTAACTTGTGTTTATATTACTTCATGCTCTGGTTTTGGTACATTTGTCTACTTGTTTTTATTTATTGAATTATAATGTCATCAATTGTAATCATTCCATCTTGTGTTTGGCGCGTTATAATCATCTTTGGTTTTGCGCCATAATCACTCACTCACCCAACATCACTTAAAATTGCCTTGAGTGGTTTCTCTGTTTGATTTTGAAAAAATGTACAAAATTCTTCAACAATGTCGGGCTTAAGAAAATAAAACGAGGAAACCATTTACAAAGCATATAAAATAGCGAGAACCAGCTGTGGATTCTTGTTTTATTGGCCCACAAAAATCTGTATAAATTTGAACGCGGAGTCTAGGGGAATTTTAGGCTGACGATACACATCTTTAGGTGACTAAAATATTTTATTTCGGTTTGGATGGAGATACATTAATGACTACAAAATGAAAGAAAAAAGGAGTGATGGTTGAGAGGTTACATTTTTGTTGATACATCATTTAGTCTTAGGCGGAAGCACGACTCCTTATTTACCATCGATGTTTACACGACGTACATCTCAAAGCTTTACTATAAAAATTTCATTATATATACAGACTCCTACAGCGCACTAAAAGCTTTAGAATCCGTTTCAAGCACCGACAATCCTGTGATAGTGGATGTACTGAAGCTAAATATTAAATTAACAAGTCGTGGATATGAAATTCTGTACTGCTGGGTCCCTGGACATACAGGAATAAAAGGCAACGAGATGGCAGACATCACAGCGAAATCTGCTGTTGAAATGTCTGGCCGCCTCATCCCTTTTAGAGATATCTGTTGTGTCATCAAAGAGAAGACTAGAAATAAATGGCAGCAACTTTGGGACATTCAGATTCATAACAAGTTGAGAAGGGCGAACGCTAAAATAGAGCATTGGCATACTACTTGCAATCGTAAGGAGCAAGTTCTTTTGACGCGGCTTAGAATTGGGCACACTCGAGTGACGCATAACTACCTTCTGAAAGCTGAGAACGAGCCTGTTTGTGCAAATTGTGATGTTTGTTTTTCAGTGCATCACATTTTAATTGAATGTCCATATTTTAATTGTCTTCGTTAGAAGTATTATAATAGCTGTGTCCTGCCGACTGTTTAATCGGAAGAGAGGTCAATACCGATTTGTTTTATACCTGAAAAAACAGCTTTCTATTATTTAATTTTTGTCTGGAGGTTTTATGTTAGAATTTTAATGAATCAGATATTTTAGGATTTTATATGTTTATTCCATTATCTGAATCATAATCAGCATTTTCGTCTCACCATTTCATTATCTTTTACTTGCCTCTACTTTTAAAGTGTGCTGTTGTCTTTAGACTTTTTTTTTCTTTATAAAAAGTTAATATGTTGAAACACGAATCCTGCGTCTGGCGCATATTGCCTCTAGAGCTTTGCGCCATATTTCTAGTACCACCACCACCACCTCCTTATTTACCATCGTTCATCTTAAGGCGATACATTTAGTTGTGTTGAGTTGTCGCACTTCTACTACTCACACTCGGGCATCCTGATACGACAAGGCCTCCTGGCGATGATGGAATTACATCAAAATCTGAAAAGAGTAATTAAGAAAAAAAAGAAAGGAAAAAAAGTTCGTTTGGATGTATAATCTTGGAACGTTCTGAGGAAAAAAAATAAGAAAACCTTTTTTGGAGTATCCAACGGATCATCTTGGAACGTCGTGACGAAGAAGAAATGTTATTTCTGCAGACCGTCTTAAATGCTCAAGCGTCTTTAGAAGCATATCTGGAACATCTTGGCGAGGGAAAAAATTGAACATCTTAATACAATAAAATGAAAATTCAGTTTAGATTTCGAAAACAAAATTTCTGGTTTTAACACAATACGTTCTAATGGTAAAAATATAGTTTCAGTGCATCAAAATTGAATTCAAAGATTCTTTAATTTCTCTTCATCAAAACTGAATTCAAAAAAATTCTTTATTTGATTCTTTAGGAACAGCTTACATTCACTGAAGAAGAACCGGTGGAAGCGCCCATGTGAACTCGGAGTTAGGTGATTTCTAGGTTGACGATACAATCTTTAGGTTACTAAATTATTTTATTTATGTATTGATGGAGATACATTAATGACTATTTACAAAATGGAAAGAAAGAGTGGTGGTTGAGAGGTTACATCTTTGTTGATACATCATTTAGTCTTAGTCGGAAGCACTACCTCCTTATTTACCATCGTCCATCTAACCATAATACATTTAGTTGTGTTGAGTTGTCGCACTCTTGCTACTCGCATAAATAAGTTCATCAACCTGTTTAGCACGTTGTTTACGACTCTGGGATGGCAACCTATGCTGTTTTCCTAATATACAGGCCTCACAAAAATCACTACCTAATTTTACTTCAGTGCCATAGGGCTGTAATACCTGTTTAACATGTTGTTTATTTAAGTGTCTCAGCCTTTCATGCCAGAGTTGGAGAGAATTTGTTTCACTTAAACGCGCTTCAGGCGGGACTCTCAACTTCAGGAGGCACAATTTTGCACAATAACTTAAGTTACCACGTACAATTTAAAAAAAAAAAAAAAAACTGAAAGGTATACAAACAACTTGGAACTTAATTTATTAATTAAAGTTAATAAATTAACTACCAAAAACTCGCTTCATTTAAATATACAGTGTAAAAGATAATTACAAATCTGCAGCGCTAGACTTTTTGCTACCCAGGTTAGACACTGCAAATTAAAAATTCTTCCACCTTAAGCCTTCCTACATTCTAAAAATTCTGCCTCCCCGTACGGCTGCACCGGTTGCACACATTCTGGCGCCGGCCCTGTATGTATATGTATTCAAATTTAAGATACACAGAACTTTTTTTGTTTTCATGAAAGTTCTTTTTCATCTCGTTAAAATACAATAATTGTTCCAACCAAGTTTAATAGGAAACCTTGAACTAATGTTTTGTTTTAAAACGTATTTACTCATTATGTTAAAAGGAACAGCGTTTCGTTTCATTTAAGCTATCTATATGTTCGAAACAAAAATACCCAACGGTGAACAAAATTTGCTGTAATCCATTTTTAATAATCTTAGTAAAGTGATAAGCTAATAAAGCATTCTCCATATCATATCTGTATTTGGTGATAAGTCTCAGATAACGGTAGTAAAAGCTTTTCTCATCAGTTGCAATAACTGAGTGCCACTGGTTCCTCAGTAGTGTTATTAGTTGTGTATTTTTTTTTTTTTTTTTTTTTTTTTTTTTTGCACTAAATTCTGAACAGATTTTAGAAGCAAAATGGTCTGGATGGTAGACAATGGCTTTGTATGTGTTTTCGCCGCTGATTTTTTCATATTTAAACGAAGAATACGGTCGTACATCTCTGAATCGGTGGCGAATTTATAGAAAATATGTTGAGCTTTTGCTCTGCCAAAAGATGTTTTCATTGCGTATTTCAGACTGCCAAAATTTATAGTTATTTTAATTTGGGATGAACTGAGAGAGTATTTGGAGACACATTCAGAAAACAAGAACGCAATTTCTACTGAAAGAAAGGTTATACTATTCCTGAAATTATAGATATAAATTGTAATTGTACGCTTTAAAAATGTAGATCACACATACAGAATAGATTGATTAGTTTAATTTTGGTTATATATTTTATATTGAAAAAATATTTTCTTTCATGTTAATTATAGAATAAATTATTTAAAATAAAGCATTTTGATGCGTGTGTGATAATTGAATGCAGCAGCAATCGGCCATACTGTAATAGCGAATGAATTTTATTTCTTTTCCTGAAAGAAATAATTTTCATAGAAAAAGAAAATAAAAAACGGAAGAATTATAAGGAAAGAAATATTTTCTTTCTAATTTCTGATTCCTCCCACCATTTCAGGATCATTATATGTTGATGATCTACAAATTAGCTGTCGGGGTGCGGATATGAGACATGTAGAGAGGCAGCTCCAGATCGCTTTGAACAGGATCCAGGAGTGGGCAAAAAGACAAGGATTTACGTTTTCAAAACAGAAGACTGTGTGCGTGCATTTTTGTAAAAAGCGAGGTCTGCATCCTGAGCCTGAATTATACCCCAATGGATCTGTAATTCCAGTTGCACCGGAAGTAAAATTTTTAGGGGTGATGTTCGACCGAAAATTGACTTTCCTTCCTCATGTCTTAAACTTGAGAAAAAAGTGTACCAAAGTTTTAAATATTCTAAAAGTCTTGGCGAACACCTCCTGGGGTGCAGAGCGTTGCTCCATGCTTCGCATTTACAGAGCTCTAATTCGCTCTAGACTGGACTATGGCTCAGTTGTTTACGGATCCGCCCGGTCATCAGTATTGTTAAAACTGGATCCTGTTCATCTTCAAGCTCTACGGATCTGTTCAGGAGCTTTCAGGACTTCTCCTGTCCAGAGCCTGTATGTTGACTGTAATGAACCATCACTTTATCTGAGGCGTGAACAATTGTCCCTTCTGCAATATTTTAATATTCTATCCCAACTTGAACATCCCAATAAGCTGTGCTTACTTGATGATGTGTGTAACGCGTTATTTGAAACACGTCCATCCTGTGTTCCTACATTTCTTTTAAGGGTTCGCCCTGTCATTGACGAACTTTCCCTCTCTGATATTCACCCCCAAGCAGTACAGAATTTTGAAATCCCACCTTGGAAAAATGCACAGATTCAGCTTCTTGATGTTTTTAAGTATCATGTGAAGGCAAGCACTAACGAGATTATTTACAGACAACTCTTCGCTGAGCACAGGAACAAATATAGCAGTTATCTTCCAGTTTATACAGATGGGTCCAAGTCAAAAGATCGTGTCGGGATGGCATTTGTAATTAAAGACCACATGGAGGGCAGACGCTTGCACAATGCTTTCTCTGTCTTAACATCCGAACTAACTGCGATATATTATAGTCTTTTATACATCTCAAGGCTCTGCTACAAAATGTTTATAATTTATACAGATTCGTATAGTGCTCTTAAATCAATAGAAGCTTTTCCTAATACTCAAAATCCAGTAATAGTGGATATTCTCAAAATACATATAAACTTAATGAATCGTGGATATGAAATCCTGTACTGCTGGGTTCCCGGGCATGTGGGAATAAAAGGGAATGAGCTGGCAGATATCACTGCAAAATGTGCTGTTGAACTGTCCAGTCGTCTCATCCCTTTTGCAGACATTTGTTGTGTTGTGAAACAAAAGATCCGAAAAAAAATGGCCGCAACTTTGGGATGTTCAGCTTCAAAATAAATTAAGACATGTAAAACCTAGAATTGAGCACTGGGAATTAACCAAAAATCGTAAGGAGGAAGTTCTTTTGACTCGCCTCAGAATTGGTGACACTAGAGTGACACATAACTACCTTCTCAAAGCTGAAAATGAGCCTGTTTGTTTTAATTGTAATGTTTGTTTATCTGTTCGTCATATTTTAATTGAGTGTCCATGTTTTAATAGTCTTCGCCAGAAATATTTTAATAGCTGTGACTTACCTCTCGACCGTTTAATCGGAAGAGAGGTCAATTGTAATTTATTTTATTATTTAAAAGAGACTGGCTTTTATCACCTAATGTAATTTGTTTTGAAGATTGTGTCTTGAATTTTAAATGTGTGGTTTTAACTTGTTTTTATATGACTTTATCCTCTGAATTTGATACATTTGTCTACTTGTTTTTATTTATTGTATTTTAATTTCATCAATTGTACTCACCCCATCTCGTGTTTGGCGCACTATAATCATCTTTGGTTTTGCGCCATAATCTCTCACTCACTCACTCACTCACTCATATTTTAATTGAGTGTCCATGTTTTAATATTCTTCGCCAGAAATATTTTAATAGCTGTGACTTACCTCTCGACCGTTTAATCGGAAGAGAGGTCAATTGTAATTTATTTTACTATTTAAAAGAGACTGGCTTTTATTAATGTAATTTGTTTTGAAGACTATGTTTTGAATTTTAGTGTGTGCTTTTAACTTGTGTTTATATTACTTCATGCTCTGGTTTTGGTACATTTGTCTACTTGTTTTTATTTATTGAATTATAATGTCATCAATTGTAATCATTCCATCTTGTGTTTGGCGCGTTATAATCATCTTTGGTTTTGCGCCATAATCACTCACTCACCCAACATCACTTAAAATTGCCTTGAGTGGTTTCTCTGTTTGATTTTGAAAAAATGTACAAAATTCTTCAACAATGTCGGGCTTAAGAAAATAAAACGAGGAAACCATTTACAAAGCATATAAAATAGCGAGAACCAGCTGTGGATTCTTGTTTTATTGGCCCACAAAAATCTGTATAAATTTGAACGCGGAGTCTAGGGGAATTTTAGGCTGACGATACACATCTTTAGGTGACTAAAATATTTTATTTCGGTTTGGATGGAGATACATTAATGACTACAAAATGAAAGAAAAAAGGAGTGATGGTTGAGAGGTTACATTTTTGTTGATACATCATTTAGTCTTAGGCGGAAGCACGACTCCTTATTTACCATCGATGTTTACACGACGTACATCTCAAAGCTTTACTATAAAAATTTCATTATATATACAGACTCCTACAGCGCACTAAAAGCTTTAGAATCCGTTTCAAGCACCGACAATCCTGTGATAGTGGATGTACTGAAGCTAAATATTAAATTAACAAGTCGTGGATATGAAATTCTGTGCTGCTGGGTCCCTGGACATACAGGAATAAAAGGCAACGAGATGGCAGACATCACAGCGAAATCTGCTGTTGAAATGTCTGGCCGCCTCATCCCTTTTAGAGATATCTGTTGTGTCATCAAAGAGAAGACTAGAAATAAATGGCAGCAACTTTGGGACATTCAGATTCATAACAAGTTGAGAAGGGCGAACGCTAAAATAGAGCATTGGCATACTACTTGCAATCGTAAGGAGCAAGTTCTTTTGACGCGGCTTAGAATTGGGCACACTCGAGTGACGCATAACTACCTTCTGAAAGCTGAGAACGAGCCTGTTTGTGCAAATTGTGATGTTTGTTTTTCAGTGCATCACATTTTAATTGAATGTCCATATTTTAATTGTCTTCGTTAGAAGTATTATAATAGCTGTGTCCTGCCGACTGTTTAATCGGAAGAGAGGTCAATACCGATTTGTTTTATACCTGAAAAAACAGCTTTCTATTATTTAATTTTTGTCTGGAGGTTTTATGTTAGAATTTTAATGAATCAGATATTTTAGGATTTTATATGTTTATTCCATTATCTGAATCATAATCAGCATTTTCGTCTCACCATTTCATTATCTTTTACTTGCCTCTACTTTTAAAGTGTGCTGTTGTCTTTAGACTTTTTTTTTCTTTATAAAAAGTTAATATGTTGAAACACGAATCCTGCGTCTGGCGCATATTGCCTCTAGAGCTTTGCGCCATATTTCTAGTACCACCACCACCACCTCCTTATTTACCATCGTTCATCTTAAGGCGATACATTTAGTTGTGTTGAGTTGTCGCACTTCTACTACTCACACTCGGGCATCCTGATACGACAAGGCCTCCTGGCGATGATGGAATTACATCAAAATCTGAAAAGAGTAATTAAGAAAAAAAAGAAAGGAAAAAAAGTTCGTTTGGATGTATAATCTTGGAACGTTCTGAGGAAAAAAAATAAGAAAACCTTTTTTGGAGTATCCAACGGATCATCTTGGAACGTCGTGACGAAGAAGAAATGTTATTTCTGCAGACCGTCTTAAATGCTCAAGCGTCTTTAGAAGCATATCTGGAACATCTTGGCGAGGGAAAAAATTGAACATCTTAATACAATAAAATGAAAATTCAGTTTAGATTTCGAAAACAAAATTTCTGGTTTTAACACAATACGTTCTAATGGTAAAAATATAGTTTCAGTGCATCAAAATTGAATTCAAAGATTCTTTAATTTCTCTTCATCAAAACTGAATTCAAAAAAATTCTTTATTTGATTCTTTAGGAACAGCTTACATTCACTGAAGAAGAACCGGTGGAAGCGCCCATGTGAACTCGGAGTTAGGTGATTTCTAGGTTGACGATACAATCTTTAGGTTACTAAATTATTTTATTTATGTATTGATGGAGATACATTAATGACTATTTACAAAATGGAAAGAAAGAGTGGTGGTTGAGAGGTTACATCTTTGTTGATACATCATTTAGTCTTAGTCGGAAGCACTACCTCCTTATTTACCATCGTCCATCTAACCATAATACATTTAGTTGTGTTGAGTTGTCGCACTCTTGCTACTCGCATAAATAAGTTCATCAACCTGTTTAGCACGTTGTTTACGACTCTGGGATGGCAACCTATGCTGTTTTCCTAATATACAGGCCTCACAAAAATCACTACCTAATTTTACTTCAGTGCCATAGGGCTGTAATACCTGTTTAACATGTTGTTTATTTAAGTGTCTCAGCCTTTCATGCCAGAGTTGGAGAGAATTTGTTTCACTTAAACGCGCTTCAGGCGGGACTCTCAACTTCAGGAGGCACAATTTTGCACAATAACTTAAGTTACCACGTACAATTTAAAAAAAAAAAAAAAAACTGAAAGGTATACAAACAACTTGGAACTTAATTTATTAATTAAAGTTAATAAATTAACTACCAAAAACTCGCTTCATTTAAATATACAGTGTAAAAGATAATTACAAATCTGCAGCGCTAGACTTTTTGCTACCCAGGTTAGACACTGCAAATTAAAAATTCTTCCACCTTAAGCCTTCCTACATTCTAAAAATTCTGCCTCCCCGTACGGCTGCACCGGTTGCACACATTCTGGCGCCGGCCCTGTATGTATATGTATTCAAATTTAAGATACACAGAACTTTTTTTGTTTTCATGAAAGTTCTTTTTCATCTCGTTAAAATACAATAATTGTTCCAACCAAGTTTAATAGGAAACCTTGAACTAATGTTTTGTTTTAAAACGTATTTACTCATTATGTTAAAAGGAACAGCGTTTCGTTTCATTTAAGCTATCTATATGTTCGAAACAAAAATACCCAACGGTGAACAAAATTTGCTGTAATCCATTTTTAATAATCTTAGTAAAGTGATAAGCTAATAAAGCATTCTCCATATCATATCTGTATTTGGTGATAAGTCTCAGATAACGGTAGTAAAAGCTTTTCTCATCAGTTGCAATAACTGAGTGCCACTGGTTCCTCAGTAGTGTTATTAGTTGTGTATTTTTTTTTTTTTTTTTTTTTTTTTTTTTGCACTAAATTCTGAACAGATTTTAGAAGCAAAATGGTCTGGATGGTAGACAATGGCTTTGTATGTGTTTTCGCCGCTGATTTTTTCATATTTAAACGAAGAATACGGTCGTACATCTCTGAATCGGTGGCGAATTTATAGAAAATATGTTGAGCTTTTGCTCTGCCAAAAGATGTTTTCATTGCGTATTTCAGACTGCCAAAATTTATAGTTATTTTAATTTGGGATGAACTGAGAGAGTATTTGGAGACACATTCAGAAAACAAGAACGCAATTTCTACTGAAAGAAAGGTTATACTATTCCTGAAATTATAGATATAAATTGTAATTGTACGCTTTAAAAATGTAGATCACACATACAGAATAGATTGATTAGTTTAATTTTGGTTATATATTTTATATTGAAAAAATATTTTCTTTCATGTTAATTATAGAATAAATTATTTAAAATAAAGCATTTTGATGCGTGTGTGATAATTGAATGCAGCAGCAATCGGCCATACTGTAATAGCGAATGAATTTTATTTCTTTTCCTGAAAGAAATAATTTTCATAGAAAAAGAAAATAAAAAACGGAAGAATTATAAGGAAAGAAATATTTTCTTTCTAATTTCTGATTCCTCCCACCATTTCAGGATCATTATATGTTGATGATCTACAAATTAGCTGTCGGGGTGCGGATATGAGACATGTAGAGAGGCAGCTCCAGATCGCTTTGAACAGGATCCAGGAGTGGGCAAAAAGACAAGGATTTACGTTTTCAAAACAGAAGACTGTGTGCGTGCATTTTTGTAAAAAGCGAGGTCTGCATCCTGAGCCTGAATTATACCCCAATGGATCTGTAATTCCAGTTGCACCGGAAGTAAAATTTTTAGGGGTGATGTTCGACCGAAAATTGACTTTCCTTCCTCATGTCTTAAACTTGAGAAAAAAGTGTACCAAAGTTTTAAATATTCTAAAAGTCTTGGCGAACACCTCCTGGGGTGCAGAGCGTTGCTCCATGCTTCGCATTTACAGAGCTCTAATTCGCTCTAGACTGGACTATGGCTCAGTTGTTTACGGATCCGCCCGGTCATCAGTATTGTTAAAACTGGATCCTGTTCATCTTCAAGCTCTACGGATCTGTTCAGGAGCTTTCAGGACTTCTCCTGTCCAGAGCCTGTATGTTGACTGTAATGAACCATCACTTTATCTGAGGCGTGAACAATTGTCCCTTCTGCAATATTTTAATATTCTATCCCAACTTGAACATCCCAATAAGCTGTGCTTACTTGATGATGTGTGTAACGCGTTATTTGAAACACGTCCATCCTGTGTTCCTACATTTCTTTTAAGGGTTCGCCCTGTCATTGACGAACTTTCCCTCTCTGATATTCACCCCCAAGCAGTACAGAATTTTGAAATCCCACCTTGGAAAAATGCACAGATTCAGCTTCTTGATGTTTTTAAGTATCATGTGAAGGCAAGCACTAACGAGATTATTTACAGACAACTCTTCGCTGAGCACAGGAACAAATATAGCAGTTATCTTCCAGTTTATACAGATGGGTCCAAGTCAAAAGATCGTGTCGGGATGGCATTTGTAATTAAAGACCACATGGAGGGCAGACGCTTGCACAATGCTTTCTCTGTCTTAACATCCGAACTAACTGCGATATATTATAGTCTTTTATACATCTCAAGGCTCTGCTACAAAATGTTTATAATTTATACAGATTCGTATAGTGCTCTTAAATCAATAGAAGCTTTTCCTAATACTCAAAATCCAGTAATAGTGGATATTCTCAAAATACATATAAACTTAATGAATCGTGGATATGAAATCCTGTACTGCTGGGTTCCCGGGCATGTGGGAATAAAAGGGAATGAGCTGGGATATCACAGCAAAATGTGCTGTTGAACTGTCCAGTCGTCTCATCCCTTTTGCAGACATCTGTTGTGTTGTGAAACAAAAGATCCGAAAAAAAATGGCCGCAACTTTGGGATGTTCAGCTTCAAAATAAATTAAGACATGTAAAACCTAGAATTGAGCACTGGGAATTAACCAAAAATCGTAAGGAGGAAGTTCTTTTGACTCGCCTCAGAATTGGTGACACTAGAGTGACACATAACTACCTTCTCAAAGCTGAAAATGAGCCTGTTTGTTTTAATTGTAATGTTTGTTTATCTGTTCGTCATATTTTAATTGAGTGTCCATGTTTTAATAGTCTTCGCCAGAAATATTTTAATAGCTGTGACTTACCTCTCGACCGTTTAATCGGAAGAGAGGTCAATTGTAATTTATTTTATTATTTAAAAGAGACTGGCTTTTATCACCTAATGTAATTTGTTTTGAAGATTGTGTCTTGAATTTTAAATGTGTGGTTTTAACTTGTTTTTATATGACTTTATCCTCTGGATTTGATACATTTGTCTACTTGTTTTTATTTATTGTATTTTAATTTCATCAATTGTACTCACCCCATCTCGTGTTTGGCGCACTATAATCATCTTTGGTTTTGCGCCATAATCTCTCACTCACTCACTCACTCACTCATATTTTAATTGAGTGTCCATGTTTTAATATTCTTCGCCAGAAATATTTTAATAGCTGTGACTTACCTCTCGACCGTTTAATCGGAAGAGAGGTCAATTGTAATTTATTTTATTATTTAAAAGAGACTGGCTTTTATCACCTAATGTAATTTGTTTTGAAGATTGTGTCTTGAATTTTAAATGTGTGGTTTTAACTTGTTTTTATATGACTTTATCCTCTGAATTTGATACATTTGTCTACTTGTTTTTATTTATTGTATTTTAATTTCATCAATTGTACTCACCCCATCTCGTGTTTGGCGCACTATAATCATCTTTGGTTTTGCGCCATAATCTCTCACTCACTCACTCACTCACTCATATTTTAATTGAGTGTCCATGTTTTAATATTCTTCGCCAGAAATATTTTAATAGCTGTGACTTACCTCTCGACCGTTTAATCGGAAGAGAGGTCAATTGTAATTTATTTTACTATTTAAAAGAGACTGGCTTTTATTAATGTAATTTGTTTTGAAGACTATGTTTTGAATTTTAGTGTGTGCTTTTAACTTGTGTTTATATTACTTCATGCTCTGGTTTTGGTACATTTGTCTACTTGTTTTTATTTATTGAATTATAATGTCATCAATTGTAATCATTCCATCTTGTGTTTGGCGCGTTATAATCATCTTTGGTTTTGCGCCATAATCACTCACTCACCCAACATCACTTAAAATTGCCTTGAGTGGTTTCTCTGTTTGATTTTGAAAAAATGTACAAAATTCTTCAACAATGTCGGGCTTAAGAAAATAAAACGAGGAAACCATTTACAAAGCATATAAAATAGCGAGAACCAGCTGTGGATTCTTGTTTTATTGGCCCACAAAAATCTGTATAAATTTGAACGCGGAGTCTAGGGGAATTTTAGGCTGACGATACACATCTTTAGGTGACTAAAATATTTTATTTCGGTTTGGATGGAGATACATTAATGACTACAAAATGAAAGAAAAAAGGAGTGATGGTTGAGAGGTTACATTTTTGTTGATACATCATTTAGTCTTAGGCGGAAGCACGACTCCTTATTTACCATCGATGTTTACACGACGTACATCTCAAAGCTTTACTATAAAAATTTCATTATATATACAGACTCCTACAGCGCACTAAAAGCTTTAGAATCCGTTTCAAGCACCGACAATCCTGTGATAGTGGATGTACTGAAGCTAAATATTAAATTAACAAGTCGTGGATATGAAATTCTGTACTGCTGGGTCCCTGGACATACAGGAATAAAAGGCAACGAGATGGCAGACATCACAGCGAAATCTGCTGTTGAAATGTCTGGCCGCCTCATCCCTTTTAGAGATATCTGTTGTGTCATCAAAGAGAAGACTAGAAATAAATGGCAGCAACTTTGGGACATTCAGATTCATAACAAGTTGAGAAGGGCGAACGCTAAAATAGAGCATTGGCATACTACTTGCAATCGTAAGGAGCAAGTTCTTTTGACGCGGCTTAGAATTGGGCACACTCGAGTGACGCATAACTACCTTCTGAAAGCTGAGAACGAGCCTGTTTGTGCAAATTGTGATGTTTGTTTTTCAGTGCATCACATTTTAATTGAATGTCCATATTTTAATTGTCTTCGTTAGAAGTATTATAATAGCTGTGTCCTGCCGACTGTTTAATCGGAAGAGAGGTCAATACCGATTTGTTTTATACCTGAAAAAACAGCTTTCTATTATTTAATTTTTGTCTGGAGGTTTTATGTTAGAATTTTAATGAATCAGATATTTTAGGATTTTATATGTTTATTCCATTATCTGAATCATAATCAGCATTTTCGTCTCACCATTTCATTATCTTTTACTTGCCTCTACTTTTAAAGTGTGCTGTTGTCTTTAGACTTTTTTTTTCTTTATAAAAAGTTAATATGTTGAAACACGAATCCTGCGTCTGGCGCATATTGCCTCTAGAGCTTTGCGCCATATTTCTAGTACCACCACCACCACCTCCTTATTTACCATCGTTCATCTTAAGGCGATACATTTAGTTGTGTTGAGTTGTCGCACTTCTACTACTCACACTCGGGCATCCTGATACGACAAGGCCTCCTGGCGATGATGGAATTACATCAAAATCTGAAAAGAGTAATTAAGAAAAAAAAGAAAGGAAAAAAAGTTCGTTTGGATGTATAATCTTGGAACGTTCTGAGGAAAAAAAATAAGAAAACCTTTTTTGGAGTATCCAACGGATCATCTTGGAACGTCGTGACGAAGAAGAAATGTTATTTCTGCAGACCGTCTTAAATGCTCAAGCGTCTTTAGAAGCATATCTGGAACATCTTGGCGAGGGAAAAAATTGAACATCTTAATACAATAAAATGAAAATTCAGTTTAGATTTCGAAAACAAAATTTCTGGTTTTAACACAATACGTTCTAATGGTAAAAATATAGTTTCAGTGCATCAAAATTGAATTCAAAGATTCTTTAATTTCTCTTCATCAAAACTGAATTCAAAAAAATTCTTTATTTGATTCTTTAGGAACAGCTTACATTCACTGAAGAAGAACCGGTGGAAGCGCCCATGTGAACTCGGAGTTAGGTGATTTCTAGGTTGACGATACAATCTTTAGGTTACTAAATTATTTTATTTATGTATTGATGGAGATACATTAATGACTATTTACAAAATGGAAAGAAAGAGTGGTGGTTGAGAGGTTACATCTTTGTTGATACATCATTTAGTCTTAGTCGGAAGCACTACCTCCTTATTTACCATCGTCCATCTAACCATAATACATTTAGTTGTGTTGAGTTGTCGCACTCTTGCTACTCGCATAAATAAGTTCATCAACCTGTTTAGCACGTTGTTTACGACTCTGGGATGGCAACCTATGCTGTTTTCCTAATATACAGGCCTCACAAAAATCACTACCTAATTTTACTTCAGTGCCATAGGGCTGTAATACCTGTTTAACATGTTGTTTATTTAAGTGTCTCAGCCTTTCATGCCAGAGTTGGAGAGAATTTGTTTCACTTAAACGCGCTTCAGGCGGGACTCTCAACTTCAGGAGGCACAATTTTGCACAATAACTTAAGTTACCACGTACAATTTAAAAAAAAAAAAAAAACTGAAAGGTATACAAACAACTTGGAACTTAATTTATTAATTAAAGTTAATAAATTAACTACCAAAAACTCGCTTCATTTAAATATACAGTGTAAAAGATAATTACAAATCTGCAGCGCTAGACTTTTTGCTACCCAGGTTAGACACTGCAAATTAAAAATTCTTCCACCTTAAGCCTTCCTACATTCTAAAAATTCTGCCTCCCCGTACGGCTGCACCGGTTGCACACATTCTGGCGCCGGCCCTGTATGTATATGTATTCAAATTTAAGATACACAGAACTTTTTTTGTTTTCATGAAAGTTCTTTTTCATCTCGTTAAAATACAATAATTGTTCCAACCAAGTTTAATAGGAAACCTTGAACTAATGTTTTGTTTTAAAACGTATTTACTCATTATGTTAAAAGGAACAGCGTTTCGTTTCATTTAAGCTATCTATATGTTCGAAACAAAAATACCCAACGGTGAACAAAATTTGCTGTAATCCATTTTTAATAATCTTAGTAAAGTGATAAGCTAATAAAGCATTCTCCATATCATATCTGTATTTGGTGATAAGTCTCAGATAACGGTAGTAAAAGCTTTTCTCATCAGTTGCAATAACTGAGTGCCACTGGTTCCTCAGTAGTGTTATTAGTTGTGTATTTTTTTTTTTTTTTTTTTTTTTTTTTTTGCACTAAATTCTGAACAGATTTTAGAAGCAAAATGGTCTGGATGGTAGACAATGGCTTTGTATGTGTTTTCGCCGCTGATTTTTTCATATTTAAACGAAGAATACGGTCGTACATCTCTGAATCGGTGGCGAATTTATAGAAAATATGTTGAGCTTTTGCTCTGCCAAAAGATGTTTTCATTGCGTATTTCAGACTGCCAAAATTTATAGTTATTTTAATTTGGGATGAACTGAGAGAGTATTTGGAGACACATTCAGAAAACAAGAACGCAATTTCTACTGAAAGAAAGGTTATACTATTCCTGAAATTATAGATATAAATTGTAATTGTACGCTTTAAAAATGTAGATCACACATACAGAATAGATTGATTAGTTTAATTTTGGTTATATATTTTATATTGAAAAAATATTTTCTTTCATGTTAATTATAGAATAAATTATTTAAAATAAAGCATTTTGATGCGTGTGTGATAATTGAATGCAGCAGCAATCGGCCATACTGTAATAGCGAATGAATTTTATTTCTTTTCCTGAAAGAAATAATTTTCATAGAAAAAGAAAATAAAAAACGGAAGAATTATAAGGAAAGAAATATTTTCTTTCTAATTTCTGATTCCTCCCACCATTTCAGGATCATTATATGTTGATGATCTACAAATTAGCTGTCGGGGTGCGGATATGAGACATGTAGAGAGGCAGCTCCAGATCGCTTTGAACAGGATCCAGGAGTGGGCAAAAAGACAAGGATTTACGTTTTCAAAACAGAAGACTGTGTGCGTGCATTTTTGTAAAAAGCGAGGTCTGCATCCTGAGCCTGAATTATACCCCAATGGATCTGTAATTCCAGTTGCACCGGAAGTAAAATTTTTAGGGGTGATGTTCGACCGAAAATTGACTTTCCTTCCTCATGTCTTAAACTTGAGAAAAAAGTGTACCAAAGTTTTAAATATTCTAAAAGTCTTGGCGAACACCTCCTGGGGTGCAGAGCGTTGCTCCATGCTTCGCATTTACAGAGCTCTAATTCGCTCTAGACTGGACTATGGCTCAGTTGTTTACGGATCCGCCCGGTCATCAGTATTGTTAAAACTGGATCCTGTTCATCTTCAAGCTCTACGGATCTGTTCAGGAGCTTTCAGGACTTCTCCTGTCCAGAGCCTGTATGTTGACTGTAATGAACCATCACTTTATCTGAGGCGTGAACAATTGTCCCTTCTGCAATATTTTAATATTCTATCCCAACTTGAACATCCCAATAAGCTGTGCTTACTTGATGATGTGTGTAACGCGTTATTTGAAACACGTCCATCCTGTGTTCCTACATTTCTTTTAAGGGTTCGCCCTGTCATTGACGAACTTTCCCTCTCTGATATTCACCCCCAAGCAGTACAGAATTTTGAAAT